>NW_027640625.1:0-2745000 GCF_949752795.1 Hyperoodon ampullatus | reverse complement strand
GCGATTCCAACGTACCTCTTGAAATCTGTTTCCTGCTATTCTACCTCCCTTTCAAATCCACCTCGCTGCCTTCCCTCAACAGATTTTTGGATGATAGTTGTCCATTATTACTCGGCCAGTTTGTGAATTGCTGTGCCCCTGAGCTCCATTTTTCAACTCGTTTTTGGTGAGCGGCCCGCAAGTCCAAAATTTTGGTTCAGGACCTATACTGGTTCCCGGTGGGTGGCTGAGACTTTGGTTAATTCTTCTTCCTGTCGGGAAGTTAGAGTGATATGTGCCCGTCCAAATGCCTAACAGCTACTCTCTCATTGGTTCTCCCTCTTCCCTTTCATCCTCTGCCAAATTGGCAACCTGTGCGAACCAGGAGGTTAAAGGGGCTGTCTCTCCAAGTTGGGAGATTGATAGTAAAGCAGATGGAAAGTCAAACCGGAGCACCAGGAGAGGGACTATTCGTTGAGTTTTAGAATCCTTTCGTATTCACAGTGTGTCCGTTCTCTACGTTTCCCGTACATGTTATAACTATAGTAATATTCCCTTCAACATGGAGAGTTGAAACCCATGAAATGGGTGCCATGCATTATTGCTTTAAAGGGTCTGCATTTGCTCACCCAATCTCATCAATCCTCTCAATCCCTAGTGTCCCTTCTTATGCCACATCCAACTGTCATTGTAGATAGGGTCATTCCAGGTTTCATCACAGACCCTGAAGGAATTGTAATGAATTTCCCAGTTTTTTTGTTTTGTTTTTTGAAATTCCTTTTTATAGTGGGTTTGAGCTGATTCTCGCTGCTATGTTTATGCCAGTCTAGACACACTTGATTCCCTTACGGAGACATATCAATACATAAGTTTTAAGATTCTTACTAGTAAGATATATTCCTCTGCAGGAAATATGGGGTTTTGAGTCCCGTTCACAGAGGAAGTAGTAGGTCTTGTCTATTCTGTATTTGGATTATGGAACCGTACCTGTGCTAATATCAAACTCTGGTTTTATTCATCACCCCACCTCTGCTTTCCCCTTAAGCATGCATAAGAGTGTTTTCTATATATGAGACTCTGTTCCCTTTCCTAATTCATTCCATGTGTAGCCATGTTTATACACCCTTCATAAGTGATATCTTATGATAAGTTTCTTTTTCTGTGTGATTTTTTCAGTTAGAATCATGGTACATGAATCCCATCATTATGCTGCTACTGGCCTTATGACATTGACTTCATGGCTGAGGGATATTCCATCATACGTATGTACCACAATTTCTTTACCATTTTTGTCTTTCCTGGGTTATTTAAGGTGTCCCGAAGTCGAGGTTCTTGTAAGCAGTGCTGCCCTATATTTTGGGTTGGCTGTGTCTTATTGATTTTCAATTTTCCCAAGGTATATTCCCATGACTGGAAGTGCCTTAGGTTGTGAAGCTCTGTTGAGTAATTCTTTTAGGGAACACAATGCACTCCTCCAGAGTGACTGTTGGCAATCTACATCCCACCCTTCAGCATAACAAGGCTCCCTGTTCTCCAGAGCCCCTCTTGCCTTTCTGGTTTTTACACATTTTATGGATATCCCTTTTGACTGGTGGGAAGTGATACTTCTTTGTAGTGCAGATTTGCATTGTGTGGTTGCTTGGTTGGCCAAAATGGGTGTATGCGTTTTCTCCTGAATATATTCAGGTGAAAACGCATGCGCCCTTTATGGACAATTCCATAATTGTCGAAGTTGTGATGCTTTTCCTGTGTTTAAAGGCGATTCCAATGTACTTCTGGAAATCTGTTTCGTGCAAATCGCCCTCATTTTCAAGTCCGCCTCATGGCTTCTCCTCAACAGATTTTTGGAAGAGAGTAGTCCTCTATAACTCTGCAAGTTAGTGAATTGCTGTGCCCCTGAGCTCCATTTTTCAACTTATGTTTTTGTGAGCTGACCGCAAACCCACAATTTTGCTTCAGGACCTATACTAGTTATGGGTGTGGGGCAGGCTCAGAGTTTGGTTAATTCTTCTTCATGACGGGAAATTAGACTGACATGTGGCCGTCCAAATTCCTACAGCTACTCTCTCATTGGTTCTCCCTCTTCCCTTATATCCTCTGCACAATGTGCCAACTGTGCGAACCAGGAGGTTATAGGGGCTGACTCTCCAAGTTGGGAGATTGATATTAAAGCAGTTGGAATGAAAAGCTGGAGCACATGGAGAGAAAAAAATTAGTAGAGTTTTAGAAACCTTTCACCATCAGAGGGTGTCCATTCTCTAGGTTTCCCATACATGTTATAACTGTAGTGATATTCCCTTCTACCTGGAGAGTTGGGAACCATGGAATCAGTGGCAGGCATTATTGATTTAAAGCGTCTGCATTTTCTCACCCAATCTCACCAATCCTCTCAGTCCCAAGTGAACAGCCTTATGCCACATCCAGCTGTTGTTGTAGATAGGGTCATTCCAAGTTTCATCAGAACCCCTGAAGGTATTGTGTAAGAATTTCACTGTTTCTTTGTTTTGTTTTGAAATTCCTTTTTATAGTGGGTTTGAGCTTATTCTCACTGCCGTGTTTATGTCAATCTAGACACACTTGGTTCCCTTATGGAGACATATCAATACATAGGTTTTAAGATCCTTACTAGTCAGATATATTTCTCTGTGGGGAATAGGGGTGTTGAGTCCCATTCACTGAGGAAGGAGTCGGGCTTGTCTCTTCTGTATTTGGATTATAGAACGGTACCTGTGTTAATATCAAACACTGGTTTTGTGTGTCTCCCCACCTCTCCTTCCCCCTTAAGCAAGCATAAGAGTGTTTTCTAAATCTGAGACTCTGTTCTCTTTCCTAATTCAGTTCATATGTAGCCAGGTTTACAGTCCCTTCATAAGTGATATCTTATATCAGAATGCACCATGGCCCTTGTCATAATAATGCTCCATGACCCCTGTCATCACAATGCTCCATTCCCTGGTTATCACAATGCTCCATGTCCCTTGTCATAACAATTCTCCACGTACTTGTCATCACAATGCTACATGACACTTCTCATCACAAAGTTACATGCTCGTTTCATCACAATTCTCCATGCACTTGTCATTGCAATGTTCCATGACCCCTGTCATAGCAAGCTCCAAGTGTTTGTCATCACAATGCTTCACGACTTTATCATCAAAATTCTCAATGGCACTTTTCATCACAATGTTCCGTACCCTTGTCATCACAATGCTCCATTCCCTTGTCATCACAATGCTCCATGACCCCTGTCATCACAATGCTCCCTGACACCTGTCATCACAATGCTTCATGCCCCTTGTCATTACAGTGCTCCATGATGCTCATCATCACAATTACCCAAGGTCTTCTTATCACAATGCTCCACGGTTTTGCCATCACAATGCTCCATGCCCTGTTCATCTCAAAGCTCAATGTCCCTTGTCCTCACAATTCTCCACGTCCTTGTCATCACAATGCTCCATGGCACTTCTCATCACAATGTTATATGCTCTTGTCATAACAATACTCCATGCACTTGTCATCGCAATGCTCCATGACCCCTGTCATAGGAAGCTCCATGCGCTTGTCATCACAATGTTTCACGACATGGACATTAAAATTATCAATGGCCCTTGTCATCTCAATGCTCCATGCGCTTATCATCACAATGCTCCTTTACCTTTGTCACAACAATCCTCCATGACACTTGGCATCACAATGCTCCGTGCTATTGTCATCACAATGGAACATGACATGTGTCATCACAATGCTCCCTGACACCTGTCTTCACAATAATCCATGACCTTGTCATCA
Source organism: Hyperoodon ampullatus (assembly GCF_949752795.1). Classification (NCBI taxonomy): domain Eukaryota; kingdom Metazoa; phylum Chordata; class Mammalia; order Artiodactyla; family Ziphiidae; genus Hyperoodon; species Hyperoodon ampullatus. The sequence continues at coordinate 2,741,229 of NW_027640625.1, read as the reverse complement.
CAATGCTCCATGCCCTTGTCATCACAATGTGCCATGCCCACTGTCATCAAAATAATCCATGAAACTTGTCAGACCAAAGCTCCATGCCACCTTTCATCACAATGCTCCATGAACCCTGTCATCACAATGCACCATGCCCATCATCATAATGCTTCATGCTCTTGTCATCACAATGAAATCAAAATGTTCCATGACCTCTGTCATCACAAGGCTCCAAACCCTTGTGATCACAATGTTCCATAACACTTGTCATCACAATACCCCATGACGCTAGTCATCACAATTATCCATGGACTTCTCATCACAATGCCTCATGACATTTGTCATCACAATGCGCAATACACATGTCATCACAATGCTCCCTGACTCTTGCCATCAGTATGCTCCCTGAACCCTTTCATGACAAGGCTCCATGCCTTTTTCATCACAATGATCCATGCCATTTTCATCACAATGCTCCAAGACCCCTGTAATCACAATGCTCCATGCCCTTGTCATCACAAAGCTCCATGATGCATGTCATCAGAATGCTCCATGGCCTTCTCATCACAATGCTCCATGCCCTTGTCATCACAATGCTCCAAGACCCCTGTAATCACAATGGTCCATGCCCCTTTTCATCAGAATGCTCCATGAGACTTGTCATCACAAGGCTCCATGGTCTTCTCATCACAATGCTCCAGGACATTGTCATCAAAATGCCCCATTCCCTTATCATCACAATGCTCCATGACCCCTGTCATCACAATACTCCATGAACATTTTCAGCCCAATGCTCCATGACCTTCTCATCACAATGCTCCATGACCAATATCATCACAATGCTCCATGACCACAGTCATCACAACGCTCAATATCACCTGACAACACAATGATCCGGGACTCTTGTCATCACAATGCTCCATTCCCTAGTCATCACAATGCTCCATGACCCCTGTCATCACAATACTCCATGAACATTTTCAGCCCAATGCTCCATGACACTTGTCATCACAATGATGCATGCCCTTGTCATCCCAATGCTCCATGACCCCTGTAATCACAATGCTCCGTGACGCTTGTCATCACAGTGCTCCATGACACCTGTCATCACAATGCTCCATGCCTTTGTCAGCAAAATGCTACATGACCTTGTCATTACAATGTTCTATGCACTTGTCATCACAATACTCCATTACCATTGCCATCACAATCCTCCATGAACCTTGGGATCACATTGCTCCATGCCCTTGTCATCACAATGCTCCATGCTCCTTGAAATCAAAATGATCCATGACCTCTGTCATCACAATGCTCCAAACCCTTGTGATCACAATGTTCCATAACACTTGTCATCACAATGCTCCATGATGCCTGTCATCACAATACTCCATGCCCTTTTCATCACAATGCTCCATGACCTTTGTCATCACAATTCTCGATACACTTGTCATCACAATGCTCCCTGACACTTGTCGTCAGAATGCTCCTTGAACCCTGTCACAAAAAGGCTCCATGCCTTTTTCATCAAAATGCACCATGCCGTTTTCATCCCAATGCTCCATGCCATTGTCATCAAAATACTCCACAAGCTTGTCATCAGAATGCTCCATGTCCCTTGTCATCACAATTTTCCATGCACTTGTCAGCACAATGCTCCCTGACCCTTGTCATCACAATGCTCCAAGCCATTGTCATCACAATGCTCCATTACCTTTGTCATCAGAATCCTCCATGACACTTGGCATCACAATGCTCCATGGCATTGTCATCACAATGGGCCATTACATATGTCATCACAATGCTCCCTGACACCTGTCTTCACAATAATGAATGACCTGGTCATCACAATGCTCCATGCCCTTGTCATCACAATGCGCCATTCCAACTGTCATCGCAATAAGCCATGAAACTATTAGACCAATGCTCCATGCCCTTGTCATCACAATGCTCCATGACCCCTGTCATGACAATGCTCCGTGACTCCAGTCATCACAAGGCTTCATGACCTTTGTCATCACAGTGGTCCATGCCCTTGTCATCAACAGTCTCTGTGACCTTTTTAACCACAATGCTTCATGAACTTTTCATCACAATGCTCTTTGACCCTTGTCATCACAATGCTCTATGCCTTTCTCAGCACAATGCTCCATGACCATTGTCATCACAATGCTCCATGCGCTTGTCAGCACAATGCTCCATGACCCATGTCATCACAATGCACCATGCGCTTGTCGTCACAGTGCTCCACAATCTTGTCATCACAATGCTCCATAAACCTTGTCATCACAATGCTCCATGCACTTCAAATCAAAATGCTCTCTCACCACTGATATCACAATGTTACATCACTATTCATCACAATACTCCCTCAACCCTGTCATCACAATGTTCCATGACTCCTGTCATCACAATGCTACATGCACTTATCATCACAATGTTCGATGATCCCTGACATCACAATGTTCCATAACCCCTGTCATCAAAATGCTCCATGACCCTTTTCATCAAAATGCTCCATGACCCCTGACATCACAATGTTACATAACGCCTCTCATCAAAATGTTCCATGACCCTTTTCATCAAATTGGTCCATGACAATGTCATCACAATGCTCCCTGCCCTTCTCATCACAATGCACCACGCCCTTGTCATCAAAATGCTCCATGACCTTTGTCATCACAAAGCTCCATGACCCTTGGCATCACAATGCTCCATGCCATTGTCATCACAATACTCCATGAAACCTCTCATCACATTGTTCCATGCAATTGTCATCAAAAAGCTCCATGGTGCTTGTCATCACACTGCTCGATGCCCTTCTCATCACAATGCTCCATGCCCTTGTCATTACAATCCTCCATGACCCATGTATCACTGTGTTCCGTGCCCTTGTCATCACAATGCTCCATGCCCACTCTCATCACAATAATCCATGAAACTTTTCAGACAAATGTTCCATGCCCTTGTCATCACAATGCTCCATTACCCCTGTCATAACAATGCTCCATGAACACTGCCATCACAACGTTCCACGGGCTTGTCATCACAAGGCTCCATGACCCTTGTCATCACAATGCTCCAAGACACCTGTAATCACAGTGCTACATGCCCTTGTCATCACAGAGCTCCATGATGCATGTCATCAGAATGCTCCATGCCCTTGCCATCACAATGCTCCATTACCCCTGTGATAACAATGCTCCATGATCCCTGCCATCACGATGTTCCATGGCCTTGTCATCACAAGGCTCCATGACCCTTCTCATCACAATGCTCCAAGACCCCTGTAATCACAATGCTCCATGTCCCTTTTTATCTCAATGATCCATGAACCCTGTCATCACAATGCACCATGCCCATCATCATAATGCTTCAGGCTATTGTCATCACAATGAAATCAAAATGCTCCATGACCTCTGTCATAACACTGCTCCAAACCCTTTTGATCACCATATTCCATAACACTTGTCATCACAATGCCCCATGACGCTCGTCATCACAATTATCTATGGTCTTCTCTTCACAATGCTCCATGACCTTTGTCATCACAATGCTCAACACACTTGTCATCAAAATGCTCCCTGACACTTGTTCTCTGTATGCTCCTTGAACTGTGTCATGACAAGGCTCCATGCCTTTTTCATCACAATGATCCATGCCTTTTTCATCACAATGCTCCAAGACGCCTGTAATTACAATGCTCCATGCCATTGTCATCACAAAGCTCAATGACGCATGTCATCAGACTGCTCCTTGGCCTTCTCATCACAATGCTCCATGCCCTTGTCATCACAATTTTCCAAGACACTCTAATCAAAATGCTCCATGCCCCTTTTCATCAGTATGCTCCATGAGACTTGTCTCACAAGGCTCCATGGTTTTCTCATCACAATGCTCCAGCACCTTGTCATCACAATGCTTCACGACCTTGTCATGAAAATTTTCAATGGCCCTTGTCATCATAATGCTCCAAGCCCTAGTCATCACAATGCTCCATTATATTTGTCATCACAATCCTCCATTACATTTGGCATCACAATGTTCCATGCCATTGTCATCGCAATGGACCATGACATATGTCATCACAATGCTCCCTGACACCTGTCTTCACAATACTCCATGACCTTCTCATCACAATGCCCCATGCCCTTGTCATCACAATGCCCCATGCCCACTGTCATCACAATAATCTATTAAACTTGTCAGACCAATGCTCCATGCCCTTGTCATCACAATGCTCCATGCCCTTGTCATCACAATGCTCCATGACCCTTGTCCTCACAATGCTCTGTGACTCCAGTCATCACAATGCTTCATAACATTTGTCATCACAGTGGTCCATGCCCACATCATCACAAGGCTCTGTGACCTTTGTAACCACAATACTCCATGAACGTTTCATCACAATGCTCCGTGACCCTTGTCATCACAATGCTCCATGCCTTTGTCAGAACAATGCTCCATGACCCTTGTCATCACAATGTGCCACGTAGTTTTCATCACAACGGTCCACAACCTTGTCATCGTAATGCTCCATAAACCTTGTAATCACAATGCTCCATGCACTTCTCATCAAAATGCTCTCTCAACAGAGATATCACAATGTTCCATCACTAGTCATCACAATACTCCCTCACCCCTGTAATCACAATGTTGCATGACCCCTGTCATCACAATGCTACATCCCCTTATCATCACAATGTTCCATGACCCCTGACATCACAATGTTCCATAACCCCTGTCATCAAAATGCTCCATGACCCTTTTCATCCCAAAGCTCCATGACCCCTGACATCACAATGTTCTATAACCCCTGTCATCAAAATGTTCCATTACACTTTTCATCAAATTGCTGCATGACCCTGTCATCAAAATGCTCCCTGCCCTTCTCATCACAATGCACCACGCCGTTGACAGCAAAATGCTCCATGACTTTTGTCATCACAAAGCTCCTTAACCCTTGGAATCACAATGTTCCATGAACCGTCTCATCACATTGTTCCATGCCCTTGTCATCACAAAGCTCCATGACGCTTGTCAAAACAATGTTTGATGCCCTTCTCATCACAATGCTCCATGCCCTTGTCATTAAAATCCTCCATGACCCATGGATCACAGTGTTCCGTGACCTTGTCATCACAATGCTCCATGCCCACTCTCATCACAATAATCCATGAAACTTTTCAGACCAATGCTCCATGCCCTTCTCATCACAATGCTCCATTACCCCTGTCATAACAATGCTCCATGACCCCTGCCATCACAATGTTCCACACCATTGTCATCACAAGGCTCCATGACCCTTGTCATCACAATGCTCCAAGACCCCTGTAATCACAATGCTCCATGCCCTTGTCATCACAAAGCTCAATGACACATGTCATCAGAATGCTCCATGGCCTTCTCATCACAATGCTCCTTGCCCTTGTCATCACAATGCTCCAAGACCCCTGTAATCACAATGCTCCATGCCCCTTTTCATCTCAATGCTCCATGAACGCTGTCATCACAATGCACCATGCCCATCACCATAATGCTTCAGGCTATTGTCATCACAATGAAATCAAAATGCTCCATGACCTCTGTCATCACAATGCTCCAAACCCTTGTGATCACAATGTTCCTTAAAACTTATCATCACAACACCCCATGACGCTCATCATCAAAATTATCCATGGTCTTCTCATCACAATGCTCCATGAACTTTGTCATCACAATGCTCATTACACTTGTCATCACAATGCTCCGTGACACTTGTCGTCAGTATGCTCCTAGAACCCTGTCATGACAAGGCTCCATGCCTTTTTCATAACAATGATCCATGCCATTTTCATCACAATACTCCATGCCCTTGTCAGCACAAAGCTCCATGACGCATGTCATCAGAATGCTCCATGGCCTTCTCATCACAATGCTCCAAGACCCCTGTAATCACAATGCTCCATGCCCCTTTTCATCAGAATGTTCCATGAGAATTGTCATCACAAGGCTCCATGGACTTCCCATCACTATGCTCCAGGACCTTGTCATCACAGTGCTCAATTCCCTTCTCATTACAATGCTCCATGACCCGTGTCATCACTATACTCCATGAACATTTTCAGCCCAATGCTTCATGACCTTCTCATCACAATGCTCCATGACCCATATCATCACAATCCTCCATGACCACTGTCATCACAACACTCCATGACCCCTGAAAACACAATGTTCCGGGACTCTTGTCATCACAATGCTCCATTCCCTTGTCATCACAATGCTCCATGAACATTTTCAGCCCAATGCTCCATGACACTTGTCATCACAATGATCCATGCCCTTGTCATCCCAATGCTCCATGACCCCTGTAATCACAATGCTCCGTGACGCTTATCATCACAGTGCTCCATGACCCTTATCATCACAATTCTCCATGCCTGTGTCATCAAAATCCTACATGACCTTGTCATCACAATGCTCCATGAGCTTGTCATCACAATACTCCATTACCATTTTCATCACAATCCTCCATGAACCTTGGGATCACATTGCTCCATGCCCTTGTCATCACAATGCTCCATGCTCCTTGAAATCAAAATGGTCCATGACCTCTGTCATCACAATGCTCCAACCCCTTGTGATCACAATGTTCCATAACACTTGAAATCACAACACTCCATGATGACTGTCATGACAATACTCCATGCACTTGTCGTCACAATGCTCCATGACCTTTGTCATCACAATTCTCAATACACTTGTCATCACAATGCTCCCTGACACTTGTCGTCAGAATACTCCTTGAACACTGTCATGAAAAGGCTCCATTCCTTTTTCATAAGAATGCTCCATGCCCTTTTCATCACAACGCTCCATGTCATTGTCATCACAATACTCCACAAGCTTGTCATCAGAATGCTCCCTGATCATTGTCTTCAGAATGCTCCATGAACCCTGTCATCACAATGCTCCATACCCCTTGTCATTACAGTGTTCCATGACGCTCGTCATCACAATTATCCATGGACTTCTCATCACAATGCTCCATGACCTTTGTAATCACAATTCTCAATACACTTGTCATCACAATGCTCCCTGATACTTGTCATCAGTTTGCTCATTGAAACCTGTCGTGACAAGTCTCCATGCCTTTTTCATCACAATGATCCATGCCCTTTTCATCACAATGCTCCATGCCATTGTCATCACAATACTCCACAAGCTTGTCATCAGAATGCTCCGTGACACTTTTCATCTCAATGATCCATGACCCCTGTCATCACAATGCTCCATGACACCTGTCATCACAATGCTCCATGCCCCTTGTCATTACAGTGCTCCATGATGTTCGTCATCACAATTATCCATGGTCTTCTCATCACAGTGCTCCACGGTCTTGCCATCACAATGCTCCATGCCCTGGTCATCACAATGCTCCATGTCCCGAGTCATCACAATGCTCCATGACCCTGTCATCACAATGCTCCATACCGCTTGTCATTACAGTGCTCCATGACACTCGTAATCACAATTGTCCATGGTCTTCTCATCACAATGCTCCACGCCCTTGTCATCAAAATGCTCCATGACCCTTGTCATCACAATGCTCCATGACCACTGTCATAACAATGCTCCATGACCCCTGTCATCACAAGGCTCCATACCACTTGTCATTACAGTGCTCCATGACGCTCCTCAACACAATTATCCATGGTCTTCTCATCACAATGCTCCACGGTCTTGCCATCACAGTGCTCCATGCCTTGGGCATCACAATGCTCCATGTCCCCGGTCATCACAATGCTCCATGACCACTGTCATCACAATGCTCTATACCCCTTGTCATTACACTGCTCCATGACACTCGTCATCACAATTATCCATGATCTTCTCATCACAGTGCTCCACGATCTTGACATCACAAGGCTCCATTCCCTGGTCATCACAATGCTCCATGTCCCCAGTCATCACAATGCTCCATGACCCCTGTCATCACAATGCTCCATACCCCTTGTCATTACAGTGCTCCATGACGCTCGTCATCACAATTATCCATGGTCTTCTCATCACAGTGCTCCACGGTCTTGCCATCACAATGCTCCATGCCCTGGTCATCACAGTGCTCCATGTCCCCTGTCATCACAATTCTCCACGTTCTTGGTATCACTATGCTCTCTGATACTTCTCATCACAGTGTTACATGTTTTGTCATCACAATTCTCTATGCACTTGTCATCGCAATGCTCCATGACCCCTGTCATAGCAAGCTCCATGTGATTGTCATCACAATGCTTCATGAACATGTCATCAAAATTCTCAATGGCCCTTGTTATCACAATGCTCCATGACCCTTGTCATCACAATGCTCCAAGCCCTTGTCATCAAAATGCTCCATTACCTTTGTCATCACAATCCTCCATGACAATTGGCATCACAATGCTACATTCCATTGTCATTGCAATAGACCATGACATATGTCATCACAATGCTCCCTGACACCCTTCTTCACAATACTCCATGACCTTCTCATCACAATGCTCCATGCCCTTGTCATCACAATGCGCCATGCCCACTGTCATCACAATAATCCCTGAAAATTGTCAAACCAATGCAACATGCCCCTGTCATCACAATGCTCCATGCCCTTTCATCACAATGCTCTATGACCCCTGTCATCACAATGCTCCGTGACTCCAGTCATCACAATGCTTCATGACATTTGTCATCACAATGGTCCATGCCCTCGTCATCACAAGGCTCTGTAACCTTTGTGACCACAATACTCCATGAACATTTCATAACAATGCTCGGTGACCCTTGTCATCACAATGCTCCATGCCTTTGTCAGCACATTACTCCATGACACATGGCATCAAATGTGCCATGCGCTTGTCATCACAATGCTCCACATCTTTGTCATCACAATGCTCCACAAACCTTGTCATCACAATGCTCCATGCGTTTGTCAGCACAATGTTCCATGACCCATGTCATCACAATGTGCCCTGCGTTTCTCATCACAATGCTCCACAGCCTTGTCATCACAATGCTCCATGCACCTCTCATCAAAATGCTCTCTCACCACTGATATCACAATGTTCCATAACTAGTCAACACAATACTCCCTCCACCCTGTCATCCCAATGTTCCATGACCCTTGTCACAACAATGCTACATGCTCTTATCATCACAATGCTCCATGACCCTGACATCACAATGCTCCATGACCCTTTACATCACAATGCTCCATGACCCCTATCATCACAATGTTCCATAAACACTGTCATCAAAATGTTCCATGACCCGTTTCATCCAATTGCTCCATGACCCTGTCATCACAATGCTCCCTGCCCTTCTCATCACAATGCACCACGCCCTTGTCATCAAAATGCTCCATGGCCTATGTCATCACAAAGCTCCATGACCCTTGGAATCACAATGCTCCATGCCATTGTCATCACAAAGCTCCATGAAACCTCTCATCACATTGCTCCATGCTGTTGTCATCACAAAGCTCCATGACGCTTGTCATCACAATGCTCCATGCCCTTGTCATTGCAATCCTCCATGACACATGTATCACTGTGTTCCGTGCCCTTGTCATCACAATGCTCCATGCTCACTCTCATCACAATAATCCATGAAACTTTTCAGACCAATGCTCCATGCCCTTGTCATCACAATGCTCCCTTACACCTGTCATAACAATGCTGCATGACCCCTGCCATCACAATGTTCTACGGCCTTGTCATCACAAGACTCCATGGCCCTTGTCATCACAATGCTCCAAGACCCCTGTAATCACAATGCTCCATGCCCATGTCATCACAAAGCTCCCTGACGCATGTCATCAGAATGCTCCATGCCCTTGTCATCACAATGCTCCAAGACCCTTGTTATTACAATGATCCATGACTCTTTTCATCTCAATGCTCCATGAACCCTGTCATCACAATGCACCATGCCCATCATCATAATGCTTCATGCTATTGTCATCACAATGAAATCAAAATTCTCCATGACCTCTCTCATCACAATGCTCCAAACCCTTGTGATCACAATGTTCCATAACACTTGTCATCACAACGCCCCATGACGCTGGTCATCACAATTATCCATGGACTTCTCATCACAATGCTCCATGACCTTTGTCATCACAATTCTCAATACACTTGTCATCACAATGCTCCCTGACTCTTGTCATAAGTATGCTCATTGAACCCTGTCATGACAAGTCTCCATGCCTTTTTCATCACAATGATCCATGCCCTTTTCATCACAATGCTTCATGCCATTGTCATCACAATACTCCACAAGCTTGTCATCAGAATGCTCCGTGACCTTTGTCATCTCAATGATCCATGACCCCTGTCATCACAATGCTCCATGACACCTGTCATCACAATGCTCCATGCCCCTTGTCATTACAGTGCTCCATGATGTTCGTCATCACAATTATCCATGGTCTTCTCATCACAGTGCTCCACGGTCTTGCCATCACAATGCTCCATGCCCTGGTCATCAAAATGCTCCATGACACTTGTCATCACAATGCTCCATGACCACTGTCATAACAATGCTCCATGACCCCTGTCATCACAAGGCTCCATACCACTTGTCATTACAGTGCTCCATGACGCTCCTCATCACAATTATCCATGGTCTTCTCATCACAATGCTCCACGGTCTTGCCATCACAGTGCTCCATGCCTTGGGCATCACAATGCTCCATGTCCCCGGTCATCACAATGCTCCATGACCACTGTCATCACAATGCTCTATACCCCTTGTCATTACAGTGCTCCATGACCCTCGTCATTACAATTATCCATGGTCTTCTCATCACAGTGCTCCACGATCTTGCCATCGCAATGCTCCATGCCCTGGTCATCACAATGCTCCATGTCCCCTGTCATCACAATTCTCCACGATCTTGGCATCACTATGCTCCATGACACTTCTCATCACAGTGTTACATGCTTTGTCATCACAATTCTCTATGCACTTGTCATCACAATGCTCCATGACCCCGTCATAGCAAGCTCCATGTGCTTGTCATCACAATACTCCATGCCCTTGTCGTCACAATTCTCCATGACCTTTGTCATCACAATGCTCCCTGACACTTGTCGTCAGAATGCTCCCTGAAAACTGTCATGAAAAGGCTCCATGTTTTTTCATCACAATGCCCCATGCCATTTTCATCAAAATGCTCCATGTCATTGTCATCAAAATACTCCACAAGCTTGTCATCAGAATGCTCCATGAACCTTGTCATCACAATGCTCCATGACCCCTGTCATCACAATGCTCCATACCCCTTGTCATTACAGTGCTCCATGACGCTCATCATCACAATTATCCATGGTCTTCTCATCACAATGCTCCACGGTCTTGCCATCACAATACTCCATGCCCTGGTCATCACAATGCTCCATGTCCCCTGTCATAACAATTCTCCACGTTCTTGGCATCACTGTGCTCCATGATGCTTTTCATCACAGTGTTACATGCTTTGTCATCACAATTCTCTATGCACTTTTCATCGCACTGCTCCATGATCCCTGTCACAGCAAGCTCCATGTGATTGTCATCACAATGCTTCATGAACATGTCATCAAAATTCTCAATGGCCCTTGTTATCACAATGCTCCATGACCCTTGTCATCACAATGCCCCAAGCGCTTGTCATCAAAATGCTCCATTACCTTTGTCATCACAATCCTCCATGACACTTGGCATCACAGTGCTCCATTCCATTGTCATCGCAATGGACCACGACATATGTCATCACAATGCTCCCTGACACCCTTCTTCACAATACTCCATGACCTTCTCATCACAATGCTCCATGCCCTTGTCATCACAATGCGCCATGCCCACTGTCATCACAATAATCCCTGAAACTTGTCAAACCAATGCAACATGCCCCTGTCATCACAATGCTCCATGCCCTTTCATCACAATGCTCTATGACCCCTGTCATCACAATGCTCCATGACTCCAGTCATCACAATGCTTCATGACCTTTGTCATTACAATGGTCCATGCCCTCGTCATCACAATGCTCTGTGACCTTTGTCACCACAGAGCTCCATGAACATTTCATCACAATGCTTGGTGACCCTTGTCCTCCCAATGATCAATGCCTTTGTTAGCACAATACTCCATGACCCATGGCATCACAATGTGCCATGCACTTGTCATCACAATGCTCCACATCTTTGTCATCACAATGCTCCATAAACCTTGTCATCACACTGCTCCATGCACTTCTCATCAAAATGCTCTCTCACCACTGATATCACAATGTTCAATCACTAGTCAACACAATACTCCCTCACCCCTGTCATCACAATATTCCATGACCCTTGTCACAACAATGCTACATGCCTTTATCATCACAATGCTCCATTCCCCTGACATCACAATGTTCCATAACCCCTGTCATCACAATGCTCCCTGCCCTTCACAACAGAATGCACCACACCCTTGTCATCAAAATGCTCCATGACCTTTGTCATTACAAAGCTCAATGACCCTTGTCATCACAATGCTGCATGCCATTGTCATCACAATGCTCCATGAACCCTCTCATCACATTGTTCCATGCCCTTGTCATCACAGGCTCCATGATGCTTTTCATCACAATGCTCGATGCCATTCTTATCACAATGCTCCATGCGCTTCTCATTACAATCCTCCATGACCCATGTATCACAGTGTTCCATGCCCTTGTCATCACAATGCTCCTTGCCCCCTCTCATCACAATAATCCATGAAACTTTTCAGACCAATGTTCCATGCCCTTGTCATCACAATGCTCCATTACCCCTGTCATAACAATGCTCCATGACCCCTGCCATCACAATGTTCCACAGCCTTGTCATCACAAGGCTCCATGACCCTTGTCATCACAATGCTCCAAGACCCCTGTAATCACAATGCTCCATGCCCTTGTCATCACAAAGCTCCATGACGCATGTCAACAGAATGCTCCATGGCCTTCTCATTCACGATGTTCCATGCCTTTGTCATCACAATGCTCCAAGACTCCTGTAATCGCAATGCTCCATGCCCCTTTTCATCTCAATGCTCCATGAACCCTGTCATCACAATGCAACATGCCCATCATCATAATGCTTCACGCTATTGTCATCACAATGAAACCAAAATGCTCCATGACCTCTGTCATCAAAATGCTCCAAATCCTTGTGATCAATATGTTCCATAACACTTATCATCACAACGCCCCATGACGCTCGTCATCACAATTATCCATGGTCTTCTCATCACAGTGCTCCATGACCTTTGTCATCACAATACTCAATACCCTTGTCATCACAATGCTCCCTGACACTTGTTGTCAGTTTGCTCCTTGAAACCTGTCAAGACAAGGCTCCATGCCTTTTTCATCACAATGATCCATGCCCTTTTCATCACAGTGCTCCAAGACCGCTGTAATCACAATGCTCCATGCCCTTGTCATCACAAAGCTCCATGATGCATGTCATCAGAATGCTCCATGGCCTTCTCATCCCAATGCTCCATGCCCTTGTCATCACAATGCTCCAAGACCCCTGTAATCACAATGCTCCATGGCACTTTTCATCAGAATGCTCCATGAGACTTGTCATCACAAGGCTCCATGGTCTTCTCATCACAGTGCTCCAGTACCTTGTCATCACAATGCTCCATGACCCCTGTCATCACGGTACTCCATGGACATTTTCAGCCCAATGCTCCATGGCCTTCTCATCCCAATGCTCCATGCCCTTGTCATCACAATGCTCCAAGACCCCTGTAATCACAATGCTCCATGGCACTTTTCATCAGAATGCTCCATGAGACTTGTCATCACAAGGCTCCATGGTCTTCTCATCACAGTGCTCCAGTACCTTGTCATCACAATGCTCCATGACCCCTGTCATCACGGTACTCCATGGACATTTTCAGCCCAATGCTCCATGACCTTCTCATCACAATGCGCCATGACCCCTGTCATCACAATGCTCCATGACCACTGTCATCACAACGCTGCATGAACCCTGACAACACAATGATCCGGGACTCTTGTCATTAAAATGCTCCATGACCATTGTCATCACAATGATCCATGCGCTTGTCATCCCAATGCTCCATGACCCCTGTAATCACTATGCTCCGTGATGCTTGTCATCACAGTGCTCCATGAACCTTGTCATCATAATGCTCCTTGCCTTTGTCAACAAAATGGTACATAATCTTGTCATCACAATTCTCCATGCGCTTGTCATCACAATCCTCCATGACCATTGGGATCACATTGCTTCATGCCCTTGCCATCTCTCTCTTGCCTTACTGTTTTTTTTTTTTTTTTTTTTTTTTTTTTTTTTTTTTTTTTTTTTTTTTTTGCTGTATGCGGGCCTCTCACTGCTGTGGCCTCTCCCATTGCGGGGCACAGGCTCCGGACGCGCAGGCCCAGTTGCCATGGCTCACGGGACCAGCCGCTCCGCGGCACGTGGGATCCTCCCAGACCGGGGCACGAACCCGTGTCCCTGCATCGGCAGGCAGACTCGCAACCACTGCGCCACCAGGGAAGCCCAACCTTTCTGGTTTTTACAGATATTCGGATGTCCCTTTTGACCAGTGGTAAGTGACAATTCTTTGTAGCGTGGATTTGTATTGCGCGCTTGCTTGATTGGCCAAAAAGGGTGTATGCGTTTTCTTCTGAATATATTCCGGAGAAAAGGCATACGCCCTTTTTGGCCAAGTGCATCTCTGTCCAAGTTGGGATGCTTTTCCTGTGCTTTAAAGGCGATTCCAATTTACCTCTTGAAATATATTTTGTGCAATTCTGCCTCAATTTCAAGGCCGCTTCATTGCCTTCTGTCAACAGATTTTTGGAAGAGAGTAGTACTTTATAAGTCTGCAGGTTTGTGAATTGCTGTGCCCCTGAGCTCCAATTTTCAAATCCCATCTTTGTGAGCTGGCCGCAAATCCACAATTTTGCTTCAGGACCTATACTGGTTCCAGGGGTGGCTATATTGGTTCCCTGTGGGTGGCTGAGGCTTTGGTTAATTCTTCTTCCTGCCGGGAAATTAGAGTGACATGTGCCCGTCCAAATGCCTACATCTACTCTCTGATTGGTTCTCCCTCTTCCCTTTCATCCTCTGCACAATTAGCAAACTGTGCGAACCAGGAGGTTATAGGGGCTGACTCTCCTAAGTTGGGAGATTGATAGTAAAGCAGTTGGAATGCCAAAGTGGAGCACAAGGAGAGGAAAAATTAGGAGAGTTTTAGAAACCTTTCGCCATCACAGGGTGTCCATTTTCTAGGTTTCCCATACATGTTATAATTGTAGTGATATTCCCTTCTACCTGGAGATTTGGGACACATGGAATGGTGGCATGCATTACTACTTTAAAAGGTCTGCATTTTCTCTCCCAATCTCACCAGTCCTCTCAGTCCCAAGTGTCCAGCCTTATGTCTCATCCAGATGTCTTTGCAGATAGGGTCATTCCAGGTTTCATCAGAACCCCTGAAGGAATTGTGTAAGAATTTCGCTGTTTTTTGGGGGTTTTTTTTGAAATTCATTTTTATAATGGGGTTGAGCTGATTTTCACTGACGTGTTTATGCCAGTCTAGACACAATTGATTCCCTTACGGAGACATATCAATACATAGGTTTTAAGATTCTTAGTAGTCAGATATATTCCTCTGTGGGGCATAGGGGTGTTGAGTCCCGTTCACTGAGGAAGGTGTAGGTCTTGTCTATTCTGTATTTGGTTTATGGAATGGTACCTGTGCTAATATCAAACTCTGGTTTTATGCATCACCCCACCTCTCCTTTCCCCTGAAGCAGGCATAAGAGATTTTTGCTAAATGTGAGACTCTGTTCTCTTTCCTAATTCAGTTCATGTGTTGTGATATTGACATTCCCTCTATAAGTGATATCTTATGATAAGATTCTTTTTCTGTGTGACTAATTTCCCTTAAAATCATCATACGTAAATCCACTCATTATGCTGCTACTGGCCTTATATACATTGATTTCATATCTGAGTGATATTCCGTTGTACAAAATTACCACAAGTTCTTTATGCATTTCTCTTTTTCCTGGGATATTTTAGGTGTACCAAAGTTGAGGTTCTTGTATGCAGAGCAGCCCTAAACTTTGGGGTGCCTGTGTCTTATTGACATTTAGTCTTCCCAAGTTATATGTCCATGAGTTGAAATCCCCTTGCTCTGGGGCTTTGTATTTTAGATGTTTTAAAAACAGCATACACTTCTTCAGAGTGGCTCTTGGATATTTATACCCCACCCATCAGCGTGACTAGGCTCCCTGTTTTCCATGGCCTCTCCTGCATTTCTGGTTTGTACACATTTTTTGGATGGCCTTTCTGAGCAGTGGAAATTGAGACTTCTTTGTTGTGTGGATTTGCATTTCCCTCTTGCTTGGTTGGCCAAAAACTCTGCATGTGTTTTTTTCCTGAAGATATTCACGAAAAAAACGCATACACCCTTTTGCCCAACCGCATCATTTTAGAAATTCTGCTGCTTTTCATATGCTTTAAATGTGAGTACAATCTACCTTTTGAAATCTGTTTCCTGCAATTCTGCCTCTCATTCAGATCCTCTTCGTTACCTTACCTGAATATATTTTTGGACGTTGGTTATCATTTATATCTTTGCAGGTCTTTGAATTGTCTGCTCCTGAGCTCCATTTCGCAACTCGCTTTTTTTGTGAGCTGGCCGCCAAACCATTGGATTACTTCTGGCCCTATTCTGGTTCTCGGGAGGCAGGCTGAGCCTTTGGTTAATTCTTCTTCCTAATGGGAAATTAGAGTGACATGTGCCTGTCAAAAGTCCTACAGCTAATCTCTCATTGGTTCCCCCTCTTCCCATTTATCCTCTGCACAAATTGCAAACTGTGTGAAGCAGGAGGTTAAAGGTGCTGATTCTCCAAGTGGGGAGATTGTTAGTAATGTGGCTGGAATGGCGAACCCCAGCACCAGGAGATCAAAAATGAGGTGCATTTTAGACACCTTTCCTGAGCACACGGTGTACATTCATCTCGGTTTCCCAGGCATGTTTTCGCTGTCAGAAGATTCCCTTGAACCTGCAGATTTGGGACCCATGGAATGGGTACCAGGCAGTATTAGTTTAAAAGGTCAGCATTTCCTCACCCAGCCTCTCTAACATCTCTTAGCGTGCATAGCTTCCAGCCTTATATAATCATCCTGCTGTGGGTCTACATGTGTTCAATCCATGTTACATCGTAGCCCTTCAACAAAAGTTGTAAGAATTTTTGCCTGTCTCACTGTTTTTATAAATAGTTTTAAATTTATTTTTATATTGGTTACAGCTGATTTTCAAAGCTCTGTTTTTTGCTGCTGTATATCCACTTGATTCATGTACTGTGAGACAACAATAACTTCTTTTTCAGATGCTTACCAGTCATATGTATTATTTTCCAGTGACTTGAGTGGGCTGAGTGCAGTTCTTTGAGGTACCGTGTAGGCCTTGTCAGTTATTCAATTTGGTACTTGGAATGGTATCTTTGCTAATTTCAACCTCCTGGATAATACCTCACCATTCCCCACCTTTCCCATTTAGCAGCCTTATGTCTATTTTCTACATATTTGACTATGTTTCTGTTTTGTAATTTATTTCATGTGTAGCCATTTTTGATTCCACCTTTAAGTGACATCTTATGATCTGTGTCTTTTTCTTTCTGACATATGTCACTTAGAATGATCGTATGTAACTCCTCCAGAGTTGTTACAACTGGCCTTATTTCATTGATTTCTGGATGAGTAATATTCCACTCTACATAAGTACCCCATCTCTTTTATCCATTTTATCCTTCCAGGAACATTTAGGTTATATCCAAGTTGAGGCCCTTTTTAACAGAGAGGTGGTAAACGTTCGGGTGCCTGTTTTCTGTCGATTTTTGTTTTTCCCAAGGTACACGCCCATGAGTGCAAGTGCCCTATGCTCTGTAGCTCATTTTTTAGATGTTTTAGCAAACACAATACACTTCTCCAGAGTGGCCGTTGGCAAATTACATTTCCACTATCAGCCTCACAGGGCTCCCTTTTCTCCTCGCCCTGTCCTGCATTTCTGGTGTTTACACTTTATGTGGATGGCCCTTCTGACTGATGTGAAGTGATACATTTTGTGATATTGATTTCCAGTGCCCACCTGTTGGGTTGGATAAAAAGTGTGTATGGCCTTTACTTGAATATATTCAGAAAAAATGCATACACCCTTTTTGGCCAACTGCATCATTGGCGATGTTCAGCCCCTTTTCTTGTGCTTTAATGGGGAGTCCTTTCTACCTCTTCAAATCTGTTTCCTGCCACTCTCCCTTGCTTACAAGTCCTTTTCTGTGACTTACCTCAAGACATTTTTCGACGATAGATATTTTCAACTCTGCAGTTTCATGAATTTTAGTGCCCCTGAGTTCCATTTTTCAACTTGTGTTTTTGGAAACTGGACACAAAACAGCGGGATTTCCTCGAGCCCTATTCTGTTTCCGTGGGCAATTCTAGGCTTTGATGAATTTGTCTTCTGGATTGGAAATTAGAGTGGCATGTGCCTGTCCGAACACCTAAGACTTGTCTCTAAATTTTTCTCATCCTTCCGCTTCATCCTCTGGACAAATTCCAAACTGTGTGCAACAGGATGTTGACGGTGCTGATATCCCCAAGTGAGGAGATTGTTAGGAAAGATGCTGGAGGGTTGAACCCGAGCACCAGGCGATGAGGAGATGAGGTGCCTTTTCCAAACTCTTTCCGATCAAACGGTGTACCATCCTCTAGGTGTGACAGGCATGTTTTAGCTGTAGGAAGGGTCCCGTGCATGTAAGGAGAACACCAGGGATTTTTCCAAATCAGTGCCTCCCCGAACCCCAAACTGGGGAATTTTTAAGCTACGGCTACACGTATGTCCTTTAAGGGCCTTGGGAAATAGGCAGAGCCCAAACTTTAGATGACTGAAATCTTCAGGGTCAGAAGCGCTCACCATCGGCCTTGCTTAGGTTACATTTTATCTGTCATTGATAGATGATGTCAATAAAAATATCTATTCTTTTTCAGATTATTTCCCCTTGTAGGTTATTGCAAAATATTCAGTGTAGTTCCCTGTGCTATACAGTAGTTCCTTGTTGATGATCTATTTTATACATTGCAGTGTGTATGTGTTAATCCCAAACTGTTAATTTATCCCTTCTCCTACCTTTCCCCTTTGGTAATAATAAATTATAAGATTTTATACTTCTCAGAAATGGGGGAGCTGAAAGAGAGGTATCATTTACATTGGAAAAGCATTCAAAACAAGATTGAAGCTTCAGCCAAGAGTATTCGATGTACATCCATGGAAATAAATCACTTCATTTCTCTAATGTTGACCTGACAAATAAGACAGACGTCTTCACTGAACTTGCTTATAGGAAAGTGATGGAAATATCAAATGTAAGTCTTAGAAACATCTTATTTTACCCGAGCATTATACACTGCTCTATGTTAACTACAGTTTGGCTCACACATCTGTTCATTGAAGTTACAATGTTCTCAATTTCTGTTACTGATCCTCCAGAGTGGACCCCAACAGGAGTCCCCGTGCCCAGTGTCATTGGAGCCAACAGATCAAGACTGAGTTTGGTTCAGAAGCAAAGGAAACAGTATTTTGAAAACAGAATGGAGAGGTGAGAGCGTGCACTCCCCCATGGGCTGTGGGCTGGGCTGCTGTGTAGGGTCCCCGGCAGCGTCAGTGGGAGGGAGGGGATGGAGCTCTCGAGGGCTGCGTTGGCTGCAGCTCAGGCTCTATGCCGCGGAGTCTGCATGGGACCCCGCTAGCTGAGGTGTCGACCCAGCCATTCTGCACTAGGAAATCGGGTCTGAAGTGCCGGGTGTGGGACCTCTGCATGCGGAACCCTAGGAGCACGTGAAATTAGACAAAGCACAAAGGAAAAACAGGTTAGACTTTATTTAATTGCCCAGATTCTCTTTTTATCTCCCAGGAATTTTTAATGAACGTTGCCGGAGACGAACACCTCCTCTGCTTTTTGTTCCGTTCCTTATTCTTGGGGTGTTGAGGGTGCAGACCCCTCTTTTGTAACTGCTTCATGCTGTGGTGGGAGCCCTGATACATGGGGGGAGGGGCAAAACGTCTCCCCACCAGCCTCCTGGTGAGGTTGATTGTCCCAAGGCCTCCTGCCTCACTTCTCATCCGCCTGAGCACCAGCATTGGAAGTGACCTTTAAGGGTCCAGGAAAGAGAGGCGCAGAGATGCTGCGGTGGCAGGTTTCACCCCACCCCACATATGTTCGGCGACCTTAGGCTGACAGTTTTTGCCAGACTAGATGCTCTGACCAGTAGTCTGTGCTTTCTTTAATTAGGTCCCTGAATTAATGTACAAACAGCACCATGTGTCAGAGCCCTGCCCGCGCAACTCCCAGACAGTCCAGGGTCAGTGGTGATCCAGGACCATGACGTCCACTGAGTCAACGGCCTTTAGAAGTAGCCAGCAGTCCAGCCGGTCATATTGGCCACCATCACCGCGGTGTCTGTAGGGTTTTCTATGGTGAAAGCGTGATATACGTTTCCCCCGCCAAGGTTATTAGCTCCCCTCTGGGTGCAGTAAGTCCTGCAAGCAGTAGTCTGCTCTTTCGGGGCACAGTCTTGTCGTTTTCTGAGAGAAACTCCAGGTCAAGTGATGGTCACACGAGTCATCTTGGGGGCCCGTTGCCCCCGTTTATCTCTCTGGAGGTTGGAGTTGGAGGGCCTCCTCACTCGAGGTCAGTGTGTCCACAGAGCGACCCCTGCAACTTCAGGGCATGATGGGTGGTTAGGATCACCACGTGGGGTCCTTTTCCCTTAGGAGGGAGCTGGCCTTGCGGGCTGCTGATTTCCAGCTTTTTAGATACCCCAGTATCCTGGCCTGATGAGTCGGTGGGCAAAGCCCTTGGTGACCATAGTTTATCATACCTGAAGGGCATTCTTGTGTTGCTCCATTTCAAGTGGTCCCAGTTTTTGCACTAAGGCTCCAAGGGCGATTAACCTTTGACCGGGTATGTAAAGGTCAAAGGGTTTAGCTAAATTACGGAGTTCCTGGGCAAGGGTCTGTATTGACTGCTCTTTCCATTCTTGAAAGGCTGCTTCTGGATTCTATTCAAAAGGATCATCATCTTTTCGTGTCAGTGTTTCATGTAGAGGCCCAGCTATTACACTGTAGTTAGGGATCCAGATGCAGAAAACCTTGGCCTCCCCAGGAACCCCTAAGCTGTCTTCTAGTTTTAGAAGAGGTAAGGCTGCAAATGGCTTCTTCCCTATCCTGGGATGCGTTTCTCCGAATATCTGTGAGAATGAAGCCCAGGCATGTCACCTTAGCCTGGGATATTTGAGCGTTTTTCTTGGACACCTTCTATCCTTTCTTGGCTAGGTAGTTCAGAGGCGTCTTTAGTAGGCCTGGCGATCAGAATGTCATCTGCATATTGAAGGAGGGTTCCCTTTTACAGAGGTTGAACTTTTAGGTCTTTAGAGGACATTTCCCCAATGATGGTGTGGGGATTTTTGAACCATTGGGGCAGGACGGCCCAGAATTATTGCTTTTGTTGCATGTTGTGTCCTGCCACTCACAAGCCAAAAATTCTTGTGACTCTGAGATGAATGGAATACAGAAGAAGGCATCATTGAAGGCTAATACAGAATGCCATGGCCTGGTGGAAGGTAGAATGACCAGCAGGGAGTAGGAAATAGGAGCTACTGGATGTATATCCTCGGTGGCTTCACTGACTGTCCTGATATCGTTTACCAGGTCTCCAGCAGCACATGGGGCTCTCGTGGTCAGGCCAATCCCAGGATATGGAGCTCACCTGGGCTGCACCCCTACCCCACAGCCCACGGGGCTCTCGTGGTCAAGTCCCTCCCAGGGTATGGAGCTCACCTCTGCAGCAACCCAGCAGCCCATGGGGCTCTCCTACTCAGTCCCTTCCCAGGATACGGAGCTCCCCTGGGCAGGTACCCCAGCAGGGCTGGACATACAGGAACTGTGCACATAGCCCACCTTGCAGAGAACCCCCAGCTCACCTGTCACTCACAGCTGACACAGAATACCTCAGAGCAGGACTTGAACTAACAAACAGCAGCTCTGACAAGTCTGTGACCATGGCTATCACTCTCTGCAGGCTCTTTCTGCCTGGTCTTCCAGACACTTCCACTGCAGCCAGGGCACCAGGCCTCTGTCTCCACCCACCATAACTCCTCTCCCTGACTCCAGGGTTCCTCTCATTAGGATAGTGTCTTCTTGAAGTTGTTTTCCACTCATGGACCAGATAAAATGATAAGCAAACAAGCCGCAGCTGCAGCCCCTTGTCTATCCTGACTCTCAAGAGCCCACACCTGTTCCTAGGGCCTGGCCCGTTTAGCAAGTTTCATTTTCTGCAACTGTGAGCCCCTGAGGGGTGAGGATTGGCTGATTTTGGTAGCCTGAAACTGCCTGCCAGCCCTCCACAGGTGTGCCTGGGTTGAGGGCAATATAAACAGCTCTCCAGTGAGCGACAGCCCTTGTAGCTGTGACTGACGCCATATTCTCTGCCCCGTAGGCAGTGCCGGGGCTGTGCTGGTGGGAAGGAGTGAGGGGCCGTGGCTTTGTGGGTGGCCCAGTGTGAGTGGGGCTCTGCTGGACTTTCTGCAGGAGTTGCCAGGCTGCCACCTGCTAAAGAAGAGGATGTGTCACCGATACCTGCCGCTGGAATTTCTCCCCAGGCAGAGGTGAGGAAGTAAAAAAGCAGTGGGGGCCGTGGCAGGAGGGGTATCTCAGGCAGGGAAATGGAAAGCTTCCAGAAGAGCATCTGGGGCCAGGACCATCCTGACTGGCCTGCAGGCACCAAGTCGGCCTGTGTGCTGTCGCTGGTGTGGCTCCACAGCCCTTCCTCTAAGCTTGCAAGTTCTTGTACATATACAGGTGTTTTACCTGGAAAGGGTGGGAAGAGTTCAGCTGCAGCAGGACTGGGGCTCAGCTCACGTTTACTCACAGATGCCTTGGAACGGTCCCCCAGCTTTGCAATGAGGACCCTCCTTGCTTGGGGGGTGGGCTGCTGGCTGTATGGGAGATGATTCCCCACCTCTGACCAATTTCAGAATTGTTTACTGCTGGAGCAAGTGCCCTGATAGGGTTTTCCTCTGTATAACTGGTGGGTTCAGGTTTTTTTTCCTTTTTTGGTTCAAGTTAGATTTTATTCCTGTTTTATGTATTTATTGATATAAGCATGGAAATAATTCATTCATATAAATACATCTGTGTGAAGGGAAGAACTTTTTTCTGTTTTATTTTTAAATTTTATTTTTTTAAATTTTAAAATATAATTTTATTTATATTTTTATACAGCAGGTTATTATTAGTTATGTATTTTATGCATATACATGTATACAGGTCAATCCCAATCTCCCAACATATGCCACCACCACCACCCCATGGCATCCCACACTTGGTGACCATACGTGTGTTCTCTACCTCTGTGTCTCTATTTCTTCCCTGCAAACCAGTTCATCTATACCATTTTTCTAGGTTCCACATATATGCATTAATATACAATATTTGTTTTTCTCTTTCTGACTTACTTCATTCTGTATGACAGTCTCTAGATCCATCGACGTCTCTACAAATGACCCAGTTTCATTCCTTCTTATGGCTGAGTAATATTCCATTTTATATATGTACCACATCTGTATCCATTCGTCTGTCTGTGGGTATTTAGGTTGCTTCCATTACCTGGCTATCGTAAATAGTGCTGAAATGACCATTGTGGTGAATGTGCCTTTTTGATTTATGGTTTTCTCTGGGTATATGCCCAGAAGTGGGATTGCTGGATCATATGGTAATTCTATTTCTAGTTTTTTTAAGGAAACTCCATATTATTCTCATTCATGACTGTATCAATTTACATTTCCA
Source organism: Hyperoodon ampullatus (assembly GCF_949752795.1). Lineage (NCBI taxonomy): Eukaryota > Metazoa > Chordata > Mammalia > Artiodactyla > Ziphiidae > Hyperoodon > Hyperoodon ampullatus. Next base: position 2,717,331 of record NW_027640625.1, on the reverse strand, counting down.
CCACTAGTGGAAGAGGGATCCTTTTGTCCACACCCTCCCCAGAATTTGTTGTTTGTAGATTTTCTGATGATGCCGATTCTAACAGGTGTGAGGTGATACCTCATAGTAGTTTTGATTTGCATTTCTCTAATAATTAGTGATGTTGAGCAGCTTTTCATGTTGGTCTTGTCCATCTCTGTGTCTTCTTTGAAGAAACGTCTCTTTAGATCTTCTTCCCAATTTTGTATTGGGTTGTTTGTTTTTTTAATATTAAGCTGGATGAGCTCTTTATATATATTGGAGATTAAACCTTTGTCCATTGATTCGTTTGCAAATATTTTCGCCCATTCTGAGGGATGCTTTTTGCCATTCCCGTTTTTTTAACAAAAAAAGAAAGAAAGAAAAAGAAGCAGAACACTAATGTGTGTAAAATATGCCTTTTGAAACTGTCGTTTTGAAATATGGACGTCCTTTGAATTTTTTGGTCGATATATGACCCCAGGATTTGTTTTCAGGGCAGGTGTCATTTACAGGCCTGCAATGATTTTGAATATCAACTGACCATTAGCGCTGGGATTAAAGCTGCTGTTTTGTGAAACGGCCACAAGTGGCAGCAGTTCTCCCTTACCAAATCTGGTTACTGGGGCAACAGAGCCTCAATGGAAGTCGTGTTCTAGATTGGAATGTAGAATGGAATGTACCAGGAGAAAGCCCCTCAAGTTTGTCTCACTACTTCTTGTTCGTGTTTTTAGTTTAATTTTTTTATTTTTTCTTACAGCAAATTTGATTACAATGTTTGGCTTGTTGTAGGTGTGGAAGATGTGATTCTTTTACACATATACATATGTCTGTTCTTCCTGGGATCCTTTTCCCATGTACCTTATGACAGAATGTTGAGAAGTCTTCTCTTGGTATTCTGTAGGTCTTTGGTGATTATATATGTCACCTGTGTTTGTATATGTCTGTTAACCCCAATATCAAAATGAAACCAATCCTCACACCTTTCCATTGGTGAACCATTAGTTTGTTTAATGAATCTCTGATTGCCCTTCTCCGTGGAAATATCTGCCCTTGTATCCATTTTTCGGTCACACCTATAAGAGATATGATATGATATGTGTCTTTCACTTTCGGAATTACTACAAGCCACATGATTACCTTTAGACACACCTACGGTGCTGCAAATGGCATTGTGTCCTTTTATTCCTTGGCTTCTATTCTGCCTTAGCGAGGTCCATTTTCAACAATGTGATTCCCTGAGGGCTGAGGATTAGCTGACCTGGGTAGCCTGACCCTGCTGGCTGGCCATCCACAGATGTGCCTGGGTTGAGGTCAATATAAACAGCGCTGCAGGCAGCAATAGCCACTGAAGCTGTGCCTGACTCCATATTCTCTGCCCCGTCAGCAGTGTTGGGGCTGTGCTGGTGGGAGGGAGTGAGGGGCCACGGCTTTGTGGGTGGCCCGGTGTGAGTGGGTCACTGCTGGACTTTCTGCAGGAGTTGCCAGGCTGCCACCTGTAAAGAAGAGGATGTGTCACCCATACCTTCCGCTGGAATTTCTCTCCGGACATAGATGAGGAAGGAAAAAAGAAGTGGGTGCCGGGACAGGAGGGGTATCTCAGGCAGGGCAATGGAAAGCTTCCAGAAGAGCGCCCAGGGCCAGGACCATCCTGGCTGACCTGCAGGCACCAAGTTGGCCTGCGTGCTGTCGCTGGTGTGGTTCCGCGTCCCTTCCTCTAGGCTTTCAAGCCCTTGTACATATTCAGGTGTTTTACCTGGGAAGGGTGGGAAAAGTTCAACAGCAGCTGGCCTGGGGCTCAGCTCACCGTTACTCACAGATGCCTCGGCATGGCCCACAGCTCTGAAATCAGGACGCTCCTTGCGTAGGAGTGGGCTGCTGGCTCTATGGGACATGATTCCCCACCTCTGACCAATTTCAGAATTGTTTACCGCTGGAGCAAGTGCCCTGATAGCGTTTTCCTTTGTCTAACTCGTGGGTTCAGGTTTTTTTTTTTTTTCTTTTTTAGTTCAGGTTAGATTTTATTCCTCTTTTATGTATTTATAGATATAAGCATGGAAATAATTCATTCATATAAATACATCTGTGTGAAGGGAAGAACTTTTTTCTGTTTTATTTTTAAATTTTATTTTTTAAAATTTTGAAATTTAATTTTATTTATTTATTTATACAGCAGGTTATTATTAGTTATGTATTTTATGCATATACATGTATACAGGGCAATCCCAGTCTCAAAACTCATCCCACCACCACCTACCCATGGCTTCCCACACTTGGTGTCCATACGTGTGTTCTCTACCTCTGTGTCTCTATGTCTTCCCTGCAAACCAGTTCATCTGTACCATTTTTCTAGGTTCCACATATATGCATTAATATACAATATTTGTTTTTCTCTTTCTGACTGACTTCATTCTATATGACAGTCTCTACATCCATCGACGTCTCTACAAATGACCCAGTTTCATTCCTTCTTATGGCTGAGTAATATTCCATTTTATATATGTACCACATCTGTATCCATTCGTCTGTCTGTGGGTATTTAGGTTGCTTCCATTACCTGGCTATCGTAAATAGTGCTGAAATGACCATTGTGGTGAATGTGCCTTTTTGATTTATGGTTTTCTCTGGGTATATGCCCAGAAGTGGGATTGCTGGATCATATGGTAATTCTATTTCTAGTTTTTTTAAGGAAACTCCATACTGTTCTCCATCGTGACTGTATCAATTTACATTTCCACCTCTAGTGGAAGAGGGATCCTTTTGTCCACACCTTCCCCAGAATTCGTTGTTTGTAGATTTTCTGATGATGCCGATTCTAACAGGTGTGAGGTGATACCTCATTGTAGTTTTGATTTGCATTTCTCTAATAATTAGTGATGTTGAGCAGCTTTTCATGTGTGTCTTGGCCATCTCTGTGTCTTCTTTGAAGAAGCGTCTTTTAGATCTTCTGATCATTTTTGTATTGGGTTGTTTTTTGTTTTAATATTAAGCTGCATGAGCTCTTTATATATATTGGAGATTAAACCTTTGTCCATTGATTCCTTTGCAAATATTTTCGCCCATTCTGAGGGATGCTTTTTGCCATTCCCGTTCTTTTAACAAAAAAAGAAAGAAAGAAAAAGAAGCAGAACACTAATGTGTGTAAAATATGCCTTTTGAAACTGTCGTTTTGAAATATGGACATCCTTTGAATTTTTTGGTCGCTATATGACCCCAGGATTTGTTTTCAGGGCAGGTGTCATTTACAGGCCTGCAATGATTTTGAATATCAACTGACCATTAGCGCTGGGATTAAAGCTGCTGTTGTGTGAAACGGCCACAAGGTGGCAGCAGTTCTCCCTTACCAAATCTGGTTACTGGGGCAACAGAGCCTCAATGGAAGTCGTGTTCTAGATTGGAATTTAGAATGGAATGGGCCAGGAGAAAGCCCCTCAAGTTTGTCTCACTACTTCTTGTTCGTGGTTTTAATTTAATTTTTTATTTTTTATTACAGCAACTTTGATTACAATGTTTGGCTTGTTGTAGGTGTGGAAGATGTGGTTCTTTTACACATATACATATGTCTGTTCTTCCTGGGATCCTTTTCCCATGTACCTTATGACAGACTGTTGAGTAGTCTTCTGGTATTCTGTAGGTCTTTGGTGATTATATATGTCACCTGTGTTTGTATATGTCTGTTAACCCCAATATCATAATGAAACCAATCCTCACACCTTTCCATTGGTGAACCATAAGTTTGTTGAATGAATCTGTGATTGCCCTTCTCCGTGGAAATATCTGCCCTGGTATCCATTTTTCGGTCACACCTATAAGAGATATGATATGATATGTGTCTTTCACTTTCTGACTTACTACAAGTCACGTGATTACCTCTAGACACACCTACGGTGCTGCAAATGTCATTGTGTCCTTTTATTCCTTGGCTTCTATTCTGCGTTAGCGAGGTCCATTTTCAACAATGTGATTCCCTGAGGGCTGAGGATTAGCTTACCAGGGTAGCCTGACCCTGCTGGCCGGCCCTCCCCGGGTGTGCCTGGGTTGAGGTCAATATAAACAGCGCTGCAGGCAGCAATAGCCCCTGAAGCTATGCCTGACTCCATATTCTCTGCCCCGTCAGCAGTGTCGGGGCTGTGCTGGTGGGAGGGAGTGAGGGGCCACGGCTTTGTTGGTGGCCCGGTGTGAGTGGGTCTCTGCTGGACTTTCTGCAAGAGTTGCCAGGCTTCCACCTGTAAAGTAGAGGATGTGGCACCCATACCTTGCGCTGGAATTTCTCTCCGGACAGAGGTGAGGAAGGAAAAAAGCAGTGGGTGCCGGGACAGGAGGGGTATCTCGTGCAGGACAATGGAAAGCTTCCAGAAGAGCGCCCAGGGCCTGGACCATCCTGGCTGGCCTGCAGGCACCAAGTTGGCCTGCGTGCTGTCGCTGGTGTGGCTCCGCAGCCCTTCCTCTAGGCTTTCAAGCCCTTGTACATATTCAGGTGTTTTACCTGGGATGGGTGGGAAAAGTTCAACAGCAGCTGGCCTGGGGCTCAGCTCACGGTTACTCACAGATGCCTCGGCATGGCCCCCCGCTTTGCACTGAGGACGCTCCTTGCATAGGAGTGGGCTGCTGGCTCTATCGGTGATGATTCCCCACCTCTGACCAATTTCAGAATTGTTTACCGCTGGAGCAAGTGCCCTGATAGGGTTTTCCTCTGTCTAACTCGTGGGTTCCGGTTTTCATTTTTCTTTTTTGATTCAAGTTAGATTTTATTCCTCTTTATGTATTTATAGATATAAGCATGGAAATAATTCATTCATATAAATACATCTGTGTGAAGGGAAGAACTTTTTTCCGTTTTATTTTTAAATTTTATTTTTTAAAATTTTGAAATTTAATTTTATTTATTTTTTTATACAGCAGGTTATTATTAGTTATGTATTTTATGCATATACATATATACAGGTCAATCCCAATCTCCCAACTCATCCCACCACCACCTGCCCATGGCTTCCCACACTTGGTGTCCATACGTGTGTTCTCTACCTCTGTGTCTCTATTTCTTCCCTGCAAACCAGTTCATCTGTTCAATTTTTCTACGTTCCACGTATATGCATTAATATACAATTTTTTTTGTCTCTTTCTGACTTACTTCATTCTGTATGACAGTCTCTAGATCCATCGACGTCTCTACAAATGACCCAGTTTCATTCCTTCTTATGGCTGAGTAATATTCCATTTTATATATGTACCACATCTTTATTCATTAGTCTGTCTGTGGGTATTTATGTTGCTTCCATTACCTGGCTGTCATAAATAGTGCTGAAATGAGCATTGTGGTGAATGTGCCTTTTTGATTTATGGTTTTCTCTGGGTATATGCCCAGAAGTGGGATTGCTGGATCATATGGTAATTCTATTTCTAGTTTTTTTAAGGAAACTCCATACTGTTCTCCATCGTGACTGTATCAATTTACATTTCCACCACTAGTGGAAGAGGGATCCTTTTGTCCACACCCTCCCCAGAATTCATTGTTTGTAGATTTTCTGATGATTCTGATTCTAACAGGTGTGAGGTGATACCTCATTGTAGTTTTGGTTTGCATTTCTCTAATAATTAGTGATGTTGAGCAGCTTTTCATGTGCGTCTTGGCCATCTCTGTGTCTTCTTTGAAGAAACGTCTCTTTAGATCTTCTGCCCATTTTTGTATTGGGTTGTTTGTTGTTTTAATATTAAGCTGCATGAGCTCTTTATATATATTGGAGATTAAACATTTGTCCATTGATTCGTTTGCAAATATTTTCGCCCATTCTGAGGGATGCTTTTTGCCATTCCCGTTTTTTTAACAAAAAAAAGAAAGAAAGAAAAAGAAGCAGAACACTAATGTGTGTAAAATATGCCTTTTGAAACTGTCGTTTTGAAATATGGACGTCCTTTGAATTTTTTGGTCGATATATGACCCAAGGATTTGTTTTCAGGGCAGGTGTCATTTACAGGCCTGCAATGATTTTGAATATCAACTGACCATTAGCGCTGGGATTAAAGCTACTGTTGTGTGAAACGGCCACAAGGTGGCAGCAGTTCTCCCTTACCAAATCTGGTTACTGGGGCAACAGAGCCTCAATGGAAGTCGTGTTCTAGATTGGAATTTAGAATGGAATGTACCAGGAGAAAGCCCCTCAAGTTTGTCTCACTACTTCTTGTTCGTGTTTTTAATTTAATTTTTTTATTTTTTCTTACAGCAAATTTGATTACAATGTTTGGCTTGTTGTAGGTGTGGAAGATGTGGTTCTTTTACACATATACATATGTCTGTTCTTCCTGAGATCCTTTTCCCATGTACCTTATGACAGAATGTTGAGTAGTCTTCTCTTGGTATTCTGTAGGTCTTTGGTGATTATATATGTCACCTGTGTTTGTATATGTCTGTTAACCCCAATATCATAATGAAACCAATCCTCACACCTTCCCATTGGTGAACCATAATTTTGTTGAATGAATCTGTGATTGCCCTTCTCCGTGGAAATATCTGTCCTGGTATGCATTTTTCGGTCACACCTATAAGAGATAAGATATCATAGGTGTCTTTCACTTTCTTACTTACTTCAAGTCACGTGATTACCTCTAGACACACCTACAGTGATGCAAATGGCATTGTGTCCTTTTATTCCTTGGCTTCTATTCTGCGTTAGCGAGGTCCATTTTCAACAATGTGATTCCCTGAGGGCTGAGGATTAGCTGACCTGGGTAGCCTGACCCTGCTGGCCGGCCCTCCCCAGGTGTGCCTGGGTTGAGGTCAATATAAAGAGCGCTGCAGGCAACAATAGCCCCTGAAGCTGTGCCTGACTCCATATTCTCTGCCCCGTCAGCAGTCTCGGTGCTGTGCTGGTGGGAGGGAGTGAGGGGCCACGGCTTTGTGGGTGGCCCGGTGTGAGTGGGTCTCTGCTGGACTTTCTGCAGTAGTTGCCAGGCTTCCACCTGTAAAGACGAGGATGTGGCACCCATACCTTCCGATGGAATTTCTCTCCGGACAGAGGTGAGGAAGGAAAAAAGCAGTGGGTGCCGGGACAGGAGGGGTATCTCAGGCAGGGCAATGGAAAGCTTCCAGAAGAGCGCCCAGGGCCAGGACCATCCTGGCTGGCCTGCAGGCACCAAGTTGGCCTGCGTGCTGTCGCTGGTGTGGCTCCACGGCCCTTCCTCTAGGCTTTCAAGCCCTTGTACATATTCAGGTGTTTTACCTGGGAACGGTGGGAAAAGTTCAACAGCAGCTGGCCTGGGGCTCAGCTCACGGTTACTCACAGATGCCTCGGCATGGCCCCACGCTTTGCAATGAGGACGCTCCTTACGTAGGAGTGGGCTGCTGGCTCTATTGGAGATGATTCCCCACCTCTGACCAATTTCAGAATTGTTTACCGCTGGAGCAAGTGCCCTGATAGGGTTTTCCTCTGTCTAACTCGTGGGTTCTGGTTTTTTTTTTTTCTTTTTTAGTTCAAGTTAGATTTTATTCCTCTTTTATGTATTTATAGATATAAGCATGGAAATAATTCATTCATATAAATACATCTGTGTGAAGGGAAGAACTTTTTTCCGTTTTATTTTTAAATTTTAATTTTTAAAATTTTGAAATTTAATTTTATTTATTTTTTTATACAGCAGGTTATTATTAGTTATGTATTTTATGCATATACATGTATACAGGTTAATCCCAGTCTCCCAACTCATCCCAACACCACCTACCCATGGCTTCCCACACTTGGTGTCCATACGTGTGTTCTCTACCTCTGTGTCTCTATTTCTTCCCTACAAAGCAGTTCATCTGTACCATTTTTCTAGCTTCCACATATATGCATTAATATACAATATTTGTTTTCCTCTTTCTGACTTACTTCATTCTGTATGACAGTCTCTAGATCCATCGACATCTCTACAAATGACCCAGTTTCATTCCTTCTTATGGCTGAGTAATATTCCATTTTATATATGTACCACATCTTTATCCATTCGTCTGTCTGTGGGTATTTAGGTTGCTTCCATTACCTGGCTATCGTAAATAGTGCTGAAATGAGCATTGTGGTGAATGTGCCTTTTTGATTTATGGTTTTCTCTGGGTATATGCCCAGAACTGGGATTGCTGGATCATATGGTAATTCTCTTTCTAGTTTTTTTAAGGAAACTCCATACTGTTCTCCATCGTGACTCTATCAATTTACATTTCCACCACTAGTGGAAGAGGGATCCTTTTGTCCACACCCTCCCCAGAATTCGTTGTTTGTAGATTTTCTGATGATGCCTATTCTAACAGGTGTGAGGTGATACCTCATTGTAGTTTTGATTTTCATTTCTCTAATAATTAGTGATGTTGAGCAGCTTTTCATGTGCGTCTTGGCCATCTCTGTGTCTTCTTTGAAGAAACGTCTCTTTAGATCTTCTGCCCATTTTTTTATTGGGTTGTTTGTTTTTTTTAATATTAAGCTGCATGAGCTCTTTATATATATTTGAGATTAAACCTTTGTCCATTGATTCGTTTGCAAATATTTTCGCCCATTCTGAGGGATGCTTTTTGCCATTCCAGTTTTTTTAACAAAAAAAGAAAGAAAGAAAAAGAAGCAGAACACTAATGTGTGTAAAATATGCCTTTTGAAACTGTCGTTTTGAAATATGGACGTCCTTTGAAATTTTTGGTCTATATATGAACCCAGGATTTGTTTTCAGGGTAGGTGTCATTTACAGGCCTGCAATGATTTTGAATATCAACTGACCATTAGCGCTGGGATTAAAGCTGCTGTGGTGTGAAACGGCCACAAGGTGGCAGCAGTTCTCCCTTAACAAATCTGGTTACTGGGTCAACAGAGCCTCAATGGATTTCGTGTTCTAGATTGGAATTTAGAATGGAATGTGCCAGGAGAAGGCCCCTCAAGTTTGTCTCACTACTTCTTGTCCGTGTTTTTAGTTTAATTTTTTATTTTTTATTACAGCAAATTTGATTACAATGTTTGGCTTGTTGTAGGTGTGGAAGATGTGGTTCTTTTACACATATACATATGTCTGTTCTTCCTGGGATCCTTTTCCCATGTACCTTATGACAGAATGTTGAGTGGTCTTCTCTTGGTATTCTGTAGGTCTTTGGTGATTATATATGTCACCTGTGTTTGTATATGTCTGTTAACCCCAATATCATAATGAAACCAACCCTCACACCTTTCCATTGGTGAACCATAAGTTTGTTGAATGAATCTGTGATTACCGTTCTCCGTGGAAATATCTGCCCTCGTATCCATTTTTCGGTCAAACCTATAAGAGATATGATATGATATGTGTCTTTCACTTTCTGACTTACTACAAGTCACGTGATTACCTCTAGACACACCTACGGTGCTGCAAATGGCATTGTGTCCTTTTATTCCTTGGCTTCTATTCTGCGTTAGCGAGCTCCATTTTCAACAATGTGATTCCCTGAGGGCTGCGGATTAGCTGACCTGGGTAGCCTGACCCTGCCGGCCGGCCCTCCCCAGGTGTGCCTGGGATGAGGTCAATATAAACAGCGATGCAGGCAGCAATAGCCCCTGAAGCTGTGCCTGACTCCATATTCTCTGCCCCGTCAGCAGTCTCGGTGCTGTGCTGGTGGGAGGCAGTGAGGGGCCACGGCTTTGTGGGTGGCCCTGTGTGAGTGGGTCTCTGCTGGTCTTTCTGCAGGAGTTGCCAGGCTGCCACCTGTAAGGAAGAGGATGTGGCACCCATACCTTCTGCTGGAATTTCTCTCCGGACAGAGGTGAAAGTAAAAAAACCGTGGGGGCCGGGACAGGAGTGGTATCTCAGGCAGGGCAATGGAAAGCTTCCAGAAGAGCGCCCAGGGCCAGGACCATCATGGCTGGCCTGCAGGCACCAAGTTGGCCTGCGTGCTGTCGCTGGTGTGGCTCCACGGCCCTTCCTCTAGGCTTTCAAGCCCTTGTACATATTCAGGTGTTTTTCCTGGGAAGGGTGGGAAAAGTTCAAAGGCATCGGGCCTGTGGCTCAGGTCACGGTTACTCACAGATGCCTCGGAATGGCCCCCACCTTTGCAATGAGGACGCTCTTTGCATAGGAGTGGGCTGCTGGCTGTATGGGAGATGCTTCCCCACATCTGACCAATTTCAGAATTGTTTACCGCTGGAGCAAGTGCCCTGATAGGGTTTTCATCTGTATAACTGGTGGGTTCAGGTTTTTTTTTTTTCTTTTTTGGTTCAAGTTAGATTTTATTCCTCTTTTATGTATTTATAGATATAAGCATGGAAATAATTCATTCATATAAATACATCTCTGTGAAGGGAAGAACTTTTTTCTGTTTTATTTTTTAATTTTATATTTTAAAATTTTGAAATTTAATTTTATTTATTTTTTTATACAGCAGGTTATTATTAGTTATGTATTTTATGCATATACATGTATACAGGTCAATCCCAATCTCCCAACTCATCCCACCACCACCACCCCATGGCTTCCCACACTTGGTGTCCATACGTGTGTTCTCTACCTCTGTGTCTCTATTTCTTCCCTGCAAACCAGTTCATTTGTACCATTTTTCTAGGTTCCACATATATGCATTAATATACAATATTTGTTTGTCTCTTTCTGACTTACTTCATTCTGTATGACAGTCTCTAGATCCATCGACGTCTCTACAAATGACCCAGTTTCATTCCTTCTTATGGCTGAGTAATATTCCATTTCATACATGTACCACATCTTTATCTATTCGTCTGTCTGTGGGTATTTAGGTTGCTTCCATTACCTGGCTATCGTAAATAGTGCTGAAATGAGCATTGTGGTGAATGTGCCTTTTTGATTTATGGTTTTCTCTGGGTATATGCCCAGAAGTGGGATTGCTGGATCATATGGTAATTCTATTTCTAGTTTTTTTAAGGAAACTCCATACTGTTCTCCATGGTGACTGTATCAATTTACATTTCCACCACTAGTGGAAGAGGGATCGTTTTGTCCACACCCTCCCCGGAATTCGTTGTTTGTAGATTTTCTGATGATGCCGATTCTAACAGGTGTGAGGTGATACCTCATTGTAGTTTTGATTTGCATTTCTCTAATAATTAGTGATGTTGAGCGGCTTTTCATGTGCGTCTTGTCCATCTCTGTGTCTTCTTTGAAGAAACGTCTCTTTAGATCTTCTGCCCATTTTTATATTGGGTTGTTTGTTTTTTTAATATTAAGCTGCATGAGCTCTTTATATATATTGGAGATTAAACCTTTGTCCATTGATTCGTTTGCAAATATTTTCGCCCATTCTGAGGGATGCTTTTTGCCATTCCCGTTTTTTTAACAAAAAAAGAAAGAAAGAAAAAGAAGCAGAACACTAATGTGTGTAAAATATGCCTTTTGAAACTGTCGTTTTGAAATATGGATGTCCTTTGAATTTTTTGGTCGATATATGAACCCAGGATTTGTTTTCAGGGCAGGTGTCATTTACAGGCCTGCAATGATTTTGAATATCAACTGACCATTAGCGCTGGGATTAAAGCTGCTGTTGTGTGAAACGGCCACAAGGTGGCAGCAGGTCTCCCTTACCAAAATTGGTTACTGGGGCAACAGAGCCTCAATGGAATTCGTGTTCTAGATTGGAATTTAGAATGGAATGTGCCAGGAGAAAGCCCCTCAAGATTGTCTCACTACTTCTTGTTCGTGTTTTTAATTTAATTTTTTTTATTTTTTATTACAGCAAATTTGATTACAATGTTTGGCTTGTTGTAGGTGTGGAAGATGTGGTTCTTTTACACATACACATATGTCTACTCTTCCTGGGATTCTTTTCCGATGTACCTTATGACAGAATGTTGAGTAGTCTTCTCTTGGTATTCTGTAGGTCTTTGGTGATTATATATGTCACCTGTGTTTGTATATGTCTGTTAACCCCAATATCATAATGAAACCAATCCTCACACCTTTCCATTGGTGAACCATAAGTTTGTTGAATGAATCTGTGATTGCCGTTCTCCGTGGAAATATCTGCCCTGGTATCCATTTTTCGGTCAAACCTATAAGAGATATGATATGATATGTGTCTTTCACTTTCTGACTTACTACAAGTCACGTGATTACCTCTAGACACACCTACGGTGCTGCAAATGGCATTGTGTCCTTTTATTCCTTGGCTTCTATTCTGCATTAGTGAGGTCCATTTTCAAAAATGTGATACCCTGAGGGCTGAGGATTAGCTGACCTGGGTAGTCTGACCCTGCCGGCCGGCCCTCCCCAGGTGTGCCTGTGTTGAGGTCAATATAAACAGCGCTGCAGGCAGCAATAGCCCCTGAAGCTGTGCCTGAATCCATATTCTCTGCCCCGTCAGCAGTCTCGGAGCTGTGCTGGTGGGAGGCAGTGAGGGGCCACGGCTTTGTGGGTGGCCCTGTGTGAGTGGGTCTCTGCTGGACTTTCTGCAGGAGTTGCCAGGTTGCCACCTGTAAAGAAGAGGATGTGGCACCCATACCTTCCGCTGGAATTTCTCTCCGGACAGAGGTGAAAGGAAAAAATCAGTGGGGGCCGGGACAGGAGGGGTATCTCAGGCAGGCAATGGAAAGCTTTCAGAAGAGCGCCCAGGGCCAGGACCATCATGGCTGGCCTGCAGGCACCAAGTTGGCCTGCGTGCTGTCGCTGGTGTGGCTCCACGGCCCTTCCTCTAGGCTTTCAAGCCCTTGTACATATTCAGGTGTTTTACCTGGGAAGGGTGGGAAAAGTTCAACAGCAGCTGGCCTGGGGCTCAGCTCACGGTTACTCACAGATGCCTCGGCATGGCCCGCAGCTTTGCAATGAGAACGCTCCTTGCGTAGGAGTGGGCTGCTGGCTCTATGGGAGATGATTCCCCACCTCTGACCAATTTCAGAATTGTTTACCGCTGGAGCAAGTGCCCTGATAGGGTTTTCCTGTGTATAACTGGTGGGTTCAGGGTTTTTTTTTCTTTTTTGGTTCAAGTTAGATTTTATTCCTCTTTTATGTATTTATAGATATAAGCATGGAAATAATTCATTCATATAAATACATCTGTGTGAAGGGAAGAACTTTTTTCTGTTTTATTTTTAAATTTTATTTTTTAAAATTTTGAAATTTTATTTTCTTTATTTTTTTATACAGCAGGTTATTATTAGTTATGTATTTTATGCATATACATGTATACAGGTCAATCCCAATCTCCCAACTCATCCCACCACCACCACCCCATGGCTTCCCACACTTGGTGTCCATACCTGTGTTCTCTACCTCTGTGTCTCTATTTCTTCCCTGCAAACCAGTTCATCTGTACCATTTTTCTAGGTTCCACATATATGCATTAATATACAATATTTGTTTGTCTCTTTCTGACTTACTTCATTCTGTATGACAGTCTCTAGATCCATCGACGTCTCTACAAATGACCCAGTTTCATTCCTTCTTATGGCTGAGTAATATTCCATTTTATATATGTACCACATCTTTATCCATTCGTCTGTCTGTGGGTATTTAGGTTGCTTCCATTACCTGGCTATCGTAAATAGTGCTGAAATGAGCATTGTGGTGAATGTGCCTTTTTGATTTATGGTTTTCTCTGGGTATATGACCAGAAGTGGGATTGCTGGATCATATGGTAATTCTATTTCTAGTTTTTTTAAGGAAACTCCATACTGTTCTCCATCGTGACTGTATCAATTTACATTTCCACCACTAGTGGAAGAGGGATCCTTTTGTCCACACCCTCCCCAGAATTCGTTGTTTGTAGATTTTCTGATGATGCCGATTCTAACAGGTGTGAGGTGATACCTCATTGTAGTTTTGATTGGCATTTCTCTAATAATTAGTGATGTTGAGCAGCTTTTCATGTGCGTCTTGGCCATCTCTGTGTCTTCTTTGAAGAAACATCTCTTTAGATCTTCTGCCCATTTTTGTATTGGGTTGTTTGTTTTTTTAATATTAAGCTGCATGAGCTCTTTGTATATATTGGAGATTAAACCTTTGTCCATTGATTCGTTTGCAAATATTTTCGCCCATTCTGAGGGATGCTTTTTGCCATTCCCGTTTTTTTAACAAAAAAAGAAAGAAAGAAAAAGAAGTAGAACACTAATGTGTGTAAAATATGCCTTTTGAAACTGTCGTTTTGAAATATGGACGTCCTTTGAAATTTTTGGTCGATATATGAATCCAGGATTTGTTTTCAGGACAGGTGTCATTTACAGGCCTGCAATCATTTTGAATATCAACTGACCATTAGCGCTGGGATTAAAGCTGCTGTTGTGTGAAACGGCCACAAGGTGGCAGCAGTTCTCCCTTACCAAATCTGGTTACTGGGGCAACAGAGCCTCAATGGAAGTTGTGTTCTAGATTGGAATTTAGAATGGAATGTGCCAGGAGAAAGCCCCTCAAGTTTGTCTCACTACTTCTTGTTCGTGTTTTTAATTTAATTTTTTTTATTTTTTCTTACAGCAAATTTGATTACAATGTTTGGCTTGTTGTAGGTGTGGAAGATGTGGTTCTTTTACACATATACATATGTCTGTTCTTCCTGGGATCCTTTTCCCATGTACCTTATGACAGAATGTTGAGTAGTCTTCTCTTGGTATTCTGTAGGTCTTTGGTGATTATATATGTCACCTGTGTTTGTATATGTCTGTTAACCCCAATATCATAATGAAACCAACCCTCACACCTTTCCATTGGTGAACCATAAGTTTGTTTAATGAATCTGTGATTGCCCTTCTCCGTGGAAATATCTGTCCTGGTATCCATTTTTCGGTCACACCTATAAGAGATAAGATATCATATGTGTCTTTCACTTTCTTACTTACTTCAAGTCACGTGATTACCTCTAGACACATCTACAGTGCTGCAAATGGCAATGTGTCCTTTTATTCCTTGGCTTCTATTCTGCGTTAGCGAGGTCCATTTTCAACAATGTGATTCCCTGAGGGCTGAGGATTAGCTGACCTGTGTAGCCTGACCCTGCCGGCCTGCCCTCCCCAGGTGTGCCTGGGATGAGGTCAATATAAACAGTGTTGCAGGCAGCAATAGCCACTAAAGCTGTGCCTGACTCCATATTCTCTGCCCCATCAGCAGTCTCGGTGCTGTGCTGGTGGGAGGAAGTGAGGGGCCACGGCTTTGTGGGTGGCCCGTTGTGAGTGGGTCTCTGCTGGACTTTCTGCAGGAGTTGCCAGGCTGCCACCAGTAAACAGGAGGATGTGTCACCCATACCTTCCGCTGGAATATCTCTCTGGACAAGGGTGAGGAAGGAAAAAAGCAGTGGGGGCCGGGACAGGAGGGGTATCTCAGGCAGGCAATGGAAAGCTTTCAGAAGAGCGCCCAGGGCCAGGACCATCATGGCTGGCCTGCAGGCACCAAGTTGGCCTGCGTGCTGTCGCTGGTGTGGCTCCACGGCCCTTCCTCTAGGCTTTCAAGCCCTTGTACATATTCAGGTGTTTTACCTGGGAAGGGTGGGAAAAGTTCAACAGCAGCTGGCCTGGGGCTCAGCTCACGGTTACTCACAGATGCCTCGGCATGGCCCGCAGCTTTGCAATGAGAACGCTCCTTGCGTAGGAGTGGGCTGCTGGCTCTATGGGAGATGATTCCCCACCTCTGACCAATTTCAGAATTGTTTACCGCTGGAGCAAGTGCCCTGATAGGGTTTTCCTGTGTATAACTGGTGGGTTCAGGGTTTTTTTTTTCTTTTTTGGTTCAAGTTAGATTTTATTCCTCTTTTATGTATTTATAGATATAAGCATGGAAATAATTCATTCATATAAATACATCTGTGTGAAGGGAAGAACTTTTTTCTGTTTTATTTTTAAATTTTATTTTTTAAAATTTTGAAATTTTATTTTCTTTATTTTTTTATACAGCAGTTTATGATTAGTTATGTATTTTATGCATATACATGTATACAGGTCAATCCCAATCTCCCAACTCATCCCACCACCACCACCCCATGGCTTCCCACACTTGGTGTCCATACCTGTGTTCTCTACCTCTGTGTCTCTATTTCTTCCCTGCAAACCAGTTCATCTGTACCATTTTTCTAGGTTCCACATATATGCATTAATATACAATATTTGTTTGTCTCTTTCTGACTTACTTCATTCTGTATGACAGTCTCTAGATCCATCGACGTCTCTACAAATGACCCAGTTTCATTCCTTCTTATGGCTGAGTAATATTCCATTTTATATATGTACCAAATCTTTATCCATTCGTCTGTCTGTGGGTATTTAGGTTGCTTCCATTACCTGGCTATCGTAAATAGTGCTGAAATGACCATTGTGGTGAATGTGCCTTTTTGATTTATGGTTTTCTCTGGGTATATGCCCAGAATTGGGATTGCTGGATCATATGGTAATTCTATTTCTAGTTTTTTTAAGGAAACTCCATACTGTTCTCCATGGTGACTGTATCAATTTACATTTCCACCACTAGTGGAAGACGGATCCTTTTGTCCACACCCTCCGCAGAATTCGTTGTTTGTAGATTTTCCGATGATGCCGATTCTAACAGGTGTGAGGTGATACCTCATTGTAGTTTTGATTGGCATTTCTCTAATAATTAGTGATGTTGAGCAGCTTTTCATGTGCCTCTTGGCCATCTCTGTGTCTTCTTTGAAGAAACGTCTCTTTAGATCTTCTGCCCATTTTTGTATTGGGTTGTTTGTTTTTTTAATATTAAGCTGCATGAGCTCTTTGTATATATTGGAGATTAAACCTTTGTCCATTGATTCGTTTGCAAATATTTTCGCCCATTCTGAGGGATGCTTTTTGCCATTCCCGTTTTTTTAACAAAAAAAGAAAGAAAGAAAAAGAAGTAGAACACTAATGTGTGTAAAATATGCCTTTTGAAACTGTCGTTTTGAAATATGGACGTCCTTTGAAATTTTTGGTCGATATATGAATCCAGGATTTGTTTTCAGGACAGGTGTCATTTACAGGCCTGCAATGATTTTGAATATCAACTGACCATTAGCGCTGGGATTAAAGCTGCTGTTGTGTGAAACGGCCACAGGGTGGCAGCAGTTCTCCCTTACCAAATCTGGTTACTGGGGCAACAGAGCCTCAATGGAAGTTGTGTTCTAGATTGGAATTTAGAATGGAATGTGCCAGGAGAAAGCCCCTCAAGTTTGTCTCACTACTTCTTGTTCGTGTTTTTAATTTAATTTTTTTTATTTTTTCTTACAGCAAATTTGATTACAATGTTTGGCTTGTTGTAGGTGTGGAAGATGTGGTTCTTTTACACATATACATATGTCTGTTCTTCCTGGGATCCTTTTCCCATGTACCTTATGACAGAATGTTGAGTAGTCTTCTCTTGGTATTCTGTAGGTCTTTGGTGATTATATATGTCACCTGTGTTTGTATATGTCTGTTAACCCCAATATCATAATGAAACCAACCCTCACACCTTTCCATTGGTGAACCATAAGTTTGTTTAATGAATCTGTGATTGCCCTTCTCCGTGGAAATATCTGTCCTGGTATCCATTTTTCGGTCACACCTATAAGAGATAAGATATCATATGTGTCTTTCACTTTCTTACTTACTTCAAGTCACGTGATTACCTCTAGACACATCTACAGTGCTGCAAATGGCATTGTGTCCTTTTATTCCTTGGCTTCTATTCTGCGTTAGCGAGGTCCATTTTCAACAATGTGATTCCCTGAGGGCTGAGGATTAGCTGACCTGTGTAGCCTGACCCTGCCGGCCTGCCCTCCCCAGGTGTGCCTGGGATGAGGTCAATATAAACAGTGTTGCAGGCATCAATAGCCACTAAAGCTGTGCCTGACTCCATATTCTCTGCCCCATCAGCAGTCTCGGTGCTGTGCTGGTGGGAGGAAGTGAGGGGCCACGGCTTTGTGGGTGGCCCGTTGTGAGTGGGTCTCTGCTGGACTTTCTGCAGGAGTTGCCAGGCTGCCACCAGTAAACAGGAGGATGTGCCACCCATACTTTCCGCTGGAATATCTCTCTGGACAAGGGTGAGGAAGGAAAAAAGCAGTGGGGGCCGGGACAGGAGGGGTATCTCAGGCAGGCAATGGAAAGCTTTCAGAAGAGCGCCCAGGGCCAGGACCATCATGGCTGGCCTGCAGGCACCAAGTTGGCCTGCGTGCTGTCGCTGGTGTGGCTCCACGGCCCTTCCTCTAGGCTTTCAAGCCCTTGTACATATTCAGGTGTTTTACCTGGGAAGGGTGGGAAAAGTTCAACAGCAGCTGGCCTGGGGCTCAGCTCACGGTTACTCACAGATGCCTCGGCATTGCCCGCAGCTTTGCAATGAGAACGCTCCTTGCGTAGGAGTGGGCTGCTGGCTCTATGGGAGATGATTCCCCACCTCTGACCAATTTCAGAATTGTTTACCGCTGGAGCAAGTGCCCTGATAGGGTTTTCCTGTGTATAACTGGTGGGTTCAGGGTTTTTTTTTCTTTTTTGGTTCAAGTTAGATTTTATTCCTCTTTTATGTATTTATAGATATAAGCATGGAAATAATTCATTCATATAAATACATCTGTGTGAAGGGAAGAACTTTTTTCTGTTTTATTTTTAAATTTTATTTTTTAAAATTTTGAAATTTTATTTTCTTTATTTTTCTATACAGCAGGTTATTATTAGTTATGTATTTTATGCATATACATGTATACAGGTCAATCCCAATCTCCCAACTCATCCCACCACCACGACCCCATGGCTTCCCACACTTGGTGTCCATACCTGTGTCCTCTACCTCTGTGTCTCTATTTCTTCCCTGCAAACCAGTTCATCTGTACCATTTTTCTAGGTTCCACATATATGCATTAATATACAATATTTGTTTGTCTCTTTCTGACTTACTTCATTCTGTATGACAGTCTCTAGATCCATCGACGTCTCTACAAATGACCCAGTTTCATTCCTTCTTATGGCTGAGTAATATTCCATTTTATATATGTACCAAATCTTTATCCATTCGTCTGTCTGTGGGTATTTAGGTTGCTTCCATTACCTGGCTATCGTAAATAGTGCTGAAATGACCACTGTGGTGAATGTGCCGTTTTGATTTATGATTTTCTCTGGGTATATGCCCAGAAGTGGGATTGCTGGATCATATGGTAATTCTATTTCTAGTTTTTTTAAGGAAACTCCATACTGTTCTCCATCGTGACTGTATCAATTTACATTTCCACCACTAGTGGAAGACGGATCCTTTTGTCCACACCCTCCGCAGAATTCGTTGTTTGTAGATTTTCTGATGATGCCGATTCTAACAGGTGTGAGGTGATACCTCATTGTAGTTTTGATTGGCATTTCTCTAATAATTAGTGATGTTGAGCAGCTTTTCATGTGCGTCTTGGCCATCTCTGTGTCTTCTTTGAAGAAACGTCTCTTTAGATCTTCTGCCCATTTTTGTATTGGGTTGTTTGTTTTTTTTAATATTAAGCTGCATGAGCTCTTTGTATATATTGGAGATTAAACCTTTGTCCATTGATTCGTTTGCAAATATTTTCGCCCATTCTGAGGGATGCTTTTTGCCATTCCCGTTTTTTTAACAAAAAAAGAAAGAAAGAAAAAGAAGTAGAACACTAATGTGTGTAAAATATGCCTTTTGAAACTGTCGTTTTGAAATATGGACGTCCTTCGAAATTTTTGGTCGATATATGAATCCAGGATTTGTTTTCAGGACAGGTGTCATTTACAGGCCTGCAATGATTTTGAATATCAACTGACCATTAGCGCTGGGATTAAAGCTGCTGTTGTGTGAAACGGCCACAGGTTGGCAGCAGTTCTCCCTTACCAAATCTGGTTACTGGGGCAACAGAGCCTCAATGGAAGTTGTGTTCTAGATTGGAATTTAGAATGGAATGTGCCAGGAGAAAGCCCCTCAAGTTTGTCTCACTACTTCTTGTTCGTGTTTTTAATTTAATTTTTTTTATTTTTTCTTACAGCAAATTTGATTACAATGTTTGGCTTGTTGTAGGTGTGGAAGATGTGGTTCTTTTACACATATACATATGTCTGTTCTTCCTGGGATCCTTTTCCCATGTACCTTATGACAGAATGTTGAGTAGTCTTCTCTTGGTATTCTGTAGGTCTTTGGTGATTATATATGTCACCTGTGTTTGTATATGTCTGTTAACCCCAATATCATAATGAAACCAACCCTCACACCTTTCCATTGGTGAACCATAAGTTTGTTTAATGAATCTGTGATTGCCCTTCTCCGTGGAAATATCTGTCCTGGTATCCATTTTTCGGTCACACCTATAAGAGATAAGATATCATATGTGTCTTTCACTTTCTTACTTACTTCAAGTCACGTGATTACCTCTAGACACATCTACAGTGCTGCAAATGGCATTGTGTCCTTTTATTCCTTGGCTTCTATTCTGCGTTAGCGAGGTCCATTTTCAACAATGTGATTCCCTGAGGGCTGAGGATTAGCTGACCTGTGTAGCCTGACCCTGCCGGCCTGCCCTCCCCAGGTGTGCCTGGGATGAGGTCAATATAAACAGTGTTGCAGGCAGCAATAGCCACTAAAGCTGTGCCTGACTCCATATTCTCTGCCCCATCAGCAGTCTCGGTGCTGTGCTGGTGGGAGGAAGTGAGGGGCCACGGCTTTGTGGGTGGCCCGTTGTGAGTGGGTCTCTGCTGGACTTTCTGCAGGAGTTGCCAGGCTGCCACCAGTAAACAGGAGGATGTGCCACCCATACCTTCCGCTGGAATATCTCTCTGGACAAGGGTGAGGAAGGAAAAAAGCAGTGGGGGCCGGGACAGGAGGGGTATCTCAGGCAGGCAATGGAAAGCTTTCAGAAGAGCGCCCAGGGCCAGGACCATCATGGCTGGCCTGCAGGCACCAAGTTGGCCTGCGTGCTGTCGCTGGTGTGGCTCCACGGCCCTTCCTCTAGGCTTTCAAGCCCTTGTACATATTCAGGTGTTTTACCTGGGAAGGGTGGGAAAAGTTCAACAGCAGCTGGCCTGGGGCTCAGCTCACGGTTACTCACAGATGCCTCGGCATGGCCCGCAGCTTTGCAATGAGAACGCTCCTTGCGTAGGAGTGGGCTGCTGGCTCTATGGGAGATGATTCCCCACCTCTGACCAATTTCAGAATTGTTTACCGCTGGAGCAAGTGCCCTGATAGGGTTTTCCTGTGTATAACTGGTGGGTTCAGGGTTTTTTTTTCTTTTTTGGTTCAAGTTAGATTTTATTCCTCTTTTATGTATTTATAGATATAAGCATGGAAATAATTCATTCATATAAATACATCTGTGTGAAGGGAAGAACTTTTTTCTGTTTTATTTTTAAATTTTATTTTTTAAAATTTTGAAATTTTATTTTCTTTATTTTTCTATACAGCAGGTTATTATTAGTTATGTATTTTATGCATATACATGTATACAGGTCAATCCCAATCTCCCAACTCATCCCACCACCACCACCCCATGGCTTCCCACACTTGGTGTCCTACCTGTGTCCTCTACCTCTGTGTCTCTATTTCTTCCCTGCAAACCAGTTCATCTGTACCATTTTTCTAGGTTCCACATATATGCATTAATATACAATATTTGTTTGTCTCTTTCTGACTTACTTCATTCTGTATGACAGTCTCTAGATCCATCGACGTCTCTACAAATGACCCAGTTTCATTCCTTCTTATGGCTGAGTAATATTCCATTTTATATATGTACCAAATCTTTATCCATTCGTCTGTCTGTGGGTATTTAGGTTGCTTCCATTACCTGGCTATCGTAAATAGTGCTGAAATGACCATTGTGGTGAATGTGCCTTTTTGATTTATGGTTTTCTCTGGGTACATGCCCAGAAGTGGGATTGCTGGATCATATGGTAATTCTATTTCTAGTTTTTTTAAGGAAACTCCATACTGTTCTCCATCGTGACTGTATCAATTTACATTTCCACCACTAGTGGAAGAGGGATCCTTTTGTCCACACCCTCCGCAGAATTCGTTGTTTGTAGATTTTCTGATGATGCCGATTCTAACAGGTGTGAGGTGATACCTCATTGTAGTTTTGATTTTCATTTCTCTAATAATTAGTGATGTTGAGCAGCTTTTCATGTGCCTCTTGGCCATCTCTGTGTCTTCTTTGAAGAAACGTCTCTTTAGATCTTCTGCCCATTTTTGTATTGGGTTGTTTGTTTTTTTAATATTAAGCTGCATGAGCTCTTTGTATATATTGGAGATTAAACCTTTGTCCATTGATTCGTTTGCAAATATTTTCGCCCATTCTGAGGGATGCTTTTTGCCTTTCCCGTTTTTTTAACAAAAAAAGAAAGAAAGAAAAAGAAGTAGAACACTAATGTGTGTAAAATATGCCTTTTGAAACTGTCGTTTTGAAATATGGACGTCCTTTGAAATTTTTGGTCGATATATGAATCCAGGATTTGTTTTCAGGACAGGTGTCATTTACAGGCCTGCAACGATTTTGAATATCAACTGACCATTAGCGCTGGGATTAAAGCTGCTGTTGTGTGAAACGGCCACAAGGTGGCAGCAGTTCTCCCTTACCAAATCTGGTTACTGGGGCAACAGAGCCTCAATGGAAGTTGTGTTCTAGATTGGAATTTAGAATGGAATGTGCCAGGAGAAAGCCCCTCAAGTTTGTCTCACTACTTCTTGTTCGTGTTTTTAATTTAATTTTTTTTATTTTTTCTTACAGCAAATTTGATTACAATGTTTGGCTTGTTGTAGGTGTGGAAGATGTGGTTCTTTTACACATATACATATGTCTGTTCTTCCTGGGATCCTTTTCCCATGTACCTTATGACAGAATGTTGAGTAGTCTTCTCTTGGTATTCTGTAGGTCTTTGGTGATTATATATGTCACCTGTGTTTGTATATGTCTGTTAACCCCAATATCATAATGAAACCAACCCTCACACCTTTCCATTGGTGAACCATAAGTTTGTTTAATGAATCTGTGATTGCCCTACTCCGTGGAAATATCTGTCCTGGTATCCATTTTTCGGTCACACCTATAAGAGATAAGATATCATATGTGTCTTTCACTTTCTTACTTACTTCAAGTCACGTGATTACCTCTAGACACATCTACAGTGCTGCAAATGGCATTGTGTCCTTTTATTCCTTGGCTTCTATTCTGCGTTAGCGAGGTCCATTTTCAACAATGTGATTCCCTGAGGGCTGAGGATTAGCTGACCTGTGTAGCCTGACCCTGCCGGCCTGCCCTCCCCAGGTGTGCCTGGGATGAGGTCAATATAAACAGTGTTGCAGGCAGCAATAGCCACTAAAGCTGTGCCTGACTCCATATTCTCTGCCCCATCAGCAGTCTCGGTGCTGTGCTGGTGGGAGGAAGTGAGGGGCCACGGCTTTGTGGGTGGCCCGTTGTGAGTGGGTCTCTGCTGGACTTTCTGCAGGAGTTGCCAGGCTGCCACCAGTAAACAGGAGGATGTGCCACCCATACCTTCCGCTGGAATATCTCTCTGGACAAGGGTGAGGAAGGAAAAAAGCAGTGGGGGCCGGGACAGGAGGGGTATCTCAGGCAGGCAATGGAAAGCTTTCAGAAGAGCGCCCAGGGCCAGGACCATCATGGCTGGCCTGCAGGCACCAAGTTGGCCTGCGTGCTGTCGCTGGTGTGGCTCCACGGCCCTTCCTCTAGGCTTTCAAGCCCTTGTACATATTCAGGTGTTTTACCTGGGAAGGGTGGGAAAAGTTCAACAGCAGCTGGCCTGGGGCTCAGCTCACGGTTACTCACAGATGCCTCGGCATGGCCCGCAGCTTTGCAATGAGAACGCTCCTTGCGTAGGAGTGGGCTGCTGGCTCTACGGGAGATGATTCCCCACCTCTGACCAATTTCAGAATTGTTTACCGCTGGAGCAAGTGCCCTGATAGGGTTTTCCTGTGTATAACTGGTGGGTTCAGGGTTTTTTTTTTCTTTTTTGGTTCAAGTTAGATTTTATTCCTCTTTTATGTATTTATAGATATAAGCATGGAAATAATTCATTCATATAAATACATCTGTGTGAAGGGAAGAACTTTTTTCTGTTTTATTTTTAAATTTTATTTTTTAAAATTTTGAAATTTAATTTTCTTTATTTTTTTATACAGCAGGTTATTATTAGTTATGTATTTTATGCATATACATGTATACAGGTCAATCCCAATCTCACAACTCATCCCAAAACCACCTCCCCATGGCTTCCCACACTTGGTGTCCATACGTCTGTTCTCTACCTCTGTGTCTCTATTTCTTCCCTGCAAACCAGTTCATCTGTACCATTTTTCTAGGTTCCACATATATGCATTAATATACAATATTTGTTTGTCTCTTTCTGACTTACTTCATTCTGTATGACAGTCTCTAGATCCATCGACGTCTCTACAAAGGACCCAGTTTCATTCCTTCTTATGGCTGAGTAATATTCCATTTTATATATGTACCACATCTTTATCCATTCGTCTGTCTGTGGGTATTTAGGTTGCTTCCATTACCTGGCTATCGTAAATAGTGCTGAAATGAGCATTGTGGTGAATGTGCCTTTTTGATTTATGGTTTTATCTGGGTATATGCCCAGAAGTGGGATTGCTGGATCATATGGTAATTCTATTCCTGGTTTTTTTTAAGGAAACTCCATACTGTTCTCCATCGTGACTGTATCAATTTACATTTCCACCACTAGTGGAAGAGGGATCCTTTTGTCCACACCCTCCCCAGAATTCGTTGTTTGTAGATTTTATGATGATGCCAATTGTAACAGGTGTGAGGTGATACCTCATTGTAGTTTTGAGTTGCATTTCTCTAATAATTAGTGATGTTGAGCAGCTTTTCATGTGCGTCTTGGCCATCTCTGTGTCTTCTTTGAAGAAACGTCTCTTTAGATCTTCTGCCCATTTTTGTATTGGGTTGTTTGTTTTTTTTAATATTAAGCTGCATGAGCTCTTTATATATATTGGAGATTAAACCTTTGTCCATTGATTCGTTTGCAAATATTTTCGCCCATTCTGAGGGATGCTTTTTGCCATTCCCGTTTTTTTAACAAAAAAAGAAAGAAAGAAAAAGAAGCAGAACACTAATGTGTGTAAAATATGCCTTTTGAAACTGTCGTTTTGAAATATGGACGTCCTTTGAATTTTTTGGTCGATATATGAACCCAGGATTTGTTTTCAGGGCAGGTGTCATTTACAGGCCTGCAATGATTTTGAATATCAACTGACCATTAGCGCTGGGATTAAAGCTGCTGTTGTGTGAAACGGCCACAAGGTGGCAGCAGTTCTCCCTTACCAAATCTGGTTACTGGGGCAACAGAGTCTCAATGGAAGTTGTGTTCTAGATTGGAATTTAGAATGGAATGTGCCAGGAGAAAGCCACTCAAGTTTGTCTCACTACTTCTTGTTCGTGTTTTTAATTTAATTTTTTATTTTTTATTACAGCAACTTTGATTACAATGTTTGGCTTGTTGTAGGTGTGGAAGATGTGGTTCTTTTACTCATACACATATGTCTGTTCTTCCTGGGATCCTTTTCCCATGTACCTTATGACAGAATGTTGAGTAGTCTTCTCTTGGTATTCTGTAGGTCTTTGGTGATTATATATGTCACCTGTGTTTGTATATGTCTGTTAACCCCAATATCATAATGAAACCAATCCTCACACCTTTCCATTGGTGAACCATAAGTTTGTTTAATGAATCTGTGATTGCCCTTCTCCGTGGAAATATCTGCCCTGGTATCCATTTTTCGGTCACACCTATAAGAGATATGATATGATATGTGTCTTTCACTTTCTGACTTACAACAACTCACGTGATTACCTCTATAAACACCTATGGTGCTACAAATGGCATTGTGTCCTTCTATTCCTTGGCTTCTATTCTGCTTTAGCGAGGTCCATTTTCAACAATGTGATTCCCTGAGGGCTGAGGATTAGCTGAACTGTGTAGCCTGACCCTTCCGGCTGGCCCTCCCCAGGTGTGCCTGGATTGAGGTCAATATAAACAGTGCTGCAGGCAGCAATAGCCCCTGAAGCTGTGCCTGACTCCATGATCTCTGCCCCGTCAGCAGTGTCGGGGCTGTGCTGGTGGGAGGGAGTGAGGGGCCACGTCTTTGTGGGTGGCCCAGTGTGAGGGGGTCACTGCTGGACTTTCTGCAGGAGTTGCCAGGCTTCCACCTGTAATGAAGAGGATGTGTCACCCAATCCTTCCCTGGAATTTCTCTCCGGACAGAGGTGAGGAAGGAAAAAAGCAGTGGGAGCCGGGACAGGAGGGGTATCTCAGGCAGGGCAATGGAAAGTTTCCAGAAGAGCGCCCAGGGCCGGGACCATCCTGGTTGGCCTGCAGGCACCAAGTTGGCCTGCGTGCTGTCGCTGGTGTGGCTCCACGGCCCTTCCTCTAGGCTTTCAAGCCCTTGTACATATTCAGGTGTTTTACCTGGGAAGGGTGGGAAAAGTTCAACAGCAGCTGCCCTGGGGTTCAGCTCACGGTTACACACAGATGCCTTGGCATGGCCCCCCGCTTTGCAATGAGGACGATCCTTGCGTAGGAGTGGGCTGCTGGCTCTATGGGAGATGATTCCCCACCTCTGACCAATTTCAGAATTTTTTACCGATGGAGCAAGTGCCCTGATTGTGTTTTCCTGTGTCTAACTCGTGGGTTCAGGTTTTTTTTTACTTTTTTGGTTCAAGTTAGATTTTATTCCTCTTTTATGTATTTATAGATATAAGCATGGAAATAATTCATTCATATAAATACATCTGTGTGAAGGGAAGAACTTTTTTCTGTTTTATTTTTAAATTTTATTTTTTAAAATTTTGAAATTTTATTTTCTTTATTTTTTTATACAGCAGGTTATGATTAGTTATGTATTTTATGCATATACATGTATACAGGTCAATCCCAATTTCCCAACTCATCCCAACACCACCTCCCCATGGCTTCCCACACTTGGTGTCCATACGTCTGTTCTCTACCTCTGTGTCTCTATTTCTTCCCTGCAAACCAGTTCATCTGTACCATTTTTCTAGGTTCCACATATATGCATTAATATACAATATTTGTTTTTCTCTTTCTGACTTACTTCATTCTGTATGACAGTCTCTAGATCCATCGACATCTCTACAAATGACCCAGTTTCATTCCTTCTTATGGCTGAGTAATATTCCATTTTATATATGTACCACATCTTTATCCATTCGTCTGTCTGTGGGTATTTAGGTTGCTTCCATTACCTGGCTATCGTAAATAGTGCTGAAATGAGCATTGTGGTGAATGTGCCTTTTTGATTTATGGTTTTCTCTGCGTATATGCCCAGAAGTGGGATTGCTGGATCATATGGTAATTCTATTTCTAGTTTTTTTAAGGAAACTCCATACTGTTCTCCATCGTGACTGTATCAATTTACATTTCCACCACTAGTGGAAGAGGGATCCTTTTGTCCACACCCTCCCCAGAATTCCCTGTTTGTAGATTTTCTGATGATGCCAATTGTAACAGGTGTGAGGTGATACCTCATTGAAGTTTTGATTTGCATTTCTCTAATAATTAGTGATGATGAGCAGCTTTTCATGTGCGTCTTGGCCATCTCTGTGTCTTCTTTGAAGAAACGTCTCTTTAGATCTTCTGCCCATTTTTGTATTGGGTTGTTTGTTTTTTTAATATTAAGCTGCATGAGCTCTTTATATATATTGGAGATTAAACTTTTGTCCATTGATTAGTTTGCAAACATTTTCGCCCATTCTGAGGGATGCTTTTTGCCATTCCCGTTTTTTTAACAAAAAAAGAAAGAATGAAAAAGAAGCAGAACACTAATGTGTGTAAAATATGCCTTTTGAAACTGTCGTTTTGAAATATGGACGTCCTTTGAATTTTTTGGTCGATATATGAACCCAGGATTTGTTTTCAGGGCAGGTGTCATTTACAGGCCTGCAATGATTTTGAATATCAACTGACCATTAGCGCTGGGATTAAAGCTGCTGTTGTGTGAAACGGCCACAAGGTGGCAGCAGGTCTCCCTTACCAAAATTGGTTACTGGGGCAACAGAGCCTCAATGGAAGTCGTGTTCTAGATTGGAATTTAGAATGGAATGTGCCAGGAGAAAGCCACTCAAGTTTGTCTCACTACTTCTTGTTCGTGTTTTTAATTTAATTTTTTATTTTTTATTACAGGCAATTTGATTACAGTGTTTGGCTTGTTGTAGGTGTGGAAGATGTGGTTCTTTTACACATACACATATGTCTGTTCTACCTGAAATCCTTTTACCATGTACCTTATGACAGAATGTTGAGTAGTCTTCTCTTGGTATTCTGTAGGTCTTTGGTCATTATATATGTCACCTGTGTTAGTATATGTCTGTTAACCCCAATATAATAATGAAACCAATCCTCACACCTTTCCATTGGTGAACCATAAGTTTGTTTAATGAATCTGTGATTGCCCTTCTCCGTGGAAATATCTGCCCTGGTATCCATTTTTTGGTCACACATATAAGAAATATGATATGATATGTGTCTTCACTTTCTGACTTTCTACAAGTCACGTGATTACATCTAGACACACCTACGGTGCTGCAAATGGCATTGTGTCCTTTTATTCCTTGGCTTCTATTCTGGCTTAGCGAGGTACATTTTCAACAATGTGATTCCCTGAGGGCTGAGGATTAGCTGACCTGGATAGCCTGACCCTGCCGGCCGGCCCTCCCCAGGTGTGCCTGTGTTGAGGTCAATATAAACAGCGCTGCAGGCAGCAATAGCCCCTGAAACTGTGCCTGACTCCATATTCTCTGCCCCGTCAGCAGTCTCGGGGCTGTGCTGGTGGGAGGGAGTGAGGGGCCACGGCTTTGTGGGTGGCCCGGTGTGAGTGGGTCTCTGCTGGAGTTTCTGCAAGAGTTGCCAGGCTTCCACCTGTAAAGAAGAGGATGTGTCACCTATACCATCCACTGGAATTTCTCTCCGGACAGAGGTGAGGAAGGAAAAAAGCAGTGGGTGCCGGGACAGGAGGGGTATCTCAGGCAGGGCAATGGAAAGTTTCCAGAGGAGCGCCCAAGGCCAGGACCTTCCTGGCTGGCCTGCAGGCACCAAGTTGGCCTGCGTGCTGTCGCTGGTGTGGCTCCACGCCCCTTCCTCTAGGCTTTCAAGCCCTTGTACATATTCAGGTGTTTTACCTGGGAAGGGTGGGAAAAGTTCAAGAGCAGCTGGCCTGGGGTTCAGCTCACGGTTACTCACAGATGTCTCGGCACTGCCCCCAGCTTTGCAATGAGGATGCCCCTTGCGTAGGAGTGGGCTGCTGGCTCTATGGGAGATGATTCCCCACCTCTGACCAATTTCAGAATTGTTTACCGCTGGAACAAGTGCCCTGATAGGGTTTTCCTCTGTCTATCAGGTGGGTTCAGTTTTCTTTTTTTTCTTTTTTGGTTCAAGTTAGATTTTATTCCTCTTTTATGTATTTATAGATATAAGCATGGAAATAATTCATTCATATAAATACATCTGTGTGAAGGGAAGAACTTTTTCCTCTTTTATTTTTAAATTTTATTTTTTAAAATTTTGAAATTTAATTTTATTTATTTTTTTATACCGCAGGTTATTATTAGTTATGTATTTTATGCATATACATGTATACAGGTCAATCCCAATCTCCCAACTCATCCCACCACCACCACCGCATGGCTTCCCACACTTGGTGTCCATACGTCTGTTGTCTACCTCTGTCTCTATTTCTTCCCTGCAAACCAGTTCATCTGTACCATTTTTCTAGGTTCCACATATATGCATTAATATACAATATTTGTTTTTCTCTTTCTGACTTACTTCATTCTGTATGACAGTCTCTAGATCCATCGACGTCTCTACAAATGACCCAGTTTCATTCCTTCTTATGGCTGAGTAATATTCCATTTTATATATGTACCACATCTTTATCCATTCGTCTGTCTGTGGGTATTTAGTTTGCTTCCATTACCTGGCTATCGTAAATAGTGCTGAAATGAGCATTGTGGTGAATGTGCCTTTTTGATTTATGGTTTTCTCTGGGTATATGCCCAGAAGTGGGATTGCTGGATCATATGGTAATTCTATTTCTAGTTTTTTTAAGGAAACTCCATACTGTTCTCCACCGTGACTGTATCAATTTACATTTCCACCACTAGTGGAAGAGGGATCCTTTTGTCCACACCATCCCCAGAATTCGTTGTTTGTAGATTTTCTGATGATGCCGATTCTAACAGGTGTGAGGTGATACCTCATTGTAGTTTTGATTGGCATTTCTGTAATAATTAGTGATGTTGAGCAGCTTTTCATGTGCGTCTTGGCCATCTCTGTGTCTTCTTTTAAGAAACGTCTCTTTAGATCTTCTGCCCATTTTTGTATTGGGTTGTTTGTTTTTTTAATATTAAGCTGCATGAGGTCTTTATATATATTGGAGATTAAACTTTTGTCCATTAATTCGTTTGCAAACATTTTTGCCCATTCTGAGGGATGCTTTTTGCCATTCCCGTTTTTTTAACAAAGAAAGAAAGAAAGAAAAAGAAGCAGAACACTAATGTGTGTAAAATATGCCTTTTGAAACTGTCGTTTTGAAATATGGACGTCCTTTGAATTTTTTGGTCGATATATGAACCCAGGATTTGTTTTCAGGGCAGGTGTCATTTACAGGCCTGCAATGATTTTGAATATCAACTGACCATTAGCGCTGGGATTAAAGCTGCTGTTGTGTGAAACGGCCACAAGGTGGCAGGAGGTCTCCCTTACCAAATCTGGTTACTGGGGCAACAGAGCCTCAATGGAAGTCGTGTTCTAGATTGGTATTTAGAATGGAATGTGCCAGGAGAAAGCCCCTCAAGTTTGTCTCACTACTTCTTGTTCGTGTTTTTAATTTAATTTTTTATTTTTTATTACAGCAAATTTGATTACAATGTTTGGCTTGTTGTAGGTGTGGAAGATGTGGTTCTTTTACACATACACATATGTCTGTTCTTCCTGGGATCCTTTTCCCATGTACCTTATGACAGAATGTTGAGTAGTCTTCTCTTGGTATTCTGTAGGGCTTTGGTGATTATATATGTCACCTGTGTTTGTATATGTCCGTTAACCCCAATATCATAATGAAACCAATCCTCACACCTTTCCATTGGTGAACCATAAGTTTGTTGAATGAATCTCTGATTGGCCTTCTCCGTGGAAATATCTGCCCTGGTATCCATTTTTCGGTCACACCTATAAGAGATATGATATGATATGTGTCTTTCACTGTGTGACTTACTAAAAGTCACGTGATTACCTCTAGACACACCTACGGTGCTGCAAATGGCATTGTGTCCTTTTATTCCTTGGCTTCTATTCTGCCTTAGCGAGGTCTATTTTCAACAATGTGATTCCCTGAGGGCTGAGGATTAGCTGACCTGGGTAGCCTGACCCTGCCGGCCGGCCCTCCCCAGGTGTGCCTGGGTTGAGGTCAATATAAACAGCGCTGCAGGCAGCAATAGCCCCTGAAGCTGTGCCTGACTCCATATTCTCTGCCCCGTCAGCAGTCTCGGGTGTGTGCTGGTGGGAGGGAGTGAGGGGCCACGGCTTTGTGGGTGGCCCGGTGTGAGTGGGTCTCTGCTGGACTTTCTGCAGGAGTTGCCATGCTTCCACCTGTAAAGAAGAGGATGTGGCACACATACCTTCCGCTGGAATTTCTCTCCGGACAGAGGTGAGGAAGCAAAAAAGCAGTGGGTGCCGGGACAGGAGGGGTATCTCAGGCAGGGCAATGGAAAG
Source organism: Hyperoodon ampullatus (assembly GCF_949752795.1). Classification (NCBI taxonomy): domain Eukaryota; kingdom Metazoa; phylum Chordata; class Mammalia; order Artiodactyla; family Ziphiidae; genus Hyperoodon; species Hyperoodon ampullatus. Next base: position 2,685,676 of record NW_027640625.1, on the reverse strand, counting down.
CTTCCAGAAGAGCGACCAGGTCCATTACCATCCTGGCTGGCCTGCAGGCACCAAGTTGGCCTGTGTGCTGTCGCTGGTGTGGCTCCACGGCCCTTCCTCTAGGCTTTCCAGCCCTTGTACATATTCAGGTGTTTTACCTGGGAAGGGTGGGAAAAGTTCAACAGCAGCTGGCCTGGGGCTCAGCTCACGGTTACTCACATATGCCTCGGCATGGCCCCCCGCTTTGCAATGAGGACGCTCCTTGCGTAGGAGTGGGCTGCTGGCTCTATGGGAGATGATTCCCCACCTCTGACCAATTTCAGAATTGTTTACCGATGGAGCAAGTGCCCTGATTGTTCTTTCCTCTGTCTAACTCGTGGGTTCAGGTTTTTTTTTTTCTTTTTTGGTTCAAGTTAGATTTTATTCCTCTTTTATGTATTTATAGATATAAGCATGGGAATAATTCATTCATATAAATACATCTGTGTGAAGGGAAGAACTTTTTTCTGTTTTATTTTTAAATTTTATTTTTTAAAATTTTGAAATTTAATTTTATTTATTTTTTATACAGCAGGTTATTATTAGTTATGTATTTTATGCATATACATGTATACAGGTCAATCCCAATCTCCCAACTCACCCCAACACCACCTCCCCATGGCTTCCCACACTTGGTGTCCATACGTGTGTTCTCTACCTCTGTGTCTCTATTTCTTCTCTGCAAACTAGTTCATCTGTACCATTTTTCTAGGTTCCACATATATGCATTAATATACAATATTTGTTTGTCTCTTTCTGACTTACTTCATTCTGTATGACAGTCTCTAGATCCATCGACGTCTCTACAAATGACCCAGTTTCATTCCTTCTTATGGCTGAGTAATATTCCATTTTATATATGTACCACATCTTTATCCATTCGTCTGTCTGTGGGTATTTAGGTTGCTTCCATTACCTGGCTATCGTAAATAGTGCTGAAATGAACATTGTGGTGAATGTGCCTTTTTGATTTATGGTTTTATCTGGGTATATGCCCAGAAGTGGGATTGCTGGTTCATATGGTAATTCTATTTCTAGTTTTTTTAAGGAAACTCCATACTGTTCTCCATCGTGACTGTATCAATTTACATTTCCACCACTAGTGGAAGAGGGATCGTTTTGTCCACACCCTCCCCGGAATTCGTTGTTTGTAGATTTTCTGATGATGCCGATTCTAACAGGTGTGAGGTGATACCTCATTGTAGTTTTGATTTGCATTTCTCTAATAATTAGTGATGTTGATCGGCTTTTCATGTGCGTCTTGTCCATCTCTGTGTCTTCTTTGAAGAAACGTCTCTTTAGATCTTCTGCCCATTTTTATATTGGGTTGTTTGTTTTTTTAATATTAAGCTGCATGAGCTCTTTATATATATTGGAGATTAAACCTTTGTCCATTGATTCGTTTGCAAATATTTTCGCCCATTCTGAGGGATGCTTTTTGCCATTCCCGTTTTTTTAACAAAAAAAGAAAGAAAGAAAAAGAAGCAGAACACTAATGTGTGTAAAATATGCCTTTTGAAACTGTCGTTTTGAAATATGGACGTCCTTTGAATTTTTTGGTCGATATATGAACCCAGGATTTGTTTTCAGGGCAGGTGTCATTTACAGGCCTGCAATGATTTTGAATATCAACTGACCATTAGCGCTGGGATTAAAGCTGCTGTTGTGTGAAACGGCCACAAGGTGGCAGCAGGTCTCCCTTACCAAATCTGGTTACTGGGGCAACAGAGCCTCAATGGAATTCGTGTTCTAGATTGGAATTTAGAATGGAATGTGCCAGGAGAAAGCCCCTCAAGTTTGTCTCACTACTTCTTGTTCGTGTTTTTAATTTAATTTTTTTATTTTTTATTACAGCAAATTTGATTACAATGTTTGGCTTGTTGTAGGTGTGGAAGATGTGGTTCTTTTACACATACACATATGTCTGTTCTTCCTGGGATCCTTTTCCCATGTACCTTATGACAGAATGTTGAGTAGTGTTCTCTTGGTATTCTGTAGGTCTTTGGTGATTATATATGTCACCTGTGTTTGTATATGTCTGTTAACCCCAATATCATAATGAAACCAATCCTCACACCTTTCCATTGGTGAACCATAAGTTTGTTGAATGAATCTCTGATTGCCCTTCTCCGTGGAAATATCTGCCCTGGTATCCATTTTTCGGTCACACCTATAAGAGATATGATATGATATGTGTCTTTCACTTTCTGACTTACAACAACTCACGTGCTTACCTCTAGACACACCTACGGTGCTACAAATGGCATTGTGTCCTTTTATTCCTTGGCTTCTATTCTGCCTTAGCGAGGTCCATTTTCAACAATGTGATTCCCTGAGGGCTGAGGATTAGCTGACCTGGGTAGCCTGACCCTGCCGGCCGGCCCTCCCCAGGTGTGCCTGGGTTGAGGTCAATATAAACAGCGCTGCAGGCAGCAATAGCCCCTGAAGCTGTTCCTGACTCCATATTCTCTGCCCCGTCAGCAGTGTCGGGGCTGTGCTGGTGGGAGGGAGTGAAGGGCCACGGCTTTGTGGGTGGCCCGGTGTGAGTGGGTGTCTGCTGTACTTTCTGCAGGAGTTGCCAGGCTTCCACCTGTAATGAAGAGGATTTGTCACCCATACATTCCGCTGGAATTTCTCTCCGGACAGAGGTGAGGAAGGAAAAAAGCAGTGGGGGCCGGGACAGGAGGGGTATCTCAGGCAGGGCAATGGAAAGCTTCCAGAAGAGCGCCCAGGGCCAGGACCATCCTGACTGGCCTGCAGGCACCAAGTTGGCCTGCGTGCTGTCGCTGGTGTGGCTCCACGGCCCTTCCTCTAGGCTTTCAAGCCCTTGTACATATTCAGGTGTTTTACCTGGGAAGGGTGGGAAAAGTTCAACAGCAGCTGGCCTGGGGCTCAGCTCACGGTTACTCACAGATGCCTCGGCATGGCCCCCCGCTTTGCAATGAGGACGCTCCTTGCGTAGGAGTGGGCTTCTGGCTCTATGGGAGATGATTCCCCACCTCTGACCAATTTCAGAATTGTTTACCGATGGAGCAAGTGCCCTGATTGTGTTTTCCTCTGTCTAACTCGTGGGTTCAGGTTTTTTTTTTTCTTTTTTGGTTCAAGTTAGATTTTATTCCTCTTTTATGTATTTATAGATATAAGCATGGAAATAATTCATTCATATAAATACATCTGTGTGAAGGGAAAAACTTTTTTCTGTTTTATTTTTAAATTTTATTTTTTAAAATTTTGAAATTTAATTTTATTTATTTTTTATACAGCAGGTTATTATTAGTTATGTATTTTATGCATATACATGTATACAGGTCAATCCCAATCTCCCAACTCACCCCAACACCACCTCCCCATGGCTTCCCACACTTGGTGTCCATACGTGTGTTCTCTACCTCTGTGTCTCTATTTCTTCCCTGCAAACCAGTTCATCTGTACCATTTTTCTAGGTTCCACATATATGCATTAATATACAATATTTGTTTGTCTCTTTCTGACTTACTTCATTCTGTATGACAGTCTCTAGATCCATCGACGTCTCTACAAATGACCCAGTTTCATTCCTTCTTATGGCTGAGTAATATTCCATTTTATATATGTACCACATCTTTATCCATTCGTCTGTCTGTGGGTATTTAGGTTGTTTCCATTACCTGGCTATCGTAAATAGTGCTGAAATGAGCATTGTGTTGAATATGCCTTTTTGATTTATGGTTTTATCTGGGTATATGCCCAGAAGTGGGATTGCTGGATCATATGGTAATTCTATTACTAGATTTTTTAAGGAAACTCCATACTGTTCTCCATCGTGACTGTATCAATTTACATTTCCACCACTAGTGGAAGAGGGATCCTTTTGTCCACACCCTCCCCAGAATTCGTTGTTTGTAGATTTTCTGATGATGCCAGTTGTAACAGGTGTGAGGTGGTACCTCATTGTAGTTTTGATTTGCATTTCTCTAATAATTAGTGATGTTGAGCAGCTTTTCATGTGTGTCTTGGCCATCTCTGTGTCTTCTTTGAAGAAACGTCTCTTTAGATCTTCTGCCCATTTTTGTATTGGGTTGTTTGTTTTTTTAATATTAAGCTGCATGAGCTCTTTATATATATTGGAGATTAAACCTTTGTCCATTGATTCGTTTGCAAATATTTTCGCCCATTCTGAGGGATGCTTTTTGCCATTCCCGTTTTTTTAACAAAAAAAGAAAGAAAGAAAAAGAAGCAGAACACTAATGTGTGTAAAATATGCCTTTTGAAACTGTCGTTTTGAAATATGGACGTCCTTTGAATTTTTTGGTCGATATATGAACCCAGGATTTGTTTTCAGGGCAGGTGTCATTTACAGGCCTGCAATGATTTTGAATATCAACTGACCATTAGCGCTGGGATTAAAGCTGCTGTTGTGTGAAACGGCCACAAGGTGGCAGCAGGTCTCCCTTACCAAATCTGGTTACTGGGGTAACAGAGCCTCAATGGAAGTCGTGTTCTAGATTGGAATTTAGAATGGAATGTGCCAGGAGAAAGCCCCTCAAGTTTGTCTCACTACTTCTTGTTCGTGTTTTTAATTTAATTTTTTATTTTTTATTACAGCAAATTTGATTACAATGTTTGGCTTGTTGTAGGTGTGGAAGATGTGGTTCTTTTACACATACACATATGTCTGTTCTTCCTGGGATCCTTTTCCCATGTACCTTATGACAGAATGTTGAGTAGTCTTCTCTTGGTATTCTGTAGGTCTTTGGTGATTATATATGTCACCTGTGTTTGTATATGTCTGTTAACCCCAATATCATAATGAAACCAATCCTCACACCTTTCCATTGGTGAACCATAAGTTTGTTGAATGAATCTGTGATTGCCCTTCTCCGTGGAAATATCTGCCCTGGTATCCATTTTTTGGTCACACCTATAAGAGATATGATATGATATGTGTCTTTCACTTTCTGACTTACAACAACTCACGTGCTTACCTCTAGACACACCTACGGTGCTACAAATGGCCTTGTGTCCTTTTATTCCTTGGCTTCTATTCTGCCTTAGCGAGGTCCATTTTCAACAATGTGATTCCCTGAGGGCTGAGGATTAGCTGACCTGGGTAGCCTGACCCTGCCGGCCGGCCCTCCCCAGGTGTGCCTGGGTTGAGGTCAATATAAACAGTGCTGCAGGCAGCAATAGCCCCTGAAGCTGTGCCTGACTCCATATTCTCTGCCCCGTCAGCAGTGTCGGGGCTGTGCTGGTGGGAGGGAGTGAGGGGCCACGGCTTTGTGGGTGGCCCGGTGTGAGTGGGTCTCTGCTGGACTTTCTGCAGGAGTTGCCACGCTTCCACCTGTAATGAAGAGGATGTGTCACCCATACCTTCCGCTGGAATTTCTCTCCGGACAGAGGTGAGGAAGGAAAAAAGCAGTGGGGGCCGGGACAGGAGGGGTATCTCAGGCAGGGCAATGGAAAGCTTCCAGAAGAGCGCCCAGGGCCAGGAGCATCCTGACTGGCCTACAGGCACCAAGTTGGCCTGCGTGCTGTCGCTGGTGTGGCTCCACGGCCCTTCCTCTAGGCTTTCAAGCCCTTGTACATATTCAGGTGTTTTACCTGGGAAGGGTGGGAAAAGTTCAACAGCAGCTGGCCTGGGGCTCAGCTCACGGTTACTCACAGATGCCTCGGCATGGCCCCCCGCTTTGCAATGAGGACGCTCCTTGCGTAGGAGTGGGCTGCTAGCTCTATGGGAGATGATTCCCCACCTCTGACCAATTTCAGAATTGTTTACCGATGGAGCAAGTGCCCTGATTGTTTTTTCCTCTGTCTAACTCGTGGGTTCAGGTTTTTTTTTTCTTTTTTTGTTCAAGTTAGATTTTATTCCTCTTTTATGTATTTATAGATATAAGCATGGAAATAATTCATTCATATAAATACATCTGTGTGAAGGGAAGAACTTTTTTCTGTTTGATTTTTAAATTTTATTTTTTTAAATTTTGAAATTTAATTTTATTTATTTTTTATACAGCAGGTTATTTTTAGTTATGTATTTTATGCATATACATGTATACAGGTCAATCCCAATCTCCCAACTCACCCCAACACCACCTCCCCGTGGCTTCCCACACTTGGTGTCCATACGTGGGTTCTCTACCTCTGTGTCTCTATTTCTTCCCTGCAAACCAGTTCATCTGTACCATTTTTCTAGGTTCCACATATATGCATTAATATACAATATTTGTTTGTCTCTTTCTGACTTACTTCATTCTGTATGACAGTCTCTAGATCCATCGACGTCTCTACAAATGACCCAGTTTCATTCCTTCTTATGGCTGAGTAATATTCCATTTTATATATGTACCACATCTTTATCCATTCGTCTGTCTGTGGGTATTTAGGTTGCTTCCATTACCTGGCTATCGTAAATAGTGCTGAAATGAGCATTGTGGTGAATGTGCCTTTTTGATTTATGGTTTTCTCTGGGTATATGCCCAGAAGTGGGATTGCTGAATCATATGGTAATTCTATTTCTAGTTTTTTTAAGGAAACTCCATACTGTTCTCCATCGTGACTGTATCAATTTACATTTCCACCACTAGTGGAAGAGGGATCCTTTTGTCCACACCCTCCCCAGAATTCGTTGTTTGTAGATTTTCTGATGATGCCGATTCTAACAGGTGTGAGGTGATACCTCATTGTAGTTTTGATTTGCATTTCTCTAATAATTAGTGATGTTGAGCAGCTTTTCATGTGCGTCTTGGCCATCTCTGTGTCTTCTTTGAAGAAACGTCTCTTTAGATCTTCTGCCCATTTTTGTATTGGGTTGTTTGTTTTTTTAATATTAAGCTGCATGAGCTCTTTATATATATTGGAGATTAAACTTTTGTCCATTGATTCGTTTGCAAATATTTTCGCCCATTCTGAGGGATGCTTTTTGCCATTCCCGTTTTTTTAACAAAAAAAGAAAGAAAGGAAAAGAAGCAGAACACTAATGTGTGTAAAATATGCCTTTTGAAACTGTCGTTTTGAAATATGGACATCCTTTGAATTTTTTGGTCGATATATGAACCCAGGATTTGTTTTCAGGGCAGGTGTCATTTACAGGCCTGCAATGATTTTGAATATCAACTGACCATTAGCGCTGGGATTAAAGCTGCTGTTGTGTGAAACGGCCACAAGGTGGCAGCAGGTCTCCCTTACCAAATCTGGTTACTGGGGCAACAGAGCCTCAATGGAAGTCGTGTTCTAGATTGGAATTTAGAATGGAATGTGCCAGGAGAAAGCCCCTCAAGTTTGCCTCACTACTTCTTGTTCGTGTTTTTAATTTAATTTTTTATTTTTTATTACAGCAAATTTGATTACAATGTTTGGCTTGTTGTAGGTGTGGAAGATGTGGTTCTTTTACACATACATATATGTCTGCTCTTCCTGGGATCCTTTTCCCATGTACCTTATGACAGAATGTTGAGTAGTCTTCTCTTGGTATTCTGTAGGTCTTTGGTGATTATATATGTCACCTGTGTTTGTATATGTCTGTTAACCCCAATATCATAATGAAACCAATCCTCACACCTTTCCATTGGTGAACCATAAGTTTGTTGAATGAATCTCTGATTGCCCTTCTCCGTGGAAATATCTGCCCTGGTATCCATTTTTCGGTCACACCTATAAGAGATATGATATGATATGTGTCTTTCACTTTCTGACTTACTAAAAGTCACGTGATTACTTCTAGACACACCTACGGTGCTGCAAATGGCATTGTGTCCTTTTATTCCTTGGCTTCTATTCTGCCTTAGCGAGGTCCATTTTTAACAATGTGATTCCCTGAGGGCTGAGGATTAGCTGACCTGGGTAGCCTGACCCTGCCGGCCGGCCCTCCCCAGGTGTGCCTGGGTTGAGGTCAATATAAACAGCGCTGCAGGCAGCAATAGCCCCTGAAGCTGTGCCTGACTCCATATTCTCTGCCCCGTCAGCAGTGTCGGGGCTGTGCTGGTGGGAGGGAGTGAGGGGCCACGGCTTTGTGGGTGGCCCGGTGTGAGTGGGTCTCTGCTGGACTTTCTTCAAGAGTTGCCAGGCTTCCACCTGTAAAGAAGTGGATGTGTCACCTATACTATCCACTGGAATTTCTCTCCGGACAGAGGTGAGGAAGGAAAAAAGCAGGGGGGGCCGGGACAGGAGGGGTATCTCAGGCAGGGCAATGGAAAGTTTCCAGAAGAGCGCCCATGGCCAGGACCTTCCTGGCTGGCCTGCAGGCACCAAGTTGGCCTGCGTGCTGTCGCTGGTGTGGCGCCACGGCCCTTCCTCTAGGCTTTCAAGCCCTTGTACATATTCAGGTGTTTTACCTGGGAAGGGTTGGAAAAGTTCAACAGCAGCTGGCCTGGGGCTCAGCTCACGGTTACTCACAGATGTCTCGGCATTGCCCCCAGCTTTGCAATGAGGATGCCCCTTGCGTAGGAGTGGGCTGCTGGCTCTATGGGAGATGATTCCCCACCTCTGACCAATTTCAGAATTGTTTACCGCTGGAGCAAGTGCCCTGATAGGGTTTTCCTGTGTATAACTGGTGGGTTCAGGGTTTTTTTTTCTTTTTTGGTTCAAGTTAGATTTTATTCCTCTTTTATGTATTTATAGATATAAGCATGGAAATAATTCATTCATATAAATACATCTGTGTGAAGGGAAGAACTTTTTTCTGTTTTATTTTTAAATTTTATTTTTTAAAATTTTGAAATTTTATTTTCTTTATTTTTTTATACAGCAGGTTATTATTAGTTATGTATTTTATGCATATATATGTATACAGGTCAATCCCAATCTCCCAACTCATCCCACCACCACCACCCCATGGCTTCCCACACTTGGTGTCCATACTTGTGTTCTCTATCTCTGTGTCTCTATTTCTTCCCTGCAAACCAGTTCATCTGTACCATTTTTCTAGGTTCCACATATATGCATTAATATACAATATTTGTTTGTCTCTTTCTGACTTACTTCATTCTGTATGACAGTCTCTAAATCCATCGACGTCTCTACAAATGACCCAGTTTCATTCCTTCTTATGGCTGAGTAATATTCCATTTTATATATGTACCACATCTTTATCCATTCGTCTGTCTGTGGGTATTTATGTTGCTTCCATTACCTGGCTATCGTAAATAGTGCTGAAATGAGCATTGTGGTGAATGTGCCTTTTTTATTTATGGTTTTCTCTGGGTATATGCCCAGAAGTGGGATTGCTGGATCATATGGTAATTCTATTTCTAGTTTTTTTAAGGAAACTCCCTACTGTTCTCCATCGTGACTGTATCAATTTACATTTCCACCACTAGTGGAAGAGGGATCCTTTTGTCCACACCCTCCCCAGAATTCGTTGTTTGTAGATTTTCTGATGATGCCGATTCTAACAGGTGTGAGGTGACACCTCATTGTAGTTTTGATTTGCATTTCTGTAATAATTAGTGATGTTGAGCAGCTTTTCATGTGCGTCTTGGCCATCTCTGTGTCTTCTTTGAAGAAACGTCTCTTTAGATCTTCTGCCCATTTTTGTATTGGGTTGTTTGTTTTTTTAATATTAAGCTGCATGAGCTCTTTATATATATTGGAGATTAAACTTTTTTCCATTGATTCGTTTGCAAATATTTTCGCCCATTCTGAGGGATGCTTTTTGCCATTCCCGTTTTTTTAACAAAAAAAGAAAGAAAGGAAAAGAAGCAGAACACTAATGTGTGTAAAATATGCCTTTTGAAACTGTCGTTTTGAAATATGGACGTCCTTTGAAATTTTTGGTCGATATATGAATCCAGGATTTGTTTTCAGGACAGGTGTCATTTACAGGCCTGCAATGATTTTGAATATCAACTGACCATTAGCGCTGGGATTAAAGCTGCTGTTGTGTGAAACGGCCACAAGGTGGCAGCAGGTCTCCCTTACCAAATCTGCTTACTGAGGCAACAGAGCCTCAATGGAAGTTGTGTTCTAGATTGGAATTTAGAATGGAATGTGCCAGGAGAAAGCCCCTCAAGTTTGTCTCACTACTTCTTGTTCGTGTTTTTAATTTAATTTTTTTTATTTTTTCTTACAGCAAATTTGATTACAATGTTTGGCTTGTTGTAGGTGTGGAAGATGTGGTTCTTTTACACATATACATATGTCTGTTCTTCCTGGGATCCTTTTCCCATGTACCTTATGACAGAATGTTGAGTAGTCTTCTCTTGGTATTCTGTAGGTCTTTGGTGATTATATATGTCACCTGTGTTTGTATATGTCTGTTAACCCCAATATCATAATGAAACCAACCCTCACACCTTTCCATTGGTGAACCATAAGTTTGTTTAATGAATCTGTGATTGCCCTTCTCCGTGGAAATATCTGTCCTGGTATCCATTTTTCGGTCACACCTATAAGAGATAAGATATCATATGTGTCTTTCACTTTCTTACTTACTTCAAGTCACGTGATTACCTCTAGACACATCTACAGTGCTGCAAATGGCATTGTGTCCTTTTTTTCCTTGGCTTCTATTCTGCGTTAGCGAGGTCCATTTTCAACAATGTGATTCCCTGAGGGCTGAGGATTAGCTGACCTGTGTAGCCTGACCCTGCCGGCCTGCCCTCCCCAGGTGTGCCTGGGATGAGGTCAATATAAACAGTGTTGCAGGCAGCAATAGCCACTAAAGCTGTGCCTGACTCCATATTCTCTGCCCCATCAGCAGTCTCGGTGCTGTGCTGGTGGGAGGAAGTGAGGGGCCACGGCTTTGTGGGTGGCCCGTTGTGAGTGGGTCTCTGCTGGACTTTCTGCAGGAGTTGCCAGGCTGCCACCAGTAAACAGGAGGATGTGTCACCCATACCTTCCGCTGGAATATCTCTCTGGACAAGGGTGAGGAAGGAAAAAAGCAGTGGGGGCCGGGACAGGAGGGGTATCTCAGGCAGGCAATGGAAAGCTTTCAGAAGAGCGCCCAGGGCCAGGACCATCATGGCTGGCCTGCAGGCACCAAGTTGGCCTGCGTGCTGTCGCTGGTGTGGCTCCACGGCCCTTCCTCTAGGCTTTCAAGCCCTTGTACATATTCAGGTGTTTTACCTGGGAAGGGTGGGAAAAGTTCAACAGCAGCTGGCCTGGGGCTCAGCTCACGGTTACTCACAGATGCCTCGGCATGGCCCGCAGCTTTGCAATGAGAACGCTCCTTGCGTAGGAGTGGGCTGCTGGCTCTATGGGAGATGATTCCCCACCTCTGACCAATTTCAGAATTGTTTACCGCTGGAGCAAGTGCCCTGATAGGGTTTTCCTGTGTATAACTGGTGGGTTCAGGGTTTTTTTTTCTTTTTTGGTTCAAGTTAGATTTTATTCCTCTTTTATGTATTTATAGATATAAGCATGGAAATAATTCATTCATATAAATACATCTGTGTGAAGGGAAGAACTTTTTTCTGTTTTATTTTTAAATTTTATTTTTTAAAATTTTGAAATTTTATTTTCTTTATTTTTTTATACAGCAGGTTATTATTAGTTATGTATTTTATGCATATACATGTATACAGGTCAATCCCAATCTCCCAACTCATCCCACCACCACCACCCCATGGCTTCCCACACTTGGTGTCCATACTTGTGTTCTCTACCTCTGTGTCTCTATTTCTTCCCTGCAAACCAGTTCATCTGTACCATTTTTCTAGGTTCCACATATATGCATTAATATACAATATTTGTTTGTCTCTTTCTGACTTACTTCATTCTGTATGACAGTCTCTAAATCCATCGACGTCTCTACAAATGACCCAGTTTCATTCTTTCTTATGGCTGAGTAATATTCCATTTTATATATGTACCACATCTTTATCCATTCGTCTGTCTGTGGGTATTTAGGTTGCTTCCATTACCTGGCTATCGTAAATAGTGCTGAAATGAGCATTGTGGTGAATGTGCCTTTTTGATTTATGGTTTTCTCTGGGTATATGACCAGAAGTGGGATTGCTGGATCATATGGTAATTCTATTTCTTGTTTTTTTAAGGAAACTCCCTACTGTTCTCCATCGTGACTGTATCAATTTACATTTCCACCACTAGTGGAAGAGGGATCCTTTTGTCCACACCCTCCCCAGAATTCGTTGTTTGTAGATTTTCTGATGATTCCGATTCTAACAGGTGTGAGGTGATACCTCATTGTAGTTTTGATTGGCATTTCTCTAATAATTAGTGATGTTGAGCAGCTTTTCATGTGCGTCTTGGCCATCTCTGTGTCTTCTTTGAAGAAACGTCTCTTTAGATCTTCTGCCCATTTTTGTATTGGGTTGTTTGTTTTTTTAATATTAAGCTGCATGAGCTCTTTGTATATATTGGAGATTAAACCTTTGTCCATTGATTCGTTTGCAAATATTTTCGCCCATTCTGAGGGATGCTTTTTGCCATTCCCGTTTTTTTAACAATAAAAGAAAGAAAGAAAAAGAAGTAGAACACTAATGTGTGTAAAATATGCCTTTTGAAACTGTCGTTTTGAAATATGGACGTCCTTTGAATTTTTGGTCGATATATGAATCCAGGATTTGTTTTCAGGACAGGTGTCATTTACAGGCCTGCAATCATTTTGAATATCAACTGACCATTAGCGCTGGGATTAAAGCTGCTGTTGTGTGAAACGGCCACAAGGTGGCAGCAGTTCTCCCTTACCAAATCTGCTTACTGGGGCAACAGAGCCTCAAAGGAAGTTGTGTTCTAGATTGGAATTTAGAATGGAATGTGCCAGGAGAAAGCCCCTCAAGTTTGTCTCACTACTTCTTGTTCGTGTTTTTAATTTAATTTTTTTTATTTTTTCTTACAGCAAATTTGATTACAATGTTTGGCTTGTTGTAGGTGTGGAAGATGTGGTTCTTTTACACATATACATATGTCTGTTCTTCCTGGGATCCTTTTCCCATGTACCTTATGACAGAATGTTGAGTAGTCTTCTCTTGGTATTCTGTAGGTCTTTGGTGATTATATATGTCACCTGTGTTTGTATATGTCACCTGTGTTTTTATATGTCTGTTAACCCCAATATCATAATGAAACCAACCCTCACACCTTTCCATTGGTGAACCATAAGTTTGTTTAATGAATCTGTGATTGCCCTTCTCCGTGGAAATATCTGTCCTGATATCCATTTTTCGGTCACACCTATAAGAGATAAGATATCATATGTGTCTTTCACTTTCTTACTTACTTCAAGTCACGTGATTACCTCTAGACACATCTACAGTGCTGCAAATGGCATTGTGTCCTTTTATTCCTTGGCTTCTATTCTGCTTTAGCGAGGTCCATTTTCAACAATGTGATTCCCTGAGGGCTGAGGATTAGCTGACCTGTGTAGCCTGACCCTGCCGGCCTGCCCTCCCCAGGTGTGCCTGGGATGAGGTCAATATAAACAGTGTTGCAGGCAGCAATAGCCACTAAAGCTGTGCCTGACTCCATATTCTCTGCCCCATCAGCAGTCTCGGTGCTGTGCTGGTGGGAGGAAGTGAGGGGCCACGGCTTTGTGGGTGGCCCGTTGTGAGTGGGTCTCTGCTGGACTTTCTGCAGGAGTTGCCAGGCTGCCACCAGTAAACAGGAGGATGTGTCACCCATACCTTCCGCTGGAATATCTCTCTGGACAAGGGTGAGGAAGGAAAAAAGCAGTGGGGGCCGGGACAGGAGGGGTATCTCAGGCAGGCAATGGAAAGCTTTCAGAAGAGCGCCCAGGGCCAGGACCATCATGGCTGGCCTGCAGGCACCAAGTTGGCCTGCGTGCTGTCGCTGGTGTGGCTCCACGGCCCTTCCTCTAGGCTTTCAAGCCCTTGTACATATTCAGGTGTTTTACCTGGGAAGGGTGGGAAAAGTTCAACAGCAGCTGGCCTGGGGCTCAGCTCACGGTTACTCACAGATGCCTCGGCATGGCCCGCAGCTTTGCAATGAGAACGCTCCTTGCGTAGGAGTGGGCTGCTGGCTCTACGGGAGATGATTCCCCACCTCTGACCAATTTCAGAATTGTTTACCGCTGGAGCAAGTGCCCTGATAGGGTTTTCCTGTGTATAACTGGTGGGTTCAGGGTTTTTTTTTTCTTTTTTGGTTCAAGTTAGATTTTATTCCTCTTTTATGTATTTATAGATATAAGCATGGAAATAATTCATTCATATAAATACATCTGTGTGAAGGGAAGAACTTTTTTCTGTTTCATTTTTAAATTTTATTTTTTAAAATTTTGAAATTTAATTTTCTTTATTTTTTTATACAGCAGGTTATTATTAGTTATGTATTTTATGCATATACATGTATACAGGTCAATCCCAATCTCACAACTCATCCCAAAACCACCTCCCCATGGCTTCCCACACTTGGTGTCCATACGTCTGTTCTCTACCTCTGTGTCTCTATTTCTTCCCTGCAAACCAGTTCATCTGTACCATTTTTCTAGGTTCCACATATATGCATTAATATACAATATTTGTTTGTCTCTTTCTGACTTACTTCATTCTGTATGACAGTCTCTAGATCCATCGACGTCTCTACAAATGACCCAGTTTCATTCCTTCTTATGGCTGAGTAATATTCCATTTTATATATGTACCACATCTTTATCCATTCGTCTGTCTGTGGGTATTTAGGTTGCTTCCATTACCTGGCTATCGTAAATAGTGCTGAAATGAGCATTGTGGTGAATGTGCCTTTTTGATTTATGGTTTTATCTGGGTATATGCCCAGAAGTGGGATTGCTGGATCATATGGTAATTCTATTCCTGGTTTTTTTAAGGAAACTCCATACTGTTCTCCATCGTGACTGTATCAATTTACATTTCCACCACTAGTGGAAGAGGGATCCTTTTGTCCACACCCTCCCCAGAATTCGTTGTTTGTAGATTTTATGATGATGCCAATTGTAACAGGTGTGAGGTGATACCTCATTGTAGTTTTGAGTTGCATTTCTCTAATAATTAGTGATGTTGAGCAGCTTTTCATGTGCGTCTTGGCCATCTCTGTGTCTTCTTTGAAGAAACGTCTCTTTAGATCTTCTGCCCATTTTTGTATTGGGTTGTTTGTTTTATTTAATATTAAGCTGCATGAGCTCTTTATATATATTGGAGATTAAACCTTTGTCCATTGATTCGTTTGCAAATATTTTCGCCCATTCTGAGGGATGCTTTTTGCCATTCCCGTTTTTTTAACAAAAAAAGAAAGAAAGAAAAAGAAGCAGAACACTAATGTGTGTAAAATATGCCTTTTGAAACTGTCGTTTTGAAATATGGACGTCCTTTGAATTTTTTAGTCGATATATGAACCCAGGATTTGTTTTCAGGGCAGGTGTCATTTACAGGCCTGCAATGATTTTGAATATCAACTGACCATTAGCGCTGGGATTAAAGCTGCTGTTGTGTGAAACGGCCACAAGGTGGCAGCAGTTCTCCCTTACCAAATCTGGTTACTGGGGCAACAGAGCCTCAATGGAAGTTGTGTTCTAGATTGGAATTTAGAATGGAATGTGCCAGGAGAAAGCCACTCAAGTTTGTCTCACTACTTCTTGTTCGTGTTTTTAATTTATTTTTTTATTTTTTATTACAGCAACTTTGATTACAATGTTTGGCTTGTTGTAGGTGTGGAAGATGTGGTTCTTTTACTCATACACATATGTCTGTTCTTCCTGGGATCCTTTTCCCATGTACCTTATGACAGAATGTTGAGTAGTCTTCTCTTGGTATTCTGTAGGTCTTTGGTGATTCTATATGTCACCTGTGTTTGTATATGTCTGTTAACCCCAATATCATAATGAAACCAATCCTCACACCTTTCCATTGGTGAACCATAAGTTTGTTTAATGAATCTGTGATTGCCCTTCTCCGTGGAAATATCTGCCCTGGTATCCATTTTTCGGTCACACCTATAAGAGATATGATATGATATGTGTCTTTCACTTTCTGACTTACAACAACTCACGTGATTACCTCTATAAACACCTATGGTGCTACAAATGGCATTGTGTCCTTTTATTCCTTGGCTTCTATTCTGCTTTAGCGAGGTCCATTTTCAACAATGTGATTCCCTGAGGGCTGAGGATTAGCTGAACTGTGTAGCCTAACCTTTCCAGCCGGCCCTCCCCAGGTGTGCCTGGATTGAGGTCAATATAAACAGTGCTGCAGGCAGCAATAGCCCCTGAAGCTGTGCCTGACTCCATGATCTCTGCCCCGTCAGCAGTGTCGGGGCTGTGCTGGTGGGAGGGAGTGAGGGGCCACGGCTTTGTGGGTGGCCCGGTGTGAGTGGGTCTCTGCTGGACTTTCTGCAGGAGTTGCCAGGCTTCCACCTGTAATGAAGAGGATGTGTCACCCAATCCTTCCCTGGAATTTCTCTCCGGACAGAGGTGAGGAAGGAAAAAAGCAGTAGGAGCCGGGACAGGAGTTGTATCTCAGGCAGGGCAATGGAAAGTTTCCAGAAGAGCGCCCAGGGCCGGGACCATCCTGGTTGGCCTGCAGGCACCAAGTTGGCCTGCGTGCTGTCGCTGGTGTGGCTCCACGGCCCTTCCTCTAGGCTTTCAAGCCCTTGTACATATTCAGGTGTTTTACCTGGGAAGGGTGGGAAAAGTTCAACAGCAGCTGGCCTGGGGCTCAGCTCACGGTTACACACAGATGCCTTGGCATGGCCCCCCGCTTTGCAATGAGGACGATCCTTGCGTAGGAGTGGGCTGCTGGCTCTATGGGAGATGATTCCCCACCTCTGACCAATTTCAGAATTGTTTACCGATGGAGCAAGTGCCCTGATTGTGTTTTCCTGTGTCTAACTCGTGGGTTCAGGTTTTTTTTTACTTTTTTGGTTCAAGTTAGATTTTATTCCTCTTTTATGTATTTATAGATATAAGCATGGAAATAATTCATTCATATAAATACATCTGTGTGAAGGGAAGAACTTTTTTCTGTTTTATTTTTAAATTTTATTTTTTAAAATTTTGAAATTTTATTTTCTTTATTTTTTTATACAGCAGGTTATGATTAGTTATGTATTTTATGCATATACATGTATACAGGTCAATCCCAATTTCCCAACTCATCCCAACACCACCTCCCCATGGCTTCCCACACTTGGTGTCCATACGTCTGTTCTCTACCTCTGTGTCTCTATTTCTTCCCTGCAAACCAGTTCATCTGTACCATTTTTCTAGGTTCCACATATATGCATTAATATACAATATTTGTTTTTCTCTTTCTGACTTACTTCATTCTGTATGACAGTCTCTAGATCCATCGACATCTCTACAAATGACCCAGTTTCATTCCTTCTTATGGCTGAGTAATATTCCATTTTATATATGTACCACATCTTTATCCATTCGTCTGTCTGTGGGTATTTAGGTTGCTTCCATTACCTGGCTATCGTAAATAGTGCTGAAATGAGCATTGTGGTGAATGTGCCTTTTTGATTTATGGTTTTCTCTGGGTATATGCCCAGAAGTGGGATTGCTGGATCATATGGTAATTCTATTTCTAGTTTTTTTAAGGAAACTCCATACTGTTCTCCATCGTGACTGTATCAATTTACATTTCCACCACTAGTGGAAGAGGGATCCTTTTGTACACACCCTCCCCAGAATTCCCTATTTGTAGATTTTCTGATGATGCCAATTGTAACAGGTGTGAGGTGATACCTCATTGAAGTTTTGATTTGCATTTCTCTAATAATTAGTGATGATGAGCAGCTTTTCATGTGCGTCTTGGCCATCTCTGTGTCTTCTTTGAAGAAACGTCTCTTTAGATCTTCTGCCCATTTTTGTATTGGGTTGTTTGTTTTTTAATATTAAGCTGCATGAGCTCTTTATATATATTGGAGATTAAACTTTTGTCCATTGATTAGTTTGCAAACATTTTCGCCCATTCTGAGGGATGCTTTTTGCCATTCCCGTTTTTTTAACAAAAAAAGAAAGAAAGAAAAAGAAGCAGAACACTAATGTGTGTAAAATATGCCTTTTGAAACTGTCGTTTTGAAATATGGACGTCCTTTGAATTTTTTGGTCGATATATGAACCCAGGATTTGTTTTCAGGGCAGGTGTCATTTACAGGCCTGCAATGATTTTGAATATCAACTGACCATTAGCGCTGGGATTAAAGCTGCTGTTGTGTGAAACGGCCACAAGGTGGCAGCAGGTCTCCCTTACCAAAATTGGTTACTGGGGCAACAGAGCCTCAATGGAAGTCGTGTTCTAGATTGGAATTTAGAATGGAATGTGCCAGGAGAAAGCCCCTCAAGTTTGTCTCACTACTTCTTGTTCGTGTTTTTAATTTAATTTTTTATTTTTTATTACAGGCAATTTGATTACAGTGTTTGGCTGGTTGTAGGTGTGGAAGATGTGGTTCTTTTACACATACACATATGTCTGTTCTTCCTGAAATCCTTTATCATGTACCTTATGACAGAATGTTGAGTAGTCTTCTCTTGGTATTCTGTAGGTCTTTGGTCATTATATATGTCACCTGTGTTAGTATATGTCTGTTAACACCAATATAATAATGAAACCAATCCTCACACCTTTCCATTGGTGAACCATAAGTTTGTTTAATGAATCTGTGATTGCCCTTCTCCGTGGAAATATCTGCCCTGGTATCCATTTTTCGGTCACACCTATAAGAGATATGATATGATATGTGTCTTTCACTTTCTGACTTACAACAACTCACGTGATTACCTCTATAAACACCTATGGTGCTACAAATGGCATTGTGTCCTTTTATTCCTTGGCTTCTATTCTGCTTTAGCGAGGTCCATTTTCAACAATGTGATTCCCTGAGGGCTGAGGATTAGCTGAACTGTGTAGCCTGACCCTTCCGGCCGGCCCTCCCCAGGTGTGCCTGGATTGAGGTCAATATAAACAGTGCTGCAGGCAGCAATAGCCCCTGAAGCTGTGCCTGACTCCATGATCTCTGCCCCGTCAGCAGTGTCGGGGCTGTGCTGGTGGGAGGGAGTGAGGGGCCACGGCTTTGTGGGTGGCCCAGTGTGAGGGGGTCACTGCTGGACTTTCTGCAGGAGTTGCCAGGCTTCCACCTGTAATGAAGAGGATGTGTCACCCATACCTTCCCTGGAATTTCTCTCCGGACAGAGGTGAGGAAGGAAAAAAGCAGTGGGAGCCGGGACAGGAGGGGTATCTCAGGCAGGGCAATGGAAAGTTTCCAGAAGAGCGCCCAGGGCCGGGACCATCCTGGTTGGCCTGCAGGCACCAAGTTGGCCTGCGTGCTGTCGCTGGTGTGGCTCCACGGCCCTTCCTCTAGGCTTTCAAGCCCTTGTACATATTCAGGTGTTTTACCTGGGAAGGGTGGGAAAAGTTCAACAGCAGCTGGCCTGGGGCTCAGCTCACGGTTACTCACAGATGCCTTGGCATGGCCCCCCGCTTTGCAATGAGGACGATCCTTGAGTAGGAGTGGGCTGCTGGCTCTATGGGAGATGATTCCCCACCTCTGACCAATTTCAGAATTGTTTACCGATGGAGCAAGTGCCCTGATTGTGTTTTCCTGTGTCTAACTCATGGGTTCAGGTTTTTTTTTACTTTTTTGGTTCAAGTTAGATTTTATTCCTCTTTTATGTATTTATAGATATAAGCATGGAAATAATTCATTCATATAAATACATCTGTGTGAAGGGAAGACCTTTTTTCTGTTTTATTTTTAAATTTTATTTTTTAAAATTTTGAAATTTTATTTTCTTTATTTTTTTATACAGCAGGTTATGATTAGTTATGTATTTTATGCATATACATGTATACAGGTCAATCCCAATTTCCCAACTCATCCCAACACCACCTCCCCATGGCTTCCCACACTTGGTGTCCATACGTCTGTTCTCTACCTCTGTGTCTCTATTTCTTCCCTGCAAACCAGTTCATCTGTACCATTTTTCTAGGTTCCACATATATGCATTAATATACAATATTTGTTTTTCTCTTTCTGACTTACTTCATTCTGTATGACAGTCTCTAGATCCATCGACATCTCTACAAATGACCCAGTTTCATTCCTTCTTATGGCTGAGTAATATTCCATTTTATATATGTACCACATCTTTATCCATTCGTCTGTCTGTGGGTATTTAGGTTGCTTCCATTACCTGGCTATCGTAAATAGTGCTGAAATGAGCATTGTGGTGAATGTGCCTTTTTGATTTATGGTTTTCTCTGCGTATATGCCCAGAAGTGGGATTGCTGGATCATATGGTAATTCTATTTCTAGTTTTTTTAAGGAAACTCCATACTGTTCTCCATCGTGACTGTATCAATTTACATTTCCACCACTAGTGGAAGAGGGATCCTTTTGTCCACACCCTCCCCAGAATTCCCTGTTTGTAGATTTTCTGATGATGCCAATTGTAACAGGTGTGAGGTGATACCTCATTGAAGTTTTGATTTGCATTTCTCTAATAATTAGTGATGATGAGCAGATTTTCATGTGCGTCTTGGCCATCTCTTTGTCTTCTTTGAAGAAACGTCTCTTTAGATCTTCTGCCCATTTTTGTATTGGGTTGTTTGTTTTTTTAATATTAAGCTGCATGAGCTCTTTATATATATTGGAGATTAAACTTTTGTCCATTGATTAGTTTGCAAACATTTTCGCCCATTCTGAGGGATGCTTTTTGCCATTCCCGTTTTTTTAACAAAAAAGAAAGAAAGAAAAAGAAGCAGAACACTAATGTGTGTAAAATATGCCTTTTGAAACTGTCGTTTTGAAATATGGACGTCCTTTGAATTTTTTGGTCGATATATGAACCCAGGATTTGTTTTCAGGGCAGGTGTCATTTACAGGCCTGCAATGATTTTGAATATCAACTGACCATTAGCGCTGGGATTAAAGCTGCTGTTGTGTGAAACGGCCACAAGGTGGCAGCAGGTCTCCCTTACCAAAATTGGTTACTGGGGCAACAGAGCCTCAATGGAAGTCGTGTTCTAGATTGGAATTTAGAATGGAATGTGCCAGGAGAAAGCCACTCAAGTTTGTCTCACTACTTCTTGTTCGTGTTTTTAATTTAATTTTTTATTTTTTATTACAGGCAATTTGATTACAGTGTTTGGCTGGTTGTAGGTGTGGAAGATGTGGTTCTTTTACACATACACATATGTCTGTTCTACCTGAAATCCTTTTACCATGTACCTTATGACAGAATGTTGAGTAGTCTTCTCTTGGTATTCTGTAGGTCTTTGGTCATTATATATGTCACCTGTGTTAGTATATGTCTGTTAACCCCAATATAATAATGAAACCAATCCTCACACCTTTCCATTGGTGAACCATAAGTTTGTTTAATGAATCTGTGATTGCCCTTCTCCGTGGAAATATCTGCCCTGGTATCCATTTTTTGGTCACACCTATAAGAAATATGATATGATATGTGTCTTCACTTTCTGACTTTCTACAAGTCACGTGATTACATCTAGACACACCTACGGTGCTGCAAATGGCATTGTGTCCTTTTATTCCTTGGCTTCTATTCTGCCTTAGCGAGGTACATTTTCAACAATGTGATTCCCTGAGGGCTGAGGATTAGCTGACCTGGGTACCCTGACCCTGCCGGCCGGCCCTCCCCAGGTGTGCCTGGGTTGAGGTCAATATAAACAGCGCTGCAGGCAGCAATAGGCCCTGAAACTGTGCCTGACTCCATTTTCTCTGCCCCGTCAGCAGTCTCGGGGCTGTGCTGGTGGGAGGGAGTGAGGGGCCACGGCTTTGTGGGTGGCCCGGTGTGAGTGGGTCTCTGCTGGAGTTTCTGCAAGAGTTGCCAGGCTTCCACCTGTAAAGAAGAGGATGTGTCACCTATACCATCCACTGGAATTTCTCTCCGGACAGAGGTGAGGAAGGAAAAAAGCAGTGGGTGCCGGGACAGGAGGGGTATCTCAGGCAGGGCAATGGAAAGTTTCCAGAGGAGCGCCCAAGGCCAGGACCTTCCTGGCTGGCCTGCAGGCACCAAGTTGGCCTGCGTGCTGTCGCTGGTGTGGCTCCACGCCCCTTCCTCTAGGCTTTCAAGCCCTTGTACATATTCAGGTGTTTTACCTGGGAAGGGTGGGAAAAGTTCAAGAGCAGCTGGCCTGGGGCTCAGCTCACGGTTACTCACAGATGTCTCGGCATTGCCCCCAGCTTTGCAATGAGAACGCTCCTTGCGTAGGAGTGGGCTGCTGGCTCTATGGGAGATGATTCCCCACCTCTGACCAATTTCAGAATTGTTTACCGCTGGAACAAGTGCCCTGATAGGGTTTTCCTCTGTCTATCAGGTGGGTTCAGTTTTTTTTTTTTCTTTTTTGGTTCAAGTTAGATTTTATTCCTCTTTTATGTATTTATAGATATAAGCATGGAAATAATTCATTCATATAAATACATCTGTGTGAAGGGAAGAACTTTTTCCTCTTTTATTTTTAAATTTTATTTTTTAAAATTTTGAAATTTAATTTTATTTATTTTTTTATACAGCAGGTTATTATTAGTTATGTATTTTATGCATATACATGTATACAGGTCAATCCCAATCTCCCAACTCATCCCACCACCACCACCCCATGGCTTCCCACACTTGGTGTCCATACGTCTGTTGTCTACCTCTGTCTCTATTTCTTCCCTGCAAACCAGTTCATCTGTACCATTTTTCTAGGTTCCACATATATGCATTAATATACAATATTTGTTTTTCTCTTTCTGACTTACTTCATTCTGTATGACAGTCTCTAGATCCATCGACGTCTCTACAAATGACCCAGTTTCATTCCTTCTTATGGCTGAGTAATATTCCATTTTATATATGTACCACATCTTTATCCATTCGTCTGTCTGTGGGTATTTAGGTTGCTTCCATTACCTGGCTATCGTAAATAGTGCTGAAATGAGCATTGTGGTGAATGTGCCTTTTTGATTTATGGTTTTCTCTGGGTATATGCCCAGAAGTGGGATTGCTGGATCATATGGTAATTCTATTTCTAGTTTTTTTAAGGAAACTCCATACTGTTCTCCACCGTGACTGTATCAATTTACATTTCCACCACTAGTGGAAGAGGGATCCTTTTGTCCACACCCTCCCCAGAATTCGTTGTTTGTAGATTTTCTGATGATGCCGATTCTAACAGGTGTGAGGTGATACCTCATTGTAGTTTTGATTGGCATTTCTCTAATAATTAGTGATGTTGAGCAGCTTTTCATGTGCGTCTTGGCCATCTCTGTGTCTTCTTTGAAGAAACGTCTCTTTAGATCTTCTGCCCATTTTTGTATTGGGTTGTTTGTTTTTTTAATATTAAGCTGCATGAGGTCTTTATATATATTGGAGATTAAACTTTTGTCCATTAATTCGTTTGCAAACATTTTTGCCCATTCTGAGGGATGCTTTTTGCCATTCCCGTTTTTTTAACAAAGAAAGAAAGAAAGAAAAAGAAGCAGAACACTAATGTGTGTAAAATATGCCTTTTGAAACTGTCGTTTTGAAATATGGACGTCCTTTGAATTTTTTGGTCGATATATGAACCCAGGATTTGTTTTCAGGGCAGGTGTCATTTACAGGCCTGCAATGATTTTGAATATCAACTGACCATTAGCGCTGGGATTAAAGCTGCTGTTGTGTGAAACGGCCACAAGGTGGCAGGAGGTCTCCCTTACCAAATCTGGTTACTGGGGCAACAGAGCCTCAATGGAAGTCGTGTTCTAGATTGGAATTTAGAATGGAATGTGCCAGGAGAAAGCCCCTCAAGTTTGTCTCACTACTTCTTGTTCGTGTTTTTAATTTAATTTTTTATTTTTTATTACAGCAAATTTGATTACAATGTTTGGCTTGTTGTAGGTGTGGAAGATGTGGTTCTTTTACACATACACATATGTCTGTTCTTCCTGGGATCCTTTTCCCATGTACCTTATGACAGAATGTTGAGTAGTCTTCTCTTGGTATTCTGTAGGTCTTTGGTGATTATATATGTCACCTGTGTTTGTACATGTCCGTTAACCCCAATATCATAATGAAACCAATCCTCACACCTTTCCATTGGTGAACCATAAGTTTGTTGAATGAATCTGTGATTGCCCTTCTCCGTGGAAATATCTGCCCTGGTATCCATTTTTCGGTCACACCTATAAGAGATATGATATGATATGTGTCTTTCACTTTCTGACTTACAACAACTCACGTGCTTACCTCTAGACACACCTACGGTGCTACAAATGGCATTGTGTCCTTTTATTCCTTGGCTTCTATTCTGCCTTAGCGAGGTCCATTTTCAACAATGTGATTCCCTGAGGGCTGAGGATTAGCTGACCTGGGTAGCCTGACCCTGCCGGCCGGCCCTCCCCAGGTGTGCCTGGGTTGAGGTCAATATAAACAGCGCTGCAGGCAGCAATAGCCCCTGAAGCTGTTCCTGACTCCATATTCTCTGCCCCGTCAGCAGTGTCGGGGCTGTGCTGGTGGGAGGGAGTGAAGGGCCACGGCTTTGTGGGTGGCCCGGTGTGAGTGGGTGTCTGCTGGACTTTCTGCAGGAGTTGCCAGGCTTCCACCTGTAATGAAGAGGATGTGTCACACATACCTTCCGCTGGAATTTCTCTCCGGACAGAGGTGAGGAAGGAAAAAAGCAGTGGGGGCCGGGACAGGAGGGGTATCTCAGGCAGGGCAATGGAAAGCTTCCAGAAGAGCGCGCAGGGCCAGGACCATCCTGACTGGCCTGCAGGCACCAAGTTGGCCTGCGTGCTGTCGCTGGTGTGGCTCCACGGCCCTTCCTCTAGGCTTTCAAGCCCTTGTACATATTCAGGTGTTTTACCTGGGAAGGGTGGGAAAAGTTCAACAGCAGCTGGCCTGGGGCTCAGCTCACGGTTACTCACAGATGCCTCGGCATGGCCCCCCGCTTTGCAATGAGGACGCTCCTTGCGTAGGAGTGGGCTGCTGGCTCTATGGGAGATGATTCCCCACCTCTGACCAATTTCAGAATTGTTTACCGATGGAGCAAGTGCCCTGGTTGTGTTTTCCTCTGTCTAACTCGTGGGTTCAGGTTTTTTTTTTTCTTTTTTGTTTCAAGTTAGATTTTATTCCTCTTTTATGTATTTATAGATATAAGCATGGAAATAATTCATTCATATAAATACATCTGTGTGAAGGGAAGAACTTTTTTCTGTTTTATTTTTAAATTTTATTTTTTAAAATTTTGAAATTTAATTTTATTTATTTTTTATACAGCAGGTTATTATTAGTTATGTATTTTATGCATATACATGTATACAGGTCAATCCCAATCTCCCAACTCACCTCAACACCACCTCCCCGTGGCTTCCCACACTTGGTGTCCATACGTGGGTTCTCTACCTCTGTGTCTCTATTTCTTCCCTGCAAACCAGTTCATCTGTACCATTTTTCTAGGTTCCACATATATGCATTAATATACAATATTTGTTTGTCTCTTTCTGACTTACTTCATTCTGTATGACAGTCTCTAGATCCATCGACGTCTCTACAATTGACCCAGTTTCAATCCTTCTTATGGCTGAGTAAAATTCCATTTTATATATGTACCACATCTTTATCCATTCGTCTGTCTGTGGGTATTTAGGTTGCTTCCATTACCTGGCTATCGTAAATAGTGCTGAAATGAGCATTGTGGTGAATGTGCCTTTTTGATTTATGGTTTTCTCTGGGTATATGACCAGAAGTGGGATTGCTGAATCATATGGTAATTCTATTTCTAGTTTTTTTAAGGAAACTCCATACTGTTCTCCATCGTGACTGTATCAATTTACATTTCCACCACTAGTGGAAGAGGGATCCTTTTGTCCACACCCTCCCCAGAATTCGTTGTTTGTAGATTTTCTGATGATGCCAATTGTAACAGGTGTGAGGTGATACCTCATTGTAGTTTTGATTTGCATTTCTCTAATAATTAGTGATGTTGAGCAGCTTTTCATGTGCGTCTTGGCCATCTCTGTGTCTTCTTTGAAGAAACGTCTCTTTAGATCTTCTGCCCATTTTTGTATTGGGTTGTTTGTTTTTTTAATATTAAGCTGCATGAGCTCTTTATATATATTGGAGATTAAACTTTTGTCCATTGATTCGTTTGCAAATATTTTCGCCCATTCTGAGGGATGCTTTTTGCCATTCCTGTTTTTTTAAAAAAAAAAAGAAAGAAAGAAAAAGAAGCAGAACACTAATGTGAGTAAAATATGCCTTTTGAAACTGTCGTTTTGAAATATGGACGTCCTTTGAATTTTTTGGTCGATATATGAACCCAGGATTTGTTTTCAGGGCAGGTGTCATTTACAGGCCTGCAATGATTTTGAATATCAACTGACCATTAGCGCTGGGATTAAAGCTGCTGTTGTGTGAAACGGCCACAAGGTGGCAGCAGGTCTCCCTTACCAAATCTGGTTACTGGGGCAACAGAGCCTCAATGGAAGTCGTGTTCTAGATTGGAATTTAGAATGGAATGTGCCAGGAGAAATCCCCTCAAGTTTGTCTCACTACTTCTTGTTCGTGTTTTTAATTTAATTTTTTATTTTTTATTACAGCAAATTTGATTACAATGTTTGGCTTGTTGTAGGTGTGGAAGATGTTGTTCTTTTACACATACACATATGTCTGTTCTTCCTGGGATCCTTTTCCCATGTACCTTATGACAGAATGTTGAGTAGTCTTCTCTTGGTATTCTGTAGGTCTTTGGTGATTCTATATGTCACCTGTGTTTGTATATGTCTGTTAACCCCAATATCATAATGAAACCAATCCTCACACCTTTCCATTGGTGAACCATAAGTTTGTTGAATGAATCTCTGATTGCCCTTCTCCTTGGAAATATCTGCCCTGGTATCCATTTTTCGGTCACACCTATAAGAGATATGATATGATATGTGTCTTTCACTTTCTGACTTACAACAACTCACGTGCTTACCTCTAGACACACCTACGGTGCTACAAATGGCATTGTGTCCTTTTATTCCTTGGCTTCTATTCTGCCTTAGCGAGGTCCATTTTCAACAATGTGATTCCCTGATGGCTGAGGATTAGCTGACCTGGGTAGCCTGACCCTGCCGTCCGGCCCTCCCCAGGTGTGCCTGGGTTGAGGTCAATATAAACAGCGCTGCAGGCAGCAATAGCCCCTGAAGCTGTGCCTGACTCCATATTCTCTGCCCCGTCAGCAGTGTCGGGGCTGTGCTGGTGGGAGGGAGTGAGGGCCCACGGCTTTGTGGGTGGCCCGGTGTGAGTGGGTCTCTGCTGGACTTTCTGCAGGAGTTGCCAGGCTTCCACCTGTAATGAAGAGGATGTGTCACCCATACCTTCCGCTGGAATTTCTCTCCGGACAGAGGTGAGGAAGGAAAAAAGCAGTGGGGGCCGGGACAGGAGGGGTATTTCAGGCAGGGCAATGGAAAGCTTCCAGAAGTGCGCCCAGGGCCAGGACCATCCTGACTGGCCTGCAGGCACCAAGTTGGCCTGCGTGCTGTCGCTGGTGTGGCTCCACGGCCCTTCCTCTAGGCTTTCAAGCCCTTGTACATATTCAGGTGTTTTACCTGGGAAGGGTGGGAAAAGTTCAACAGCAGCTGGCCTGGGGCTCAGCTCACGGTTACTCACAGATGCCTCGGCATGGCCCCCCGCTTTGCAATGAGGACGCTCCTTGCGTAGGAGTGGGCTGCTGGCTCTATGGGAGATGATTCCCCGCCTCTGACGAATTTCAGAAGTGTTTACCGATGGAGCAAGTGCCCTGATTGTGTTTTCCTCTGTCTAACTCGTGGGTTCAGGTTTTTTTTTTCTTTTTTGGTTCAAGTTAGATTTTATTCCTCTTTTATGTATTTATAGATATAAGCATGGGAATAATTCATTCATATAAATACATCTGTGTGAAGGGAAGAACTTTTTTCTGTTTTATTTTTAAATTTTATTTTTTAAAATTTTGAAATTTAATTTTATTTATTTTTTATACAGCAGGTTATTATTAGTTATGTATTTTATGCATATACATGTATACAGGTCAATCCCAATCTCCCAACTCACCCCAACACCACCTCCCCATGGCTTCCCACACTTGGTGTCCATACGTGTGTTCTCTACCTCTGTGTCTCTATTTCTTCCCTGCAAACCAGTTCATCTGTACCATTTTTCTAGGTTCCACATATATGCATTAATATACAATATTTGTTTGTCTCTTTCTGACTTACTTCATTCTGTATGACAGTCTCTAGATCCATCGACGTCTCTACAAATGACCCAGTTTCATTCCTTCTTATGGCTGAGTAATATTCCATTTTATATATGTACCACATCTTTATCCATTCGTCTGTCTGTGGGTATTTAGGTTGTTTCCATTACCTGGCTATCGTAAATAGTGCTGAAATGAGCATTGTGGTGAATGTGCCTTTTTGATTTATGGTTTTATCTGGGTATATGCCCAGAAGTGGGATTGCTGGATCATATGGTAATTCTATTACTAGATTTTTTAAGGAAACTCCATACTGTTCTCCATCGTGACTGTATCAATTTACATTTCCACCACTAGTGGAAGAGGGATCCTTTTGTCCACACCCTCCCCAGAATTCGTTGTTTGTAGATTTTCTGATGATGCCGATTCTAACAGGTGTGAGGTGATACCTCATTGTAGTTTTGATTTGCATTTCTCTAATAATTAGTGATGTTGAGCAGCTTTTCATGTGCGTCTTGGCCATCTCTGTGTCTTCTTTGAAGAAACGTCTCTTTAGATCTTCTGCCCATTTTTGTATTGGGTTGTTTGTTTTTTTAATATTAAGCTGCATGAGCTCTTTATATATATTGGAGATTAAACTTTTGTCCATTGATTCGTTTGCAAATATTTTCGCCCATTCTGAGGGATGCTTTTTGCCATTCCCGTTTTTTTAACAAAAAAAGAAAGAAAGGAAAAGAAGCAGAACACTAATGTGTGTAAAATATGCCTTTTGAAACTGTCGTTTTGAAATATGGACGTCCTTTGAATTTTTTGGTCGATATATGAACCCAGGATTTGTTTTCAGGGCAGGTGTCATTTACAGGCCTGCAATGATTTTGAATATCAACTGACCATTAGCGCTGGGATTAAAGCTGCTGTTGTGTGAAACGGCCACAAGGTGGCAGCAGGTCTCCCTTACCAAATCTGGTTACTGGGGCAACAGAGCCTCAATGGAAGTCGTGTTCTAGATTGGAATTTAGAATGGAATGTGCCAGGAGAAAGCCCCTCAAGTTTGTCTCACTACTTCTTGTTCGTGTTTTTAATTTAATTTTTAATTTTTTATTACAGCAAATTTGATTACAATGTTTGGCTTGTTGTAGGTGTGGAAGATGTGGTTCTTTTACACATACACATATGTCTGCTCTTCCTGGGATCCTTTTCCCATGTACCTTATGACAGAATGTTGAGTAGTCTTCTCTTGGTATTCTGTAGGTCTTTGGTGATTCTGTATGTCACCTGTGTTTGTATATGTCTGTTAACCCCAATATCATAATGAAACCAATCCTCACACCTTTCCATTGGTGAACCATAAGTTTGTTGAATGAATCTCTGATTGCCCTTCTCCGTGGAAATATCTGCCCTGGTATCCATTTTTCGGTCACACCTACCAGAGATATGATATGATATGTGTCTTTCACTTTCTGACTTACTAAAAGTTACGTGATTACTTCTAGACACACCTACGGTGCTGCAAATGGCATTGTGTCCTTTTATTCCTTGGCTTCTATTCTGCCTTAGCGAGGTCCATTTTTAACAATGTGATTCCCTGAGGGCTGAGGATTAGCTGACCTGGGTAGCCTGACCCTGCCGGCCGGCCCTCCCTAGGTGTGCCTGGGTTGAGGTCAATATAAACAGCGCTGCAGGCAGCAATAGCCCCTGAAGCTGTGCCTGACTCCATATTCTCTGCCCCGTCAGCAGTGTCGGGGCTGTGCTGGTGGGAGGGAGTGAGGGGCCACGGCTTTGTGGGTGGCCCGGTGTGAGTGGGTCTCTGCTGGACTTTCTGCAGGAGTTGCCAGGCTTCCACCTGTAATGAAGAGGATGTGTCACCCATACCTTCCGCTGGAATTTCTCTCCGGACAGAGGTGAGGAAGGAAAAAAGCAGTGGGGGCCGGGACAGGAGGGGTATCTCAGGCAGGACAATGGAAAGCTTCCAGAAGAGCGCCCAGGGCCAGGACCATCCTGACTGGCCTGCAGGCACCAAGTTGGCCTGCGTGCTGTCGCTGGCGTGGCTCCACGGCCCTTCCTCTAGGCTTTCAAGCCCTTGTACATATTCAGGTGTTTTACCTGGGAAGGGTGGGAAAAGTTCAACAGCAGCTGGCCTGGGGCTCAGCTCACGGTTACTCACAGATGCCTCGGCATGGCCCCCCGCTTTGCAATGAGGATGATCCTTGCGTAGGAGTGGGCTGCTGGCTCCATGGGAGATGATTCCCCACCTCTGACCAATTTCAGAATTGTTTACCGATGGAGCAAGTGCCCTGATTGTGTTTTCCTCTGTCTAACTCGTGTGTTCAGGTTTTTTTTTTTCTTTTCTGGTTCAAGTTAGATTTTATTCCTCTTTTATGTATTTATAGATATAAGCATGGAAATAATTCATTCATATAAATACATCTGTGTGAAGGGAAGAACTTTTTTCTGTTTTATTTTTAAATTTTATTGTTTAAAATTTTGAAATTTAATTTTATTTATTTTTTATACAGCAGGTTATTATTAGTTATGTATTTTATGCATATACATGTATACAGGTCAATCCCAATCTCCCAACTTACCCCAACACCACCTCCCCATGGCTTCCCACACTTGGTGTCCATACGTGTGTTCTCTACCTCTGTGTCTCTATTTCTTCCCTGCAAACCAGTTCATCTGTACCATTTTTCTTGGTTCCACATATATGCATTAATATACAATATTTGTTTGTCTCTTTCTGACTTACTTCATTCTGTATGACAGTCTCTAGATCCATCGACGTCTCTACAAATGACCCAGTTTCATTCCTTCTTATGGCTGAGTAATATTCCATTTTATATATGTACCACATCTTTATCCATTCGTCTGTCTGTGGGTATTTAGGTTGCTTCCATTACCTGGCTATCGTAAATAGTGCTGAAATGAGCATTGTGGTGAATGTGCCTTTTTGATTTATGGTTTTCTCTGGGTATATGCCCAGAAGTGGGATTGCTGAATCATATGGTAATTCTATTTCTAGTTTTTTTAAGGAAACTCCATACTGTTCTCCATCGTGACTGTATCAATTTACATTTCCACCACTAGTGGAAGAGGGATCCTTTTGTCCACACCCTCCCCAGAATTCGTTGTTTGTAGATTTTCTGATGATGCCGATTCTAACAGGTGTGAGGTGATACCTCATTGTAGTTTTGATTTGCATTTCTGTAATAATTAGTGATGTTGAGCAGCTTTTCATGTGCGTCTTGGCCATCTCTGTGTCTTCTTTGAAGAAACGTCTCTTTAGATCTTCTGCCCATTTTTGTATTGGGTTGTTTGTTTTTTTAATATTAAGCTGCATGAGCTCTTTATATATATTGGAGATTAAACTTTTGTCCATTGATTCGTTTGCAAATATTTTCGCCCATTCTGAGGGATGTTTTTTGCCATTCCCGTTTTTTTAACAAAAAAAGAAAGAAAGGAAAAGAAGCAGAACACTAATGTGTGTAAAATATGCCTTTTGAAACTGTCGTTTTGAAATATGGACGTCCTTTGAATTTTTTGGTCGATATATGAACCCAGGATTTGTTTTCAGGGCAGGTGTCATTTACAGGCCTGCAATGATTTTGAATATCAACTGACCATTAGCGCTGGGATTAAAGCTGCTGTTGTGTGAAACGGCCACAAGGTGGCAGGAGGTCTCCCTTAACAAATCTGGTTACTGGGGCAACAGAGCCTCAATGGAAGTCGTGTTCTAGATTGGAATTTAGAATGGAATGTGCCAGGAGAAAGCCCCTCAAATTTGCCTCACTACTTCTTGTTCGTGTTTTTAATTTATTTTTTTATTTTTTATTACAGCAAATTTGATTACAATGTTTGGCTTGTTGTAGGTGTGGAAGATGTGGTTCTTTTACACATACACATATGTCTGCTCTTCCTGGGATCCTTTTCCCATGTACCTTATGACAGAATGTTGAGTAGTCTTCTCTTGGTATTCTGTAGGTCTTTGGTGATTATATATGTCACCTGTGTTTGTATATGTCTGTTAACCCCAATATCATAATGAAACCAATCCTCACACCTTTCCATAGGTGAACCATAAGTTTGTTGAATGAATCTGTGATTGCCCTTCTCCGTGGAAATATCTGCCCTGGTATCCATTTTTCGGTCACACCTATAAGAGATATGATATGATATGTGTCTTTCACTTTCTGACTTACAACAACTCACGTGCTTACCTCTAGACACACCTACGGTGCTACAAATGGCATTGTGTCCTTTTATTCCTTGGCTTCTATTCTGCCTTAGCGAGGTCCATTTTCAACAATGTGATTCCCTGATGGCTGAGGATTAGCTGACCTGGGTAGCCTGACCCTGCCGGCCGGCCCTCCCCAGGTGTGCCTGGGTTGAGGTCAATATAAACAGCGCTGCAGGCAGCAATAGCCCCTGAAGCTGTTCCTGACACCATATTCTCTGCCCCGTCAGCAGTGTCGGGGCTGTGCTGGTGGGAGGGAGTGAAGGGCCACGGCTTTGTGGGTGGCCCGGTGTGAGTGGGTCTCTGCTGGACTTTCTGCAGGAGTTGCCAGGCTTCCACCTGTAATGAAGAGGATGTGTCACCCATACATTCCGCTGGAATTTCTCTCCGGACAGAGGTGAGGAAGGAAAAAAGCAGTGGGGGCCGGGACAGGAGGGGTATCTCAGGCAGGGCAATGGAAAGCTTCCAGAAGAGCGCCCAGGGCCAGGACCATCCTGACTGGCCTGCAGGCACCAAGTTGGCCTGCGTGCTGTCGCTGGTGTGGCTCCACGGCCCTTCCTCTAGGCTTTCAAGCCCTTGTACATATTCAGGTGTTTTACCTGGGAAGGGTGGGAAAAGTTCAACAGCAGCTGGCCTGGGGCTCAGCTCACGGTTACTCACAGATGCCTCGGCATTGACCCCCGCTTTGCAATGAGGACGCTCCTTGCGTAGGAGTGGGCTGCTGGCTCTATGGGAGATGATGCCCCACCTCTGACCAATTTCAGAATTGTTTACCGATGGAGCAAGTGCCCTGATTGTGTTTTCCTCTGTGTAACTCGTGGGTTCAGGTTTTTTTTTTCTTTTTTGGTTCAAGTTAGATTTTATTCCTCTTTTATGTATTTATAGATATAAGCATGGAAATAATTCATTCATATAAATACATCTGTGTGAAGGGAAGAACTTTTTTCTGTTTTATTTTTAAATTTTATTTTTTAAAATTTTGAAATTTAATTTTATTTATTTTTTATACAGCAGGTTATTATTAGTTATGTATTTTATGCATATACATGTATACAGGTCAATCCCAATCTCCCAACTCACCCCAACACCACCTCCCCGTGGCTTCCCACACTTGGTGTCCATACGTGGGTTCTCTACCTCTGTGTCTCTATTTCTTCCCTGCAAACCAGTTCATCTGTACCATTTTTCTTGGTTCCACATATATGCATTAATATACAATATTTGTTTGTCTCTTTCTGACTTACTTCATTCTGTATGACAGTCTCTAGATCCATCGACGTCTCTACAAATGACCCAGTTTCATTCCTTCTTATGGCTGAGTAATATTCCATTTTATATATGTACCACATCTTTATCCATTCGTCTGTCTGTGGGTATTTAGGTTGCTTCCATTACCTGGCTATCGTAAATAGTGCTGAAATGAGCATTGTGGTGAATGTGCCTTTTTAATTTATGGTTTTCTCTGGGTATATGCCCAGAAGTGGGATTGCTGGATCATATGGTAATTCTATTTCTAGTTTTTTTAAGGAAACTCCATACTGTTCTCCATCGTGACTGTATCAATTTACATTTCCACCACTAGTGGAAGAGGGATCCTTTTGTCCACACCCTCCCCAGAATTCGTTGTTTGTAGATTTTCTGATGATGCCAATTGTAACAGGTGTGAGGTGATACCTCATTGTAGTTTTGATTTGCATTTCTCTAATAATTAGTGATGTTGAGCAGCTTTTCATGTGCGTCTTGGCCATCTCTGTGTCTTCTTTGAAGAAACGTCTCTTTAGATCTTCTGCCCATTTTTGTATTGGGTTGTTTGTTTTTTTAATATTAAGCTGCATGAGCTCTTTATATATATTGGAGATTAAACTTTTGTCCATTGATTCGTTTGCAAATATTTTCGCCCATTCTGAGGGATGCTTTTTGCCATTCCCGTTTTTTTAACAAAAAAAGAAAGAAAGAAAAAGAAGCAGAACACTAATGTGAGTAAAATATGCCTTTTGAAACTGTCGTTTTGAAATATGGACGTCCTTTGAATTTTTTGGTCGATATATGAACCCAGGATTTGTTTTCAGGGCAGGTGTCATTTACAGGCCTGCAATGATTTTGAATATCAACTGACCATTAGCGCTGGGATTAAAGCTGCTGTTGTGTGAAACGGCCACAAGGTGGCAGCAGGTCTCCCTTACCAAATCTGGTTACTGGGGCAACAGAGCCTCAATGGAAGTCGTGTTCTAGATTGAAATTTAGAATGGAATGTGCCAGGAGAAAGCCCCTCAAGTTTGTCTCACTACTTCTTGTTCGTGTTTTTAATTTAATTTTTTACTTTTTGTTACAGCAAATTTGATTACAATGTTTGGCTTGTTGTAGGTGTGGAAGATGTGGTTCTTTTACACATACACATATGTCTGTTCTTCCTGGGATCCTTTTCCCATGTACCTTATGACAGAATGTTGAGTAGTCTTCTCTTGGTATTCTGTAGGTCTTTGGTGATTATATATGTCACCTGTGTTTGTATATGTCTGTTAACCCCAATATCATAATGAAACCAATCCTCACACCTTTCCATTGGTGAACCATAAGTTTGTTGAATGAATCTCTGATTGCCCTTCTCCGTGGAAATATCTGCCCTGGTATCCATTTTTCGGTCACACCTATAAGAGATATGATATGATATGTGTCTTTCACTTTCTGACTTACAACAACTCACGTGCTTACCTCTAGACACACCTATGGTGCTACAAATGGCATTGTGTCCTTTTATTCCTTGGCTTCTATTCTGCCTTAGCGAGGTCCATTTTCAACAATGTGATTCCCTGATGGCTGAGGATTAGCTGACCTGGGTAGCCTGACCCTGCCGGCCGGCCCTCCCCAGGTGTGCCTGGGTTGAGGTCAATATAAACAGCGCTGCAGGCAGCAATAGCCCCTGAAGCTGTGCCTGACTCCATATTCTCTGCCCCGTCAGCAGTCTCGGGGCTGTGCTGGTGGGAGGGAGTGAGGGGCCATGGCTTTGTGGGTGGCCCGGTGTGAGTGGGTCTCTGCTGGACTTTCTGCAGGAGTTGCCAGGCTTCCACCTGTAAAGAAGAGGATGTGTCACCCATACCTTCCGCTGGAATTTCTCTCCGGACAGAGGTGAGGAAGGAAAAAATCAGTGGGTGCCGGGACAGGAGGGGTATCTCAGGCAGGGCAATCGAAAGCTTCCAGAAGAGCGACCAGGTCCAGGACCATACTCGCTGGCCTGCAGGCACCAAGTTGGCCTGTGTGCTGTCGCTGGTGTGGCTCCACGCCCCTTCCTCTAGGCTTTCAAGCCCTTGTACATATTCAGGTGTTTTACCTGGGAAGGGTAGGAAAAGTTCAACAGCAGCTGGCCTGGGGCTCAGCTCACGGTTACTCACAGATGCCTCGGGTCCCTTTCATTGACGAAGGAGTAGGTCTTGTCTATTCCATAGTTTGTGTTTGGAACGGTACCTGTGCTTATATCAAACTCTGGTTTTATGCATCACCCCACCTCTCATTCCCCCTTAAGCAGGCATCAGATTGTTTTCCAAAGGTGAGACTCTGTTCTCTTTC
The DNA here is from genome assembly GCF_949752795.1 of Hyperoodon ampullatus. NCBI lineage: Eukaryota > Metazoa > Chordata > Mammalia > Artiodactyla > Ziphiidae > Hyperoodon > Hyperoodon ampullatus. Next base: position 2,649,799 of record NW_027640625.1, on the reverse strand, counting down.
TTAACTGAGTTCAAGTGTAGCCATGTTTATAGGATCTTCATAAGTGATATCTTAATATAAGTTTCTTTTTCTGTGTGACTTATTTCACTTAGAAGCATCATACCTCAATCCACTCATTTTGCTGCTACTGGTCTTATGCCATTGATTGCATGGCTGAGGGATATTCCATCGTACGGAAGTACCACAAATTTTTGAACCATTTTTATATTTCCTGGGATATTTAAGGTGTACCCAATTTGAGGTTCTTGTAAGCAGTGCACCCCTAAATTTTGGGGTGGTCTGTCTTATTGATTTTCAGGTTTCCCAAGGTATATTCCCTAGACTGGAAGTGCCCTTGGCTCTGTAGCTCTGTTGTTTTCTTGTTTTAGGGAACACAATGCACTCCTCCAGAGATGCAGTTGGCAGTTTACAACCCGCCCATCAGCAAAACAAGCCTCCCTGTTCTCCGGGGCCTGTCTTGCCTTTCTGGATTTTACACATTTTGTGGATGTCCCTTTTGAACAGTCGGAAGTGATACTTCTTTGTAGTGCAGATTTGCATTTCCCGCTTGATTGCTTGGCTAAAAAGGGCGTATGCATTTTCTCCTGAATATATTCAGGAGAAAACGCATATGCCCTTTTTGCTCAAGTGCAACATTGTTGAAGTTGTGCCCCTCATCCTGTGCTTTAAAGTCAATTCCAATGTACCACTTGAAATCTGTTTCCTGCTATTCTGCCTAGCTTTCAAGTCCACCTCGTTGCCTTCCCTCAACAGATTTTTGGACAATAGTTGTCTTTATTACTCTGCCAGTTTGTGAATTGCTGTGCCCCTTAGCTCCATTTTTCAACTTGTTTTTTGTGAGCTGACCGAAAGTCCAAAATTGTGGTTCAGGACCTATACTGGTTCTGGTGGGTGGCTGAGACTTTGGTAAATTCTTCTTCCTGCTGGGAAACTAGAGTGACATGTGCCCGTCCAAATGCCTTAGAGCTACTCTCTCACTGGTTCTCCTTCTTCCCTTTCATCCTCTGCCAAATTGGCAACCTGTGCGAACCAGGAGGTTAAAGGGGCTGTTTCTCCAAGTTGGGAGATTGATAGAAAAGCAGTTGGAAAATCAAACCGGAGCAACAGGAGAGGGACAATTCGTTGGGTTTTAGAAACCTTTCATATTCACAGTTTGTCCATTCTCTATTTTTCCCTTACATGTTATATCTGTAGTAATATTCCCTTCAACCTGGAGCGTTGGGACCCATGGAATGTCTGCCAGGCATTTGTGACTCAAAGGGTCTGAATTTTCTCACCCAATCTCACCAATCGTCTCAGACACAAGTGTCCAGCCTTATGCCACATCCAGCTGTCATTGTACATAGGGTCATTCCAGGTTTCATCAGAGACCCTGAAGGAATTGTAAAGAATTTCCCAGTTTTTTGTTTTGTTTTTGAAATTCCTTTTATAGTGGGTTTGAGCTGATTCTCGCTGCCATGTTTATGCCAGTCTAGACACACTTGATTCCCTTACGGAGACATATCAATACATAGGTTTTAAGATTCTTACTAGTCAGATATATTCCTCTGCGGGAAATATGGGGTTTTGAGTCCCTTTCACTGAGGAAGGTGTAGGTCTTCTCTATTCCATAGTTGGTTTTTGGAACGGTACCTGTGCTTATATCAAACTCTGGTTTTATGCATCACCCCACCTCTCCTTCCCCCTTAAGCAGGCATAAGAGTGTTTTCTAAATGTGAGACACTGTTCTCTTTCCTAACTCAGTTCAAGTGTAGCCATGTTTACAGGATCTTCATAAGTGATATCTTATGATAAGTTTCTTTTTCTGTGTGACTTATTTCACTTAGAATCATCGTACCTGAATCCACCCATTTTACTGCTACTGGTCTTATGACATTGATTTCATGGCTGAGGGATATTCCATCGTACGTAAGTACCACAATTTTTTGAACCATTTTTATATTTCCTGGGATATTTAAGGTGTACCCAAGTTGAGGTCCTTGTAAGCAGTGCAGCCCTAAATTTTGGGGTGGCTGTGTCTTTTTGATTTTCAGTTTTCCCAAGGTATATTCCCTAGACTGGAAGTGCCCTTGGCTCTGTAGCTCTGTTGTTTACTTGTTTTAGGGAACACAATGCACTCCTCCAGAGAGGCAGTTGGCAATTTACATCCCGCCCATCAGCATAACAAGGCTCCCTGTTCTCCAGGGCCTGTCTTGCCTTTCTGGTTTTTACACATTTTGTGGATGTCCCTTTTGACCGGTGGGAAGTGATACTTCTTTGTAGTGCAGATTTGCATTGCCCGCTTGCTTGCTTGGCCAAAAAGGGCGTATGCGTTTTCTCCTGAATATATTCAGGAGAAAACGCATACGCCCTTTTTGGCCAAGTGCATCATTGTCGAAGTTGTGCCCCTCTTCCTGTGCTTTAAAGGCGATTCCAACGTACCTCTGGAAATCTGTTTCCTGCTATTCTGCCTTGCTTTCAAGTCCGCCTCGTTGCCTTCCCTCAACAGATTTTTGGACGATAGTTGTCCTTTATTACTCGGCCAGTTTGTGAATTGCTGTGCCCCTGAGCTCCATTTTTCAACTCGTTTTTGGTGAGCTGACCGCAAGTCCAAAATTTTGGTTCAGGATCTATACTGATTCCCGGTGGGTGGCTGAGACTTTGGTTAATTCTTCTTCCTGCCGGGAAATTACAGTGATATGTGACCGTCCAAATGCCTAACAGCTACTCTCTCATTGGTTCTCCCTCTTCCCTTTCATCCTCTGCCAAATTGGCAACCTGTGCGAACCAGGAGGTTAAAGGGGCTGTCTCTCCAAGTTGGGAGGTTGATAATAAAGCAGATGGAAAGTCAAACCGGAGCACCAGGAGAGGGACTATTCGTTGAGTTTTAGAAACCTTTCGTATTCACAGTGTGTCCGTTCTCTAGGATTCCCGTACATGTTATATCTGTAGTAATATTCCCTTCAACCTGGAGAGTTGGGACCCATGGAATGTGTGCCATGCATTATTGCTTTAAAGGGTCTGCATTTGCTCACCCAATCTCACCAATCCTCTCAGTCCCAAGTGTCCAGCCTTATGCCACATCCAGCTGTCATTGTAGATAGGGTCATTTCAGGTTTCATCAGAGACCCTGAAGGAATTGTAAAGAATTTCCCAGTTTTTTTGTTTTATTTTTGAAATTCCTTTTTATAGTGGGTTTGAGCTGATTCTCGCTGCCATATTTATCCCAGTCTAGACACACTTGATTCCCTTACGGAGACATATCAATACATAGGTTTTAAGATTCTTACTAGTCAGATATATTCCTCTGCGGGAAATATGGGGTTTTGAGTCCCTTTCACTGAGGAAGGTGTAGGTCTTGTCTATTCCATAGTTGGTTTTTGGAACGGTACCTGTGCTTATATGAAACTCTGGTTTTATGCATCACCCCACCTCTCCTTCCCCCTTAAGCAGGCATAAGAGTGTTTTCTAAATGTGAGACACTGTTCTCTTTCCTAACTCAGTTCAAGTGTAGCCATGTTTACAGGATCTTCATAAGTGATATCTTATGATAAGTTTCTTTTTCTCTGTGACTTATTTCACTTAGAATCATCGTACCTGAATCCACCCATTTTGCTGCTACTGGTCTTATGACATTGATTTCATGGCTGAGGGATATTCCATCGTACGTAAGTACCACAATTTTTTGAACCATTTTTATATTTCCTGGGATATTTAAGGTGTACCCAAGTGGAGGTCCTTGTAAGCAGTGCAGCCCTAAATTTTGGGGTGGCTGTGTCTTTTTGATTTTCAGTTTTCCCAAGGTATATTCCCTAGACTGGAAGTGCCCTTGGCTCTGTAGCTCTGTTGTTTACTTGTTTTAGGGAACACAATGCACTCCTCCAGAGAGGCAGTTGGCAATTTACATCCCGCCCATCAGCATAACAAGTCTCCCTGTTCTCCAGGGCCTGTCTTGCCTTTCTGGTTTTTACACATTTTGTGGATGTCCCTTTTGACCGGTGGGAAGTGATACTGCTTTGTAGTGCAGATTTGCATTGCCCGCTTGCTTGCTTGGCCAAAAAGGGCGTAGGCGTTTTCTCCTGAATATATTCAGGAGAAAACGCATACGCCCTTTTTGGCCAAGTGCATCATTGTCGAAGTTGTGCCCCTCTTCCTGTGCTTTAAAGGCGATTCCAACGTACCTCTGGAAATCTGTTTCCTGCTATTCTGCCTCGCTTTCAAGTCCGCCTCGTTGCCTTCCCTCAACAGATTTTTGGACGATAGTTGTCCTTTATTACTCGGCCAGTTTGTGAATTGCTGTGCCCCTGAGCTCCATTTTTCAACTCGTTTTTGGTGAGCTGACCGCAAGTCCAAAATTTTGGTTCAGGATCTATACTGATTCCCGGTGGGTGGCTGAGACTTTGGTTAATTCTTCTTCCTGCCGGGAAATTACAGTGATATGTGCCCGTCCAAATGCCTAACAGCTACTCTCTCATTGGTTCTCCCTCTTCCCTTTCATCCTCTGCCAAATTGGCAACCTGTGCGAACCAGGAGGTTAAAGGGGCTGTCTCTCCAAGTTGGGAGGTTGATAATAAAGCAGATGGAAAGTCAAACCGGAGCACCAGGAGAGAGACTATTCGTTGAGTTTTAGAAACCTTTCGTATTCACAGTGTGTCCGTTCTCTAGGATTCCCGTACATGTTATATCTGTAGTAATATTCCCTTCAACCTGGAGAGTTGGGACCCATGGAATGTGTGCCATGCATTATTGCTTTAAAGGGTCTGCATTTGCTCACCCAGTCTCACCAATCCTCTCAGTCCCAAGTGTCCAGCCTTATGCCACATCCTGCTGTCAGTGTAGATAGGGTCATTTCAGGTTTCATCAGAGACCCTGAAGGAATTGTAAAGAATTTCCCAGTTTTTTTTGTTTTATTTTTGAAATTCCTTTTTATAGTGGGTTTGAGCTGATTCTCGCTGCCATATTTATCCCAGTCTAGACACACTTGATTCCCTTACGGAGACATATCAATACATAGGTTTTAAGATTCTTACTAGTCAGATATATTCCTCTGCGGGAAATATGGGGTTTTGAGTCCCTTTCACTGAGGAAGGTGTAGGTCTTGTCTATTCCATAGTTGGTTTTTGGAACGGTACCTGTGCTTATATCAAACTCTGGTTTTATGCATCACCCCACCTCTCCTTCCCCCTTAAGCAGGCATAAGAGTGTTTTCTAAATGTGAGACACTGTTCTCTTTCCTAACTCAGTTCAAGTGTAGCCATGTTTACAGGATCTTCATAAGTGATATCTTATGATAAGTTTCTTTTTCTGTGTGACTTATTTCACTTAGAATCATCGTACCTGAATCCACCCATTTTGCTGCTACTGGTCTTATGACATTGATTTCATGGCTGAGGGATATTCCATCGTACGTAAGTACCACAATTTTTTGAACCATTTTTATATTTCCTGGGATATTTAAGGTGTACCCAAGTTGAGGTCCTTGTAAGCAGTGCAGCCCTAAATTTTGGGGTGGCTGTGTCTTTTTGATTTTCAGTTTTCCCAAGGTATATTCCCTAGACTGGAAGTGCCCTTGGCTCTGTAGCTCTGTTGTTTACTTGTTTTAGGGAACACAATGCACTCCTCCAGAGAGGCAGTTGGCAATTTACATCCCGCCCATCAGCATAACAAGGCTCCCTGTTCTCCAGGGCCTGTCTTGCCTTTCTGGTTTTTACACATTTTGTGGATGTCCCTTTTGACCGGTGGGAAGTGATACTTCTTTGTAGTGCAGATTTGCATTGCCCGCTTGCTTGCTTGGCCAAAAAGGGCGTATGCGTTTTCTCCTGAATATATTCAGGAGAAAACGCATACGCCCTTTTTGGCCAAGTGCATCATTGTCGAAGTTGTGCCCCTCTTCCTGTGCTTTAAAGGCGATTCCAACGTACCTCTGGAAATCTGTTTCCTGCTATTCTGCCTCGCTTTCAAGTCCGCCTCGTTGCCTTCCCTCAACAGATTTTTGGACGATAGTTGTCCTTTATTACTCGGCCAGTTTGTGAATTGCTGTGCCCCTGAGCTCCATTTTTCAACTCGTTTTTGGTGAGCTGACCGCAAGTCCAAAATTTTGGTTCAGGATCTATACTGATTCCCGGTGGGTGGCTGAGACTTTGGTTAATTCTTCTTCCTGCCGGGAAATTACAGTGATATGTGCCCGTCCAAATGCCTAACAGCTACTCTCTCATTGGTTCTCCCTCTTCCCTTTCATCCTCTGCCAAATTGGCAACCTGTGCGAACCAGGAGGTTAAAGGGGCTGTCTCTCCAAGTTGGGAGGTTGATAATAAAGCAGATGGAAAGTCAAACCGGAGCACCAGGAGAGGGACTATTCGTTGAGTTTTAGAAACCTTTCGTATTCACAGTGTGTCCGTTCTCTAGGATTCCCGTACATGTTATATCTGTAGTAATATTCCCTTCAACCTGGAGAGTTGGGACCCATGGAATGTGTGCCATGCATTATTGCTTTAAAGGGTCTGCATTTGCTCACCCAATCTCACCAATCCTCTCAGTCCCAAGTGTCCAGCCTTATGCCACATCCAGCTGTCATTGTAGATAGGGTCATTTCAGGTTTCATCAGAGACCCTGAAGGAATTGTAAAGAATTTCCCAGTTTTTTTGTTTTATTTTTGAAATTCCTTTTTATAGTGGGTTTGAGCTGATTCTCGCTGCCATATTTATCCCAGTCTAGACACACTTGATTCCCTTACGGAGACATATCAATACATAGGTTTTAAGATTCTTACTAGTCAGATATATTCCTCTGCGGGAAATATGGGGTTTTGAGTCCCTTTCACTGAGGAAGGTGTAGGTCTTGTCTATTCCATAGTTGGTTTTTGGAACGGTACCTGTGCTTATATCAAACTCTGGTTTTATGCATCACCCCACCTCTCCTTCCCCCTTAAGCAGGCATAAGAGCGTTTTCTAAATGTGAGACACTGTTCTCTTTCCTAACTCAGTTCAAGTGTAGCCATGTTTACAGGATCTTCATAAGTGATATCTTATGATAAGTTTCTTTTTCTGTGTGACTTATTTCACTTAGAATCATCGTACCTGAATCCACCCATTTTGCTGCTACTGGTCTTATGACATTGATTTCATGGCTGAGGGATATTCCATCGTACGTAAGTACCACAATTTTTTGAACCATTTTTATATTTCCTGGGATATTTAAGGTGTACCCAAGTGGAGGTCCTTGTAAGCAGTGCAGCCCTAAATTTTGGGGTGGCTGTGTCTTTTTGATTTTCAGTTTTCCCAAGGTATATTCCCTAGACTGGAAGTGCCCTTGGCTCTGTAGCTCTCTTGTTTACTTGTTTTAGGGAACACAATGCACTCCTCCAGAGAGGCAGTTGGCAATTTACATCCCGCCCATCAGCATAACAAGGCTCCCTGTTCTCCAGGGCCTGTCTTGCCTTTCTGGTTTTTACACATTTTGTGGATGTCCCTTTTGACCGGTGGGAAGTGATACTTCTTTGTAGTGCAGATTTGCATTGCCCGCTTTCTTGCTTGGCCAAAAAGGGCGTATGCGTTTTCTCCTGAATATATTCAGGAGAAAACGCATACGCCCTTTTTGGCCAAGTGCATCATTGTCGAAGTTGTGCCCCTCTTCCTGTGCTTTAAACGCGATTCCAACGTACCTCTTGAAATCTGTTTCCTGCTATTCTGCCTCGCTTTCAAGTCCGCCTCGTTGCCTTCCCTCAACAGATTTTTGGACGATAGTTGTCCTTTATTACTCGGCCAGTTTGTGAATTGCTGTGCCCCTGAGCTCCATTTTTCAACTCGTTTTTGGTGAGCTGACCGCAAGTCCAAAATTTTGGTTCAGGATCTATACTGATTCCCAGTGGGTGGCTGAGACTTTGGTTAATTCTTCTTCCTGCCGGGAAATTACAGTGATATGTGCCCGTCCAAATGCCTAACAGCTACTCTCTCATTGGTTCTCCCTCTTCCCTTTCATCCTCTGCCAAATTGGCAACCTGTGCGAACCAGGAGGTTAAAGGGGCTGTCTCTCCAAGTTGGGAGGTTGATAATAAAGCAGATGGAAAGTCAAACCGGAGCACCAGGAGAGGGACTATTCGTTGGGTTTTAGAAACCTTTCGTATTCACAGTGTGTCCGTTCTCTAGGATTCCCGTACATGTTATATCTGTAGTAATATTCCCTTCAACCTGGAGAGTTGGGACCCATGGAATGTGTGCCATGCATTATTGCTTTAAAGGGTCTGCATTTGCTCACCCAATCTCACCAATCCTCTCAGTCCCAAGTGTCCAGCCTTATGCCACATCCAGCTGTCATTGTAGATAGGGTCATTTCAGGTTTCATCAGAGACCCTGAAGGAATTGTAAAGAATTTCCCAGTTTTTTTGTTTTATTTTTGAAATTCCTTTTTATAGTGGGTTTGAGCTGATTCTCGCTGCCATATTTATCCCAGTCTAGACACACTTGATTCCCTTACGGAGACATATCAATACATAGGTTTTAAGATTCTTACTAGTCAGATATATTCCTCTGCGGGAAATATGGGGTTTTGAGTCCCTTTCACTGAGGAAGGTGTAGGTCTTGTCTATTCCATAGTTGGTTTTTGGAACGGTACCTGTGCTTATATCAAACTCTGGTTTTATGCATCACCCCACCTCTCCTTCCCCCTTAAGCAGGCATAAGAGTGGTTTCTAAATGTGAGACACTGTTCTCTTTCCTAACTCAGTTCAAGTGTAGCCATGTTTACAGGATCTTCATAAGTGATATCTTATGATAAGTTTCTTTTTCTCTGTGACTTATTTCACTTAGAATCATCGTACCTGAATCCACCCATTTTGCTGCTACTGGTCTTATGACATTGATTTCATGGCTGAGGGATATTCCATCGTACGTAAGTACCACAATTTTTTGAACCATTTTTATATTTCCTGGGATATTTAAGGTGTACCCAAGTTGAGGTCCTTGTAAGCAGTGCAGCCCTAAATTTTGGGGTGGCTGTGTCTTTTTGATTTTCAGTTTTCCCAAGGTATATTCCCTAGACTGGAAGTGCCCTTGGCTCTGTAGCTCTGTTGTTTACTTGTTTTAGGGAACACAATGCACTCCTCCAGAGAGGCAGTTGGCAATTTACATCCCGCCCATCAGCATAACAAGTCTCCCTGTTCTCCAGGGCCTGTCTTGCCTTTCTGGTTTTTACACATTTTGTGGATGTCCCTTTTGACCGGTGGGAAGTGATACTTCTTTGTAGTGCAGATTTGCATTGCCCGCTTGCTTGCTTGGCCAAAAAGGGCGTATGCGTTTTCTCCTGAATATATTCAGGAGAAAACGCATACGCCCTTTTTGGCCAAGTGCATCATTGTCGAAGTTGTGCCCCTCTTCCTGTGCTTTAAAGGCGATTCCAACGTACCTCTTGAAATCTGTTTCCTGCTATTCTGCCTCGCTTTCAAGTCCGCCTCGTTGCCTTCCCTCAACAGATTTTTGGACGATAGTTGTCCTTTATTACTCGGCCAGTTTGTGAATTGCTGTGCCCCTGAGCTCCATTTTTCAACTCGTTTTTGGTGAGCTGACCGCAAGTCCAAAATTTTGGTTCAGGATCTATACTGATTCCCAGTGGGTGGCTGAGACTTTGGTTAATTCTTCTTCCTGCCGGGAAATTACAGTGATATGTGCCCGTCCAAATGCCTAACAGCTACTCTCTCATTGGTTCTCCCTCTTCCCTTTCATCCTCTGCCAAATTGGCAACCTGTGCGAACCAGGAGGTTAAAGGGGCTGTCTCTCCAAGTTGGGAGGTTGATAATAAAGCAGATGGAAAGTCAAACCGGAGCACCAGGAGAGGGACTATTCGTTGAGTTTTAGAAACCTTTCGTATTCACAGTGTGTCCGTTCTCTAGGATTCCCGTACATGTTATATCTGTAGTAATATTCCCTTCAACCTGGAGAGTTGGGACCCATGGAATGTGTGCCATGCATTATTGCTTTAAAGGGTCTGCATTTGCTCACCCAATCTCACCAATCCTCTCAGTCCCAAGTGTCCAGCCTTATGCCACATCCAGCTGTCATTGTAGATATGGTCATTTCAGGTTTCATCAGAGACCCTGAAGGAATTGTAAAGAATTTCCCAGTTTTTTTGTTTTATTTTTGAAATTCCTTTTTATAGTGGGTTTGAGCTGATTCTCGCTGCCATATTTATCCCAGTCTAGACACACTTGATTCCCTTACGGAGACATATCAATACATAGGTTTTAAGATTCTTACTAGTCAGATATATTCCTCTGCGGGAAATATGGGGTTTTGAGTCCCTTTCACTGAGGAAGGTGTAGGTCTTGTCTATTCCATAGTTGGTTTTTGGAACGGTACCTGTGCTTATATCAAACTCTGGTTTTATGCATCACCCCACCTCTCCTTCCCCCTTAAGCAGGCATAAGAGTGTTTTCTAAATGTGAGACACTGTTCTCTTTCCTAACTCAGTTCAAGTGTAGCCATGTTTACAGGATCTTCATAAGTGATATCTTATGATAAGTTTCTTTTTCTGTGTGACTTATTTCACTTAGAATCATCGTACCTGAGTCCACCCATTTTGCTGCTACTGGTCTTATGACATTGATTTCATGGCTGAGGGATATTCCATCGTACGTAAGTACCACAATTTTTTGAACCATTTTTATATTTCCTGGGATATTTAAGGTGTACCCAAGTTGAGGTCCTTGTAAGCAGTGCAGCCCTAAATTTTGGGGTGGCTGTGTCTTTTTGATTTTCAGTTTTCCCAAGGTATATTCCCTAGACTGGAAGTGCCCTTGGCTCTGTAGCTCTGTTGTTTACTTGTTTTAGGGAACACAATGCACTCCTCCAGAGAGGCAGTTGGCAATTTACATCCCGCCCATCAGCATAACAAGTCTCCCTGTTCTCCAGGGCCTGTCTTGCCTTTCTGGTTTTTACACATTTTGTGGATGTCCCTTTTGACCGGTGGGAAGTGATACTTCTTTGTAGTGCAGATTTGCATTGCCCGCTTGCTTGCTTGGCCAAAAAGGGCGTATGCGTTTTCTCCTGAATATATTCAGGAGAAAACGCATACGCCCTTTTTGGCCAAGTGCATCATTGTCGAAGTTGTGCCCCTCTTCCTGTGCTTTAAAGGCGATTCCAACGTACCTCTGGAAATCTGTTTCCTGCTATTCTGCCTCGCTTTCAAGTCCGCCTCGTTGCCTTCCCTCAACAGATTTTTGGACGATAGTTGTCCTTTATTACTCGGCCAGTTTGTGAATTGCTGTGCCCCTGAGCTCCATTTTTCAACTCGTTTTTGGTGAGCTGACCGCAAGTCCAAAATTTTGGTTCAGGATCTATACTGATTCCCGGTGGGTGGCTGAGACTTTGGTTAATTCTTCTTCCTGCCGGGAAATTACAGTGATATGTGCCCGTCCAAATGCCTAACAGCTACTCTCTCATTGGTTCTCCCTCTTCCCTTTCATCCTCTGCCAAATTGGCAACCTGTGCGAACCAGGAGGTTAAAGGGGCTGTCTCTCCAAGTTGGGAGGTTGATAATAAAGCAGATGGAAAGTCAAACCGGAGCACCAGGAGAGAGACTATTCGTTGAGTTTTAGAAACCTTTCGTATTCACAGTGTGTCCGTTCTCTAGGATTCCCGTACATGTTATATCTGTAGTAATATTCCCTTCAACCTGGAGAGTTGGGACCCATGGAATGTGTGCCATGCATTATTGCTTTAAAGGGTCTGCATTTGCTCACCCAGTCTCACCAATCCTCTCAGTCCCAAGTGTCCAGCCTTATGCCACATCCTGCTGTCAGTGTAGATAGGGTCATTTCAGGTTTCATCAGAGACCCTGAAGGAATTGTAAAGAATTTCCCAGTTTTTTTTGTTTTATTTTTGAAATTCCTTTTTATAGTGGGTTTGAGCTGATTCTCGCTGCCATATTTATCCCAGTCTAGACACACTTGATTCCCTTACGGAGACATATCAATACATAGGTTTTAAGATTCTTACTAGTCAGATATATTCCTCTGCGGGAAATATGGGGTTTTGAGTCCCTTTCACTGAGGAAGGTGTAGGTCTTGTCTATTCCATAGTTGGTTTTTGGAACGGTACCTGTGCTTATATCAAACTCTGGTTTTATGCATCACCCCACCTCTCCTTCCCCCTTAAGCAGGCATAAGAGTGTTTTCTAAATGTGAGACACTGTTCTCTTTCCTAACTCAGTTCAAGTGTAGCCATGTTTACAGGATCTTCATAAGTGATATCTTATGATAAGTTTCTTTTTCTGTGTGACTTATTTCACTTAGAATCATCGTACCTGAATCCACCCATTTTGCTGCTACTGGTCTTATGACATTGATTTCATGGCTGAGGGATATTCCATCGTACGTAAGTACCACAATTTTTTGAACCATTTTTATATTTCCTGGGATATTTAAGGTGTACCCAAGTTGAGGTCCTTGTAAGCAGTGCAGCCCTAAATTTTGGGGTGGCTGTGTCTTTTGATTTTCAGTTTTCCCAAGGTATATTCCCTAGACTGGAAGTGCCCTTGGCTCTGTAGCTCTGTTGTTTACTTGTTTTAGGGAACACAATGCACTCCTCCAGAGAGGCAGTTGGCAATTTACATCCCGCCCATCAGCATAACAAGGCTCCCTGTTCTCCAGGGCCTGTCTTGCCTTTCTGGTTTTTACACATTTTGTGGATGTCCCTTTTGACCGGTGGGAAGTGATACTTCTTTGTAGTGCAGATTTGCATTGCCCGCTTGCTTGCTTGGCCAAAAAGGGCGTATGCGTTTTCTCCTGAATATATTCAGGAGAAAACGCATACGCCCTTTTTGGCCAAGTGCATCATTGTCGAAGTTGTGCCCCTCTTCCTGTGCTTTAAAGGCGATTCCAACGTACCTCTGGAAATCTGTTTCCTGCTATTCTGCCTCGCTTTCAAGTCCGCCTCGTTGCCTTCCCTCAACAGATTTTTGGACGATAGTTGTCCTTTATTACTCGGCCAGTTTGTGAATTGCTGTGCCCCTGAGCTCCATTTTTCAACTCGTTTTTGGTGAGCTGACCGCAAGTCCAAAATTTTGGTTCAGGATCTATACTGATTCCCGGTGGGTGGCTGAGACTTTGGTTAATTCTTCTTCCTGCCGGGAAATTACAGTGATATGTGCCCGTCCAAATGCCTAACAGCTACTCTCTCATTGGTTCTCCCTCTTCCCTTTCATCCTCTGCCAAATTGGCAACCTGTGCGAACCAGGAGGTTAAAGGGGCTGTCTCTCCAAGTTGGGAGGTTGATAATAAAGCAGATGGAAAGTCAAACCGGAGCACCAGGAGAGGGACTATTCGTTGAGTTTTAGAAACCTTTCGTATTCACAGTGTGTCCGTTCTCTAGGATTCCCGTACATGTTATATCTGTAGTAATATTCCCTTCAACCTGGAGAGTTGGGACCCATGGAATGTGTGCCATGCATTATTGCTTTAAAGGGTCTGCATTTGCTCACCCAATCTCACCAATCCTCTCAGTCCCAAGTGTCCAGCCTTATGCCACATCCAGCTGTCATTGTAGATAGGGTCATTTCAGGTTTCATCAGAGACCCTGAAGGAATTGTAAAGAATTTCCCAGTTTTTTTGTTTTATTTTTGAAATTCCTTTTTATAGTGGGTTTGAGCTGATTCTCGCTGCCATATTTATCCCAGTCTAGACACACTTGATTCCCTTACGGAGACATATCAATACATAGGTTTTAAGATTCTTACTAGTCAGATATATTCCTCTGCGGGAAATATGGGGTTTTGAGTCCCTTTCACTGAGGAAGGTGTAGGTCTTGTCTATTCCATAGTTGGTTTTTGGAACGGTACCTGTGCTTATATCAAACTCTGGTTTTATGCATCACCCCACCTCTCCTTCCCCCTTAAGCAGGCATAAGAGCGTTTTCTAAATGTGAGACACTGTTCTCTTTCCTAACTCAGTTCAAGTGTAGCCATGTTTACAGGATCTTCATAAGTGATATCTTATGATAAGTTTCTTTTTCTGTGTGACTTATTTCACTTAGAATCATCGTACCTGAATCCACCCATTTTGCTGCTACTGGTCTTATGACATTGATTTCATGGCTGAGGGATATTCCATCGTACGTAAGTACCACAATTTTTTGAACCATTTTTATATTTCCTGGGATATTTAAGGTGTACCCAAGTGGAGGTCCTTGTAAGCAGTGCAGCCCTAAATTTTGGGGTGGCTGTGTCTTTTTGATTTTCAGTTTTCCCAAGGTATATTCCCTAGACTGGAAGTGCCCTTGGCTCTGTAGCTCTCTTGTTTACTTGTTTTAGGGAACACAATGCACTCCTCCAGAGAGGCAGTTGGCAATTTACATCCCGCCCATCAGCATAACAAGGCTCCCTGTTCTCCAGGGCCTGTCTTGCCTTTCTGGTTTTTACACATTTTGTGGATGTCCCTTTTGACCGGTGGGAAGTGATACTTCTTTGTAGTGCAGATTTGCATTGCCCGCTTTCTTGCTTGGCCAAAAAGGGCGTATGCGTTTTCTCCTGAATATATTCAGGAGAAAACGCATACGCCCTTTTTGGCCAAGTGCATCATTGTCGAAGTTGTGCCCCTCTTCCTGTGCTTTAAAGGCGATTCCAACGTACCTCTTGAAATCTGTTTCCTGCTATTCTGCCTCGCTTTCAAGTCCGCCTCGTTGCCTTCCCTCAACAGATTTTTGGACGATAGTTGTCCTTTATTACTCGGCCAGTTTGTGAATTGCTGTGCCCCTGAGCTCCATTTTTCAACTCGTTTTTGGTGAGCTGACCGCAAGTCCAAAATTTTGGTTCAGGATCTATACTGATTCCCAGTGGGTGGCTGAGACTTTGGTTAATTCTTCTTCCTGCCGGGAAATTACAGTGATATGTGCCCGTCCAAATGCCTAACAGCTACTCTCTCATTGGTTCTCCCTCTTCCCTTTCATCCTCTGCCAAATTGGCAACCTGTGCGAACCAGGAGGTTAAAGGGGCTGTCTCTCCAAGTTGGGAGGTTGATAATAAAGCAGATGGAAAGTCAAACCGGAGCACCAGGAGAGGGACTATTCGTTGGGTTTTAGAAACCTTTCGTATTCACAGTGTGTCCGTTCTCTAGGATTCCCGTACATGTTATATCTGTAGTAATATTCCCTTCAACCTGGAGAGTTGGGACCCATGGAATGTGTGCCATGCATTATTGCTTTAAAGGGTCTGCATTTGCTCACCCAATCTCACCAATCCTCTCAGTCCCAAGTGTCCAGCCTTATGCCACATCCAGCTGTCATTGTAGATAGGGTCATTTCAGGTTTCATCAGAGACCCTGAAGGAATTGTAAAGAATTTCCCAGTTTTTTTGTTTTATTTTTGAAATTCCTTTTTATAGTGGGTTTGAGCTGATTCTCGCTGCCATATTTATCCCAGTCTAGACACACTTGATTCCCTTACGGAGACATATCAATACATAGGTTTTAAGATTCTTACTAGTCAGATATATTCCTCTGCGGGAAATATGGGGTTTTGAGTCCCTTTCCCTGAGGAAGGTGTAGGTCTTGTCTATTCCATAGTTGGTTTTTGGAACGGTACCTGTGCTTATATCAAACTCTGGTTTTATGCATCACCCCACCTCTCCTTCCCCCTTAAGCAGGCATAAGAGTGTTTTCTAAATGTGAGACACTGTTCTCTTTCCTAACTCAGTTCAAGTGTAGCCATGTTTACAGGATCTTCATAAGTGATATCTTATGATAAGTTTCTTTTTCTGTGTGACTTATTTCACTTAGAATCATCGTACCTGAATCCACCCATTTTGCTGCTACTGGTCTTATGACATTGATTTCATGGCTGAGGGATATTCCATCGTACGTAAGTACCACAATTTTTTGAACCATTTTTATATTTCCTGGGATATTTAAGGTGTACCCAAGTTGAGGTCCTTGTAAGCAGTGCAGCCCTAAATTTTGGGGTGGCTGTGTCTTTTTGATTTTCAGTTTTCCCAAGGTATATTCCCTAGACTGGAAGTGCCCTTGGCTCTGTAGCTCTGTTGTTTACTTGTTTTAGGGAACACAATGCACTCCTCCAGAGAGGCAGTTGGCAATTTACATCCCGCCCATCAGCATAACAAGGCTCCCTGTTCTCCAGGGCCTGTCTTGCCTTTCTGGTTTTTACACATTTTGTGGATGTCCCTTTTGACCGGTGGGAAGTGATACTTCTTTGTAGTGCAGATTTGCATTGCCCGCTTGCTTGCTTGGCCAAAAAGGGCGTATGCGTTTTCTCCTGAATATATTCAGGAGAAAACGCATACGCCCTTTTTGGCCAAGTGCATCATTGTCGAAGTTGTGCCCCTCTTCCTGTGCTTTAAAGGCGATTCCAACGTACCTCTGGAAATCTGTTTCCTGCTATTCTGCCTCGCTTTCAAGTCTGCCTCATTGCCTTCCCTCAACAAATTTTTGGACGATAGTTGTCCTTTATTAATCGGCCAGTTTGTGAATTGCTGTGCCCCTGAGCTCCATTATTCAACTCGTTTTTGGTGAGCTGACCGCAAGTCCAAAATTTTGGTTCAGGATCTATACTGATTCCCGGTGTGTGGCTGAGACTTTGGTTAATTCTTCTTCCTGCCGGGAAATTACAGTGATATGTGCCCGTCCAAATGCCTAACAGCTACTCTCTCATTGGTTCTCCCTCTTCCCTTTCATCCTCTGCCAAATTGGCAACCTGTGCGAACCAGGAGGTTAAAGGGGCTGTCTCTCCAAGTTGGGAGGTTGATAATAAAGCAGATGGAAAGTCAAACCGGAGCACCAGGAGAGGGACTATTCGTTGAGTTTTAGAAACCTTTCGTATTCACAGTGTGTCCGTTCTCTAGGATTCCCGTACATGTTATATCTGTAGTAATATTCCCTTCAACCTGGAGAGTTGGGACCCATGGAATGTGTGCCATGCATTATTGCTTTAAAGGGTCTGCATTTGCTCACCCAATCTCACCAATCCTCTCAGTCCCAAGTGTCCAGCCTTATGCCACATCCAGCTGTCATTGTAGATAGGGTCATTTCAGGTTTCATCAGAGACCCTGAAGGAATTGTAAAGAATTTCCCAGTTTTTTTTGTTTTGTTTTTGAAATTCCTTTTTATAGTGGGTTTGAGCTGATTCTCGCTGCCGTGTTTATGCCTGTCTAGACACACTTGATTCCCTTACGGAGACATATCAATACATAGGTTTTAAGATTCTTACTAGTCAGATATATTCCTCTGCGGGAAATATGGGGTTTTGAGTCCCTTTCACTGAGGAAGGTGTAGGTCTTGTCTATTCCATAGTTGGTTTTTGGAACGGTACCTGTGCTTATATCAAACTCTGGTTTTATGCATCACCCCACCTCTCCTTCCCCCTTAAGCAGGCATAAGAGTGTTTTCTAAATGTGAGACACTGTTCTCTTTCCTAACTCAGTTCAAGTGTAGCCATGTTTACAGGATCTTCATAAGTGATATCTTATGATAAGTTTCTTTTTCTGTGTGACTTATTTCACTTAGAATCATCGTACCTGAATCCACCCATTTTGCTGCTACTGGTCTTATGACATTGATTTCATGGCTGAGGGATATTCCATCGTACGTAAGTACCACAATTTTTTGAACCATTTTTATATTTCCTGGGATATTTAAGGTGTACCCAAGTTGAGGTCCTTGTAAGCAGTGCAGCCCTAAATTTTGGGGTGGCTGTGTCTTTTTGATTTTCAGTTTTCCCAAGGTATATTCCCTAGACTGGAAGTGCCCTTGGCTCTGTAGCTCTGTTGTTTACTTGTTTTAGGGAACACAATGCACTCCTCCAGAGAGGCAGTTGGCAATTTACATCCCGCCCATCAGCATAACAAGGCTCCCTGTTCTCCAGGGCCTGTCTTGCCTTTCTGGTTTTTACACATTTTGTGGATGTCCCTTTTGACCGGTGGGAAGTGATACTTCTTTGTAGTGCAGATTTGCATTGCCCGCTTGCTTGCTTGGCCAAAAAGGGCGTATGCGTTTTCTCCTGAATATATTCAGGAGAAAACGCATACGCCCTTTTTGGCCAAGTGCATCATTGTCGAAGTTGTGCCCCTCTTCCTGTGCTTTAAAGGCGATTCCAACGTACCTCTGGAAATCTGTTTCCTGCTATTCTGCCTTGCTTTCAAGTCCGCCTCGTTGCCTTCCCTCAACAGATTTTTGGACGATAGTTGTCCTTTATTACTCGGCCAGTTTGTGAATTGCTGTGCCCCTGAGCTCCATTTTTCAACTCGTTTTTGGTGAGCTGACCGCAAGTCCAAAATTTTGGTTCAGGATCTATACTGATTCCCGGTGGGTGGCTGAGACTTTGGTTAATTCTTCTTCCTGCCGGGAAATTACAGTGATATGTGCCCGTCCAAATGCCTAACAGCTACTCTCTCATTGGTTCTCCCTCTTCCCTTTCATCCTCTGCCAAATTGGCAACCTGTGCGAACCAGGAGGTTAAAGGGGCTGTCTCTCCAAGTTGGGAGGTTGATAATAAAGCAGATGGAAAGTCAAACCGGAGCACCAGGAGAGGGACTATTCGTTGAGTTTTAGAAACCTTTCGTATTCACAGTGTGTCCGTTCTCTAGGATTCCCGTACATGTTATATCTGTAGTAATATTCCCTTCAACCTGGAGAGTTGGGACCCATGGAATGTGTGCCATGCATTATTGCTTTAAAGGGTCTGCATTTGCTCACCCAATCTCACCAATCCTCTCAGTCCCAAGTGTCCAGCCTTATGCCACATCCAGCTGTCATTGTAGATAGGGTCATTTCAGGTTTCATCAGAGACCCTGAAGGAATTGTAAAGAATTTCCCAGTTTTTTTGTTTTATTTTTGAAATTCCTTTTTATAGTGGGTTTGAGCTGATTCTCGCTGCCATATTTATCCCAGTCTAGACACACTTGATTCCCTTACGGAGACATATCAATACATAGGTTTTAAGATTCTTACTAGTCAGATATATTCCTCTGCGGGAAATATGGGGTTTTGAGTCCCTTTCACTGAGGAAGGTGTAGGTCTTGTCTATTCCATAGTTGGTTTTTGGAACGGTACCTGTGCTTATATCAAACTCTGGTTTTATGCATCACCCCACCTCTCCTTCCCCCTTAAGCAGGCATAAGAGTGTTTTCTAAATGTGAGACACTGTTCTCTTTCCTAACTCAGTTCAAGTGTAGCCATGTTTACAGGATCTTCATAAGTGATATCTTATGATAAGTTTCTTTTTCTGTGTGACTTATTTCACTTAGAATCATCGTACCTGAATCCACCCATTTTGCTGCTACTGGTCTTATGACATTGATTTCATGGCTGAGGGATATTCCATCGTACGTAAGTACCACAATTTTTTGAACCATTTTTATATTTCCTGGGATATTTAAGTTGTACCCAAGTTGAGGTCCTTGTAAGCAGTGCAGCCCTAAATTTTGGGGTGGCTGTGTCTTTTTGATTTTCAGTTTTCCCAAGGTATATTCCCTAGACTGGAAGTGCCCTTGGCTCTGTAGCTCTGTTGTTTACTTGTTTTAGGGAACACAATGCACTCCTCCAGAGAGGCAGTTGGCAATTTACATCCCGCCCATCAGCATAACAAGGCTCCCTGTTCTCCAGGGCCTGTCTTGCCTTTCTGGTTTTTACACATTTTGTGGATGTCCCTTTTGACCGGTGGGAAGTGATACTTCTTTGTAGTGCAGATTTGCATTGCCCGCTTTCTTGCTTGGCCAAAAAGGGCGTATGCGTTTTCTCCTGAATATATTCAGGAGAAAACGCATACGCCCTTTTTGGCCAAGTGCATCATTGTCGAAGTTGTGCCCCTCTTCCTGTGCTTTAAAGGCGATTCCAACGTACCTCTGGAAATCTGATTCCTGCTATTCTGCCTCGCTTTCAAGTCCGCCTCGTTGCCTTCCCTCAACAGATTTTTGGACGATAGTTGTCCTTTATTACTCGGCCAGTTTGTGAATTGCTGTGCCCCTGAGCTCCATTTTTCAACTCGTTTTTGGTGAGCTGACCGCAAGTCCAAAATTTTGGTTCAGGATCTATACTGATTCCCGGTGGGTGGCTGAGACTTTGGTTAATTCTTCTTCCTGCCGGGAAATTAGAGTGATATGTGCCCGTTCAAATGCCTAACAGCTACTCTCTCATTGGTTCTCCCTCTTCCCTTTCATCCTCTGCCAAATTGGCAACCTGTGCAAACCAGGAGGTTAAAGGGGCTGTCTCTCCAAGTTGGGAGGTTGATAATAAAGCAGATGGAAAGTCAAACCGGAGCACCAGGAGTGGGACTATTCGTTGAGTTTTAGAAACCTTTCGTATTCACAGTGTGTCCGTTCTCTAGGATTCCCGTACATGTTATATCTGTAGTAATATTCCCTTCAACCTGGAGAGTTGGGACCCATGGAATGTGTGCCATGCATTATTGCTTTAAAGGGTCTGCATTTGCTCACCCAATCTCACCAATCCTCTCAGTCCCAAGTGTCCAGCCTTATGCCACATCCAGCTGTCATTGTAGATAGGGTCATTTCAGGTTTCATCAGAGACCCTGAAGGAATTGTAAAGAATTTCCCAGTTTTTTTGTTTTATTTTTGAAATTCCTTTTTATAGTGGGTTTGAGCTGATTCTCGCTGCCATATTTATCCCAGTCTAGACACACTTGATTCCCTTACGGAGACATATCAATACATAGGTTTTAAGATTCTTACTAGTCAGATATATTCCTCTGCGGGAAATATGGGGTTTTGAGTCCCTTTCACTGAGGAAGGTGTAGGTCTTGTCTATTCCATAGTTGGTTTTTGGAACGGTACCTGTGCTTATATCAAACTCTGGTTTTATGCATCACCCCACCTCTCCTTCCCCCTTAAGCAGGCATAAGAGTGTTTTCTAAATGTGAGACACTGTTCTCTTTCCTAACTCAGTTCAAGTGTAGCCATGTTTACAGGATCTTCATAAGTGATATCTTATGATAAGTTTCTTTTTCTGTGTGACTTATTTCACTTAGAATCATCGTACCTGAATCCACCCATTTTGCTGCTACTGGTCTTATGACATTGATTTCATGGCTGAGGGATATTCCATCGTACGTAAGTACCACAATTTTTTGAACCATTTTTATATTTCCTGGGATATTTAAGGTGTACCCAAGTTGAGGTCCTTGTAAGCAGTGCAGCCCTAAATTTTGGGGTGGCTGTGTCTTTTTGATTTTCAGTTTTCCCAAGGTATATTCCCTAGACTGGAAGTGCCCTTGGCTCTGTAGCTCTGTTGTTTACTTGTTTTAGGGAACACAATGCACTCCTCCAGAGAGGCAGTTGGCAATTTACATCCCGCCCATCAGCATAACAAGGCTCCCTGTTCTCCAGGGCCTGTCTTGCCTTTCTGGTTTTTACACATTTTGTGGATGTCCCTTTTGACCGGTGGGAAGTGATACTTCTTTGTAGTGCAGATTTGCATTGCCCGCTTGCTTGCTTGGCCAAAAAGGGCGTATGCGTTTTCTCCTGAATATATTCAGGAGAAAACGCATACGCCCTTTTTGGCCAAGTGCATCATTGTCGAAGTTGTGCCCCTCTTCCTGTGCTTTAAAGGCGATTCCAACGTACCTCTTGAAATCTGTTTCCTGCTATTCTGCCTCGCTTTCAAGTCCACCTCGTTGCCTTCCCTCAACAGATTTTTGGACGATAGTTGTCCTTTATTACTCGGCCAGTTTGTGAATTGCTGTGCCCCTGAGCTCCATTTTTCAACTCGTTTTTGGTGAGCTGACCGCAAGTCCAAAATTTTGGTTCAGGATCTATACTGATTCCCGGTGGGTGGCTGAGACTTTGGTTAATTCTTCTTCCTGCCGGGAATTTACAGTGATATGTGCCCGTCCAAATGCCTAACAGCTACTCTCTCATTGGTTCTCCCTCTTCCCTTTCATCCTCTGCCAAATTGGCAACCTGTGCGAACCAGGAGGTTAAAGGGGCTGTCTCTCCAAGTTGGGAGGTTGATAATAAAGCAGATGGAAAGTCAAACCGGAGCACCAGGAGAGGGACTATTCGTTGAGTTTTAGAAACCTTTCGTATTCACAGTGTGTCCGTTCTCTAGGATTCCCGTACATGTTATATCTGTAGTAATATTCCCTTCAACCTGGAGAGTTGGGACCCATGGAATGTGTGCCATGCATTATTGCTTTAAAGGGTCTGCATTTGCTCACCCAATCTCACCAATCCTCTCAGTCCCAAGTGTCCAGCCTTATGCCACATCCAGCTGTCATTGTAGATAGGGTCATTTCAGGTTTCATCAGAGACCCTGAAGGAATTGAAAAGAATTTCCCAGTTTTTTTGTTTTATTTTTGAAATTCCTTTTTATAGTGGGTTTGAGCTGATTCTCGCTGCCATATTTATCCCAGTCTAGACACACTTGATTCCCTTACGGAGACATATCAATACATAGGTTTTAAGATTCTTACTAGTCAGATATATTCCTCTGCGGGAAATATGGGGTTTTGAGTCCCTTTCACTGAGGAAGGTGTAGGTCTTGTCTATTCCATAGTTGGTTTTTGGAACGGTACCTGTGCTTATATCAAACTCTGGTTTTATGCATCACCCCACCTCTCCTTCCCCCTTAAGCAGGCATAAGAGTGTTTTCTAAATGTGAGACACTGTTCTCTTTCCTAACTCAGTTCAAGTGTAGCCATGTTTACAGGATCTTCATAAGTGATATCTTATGATAAGTTTCTTTTTCTGTGTGACTTATTTCACTTAGAATCATCGTACCTGAATCCACCCATTTTGCTGCTACTGGTCTTATGACATTGATTTCATGGCTGAGGGATATTCCATCGTACGTAAGTACCACAATTTTTGGAACCATTTTTATATTTCCTGGGATATTTAAGGTGTACCCAAGTTGAGGTCCTTGTAAGCAGTGCAGCCCTAAATTTTGGGGTGGCTGTGTCTTTTTGATTTTCAGTTTTCCCAAGGTATATTCCCTAGACTGGAAGTGCCCTTGGCTCTGTAGCTCTGTTGTTTACTTGTTTTAGGGAACACAATGCACTCCTCCAGAGAGGCAGTTGGCAATTTACATCCCGCCCATCAGCATAACAAGGCTCCCTGTTCTCCAGGGCCTGTCTTGCCTTTCTGGTTTTTACACATTTTGTGGATGTCCCTTTTGACCGGTGGGAAGTGATACTTCTTTGTAGTGCAGATTTGCATTGCCCGCTTGCTTGCTTGGCCAAAAAGGGCGTATGCGTTTTCTCCTGAATATATTCAGGAGAAAACGCATACGCCCTTTTTGGCCAAGTGCATCATTGTCGAAATTGTGCCCCTCTTCCTGTGCTTTAAAGGCGATTCCAACGTACCTCTGGAAATCTGTTTCCTGCTATTCTGCCTCGCTTTCAAATCCGCCTCGTTGCCTTCCCTCAACAGATTTTTGGACGATAGTTGTCCTTTATTACTCGGCCAGTTTGTGAATTGCTGTGCCCCTGAGCTCCATTTTTCAACTCGTTTTTGGTGAGCTGACCGCAAGTCCAAAATTTTGGTTCAGGATCTATACTGATTCCCGGTGGGTGGCTGAGACTTTGGTTAATTCTTCTTCCTGCCGGGAAATTACAGTGATATGTGCCCGTCCAAATGCCTAACAGCTACTCTCTCATTGGTTCTCCCTCTTCCCTTTCATCCTCTGCCAAATTGGCAACCTGTGCGAACCAGGAGGTTAAAGGGGCTGTCTCTCCAAGTTGGGAGGTTGATAATAAAGCAGATGGAAAGTCAAACCGGAGCACCAGGAGAGGGACTATTCGTTGAGTTTTAGAAACCTTTCGTATTCACAGTGTGTCCGTTCTCTAGGATTCCCGTACATGTTATATCTGTAGTAATATTCCCTTCAACCTGGAGAGTTGGGACCCATGGAATGTGTGCCATGCATTATTGCTTTAAAGGGTCTGCATTTGCTCACCCAATCTCACTAATCCTCTCAGTCCCAAGTGTCCAGCCTTATGCCACATCCAGCTGTCATTGTAGATAGGGTCATTTCAGGTTTCATCAGAGACCCTGAAGGAATTGTAAAGAATTTCCCAGTTTTTTTGTTTTATTTTTGAAATTCCTTTTTATAGTGGGTTTGAGCTGATTCTCGCTGCCATATTTATCCCAGTCTAGACACACTTGATACCCTTACGGAGACATATCAATACATAGGTTTTAAGATTCTTACTAGTCAGATATATTCCTCTGCGGGAAATATGGGGTTTTGAGTCCCTTTCACTGAGGAAGGTGTAGGTCTTGTCTATTCCATAGTTGGTTTTTGGAACGGTACCTGTGCTTATATCAAACTCTGGTTTTATGCATCACCCCACCTCTCCTTCCCCCTTAAGCAGGCATAAGAGTGTTTTCTAAATGTGAGACACTGTTCTCTTTCCTAACTCATTTCAAGTGTAGCCATGTTTACAGGATCTTCATAAGTGATATCTTATGATAAGTTTCTTTTTCTGTGTGACTTATTTCACTTAGAATCATCGTACCTGAGTCCACCCATTTTGCTGCTACTGGTCTTATGACATTGATTTCATGGCTGAGGGATATTCCATCGTACATAAGTACCACAATTTTTTGAACCATTTTTATATTTCCTGGGATATTTAAGGTGTACCCAAGTTGAGGTCCTTGTAAGCAGTGCAGCCCTAAATTTTGGGGTGGCTGTGTCTTTTTGATTTTCAGTTTTCCCAAGGTATATTCCCTAGACTGGAAGTGCCCTTGGCTCTGTAGCTCTGTTGTTTACTTGTTTTAGGGAACACAATGCACTCCTCCAGAGAGGCAGTTGGCAATTTACATCCCGCCCATCAGCATAACAAGGCTCCCTGTTCTCCAGGGCCTGTCTTGCCTTTCTGGTTTTTACACATATTGTGGATGTCCCTTTAGACCGGTGGGAAGTGATACTTCTTTGTAGTGCAGATTTGCATTGCCCGCTTGCTTGCTTGGCCAAAAAGGGCGTATGCGTTTTCTCCTGAATATATTCAGGAGAAAACGCATACGCCCTTTTTGGCCAAGTGCATCATTGTCGAAGTTGTGCCCCTCTTCCTGTGCTTTAAAGGCGATTCCAACGTACCTCTTGAAATCTGTTTCCTGCTATTCTGCCTCGCTTTCAAGTCCGCCTCGTTGCCTTCCCTCAACAGATTTTTGGACGATAATTGTCCTTTATTACTGGGCCAGTTTGTGAATTGCTGTGCCCCTGAGCTCCATTTTTCAACTCGTTTTTGGTGAGCTGACCGCAAGTCCAAAATTTTGGTTCAGGATCTATACTGATTCCCGGTGGGTGGCTGAGACTTTGGTTAATTCTTCTTCCTGCCGGGAAATTACAGTGATATGTGCCCGTCCAAATGCCTAACAGCTACTCTCTCATTGGTTCTCCCTCTTCCCTTTCATCCTCTGCCAAATTGGCAACCTGTGCGAACCAGGAGGTTAAAGGGGCTGTCTCTCCAAGTTGGGAGGTTGATAATAAAGCAGATGGAAAGTCAAACCGGAGCACCAGGAGAGGGACTATTCGTTGAGTTTTAGAAACCTTTCGTATTCACAGTGTGTCCGTTCTCTAGGATTCCCGTACATGTTATATCTGTAGTAATATTCCCTTCAACCTGGAGAGTTGGGACCCATGGAATGTGTGCCATGCATTATTGCTTTAAAGGGTCTGCATTTGCTCACCCAATCTCACCAATCCTCTCAGTCCCAAGTGTCCAGCCTTATGCCACATCCAGCTGTCATTGTAGATAGGGTCATTTCAGGTTTCATCAGAGACCCTGAAGGAATTGTAAAGAATTTCCCAGTTTTTTTGTTTTATTTTTGAAATTCCTTTTTATAGTGGGTTTGAGCTGATTCTCGCTGCCATATTTATCCCAGTCTAGACACACTTGATTCCCTTACGGAGACATATCAATACATAGGTTTTAAGATTCTTACTAGTCAGATATATTCCTCTGCGGGAAATATGGGGTTTTGAGTCCCTTTCACTGAGGAAGGTGTAGGTCTTGTCTATTTCATAGTTGGTTTTTGGAACGGTACTTGTTCTTATATCAAACTCTGGTTTTATGCATCACCCCACCTCTCCTTCCCCCTTAAGCAGGCATAAGAGTGTTTTCTAAATGTGAGACACTGTTCTCTTTCCTAACTCAGTTCAAGTGTAGCCATGTTTACAGGATCTTCATAAGTGATATCTTATGATAAGTTTCTTTTTCTGTGTGACTTATTTCACTTAGAATCATCGTACCTGAATCCACCCATTTTGCTGCTACTGGTCTTATGACATTGATTTCATGGCTGAGGGATATTCCATCGTACGTAAGTACCACAATTTTTTGAACCATTTTTATATTTCCTGGGATATTTAAGGTGTACCCAAGTTGAGGTCCTTGTAAGCAGTGCAGCCCTAAATTTTGGGGTGGCTGTGTCTTTTTGATTTTCAGTTTTCCCAAGGTATATTCCCTAGACTGGAAGTGCCCTTGGCTCTGTAGCTCTGTTGTTTACTTGTTTTAGGGAACACAATGCACTCCTCCAGAGAGGCAGTTGGCAATTTACATCCCGCCCATCAGCATAACAAGGCTCCCTGTTCTCCAGGGCCTGTCTTGCCTTTCTGGTTTTTACACATTTTGTGGATGTCCCTTTTGACCGGTGGGAAGTGATACTTCTTTGTAGTGCAGATTTGCATTGCCCGCTTGCTTGCTTGGCCAAAAAGGGCATATGCGTTTTCTCCTGAATATATTCAGGAGAAAACGCATACGTCCTTTTTGGCCAAGTGCATCATTGTCAAAGTTATGCCCCTCTTCCTGTGCTTTAAAGGCGATTCCAACGTACCTCTGGAAATCTGTTTCCTGCTATTCTGCCTCGCTTTCAAGTCCGCCTCAGTGCCTTCCCTCAACAGATTTTTGGACGATAGTTGTCCTTTATTACTCGGCCAGTTTGTGAATTGCTGTGCCCCTGAGCTCCATTTTTCAACTCGTTTTTGGTGAGCTGACCGCAAGTCCAAAATTTTGGTTCAGGATCTATACTGATTCCCGGTGGGTGGCTGAGACTTTGGTTAATTCTTCTTCCTGCCGGGAAATTACAGTGATATGTGCCCGTCCAAATGCCTAACAGCTACTCTCTCATTGGTTCTCCCTCTTCCCTTTCATCCTCTGCCAAATTGGCAACCTGTGGGAACCAGGAGGTTAAAGGGGCTGTCTCTCCAAGTTGGGAGGTTGATAATAAAGCAGATGGAAAGTCAAACCGGAGCACCAGGAGAGGGACTATTCGTTGAGTTTTAGAAACCTTTCATATTCACAGTGTGTCCGTTCTCTAGGATTCCCGTACATGTTATATCTGTAGTAATATTCCCTTCACCCTGGAGAGTTGGGACCCATGGAATGTGTGCCATGCATTATTGCTTTAAAGGGTGTGCATTTGCTCACCCAATCTCACCAATCCTCTCAGTCCCAAGTGTCCAGCCTTATGCCACATCCAGCTGTCATTGTAGATAGGGTCATTTCAGGTTTCATCAGAGACCCTGAAGGAATTGTAAAGAATTTCCCAGTTTTTTTGTTTTATTTTTGAAATTCCTTTTTATAGTGGGTTTGAGCTGATTCTCGCTGCCATATTTATCCCAGTCTAGACACACTTGATTCCCTTACAGAGACATATCAATACATAGGTTTTAAGATTCTTACTAGTCAGATATATTCCTCTGCGGGAAATATGGGGTTTTGAGTCCCTTTCACTGAGGAAGGTGTAGGTCTTGTCTATTCCATAGTTGGTTTTTGGAACGGTACCTGTGCTTATATCAAACTCTGGTTTTATGCATCACCCCACCTCTCCTTCCCCCTTAAGCAGGCATAAGAGTGTTTTCTAAATGTGAGACACTGTTCTCTTTCCTAACTCAGTTCAAGTGTAGCCATGTTTACAGGATCTTCATAAGTGATATCTTATGATAAGTTTCTTTTTCTGTGTGACTTATTTCACTTAGAATCATCGTACCTGAATCCACCCATTTTGCTGCTACTGGTCTTATGACATTGATTTCATGGCTGAGGGATATTCCATCGTACGTAAGTACCACAATTTTTTGAACCATTTTTATATTTCCTGGGATATTTAAGGTGTACCCAAGTTGAGGTCCTTGTAAGCAGTGCAGCCCTAAATTTTGGGGTGGCTGTGTCTTTTTGATTTTCAGTTTTCCCAAGGTATATTCCCTAGACTGGAAGTGCCCTTGGCTCTGTAGCTCTGTTGTTTACTTGTTTTAGGGAACACAATGCACTCCTCCAGAGAGGCAGTTGGCAATTTACATCCCGCCCATCAGCATAACAAGGCTCCCTGTTCTCCAGGGCCTGTCTTGCCTTTCTGGTTTTTACACATATTGTGGATGTCCCTTTAGACCGGTGGGAAGTGATACTTCTTTGTAGTGCAGATTTGCATTGCCCGCTTTCTTGCTTGGCCAAAAAGGGCGTATGCGTTTTCTCCTGAATATATTCAGGAGAAAACGCATACGCCCTTTTTGGCCAAGTGCATCATTGTCGAAGTTGTGCCCCTCTTCCTGTGCTTTAAAGGCGATTCCAACGTACCTCTTGAAATCTGTTTCCTGCTATTCTGCCTCGCTTTCAAGTCCGCCTCGTTGCCTTCCCTCAACAGATTTTTGGACGATAATTGTCCTTTATTACTGGGCCAGTTTGTGAATTGCTGTGCCCCTGAGCTCCATTTTTCAACTCGTTTTTGGTGAGCTGACCGCAAGTCCAAAATTTTGGTTCAGGATCTATACTGATTCCCGGTGGGTGGCTGAGACTTTGGTTAATTCTTCTTCCTGCCGGGAAATTACAGTGATATGTGCCCGTCCAAATGCCTAACAGCTACTCTCTCATTGGTTCTCCCTCTTCCCTTTCATCCTCTGCCAAATTGGCAACCTGTGCGAACCAGGAGGTTAAAGGGGCTGTCTCTCCAAGTTGGGAGGTTGATAATAAAGCAGATGGAAAGTCAAACCGGAGCACCAGGAGAGGGACTATTCGTTGAGTTTTAGAAACCTTTCGTATTCACAGTGTGTCCGTTCTCTAGGATTCCCGTACATGTTATATCTGTAGTAATATTCCCTTCAACCTGGAGAGTTGGGACCCATGGAATGTGTGCCATGCATTATTGCTTTAAAGGGTCTGCATTTGCTCACCCAATCTCACCAATCCTCTCAGTCCCAAGTGTCCAGCCTTATGCCACATCCAGCTGTCATTGTAGATAGGGTCATTTCAGGTTTCATCAGAGACCCTGAAGGAATTGTAAAGAATTTCCCAGTTTTTTTGTTTTATTTTTGAAATTCCTTTTTATAGTGGGTTTGAGCTGATTCTCGCTGCCATATTTATCCCAGTCTAGACACACTTGATTCCCTTACGGAGACATATCAATACATAGGTTTTAAGATTCTTACTAGTCAGATATATTCCTCTGCGGGAAATATGGGGTTTTGAGTCCCTTTCACTGAGGAAGGTGTAGGTCTTGTCTATTTCATAGTTGGTTTTTGGAACGGTACTTGTTCTTATATCAAACTCTGGTTTTATGCATCACCCCACCTCTCCTTCCCCCTTAAGCAGGCATAAGAGTGTTTTCTAAATGTGAGACACTGTTCTCTTTCCTAACTCAGTTCAAGTGTAGCCATGTTTACAGGATCTTCATAAGTGATATCTTATGATAAGTTTCTTTTTCTGTGTGACTTATTTCACTTAGAATCATCGTACCTGAATCCACCCATTTTGCTGCTACTGGTCTTATGACATTGATTTCATGGCTGAGGGATATTCCATCGTACGTAAGTACCACAATTTTTTGAACCATTTTTATATTTCCTGGGATATTTAAGGTGTACCCAAGTTGAGGTCCTTGTAAGCAGTGCAGCCCTAAATTTTGGGGTGGCTGTGTCTTTTTGATTTTCAGTTTTCCCAAGGTATATTCCCTAGACTGGAAGTGCCCTTGGCTCTGTAGCTCTGTTGTTTACTTGTTTTAGGGAACACAATGCACTCCTCCAGAGAGGCAGTTGGCAATTTACATCCCGCCCATCAGCATAACAAGGCTCCCTGTTCTCCAGGGCCTGTCTTGCCTTTCTGGTTTTTACACATTTTGTGGATGTCCCTTTTGACCGGTGGGAAGTGATACTTCTTTGTAGTGCAGATTTGCATTGCCCGCTTGCTTGCTTGGCCAAAAAGGGCATATGCGTTTTCTCCTGAATATATTCAGGAGAAAACGCATACGCCCTTTTTGGCCAAGTGCATCATTGTCGAAGTTATGCCCCTCTTCCTGTGCTTTAAAGGCGATTCCAACGTACCTCTGGAAATCTGATTCCTGCTATTCTGCCTCGCTTTCAAGTCCGCCTCAGTGCCTTCCCTCAACAGATTTTTGGACGATAGTTGTCCTTTATTACTCGGCCAGTTTGTGAATTGCTGTGCCCCTGAGCTCCATTTTTCAACTCGTTTTTGGTGAGCTGACCGCAAGTCCAAAATTTTGGTTCAGGATCTATACTGATTCCCGGTGGGTGGCTGAGACTTTGGTTAATTCTTCTTCCTGCCGGGAAATTACAGTGATATGTGCCCGTCCAAATGCCTAACAGCTACTCTCTCATTGGTTCTCCCTCTTCCCTTTCATCCTCTGCCAAATTGGCAACCTGTGGGAACCAGGAGGTTAAAGGGGCTGTCTCTCCAAGTTGGGAGGTTGATAATAAAGCAGATGGAAAGTCAAACCGGAGCACCAGGAGAGGGACTATTCGTTGAGTTTTAGAAACCTTTCATATTCACAGTGTGTCCGTTCTCTAGGATTCCCGTACATGTTATATCTGTAGTAATATTCCCTTCACCCTGGAGAGTTGGGACCCATGGAATGTGTGCCATGCATTATTGCTTTAAAGGGTGTGCATTTGCTCACCCAATCTCACCAATCCTCTCAGTCCCAAGTGTCCAGCCTTATGCCACATCCAGCTGTCATTGTAGATAGGGTCATTTCAGGTTTCATCAGAGACCCTGAAGGAATTGTAAAGAATTTCCCAGTTTTTTTGTTTTATTTTTGAAATTCCTTTTTATAGTGGGTTTGAGCTGATTCTCGCTGCCATATTTATCCCAGTCTAGACACACTTGATTCCCTTACAGAGACATATCAATACATAGGTTTTAAGATTCTTACTAGTCAGATATATTCCTCTGCGGGAAATATGGGGTTTTGAGTCCCTTTCACTGAGGAAGGTGTAGGTCTTGTCTATTCCATAGTTGGTTTTTGGAACGGTACCTGTGCTTATATCAAACTCTGGTTTTATGCATCACCCCACCTCTCCTTCCCCCTTAAGCAGGCATAAGAGTGTTTTCTAAATGTGAGACACTGTTCTCTTTCCTAACTCAGTTCAAGTGTAGCCATGTTTACAGGATCTTCATAAGTGATATCTTATGATAAGTTTCTTTTTCTGTGTGACTTATTTCACTTAGAATCATCGTACCTGAATCCACCCATTTTGCTGCTACTGGTCTTATGACATTGATTTCATGGCTGAGGGATATTCCATCGTACGTAAGTACCACAATTTTTTGAACCATCTTTATATTTCCTGGGATATTTAAGGTGTACCCAAGTTGAGGTCCTTGTAAGCAGTGCAGCCCTAAATTTTGGGGTGGCTGTGTCTTTTTGATTTTCAGTTTTCCCAAGGTATATTCCCTAGACTGGAAGTGCCCTTGGCTCTGTAGCTCTGTTGTTTACTTGTTTTAGGGAACACAATGCACTCCTCCAGAGAGGCAGTTGGCAATTTACATCCCGCCCATCAGCATAACAAGGCTCCCTGTTCTCCAGGGCCTGTCTTGCCTTTCTGGTTTTTACACATTTTGTGGATGTCCCTTTTGACCGGTGGGAAGTGATACTTCTTTGTAGTGCAGATTTGCATTGCCCGCTTGCTTGCTTGGCCAAAAAGGGCGTATGCGTTTTCTCCTGAATATATTCAGGAGAAAACGCATACGCCCTTTTTGGCCAAGTGCATCATTGTCGAAGTTGTGCCCCTCTTCCTGTGCTTTAAAGGCGATTCCAACGTACCTCTGGAAATCTGTTTCCTGCTATTCTGCCTCGCTTTCAAGTCCGCCTCGTTGCCTTCCCTCAACAGATTTTTGGACGATAGTTGTCCTTTATTACTCGGCCAGTTTGTGAATTGCTGTGCCCCTGAGCTCCATTTTTCAACTCGTTTTTGGTGAGCTGACCGCAAGTCCAAAATTTTGGTTCAGGATCTATACTGATTCCCGGTGGGTGGCTGAGACTTTGGTTAATTCTTCTTCCTGCCGGGAAATTACAGTGATATGTGCCCGTCCAAATGCCTAACAGCTACTCTCTCATTGGTTCTCCCTCTTCCCTTTCATCCTCTGCCAAATTGGCAACCTGTGCGAACCAGGAGGTTAAAGGGGCTGTCTCTCCAAGTTGGGAGGTTGATAATAAAGCAGATGGAAAGTCAAACCGGAGCACCAGGAGAGGGACTATTCGTTGAGTTTTAGAAACCTTTCGTATTCACAGTGTGTCCGTTCTCTAGGATTCCCGTACATGTTATATCTGTAGTAATATTCCCTTCAACCTGGAGAGTTGGGACCCATGGAATGTGTGCCATGCATTATTGCTTTAAAGGGTCTGCATTTGCTCACCCAATCTCACCAATCCTCTCAGTCCCAAGTGTCCAGCCTTATGCCACATCCAGCTGTCATTGTAGATAGGGTCATTTCAGGTTTCATCAGAGACCCTGAAGGAATTGTAAAGAATTTCCCAGTTTTTTTGTTTTATTTTTGAAATTCCTTTTTATAGTGGGTTTGAGCTGATTCTCGCTGCCATATTTATCCCAGTCTAGACACACTTGATTCCCTTACGGAGACATATCAATACATAGGTTTTAAGATTCTTACTAGTCAGATATATTCCTCTGCGGGAAATATGGGGTTTTGAGTCCCTTTCACTGAGGAAGCTGTAGGTCTTGTCTATTCCATAGTTGGTTTTTGGAACGGTACCTGTGCTTATATCAAACTCTGGTTTTATGCATCACCCCACCTCTCCTTCCCCCTTAAGCAGGCATAAGAGTGTTTTCTAAATGTGAGACACTGTTCTCTTTCCTAACTCAGTTCAAGTGTAGCCATGTTTACAGGATCTTCATAAGTGATATCTTATGATAAGTTTCTTTTTCTGTGTGACTTATTTCACTTAGAATCATCGTACCTGAATCCACCCATTTTGCTGCTACTGGTCTTATGACATTGATTTCATGGCTGAGGGATATTCCATCGTACGTAAGTACCACAATTTTTTGAACCATTTTTATATTTCCTGGGATATTTAAGGTGTACCCAAGTTGAGGTCCTTGTAAGCAGTGCAGCCCTAAATTTTGGGGTGGCTGTGTCTTTTTGATTTTCAGTTTTCCCAAGGTATATTCCCTAGACTGGAAGTGCCCTTGGCTCTGTAGCTCTGTTGTTTACTTGTTTTAGGGAACACAATGCACTCCTCCAGAGAGGCAGTTGGCAATTTACATCCCGCCCATCAGCATAACAAGGCTCCCTGTTCTCCAGGGCCTGTCTTGCCTTTCTGGTTTTTACACATTTTGTGGATGTCCCTTTTGACCGGTGGGAAGTGATACTTCTTTGTAGTGCAGATTTGCATTGCCCGCTTGCTTGCTTGGCCAAAAAGGGCGTATGCGTTTTCTCCTGAATATATTCAGGAGAAAACGCATACGCCCTTTTTGGCCAAGTGCATCATTGTCGAAGTTGTGCCCCTCTTCCTGTGCTTTAAAGGCGATTCCAACGTACCTCTGGAAATCTGTTTCCAGCTATTCTGCCTCGCTTTCAAGTCCGCCTCGTTGCCTTCCCTCAACAGATTTTTGGACGATAGTTGTCCTTTATTACTCGGCCAGTTTGTGAATTGCTGTGCCCCTGAGCTCCATTTTTCAACTCGTTTTTGGTGAGCTGACCGCAAGTCCAAAATTTTGGTTCAGGATCTATACTGATTCCCGGTGGGTGGCTGAGACTTTGGTTAATTCTTCTTCCTGCCGGGAAATTACAGTGATATGTGCCCGTCCAAATGCCTAACAGCTACTCTCTCATTGGTTCTCCCTCTTCCCTTTCATCCTCTGCCAAATTGGCAACCTGTGCGAACCAGGAGGTTAAAGGGGCTGTCTCTCCAAGTTGGGAGGTTGATAATAAAGCAGATGGAAAGTCAAACCGGAGCACCAGGAGAGGGACTATTCGTTGAGTTTTAGAAACCTTTCGTATTCACAGTGTGTCCGTTCTCTAGGATTCCCGTACATGTTATATCTGTAGTAATATTCCCTTCAACCTGGAGAGTTGGGACCCATGGAATGTGTGCCATGCATTATTGCTTTAAAGGGTCTGCATTTGCTCACCCAATCTCACTAATCCTCTCAGTCCCAAGTGTCCAGCCTTATGCCACATCCAGCTGTCATTGTAGATAGGGTCATTTCAGGTTTCATCAGAGACCCTGAAGGAATTGTAAAGAATTTCCCAGTTTTTTTGTTTTATTTTTGAAATTCCTTTTTATAGTGGGTTTGAGCTGATTCTCGCTGCCATATTTATCCCAGTCTAGACACACTTGATTCCCTTACGGAGACATATCAATACATAGGTTTTAAGATTCTTACTAGTCAGATATATTCCTCTGCGGGAAATATGGGGTTTTGAGTCCCTTTCACTGAGGAAGGTGTAGGTCTTGTCTATTCCATAGTTGGTTTTTGGAACGGTACCTGTGCTTATATCAAACTCTGGTTTTATGCATCACCCCACCTCTCCTTCCCCCTTAAGCAGGCATAAGAGTGTTTTCTAAATGTGAGACACTGTTCTCTTTCCTAACTCAGTTCAAGTGTAGCCATGTTTACAGGATCTTCATAAGTGATACCTTATGATAAGTTTCTTTTTCTGTGTGACTTATTTCACTTAGAATCATCGTACCTGAATCCACCCATTTTGCTGCTACTGGTCTTATGACATTGATTTCATGGCTGAGGGATATTCCATCGTACGTAAGTACCACAATTTTTTGAACCATCTTTATATTTCCTGGGATATTTAAGGTGTACCCAAGTTGAGGTCCTTGTAAGCAGTGCAGCCCTAAATTTTGGGGTGGCTGTGTCTTTTTGATTTTCAGTTTTCCCAAGGTATATTCCCTAGACTGGAAGTGCCCTTGGCTCTGTAGCTCTGTTCTTTACTTGTTTTAGGGAACACAATGCACTCCTCCAGAGAGGCAGTTGGCAATTTACATCCCGCCCATCAGCATAACAAGGCTCCCTGTTCTCCAGGGCCTGTCTTGCCTTTCTGGTTTTTACACATTTTGTGGATGTCCCTTTTGACCGGTGGGAAGTGATACTTCTTTGTAGTGCAGATTTGCATTGCCCGCTTGCTTGCTTGGCCAAAAAGGGCGTATGCGTTTTCTCCTGAATATATTCAGGAGAAAACGCATACGCCCTTTTTGGCCAAGTGCATCATTGTCGAAGTTGTGCCCCTCTTCCTGTGCTTTAAAGGCGATTCCAACGTACCTCTGGAAATCTGTTTCCTGCTATTCTGCCTCGCTTTCAAGTCCGCCTCGTTGCCTTCCCTCAACAGATTTTTGGACGATAGTTGTCCTTTATTACTCGGCCAGTTTGTGAATTGCTGTGCCCCTGAGCTCCATTTTTCAACTCGTTTTTGGTGAGCTGACCGCAAGTCCAAAATTTTGGTTCAGGATCTATACTGATTCCCGGTGGGTGGCTGAGACTTTGGTTAATTCTTCTTCCTGCCGGGAAATTACAGTGATATGTGCCCGTCCAAATGCCTAACAGCTACTCTCTCATTGGTTCTCCCTCTTCCCTTTCATCCTCTGCCAAATTGGCAACCTGTGCGAACCAGGAGGTTAAAGGGGCTGTCTCTCCAAGTTGGGAGGTAGATAATAAAGCAGATGGAAAGTCAAACCGGAGCACCAGGAGAGGGACTATTCGTTGAGTTTTAGAAACCTTTCGTATTCACAGTGTGTCCGTTCTCTAGGATTCCCGTACATGTTATATCTGTAGTAATATTCCCTTCAACCTGGAGAGTTGGGACCCATGGAATGTGTGCCATGCATTATTGCTTTAAAGGGTCTGCATTTGCTCACCCAATCTCACCAATCCTCTCAGTCCCAAGTGTCCAGCCTTATGCCACATCCAGCTGTCATTGTAGATAGGGTCATTTCAGGTTTCATCAGAGACCCTGAAGGAATTGTAAAGAATTTCCCAGTTTTTTTGTTTTATTTTTGAAATTCCTTTTTATAGTGGGTTTGAGCTGATTCTCGCTGCCATATTTATCCCAGTCTAGACACACTTGATTCCCTTACGGAGACATATCAATACATAGGTTTTAAGATTCTTACTAGTCAGATATATTCCTCTGCGGGAAATATGGGGTTTTGAGTCCCTTTCACTGAGGAAGCTGTAGGTCTTGTCTATTCCATAGTTGGTTTTTGGAACGGTACCTGTGCTTATATCAAACTCTGGTTTTATGCATCACCCCACCTCTCCTTCCCCCTTAAGCAGGCATAAGAGTGTTTTCTAAATGTGAGACACTGTTCTCTTTCCTAACTCAGTTCAAGTGTAGCCATGTTTACAGGATCTTCATAAGTGATATCTTATGATAAGTTTCTTTTTCTGTGTGACTTATTTCACTTAGAATCATCGTACCTGAATCCACCCATTTTGCTGCTACTGGTCTTATGACATTGATTTCATGGCTGAGGGATATTCCATCGTACGTAAGTACCACAATTTTTTGAACCATTTTTATATTTCCTGGGATATTTAAGGTGTACCCAAGTTGAGGTCCTTGTAAGCAGTGCAGCCCTAAATTTT
Source organism: Hyperoodon ampullatus (assembly GCF_949752795.1). Classification (NCBI taxonomy): domain Eukaryota; kingdom Metazoa; phylum Chordata; class Mammalia; order Artiodactyla; family Ziphiidae; genus Hyperoodon; species Hyperoodon ampullatus. The sequence goes on along the minus strand of NW_027640625.1, from coordinate 2,613,012 downwards.
GGGGTGGCTGTGTCTTTTTGATTTTCAGTTTTCCCAAGGTATATTCCCTAGACTGGAAGTGCCCTTGGCTCTGTAGCTCTGTTGTTTACTTGTTTTAGGGAACACAATGCACTCCTCCAGAGAGGCAGTTGGCAATTTACATCCCGCCCATCAGCATAACAAGGCTCCCTGTTCTCCAGGGCCTGTCTTGCCTTTCTGGTTTTTACACATTTTGTGGATGTCCCTTTTGACCGGTGGGAAGTGATACTTCTTTGTAGTGCAGATTTGCATTGCCCGCTTGCTTGCTTGGCCAAAAAGGGCGTATGCGTTTTCTCCTGAATATATTCAGGAGAAAACGCATACGCCCTTTTTGGCCAAGTGCATCATTGTCGAAGTTGTGCCCCTCTTCCTGTGCTTTAAAGGCGATTCCAACGTACCTCTGGAAATCTGTTTCCTGCTATTCTGCCTCGCTTTGAAGTCCGCCTCGTTGCCTTCCCTCAACAGATTTTTGGACGATAGTTGTCCTTTATTACTCGGCCAGTTTGTGAATTGCTGTGCCCCTGAGCTCCATTTTTCAACTCGTTTTTGGTGAGCTGACCGCAAGTCCAAAATTTTGGTTCAGGATCTATACTGATTCCCGGTGGGTGGCTGAGACTTTGGTTAATTCTTCTTCCTGCCGGGAAATTACAGTGATATGTGCCCGTCCAAATGCCTAACAGCTACTCTCTCATTGGTTCTCCCTCTTCCCTTTCATCCTCTGCCAAATTGGCAACCTGTGCGAACCAGGAGGTTAAAGGGGCTGTCTCTCCAAGTTGGGAGGTTGATAATAAAGCAGATGGAAAGTCAAACCGGAGCACCAGGAGAGGGACTATTCGTTGAGTTTTAGAAACCTTTCGTATTCACAGTGTGTCCGTTCTCTAGGATTCCCGTACATGTTATATCTGTAGTAATATTCCCTTCAACCTGGAGAGTTGGGACCCATGGAATGTGTGCCATGCATTATTGCTTTAAAGGGTCTGCATTTGCTCACCCAATCTCACCAATCCTCTCAGTCCCAAGTGTCCAGCCTTATGCCACATCCAGCTGTCATTGTAGATAGGGTCATTTCAGGTTTCATCAGAGACCCTGAAGGAATTGTAAAGAATTTCCCAGTTTTTTTGTTTTATTTTTGAAATTCCTTTTTATAGTGGGTTTGAGCTGATTCTCGCTGCCATATTTATCCCAGTCTAGACACACTTGATTCCCTTACGGAGACATATCAATACATAGGTTTTAAGATTCTTACTAGTCAGATATATTCCTCTGCGGGAAATATGGGGTTTTGAGTCCCTTTCACTGAGGAAGGTGTAGGTCTTGTCTATTCCATAGTTGGTTTTTGGAACGGTACCTGTGCTTATATCAAACTCTGGTTTTATGCATCACCCCACCTCTCCTTCCCCCTTAAGCAGGCATAAGAGTGTTTTCTAAATGTGAGACACTGTTCTCTTTCCTAACTCAGTTCAAGTGTAGCCATGTTTACAGGATCTTCATAAGTGATATCTTATGATAAGTTTCTTTTTCACTGTGACTTATTTCACTTAGAATCATCGTACCTGAATCCACCCATTTTGCTGCTACTGGTCTTATGACATTGATTTCATGGCTGAGGGATATTCCATCGTACATAAGTACCACAATTTTTTGAACCATTTTTATATTTCCCTGGATATTTAAGGTGTACCCAAGTTGAGGTCCTTGTAAGCAGTGCAGCCCTAAATTTTGGGGTGGCTGTGTCTTTTTGATTTTCAGTTTTCCCAAGGTATATTCCCTAGACTGGAAGTGCCCTTGGCTCTGTAGCTCTGTTGTTTACTTGTTTTAGGGAACACAATGCACTCCTGAAGAGAGGCAGTTGGCAATTTACATCCCGCCCATCAGCATAACAAGGCTCCTTGTTCTCCAGGGCCTGTCTTGCCTTTCTGGTTTTTACACATTTTGTGGATGTCCCTTTAGACCGGTGGGAAGTGATACTTCTTTGTAGTGCAGATTTGCATTGCCCGCTTGCTTGCTTGGCCAAAAAGGGCGTATGCGTTTTCTCCTGAATATATTCAGGAGAAAACGCATACGCCCTTTTTGGCCAAGTGCATCATTGTCGAAGTTGTGCCCCTCTTCCTGTGCTTTAAAGGCGATTCCAACGTACCTCTTGAAATCTGTTTCCTGCTATTCTGCCTCGCTTTCAAGTCCGCCTCGTTGCCTTCCCTCAACAGATTTTTGGACGATAATTGTCCTTTATTACTGGGCCAGTTTGTGAATTGCTGTGCCCCTGAGCTCCATTTTTCAACTCGTTTTTGGTGAGCTGACCGCAAGTCCAAAATTTTGGTTCAGGATCTATACTGATTCCCGGTGGGTGGCTGAGACTTTGGTTAATTCTTCTTCCTGCCGGGAAATTACAGTGATATGTGCCCGTCCAAATGCCTAACAGCTACTCTCTCATTGGTTCTCCCTCTTCCCTTTCATCCTCTGCCAAATTGGCAACCTGTGCGAACCAGGAGGTTAAAGGGGCTGTCTCTCCAAGTTGGGAGGTTGATAATAAAGCAGATGGAAAGTCAAACCGGAGCACCAGGAGAGGGACTATTCGTTGAGTTTTAGAAACCTTTCGTATTCACAGTGTGTCCGTTCTCTAGGATTCCCGTACATGTTATATCTGTAGTAATATTCCCTTCAACCTGGAGAGTTGGGACCCATGGAATGTGTGCCATGCATTATTGCTTTAAAGGGTCTGCATTTGCTCACCCAATCTCACCAATCCTCTCAGTCCCAAGTGTCCAGCCTTATGCCACATCCAGCTGTCATTGTAGATAGGGTCATTTCAGGTTTCATCAGAGACCCTGAAGGAATTGTAAAGAATTTCCCAGTTTTTTTGTTTTATTTTTGAAATTCCTTTTTATAGTGGGTTTGAGCTGATTCTCGCTGCCATATTTATCCCAGTCTAGACACACTTGATTCCCTTACGGAGACATATCAATACATAGGTTTTAAGATTCTTACTAGTCAGATATATTCCTCTGCGGGAAATATGGGGTTTTGAGTCCCTTTCACTGAGGAAGGTGTAGGTCTTGTCTATTCCATAGTTGGTTTTTGGAACGGTACCTGTGCTTATATCAAACTCTGGTTTTATGCATCACCCCACCTCTCCTTCCCCCTTAAGCAGGCATAAGAGTGTTTTCTAAATGTGAGACACTGTTCTCTTTCCTAACTCAGTTCAAGTGTAGCCATGTTTACAGGATCTTCATAAGTGATATCTTATGATAAGTTTCTTTTTCTGTGTGACTTATTTCACTTAGAATCATCGTACCTGAATCCACCCATTTTGCTGCTACTGGTCTTATGACATTGATTTCATGGCTGAGGGATATTCCATCGTACGTAAGTACCACAATTTTTTGAACCATTTTTATATTTCCTGGGATATTTAAGGTGTACCCAAGTTGAGGTCCTTGTAAGCAGTGCAGCCCTAAATTTTGGGGTGGCTGTGTCTTTTTGATTTTCAGTTTTCCCAAGGTATATTCCCTAGACTGGAAGTGCCCTTGGCTCTGTAGCTCTGTTGTTTACTTGTTTTAGGGAACACAATGCACTCCTCCAGAGAGGCAGTTGGCAATTTACATCCCGCCCATCAGCATAACAAGGCTCCCTGTTCTCCAGGGCCTGTCTTGCCTTTCTGGTTTTTACACATTTTGTGGATGTCCCTTTTGACCGGTGGGAAGTGATACTTCTTTGTAGTGCAGATTTGCATTGCCCGCTTGCTTGCTTGGCCAAAAAGGGCGTATGCGTTTTCTCCTGAATATATTCAGGAGAAAACGCATACGCCCTTTTTGGCCAAGTGCATCATTGTCGAAGTTGTGCCCCTCTTCCTGTGCTTTAAAGGCGATTCCAACGTACCTCTGGAAATCTGTTTCCTGCTATTCTGCCTCGCTTTCAAGTCCGCCTCGTTGCCTTCCCTCAACAGATTTTTGGACGATAGTTGTCCTTTATTACTCGGCCAGTTTGTGAATTGCTGTGCCCCTGAGCTCCATTTTTCAACTCGTTTTTGGTGAGCTGACCGCAAGTCCAAAATTTTGGTTCAGGATCTATACTGATTCCCGGTGGGTGGCTGAGACTTTGGTTAATTCTTCTTCCTGCCGGGAAATTACAGTGATATGTGCCCGTCCAAATGCCTAACAGCTACTCTCTCATTGGTTCTCCCTCTTCCCTTTCATCCTCTGCCAAATTGGCAACCTGTGCGAACCAGGAGGTTAAAGGGGCTGTCTCTCCAAGTTGGGAGGTTGATAATAAAGCAGATGGAAAGTCAAACCGGAGCACCAGGAGAGGGACTATTCGTTGAGTTTTAGAAACCTTTCGTATTCACAGTGTGTCCGTTCTCTAGGATTCCCGTACATGTTATATCTGTAGTAATATTCCCTTCAACCTGGAGAGTTGGGACCCATGGAATGTGTGCCATGCATTATTGCTTTAAAGGGTCTGCATTTGCTCACCCAATCTCACCAATCCTCTCAGTCCCAAGTGTCCAGCCTTATGCCACATCCAGCTGTCATTGTAGATAGGGTCATTTCAGGTTTCATCAGAGACCCTGAAGGAATTGTAAAGAATTTCCCAGTTTTTTTGTTTTATTTTTGAAATTCCTTTTTATAGTGGGTTTGAGCTGATTCTCGCTGCCATATTTATCCCAGTCTAGACACACTTGATTCCCTTACGGAGACATATCAATACATAGGTTTTAAGATTCTTACTAGTCAGATATATTCCTCTGCGGGAAATATGGGGTTTTGAGTCCCTTTCACTGAGGAAGCTGTAGGTCTTGTCTATTCCATAGTTGGTTTTTGGAACGGTACCTGTGCTTATATCAAACTCTGGTTTTATGCATCACCCCACCTCTCCTTCCCCCTTAAGCAGGCATAAGAGTGTTTTCTAAATGTGAGACACTGTTCTCTTTCCTAACTCAGTTCAAGTGTAGCCATGTTTACAGGATCTTCATAAGTGATATCTTATGATAAGTTTCTTTTTCACTGTGACTTATTTCACTTAGAATCATCGTACCTGAATCCACCCATTTTGCTGCTACTGGTCTTATGACATTGATTTCATGGCTGAGGGATATTCCATCGTACATAAGTACCACAATTTTTTGAACCATTTTTATATTTCCCTGGATATTTAAGGTGTACCCAAGTTGAGGTCCTTGTAAGCAGTGCAGCCCTAAATTTTGGGGTGGCTGTGTCTTTTTGATTTTCAGTTTTCCCAAGGTATATTCCCTAGACTGGAAGTGCCCTTGGCTCTGTAGCTCTGTTGTTTACTTGTTTTAGGGAACACAATGCACTCCTGAAGAGAGGCAGTTGGCAATTTACATCCCGCCCATCAGCATAACAAGGCTCCTTGTTCTCCAGGGCCTGTCTTGCCTTTCTGGTTTTTACACATTTTGTGGATGTCCCTTTAGACCGGTGGGAAGTGATACTTCTTTGTAGTGCAGATTTGCATTGCCCGCTTGCTTGCTTGGCCAAAAAGGGCGTATGCGTTTTCTCCTGAATATATTCAGGAGAAAACGCATACGCCCTTTTTGGCCAAGTGCATCATTGTCGAAGTTGTGCCCCTCTTCCTGTGCTTTAAAGGCGATTCCAACGTACCTCTTGAAATCTGTTTCCTGCTATTCTGCCTCGCTTTCAAGTCCGCCTCGTTGCCTTCCCTCAACAGATTTTTGGACGATAATTGTCCTTTATTACTGGGCCAGTTTGTGAATTGCTGTGCCCCTGAGCTCCATTTTTCAACTCGTTTTTGGTGAGCTGACCGCAAGTCCAAAATTTTGGTTCAGGATCTATACTGATTCCCGGTGGGTGGCTGAGACTTTGGTTAATTCTTCTTCCTGCCGGGAAATTACAGTGATATGTGCCCGTCCAAATGCCTAACAGCTACTCTCTCATTGGTTCTCCCTCTTCCCTTTCATCCTCTGCCAAATTGGCAACCTGTGCGAACCAGGAGGTTAAAGGGGCTGTCTCTCCAAGTTGGGAGGTTGATAATAAAGCAGATGGAAAGTCAAACCGGAGCACCAGGAGAGGGACTATTCGTTGAGTTTTAGAAACCTTTCGTATTCACAGTGTGTCCGTTCTCTAGGATTCCCGTACATGTTATATCTGTAGTAATATTCCCTTCAACCTGGAGAGTTGGGACCCATGGAATGTGTGCCATGCATTATTGCTTTAAAGGGTCTGCATTTGCTCACCCAATCTCACCAATCCTCTCAGTCCCAAGTGTCCAGCCTTATGCCACATCCAGCTGTCATTGTAGATAGGGTCATTTCAGGTTTCATCAGAGACCCTGAAGGAATTGTAAAGAATTTCCCAGTTTTTTTGTTTTATTTTTGAAATTCCTTTTTATAGTGGGTTTGAGCTGATTCTCGCTGCCATATTTATCCCAGTCTAGACACACTTGATTCCCTTACGGAGACATATCAATACATAGGTTTTAAGATTCTTACTAGTCAGATATATTCCTCTGCGGGAAATATGGGGTTTTGAGTCCCTTTCACTGAGGAAGGTGTAGGTCTTGTCTATTCCATAGTTGGTTTTTGGAACGGTACCTGTGCTTATATCAAACTCTGGTTTTATGCATCACCCCACCTCTCCTTCCCCCTTAAGCAGGCATAAGAGTGTTTTCTAAATGTGAGACACTGTTCTCTTTCCTAACTCAGTTCAAGTGTAGCCATGTTTACAGGATCTTCATAAGTGATATCTTATGATAAGTTTCTTTTTCTGTGTGACTTATTTCACTTAGAATCATCGTACCTGAATCCACCCATTTTGCTGCTACTGGTCTTATGACATTGATTTCATGGCTGAGGGATATTCCATCGTACGTAAGTACCACAATTTTTTGAACCATTTTTATATTTCCTGGGATATTTAAGGTGTACCCAAGTTGAGGTCCTTGTAAGCAGTGCAGCCCTAAATTTTGGGGTGGCTGTGTCTTTTTGATTTTCAGTTTTCCCAAGGTATATTCCCTAGACTGGAAGTGCCCTTGGCTCTGTAGCTCTGTTGTTTACTTGTTTTAGGGAACACAATGCACTCCTCCAGAGAGGCAGTTGGCAATTTACATCCCGCCCATCAGCATAACAAGGCTCCCTGTTCTCCAGGGCCTGTCTTGCCTTTCTGGTTTTTACACATTTTGTGGATGTCCCTTTTGACCGGTGGGAAGTGATACTTCTTTGTAGTGCAGATTTGCATTGCCCGCTTGCTTGCTTGGCCAAAAAGGGCGTATGCGTTTTCTCCTGAATATATTCAGGAGAAAACGCATACGCCCTTTTTGGCCAAGTGCATCATTGTCGAAGTTGTGCCCCTCTTCCTGTGCTTTAAAGGCGATTCCAACGTACCTCTGGAAATCTGTTTCCTGCTATTCTGCCTCGCTTTCAAGTCCGCCTCGTTGCCTTCCCTCAACAGATTTTTGGACGATAGTTGTCCTTTATTACTCGGCCAGTTTGTGAATTGCTGTGCCCCTGAGCTCCATTTTTCAACTCGTTTTTGGTGAGCTGACCGCAAGTCCAAAATTTTGGTTCAGGATCTATACTGATTCCCGGTGGGTGGCTGAGACTTTGGTTAATTCTTCTTCCTGCCGGGAAATTACAGTGATATGTGCCCGTCCAAATGCCTAACAGCTACTCTCTCATTGGTTCTCCCTCTTCCCTTTCATCCTCTGCCAAATTGGCAACCTGTGCGAACCAGGAGGTTAAAGGGGCTGTCTCTCCAAGTTGGGAGGTTGATAATAAAGCAGATGGAAAGTCAAACCGGAGCACCAGGAGAGGGACTATTCGTTGAGTTTTAGAAACCTTTCGTATTCACAGTGTGTCCGTTCTCTAGGATTCCCGTACATGTTATATCTGTAGTAATATTCCCTTCAACCTGGAGAGTTGGGACCCATGGAATGTGTGCCATGCATTATTGCTTTAAAGGGTCTGCATTTGCTCACCCAATCTCACCAATCCTCTCAGTCCCAAGTGTCCAGCCTTATGCCACATCCAGCTGTCATTGTAGATAGGGTCATTTCAGGTTTCATCAGAGACCCTGAAGGAATTGTAAAGAATTTCCCAGTTTTTTTGTTTTATTTTTGAAATTCCTTTTTATAGTGGGTTTGAGCTGATTCTCGCTGCCATATTTATCCCAGTCTAGACACACTTGATTCCCTTACGGAGACATATCAATACATAGGTTTTAAGATTCTTACTAGTCAGATATATTCCTCTGCGGGAAATATGGGGTTTTGAGTCCCTTTCACTGAGGAAGCTGTAGGTCTTGTCTATTCCATAGTTGGTTTTTGGAACGGTACCTGTGCTTATATCAAACTCTGGTTTTATGCATCACCCCACCTCTCCTTCCCCCTTAAGCAGGCATAAGAGTGTTTTCTAAATGTGAGACACTGTTCTCTTTCCTAACTCAGTTCAAGTGTAGCCATGTTTACAGGATCTTCATAAGTGATATCTTATGATAAGTTTCTTTTTCACTGTGACTTATTTCACTTAGAATCATCGTACCTGAATCCACCCATTTTGCTGCTACTGGTCTTATGACATTGATTTCATGGCTGAGGGATATTCCATCGTACATAAGTACCACAATTTTTTGAACCATTTTTATATTTCCCTGGATATTTAAGGTGTACCCAAGTTGAGGTCCTTGTAAGCAGTGCAGCCCTAAATTTTGGGGTGGCTGTGTCTTTTTGATTTTCAGTTTTCCCAAGGTATATTCCCTAGACTGGAAGTGCCCTTGGCTCTGTAGCTCTGTTGTTTACTTGTTTTAGGGAACACAATGCACTCCTGAAGAGAGGCAGTTGGCAATTTACATCCCGCCCATCAGCATAACAAGGCTCCTTGTTCTCCAGGGCCTGTCTTGCCTTTCTGGTTTTTACACATTTTGTGGATGTCCCTTTAGACCGGTGGGAAGTGATACTTCTTTGTAGTGCAGATTTGCATTGCCCGCTTGCTTGCTTGGCCAAAAAGGGCGTATGCGTTTTCTCCTGAATATATTCAGGAGAAAACGCATACGCCCTTTTTGGCCAAGTGCATCATTGTCGAAGTTGTGCCCCTCTTCCTGTGCTTTAAAGGCGATTCCAACGTACCTCTTGAAATCTGTTTCCTGCTATTCTGCCTCGCTTTCAAGTCCGCCTCGTTGCCTTCCCTCAACAGATTTTTGGACGATAATTGTCCTTTATTACTGGGCCAGTTTGTGAATTGCTGTGCCCCTGAGCTCCATTTTTCAACTCGTTTTTGGTGAGCTGACCGCAAGTCCAAAATTTTGGTTCAGGATCTATACTGATTCCCGGTGGGTGGCTGAGACTTTGGTTAATTCTTCTTCCTGCCGGGAAATTACAGTGATATGTGCCCGTCCAAATGCCTAACAGCTACTCTCTCATTGGTTCTCCCTCTTCCCTTTCATCCTCTGCCAAATTGGCAACCTGTGCGAACCAGGAGGTTAAAGGGGCTGTCTCTCCAAGTTGGGAGGTTGATAATAAAGCAGATGGAAAGTCAAACCGGAGCACCAGGAGAGGGACTATTCGTTGAGTTTTAGAAACCTTTCGTATTCACAGTGTGTCCGTTCTCTAGGATTCCCGTACATGTTATATCTGTAGTAATATTCCCTTCAACCTGGAGAGTTGGGACCCATGGAATGTGTGCCATGCATTATTGCTTTAAAGGGTCTGCATTTGCTCACCCAATCTCACCAATCCTCTCAGTCCCAAGTGTCCAGCCTTATGCCACATCCAGCTGTCATTGTAGATAGGGTCATTTCAGGTTTCATCAGAGACCCTGAAGGAATTGTAAAGAATTTCCCAGTTTTTTTGTTTTATTTTTGAAATTCCTTTTTATAGTGGGTTTGAGCTGATTCTCGCTGCCATATTTATCCCAGTCTAGACACACTTGATTCCCTTACGGAGACATATCAATACATAGGTTTTAAGATTCTTACTAGTCAGATATATTCCTCTGCGGGAAATATGGGGTTTTGAGTCCCTTTCACTGAGGAAGGTGTAGGTCTTGTCTATTCCATAGTTGGTTTTTGGAACGGTACCTGTGCTTATATCAAACTCTGGTTTTATGCATCACCCCACCTCTCCTTCCCCCTTAAGCAGGCATAAGAGTGTTTTCTAAATGTGAGACACTGTTCTCTTTCCTAACTCAGTTCAAGTGTAGCCATGTTTACAGGATCTTCATAAGTGATATCTTATGATAAGTTTCTTTTTCTGTGTGACTTATTTCACTTAGAATCATCGTACCTGAATCCACCCATTTTGCTGCTACTGGTCTTATGACATTGATTTCATGGCTGAGGGATATTCCATCGTACGTAAGTACCACAATTTTTTGAACCATTTTTATATTTCCTGGGATATTTAAGGTGTACCCAAGTTGAGGTCCTTGTAAGCAGTGCAGCCCTAAATTTTGGGGTGGCTGTGTCTTTTTGATTTTCAGTTTTCCCAAGGTATATTCCCTAGACTGGAAGTGCCCTTGGCTCTGTAGCTCTGTTGTTTACTTGTTTTAGGGAACACAATGCACTCCTCCAGAGAGGCAGTTGGCAATTTACATCCCGCCCATCAGCATAACAAGGCTCCCTGTTCTCCAGGGCCTGTCTTGCCTTTCTGGTTTTTACACATTTTGTGGATGTCCCTTTTGACCGGTGGGAAGTGATACTTCTTTGTAGTGCAGATTTGCATTGCCCGCTTGCTTGCTTGGCCAAAAAGGGCGTATGCGTTTTCTCCTGAATATATTCAGGAGAAAACGCATACGTCCTTTTTGGCCAAGTGCATCATTGTCGAAGTTGTGCCCCTCTTCCTGTGCTTTAAAGGCGATTCCAACGTACCTCTGGAAATCTGTTTCCTGCTATTCTGCCTCGCTTTCAAGTCCGCCTCGTTGCCTTCCCTCAACAGATTTTTGGACGATAGTTGTCCTTTATTACTCGGCCAGTTTGTGAATTGCTGTGCCCCTGAGCTCCATTTTTCAACTCGTTTTTGGTGAGCTGACCGCAAGTCCAAAATTTTGGTTCAGGATCTATACTGATTCCCGGTGGGTGGCTGAGACTTTGGTTAATTCTTCTTCCTGCCGGGAAATTACAGTGATATGAGCCCGTCCAAATGCCTAACAGCTACTCTCTCATTGGTTCTCCCTCTTCCCTTTCATCCTCTGCCAAATTGGCAACCTGTGCAAACCAGGAGGTTAAAGGGGCTGTCTCTCCAAGTTGGGAGGTTGATAATAAAGCAGATGGAAAGTCAAACCGGAGCACCAGGAGAGGGACTATTCGTTGAGTTTTAGAAACCTTTCGTATTCACAGTGTGTCCGTTGTCTAGGATTCCCGTACATGTTATATCTGTAGTAATATTCCCTTCAACCTGGAGAGTTGGGACCCATGGAATGTGTGCCATGCATTATTGCTTTAAAGGGTCTGCATTTGCTCACCCAATCTCACCAATCCTCTCCGTCCCAAGTGTCCAGCCTTATGCCACATCCAGCTGTCATTGTAGATAGGGTCATTTCAGGTTTCATCAGAGACCCTGAAGGAATTGTAAAGAATTTCCCAGTTTTTTTGTTTTATTTTTGAAATTCCTTTTTATAGTGGGTTTGAGCTGATTCTCGCTGCCATATTTATCCCAGTCTAAACACTCTTGATTCCCTTACGGAGACATATCAATACATAGGTTTTAAGATTCTTACTAGTCAGATATATTCCTCTGCGGGAAATATGGGGTTTTGAGTCCCTTTCACTGAGGAAGGTGTAGGTCTTCTCTATTCCATAGTTGGTTTTTGGAACGGTACCTGTGCTTATATCAAACTCTGGTTTTATGCATCACCCCACCTCTCCTTCCCCCTTAAGCAGGCATAAGAGTGTTTTCTAAATGTGAGACACTGTTCTCTTTCCTAACTCAGTTCAAGTGTAGCCATGTTTACAGGATCTTCATAAGTGATATCTTATGATAAGTTTCTTTTTCTGTGTGACTTATTTCACTTAGAATCATCGTACCTGAATCCACCCATTTTGCTGCTACTGGTCTTATGACATTGATTTCATGGCTGAGGGATATTCCATCGTACGTAAGTACCACAATTTTTTGAACCATTTTTATATTTCCTGGGATATTTAAGGTGTACCCAAGTTGAGGTCCTTGTAAGCAGTGCAGCCCTAAATTTTGGGGTGGCTGTGTCTTTTTGATTTTCAGTTTTCCCAAGGTATATTCCCTAGACTGGAAGTGCCCTTGGCTCTGTAGCTCTGTTGTTTACTTGTTTTAGGGAACACAATGCACTCCTCCAGAGAGGCAGTTGGCAATTTACATCCCGCCCATCAGCATAACAAGGCTCCCTGTTCTCCAGGGCCTGTCTTGCCTTTCTGGTTTTTACACATTTTGTGGATGTCCCTTTTGACCGGTGGGAAGTGATACTTCTTTGTAGTGCAGATTTGCATTGCCCGCTTGCTTGCTCGGCCAAAAAGGGCGTATGCGTTTTCTCCTGAATATATTCAGGAGAAAACGCATACGCCCTTTTTGGCCAAGTGCATCATTGTCGAAGTTGTGCCCCTCTTCCTGTGCTTTAAAGGCGATTCCAACGTACCTCTGGAAATCTGTTTCCTGCTATTCTGCCTCGCTTTCAAGTCCGCCTCGTTGCCTTCCCTCAACAGATTTTTGGACGATAGTTGTCCTTTATTACTCGGCCAGTTTGTGAATTGCTGTGCCCCTGAGCTCCATTTTTCAACTCGTTTTTGGTGAGCTGACCGCAAGTCCAAAATTTTGGTTCAGGATCTATACTGATTCCCGGTGGGTGGCTGAGACTTTGGTTAATTCTTCTTCCTGCCGGGAAATTACAGTGATATGAGCCCGTCCAAATGCCTAACAGCTACTCTCTCATTGGTTCTCCCTCTTCCCTTTCATCCTCTGCCAAATTGGCAACCTGTGCGAACCAGGAGGTTAAAGGGGCTGTCTCTCCAAGTTGGGAGGTTGATAATAAAGCAGATGGAAAGTCAAACCGGAGCACCAGGAGAGGGACTATTCGTTGAGTTTTAGAAACCTTTCGTATTCACAGTGTGTCCGTTCTCTAGGATTCCCGTACATGTTATATCTGTAGTAATATTCCCTTCAACCTGGAGAGTTGGGACCCATGGAATGTGTGCCATGCATTATTGCTTTAAAGGGTCTGCATTTGCTCACCCAATCTCACCAATCCTCTCAGTCCCAAGTGTCCAGCCTTATGCCACATCCAGCTGTCATTGTAGATAGGGTCATTTCAGGTTTCATCAGAGACCCTGAAGGAATTGTAAAGAATTTCCCAGTTTTTTTGTTTTATTTTTGAAATTCCTTTTTATAGTGGGTTTGAGCTGATTCTCGCTGCCATATTTATCCCAGTCTAGACACACTTGATTCCCTTACGGAGACATATCAATACATAGGTTTTAAGATTCTTACTAGTCAGATATATTCCTCTGCGGGAAATATGGGGTTTTGAGTCCCTTTCACTGAGGAAGGTGTAGGTCTTGTCTATTCCATAGTTGGTTTTTGGAACGGTACCTGTGCTTATATCAAACTCTGGTTTTATGCATCACCCCACCTCTCCTTCCCCCTTAAGCAGGCATAAGAGTGTTTTCTAAATGTGAGACACTGTTCTCTTTCCTAACTCAGTTCAAGTGTAGCCATGTTTACAGGATCTTCATAAGTGATATCTTATGATAAGTTTCTTTTTCTGTGTGACTTATTTCACTTAGAATCATCGTACCTGAATCCACCCATTTTGCTGCTACTGGTCTTATGACATTGATTTCATGGCTGAGGGATATTCCATCGTACGTAAGTACCACAATTTTTTGAACCATTTTTATATTTCCTGGGATATTTAAGGTGTACCCAAGTTGAGGTCCTTGTAAGCAGTGCAGCCCTAAATTTTGGGGTGGCTGTGTCTTTTTGATTTTCAGTTTTCCCAAGGTATATTCCCTAGACTGGAAGTGCCCTTGGCTCTGTAGCTCTGTTGTTTACTTGTTTTAGGGAACACAATGCACTCCTCCAGAGAGGCAGTTGGCAATTTACATCCCGCCCATCAGCATAACAAGGCTCCCTGTTCTCCAGGGCCTGTCTTGCCTTTCTGGTTTTTACACATTTTGTGGATGTCCCTTTTGACCGGTGGGAAGTGATACTTCTTTGTAGTGCAGATTTGCATTGCCCGCTTGCTTGCTTGGCCAAAAAGGGCGTATGCGTTTTCTCCTGAATATATTCAGGAGAAAACGCATACGTCCTTTTTGGCCAAGTGCATCATTGTCGAAGTTGTGCCCCTCTTCCTGTGCTTTAAAGGCGATTCCAACGTACCTCTGGAAATCTGTTTCCTGCTATTCTGCCTCGCTTTCAAGTCCGCCTCGTTGCCTTCCCTCAACAGATTTTTGGACGATAGTTGTCCTTTATTACTCGGCCAGTTTGTGAATTGCTGTGCCCCTGAGCTCCATTTTTCAACTCGTTTTTGGTGAGCTGACCGCAAGTCCAAAATTTTGGTTCAGGATCTATACTGATTCCCGGTGGGTGGCTGAGACTTTGGTTAATTCTTCTTCCTGCCGGGAAATTACAGTGATATGAGCCCGTCCAAATGCCTAACAGCTACTCTCTCATTGGTTCTCCCTCTTCCCTTTCATCCTCTGCCAAATTGGCAACCTGTGCAAACCAGGAGGTTAAAGGGGCTGTCTCTCCAAGTTGGGAGGTTGATAATAAAGCAGATGGAAAGTCAAACCGGAGCACCAGGAGAGGGACTATTCGTTGAGTTTTAGAAACCTTTCGTATTCACAGTGTGTCCGTTGTCTAGGATTCCCGTACATGTTATATCTGTAGTAATATTCCCTTCAACCTGGAGAGTTGGGACCCATGGAATGTGTGCCATGCATTATTGCTTTAAAGGGTCTGCATTTGCTCACCCAATCTCACCAATCCTCTCCGTCCCAAGTGTCCAGCCTTATGCCACATCCAGCTGTCATTGTAGATAGGGTCATTTCAGGTTTCATCAGAGACCCTGAAGGAATTGTAAAGAATTTCCCAGTTTTTTTGTTTTATTTTTGAAATTCCTTTTTATAGTGGGTTTGAGCTGATTCTCGCTGCCATATTTATCCCAGTCTAAACACTCTTGATTCCCTTACGGAGACATATCAATACATAGGTTTTAAGATTCTTACTAGTCAGATATATTCCTCTGCGGGAAATATGGGGTTTTGAGTCCCTTTCACTGAGGAAGGTGTAGGTCTTCTCTATTCCATAGTTGGTTTTTGGAACGGTACCTGTGCTTATATCAAACTCTGGTTTTATGCATCACCCCACCTCTCCTTCCCCCTTAAGCAGGCATAAGAGTGTTTTCTAAATGTGAGACACTGTTCTCTTTCCTAACTCAGTTCAAGTGTAGCCATGTTTACAGGATCTTCATAAGTGATATCTTATGATAAGTTTCTTTTTCTGTGTGACTTATTTCACTTAGAATCATCGTACCTGAATCCACCCATTTTGCTGCTACTGGTCTTATGACATTGATTTCATGGCTGAGGGATATTCCATCGTACGTAAGTACCACAATTTTTTGAACCATTTTTATATTTCCTGGGATATTTAAGGTGTACCCAAGTTGAGGTCCTTGTAAGCAGTGCAGCCCTAAATTTTGGGGTGGCTGTGTCTTTTTGATTTTCAGTTTTCCCAAGGTATATTCCCTAGACTGGAAGTGCCCTTGGCTCTGTAGCTCTGTTGTTTACTTGTTTTAGGGAACACAATGCACTCCTCCAGAGAGGCAGTTGGCAATTTACATCCCGCCCATCAGCATAACAAGGCTCCCTGTTCTCCAGGGCCTGTCTTGCCTTTCTGGTTTTTACACATTTTGTGGATGTCTCTTTTGACCGGTGGGAAGTGATACTTCTTTGTAGTGCAGATTTGCATTGCCCGCTTGCTTGCTTGGCCAAAAAGGGCGTATGCGTTTTCTCCTGAATATATTCAGGAGAAAACGCATACGCCCTTTTTGGCCAAGTGCATCATTGTCGAAGTTGTGCCCCTCTTCCTGTGCTTTAAAGGCGATTCCAACGTACCTCTGGAAATCTGTTTCCTGCTATTCTGCCTCGCTTTCAAGTCCGCCTCGTTGTCTTCCCTCAACAGATTTTTGGACGATAGTCGTTCTTTATTACTCGGCCAGTTTGTGAATTGCTGTGCCCCTGAGCTCCATTTTTCAACTCGTTTTTGGTGAGCTGACCGCAAGTCCAAAATTTTGGTTCAGGATCTATACTGATTCCTGGTGGGTGGCTGAGACTTTGGTTAATTCTTCTTCCTGCCGGGAAATTACAGTGATATGTGCCCGTCCAAATGCCTAACAGCTACTCTCTCATTGGTTCTCCCTCTTCCCTTTCATCCTCTGCCAAATTGGCAACCTGTGCGAACCAGGAGGTTAAAGGGGCTGTCTCTCCAAGTTGGGAGGTTGATAATAAAGCAGATGGAAAGTCAAACCGGAGCACCAGGAGAGGGACTATTCGTTGAGTTTTAGAAACCTTTCGTATTCACAGTGTGTCCGTTCTCTAGGATTCCCGTACATGTTATATCTGTAGTAATATTCCCTTCAACCTGGAGAGTTGGGACCCATGGAATGTGTGCCATGCATTATTGCTTTAAAGGGTCTGCATTTGCTCACCCAGTCTCACCAATCCTCTCAGTCCCAAGTGTCCAGCCTTATGCCACATCCAGCTGTCATTGTAGATAGGGTCATTTCAGGTTTCATCAGAGACCCTGAAGGAATTGTAAAGAATTTCCCAGTTTTTTTGTTTTATTTTTGAAATTCTATTTGTAGTGGGTTTGAGCTGATTCTCGCTGCCATATTTGTCCCAGTCTAGACACACTTGATTCCCTTACGGAGACATATCAATACGTAGCTTTTAAGATTCTTACTAGTCAGATATATTCCTCTGCGGGAAATATGGGGTTTTGAGTCCCTTTCACTGAGGAAGGTGTAGGTCTTGTCTATTCCATAGTTGGTTTTTGGAACGGTACCTGTGCTTATATCAAACTCTGGTTTTATGCATCACCCCACCTCTCCTTCCCCCTTAAGCAGGCATAAGAGTGTTTTCTAAATGTGAGACACTGTTCTCTTTCCTAACTCAGTTCAAGTGTAGCCATGTTTACAGGATCTTCATAAGTGATATCTTATGATAAGTGTCTTTTTCTGTGTGACTTATTTCACTTAGAATCATCGTACCTGAATACACCCATTTTGCTGCTACTGGTCTTATGACATTGATTTCATGGCTGAGGGATATTCCATCGTACGTAAGTACCACAATTTTTTGAACCATTTTTATATTTCCTGGGATATTTAAGGTGTACCCAAGTGGAGGTCCTTGTAAGCAGTGCAGCCCTAAATTTTGGGGTGGCTGTGTCTTTTTGATTTTCAGTTTTCCCAAGGTATATTCCCTAGACTGGAAGTGCCCTTGGCTCTGTAGCTCTGTTGTTTACTTGTTTTAGGGAACACAATGCACTCCTCCAGAGAGGCAGTTGGCAATTTACATCCCGCCCATCAGCATAACAAGGCACCGTGTTCTCCAGGGCCTGTCTTGCCTTTCTGGTTTTTACACATTTTGTGGATGTCCCTTTTGACCGGTGGGAAGTGATACTTCTTTGTAGTGCAGATTTGCATTGCCCGCTTGCTTGCTTGGCCAAAAAGGGCGTATGCGTTTTCTCCTGAATATATTCAGGAGAAAACGCATACGCCCTTTTTGGCCAAGTGCATCATTGTCGAAGTTGTGCCCCTCTTCCTGTGCTTTAAAGGCGATTCCAACGTACCTCTTGAAATCTGTTTCCTGCTATTCTGCCTCGCTTTCAAGTCCGCCTCGTTGCCTTCCCTCAACAGATTTTTGGACGATAGTTGTCCTTTATTACTCGGCCAGTTTGTGAATTGCTGTGCCCCTGAGCTCCATTTTTCAACTCGTTTTTGGTGAGCTGACCGCAAGTCCAAAATTTTGGTTCAGGATCTATACTGATTCCCGGTGGGTGGCTGAGAGTTTGGTTAATTCTTCTTCCTGCCGGGAAATTACAGTGATATGTGCCCGTCCAAATGCCTAACAGCTACTCTCTCATTGGTTCTCCCTCTTCCCTTTCATCCTCTGCCAAATTGGCAACCTGTGCGAACCAGGAGGTTAAAGGGGCTGTCTCTCCAAGTTGGGAGGTTGATAATAAAGCAGATGGAAAGTCAAACCGGAGCACCAGGAGAGGGACTATTCGTTGAGTTTTAGAAACCTTTCGTATTCACAGTGTGTCCGTTCTCTAGGATTCCTGTACATGTTATATCTGTAGTAATATTCCCTTCAACCTGGAGAGTTGGGACCCATGGAATGTGTGCCATGCATTATTGCTTTAAAGCGTCTGCATTTGCTCACCCAATCTCACCAATCCTCTCAGTCCCAAGTGTCCAGCCTTATGCCACATCCAGCTGTCATTGTAGATAGGGTCATTTCAGGTTTCATCAGAGACCCTGAAGGAATTGTAAAGAATTTCCCAGTTTTTTTGTTTTATTTTTGAAATTCCTTTTTATAGTGGGTTTGAGCTGATTCTCGCTGCCATATTTATCCCAGTCTAGACACACTTGATTCCCTTACGGAGACATATCAATACATAGGTTTTAAGATTCTTACTAGTCAGATATATTCCTCTGCGGGAAATATGGGGTTTTGAGTCCCTTTCACTGAGGAAGGTGTAGGTCTTGTCTATTCCATAGTTGGTTTTTGGAACGGTACCTGTGCTTATATCAAACTCTGGTTTTATGCATCACCCCACCTCTCCTTCCCCCTTAAGCAGGCATAAGAGTGTTTTCTAAATGTGAGACACTGTTCTCTTTCCTAACTCAGTTCAAGTGTAGCCATGTTTACAGGATCTTCATAAGTGATATCTTATGATAAGTTTCTTTTTCTGTGTGACTTATTTCACTTAGAATCATCGTACCTGAATCCACCCATTTTGCTGCTACTGGTCTTATGACATTGATTTCATGGCTGAGGGATATTCCATCGTACGTAAGTACCACAATTTTTTGAACCATTTTTATATTTCCTGGGATATTTAAGGTGTACCCAAGTTGAGGTCCTTGTAAGCAGTGCAGCCCTAAATTTTGGGGTGGCTGTGTCTTTTTGATTTTCAGTTTTCCCAAGGTATATTCCCTAGACTGGAAGTGCCCTTGGCTCTGTAGCTCTGTTGTTTACTTGTTTTAGGGAACACAATGCACTCCTCCAGAGAGGCAGTTGGCAATTTACATCCCGCCCATCAGCATAACAAGGCACCCTGTTCTCCAGGGCCTGTCTTGCATTTCTGGTTTTTACACATTTTGTGGATGTCCCTTTTGACTGGTGGGAAGTGATACTTCTTTGTAGTGCAGATTTGCATTGCCCGCTTGCTTGCTTGGCCAAAAAGGGCGTATGCGTTTTCTCCTGAATATATTCAGGAGAAAACACATACGCCCTTTTTGGCCAAGTGCATCATTGTCGAAGTTGTGCCCCTCTTCCTGTGCTTTAAAGGTGATTCCAACGTACCTCTTGAAATCTGTTTCCTGCTATTCTGCCACGCTTTCAAGTCCGCCTCATTGCCTTCCCTCAACAGATTTTTGGACGATAGTTGTCCTTTATTACTCGGCCTGTTTGTGAATTGCTGTGCCCCTGAGCTCCATTATTCAACTCGTTTTTGGTGAGCTGACCGCAAGTCCAAAATTTTGGTTCAGGATCTATACTGATTCCCGGTGGGTGGCTGAGACTTTGGTTAATTCTTCTTCCTGCCGGGAAATTACAGTGATATGTGCCCGTCCAAATGCCTAACAGCTACTCTTTCATTGGTTCTCCCTCTTCCCTTTCATCCTCTGCCAAATTGGCAACCTGTGCGAACCAGGAGGTTAAAGGGGCTGTCTCTCCAAGTTGGGAGGTTGATAATAAAGCAGATGGAAAGTCAAACCGGAGCACCAGGAGAGGGACTATTCGTTGAGTTTTAGAAACCTTTCGTATTCACAGTGTGTCCGTTCTCTAGGATTCCCGTACATGTTATATCTGTAGTAATATTCCCTTCAACCTGGAGAGTTGGGACCCATGGAATGTGTGCCATGCATTATTGCTTTAAAGGGTCTGCATTTGCTCACCCAGTCTCACCAATCCTCTCAGTCCCAAGTGTCCAGCCTTATGCCACATCCAGCTGTCATTGTAGATAGGGTCATTTCAGGTTTCATCAGAGAAACTGATGGAATTGTAAAGAATTTCCCAGTTTTTTTTTGTTTTGTTTTTGAAATTCCTTTTTATAGTGGGTTTGAGCTGCTTCTCGCTGCCATGTTTATGCCAGTCTAGACACACTTGATTCCCTTACGGAGACATATCAATACATAGGTTTTAAGATTCTTACTAGTCAGATATATTCCTCTGCGGGAAATATGGGGTTTTGAGTCCCTTTCACTGAGGAAGGTGTAGGTCTTGTCTATTCCATAGTTGGTTTTTGGAACGGTACCTGTGCTTATATCAAACTCTGGTTTTATGCATCACCCCACCTCTCCTTCCCCCTTAAGCAGGCATAAGAGTGTTTTCTAAATGTGAGACACTGTTCTCTTTCCTAACTCAGTTCAAGTGTAGCCATGTTTACAGGATCTTCATAAGTGATATCTTATGATAAGTTTCTTTTTCTCTGTGACTGATTTCACTTAGAATCATCGTACCTGAATCCACCCATTTTGCTGCTACTGGTCTTATGACATTGATTTCATGGCTGAGGGATATTCCATCGTACGTAAGTACCACAATTTTTTGAACCAATTTTATATTTCCTGGGATATTTAAGGTGTACCCAAGTTGAGGTCATTGTAAGCAGTGCAGCCCTAAATTTTGGGGTGGCTCTGTCTTATTGATTTTCAGGTTTTCCCAGGTATATTCCCTAGACTGGAAGTGCCCTTGGCTCTGTAGCTCTGTTGTTTACTTGTTTTAGGGAACACAATGCACTCCTCCAGAGAGGCAGTTGGCAATTTACATCCCGCCCATCAGCATAACAAGGCTCCCTGTTCTCCAGGGCCTGTCTTGCCTTTCTGGTTTTTACACATTTTGTGGATGTCCCTTTTGACCGGTGGGAAGTGATACTTCTTTGTAGTGCAGATTTGCATTGCCCGCTTGCTTGCTTGGCCAAAAAGGGCGTATGCGTTTTCTCCTGAATATATTCAGGAGAAAACGCATACGCCCTTTTTGGCCAAGTGCATCATTGTCGAAGTTGTGCCCCTCTTACTGTGCTTTAAAGGCGATTCCAACGTACCTCTTGAAATCTGTTTCCTGCTATTCTGCCTCGCTTTGAAGTCCGCCTCGTTGCCTTCCCTCAACAGATTTTTGGACGATAGTTGTCCTTTATTACTTGGCCAGTTTGTGAATTGCTGTGCCCCTGAGCTCCATTTTTCAACTCGTTTTTGGTGAGCTGACCGCAAGTCCAAAATTTTGGTTCAGGATCTATACTGATTCCCGGTGGGTGGCTGAGACTTTGGTTAATTCTTCTTCCTGCCGGGAAATTACAGTGATATGAGCCCGTCCAAATGCCTAACAGCTACTCTCTCATTGGTTCTCCCTCTTCCCTTTCATCCTCTGCCAAATTGGCAACCTGTGCAAACCAGGAGGTTAAAGGGGCTGTCTCTCCAAGTTGGGAGGTTGATAATAAAGCAGATGGAAAGTCAAACCGGAGCACCAGGAGAGGGACTATTCGTTGAGTTTTAGAAACCTTTCGTATTCACAGTGTGTCCGTTGTCTAGGATTCCCGTACATGTTATATCTGTAGTAATATTCCCTTCAACCTGGAGAGTTGGGACCCATGGAATGTGTGCCATGCATTATTGCTTTAAAGGGTCTGCATTTGCTCACCCAATCTCACCAATCCTCTCCGTCCCAAGTGTCCAGCCTTATGCCACATCCAGCTGTCATTGTAGATAGGGTCATTTCAGGTTTCATCAGAGACCCTGAAGGAATTGTAAAGAATTTCCCAGTTTTTTTGTTTTATTTTTGAAATTCCTTTTTATAGTGGGTTTGAGCTGATTCTCGCTGCCATATTTATCCCAGTCTAAACACTCTTGATTCCCTTACGGAGACATATCAATACATAGGTTTTAAGATTCTTACTAGTCAGATATATTCCTCTGCGGGAAATATGGGGTTTTGAGTCCCTTTCACTGAGGAAGGTGTAGGTCTTGTCTATTCCATAGTTGATTTTTGGAACGGTACCTGTGCTTATATCAAACTCTGGTTTTATGCATCACCCCACCTCTCCTTCCCCCTTAAGCAGGCATAAGAGTGTTTTCTAAATGTGAGACACTGTTCTCTTTCCTAACTCAGTTCAAGTGTAGCCATGTTTACAGGATCTTCATAAGTGATATCTTATGATAAGTTTCTTTTTCTGTGTGACTTATTTCACTTAGAATCATCGTACCTGAATCCACCCATTTTGCTGCTACTGGTCTTATGACATTGATTTCATGGCTGAGGGATATTCCATCGTACGTAAGTACCACAATTTTTTGAACCATTTCATTTTTATATTTCCTGGGATATTTAAGGTGTACCCAAGTTGAGGTCCTTGTAAGCAGTGCAGCCCTAAATTTTGGGGTGGCTGTGTCTTTTTGATTTTCAGTTTTCCCAAGGTATATTCCCTAGACTGGAAGTGCCCTTGGCTCTGTAGCTCTGTTGTTTACTTGTTTTAGGGAACACAATGCACTCCTCCAGAGAGGCAGTTGGCAATTTACATCCCGCCCATCAGCATAACAAGGCTCCCTGTTCTCCAGGGCCTGTCTTGCCTTTCTGGTTTTTACACATTTTGTGGATGTCCCTTTTGACCGGTGGGAAGTGATACTTCTTTGTAGTGCAGATTTGCATTGCCCGCTTGCTTGCTTGGCCAAAAAGGGCGTATGCGTTTTCTCCTGAATATATTCAGGAGAAAACGCATACGCCCTTTTTGGCCAAGTGCATCATTGTCGAAGTTGTGCCCCTCTTCCTGTGCTTTAAAGGCGATTCCAACGTACCTCTTGAAATCTGTTTCCTGCTATTCTGCCTCACTTTCAAGTCTGCCTCGTTGCCTTCCCTCAACAGATTTTTGGACGATAGTTGTCCTTTATTACTCGGCCAGTTTGTGAATTGCTGTGCCCCTGAGCTCCATTTTTCAACTCGTTTTTGGTGAGCTGACCGCAAGTCCAAAATTTTGGTTCAGGATCTATACTGATTCCCGGTGGGTGGCTGAGACTTTGGTTAATTCTTCTTCCTGCCGGGAAATTACAGTGATATGTGCCCGTCCAAATGCCTAACAGCTACTCTCTCATTGGTTCTCCCTCTTCCCTTTCATCCTCTGCCAAATTGGCAACCTGTGCGAACCAGGAGGTTAAAGGGGCTGTCTCTCCAAGTTGGGAGGTTGATAATAAAGCAGATGGAAAGTCAAACCGGAGCACCAGGAGAGGGACTATTCGTTGAGTTTTAGAAACCTTTCGTATTCACAGTGTGTCCGTTCTCTAGGATTCCCGTACATGTTATATCTGTAGTAATATTCCCTTCAACCTGGAGAGTTGGGACCCATGGAATGTGTGCCATGCATTATTGCTTTAAAGGGTCTGCATTTGCTCACCCAATCTCACCAATCCTCTCAGTCCCAAGTGTCCAGCCTTATGCCACATCCAGCTGTCATTGTAGATAGGGTCATTTCAGGTTTCATCAGAGACCCTGAAGGAATTGTAAAGAATTTCCCAGTTTTTTTGTTTTATTTTTGAAATTCCTTTTTATAGTGGGTTTGAGCTGATTCTCGCTGCCATATTTATCCCAGTCTAGACACACTTGATTCCCTTACGGAGACATATCAATACATAGGTTTTAAGATTCTTACTTTACTAGTCAGATATATTCCTCTGCGGGAAATATGGGGTTTTGAGTCCCTTTCACTGAGGAAGGTGTAGGTCTTCTCTATTCCATAGTTGGTTTTTGGAACGGTACCTGTGCTTATATCAAACTCTGGTTTTATGCATCACCCCACCTCTCCTTCCCCCTTAAGCAGGCATAAGAGTGTTTTCTAAATGTGAGACACTGTTCTCTTTCCTAACTCAGTTCAAGTGTAGCCATGTTTACAGGATCTTCATAAGTGATATCTTATGATAAGTTTCTTTTTCTGTGTGACTTATTTCACTTAGAATCATCGTACCTGAATCCACCCATTTTGCTGCTACTGGTCTTATGACATTGATTTCATGGCTGAGGGATATTCCATCGTACGTAAGTACCACAATTTTTTGAACCATTTTTATATTTCCTGGGATATTTAAGGTGTACCCAAGTTGAGGTCCTTGTAAGCAGTGCAGCCCTAAATTTTGGGGTGGCTGTGTCTTTTTGATTTTCAGTTTTCCCAAGGTATATTCCCTAGACTGGAAGTGCCCTTGGCTCTGTAGCTCTGTTGTTTACTTGTTTTAGGGAACACAATGCACTCCTCCAGAGAGGCAGTTGGCAATTTACATCCCGCCCATCAGCATAACAAGGCTCCCTGTTCTCCAGGGCCTGTCTTGCCTTTCTGGTTTTTACACATTTTGTGGATGTCTCTTTTGACCGGTGGGAAGTGATACTTCTTTGTAGTGCAGATTTGCATTGCCCGCTTGCTTGCTTGGCCAAAAAGGGCGTATGCGTTTTCTCCTGAATATATTCAGGAGAAAACGCATACGCCCTTTTTGGCCAAGTGCATCATTGTCGAAGTTGTGCCCCTCTTCCTGTGCTTTAAAGGCGATTCCAACGTACCTCTGGAAATCTGTTTCCTGCTATTCTGCCTCGCTTTCAAGTCCGCCTCGTTGTCTTCCCTCAACAGATTTTTGGACGATAGTCGTTCTTTATTACTCGGCCAGTTTGTGAATTGCTGTGCCCCTGAGCTCCATTTTTCAACTCGTTTTTGGTGAGCTGACCGCAAGTCCAAAATTTTGGTTCAGGATCTATACTGATTCCCGGTGGGTGGCTGAGACTTTGGTTAATTCTTCTTCCTGCCGGGAAATTACAGTGATATGTGCCCGTCCAAATGCCTAACAGCTACTCTCTCATTGGTTCTCCCTCTTCCCTTTCATCCTCTGCCAAATTGGCAACCTGTGCGAACCAGGAGGTTAAAGGGGCTGTCTCTCCAAGTTGGGAGGTTGATAATAAAGCAGATGGAAAGTCAAACCGGAGCACCAGGAGAGGGACTATTCGTTGAGTTTTAGAAACCTTTCGTATTCACAGTGTGTCCGTTCTCTAGGATTCCCGTACATGTTATATCTGTAGTAATATTCCCTTCAACCTGGAGAGTTGGGACCCATGGAATGTGTGCCATGCATTATTGCTTTAAAGGGTCTGCATTTGCTCACCCAGTCTCACCAATCCTCTCAGTCCCAAGTGTCCAGCCTTATGCCACATCCAGCTGTCATTGTAGATAGGGTCATTTCAGGTTTCATCAGATACCCTGAAGGAATTGTAAAGAATTTCCCAGTTTTTTTGTTTTATTTTTGAAATTCTATTTGTAGTGGGTTTGAGCTGATTCTCGCTGCCATATTTGTCCCAGTCTAGACACACTTGATTCCCTTACGGAGACATATCAATACGTAGCTTTTAAGATTCTTACTAGTCAGATATATTCCTCTGCGGGAAATATGGGGTTTTGAGTCCCTTTCACTGAGGAAGGTGTAGGTCTTGTCTATTCCATAGTTGGTTTTTGGAACGGTACCTGTGCTTATATCAAACTCTGGTTTTATGCATCACCCCACCTCTCCTTCCCCCTTAAGCAGGCATAAGAGTGTTTTCTAAATGTGAGACACTGTTCTCTTTCCTAACTCAGTTCAAGTGTAGCCATGTTTACAGGATCTTCATAAGTGATATCTTATGATAAGTGTCTTTTTCTGTGTGACTTATTTCACTTAGAATCATCGTACCTGAATACACCCATTTTGCTGCTACTGGTCTTATGACATTGATTTCATGGCTGAGGGATATTCCATCGTACGTAAGTACCACAATTTTTTGAACCATTTTTATATTTCCTGGGATATTTAAGGTGTACCCAAGTGGAGGTCCTTGTAAGCAGTGCAGCCCTAAATTTTGGGGTGGCTGTGTCTTTTTGATTTTCAGTTTTCCCAAGGTATATTCCCTAGACTGGAAGTGCCCTTGGCTCTGTAGCTCTGTTGTTTACTTGTTTTAGGGAACACAATGCACTCCTCCAGAGAGGCAGTTGGCAATTTACATCCCGCCCATCAGCATAACAAGGCACCGTGTTCTCCAGGGCCTGTCTTGCCTTTCTGGTTTTTACACATTTTGTGGATGTCCCTTTTGACCGGTGGGAAGTGATACTTCTTTGTAGTGCAGATTTGCATTGCCCGCTTGCTTGCTTGGCCAAAAAGGGCGTATGCGTTTTCTCCTGAATATATTCAGGAGAAAACGCATACGCCCTTTTTGGCCAAGTGCATCATTGTCGAAGTTGTGCCCCTCTTCCTGTGCTTTAAAGGCGATTCCAACGTACCTCTTGAAATCTGTTTCCTGCTATTCTGCCTCGCTTTCAAGTCCGCCTCGTTGCCTTCCCTCAACAGATTTTTGGACGATAGTTGTCCTTTATTACTCGGCCAGTTTGTGAATTGCTGTGCCCCTGAGCTCCATTTTTCAACTCGTTTTTGGTGAGCTGACCGCAAGTCCAAAATTTTGGTTCAGGATCTATACTGATTCCCGGTGGGTGGCTGAGAGTTTGGTTAATTCTTCTTCCTGCCGGGAAATTACAGTGATATGTGCCCGTCCAAATGCCTAACAGCTACTCTCTCATTGGTTCTCCCTCTTCCCTTTCATCCTCTGCCAAATTGGCAACCTGTGCGAACCAGGAGGTTAAAGGGGCTGTCTCTCCAAGTTGGGAGGTTGATAATAAAGCAGATGGAAAGTCAAACCGGAGCACCAGGAGAGGGACTATTCGTTGAGTTTTAGAAACCTTTCGTATTCACAGTGTGTCCGTTCTCTAGGATTCCTGTACATGTTATATCTGTAGTAATATTCCCTTCAACCTGGAGAGTTGGGACCCATGGAATGTGTGCCATGCATTATTGCTTTAAAGCGTCTGCATTTGCTCACCCAATCTCACCAATCCTCTCAGTCCCAAGTGTCCAGCCTTATGCCACATCCAGCTGTCATTGTAGATAGGGTCATTTCAGGTTTCATCAGAGACCCTGAAGGAATTGTAAAGAATTTCCCAGTTTTTTTGTTTTATTTTTGAAATTCCTTTTTATAGTGGGTTTGAGCTGATTCTCGCTGCCATATTTATCCCAGTCTAGACACACTTGATTCCCTTACGGAGACATATCAATACATAGGTTTTAAGATTCTTACTAGTCAGATATATTCCTCTGCGGGAAATATGGGGTTTTGAGTCCCTTTCACTGAGGAAGGTGTAGGTCTTGTCTATTCCATAGTTGGTTTTTGGAACGGTACCTGTGCTTATATCAAACTCTGGTTTTATGCATCACCCCACCTCTCCTTCCCCCTTAAGCAGGCATAAGAGTGTTTTCTAAATGTGAGACACTGTTCTCTTTCCTAACTCAGTTCAAGTGTAGCCATGTTTACAGGATCTTCATAAGTGATATCTTATGATAAGTTTCTTTTTCTCTGTGACTGATTTCACTTAGAATCATCGTACCTGAATCCACCCATTTTGCTGCTACTGGTCTTATGACATTGATTTCATGGCTGAGGGATATTCCATCGTACGTAAGTACCACAATTTTTTGAACCAATTTTATATTTCCTGGGATATTTAAGGTGTACCCAAGTTGAGGTCATTGTAAGCAGTGCAGCCCTAAATTTTGGGGTGGCTCTGTCTTATTGATTTTCAGGTTTTCCCAGGTATATTCCCTAGACTGGAAGTGCCCTTGGCTCTGTAGCTCTGTTGTTTACTTGTTTTAGGGAACACAATGCACTCCTCCAGAGAGGCAGTTGGCAATTTACATCCCGCCCATCAGCATAACAAGGCTCCCTGTTCTCCAGGGCCTGTCTTGCCTTTCTGGTTTTTACACATTTTGTGGATGTCCCTTTTGACCGGTGGGAAGTGATACTTCTTTGTAGTGCAGATTTGCATTGCCCGCTTGCTTGCTTGGCCAAAAAGGGCGTATGCGTTTTCTCCTGAATATATTCAGGAGAAAACGCATACGCCCTTTTTGGCCAAGTGCATCATTGTCGAAGTTGTGCCCCTCTTACTGTGCTTTAAAGGCGATTCCAACGTACCTCTTGAAATCTGTTTCCTGCTATTCTGCCTCGCTTTGAAGTCCGCCTCGTTGCCTTCCCTCAACAGATTTTTGGACGATAGTTGTCCTTTATTACTTGGCCAGTTTGTGAATTGCTGTGCCCCTGAGCTCCATTTTTCAACTCGTTTTTGGTGAGCTGACCGCAAGTCCAAAATTTTGGTTCAGGATCTATACTGATTCCCGGTGGGTGGCTGAGACTTTGGTTAATTCTTCTTCCTGCCGGGAAATTACAGTGATATGAGCCCGTCCAAATGCCTAACAGCTACTCTCTCATTGGTTCTCCCTCTTCCCTTTCATCCTCTGCCAAATTGGCAACCTGTGCAAACCAGGAGGTTAAAGGGGCTGTCTCTCCAAGTTGGGAGGTTGATAATAAAGCAGATGGAAAGTCAAACCGGAGCACCAGGAGAGGGACTATTCGTTGAGTTTTAGAAACCTTTCGTATTCACAGTGTGTCCGTTGTCTAGGATTCCCGTACATGTTATATCTGTAGTAATATTCCCTTCAACCTGGAGAGTTGGGACCCATGGAATGTGTGCCATGCATTATTGCTTTAAAGGGTCTGCATTTGCTCACCCAATCTCACCAATCCTCTCCGTCCCAAGTGTCCAGCCTTATGCCACATCCAGCTGTCATTGTAGATAGGGTCATTTCAGGTTTCATCAGAGACCCTGAAGGAATTGTAAAGAATTTCCCAGTTTTTTTGTTTTATTTTTGAAATTCCTTTTTATAGTGGGTTTGAGCTGATTCTCGCTGCCATATTTATCCCAGTCTAAACACTCTTGATTCCCTTACGGAGACATATCAATACATAGGTTTTAAGATTCTTACTAGTCAGATATATTCCTCTGCGGGAAATATGGGGTTTTGAGTCCCTTTCACTGAGGAAGGTGTAGGTCTTGTCTATTCCATAGTTGATTTTTGGAACGGTACCTGTGCTTATATCAAACTCTGGTTTTATGCATCACCCCACCTCTCCTTCCCCCTTAAGCAGGCATAAGAGTGTTTTCTAAATGTGAGACACTGTTCTCTTTCCTAACTCAGTTCAAGTGTAGCCATGTTTACAGGATCTTCATAAGTGATATCTTATGATAAGTTTCTTTTTCTGTGTGACTTATTTCACTTAGAATCATCGTACCTGAATCCACCCATTTTGCTGCTACTGGTCTTATGACATTGATTTCATGGCTGAGGGATATTCCATCGTACGTAAGTACCACAATTTTTTGAACCATTTTTATATTTCCTGGGATATTTAAGGTGTACCCAAGTTGAGGTCCTTGTAAGCAGTGCAGCCGTAAATATTGGGGTGGCTGTGTCTTTTTGATTTTCAGTTTTCCCAAGGTATATTCCCTAGACTGGAAGTGCCCTTGGCTCTGTAGCTCTGTTGTTTACTTGTTTTAGGGAACACAATGCACTCCTCCAGAGAGGCAGTTGGCAATTTACATCCCGCCCATCAGCATAACAAGGCTCCCTGTTCTCCAGGGCCTGTCTTGCCTTTCTGGTTTTTACACATTTTGTGGATGTCCCTTTTGACCGGTGGGAAGTGATACTTCTTTGTAGTGCAGATTTGCATTGCCCGCTTGCTTGCTCGGCCAAAAAGGGCGTATGCGTTTTCTCCTGAATATATTCAGGAGAAAACGCATACGCCCTTTTTGGCCAAGTGCATCATTGTCGAAGTTGTGCCCCTCTTCCTGTGCTTTAAAGGCGATTCCAACGTACCTCTGGAAATCTGTTTCCTGCTATTCTGCCTCGCTTTCAAGTCCGCCTCGTTGCCTTCCCTCAACAGATTTTTGGACGATAGTTGTCCTTTATTACTCGGCCAGTTTGTGAATTGCTGTGCCCCTGAGCTCCATTTTTCAACTCGTTTTTGGTGAGCTGACCGCAAGTCCAAAATTTTGGTTCAGGATCTATACTGATTCCCGGTGGGTGGCTGAGACTTTGGTTAATTCTTCTTCCTGCCGGGAAATTACAGTGATATGTGCCCGTCCAAATGCCTAACAGCTACTCTCTCATTGGTTCTCCCTCTTCCCTTTCATCCTCTGCCAAATTGGCAACCTGTGCGAACCAGGAGGTTAAAGGGGCTGTCTCTCCAAGTTGGGAGGTTGATAATAAAGCAGATGGAAAGTCAAACCGGAGCACCAGGAGAGGGACTATTCGTTGAGTTTTAGAAACCTTTCGTATTCATAGTGTGTCCGTTCTCTAGGATTCCCGTACATGTTATATCTGTAGTAATATTCCCTTCAACCTGGAGAGTTGGGACCCATGGAATGTGTGCCATGCATTATTGCTTTAAAGGGTCTGCATTTGCTCACCCAATCTCACCAATCCTCTCAGTCCCAAGTGTCCAGCCTTATGCCACATCCAGCTGTCATTGTAGATAGGGTCATTTCAGGTTTCATCAGAGACCCTGAAGGAATTGTAAAGAATTTCCCAGTTTTTTTGTTTTATTTTTGAAATTCCTTTTTATAGTGGGTTTGAGCTGATTCTCGCTGCCATATTTATCCCAGTCTAGACACACTTGATTCCCTTACGGAGACATATCAATACATAGGTTTTAAGATTCTTACTAGTCAGATATATTCCTCTGCGGGAAATATGGGGTTTTGAGTCCCTTTCACTGAGGAAGGTGAAGGTCTTGTCTATTCCATAGTTGGTTTTTGGAACGGTACCTGTGCTTATATCAAACTCTGGTTTTATGCATCACCCCACCTCTCCTTCCCCCTTAAGCAGGCATAAGAGTGTTTTCTAAATGTGAGACACTGTTCTCTTTCCTAACTCAGTTCAAGTGTAGCCATGTTTACAGGATCTTCATAAGTGATATCTTATGATAAGTTTCTTTTTCTGTGTGACTTATTTCACTTAGAATCATCGTACCTGAATCCACCCATTTTGCTGCTACTGGTCTTATGACATTGATTTCATGGCTGAGGGATATTCCATCGTACGTAAGTACCACAATTTTTTGAACCATTTTTATATTTCCTGGGATATTTAAGGTGTACCCAAGTTGAGGTCCTTGTAAGCAGTGCAGCCCTAAATTTTGGGTGGCTGTGTCTTTTTGATTTTCAGTTTTCCCAAGGTATATTCCCTAGACTGGAAGTGCCCTTGGCTCTGTAGCTCTGTTGTTTACTTGTTTTAGGGAACACAATGCACTCCTCCAGAGAGGCAGTTGGCAATTTACATCCCGCCCATCAGCATAACAAGGCTCCCTGTTCTCCAGGGCCTGTCTTGCCTTTCTGGTTTTTACACATTTTGTGGATGTCCCTTTTGACCGGTGGGAAGTGATACTTCTTTGTAGTGCAGATTTGCATTGCCCGCTTGCTTGCTTGGCCAAAAAGGGCGTATGCGTTTTCTCCTGAATATATTCAGGAGAAAACGCATACGCCCTTTTTGGCCAAGTGCATCATTGTCGAAGTTGTGCCCCTCTTCCTGTGCTTTAAAGGCGATTCCAACGTACCTCTTGAAATCTGTTTCCTGCTATTCTGCCTCACTTTCAAGTCCGCCTCGTTGCCTTCCCTCAACAGATTTTTGGACGATAGTTGTCCTTTATTACTCGGCCAGTTTGTGAATTGCTGTGCCCCTGAGCTCCATTTTTCAACTCGTTTTTGGTGAGCTGACCGCAAGTCCAAAATTTTGGTTCAGGATCTATACTGATTCCCGGTGGGTGGCTGAGACTTTGGTTAATTCTTCTTCCTGCCGGGAAATTACAGTGATATGTGCCCGTCCAAATGCCTAACAGCTACTCTCTCATTGGTTCTCCCTCTTCCCTTTCATCCTCTGCCAAATTGGCAACCTGTGCGAACCAGGAGGTTAAAGGGGCTGTCTCTCCAAGTTGGGAGGTTGATAATAAAGCAGATGGAAAGTCAAACCGGAGCACCAGGAGAGGGACTATTCGTTGAGTTTTAGAAACCTTTCGTATTCACAGTGTGTCCGTTCTCTAGGATTCCCGTACATGTTATATCTGTAGTAATATTCCCTTCAACCTGGAGAGTTGGGACCCATGGAATGTGTGCCATGCATTATTGCTTTAAAGGGTCTGCATTTGCTCACCCAATCTCACCAATCCTCTCAGTCCCAAGTGTCCAGCCTTATGCCACATCCAGCTGTCATTGTAGATAGGGTCATTTCAGGTTTCATCAGAGACCCTGAAGGAATTGTAAAGAATTTCCCAGTTTTTTTGTTTTATTTTTGAAATTCCTTTTTATAGTGGGTTTGAGCTGATTCTCGCTGCCATATTTATCCCAGTCTAGACACACTTGATTCCCTTACGGAGACATATCAATACATAGGTTTTAAGATTCTTACTAGTCAGATATATTCCTCTGCGGGAAATATGGGGTTTTGAGTCCCTTTCACTGAGGAAGGTGTAGGTCTTGTCTATTCCATAGTTGGTTTTTGGAACGGTACCTGTGCTTATATCAAACTCTGGTTTTATGCATCACCCCACCTCTCCTTCCCCCTTAAGCAGGCATAAGAGTGTTTTCTAAATGTGAGACACTGTTCTCTTTCCTAACTCAGTTCAAGTGTAGCCATGTTTACAGGATCTTCATAAGTGATATCTTATGATAAGTTTCTTTTTCTGTGTGACTTATTTCACTTAGAATCATCGTACCTGAATCCACCCATTTTGCTGCTACTGGTCTTATGACATTGATTTCATGGCTGAGGGATATTCCATCGTACGTAAGTACCACAATTTTTTGAACCATTTTTATATTTCCTGGGATATTTAAGGTGTACCCAAGTGGAGGTCCTTGTAAGCAGTGCAGCCCTAAATTTTGGGGTGGCTGTGTCTTTTTGATTTTCAGTTTTCCCAAGGTATATTCCCTAGACTGGAAGTGCCCTTGGCTCTGTAGCTCTGTTGTTTACTTGTTTTAGGGAACACAATGCACTCCTCCAGAGAGGCAGTTGGCAATTTACATCCCGCCCATCAGCATAACAAGGCACCGTGTTCTCTAGGGCCTGTCTTGCCTTTCTGGTTTTTACACATTTTGTGGATGTCCCTTTTGACCCGTGGGAAGTGATACTTCTTTGTAGTGCAGATTTGCATTGCCCGCTTGCTTGCTTGGCCAAAAAGGGTGTATGCGTTTTCTCCTGAATATATTCAGGAGAAAACGCATACGCCCTTTTTGGCCAAGTGCATCATTGTCGAAGTTGTGCCCCTCTTCCTGTGCTTTAAAGGCGATTCCAACGTACCTCTTGAAATCTGTTTCCTGCTATTCTGCCTCGCTTTGAAGTCCGCCTCGTTGCCTTCCCTCAACAGATTTTTGGACTATAGTTGTCCTTTATTACTCGGCCTGTTTGTGAATTGCTGTGCCCCTGAGCCCCATTTTTCAACTCGTTTTTGGTGAGCTGACCGCAAGTCCAAAATTTTGGTTCAGGATCTATACTGATTCCCGGTGGGTGGCTGAGAGTTTGGTTAATTCTTCTTCCTGCCGGGAAATTACAGTGATATGTGCCCGTCCAAATGCCTAACAGCTACTCTCTCATTGGTTCTCCCTCTTCCCTTTCATCCTCTGCCAAATTGGCAACCTGTGCGAACCAGGAGGTTAAAGGGGCTGTCTCTCCAAGTTGGGAGGTTGATAATAAAGCAGATGGAAAGTCAAACCGGAGCACCAGGAGAGGGACTATTCGTTGAGTTTTAGAAACCTTTCGTATTCACAGTGTGTCCGTTCTCTAGGATTCCCGTACATGTTATATCTGTAGTAATATTCCCTTCAACCTGGAGAGTTGGGACCCATGGAATGTGTGCCATGCATTATTGCTTTAAAGGGTCTGCATTTGCTCACCCAATCTCACCAATCCTCTCAGTCCCAAGTGTCCAGCCTTATGCCACATCCAGCTGTCATTGTAGATAGGGTCATTTCAGGTTTCATCAGAGACCCTGAAGGAATTGTAAAGAATTTCCCAGTTTTTTTGTTTTATTTTTGAAATTCCTTTTTATAGTGGGTTTGAGCTGATTCTCGCTGCCATATTTATCCCAGTCTAGACACACTTGATTCCCTTACGGAGACATATCAATACATAGGTTTTAAGATTCTTACTAGTCAGATATATTCCTCTGCGGGAAATATGGGGTTTTGAGTCCCTTTCACTGAGGAAGGTGTAGGTCTTGTCTATTCCATAGTTGGTTTTTGGAACGGTACCTGTGCTTATATCAAACTCTGGTTTTATGCATCACCCCACCTCTCCTTCCCCCTTAAGCAGGCATAAGAGTGTTTTCTAAATGTGAGACACTGTTCTCTTTCCTAACTCAGTTCAAGTGTAGCCATGTTTACAGGATCTTCATAAGTGATATCTTATGATAAGTTTCTTTTTCTGTGTGACTTATTTCACTTAGAATCATCGTACCTGAATCCACCCATTTTGCTGCTACTGGTCTTATGACATTGATTTCATGGCTGAGGGATATTCCATCGTACGTAAGTACCACAATTTTTTGAACCATTTTTATATTTCCTGGGATATTTAAGGTGTACCCAAGTTGAGGTCCTTGTAAGCAGTGCAGCCCTAAATTTTGGGGTGGCTGTGTCTTTTTGATTTTCAGTTTTCCCAAGGTATATTCCCTAGACTGGAAGTGCCCTTGGCTCTGTAGCTCTGTTGTTTACTTGTTTTAGGGAACACAATGCACTCCTCCAGAGAGGCAGTTGGCAATTTACATCCCGCCCATCAGCATAACAAGGCACCCTGTTCTCCAGGGCCTGTCTTGCATTTCTGGTTTTTACACATTTTGTGGATGTCCCTTTTGACTGGTGGGAAGTGATACTTCTTTGTAGTGCAGATTTGCATTGCCCGCTTGCTTGCTTGGCCAAAAAGGGCGTATGCGTTTTCTCCTGAATATATTCAGGAGAAAACACATACGCCCTTTTTGGCCAAGTGCATCATTGTCGAAGTTGTGCCCCTCTTCCTGTGCTTTAAAGGTGATTCCAACGTACCTCTTGAAATCTGTTTCCTGCTATTCTGCCACGCTTTCAAGTCCGCCTCATTGCCTTCCCTCAACAGATTTTTGGACGATAGTTGTCCTTTATTACTCGGCCTGTTTGTGAATTGCTGTGCCCCTGAGCTCCATTATTCAACTCGTTTTTGGTGAGCTGACCGCAAGTCCAAAATTTTGGTTCAGGATCTATACTGATTCCCGGTGGGTGGCTGAGACTTTGGTTAATTCTTCTTCCTGCCGGGAAATTACAGTGATATGTGCCCGTCCAAATGCCTAACAGCTACTCTTTCATTGGTTCTCCCTCTTCCCTTTCATCCTCTGCCAAATTGGCAACCTGTGCGAACCAGGAGGTTAAAGGGGCTGTCTCTCCAAGTTGGGAGGTTGATAATAAAGCAGATGGAAAGTCAAACCGGAGCACCAGGAGAGGGACTATTCGTTGAGTTTTAGAAACCTTTCGTATTCACAGTGTGTCCGTTCTCTAGGATTCCCGTACATGTTATATCTGTAGTAATATTCCCTTCAACCTGGAGAGTTGGGACCCATGGAATGTGTGCCATGCATTATTGCTTTAAAGGGTCTGCATTTGCTCACCCAGTCTCACCAATCCTCTCAGTCCCAAGTGTCCAGCCTTATGCCACATCCAGCTGTCATTGTAGATAGGGTCATTTCAGGTTTCATCAGAGAAACTGATGGAATTGTAAAGAATTTCCCAGTTTTTTTTTGTTTTGTTTTTGAAATTCCTTTTTATAGTGGGTTTGAGCTGCTTCTCGCTGCCATGTTTATGCCAGTCTAGACACACTTGATTCCCTTACGGAGACATATCAATACATAGGTTTTAAGATTCTTACTAGTCAGATATATTCCTCTGCGGGAAATATGGGGTTTTGAGTCCCTTTCACTGAGGAAGGTGTAGGTCTTGTCTATTCCATAGTTGGTTTTTGGAACGGTACCTGTGCTTATATCAAACTCTGGTTTTATGCATCACCCCACCTCTCCTTCCCCCTTAAGCAGGCATAAGAGTGTTTTCTAAATGTGAGACACTGTTCTCTTTCCTAACTCAGTTCAAGTGTAGCCATGTTTACAGGATCTTCATAAGTGATATCTTATGATAAGTTTCTTTTTCTCTGTGACTGATTTCACTTAGAATCATCGTACCTGAATCCACCCATTTTGCTGCTACTGGTCTTATGACATTGATTTCATGGCTGAGGGATATTCCATCGTACGTAAGTACCACAATTTTTTGAACCAATTTTATATTTCCTGGGATATTTAAGGTGTACCCAAGTTGAGGTCATTGTAAGCAGTGCAGCCCTAAATTTTGGGGTGGCTCTGTCTTATTGATTTTCAGGTTTTCCCAGGTATATTCCCTAGACTGGAAGTGCCCTTGGCTCTGTAGCTCTGTTGTTTACTTGTTTTAGGGAACACAATGCACTCCTCCAGAGAGGCAGTTGGCAATTTACATCCCGCCCATCAGCATAACAAGGCTCCCTGTTCTCCAGGGCCTGTCTTGCCTTTCTGGTTTTTACACATTTTGTGGATGTCCCTTTTGACCGGTGGGAAGTGATACTTCTTTGTAGTGCAGATTTGCATTGCCCGCTTGCTTGCTTGGCCAAAAAGGGCGTATGCGTTTTCTCCTGAATATATTCAGGAGAAAACGCATACGCCCTTTTTGGCCAAGTGCATCATTGTCGAAGTTGTGCCCCTCTTACTGTGCTTTAAAGGCGATTCCAACGTACCTCTTGAAATCTGTTTCCTGCTATTCTGCCTCGCTTTGAAGTCCGCCTCGTTGCCTTCCCTCAACAGATTTTTGGACGATAGTTGTCCTTTATTACTTGGCCAGTTTGTGAATTGCTGTGCCCCTGAGCTCCATTTTTCAACTCGTTTTTGGTGAGCTGACCGCAAGTCCAAAATTTTGGTTCAGGATCTATACTGATTCCCGGTGGGTGGCTGAGACTTTGGTTAATTCTTCTTCCTGCCGGGAAATTACAGTGATATGAGCCCGTCCAAATGCCTAACAGCTACTCTCTCATTGGTTCTCCCTCTTCCCTTTCATCCTCTGCCAAATTGGCAACCTGTGCAAACCAGGAGGTTAAAGGGGCTGTCTCTCCAAGTTGGGAGGTTGATAATAAAGCAGATGGAAAGTCAAACCGGAGCACCAGGAGAGGGACTATTCGTTGAGTTTTAGAAACCTTTCGTATTCACAGTGTGTCCGTTGTCTAGGATTCCCGTACATGTTATATCTGTAGTAATATTCCCTTCAACCTGGAGAGTTGGGACCCATGGAATGTGTGCCATGCATTATTGCTTTAAAGGGTCTGCATTTGCTCACCCAATCTCACCAATCCTCTCCGTCCCAAGTGTCCAGCCTTATGCCACATCCAGCTGTCATTGTAGATAGGGTCATTTCAGGTTTCATCAGAGACCCTGAAGGAATTGTAAAGAATTTCCCAGTTTTTTTGTTTTATTTTTGAAATTCCTTTTTATAGTGGGTTTGAGCTGATTCTCGCTGCCATATTTATCCCAGTCTAAACACTCTTGATTCCCTTACGGAGACATATCAATACATAGGTTTTAAGATTCTTACTAGTCAGATATATTCCTCTGCGGGAAATATGGGGTTTTGAGTCCCTTTCACTGAGGAAGGTGTAGGTCTTGTCTATTCCATAGTTGATTTTTGGAACGGTACCTGTGCTTATATCAAACTCTGGTTTTATGCATCACCCCACCTCTCCTTCCCCCTTAAGCAGGCATAAGAGTGTTTTCTAAATGTGAGACACTGTTCTCTTTCCTAACTCAGTTCAAGTGTAGCCATGTTTACAGGATCTTCATAAGTGATATCTTATGATAAGTTTCTTTTTCTGTGTGACTTATTTCACTTAGAATCATCGTACCTGAATCCACCCATTTTGCTGCTACTGGTCTTATGACATTGATTTCATGGCTGAGGGATATTCCATCGTACGTAAGTACCACAATTTTTTGAACCATTTTTATATTTCCTGGGATATTTAAGGTGTACCCAAGTTGAGGTCCTTGTAAGCAGTGCAGCCGTAAATATTGGGGTGGCTGTGTCTTTTTGATTTTCAGTTTTCCCAAGGTATATTCCCTAGACTGGAAGTGCCCTTGGCTCTGTAGCTCTGTTGTTTACTTGTTTTAGGGAACACAATGCACTCCTCCAGAGAGGCAGTTGGCAATTTACATCCCGCCCATCAGCATAACAAGGCTCCCTGTTCTCCAGGGCCTGTCTTGCCTTTCTGGTTTTTACACATTTTGTGGATGTCCCTTTTGACCGGTGGGAAGTGATACTTCTTTGTAGTGCAGATTTGCATTGCCCGCTTGCTTGCTCGGCCAAAAAGGGCGTATGCGTTTTCTCCTGAATATATTCAGGAGAAAACGCATACGCCCTTTTTGGCCAAGTGCATCATTGTCGAAGTTGTGCCCCTCTTCCTGTGCTTTAAAGGCGATTCCAACGTACCTCTGGAAATCTGTTTCCTGCTATTCTGCCTCGCTTTCAAGTCCGCCTCGTTGCCTTCCCTCAACAGATTTTTGGACGATAGTTGTCCTTTATTACTCGGCCAGTTTGTGAATTGCTGTGCCCCTGAGCTCCATTTTTCAACTCGTTTTTGGTGAGCTGACCGCAAGTCCAAAATTTTGGTTCAGGATCTATACTGATTCCCGGTGGGTGGCTGAGACTTTGGTTAATTCTTCTTCCTGCCGGGAAATTACAGTGATATGTGCCCGTCCAAATGCCTAACAGCTACTCTCTCATTGGTTCTCCCTCTTCCCTTTCATCCTCTGCCAAATTGGCAACCTGTGCGAACCAGGAGGTTAAAGGGGCTGTCTCTCCAAGTTGGGAGGTTGATAATAAAGCAGATGGAAAGTCAAACCGGAGCACCAGGAGAGGGACTATTCGTTGAGTTTTAGAAACCTTTCGTATTCACAGTGTGTCCGTTCTCTAGGATTCCCGTACATGTTATATCTGTAGTAATATTCCCTTCAACCTGGAGAGTTGGGACCCATGGAATGTGTGCCATGCATTATTGCTTTAAAGGGTCTGCATTTGCTCACCCAATCTCACCAATCCTCTCAGTCCCAAGTGTCCAGCCTTATGCCACATCCAGCTGTCATTGTAGATAGGGTCATTTCAGGTTTCATCAGAGACCCTGAAGGAATTGTAAAGAATTTCCCAGTTTTTTTGTTTTATTTTTGAAATTCCTTTTTATAGTGGGTTTGAGCTGATTCTCGCTGCCATATTTATCCCAGTCTAGACACACTTGATTCCCTTACGGAGACATATCAATACATAGGTTTTAAGATTCTTACTAGTCAGATATATTCCTCTGCGGGAAATATGGGGTTTTGAGTCCCTTTCACTGAGGAAGGTGAAGGTCTTGTCTATTCCATAGTTGGTTTTTGGAACGGTACCTGTGCTTATATCAAACTCTGGTTTTATGCATCACCCCACCTCTCCTTCCCCCTTAAGCAGGCATAAGAGTGTTTTCTAAATGTGAGACACTGTTCTCTTTCCTAACTCAGTTCAAGTGTAGCCATGTTTACAGGATCTTCATAAGTGATATCTTATGATAAGTTTCTTTTTCTGTGTGACTTATTTCACTTAGAATCATCGTACCTGAATCCACCCATTTTGCTGCTACTGGTCTTATGACATTGATTTCATGGCTGAGGGATATTCCATCGTACGTAAGTACCACAATTTTTTGAACCATTTTTATATTTCCTGGGATATTTAAGGTGTACCCAAGTTGAGGTCCTTGTAAGCAGTGCAGCCCTAAATTTTGGGGTGGCTGTGTCTTTTTGATTTTCAGTTTTCCCAAGGTATATTCCCTAGACTGGAAGTGCCCTTGGCTCTGTAGCTCTGTTGTTTACTTGTTTTAGGGAACACAATGCACTCCTCCAGAGAGGCAGTTGGCAATTTACATCCCGCCCATCAGCATAACAAGGCTCCCTGTTCTCCAGGGCCTGTCTTGCCTTTCTGGTTTTTACACATTTTGTGGATGTCCCTTTTGACCGGTGGGAAGTGATACTTCTTTGTAGTGCAGATTTGCATTGCCCGCTTGCTTGCTTGGCCAAAAAGGGCGTATGCGTTTTCTCCTGAATATATTCAGGAGAAAACGCATACGCCCTTTTTGGCCAAGTGCATCATTGTCGAAGTTGTGCCCCTCTTCCTGTGCTTTAAAGGCGATTCCAACGTACCTCTTGAAATCTGTTTCCTGCTATTCTGCCTCACTTTCAAGTCCGCCTCGTTGCCTTCCCTCAACAGATTTTTGGACGATAGTTGTCCTTTATTACTCGGCCAGTTTGTGAATTGCTGTGCCCCTGAGCTCCATTTTTCAACTCGTTTTTGGTGAGCTGACCGCAAGTCCAAAATTTTGGTTCAGGATCTATACTGATTCCCGGTGGGTGGCTGAGACTTTGGTTAATTCTTCTTCCTGCCGGGAAATTACAGTGATATGTGCCCGTCCAAATGCCTAACAGCTACTCTCTCATTGGTTCTCCCTCTTCCCTTTCATCCTCTGCCAAATTGGCAACCTGTGCGAACCAGGAGGTTAAAGGGGCTGTCTCTCCAAGTTGGGAGGTTGATAATAAAGCAGATGGAAAGTCAAACCGGAGCACCAGGAGAGGGACTATTCGTTGAGTTTTAGAAACCTTTCGTATTCACAGTGTGTCCGTTCTCTAGGATTCCCGTACATGTTATATCTGTAGTAATATTCCCTTCAACCTGGAGAGTTGGGACCCATGGAATGTGTGCCATGCATTATTGCTTTAAAGGGTCTGCATTTGCTCACCCAATCTCACCAATCCTCTCAGTCCCAAGTGTCCAGCCTTATGCCACATCCAGCTGTCATTGTAGATAGGGTCATTTCAGGTTTCATCAGAGACCCTGAAGGAATTGTAAAGAATTTCCCAGTTTTTTTGTTTTATTTTTGAAATTCCTTTTTATAGTGGGTTTGAGCTGATTCTCGCTGCCATATTTATCCCAGTCTAGACACACTTGATTCCCTTACGGAGACATATCAATACATAGGTTTTAAGATTCTTACTAGTCAGATATATTCCTCTGTGGGAAATATGGGGTTTTGAGTCCCTTTCACTGAGGAAGGTGTAGGTCTTGTCTATTCCATAGTTGGTTTTTGGAACGGTACCTGTGCTTATATCAAACTCTGGTTTTATGCATCACCCCACCTCTCCTTCCCCCTTAAGCAGGCATAAGAGTGTTTTCTAAATGTGAGACACTGTTCTCTTTCCTAACTCAGTTCAAGTGTAGCCATGTTTACAGTATCTTCATAAGTGATATCTTATGATAAGTTTCTTTTTCTGTGTGACTTATTTCACTTAGAATCATCGTACCTGAATCCACCCATTTTGCTGCTACTGGTCTTATGACATTGATTTCATGGCTGAGGGATATTCCATCGTACGTAAGTACCACAATTTTTTGAACCATTTTTATATTTCCTGGGATATTTAAGGTGTACCCAAGTGGAGGTCCTTGTAAGCAGTGCAGCCCTAAATTTTGGGGTGGCTGTGTCTTTTTGATTTTCAGTTTTCCCAAGGTATATTCCCTAGACTGGAAGTGCCCTTGGCTCTGTAGCTCTGTTGTTTACTTGTTTTAGGGAACACAATGCACTCCTCCAGAGAGGCAGTTGGCAATTTACATCCCGCCCATCAGCATAACAAGGCACCGTGTTCTCTAGGGCCTGTCTTGCCTTTCTGGTTTTTACACATTTTGTGGATGTCCCTTTTGACCCGTGGGAAGTGATACTTCTTTGTAGTGCAGATTTGCATTGCCCGCTTGCTTGCTTGGCCAAAAAGGGTGTATGCGTTTTCTCCTGAATATATTCAGGAGAAAACGCATACGCCCTTTTTGGCCAAGTGCATCATTGTCGAAGTTGTGCCCCTCTTCCTGTGCTTTAAAGGCGATTCCAACGTACCTCTTGAAATCTGTTTCCTGCTATTCTGCCTCGCTTTGAAGTCCGCCTCGTTGCCTTCCCTCAACAGATTTTTGGACTATAGTTGTCCTTTATTACTCGGCCTGTTTGTGAATTGCTGTGCCCCTGAGCCCCATTTTTCAACTCGTTTTTGGTGAGCTGACCGCAAGTCCAAAATTTTGGTTCAGGATCTATACTGATTCCCGGTGGGTGGCTGAGAGTTTGGTTAATTCTTCTTCCTGCCGGGAAATTACAGTGATATGTGCCCGTCCAAATGCCTAACAGCTACTCTCTCATTGGTTCTCCCTCTTCCCTTTCATCCTCTGCCAAATTGGCAACCTGTGCGAACCAGGAGGTTAAAGGGGCTGTCTCTCCAAGTTGGGAGGTTGATAATAAAGCAGATGGAAAGTCAAACCGGAGCACCAGGAGAGGGACTATTCGTTGAGTTTTAGAAACCTTTCGTATTCACAGTGTGTCCGTTCTCTAGGATTCCCGTACATGTTATATCTGTAGTAATATTCCCTTCAACCTGGAGAGTTGGGACCCATGGAATGTGTGCCATGCATTATTGCTTTAAAGGGTCTGCATTTGCTCACCCAATCTCACCAATCCTCTCAGTCCCAAGTGTCCAGCCTTATGCCACATCCAGCTGTCATTGTAGATAGGGTCATTTCAGGTTTCATCAGAGACCCTGAAGGAATTGTAAAGAATTTCCCAGTTTTTTTGTTTTATTTTTGAAATTCCTTTTTATAGTGGGTTTGAGCTGATTCTCGCTGCCATATTTATCCCAGTCTAGACACACTTGATTCCCTTACGGAGACATATCAATACATAGGTTTTAAGATTCTTACTAGTCAGATATATTCCTCTGCGGGAAATATGGGGTTTTGAGTCCCTTTCACTGAGGAAGGTGTAGGTCTTGTCTATTCCATAGTTGGTTTTTGGAACGGTACCTGTGCTTATATCAAACTCTGGTTTTATGCATCACCCCACCTCTCCTTCCCCCTTAAGCAGGCATAAGAGTGTTTTCTAAATGTGAGACACTGTTCTCTTTCCTAACTCAGTTCAAGTGTAGCCATGTTTACAGGATCTTCATAAGTGATATCTTATGATAAGTTTCTTTTTCTGTGTGACTTATTTCACTTAGAATCATCGTACCTGAATCCACCCATTTTGCTGCTACTGGTCTTATGACATTGATTTCATGGCTGAGGGATATTCCATCGTACGTAAGTACCACAATTTTTTGAACCATTTTTATATTTCCTGGGATATTTAAGGTGTACCCAAGTTGAGGTCCTTGTAAGCAGTGCAGCCCTAAATTTTGGGGTGGCTGTGTCTTTTTGATTTTCAGTTTTCCCAAGGTATATTCCCTAGACTGGAAGTGCCCTTGGCTCTGTAGCTCTGTTGTTTACTTGTTTTAGGGAACACAATGCACTCCTCCAGAGAGGCAGTTGGCAATTTACATCCCGCCCATCAGCATAACAAGGCACCCTGTTCTCCAGGGCCTGTCTTGCATTTCTGGTTTTTACACATTTTGTGGATGTCCCTTTTGACTGGTGGGAAGTGATACTTCTTTGTAGTGCAGATTTGCATTGCCCGCTTGCTTGCTTGGCCAAAAAGGGCGTATGCGTTTTCTCCTGAATATATTCAGGAGAAAACACATACGCCCTTTTTGGCCAAGTGCATCATTGTCGAAGTTGTGCCCCTCTTCCTGTGCTTTAAAGGTGATTCCAACGTACCTCTTGAAATCTGTTTCCTGCTATTCTGCCACGCTTTCAAGTCCGCCTCATTGCCTTCCCTCAACAGATTTTTGGACGATAGTTGTCCTTTATTACTCGGCCTGTTTGTGAATTGCTGTGCCCCTGAGCTCCATTATTCAACTCGTTTTTGGTGAGCTGACCGCAAGTCCAAAATTTTGGTTCAGGATCTATACTGATTCCCGGTGGGTGGCTGAGACTTTGGTTAATTCTTCTTCCTGCCGGGAAATTACAGTGATATGTGCCCGTCCAAATGCCTAACAGCTACTCTTTCATTGGTTCTCCCTCTTCCCTTTCATCCTCTGCCAAATTGGCAACCTGTGCGAACCAGGAGGTTAAAGGGGCTGTCTCTCCAAGTTGGGAGGTTGATAATAAAGCAGATGGAAAGTCAAACCGGAGCACCAGGAGAGGGACTATTCGTTGAGTTTTAGAAACCTTTCGTATTCACAGTGTGTCCGTTCTCTAGGATTCCCGTACATGTTATATCTGTAGTAATATTCCCTTCAACCTGGAGAGTTGGGACCCATGGAATGTGTGCCATGCATTATTGCTTTAAAGGGTCTGCATTTGCTCACCCAGTCTCACCAATCCTCTCAGTCCCAAGTGTCCAGCCTTATGCCACATCCAGCTGTCATTGTAGATAGGGTCATTTCAGGTTTCATCAGAGAAACTGATGGAATTGTAAAGAATTTCCCAGTTTTTTTTTGTTTTGTTTTTGAAATTCCTTTTTATAGTGGGTTTGAGCTGCTTCTCGCTGCCATGTTTATGCCAGTCTAGACACACTTGATTCCCTTACGGAGACATATCAATACATAGGTTTTAAGATTCTTACTAGTCAGATATATTCCTCTGCGGGAAATATGGGGTTTTGAGTCCCTTTCACTGAGGAAGGTGTAGGTCTTGTCTATTCCATAGTTGGTTTTTGGAACGGTACCTGTGCTTATATCAAACTCTGGTTTT
This sequence comes from Hyperoodon ampullatus, assembly GCF_949752795.1. NCBI lineage: Eukaryota > Metazoa > Chordata > Mammalia > Artiodactyla > Ziphiidae > Hyperoodon > Hyperoodon ampullatus. The sequence continues at coordinate 2,568,132 of NW_027640625.1, read as the reverse complement.
ATGCATCACCCCACCTCTCCTTCCCCCTTAAGCAGGCATAAGAGTGTTTTCTAAATGTGAGACACTGTTCTCTTTCCTAACTCAGTTCAAGTGTAGCCATGTTTACAGGATCTTCATAAGTGATATCTTATGATAAGTTTCTTTTTCTCTGTGACTGATTTCACTTAGAATCATCGTACCTGAATCCACCCATTTTGCTGCTACTGGTCTTATGACATTGATTTCATGGCTGAGGGATATTCCATCGTACGTAAGTACCACAATTTTTTGAACCAATTTTATATTTCCTGGGATATTTAAGGTGTACCCAAGTTGAGGTCATTGTAAGCAGTGCAGCCCTAAATTTTGGGGTGGCTCTGTCTTATTGATTTTCAGGTTTTCCCAGGTATATTCCCTAGACTGGAAGTGCCCTTGGCTCTGTAGCTCTGTTGTTTACTTGTTTTAGGGAACACAATGCACTCCTCCAGAGAGGCAGTTGGCAATTTACATCCCGCCCATCAGCATAACAAGGCTCCCTGTTCTCCAGGGCCTGTCTTGCCTTTCTGGTTTTTACACATTTTGTGGATGTCCCTTTTGACCGGTGGGAAGTGATACTTCTTTGTAGTGCAGATTTGCATTGCCCGCTTGCTTGCTTGGCCAAAAAGGGCGTATGCGTTTTCTCCTGAATATATTCAGGAGAAAACGCATACGCCCTTTTTGGCCAAGTGCATCATTGTCGAAGTTGTGCCCCTCTTACTGTGCTTTAAAGGCGATTCCAACGTACCTCTTGAAATCTGTTTCCTGCTATTCTGCCTCGCTTTGAAGTCCGCCTCGTTGCCTTCCCTCAACAGATTTTTGGACGATAGTTGTCCTTTATTACTTGGCCAGTTTGTGAATTGCTGTGCCCCTGAGCTCCATTTTTCAACTCGTTTTTGGTGAGCTGACCGCAAGTCCAAAATTTTGGTTCAGGATCTATACTGATTCCCGGTGGGTGGCTGAGACTTTGGTTAATTCTTCTTCCTGCCGGGAAATTACAGTGATATGAGCCCGTCCAAATGCCTAACAGCTACTCTCTCATTGGTTCTCCCTCTTCCCTTTCATCCTCTGCCAAATTGGCAACCTGTGCAAACCAGGAGGTTAAAGGGGCTGTCTCTCCAAGTTGGGAGGTTGATAATAAAGCAGATGGAAAGTCAAACCGGAGCACCAGGAGAGGGACTATTCGTTGAGTTTTAGAAACCTTTCGTATTCACAGTGTGTCCGTTGTCTAGGATTCCCGTACATGTTATATCTGTAGTAATATTCCCTTCAACCTGGAGAGTTGGGACCCAAGGAATGTGTGCCATGCATTATTGCTTTAAAGGGTCTGCATTTGCTCACCCAGTCTCACCAATCCTCTCAGTCCCAAGTGTCCAGCCTTATGCCACATCCAGCTTTCATTGTAGATAGGGTCATTTCAGGTTTCATCAGAGACCCTGAAGGAATTGTAAAGAATTTCCCAGTTTTTTTGTTTTATTTTTGAAATTCTATTTGTAGTGGGTTTGAGCTGATTCTCGCTGCCATATTTGTCCCAGTCTAGACACACTTGATTCCCTTACGGAGACATATCAATACGTAGCTTTTAAGATTCTTACTAGTCAGATATATTCCTCTGCGGGAAATATGGGGTTTTGAGTCCCTTTCACTGAGGAAGGTGTAGGTCTTGTCTATTCCATAGTTGGTTTTTGGAACGGTACCTGTGCTTATATCAAACTCTGGTTTTATGCATCACCCCACCTCTCCTTCCCCCTTAAGCAGGCATAAGAGTGTTTTCTAAATGTGAGACACTGTTCTCTTTCCTAACTCAGTTCAAGTGTAGCCATGTTTACAGGATCTTCATAAGTGATATCTTATGATAAGTTTCTTTTTCTGTGTGACTTATTTCACTTAGAATCATCGTACCTGAATCCACCCATTTTGCTGCTACTGGTCTTATGACATTGATTTCATGGCTGAGGGATATTCCATCGTACGTAAGTACCACAATTTTTTGAACCATTTTTATATTTCCTGGGATATTTAAGGTGTACCCAAGTGGAGGTCCTTGTAAGCAGTGCAGCCCTAAATTTTGGGGTGGCTGTGTCTTTTTGATTTTCAGTTTTCCCAAGGTATATTCCCTAGACTGGAAGTGCCCTTGGCTCTGTAGCTCTGTTGTTTACTTGTTTTAGGGAACACAATGCACTCCTCCAGAGAGGCAGTTGGCAATTTACATCCCGCCCATCAGCATAACAAGGCACCGTGTTCTCCAGGGCCTGTCTTGCCTTTCTGGTTTTTACACATTTTGTGGATGTCCCTTTTGACCCGTGGGAAGTGATACTTCTTTGTAGTGCAGATTTGCATTGCCCGCTTGCTTGCTTGGCCAAAAAGGGCGTATGCGTTTTCTCCCAGGAGAAAACGCATACGCCCTTTTTGGCCAAGTGCATCATTGTCGAAGTTGTGCCCCTCTTCCTGTGCTTTAAAGGCGATTCCAACGTACCTCTGGAAATCTGTTTCCTGCTATTCTGCCTCGCTTTCAAGTCCGCCTCGTTGTCTTCCCTCAACAGATTTTTGGACGATAGTCGTTCTTTATTACTCGGCCAGTTTGTGAATTGCTGTGCCCCTGAGCTCCATTTTTCAACTCGTTTTTGGTGAGCTGACCGCAAGTCCAAAATTTTGGTTCAGGATCTATACTGATTCCCGGTGGGTGGCTGAGACTTTGGTTAATTCTTCTTCCTGCCGGGAAATTACAGTGATATGTGCCCGTCCAAATGCCTAACAGCTACTCTCTCATTGGTTCTCCCTCTTCCCTTTCATCCTCTGCCAAATTGGCAACCTGTGCGAACCAGGAGGTTAAAGGGGCTGTCTCTCCAAGTTGGGAGGTTGATAATAAAGCAGATGGAAAGTCAAACCGGAGCACCAGGAGAGGGACTATTCGTTGAGTTTTAGAAACCTTTCGTATTCACAGTGTGTCCGTTCTCTAGGATTCCCGTACATGTTATATCTGTAGTAATATTCCCTTCAACCTGGAGAGTTGGGACCCATGGAATGTGTGCCATGCATTATTGCTTTAAAGGGTCTGCATTTGCTCACCCAGTCTCACCAATCCTCTCAGTCCCAAGTGTCCAGCCTTATGCCACATCCAGCTGTCATTGTAGATAGGGTCATTTCAGGTTTCATCAGAGACCCTGAAGGAATTGTAAAGAATTTCCCAGTTTTTTTGTTTTATTTTTGAAATTCTATTTGTAGTGGGTTTGAGCTGATTCTCGCTGCCATATTTGTCCCAGTCTAGACACACTTGATTCCCTTACGGAGACATATCAATACGTAGCTTTTAAGATTCTTACTAGTCAGATATATTCCTCTGCGGGAAATATGGGGTTTTGAGTCCCTTTCACTGAGGAAGGTGTAGGTCTTGTCTATTCCATAGTTGGTTTTTGGAACGGTACCTGTGCTTATATCAAACTCTGGTTTTATGCATCACCCCACCTCTCCTTCCCCCTTAAGCAGGCATAAGAGTGTTTTCTAAATGTGAGACACTGTTCTCTTTCCTAACTCAGTTCAAGTGTAGCCATGTTTACAGGATCTTCATAAGTGATATCTTATGATAAGTGTCTTTTTCTGTGTGACTTATTTCACTTAGAATCATCGTACCTGAATACACCCATTTTGCTGCTACTGGTCTTATGACATTGATTTCATGGCTGAGGGATATTCCATCGTACGTAAGTACCACAATTTTTTGAACCATTTTTATATTTCCTGGGATATTTAAGGTGTACCCAAGTGGAGGTCCTTGTAAGCAGTGCAGCCCTAAATTTTGGGGTGGCTGTGTCTTTTTGATTTTCAGTTTTCCCAAGGTATATTCCCTAGACTGGAAGTGCCCTTGGCTCTGTAGCTCTGTTGTTTACTTGTTTTAGGGAACACAATGCACTCCTCCAGAGAGGCAGTTGGCAATTTACATCCCGCCCATCAGCATAACAAGGCACCGTGTTCTCCAGGGCCTGTCTTGCCTTTCTGGTTTTTACACATTTTGTGGATGTCCCTTTTGACCGGTGGGAAGTGATACTTCTTTGTAGTGCAGATTTGCATTGCCCGCTTGCTTGCTTGGCCAAAAAGGGCGTATGCGTTTTCTCCTGAATATATTCAGGAGAAAACGCATACGCCCTTTTTGGCCAAGTGCATCATTGTCGAAGTTGTGCCCCTCTTCCTGTGCTTTAAAGGCGATTCCAACGTACCTCTTGAAATCTGTTTCCTGCTATTCTGCCTCGCTTTCAAGTCCGCCTCGTTGCCTTCCCTCAACAGATTTTTGGACGATAGTTGTCCTTTATTACTCGGCCAGTTTGTGAATTGCTGTGCCCCTGAGCTCCATTTTTCAACTCGTTTTTGGTGAGCTGACCGCAAGTCCAAAATTTTGGTTCAGGATCTATACTGATTCCCGGTGGGTGGCTGAGAGTTTGGTTAATTCTTCTTCCTGCCGGGAAATTACAGTGATATGTGCCCGTCCAAATGCCTAACAGCTACTCTCTCATTGGTTCTCCCTCTTCCCTTTCATCCTCTGCCAAATTGGCAACCTGTGCGAACCAGGAGGTTAAAGGGGCTGTCTCTCCAAGTTGGGAGGTTGATAATAAAGCAGATGGAAAGTCAAACCGGAGCACCAGGAGAGGGACTATTCGTTGAGTTTTAGAAACCTTTCGTATTCACAGTGTGTCCGTTCTCTAGGATTCCTGTACATGTTATATCTGTAGTAATATTCCCTTCAACCTGGAGAGTTGGGACCCATGGAATGTGTGCCATGCATTATTGCTTTAAAGGGTCTGCATTTGCTCACCCAATCTCACCAATCCTCTCAGTCCCAAGTGTCCAGCCTTATGCCACATCCAGCTGTCATTGTAGATAGGGTCATTTCAGGTTTCATCAGAGACCCTGAAGGAATTGTAAAGAATTTCCCAGTTTTTTTGTTTTATTTTTGAAATTCCTTTTTATAGTGGGTTTGAGCTGATTCTCGCTGCCATATTTATCCCAGTCTAGACACACTTGATTCCCTTACGGAGACATATCAATACATAGGTTTTAAGATTCTTACTAGTCAGATATATTCCTCTGCGGGAAATATGGGCTTTTGAGTCCCTTTCACTGAGGAAGGTGTAGGTCTTGTCTATTCCATAGTTGGTTTTTGGAACGGTACCTGTGCTTATATCAAACTCTGGTTTTATGCATCACCCCACCTCTCCTTCCCCCTTAAGCAGGCATAAGAGTGTTTTCTAAATGTGAGACACTGTTCTCTTTCCTAACTCAGTTCAAGTGTAGCCATGTTTACAGGATCTTCATAAGTGATATCTTATGATAAGTTTCTTTTTCTGTGTGACTTATTTCACTTAGAATCATCGTACCTGAATCCACCCATTTTGCTGCTACTGGTCTTATGACATTGATTTCATGGCTGAGGGATATTCCATCGTACGTAAGTACCACAATTTTTTGAACCATTTTTATATTTCCTGGGATATTTAAGGTGTACCCAAGTTGAGGTCCTTGTAAGCAGTGCAGCCCTAAATTTTGGGGTGGCTGTGTCTTTTTGATTTTCAGTTTTCCCAAGGTATATTCCCTAGACTGGAAGTGCCCTTGGCTCTGTAGCTCTGTTGTTTACTTGTTTTAGGGAACACAATGCACTCCTCCAGAGAGGCAGTTGGCAATTTACATCCCGCCCATCAGCATAACAAGGCACCCTGTTCTCCAGGGCCTGTCTTGCATTTCTGGTTTTTACACATTTTGTGGATGTCCCTTTTGACTGGTGGGAAGTGATACTTCTTTGTAGTGCAGATTTGCATTGCCCGCTTGCTTGCTTGGCCAAAAAGGGCGTATGCGTTTTCTCCTGAATATATTCAGGAGAAAACACATACGCCCTTTTTGGCCAAGTGCATCATTGTCGAAGTTGTGCCCCTCTTCCTGTGCTTTAAAGGTGATTCCAACGTACCTCTTGAAATCTGTTTCCTGCTATTCTGCCACGCTTTCAAGTCCGCCTCATTGCCTTCCCTCAACAGATTTTTGGACGATAGTTGTCCTTTATTACTCGGCCTGTTTGTGAATTGCTGTGCCCCTGAGCTCCATTATTCAACTCGTTTTTGGTGAGCTGACCGCAAGTCCAAAATTTTGGTTCAGGATCTATACTGATTCCCGGTGGGTGGCTGAGACTTTGGTTAATTCTTCTTCCTGCCGGGAAATTACAGTGATATGTGCCCGTCCAAATGCCTAACAGCTACTCTTTCATTGGTTCTCCCTCTTCCCTTTCATCCTCTGCCAAATTGGCAACCTGTGCGAACCAGGAGGTTAAAGGGGCTGTCTCTCCAAGTTGGGAGGTTGATAATAAAGCAGATGGAAAGTCAAACCGGAGCACCAGGAGAGGGACTATTCGTTGAGTTTTAGAAACCTTTCGTATTCACAGTGTGTCCGTTCTCTAGGATTCCCGTACATGTTATATCTGTAGTAATATTCCCTTCAACCTGGAGAGTTGGGACCCATGGAATGTGTGCCATGCATTATTGCTTTAAAGGGTCTGCATTTGCTCACCCAGTCTCACCAATCCTCTCAGTCCCAAGTGTCCAGCCTTATGCCACATCCAGCTGTCATTGTAGATAGGGTCATTTCAGGTTTCATCAGAGAAACTGATGGAATTGTAAAGAATTTCCCAGTTTTTTTTTGTTTTGTTTTTGAAATTCCTTTTTATAGTGGGTTTGAGCTGCTTCTCGCTGCCATGTTTATGCCAGTCTAGACACACTTGATTCCCTTACGGAGACATATCAATACATAGGTTTTAAGATTCTTACTAGTCAGATATATTCCTCTGCGGGAAATATGGGGTTTTGAGTCCCTTTCACTGAGGAAGGTGTAGGTCTTGTCTATTCCATAGTTGGTTTTTGGAACGGTACCTGTGCTTATATCAAACTCTGGTTTTATGCATCACCCCACCTCTCCTTCCCCCTTAAGCAGGCATAAGAGTGTTTTCTAAATGTGAGACACTGTTCTCTTTCCTAACTCAGTTCAAGTGTAGCCATGTTTACAGGATCTTCATAAGTGATATCTTATGATAAGTTTCTTTTTCTCTGTGACTGATTTCACTTAGAATCATCGTACCTGAATCCACCCATTTTGCTGCTACTGGTCTTATGACATTGATTTCATGGCTGAGGGATATTCCATCGTACGTAAGTACCACAATTTTTTGAACCATTTTTATATTTCCTGGGATATTTAAGGTGTACCCAAGTTGAGGTCCTTGTAAGCAGTGCAGCCGTAAATATTGGGGTGGCTGTGTCTTTTTGATTTTCAGTTTTCCCAAGGTATATTCCCTAGACTGGAAGTGCCCTTGGCTCTGTAGCTCTGTTGTTTACTTGTTTTAGGGAACACAATGCACTCCTCCAGAGAGGCAGTTGGCAATTTACATCCCGCCCATCAGCATAACAAGGCTCCCTGTTCTCCAGGGCCTGTCTTGCCTTTCTGGTTTTTACACATTTTGTGGATGTCCCTTTTGACCGGTGGGAAGTGATACTTCTTTGTAGTGCAGATTTGCATTGCCCGCTTGCTTGCTCGGCCAAAAAGGGCGTATGCGTTTTCTCCTGAATATATTCAGGAGAAAACGCATATGCCCTTTTTGGCCAAGTGCATCATTGTCGAAGTTGTGCCCCTCTTCCTGTGCTTTAAAGGCGATTCCAACGTACCTCTGGAAATCTGTTTCCTGCTATTCTGCCTCGCTTTCAAGTCCGCCTCGTTGCCTTCCCTCAACAGATTTTTGGACGATAGTTGTCCTTTATTACTCGGCCAGTTTGTGAATTGCTGTGCCCCTGAGCTCCATTTTTCAACTCGTTTTTGGTGAGCTGACCGCAAGTCCAAAATTTTGGTTCAGGATCTATACTGATTCCCGGTGGGTGGCTGAGACTTTGGTTAATTCTTCTTCCTGCCGGGAAATTACAGTGATATGTGCCCGTCCAAATGCCTAACAGCTACTCTCTCATTGGTTCTCCCTCTTCCCTTTCATCCTCTGCCAAATTGGCAACCTGTGCGAACCAGGAGGTTAAAGGGGCTGTCTCTCCAAGTTGGGAGGTTGATAATAAAGCAGATGGAAAGTCAAACCGGAGCACCAGGAGAGGGACTATTCGTTGAGTTTTAGAAACCTTTCGTATTCATAGTGTGTCCGTTCTCTAGGATTCCCGTACATGTTATATCTGTAGTAATATTCCCTTCAACCTGGAGAGTTGGGACCCATGGAATGTGTGCCATGCATTATTGCTTTAAAGGGTCTGCATTTGCTCACCCAATCTCACCAATCCTCTCAGTCCCAAGTGTCCAGCCTTATGCCACATCCAGCTGTCATTGTAGATAGGGTCATTTCAGGTTTCATCAGAGACCCTGAAGGAATTGTAAAGAATTTCCCAGTTTTTTTGTTTTATTTTTGAAATTCCTTTTTATAGTGGGTTTGAGCTGATTCTCGCTGCCATATTTATCCCAGTCTAGACACACTTGATTCCCTTACGGAGACATATCAATACATAGGTTTTAAGATTCTTACTAGTCAGATATATTCCTCTGCGGGAAATATGGGGTTTTGAGTCCCTTTCACTGAGGAAGGTGTAGGTCTTGTCTATTCCATAGTTGGTTTTTGGAACGGTACCTGTGCTTATATCAAACTCTGGTTTTATGCATCACCCCACCTCTCCTTCCCCCTTAAGCAGGCATAAGAGTGTTTTCTAAATGTGAGACACTGTTCTCTTTCCTAACTCAGTTCAAGTGTAGCCATGTTTACAGGATCTTCATAAGTGATATCTTATGATAAGTTTCTTTTTCTGTGTGACTTATTTCACTTAGAATCATCGTACCTGAATCCACCCATTTTGCTGCTACTGGTCTTATGACATTGATTTCATGGCTGAGGGATATTCCATCGTACGTAAGTACCACAATTTTTTGAACCATTTTTATATTTCCTGGGATATTTAAGGTGTACCCAAGTTGAGGTCCTTGTAAGCAGTGCAGCCCTAAATTTTGGGGTGGCTGTGTCTTTTTGATTTTCAGTTTTCCCAAGGTATATTCCCTAGACTGGAAGTGCCCTTGGCTCTGTAGCTCTGTTGTTTACTTGTTTTAGGGAACACAATGCACTCCTCCAGAGAGGCAGTTGGCAATTTACATCCCGCCCATCAGCATAACAAGGCTCCCTGTTCTCCAGGGCCTGTCTTGCCTTTCTGGTTTTTACACATTTTGTGGATGTCCCTTTTGACCGGTGGGAAGTGATACTTCTTTGTAGTGCAGATTTGCATTGCCCGCTTGCTTGCTTGGCCAAAAAGGGCGTATGCGTTTTCTCCTGAATATATTCAGGAGAAAACGCATACGCCCTTTTTGGCCAAGTGCATCATTGTCGAAGTTGTGCCCCTCTTCCTGTGCTTTAAAGGCGATTCCAACGTACCTCTTGAAATCTGTTTCCTGCTATTCTGCCTCACTTTCAAGTCCACCTCGTTGCCTTCCCTCAACAGATTTTTGGACGATAGTTGTCCTTTATTACTCGGCCAGTTTGTGAATTGCTGTGCCCCTGAGCTCCATTTTTCAACTCGTTTTTGGTGAGCTGACCGCAAGTCCAAAATTTTGGTTCAGGATCTATACTGATTCCCGGTGGGTGGCTGAGACTTTGGTTAATTCTTCTTCCTGCCGGGAAATTACAGTGATATGTGCCCGTCCAAATGCCTAACAGCTACTCTCTCATTGGTTCTCCCTCTTCCCTTTCATCCTCTGCCAAATTGGCAACCTGTGCGAACCAGGAGGTTAAAGGGGCTGTCTCTCCAAGTTGGGAGGTTGATAATAAAGCAGATGGAAAGTCAAACCGGAGCACCAGGAGAGGGACTATTCGTTGAGTTTTAGAAACCTTTCGTATTCACAGTGTGTCCGTTCTCTAGGATTCCCGTACATGTTATATCTGTAGTAATATTCCCTTCAACCTGGAGAGTTGGGACCCATGGAATGTGTGCCATGCATTATTGCTTTAAAGGGTCTGCATTTGCTCACCCAATCTCACCAATCCTCTCAGTCCCAAGTGTCCAGCCTTATGCCACATCCAGCTGTCATTGTAGATAGGGTCATTTCAGGTTTCATCAGAGACCCTGAAGGAATTGTAAAGAATTTCCCAGTTTTTTTGTTTTATTTTTGAAATTCCTTTTTATAGTGGGTTTGAGCTGATTCTCGCTGCCATATTTATCCCAGTCTAGACACACTTGATTCCCTTACGGAGACATATCAATACATAGGTTTTAAGATTCTTACTAGTCAGATATATTCCTCTGCGGGAAATATGGGGTTTTGAGTCCCTTTCACTGAGGAAGGTGTAGGTCTTGTCTATTCCATAGTTGGTTTTTGGAACGGTACCTGTGCTTATATCAAACTCTGGTTTTATGCATCACCCCACCTCTCCTTCCCCCTTAAGCAGGCATAAGAGTGTTTTCTAAATGTGAGACACTGTTCTCTTTCCTAACTCAGTTCAAGTGTAGCCATGTTTACAGGATCTTCATAAGTGATATCTTATGATAAGTTTCTTTTTCTGTGTGACTTATTTCACTTAGAATCATCGTACCTGAATCCACCCATTTTGCTGCTACTGGTCTTATGACATTGATTTCATGGCTGAGGGATATTCCATCGTACGTAAGTACCACAATTTTTTGAACCATTTTTATATTTCCTGGGATATTTAAGGTGTACCCAAGTGGAGGTCCTTGTAAGCAGTGCAGCCCTAAATTTTGGGGTGGCTGTGTCTTTTTGATTTTCAGTTTTCCCAAGGTATATTCCCTAGACTGGAAGTGCCCTTGGCTCTGTAGCTCTGTTGTTTACTTGTTTTAGGGAACACAATGCACTCCTCCAGAGAGGCAGTTGGCAATTTACATCCCGCCCATCAGCATAACAAGGCACCGTGTTCTCTAGGGCCTGTCTTGCCTTTCTGGTTTTTACACATTTTGTGGATGTCCCTTTTGACCCGTGGGAAGTGATACTTCTTTGTAGTGCAGATTTGCATTGCCCGCTTGCTTGCTTGGCCAAAAAGGGTGTATGCGTTTTCTCCTGAATATATTCAGGAGAAAACGCATACGCCCTTTTTGGCCAAGTGCATCATTGTCGAAGTTGTGCCCCTCTTCCTGTGCTTTAAAGGCGATTCCAACGTACCTCTTGAAATCTGTTTCCTGCTATTCTGCCTCGCTTTCAAGTCCGCCTCGTTGCCTTCCCTCAACAGATTTTTGGACGATAGTTGTCCTTTATTACTCGGCCTGTTTGTGAATTGCTGTGCCCCTGAGCTCCATTTTTCAACTCGTTTTTGGTGAGCTGACCGCAAGTCCAAAATTTTGGTTCAGGATCTATACTGATTCCCGGTGGGTGGCTGAGAGTTTGGTTAATTCTTCTTCCTGCCGGGAAATTACAGTGATATGTGCCCGTCCAAATGCCTAACAGCTACTCTCTCATTGGTTCTCCCTCTTCCCTTTCATCCTCTGCCAAATTGGCAACCTGTGCGAACCAGGAGGTTAAAGGGGCTGTCTCTCCAAGTTGGGAGGTTGATAATAAAGCAGATGGAAAGTCAAACCGGAGCACCAGGAGAGGGACTATTCGTTGAGTTTTAGAAACCTTTCGTATTCACAGTGTGTCCGTTCTCTAGGATTCCCGTACATGTTATATCTGTAGTAATATTCCCTTCAACCTGGAGAGTTGGGACCCATGGAATGTGTGCCATGCATTATTGCTTTAAAGGGTCTGCATTTGCTCACCCAATCTCACCAATCCTCTCAGTCCCAAGTGTCCAGCCTTATGCCACATCCAGCTGTCATTGTAGATAGGGTCATTTCAGGTTTCATCAGAGACCCTGAAGGAATTGTAAAGAATTTCCCAGTTTTTTTGTTTTATTTTTGAAATTCCTTTTTATAGTGGGTTTGAGCTGATTCTCGCTGCCATATTTATCCCAGTCTAGACACACTTGATTCCCTTACGGAGACATATCAATACATAGGTTTTAAGATTCTTACTAGTCAGATATATTCCTCTGCGGGAAATATGGGGTTTTGAGTCCCTTTCACTGAGGAAGGTGTAGGTCTTGTCTATTCCATAGTTGGTTTTTGGAACGGTACCTGTGCTTATATCAAACTCTGGTTTTATGCATCACCCCACCTCTCCTTCCCCCTTAAGCAGGCATAAGAGTGTTTTCTAAATGTGAGACACTGTTCTCTTTCCTAACTCAGTTCAAGTGTAGCCATGTTTACAGGATCTTCATAAGTGATATCTTATGATAAGTTTCTTTTTCTGTGTGACTTATTTCACTTAGAATCATCGTACCTGAATCCACCCATTTTGCTGCTACTGGTCTTATGACATTGATTTCATGGCTGAGGGATATTCCATCGTACGTAAGTACCACAATTTTTTGAACCATTTTTATATTTCCTGGGATATTTAAGGTGTACCCAAGTGGAGGTCCTTGTAAGCAGTGCAGCCCTAAATTTTGGGGTGGCTGTGTCTTTTTGATTTTCAGTTTTCCCAAGGTATATTCCCTAGACTGGAAGTGCCCTTGGCTCTGTAGCTCTGTTGTTTACTTGTTTTAGGGAACACAATGCACTCCTCCAGAGAGGCAGTTGGCAATTTACATCCCGCCCATCAGCATAACAAGGCACCCTGTTCTCCAGGGCCTGTCTTGCATTTCTGGTTTTTACACATTTTGTGGATGTCCCTTTTGACTGGTGGGAAGTGATACTTCTTTGTAGTGCAGATTTGCATTGCCCGCTTGCTTGCTTGGCCAAAAAGGGCGTATGCGTTTTCTCCTGAATATATTCAGGAGAAAACACATACGCCCTTTTTGGCCAAGTGCATCATTGTCGAAGTTGTGCCCCTCTTCCTGTGCTTTAAAGGTGATTCCAACGTACCTCTTGAAATCTGTTTCCTGCTATTCTGCCACGCTTTCAAGTCCGCCTCATTGCCTTCCCTCAACAGATTTTTGGACGATAGTTGTCCTTTATTACTCGGCCTGTTTGTGAATTGCTGTGCCCCTGAGCTCCATTATTCAACTCGTTTTTGGTGAGCTGACCGCAAGTCCAAAATTTTGGTTCAGGATCTATACTGATTCCCGGTGGGTGGCTGAGACTTTGGTTAATTCTTCTTCCTGCCGGGAAATTACAGTGATATGTGCCCGTCCAAATGCCTAACAGCTACTCTTTCATTGGTTCTCCCTCTTCCCTTTCATCCTCTGCCAAATTGGCAACCTGTGCGAACCAGGAGGTTAAAGGGGCTGTCTCTCCAAGTTGGGAGGTTGATAATAAAGCAGATGGAAAGTCAAACCGGAGCACCAGGAGAGGGACTATTCGTTGAGTTTTAGAAACCTTTCGTATTCACAGTGTGTCCGTTCTCTAGGATTCCCGTACATGTTATATCTGTAGTAATATTCCCTTCAACCTGGAGAGTTGGGACCCATGGAATGTGTGCCATGCATTATTGCTTTAAAGGGTCTGCATTTGCTCACCCAGTCTCACCAATCCTCTCAGTCCCAAGTGTCCAGCCTTATGCCACATCCAGCTGTCATTGTAGATAGGGTCATTTCAGGTTTCATCAGAGAAACTGATGGAATTGTAAAGAATTTCCCAGTTTTTTTTTGTTTTGTTTTTGAAATTCCTTTTTATAGTGGGTTTGAGCTGCTTCTCGCTGCCATGTTTATGCCAGTCTAGACACACTTGATTCCCTTACGGAGACATATCAATACATAGGTTTTAAGATTCTTACTAGTCAGATATATTCCTCTGCGGGAAATATGGGGTTTTGAGTCCCTTTCACTGAGGAAGGTGTAGGTCTTGTCTATTCCATAGTTGGTTTTTGGAACGGTACCTGTGCTTATATCAAACTCTGGTTTTATGCATCACCCCACCTCTCCTTCCCCCTTAAGCAGGCATAAGAGTGTTTTCTAAATGTGAGACACTGTTCTCTTTCCTAACTCAGTTCAAGTGTAGCCATGTTTACAGGATCTTCATAAGTGATATCTTATGATAAGTTTCTTTTTCTCTGTGACTGATTTCACTTAGAATCATCGTACCTGAATCCACCCATTTTGCTGCTACTGGTCTTATGACATTGATTTCATGGCTGAGGGATATTCCATCGTACGTAAGTACCACAATTTTTTGAACCAATTTTATATTTCCTGGGATATTTAAGGTGTACCCAAGTTGAGGTCATTGTAAGCAGTGCAGCCCTAAATTTTGGGGTGGCTCTGTCTTATTGATTTTCAGGTTTTCCCAGGTATATTCCCTAGACTGGAAGTGCCCTTGGCTCTGTAGCTCTGTTGTTTACTTGTTTTAGGGAACACAATGCACTCCTCCAGAGAGGCAGTTGGCAATTTACATCCCGCCCATCAGCATAACAAGGCTCCCTGTTCTCCAGGGCCTGTCTTGCCTTTCTGGTTTTTACACATTTTGTGGATGTCCCTTTTGACCGGTGGGAAGTGATACTTCTTTGTAGTGCAGATTTGCATTGCCCGCTTGCTTGCTTGGCCAAAAAGGGCGTATGCGTTTTCTCCTGAATATATTCAGGAGAAAACGCATACGCCCTTTTTGGCCAAGTGCATCATTGTCGAAGTTGTGCCCCTCTTACTGTGCTTTAAAGGCGATTCCAACGTACCTCTTGAAATCTGTTTCCTGCTATTCTGCCTCGCTTTGAAGTCCGCCTCGTTGCCTTCCCTCAACAGATTTTTGGACGATAGTTGTCCTTTATTACTTGGCCAGTTTGTGAATTGCTGTGCCCCTGAGCTCCATTTTTCAACTCTTTTTTTTTGAGCTGACCGCAAGTTCAAAATTTTGGTTCAGGATCTATACTGATTCCCGGTGGGTGGCTGAGACTTTGGTTAATTCTTCTTCCTGCTGGGAAATTACAGTGATATGTGCCCGTCCAAATGCCTAACAGCTACTCTCTCATTGGTTCTCCCTCTTCCCTTTCATCCTCTGCCAAATTGGCAACCTGTGCCAACCAGGAGGTTAAAGGGGCTGTCTCTCCAAGTTGGGAGGTTGATAATAAAGCAGATGGAAAGTCAAACCGGAGCACCAGGAGAGGGACTATTCGTTGAGTTTTAGAAACCTTTCGTATTCACAGTGTGTCCGTTCTCTAGGATTCCCGTACATGTTATATCTGTAGTAATATTCCCTTCAACCTGGAGAGTTGGGACCCAAGGAATGTGTGCCATGCATTATTGCTTTAAAGGGTCTGCATTTGCTCACCCAGTCTCACCAATCCTCTCAGTCCCAAGTGTCCAGCCTTATGCCACATCCAGCTTTCATTGTAGATAGGGTCATTTCAGGTTTCATCAGAGACCCTGAAGGAATTGTAAAGAATTTCCCAGTTTTTTTGTTTTATTTTTGAAATTCTATTTGTAGTGGGTTTGAGCTGATTCTCGCTGCCATATTTGTCCCAGTCTAGACACACTTGATTCCCTTACGGAGACATATCAATACGTAGCTTTTAAGATTCTTACTAGTCAGATATATTCCTCTGCGGGAAATATGGGGTTTTGAGTCCCTTTCACTGAGGAAGGTGTAGGTCTTGTCTATTCCATAGTTGGTTTTTGGAACGGTACCTGTGCTTATATCAAACTCTGGTTTTATGCATCACCCCACCTCTCCTTCCCCCTTAAGCAGGCATAAGAGTGTTTTCTAAATGTGAGACACTGTTCTCTTTCCTAACTCAGTTCAAGTGTAGCCATGTTTACAGGATCTTCATAAGTGATATCTTATGATAAGTTTCTTTTTCTGTGTGACTTATTTCACTTAGAATCATCGTACCTGAATCCACCCATTTTGCTGCTACTGGTCTTATGACATTGATTTCATGGCTGAGGGATATTCCATCGTACGTAAGTACCACAATTTTTTGAACCATTTTTATATTTCCTGGGATATTTAAGGTGTACCCAAGTGGAGGTCCTTGTAAGCAGTGCAGCCCTAAATTTTGGGGTGGCTGTGTCTTTTTGATTTTCAGTTTTCCCAAGGTATATTCCCTAGACTGGAAGTGCCCTTGGCTCTGTAGCTCTGTTGTTTACTTGTTTTAGGGAACACAATGCACTCCTCCAGAGAGGCAGTTGGCAATTTACATCCCGCCCATCAGCATAACAAGGCACCGTGTTCTCCAGGGCCTGTCTTGCCTTTCTGGTTTTTACACATTTTGTGGATGTCCCTTTTGACCCGTGGGAAGTGATACTTCTTTGTAGTGCAGATTTGCATTGCCCGCTTGCTTGCTTGGCCAAAAAGGGCGTATGCGTTTTCTCCTGAATATATTCAGGAGAAAACGCATACGCCCTTTTTGGCCAAGTGCATCATTGTCGAAGTTGTGCCCCTCTTCCTGTGCTTTAAAGGCGATTCCAACGTACCTCTTGAAATCTGTTTCCTGCTATTCTGCCTCGCTTTCAAGTCTGCCTCGTTGCCTTCCCTCAACAGATTTTTGGACGATAGTTGTCCTTTATTACTCGGCCAGTTTGTGAATTGCTGTGCCCCTGAGCTCCATTTTTCAACTCGTTTTTGGTGAGCTGACCGCAAGTCCAAAATTTTGGTTCAGGATCTATACTGATTCCCGGTGGGTGGCTGAGAGTTTGGTTAATTCTTCTTCCTGCCGGGAAATTACAGTGATATGTGCCCGTCCAAATGCCTAACAGCTACTCTCTCATTGGTTCTCCCTCTTCCCTTTCATCCTCTGCCAAATTGGCAACCTGTGCGAACCAGGAGGTTAAAGGGGCTGTCTCTCCAAGTTGGGAGGTTGATAATAAAGCAGATGGAATGTCAAACCGGAGCACCAGGAGAGGGACTATTCGTTGAGTTTTAGAAACCTTTCGTATTCACAGTGTGTCCGTTCTCTAGGATTCCCGTACATGTTATATCTGTAGTAATATTCCCTTCAACCTGGAGAGTTGGGACCCATGGAATGTGTGCCATGCATTATTGCTTTAAAGGGTCTGCATTTGCTCACCCAATCTCACCAATCCTCTCAGTCCCAAGTGTCCAGCCTTATGCCACATCCAGCTGTCATTGTAGATAGGGTCATTTCAGGTTTCATCAGAGACCCTGAAGGAATTGTAAAGAATTTCCCAGTTTTTTTGTTTTATTTTTGAAATTCCTTTTTATAGTGGGTTTGAGCTGATTCTCGCTGCCATATTTATCCCAGTCTAGACACACTTGATTCCCTTATGGAGACATATCAATACATAGGTTTTAAGATTCTTACTAGTCAGATATATTCCTCTGCGGGAAATATGGGGTTTTGAGTCCCTTTCACTGAGGAAGGTGTAGGTCTTGTCTATTCCATAGTTGGTTTTTGGAACGGTACCTGTGCTTATATCAAACTCTGGTTTTATGCATCACCCCACCTCTCCTTCCCCCTTAAGCAGGCATAAGAGTGTTTTCTAAATGTGAGACACTGTTCTCTTTCCTAACTCAGTTCAAGTGTAGCCATGTTTACAGGATCTACATAAGTGATATCTTATGATAAGTTTCTTTTTCTGTGTGACTTATTTCACTTAGAATCATCGTACCTGAATCCACCCATTTTGCTGCTACTGGTCTTATGACATTGATTTCATGGCTGAGGGATATTCCATCGTACATAAGTACCACAATTTTTTGAACCATTTTTATATTTCCTGGGATATTTAAGGTGTACCCAAGTTGAGGTCCTTGTAAGCAGTGCAGCCCTAAATTTTGGGGTGGCTGTGTCTTTTTGATTTTCAGTTTTCCCAAGGTATATTCCCTAGACTGGAAGTGCCCTTGGCTCTGTAGCTCTGTTGTTTACTTGTTTTAGGGAACACAATGCACTCCTCCAGAGAGGCAGTTGGCAATTTACATCCCGCCCATCAGCATAACAAGGCACCCTGTTCTCCAGGGCCTGTCTTGCATTTCTGGTTTTTACACATTTTGTGGATGTCCCTTTTGACTGGTGGGAAGTGATACTTCTTTGTAGTGCAGATTTGCATTGCCCGCTTGCTTGCTTGGCCAAAAAGGGCGTATGCGTTTTCTCCTGAATATATTCAGGAGAAAACACATACGCCCTTTTTGGCCAAGTGCATCATTGTCGAAGTTGTGCCCCTCTTCCTGTGCTTTAAAGGTGATTCCAACGTACCTCTTGAAATCTGTTTCCTGCTATTCTGCCACGCTTTCAAGTCCGCCTCATTGCCTTCCCTCAACAGATTTTTGGACGATAGTTGTCCTTTATTACTCGGCCTGTTTGTGAATTGCTGTGCCCCTGAGCTCCATTATTCAACTCGTTTTTGGTGAGCTGACCGCAAGTCCAAAATTTTGGTTCAGGATCTATACTGATTCCCGGTGGGTGGCTGAGACTTTGGTTAATTCTTCTTCCTGCCGGGAAATTACAGTGATATGTGCCCGTCCAAATGCCTAACAGCTACTCTTTCATTGGTTCTCCCTCTTCCCTTTCATCCTCTGCCAAATTGGCAACCTGTGCGAACCAGGAGGTTAAAGGGGCTGTCTCTCCAAGTTGGGAGGTTGATAATAAAGCAGATGGAAAGTCAAACCGGAGCACCAGGAGAGGGACTATTCGTTGAGTTTTAGAAACCTTTCGTATTCACAGTGTGTCCGTTCTCTAGGATTCCCGTACATGTTATATCTGTAGTAATATTCCCTTCAACCTGGAGAGTTGGGACCCATGGAATGTGTGCCATGCATTATTGCTTTAAAGGGTCTGCATTTGCTCACCCAGTCTCACCAATCCTCTCAGTCCCAAGTGTCCAGCCTTATGCCACATCCAGCTGTCATTGTAGATAGGGTCATTTCAGGTTTCATCAGAGAAACTGATGGAATTGTAAAGAATTTCCCAGTTTTTTTTTGTTTTGTTTTTGAAATTCCTTTTTATAGTGGGTTTGAGCTGCTTCTCGCTGCCATGTTTATGCCAGTCTAGACACACTTGATTCCCTTACGGAGACATATCAATACATAGGTTTTAAGATTCTTACTAGTCAGATATATTCCTCTGCGGGAAATATGGGGTTTTGAGTCCCTTTCACTGAGGAAGGTGTAGGTCTTGTCTATTCCATAGTTAGTTTTTGGAACGGTACCTGTGCTTATATCAAACTCTGGTTTTATGCATCACCCCACCTCTCCTTCCCCCTTAAGCAGGCATAAGAGTGTTTTCTAAATGTGAGACACTGTTCTCTTTCCTAACTCAGTTCAAGTGTAGCCATGTTTACAGGATCTTCATAAGTGATATCTTATGATAAGTTTCTTTTTCTCTGTGACTGATTTCACTTAGAATCATCGTACCTGAATCCACCCATTTTGCTGCTACTGGTCTTATGACATTGATTTCATGGCTGAGGGATATTCCATCGTACGTAAGTACCACAATTTTTTGAACCAATTTTATATTTCCTGGGATATTTAAGGTGTACCCAAGTTGAGGTCATTGTAAGCAGTGCAGCCCTAAATTTTGGTGTGGCTCTGTCTTATTGATTTTCAGGTTTTCCCAGGTATATTCCCTAGACTGGAAGTGCCCTTGGCTCTGTAGCTCTGTTGTTTACTTGTTTTAGGGAACACAATGCACTCCTCCAGAGAGGCAGTTGGCAATTTACATCCCGCCCATCAGCATAACAAGGCTCCCAGTTCTCCAGGGCCTGTCTTGCCTTTCTGGTTTTTACACATTTTGTGGATGTCCCTTTTGACCGGTGGGAAGTGATACTTCTTTGTAGTGCAGATTTGCATTGCCCGCTTGCTTGCTTGGCCAAAAAGGGCGTATGCGTTTTCTCCTGAATATATTCAGGAGAAAACGCATACGCCCTTTTTGGCCAAGTGCATCATTGTCGAAGTTGTGCCGCTCTTCCTGTGCTTTAAAGGCGATTCCAACGTACCTCTTGAAATCTGTTTCCTGCTATTCTGCCTCGCTTTGAAGTCCGCCTCGTTGCCTTCCCTCAACAGATTTTTGGACGATAGTTGTCCTTTATTACTTGGCCAGTTTGTGAATTGCTGTGCCCCTGAGCTCCATTTTTCAACTCTTTTTTGTTGAGCTGACCGCAAGTTCAAAATTTTGGTTCAGGATCTATACTGATTCCCGGTGGGTGGCTGAGACTTTGGTTAATTCTTCTTCCTGCTGGGAAATTACAGTGATATGTGCCCGTCCAAATGCCTAACAGCTACTCTCTCATTGGTTCTCCCTCTTCCCTTTCATCCTCTGCCAAATTGGCAACGTGTGCCAACCAGGAGGTTAAAGGGGCTGTCTCTCCAAGTTGGGAGGTTGATAATAAAGCAGATGGAAAGTCAAACCGGAGCACCAGGAGAGGGACTATTCGTTGAGTTTTAGAAACCTTTCGTATTCACAGTGTGTCCGTTCTCTAGGATTCCCGTACATGTTATATCTGTAGTAATATTCCCTTCAACCTGGAGAGTTGGGACCCAAGGAATGTGTGCCATGCATTATTGCTTTAAAGGGTCTGCATTTGCTCACCCAGTCTCACCAATCCTCTCAGTCCCAAGTGTCCAGCCTTATGCCACATCCAGCTTTCATTGTAGATAGGGTCATTTCAGGTTTCATCAGAGACCCTGAAGGAATTGTAAAGAATTTCCCAGTTTTTTTGTTTTATTTTTGAAATTCCTTTTTATAGTGGGTTTGAGCTGATTCTCGCTGCCATATTTATCCCAGTCTAGACACACTTGATTCCCTTATGGAGACATATCAATACATAGGTTTTAAGATTCTTACTAGTCAGATATATTCCTCTGCGGGAAATATGGGGTTTTGAGTCCCTTTCACTGAGGAAGGTGTAGGTCTTGTCTATTCCATAGTTGGTTTTTGGAACGGTACCTGTGCTTATATCAAACTCTGGTTTTATGCATCACCCCACCTCTCCTTCCCCCTTAAGCAGGCATAAGAGTGTTTTCTAAATGTGAGACACTGTTCTCTTTCCTAACTCAGTTCAAGTGTAGCCATGTTTACAGGATCTACATAAGTGATATCTTATGATAAGTTTCTTTTTCTGTGTGACTTATTTCACTTAGAATCATCGTACCTGAATCCACCCATTTTGCTGCTACTGGTCTTATGACATTGATTTCATGGCTGAGGGATATTCCATCGTACATAAGTACCACAATTTTTTGAACCATTTTTATATTTCCTGGGATATTTAAGGTGTACCCAAGTTGAGGTCCTTGTAAGCAGTGCAGCCCTAAATTTTGGGGTGGCTGTGTCTTTTTGATTTTCAGTTTTCCCAAGGTATATTCCCTAGACTGGAAGTGCCCTTGGCTCTGTAGCTCTGTTGTTTACTTGTTTTAGGGAACACAATGCACTCCTCCAGAGAGGCAGTTGGCAATTTACATCCCGCCCATCAGCATAACAAGGCACCCTGTTCTCCAGGGCCTGTCTTGCATTTCTGGTTTTTACACATTTTGTGGATGTCCCTTTTGACTGGTGGGAAGTGATACTTCTTTGTAGTGCAGATTTGCATTGCCCGCTTGCTTGCTTGGCCAAAAAGGGCGTATGCGTTTTCTCCTGAATATATTCAGGAGAAAACACATACGCCCTTTTTGGCCAAGTGCATCATTGTCGAAGTTGTGCCCCTCTTCCTGTGCTTTAAAGGTGATTCCAACGTACCTCTTGAAATCTGTTTCCTGCTATTCTGCCACGCTTTCAAGTCCGCCTCATTGCCTTCCCTCAACAGATTTTTGGACGATAGTTGTCCTTTATTACTCGGCCTGTTTGTGAATTGCTGTGCCCCTGAGCTCCATTATTCAACTCGTTTTTGGTGAGCTGACCGCAAGTCCAAAATTTTGGTTCAGGATCTATACTGATTCCCGGTGGGTGGCTGAGACTTTGGTTAATTCTTCTTCCTGCCGGGAAATTACAGTGATATGTGCCCGTCCAAATGCCTAACAGCTACTCTTTCATTGGTTCTCCCTCTTCCCTTTCATCCTCTGCCAAATTGGCAACCTGTGCGAACCAGGAGGTTAAAGGGGCTGTCTCTCCAAGTTGGGAGGTTGATAATAAAGCAGATGGAAAGTCAAACCGGAGCACCAGGAGAGGGACTATTCGTTGAGTTTTAGAAACCTTTCGTATTCACAGTGTGTCCGTTCTCTAGGATTCCCGTACATGTTATATCTGTAGTAATATTCCCTTCAACCTGGAGAGTTGGGACCCATGGAATGTGTGCCATGCATTATTGCTTTAAAGGGTCTGCATTTGCTCACCCAGTCTCACCAATCCTCTCAGTCCCAAGTGTCCAGCCTTATGCCACATCCAGCTGTCATTGTAGATAGGGTCATTTCAGGTTTCATCAGAGAAACTGATGGAATTGTAAAGAATTTCCCAGTTTTTTTTTGTTTTGTTTTTGAAATTCCTTTTTATAGTGGGTTTGAGCTGCTTCTCGCTGCCATGTTTATGCCAGTCTAGACACACTTGATTCCCTTACGGAGACATATCAATACATAGGTTTTAAGATTCTTACTAGTCAGATATATTCCTCTGCGGGAAATATGGGGTTTTGAGTCCCTTTCACTGAGGAAGGTGTAGGTCTTGTCTATTCCATAGTTAGTTTTTGGAACGGTACCTGTGCTTATATCAAACTCTGGTTTTATGCATCACCCCACCTCTCCTTCCCCCTTAAGCAGGCATAAGAGTGTTTTCTAAATGTGAGACACTGTTCTCTTTCCTAACTCAGTTCAAGTGTAGCCATGTTTACAGGATCTTCATAAGTGATATCTTATGATAAGTTTCTTTTTCTCTGTGACTGATTTCACTTAGAATCATCGTACCTGAATCCACCCATTTTGCTGCTACTGGTCTTATGACATTGATTTCATGGCTGAGGGATATTCCATCGTACGTAAGTACCACAATTTTTTGAACCAATTTTATATTTCCTGGGATATTTAAGGTGTACCCAAGTTGAGGTCATTGTAAGCAGTGCAGCCCTAAATTTTGGTGTGGCTCTGTCTTATTGATTTTCAGGTTTTCCCAGGTATATTCCCTAGACTGGAAGTGCCCTTGGCTCTGTAGCTCTGTTGTTTACTTGTTTTAGGGAACACAATGCACTCCTCCAGAGAGGCAGTTGGCAATTTACATCCCGCCCATCAGCATAACAAGGCTCCCTGTTCTCCAGGGCCTGTCTTGCCTTTCTGGTTTTTACACATTTTGTGGATGTCCCTTTTGACCGGTGGGAAGTGATACTTCTTTGTAGTGCAGATTTGCATTGCCCGCTTGCTTGCTTGGCCAAAAAGGGCGTATGCGTTTTCTCCTGAATATATTCAGGAGAAAACGCATACGCCCTTTTTGGCCAAGTGCATCATTGTCGAAGTTGTGCCCCTCTTACTGTGCTTTAAAGGCGATTCCAACGTACCTCTTGAAATCTGTTTCCTGCTATTCTGCCTCGCTTTGAAGTCCGCCTCGTTGCCTTCCCTCAACAGATTTTTGGACGATAGTTGTCCTTTATTACTTGGCCAGTTTGTGAATTGCTGTGCCCCTGAGCTCCATTTTTCAACTCTTTTTTGTTGAGCTGACCGCAAGTTCAAAATTTTGGTTCAGGATCTATACTGATTCCCGGTGGGTGGCTGAGACTTTGGTTAATTCTTCTTCCTGCTGGGAAATTACAGTGATATGTGCCCGTCCAAATGCCTAACAGCTACTCTCTCATTGGTTCTCCCTCTTCCCTTTCATCCTCTGCCAAATTGGCAACGTGTGCCAACCAGGAGGTTAAAGGGGCTGTCTCTCCAAGTTGGGAGGTTGATAATAAAGCAGATGGAAAGTCAAACCGGAGCACCAGGAGAGGGACTATTCGTTGAGTTTTAGAAACCTTTCGTATTCACAGTGTGTCCGTTCTCTAGGATTCCCGTACATGTTATATCTGTAGTAATATTCCCTTCAACCTGGAGAGTTGGGACCCAAGGAATGTGTGCCATGCATTATTGCTTTAAAGGGTCTGCATTTGCTCACCCAGTCTCACCAATCCTCTCAGTCCCAAGTGTCCAGCCTTATGCCACATCCAGCTTTCATTGTAGATAGGGTCATTTCAGGTTTCATCAGAGACCCTGAAGGAATTGTAAAGAATTTCCCAGTTTTTTTGTTTTATTTTTGAAATTCTATTTGTAGTGGGTTTGAGCTGATTCTCGCTGCCATATTTGTCCCAGTCTAGACACACTTGATTCCCTTACGGAGACATATCAATACGTAGCTTTTAAGATTCTTACTAGTCAGATATATTCCTCTGCGGGAAATATGGGGTTTTGAGTCCCTTTCACTGAGGAAGGTGTAGGTCTTGTCTATTCCATAGTTGGTTTTTGGAACGGTACCTGTGCTTATATCAAACTCTGGTTTTATGCATCACCCCACCTCTCCTTCCCCCTTAAGCAGGCATAAGAGTGTTTTCTAAATGTGAGACACTGTTCTCTTTCCTAACTCAGTTCAAGTGTAGCCATGTTTACAGGATCTTCATAAGTGATATCTTATGATAAGTGTCTTTTTCTGTGTGACTTATTTCACTTAGAATCATCGTACCTGAATCCACCTATTTTGCTGCTACTGGTCTTATGACATTGATTTCATGGCTGAGGGATATTCCATCGTACGTAAGTACCACAATTTTTTGAACCATTTTTATATTTCCTGGGATATTTAAGGTGTACCCAAGTTGAGGTCCTTGTAAGCAGTGCGGCCCTAAATTTTGGGGTGGCTGTGTCTTTTTGATTTTCAGTTTTCCCAAGGTATATTCCCTAGACTGGAAGTGCCCTTGGCTCTGTAGCTCTGTTGTTTACTTGTTTTAGGGAACACAATGCACTCCTCCAGAGAGGCAGTTGGCAATTTACATCCCGCCCATCAGCATAACAAGGCTCCCTGTTCTCCAGGGCCTGTCTTGCCTTTCTGGTTTTTACACATTTTGTGGATGTCCCTTTTGACTGGTGGGAAGTGATACTTCTTTGTAGTGCAGATTTGCATAGCCCGCTTGCTTGCTCTACCAAAAAGGGCGTATGCGTTTTCTCCTGAATATATTCAGGAGAAAACGCATACGCCCTTTTTGGCCAAGTGCATCATTGTCGAAGTTGTGCCCCTCTTCCTGTGCTTTAAAGGCGATTCCAACGTACCTCTTGAAATCTGTTTCCTGCTATTCTGCCTCGCTTTCAAGTCCGCCTCATTGCCTTCCCTCAACAGATTTTTGGACGATAGATGTCCTTTATTACTCGGCCAGTTTGTGAATTGCTGTGCCCCTGAGCTCCATTTTTCAACTCGTTTTTGGTGAGCTGACCGCAAGTCCAAAATTTTGGTTCAGGATCTATACTGATTCCCGGTGGGTGGCTGAGACTTTGGTTAATTCTTCTTCCTGCCAGGAAATTACAGTGATATGTGCCCGTCCAAATGCCTAACAGCTACTCTCTCATTGGTTCTCCCTCTTCCCTTTCATCCTCTGCCAAATTGGCAACCTGTGCCAACCAGGAGGTTAAAGGGGCTGTCTCTCCAAGTTGGGAGGTTGATAATAAAGCAGATGGAAAGTCAAACCGGAGCACCAGGAGAGGGACTATTCGTTGAGTTTTAGAAACCTTTCGTATTCACAGTGTGTCCGTTCTCTAGGATTCCCGTACATGTTATATCTGTAGTAATATTCCCTTCAACCTGGAGAGTTGGTACCCATGGAATGTGTGCCATGCATTATTGCTTTAAATGGTCTGCATTTGTTCACCCAATCTCACCAATCCTCTCAGTCCAAAGTGTCCAGCCTTATGCCACATCCAGCTGTCGTTGTAGATAGGGTCATTCCAGGTTTCATCAGAGACCCTGAAGGAATTGTAAAGAATTTCCCAGTTTTTTTGTTTTGTTTTTGAAATTCCTTTTTATAGTGGGTTTGAGCTGATTCTCGCTGCCATGTTTATGCCAGTCTAGACACACTTGATTCCCTTACGGAGACATATCAATACATAGGTTTTAAGATTCTTACTAGTCAGATATATTCCTCTGCGGGAAATATGGGGTTTTGAGTCCCTTTCACTGAGGAAGGTGTAGGTCTTGTCTATTCCATAGTTGGTTTTTGGAACGGTACCTGTGCTTATATCAAACTCTGGTTTTATGCATCACCCCACCTCTCCTTCCCCCTTAAGCAGGCATAAGAGTGTTTTCTAAATGTGAGACGCTGTTCTCTTTCCTAACTCAGTTCAAGTGTCGCCATGTTTACAGGATCTTCATAAGTGATATCTTATGATAAGTTTCTTTTTCTGTGTGACTTATTTCACTTAGAATCATCGTATCTGAATCCACCCATTTTGCTGCTACTGGTCTTATGACATTGATTTCATGGCTGAGGGATATTCCATCGTACGTAAGTACCACAATTTTTTGAACCATTTTTATATTTCCTGGGATATTTAAGGTGTACCCAAGTTGAGGTCCTTGTAAGCAGTGCAGCCCTAAATTTTGGGGTGGCTGTGTCTTTTTGATATTCAGTTTTCCAAAGGTATATTCCTTAGACTGGAAGTGCCCTTGGCTCTGTAGCTCTGTTCTTTACTTGTTTTAGGGAACACAATGTACTCCTCCAGAGAGGCAGTTGGCAATTTACATCCGCCCATCAGCATAACAAGGCTCCCTGTTCTCCAGGGCCTGTCTTGCCTTTCTGGTTTTTACACATTTTGTGGATGTCCCTTTTGACCGGTGGGAAGTGATACTTCTTTGTAGTGCAGATTTGCATTGCCCGCTTGCTTGCTTGGCCAAAAAGGGCGTATGCGTTTTCTCCTGAATATATTCAGGAGAAAACGCATACGCCCTTTTTGGCCAAGTGCATCATTGTCGAAGTTGTGCCCCTCTTCCTGTGCTTTAAAGGCGATTCCAACGTACCTCTTGAAATCTGTTTCCTGCTATTCTGCCTCGCTTTCAAGTCCGCCTCGTTGCCTTCCCTCAACAGATTTTTGGACGATAGTTGTCCTTTATTACTCGGCCAGTTTGTGAATTGCTGTGCCCCTCATCTCCATTTTTCAACTCGTTTTCGGTGAGCTGACCGCAAGTCCAAAATTTTGGTTCAGGATCTATACTGATTCCCGGTGGGTGGCTGAGACTTTGGCTAATTCTTCTTCCTGCCGGGAAATTACAGTGATATGTGCCCGTCCAAATGCCTAACAGCTACTCTCTCATTGGTTCTCCCTCTTCCCTTTCATCCTCTGCCAAATTGGCAACCTGTGCGAACCAGGAGGTTAAAGGGGCTGTCTCTCCAAGTTGGGAGGTTGATAATAAAGCAGATGGAAAGTCAAACCGGAGCACCAGGAGAGGGACTATTCGTTGAGTTTTAGAAACCTTTCGTATTCACAGTGTGTCCGTTCTCTAGGATTCCCGTACATGTTATATCTGTAGTAATATTCCCTTCAACCTGGAGAGTTGGGACCCATGGAATGTGTGCCATGCATTATTGCTTTAAAGGGTCTGCATTTGCTCACCCAATCTCACCAATCCTCTCAGTCCCAAGTGTCCAGCCTTATGCCACATCCAGCTGTCATTGTAGATAGGGTCATTTCAGGTTTCATCAGAGACCCTGAAGGAATTGTAAAGAATTTCCCAGTTTTTTTTGTTTTTTTTTGAAATTCCTTTTTATAGTGGGTTTGAGCTGATTCTCGCTGCCATATTTATCCCAGTCTAGACACACTTGATTCCCTTACGGAGACATATCAATACATAGGTTTTAAGATTCTTACTAGTCAGATATATTCCTCTGCGGGAAATATGGGGTTTTGAGTCCCTTTCACTGAGGAAGGTGTAGGTCTTGTCTATTCCATAGTTGGTTTTTGGAACGGTACCTGTGCTTATATCAAACTCTGGTTTTATGCATCACCCCACCTCTCCTTCCCCCTTAAGCAGGCATAAGAGTGTTTTCTAAATGTGAGACACTGTTCTCTTTCCTAACTCAGTTCAAGTGTAGCCATGTTTACAGGATCTTCATAAGTGATATCTTATGATAAGTTTCTTTTTCTGTGTGACTTATTTCACTTAGAATCATCGTACCTGAATCCACCCATTTTGCTGCTACTGGTCTTATGACATTGATTTCATGGCTGAGGGATATTCCATCGTACGTAAGTACCACAATTTTTTGAACCATTTTTATATTTCCTGGGATATTTAAGGTGTACCCAAGTTGAGGTCCTTGTAAGCAGTGCAGCCCTAAATTTTGGGGTGGCTGTGTCTTTTTGATTTTCAGTTTTCCCAAGGTATATTCCCTAGACTGGAAGTGCCCTTGGCTCTGTAGCTCTGTTGTTTACTTGTTTTAGGGAACACAATGCACTCCTCCAGAGAGGCAGTTGGCAATTTACATCCCGCCCATCAGCATAACAAGGCTCCCTGTTCTCCAGGGCCTGTCTTGCCTTTCTGGTTTTTACACATTTTGTGGATGTCCCTTTTGACCGGTGGGAAGTGATGCTTCTTTGTAGTGCAGATTTGCATTGCCCGCTTGCTTGCTTGGCCAAAAGGGCGTATGCGTTTTCTCCTGAATATATTCAGGAGAAAACGCATACGCCCTTTTTGGCCAAGTGCATCATTGTCGAAGTTGTGCCCCTCTTCCTGTGCTTTAAAGGCGATTCCAACGTACCTCTTGAAATCTGTTTCCTGCTATTCTGCCTCGCTTTCAAGTCCGCCTCGTTGCCTTCCCTCAACAGATTTTTGGACGATAGTTGTCCTTTATTACTCGGCCAGTTTGTGAATTGCTGTGCCCCTGAGCTCCATTTTTCAACTCGTTTTTGGTGAGCTGACCGCAAGTCCAAAATTTTGGTTCAGGATCTATACTGATTCCCGGTGGGTGGCTGAGACTTTGGTTAATTCTTCTTCCTGCCGGGAAATTACAGTGATATGTGCCCGTCCAAATGCCTAACAGCTACTCTCTCATTGGTTCTCCCTCTTCCCTTTCATCCTCTGCCAAATTGGCAACCTGTGCGAACCAGGAGGTTAAAGGGGCTGTCTCTCCAAGTTGGGAGGTTGATAATAAAGCAGATGGAAAGTCAAACCGGAGCACCAGGAGAGGGACTATTCGTTGAGTTTTAGAAACCTTTCATATTCACAGTGTGTCCGTTCTCTAGGATTCCCGTACATGTTATATCTGTAGTAATATTCCCTTCAACCTGGAGAGTTGGGACCCATGGAATGTGTGCCATGCATTATTGCTTTAAAGGGTCTGCATTTGCTCACCCAATCTCACCAATCCTCTCAGTCCCAAGTGTCCAGCCTTATGCCACATCCAGCTGTCATTGTAGATAGGGTCATTTCAGGTTTCATCAGAGACCCTGAAGGAATTGTAAAGAATTTCCCAGTTTTTTTTGTTTTGTTTTTGAAATTCCTTTTTATAGTGGGTTTGAGCTGATTCTCGCTGCCATGTTTATGCCAGTCTAGACACACTTGATTCCCTTACGGAGACATATCAATACATAGGTTTTAAGATTCTTACTAGTCAGATATATTCCTCTGCGGGAAATATAGGGTTTTGAGTCCCTTTCATAGAGGAAGGTGTAGGTCTTGTCTATTCCATAGTTGGTTTTTGGAACGGTACCTGTGCTTATATCAAACTCTGGTTTTATGCATCACCCCACCTCTCCTTCCCCCTTAAGCAGGCATAAGAGTGTTTTCTAAATGTGAGACACTGTTCTCTTTCCTAACTCAGTTCAAGTGTAGCCATGTTTACAGGATCTTCATAAGTGATAACTTATGATAAGTTTCTTTTTCTCTGTGACTTATTTCACTTAGAATCATCGTACCTGAATCCACCCATTTTGCTGCTACTGGTCTTATGACATTGATTTCATGGCTGAGGGATATTCCATCGTACGTAAGTACCACAATTTTTTGAACCAATTTTATATTTCCTGGGATATTTAAGGTGTACCCAAGTTGAGGTCATTGTAAGCTGTGCAGCCCTAAATTTTGGGGTGGCTCTGTCTTATTGATTTTCAGTTTTTCCCAGGTATATTCCCTAGACTGGAAGTGCCCTTGGCTCTGTAGCTCTGTTGTTTACTTGTTTTAGGGAACACAATGCACTCCTCCAGAGAGGCAGTTGGCAATTTACATCCCGCCCATCAGCATAACAAGGCTCCCTGTTCTCCAGGGCCTGTCTTGCCTTTCTGGTTTTTACACATTTTGTGGATGTCCCTTTTGACCAGTGGGAAGTGATACTTCTTTGTAGTGCAGATTTCCATTGCCCGCTTGCTTGCTTGGCCAAAAAGGGCGTATGCGTTTTCTCCTGAATATATTCAGGAGAAAACGCATACGCCCTTTTTGGCCAAGTGCATCATTGTCGAAGTTGTGCCCCTCTTCCTGTGCTTTAAAGGCGATTCCAACGTACCTCTTGAAATCTGTTTCCTGCTATTCTGCCTCGCTTTCAAGTCCGCCTCGTTGCCTTCCCTCAACAGATTTTTGGACGATAGTTGTCCTTTATTACTCGGCCAGTTTGTGAATTGCTGTGCCCCTGAGCTCCATTTTTCAACTCGTTTTTGGTGAGCTGACCGCAAGTCCAAAATTTTGGTTCAGGATCTATACTGATTCCCGGTGGGTGGCTGAGACTTTGGTTAATTCTTCTTCCTGCCGGGAAATTACAGTGATATGTGCCCGTCCAAATGCCTAACAGCTACTCTCTCATTGGTTCTCCCTCTTCCCTTTCATCCTCTGCCAAATTGGCAACCTGTGCGAACCAGGAGGTTAAAGGGGCTGTCTCTCCAAGTTGGGAGGTTGATAATAAAGCAGATGGAAAGTCAAACCGGAGCACCAGGAGAGGGACTATTCGTTGAGTTTTAGAAACCTTTCATATTCACAGTGTGTCCGTTCTCTAGGATTCCCGTACATGTTATATCTGTAGTAATATTCCCTTCAACCTGGAGAGTTGGGACCCATGGAATGTGTGCCATGCATTATTGCTTTAAAGGGTCTGCATTTGCTCACCCAATCTCACCAATCCTCTCAGTCCCAAGTGTCCAGCCTTATGCCACATCCAGCTGTCATTGTAGATAGGGTCATTTCAGGTTTCATCAGAGACCCTGAAGGAATTGTAAAGAATTTCCCAGTTTTTTTTGTTTTGTTTTTGAAATTCCTTTTTATAGTGGGTTTGAGCTGATTCTCGCTGCCATGTTTATGCCAGTCTAGACACACTTGATTCCCTTACGGAGACATATCAATACATAGGTTTTAAGATTCTTACTAGTCAGATATATTCCTCTGCGGGAAATATAGGGTTTTGAGTCCCTTTCATAGAGGAAGGTGTAGGTCTTGTCTATTCCATAGTTGGTTTTTGGAACGGTACCTGTGCTTATATCAAACTCTGGTTTTATGCATCACCCCACCTCTCCTTCCCCCTTAAGCAGGCATAAGAGTGTTTTCTAAATGTGAGACACTGTTCTCTTTCCTAACTCAGTTCAAGTGTAGCCATGTTTACAGGATCTTCATAAGTGATAACTTATGATAAGTTTCTTTTTCTCTGTGACTTATTTCACTTAGAATCATCGTACCTGAATCCACCCATTTTGCTGCTACTGGTCTTATGACATTGATTTCATGGCTGAGGGATATTCCATCGTACGTAAGTACCACAATTTTTTGAACCAATTTTATATTTCCTGGGATATTTAAGGTGTACCCAAGTTGAGGTCATTGTAAGCTGTGCAGCCCTAAATTTTGGGGTGGCTCTGTCTTATTGATTTTCAGTTTTTCCCAGGTATATTCCCTAGACTGGAAGTGCCCTTGGCTCTGTAGCTCTGTTGTTTACTTGTTTTAGGGAACACAATGCACTCCTCCAGAGAGGCAGTTGGCAATTTACATCCCGCCCATCAGCATAACAAGGCTCCCTGTTCTCCAGGGCCTGTCTTGCCTTTCTGGTTTTTACACATTTTGTGGATGTCCCTTTTGACCAGTGGGAAGTGATACTTCTTTGTAGTGCAGATTTCCATTGCCCGCTTGCTTGCTTGGCCAAAAAGGGCGTATGCGTTTTCTCCTGAATATATTCAGGAGAAAACGCATACGCCCTTTTTGGCCAAGTGCATCATTGTCGAAGTTGTGCCCCTCTTCCTGTGCTTTAAAGGCGATTCCAACGTACCTCTTGAAATCTGTTTCCTGCTATTCTGCCTCGCTTTGAAGTCCGCCTCGTTGCCTTCCCTCAACAGATTTTTGGACGATAGTTGTCCTTTATTACTTGGCCAGTTTGTGAATTGCTGTGCCCCTGAGCTCCATTTTTCAACTCTTTTTTGTTGAGCTGACCGCAAGTTCAAAATTTTGGTTCAGGATCTATACTGATTCCCGGTGGGTGGCTGAGACTTTGGTTAATTCTTCTTCCTGCTGGGAAATTACAGTGATATGTGCCCGTCCAAATGCCTAACAGCTACTCTCTCATTGGTTCTCCCTCTTCCCTTTCATCCTCTGCCAAATTGGCAACCTGTGCGAACCAGGAGGTTAAAGGGGCTGTCTCTCCAAGTTGGGAGGTTGATAATAAAGCAGATGGAAAGTCAAACCGGAGCACCAGGAGAGGGACTATTCGTTGAGTTTTAGAAACCTTTCGTATTCACAGTGTGTCCGTTCTCTAGGATTCCCGTACATGTTATATCTGTAGTAATATTCCCTTCAACCTGGAGAGTTGGGACCCATGGAATGTGTGCCATGCATTATTGCTTTAAAGGGTCTGCATTTGCTCACCCAGTCTCACCAATCCTCTCAGTCCCAAGTGTCCAGCCTTATGCCACATCCAGCTGTCATTGTAGATAGGGTCATTTCAGGTTTCATCAGAGACCCTGAAGGAATTGTAAAGAATTTCCCAGTTTTTTTGTTTTATTTTTGAAATTCTATTTGTAGTGGGTTTGAGCTGATTCTCGCTGCCATATTTGTCCCAGTCTAGACACACTTGATTCCCTTACGGAGACATATCAATACGTAGCTTTTAAGATTCTTACTAGTCAGATATATTCCTCTGCGGGAAATATGGGGTTTTGAGTCCCTTTCACTGAGGAAGGTGTAGGTCTTGTCTATTCCATAGTTGGTTTTTGGAACGGTACCTGTGCTTATATCAAACTCTGGTTTTATGCATCACCCCACCTCTCCTTCCCCCTTAAGCAGGCATAAGAGTGTTTTCTAAATGTGAGACACTGTTCTCTTTCCTAACTCAGTTCAAGTGTAGCCATGTTTACAGGATCTTCATAAGTGATATCTTATGATAAGTTTCTTTTTCTGTGTGACTTATTTCACTTAGAATCATCGTACCTGAATCCACCCATTTTGCTGCTACTGGTCTTATGACATTGATTTCATGGCTGAGGGATATTCCATCGTACGTAAGTACCACAATTTTTTGAACCATTTTTATATTTCCTGGGATATTTAAGGTGTACCCAAGTTGAGGTCCTTGTAAGCAGTGCAGCCCTAAATTTTGGGGTGGCTGTGTCTTTTTGATTTTCAGTTTTCCCAAGGTATATTCCCTAGACTGGAAGTGCCCTTGGCTCTGTAGCTCTGTTGTTTACTTGTTTTAGGGAACACAATGCACTCCTCCAGAGAGGCAGTTGGCAATTTACATCCCGCCCATCAGCATAACAAGGCTCCCTGTTCTCCAGGGCCTGTCTTGCCTTTCTGGTTTTTACACATTTTGTGGATGTCCCTTTTGACCGGTGGGAAGTGATACTTCTTTGTAGTGCAGATTTGCATAGCCCGCTTGCTTGCTCTACCAAAAAGGGCGTATGCGTTTTCTCCTGAATATATTCAGGAGAAAACGCATACACCCTTTTTGGCCAAGTGCATCATTGTCGAAGTTGTGCCCCTCTTCCTGTGCTTTAAAGGCGATTCCAACGTACCTCTTGAAATCTGTTTCCTGCTATTCTGCCTCGCTTTCAAGTCCGCCTCATTGCCTTCCCTCAACAGATTTTTGGACGATAGATGTCCTTTATTACTCGGCCAGTTTGTGAATTGCTGTGCCCCTGAGCTCCATTTTTCAACTCGTTTTTGGTGAGCTGACCGCAAGTCCAAAATTTTGGTTCAGGATCTATACTGATTCCCGGTGGGTGGCTGAGACTTTGGTTAATTCTTCTTCCTGCCAGGAAATTACAGTGATATGTGCCCGTCCAAATGCCTAACAGCTACTCTCTCATTGGTTCTCCCTCTTCCCTTTCATCCTCTGCCAAATTGGCAACCTGTGCGAACCAGGAGGTTAAAGGGGCTGTCTCTCCAAGTTGGGAGGTTGATAATAAAGCAGATGGAAAGTCAAACCGGAGCACCAGGAGAGGGACTATTCGTTGAGTTTTAGAAACCTTTCGTATTCACAGTGTGTCCGTTCTCTAGGATTCCCGTACATGTTATATCTGTAGTAATATTCCCTTCAACCTGAAGAGTTGGTACCCATGGAATGTGTGCCATGCATTATTGCTTTAAATGGTCTGCATTTGTTCACCCAATCTCACCAATCCTCTCAGTCCAAAGTGTCCAGCCTTATGCCACATCCAGCTGTCGTTGTAGATAGGGTCATTCCAGGTTTCATCAGAGACCCTGAAGGAATTGTAAAGAATTTCCCAGTTTTTTTGTTTTGTTTTTGAAATTCCTTTTTATAGTGGGTTTGAGCTGATTCTCGCTGCCATGTTTATGCCAGTCTAGACACACTTGATTCCCTTACGGAGACATATCAATACATAGGTTTTAAGATTCTTACTAGTCAGATATATTCCTCTGCGGGAAATATGGGGTTTTGAGTCCCTTTCACTGAGGAAGGTGTAGGTCTTGTCTATTCCATAGTTGGTTTTTGGAACGGTACCTGTGCTTATATCAAACTCTGGTTTTATGCATCACCCCACCTCTCCTTCCCCCTTAAGCAGGCATAAGAGTGTTTTCTAAATGTGAGACGCTGTTCTCTTTCCTAACTCAGTTCAAGTGTAGCCATGTTTACAGGATCTTCATAAGTGATATCTTATGATAAGTTTCTTTTTCTGTGTGACTTATTTCACTTAGAATCATCGTATCTGAATCCACCCATTTTGCTGCTACTGGTCTTATGACATTGATTTCATGGCTGAGGGATATTCCATCGTACGTAAGTACCACAATTTTTTGAACCATTTTTATATTTCCTGGGATATTTAAGGTGTACCCAAGTTGAGGTCCTTGTAAGCAGTGCAGCCCTAAATTTTGGGGTGGCTGTGTCTTTTTGATATTCAGTTTTCCAAAGGTATATTCCTTAGACTGGAAGTGCCCTTGGCTCTGTAGCTCTGTTCTTTACTTGTTTTAGGGAACACAATGTACTTCTCCAGAGAGGCAGTTGGCAATTTACATCCGCCCATCAGCATAACAAGGCTCCCTGTTCTCCAGTGCCTGTCTTGCCTTTCTGGTTTTTACACATTTTGTGGATGTCCCTTTTGACCGGTGGTAAGTGATACTTCTTTGTAATGCAGATTTGCATTGCCCGATTGCTTGCTTGGCCAAAAAGGGCGTATGCGTTTTCTCCTGAATATATTCAGGAGAAAACGCATACGCCCTTTTTGGCCACGTGCATCATTGCCGAAGTTGTGCCCCTCATCCGGTGCTTTAAAGGTGATTCCAACGTACCTCTTGAAATCTGTTTCCTGCTATTCTGCTTCACTTTCAAGTCCACCTCGTTGCCTTCCCTCAACAGATTTTTGGACGATAGGTGTCCTTTATTACTCGGCCAGTTTGTGAATTGCTGTGCCCCTGAGCTCCATTTTTCAACTCGTTTTTAGTGAGCTGACCGCAGGTCCAAAATTTTGGTTCAGGATCTATGCTGGTTCACGGTGGGGGGCTGAGACTTTGGTTAATTCTTCTTCCTGCCGGGAAATTAGAGTGATATGTGCCCGTCCAAATGCCTAACAGCTACTCTCTCATTGGTTCTCCCTCTTCCCTTTCATCCTCTGCCAAATTGGCAACCTGTGCGAACCAGGAGGTTAAAGGGGCTGTCTCTCCAAGTTGGGAGGTTGATAGTAAAGCAGGTGGAAAGTCAAACCGGAGCACCAGGAGAGGGACTATTCGTTGAGTTTTAGAAACCTTTCGTATTCACAGTGTGTCCGTTCTCTAGGTTTCCCGTACATGTTATAACTGTAGTAATATTCCCTTCAACCTGGAGAGTTGGGACCCATGGAATGGGTGCCATGCATTAATGCTTTAAAGGTTCTGCATTTGTTCACCCCATCTCACCAATCCTCTCAGTCCAATTGTCCCGCCTTATGCCACATCCAGCTGTCGTTGTAGATAGGGTCAGTCCAGGTTTCATCAGAGACTCTGAATGAATTGTAAAGAATTTCCCAGTTTTTTGTTTTGTTTTTGAAATTCCTTTTTATAGTGGGTTTGAGCTGATTCTCGCTGCCATGTTTATGCCAGTCTAGACACACTTGTTTCCCTTACGGAGACATATCAATACATAGGTTTTAAGATTCTTACTAGTCAGATATATTCCTCTGCGGGAAATATGGGGTTTTGAGTCCCTTTCACTGAGGAAGGTGTAGGTCTTTCCTATTCCATAGTTGGTTTTTGGAACGGTACCTCTGCTTATATCAAACTCTGGTTTTATGCATCACCCCACCTCTCCTTCCCCCTTAAGCAGGCATAAGAGTGTTTTCTAAATGTGAGACACTGTTCTCTTTCCTAACTCAGTTCAAGTGTAGCCATGTTTACAGGATCTTCATAAGTGATATCTTATGATAAGTTTCTTTTTCTGTGTGACTTATTTCACTTAGAATCATCGTACCTGAATCCACCCATTTTGCTGCTACTGGTCTTATGACATTGATTTCATGGCTGAGGGATATTCCATCGTACGTAAGTACCACAATTTTTTGAACCCTTTTTATATTTCCTGGGATATTTAAGGTGTACCCAAGTTGAGGTCCTTGTAAGCAGTGCAGCCCTAAATTTTGGGGTGGCTGTGTCTTTTTGATTTTCAGTTTTCCCAAGGTATATTCCCTAGACTGGAAGTGCCCTTGGCTCTGTAGCTCTGTTGTTTACTTGTTTTAGGGAACACAATGCACTCCTCCAGAGAGGCAGTTGGCAATTTACATGTTGCCCATCAGCATAACAAGGCTCCCTGTTCTCCAGGGCCTGTCTTGCCTTTCTGGTTTTTACACATTTTGTGGATGTCCCTTTTGACCGGTGGGAAGTGATACTTCTTTGTAGTGCAGATTTGCATTGCCCGCTTGCTTGCTTGGCCAAAAGGGGCGTATGCGTTTTCTCCTGAATATATTCAGGAGAAAACGCATACGCCCTTTTTGGCCAAGTGCATCATTGTCGAAGTTGTGCCCCTCTTCCTGTGCTTTAAAGGCGATTCCAACGTACCTCTTGAAATCTGTTTCCTGCTTTTCTGCCTCGCTTTCAAGTCCGCCTCGTGGCCTTCCCTCAACAGATATTTGGACGATAGTTGTCCTTTATTACTCGGCCAGTTTGTGAATTGCTGTGCCCCTGAGCTCCATTTTTCAACTCGTTTTAGGTGAGCTGACCGCAAGTCCAAAATTTTGGTTCAGGATCTATACTGATTCCCGGTGGGTGGCTGAGACTTTGGTTAATTCTTCTTCCTGCCGGGAAATTACAGTGATATGTGCCCGTCCAAATGCCTAACAGCTACTCTCTCATTGGATCTCCCTCTTCCCTTTCATCCTCTGCCAAATTGGCAACCTGTGCGAACCAGGAGGTTAAAGGGGCTGTCTCTCCAAGTTGGGTGGTTGATAATAAAGCAGATGGAAAGTCAAACCGGAGCACCAGGAGAGGGACTATTCGTTGAGTTTTAGAAACCTTTCGTATTCACAGTGTGTCCGTTCTCTAGGATTCCCGTACATGTTATATCTGTAGTAATATTCCCTTCAACCTGGAGAGTTGGTACCCATGGAATGTGTGCCATGCATTATTGCTTTAAATGGTCTGCATTTGTTCACCCAATCTCACCAATCCTCTCAGTCCAAAGTGTCCAGCCTTATGCCACATCCAGCTGTCGTTGTAGATAGGGTCATTCCAGGTTTCATCAGAGACCCTGAAGGAATTGTAAAGAATTTCCCAGTTTTTTTGTTTTGTTTTTGAAATTCCTTTTTATAGTGGGTTTGAGCTGATTCTCGCTGCCATGTTTATGCCAGTCTAGACACACTTGATTCCCTTACGGAGACATATCAATACATAGGTTTTAAGATTCTTACTAGTCAGATATATTCCTCTGCGGGAAATATTGGGTTTTGAGTCCCTTTCACTGAGGAAGGTGTAGGTCTTGTCTATTCCATAGTTGGTTTTTGGAACGGTACCTGTGCTTATATCAAACTCTGGTTTTATGCATCACCCCACCTCTCCTTCCCCCTTAAGCAGGCATAAGAGTGTTTTCTAAATGTGAGACACTGTTCTCTTTCCTAACTCAGTTCAAGTGTAGCCATGTTTACAGGATCTTCATAAGTGATATCTTATGATAAGTTTCTTTTTCTGTGTGACTTATTTCACTTAGAATCATCGTACCTGAATCCACCCATTTTGCTGCTACTGGTCTTATGACATTGATTTCATGGCTGAGGGATATACCATCGTACGTAAGTACCACAATTTTTTGAACCATGTTTATATTTTCTGGGATATTTAAGGTGTACCCAAGTTGAGGTCCTTGTAAGCAGTGCAGCCCTAAATTTTGGAGTGGCTGTGTCTTTTTGATATTCAGTTTTCCAAAGGTATATTCCTTAGACTGGAAGTGCACTTGGCTCTGTAGCTCTGTTCTTTACTTGTTTTAGAGAACACAATGTACTCCTCCAGAGAGGCAGTTGGCAATTTACATCCGCCCATCAGCATAACAAGGCTCCCTGTTCTCCAGGGCCTGTCTTGCCTTTCTGGTTTTTACACATTTTGTGGATGTCCCTTTTGACCGGTGGGAAGTGATGCTTCTTTGTAGTGCAGAGTTGCATTGCCCGCTTGCTTGCTTGGCCAAAAGGGCGTATGTGTTTTCTCCTGAATATATTCAGGAGAAAACGCATTCGCCCTTTTTGGCCAAGTGCATCATTGTCGAAGTTGTGCCCCTCTTCCTGTGCTTTAAAGGCGATTCCAACGTACCTCTTGAAATCTGTTTCCTGCTATTCTGCCTCGCTTTCAAGTCCGCCTCGTTGCCTTCCCTCAACAGATTTTTGGACGATAGTTGTCCTTTATTACTCGGCCAGTTTGTGAATTGCTGTGCCCCTGAGCTCCATTTTTCAACTCGTTTTTGGTGAGCTGACCGCAAGTCCAAAATTTTGGTTCAGGATCTATACTGATTCCCGGTGGGTGGCTGAGACTTTGGTTAATTCTTCTTCCTGCCGGGAAATTACAGTGATATGTGCCCGTCCAAATGCCTAACAGCTACTCTCTCATTGGTTCTCCCTCTTCCCTTTCATCCTCTGCCAAATTGGCAACCTGTGCGAACCAGGAGGTTAAAGGGGCTGTCTCTCCAAGTTGGGAGGTTGATAATAAAGCAGATGGAAAGTCAAACCGGAGCACCAGGAGAGGGACTATTCGTTGAGTTTTAGAAACCTTTCATATTGACAGTGTGTCCGTTCTCTAGGATTCCCGTACATGTTATATCTGTAGTAATATTCCCTTCAACCTGCAGAGTTGGGACCCATGGAATGTGTGCCATGCATTATTGCTTTAAAGGGTCTGCATTTGCTC
This sequence comes from Hyperoodon ampullatus, assembly GCF_949752795.1. Lineage (NCBI taxonomy): Eukaryota > Metazoa > Chordata > Mammalia > Artiodactyla > Ziphiidae > Hyperoodon > Hyperoodon ampullatus. The sequence goes on along the minus strand of NW_027640625.1, from coordinate 2,528,532 downwards.
ACCCAATCTCACCAATCCTCTCAATCCCAAGTGTCCAGCCTTATGCCACATCCAGCTGTCATTGTAGATAGGGTCATTTCAGGTTTCATCAGAGACCCTGAAGGAATTGTAAAGAATTTCCCAGTTTTTTTTGTTTTGTTTTTGAAATTCCTTTTTATAGTGGGTTTGAGCTGATTCTCGCTGCCATGTTTATGCCAGTCTAGACACACTTGATTCCCTTACGGAGACATATCAATACATAGGTTTTAAGATTCTTACTAGTCAGATATATTCCTCTGCGGGAAATATAGGGTTTTGAGTCCCTTTCATAGAGGAAGGTGTAGGTCTTGTCTATTCCATAGTTGGTTTTTGGAACGGTACCTGTGCTTATATCAAACTCTGGTTTTATGCATCACCCCACCTCTCCTTCCCCTTTAAGCAGGCATAAGAGTGTTTTCTAAATGTGAGACACTGTTCTCTTTCCTAACTCAGTTCAAGTGTAGCCATGTTTACAGGATCTTCATAAGTGATAACTTATGATAAGTTTCTTTTTCTCTGTGACTTATTTCACTTAGAATCATCGTACCTGAATCCACCCATTTTGCTGCTACTGGTCTTATGACATTGATTTCATGGCTGAGGGATATTCCATCGTACGTAAATACCACAATTTTTTGAACCATTTTTATATTTCCTGGGATATTTAAGGTGTACCCAAGTTGAGGTCCTTGTAAGCAGTGCAGCCCTAAATTTTGGGGTGGCTGTGTCTTTTTGATTTTCAGTTTTCCCAAGGTATATTCCCTAGACTGGAAGTGTCCTTGGCTCTGTAGCTCTGTTGTTTACTTGTTTAAGGGAACACAATGCACTCCTCCAGAGAGGCAGTTGACAATTTACATCCCGCCCATCAGCATAACAAGGCACCCTGTTCTCCAGGGCCTCTCTTGCCTTTCTGGTTTTTACACATTTTGTGGATGTCCCTTTTGACTGGTGGGAAGTGATACTTCTTTGTAGTGCAGATTTGCATTGCCCGCTTGCTTGCTTGGCCAAAAAGGGCGTATGCGTTTTCTCCTGAATATATTCAGGAGAAAACGCATACGCCCTTTTTGGCCAAGTGCATCATTGTCGAAGTTGTGCCCCTCTTCCTGTGCTTTAAAGGTGATTCCAACGTACCTCTTGAAATCTGTTTCCTGCTATTCTGCCACGCTTTCAAGTCCGCCTCATTGCCTTCCCTCAACAGATTTTTGGACGATAGTTGTCCTTTATTACTCGGCCAGTTTGTGAATTGCTGTGCCCCTGAGCTCCATTATTCAACTCGTTTTTGGTGAGCTGACCGCAAGTCCAAAATTTTGGTTCAGGATCTATACTGATTCCCGGTGGGTGGCTGCGACTTTGGTTAATTCTTCTTCCTGCCGGGAAATTACAGTGATATGTGCCCGTCCAAATGCCTAACAGCTACTCTCTCATTGGTTCTCCCTCTTCCCTTTCATCCTCTGCCAAATTGGCAACCTGTGCGAACCAGGAGGTTAAAGGGGCTGTCTCTCCAAGTTGGGAGGTTGATAATAAAGCAGATGGAAAGTCAAACCGGAGCACCAGGAGAGGGACTATTCGTTGAGTTTTAGAAACCTTTCGTATTCACAGTGTGTCCGTTCTCTAGGATTCCCGTACATGTTATATCTGTAGTAATATTCCCTTCAACCTGGAGAGTTGGGACCCATGGAATGTGTGCCATGCATTATTGCTTTAAAGGGTCTGCATTTGCTCACCCAGTCTCACCAATCCTCTCAGTCCCAAGTGTCCAGCCTTATGCCACATCCAGCTGTCATTGTAGATAGGGTCATTTCAGGTTTCATCAGAGACCCTGAAGGAATTGTAAAGAATTTCCCAGTTTTTTTTGTTTTGTTTTTGAAATTCCTTTTTATAGTGGGTTTGAGCTGCTTCTCGCTGCCATGTTTATGCCAGTCTAGACACACTTGATTCCCTTACGGAGACATATCAATACATAGGTTTTAAGATTCTTACTAGTCAGATATATTCCTCTGCGGGAAATATGGGGTTTTGAGTCCCTTTCACTGAGGAAGGTGTAGGTCTTGTCTATTCCATAGTTGGTTTTTGGAATGGTACCTGTGCTTATATCAAACTCTGGTTTTATGCATCACCCCACCTCTCCTTCCCCCTTAAGCAGGCATAAGAGTGTTTTCTAAATGTGAGACACTGTTCTCTTTCCTAACTCAGTTCAAGTGTAGCCATGTTTACAGGATCTTCATAAGTGATAACTTATGATAAGTTTCTTTTTCTCTGTGACTGATTTCACTTAGAATCATCGTACCTGAATCCACCCATTTTGCTGCTACTGGTCTTATGACATTGATTTCATGGCTGAGGGATATTCCATCGTACGTAAGTACCACAATTTTTTGAACCAATTTTATATTTCCTGGGATATTTAAGGTGTACCCAAGTTGAGGTCATTGTAAGCAGTGCAGCCCTCAATTTTGGGGTGGCTCTGTCTTATTGATTTTCAGTTTTTCCCAGGTATATTCCCTAGACTGGAAGTGCCCTTGGCTCTGTAGCTCTGTTGTTTACTTGTTTTAGGGAACACAATGCACTCCTCCAGAGAGGCAGTTGGCAATTTACATCCCGCCCATCAGCATAACAAGGCTCCCTGTTCTCCAGGGCCTGTCTTGCCTTTCTGGTTTTTACACATTTTGTGGATGTCCCTTTTGACCGGTGGGAAGTGATACTTCTTTGTAGTGCAGATTTGCATTGCCCGCTTGCTTGCTTGGCCAAAAAGGGCGTATGCGTTTTCTCCTGAATATATTCAGGAGAAAACGCATACGCCCTTTTTGGCCAAGTGCATCATTGTCGAAGTTGTGCCCCTCTTCCTGTGCTTTAAAGGCGATTCCAACGTACCTCTTGAAATCTGTTTCCTGCTATTCTGCCTCGCTTTGAAGTCCGCCTCGTTGCCTTCCCTCAACAGATTTTTGGACGATAGTTGTCCTTTATTACTTGGCCAGTTTGTGAATTGCTGTGCCCCTGAGCTCCATTTTTCAACTCTTTTTTGTTGAGCTGACCGCAAGTTCAAAATTTTGGTTCAGGATCTATACTGATTCCCGGTGGGTGGCTGAGACTTTGGTTAATTCTTCTTCCTGCTGGGAAATTACAGTGATATGTGCCCGTCCAAATGCCTAACAGCTACTCTCTCATTGGTTCTCCCTCTTCCCTTTCATCCTCTGCCAAATTGGCAACCTGTGCGAACCAGGAGGTTAAAGGGGCTGTCTCTCCAAGTTGGGAGGTTGATAATAAAGCAGATGGAAAGTCAAAACGGAGCACCAGGAGAGGGACTATTCGTTGAGTTTTAGAAACCTTTCGTATTCACAGTGTGTCCGTTCTCTAAGATTCCCGTACATGTTATATCTGTAGTAATATTCCCTTCAACCTGGAGAGTTGGGACCCATGGAATGTGTGCCATGCATTATTGCTTTAAAGGGTCTGCATTTGTTCACCCAATCTCACCAATCCTCTCAGTCCCAAGTGTCCAGCCTTATGCCACATCCAGCTGTCGTTGTAGATAGGGTCATTCCAGGTTTCATCAGAGACCCTGAAGGAATTGTAAAGAATTTCCCAGTTTTTTTGTTTTGTTTTTGAAATTCGTTTTTATAGTGGGTTTGAGCTGATTCTCGCTGCCATGTTTATGCCAGTCTAGACACACTTGATTCCCTTACGGAGACATATCAATACATAGGTTTTAAGATTCTTACTAGTCAGATATATTCCTCTGCGGGAAATATGGCGTTTTAAGTCCCTTTCACTGAGGAAGGTGTAGGTCTTGTCTATTCCATAGTTGGTTTTTGGAACGGTACCTGTGCTTATATCAAACTCTGGTTTTATGCATCACCCCACCTCTCCTTCCCCCTTAAGCAGGCATAAGAGTGTTTTCTAAATGTGAGACGCTGTTCTCTTTCCTAACTCAGTTCAAGTGTAGCCATGTTTACAGGATCTTCATAAGTGATATCTTATGATAAGTTTCTTTTTCTCTGTGACTGATTTCACTTAGAATCATCGTATCTGAATCCACCCATTTTGCTGCTACTGGTCTTATGACATTGATTTCATGGCTGAGGGATATTCCATCGTACGTAAGTACCACAATTTTTTGAACCATTTTTATATTTCCTGGGATATTTAAGGTGTACCCAAGTTGAGGTCCTTGTAAGCAGTGCAGCCCTAAATTTTGGGGTGGCTGTGTCTTTTTGATATTCAGTTTTCCAAAGGTATATTCCTTAGACTGAAAGTGCCCTTGGCTCTGTAGCTCTGTTCTTTACTTGTTTTAGGGAACACAATGTACTCCTCCAGAGAGGCAGTTGGCAATTTACATCCGCCCATCAGCATAACAAGGCTCCCTGTTCTCCAGTGCCTGTCTTGTCTTTCTGGTTTTTACACATTTTGTGGATGTCCCTTTTGACCGGTGGTAAGTGATACTTCTTTGTAATGCAGATTTGCATTGCCCGATTGCTTGCTTGGCCAAAATGGGCGTATGCGTTTTCTCCTGAATATATTCAGGAGAAAACGCATACGCCCTTTTTGGCCACGTGCATCATTGCCGAAGTTGTGCCCCTCATCCGGTGCTTTAAAGGTGATTCCAACGTACCTCTTGAAATCTGTTTCCTGCTATTCTGCTTCACTTTCAAGTCCACCTCGTTGCCTTCCCTCAACAGATTTTTGGACGATGGTTGTCCTTTATTACTTGGCCAGTTTGTGAATTGCTGTGCCCCTGAGCTCCATTTTTCAACTCGTTTTTGGTGAGCTAACCGCAAGTTCAAAATTTTGGTTCAGGATCTATACTGATTCCCGGTGGGTGGCTGAGACTTTGGTTAATACTTCTTCCTGCTGGGAAACTACAGTGATATGTGCCCGTCCAAATGCCTAACAGCTACTCTCTCATTGGTTCTCCCTCTTCCCTTTCATCCTCTGCCATATTGGCAACCTGTGCGAACCAGGAGGTTAAAGGGGCTGTCTCTCCAAGTTGGGAGGTTGATAATAAAGCAGATGGAAAGTCAAACCGGAGCACCAGGAGAGGGACTATTCGTTGAGTTTTAGAAACCTTTCGTATTCACAGTGTGTCCGTTCTCTAGGTTTCCCGTACATGTTATACCTGTAGTAATATTCCCTTCAACCTGGAGAGTTGGGACCCATGGAATGGGTGCCATGCATTAATACTTTAAAGGTTCTGCATTTGTTCACCCAATCTCACCAACCCTCTCAGTCCAAGTGTCCCGCCTTATGCCACATCCAGCTGTCGTTGTAGATAGGGTCATTCCAGGTTTCATCAGAGACTCTGAAGGAATTGTAAAGAATTTCCCAGTTTTTTTGTTTTGTTTTTGAAATTCCTTTTTATAGTGGGTTTGAGCTGATTCTCGCTGCCATGTTTATGCCAGTCTAGACACACTTGGTTCCCTTACGGAGACATATCAATACATAGGTTTTAAGATTCTTACTAGTCAGATATATTCCTCTGCGGGAAATATGGGGTTTTGAGTCCCTTTCACTGAGGAAGGTGTAGGTATTGCCTATTCCATAGTTGGTTTTTGGAACGGTACCTCTGCTTATATCAAACTCTGGTTTTATGCATCACCCCACCTCTCCTTCCCCCTTAAGCAGGCATTAGAGTGTTTTCTAAATGTGAGACACTGTTCTCTTTCCTAACTCAGTTCAAGTGTAGCCATGTTTACAGGATCTTCCTAAGTGATATCTTATGATAAGTTTCTTTTTCTCTGTGACTTATTTCACTTAGAATCATCGTACCTGAATCCACCCATTTTGCTGCTACTGGTCTTATGACATTGATTTCATGGCTGAGGGATATTCCATCGTATGTAAGTACCACAATTTTTTGAACCATTTTGATATTTCCTGGGATATTTAAGGTGTACCCAAGTTGAGGTCCTTGTAAACAGTGCAGCCCTAAATTTTAGGGTGGCTGTGTCTTTTTGATTTTCAGTTTCCCAAGGTATATTCCCTAGACTGGAAGTGCCCTTGGCTCTGTAGCTCTGTTGTTTACTTGTTTTAGGGAACACAATGCACTCCTCCAGAGAGGCAGTTGGCAATTTACATCCCGCCCATCAGCATAACAAGGCTCCCTGTTCTCCAGGGCCTGTCTTGCCTTTCCGGTTTTTACACATTTTGTGTATGTCCCTTTTGACCGGTGGGAAGTGCTACTACTTTGTAGTGCAGATTTGCATTGCCCGCTTGCTTGCTTGGCCAAAAAGGGCGTATGCGTTTTCTCCTGAATATATTCACGAGAAAACGCATACGCCCTTTTTGGCCACGTGCATCATTGTCGAAGTTGTGCCGCTCTTCCTGTGCTTTAAAGGCGATTCCAACGTACCTCTTGAAATCTGTTTCCTGCTATTCTGCCTCGCTTTCAAGTCCGCCTCGTTGCCTTCCCTCAACAGATATTTGGACGATAGTTGTCCTTTAATACTCGGCCAGTTTGTGAATTGCTGTGCCCCTGAGCTCCATTTTTCAACTCGTTTTAGGTGAGCTGACCGCAAGTCCAAAATTTTGGTTCAGCACCTATACTGGTTCCCGGTGGGGGGCTGAGACTTTGGTTAATTCTTCTTCCTGCCGTGAAATTACAGTGATATGTGCCCGTCCAAATGCCTAACAGCTACTCTCTCATTGATTCTCCCTCTTCCCTTTCATCCTCTGCCAAATTGGCAACCTGTGCGAACCAGGAGGTTAAAGGGGCTGTCTCTCCAAGTTGGGAGGTTGATAGTAAAGCAGATGGAAAGTCAAACCGGAGCACCAGGAGAGGGACTATTCGTTGAGTTTTAGAAACCTTTCGTATTCACAGTGTGTCCGTTCTCTAGGTTTCCCGTACATGTTATAACTGTAGTAATATTCCCTTCAACCTGGAGAGTTGGGACACATGGAATGTGTGCCATGCATTATTGCTTTAAATGGTCTGCATTTGTTCACCCAATCTCACCAATCGTCTCAGTCCAAAGTGTCCAGTCTTATGCCACATCCAGCTGTCGTTGTAGATAGGGTCATTCCAGGTTTCATCAGAGACCCTGAAGGAATTGTAAAGAATTTCCCAGTTTTTTTGTTTTGTTTTTGAAATTCCTTTTTATAGTGGGTTTGAGCTGATTCTCGCTGCCATGTTTATGCCAGTCTAGACACACTTGATTCCCTTACGGAGACATATCAATACATAGGTTTTAAGATTCTTACTAGTCAATTATATTCCTCTGCGGGAAATATGGGATTTTGAGTCCCTTTCACTGAGGAAGGTGTACGTCCTGTCTATTCCATAGTTGGTTTTTGGAACGGTACCTGTGCTTATATCAAACTCTGGTTTTATGCATCACCCCACCTCTCCTTCCCCCTTAAGCAGGCATAAGAGTGTTTTCTAAATGTGAGACACTGTTCTCTTTCCTAACTCAGTTCAAGTGTAGCCATGTTTACAGGATCTTCATAAGTGATATCTTATGATAAGTTTCTTTTTCTGTGTTTCTTATTTCACTTAGAATCATCGTACCTGAATCCACCCATTTTACTGCTACTGGTCTTATGACATTGATTTCATGGCTGAGGGATATTCCATCGTACGTAAGTACCACAATTTTTTGAACCATTTTTATATTTCCTGGGATATTTAAGGTGTACCCTAGTTGAGGTCCTTATAAGCAGTGCAGCCCTAAATTTTGGAGTGGCTCTGTCTTATTGATTTTCAGTTTTCCCAAGGTATATTCACTAGACTGGAAGTGCCCTTGGCTCTGTAGCTCTGTTCTTTATTTGTTTTAGGGAACACACTGTACTCCTCCAGAGCTGCAGTTGGCAATTTACATCCCGCCCATCAGCATAACAAGGCTCCCTGTTCTCCAGGGCCTGTCTTGCCTTTCTGGTTTTTACACATTTTGTGGATGTCCCTTTTGACCGGTGGTAAGTGATACTTCTTTGTAGTGCAGATTTGCATTGCCCGATTGCTTGCTTGGCCAAAAAGGGCGTATGCGTTTTCTCCTGAATATATTCACGAGAAAACGCATACGCCCTTTTTGGCCACGTGCATCATTGTCGAAGTTGTGCCCCTCATCCGGTGCTTTAAAGGCGATTCCAACGTACCTCTTGAAATCAGTTTCCTGCTATTCTGCCTCGCTTTCAAGTCCGCCTCGTTGCCTTCCATCAACAGATTTTTGGACGACAGTTGTCCTTTATTACTCGGCCAGTTTGTGAATTGCTGTGCCCCTGAGCTCCATTTTTCATCTCGTTTTTGGTGAGCTGACCGCAGGTCCAAAATTTTGGTTCAGGGCCTATGCTGGTTCCCGGTGGGGGGCTGAGACTTTGGTTAATTCTTCTTCCTGCCGGGAAATTACAGTGATATGTGCCCGTCCAACTGCCTAACAGCTACTCTCTCATTGGTTCTCCCTCTTCCCTTTCATCCTCTGCCAAATTGGCAACCTGTGAGAACCAGGAGGTTAAAGGGGCTGTCTCTCCAAGTTGGGAGGTTTATAGTAAAGCAGATGGAAAGTCAAACCGGAGCACCAGGAGAGGGACTATTCGTTGAGTTTTAGAAACCTTTCGTATTCACAGTGTGTCCGTTCTCTAGGTTTCCCGTACATGTTATAACTGTAGTAATATTCCCTTCAACCTGGAGAGTTGGGACCCATGGAATGGGTGCCATGCATTAATGCTTTAAAGGTTCTGCATTTGTTCACTCAATCTCACCAATCCTCTCAGTCCAAGTGTCCCGCCTTATGCCACATCCAGCTGTCGTTGTAGATAGGGTCAGTCCAGGTTTCATCAGAGACTCTGAAGGAATTGTAAAGAATTTCCCAGGTTTTTGTTCTGTTTTTGAAATTCCTTTTTATAGTGGGTTTGAGCTGATTCTCGCTGCCATGTTTATGCCAGTCTAGACACACTTGTTTCCCTTACGGAGACATATCAATACATAGGTTTTAAGATTCTTACTAGTCAGATATATTCCTCTGCGGGAAATATGAGGTTTTGAGTCCCTTTCACTGAGGAAGGTGTAGGTCTTGCCTATTCCATAGTTGGTTTTTGGAACGGTGCCTCTGCTTATATCAAACTCTGGTTTTATGCATCACCCCACCTCTCCTTCCCCCTTAAGCAGGCATAAGAGTGTTTTCTAAATGTGAGACACTGTTCTCTTTCCTAACTCAGTTCAAGTGTAGCCATGTTTACAGGATCTTCATAAGTGATATCTTATGATAAGTTTCTTTTTCTCTGTGACTTATTTCACTTAGAATCATCGTACCTGAATCCACCCATTTTGCTGCTACTGGTCTTATGACATTGATTTCATGGCTGAGGGATATTCCATCGTATGTAAATACCACAATTTTTTGAACCATTTTTATATTTCCTGGGATATTTAAGGTGTACCCAAGTTGAGGTCCTTGTAAGCAGTGCAGCCCTAAATTTTGGGGTGGCTGTGTCTTTTTGATTTTCAGTTTTCCCAAGGTATATTCCCTAGACTGGAAGTGCCCTTGGCTCTGTAGCTCTGTTGTTTACTTGTTTTAGGGAACACAATGCACTCCTCCAGAGAGGCAGTTGGCAATTTACATCCCGCCCATCAGCATAACAAGGCTCCCTGTTCTCCAGGGCCTGTCTTGCCTTTCTGGTTTTTACACATTTTGTGGATGTCTCTTTTGACCGGTGGGAAGTGATACTTCTTTGTAGTGCAGATTTGCATTGCCCGCTTGCTTGCTTGGCCAAAAAGGGCGTATGCGTTTTCTCCTGAATATATTCAGGAGAAAACGCATACGCCCTTTTTGGCCAAGTGCATCATTGTCGAAGTTGTGCCGCTCTTCCTGTGCTTTAAAGGCGATTCCAACGTACCTCTTGAAATCTGTTTCCTGCTATTCTGCCTCGCTTTCATATCCTCCTCGTGGCCTTCCCTCAACAGATATTTGGACGATAGTTGTCCTTTATTACTCGGCCAGTTTGTGAATTGCTGTGCCCCTGAGCTCCATTTTTCAACTCGTCTTAGGTGAGCTGACCGCAAGTCCAAAATTTTGGTTCAAGACCTATACTGGTTCCCGGTGGGGGGCTGAGACTTTGGTTAATTCTTCTTCCTGCTGGGAAATTACAGTGATATGTGCCCGTCCAAATGCCTAACAGCTACTCTCTCATTGGTTCTCCCTCTTCCCTTTCATCCTCTGCCAAATTGGCAACCTGTGCGAACCAGGAGGTTAAAGGGGCTGTCTCTCCAAGTTGGGAGGTTGATAGTAAAGCAGATGGAAAGTCAAACCTGAGCACCAGGAGAGGGACTATACGTTGAGTTTTAGAAACCTTTCGTATTCACAGTGTGTCCGTTCTCTAGGTTTCCCGTACATGTTATAACTGTAGTAATATTCCCTTCAACCTGGAGAGTTGGGACCCATGGATTGTGTGTCATGCATTATTGCTTTAAATGGTCTGCATTTGTTCACCCAATCTCACCAATCCTCTCAGTCCAAAGTGTCCAGCCTTATGCCACATCCAGCTGTCGTTGTAGATAGGGTAATTCCAGGTTTCATCAGAGACCCTTAAGGAATTGTAAAGAATTTCCCAGCTTTTTGTTTTGTTTTTGAAATTCCTTTTTATAGTGGGTTTGAGCTGATTCTCGCTGCCATGTTTATGCCAGTCTAGACACACTTGATTCCCTTACGGAGACATATCAATACATAGGTTTTAAGATTCTTACTAGTCAGATATATTCCTATGCGGGAAATATGGGGTTTTGAGTTCCTTTCACTGAGGAAGGTGTAGGTCTTGTCTATTCCATAGTTGGTTTTTGGAATGGTACCTGTGCTTATATCAAACTCTGGTTTTATGCATCATCCCACCTCTCCTTCCCCCTTAAGCAGGCATAAGAGTGTTTTATAAATGTGAGACACTGTTCTCTTTCCTAACTCAGTTCAAGTGTAGCCATGTTTACAGGATCTTCATAAGTGATATCTTATGATAAGTTTCTTTTTCTGTGTGACTTATTTCACTTAGAATCATCGTACCTGAATCCACCCATTTTACTGCTACTGGTCTTATGACATTGATTTCATGGCTGAGGGATATTCCATCGTACGTACGTACCACAATTTTTTGAACCATTTTTATATTTCCTGGGATATTTAAGGTGTACCCAAGTTGAGGTCCTTGTAAGCAGTGCAGCCCTAAATTTTGGGGTGGCTCTGTCTTGTTGATTTTCAGTTTTTCCAAGGTATATTCCCTAGACTGGAAGTGCCCTTGGCTCTGTAGCTCTGTTCTTTACTTGTTTTAGGGAACACAATGTACTCGTCCAGAGACGCAGTTGGCAATTTACATCCCGCCCATCAGCATAACAAGGCTCCCTGTTCTCCAGGGCCTGTCTTGCCTTTCTGGTTTTTACACATTTTGTGGATGTCCCTTTTGACCGGTGGGAAGTGATACTTCTTTGTAGTGCAGATTTGCATTGCCCGCTTGCTTGCTTGGCCAAAAAGGGCGTATGCGTTTTCTCCTGAATATATTCACGAGAAAACGCATATGCCCTTTTTGGCCACGTGCATCATTGTCGAAGTTGTGCCGCTCTTCCTGTGCTTTAAAGGCGATTCCAACGTACCTCTTGAAATCTGTTTCCTGCTATTCTGCCTCGCTTTCAAGTCCGCCTCGTTGCCTTCCCTCAACAGATTTTTGGACGATATTTGTCCTTTATTACTCGGCCAGTTTGTGAATTGCTGTGCCCCTGAGCTCCATTTTTCAACTCGTTTTTGGTGAGCTGACCGCAACTCCAAAATTTTGGTTCAGGACCTATACTGGTTCCCGGTGGGGGGCTGAGACTTTGGTTAATTCTTCTTCCTGCCGGGAAGTTAGATTGTTATGTGCCCGTCCAAATGCCTAACAGCTACTCTCTCATTGGTTCTCCCTCTTCCCTTTCATCCTCTGCCAAATTGGAAACTTATGCGAACCAGGAGGTTAAAGGGGCTGTCTCTCCAAGTTGGGAGGTTGATAGTAAAGCAGATGGAAAGTCAAACCGGAGCACCAGGAGAGGGATTATTCGTTGAGTTTTAGAAACCTTTCGTATTCACAGTGTGTCCGTTCTCTAGGTTTCCCGTACATGTTATACCTGTAGTAATATTCCCTTCAACCTGGAGATTTGGGACCCATGGAATGGGTGCCATGCATTAATACTTTAAAGGTTCTGCATTTGTTCACCCAATCTCACCAATCCTCTCAGTCCAAGTGTCCCGCATTATGCCACATCCAGCTGTCGTTGTAGATAGGGTCATTCCAGGTTTCATCAGAGACTCTGAAGGAATTGTAAAGAATTTCCCAGTTTTTTTGTTTTGTTTTTGAAATTCCTTTTTATAGTGGGTTTGAGCTGATTCTCGCTGCCATGTTTATGCCAGTCTAGACACACTTGGTTCCCTTACGGTGACATATCAATACATAGGTTTTAAGATTCTTACTAGTCAGATATATTCCTCTGTGGGAAATATGGGGTTTTGAGTCCCTTTCACTGAGGAAGGTGTAGGTCTTGCCTATTCAATAGTTGGTTTTTGGAACGGTACCTCTGCTTATATCAAACTCTGGTTTTATGCATCACCCCACCTCTCCTTCCCCCTTAAGCAGGCATTAGAGTGTTTTCTAAATGTGAGACACTGTTCTCTTTCCTAACTCAGTTCAAGTGTAGCCATGTTTACAGGATCTTCATAAGTGATATCTTATGATAAGTTTCTTTTTCTCTGTGACTTATTTCACTTAGAATCATCGTACCTGAATCCACCCATTTTGCTGCTACTGGTCTTATGACATTGATTTCATGGCTGAGGGATATTCTATCGTATGTAAGTACCACAATTTTTTGAACCATTTTGATATTTCCTGGGATATTTAAGGTGTACCCAAGTTGAGGTCCTTGTAAGCAGTGCAGCCCTAAATTTTAGGGTGGCTGTGTCTTTTTGATTTTCAGTTTTCCCAAGGTATATTCCCTAGACTGGAAGTGCCCTTGGCTCTGTAGCTCTGTTGTTTACTTGTTTTAGGGAACACAATGCACTCCTCCAGAGAGGCAGTTGGCAATTTACATCCTGCCCATCAGCATAACAAGGCTCCCTGTTCTCCAGGGCCTGTCTTGCCTTTCTGGTTTTTAAACATTTTGTGGATGTCCCTTTTGACCGGTGGGAAGTGCTACTACTTTGTAGTGCAGATTTGCTTTGCCCGCTTGCTTGCTTGGCGAAAAAGGGCGTATGCGTTTTCTCCTGAATATATTCACGACAAAACGCATACGCCCTTTTTGGCCACGTGCATCATTGTCGAAGTTGTGCCGCTCTTCCTGTGCTTTAAAGGCGATTCCAACGTACCTCTTGAAATCTGTTTCCTGCTATTCTGCCTCGCTTTCAAGTCTGCCTCGTTGCCTTCCCTCAACAGATATTTGGACGATAGTTTTCCTTTATTACTCGGCCAGTTTGTGAATTGCTGTGCCCCTGAGCTCCATTTTTCAACTCGTTTTAGGTGAGCTGACCGCAAGTCCAAAATTTTGGTTCAGCACCTATACTGGTTCCTGGTGGGGGGCTGAGACTCTGGTTAATTCTTCTTCCTGCCGTGAAATTACAGTGATATGTGCCCGTCCAAATGCCTAACAGCTACTCTCTCATTGGTTCTCCCTCTTCCCTTTCATCCTCTCCCAAATTGGCAACCTGTGCGAACCAGGAGGTTAAAGGGGCTGTCTCTCCAAGTTGGGAGGTTGATAGTAAAGCAGATGGAAAGTCAAACCGGAGCACCAGGAGAGGGACTATTCGTTGAGTTTTAGAAACCTTTCGTATTCACAGTGTGTCCGTTCTCTAGGTTTCCCGTACATGTTATAACTGTAGTAATATTCCCTTCAACCTGGAGAGTTGGGACCCATGGAATGTGTGTCATGCATTATTGCTTTAAATGGTCTGCATTTGTTCACCCAATCTCACCAATCCTCTCAGTCCAAAGTGTCCAGCCTTATGCAACATCCAGCTGTCGTTGTAGATAGGGTCATTCCAGGTTTCATCAGAGACCCTTAAGGAATTGTAAAGAATTTCCCAGGTTTTTTGTTTTGTTTTTGAAATTCCTTTTTATAGTGGGTTTGAGCTGATTCTCGCTGCCATGTTTATGCCAGTCTAGACACACTTGATTCCCTTACGGAGACATATCAATACATAGGTTTTAAGATTCTTACTAGTCAGATATATTCCTCTGTGGGAAATATGGGGTTTTGAGTCCCTTTCACTGAGGAAGGTGTAGGTCTTGTCTATTCCATAGTTGGTTTTTGGAATGGTACCTGTGCTTATATCAAACTCTGGTTTTATGCATCATCCCACCTCTCCTTCCCCCTTAAGCAGGCATAAGAGTATTTTCTAAATGTGAGACACTGTTCTCTTTCCTAACTCAGTTCAAGTGTAGCCATGTTTACAGGATCTTCATAAGTGATATCTTATGATAAGTTTCTTTTTCTGTGTGACTTATTTCACTTAGAATCATCGTACCTGAATCCACCCATTTTACTGCTACTGGTCTTATGACATTGATTTCATGGCTGAGGGATATTCCATCGTACCTACGTACCACAATTTTTTGAACCATTTTTATATTTCCTGGGATATTTAAGGTGTACCCAAGTTGAGGTCCTTATAAGCAGTGCAGCCCTAAATTTTGGAGTGGCTCTGTCTTATTGATTTTCAGTTTTCCCAAGGTATATTCCATAGACTGGAAGTTCCCTTGGCTCTGTAGCTCTGTTCTTTACTTGTTTTAGGGAACACAATGTACTCCTCCAGAGAGGCAGTTGGCAATTTACATCCCGCCCATCAGCATAACAAGGCTCCCTGTTCTCCAGGGCCTGTCTTGCCTTTCTGGTTTTTACACATTTTGTGGATGTCCCTTTTGACCGGTGGGAAGTGATACTTCTTTGTAGTGCAGATTTGCATTGCCCGATTGCTTGCTTGGCCAAAAAGGGCGTATGCGTTTTCTCCTTAATATATTCAGGAGAAAACGCATACGCTCTTTTTGGCCACGTGCATCATTGTCGAAGTTGTGCCCCTCATCCGGTGCTTTAAAGGCGAATCCAACGTACCTCTTGAAATCTGTTTCCTGCTATTCTGCCTCGCTTTCAAGTCCGCCTCGTTGCCTTCCCTCAACAGATTTTTGGACGATAGTTGTCCTTTATTACTCGGCCAGTTTGTGAATTGCTGTGCCCCTGAGCTCCATTTTTCAACTCGTTTTTGGTGAGCTGACCGCAAGTACAAAATTTTGGTTCAGGACTTCTGCTGGTTCCCGGTGGGGGGCTGAGACTTTGGTTAATTCTTCTTCCTGCCGGGCAATTACAGTGATATGTGCCCGTCCAAATGCCTAACAGCTACTCTCTCATTGGTTCTCCCTATTCCCTTTCATCCTCTGCCAAATTGGCAACCTGTGCGAACCAGGAGGTTAAAGGGGCTGTCTCTCCAAGTTGGGAGGTTGATAGTAAAGCAGGTGGAAAGTCAAACCGGAGCACCAGGAGAGGGACTATTCGTTGAGTTTTGGAAACCTTTCGTATTCACAGTGTGTCCGTTCTCTAGGTTTCCCGTACATGTTATATCTGTAGTAATATTCCCTTCAACCTGGAGAGTTGGGACCCATGGAATGTGTGCCATGCACTATTGCTTTAAATGGTCTGCATTTGTTCACCCAATCTCACCAATCCTCTCAGTCCAAAGTGTCCAATCTTATGCCACCTCCAGCTGTCGTTGTAGATAGGGTCATTCCAGGGTTCATCAGAGACCCTGAAGGAATTGTAAAGAATTTCCCAGTTTTTTTGTTTTGTTTTTGAAATTCCTTTTTATAGTGGATTTGAGCTGATTCTCGCTGCCATGTTTATGCCTGTCTAGACACACTTGATTCCCTTACGGAGACATATCAATACATAGGGTTTAAGATTCTTACTAGTCAGATATATTCCTCTGCGGGAAATATGGGGTTTTGAGTCCCTTTCACTGAGGAAGGTGTACGTCTTGTCTATTCCATAGTTGGTTTTCGGAACGGTACCTATGCTTATATCAAACTCTGGTTTTATGCATCACCCCACCTCTCCTTCGCTGTTAAGCAGGCAAAAGAGTGTTTTCTAAATGTGAGACACTGTTCTCTTTCCTAACTCAGTTCAAGTGTAGCCATGTTTACAGGATCTTCATAAGTGATATCTTATGATAAGTTTCTTTTTCTCTGTGACTTATTTCACTTAGAATCATCGTACCTGAATCCACCCATTTTGCTGCTACTGGTCTTATGACATTCATTTCATGGCTGAGGGATATTCCATCGTATGTAAGTACCACAATTTTTTGAACCATTTTTATATTTCCTGGTATATTTAAGGTGTACCCAAGTTGAGGTCCTTGTAAGCAGTGCAGCCCTAAATTTTAGGGTGGCTGTGTCTTTTTGATTTTCAGTTTTCCCAAGGTATATTCCCTAGACTGGAAGTGCCCTTGGCTCTGTAGCTCTGTTGTTTACTTGTTTTAGGGAACACAATGCACTCCTCCAGAGAGGCAGTTGGCAATTTACATCCCGCCCATCAGCATAACAAGGCTCCCTGTTCTCCAGGGCCTGTCTTGCCTTTCTGGTTTTACACATTTTGTGGATGTCCCTTTTGACCGGTGGGAAGTGATACTTCTTTGTAGTGCAGATTTGCATTGCCCGCTTGCTTGCTTGGCCAAAAAGGGCGTATGCGTTTTCTCCTGAATATATTCACGAGAAAACGCATACGCCCTTTTTGGCCACGTGCATCATTGTCGAAGTTGTGCCGCTCTTCCTGTGCTTTAAAGGCGATTCCAACGTACCTCTTGAAATCTGTTTCCTGCTATTCTGCCTCGCTTTCAAGTCCGCCTCGTTGCCTTCCCTCAACAGATATTTGGTCGATAGTTGTCCTTTATTACTCGGCCAGTTTGTGAATTGCTGTGCCCCTGAGCTCCATTTTTCAACTCGTTTTAGGTGAGCTGACCGCAAGTCCAAAATTTTGGTTCAGCACCTATACTGGTTCCTGGTGGGGGGCTGAGACTTTGGTTAATTCTTCTTCCTGCCGTGAAATTACAGTGATATGTGCCCGTCCAAATGCCTAACAGCTACTCTCTCATTGGTTCTCCCTCTTCCCTTTCATCCTCTGCCAAATTGGCAACCTGTGCGAACCAGGAGGTTAAAGGGGCTGTCTCTCCAAGTTGGGAGGTTGATAGTAAAGCAGATGGAAAGTCAAACCAGAGCACCAGGAGAGGGACTATTCGTTGAGTTTTAGAAACCTTTCATATTGACAGTGTGTCCGTTCTCTAGGTTTCCCGTACATGTTATAACTGTAGTAATATTCCCTTCAACCTGGAGAGTTGGGACACATGGAATGGGTGCCATGCATTATTGCTTTAAATGGTCTGCATTTGTTCACCCAATCTCACCAATCCTCTCAGTCCAAAGTGTCCAGTCTTATGCCATATCCAGCTGTCGTTGTAGATAGGGTCATTCCAGGTTTCATGAGAGACCCTGAAGGAATTGTAAAGAATTTCCCAGTTTTTTTGTTTTGTTTTTGAAATTCCTTTATATAGTGGGTTTGAGCTGATTCTCGCTGCCATGTTTATGCCAGTCTAGACACACTTGATTCCCTTACGGAGACATATCAATACATAGGTTTTAAGATTCTTACTAGTCAGATATATTCCTCTGCGGGAAATATGGGATTTTGAGTCCCTTTCACTGAGGAAGGTGTAGGTCTTGTCTATTCCATAGTTGGTTTTTGAAACGGTACCTGTGCTTATATCAAACTCTGGTTTTATGCATCACCCCACCTCTCCTTCCCCCTTAAGCAGGCATAAGAGTGTTTTCTAAATGTGAGACACTGTTCTCTTTCCTAACTCAGTTCAAGTGTAGCCATGTTTACAGGATCTTCATAAGTGATATCTTATGATAAGTTTCTTTTTCTGTGTGACTTATTTCACTTAGAATCATCGTACCTGAATCCACCCATTTTACTGCTACTGGTCTTATGACATTGATTTCATGGCTGAGGGATATTCCATCGTACGTAAGTACCACAATTTTTTGAACCATTTTTATATTTCCTGGGAAATTTAAGGTGTACCCAAGTTGAGGTCCTTATAAGCAGTGCAGCCCTAAATTTTGGAGTGGCTCTGTCTTATTGATTTTCAGTTTTCCCAAGGTATATTCCCTAGACTGGAAGTGCCCTTGGCTCTGTAGCTCTGTTCTTTACTTGTTTTAGGGAACACAATGCACTCCTCCAGAGAGGCAGTTGGCAATTTACATCCCGCCCATCAGCATAACAAGGCTCCCTGTTCTCCAGGGCCTGTCTTGCCTTTCTGGTTTTTACACATTTTGTGGATGTCCCTTTTGACCGGTGGTAAGTGATACTTCTTTGTAGTGCAGATTTGCATTGCCCGATTGCTTGCTTGGCCAAGAAGGGCGTATGCGTTTTCTCCTGAATATATTCACGAGAAAACGCATACGCCCTTTTTGGCCACGTGCATCATTGTCGAAGTTGTGCCCCTCATCCGGTGCTTTAAAGGCGATTCCAACGTACCTCTTGAAATCTGTTTCCTGCTATTCTGCCTCGCTTTCAAGTCCGCCTCGTTGCCTTCCCTCAACAGATTTTTGGACGATAGTTGTCCTTTATTACTCGGCCAGTTTGTGAATTGCTGTGCCCCTGAGCTCAATTTTTCAACTCTTTTTTGGTGAGCTGACCGCAGGTCCAAAATTTTGGTTCAGGACCTATGCTGGTTCCCGGTGGGGGGCTGAGACTTTGGTTAATTCTTCTTCCTGCCGGGAAATTACAGTGATATGTGCCCGTCCAAATGCCTAACAGCTACTCTCTCATTGGTTCTCCCTCTTCCCTTTCATCCTCTGCCAAATTGGCAACCTGTGCGAACCAGGAGGTTAAAGGGTCTGTCTCTCCAAGTTGGGAGGTTGATAGTAAAGCAGATGGAAAGTCAAACCGGAGCACCAGGAGAGGGACTATTCGTTGAGTTTTAGAAACCTTTCGTATTCACAGTGTGTCCGTTCTCTAGGTTTCCCGTACATGTTATAACTGTAGTAATATTCCCTTCAACCTGGAGAGTTGGGACCCATGGAATGTGTGCCAAGCACTATTGCTTTAAATGGTCTGCATTTGTTCACCCAATCTCACCAATCCTCTCAGTCCCAAGTGTCCAGCCTTATGCCACCTCCAGCTGTCGTTGTAGATAGGGTCATTCCAGGTTTCATCAGAGACCCTGAAGGAATTGTAAAGAATTTCCCAGTTTTTTTGTTTTGTTTTTGAAATTCCTTTTTATAGTGGGTTTGAGCTGATTCTCGCTGCCATGTTTATGCCAGTCTAGACACACTTGATTCCCTTACGGAGACATATCAATACATAGGTCTTAAGATTCTTACTAGTCAGATATATTCCTCTGCGGGAAATATGGGGTTTTGAGTCCCTTTCACTGAGGAAGGTGTAGGTCTTGCCTATTCCATAGTTGGTTTTTGGAACGGTACCTGGGCTTATATCAAACTCTGTTTTTATGCATCACCCCACCTCTCCTTCCCCCTTAAGCAGGCATAAGAGTACTTTCTAAATGTGAGACACTGATCTCTTTCCTAACTCAGTTCAAGTGTAGCCATGTTTACAGGATCTTCATAAGTGATATCTTATGATAAGTTTCTTTTTCTCTGTGACTTATTTCACTTAGAATCATCGTACCTGAATCCACCCATTTTGCTGCTACTGGTCTTATGACATTGATTTCATGGCTGAGGGATATTCCATCGTACGTAAGTACCACAATTTTTTGAACCATTTTTATATTTCCTGGGATATTTAAGGTGTACCCAAGTTGAGGTCCTTGTAAGCAGTGCAGCCCTAAATTTTGGGGTGGCTGTGTCTTTTTGATTTTCAGTTTTCCCAAGGTATATTCCCTAGACTGGAAGTGCCCTTGGCTCTGTAGCTCTGTTGTTTACTTGTTTTAGGGAACACAATGCACTCCTCCAGAGAGGCAGTTGGCAATTTACATCCCGCCCATCAGCATAACAAGGCTCCCTGTTCTCCAGGGCCTGTCTTGCCTTTCTGGTTTTTACACATTTTGTGGATGTCCCTTTTGACCGGTGGGAAGTGATACTTCTTTGTAGTGCAGATTTGCATTGCCCGCTTGCTTGCTTGGCCAAAAAGGGCGTATGCGTTTTCTCCTGAATATATTCAGGAGAAAACGCATACGCCCTTTTTGGCCAAGTGCATCATTGTCGAAGTTGTGCCCCTCTTCCTGTGCTTTAAAGGCGATTCCAACGTACCTCTTGAAATCTGTTTCCTGCTATTCTGCCTCGCTTTCAAGTGCGCCTCTTGGCCTTCCCTCAACAGATATTTGGACGATAGTTGTCCTTTATTACTCGGCCAGTTTGTGAATTGCTGTGCCCCTGAGCTCCATTTTTCAACTCGTTTTAGGTGAGCTGACCGCAAGTCCAAAATTTTGGTTCAAGACCTATACTGGTTCCCGGTGGGGGGCTGAGACTTTGGTTAATTCTTCTTCCTGCCGGGAAATTACAGTGATATGTGCCCGTCCAAATGCCTAACAGCTACTCTCTCATTGGTTCTCCCTCTTCCCTTTCATCCTCTGCCAAATTGGCAACCTGTGCGAACCAGGAGGTTAAAGGGGCTGTCTCTCCAAGTTGGGAGGTTGATAGTAAAGCAGATGGAAAGTCAAACCGGAGCACCAGGAGAGGGACTATTCGTTGAGTTTTAGAAACCTTTCGTATTCACAGTGTGTCCGTTCTCTAGGTTTCCCGTACATGTTATATCTGTAGTAATATTCCCTTCAACCTGGAGAGTTGGGACCCATGGAATGTGTGTCATGCATTATTGCTTTAAATGGTCTGCATTTGTTCACCCAATCTCACCAATCCTCTCAGTCCAAAGTGTCCAGCCTTATGCCACATCCAGCTGTCGTTGTAGATAGGGTCATTCCAGGTTTCATCAGAGACCCTTAAGGAATTGTAAAGAATTTCCCAGGTTTTTTGTTTTGTTTTTGAAATTCCTTTTTATAGTGGGTTTGAGCTGATTCTCGCTGCCATGTTTATGCCAGTCTAGACACACTTGATTCCCTTACGTAGACATATCAATACATAGGTTTTAAGATTCTTACTAGTCAGATATATTCCTCTGTGGGAAATATGGGGTTTTGAGTCCCTTTCACTGAGGAAGGTGTAGGTCTTGTCTATTCCATAGTTGGTTTTTGGAATGGTACCTGTGCTTATATCAAACTCTGGTTTTATGCATCATCCCACCTCTCCTTCCCCATTAAGAAGGCATAAGAGTGTTTTCTAAATGTGAGACGCTGTTCTCTTTCCTAACTCAGTTCAAGTGTAGCCATGTTTACAGGATCTTCATAAGTGATATCTTATGATAAGTTTCTTTTTCTGTGTGACTTATTTCACTTAGAATCATCGTACATGAATCCACCCATTTTACTGCTACTGGTCTTATGACATTGATTTCATGGCTGAGGGATATTCCATCGTACCTACGTACCACAATTTTTTGAACCATTTTTATATTTCCTGGGATATTTAAGTTGTACCCAAGTTGAGGTCCTTATAAGCAGTGCAGCCCTAAATTTTGGAGTGGCTCTGTCTTATTGATTTTCAGTTTTCCCAAGGTATATTCCATAGACTGGAAGTTCCCTTGGCTCTGTAGCTCTGTTCTTTACTTGTTTTAGGGAACACAATGTACTCCTCCAGAGAGGCAGTTGGCAATTTACATCCCGCCCATCAGCATAACAAGGCTCCCTGTTCTCCAGGGCCTGTCTTGCCTTTCTGGTTTTTACACATTTTGTGGATGTCCCTTTTGACCGGTGGGAAGTGATACTTCTTTGTAGTGCAGATTTGCAATGCCCGATTGCTTGCTTGGCCAAAAAGGGCGTATGCGTTTTCTCCTTAATATATTCAGGAGAAAACGCATACGCTCTTTTTGGCCACGTGCATCATTGTCGAAGTTGTGCACCTCATCCGGTGCTTTAAAGGCGAATCCAACGTACCTCTTGAAATCTGTTTCCTGCTATTCTGCCTCGCTTTCAAGTCCGCCTCGTTGCCTTCCCTCAACAGATTTTTGGACGATAGTTGTCCTTTATTACTCGGCCAGTTTGTGAATTGCTGTGCCCCTGAGCTCCATTTTTCAACTCGTTTTTGGTGAGCTGACCGCAAGTACAAAATTTTGGTTCAGGACTTCTGCTGGTTCCCGGTGGGGGGCTGAGACTTTGGTTAATTCTTCTTCCTGCCGGGCAATTACAGTGATATGTGCCCGTCCAAATGCCTAACAGCTACTCTCTCATTGGTTCTCCCTATTCCCTTTCATCCTCTGCCAAATTGGCAACCTGTGCGAACCAGGAGGTTAAAGGGGCTGTCTCTCCAAGTTGGGAGGTTGATAGTAAAGCAGGTGGAAAGTCAAACCGGAGCACCAGGAGAGGGACTATTCGTTGAGTTTTAGAAACCTTTCGTATTCACAGTGTGTCCGTTCTCTAGGTTTCCCGTACATGTTATATCTGTAGTAATATTCCCTTCAACCTGGAGAGTTGGGACCCATGGAATGTGTGCCATGCACTATTGCTTTAAATGGTCTGCATTTGTTCACCCAATCTCACCAATCCTCTCAGTCCAAAGTGTCCAATCTTATGCCACCTCCAGCTGTCGTTGTAGATAGGGTCATTCCAGGGTTCATCAGAGACCCTGAAGGAATTGTAAAGAATTTCCCAGTTTTTTTGTTTTGTTTTTGAAATTCCTTTTTATAGTGGATTTGAGCTGATTCTCGCTGCCATGTTTATGCCTGTCTAGACACACTTGATTCCCTTACGGAGACATATCAATACATAGGATTTAAGATTCTTACTAGTCAGATATATTCCTCTGTGGGAAATATGGGGTTTTGAGTCCCTTTCACTGAGGAAGGTGTAGGTCTTGTCTATTCCATAGTTGGTTTTTGGAACGGTACCTGTGCTTATATCAAACTCTGGTTTTATGCATCACCCCACCTCTCCTTCCCCCTTAAGCAGGCAAAAGAGTGTTTTCTAAATGTGAGACACTGTTCTCTTTCCTAACTCAGTCCAAGTGTAGCCATGTTTACAGGATCTTCATAAGTGATATCTTATGATAAGTTTCTTTTTATCTGTGACTTATTTCACTTAGAATCATCGTACCTGAATCCACCCATTTTGCTGCTACTGGTCTTATGACATTGATTTCATGGCTGAGGGATATTCCATCGTATGTAAGTACCACAATTTTTTGAACCATTTTTATATTTCCTGGGATATTTAAGGTGTACCCAAGTTGAGGTCCTTGTAAGCAGTGCAGCCCTAAATTTTAGGGTGGCTGTGTCTTTTTGATTTTCAGTTTTCCCAAGGTATATTCCCTAGACTGGAAGTGCCCTTGGCTCTGTAGCTCTGTTGTTTACTTGTTTTAGGGAACACAATGCACTCCTCCAGAGAGGCAGTTGGCAATTTACATCCCGCCCATCAGCATAACAAGGCTCCCTGTTCTCCAGGGCCTGTCTTGCCTTTCTGGTTTTTACACATTTTGTGGATGTCCCTTTTGACCGGTGGGAAGTGCTACTACTTTGTAGTGCAGATTTGCATTGCCCGCTTGCTTGCTTGGCCAAAAAGGGCGTATGCGTTTTCTCCTGAATATATTCACGAGAAAACGCATACGCCCTTTTTGGCCAAGTGCATCATTGTCGAAGTTGTGCCGCTCTTCCTGTGCTTTAAAGGCGATTCCAACGTACCTCTTGAAATCTGTTTCCTGCTATTCTGCCTCGCTTTCAAGTCCGCCTCGTTGCCTTCCCTCAACAGATATTTGGACGATAGTTGTCCTTTATTACTCGGCCAGTTTGTGAATTGCTGTGCCCCTGAGCTCCATTTTTCAACTCGTTTTAGGTGAGCTGACCGCAAGTCCAAAATTTTGGTTTAGCACCTATACTGGTTCCTGGTGGGGGGCTGAGACTTTGGTTAATTCTTCTTCCTGCCGTGAAATTACAGTGATATGTGCCCGTCCAAATGCCTAACAGCTACTCTCTCATTGGTTCTCCCTCTTCCCTTTCATCCTCTGCCAAATTGGCAACCTGTGCGAACCAGGAGGTTAAAGGGGCTGTCTCTCCAAGTTGGGAGGTTGATAGTAAAGCAGATGGAAAGTCAAACCAGAGCACCAGGAGAGGGACTATTCGTTGAGTTTTAGAAACCTTTCATATTGACAGTGTGTCCGTTCTCTAGGTTTCCCGTACATGTTATAACTGTAGTAATATTCCCTTCAACCTGGAGAGTTGGGACACATGGAATGTGTGCCATGCATTATTGCTTTAAATGGTCTGCATTTGTTCACCCAATCTCACCAATCCTCTCAGTCCAAAGTGTCCAGTCTTATGCCACATCCAGCTGTCGTTGTAGATAGGGTCATTCCAGGTTTCATCAGAGACCCTGAAGGAATTGTAAAGAATTTCCCAGTTTTTTTGTTTTGTTTTTGAAATTCCTTTATATAGTGGGTTTGAGCTGATTCTCGCTGCCATGTTTATGCCAGTCTAGACACACTTGATTCCCTTACGGAGACATATCAATACATAGGTTTTAAGATTCTTACTAGTCAGATATATTCCTCTGCGGGAAATATGGGATTTTGAGTCCCTTTCACTGAGGAAGGTGTAGGTCTTGTCTATTCCATAGTTGGTTTTTGAAACGGTACCTGTGCTTATATCAAACTCTGGTTTTATGCATCACCCCACCTCTCCTTCCCCCTTAAGCAGGCATAAGAGTGTTTTCTAAATGTGAGACACTGTTCTCTTTCCTAACTCAGTTCAAGTGTAGCCATGTTTACAGGATCTTCATAAGTGATATCTTATGATAAGTTTCTTTTTCTGTGTGACTTATTTCACTTAGAATCATCGTACCTGAATCCACCCATTTTACTGCTACTGGTCTTATGACATTGATTTCATGGCTGAGGGATATTCCATCGTACGTAAGTACCACAATTTTTTGAACCATTTTTATATTTCCTGGGAAATTTAAGGTGTACCCAAGTTGAGGTCCTTATAAGCAGTGCAGCCCTAAATTTTGGAGTGGCTCTGTCTTATTGATTTTCAGTTTTCCCAAGGTATATTCCCTAGACTGGAAGTGCCCTTGGCTCTGTAGCTCTGTTCTTTACTTGTTTTAGGGAACACACTGTACTCCTCCAGAGAGGCAGTTGGCAATCTACATCCCGCCCAACAGCATAACAAGGCTCCCTGTTCTCCAGGGCCTGTCTTGCCTTTCTGGTTTTTACACATTTTGTGGATGTCCCTTTTGACCGGTGGTAAGTGATACTTCTTTGTAGTGCAGATTTGCATTGCCCGATTGCTTGCTTGGCCAAGAAGGGCGTATGCGTTTTCTCCTGAATATATTCATGAGAAAACGCATACGCCCTTTTTGGCCACGTGCATCATTGTCGAAGTTGTGCCCCTCATCCGGTGCTTTAAAGGCGATTCCAACGTACCTCTTGAAATCTGTTTCCTGCTATACTGCCTCGCTTTCAAGTCCGCCTCGTTGCCTTCCCTCAACAGATTTTTGGACGATAGTTGTCCTTTATTACTCAGCCAGTTTGTGAATTGCTGTGCCCCTGAGCTCCATTTTTCAACTCGTTTTAGGTGAGCTGACCGCAAGTCCAAAATTTTGGTTCAGGACCTATACTGGTTCCCGGTGGGTGGCTGAGACTTTGGTTAATTCTCCTTCCTGCCGGGAAATTACAGTGATATGTGCCCGTCCAAATGCCTAACAGCTACTCTCTCATTGGTTCTCCCTCTTCCCTTTCATCCTCTGCCAAATTGTCAACCTGTGCGAACCAGGAGGTTAAAGGGGCTGTCTCTCCAAGTTGGGAGGTTGATAGTAAAGCAGATGGAAAGTCAAACCGGAGCACCAGGAGAAGGACTATTCGTTGAGTTTTAGAAACCTTTCGTATTCACAGTGTGTCCGTTCTCTAGGTTTCCCGTACATGTTATAACTGTAGTAATATTCCCTTCAACCTGGAGAGTTGGGACCCATGGAATGGGTGCCATGCATTATTGCTTTAAAGGGTCTGCATTTGTTTACCCAATCTCACCAATCCTCTCAGTCCCAAGTGTCCAGCCTTATGCCACATCCAGCTGTCGTTGTAGATAGGGTCATTCCAGGATTCATCAGAGACCCTGAAGGAATTGTAAAGAATTTCCCAGTTTTTTTGTTTTGTTTTTGAAATTCCTTTTTATAGTGGGTTTGAGCTGATTCTCGCTGCCATGTTTATGCCAGTCTAGACACACTTGATTCCCTTACGGAGACATATCAATCCATAGGTTTTAAGATTATTACTAGTCAGATATATTCCTCTGCGGGAAATATGGGGTTTTAAGTCCCTTTCACTGAGGAAGGTGTAGGTCTTGTCTATTCCATAGTTGGTTTTTGGAACGGTACCTGTGCTTATATCAAACTCTGGTTTTATGCATCACCCCACCTCTCCTTCCCCCTTAAGCAGGCATAAGAGTGTTTTCTAAATGTGAGACACTGTTCTCTTTCCTAACTCAGTTCAAGTGTAGCCATGTTTACAGGATCTTCATAAGTGATATCTTATGATAAGTTTCCTTTTCTCTGTGACGTATTTCACTTAGAATCATCGTACCTGAATCCACCCATTTTACTGCTACTGGTATTATGTCATTGATTTCATGGCTGAGGTATATTCCATCGTACGTAAGTACCACAATTTTTTGAACCATTTTTATATTTCCTGGGATATTTAAGGTGTACCCAAGTTGAGGTCCTTGTAAGCAGTGCAGCCCTAAATTTTGGGGTGGCTCTGTCTTATTGATTTTCAGTTTTCCCAAGGTATATTCCCTAGACTGGAAGTGCCATTGGCTCTGTAGCTCTGTTGTTTACTTGTTTTAGGGAACACAGTGCACTCCTCCAGAGAGGCAGTTGGCAATTTACATCCCGCCCATCAGCATAACAAGGCTCCCTGTTCTCCAGGGCCTGTCTTGCCTTTCTGGTTTTTACACATTTTGTGGATGTCCCTTTTGACCGGTGGGAAGTGATACTTCTTTGTAGTGCAGATTTCCATTGCCCGCTTGCTTGCTTGGCCAAAAAGGGCGTATGCGTTTTCTCCTGAATATATTCAGGAGAAAACGCATACGCCCTTTTTGGCCAAGTGCATCATTGTCGAAGTTGTGCCCCTCTTCCTGTGCTTTAAAGGCGATTCCAACGTACCTCTTGAAATCTGTTTCCTGCTATTCTGCCTCGCTTTCAAGTCTGTCTCGTTGCCTTCCCTCAACAGATTTTTGGATGATAGTTGTCCTTTATTACTGGGCCAGTTTTTGAATTGCTGTGCCCCTGAGCTCCATTTTTCAACTCGTTTTTGGTGAGCTGACCGCAAGTCAAAAATTTTGGTTCAGGACCTATACTGGTTCCCGGTAGGTGGCTGAGACTTTGGTTAATTCTTCTTCCTGCCGGGAAATTACAGTGATATGTGCCCGTCCAAATGCCTATCAAGTACTCTCTCATTGGTTCTCCCTCTTCCCTTTCATCCTCTGCCAAATTGGCAACCAGTGCGAACCAGGAGGTTAAAGGGGCTGTCTCTCCAAGTTGGGAGGTTGATAGTAAAGCAGATGGAAAGT
The DNA here is from genome assembly GCF_949752795.1 of Hyperoodon ampullatus. NCBI lineage: Eukaryota > Metazoa > Chordata > Mammalia > Artiodactyla > Ziphiidae > Hyperoodon > Hyperoodon ampullatus. The sequence goes on along the minus strand of NW_027640625.1, from coordinate 2,500,898 downwards.
CAAACCGGAGCACCCGGAGAGGGACTATTCGTTGAGTTTTAGAAACCTTTCGTATTCACAGTGTGTCCGTTCTCTAGGTTTCCCGTACATGTTATAACTGTAGTAATATTCCCTTCAACCTGGAGAGTTGGGACCCATGGAATGGGTGCCATGCATTATTGCTTTAAAGGGTCTGCATTTGTTTACCCAATCTCACCAATCCTCTCAGTCCCAAGTGTCCAGCCTTATGCCACATCCAGCTGTCGTTGTAGATAGGGTCATTCCAGGATTCATCAGAGACCCTGAAGGAATTGTAAAGAATTTCCCAGTTTTTTTGTTTTGTTTTTGAAATTCCTTTTTATAGTGGATTTGAGCTGATTCTCGCTGCCATGTTTATGCCTGTCTAGACACACTTGATTCCCTTACGGAGACATATCAATACATAGGATTTAAGATTCTTACTAGTCAGATATATTCCTCTGCGGGAAATATGGGGTTTTGAGTCCCTTTCACTGAGGAAGGTGTAGGTCTTGTCTATTCCATAGTTGGTTTTTGGAACGGTACCTGTGCTTATATCAAACTCTGGTTTTATGCATCACCCCACCTCTCCTTCCCCCTTAAGCAGGCAAAAGAGTGTTTTCTAAATGTGAGACACTGTTCTCTTTCCTAACTCAGTCCAAGTGTAGCCATGTTTACAGGATCTTCATAAGTGATATCTTATGATAAGTTTCTTTTTCTCTGTGACTTATTTCACTTAGAATCATCGTACCTGAATCCACCCATTTTGCTGCTACTGGTCTTATGACATTGATTTCATGGCTGAGGGATATTCCATCGTATGTAAGTACCACAATTTTTTGAACCATTTTTATATTTCCTGGGATATTTAAGGTGTACCCAAGTTGAGGTCCTTGTAAGCAGTGCAGCCCTAAATTTTAGGGTGGCTGTGTCTTTTTGATTTTCAGTTTTCCCAAGGTATATTCCCTAGACTGGAAGTGCCCTTGGCTCTGTAGCTCTGTTGTTTACTTGTTTTAGGGAACACAATGCACTCCTCCAGAGAGGCAGTTGGCAATTTACATCCCGCCCATCAGCATAACAAGGCTCCCTGTTCTCCAGGGCCTGTCTTGCCTTTCTGGTTTTTACACATTTTGTGGATGTCCCTTTTGACCGGTGGGAAGTGCTACTACTTTGTAGTGCAGATTTGCATTGCCCGCTTGCTTGCTTGGCCAAAAAGGGCGTATGCGTTTTCTCCTGAATATATTCACGAGAAAACGCATACGCCCTTTTTGGCCAAGTGCATCATTGTCGAAGTTGTGCCGCTCTTCCTGTGCTTTAAAGGCGATTCCAACGTACCTCTTGAAATCTGTTTCCTGCTATTCTGCCTCGCTTTCAAGTCCGCCTCGTTGCCTTCCCTCAACAGATATTTGGACGATAGTTGTCCTTTATTACTCGGCCAGTTTGTGAATTGCTGTGCCCCTGAGCTCCATTTTTCAACTCGTTTTAGGTGAGCTGACCGCAAGTCCAAAATTTTGGTTTAGCACCTATACTGGTTCCTGGTGGGGGGCTGAGACTTTGGTTAATTCTTCTTCCTGCCGTGAAATTACAGTGATATGTGCCCGTCCAAATGCCTAACAGCTACTCTCTCATTGGTTCTCCCTCTTCCCTTTCATCCTCTGCCAAATTGGCAACCTGTGCGAACCAGGAGGTTAAAGGGGCTGTCTCTCCAAGTTGGGAGGTTGATAGTAAAGCAGATGGAAAGTCAAACCAGAGCACCAGGAGAGGGACTATTCGTTGAGTTTTAGAAACCTTTCATATTGACAGTGTGTCCGTTCTCTAGGTTTCCCGTACATGTTATAACTGTAGTAATATTCCCTTCAACCTGGAGAGTTGGGACACATGGAATGTGTGCCATGCATTATTGCTTTAAATGGTCTGCATTTGTTCACCCAATCTCACCAATCCTCTCAGTCCAAAGTGTCCAGTCTTATGCCACATCCAGCTGTCGTTGTAGATAGGGTCATTCCAGGTTTCATCAGAGACCCTGAAGGAATTGTAAAGAATTTCCCAGTTTTTTTGTTTTGTTTTTGAAATTCCTTTATATAGTGGGTTTGAGCTGATTCTCGCTGCCATGTTTATGCCAGTCTAGACACACTTGATTCCCTTACGGAGACATATCAATACATAGGTTTTAAGATTCTTACTAGTCAGATATATTCCTCTGCGGGAAATATGGGATTTTGAGTCCCTTTCACTGAGGAAGGTGTAGGTCTTGTCTATTCCATAGTTGGTTTTTGAAACGGTACCTGTGCTTATATCAAACTCTGGTTTTATGCATCACCCCACCTCTCCTTCCCCCTTAAGCAGGCATAAGAGTGTTTTCTAAATGTGAGACACTGTTCTCTTTCCTAACTCAGTTCAAGTGTAGCCATGTTTACAGGATCTTCATAAGTGATATCTTATGATAAGTTTCTTTTTCTGTGTGACTTATTTCACTTAGAATCATCGTACCTGAATCCACCCATTTTACTGCTACTGGTCTTATGACATTGATTTCATGGCTGAGGGATATTCCATCGTACGTAAGTACCACAATTTTTTGAACCATTTTTATATTTCCTGGGAAATTTAAGGTGTACCCAAGTTGAGGTCCTTATAAGCAGTGCAGCCCTAAATTTTGGAGTGGCTCTGTCTTATTGATTTTCAGTTTTCCCAAGGTATATTCCCTAGACTGGAAGTGCCCTTGGCTCTGTAGCTCTGTTCTTTACTTGTTTTAGGGAACACACTGTACTCCTCCAGAGAGGCAGTTGGCAATCTACATCCCGCCCAACAGCATAACAAGGCTCCCTGTTCTCCAGGGCCTGTCTTGCCTTTCTGGTTTTTACACATTTTGTGGATGTCCCTTTTGACCGGTGGTAAGTGATACTTCTTTGTAGTGCAGATTTGCATTGCCCGATTGCTTGCTTGGCCAAGAAGGGCGTATGCGTTTTCTCCTGAATATATTCATGAGAAAACGCATACGCCCTTTTTGGCCACGTGCATCATTGTCGAAGTTGTGCCCCTCATCCGGTGCTTTAAAGGCGATTCCAACGTACCTCTTGAAATCTGTTTCCTGCTATACTGCCTCGCTTTCAAGTCCGCCTCGTTGCCTTCCCTCAACAGATTTTTGGACGATAGTTGTCCTTTATTACTCAGCCAGTTTGTGAATTGCTGTGCCCCTGAGCTCCATTTTTCAACTCGTTTTAGGTGAGCTGACCGCAAGTCCAAAATTTTGGTTCAGGACCTATACTGGTTCCCGGTGGGTGGCTGAGACTTTGGTTAATTCTCCTTCCTGCCGGGAAATTACAGTGATATGTGCCCGTCCAAATGCCTAACAGCTACTCTCTCATTGGTTCTCCCTCTTCCCTTTCATCCTCTGCCAAATTGTCAACCTGTGCGAACCAGGAGGTTAAAGGGGCTGTCTCTCCAAGTTGGGAGGTTGATAGTAAAGCAGATGGAAAGTCAAACCGGAGCACCAGGAGAAGGACTATTCGTTGAGTTTTAGAAACCTTTCGTATTCACAGTGTGTCCGTTCTCTAGGTTTCCCGTACATGTTATAACTGTAGTAATATTCCCTTCAACCTGGAGAGTTGGGACCCATGGAATGGGTGCCATGCATTATTGCTTTAAAGGGTCTGCATTTGTTTACCCAATCTCACCAATCCTCTCAGTCCCAAGTGTCCAGCCTTATGCCACATCCAGCTGTCGTTGTAGATAGGGTCATTCCAGGATTCATCAGAGACCCTGAAGGAATTGTAAAGAATTTCCCAGTTTTTTTGTTTTGTTTTTGAAATTCCTTTTTATAGTGGATTTGAGCTGATTCTCGCTGCCATGTTTATGCCTGTCTAGACACACTTGATTCCCTTACGGAGACATATCAATACATAGGATTTAAGATTCTTACTAGTCAGATATATTCCTCTGTGGGAAATATGGGGTTTTGAGTCCCTTTCACTGAGGAAGGTGTAGGTCTTGTCTATTCCATAGTTGGTTTTTGGAACGGTACCTGTGCTTATATCAAACTCTGGTTTTATGCATCACCCCACCTCTCCTTCCCCCTTAAGCAGGCAAAAGAGTGTTTTCTAAATGTGAGACACTGTTCTCTTTCCTAACTCAGTCCAAGTGTAGCCATGTTTACAGGATCTTCATAAGTGATATCTTATGATAAGTTTCTTTTTCTCTGTGACTTATTTCACTTAGAATCATCGTACCTGAATCCACCCATTTTGCTGCTACTGGTCTTATGACATTGATTTCATGGCTGAGGGATATTCCATCGTATGTAAGTACCACAATTTTTTGAACCATTTTTATATTTCCTGGGATATTTAAGGTGTACCCAAGTTGAGGTCCTTGTAAGCAGTGCAGCCCTAAATTTTAGGGTGGCTGTGTCTTTTTGATTTTCAGTTTTCCCAAGGTATATTCCCTAGACTGGAAGTGCCCTTGGCTCTGTAGCTCTGTTGTTTACTTGTTTTAGGGAACACAATGCACTCCTCCAGAGAGGCAGTTGGCAATTTACATCCCGCCCATCAGCATAACAAGGCTCCCTGTTCTCCAGGGCCTGTCTTGCCTTTCTGGTTTTTACACATTTTGTGGATGTCCCTTTTGACCGGTGGGAAGTGCTACTACTTTGTAGTGCAGATTTGCATTGCCCGCTTGCTTGCTTGGCCAAAAAGGGCGTATGCGTTTTCTCCTGAATATATTCACGAGAAAACGCATACGCCCTTTTTGGCCAAGTGCATCATTGTCGAAGTTGTGCCGCTCTTCCTGTGCTTTAAAGGCGATTCCAACGTACCTCTTGAAATCTGTTTCCTGCTATTCTGCCTCGCTTTCAAGTCCGCCTCGTTGCCTTCCCTCAACAGATATTTGGACGATAGTTGTCCTTTATTACTCGGCCAGTTTGTGAATTGCTGTGCCCCTGAGCTCCATTTTTCAACTCGTTTTAGGTGAGCTGACCGCAAGTCCAAAATTTTGGTTTAGCACCTATACTGGTTCCTGGTGGGGGGCTGAGACTTTGGTTAATTCTTCTTCCTGCCGTGAAATTACAGTGATATGTGCCCGTCCAAATGCCTAACAGCTACTCTCTCATTGGTTCTCCCTCTTCCCTTTCATCCTCTGCCAAATTGGCAACCTGTGCGAACCAGGAGGTTAAAGGGGCTGTCTCTCCAAGTTGGGAGGTTGATAGTAAAGCAGATGGAAAGTCAAACCAGAGCACCAGGAGAGGGACTATTCGTTGAGTTTTAGAAACCTTTCATATTGACAGTGTGTCCGTTCTCTAGGTTTCCCGTACATGTTATAACTGTAGTAATATTCCCTTCAACCTGGAGAGTTGGGACACATGGAATGTGTGCCATGCATTATTGCTTTAAATGGTCTGCATTTGTTCACCCAATCTCACCAATCCTCTCAGTCCAAAGTGTCCAGTCTTATGCCACATCCAGCTGTCGTTGTAGATAGGGTCATTCCAGGTTTCATCAGAGACCCTGAAGGAATTGTAAAGAATTTCCCAGTTTTTTTGTTTTGTTTTTGAAATTCCTTTATATAGTGGGTTTGAGCTGATTCTCGCTGCCATGTTTATGCCAGTCTAGACACACTTGATTCCCTTACGGAGACATATCAATACATAGGTTTTAAGATTCTTACTAGTCAGATATATTCCTCTGCGGGAAATATGGGATTTTGAGTCCCTTTCACTGAGGAAGGTGTAGGTCTTGTCTATTCCATAGTTGGTTTTTGAAACGGTACCTGTGCTTATATCAAACTCTGGTTTTATGCATCACCCCACCTCTCCTTCCCCCTTAAGCAGGCATAAGAGTGTTTTCTAAATGTGAGACACTGTTCTCTTTCCTAACTCAGTTCAAGTGTAGCCATGTTTACAGGATCTTCATAAGTGATATCTTATGATAAGTTTCTTTTTCTGTGTGACTTATTTCACTTAGAATCATCGTACCTGAATCCACCCATTTTACTGCTACTGGTCTTATGACATTGATTTCATGGCTGAGGGATATTCCATCGTACGTAAGTACCACAATTTTTTGAACCATTTTTATATTTCCTGGGAAATTTAAGGTGTACCCAAGTTGAGGTCCTTATAAGCAGTGCAGCCCTAAATTTTGGAGTGGCTCTGTCTTATTGATTTTCAGTTTTCCCAAGGTATATTCCCTAGACTGGAAGTGCCCTTGGCTCTGTAGCTCTGTTCTTTACTTGTTTTAGGGAACACACTGTACTCCTCCAGAGAGGCAGTTGGCAATCTACATCCCGCCCAACAGCATAACAAGGCTCCCTGTTCTCCAGGGCCTGTCTTGCCTTTCTGGTTTTTACACATTTTGTGGATGTCCCTTTTGACCGGTGGTAAGTGATACTTCTTTGTAGTGCAGATTTGCATTGCCCGATTGCTTGCTTGGCCAAGAAGGGCGTATGCGTTTTCTCCTGAATATATTCATGAGAAAACGCATACGCCCTTTTTGGCCACGTGCATCATTGTCGAAGTTGTGCCCCTCATCCGGTGCTTTAAAGGCGATTCCAACGTACCTCTTGAAATCTGTTTCCTGCTATACTGCCTCGCTTTCAAGTCCGCCTCGTTGCCTTCCCTCAACAGATTTTTGGACGATAGTTGTCCTTTATTACTCAGCCAGTTTGTGAATTGCTGTGCCCCTGAGCTCCATTTTTCAACTCGTTTTAGGTGAGCTGACCGCAAGTCCAAAATTTTGGTTCAGGACCTATACTGGTTCCCGGTGGGTGGCTGAGACTTTGGTTAATTCTCCTTCCTGCCGGGAAATTACAGTGATATGTGCCCGTCCAAATGCCTAACAGCTACTCTCTCATTGGTTCTCCCTCTTCCCTTTCATCCTCTGCCAAATTGTCAACCTGTGCGAACCAGGAGGTTAAAGGGGCTGTCTCTCCAAGTTGGGAGGTTGATAGTAAAGCAGATGGAAAGTCAAACCGGAGCACCAGGAGAAGGACTATTCGTTGAGTTTTAGAAACCTTTCGTATTCACAGTGTGTCCGTTCTCTAGGTTTCCCGTACATGTTATAACTGTAGTAATATTCCCTTCAACCTGGAGAGTTGGGACCCATGGAATGGGTGCCATGCATTATTGCTTTAAAGGGTCTGCATTTGTTTACCCAATCTCACCAATCCTCTCAGTCCCAAGTGTCCAGCCTTATGCCACATCCAGCTGTCGTTGTAGATAGGGTCATTCCAGGATTCATCAGAGACCCTGAAGGAATTGTAAAGAATTTCCCAGTTTTTTTGTTTTGTTTTTGAAATTCCTTTTTATAGTGGGTTTGAGCTGATTCTCGCTGCCATGTTTATGCCAGTCTAGACACACTTGATTCCCTTACGGAGACATATCAATCCATAGGTTTTAAGATTATTACTAGTCAGATATATTCCTCTGCGGGAAATATGGGGTTTTAAGTCCCTTTCACTGAGGAAGGTGTAGGTCTTGTCTATTCCATAGTTGGTTTTTGGAACGGTACCTGTGCTTATATCAAACTCTGGTTTTATGCATCACCCCACCTCTCCTTCCCCCTTAAGCAGGCATAAGAGTGTTTTCTAAATGTGAGACACTGTTCTCTTTCCTAACTCAGTTCAAGTGTAGCCATGTTTACAGGATCTTCATAAGTGATATCTTATGATAAGTTTCCTTTTCTCTGTGACGTATTTCACTTAGAATCATCGTACCTGAATCCACCCATTTTACTGCTACTGGTATTATGTCATTGATTTCATGGCTGAGGTATATTCCATCGTACGTAAGTACCACAATTTTTTGAACCATTTTTATATTTCCTGGGATATTTAAGGTGTACCCAAGTTGAGGTCCTTGTAAGCAGTGCAGCCCTAAATTTTGGGGTGGCTCTGTCTTATTGATTTTCAGTTTTCCCAAGGTATATTCCCTAGACTGGAAGTGCCATTGGCTCTGTAGCTCTGTTGTTTACTTGTTTTAGGGAACACAGTGCACTCCTCCAGAGAGGCAGTTGGCAATTTACATCCCGCCCATCAGCATAACAAGGCTCCCTGTTCTCCAGGGCCTGTCTTGCCTTTCTGGTTTTTACACATTTTGTGGATGTCCCTTTTGACCGGTGGGAAGTGATACTTCTTTGTAGTGCAGATTTCCATTGCCCGCTTGCTTGCTTGGCCAAAAAGGGCGTATGCGTTTTCTCCTGAATATATTCAGGAGAAAACGCATACGCCCTTTTTGGCCAAGTGCATCATTGTCGAAGTTGTGCCCCTCTTCCTGTGCTTTAAAGGCGATTCCAACGTACCTCTTGAAATCTGTTTCCTGCTATTCTGCCTCGCTTTCAAGTCTGTCTCGTTGCCTTCCCTCAACAGATTTTTGGATGATAGTTGTCCTTTATTACTGGGCCAGTTTTTGAATTGCTGTGCCCCTGAGCTCCATTTTTCAACTCGTTTTTGGTGAGCTGACCGCAAGTCAAAAATTTTGGTTCAGGACCTATACTGGTTCCCGGTAGGTGGCTGAGACTTTGGTTAATTCTTCTTCCTGCCGGGAAATTACAGTGATATGTGCCCGTCCAAATGCCTATCAAGTACTCTCTCATTGGTTCTCCCTCTTCCCTTTCATCCTCTGCCAAATTGGCAACCAGTGCGAACCAGGAGGTTAAAGGGGCTGTCTCTCCAAGTTGGGAGGTTGATAGTAAAGCAGATGGAAAGTCAAACCGGAGCACCCGGAGAGGGACTATTCGTTGAGTTTTAGAAACCTTTCGTATTCACAGTGTGTCCGTTCTCTAGGTTTCCCGTACATGTTATAACTGTAGTAATATTCCCTTCAACCTGGAGAGTTGGGACCCATGGAATGGGTGCCATGCATTATTGCTTTAAAGGGTCTGCATTTGTTTACCCAATCTCACCAATCCTCTCAGTCCCAAGTGTCCAGCCTTATGCCACATCCAGCTGTCGTTGTAGATAGGGTCATTCCAGGATTCATCAGAGACCCTGAAGGAATTGTAAAGAATTTCCCAGTTTTTTTGTTTTGTTTTTGAAATTCCTTTTTATAGTGGATTTGAGCTGATTCTCGCTGCCATGTTTATGCCTGTCTAGACACACTTGATTCCCTTACGGAGACATATCAATACATAGGATTTAAGATTCTTACTAGTCAGATATATTCCTCTGCGGGAAATATGGGGTTTTGAGTCCCTTTCACTGAGGAAGGTGTAGGTCTTGTCTATTCCATAGTTGGTTTTTGGAACGGTACCTGTGCTTATATCAAACTCTGGTTTTATGCATCACCCCACCTCTCCTTCCCCCTTAAGCAGGCAAAAGAGTGTTTTCTAAATGTGAGACACTGTTCTCTTTCCTAACTCAGTCCAAGTGTAGCCATGTTTACAGGATCTTCATAAGTGATATCTTATGATAAGTTTCTTTTTCTCTGTGACTTATTTCACTTAGAATCATCGTACCTGAATCCACCCATTTTGCTGCTACTGGTCTTATGACATTGATTTCATGGCTGAGGGATATTCCATCGTATGTAAGTACCACAATTTTTTGAACCATTTTTATATTTCCTGGGATATTTAAGGTGTACCCAAGTTGAGGTCCTTGTAAGCAGTGCAGCCCTAAATTTTAGGGTGGCTGTGTCTTTTTGATTTTCAGTTTTCCCAAGGTATATTCCCTAGACTGGAAGTGCCCTTGGCTCTGTAGCTCTGTTGTTTACTTGTTTTAGGGAACACAATGCACTCCTCCAGAGAGGCAGTTGGCAATTTACATCCCGCCCATCAGCATAACAAGGCTCCCTGTTCTCCAGGGCCTGTCTTGCCTTTCTGGTTTTTACACATTTTGTGGATGTCCCTTTTGACCGGTGGGAAGTGCTACTACTTTGTAGTGCAGATTTGCATTGCCCGCTTGCTTGCTTGGCCAAAAAGGGCGTATGCGTTTTCTCCTGAATATATTCACGAGAAAACGCATACGCCCTTTTTGGCCAAGTGCATCATTGTCGAAGTTGTGCCGCTCTTCCTGTGCTTTAAAGGCGATTCCAACGTACCTCTTGAAATCTGTTTCCTGCTATTCTGCCTCGCTTTCAAGTCCGCCTCGTTGCCTTCCCTCAACAGATATTTGGACGATAGTTGTCCTTTATTACTCGGCCAGTTTGTGAATTGCTGTGCCCCTGAGCTCCATTTTTCAACTCGTTTTAGGTGAGCTGACCGCAAGTCCAAAATTTTGGTTTAGCACCTATACTGGTTCCTGGTGGGGGGCTGAGACTTTGGTTAATTCTTCTTCCTGCCGTGAAATTACAGTGATATGTGCCCGTCCAAATGCCTAACAGCTACTCTCTCATTGGTTCTCCCTCTTCCCTTTCATCCTCTGCCAAATTGGCAACCTGTGCGAACCAGGAGGTTAAAGGGGCTGTCTCTCCAAGTTGGGAGGTTGATAGTAAAGCAGATGGAAAGTCAAACCAGAGCACCAGGAGAGGGACTATTCGTTGAGTTTTAGAAACCTTTCATATTGACAGTGTGTCCGTTCTCTAGGTTTCCCGTACATGTTATAACTGTAGTAATATTCCCTTCAACCTGGAGAGTTGGGACACATGGAATGTGTGCCATGCATTATTGCTTTAAATGGTCTGCATTTGTTCACCCAATCTCACCAATCCTCTCAGTCCAAAGTGTCCAGTCTTATGCCACATCCAGCTGTCGTTGTAGATAGGGTCATTCCAGGTTTCATCAGAGACCCTGAAGGAATTGTAAAGAATTTCCCAGTTTTTTTGTTTTGTTTTTGAAATTCCTTTATATAGTGGGTTTGAGCTGATTCTCGCTGCCATGTTTATGCCAGTCTAGACACACTTGATTCCCTTACGGAGACATATCAATACATAGGTTTTAAGATTCTTACTAGTCAGATATATTCCTCTGCGGGAAATATGGGATTTTGAGTCCCTTTCACTGAGGAAGGTGTAGGTCTTGTCTATTCCATAGTTGGTTTTTGAAACGGTACCTGTGCTTATATCAAACTCTGGTTTTATGCATCACCCCACCTCTCCTTCCCCCTTAAGCAGGCATAAGAGTGTTTTCTAAATGTGAGACACTGTTCTCTTTCCTAACTCAGTTCAAGTGTAGCCATGTTTACAGGATCTTCATAAGTGATATCTTATGATAAGTTTCTTTTTCTGTGTGACTTATTTCACTTAGAATCATCGTACCTGAATCCACCCATTTTACTGCTACTGGTCTTATGACATTGATTTCATGGCTGAGGGATATTCCATCGTACGTAAGTACCACAATTTTTTGAACCATTTTTATATTTCCTGGGAAATTTAAGGTGTACCCAAGTTGAGGTCCTTATAAGCAGTGCAGCCCTAAATTTTGGAGTGGCTCTGTCTTATTGATTTTCAGTTTTCCCAAGGTATATTCCCTAGACTGGAAGTGCCCTTGGCTCTGTAGCTCTGTTCTTTACTTGTTTTAGGGAACACACTGTACTCCTCCAGAGAGGCAGTTGGCAATCTACATCCCGCCCAACAGCATAACAAGGCTCCCTGTTCTCCAGGGCCTGTCTTGCCTTTCTGGTTTTTACACATTTTGTGGATGTCCCTTTTGACCGGTGGTAAGTGATACTTCTTTGTAGTGCAGATTTGCATTGCCCGATTGCTTGCTTGGCCAAGAAGGGCGTATGCGTTTTCTCCTGAATATATTCATGAGAAAACGCATACGCCCTTTTTGGCCACGTGCATCATTGTCGAAGTTGTGCCCCTCATCCGGTGCTTTAAAGGCGATTCCAACGTACCTCTTGAAATCTGTTTCCTGCTATACTGCCTCGCTTTCAAGTCCGCCTCGTTGCCTTCCCTCAACAGATTTTTGGACGATAGTTGTCCTTTATTACTCAGCCAGTTTGTGAATTGCTGTGCCCCTGAGCTCCATTTTTCAACTCGTTTTAGGTGAGCTGACCGCAAGTCCAAAATTTTGGTTCAGGACCTATACTGGTTCCCGGTGGGTGGCTGAGACTTTGGTTAATTCTCCTTCCTGCCGGGAAATTACAGTGATATGTGCCCGTCCAAATGCCTAACAGCTACTCTCTCATTGGTTCTCCCTCTTCCCTTTCATCCTCTGCCAAATTGTCAACCTGTGCGAACCAGGAGGTTAAAGGGGCTGTCTCTCCAAGTTGGGAGGTTGATAGTAAAGCAGATGGAAAGTCAAACCGGAGCACCAGGAGAAGGACTATTCGTTGAGTTTTAGAAACCTTTCATATTGACAGTGTGTCCGTTCTCTAGGTTTCCCGTACATGTTATAACTGTAGTAATATTCCCTTCAACCTGGAGAGTTGGGACCCATGGAATGGGTGCCATGCATTATTGCTTTAAAGGGTCTGCATTTGTTTACCCAATCTCACCAATCCTCTCAGTCCCAAGTGTCCAGCCTTATGCCACATCCAGCTGTCGTTGTAGATAGGGTCATTCCAGGATTCATCAGAGACCCTGAAGGAATTGTAAAGAATTTCCCAGTTTTTTTGTTTTGTTTTTGAAATTCCTTTTTATAGTGGGTTTGAGCTGATTCTCGCTGCCATGTTTATGCCAGTCTAGACACACTTGATTCCCTTACGGAGACATATCAATCCATAGGTTTTAAGATTCTTACTAGTCAGATATATTCCTCTGCGGGAAATATGGGGTTTTAAGTCCCTTTCACTGAGGAAGGTGTAGGTCTTGTCTATTCCATAGTTGGTTTTTGGAACGGTACCTGTGCTTATATCAAACTCTGGTTTTATGCATCACCCCACCTCTCCTTCCCCCTTAAGCAGGCATAAGAGTGTTTTCTAAATGTGAGACACTGTTCTCTTTCCTAACTCAGTTCAAGTGTAGCCATGTTTACAGGATCTTCATAAGTGATATCTTATGATAAGTTTCCTTTTCTCTGTGACGTATTTCACTTAGAATCATCGTACCTGAATCCACCCATTTTACTGCTACTGGTATTATGTCATTGATTTCATGGCTGAGGTATATTCCATCGTACGTAAGTACCACAATTTTTTGAACCATTTTTATATTTCCTGGGATATTTAAGGTGTACCCAAGTTGAGGTCCTTGTAAGCAGTGCAGCCCTAAATTTTGGGGTGGCTCTGTCTTATTGATTTTCAGTTTTCCCAAGGTATATTCCCTAGACTGGAAGTGCCATTGGCTCTGTAGCTCTGTTGTTTACTTGTTTTAGGGAACACAGTGCACTCCTCCAGAGAGGCAGTTGGCAATTTACATCCCGCCCATCAGCATAACAAGGCTCCCTGTTCTCCAGGGCCTGTCTTGCCTTTCTGGTTTTTACACATTTTGTGGATGTCCCTTTTGACCGGTGGGAAGTGATACTTCTTTGTAGTGCAGATTTCCATTGCCCGCTTGCTTGCTTGGCCAAAAAGGGCGTATGCGTTTTCTCCTGAATATATTCAGGAGAAAACGCATACGCCCTTTTTGGCCAAGTGCATCATTGTCGAAGTTGTGCCCCTCTTCCTGTGCTTTAAAGGCGATTCCAACGTACCTCTTGAAATCTGTTTCCTGCTATTCTGCCTCGCTTTCAAGTCTGTCTCGTTGCCTTCCCTCAACAGATTTTTGGATGATAGTTGTCCTTTATTACTGGGCCAGTTTTTGAATTGCTGTGCCCCTGAGCTCCATTTTTCAACTCGTTTTTGGTGAGCTGACCGCAAGTCAAAAATTTTGGTTCAGGACCTATACTGGTTCCCGGTAGGTGGCTGAGACTTTGGTTAATTCTTCTTCCTGCCGGGAAATTACAGTGATATGTGCCCGTCCAAATGCCTATCAAGTACTCTCTCATTGGTTCTCCCTCTTCCCTTTCATCCTCTGCCAAATTGGCAACCAGTGCGAACCAGGAGGTTAAAGGGGCTGTCTCTCCAAGTTGGGAGGTTGATAGTAAAGCAGATGGAAAGTCAAACCGGAGCACCCGGAGAGGGACTATTCGTTGAGTTTTAGAAACCTTTCGTATTCACAGTGTGTCCGTTCTCTAGGTTTCCCGTACATGTTATAACTGTAGTAATATTCCCTTCAACCTGGAGAGTTGGGACCCATGGAATGGGTGCCATGCATTATTGCTTTAAAGGGTCTGCATTTGTTTACCCAATCTCACCAATCCTCTCAGTCCCAAGTGTCCAGCCTTATGCCACATCCAGCTGTCGTTGTAGATAGGGTCATTCCAGGATTCATCAGAGACCCTGAAGGAATTGTAAAGAATTTCCCAGTTTTTTTGTTTTGTTTTTGAAATTCCTTTTTATAGTGGATTTGAGCTGATTCTCGCTGCCATGTTTATGCCTGTCTAGACACACTTGATTCCCTTACGGAGACATATCAATACATAGGATTTAAGATTCTTACTAGTCAGATATATTCCTCTGCGGGAAATATGGGGTTTTGAGTCCCTTTCACTGAGGAAGGTGTAGGTCTTGTCTATTCCATAGTTGGTTTTTGGAACGGTACCTGTGCTTATATCAAACTCTGGTTTTATGCATCACCCCACCTCTCCTTCCCCCTTAAGCAGGCAAAAGAGTGTTTTCTAAATGTGAGACACTGTTCTCTTTCCTAACTCAGTCCAAGTGTAGCCATGTTTACAGGATCTTCATAAGTGATATCTTATGATAAGTTTCTTTTTCTCTGTGACTTATTTCACTTAGAATCATCGTACCTGAATCCACCCATTTTGCTGCTACTGGTCTTATGACATTGATTTCATGGCTGAGGGATATTCCATCGTATGTAAGTACCACAATTTTTTGAACCATTTTGATATTTCCTGGGATATTTAAGGTGTACCCAAGTTGAGGTCCTTGTAAGCAGTGCAGCCCTAAATTTTAGGGTGGCTGTGTCTTTTTGATTTTCAGTTTTCCCAAGGTATATTCCCTAGACTGGAAGTGCCCTTGGCTCTGTAGCTCTGTTGTTTACTTGTTTTAGGGAACACAATGCACTCCTCCAGAGAGGCAGTTGGCAATTTACATCCTGCCCATCAGCATAACAAGGCTCCCTGTTCTCCAGGGCCTGTCTTGCCTTTCTGGTTTTTAAACATTTTGTGGATGTCCCTTTTGACCGGTGGGAAGTGCTACTACTTTGTAGTGCAGATTTGCTTTGCCCGCTTGCTTGCTTGGCGAAAAAGGGCGTATGCGTTTTCTCCTGAATATATTCACGACAAAACGCATACGCCCTTTTTGGCCACGTGCATCATTGTCGAAGTTGTGCCGCTCTTCCTGTGCTTTAAAGGCGATTCCAACGTACCTCTTGAAATCTGTTTCCTGCTATTCTGCCTCGCTTTCAAGTCTGCCTCGTTGCCTTCCCTCAACAGATATTTGGACGATAGTTTTCCTTTATTACTCGGCCAGTTTGTGAATTGCTGTGCCCCTGAGCTCCATTTTTCAACTCGTTTTAGGTGAGCTGACCGCAAGTCCAAAATTTTGGTTCAGCACCTATACTGGTTCCTGGTGGGGGGCTGAGACTCTGGTTAATTCTTCTTCCTGCCGTGAAATTACAGTGATATGTGCCCGTCCAAATGCCTAACAGCTACTCTCTCATTGGTTCTCCCTCTTCCCTTTCATCCTCTCCCAAATTGGCAACCTGTGCGAACCAGGAGGTTAAAGGGGCTGTCTCTCCAAGTTGGGAGGTTGATAGTAAAGCAGATGGAAAGTCAAACCGGAGCACCAGGAGAGGGACTATTCGTTGAGTTTTAGAAACCTTTCGTATTCACAGTGTGTCCGTTCTCTAGGTTTCCCGTACATGTTATAACTGTAGTAATATTCCCTTCAACCTGGAGAGTTGGGACCCATGGAATGTGTGTCATGCATTATTGCTTTAAATGGTCTGCATTTGTTCACCCAATCTCACCAATCCTCTCAGTCCAAAGTGTCCAGCCTTATGCAACATCCAGCTGTCGTTGTAGATAGGGTCATTCCAGGTTTCATCAGAGACCCTTAAGGAATTGTAAAGAATTTCCCAGGTTTTTTGTTTTGTTTTTGAAATTCCTTTTTATAGTGGGTTTGAGCTGATTCTCGCTGCCATGTTTATGCCAGTCTAGACACACTTGATTCCCTTACGGAGACATATCAATACATAGGTTTTAAGATTCTTACTAGTCAGATATATTCCTCTGCGGGAAATATGGGATTTTGAGTCCCTTTCACTGAGGAAGGTGTAGGTCTTGTCTATTCCATAGTTGGTTTTTGAAACGGTACCTGTGCTTATATCAAACTCTGGTTTTATGCATCACCCCACCTCTCCTTCCCCCTTAAGCAGGCATAAGAGTGTTTTCTAAATGTGAGACACTGTTCTCTTTCCTAACTCAGTTCAAGTGTAGCCATGTTTACAGGATCTTCATAAGTGATATCTTATGATAAGTTTCTTTTTCTGTGTGACTTATTTCACTTAGAATCATCGTACCTGAATCCACCCATTTTACTGCTACTGGTCTTATGACATTGATTTCATGGCTGAGGGATATTCCATCGTACGTAAGTACCACAATTTTTTGAACCATTTTTATATTTCCTGGGAAATTTAAGGTGTACCCAAGTTGAGGTCCTTATAAGCAGTGCAGCCCTAAATTTTGGAGTGGCTCTGTCTTATTGATTTTCAGTTTTCCCAAGGTATATTCCCTAGACTGGAAGTGCCCTTGGCTCTGTAGCTCTGTTCTTTACTTGTTTTAGGG
Organism: Hyperoodon ampullatus; assembly: GCF_949752795.1. Taxonomy (NCBI): domain Eukaryota; kingdom Metazoa; phylum Chordata; class Mammalia; order Artiodactyla; family Ziphiidae; genus Hyperoodon; species Hyperoodon ampullatus. Next base: position 2,484,231 of record NW_027640625.1, on the reverse strand, counting down.
AACACACTGTACTCCTCCAGAGAGGCAGTTGGCAATCTACATCCCGCCCAACAGCATAACAAGGCTCCCTGTTCTCCAGGGCCTGTCTTGCCTTTCTGGTTTTTACACATTTTGTGGATGTCCCTTTTGACCGGTGGTAAGTGATACTTCTTTGTAGTGCAGATTTGCATTGCCCGATTGCTTGCTTGGCCAAGAAGGGCGTATGCGTTTTCTCCTGAATATATTCATGAGAAAACGCATACGCCCTTTTTGGCCACGTGCATCATTGTCGAAGTTGTGCCCCTCATCCGGTGCTTTAAAGGCGATTCCAACGTACCTCTTGAAATCTGTTTCCTGCTATACTGCCTCGCTTTCAAGTCCGCCTCGTTGCCTTCCCTCAACAGATTTTTGGACGATAGTTGTCCTTTATTACTCAGCCAGTTTGTGAATTGCTGTGCCCCTGAGCTCCATTTTTCAACTCGTTTTAGGTGAGCTGACCGCAAGTCCAAAATTTTGGTTCAGGACCTATACTGGTTCCCGGTGGGTGGCTGAGACTTTGGTTAATTCTCCTTCCTGCCGGGAAATTACAGTGATATGTGCCCGTCCAAATGCCTAACAGCTACTCTCTCATTGGTTCTCCCTCTTCCCTTTCATCCTCTGCCAAATTGTCAACCTGTGCGAACCAGGAGGTTAAAGGGGCTGTCTCTCCAAGTTGGGAGGTTGATAGTAAAGCAGATGGAAAGTCAAACCGGAGCACCAGGAGAAGGACTATTCGTTGAGTTTTAGAAACCTTTCGTATTCACAGTGTGTCCGTTCTCTAGGTTTCCCGTACATGTTATAACTGTAGTAATATTCCCTTCAACCTGGAGAGTTGGGACCCATGGAATGGGTGCCATGCATTATTGCTTTAAAGGGTCTGCATTTGTTTACCCAATCTCACCAATCCTCTCAGTCCCAAGTGTCCAGCCTTATGCCACATCCAGCTGTCGTTGTAGATAGGGTCATTCCAGGATTCATCAGAGACCCTGAAGGAATTGTAAAGAATTTCCCAGTTTTTTTGTTTTGTTTTTGAAATTCCTTTTTATAGTGGATTTGAGCTGATTCTCGCTGCCATGTTTATGCCTGTCTAGACACACTTGATTCCCTTACGGAGACATATCAATACATAGGATTTAAGATTCTTACTAGTCAGATATATTCCTCTGTGGGAAATATGGGGTTTTGAGTCCCTTTCACTGAGGAAGGTGTAGGTCTTGTCTATTCCATAGTTGGTTTTTGGAACGGTACCTGTGCTTATATCAAACTCTGGTTTTATGCATCACCCCACCTCTCCTTCCCCCTTAAGCAGGCAAAAGAGTGTTTTCTAAATGTGAGACACTGTTCTCTTTCCTAACTCAGTCCAAGTGTAGCCATGTTTACAGGATCTTCATAAGTGATATCTTATGATAAGTTTCTTTTTCTCTGTGACTTATTTCACTTAGAATCATCGTACCTGAATCCACCCATTTTGCTGCTACTGGTCTTATGACATTGATTTCATGGCTGAGGGATATTCCATCGTATGTAAGTACCACAATTTTTTGAACCATTTTTATATTTCCTGGGATATTTAAGGTGTACCCAAGTTGAGGTCCTTGTAAGCAGTGCAGCCCTAAATTTTAGGGTGGCTGTGTCTTTTTGATTTTCAGTTTTCCCAAGGTATATTCCCTAGACTGGAAGTGCCCTTGGCTCTGTAGCTCTGTTGTTTACTTGTTTTAGGGAACACAATGCACTCCTCCAGAGAGGCAGTTGGCAATTTACATCCCGCCCATCAGCATAACAAGGCTCCCTGTTCTCCAGGGCCTGTCTTGCCTTTCTGGTTTTTACACATTTTGTGGATGTCCCTTTTGACCGGTGGGAAGTGCTACTACTTTGTAGTGCAGATTTGCATTGCCCGCTTGCTTGCTTGGCCAAAAAGGGCGTATGCGTTTTCTCCTGAATATATTCACGAGAAAACGCATACGCCCTTTTTGGCCAAGTGCATCATTGTCGAAGTTGTGCCGCTCTTCCTGTGCTTTAAAGGCGATTCCAACGTACCTCTTGAAATCTGTTTCCTGCTATTCTGCCTCGCTTTCAAGTCCGCCTCGTTGCCTTCCCTCAACAGATATTTGGACGATAGTTGTCCTTTATTACTCGGCCAGTTTGTGAATTGCTGTGCCCCTGAGCTCCATTTTTCAACTCGTTTTAGGTGAGCTGACCGCAAGTCCAAAATTTTGGTTTAGCACCTATACTGGTTCCTGGTGGGGGGCTGAGACTTTGGTTAATTCTTCTTCCTGCCGTGAAATTACAGTGATATGTGCCCGTCCAAATGCCTAACAGCTACTCTCTCATTGGTTCTCCCTCTTCCCTTTCATCCTCTGCCAAATTGGCAACCTGTGCGAACCAGGAGGTTAAAGGGGCTGTCTCTCCAAGTTGGGAGGTTGATAGTAAAGCAGATGGAAAGTCAAACCAGAGCACCAGGAGAGGGACTATTCGTTGAGTTTTAGAAACCTTTCATATTGACAGTGTGTCCGTTCTCTAGGTTTCCCGTACATGTTATAACTGTAGTAATATTCCCTTCAACCTGGAGAGTTGGGACACATGGAATGTGTGCCATGCATTATTGCTTTAAATGGTCTGCATTTGTTCACCCAATCTCACCAATCCTCTCAGTCCAAAGTGTCCAGTCTTATGCCACATCCAGCTGTCGTTGTAGATAGGGTCATTCCAGGTTTCATCAGAGACCCTGAAGGAATTGTAAAGAATTTCCCAGTTTTTTTGTTTTGTTTTTGAAATTCCTTTATATAGTGGGTTTGAGCTGATTCTCGCTGCCATGTTTATGCCAGTCTAGACACACTTGATTCCCTTACGGAGACATATCAATACATAGGTTTTAAGATTCTTACTAGTCAGATATATTCCTCTGCGGGAAATATGGGATTTTGAGTCCCTTTCACTGAGGAAGGTGTAGGTCTTGTCTATTCCATAGTTGGTTTTTGAAACGGTACCTGTGCTTATATCAAACTCTGGTTTTATGCATCACCCCACCTCTCCTTCCCCCTTAAGCAGGCATAAGAGTGTTTTCTAAATGTGAGACACTGTTCTCTTTCCTAACTCAGTTCAAGTGTAGCCATGTTTACAGGATCTTCATAAGTGATATCTTATGATAAGTTTCTTTTTCTGTGTGACTTATTTCACTTAGAATCATCGTACCTGAATCCACCCATTTTACTGCTACTGGTCTTATGACATTGATTTCATGGCTGAGGGATATTCCATCGTACGTAAGTACCACAATTTTTTGAACCATTTTTATATTTCCTGGGAAATTTAAGGTGTACCCAAGTTGAGGTCCTTATAAGCAGTGCAGCCCTAAATTTTGGAGTGGCTCTGTCTTATTGATTTTCAGTTTTCCCAAGGTATATTCCCTAGACTGGAAGTGCCCTTGGCTCTGTAGCTCTGTTCTTTACTTGTTTTAGGGAACACACTGTACTCCTCCAGAGAGGCAGTTGGCAATCTACATCCCGCCCAACAGCATAACAAGGCTCCCTGTTCTCCAGGGCCTGTCTTGCCTTTCTGGTTTTTACACATTTTGTGGATGTCCCTTTTGACCGGTGGTAAGTGATACTTCTTTGTAGTGCAGATTTGCATTGCCCGATTGCTTGCTTGGCCAAGAAGGGCGTATGCGTTTTCTCCTGAATATATTCATGAGAAAACGCATACGCCCTTTTTGGCCACGTGCATCATTGTCGAAGTTGTGCCCCTCATCCGGTGCTTTAAAGGCGATTCCAACGTACCTCTTGAAATCTGTTTCCTGCTATACTGCCTCGCTTTCAAGTCCGCCTCGTTGCCTTCCCTCAACAGATTTTTGGACGATAGTTGTCCTTTATTACTCAGCCAGTTTGTGAATTGCTGTGCCCCTGAGCTCCATTTTTCAACTCGTTTTAGGTGAGCTGACCGCAAGTCCAAAATTTTGGTTCAGGACCTATACTGGTTCCCGGTGGGTGGCTGAGACTTTGGTTAATTCTCCTTCCTGCCGGGAAATTACAGTGATATGTGCCCGTCCAAATGCCTAACAGCTACTCTCTCATTGGTTCTCCCTCTTCCCTTTCATCCTCTGCCAAATTGTCAACCTGTGCGAACCAGGAGGTTAAAGGGGCTGTCTCTCCAAGTTGGGAGGTTGATAGTAAAGCAGATGGAAAGTCAAACCGGAGCACCAGGAGAAGGACTATTCGTTGAGTTTTAGAAACCTTTCGTATTCACAGTGTGTCCGTTCTCTAGGTTTCCCGTACATGTTATAACTGTAGTAATATTCCCTTCAACCTGGAGAGTTGGGACCCATGGAATGGGTGCCATGCATTATTGCTTTAAAGGGTCTGCATTTGTTTACCCAATCTCACCAATCCTCTCAGTCCCAAGTGTCCAGCCTTATGCCACATCCAGCTGTCGTTGTAGATAGGGTCATTCCAGGATTCATCAGAGACCCTGAAGGAATTGTAAAGAATTTCCCAGTTTTTTTGTTTTGTTTTTGAAATTCCTTTTTATAGTGGGTTTGAGCTGATTCTCGCTGCCATGTTTATGCCAGTCTAGACACACTTGATTCCCTTACGGAGACATATCAATCCATAGGTTTTAAGATTATTACTAGTCAGATATATTCCTCTGCGGGAAATATGGGGTTTTAAGTCCCTTTCACTGAGGAAGGTGTAGGTCTTGTCTATTCCATAGTTGGTTTTTGGAACGGTACCTGTGCTTATATCAAACTCTGGTTTTATGCATCACCCCACCTCTCCTTCCCCCTTAAGCAGGCATAAGAGTGTTTTCTAAATGTGAGACACTGTTCTCTTTCCTAACTCAGTTCAAGTGTAGCCATGTTTACAGGATCTTCATAAGTGATATCTTATGATAAGTTTCCTTTTCTCTGTGACGTATTTCACTTAGAATCATCGTACCTGAATCCACCCATTTTACTGCTACTGGTATTATGTCATTGATTTCATGGCTGAGGTATATTCCATCGTACGTAAGTACCACAATTTTTTGAACCATTTTTATATTTCCTGGGATATTTAAGGTGTACCCAAGTTGAGGTCCTTGTAAGCAGTGCAGCCCTAAATTTTGGGGTGGCTCTGTCTTATTGATTTTCAGTTTTCCCAAGGTATATTCCCTAGACTGGAAGTGCCATTGGCTCTGTAGCTCTGTTGTTTACTTGTTTTAGGGAACACAGTGCACTCCTCCAGAGAGGCAGTTGGCAATTTACATCCCGCCCATCAGCATAACAAGGCTCCCTGTTCTCCAGGGCCTGTCTTGCCTTTCTGGTTTTTACACATTTTGTGGATGTCCCTTTTGACCGGTGGGAAGTGATACTTCTTTGTAGTGCAGATTTCCATTGCCCGCTTGCTTGCTTGGCCAAAAAGGGCGTATGCGTTTTCTCCTGAATATATTCAGGAGAAAACGCATACGCCCTTTTTGGCCAAGTGCATCATTGTCGAAGTTGTGCCCCTCTTCCTGTGCTTTAAAGGCGATTCCAACGTACCTCTTGAAATCTGTTTCCTGCTATTCTGCCTCGCTTTCAAGTCTGTCTCGTTGCCTTCCCTCAACAGATTTTTGGATGATAGTTGTCCTTTATTACTGGGCCAGTTTTTGAATTGCTGTGCCCCTGAGCTCCATTTTTCAACTCGTTTTTGGTGAGCTGACCGCAAGTCAAAAATTTTGGTTCAGGACCTATACTGGTTCCCGGTAGGTGGCTGAGACTTTGGTTAATTCTTCTTCCTGCCGGGAAATTACAGTGATATGTGCCCGTCCAAATGCCTATCAAGTACTCTCTCATTGGTTCTCCCTCTTCCCTTTCATCCTCTGCCAAATTGGCAACCAGTGCGAACCAGGAGGTTAAAGGGGCTGTCTCTCCAAGTTGGGAGGTTGATAGTAAAGCAGATGGAAAGTCAAACCGGAGCACCCGGAGAGGGACTATTCGTTGAGTTTTAGAAACCTTTCGTATTCACAGTGTGTCCGTTCTCTAGGTTTCCCGTACATGTTATAACTGTAGTAATATTCCCTTCAACCTGGAGAGTTGGGACCCATGGAATGGGTGCCATGCATTATTGCTTTAAAGGGTCTGCATTTGTTTACCCAATCTCACCAATCCTCTCAGTCCCAAGTGTCCAGCCTTATGCCACATCCAGCTGTCGTTGTAGATAGGGTCATTCCAGGATTCATCAGAGACCCTGAAGGAATTGTAAAGAATTTCCCAGTTTTTTTGTTTTGTTTTTGAAATTCCTTTTTATAGTGGATTTGAGCTGATTCTCGCTGCCATGTTTATGCCTGTCTAGACACACTTGATTCCCTTACGGAGACATATCAATACATAGGATTTAAGATTCTTACTAGTCAGATATATTCCTCTGCGGGAAATATGGGGTTTTGAGTCCCTTTCACTGAGGAAGGTGTAGGTCTTGTCTATTCCATAGTTGGTTTTTGGAACGGTACCTGTGCTTATATCAAACTCTGGTTTTATGCATCACCCCACCTCTCCTTCCCCCTTAAGCAGGCAAAAGAGTGTTTTCTAAATGTGAGACACTGTTCTCTTTCCTAACTCAGTCCAAGTGTAGCCATGTTTACAGGATCTTCATAAGTGATATCTTATGATAAGTTTCTTTTTCTCTGTGACTTATTTCACTTAGAATCATCGTACCTGAATCCACCCATTTTGCTGCTACTGGTCTTATGACATTGATTTCATGGCTGAGGGATATTCCATCGTATGTAAGTACCACAATTTTTTGAACCATTTTTATATTTCCTGGGATATTTAAGGTGTACCCAAGTTGAGGTCCTTGTAAGCAGTGCAGCCCTAAATTTTAGGGTGGCTGTGTCTTTTTGATTTTCAGTTTTCCCAAGGTATATTCCCTAGACTGGAAGTGCCCTTGGCTCTGTAGCTCTGTTGTTTACTTGTTTTAGGGAACACAATGCACTCCTCCAGAGAGGCAGTTGGCAATTTACATCCCGCCCATCAGCATAACAAGGCTCCCTGTTCTCCAGGGCCTGTCTTGCCTTTCTGGTTTTTACACATTTTGTGGATGTCCCTTTTGACCGGTGGGAAGTGCTACTACTTTGTAGTGCAGATTTGCATTGCCCGCTTGCTTGCTTGGCCAAAAAGGGCGTATGCGTTTTCTCCTGAATATATTCACGAGAAAACGCATACGCCCTTTTTGGCCAAGTGCATCATTGTCGAAGTTGTGCCGCTCTTCCTGTGCTTTAAAGGCGATTCCAACGTACCTCTTGAAATCTGTTTCCTGCTATTCTGCCTCGCTTTCAAGTCCGCCTCGTTGCCTTCCCTCAACAGATATTTGGACGATAGTTGTCCTTTATTACTCGGCCAGTTTGTGAATTGCTGTGCCCCTGAGCTCCATTTTTCAACTCGTTTTAGGTGAGCTGACCGCAAGTCCAAAATTTTGGTTTAGCACCTATACTGGTTCCTGGTGGGGGGCTGAGACTTTGGTTAATTCTTCTTCCTGCCGTGAAATTACAGTGATATGTGCCCGTCCAAATGCCTAACAGCTACTCTCTCATTGGTTCTCCCTCTTCCCTTTCATCCTCTGCCAAATTGGCAACCTGTGCGAACCAGGAGGTTAAAGGGGCTGTCTCTCCAAGTTGGGAGGTTGATAGTAAAGCAGATGGAAAGTCAAACCAGAGCACCAGGAGAGGGACTATTCGTTGAGTTTTAGAAACCTTTCATATTGACAGTGTGTCCGTTCTCTAGGTTTCCCGTACATGTTATAACTGTAGTAATATTCCCTTCAACCTGGAGAGTTGGGACACATGGAATGTGTGCCATGCATTATTGCTTTAAATGGTCTGCATTTGTTCACCCAATCTCACCAATCCTCTCAGTCCAAAGTGTCCAGTCTTATGCCACATCCAGCTGTCGTTGTAGATAGGGTCATTCCAGGTTTCATCAGAGACCCTGAAGGAATTGTAAAGAATTTCCCAGTTTTTTTGTTTTGTTTTTGAAATTCCTTTATATAGTGGGTTTGAGCTGATTCTCGCTGCCATGTTTATGCCAGTCTAGACACACTTGATTCCCTTACGGAGACATATCAATACATAGGTTTTAAGATTCTTACTAGTCAGATATATTCCTCTGCGGGAAATATGGGATTTTGAGTCCCTTTCACTGAGGAAGGTGTAGGTCTTGTCTATTCCATAGTTGGTTTTTGAAACGGTACCTGTGCTTATATCAAACTCTGGTTTTATGCATCACCCCACCTCTCCTTCCCCCTTAAGCAGGCATAAGAGTGTTTTCTAAATGTGAGACACTGTTCTCTTTCCTAACTCAGTTCAAGTGTAGCCATGTTTACAGGATCTTCATAAGTGATATCTTATGATAAGTTTCTTTTTCTGTGTGACTTATTTCACTTAGAATCATCGTACCTGAATCCACCCATTTTACTGCTACTGGTCTTATGACATTGATTTCATGGCTGAGGGATATTCCATCGTACGTAAGTACCACAATTTTTTGAACCATTTTTATATTTCCTGGGAAATTTAAGGTGTACCCAAGTTGAGGTCCTTATAAGCAGTGCAGCCCTAAATTTTGGAGTGGCTCTGTCTTATTGATTTTCAGTTTTCCCAAGGTATATTCCCTAGACTGGAAGTGCCCTTGGCTCTGTAGCTCTGTTCTTTACTTGTTTTAGGGAACACACTGTACTCCTCCAGAGAGGCAGTTGGCAATCTACATCCCGCCCAACAGCATAACAAGGCTCCCTGTTCTCCAGGGCCTGTCTTGCCTTTCTGGTTTTTACACATTTTGTGGATGTCCCTTTTGACCGGTGGTAAGTGATACTTCTTTGTAGTGCAGATTTGCATTGCCCGATTGCTTGCTTGGCCAAGAAGGGCGTATGCGTTTTCTCCTGAATATATTCATGAGAAAACGCATACGCCCTTTTTGGCCACGTGCATCATTGTCGAAGTTGTGCCCCTCATCCGGTGCTTTAAAGGCGATTCCAACGTACCTCTTGAAATCTGTTTCCTGCTATACTGCCTCGCTTTCAAGTCCGCCTCGTTGCCTTCCCTCAACAGATTTTTGGACGATAGTTGTCCTTTATTACTCAGCCAGTTTGTGAATTGCTGTGCCCCTGAGCTCCATTTTTCAACTCGTTTTAGGTGAGCTGACCGCAAGTCCAAAATTTTGGTTCAGGACCTATACTGGTTCCCGGTGGGTGGCTGAGACTTTGGTTAATTCTCCTTCCTGCCGGGAAATTACAGTGATATGTGCCCGTCCAAATGCCTAACAGCTACTCTCTCATTGGTTCTCCCTCTTCCCTTTCATCCTCTGCCAAATTGTCAACCTGTGCGAACCAGGAGGTTAAAGGGGCTGTCTCTCCAAGTTGGGAGGTTGATAGTAAAGCAGATGGAAAGTCAAACCGGAGCACCAGGAGAAGGACTATTCGTTGAGTTTTAGAAACCTTTCATATTGACAGTGTGTCCGTTCTCTAGGTTTCCCGTACATGTTATAACTGTAGTAATATTCCCTTCAACCTGGAGAGTTGGGACCCATGGAATGGGTGCCATGCATTATTGCTTTAAAGGGTCTGCATTTGTTTACCCAATCTCACCAATCCTCTCAGTCCCAAGTGTCCAGCCTTATGCCACATCCAGCTGTCGTTGTAGATAGGGTCATTCCAGGATTCATCAGAGACCCTGAAGGAATTGTAAAGAATTTCCCAGTTTTTTTGTTTTGTTTTTGAAATTCCTTTTTATAGTGGGTTTGAGCTGATTCTCGCTGCCATGTTTATGCCAGTCTAGACACACTTGATTCCCTTACGGAGACATATCAATCCATAGGTTTTAAGATTCTTACTAGTCAGATATATTCCTCTGCGGGAAATATGGGGTTTTAAGTCCCTTTCACTGAGGAAGGTGTAGGTCTTGTCTATTCCATAGTTGGTTTTTGGAACGGTACCTGTGCTTATATCAAACTCTGGTTTTATGCATCACCCCACCTCTCCTTCCCCCTTAAGCAGGCATAAGAGTGTTTTCTAAATGTGAGACACTGTTCTCTTTCCTAACTCAGTTCAAGTGTAGCCATGTTTACAGGATCTTCATAAGTGATATCTTATGATAAGTTTCCTTTTCTCTGTGACGTATTTCACTTAGAATCATCGTACCTGAATCCACCCATTTTACTGCTACTGGTATTATGTCATTGATTTCATGGCTGAGGTATATTCCATCGTACGTAAGTACCACAATTTTTTGAACCATTTTTATATTTCCTGGGATATTTAAGGTGTACCCAAGTTGAGGTCCTTGTAAGCAGTGCAGCCCTAAATTTTGGGGTGGCTCTGTCTTATTGATTTTCAGTTTTCCCAAGGTATATTCCCTAGACTGGAAGTGCCATTGGCTCTGTAGCTCTGTTGTTTACTTGTTTTAGGGAACACAGTGCACTCCTCCAGAGAGGCAGTTGGCAATTTACATCCCGCCCATCAGCATAACAAGGCTCCCTGTTCTCCAGGGCCTGTCTTGCCTTTCTGGTTTTTACACATTTTGTGGATGTCCCTTTTGACCGGTGGGAAGTGATACTTCTTTGTAGTGCAGATTTCCATTGCCCGCTTGCTTGCTTGGCCAAAAAGGGCGTATGCGTTTTCTCCTGAATATATTCAGGAGAAAACGCATACGCCCTTTTTGGCCAAGTGCATCATTGTCGAAGTTGTGCCCCTCTTCCTGTGCTTTAAAGGCGATTCCAACGTACCTCTTGAAATCTGTTTCCTGCTATTCTGCCTCGCTTTCAAGTCTGTCTCGTTGCCTTCCCTCAACAGATTTTTGGATGATAGTTGTCCTTTATTACTGGGCCAGTTTTTGAATTGCTGTGCCCCTGAGCTCCATTTTTCAACTCGTTTTTGGTGAGCTGACCGCAAGTCAAAAATTTTGGTTCAGGACCTATACTGGTTCCCGGTAGGTGGCTGAGACTTTGGTTAATTCTTCTTCCTGCCGGGAAATTACAGTGATATGTGCCCGTCCAAATGCCTATCAAGTACTCTCTCATTGGTTCTCCCTCTTCCCTTTCATCCTCTGCCAAATTGGCAACCAGTGCGAACCAGGAGGTTAAAGGGGCTGTCTCTCCAAGTTGGGAGGTTGATAGTAAAGCAGATGGAAAGTCAAACCGGAGCACCCGGAGAGGGACTATTCGTTGAGTTTTAGAAACCTTTCGTATTCACAGTGTGTCCGTTCTCTAGGTTTCCCGTACATGTTATAACTGTAGTAATATTCCCTTCAACCTGGAGAGTTGGGACCCATGGAATGGGTGCCATGCATTATTGCTTTAAAGGGTCTGCATTTGTTTACCCAATCTCACCAATCCTCTCAGTCCCAAGTGTCCAGCCTTATGCCACATCCAGCTGTCGTTGTAGATAGGGTCATTCCAGGATTCATCAGAGACCCTGAAGGAATTGTAAAGAATTTCCCAGTTTTTTTGTTTTGTTTTTGAAATTCCTTTTTATAGTGGATTTGAGCTGATTCTCGCTGCCATGTTTATGCCTGTCTAGACACACTTGATTCCCTTACGGAGACATATCAATACATAGGATTTAAGATTCTTACTAGTCAGATATATTCCTCTGCGGGAAATATGGGGTTTTGAGTCCCTTTCACTGAGGAAGGTGTAGGTCTTGTCTATTCCATAGTTGGTTTTTGGAACGGTACCTGTGCTTATATCAAACTCTGGTTTTATGCATCACCCCACCTCTCCTTCCCCCTTAAGCAGGCAAAAGAGTGTTTTCTAAATGTGAGACACTGTTCTCTTTCCTAACTCAGTCCAAGTGTAGCCATGTTTACAGGATCTTCATAAGTGATATCTTATGATAAGTTTCTTTTTCTCTGTGACTTATTTCACTTAGAATCATCGTACCTGAATCCACCCATTTTGCTGCTACTGGTCTTATGACATTGATTTCATGGCTGAGGGATATTCCATCGTATGTAAGTACCACAATTTTTTGAACCATTTTTATATTTCCTGGGATATTTAAGGTGTACCCAAGTTGAGGTCCTTGTAAGCAGTGCAGCCCTAAATTTTAGGGTGGCTGTGTCTTTTTGATTTTCAGTTTTCCCAAGGTATATTCCCTAGACTGGAAGTGCCCTTGGCTCTGTAGCTCTGTTGTTTACTTGTTTTAGGGAACACAATGCACTCCTCCAGAGAGGCAGTTGGCAATTTACATCCCGCCCATCAGCATAACAAGGCTCCCTGTTCTCCAGGGCCTGTCTTGCCTTTCTGGTTTTTACACATTTTGTGGATGTCCCTTTTGACCGGTGGGAAGTGCTACTACTTTGTAGTGCAGATTTGCATTGCCCGCTTGCTTGCTTGGCCAAAAAGGGCGTATGCGTTTTCTCCTGAATATATTCACGAGAAAACGCATACGCCCTTTTTGGCCAAGTGCATCATTGTCGAAGTTGTGCCGCTCTTCCTGTGCTTTAAAGGCGATTCCAACGTACCTCTTGAAATCTGTTTCCTGCTATTCTGCCTCGCTTTCAAGTCCGCCTCGTTGCCTTCCCTCAACAGATATTTGGACGATAGTTGTCCTTTATTACTCGGCCAGTTTGTGAATTGCTGTGCCCCTGAGCTCCATTTTTCAACTCGTTTTAGGTGAGCTGACCGCAAGTCCAAAATTTTGGTTTAGCACCTATACTGGTTCCTGGTGGGGGGCTGAGACTTTGGTTAATTCTTCTTCCTGCCGTGAAATTACAGTGATATGTGCCCGTCCAAATGCCTAACAGCTACTCTCTCATTGGTTCTCCCTCTTCCCTTTCATCCTCTGCCAAATTGGCAACCTGTGCGAACCAGGAGGTTAAAGGGGCTGTCTCTCCAAGTTGGGAGGTTGATAGTAAAGCAGATGGAAAGTCAAACCAGAGCACCAGGAGAGGGACTATTCGTTGAGTTTTAGAAACCTTTCATATTGACAGTGTGTCCGTTCTCTAGGTTTCCCGTACATGTTATAACTGTAGTAATATTCCCTTCAACCTGGAGAGTTGGGACACATGGAATGTGTGCCATGCATTATTGCTTTAAATGGTCTGCATTTGTTCACCCAATCTCACCAATCCTCTCAGTCCAAAGTGTCCAGTCTTATGCCACATCCAGCTGTCGTTGTAGATAGGGTCATTCCAGGTTTCATCAGAGACCCTGAAGGAATTGTAAAGAATTTCCCAGTTTTTTTGTTTTGTTTTTGAAATTCCTTTATATAGTGGGTTTGAGCTGATTCTCGCTGCCATGTTTATGCCAGTCTAGACACACTTGATTCCCTTACGGAGACATATCAATACATAGGTTTTAAGATTCTTACTAGTCAGATATATTCCTCTGCGGGAAATATGGGATTTTGAGTCCCTTTCACTGAGGAAGGTGTAGGTCTTGTCTATTCCATAGTTGGTTTTTGAAACGGTACCTGTGCTTATATCAAACTCTGGTTTTATGCATCACCCCACCTCTCCTTCCCCCTTAAGCAGGCATAAGAGTGTTTTCTAAATGTGAGACACTGTTCTCTTTCCTAACTCAGTTCAAGTGTAGCCATGTTTACAGGATCTTCATAAGTGATATCTTATGATAAGTTTCTTTTTCTGTGTGACTTATTTCACTTAGAATCATCGTACCTGAATCCACCCATTTTACTGCTACTGGTCTTATGACATTGATTTCATGGCTGAGGGATATTCCATCGTACGTAAGTACCACAATTTTTTGAACCATTTTTATATTTCCTGGGAAATTTAAGGTGTACCCAAGTTGAGGTCCTTATAAGCAGTGCAGCCCTAAATTTTGGAGTGGCTCTGTCTTATTGATTTTCAGTTTTCCCAAGGTATATTCCCTAGACTGGAAGTGCCCTTGGCTCTGTAGCTCTGTTCTTTACTTGTTTTAGGGAACACACTGTACTCCTCCAGAGAGGCAGTTGGCAATCTACATCCCGCCCAACAGCATAACAAGGCTCCCTGTTCTCCAGGGCCTGTCTTGCCTTTCTGGTTTTTACACATTTTGTGGATGTCCCTTTTGACCGGTGGTAAGTGATACTTCTTTGTAGTGCAGATTTGCATTGCCCGATTGCTTGCTTGGCCAAGAAGGGCGTATGCGTTTTCTCCTGAATATATTCATGAGAAAACGCATACGCCCTTTTTGGCCACGTGCATCATTGTCGAAGTTGTGCCCCTCATCCGGTGCTTTAAAGGCGATTCCAACGTACCTCTTGAAATCTGTTTCCTGCTATACTGCCTCGCTTTCAAGTCCGCCTCGTTGCCTTCCCTCAACAGATTTTTGGACGATAGTTGTCCTTTATTACTCAGCCAGTTTGTGAATTGCTGTGCCCCTGAGCTCCATTTTTCAACTCGTTTTAGGTGAGCTGACCGCAAGTCCAAAATTTTGGTTCAGGACCTATACTGGTTCCCGGTGGGTGGCTGAGACTTTGGTTAATTCTCCTTCCTGCCGGGAAATTACAGTGATATGTGCCCGTCCAAATGCCTAACAGCTACTCTCTCATTGGTTCTCCCTCTTCCCTTTCATCCTCTGCCAAATTGTCAACCTGTGCGAACCAGGAGGTTAAAGGGGCTGTCTCTCCAAGTTGGGAGGTTGATAGTAAAGCAGATGGAAAGTCAAACCGGAGCACCAGGAGAAGGACTATTCGTTGAGTTTTAGAAACCTTTCGTATTCACAGTGTGTCCGTTCTCTAGGTTTCCCGTACATGTTATAACTGTAGTAATATTCCCTTCAACCTGGAGAGTTGGGACCCATGGAATGGGTGCCATGCATTATTGCTTTAAAGGGTCTGCATTTGTTTACCCAATCTCACCAATCCTCTCAGTCCCAAGTGTCCAGCCTTATGCCACATCCAGCTGTCGTTGTAGATAGGGTCATTCCAGGATTCATCAGAGACCCTGAAGGAATTGTAAAGAATTTCCCAGTTTTTTTGTTTTGTTTTTGAAATTCCTTTTTATAGTGGGTTTGAGCTGATTCTCGCTGCCATGTTTATGCCAGTCTAGACACACTTGATTCCCTTACGGAGACATATCAATCCATAGGTTTTAAGATTATTACTAGTCAGATATATTCCTCTGCGGGAAATATGGGGTTTTAAGTCCCTTTCACTGAGGAAGGTGTAGGTCTTGTCTATTCCATAGTTGGTTTTTGGAACGGTACCTGTGCTTATATCAAACTCTGGTTTTATGCATCACCCCACCTCTCCTTCCCCCTTAAGCAGGCATAAGAGTGTTTTCTAAATGTGAGACACTGTTCTCTTTCCTAACTCAGTTCAAGTGTAGCCATGTTTACAGGATCTTCATAAGTGATATCTTATGATAAGTTTCCTTTTCTCTGTGACGTATTTCACTTAGAATCATCGTACCTGAATCCACCCATTTTACTGCTACTGGTATTATGTCATTGATTTCATGGCTGAGGTATATTCCATCGTACGTAAGTACCACAATTTTTTGAACCATTTTTATATTTCCTGGGATATTTAAGGTGTACCCAAGTTGAGGTCCTTGTAAGCAGTGCAGCCCTAAATTTTGGGGTGGCTCTGTCTTATTGATTTTCAGTTTTCCCAAGGTATATTCCCTAGACTGGAAGTGCCATTGGCTCTGTAGCTCTGTTGTTTACTTGTTTTAGGGAACACAGTGCACTCCTCCAGAGAGGCAGTTGGCAATTTACATCCCGCCCATCAGCATAACAAGGCTCCCTGTTCTCCAGGGCCTGTCTTGCCTTTCTGGTTTTTACACATTTTGTGGATGTCCCTTTTGACCGGTGGGAAGTGATACTTCTTTGTAGTGCAGATTTCCATTGCCCGCTTGCTTGCTTGGCCAAAAAGGGCGTATGCGTTTTCTCCTGAATATATTCAGGAGAAAACGCATACGCCCTTTTTGGCCAAGTGCATCATTGTCGAAGTTGTGCCCCTCTTCCTGTGCTTTAAAGGCGATTCCAACGTACCTCTTGAAATCTGTTTCCTGCTATTCTGCCTCGCTTTCAAGTCTGTCTCGTTGCCTTCCCTCAACAGATTTTTGGATGATAGTTGTCCTTTATTACTGGGCCAGTTTTTGAATTGCTGTGCCCCTGAGCTCCATTTTTCAACTCGTTTTTGGTGAGCTGACCGCAAGTCAAAAATTTTGGTTCAGGACCTATACTGGTTCCCGGTAGGTGGCTGAGACTTTGGTTAATTCTTCTTCCTGCCGGGAAATTACAGTGATATGTGCCCGTCCAAATGCCTATCAAGTACTCTCTCATTGGTTCTCCCTCTTCCCTTTCATCCTCTGCCAAATTGGCAACCTGTGCGAACCAGGAGGTTAAAGGGGCTGTCTCTCCAAGTTGGGAGGTTGATAGTAAAGCAGATGGAAAGTCAAACCGGAGCACCCGGAGAGGGACTATTCGTTGAGTTTTAGAAACCTTTCGTATTCACAGTGTGTCCGTTCTCTAGGTTTCCCGTACATGTTATAACTGTAGTAATATTCCCTTCAACCTGGAGAGTTGGGACCCATGGAATGGGTGCCATGCATTATTGCTTTAAAGGGTCTGCATTTGTTTACCCAATCTCACCAATCCTCTCAGTCCCAAGTGTCCAGCCTTATGCCACATCCAGCTGTCGTTGTAGATAGGGTCATTCCAGGATTCATCAGAGACCCTGAAGGAATTGTAAAGAATTTCCCAGTTTTTTTGTTTTGTTTTTGAAATTCCTTTTTATAGTGGGTTTGAGCTGATTCTCGCTGCCATGTTTATGCCAGTCTAGACACACTTGATTCCCTTACGGAGACATATCAATCCATAGGTTTTAAGATTCTTACTAGTCAGATATATTCCTCTGCGGGAAATATGGGGTTTTAAGTCCCTTTCACTGAGGAAGGTGTAGGTCTTGTCTATTCCATAGTTGGTTTTTGGAACGGTACCTGTGCTTATATCAAAATCTGGTTTTATGCATCACCCCACCTCTCCTTCCCCCTTAAGCAGGCATAAGAGTGTTTTCTAAATGTGAGACACTGTTCTCTTTCCTAACTCAGTTCAAGTGTAGCCATGTTTACAGGATCTTCATAAGTGATATCTTATGATCAGTTTCCTTTTCTCTGTGACTTATTTCACTTAGAATCATCGTACCTGAATCCACCCATTTTACTGCTACTGGTATTATGTCATTGATTTCATGGCTGAGGTATATTCCATCGTACGTAAGTACCACAATTTTTTGAACCATTTTTATATTTCCTGGGATATTTAAGGTGTACCCAAGTTGAGGTCCTTGTAAGCAGTGCAGCCCTAAATTTTGGGGTGGCTCTGTCTTATTGATTTTCAGTTTTCCCAAGGTATATTCCCTAGACTGGAAGTGCCATTGGCTCTGTAGCTCTGTTGTTTACTTGTTTTAGGGAACACAGTGCACTCCTCCAGAGAGGCAGTTGGCAATTTACATCCCGCCCATCAGCATAACAAGGCTCCCTGTTCTCCAGGGCCTGTCTTGCCTTTCTGGTTTTTACACATTTTGTGGATGTCCCTTTTGACCGGTGGGAAGTGATACTTCTTTGTAGTGCAGATTTCCATTGCCCGCTTGCTTGCTTGGCCAAAAAGGGCGTATGCGTTTTCTCCTGAATATATTCAGGAGAAAACGCATACGCCCTTTTTGGCCAAGTGCATCATTGCCGAAGTTGTGTCCCTCTTCCTGTTCTTTAAAGGCGATTCCAACGTACCTCTTGAAATCGGTTTCCTGCTATTCTGCCTCGCTTTCAAGTCCGCCTCGTTGCCTTCCCTCAACAGATTTTTGGACGATAGTTGTCCTTTATTACTCGGCCAGTTTGTGAATTGCTGTGCCCCTGAGCTCCATTTTTCAACTCGGTTTTGGTGAGCTGACCGCAAGTACAAAATTTTGGTTCAGGACCTATACTGGTTTTCGGTGGGTGGCTGAGACTTTGTTTAATTCTTCTTCCTGCCGGGAAATTACAGTGATATGTGCCCGTCCAAATGCCTAACAGCTACTCTCTCATTGGTTCTCCCTCTTCCCTTTCATCCTCTGCCAAATTGGCAACCTGTGTGAACCAGGAGGTTAAAGGGGCTGTCTCTCCAAGTTGGGAGGTTGATAATAAAGCAGATGGAAAGTCAAACCGGAGCACCAGGAGAGGGACTATTCGTTGAGTTTTAGAAACCATTCGTATTCACAGTTTTTCCGTTCTCTAGGTTTCCCGTACATGTTATAGCTGTAGTAATATTCCCTTCAACCTGGAGAGTTGGGACCCATGGAATGTGTGCCATGCATTATTGCTTTAAAGGGTCTGCATTTGCTCACCCAATCTCACCAATCCTCTCAGTCCCAAGTGTCCAGCCTTATGCCACATCCAGCTGTCGTTGTAGATAGAGTCATTCCAGGTTTCATCAGAGACCCTGAAGGAATTGTAAAGAATTTCCCCGTTGTTTTGTTTTGGTTTTGAAATTCCTTTTTATAGTGGGTTTGAGCTGATTCTCGCTGCCATGTTTATGCCAGTCTAGACACACTTGATTCCCTTACAGAGACATATGAATACATAGGTTTTAAGATTCTTACTAGTCAGATATATTCCTCTGCGGCAAATATGGGGTTTTGAGTCCCTTTCACTGAGGAAGGTGTAGGTCTTGTCTATTCTATAGTTGGTTTTTGGAACGGTACCTGTGCTTATATCAAACTCTGGTTTTATGCATCACCTCACCTCTCCTTCCCCCTTAAGCAGTCATAAGAGTGTTTTCTAAATGTGAGACACTGTTCTCTTTCCTAACTCAGTTCAAGTGTAGCCATGTTTACAGGATCTTCATAAGTGATATCTTATGGTAAGTTTCTTTTTCTCTGTGACTTATTTCACTTAGAATCATCGTACCTGAATCCACCCATTTTGCTGCTACTGGTCTTATGACATTGATTTCATGGCTGAGGGATATTCCATCGTACATAAGTACCACAATTTTTTGAAGCATTTTTATATTTCCTGGGATATTTAAGGTGTACCCAAGTTGAGGTCCTTGTAAGCAGTGCAGACCTAAATTTTGGGGTGGCTGTGTCTTTTTGATTTTCAGTTTTCCCAAGGTATATTCCCTAGACTGGAAGTGCCCTTGGCTCTGTAGCTCTGTTGTTTACTTGTTTTAGGGAACACAATGCACTCCTCCAGAGAGGCAGTTGGCAATTTACATCCCGCCCATCAGCATAACAAGGCTCCCTGTTCTCCAGGGCCTGTCTTGCCTTTCTGGTTTTTACACATTTTGTGGATGTCCCTTTTGACCGGTGGGAAGTGATACTTCTTTGTAGTGCAGATTTGCATTGCCCGCTTGCTTGCTTGGCCATAAAGGGTGTATGCGTTTTCTCCTGAATGTATTCAGGAGAAAACGCATACGCCCTTTTTGGCCAAGTGCATCATTGTCGAAGTTGTGCCCCTCTTCCTGTGCTTTAAAGGTGATTCCAACGTACCTCTTGAAATCTGTTTCCTGCTATTCTGCCTCGCTTTCAAGTCCGCCTCGTTGCCTTCCCTCAACAGATTTTTGGACGATAGTTGTCCTTTATTACTCGGCCAGTTTGTGAATTGCTGTGCCCCTGAGCTCCATTTTTCAACTCGTTTTAGGTGAGCTGACCGCAAGTCCAAAATTTTGGTTCAGGACCTATACTGGTTCCCGGTGGGTGGCTGAGACTTTGGTTAATTCTTCTTCCTGCAGGGAAATTACAGTTTTATGTGCCCGTCCAAATGACTAACAGCTACTCTCTCATTGGTTCTCCCTCTTCCCTTTCATCCTCTGCCAAATTGGCAACCTGTGAGAACCAGGAGGTTAAAGGGGCTGTCTCTCCAAGTTCGGAGGTTGATAGTAAAGCAGGTGGAAAGTCAAACCGGAGCACCAGGAGAGGGACTATTCGTTGAGTTTTAGAAACCTTTCGTATTCACAGTGTGTCCGTTCTCTAGGTTTCCCGTACATGTTATAACTGTAGTAATATTCCCTTCAACCTGGAGAGTTTTGACCCATGGAATGGGTGCCATGCATTATTGCTTTAAAGGGTCTGCATTTGCTCACCCAATCTCACCAATCCTCTCAGTCCCAAGTGTCCAGCCTTATGCCATACCCAGCTGTCTTTGTAGATAGGGTCATTCCAGGTTTCATCATTGACCCTGAAGGAATTGTAAAGAATTTCCCAGTTTTTTTGTTTTGTTTTTGAAATTCCTTTTTATAGTGGGTTTGAGCTGATTCTCGCTGCCATGTTTAAGCCAGTCTAGACACACTTGATTCCCTTACGGAGACATATCAATACATAGGTTTTAAGATTCTTACTAGTCAGATATATTCCTCTGCGGGAAATATGGTGTTTTGAGTCCCTTTCACTGAGGAAGGTGTAGGTCTTGTCTATTCCATAGTTGGTTTTTGGAACGGTACCTGTGCTTATATCAAACTCTGGTTTTATGCATCACCCCACCTCTGCTTCCCCCTTAAGCAGGCATAAGTGTGTTTTCTAAATGTGAGACACTGTTCTCTTTCCTAACTCAGTTCAAGTGTAGCCATGTTTACAGGATCTTCATAAGTGATATCTTATGATAAGATTCTTTTTCTCTGTGACTTATTTCACTTAGAATCATCGTACCTGAATCCACCCATTTTGCTGCTACTGGTCTTATGACATTGATTTCATGGCTGAGGGATATTCCATCGTACGTAAGTACCACAATTTTTTGAACCATTTTTATATTTCCTGGGATATTTAAGGTGTATCCAAGTTGAGGTCCTTGTAAGCAGTGCAGCCCTAAAATTTGGGGTGGCTCTGTCTTATTGATTTTCAGTTTTCCCAAAGTATATTCCCTAGACTGGAAGTGCCCGTGGCTCTGTAGCTCTGTTCTTTACTTGTTTTAGGGAACACAATGTACTCCTCCAGAGAGGCAGTTGGCAATTTACATCCCGCCCATCAGCATAACAAGGCTCCCTGTTCTCCAGGTCCTGTCTTGCCTTTCCGGTTTTTACACATTTTGTGGATGTCCCTTTTGACTGGTGGGAAGTGATAATTCTTTGTAGTGCAGATTTGCATTGCCCGCTTGCTTGCTTGGCCAAAAAGGGCGTATGCGTTTTCTCCTGAATATATTCAGGAGAAAACGCATACGCCCCATTTGGCCAAGTGCATCATTGTCGAAGTTGTGCCCCTCTTCCTGTGCTTTAAAGGCGATTCCAATGTACCTCTTGAAATCTGTTTCCTGCTATACTGCCTCGCTTTCAAGTCCGCCTCGTTGCCTTCCCTCAACAGATTTTTGGACGATAGTTGTCCTTTATTACTCGGCCAGTTTGTGAACTCCTTTTAGGTGAGCTGACCGCAAGTCCAAAATTTTGGTTCAGGACCTATACTGGTTCCCGGTGGGGGGCTGAGACTTTGGTTAATTCTTCTTCCTGCCGGGAAATTACAGTGATATGTGCCCGTCCAAATGCCTAACAGCTACTCTCTCATTGGTTCTCCCTCTTCCCTTTCATCCTCTGCCAAATTGGCAACCTGTGCGAACCAGGAGGTTAAAGGGGATGTCTCTCCAAGTTGGGAGGTTGATAGTAAAGCAGATGGAAAGTCAAACCGGAGCACCAGGAGAGGGACTATTCGTTGAGTTTTAGAAACCTTTCGTATTCACAGTGTGTCCGTTCTCTAGGATTCCCGTACATGTTATATCTGTAGTAATATTCCCTTCAACCTGGAGAGTTGGGACCCATGGAATGTGTGCCATGCATTATTGCTTTAAAGGGTCTGCATTTGCTCACCCACTCTCACCAATCCTCTCAGTCCCAAGTGTCCAGCCTTTTGCCCCATCCAGCTGTCATTGTAGATAGGGTCATTCCAGGTATCATCAGAGACCCTGAAGGAATTGTAAAGAATTTCCCAGTTTTTTTTTGTTTTATTTTTGAAATTCCTTTTTATAGTGGGTTTGAGCTGATTCTCGCTGCCATGTTTATGCCAGTCTAGACACACTTGATTCCCTTATGGAGACATATCAATACATAGGTTTTAAGATTCTTACTAGTCAGATATATTCCTCTGCGGCAAATATGGGGTTTTGAGTCCCTTTCACTGAGGAAGGTGTAGGTCTTGTCTATTCCATAGTTGGTTTTTGGAATGGTACCTGTGCTTATATGAAACTCTGGTTTTATGCATCACCCCACCTCTCCTTCCCCCTTAAGCAGGCATAAGACTGTTTTCTAAATGTGAGACACTGTTCTCTTTCCTAACTCAGTTCAAGTTTAGCCATGTTTACAGGATCTTCATAAGTGATATCTTATGATAAGTTTCTTTTTCTGTGTGACTTATTTCACTTAGAATCATCGTACCTGAATCCACCCATTTTGCTGCTACAGTTCTTATGACATTGATTTCATGGCTGAGGGATATTCCATCGTACGTAAGTACCACAATTTTTTGAACCATTTTTATATTTCCTGGGATATTTAAGGTGTACCCAAGTTGAGGTCCTTGTAAGCAGTGCAGCCCTAAATTTGGGGTGGCTCTGTCTTATTGATTTTCAGTTTTCCCAAGGTATATTCCCTAGACTGGAAGTGCCCTTGGCTCTGTAGCTCTGTTCTTTACTTGTTTTAGGGAACACAATGTACTCCTCCAGAGAGGCAGTTGGCAATTTACATCCCGCCCATCAGCATAACAAGGCTCCCTGTTCTCCAGGGCCTGTCTTGCCTTTCTGGTTTTTACACATTTTGTGGATGTCCCTTTTGACCGGTGGGAAGTGATACTTCTTTGTAGTGCAGATTTGCATTGCCCGCTTGCTTGCTTGGCCAAAAGGGGCGTATGCGTTTTCTCCTGAATATATTCAGGAGAAAACGCATACGCCCTTTTTGGCCAAGTGCATCATTGTCGAAGTTGTGCCCCTCTTCCTGTGCTTTAAAGGCGATTCCAACGTACCTCTTGAAATCTGTTTCCTGCTTTTCTGCCTCGCTTTCAAGTCCGCCTCGTGGCCTTCCCTCAACAGATATTTGGACGATAGTTGTCCTTTATTACTCGGCCAGTTTGTGAATTGCTGTGCCCCTGAGCTCCATTTTTCAACTCGTTTTAGGTGAGCTGACCGCAAGTCCAAAATTTTGGTTCAGGATCTATACTGATTCCCGGTGGGTGGCTGAGACTTTGGTTAATTCTTCTTCCTGCCGGGAAATTACAGTGATATGTGCCCGTCCAAATGCCTAACAGCTACTCTCTCATTGGATCTCCCTCTTCCCTTTCATCCTCTGCCAAATTGGCAACCTGTGCGAACCAGGAGGTTAAAGGGGCTGTCTCTCCAAGTTGGGTGGTTGATAATAAAGCAGATGGAAAGTCAAACCGGAGCACCAGGAGAGGGACTATTCGTTGAGTTTTAGAAACCTTTCGTATTCACAGTGTGTCCGTTCTCTAGGATTCCCGTACATGTTATATCTGTAGTAATATTCCCTTCAACCTGGAGAGTTGGTACCCATGGAATGTGTGCCATGCATTATTGCTTTAAATGGTCTGCATTTGTTCACCCAATCTCACCAATCCTCTCAGTCCAAAGTGTCCAGCCTTATGCCACATCCAGCTGTCGTTGTAGATAGGGTCATTCCAGGTTTCATCAGAGACCCTGAAGGAATTGTAAAGAATTTCCCAGTTTTTTTGTTTTGTTTTTGAAATTCCTTTTTATAGTGGGTTTGAGCTGATTCTCGCTGCCATGTTTATGCCAGTCTAGACACACTTGATTCCCTTACGGAGACATATCAATACATAGGTTTTAAGATTCTTACTAGTCAGATATATTCCTCTGCGGGAAATATTGGGTTTTGAGTCCCTTTCACTGAGGAAGGTGTAGGTCTTGTCTATTCCATAGTTGGTTTTTGGAACGGTACCTGTGCTTATATCAAACTCTGGTTTTATGCATCACCCCACCTCTCCTTCCCCCTTAAGCAGGCATAAGAGTGTTTTCTAAATGTGAGACACTGTTCTCTTTCCTAACTCAGTTCAAGTGTAGCCATGTTTACAGGATCTTCATAAGTGATATCTTATGATAAGTTTCTTTTTCTGTGTGACTTATTTCACTTAGAATCATCGTACCTGAATCCACCCATTTTGCTGCTACTGGTCTTATGACATTGATTTCATGGCTGAGGGATATTCCATCGTACGTAAGTACCACAATTTTTTGAACCATGTTTATATTTTCTGGGATATTTAAGGTGTACCCAAGTTGAGGTCCTTGTAAGCAGTGCAGCCCTAAATTTTGGAGTGGCTGTGTCTTTTTGATATTCAGTTTTCCAAAGGTATATTCCTTAGACTGGAAGTGCACTTGGCTCTGTAGCTCTGTTCTTTACTTGTTTTAGAGAACACAATGTACTCCTCCAGAGAGGCAGTTGGCAATTTACATCCGCCCATCAGCATAACAAGGCTCCCTGTTCTCCAGGGCCTGTCTTGCCTTTCTGGTTTTTACACATTTTGTGGATGTCCCTTTTGACCGGTGGGAAGTGATGCTTCTTTGTAGTGCAGAGTTGCATTGCCCGCTTGCTTGCTTGGCCAAAAGGGCGTATGTGTTTTCTCCTGAATATATTCAGGAGAAAACGCATTCGCCCTTTTTGGCCAAGTGCATCATTGTCGAAGTTGTGCCCCTCTTCCTGTGCTTTAAAGGCGATTCCAACGTACCTCTTGAAATCTGTTTCCTGCTATTCTGCCTCGCTTTCAAGTCCGCCTCGTTGCCTTCCCTCAACAGATTTTTGGACGATAGTTGTCCTTTATTACTCGGCCAGTTTGTGAATTGCTGTGCCCCTGAGCTCCATTTTTCAACTCGTTTTTGGTGAGCTGACCGCAAGTCCAAAATTTTGGTTCAGGATCTATACTGATTCCCGGTGGGTGGCTGAGACTTTGGTTAATTCTTCTTCCTGCCGGGAAATTACAGTGATATGTGCCCGTCCAAATGCCTAACAGCTACTCTCTCATTGGTTCTCCCTCTTCCCTTTCATCCTCTGCCAAATTGGCAACCTGTGCGAACCAGGAGGTTAAAGGGGCTGTCTCTCCAAGTTGGGAGGTTGATAATAAAGCAGATGGAAAGTCAAACCGGAGCACCAGGAGAGGGACTATTCGTTGAGTTTTAGAAACCTTTCATATTGACAGTGTGTCCGTTCTCTAGGATTCCCGTACATGTTATATCTGTAGTAATATTCCCTTCAACCTGCAGAGTTGGGACCCATGGAATGTGTGCCATGCATTATTGCTTTAAAGGGTCTGCATTTGCTCACCCAATCTCACCAATCCTCTCAATCCCAAGTGTCCAGCCTTATGCCACATCCAGCTGTCATTGTAGATAGGGTCATTTCAGGTTTCATCAGAGACCCTGAAGGAATTGTAAAGAATTTCCCAGTTTTTTTTGTTTTGTTTTTGAAATTCCTTTTTATAGTGGGTTTGAGCTGATTCTCGCTGCCATGTTTATGCCAGTCTAGACACACTTGATTCCCTTACGGAGACATATCAATACATAGGTTTTAAGATTCTTACTAGTCAGATATATTCCTCTGCGGGAAATATAGGGTTTTGAGTCCCTTTCATAGAGGAAGGTGTAGGTCTTGTCTATTCCATAGTTGGTTTTTGGAACGGTACCTGTGCTTATATCAAACTCTGGTTTTATGCATCACCCCACCTCTCCTTCCCCTTTAAGCAGGCATAAGAGTGTTTTCTAAATGTGAGACACTGTTCTCTTTCCTAACTCAGTTCAAGTGTAGCCATGTTTACAGGATCTTCATAAGTGATAACTTATGATAAGTTTCTTTTTCTCTGTGACTTATTTCACTTAGAATCATCGTACCTGAATCCACCCATTTTGCTGCTACTGGTCTTATGACATTGATTTCATGGCTGAGGGATATTCCATCGTACGTAAATACCACAATTTTTTGAACCATTTTTATATTTCCTGGGATATTTAAGGTGTACCCAAGTTGAGGTCCTTGTAAGCAGTGCAGCCCTAAATTTTGGGGTGGCTGTGTCTTTTTGATTTTCAGTTTTCCCAAGGTATATTCCCTAGACTGGAAGTGTCCTTGGCTCTGTAGCTCTGTTGTTTACTTGTTTAAGGGAACACAATGCACTCCTCCAGAGAGGCAGTTGACAATTTACATCCCGCCCATCAGCATAACAAGGCACCCTGTTCTCCAGGGCCTCTCTTGCCTTTCTGGTTTTTACACATTTTGTGGATGTCCCTTTTGACTGGTGGGAAGTGATACTTCTTTGTAGTGCAGATTTGCATTGCCCGCTTGCTTGCTTGGCCAAAAAGGGCGTATGCGTTTTCTCCTGAATATATTCAGGAGAAAACGCATACGCCCTTTTTGGCCAAGTGCATCATTGTCGAAGTTGTGCCCCTCTTCCTGTGCTTTAAAGGTGATTCCAACGTACCTCTTGAAATCTGTTTCCTGCTATTCTGCCACGCTTTCAAGTCCGCCTCATTGCCTTCCCTCAACAGATTTTTGGACGATAGTTGTCCTTTATTACTCGGCCAGTTTGTGAATTGCTGTGCCCCTGAGCTCCATTATTCAACTCGTTTTTGGTGAGCTGACCGCAAGTCCAAAATTTTGGTTCAGGATCTATACTGATTCCCGGTGGGTGGCTGCGACTTTGGTTAATTCTTCTTCCTGCCGGGAAATTACAGTGATATGTGCCCGTCCAAATGCCTAACAGCTACTCTCTCATTGGTTCTCCCTCTTCCCTTTCATCCTCTGCCAAATTGGCAACCTGTGCGAACCAGGAGGTTAAAGGGGCTGTCTCTCCAATTTGGGAGGTTGATAATAAAGCAGATGGAAAGTCAAACCGGAGCACCAGGAGAGGGACTATTCGTTGAGTTTTAGAAACCTTTCGTATTCACAGTGTGTCCGTTCTCTAGGATTCCCGTACATGTTATATCTGTAGTAATATTCCCTTCAACCTGGAGAGTTGGGACCCATGGAATGTGTGCCATGCATTATTGCTTTAAAGGGTCTGCATTTGCTCACCCAGTCTCACCAATCCTCTCAGTCCCAAGTGTCCAGCCTTATGCCACATCCAGCTGTCATTGTAGATAGGGTCATTTCAGGTTTCATCAGAGACCCTGAAGGAATTGTAAAGAATTTCCCAGTTTTTTTTGTTTTGTTTTTGAAATTCCTTTTTATAGTGGGTTTGAGCTGCTTCTCGCTGCCATGTTTATGCCAGTCTAGACACACTTGATTCCCTTACGGAGACATATCAATACATAGGTTTTAAGATTCTTACTAGTCAGATATATTCCTCTGCGGGAAATATGGGGTTTTGAGTCCCTTTCACTGAGGAAGGTGTAGGTCTTGTCTATTCCATAGTTGGTTTTTGGAATGGTACCTGTGCTTATATCAAACTCTGGTTTTATGCATCACCCCACCTCTCCTTCCCCCTTAAGCAGGCATAAGAGTGTTTTCTAAATGTGAGACACTGTTCTCTTTCCTAACTCAGTTCAAGTGTAGCCATGTTTACAGGATCTTCATAAGTGATAACTTATGATAAGTTTCTTTTTCTCTGTGACTGATTTCACTTAGAATCATCGTACCTGAATCCACCCATTTTGCTGCTACTGGTCTTATGACATTGATTTCATGGCTGAGGGATATTCCATCGTACGTAAGTACCACAATTTTTTGAACCAATTTTATATTTCCTGGGATATTTAAGGTGTACCCAAGTTGAGGTCATTGTAAGCAGTGCAGCCCTCAATTTTGGGGTGGCTCTGTCTTATTGATTTTCAGTTTTTCCCAGGTATATTCCCTAGACTGGAAGTGCCCTTGGCTCTGTAGCTCTGTTGTTTACTTGTTTTAGGGAACACAATGCACTCCTCCAGAGAGGCAGTTGGCAATTTACATCCCGCCCATCAGCATAACAAGGCTCCCTGTTCTCCAGGGCCTGTCTTGCCTTTCTGGTTTTTACACATTTTGTGGATGTCCCTTTTGACCGGTGGGAAGTGATACTTCTTTGTAGTGCAGATTTGCATTGCCCGCTTGCTTGCTTGGCCAAAAAGGGCGTATGCGTTTTCTCCTGAATATATTCAGGAGAAAACGCATACGCCCTTTTTGGCCAAGTGCATCATTGTCGAAGTTGTGCCCCTCTTCCTGTGCTTTAAAGGCGATTCCAACGTACCTCTTGAAATCTGTTTCCTGCTATTCTGCCTCGCTTTGAAGTCCGCCTCGTTGCCTTCCCTCAACAGATTTTTGGACGATAGTTGTCCTTTATTACTTGGCCAGTTTGTGAATTGCTGTGCCCCTGAGCTCCATTTTTCAACTCTTTTTTGTTGAGCTGACCGCAAGTTCAAAATTTTGGTTCAGGATCTATACTGATTCCCGGTGGGTGGCTGAGACTTTGGTTAATTCTTCTTCCTGCTGGGAAATTACAGTGATATGTGCCCGTCCAAATGCCTAACAGCTACTCTCTCATTGGTTCTCCCTCTTCCCTTTCATCCTCTGCCAAATTGGCAACCTGTGCGAACCAGGAGGTTAAAGGGGCTGTCTCTCCAAGTTGGGAGGTTGATAATAAAGCAGATGGAAAGTCAAAACGGAGCACCAGGAGAGGGACTATTCGTTGAGTTTTAGAAACCTTTCGTATTCACAGTGTGTCCGTTCTCTAAGATTCCCGTACATGTTATATCTGTAGTAATATTCCCTTCAACCTGGAGAGTTGGGACCCATGGAATGTGTGCCATGCATTATTGCTTTAAAGGGTCTGCATTTGTTCACCCAATCTCACCAATCCTCTCAGTCCCAAGTGTCCAGCCTTATGCCACATCCAGCTGTCGTTGTAGATAGGGTCATTCCAGGTTTCATCAGAGACCCTGAAGGAATTGTAAAGAATTTCCCAGTTTTTTTGTTTTGTTTTTGAAATTC
This sequence comes from Hyperoodon ampullatus, assembly GCF_949752795.1. Taxonomy (NCBI): domain Eukaryota; kingdom Metazoa; phylum Chordata; class Mammalia; order Artiodactyla; family Ziphiidae; genus Hyperoodon; species Hyperoodon ampullatus. The sequence continues at coordinate 2,455,379 of NW_027640625.1, read as the reverse complement.
GTTTTTATAGTGGGTTTGAGCTGATTCTCGCTGCCATGTTTATGCCAGTCTAGACACACTTGATTCCCTTACGGAGACATATCAATACATAGGTTTTAAGATTCTTACTAGTCAGATATATTCCTCTGCGGGAAATATGGCGTTTTAAGTCCCTTTCACTGAGGAAGGTGTAGGTCTTGTCTATTCCATAGTTGGTTTTTGGAACGGTACCTGTGCTTATATCAAACTCTGGTTTTATGCATCACCCCACCTCTCCTTCCCCCTTAAGCAGGCATAAGAGTGTTTTCTAAATGTGAGACGCTGTTCTCTTTCCTAACTCAGTTCAAGTGTAGCCATGTTTACAGGATCTTCATAAGTGATATCTTATGATAAGTTTCTTTTTCTCTGTGACTGATTTCACTTAGAATCATCGTATCTGAATCCACCCATTTTGCTGCTACTGGTCTTATGACATTGATTTCATGGCTGAGGGATATTCCATCGTACGTAAGTACCACAATTTTTTGAACCATTTTTATATTTCCTGGGATATTTAAGGTGTACCCAAGTTGAGGTCCTTGTAAGCAGTGCAGCCCTAAATTTTGGGGTGGCTGTGTCTTTTTGATATTCAGTTTTCCAAAGGTATATTCCTTAGACTGAAAGTGCCCTTGGCTCTGTAGCTCTGTTCTTTACTTGTTTTAGGGAACACAATGTACTCCTCCAGAGAGGCAGTTGGCAATTTACATCCGCCCATCAGCATAACAAGGCTCCCTGTTCTCCAGTGCCTGTCTTGTCTTTCTGGTTTTTACACATTTTGTGGATGTCCCTTTTGACCGGTGGTAAGTGATACTTCTTTGTAATGCAGATTTGCATTGCCCGATTGCTTGCTTGGCCAAAATGGGCGTATGCGTTTTCTCCTGAATATATTCAGGAGAAAACGCATACGCCCTTTTTGGCCACGTGCATCATTGCCGAAGTTGTGCCCCTCATCCGGTGCTTTAAAGGTGATTCCAACGTACCTCTTGAAATCTGTTTCCTGCTATTCTGCTTCACTTTCAAGTCCACCTCGTTGCCTTCCCTCAACAGATTTTTGGACGATGGTTGTCCTTTATTACTTGGCCAGTTTGTGAATTGCTGTGCCCCTGAGCTCCATTTTTCAACTCGTTTTTGGTGAGCTAACCGCAAGTTCAAAATTTTGGTTCAGGATCTATACTGATTCCCGGTGGGTGGCTGAGACTTTGGTTAATACTTCTTCCTGCTGGGAAACTACAGTGATATGTGCCCGTCCAAATGCCTAACAGCTACTCTCTCATTGGTTCTCCCTCTTCCCTTTCATCCTCTGCCATATTGGCAACCTGTGCGAACCAGGAGGTTAAAGGGGCTGTCTCTCCAAGTTGGGAGGTTGATAATAAAGCAGATGGAAAGTCAAACCGGAGCACCAGGAGAGGGACTATTCGTTGAGTTTTAGAAACCTTTCGTATTCACAGTGTGTCCGTTCTCTAGGTTTCCCGTACATGTTATACCTGTAGTAATATTCCCTTCAACCTGGAGAGTTGGGACCCATGGAATGGGTGCCATGCATTAATACTTTAAAGGTTCTGCATTTGTTCACCCAATCTCACCAACCCTCTCAGTCCAAGTGTCCCGCCTTATGCCACATCCAGCTGTCGTTGTAGATAGGGTCATTCCAGGTTTCATCAGAGACTCTGAAGGAATTGTAAAGAATTTCCCAGTTTTTTTGTTTTGTTTTTGAAATTCCTTTTTATAGTGGGTTTGAGCTGATTCTCGCTGCCATGTTTATGCCAGTCTAGACACACTTGGTTCCCTTACGGAGACATATCAATACATAGGTTTTAAGATTCTTACTAGTCAGATATATTCCTCTGCGGGAAATATGGGGTTTTGAGTCCCTTTCACTGAGGAAGGTGTAGGTATTGCCTATTCCATAGTTGGTTTTTGGAACGGTACCTCTGCTTATATCAAACTCTGGTTTTATGCATCACCCCACCTCTCCTTCCCCCTTAAGCAGGCATTAGAGTGTTTTCTAAATGTGAGACACTGTTCTCTTTCCTAACTCAGTTCAAGTGTAGCCATGTTTACAGGATCTTCCTAAGTGATATCTTATGATAAGTTTCTTTTTCTCTGTGACTTATTTCACTTAGAATCATCGTACCTGAATCCACCCATTTTGCTGCTACTGGTCTTATGACATTGATTTCATGGCTGAGGGATATTCCATCGTATGTAAGTACCACAATTTTTTGAACCATTTTGATATTTCCTGGGATATTTAAGGTGTACCCAAGTTGAGGTCCTTGTAAACAGTGCAGCCCTAAATTTTAGGGTGGCTGTGTCTTTTTGATTTTCAGTTTCCCAAGGTATATTCCCTAGACTGGAAGTGCCCTTGGCTCTGTAGCTCTGTTGTTTACTTGTTTTAGGGAACACAATGCACTCCTCCAGAGAGGCAGTTGGCAATTTACATCCCGCCCATCAGCATAACAAGGCTCCCTGTTCTCCAGGGCCTGTCTTGCCTTTCCGGTTTTTACACATTTTGTGTATGTCCCTTTTGACCGGTGGGAAGTGCTACTACTTTGTAGTGCAGATTTGCATTGCCCGCTTGCTTGCTTGGCCAAAAAGGGCGTATGCGTTTTCTCCTGAATATATTCACGAGAAAACGCATACGCCCTTTTTGGCCACGTGCATCATTGTCGAAGTTGTGCCGCTCTTCCTGTGCTTTAAAGGCGATTCCAACGTACCTCTTGAAATCTGTTTCCTGCTATTCTGCCTCGCTTTCAAGTCCGCCTCGTTGCCTTCCCTCAACAGATATTTGGACGATAGTTGTCCTTTAATACTCGGCCAGTTTGTGAATTGCTGTGCCCCTGAGCTCCATTTTTCAACTCGTTTTAGGTGAGCTGACCGCAAGTCCAAAATTTTGGTTCAGCACCTATACTGGTTCCCGGTGGGGGGCTGAGACTTTGGTTAATTCTTCTTCCTGCCGTGAAATTACAGTGATATGTGCCCGTCCAAATGCCTAACAGCTACTCTCTCATTGATTCTCCCTCTTCCCTTTCATCCTCTGCCAAATTGGCAACCTGTGCGAACCAGGAGGTTAAAGGGGCTGTCTCTCCAAGTTGGGAGGTTGATAGTAAAGCAGATGGAAAGTCAAACCGGAGCACCAGGAGAGGGACTATTCGTTGAGTTTTAGAAACCTTTCGTATTCACAGTGTGTCCGTTCTCTAGGTTTCCCGTACATGTTATAACTGTAGTAATATTCCCTTCAACCTGGAGAGTTGGGACACATGGAATGTGTGCCATGCATTATTGCTTTAAATGGTCTGCATTTGTTCACCCAATCTCACCAATCGTCTCAGTCCAAAGTGTCCAGTCTTATGCCACATCCAGCTGTCGTTGTAGATAGGGTCATTCCAGGTTTCATCAGAGACCCTGAAGGAATTGTAAAGAATTTCCCAGTTTTTTTGTTTTGTTTTTGAAATTCCTTTTTATAGTGGGTTTGAGCTGATTCTCGCTGCCATGTTTATGCCAGTCTAGACACACTTGATTCCCTTACGGAGACATATCAATACATAGGTTTTAAGATTCTTACTAGTCAATTATATTCCTCTGCGGGAAATATGGGATTTTGAGTCCCTTTCACTGAGGAAGGTGTACGTCCTGTCTATTCCATAGTTGGTTTTTGGAACGGTACCTGTGCTTATATCAAACTCTGGTTTTATGCATCACCCCACCTCTCCTTCCCCCTTAAGCAGGCATAAGAGTGTTTTCTAAATGTGAGACACTGTTCTCTTTCCTAACTCAGTTCAAGTGTAGCCATGTTTACAGGATCTTCATAAGTGATATCTTATGATAAGTTTCTTTTTCTGTGTTTCTTATTTCACTTAGAATCATCGTACCTGAATCCACCCATTTTACTGCTACTGGTCTTATGACATTGATTTCATGGCTGAGGGATATTCCATCGTACGTAAGTACCACAATTTTTTGAACCATTTTTATATTTCCTGGGATATTTAAGGTGTACCCTAGTTGAGGTCCTTATAAGCAGTGCAGCCCTAAATTTTGGAGTGGCTCTGTCTTATTGATTTTCAGTTTTCCCAAGGTATATTCACTAGACTGGAAGTGCCCTTGGCTCTGTAGCTCTGTTCTTTATTTGTTTTAGGGAACACACTGTACTCCTCCAGAGCTGCAGTTGGCAATTTACATCCCGCCCATCAGCATAACAAGGCTCCCTGTTCTCCAGGGCCTGTCTTGCCTTTCTGGTTTTTACACATTTTGTGGATGTCCCTTTTGACCGGTGGTAAGTGATACTTCTTTGTAGTGCAGATTTGCATTGCCCGATTGCTTGCTTGGCCAAAAAGGGCGTATGCGTTTTCTCCTGAATATATTCACGAGAAAACGCATACGCCCTTTTTGGCCACGTGCATCATTGTCGAAGTTGTGCCCCTCATCCGGTGCTTTAAAGGCGATTCCAACGTACCTCTTGAAATCAGTTTCCTGCTATTCTGCCTCGCTTTCAAGTCCGCCTCGTTGCCTTCCATCAACAGATTTTTGGACGACAGTTGTCCTTTATTACTCGGCCAGTTTGTGAATTGCTGTGCCCCTGAGCTCCATTTTTCATCTCGTTTTTGGTGAGCTGACCGCAGGTCCAAAATTTTGGTTCAGGGCCTATGCTGGTTCCCGGTGGGGGGCTGAGACTTTGGTTAATTCTTCTTCCTGCCGGGAAATTACAGTGATATGTGCCCGTCCAACTGCCTAACAGCTACTCTCTCATTGGTTCTCCCTCTTCCCTTTCATCCTCTGCCAAATTGGCAACCTGTGAGAACCAGGAGGTTAAAGGGGCTGTCTCTCCAAGTTGGGAGGTTTATAGTAAAGCAGATGGAAAGTCAAACCGGAGCACCAGGAGAGGGACTATTCGTTGAGTTTTAGAAACCTTTCGTATTCACAGTGTGTCCGTTCTCTAGGTTTCCCGTACATGTTATAACTGTAGTAATATTCCCTTCAACCTGGAGAGTTGGGACCCATGGAATGGGTGCCATGCATTAATGCTTTAAAGGTTCTGCATTTGTTCACTCAATCTCACCAATCCTCTCAGTCCAAGTGTCCCGCCTTATGCCACATCCAGCTGTCGTTGTAGATAGGGTCAGTCCAGGTTTCATCAGAGACTCTGAAGGAATTGTAAAGAATTTCCCAGGTTTTTGTTCTGTTTTTGAAATTCCTTTTTATAGTGGGTTTGAGCTGATTCTCGCTGCCATGTTTATGCCAGTCTAGACACACTTGTTTCCCTTACGGAGACATATCAATACATAGGTTTTAAGATTCTTACTAGTCAGATATATTCCTCTGCGGGAAATATGAGGTTTTGAGTCCCTTTCACTGAGGAAGGTGTAGGTCTTGCCTATTCCATAGTTGGTTTTTGGAACGGTGCCTCTGCTTATATCAAACTCTGGTTTTATGCATCACCCCACCTCTCCTTCCCCCTTAAGCAGGCATAAGAGTGTTTTCTAAATGTGAGACACTGTTCTCTTTCCTAACTCAGTTCAAGTGTAGCCATGTTTACAGGATCTTCATAAGTGATATCTTATGATAAGTTTCTTTTTCTCTGTGACTTATTTCACTTAGAATCATCGTACCTGAATCCACCCATTTTGCTGCTACTGGTCTTATGACATTGATTTCATGGCTGAGGGATATTCCATCGTATGTAAATACCACAATTTTTTGAACCATTTTTATATTTCCTGGGATATTTAAGGTGTACCCAAGTTGAGGTCCTTGTAAGCAGTGCAGCCCTAAATTTTGGGGTGGCTGTGTCTTTTTGATTTTCAGTTTTCCCAAGGTATATTCCCTAGACTGGAAGTGCCCTTGGCTCTGTAGCTCTGTTGTTTACTTGTTTTAGGGAACACAATGCACTCCTCCAGAGAGGCAGTTGGCAATTTACATCCCGCCCATCAGCATAACAAGGCTCCCTGTTCTCCAGGGCCTGTCTTGCCTTTCTGGTTTTTACACATTTTGTGGATGTCTCTTTTGACCGGTGGGAAGTGATACTTCTTTGTAGTGCAGATTTGCATTGCCCGCTTGCTTGCTTGGCCAAAAAGGGCGTATGCGTTTTCTCCTGAATATATTCAGGAGAAAACGCATACGCCCTTTTTGGCCAAGTGCATCATTGTCGAAGTTGTGCCGCTCTTCCTGTGCTTTAAAGGCGATTCCAACGTACCTCTTGAAATCTGTTTCCTGCTATTCTGCCTCGCTTTCATATCCTCCTCGTGGCCTTCCCTCAACAGATATTTGGACGATAGTTGTCCTTTATTACTCGGCCAGTTTGTGAATTGCTGTGCCCCTGAGCTCCATTTTTCAACTCGTCTTAGGTGAGCTGACCGCAAGTCCAAAATTTTGGTTCAAGACCTATACTGGTTCCCGGTGGGGGGCTGAGACTTTGGTTAATTCTTCTTCCTGCTGGGAAATTACAGTGATATGTGCCCGTCCAAATGCCTAACAGCTACTCTCTCATTGGTTCTCCCTCTTCCCTTTCATCCTCTGCCAAATTGGCAACCTGTGCGAACCAGGAGGTTAAAGGGGCTGTCTCTCCAAGTTGGGAGGTTGATAGTAAAGCAGATGGAAAGTCAAACCTGAGCACCAGGAGAGGGACTATACGTTGAGTTTTAGAAACCTTTCGTATTCACAGTGTGTCCGTTCTCTAGGTTTCCCGTACATGTTATAACTGTAGTAATATTCCCTTCAACCTGGAGAGTTGGGACCCATGGATTGTGTGTCATGCATTATTGCTTTAAATGGTCTGCATTTGTTCACCCAATCTCACCAATCCTCTCAGTCCAAAGTGTCCAGCCTTATGCCACATCCAGCTGTCGTTGTAGATAGGGTAATTCCAGGTTTCATCAGAGACCCTTAAGGAATTGTAAAGAATTTCCCAGCTTTTTGTTTTGTTTTTGAAATTCCTTTTTATAGTGGGTTTGAGCTGATTCTCGCTGCCATGTTTATGCCAGTCTAGACACACTTGATTCCCTTACGGAGACATATCAATACATAGGTTTTAAGATTCTTACTAGTCAGATATATTCCTATGCGGGAAATATGGGGTTTTGAGTTCCTTTCACTGAGGAAGGTGTAGGTCTTGTCTATTCCATAGTTGGTTTTTGGAATGGTACCTGTGCTTATATCAAACTCTGGTTTTATGCATCATCCCACCTCTCCTTCCCCCTTAAGCAGGCATAAGAGTGTTTTATAAATGTGAGACACTGTTCTCTTTCCTAACTCAGTTCAAGTGTAGCCATGTTTACAGGATCTTCATAAGTGATATCTTATGATAAGTTTCTTTTTCTGTGTGACTTATTTCACTTAGAATCATCGTACCTGAATCCACCCATTTTACTGCTACTGGTCTTATGACATTGATTTCATGGCTGAGGGATATTCCATCGTACGTACGTACCACAATTTTTTGAACCATTTTTATATTTCCTGGGATATTTAAGGTGTACCCAAGTTGAGGTCCTTGTAAGCAGTGCAGCCCTAAATTTTGGGGTGGCTCTGTCTTGTTGATTTTCAGTTTTTCCAAGGTATATTCCCTAGACTGGAAGTGCCCTTGGCTCTGTAGCTCTGTTCTTTACTTGTTTTAGGGAACACAATGTACTCGTCCAGAGACGCAGTTGGCAATTTACATCCCGCCCATCAGCATAACAAGGCTCCCTGTTCTCCAGGGCCTGTCTTGCCTTTCTGGTTTTTACACATTTTGTGGATGTCCCTTTTGACCGGTGGGAAGTGATACTTCTTTGTAGTGCAGATTTGCATTGCCCGCTTGCTTGCTTGGCCAAAAAGGGCGTATGCGTTTTCTCCTGAATATATTCACGAGAAAACGCATATGCCCTTTTTGGCCACGTGCATCATTGTCGAAGTTGTGCCGCTCTTCCTGTGCTTTAAAGGCGATTCCAACGTACCTCTTGAAATCTGTTTCCTGCTATTCTGCCTCGCTTTCAAGTCCGCCTCGTTGCCTTCCCTCAACAGATTTTTGGACGATATTTGTCCTTTATTACTCGGCCAGTTTGTGAATTGCTGTGCCCCTGAGCTCCATTTTTCAACTCGTTTTTGGTGAGCTGACCGCAACTCCAAAATTTTGGTTCAGGACCTATACTGGTTCCCGGTGGGGGGCTGAGACTTTGGTTAATTCTTCTTCCTGCCGGGAAGTTAGATTGTTATGTGCCCGTCCAAATGCCTAACAGCTACTCTCTCATTGGTTCTCCCTCTTCCCTTTCATCCTCTGCCAAATTGGAAACTTATGCGAACCAGGAGGTTAAAGGGGCTGTCTCTCCAAGTTGGGAGGTTGATAGTAAAGCAGATGGAAAGTCAAACCGGAGCACCAGGAGAGGGATTATTCGTTGAGTTTTAGAAACCTTTCGTATTCACAGTGTGTCCGTTCTCTAGGTTTCCCGTACATGTTATACCTGTAGTAATATTCCCTTCAACCTGGAGATTTGGGACCCATGGAATGGGTGCCATGCATTAATACTTTAAAGGTTCTGCATTTGTTCACCCAATCTCACCAATCCTCTCAGTCCAAGTGTCCCGCATTATGCCACATCCAGCTGTCGTTGTAGATAGGGTCATTCCAGGTTTCATCAGAGACTCTGAAGGAATTGTAAAGAATTTCCCAGTTTTTTTGTTTTGTTTTTGAAATTCCTTTTTATAGTGGGTTTGAGCTGATTCTCGCTGCCATGTTTATGCCAGTCTAGACACACTTGGTTCCCTTACGGTGACATATCAATACATAGGTTTTAAGATTCTTACTAGTCAGATATATTCCTCTGTGGGAAATATGGGGTTTTGAGTCCCTTTCACTGAGGAAGGTGTAGGTCTTGCCTATTCAATAGTTGGTTTTTGGAACGGTACCTCTGCTTATATCAAACTCTGGTTTTATGCATCACCCCACCTCTCCTTCCCCCTTAAGCAGGCATTAGAGTGTTTTCTAAATGTGAGACACTGTTCTCTTTCCTAACTCAGTTCAAGTGTAGCCATGTTTACAGGATCTTCATAAGTGATATCTTATGATAAGTTTCTTTTTCTCTGTGACTTATTTCACTTAGAATCATCGTACCTGAATCCACCCATTTTGCTGCTACTGGTCTTATGACATTGATTTCATGGCTGAGGGATATTCTATCGTATGTAAGTACCACAATTTTTTGAACCATTTTGATATTTCCTGGGATATTTAAGGTGTACCCAAGTTGAGGTCCTTGTAAGCAGTGCAGCCCTAAATTTTAGGGTGGCTGTGTCTTTTTGATTTTCAGTTTTCCCAAGGTATATTCCCTAGACTGGAAGTGCCCTTGGCTCTGTAGCTCTGTTGTTTACTTGTTTTAGGGAACACAATGCACTCCTCCAGAGAGGCAGTTGGCAATTTACATCCTGCCCATCAGCATAACAAGGCTCCCTGTTCTCCAGGGCCTGTCTTGCCTTTCTGGTTTTTAAACATTTTGTGGATGTCCCTTTTGACCGGTGGGAAGTGCTACTACTTTGTAGTGCAGATTTGCTTTGCCCGCTTGCTTGCTTGGCGAAAAAGGGCGTATGCGTTTTCTCCTGAATATATTCACGACAAAACGCATACGCCCTTTTTGGCCACGTGCATCATTGTCGAAGTTGTGCCGCTCTTCCTGTGCTTTAAAGGCGATTCCAACGTACCTCTTGAAATCTGTTTCCTGCTATTCTGCCTCGCTTTCAAGTCTGCCTCGTTGCCTTCCCTCAACAGATATTTGGACGATAGTTTTCCTTTATTACTCGGCCAGTTTGTGAATTGCTGTGCCCCTGAGCTCCATTTTTCAACTCGTTTTAGGTGAGCTGACCGCAAGTCCAAAATTTTGGTTCAGCACCTATACTGGTTCCTGGTGGGGGGCTGAGACTCTGGTTAATTCTTCTTCCTGCCGTGAAATTACAGTGATATGTGCCCGTCCAAATGCCTAACAGCTACTCTCTCATTGGTTCTCCCTCTTCCCTTTCATCCTCTCCCAAATTGGCAACCTGTGCGAACCAGGAGGTTAAAGGGGCTGTCTCTCCAAGTTGGGAGGTTGATAGTAAAGCAGATGGAAAGTCAAACCGGAGCACCAGGAGAGGGACTATTCGTTGAGTTTTAGAAACCTTTCGTATTCACAGTGTGTCCGTTCTCTAGGTTTCCCGTACATGTTATAACTGTAGTAATATTCCCTTCAACCTGGAGAGTTGGGACCCATGGAATGTGTGTCATGCATTATTGCTTTAAATGGTCTGCATTTGTTCACCCAATCTCACCAATCCTCTCAGTCCAAAGTGTCCAGCCTTATGCAACATCCAGCTGTCGTTGTAGATAGGGTCATTCCAGGTTTCATCAGAGACCCTTAAGGAATTGTAAAGAATTTCCCAGGTTTTTTGTTTTGTTTTTGAAATTCCTTTTTATAGTGGGTTTGAGCTGATTCTCGCTGCCATGTTTATGCCAGTCTAGACACACTTGATTCCCTTACGGAGACATATCAATACATAGGTTTTAAGATTCTTACTAGTCAGATATATTCCTCTGTGGGAAATATGGGGTTTTGAGTCCCTTTCACTGAGGAAGGTGTAGGTCTTGTCTATTCCATAGTTGGTTTTTGGAATGGTACCTGTGCTTATATCAAACTCTGGTTTTATGCATCATCCCACCTCTCCTTCCCCCTTAAGCAGGCATAAGAGTATTTTCTAAATGTGAGACACTGTTCTCTTTCCTAACTCAGTTCAAGTGTAGCCATGTTTACAGGATCTTCATAAGTGATATCTTATGATAAGTTTCTTTTTCTGTGTGACTTATTTCACTTAGAATCATCGTACCTGAATCCACCCATTTTACTGCTACTGGTCTTATGACATTGATTTCATGGCTGAGGGATATTCCATCGTACCTACGTACCACAATTTTTTGAACCATTTTTATATTTCCTGGGATATTTAAGGTGTACCCAAGTTGAGGTCCTTATAAGCAGTGCAGCCCTAAATTTTGGAGTGGCTCTGTCTTATTGATTTTCAGTTTTCCCAAGGTATATTCCATAGACTGGAAGTTCCCTTGGCTCTGTAGCTCTGTTCTTTACTTGTTTTAGGGAACACAATGTACTCCTCCAGAGAGGCAGTTGGCAATTTACATCCCGCCCATCAGCATAACAAGGCTCCCTGTTCTCCAGGGCCTGTCTTGCCTTTCTGGTTTTTACACATTTTGTGGATGTCCCTTTTGACCGGTGGGAAGTGATACTTCTTTGTAGTGCAGATTTGCATTGCCCGATTGCTTGCTTGGCCAAAAAGGGCGTATGCGTTTTCTCCTTAATATATTCAGGAGAAAACGCATACGCTCTTTTTGGCCACGTGCATCATTGTCGAAGTTGTGCCCCTCATCCGGTGCTTTAAAGGCGAATCCAACGTACCTCTTGAAATCTGTTTCCTGCTATTCTGCCTCGCTTTCAAGTCCGCCTCGTTGCCTTCCCTCAACAGATTTTTGGACGATAGTTGTCCTTTATTACTCGGCCAGTTTGTGAATTGCTGTGCCCCTGAGCTCCATTTTTCAACTCGTTTTTGGTGAGCTGACCGCAAGTACAAAATTTTGGTTCAGGACTTCTGCTGGTTCCCGGTGGGGGGCTGAGACTTTGGTTAATTCTTCTTCCTGCCGGGCAATTACAGTGATATGTGCCCGTCCAAATGCCTAACAGCTACTCTCTCATTGGTTCTCCCTATTCCCTTTCATCCTCTGCCAAATTGGCAACCTGTGCGAACCAGGAGGTTAAAGGGGCTGTCTCTCCAAGTTGGGAGGTTGATAGTAAAGCAGGTGGAAAGTCAAACCGGAGCACCAGGAGAGGGACTATTCGTTGAGTTTTGGAAACCTTTCGTATTCACAGTGTGTCCGTTCTCTAGGTTTCCCGTACATGTTATATCTGTAGTAATATTCCCTTCAACCTGGAGAGTTGGGACCCATGGAATGTGTGCCATGCACTATTGCTTTAAATGGTCTGCATTTGTTCACCCAATCTCACCAATCCTCTCAGTCCAAAGTGTCCAATCTTATGCCACCTCCAGCTGTCGTTGTAGATAGGGTCATTCCAGGGTTCATCAGAGACCCTGAAGGAATTGTTAAGAATTTCCCAGTTTTTTTGTTTTGTTTTTGAAATTCCTTTTTATAGTGGATTTGAGCTGATTCTCGCTGCCATGTTTATGCCTGTCTAGACACACTTGATTCCCTTACGGAGACATATCAATACATAGGGTTTAAGATTCTTACTAGTCAGATATATTCCTCTGCGGGAAATATGGGGTTTTGAGTCCCTTTCACTGAGGAAGGTGTACGTCTTGTCTATTCCATAGTTGGTTTTCGGAACGGTACCTATGCTTATATCAAACTCTGGTTTTATGCATCACCCCACCTCTCCTTCGCTGTTAAGCAGGCAAAAGAGTGTTTTCTAAATGTGAGACACTGTTCTCTTTCCTAACTCAGTTCAAGTGTAGCCATGTTTACAGGATCTTCATAAGTGATATCTTATGATAAGTTTCTTTTTCTCTGTGACTTATTTCACTTAGAATCATCGTACCTGAATCCACCCATTTTGCTGCTACTGGTCTTATGACATTCATTTCATGGCTGAGGGATATTCCATCGTATGTAAGTACCACAATTTTTTGAACCATTTTTATATTTCCTGGTATATTTAAGGTGTACCCAAGTTGAGGTCCTTGTAAGCAGTGCAGCCCTAAATTTTAGGGTGGCTGTGTCTTTTTGATTTTCAGTTTTCCCAAGGTATATTCCCTAGACTGGAAGTGCCCTTGGCTCTGTAGCTCTGTTGTTTACTTGTTTTAGGGAACACAATGCACTCCTCCAGAGAGGCAGTTGGCAATTTACATCCCGCCCATCAGCATAACAAGGCTCCCTGTTCTCCAGGGCCTGTCTTGCCTTTCTGGTTTTACACATTTTGTGGATGTCCCTTTTGACCGGTGGGAAGTGATACTTCTTTGTAGTGCAGATTTGCATTGCCCGCTTGCTTGCTTGGCCAAAAAGGGCGTATGCGTTTTCTCCTGAATATATTCACGAGAAAACGCATACGCCCTTTTTGGCCACGTGCATCATTGTCGAAGTTGTGCCGCTCTTCCTGTGCTTTAAAGGCGATTCCAACGTACCTCTTGAAATCTGTTTCCTGCTATTCTGCCTCGCTTTCAAGTCCGCCTCGTTGCCTTCCCTCAACAGATATTTGGTCGATAGTTGTCCTTTATTACTCGGCCAGTTTGTGAATTGCTGTGCCCCTGAGCTCCATTTTTCAACTCGTTTTAGGTGAGCTGACCGCAAGTCCAAAATTTTGGTTCAGCACCTATACTGGTTCCTGGTGGGGGGCTGAGACTTTGGTTAATTCTTCTTCCTGCCGTGAAATTACAGTGATATGTGCCCGTCCAAATGCCTAACAGCTACTCTCTCATTGGTTCTCCCTCTTCCCTTTCATCCTCTGCCAAATTGGCAACCTGTGCGAACCAGGAGGTTAAAGGGGCTGTCTCTCCAAGTTGGGAGGTTGATAGTAAAGCAGATGGAAAGTCAAACCAGAGCACCAGGAGAGGGACTATTCGTTGAGTTTTAGAAACCTTTCATATTGACAGTGTGTCCGTTCTCTAGGTTTCCCGTACATGTTATAACTGTAGTAATATTCCCTTCAACCTGGAGAGTTGGGACACATGGAATGGGTGCCATGCATTATTGCTTTAAATGGTCTGCATTTGTTCACCCAATCTCACCAATCCTCTCAGTCCAAAGTGTCCAGTCTTATGCCATATCCAGCTGTCGTTGTAGATAGGGTCATTCCAGGTTTCATGAGAGACCCTGAAGGAATTGTAAAGAATTTCCCAGTTTTTTTGTTTTGTTTTTGAAATTCCTTTATATAGTGGGTTTGAGCTGATTCTCGCTGCCATGTTTATGCCAGTCTAGACACACTTGATTCCCTTACGGAGACATATCAATACATAGGTTTTAAGATTCTTACTAGTCAGATATATTCCTCTGCGGGAAATATGGGATTTTGAGTCCCTTTCACTGAGGAAGGTGTAGGTCTTGTCTATTCCATAGTTGGTTTTTGAAACGGTACCTGTGCTTATATCAAACTCTGGTTTTATGCATCACCCCACCTCTCCTTCCCCCTTAAGCAGGCATAAGAGTGTTTTCTAAATGTGAGACACTGTTCTCTTTCCTAACTCAGTTCAAGTGTAGCCATGTTTACAGGATCTTCATAAGTGATATCTTATGATAAGTTTCTTTTTCTGTGTGACTTATTTCACTTAGAATCATCGTACCTGAATCCACCCATTTTACTGCTACTGGTCTTATGACATTGATTTCATGGCTGAGGGATATTCCATCGTACGTAAGTACCACAATTTTTTGAACCATTTTTATATTTCCTGGGAAATTTAAGGTGTACCCAAGTTGAGGTCCTTATAAGCAGTGCAGCCCTAAATTTTGGAGTGGCTCTGTCTTATTGATTTTCAGTTTTCCCAAGGTATATTCCCTAGACTGGAAGTGCCCTTGGCTCTGTAGCTCTGTTCTTTACTTGTTTTAGGGAACACAATGCACTCCTCCAGAGAGGCAGTTGGCAATTTACATCCCGCCCATCAGCATAACAAGGCTCCCTGTTCTCCAGGGCCTGTCTTGCCTTTCTGGTTTTTACACATTTTGTGGATGTCCCTTTTGACCGGTGGTAAGTGATACTTCTTTGTAGTGCAGATTTGCATTGCCCGATTGCTTGCTTGGCCAAGAAGGGCGTATGCGTTTTCTCCTGAATATATTCACGAGAAAACGCATACGCCCTTTTTGGCCACGTGCATCATTGTCGAAGTTGTGCCCCTCATCCGGTGCTTTAAAGGCGATTCCAACGTACCTCTTGAAATCTGTTTCCTGCTATTCTGCCTCGCTTTCAAGTCCGCCTCGTTGCCTTCCCTCAACAGATTTTTGGACGATAGTTGTCCTTTATTACTCGGCCAGTTTGTGAATTGCTGTGCCCCTGAGCTCAATTTTTCAACTCTTTTTTGGTGAGCTGACCGCAGGTCCAAAATTTTGGTTCAGGACCTATGCTGGTTCCCGGTGGGGGGCTGAGACTTTGGTTAATTCTTCTTCCTGCCGGGAAATTACAGTGATATGTGCCCGTCCAAATGCCTAACAGCTACTCTCTCATTGGTTCTCCCTCTTCCCTTTCATCCTCTGCCAAATTGGCAACCTGTGCGAACCAGGAGGTTAAAGGGTCTGTCTCTCCAAGTTGGGAGGTTGATAGTAAAGCAGATGGAAAGTCAAACCGGAGCACCAGGAGAGGGACTATTCGTTGAGTTTTAGAAACCTTTCGTATTCACAGTGTGTCCGTTCTCTAGGTTTCCCGTACATGTTATAACTGTAGTAATATTCCCTTCAACCTGGAGAGTTGGGACCCATGGAATGTGTGCCAAGCACTATTGCTTTAAATGGTCTGCATTTGTTCACCCAATCTCACCAATCCTCTCAGTCCCAAGTGTCCAGCCTTATGCCACCTCCAGCTGTCGTTGTAGATAGGGTCATTCCAGGTTTCATCAGAGACCCTGAAGGAATTGTAAAGAATTTCCCAGTTTTTTTGTTTTGTTTTTGAAATTCCTTTTTATAGTGGGTTTGAGCTGATTCTCGCTGCCATGTTTATGCCAGTCTAGACACACTTGATTCCCTTACGGAGACATATCAATACATAGGTCTTAAGATTCTTACTAGTCAGATATATTCCTCTGCGGGAAATATGGGGTTTTGAGTCCCTTTCACTGAGGAAGGTGTAGGTCTTGCCTATTCCATAGTTGGTTTTTGGAACGGTACCTGGGCTTATATCAAACTCTGTTTTTATGCATCACCCCACCTCTCCTTCCCCCTTAAGCAGGCATAAGAGTACTTTCTAAATGTGAGACACTGATCTCTTTCCTAACTCAGTTCAAGTGTAGCCATGTTTACAGGATCTTCATAAGTGATATCTTATGATAAGTTTCTTTTTCTCTGTGACTTATTTCACTTAGAATCATCGTACCTGAATCCACCCATTTTGCTGCTACTGGTCTTATGACATTGATTTCATGGCTGAGGGATATTCCATCGTACGTAAGTACCACAATTTTTTGAACCATTTTTATATTTCCTGGGATATTTAAGGTGTACCCAAGTTGAGGTCCTTGTAAGCAGTGCAGCCCTAAATTTTGGGGTGGCTGTGTCTTTTTGATTTTCAGTTTTCCCAAGGTATATTCCCTAGACTGGAAGTGCCCTTGGCTCTGTAGCTCTGTTGTTTACTTGTTTTAGGGAACACAATGCACTCCTCCAGAGAGGCAGTTGGCAATCTACATCCCGCCCAACAGCATAACAAGGCTCCCTGTTCTCCAGGGCCTGTCTTGCCTTTCTGGTTTTTACACATTTTGTGGATGTCCCTTTTGACCGGTGGGAAGTGATACTTCTTTGTAGTGCAGATTTGCATTGCCCGCTTGCTTGCTTGGCCAAAAAGGGCGTATGCGTTTTCTCCTGAATATATTCAGGAGAAAACGCATACGCCCTTTTTGGCCAAGTGCATCATTGTCGAAGTTGTGCCCCTCTTCCTGTGCTTTAAAGGCGATTCCAACGTACCTCTTGAAATCTGTTTCCTGCTATTCTGCCTCGCTTTCAAGTGCGCCTCTTGGCCTTCCCTCAACAGATATTTGGACGATAGTTGTCCTTTATTACTCGGCCAGTTTGTGAATTGCTGTGCCCCTGAGCTCCATTTTTCAACTCGTTTTAGGTGAGCTGACCGCAAGTCCAAAATTTTGGTTCAAGACCTATACTGGTTCCCGGTGGGGGGCTGAGACTTTGGTTAATTCTTCTTCCTGCCGGGAAATTACAGTGATATGTGCCCGTCCAAATGCCTAACAGCTACTCTCTCATTGGTTCTCCCTCTTCCCTTTCATCCTCTGCCAAATTGGCAACCTGTGCGAACCAGGAGGTTAAAGGGGCTGTCTCTCCAAGTTGGGAGGTTGATAGTAAAGCAGATGGAAAGTCAAACCGGAGCACCAGGAGAGGGACTATTCGTTGAGTTTTAGAAACCTTTCGTATTCACAGTGTGTCCGTTCTCTAGGTTTCCCGTACATGTTATATCTGTAGTAATATTCCCTTCAACCTGGAGAGTTGGGACCCATGGAATGTGTGTCATGCATTATTGCTTTAAATGGTCTGCATTTGTTCACCCAATCTCACCAATCCTCTCAGTCCAAAGTGTCCAGCCTTATGCCACATCCAGCTGTCGTTGTAGATAGGGTCATTCCAGGTTTCATCAGAGACCCTTAAGGAATTGTAAAGAATTTCCCAGGTTTTTTGTTTTGTTTTTGAAATTCCTTTTTATAGTGGGTTTGAGCTGATTCTCGCTGCCATGTTTATGCCAGTCTAGACACACTTGATTCCCTTACGTAGACATATCAATACATAGGTTTTAAGATTCTTACTAGTCAGATATATTCCTCTGTGGGAAATATGGGGTTTTGAGTCCCTTTCACTGAGGAAGGTGTAGGTCTTGTCTATTCCATAGTTGGTTTTTGGAATGGTACCTGTGCTTATATCAAACTCTGGTTTTATGCATCATCCCACCTCTCCTTCCCCATTAAGAAGGCATAAGAGTGTTTTCTAAATGTGAGACGCTGTTCTCTTTCCTAACTCAGTTCAAGTGTAGCCATGTTTACAGGATCTTCATAAGTGATATCTTATGATAAGTTTCTTTTTCTGTGTGACTTATTTCACTTAGAATCATCGTACATGAATCCACCCATTTTACTGCTACTGGTCTTATGACATTGATTTCATGGCTGAGGGATATTCCATCGTACCTACGTACCACAATTTTTTGAACCATTTTTATATTTCCTGGGATATTTAAGTTGTACCCAAGTTGAGGTCCTTATAAGCAGTGCAGCCCTAAATTTTGGAGTGGCTCTGTCTTATTGATTTTCAGTTTTCCCAAGGTATATTCCATAGACTGGAAGTTCCCTTGGCTCTGTAGCTCTGTTCTTTACTTGTTTTAGGGAACACAATGTACTCCTCCAGAGAGGCAGTTGGCAATTTACATCCCGCCCATCAGCATAACAAGGCTCCCTGTTCTCCAGGGCCTGTCTTGCCTTTCTGGTTTTTACACATTTTGTGGATGTCCCTTTTGACCGGTGGGAAGTGATACTTCTTTGTAGTGCAGATTTGCAATGCCCGATTGCTTGCTTGGCCAAAAAGGGCGTATGCGTTTTCTCCTTAATATATTCAGGAGAAAACGCATACGCTCTTTTTGGCCACGTGCATCATTGTCGAAGTTGTGCACCTCATCCGGTGCTTTAAAGGCGAATCCAACGTACCTCTTGAAATCTGTTTCCTGCTATTCTGCCTCGCTTTCAAGTCCGCCTCGTTGCCTTCCCTCAACAGATTTTTGGACGATAGTTGTCCTTTATTACTCGGCCAGTTTGTGAATTGCTGTGCCCCTGAGCTCCATTTTTCAACTCGTTTTTGGTGAGCTGACCGCAAGTACAAAATTTTGGTTCAGGACTTCTGCTGGTTCCCGGTGGGGGGCTGAGACTTTGGTTAATTCTTCTTCCTGCCGGGCAATTACAGTGATATGTGCCCGTCCAAATGCCTAACAGCTACTCTCTCATTGGTTCTCCCTATTCCCTTTCATCCTCTGCCAAATTGGCAACCTGTGCGAACCAGGAGGTTAAAGGGGCTGTCTCTCCAAGTTGGGAGGTTGATAGTAAAGCAGGTGGAAAGTCAAACCGGAGCACCAGGAGAGGGACTATTCGTTGAGTTTTAGAAACCTTTCGTATTCACAGTGTGTCCGTTCTCTAGGTTTCCCGTACATGTTATATCTGTAGTAATATTCCCTTCAACCTGGAGAGTTGGGACCCATGGAATGTGTGCCATGCACTATTGCTTTAAATGGTCTGCATTTGTTCACCCAATCTCACCAATCCTCTCAGTCCAAAGTGTCCAATCTTATGCCACCTCCAGCTGTCGTTGTAGATAGGGTCATTCCAGGGTTCATCAGAGACCCTGAAGGAATTGTAAAGAATTTCCCAGTTTTTTTGTTTTGTTTTTGAAATTCCTTTTTATAGTGGATTTGAGCTGATTCTCGCTGCCATGTTTATGCCTGTCTAGACACACTTGATTCCCTTACGGAGACATATCAATACATAGGATTTAAGATTCTTACTAGTCAGATATATTCCTCTGTGGGAAATATGGGGTTTTGAGTCCCTTTCACTGAGGAAGGTGTAGGTCTTGTCTATTCCATAGTTGGTTTTTGGAACGGTACCTGTGCTTATATCAAACTCTGGTTTTATGCATCACCCCACCTCTCCTTCCCCCTTAAGCAGGCAAAAGAGTGTTTTCTAAATGTGAGACACTGTTCTCTTTCCTAACTCAGTCCAAGTGTAGCCATGTTTACAGGATCTTCATAAGTGATATCTTATGATAAGTTTCTTTTTCTCTGTGACTTATTTCACTTAGAATCATCGTACCTGAATCCACCCATTTTGCTGCTACTGGTCTTATGACATTGATTTCATGGCTGAGGGATATTCCATCTTATGTAAGTACCACAATTTTTTGAACCATTTTTATATTTCCTGGGATATTTAAGGTGTACCCAAGTTGAGGTCCTTGTAAGCAGTGCAGCCCTAAATTTTAGGGTGGCTGTGTCTTTTTGATTTTCAGTTTTCCCAAGGTATATTCCCTAGACTGGAAGTGCCCTTGGCTCTGTAGCTCTGTTGTTTACTTGTTTTAGGGAACACAATGCACTCCTCCAGAGAGGCAGTTGGCAATTTACATCCCGCCCATCAGCATAACAAGGCTCCCTGTTCTCCAGGGCCTGTCTTGCCTTTCTGGTTTTTACACATTTTGTGGATGTCCCTTTTGACCGGTGGGAAGTGCTACTACTTTGTAGTGCAGATTTGCATTGCCCGCTTGCTTGCTTGGCCAAAAAGGGCGTATGCGTTTTCTCCTGAATATATTCACGAGAAAACGCATACGCCCTTTTTGGCCAAGTGCATCATTGTCGAAGTTGTGCCGCTCTTCCTGTGCTTTAAAGGCGATTCCAACGTACCTCTTGAAATCTGTTTCCTGCTATTCTGCCTCGCTTTCAAGTCCGCCTCGTTGCCTTCCCTCAACAGATATTTGGACGATAGTTGTCCTTTATTACTCGGCCAGTTTGTGAATTGCTGTGCCCCTGAGCTCCATTTTTCAACTCGTTTTAGGTGAGCTGACCGCAAGTCCAAAATTTTGGTTTAGCACCTATACTGGTTCCTGGTGGGGGGCTGAGACTTT
The DNA here is from genome assembly GCF_949752795.1 of Hyperoodon ampullatus. Lineage (NCBI taxonomy): Eukaryota > Metazoa > Chordata > Mammalia > Artiodactyla > Ziphiidae > Hyperoodon > Hyperoodon ampullatus. The sequence continues at coordinate 2,435,038 of NW_027640625.1, read as the reverse complement.
GGTTAATTCTTCTTCCTGCCGTGAAATTACAGTGATATGTGCCCGTCCAAATGCCTAACAGCTACTCTCTCATTGGTTCTCCCTCTTCCCTTTCATCCTCTGCCAAATTGGCAACCTGTGCGAACCAGGAGGTTAAAGGGGCTGTCTCTCCAAGTTGGGAGGTTGATAGTAAAGCAGATGGAAAGTCAAACCAGAGCACCAGGAGAGGGACTATTCGTTGAGTTTTAGAAACCTTTCATATTGACAGTGTGTCCGTTCTCTAGGTTTCCCGTACATGTTATAACTGTAGTAATATTCCCTTCAACCTGGAGAGTTGGGACACATGGAATGTGTGCCATGCATTATTGCTTTAAATGGTCTGCATTTGTTCACCCAATCTCACCAATCCTCTCAGTCCAAAGTGTCCAGTCTTATGCCACATCCAGCTGTCGTTGTAGATAGGGTCATTCCAGGTTTCATCAGAGACCCTGAAGGAATTGTAAAGAATTTCCCAGTTTTTTTGTTTTGTTTTTGAAATTCCTTTATATAGTGGGTTTGAGCTGATTCTCGCTGCCATGTTTATGCCAGTCTAGACACACTTGATTCCCTTACGGAGACATATCAATACATAGGTTTTAAGATTCTTACTAGTCAGATATATTCCTCTGCGGGAAATATGGGATTTTGAGTCCCTTTCACTGAGGAAGGTGTAGGTCTTGTCTATTCCATAGTTGGTTTTTGAAACGGTACCTGTGCTTATATCAAACTCTGGTTTTATGCATCACCCCACCTCTCCTTCCCCCTTAAGCAGGCATAAGAGTGTTTTCTAAATGTGAGACACTGTTCTCTTTCCTAACTCAGTTCAAGTGTAGCCATGTTTACAGGATCTTCATAAGTGATATCTTATGATAAGTTTCTTTTTCTGTGTGACTTATTTCACTTAGAATCATCGTACCTGAATCCACCCATTTTACTGCTACTGGTCTTATGACATTGATTTCATGGCTGAGGGATATTCCATCGTACGTAAGTACCACAATTTTTTGAACCATTTTTATATTTCCTGGGAAATTTAAGGTGTACCCAAGTTGAGGTCCTTATAAGCAGTGCAGCCCTAAATTTTGGAGTGGCTCTGTCTTATTGATTTTCAGTTTTCCCAAGGTATATTCCCTAGACTGGAAGTGCCCTTGGCTCTGTAGCTCTGTTCTTTACTTGTTTTAGGGAACACACTGTACTCCTCCAGAGAGGCAGTTGGCAATCTACATCCCGCCCAACAGCATAACAAGGCTCCCTGTTCTCCAGGGCCTGTCTTGCCTTTCTGGTTTTTACACATTTTGTGGATGTCCCTTTTGACCGGTGGTAAGTGATACTTCTTTGTAGTGCAGATTTGCATTGCCCGATTGCTTGCTTGGCCAAGAAGGGCGTATGCGTTTTCTCCTGAATATATTCATGAGAAAACGCATACGCCCTTTTTGGCCACGTGCATCATTGTCGAAGTTGTGCCCCTCATCCGGTGCTTTAAAGGCGATTCCAACGTACCTCTTGAAATCTGTTTCCTGCTATACTGCCTCGCTTTCAAGTCCGCCTCGTTGCCTTCCCTCAACAGATTTTTGGACGATAGTTGTCCTTTATTACTCAGCCAGTTTGTGAATTGCTGTGCCCCTGAGCTCCATTTTTCAACTCGTTTTAGGTGAGCTGACCGCAAGTCCAAAATTTTGGTTCAGGACCTATACTGGTTCCCGGTGGGTGGCTGAGACTTTGGTTAATTCTCCTTCCTGCCGGGAAATTACAGTGATATGTGCCCGTCCAAATGCCTAACAGCTACTCTCTCATTGGTTCTCCCTCTTCCCTTTCATCCTCTGCCAAATTGTCAACCTGTGCGAACCAGGAGGTTAAAGGGGCTGTCTCTCCAAGTTGGGAGGTTGATAGTAAAGCAGATGGAAAGTCAAACCGGAGCACCAGGAGAAGGACTATTCGTTGAGTTTTAGAAACCTTTCGTATTCACAGTGTGTCCGTTCTCTAGGTTTCCCGTACATGTTATAACTGTAGTAATATTCCCTTCAACCTGGAGAGTTGGGACCCATGGAATGGGTGCCATGCATTATTGCTTTAAAGGGTCTGCATTTGTTTACCCAATCTCACCAATCCTCTCAGTCCCAAGTGTCCAGCCTTATGCCACATCCAGCTGTCGTTGTAGATAGGGTCATTCCAGGATTCATCAGAGACCCTGAAGGAATTGTAAAGAATTTCCCAGTTTTTTTGTTTTGTTTTTGAAATTCCTTTTTATAGTGGGTTTGAGCTGATTCTCGCTGCCATGTTTATGCCAGTCTAGACACACTTGATTCCCTTACGGAGACATATCAATCCATAGGTTTTAAGATTATTACTAGTCAGATATATTCCTCTGCGGGAAATATGGGGTTTTAAGTCCCTTTCACTGAGGAAGGTGTAGGTCTTGTCTATTCCATAGTTGGTTTTTGGAACGGTACCTGTGCTTATATCAAACTCTGGTTTTATGCATCACCCCACCTCTCCTTCCCCCTTAAGCAGGCATAAGAGTGTTTTCTAAATGTGAGACACTGTTCTCTTTCCTAACTCAGTTCAAGTGTAGCCATGTTTACAGGATCTTCATAAGTGATATCTTATGATAAGTTTCCTTTTCTCTGTGACGTATTTCACTTAGAATCATCGTACCTGAATCCACCCATTTTACTGCTACTGGTATTATGTCATTGATTTCATGGCTGAGGTATATTCCATCGTACGTAAGTACCACAATTTTTTGAACCATTTTTATATTTCCTGGGATATTTAAGGTGTACCCAAGTTGAGGTCCTTGTAAGCAGTGCAGCCCTAAATTTTGGGGTGGCTCTGTCTTATTGATTTTCAGTTTTCCCAAGGTATATTCCCTAGACTGGAAGTGCCATTGGCTCTGTAGCTCTGTTGTTTACTTGTTTTAGGGAACACAGTGCACTCCTCCAGAGAGGCAGTTGGCAATTTACATCCCGCCCATCAGCATAACAAGGCTCCCTGTTCTCCAGGGCCTGTCTTGCCTTTCTGGTTTTTACACATTTTGTGGATGTCCCTTTTGACCGGTGGGAAGTGATACTTCTTTGTAGTGCAGATTTCCATTGCCCGCTTGCTTGCTTGGCCAAAAAGGGCGTATGCGTTTTCTCCTGAATATATTCAGGAGAAAACGCATACGCCCTTTTTGGCCAAGTGCATCATTGTCGAAGTTGTGCCCCTCTTCCTGTGCTTTAAAGGCGATTCCAACGTACCTCTTGAAATCTGTTTCCTGCTATTCTGCCTCGCTTTCAAGTCTGTCTCGTTGCCTTCCCTCAACAGATTTTTGGATGATAGTTGTCCTTTATTACTGGGCCAGTTTTTGAATTGCTGTGCCCCTGAGCTCCATTTTTCAACTCGTTTTTGGTGAGCTGACCGCAAGTCAAAAATTTTGGTTCAGGACCTATACTGGTTCCCGGTAGGTGGCTGAGACTTTGGTTAATTCTTCTTCCTGCCGGGAAATTACAGTGATATGTGCCCGTCCAAATGCCTATCAAGTACTCTCTCATTGGTTCTCCCTCTTCCCTTTCATCCTCTGCCAAATTGGCAACCAGTGCGAACCAGGAGGTTAAAGGGGCTGTCTCTCCAAGTTGGGAGGTTGATAGTAAAGCAGATGGAAAGTCAAACCGGAGCACCCGGAGAGGGACTATTCGTTGAGTTTTAGAAACCTTTCGTATTCACAGTGTGTCCGTTCTCTAGGTTTCCCGTACATGTTATAACTGTAGTAATATTCCCTTCAACCTGGAGAGTTGGGACCCATGGAATGGGTGCCATGCATTATTGCTTTAAAGGGTCTGCATTTGTTTACCCAATCTCACCAATCCTCTCAGTCCCAAGTGTCCAGCCTTATGCCACATCCAGCTGTCGTTGTAGATAGGGTCATTCCAGGATTCATCAGAGACCCTGAAGGAATTGTAAAGAATTTCCCAGTTTTTTTGTTTTGTTTTTGAAATTCCTTTTTATAGTGGATTTGAGCTGATTCTCGCTGCCATGTTTATGCCTGTCTAGACACACTTGATTCCCTTACGGAGACATATCAATACATAGGATTTAAGATTCTTACTAGTCAGATATATTCCTCTGCGGGAAATATGGGGTTTTGAGTCCCTTTCACTGAGGAAGGTGTAGGTCTTGTCTATTCCATAGTTGGTTTTTGGAACGGTACCTGTGCTTATATCAAACTCTGGTTTTATGCATCACCCCACCTCTCCTTCCCCCTTAAGCAGGCAAAAGAGTGTTTTCTAAATGTGAGACACTGTTCTCTTTCCTAACTCAGTCCAAGTGTAGCCATGTTTACAGGATCTTCATAAGTGATATCTTATGATAAGTTTCTTTTTCTCTGTGACTTATTTCACTTAGAATCATCGTACCTGAATCCACCCATTTTGCTGCTACTGGTCTTATGACATTGATTTCATGGCTGAGGGATATTCCATCGTATGTAAGTACCACAATTTTTTGAACCATTTTTATATTTCCTGGGATATTTAAGGTGTACCCAAGTTGAGGTCCTTGTAAGCAGTGCAGCCCTAAATTTTAGGGTGGCTGTGTCTTTTTGATTTTCAGTTTTCCCAAGGTATATTCCCTAGACTGGAAGTGCCCTTGGCTCTGTAGCTCTGTTGTTTACTTGTTTTAGGGAACACAATGCACTCCTCCAGAGAGGCAGTTGGCAATTTACATCCCGCCCATCAGCATAACAAGGCTCCCTGTTCTCCAGGGCCTGTCTTGCCTTTCTGGTTTTTACACATTTTGTGGATGTCCCTTTTGACCGGTGGGAAGTGCTACTACTTTGTAGTGCAGATTTGCATTGCCCGCTTGCTTGCTTGGCCAAAAAGGGCGTATGCGTTTTCTCCTGAATATATTCACGAGAAAACGCATACGCCCTTTTTGGCCAAGTGCATCATTGTCGAAGTTGTGCCGCTCTTCCTGTGCTTTAAAGGCGATTCCAACGTACCTCTTGAAATCTGTTTCCTGCTATTCTGCCTCGCTTTCAAGTCCGCCTCGTTGCCTTCCCTCAACAGATATTTGGACGATAGTTGTCCTTTATTACTCGGCCAGTTTGTGAATTGCTGTGCCCCTGAGCTCCATTTTTCAACTCGTTTTAGGTGAGCTGACCGCAAGTCCAAAATTTTGGTTTAGCACCTATACTGGTTCCTGGTGGGGGGCTGAGACTTTGGTTAATTCTTCTTCCTGCCGTGAAATTACAGTGATATGTGCCCGTCCAAATGCCTAACAGCTACTCTCTCATTGGTTCTCCCTCTTCCCTTTCATCCTCTGCCAAATTGGCAACCTGTGCGAACCAGGAGGTTAAAGGGGCTGTCTCTCCAAGTTGGGAGGTTGATAGTAAAGCAGATGGAAAGTCAAACCAGAGCACCAGGAGAGGGACTATTCGTTGAGTTTTAGAAACCTTTCATATTGACAGTGTGTCCGTTCTCTAGGTTTCCCGTACATGTTATAACTGTAGTAATATTCCCTTCAACCTGGAGAGTTGGGACACATGGAATGTGTGCCATGCATTATTGCTTTAAATGGTCTGCATTTGTTCACCCAATCTCACCAATCCTCTCAGTCCAAAGTGTCCAGTCTTATGCCACATCCAGCTGTCGTTGTAGATAGGGTCATTCCAGGTTTCATCAGAGACCCTGAAGGAATTGTAAAGAATTTCCCAGTTTTTTTGTTTTGTTTTTGAAATTCCTTTATATAGTGGGTTTGAGCTGATTCTCGCTGCCATGTTTATGCCAGTCTAGACACACTTGATTCCCTTACGGAGACATATCAATACATAGGTTTTAAGATTCTTACTAGTCAGATATATTCCTCTGCGGGAAATATGGGATTTTGAGTCCCTTTCACTGAGGAAGGTGTAGGTCTTGTCTATTCCATAGTTGGTTTTTGAAACGGTACCTGTGCTTATATCAAACTCTGGTTTTATGCATCACCCCACCTCTCCTTCCCCCTTAAGCAGGCATAAGAGTGTTTTCTAAATGTGAGACACTGTTCTCTTTCCTAACTCAGTTCAAGTGTAGCCATGTTTACAGGATCTTCATAAGTGATATCTTATGATAAGTTTCTTTTTCTGTGTGACTTATTTCACTTAGAATCATCGTACCTGAATCCACCCATTTTACTGCTACTGGTCTTATGACATTGATTTCATGGCTGAGGGATATTCCATCGTACGTAAGTACCACAATTTTTTGAACCATTTTTATATTTCCTGGGAAATTTAAGGTGTACCCAAGTTGAGGTCCTTATAAGCAGTGCAGCCCTAAATTTTGGAGTGGCTCTGTCTTATTGATTTTCAGTTTTCCCAAGGTATATTCCCTAGACTGGAAGTGCCCTTGGCTCTGTAGCTCTGTTCTTTACTTGTTTTAGGGAACACACTGTACTCCTCCAGAGAGGCAGTTGGCAATCTACATCCCGCCCAACAGCATAACAAGGCTCCCTGTTCTCCAGGGCCTGTCTTGCCTTTCTGGTTTTTACACATTTTGTGGATGTCCCTTTTGACCGGTGGTAAGTGATACTTCTTTGTAGTGCAGATTTGCATTGCCCGATTGCTTGCTTGGCCAAGAAGGGCGTATGCGTTTTCTCCTGAATATATTCATGAGAAAACGCATACGCCCTTTTTGGCCACGTGCATCATTGTCGAAGTTGTGCCCCTCATCCGGTGCTTTAAAGGCGATTCCAACGTACCTCTTGAAATCTGTTTCCTGCTATACTGCCTCGCTTTCAAGTCCGCCTCGTTGCCTTCCCTCAACAGATTTTTGGACGATAGTTGTCCTTTATTACTCAGCCAGTTTGTGAATTGCTGTGCCCCTGAGCTCCATTTTTCAACTCGTTTTAGGTGAGCTGACCGCAAGTCCAAAATTTTGGTTCAGGACCTATACTGGTTCCCGGTGGGTGGCTGAGACTTTGGTTAATTCTCCTTCCTGCCGGGAAATTACAGTGATATGTGCCCGTCCAAATGCCTAACAGCTACTCTCTCATTGGTTCTCCCTCTTCCCTTTCATCCTCTGCCAAATTGTCAACCTGTGCGAACCAGGAGGTTAAAGGGGCTGTCTCTCCAAGTTGGGAGGTTGATAGTAAAGCAGATGGAAAGTCAAACCGGAGCACCAGGAGAAGGACTATTCGTTGAGTTTTAGAAACCTTTCGTATTCACAGTGTGTCCGTTCTCTAGGTTTCCCGTACATGTTATAACTGTAGTAATATTCCCTTCAACCTGGAGAGTTGGGACCCATGGAATGGGTGCCATGCATTATTGCTTTAAAGGGTCTGCATTTGTTTACCCAATCTCACCAATCCTCTCAGTCCCAAGTGTCCAGCCTTATGCCACATCCAGCTGTCGTTGTAGATAGGGTCATTCCAGGATTCATCAGAGACCCTGAAGGAATTGTAAAGAATTTCCCAGTTTTTTTGTTTTGTTTTTGAAATTCCTTTTTATAGTGGATTTGAGCTGATTCTCGCTGCCATGTTTATGCCTGTCTAGACACACTTGATTCCCTTACGGAGACATATCAATACATAGGATTTAAGATTCTTACTAGTCAGATATATTCCTCTGTGGGAAATATGGGGTTTTGAGTCCCTTTCACTGAGGAAGGTGTAGGTCTTGTCTATTCCATAGTTGGTTTTTGGAACGGTACCTGTGCTTATATCAAACTCTGGTTTTATGCATCACCCCACCTCTCCTTCCCCCTTAAGCAGGCAAAAGAGTGTTTTCTAAATGTGAGACACTGTTCTCTTTCCTAACTCAGTCCAAGTGTAGCCATGTTTACAGGATCTTCATAAGTGATATCTTATGATAAGTTTCTTTTTCTCTGTGACTTATTTCACTTAGAATCATCGTACCTGAATCCACCCATTTTGCTGCTACTGGTCTTATGACATTGATTTCATGGCTGAGGGATATTCCATCGTATGTAAGTACCACAATTTTTTGAACCATTTTTATATTTCCTGGGATATTTAAGGTGTACCCAAGTTGAGGTCCTTGTAAGCAGTGCAGCCCTAAATTTTAGGGTGGCTGTGTCTTTTTGATTTTCAGTTTTCCCAAGGTATATTCCCTAGACTGGAAGTGCCCTTGGCTCTGTAGCTCTGTTGTTTACTTGTTTTAGGGAACACAATGCACTCCTCCAGAGAGGCAGTTGGCAATTTACATCCCGCCCATCAGCATAACAAGGCTCCCTGTTCTCCAGGGCCTGTCTTGCCTTTCTGGTTTTTACACATTTTGTGGATGTCCCTTTTGACCGGTGGGAAGTGCTACTACTTTGTAGTGCAGATTTGCATTGCCCGCTTGCTTGCTTGGCCAAAAAGGGCGTATGCGTTTTCTCCTGAATATATTCACGAGAAAACGCATACGCCCTTTTTGGCCAAGTGCATCATTGTCGAAGTTGTGCCGCTCTTCCTGTGCTTTAAAGGCGATTCCAACGTACCTCTTGAAATCTGTTTCCTGCTATTCTGCCTCGCTTTCAAGTCCGCCTCGTTGCCTTCCCTCAACAGATATTTGGACGATAGTTGTCCTTTATTACTCGGCCAGTTTGTGAATTGCTGTGCCCCTGAGCTCCATTTTTCAACTCGTTTTAGGTGAGCTGACCGCAAGTCCAAAATTTTGGTTTAGCACCTATACTGGTTCCTGGTGGGGGGCTGAGACTTTGGTTAATTCTTCTTCCTGCCGTGAAATTACAGTGATATGTGCCCGTCCAAATGCCTAACAGCTACTCTCTCATTGGTTCTCCCTCTTCCCTTTCATCCTCTGCCAAATTGGCAACCTGTGCGAACCAGGAGGTTAAAGGGGCTGTCTCTCCAAGTTGGGAGGTTGATAGTAAAGCAGATGGAAAGTCAAACCAGAGCACCAGGAGAGGGACTATTCGTTGAGTTTTAGAAACCTTTCATATTGACAGTGTGTCCGTTCTCTAGGTTTCCCGTACATGTTATAACTGTAGTAATATTCCCTTCAACCTGGAGAGTTGGGACACATGGAATGTGTGCCATGCATTATTGCTTTAAATGGTCTGCATTTGTTCACCCAATCTCACCAATCCTCTCAGTCCAAAGTGTCCAGTCTTATGCCACATCCAGCTGTCGTTGTAGATAGGGTCATTCCAGGTTTCATCAGAGACCCTGAAGGAATTGTAAAGAATTTCCCAGTTTTTTTGTTTTGTTTTTGAAATTCCTTTATATAGTGGGTTTGAGCTGATTCTCGCTGCCATGTTTATGCCAGTCTAGACACACTTGATTCCCTTACGGAGACATATCAATACATAGGTTTTAAGATTCTTACTAGTCAGATATATTCCTCTGCGGGAAATATGGGATTTTGAGTCCCTTTCACTGAGGAAGGTGTAGGTCTTGTCTATTCCATAGTTGGTTTTTGAAACGGTACCTGTGCTTATATCAAACTCTGGTTTTATGCATCACCCCACCTCTCCTTCCCCCTTAAGCAGGCATAAGAGTGTTTTCTAAATGTGAGACACTGTTCTCTTTCCTAACTCAGTTCAAGTGTAGCCATGTTTACAGGATCTTCATAAGTGATATCTTATGATAAGTTTCTTTTTCTGTGTGACTTATTTCACTTAGAATCATCGTACCTGAATCCACCCATTTTACTGCTACTGGTCTTATGACATTGATTTCATGGCTGAGGGATATTCCATCGTACGTAAGTACCACAATTTTTTGAACCATTTTTATATTTCCTGGGAAATTTAAGGTGTACCCAAGTTGAGGTCCTTATAAGCAGTGCAGCCCTAAATTTTGGAGTGGCTCTGTCTTATTGATTTTCAGTTTTCCCAAGGTATATTCCCTAGACTGGAAGTGCCCTTGGCTCTGTAGCTCTGTTCTTTACTTGTTTTAGGGAACACACTGTACTCCTCCAGAGAGGCAGTTGGCAATCTACATCCCGCCCAACAGCATAACAAGGCTCCCTGTTCTCCAGGGCCTGTCTTGCCTTTCTGGTTTTTACACATTTTGTGGATGTCCCTTTTGACCGGTGGTAAGTGATACTTCTTTGTAGTGCAGATTTGCATTGCCCGATTGCTTGCTTGGCCAAGAAGGGCGTATGCGTTTTCTCCTGAATATATTCATGAGAAAACGCATACGCCCTTTTTGGCCACGTGCATCATTGTCGAAGTTGTGCCCCTCATCCGGTGCTTTAAAGGCGATTCCAACGTACCTCTTGAAATCTGTTTCCTGCTATACTGCCTCGCTTTCAAGTCCGCCTCGTTGCCTTCCCTCAACAGATTTTTGGACGATAGTTGTCCTTTATTACTCAGCCAGTTTGTGAATTGCTGTGCCCCTGAGCTCCATTTTTCAACTCGTTTTAGGTGAGCTGACCGCAAGTCCAAAATTTTGGTTCAGGACCTATACTGGTTCCCGGTGGGTGGCTGAGACTTTGGTTAATTCTCCTTCCTGCCGGGAAATTACAGTGATATGTGCCCGTCCAAATGCCTAACAGCTACTCTCTCATTGGTTCTCCCTCTTCCCTTTCATCCTCTGCCAAATTGTCAACCTGTGCGAACCAGGAGGTTAAAGGGGCTGTCTCTCCAAGTTGGGAGGTTGATAGTAAAGCAGATGGAAAGTCAAACCGGAGCACCAGGAGAAGGACTATTCGTTGAGTTTTAGAAACCTTTCGTATTCACAGTGTGTCCGTTCTCTAGGTTTCCCGTACATGTTATAACTGTAGTAATATTCCCTTCAACCTGGAGAGTTGGGACCCATGGAATGGGTGCCATGCATTATTGCTTTAAAGGGTCTGCATTTGTTTACCCAATCTCACCAATCCTCTCAGTCCCAAGTGTCCAGCCTTATGCCACATCCAGCTGTCGTTGTAGATAGGGTCATTCCAGGATTCATCAGAGACCCTGAAGGAATTGTAAAGAATTTCCCAGTTTTTTTGTTTTGTTTTTGAAATTCCTTTTTATAGTGGATTTGAGCTGATTCTCGCTGCCATGTTTATGCCTGTCTAGACACACTTGATTCCCTTACGGAGACATATCAATACATAGGATTTAAGATTCTTACTAGTCAGATATATTCCTCTGCGGGAAATATGGGGTTTTGAGTCCCTTTCACTGAGGAAGGTGTAGGTCTTGTCTATTCCATAGTTGGTTTTTGGAACGGTACCTGTGCTTATATCAAACTCTGGTTTTATGCATCACCCCACCTCTCCTTCCCCCTTAAGCAGGCAAAAGAGTGTTTTCTAAATGTGAGACACTGTTCTCTTTCCTAACTCAGTCCAAGTGTAGCCATGTTTACAGGATCTTCATAAGTGATATCTTATGATAAGTTTCTTTTTCTCTGTGACTTATTTCACTTAGAATCATCGTACCTGAATCCACCCATTTTGCTGCTACTGGTCTTATGACATTGATTTCATGGCTGAGGGATATTCCATCGTATGTAAGTACCACAATTTTTTGAACCATTTTTATATTTCCTGGGATATTTAAGGTGTACCCAAGTTGAGGTCCTTGTAAGCAGTGCAGCCCTAAATTTTAGGGTGGCTGTGTCTTTTTGATTTTCAGTTTTCCCAAGGTATATTCCCTAGACTGGAAGTGCCCTTGGCTCTGTAGCTCTGTTGTTTACTTGTTTTAGGGAACACAATGCACTCCTCCAGAGAGGCAGTTGGCAATTTACATCCCGCCCATCAGCATAACAAGGCTCCCTGTTCTCCAGGGCCTGTCTTGCCTTTCTGGTTTTTACACATTTTGTGGATGTCCCTTTTGACCGGTGGGAAGTGCTACTACTTTGTAGTGCAGATTTGCATTGCCCGCTTGCTTGCTTGGCCAAAAAGGGCGTATGCGTTTTCTCCTGAATATATTCACGAGAAAACGCATACGCCCTTTTTGGCCAAGTGCATCATTGTCGAAGTTGTGCCGCTCTTCCTGTGCTTTAAAGGCGATTCCAACGTACCTCTTGAAATCTGTTTCCTGCTATTCTGCCTCGCTTTCAAGTCCGCCTCGTTGCCTTCCCTCAACAGATATTTGGACGATAGTTGTCCTTTATTACTCGGCCAGTTTGTGAATTGCTGTGCCCCTGAGCTCCATTTTTCAACTCATTTTAGGTGAGCTGACCGCAAGTCCAAAATTTTGGTTTAGCACCTATACTGGTTCCTGGTGGGGGGCTGAGACTTTGGTTAATTCTTCTTCCTGCCGTGAAATTACAGTGATATGTGCCCGTCCAAATGCCTAACAGCTACTCTCTCATTGGTTCTCCCTCTTCCCTTTCATCCTCTGCCAAATTGGCAACCTGTGCGAACCAGGAGGTTAAAGGGGCTGTCTCTCCAAGTTGGGAGGTTGATAGTAAAGCAGATGGAAAGTCAAACCAGAGCACCAGGAGAGGGACTATTCGTTGAGTTTTAGAAACCTTTCATATTGACAGTGTGTCCGTTCTCTAGGTTTCCCGTACATGTTATAACTGTAGTAATATTCCCTTCAACCTGGAGAGTTGGGACACATGGAATGTGTGCCATGCATTATTGCTTTAAATGGTCTGCATTTGTTCACCCAATCTCACCAATCCTCTCAGTCCAAAGTGTCCAGTCTTATGCCACATCCAGCTGTCGTTGTAGATAGGGTCATTCCAGGTTTCATCAGAGACCCTGAAGGAATTGTAAAGAATTTCCCAGTTTTTTTGTTTTGTTTTTGAAATTCCTTTATATAGTGGGTTTGAGCTGATTCTCGCTGCCATGTTTATGCCAGTCTAGACACACTTGATTCCCTTACGGAGACATATCAATACATAGGTTTTAAGATTCTTACTAGTCAGATATATTCCTCTGCGGGAAATATGGGATTTTGAGTCCCTTTCACTGAGGAAGGTGTAGGTCTTGTCTATTCCATAGTTGGTTTTTGAAACGGTACCTGTGCTTATATCAAACTCTGGTTTTATGCATCACCCCACCTCTCCTTCCCCCTTAAGCAGGCATAAGAGTGTTTTCTAAATGTGAGACACTGTTCTCTTTCCTAACTCAGTTCAAGTGTAGCCATGTTTACAGGATCTTCATAAGTGATATCTTATGATAAGTTTCTTTTTCTGTGTGACTTATTTCACTTAGAATCATCGTACCTGAATCCACCCATTTTACTGCTACTGGTCTTATGACATTGATTTCATGGCTGAGGGATATTCCATCGTACGTAAGTACCACAATTTTTTGAACCATTTTTATATTTCCTGGGAAATTTAAGGTGTACCCAAGTTGAGGTCCTTATAAGCAGTGCAGCCCTAAATTTTGGAGTGGCTCTGTCTTATTGATTTTCAGTTTTCCCAAGGTATATTCCCTAGACTGGAAGTGCCCTTGGCTCTGTAGCTCTGTTCTTTACTTGTTTTAGGGAACACACTGTACTCCTCCAGAGAGGCAGTTGGCAATCTACATCCCGCCCAACAGCATAACAAGGCTCCCTGTTCTCCAGGGCCTGTCTTGCCTTTCTGGTTTTTACACATTTTGTGGATGTCCCTTTTGACCGGTGGTAAGTGATACTTCTTTGTAGTGCAGATTTGCATTGCCCGATTGCTTGCTTGGCCAAGAAGGGCGTATGCGTTTTCTCCTGAATATATTCATGAGAAAACGCATACGCCCTTTTTGGCCACGTGCATCATTGTCGAAGTTGTGCCCCTCATCCGGTGCTTTAAAGGCGATTCCAACGTACCTCTTGAAATCTGTTTCCTGCTATACTGCCTCGCTTTCAAGTCCGCCTCGTTGCCTTCCCTCAACAGATTTTTGGACGATAGTTGTCCTTTATTACTCAGCCAGTTTGTGAATTGCTGTGCCCCTGAGCTCCATTTTTCAACTCGTTTTAGGTGAGCTGACCGCAAGTCCAAAATTTTGGTTCAGGACCTATACTGGTTCCCGGTGGGTGGCTGAGACTTTGGTTAATTCTCCTTCCTGCCGGGAAATTACAGTGATATGTGCCCGTCCAAATGCCTAACAGCTACTCTCTCATTGGTTCTCCCTCTTCCCTTTCATCCTCTGCCAAATTGTCAACCTGTGCGAACCAGGAGGTTAAAGGGGCTGTCTCTCCAAGTTGGGAGGTTGATAGTAAAGCAGATGGAAAGTCAAACCGGAGCACCAGGAGAAGGACTATTCGTTGAGTTTTAGAAACCTTTCATATTGACAGTGTGTCCGTTCTCTAGGTTTCCCGTACATGTTATAACTGTAGTAATATTCCCTTCAACCTGGAGAGTTGGGACCCATGGAATGGGTGCCATGCATTATTGCTTTAAAGGGTCTGCATTTGTTTACCCAATCTCACCAATCCTCTCAGTCCCAAGTGTCCAGCCTTATGCCACATCCAGCTGTCGTTGTAGATAGGGTCATTCCAGGATTCATCAGAGACCCTGAAGGAATTGTAAAGAATTTCCCAGTTTTTTTGTTTTGTTTTTGAAATTCCTTTTTATAGTGGGTTTGAGCTGATTCTCGCTGCCATGTTTATGCCAGTCTAGACACACTTGATTCCCTTACGGAGACATATCAATCCATAGGTTTTAAGATTATTACTAGTCAGATATATTCCTCTGCGGGAAATATGGGGTTTTAAGTCCCTTTCACTGAGGAAGGTGTAGGTCTTGTCTATTCCATAGTTGGTTTTTGGAACGGTACCTGTGCTTATATCAAACTCTGGTTTTATGCATCACCCCACCTCTCCTTCCCCCTTAAGCAGGCATAAGAGTGTTTTCTAAATGTGAGACACTGTTCTCTTTCCTAACTCAGTTCAAGTGTAGCCATGTTTACAGGATCTTCATAAGTGATATCTTATGATAAGTTTCCTTTTCTCTGTGACGTATTTCACTTAGAATCATCGTACCTGAATCCACCCATTTTACTGCTACTGGTATTATGTCATTGATTTCATGGCTGAGGTATATTCCATCGTACGTAAGTACCACAATTTTTTGAACCATTTTTATATTTCCTGGGATATTTAAGGTGTACCCAAGTTGAGGTCCTTGTAAGCAGTGCAGCCCTAAATTTTGGGGTGGCTCTGTCTTATTGATTTTCAGTTTTCCCAAGGTATATTCCCTAGACTGGAAGTGCCATTGGCTCTGTAGCTCTGTTGTTTACTTGTTTTAGGGAACACAGTGCACTCCTCCAGAGAGGCAGTTGGCAATTTACATCCCGCCCATCAGCATAACAAGGCTCCCTGTTCTCCAGGGCCTGTCTTGCCTTTCTGGTTTTTACACATTTTGTGGATGTCCCTTTTGACCGGTGGGAAGTGATACTTCTTTGTAGTGCAGATTTCCATTGCCCGCTTGCTTGCTTGGCCAAAAAGGGCGTATGCGTTTTCTCCTGAATATATTCAGGAGAAAACGCATACGCCCTTTTTGGCCAAGTGCATCATTGTCGAAGTTGTGCCCCTCTTCCTGTGCTTTAAAGGCGATTCCAACGTACCTCTTGAAATCTGTTTCCTGCTATTCTGCCTCGCTTTCAAGTCTGTCTCGTTGCCTTCCCTCAACAGATTTTTGGATGATAGTTGTCCTTTATTACTGGGCCAGTTTTTGAATTGCTGTGCCCCTGAGCTCCATTTTTCAACTCGTTTTTGGTGAGCTGACCGCAAGTCAAAAATTTTGGTTCAGGACCTATACTGGTTCCCGGTAGGTGGCTGAGACTTTGGTTAATTCTTCTTCCTGCCGGGAAATTACAGTGATATGTGCCCGTCCAAATGCCTATCAAGTACTCTCTCATTGGTTCTCCCTCTTCCCTTTCATCCTCTGCCAAATTGGCAACCAGTGCGAACCAGGAGGTTAAAGGGGCTGTCTCTCCAAGTTGGGAGGTTGATAGTAAAGCAGATGGAAAGTCAAACCGGAGCACCCGGAGAGGGACTATTCGTTGAGTTTTAGAAACCTTTCGTATTCACAGTGTGTCCGTTCTCTAGGTTTCCCGTACATGTTATAACTGTAGTAATATTCCCTTCAACCTGGAGAGTTGGGACCCATGGAATGGGTGCCATGCATTATTGCTTTAAAGGGTCTGCATTTGTTTACCCAATCTCACCAATCCTCTCAGTCCCAAGTGTCCAGCCTTATGCCACATCCAGCTGTCGTTGTAGATAGGGTCATTCCAGGATTCATCAGAGACCCTGAAGGAATTGTAAAGAATTTCCCAGTTTTTTTGTTTTGTTTTTGAAATTCCTTTTTATAGTGGATTTGAGCTGATTCTCGCTGCCATGTTTATGCCTGTCTAGACACACTTGATTCCCTTACGGAGACATATCAATACATAGGATTTAAGATTCTTACTAGTCAGATATATTCCTCTGCGGGAAATATGGGGTTTTGAGTCCCTTTCACTGAGGAAGGTGTAGGTCTTGTCTATTCCATAGTTGGTTTTTGGAACGGTACCTGTGCTTATATCAAACTCTGGTTTTATGCATCACCCCACCTCTCCTTCCCCCTTAAGCAGGCAAAAGAGTGTTTTCTAAATGTGAGACACTGTTCTCTTTCCTAACTCAGTCCAAGTGTAGCCATGTTTACAGGATCTTCATAAGTGATATCTTATGATAAGTTTCTTTTTCTCTGTGACTTATTTCACTTAGAATCATCGTACCTGAATCCACCCATTTTGCTGCTACTGGTCTTATGACATTGATTTCATGGCTGAGGGATATTCCATCGTATGTAAGTACCACAATTTTTTGAACCATTTTTATATTTCCTGGGATATTTAAGGTGTACCCAAGTTGAGGTCCTTGTAAGCAGTGCAGCCCTAAATTTTAGGGTGGCTGTGTCTTTTTGATTTTCAGTTTTCCCAAGGTATATTCCCTAGACTGGAAGTGCCCTTGGCTCTGTAGCTCTGTTGTTTACTTGTTTTAGGGAACACAATGCACTCCTCCAGAGAGGCAGTTGGCAATTTACATCCCGCCCATCAGCATAACAAGGCTCCCTGTTCTCCAGGGCCTGTCTTGCCTTTCTGGTTTTTACACATTTTGTGGATGTCCCTTTTGACCGGTGGGAAGTGCTACTACTTTGTAGTGCAGATTTGCATTGCCCGCTTGCTTGCTTGGCCAAAAAGGGCGTATGCGTTTTCTCCTGAATATATTCACGAGAAAACGCATACGCCCTTTTTGGCCAAGTGCATCATTGTCGAAGTTGTGCCGCTCTTCCTGTGCTTTAAAGGCGATTCCAACGTACCTCTTGAAATCTGTTTCCTGCTATTCTGCCTCGCTTTCAAGTCCGCCTCGTTGCCTTCCCTCAACAGATATTTGGACGATAGTTGTCCTTTATTACTCGGCCAGTTTGTGAATTGCTGTGCCCCTGAGCTCCATTTTTCAACTCGTTTTAGGTGAGCTGACCGCAAGTCCAAAATTTTGGTTTAGCACCTATACTGGTTCCTGGTGGGGGGCTGAGACTTTGGTTAATTCTTCTTCCTGCCGTGAAATTACAGTGATATGTGCCCGTCCAAATGCCTAACAGCTACTCTCTCATTGGTTCTCCCTCTTCCCTTTCATCCTCTGCCAAATTGGCAACCTGTGCGAACCAGGAGGTTAAAGGGGCTGTCTCTCCAAGTTGGGAGGTTGATAGTAAAGCAGATGGAAAGTCAAACCAGAGCACCAGGAGAGGGACTATTCGTTGAGTTTTAGAAACCTTTCATATTGACAGTGTGTCCGTTCTCTAGGTTTCCCGTACATGTTATAACTGTAGTAATATTCCCTTCAACCTGGAGAGTTGGGACACATGGAATGTGTGCCATGCATTATTGCTTTAAATGGTCTGCATTTGTTCACCCAATCTCACCAATCCTCTCAGTCCAAAGTGTCCAGTCTTATGCCACATCCAGCTGTCGTTGTAGATAGGGTCATTCCAGGTTTCATCAGAGACCCTGAAGGAATTGTAAAGAATTTCCCAGTTTTTTTGTTTTGTTTTTGAAATTCCTTTATATAGTGGGTTTGAGCTGATTCTCGCTGCCATGTTTATGCCAGTCTAGACACACTTGATTCCCTTACGGAGACATATCAATACATAGGTTTTAAGATTCTTACTAGTCAGATATATTCCTCTGCGGGAAATATGGGATTTTGAGTCCCTTTCACTGAGGAAGGTGTAGGTCTTGTCTATTCCATAGTTGGTTTTTGAAACGGTACCTGTGCTTATATCAAACTCTGGTTTTATGCATCACCCCACCTCTCCTTCCCCCTTAAGCAGGCATAAGAGTGTTTTCTAAATGTGAGACACTGTTCTCTTTCCTAACTCAGTTCAAGTGTAGCCATGTTTACAGGATCTTCATAAGTGATATCTTATGATAAGTTTCTTTTTCTGTGTGACTTATTTCACTTAGAATCATCGTACCTGAATCCACCCATTTTACTGCTACTGGTCTTATGACATTGATTTCATGGCTGAGGGATATTCCATCGTACGTAAGTACCACAATTTTTTGAACCATTTTTATATTTCCTGGGAAATTTAAGGTGTACCCAAGTTGAGGTCCTTATAAGCAGTGCAGCCCTAAATTTTGGAGTGGCTCTGTCTTATTGATTTTCAGTTTTCCCAAGGTATATTCCCTAGACTGGAAGTGCCCTTGGCTCTGTAGCTCTGTTCTTTACTTGTTTTAGGGAACACACTGTACTCCTCCAGAGAGGCAGTTGGCAATCTACATCCCGCCCAACAGCATAACAAGGCTCCCTGTTCTCCAGGGCCTGTCTTGCCTTTCTGGTTTTTACACATTTTGTGGATGTCCCTTTTGACCGGTGGTAAGTGATACTTCTTTGTAGTGCAGATTTGCATTGCCCGATTGCTTGCTTGGCCAAGAAGGGCGTATGCGTTTTCTCCTGAATATATTCATGAGAAAACGCATACGCCCTTTTTGGCCACGTGCATCATTGTCGAAGTTGTGCCCCTCATCCGGTGCTTTAAAGGCGATTCCAACGTACCTCTTGAAATCTGTTTCCTGCTATACTGCCTCGCTTTCAAGTCCGCCTCGTTGCCTTCCCTCAACAGATTTTTGGACGATAGTTGTCCTTTATTACTCAGCCAGTTTGTGAATTGCTGTGCCCCTGAGCTCCATTTTTCAACTCGTTTTAGGTGAGCTGACCGCAAGTCCAAAATTTTGGTTCAGGACCTATACTGGTTCCCGGTGGGTGGCTGAGACTTTGGTTAATTCTCCTTCCTGCCGGGAAATTACAGTGATATGTGCCCGTCCAAATGCCTAACAGCTACTCTCTCATTGGTTCTCCCTCTTCCCTTTCATCCTCTGCCAAATTGTCAACCTGTGCGAACCAGGAGGTTAAAGGGGCTGTCTCTCCAAGTTGGGAGGTTGATAGTAAAGCAGATGGAAAGTCAAACCGGAGCACCAGGAGAAGGACTATTCGTTGAGTTTTAGAAACCTTTCGTATTCACAGTGTGTCCGTTCTCTAGGTTTCCCGTACATGTTATAACTGTAGTAATATTCCCTTCAACCTGGAGAGTTGGGACCCATGGAATGGGTGCCATGCATTATTGCTTTAAAGGGTCTGCATTTGTTTACCCAATCTCACCAATCCTCTCAGTCCCAAGTGTCCAGCCTTATGCCACATCCAGCTGTCGTTGTAGATAGGGTCATTCCAGGATTCATCAGAGACCCTGAAGGAATTGTAAAGAATTTCCCAGTTTTTTTGTTTTGTTTTTGAAATTCCTTTTTATAGTGGGTTTGAGCTGATTCTCGCTGCCATGTTTATGCCAGTCTAGACACACTTGATTCCCTTACGGAGACATATCAATCCATAGGTTTTAAGATTATTACTAGTCAGATATATTCCTCTGCGGGAAATATGGGGTTTTAAGTCCCTTTCACTGAGGAAGGTGTAGGTCTTGTCTATTCCATAGTTGGTTTTTGGAACGGTACCTGTGCTTATATCAAACTCTGGTTTTATGCATCACCCCACCTCTCCTTCCCCCTTAAGCAGGCATAAGAGTGTTTTCTAAATGTGAGACACTGTTCTCTTTCCTAACTCAGTTCAAGTGTAGCCATGTTTACAGGATCTTCATAAGTGATATCTTATGATAAGTTTCCTTTTCTCTGTGACGTATTTCACTTAGAATCATCGTACCTGAATCCACCCATTTTACTGCTACTGGTATTATGTCATTGATTTCATGGCTGAGGTATATTCCATCGTACGTAAGTACCACAATTTTTTGAACCATTTTTATATTTCCTGGGATATTTAAGGTGTACCCAAGTTGAGGTCCTTGTAAGCAGTGCAGCCCTAAATTTTGGGGTGGCTCTGTCTTATTGATTTTCAGTTTTCCCAAGGTATATTCCCTAGACTGGAAGTGCCATTGGCTCTGTAGCTCTGTTGTTTACTTGTTTTAGGGAACACAGTGCACTCCTCCAGAGAGGCAGTTGGCAATTTACATCCCGCCCATCAGCATAACAAGGCTCCCTGTTCTCCAGGGCCTGTCTTGCCTTTCTGGTTTTTACACATTTTGTGGATGTCCCTTTTGACCGGTGGGAAGTGATACTTCTTTGTAGTGCAGATTTCCATTGCCCGCTTGCTTGCTTGGCCAAAAAGGGCGTATGCGTTTTCTCCTGAATATATTCAGGAGAAAACGCATACGCCCTTTTTGGCCAAGTGCATCATTGTCGAAGTTGTGCCCCTCTTCCTGTGCTTTAAAGGCGATTCCAACGTACCTCTTGAAATCTGTTTCCTGCTATTCTGCCTCGCTTTCAAGTCTGTCTCGTTGCCTTCCCTCAACAGATTTTTGGATGATAGTTGTCCTTTATTACTGGGCCAGTTTTTGAATTGCTGTGCCCCTGAGCTCCATTTTTCAACTCGTTTTTGGTGAGCTGACCGCAAGTCAAAAATTTTGGTTCAGGACCTATACTGGTTCCCGGTAGGTGGCTGAGACTTTGGTTAATTCTTCTTCCTGCCGGGAAATTACAGTGATATGTGCCCGTCCAAATGCCTATCAAGTACTCTCTCATTGGTTCTCCCTCTTCCCTTTCATCCTCTGCCAAATTGGCAACCTGTGCGAACCAGGAGGTTAAAGGGGCTGTCTCTCCAAGTTGGGAGGTTGATAGTAAAGCAGATGGAAAGTCAAACCGGAGCACCCGGAGAGGGACTATTCGTTGAGTTTTAGAAACCTTTCGTATTCACAGTGTGTCCGTTCTCTAGGTTTCCCGTACATGTTATAACTGTAGTAATATTCCCTTCAACCTGGAGAGTTGGGACCCATGGAATGGGTGCCATGCATTATTGCTTTAAAGGGTCTGCATTTGTTTACCCAATCTCACCAATCCTCTCAGTCCCAAGTGTCCAGCCTTATGCCACATCCAGCTGTCGTTGTAGATAGGGTCATTCCAGGATTCATCAGAGACCCTGAAGGAATTGTAAAGAATTTCCCAGTTTTTTTGTTTTGTTTTTGAAATTCCTTTTTATAGTGGGTTTGAGCTGATTCTCGCTGCCATGTTTATGCCAGTCTAGACACACTTGATTCCCTTACGGAGACATATCAATCCATAGGTTTTAAGATTCTTACTAGTCAGATATATTCCTCTGCGGGAAATATGGGGTTTTAAGTCCCTTTCACTGAGGAAGGTGTAGGTCTTGTCTATTCCATAGTTGGTTTTTGGAACGGTACCTGTGCTTATATCAAAATCTGGTTTTATGCATCACCCCACCTCTCCTTCCCCCTTAAGCAGGCATAAGAGTGTTTTCTAAATGTGAGACACTGTTCTCTTTCCTAACTCAGTTCAAGTGTAGCCATGTTTACAGGATCTTCATAAGTGATATCTTATGATCAGTTTCCTTTTCTCTGTGACTTATTTCACTTAGAATCATCGTACCTGAATCCACCCATTTTACTGCTACTGGTATTATGTCATTGATTTCATGGCTGAGGTATATTCCATCGTACGTAAGTACCACAATTTTTTGAACCATTTTTATATTTCCTGGGATATTTAAGGTGTACCCAAGTTGAGGTCCTTGTAAGCAGTGCAGCCCTAAATTTTGGGGTGGCTCTGTCTTATTGATTTTCAGTTTTCCCAAGGTATATTCCCTAGACTGGAAGTGCCATTGGCTCTGTAGCTCTGTTGTTTACTTGTTTTAGGGAACACAGTGCACTCCTCCAGAGAGGCAGTTGGCAATTTACATCCCGCCCATCAGCATAACAAGGCTCCCTGTTCTCCAGGGCCTGTCTTGCCTTTCTGGTTTTTACACATTTTGTGGATGTCCCTTTTGACCGGTGGGAAGTGATACTTCTTTGTAGTGCAGATTTCCATTGCCCGCTTGCTTGCTTGGCCAAAAAGGGCGTATGCGTTTTCTCCTGAATATATTCAGGAGAAAACGCATACGCCCTTTTTGGCCAAGTGCATCATTGCCGAAGTTGTGTCCCTCTTCCTGTTCTTTAAAGGCGATTCCAACGTACCTCTTGAAATCGGTTTCCTGCTATTCTGCCTCGCTTTCAAGTCCGCCTCGTTGCCTTCCCTCAACAGATTTTTGGACGATAGTTGTCCTTTATTACTCGGCCAGTTTGTGAATTGCTGTGCCCCTGAGCTCCATTTTTCAACTCGGTTTTGGTGAGCTGACCGCAAGTACAAAATTTTGGTTCAGGACCTATACTGGTTTTCGGTGGGTGGCTGAGACTTTGTTTAATTCTTCTTCCTGCCGGGAAATTACAGTGATATGTGCCCGTCCAAATGCCTAACAGCTACTCTCTCATTGGTTCTCCCTCTTCCCTTTCATCCTCTGCCAAATTGGCAACCTGTGTGAACCAGGAGGTTAAAGGGGCTGTCTCTCCAAGTTGGGAGGTTGATAATAAAGCAGATGGAAAGTCAAACCGGAGCACCAGGAGAGGGACTATTCGTTGAGTTTTAGAAACCATTCGTATTCACAGTTTTTCCGTTCTCTAGGTTTCCCGTACATGTTATAGCTGTAGTAATATTCCCTTCAACCTGGAGAGTTGGGACCCATGGAATGTGTGCCATGCATTATTGCTTTAAAGGGTCTGCATTTGCTCACCCAATCTCACCAATCCTCTCAGTCCCAAGTGTCCAGCCTTATGCCACATCCAGCTGTCGTTGTAGATAGAGTCATTCCAGGTTTCATCAGAGACCCTGAAGGAATTGTAAAGAATTTCCCCGTTGTTTTGTTTTGGTTTTGAAATTCCTTTTTATAGTGGGTTTGAGCTGATTCTCGCTGCCATGTTTATGCCAGTCTAGACACACTTGATTCCCTTACAGAGACATATGAATACATAGGTTTTAAGATTCTTACTAGTCAGATATATTCCTCTGCGGCAAATATGGGGTTTTGAGTCCCTTTCACTGAGGAAGGTGTAGGTCTTGTCTATTCTATAGTTGGTTTTTGGAACGGTACCTGTGCTTATATCAAACTCTGGTTTTATGCATCACCTCACCTCTCCTTCCCCCTTAAGCAGTCATAAGAGTGTTTTCTAAATGTGAGACACTGTTCTCTTTCCTAACTCAGTTCAAGTGTAGCCATGTTTACAGGATCTTCATAAGTGATATCTTATGGTAAGTTTCTTTTTCTCTGTGACTTATTTCACTTAGAATCATCGTACCTGAATCCACCCATTTTGCTGCTACTGGTCTTATGACATTGATTTCATGGCTGAGGGATATTCCATCGTACATAAGTACCACAATTTTTTGAAGCATTTTTATATTTCCTGGGATATTTAAGGTGTACCCAAGTTGAGGTCCTTGTAAGCAGTGCAGACCTAAATTTTGGGGTGGCTGTGTCTTTTTGATTTTCAGTTTTCCCAAGGTATATTCCCTAGACTGGAAGTGCCCTTGGCTCTGTAGCTCTGTTGTTTACTTGTTTTAGGGAACACAATGCACTCCTCCAGAGAGGCAGTTGGCAATTTACATCCCGCCCATCAGCATAACAAGGCTCCCTGTTCTCCAGGGCCTGTCTTGCCTTTCTGGTTTTTACACATTTTGTGGATGTCCCTTTTGACCGGTGGGAAGTGATACTTCTTTGTAGTGCAGATTTGCATTGCCCGCTTGCTTGCTTGGCCATAAAGGGTGTATGCGTTTTCTCCTGAATGTATTCAGGAGAAAACGCATACGCCCTTTTTGGCCAAGTGCATCATTGTCGAAGTTGTGCCCCTCTTCCTGTGCTTTAAAGGTGATTCCAACGTACCTCTTGAAATCTGTTTCCTGCTATTCTGCCTCGCTTTCAAGTCCGCCTCGTTGCCTTCCCTCAACAGATTTTTGGACGATAGTTGTCCTTTATTACTCGGCCAGTTTGTGAATTGCTGTGCCCCTGAGCTCCATTTTTCAACTCGTTTTAGGTGAGCTGACCGCAAGTCCAAAATTTTGGTTCAGGACCTATACTGGTTCCCGGTGGGTGGCTGAGACTTTGGTTAATTCTTCTTCCTGCAGGGAAATTACAGTTTTATGTGCCCGTCCAAATGACTAACAGCTACTCTCTCATTGGTTCTCCCTCTTCCCTTTCATCCTCTGCCAAATTGGCAACCTGTGAGAACCAGGAGGTTAAAGGGGCTGTCTCTCCAAGTTCGGAGGTTGATAGTAAAGCAGGTGGAAAGTCAAACCGGAGCACCAGGAGAGGGACTATTCGTTGAGTTTTAGAAACCTTTCGTATTCACAGTGTGTCCGTTCTCTAGGTTTCCCGTACATGTTATAACTGTAGTAATATTCCCTTCAACCTGGAGAGTTTTGACCCATGGAATGGGTGCCATGCATTATTGCTTTAAAGGGTCTGCATTTGCTCACCCAATCTCACCAATCCTCTCAGTCCCAAGTGTCCAGCCTTATGCCATACCCAGCTGTCTTTGTAGATAGGGTCATTCCAGGTTTCATCATTGACCCTGAAGGAATTGTAAAGAATTTCCCAGTTTTTTTGTTTTGTTTTTGAAATTCCTTTTTATAGTGGGTTTGAGCTGATTCTCGCTGCCATGTTTAAGCCAGTCTAGACACACTTGATTCCCTTACGGAGACATATCAATACATAGGTTTTAAGATTCTTACTAGTCAGATATATTCCTCTGCGGGAAATATGGTGTTTTGAGTCCCTTTCACTGAGGAAGGTGTAGGTCTTGTCTATTCCATAGTTGGTTTTTGGAACGGTACCTGTGCTTATATCAAACTCTGGTTTTATGCATCACCCCACCTCTGCTTCCCCCTTAAGCAGGCATAAGTGTGTTTTCTAAATGTGAGACACTGTTCTCTTTCCTAACTCAGTTCAAGTGTAGCCATGTTTACAGGATCTTCATAAGTGATATCTTATGATAAGATTCTTTTTCTCTGTGACTTATTTCACTTAGAATCATCGTACCTGAATCCACCCATTTTGCTGCTACTGGTCTTATGACATTGATTTCATGGCTGAGGGATATTCCATCGTACGTAAGTACCACAATTTTTTGAACCATTTTTATATTTCCTGGGATATTTAAGGTGTATCCAAGTTGAGGTCCTTGTAAGCAGTGCAGCCCTAAAATTTGGGGTGGCTCTGTCTTATTGATTTTCAGTTTTCCCAAAGTATATTCCCTAGACTGGAAGTGCCCGTGGCTCTGTAGCTCTGTTCTTTACTTGTTTTAGGGAACACAATGTACTCCTCCAGAGAGGCAGTTGGCAATTTACATCCCGCCCATCAGCATAACAAGGCTCCCTGTTCTCCAGGTCCTGTCTTGCCTTTCCGGTTTTTACACATTTTGTGGATGTCCCTTTTGACTGGTGGGAAGTGATAATTCTTTGTAGTGCAGATTTGCATTGCCCGCTTGCTTGCTTGGCCAAAAAGGGCGTATGCGTTTTCTCCTGAATATATTCAGGAGAAAACGCATACGCCCCATTTGGCCAAGTGCATCATTGTCGAAGTTGTGCCCCTCTTCCTGTGCTTTAAAGGCGATTCCAATGTACCTCTTGAAATCTGTTTCCTGCTATACTGCCTCGCTTTCAAGTCCGCCTCGTTGCCTTCCCTCAACAGATTTTTGGACGATAGTTGTCCTTTATTACTCGGCCAGTTTGTGAACTCCTTTTAGGTGAGCTGACCGCAAGTCCAAAATTTTGGTTCAGGACCTATACTGGTTCCCGGTGGGGGGCTGAGACTTTGGTTAATTCTTCTTCCTGCCGGGAAATTACAGTGATATGTGCCCGTCCAAATGCCTAACAGCTACTCTCTCATTGGTTCTCCCTCTTCCCTTTCATCCTCTGCCAAATTGGCAACCTGTGCGAACCAGGAGGTTAAAGGGGATGTCTCTCCAAGTTGGGAGGTTGATAGTAAAGCAGATGGAAAGTCAAACCGGAGCACCAGGAGAGGGACTATTCGTTGAGTTTTAGAAACCTTTCGTATTCACAGTGTGTCCGTTCTCTAGGATTCCCGTACATGTTATATCTGTAGTAATATTCCCTTCAACCTGGAGAGTTGGGACCCATGGAATGTGTGCCATGCATTATTGCTTTAAAGGGTCTGCATTTGCTCACCCACTCTCACCAATCCTCTCAGTCCCAAGTGTCCAGCCTTTTGCCCCATCCAGCTGTCATTGTAGATAGGGTCATTCCAGGTATCATCAGAGACCCTGAAGGAATTGTAAAGAATTTCCCAGTTTTTTTTTGTTTTATTTTTGAAATTCCTTTTTATAGTGGGTTTGAGCTGATTCTCGCTGCCATGTTTATGCCAGTCTAGACACACTTGATTCCCTTATGGAGACATATCAATACATAGGTTTTAAGATTCTTACTAGTCAGATATATTCCTCTGCGGCAAATATGGGGTTTTGAGTCCCTTTCACTGAGGAAGGTGTAGGTCTTGTCTATTCCATAGTTGGTTTTTGGAATGGTACCTGTGCTTATATGAAACTCTGGTTTTATGCATCACCCCACCTCTCCTTCCCCCTTAAGCAGGCATAAGACTGTTTTCTAAATGTGAGACACTGTTCTCTTTCCTAACTCAGTTCAAGTTTAGCCATGTTTACAGGATCTTCATAAGTGATATCTTATGATAAGTTTCTTTTTCTGTGTGACTTATTTCACTTAGAATCATCGTACCTGAATCCACCCATTTTGCTGCTACAGTTCTTATGACATTGATTTCATGGCTGAGGGATATTCCATCGTACGTAAGTACCACAATTTTTTGAACCATTTTTATATTTCCTGGGATATTTAAGGTGTACCCAAGTTGAGGTCCTTGTAAGCAGTGCAGCCCTAAATTTGGGGTGGCTCTGTCTTATTGATTTTCAGTTTTCCCAAGGTATATTCCCTAGACTGGAAGTGCCCTTGGCTCTGTAGCTCTGTTCTTTACTTGTTTTAGGGAACACAATGTACTCCTCCAGAGAGGCAGTTGGCAATTTACATCCCGCCCATCAGCATAACAAGGCTCCCTGTTCTCCAGGGCCTGTCTTGCCTTTCTGGTTTTTACACATTTTGTGGATGTCCCTTTTGACCGGTGGGAAGCGATACTTCTTTATAGTGCAGATTTGCATTGCCCGCTTGCTTGCTTGGCCAAAAAGGGCGTATGCGTTTTCTCCTGAATATATTCAGGAGAAAACGCATACGCCCTTTTTGGCCAAGTGCATCATTGTCGAAGTTGTGCCTCTTTTCCTGTGCTTTAAAGGTGATTCCAACGTACCTCTTGAAATCTGTTTCCTGCTATTCTGCCTCGCTTTCAAGTCCGCCTCGTTGCCTTCCCTCAACAGATTTTTGGACGATAGTTGTCCTTTATTACTTGGCCAGTTTGTGAATTGCTGTGCCCCTGAGCTCCATTTTTCAACTCGTTTTTGGTGAGCTGACCGCAAGTCCAAAATTTTGGTTCAGGACCTATGCTGGTTCCCGTTGGGGGGCTGAGACTTTGGTTAATTCTTCTTCCTGCTGGGAAATTACAGTGATATGTGCCCGTCCAAATGCCTAACAGCTACTCTCTCATTGGTTCTCCCTCTTCCCTTTCATCCTCTGCCTAATTGGCAACCTGTGCGAACCAGGAGGTTAAAGGGGCTGTCTCTCCAAGTTGGGAGGTTGATAGTAAAGCAGGTGGAAAGTCAAACCGGAGCACCAGGAGAGGGACTATTCGTTGAGTTTTAGAAACCTTTCGTATTCACAGTGTCTCCGTTCTCTAGGTTTCCCGTACATGCTATAACTGTAGTAATATTCCCTTCAACCTGGAGAGTTGGGACCCATGGAATGGGTGCCATGCATTATTGCTTTAAAGGGTCTGCATTTGCTCACCCAATCTCACCACTCCCCTCAGTCCCAAGTGTCCAGCCTTATGCCATATCCAGCTCTCGTTGTAGATAGGGTCATTCCAGGTTTCATCATTGACCCTGAAGGAATTGTAAAGAATTTCCCAGTTTTTTTGTTTTGTTTTTGAAATTCCTTTTTATAGTGGGTTTGAGCTGATTCTCGCTGCCATGTTTATGCCAGTCTAGACACACTTGATTCCCTTACGGAGACATATCAATACATAGGTTTTAAGATTCCTACTAGTCAGATATATTCCTCTGCGGCAAATATGTGGTTTTGAGTCCGTTTTACTGAGGAAGGTGTAGGTCTTGTCTATTCCATAGTAGGTTTTTGGAATGGTACCTGTGCTTATATCAAACTCTGGTTTTATGCATCACCCCACCTCTCCTTCCCCCTTAAGCAGGCATAAGAGTGTTTTCTAAATGTGAGACACTGTTCTCTTTCCTAACTCAGTTCAAGTGTAGCCATGTTTACAGGATCTTCATAAGTGATATCTTATAATAAGTTTCTTTTTCTCTGTGACTTATTTCACTTAGAATCATCGTACCTGAATCCACCCATTTTGCTGCTACTGGTCTTATGACATTGATTTCATGGCTGAGGGATATTCCATCGTACGTAAGTACCACAATTTTTTGAACCATTTTTATATTTCCTGGGATATTTATGGTGTACCCAATTTGAGGTCCTTGTAAGCAGTGCAGCCCTAAATTTTGGGGTGGCTGTGTCTTTTAGATTTTCAGTTTTCCCAAGGTATATTCCCTAGACTGGAAGTGCCCTTGACTCTGTAGCTCTGTTGTTTACTTGTTTTAGGGAACACAATGCACTCCTCCAGAGAGGCAGTTGGCAATTTACATCCCGCCCATCAGCATAACAAGGCTCCCTGTTCTCCAGGGCCTGTCTTGCCTTTCCGGTTTTTACACATTTTGTGGATGTCCCTTTTGACCGGTGGGAAGTGATACTTCTTTGTAGTGCAGATTTGCATTGCCCGCTTGCTTGCTTGGCCAAAAAGTTCGTATGCGTTTTCTCCTGAATATATTCAGGAGAAAACGCATACGCCCCATTTGGCCAAGTGCATCATTGTCGAAGTTGTGCCCCTCTTCCTGTGCTTTAAAGGCGATTCCAACATACCTCTTGAAATCTGTTTCCTGCTATTCTGCCTCGCTTTCAAGTCCGCCTCGTTGCCTTCCCTCAACAGATTTTTGGAAGATAGTTGTCCTTTATTACTCGGCCAGTTTGTGAATTGCTGTGCCCCTGAGCTCCATTTTTCAACTCGTTTTAGGTGAGCTGACCGCAAGTCCAAAATTTTGGTTCAGGACCTATACTGGTTCCCGGTGTGGGGCTGAGACTTTGGTTAATTCTTCTTCCTGCCGGGAAATTACAGTGATATGTGCCCGTCCAAATGCCTAACAGCTACTCTCTCATTGGTTCTCCCTCTTCCCTTTCATCCTCTGACAAATTGGCAACCTGTGCGAACCAGGAGGTTAAAGGGGCTGTCTCTCCAAGTTGGGAGGTTGATAGTAAAGCAGATGGAAAGTCAAACTGGAGCACCAGGAGAGGGACTATTCGTTGAGTTTTAGAAACCTTTCGTATTCACAGTGTGTCCGTTCTCTAGGTTTCCCGTACACGTTATAACTGTAGTAATATTCCCTTCAACCTGGAGAGTTGGGACCCATGGAATGGGTGCCATGCATTATTGCTTTAAAAGGTCTGCATTTGTTCACCCAATCTCACCAATCCTCTCAGTCCCAAGTGTCCAGCCTTATGCCACATCCAGCTGTCGTTGTAGATAGGGTCTTTCCAGGTTTCATCAGAGACCCTGAAGGAATTGTAAAGAATTTCCCAGTTTTTTTGTTTTGTTTTTGAAATTCCTTTTTATAGTGGGTTTGAGCTGATTCTCGCTGTCATGTTTATGCCAGTCTAGACACACTTGATTCCCTTACGGAGACATATCAATACATAGGTTTTAAGATTCTTTCTAGTCAGATATATTCCTCTGCGGCAAATATGGGGTTTTGAGTCCCTTTCACTGAGGAAGGTGTAGGTCTTGTCTATTCCATAGTTGGTTTTTGGAATGGTACCTGTGCTTATATCAAACTCTGGTTTTATGCATCACCCCACCTCTCCTTCCCCCTTAAGCAGGCATAAGAGTGTTTTCTAAATGTGAGACACTGTTCTCTTTCCTAACTCAGTTCAAGTGTAGCCATGTTTACAGGATCTTCATAAGTGATATCTTATGATAAGTTTCTTTTTCTCTGTGACTTATTTCACTTAGAATCATCGTACCTGAATCCACCCATTTTGCTGCTACTGGTCTTATGACATTGATTTCATGGCCGAGGGATATTCCATCGTACGTAAGTACCACAATTTTTTGAACCATTTTTATATTTCCTGGGATATTTAAGGTGTACCCAAGTTGAGGTCCTTGTAAGCAGTGCAGCCCTAAATTTTGGGGTGGCTCTTTCTTATTGATCTTCAGTTTTCCCAAGGTTTATTCCCTAGACTGGAAGTGCCCTTGGCTCTGTAGCTCTGTTCTTTACTTGCTTTAGGGAACACAGTGTACTCCTCCAGAGAGGCAGTTGGCAATTTACATCCCGCCCATCAGCATAACAAGGCTCCCTGTTCTCCAGGGCCTGTCTTGACTTTCTGGTTTTTACACATTTTGTGGATGTCCCTTTGGACCGGTGGGAAGTGATCCTTCTTTCTAGTGCAGATTTGCATTGCCCGCTTGCTTGCTTGGCCAAAAAGGGCGTATGCGTTTTCTCCTGAATATATTCAGGAGAAAACGCATACGCCCTTTTTGGCCAAGTGCATCATTGTCGAAGTTGTGCCTCTCTTCCTGTGCTTTAAAGGTGATTCCAACGTACCTCTTGAAATCTGTTTCCTGCTATTCTGCCTCGCTTTCAAGTCCGCCTCGTTGCCTTCCCTCAACAGATTTTTGGACGATAGTTGTCCGTTATTACTTTGCCAGTTTGTGAATTGCTGTGCCCCTGAGCTCCATTTTTCAACTCGTTTATGGTGAGCGGACCGCAAGTCCAAAATTTTGGTTCAGGAACTGTGCTGGTTCCCGGTGGGGGGCTGAGACTTTGGTTAATTCTTCTTCCTGCCGGGAAGTTAGAGTGATATGTGCCCGTCCAAATGCCTAACAGCTACTCTCTCATTGGTTCTCCCACTTCCCTTTCATCCTCTGCCAAATTGGCAACCTGTGCGAACCAGGAGGTTAAAGGGGCTGTCTCTCCAAGTTGGGAGGTTGATAGTAAAGAAGATGGAAAGTCAAACCGGAGCACCAGGAGAGGGAATATTCGTTGAGTTTTAGAAACCTTTCGTATTCACAGTTTGTCCGTTCTCTATGTTTCCCGTACATGTTATAACTGTAGTAATATTCCCTTCAACCTGTAGAGTTGGGACCCATGGAATGGGTGCCATGCATTATTGCTTTAAAGGGTCTGCATTTGCTTACCCAATCTCACCAATCCTGTCAGTCCCAAGTGTCCAGCCTTATGCCACATCCAGCTGTCGTTGTAGATAGGGTCATTCCAGGTTTCATCAGAGACCCTGAAGGAATTGTAAAGAATTTCCCAGTTTTTTTGTTTTGTTTTTGAAATTCCTTTTTATAGTGGGTTTGAGCTGATTCTCGCTGCCATGTTTATGCCAGTCTAGAGACAATTTATTCCCTTACAGAGACATATCAATACATAGGTTTTAAGATTCTTACTAGTCAGATATATTCCTCTGCGGGAAATATGGGGTTTTGAGTCCCTTTCACTGAGGAAGGTGTACGTCTTTTCTATTCCATAGTTGGTTTTTGGAACGGTACCTATGCTTATATCAAACTCTGGTTTTATGCATCACCCCACCTCTCCTTCCCCCTTAAGCAGGCATAAGAGTGTTTTCTAAATGTGAGACACTGTTCTCTTTCCTAACTGAGTTCAAGTGTAGCCATGTTTACAGGATCTTCATAAGTGATATCTTATGATAAGTTTATTTTTCTGTGTGACATATTTCACTTAGAATCATCGTACCTGTATCCACCCATTTTGCTGCTACTGGTCTTATGACATTGATTTCATGGCTGAGGGATATTCCATCGTACGTAAGTACCACAAATTTTTGAACCATTTTTATATTTCCTGGAATATTTAAGGTGTACCCAAGTTGAGGTCCTTGTAAGCAGTGCAGCCCTAAATTTTGGGGTGGTTCTGTCTTATTGATTTTCAGTTTTCCCAAGGTATATTCCCTAGACTGGAAGTGCCCTTGGCTCTGTAGCTCTGTTGTTTACATGTTTTAGGGAACACAATGCACTCCTCCAGAGAGGCAGTTGGCAATTTACTTCCCGCCCATCAGCATAACAAGGCTCCCTGTTCTCCAGGGCCTGTCTTGCCTTTCTGGTTTTTACACATTTTGTGGATGTCCCTTTTGACTGGTGGGAGGTGATACTTCTTTGTAGTGCAGATTTGCATTGCCCGCTTGCTTGCTTGGCCAAAAAGGGCGTATGCGTTTTCTCCTGAATATATTCAGGAGAAAACACATAGGCCCTTTTTGGCCAAGTGCATCATTGTCGAAGTTGTGCCCCTCTTCCTGTGCTTTAAATGCGATTCCAACGTACCTCTTGAAATCTGTTTCCTGCTATTCTGCCTCGCTTTCAAGTCCGCCTCGTTGCCTTCCCTCAACAGATTTTTGACGATAATTGTCCTTTATTACTCGGCCAGTTTGTGTATTGCTGTGCCCCTGAGCTCCATTTTTCAACTCGTTTTTGGTGTGCTGACCGCAAGTCCAAAATTTTGGTTCAGGACCTATGCTGGTTCCCGGTGGGGGGCTGAGACTTTGGTTAATTCTTCTTCCTGCCGGGAAATCACAGTGATATGTGCCCGTCCAAATGCCTAACAGCTACACTATCATTGGTTCTCCCTCTTCCCTTTCATCCTCTGCCAAATTGGCAACCTGTGCGAAACAGGAGGTTAAAGGGGCTGTCTCTCCAAGTTGGGAGGTTGATAGTAAAGCAGGTGTAAAGTCAAACCGAAGCACCAGGAGAGGGACTGTTCGTTGAGTTTTAGAAACCTTTCGTATTCACAGTGTGTCCGTTCTCTAGGTTTCCCGTACATGTTATAACTGTAGTAATATTCCCTTCAACCTGGAGAGTTGGGACACATGGAATGGGTGCCATGCATTATTGCTTTAAAGGGTCTGCATTTGCTCACCCAATCTCACCAATCCCCTCAGTCCCAAGTGTCCAGCCTTATGCCATATCCAGCTGTCGTTGTAGATAGGGTCATTCCAGGTTTCATCATTGACCCTGAAGGAATTGTAAAGAATTTCCCAATTTTTTTGTTTTGTTTTTGAAATTCCTTTTTATAGTGGGTTTGAGCTGATTCTCGCTGCCATGTTTATGCCAGTCTAGACACACTTGATTCCCTTACGGAGACATATCAATACATAGGTTTTAAGATTCTTACTAGTCAGATATATTCCTCTGCGGGAAATATGGGGTTTTGAGTCCCTTTCACTGAGGAAGGTGTAGGTCTTGTCTATTCCATAGTTGGTTTTTGGAACGGTACCTGTGCTTATATCAAACTCTGGTTTTATGCATCACCCCACCTCTCCTTCCCCCTTAAGCAGGCATAAGAGTGTTTTCTAAATGTGAGACACTGTTCTCTTTCCTAACTGAGTTCAAGTGTAGCCATGTTTACAGGATCTTCATAAGTGATATCTTATGATAAGTTTATTTTTCTGTGTGACATATTTCACTTAGAATCATCGTACCTGTATCCACCCATTTTGCTGCTACTGGTCTTATGACATTGATTTCATGGCTGAGGGATATTCCATCGTACGTAAGTACCACAAATTTTTGAACCATTTTTATATTTCCTGGAATATTTAAGGTGTACCCAAGTTGAGGTCCTTGTAAGCAGTGCAGCCCTAAATTTTGGGGTGGTTCTGTCTTATTGATTTTCAGTTTTCCCAAGGTATATTCCCTAGACTGGAAGTGCCCTTGGCTCTGTAGCTCTGTTGTTTACATGTTTTAGGGAACACAATGCACTCCTCCAGAGAGGCAGTTGGCAATTTACTTCCCGCCCATCAGCATAACAAGGCTCCCTGTTCTCCAGGGCCTGTCTTGCCTTTCTGGTTTTTACACATTTTGTGGATGTCCCTTTTGACCGGTGGGAGGTGATACTTCTTTGTAGTGCAGATTTGCATTGCCCGCTTGCTTGCTTGGCCAAAAAGGGCGTATGCGTTTTCTCCTGAATATATTCAGGAGAAAACACATAGGCCCTTTTTGGCCAAGTGCATCATTGTCGAAGTTGTGCCCCTCTTCCTGTGCTTTAAATGCGATTCCAACGTACCTCTTGAAATCTGTTTCCTGCTATTCTGCCTCGCTTTCAAGTCCGCCTCGTTGCCTTCCCTCAACAGATTTTTGACGATAATTGTCCTTTATTACTCGGCCAGTTTGTGTATTGCTGTGCCCCTGAGCTCCATTTTTCAACTCGTTTTTGGTGTGCTGACCGCAAGTCCAAAATTTTGGTTCAGGACCTATGCTGGTTCCCGGTGGGGGGCTGAGACTTTGGTTAATTCTTCTTCCTGCCGGGAAATCACAGTGATATGTGCCCGTCCAAATGCCTAACAGCTACACTATCATTGGTTCTCCCTCTTCCCTTTCATCCTCTGCCAAATTGGCAACCTGTGCGAAACAGGAGGTTAAAGGGGCTGTCTCTCCAAGTTGGGAGGTTGATAGTAAAGCAGGTGTAAAGTCAAACCGAAGCACCAGGAGAGGGACTGTTCGTTGAGTTTTAGAAACCTTTCGTATTCACAGTGTGTCCGTTCTCTAGGTTTCCCGTACATGTTATAACTGTAGTAATATTCCCTTCAACCTGGAGAGTTGGGACACATGGAATGGGTGCCATGCATTATTGCTTTAAAGGGTCTGCATTTGCTCACCCAATCTCACCAATCCCCTCAGTCCCAAGTGTCCAGCCTTATGCCATATCCAGCTGTCGTTGTAGATAGGGTCATTCCAGGTTTCATCATTGACCCTGAAGGAATTGTAAAGAATTTCCCAATTTTTTTGTTTTGTTTTTGAAATTCCTTTTTATAGTGGGTTTGAGCTGATTCTCGCTGCCATGTTTATGCCAGTCTAGACACACTTGATTCCCTTACGGAGACATATCAATACATAGGTTTTAAGATTCTTACTAGTCAGATATATTCCTCTGCGGGAAATATGGTGTTTTGAGTCCCTTTCACTGAGGAAGGTGTAGGTCTTGTCTATTCCATAGTTGGTTTTTGGAACGGTACCTGTGCTTATATCAAACTCTGGTTTTATGCATCACCCCACCTCTCCTTCCCCCTTAAGCAGGCATAAGAGTGTTTTCTAAATGTGAGACACTGTTCTCTTTCCTAACTCAGTTCAAGTGTAGCCATGTTTACAGGATCTTCATAAGTGATATCTTATGATAAGTTTCTTTTTCTGTGTGACTTATTTCACTTAGAATCATCGTAGCTGAATCCACCCATTTTGCTGCTACTGGTCTTATGACATTGATTTCATGGCTGAGGGATATTCCATCGTACGTAAGTACCACAATTTTTTGAACCATTTTTATATTTCCTGCGATATTTAAGGTGTACCCAAGTTGAGGTCCTTGTAAGCAGTGCAGCCCTAAATTTTGGGGTGGCTCTGTCTTATTGATTTTCAGTTTTCCCAAAGTATATTCCCTAGACTGGAAGTGCCCTTGGCTCTGTAGCTCTGTTCTTTACTTGTTTTAGGGAACACAATGTACTCCTCCAGAGAGGCAGTTGGAAATTTACATCCCGCCCATCAGCATAAAAAGGCTCCCTGTACTCCAAGGCCTGTCTTGCCTTTCTGGTTTTTACACATTTTGTGGATGTCCCTTTTGACCGGTGGGAGGTGATACTTCTTTGTAGTGCAGATTTGCATTGCCCGCTTGCTTGCTTGGCCAAAAAGGGCGTATGCGTTTTCTCCTGAATATATTCGGTAGAAAACGCATACGCACTTTTTGGCCAAGTGCACCATTGTCGAAGTTGTGCCCCTCTTCCTGTGCTTTAAAGGGGATTCCAACGTACCTCTTGAAATCTGTTTCCTGCTATTCTGCCTCGCTTTCAAGTCCGCCTCGTTGCCTTCCCTCAACAGATTTTTGGACGATAGTTGTCCTTTATTACTCGGCCAGTTTGTGAATTGCTGTGCCCCTGAGCTCCATTTTTCAACTCGTTTTTGGTGAGCGGACCGCAAGTCCAAAATTTTGGTTCAGGAACTGTGCTGGTTCCCGGTGGGGGGCTGAGACTTTGGTTAATTCTTCTTCCTCCCGGGAAGTTAGAGTGATATGTGCCCGTCCAAATGCCTAACAGCTACTCTCTCATTGCTTCTCCCACTTCCCTTTCATCCTCTGCCAAATTGGCAACCTGTGCGAACCAGGAGGTTAAAGGGGCTGTCTCTCCAAGTTGGGAGGTTGATAGTAAAGAAGATGGAAAGTCAAACCAGAGCACCAGGAGAGGGAATATTCGTTGAGTTTTAGAAACCTTTCGTATTCACCGTTTGTCCGTTCTCTATGTTTCCCGTACATGTTATAACTGTAGTAATATTCCCTTCAACCTGTAGAGTTGGGACCCATGGAATGGGTGCCATGCATTATTGCTTTAAAGGGTCTGCATTTGCTCACCCAATCTCACCAATCCTGTCAGTCCCAAGTGTCCAGCCTTATGCCACATCCAGCTGTCGTTGTAGATAGGGTCATTCCAGGTTTCATCAGAGACCCTGAAGGAATTGTAAAGAATTTCCCAGTTTTTTTGTTTTGTTTTTGAAATTCCTTTTTATAGTGGGTTTGAGCTGATTCTCGCTGCCATGTTTATGCCAGTCTAGAGACAATTGATTCCCTTACAGAGACATATCAATACATAGGTTTTAAGATTCTTACTAGTCAGATATATTCCTCTGCGGGAAATATGGGGGTTTGAGTCCCTTTCACTGAGGAAGGTGTACGTCTTTTCTATTCCATAGTTGGTTTTTGGAACGGTACCTATGCTTATATCAAACTCTGGTTTTATGCATCACCCCACCTCTCCTTCCCCCTTAAGCAGGCATAAGAGTGTTTTCTAAATGTGAGACACTGTTCTCTTTCCTAACTCAGTTCAAGTGTAGCCATGTTTACAGGATCTTCATAAGTGATATCTTATGATAAGTTTATTTTTCTGTGTGACATATTTCACTTAGAATCATCGTAACTGAATCCACCCATTTTGCTGCTACTCGTCTTATGACATTGATTTCATGGCTGAGGGATATTCCATCGTACGTAAGTACCACAATTTTTTGAACCATTTTTATATTTCCTGGAATATTTAAGGTGTACCCAAGTTGAGGTCCTTGTAAGCAGTGCAGCCCTAAATTTTGGGGTGGTTCTGTCTTATTGATTTTCAGTTTTCCCAAGGTATATTCCCTAGACTGGAAGGGCCCTTGGCTCTGTAGCTCTGTTGTTTACTTGTTTTAGGGAACACAATGCACTCCTCCAGAGAGGCAGTTGGCAATTTACATCCCGCCCATCAGCATAACAAGGCTCCCTGTTCTCCAGGGCCTGTCATGCCTTTCTGGTTTTTACACATTTTGTGGATGTCCCTTTTGACCGGTGGGAGGTGATACTTCTTTGTAGTGCAGATTTGCATTTCCTGCTTGCTTGCTTGGCCAAAAAGGGCGTATGCGTTTTCTCCTGAATATATTCAGGAGAAAACACATAGGCCCTTTTTGGCCAAGTGCATCATTGTCGAAGTTGTGCCCCTCTTCCTGTGCTTTAAATGCGATTCCAACGTACCTCTGGAAATCTGTTTCCTGCTATTCTGCCTCGCTTTCAAGGCCGCCTCGTTGCCTTCCCTCAACAGATTTTTGACGATAATTGTGCTTTATTACTCGGCCAGTTTGTTTATTGCTGTGCCCCTGAGATCCATTTTTCAACTCGTTTTTGGTGTGCTGACCGCAAGTCCAAAATTTTGGTTCAGGACCTATGCTGGTTCCCGGTGGGGGGCTGAGACTTTGGTTAATTCTTCTTCCTGCCGGGAAATCACAGTGATATGTGCCCGTCCAAATGCCTAACAGCTACACTCTCATTGGTTCTCCCTCTTCCCTTTCATCCTCTGCCAAATTGGCAACCTGTGCGAAACAGGAGGTTAAAGGGGCTGTCTCTCCAAGTTGGGAGGTTGATAGTAAAGCAGGTGGAAAGTCAAACCGAAGCACCAGGAAAGGGACTATTCGTTGAATTTTAGAAACCTTTCGTATTCACAGTGTGTCCGTTCTATAGGTTTCCCATACATGTTATAACTGTAGTAATATTCCCTTCAACCTGGAGAGTTGGGACACATGGAATGGGTGCCATGCATTATTGCTTTAAAGGGTCTGCATTTGCTCACCCAATCTCACCAATCCCCTCAGTCCCAAGTGTCCAGCCTTATGCCATATCCAGCTGTCGTTGTAGATAGGGTCATTCCAGGTTTCATCATTGACCCTGAAGGAATTGTAAAGAATTTCCCAATTTTTTTGTTTTGTTTTTGAAATTCCTTTTTATAGTGGGTTTGAGCTGATTCTCGCTGCCATGTTTATGCCAGTCTAGACACACTTGATTCCCTTACGGAGACATATCAATACATAGGTTTTAAGATTCTTACTAGTCAGATATATTCCTCTGCGGGAAATATGGTGTTTTGAGTCCCTTTCACTGAGGAAGGTGTAGGTCTTGTCTATTCCATAGTTGGTTTTTGGAACGGTACCTGTGCTTATATCAAACTCTGGTTTTATGCATCACCCCACCTCTCCTTCCCCCTTAAGCAGGCATAAGAGTGTTTTCTAAATGTGAGACACTGTTCTCTTTCCTAACTCAGTTCAAGTGTAGCCATGTTTACAGGATCTTCATAAGTGATATCTTATGATAAGTTTCTTTTTCTGTGTGACTTATTTCACTTAGACTCATCGTACCTGAATCCACCCATTTTGCTGCTACTGGTCTTATGACATTGATTTCATGGCTGAGGGATATTCCATCGTACGTAAGTACGACAATTTTTTGAACCATTTTTATATTTCCTGCGATATTTAAGGTGTACCCAAGTTGAGGTCCTTGTAAGCAGTGCAGCCCTAAATTTTGTGGTGGCTCTGTCTTATTGATTTTCAGTTTTCCCAAAGTATTTTCCCGAGACTGGAAGTGCCCTTGGCTCTGTAGCTCTGTTGTTTACTTGTTTTAGGGAACACAATGCACTCCTCCAGAGAGGCAGTTGGCAATTTACATGCCGCCCATCAGCATAACAAGGCTCCCTGTTCTCCAGGGCCTGTCTTGCCTTTCTGGTTTTTACACATTTTGTGGATGTCCCTTTTGACCGGTGGGAAGTGATACTTCTTTGTAGTGCAGATTTGCATTGCCCGCTTGCTTGCTTGGCCAAAAAGGGCGTATGCGTTTTCTCCTGAATATATTCAGGAGAAAACGCATACGCCCTTTATGGCCAAGTGCATCATTGTCGAAGTTGTGCCCCTCTTCCTGTGCTTTAAAGGCGATTCCAAAGTACCTCTTGAAATCTGTTTCCTGCTATTCTGCCTCGCTTTCAAGTCCGCTTAGTAGCCTTCCCTCCACAGATTTTTGGACGATAGTTGTCCTTTATTACTCGTCCAGTTTGTGAATTGCTGTGCCCCTGAGCTCCATTTTTCAACTCGTTTTTGGTGAGCTGACCGCAAGTCCAAAATTTTGGTTCAGGAACTGTGCTGGTTCCCGGTGGGGGGCTGAGACTTTGGTTAATTCTTCTTCCTGCCGAGAAGTTA
This sequence comes from Hyperoodon ampullatus, assembly GCF_949752795.1. Taxonomy (NCBI): domain Eukaryota; kingdom Metazoa; phylum Chordata; class Mammalia; order Artiodactyla; family Ziphiidae; genus Hyperoodon; species Hyperoodon ampullatus. Next base: position 2,395,043 of record NW_027640625.1, on the reverse strand, counting down.
GAGTGATATGTGCCCGTCCAAATGCCTAACAGCTACTATCTCATTGGTTCTCCCACTTCCCTTTCATCCTCTGCCAAATTGGCAACCTGTGCGAACCAGGAGGTTAAAGGGGCTGTCTCTCCAAGTTGGTAGGTTGGTAGTAAAGAAGATGGAAAGTCAAACCGGAGCACCAGGAGAGGGACTATTCGTTGAGTTTTAGAAACCTTTCGTATTCACAGTTTGTCCGTTCTCTATGTTTCCCGTACATGTTATAACTGTAGTAATATTCCCTTCAACCTGGAGAGTTGGGACCCATGGAATGGGTGCTATGCATTATTGCTTTAAAGGGTCTGCATTTGCTCACCCAATCTCACCAATCCTGTCAGTCCCAAGTGTCCAGCCTTATGCCACATCCAGCTGTCGTTGTAGATAGGGTCATTCCAGGTTTCATCAGAGACCCTGAAGGAATTGCAAAGAATTTCCCAGTTTTTTTGTTTTGTTTTTGAAATTCCTTTTTATAGTGGGTTTGAGCTGATTCTCGCTGCCATGTTTATGCCAGTCTAGACACACTTGATTCCCTTACAGAGACATATCAATACATAGGTTTTAAGATTCTTACTAGTCAGATATATTCCTCTGCGGGAAATATGGGGTTTTGAGTCCCTTTCACTGAGGAAGGTGTACGTCTTTTCTATTCCATAGTTGGTTTTTGGAATGGTACCTATGCTTATATCAAACTCTGGTTTTATGCATCACCCCACCTCTCCTTCCCCCTTAAGCAGGCATAAGAGTGTTTTCTAAATGTGAGACACTGTTCTCTTTCCTAACTCAGTTCAAGTGTAGCCATGTTTACAGGATCTTCATAAGTGATATCTTATGATAAGTTTATTTTTCTGTGTGACATATTTCACTTAGAATCATCGTACCTGAATCCACCCATTTTGCTGCTACTCGTCTTATGACATTGATTTCATGGCTGAGGGATATTCCATCGTACGTAAGTACCACAATTTTTTGAAGCATTTTTATATTTCCTGGAATATTTAAGGTGTACCCAAGTTGAGGTCCTTGTACGCAGTGCAGCCCTAAATTTTGGGGTGGCTCTGTCTTATTGATTTTCAGTTTTCCCAAGGTATATTCCCTAGACTGGAAGTGCCCTTGGCTCTGTAGCTCTGTTGTTTACTTGTTTTAGGGAACACAATGCACTCCTCCAGAGAGGCAGTTGGCAATTTACATCCCGCCCATCAGCATAACAAGGCTCCCTGTTCTCCAGGGCCTGTCTTGCCTTTCTGGTTTTTACACATTTTGTGGATGTCCCTTTTTACCGGTGGGAGGTGATACTTCTTTGTAGTGCAGATTTGCATTGCCCGCTTGCTTGCTTGGCCAAAAAGGGCGTATGCGTTTTCTCCTGAATATATTCAGGAGAAAACGCATACGCCCTTTTTGGCCAAGTGCATCATTGTCGAAGTTGTGCCCCTCTTCCTGTGCTTTAAAGGCGATTCCAACGTACCTCTTGAAATCTGTTTCCTGCTATTCTGCCTCGCTTTCAAGTCCGCCTCGATGCCTTCCCTCAACAGATTTTTGACGATAATTGTCCTTTATTACTCGGCCAGTTTGTGTATTGCTGTGCCCCAGAGCTCCATTTTTCAACTCGTTTTTTGTGAGCTGACCGCAAGTCCAAAATTTTGGTTCAGGACCTATGCTGGTACCCGGTGGGGGGCTGAGACTTTGGTTAATTCTTCTTCCTGCCGGGAAATTACAGTGATATGTGCCCGTCCAAATGCCTAACAGCTACTCTCTCATTGGTTCTCCCTCTTCCCTTTCATCCTCTGCCAAATTGGCAACCTGTGCGACACAGGAGGTTAAAGGGGCTGTCTCTCCAAGTTGCGAGGTTGATAGTAAAGCAGGTGGAAAGTCAAACCGAAGCACCAGGAGAGGGACTCTTCGTTGAGTTTTAGAAACCTTTCGTATTCACAGTGTGTCCGTTCTCTAGGTTTCCAGTACATGTTATAACTGTAGTAATATTCCCTTCAACCTGGAGAGTTGGGACCCATGGAATGGGTGCCATGCATTATTGCTTTAAAGGGTCTGCATTTGCTCACCCAATCTCACCAATCCCCTCAGTCCCAAGTGTCCAGCCTTATGCCATATCCAGCTGTCGTTGTAGATAGGGTCATTCCAGGTTTCATCATTGACCCTGAAGGAATTGTAAAGAATTTCCCAGTTTTTTTGTTTTGTTTTTGAAATTCCTTTTTATAGTGGGTTTGAGCTGATTCTCGCTGCCATATTTATCCCAGTGTAGACACACTTGATTCCCTTACGGAGACATATCAATACATAGGTTTTAAGATTCTTACTAGTCAGATATATTCCTCTGCGGGAAATATGGTGTTTTGAGTCCCTTTCACTGAGGAAGGTGTAGGTCTTGTCTATTCCATAGTTGGTTTTTGGAACGGTACCTGTGCTTATATCAAACTCTGGTTTTATGCATCACCCCACCTCTCCTTCCCCCTTAAGCAGGCATAAGAGTGTTTTCTAAATGTGAGTCACTGTTCTCTTTCCTAACTCAGTTCAAGTGTAGCCATGTTTACAGGATCTTCATAAGTGATATCTTATGATAAGTTTCTTTTTCTGTGTGACTTATTTCACTTAGAATCATCGTAGCTAAATCCACCCATTTTGCTGCTACTGGTCTTATGACATTGATTTCATGGCTGAGGGATATTCCATCGTACGTAAGTACCACAATGTTTTGAACCATTTTTATATTTCCTGGGATATTTAAGGTGTACCCAAGTTGAGGTCCTTGTAAGCAGTGCAGCCCAAAATTTTGGGATGGCTCTGTCTTATTGATTTTCAGTTTTTCCCAGGTATATTCCCTAGACTGGCAGTGCCCTTGGCTCTGTAGCTCTGTTGTTTACTTGTTTTAGGGAACACAATGCACTCCTCCAGAGAGGCAGTTGGCAATCTACATCCCGCCCATCAGCATAACAAGGCTCCGTGTTCTCCAGGGCCTGTCTTGCCTTTCTGGTTTTTACACATTTTGTGGATGTCCCTTTTGACCGGTGGGAAGTGATACTTCTTTGTAGTGCAGATTTGCATTGCCCGCTTGCTTGCTTGGCCAAAAAGGGCGTATGCGTTTTCTCCTGAATATATTCAGGAGAAAACGCATACGCCCTTTTTGGACAAGTGCATCATTGTCGAAGTTGTGCCCTTCTTCTTGTGCTTTAAAGGAGATTCCAACGTACCTCTTGAAATCTGTTTCCTGCTATTCTGCCTCGCTTTCAAGTCCGCCTAGTTGCCTTCCCTCAACAGATTTTTGGACGATAGTTGTCCTTTATTAGTCGGCCAGTTTGTGAATTGCTGTAACCCTGAGCTCCATTTTTCAAATCGTTTTTGGTGAGCTGACCGCAAGTCCAAAATTTTGGTACAGGACCTATGCTGGTTCCCGGTGGGGGGCTGAGACTTTGGTTAAATCTTCTTCCTGCCGGGAAATTACAGTGATATGTGCCCGTCCAAATGTCTAACAGCTACTCTCTCATTGGTTCTCCCTCTTCCCTTTCATCCTCTGCCAAATTGGCAACCTGTGCGAACCAGGAGGTTAAAGGGGCTGTCTCTCCAAGTTGGGAGGTTGATAGTAAAGCAGGTGGAAAGTCAAACTGGAGCACCAGGAGAGGGACTATTCCTTGAGTTTTAGAAACCTTTCGTATTCACAGTGTGTCCGTACTCTAGGTTTCCCGTACATGTTATAACTGTAGTAATATTCCCTTCAACCGGGAGAGTTGGGACCCATGGAATGGGTGCCATGCACTATTGCTTTCAAGGGTCTGCATTTGCTCACCCAATCTCACCAATCCTCTCAGTCCCAAGTGTCCAGCCTTATGCCACATCCAGCTGTCGTTGTAGATAGGGTCATTCCAGGTTTCATCAGAGTCCCTGAAGGAATTGTAAAGAATTTCCCAGTTGTTTTGTTTTATTTTTGAAATTCCTTTTTATAGTGGGTTTGAGCTGATTCTCGCTGCCATGTTTATGCCAGTCTAGACACTCTTGATTACCTTACGGAGGCATATCAATACATAGGTTTTAAGATTCTTACTAGTCAGATATATTCCTCTGCGGGAAATATGGGGTTTTGAGTCCCTTTCACTGAGGAAGGTGTAGGTCTTGTCTATTCCATAGTTGGTTTTTGGAACGGTACCTGTGCTTATATCAAACTCTGGTTTTATGCATCACCCCACCTCTCCTTCCCCCTTAAGCAGGCATAAGAGTGTTTTCTAAATGTGAGACACTGTTCTCTTTCCTAACTCAGTTCAAGTGTAGCCATGTTTACAGGATCTTCATAAGTGATATCTTATGATAAGTTTCTTTTTCTCTGTGACTTATTTCACTTAGAATCATCGTACCTGAATCCACCCATTTTGCTGCTACTGGTCTTATGACATTGATTTCATGGCTGAGGGATATTCCATCGTACGAAAGTAACACAATTTTTTGAACCATTTTTATATTTCCTGGGATATTTAAGGTGTACCCAAGTTGAGGTCCTTGTAAGAAGTGCAGCCCTAAATTTTGGGGTGGCTCTGTCTTATTGATTTTCAGTTTTCCCAAGGTATATTCCCTAGACTGGAAGTGCCCTTGGCTCTGTAGCTCTGTTGTTTACTTGTTTTAGGGAACACAATGCACTCCTCCAGAGAGGCAGTTGGCAATTTACATCCCGCCCATCAGCATAACAAGGCTCCCTGTTCTCCAGGGCCTGTCTTGCCTTTCTGGTTTTTACACATTTTGTGGATGTCCCTTTTGACCGGTGGGAAGTGATACTTCTTTGTAGTGCAGATTTGCATTGCCCGCTTGCTTGCTTGGCCAAAAAGGGCGTATGCGTTTTCTCCTGAATATATTCAGGAGAAAACGTATACGCCCTTTTGGCCAAGTGCATCATTGTCGAAGTTTTGACCCTCTTCCTGTGCTTTAAAGGTGATTCCAACGTACTTCTTGAAATCTGTTTCCTGCTATTCTGCCTCGCTTTAAAGTCCTCCTCGTTGCTTTCCCTAAACAGATTTTTGGACGAGAGTTGTCCTTTATTACTCTGCCAGTTTGTGAATTGATGTGCCCTTGAGATCCATTTTGCAACTCGTTTTTTGTGAGCTGACCGCAAGTCCAAAATTTTGGTTCAGGACCTATGCTGGTTCCCGGTGGGTGCCTGAGACTTTGGTTAATTCTTCTTCCTTCCGGGAAGTTAGAGTGATATGTGCCCATCCAAATGCCTAACAGCTACTCTCTCATTGGTTCTCCCTCTTCCCTTTCATCCTCTGCCAAATTGGCAACCTGTGTGAACCAGGAGGTTAAAGGGGCTGTCTCTCCAAGTTGGGAGGTTGATAGTAAAGAAGGTGGAAAGTCAAACCCGAGCACCAGGAGAGGGACTATTCGTTGAGTTTTAGAAACCTTTCGTATTCACAGAGTGTCCGTTCTCTAGGTTTCCCGTACATGTTATAGCTGTAGTAATATTCCCTTCATCCTGGAGAGTTGGGACCCATGGAATGGGTGCCAGGCATTTGTGCTTTAAAGGGTCTGCATTTGCTCACCCAATCTCACCAATCCTCTCAGTCCCAAGTGTCTAGACTTATGCCTCATCCAGCTGTCGTAGTACATAAGGTCATTCCAGGTTTCATCAGAGACCCTGAAGGAATTGTAAAGAATTTCCCAGTTTTTTTGTTTTGTTTTTGAAATTCCTTTTTATAGTGGGTTTGAGCTGATTCTCGCTGCCATGTTTATGCCAGTCTAGACACACTTGATTCCCTTACGGAGACATATCAATACATAGGTTTTAAGATTCTTACTAGTCAGATATATTCCTCTGCGGGAAATATGGGGTTTTGAGTCCCTTTCACTGAGGAAGGTGTAGGTCTTGTCTATTCCTTAGTTGGTTTTTGGAACGGTACCTGTGCTTTTATCAAACTCTGGCTTTATGCATCACCCCACCTCTCCTTCCCCCTTAAGCAGGCATAAGAGTTTTTTCTAAATGCGAGACACTGTTCTCTTTCCTAACTTAGTTCAAGTGTAGCCATGTTTACAGGATCTTCATAAGTGATATCTTATGATAAGTTTCTTTTTCTGTGTGACTTATTTCACTTAGAATCATCGTACCTGAATCCACCCCTTTTGCTGCTACTGGTGTTATGACATTGATTTCATGGCTGAGGGATATTCCATCATACGTATGAACCACAATTTTTTGAACCATTTTTATATTTCCTGGGATATTTAAGGTGTACCAAAGTTGAGGTCCTTGTAAGCAGTGCAGCCCTAAATTTTCGGGTGGCTCTGTCTTATTGATTTTCAGTTTTCCCAAGGTATATTCCCTAGACTGGAAGTGCCCTTGGCTCTGGAGCTCTGTTCTTTACTTGTTTTAGGGAACACAATGCACTCCTCCAGATAGGCAGTTGGCAATTTACATCCCGCCCATCAGCATAACAAGGCTCCCTGTTCTCCAGTGCCTGTCTTGCCTTTCTGGATTTTACACATTTTGTGGATGTCCCTTTTGACCAGTGGGAAGTGATACTTCTTTGTATTGCAGATTTGCATTGCCCGCTTGCTTGCTTGGCCAAAATGGGCGTATGCGTTTTCTCCTGAATATATTCAGGAAAAAACGCATATGCCCTTTTTGGCCAAGTGCATCATTGTCGAAGTTGTGCCCCTCTTCCTGTGCTTTAAAGGTGATTCCAACGTACCTCTTGAAATCTGTTTCCTGCTATTCTGCCTCGCTTTCAAGTCCGCCTCATTGCCTTCCCTCAACAGATTTTGGACGATAGTTGTCCTTTATTACTCTGCCAGTTTGTGCATTGCTGTGACCCTGATCTCTTTTTTCAACTCGTTTTTTGTGAGCTGTCCGCATGTCCAAAATTTTGGTTCAGGATCTATGCTGGTTCGCGGTGTGTGGCTGAGACTCTGGTTAATTCTTCTTCCTGCTGAGAAATTAGAGTGATATGTGCCCGTCCAAATGCCTAACAGCTACTCTCTCATTTGTTCTCCCTCTTCCCTTTCATCCTCTGCCAAATTGGCAACCTGTGCGAACCAGGAGTTTAAAGGGGCTGTCTCTCCAAGTTGGGAGGTTGATAGTAAAGCAGATGGAAAGTCAAACCGGAGCACAAGGAGAGGGACAATTCGTTGAGTTTAGGAATCCTTTCGTATTCACAGTGGGTCCGTTCTCTAGGTTTCCCATACATGTTATAGCTGTAGTAATATTCCCTTCAACCTGGAGAGTTGGGACCCATGGAATGGGTGCCTGGCATTTGTGCTTTAAAGGGTCTGCATTCTCTCACTCAATCTCACCAATCCTCTCAGTCCCAAGTGTCCAGCCTTATGCCACATCCAGCTGTCGTTGTAGATAGGGTCATTCCAGGTTTCATAAGAGACCCTGAAGGAATTGTAAAGAATTTCCCAGTTTTTTTGTTTTGTTTTTGAAATTCCTTTTTATCGTGGGTTTGAGCTGATTCTCGCTGCCATGTTTATGCCAGTCTAGACACACTTGATTCCCTTACGGAGACATATCAATACCTAGGCTTTAAGATTCTTACTAGTCAGATATATTCCTCTGCGGGAAATATGGGGTTTTGAGTCCCTTTCACTGAGGAAGGTGTAGGTCTTGTCTATTCTATAGTTGGTTTTTGGAACGGTACCTGTGCTTATATCAAACTCTGGTTTTATGCATCACCCCACCTCTCCTTCCCCCTTAAGCAGGCATAAGAGTGTTTTCTAAATGTGAGACACTGTTCTCTTTCCTAACTCAGTTCAAGTGTAGCCATGTTTACAGGATCTTCATAAGTGATATCTTATGATAAGTTTATTTTTCTGTGTGACTTACATCACTTAGAATCATCGTACCTGAATCCACACATTTTCCTGCTACTGGTCTTATGACATTGATTTCATGGCTGAGGGATATTCCATCGTACGTAAGTACCACAGTTTTTTGAACCATTTTTATATTTCCTGGGATATTTAAGGTGTAACCAAGTTGAGGTCCTTGTAAGCAGTGCAGCCCTAAATTTTGGAGTGGCTCTGTCTTTTTGATTTTCAGGTTTCCCAAGGTATATTCCCTAGACTGGAAGTGCCCTTGGCTCTGTAGCTCTGTCCTTTACTTGTTTTAGGGAACACAATGTACTCCTCCAGAGAGGCAGTTGGCAATTTACATCCCGCCCATCAGCATAACAAGGCTCCCTGTTCTCCAGGACCTGTCTTGCCTTTCTGGTTTTTACACATTTTGTGGATGTCCCTTTTGACCGGTGGGAAGTGATACTTCTTTGTAGTGCAGATTAGCATTGCCCGCTTGCTTGCTTGGCCAAAAAGGGCGTATGCGTTTTCTCCTGAATATATTCAGGAGAAAACGCATACGCCCTTTTTGGCCAAGTGCATCAGTGTCGAAGATGTGCCCCTCTTCCTGTGCTTTAAAGGCAATTCCAAGGTACCTCTTGAAATCTGTTTCCTGCTATTCTGCCTCGCTTTCAAGTCCGCCTCGTTGCCTTCCCTCAACAGATTTTTGGATGATAATTGTCCTTTATTACTCAGCCAGTTTGTGAATTGCTGAGCCCCTGAGCTCCATTTTTCAACTCGTTTTTTGTGAGCTGACCGCATGTCCAAAATTTTGGTTCAGGACCTACGCTGGTTCCCGGTGGGTGGCTGAGACTTTGGTTAATTCTTCTTCCTGCCGGGAATTTAGAGTGATATGTGCCCGTCCAAATGTCTAACAGCTACTCTCTCATTGGTTCTCCCTCTTCCCTTTCATCCTCTGCCAAATTGGCAACCTGTGCGAACAGGAGGTTAAAGGGGTTGTCTCTCCAATTTGGGAGGTTGATAGTAAAGCAGATGGAAAGTCAAACCGGAGCACCAGGAGAGGGACTCTTCGTTGAGTTTTAGAAACCTTTCGTTTTCACAGTGTGTCCGTTCTCTAGGTTTCCCGTACATGTTATAGCTGTAGTAATATTCCCTTCAACCTGGAGAGTTGGGACCCATGGAATTGGTGCCAGGCATTTGTGCTTTAAAGGGTCTGCATTTGCTCACCCAATGTCACCAATCCTCTCAGTCCCAAGTGTCCAGCCTTATGCCACATCCAGCTGTCGTTGTAGATAGGGTCATTCCAGGTTTCATCAGAGACCCTGAAGGAATTGTAAAGAATATCCCCGTTTTTTTGTTTTGTTTTTGAAATTCCTTTTTATAGTGGGTGTGAGCTGATTCTCGCTGCCATGTTTATGCCAGTCTAGACACACTTGATTCCCTTACGGAGACATATCAATACATAGGTTTTAAGATTCTTACTAGTCAGATATATTCCTCTGCGGGAAATATGGGGTTTTGAATCCCTTTCACTGAGGAAGGTGTAGATCTTGTCTATTCCATAGTTGGTTTTTGGAACGGTACCTGTGCTTATATCAAACTCTGGTTTTATGCATCACCCCACCTCTCCTTCCCCCTTAAGCAGGCATAAGAGTGTTTTCTAAATGTGAGACTCTGTTCTCTTTCCTAACTCAGTTCAAATGTAGCCATGTTTACAGGATCTTCATAAGTGATATCTTATGATAAGTTTCTTTTTCTGTGTGACTTATTTCACTTAGAATCATCGTACCTGAATCCACCCATTTTGCTGCTACTGGTCTTATGACATTTATTTCATGGCTGAGGGATATTCCATCGTACGTAACTACCACAATTTTTGAACCATTTTTATATTTCCTGGAATATTTAAGGTGTACCCAAGTTGAGGTCCTTGTAAGCAGTGCAGCCCTAAATTTTGGGGTGGCTCTGTCTTATTGATTTTCAGGTTTCCCAAGGTATATTCCCTAGACTGGAAGTGCCCTTGGCTCTGTAGCTCTGTCCTTTACTTGTTTTAGGGAACACAATGTACTCCTCCAGAGAGGCAGTTGGCAATTTACATCCCGCCCATCTGCATAACAAGGCTCCCTGTTCTCCAGGGCCTGTCTTGCCTTTCTGGTTTTTACACATTTTGTGGATGTCCCTTTTGACCGGTGGGAAGTGATACTTCTTTGTAGTGCAGATTTGCATTGCCCGCTTGCTTGCTTGGCCAAAAAGGGCGTATGCGTTTTCTCCTGAATATATTCAGGAGAAAACGCATACGCACTTTTTGGTCAAGTGCTTCATTGTCCAAGTTGTGCCCCTCTTCCTGTGCTTTAAAGGCGATTCCAACGTACCTCTTGAAATCTGTTTCCTGCTATTCTGCCTCGCTTTCAAATCCGCCTCGTTGCCTTCCCTTAACAGATTTTTGGATGATAGTTGTCCTTCATTACTCTGCCAGTTTGTGAATTGCTGTGGCCTTGAGCTCCATTACTCAACTAGTTTTTTGTGAGCTGACCGCATGTCCAAAATTTTGGTTCTGGACCTATGCTGGTTGCCAGTGGGGGGCTGAGACTTTGGTTAATTCTTCTTCCTGCCGGGAAATTAGAGTGATATATGCCCGTGCAAATGCCTAACAGCTACTCTCTCATTGGTTCTCCCTTATCCCTTTCATCCTCTGCCAAATTGGCAACCTGTGAGAACCAGGAGGTTAAAGGGGCTGTCTCTCCAAGTTGGGAGGTTGATAGTAAAGCAGATGGAAAGTCAAACCGGAGCACCAGGAGAGGGACTATTCGTTGAGTTTTAGAAATTGTTTGTATTCACAGTGTGTCCGTTCTCTAGGTTTCCCGTACATGTTATAGCTGTAGTAATATTCCCTTCAACCTGGAGAGATGGGACCCATGGAATGGGTGCCATGCATTATTGCTTTAAATGGTCTGCATTTGCTCACCCAATCTCACCAATCATCTCAGTCTCAAGTGTCCCTCCTTATGCCACATCCAGCTGTCGTTGTAGATAGGGTCATTCCAGGTTTTATCATAGAACCTGAAGGAATTGTAAAGAATTTCCCAGTTTTTTTGTTTTGTTTTTGAAATTCCTTTTTATAGTGGGTTTCAGCTGATTCTCGCTGCCATGTTTATGCCAGTCTAGACACACTTGATTCCCTTACGGAGACATATCAATACATAGGTTTTAAGATTCTTACTAGTCAGATATATTCCTCTGCGGGAAATATGGGGTTTTGAGTCCCTTTCACTGAGGAAGGTGTAGGTCTTGTCTATTCCATAGTTGGTTTTTGGAACGGTACCTGTGCTTATATCAAACTCTGGTTTTATGCATCACCCCACCTCTCCTTCCCCCTTAAGCAGGCATAAGTGTGTTTTCTAAATGTGAGACACTGTTCTCTTTCCTAACTCAGTTCAAGTGTAGCCATGTTTACAGGATCTTCATAAGTGATATCTTATGATGTTTCTTTTTCTGTGTGACTTATTTCACTTAGAATCATCGTACCTGAATCCACCCATTTTGCTGCTACTGATCTTATGACATTGATTTCATGGCTGAGGGATATTCCATCGTACGTAAGTACCACAATTTTTTGAACCATTTTTATATTTCCTGGGATATTTATTTTGTACCCAAGTTGAGGTCCTTGTAAGCAGTGCAGCCCTAAATTTTGGGGTGGCTCTGTCTTATTGATTTTCAGTTTTCCCAAGGTATATTCCCTAGACTGGAAGTGCCCTTGGCTCTGTAGCTCTGTTCTTTACTTGTTTTAGGGAACACAATGTACTCCTCCAGAGAGGCAGTTGGCAATTTACATCCCGCCCATCAGCATAACAAGGCTCCCTGTTCTCCAGGGCCTGTCTTGCCTTTCTGGTTTTTACACATTTTGTGCATGTCCCTTTTGACCGGTGGGAAGTGATACTTCTTTGTAGTGCAGATTTGCATTGCCCGCTTGCTTGCTTGGCCAAAAAGGGCGTATGCGTTTTCTCCTGAATATATTCAGGAAAAAACGCATACGCCCTTTTTGGCCAAGTGCATCATTGTCGAAGTTGTGCCCCTCTTCCTGTGCTTTAAAGGTGATTCCAACGTACCTCTTGAAATCTGTTTCCTGCTATTCTGCCTCGCATTCAAGTCCGCCTCATTGCCTTCCCTCAACAGATTTTTGGACGATATTTGTCCTTTATTACTCTGCCAGTTTGTGCATTGCTGTGACCCTGATCTCTTTTTTCAACTCGTTTTTTGTGAGCTGACCGCATGTCCAAAATTTTGGTTCAGGATCTATGCTGGTTCGCGGTGTGTGGCTGAGACTCTGGTTAATTCTTCTTCCTGCTGAGAAATTAGAGTGATATGTGCCCGTCCAAATGCCTAACAGCTACTCTCTCATTTGTTCTCCCTCTTCCCTTTCATCCTCTGCCAAATTGGCAACCTGTGCGAACCAGGAGTTTAAAGGGGCTGTCTCTCCAAGTTGGGAGGTTGATAGTAAAGCAGATGGAAAGTCAAACCGGAGCACAAGGAGAGGGACAATTCGTTGAGTTTAGGAATCCTTTCGTATTCACAGTGGGTCCGTTCTCTAGGTTTCCCATACATGTTATAGCTGTAGTAATATTCCCTTCAACCTGGAGAGTTGGGACCCATGGAATGGGTGCCTGGCATTTGTGCTTTAAAGGGTCTGCATTCTCTCACTCAATCTCACCAATCCTCTCAGTCCCAAGTGTCCAGCCTTATGCCACATCCAGCTGTCGTTGTAGATAGGGTCATTCCAGGTTTCATAAGAGACCCTGAAGGAATTGTAAAGAATTTCCCAGTTTTTTTGTTTTGTTTTTGAAATTCCTTTTTATCGTGGGTTTGAGCTGATTCTCGCTGCCATGTTTATGCCAGTCTAGACACACTTGATTCCCTTACGGAGACATATCAATACATAGGCTTTAAGATTCTTACTAGTCAGATATATTCCTCTGCGGGAAATATGGGGTTTTGAGTCCCTTTCACTGAGGAAGGTGTAGGTCTTGTCTATTCTATAGTTGGTTTTTGGAACGGTACCTGTGCTTATATCAAACTCTGGTTTTATGCATCACCCCACCTCTCCTTCCCCCTTAAGCAGGCATAAGAGTGTTTTCTAAATGTGAGACACTGTTCTCTTTCCTAACTCAGTTCAAGTGTAGCCATGTTTACAGGATCTTCATAAGTGATATCTTATGATAAGTTTCTTTTTCTGTGTGACTTATTTCACTTAGAATCATCGTACCTGAATCCACACATTTTCCTGCTACTGGTCTTATGACATTGATTTCATGGCTGAGGGATATTCCATCGTACGTAAGTACCACAATTTTTTGAACCATTTTTATATTTCCTGGGATATTTAAGGTGTAACCAAGTTGAGGTCCTTGTAAGCAGTGCAGCCCTAAATTTTGGAGTGGCTCTGTCTTTTTGATTTTCAGGTTTCCCAAGGTATATTCCCTAGACTGGAAGTGCCCTTGGCTCTGTAGCTCTGTCCTTTACTTGTTTTAGGGAACACAATGTACTCCTCCAGAGAGGCAGTTGGCAATTTACATCCCGCCCATCAGCATAACAAGGCTCCCTGTTCTCCAGGACCTGTCTTGCCTTTCTGGTTTTTACACATTTTGTGGATGTCCCTTTTGACCGGTGGGAAGTGATACTTCTTTGTAGTGCAGATTAGCATTGCCCGCTTGCTTGCTTGGCCAAAAAGGGCATATGCGTTTTCTCCTGAATATATTCAGGAGAAAACGCATACGCCCTTTTTGGCCAAGTGCATCAGTGTCGAAGATGTGCCCCTCTTCCTGTGCTTTAAAGGCAATTCCAAGGTACCTCTTGAAATCTGTTTCCTGCTATTCTGCCTCGCTTTCAAGTCCGCCTCGTTGCCTTCCCTCAACAGATTTTTGGATGATAATTGTCCTTTATTACTCAGCCAGTTTGTGAATTGCTGAGCCCCTGAGCTCCATTTTTCAACTCGTTTTTTGTGAGCTGACCGCATGTCCAAAATTTTGGTTCAGGACCTACCCTGGTTCCCGGTGGGTGGCTGAGACTTTGGTTAATTCTTCTTCCTGCCGGGAATTTAGAGTGATATGTGCCCGTCCAAATGCCTAACAGCTACTCTCTCATTGGTTCTCCCTCTTCCCTTTCATCCTCTGCCAAATTGGCAACCTGTGCGAACAGGAGGTTAAAGGGGTTGTCTCTCCAATTTGGGAGGTTGATAGTAAAGCAGATGGAAAGTCAAACCGGAGCACCAGGAGAGGGACTCTTCGTTGAGTTTTAGAAACCTTTCGTATTCACAGTGTGTCCGTTCTCTAGGTTTCCCGTACATGTTATAGCTGTAGTAATATTCCCTTCAACCTGGAGAGTTGGGACCCATGGAATTGGTGCCAGGCATTTGTGCTTTAAAGGGTCTGCATTTGCTCACCCAATGTCACCGATCCTCTCAGTCCCAAGTGTCCAGCCTTATGCCACATCCAGCTGTCGTTGTAGATAGGGTCATTCCAGGTTTCATCAGAGACCCTGAAGGAATTGTAAAGAATATCCCAGTTTTTTTGTTTTGTTTTTGAAATTCCTTTTTATAGTGGGTGTGAGCTGATTCTCGCTGCCATGTTTATGCCAGTCTAGACACACTTGATTCCCTTACGGAGACATATCAATACATAGGTTTTAAGATTCTTACTAGTCAGATATATTCCTCTGCGGGAAATATGGGGTTTTGAATCCCTTTCACTGAGGAAGGTGTAGATCTTGTCTATTCCATAGTTGGTTTTTGGAACGGTACCTGTGCTTATATCAAACTCTGGTTTTATGCATCACCCCACCTCTCCTTCCCCCTTAAGCAGGCATAAGAGTGTTTTCTAAATGTGAGACTCTGTTCTCTTTCCTAACTCAGTTCAAATGTAGCCATGTTTACAGGATCTTCATAAGTGATATCTTATGATAAGTTTCTTTTTCTGTGTGACTTATTTCACTTAGAATCATCGTACCTGAATCCACCCATTTTGCTGCTACTGGTCTTATGACATTGATTTCATGGCTGAGGGATATTCCATCGTACGTAACTACCACAATTTTTGAACCATTTTTATATTTCCTGGAATATTTAAGGTGTACCCAAGTTGAGGTCCTTGTAAGCAGTGCAGCCCTAAATTTTGGGGTGGCTCTGTCTTATTGATTTTCACGTTTCCCAAGGTATATTCCCTAGACTGGAAGTGCCCTTGGCTCTGTAGCTCTGTTGTTTACTTGTTTTAGGGAACACAATGCACTCCTCCAGAGAGGCAGTTGGCAATTTACATCCCGCCCATCTGCATAACAAGGCTCCCTGTTCTCCAGGGCCTGTCTTGCCTTTCTGGTTTTTACACATTTTGTGGATGTCCCTTTTGACCGGTGGGAAGTGATACTTCTTTGTAGTGCAGATTTGCATTGCCCGCTTGCTTGCTTGGCCAAAAAGGGCGTATGCGTTTTCTCCTGAATATATTCAGGAGAAAACGCATACGCACTTTTTGGTCAAGTGCTTCATTGTCCAAGTTGTGCCCCTCTTCCTGTGCTTTAAAGGCGATTCCAACGTACCTCTTGAAATCTGTTTCCTGCTATTCTGCCTCGCTTTCAAATCCGCCTCGTTGCCTTCCCTTAACAGATTTTTGGATGATAGTTGTCCTTTATTACTCTGCCAGTTTGTGAATTGCTGTGGCCTTGAGCTCCATTACTCAACTAGTTTTTTGTGAGCTGACCGCATGTCCAAAATTTTGGTTCTGGACCTATGCTGGTTGCCAGTGGGGGGCTGAGACTTTGGTTAATTCTTCTTCCTGCCGGGAAATTAGAGTGATATATGCCCGTCCAAATGCCTAACAGCTACTCTCTCATTGGTTCTCCCTTATCCCTTTCATCCTCTGCCAAATTGGCAACCTGTGAGAACCAGGAGGTTAAAGGGGCTGTCTCTCCAAGTTGGGAGGTTGATAGTAAAGCAGATGGAAAGTCAAACCGGAGCACCAGGAGAGGGACTATTCGTTGAGTTTTAGAAATTGTTTGTATTCACAGTGTGTCCGTTCTCTAGGTTTCCCGTACATGTTATAGCTGTAGTAATATTCCCTTCAACCTGGAGAGATGGGACCCATGGAATGGGTGCCATGCATTATTGCTTTAAATGGTCTGCATTTGCTCACCCAATCTCACCAATCATCTCAGTCTCAAGTGTCCCTCCTTATGCCACATCCAGCTGTCGTTGTAGATAGGGTCATTCCAGGTTTTATCATAGAACCTGAAGGAATTGTAAAGAATTTCCCAGTTTTTTTGTTTTGTTTTTGAAATTCCTTTTTATAGTGGGTTTGAGCTGATTCTCGCTGCCATGTTTATGCCAGTCTAGACACACTTGATTCCCTTACGGAGACATATCAATACATAGGTTTTAAGATTCTTACTAGTCAGATATATTCCTCTGCGGGAAATATGGGGTTTTGAGTCCCTTTCACTGAGGAAGGTGTAGGTCTTGTCTATTCCATAGTTGGTTTTTGGAACGGTACCTGTGCTTATATCAAACTCTGGTTTTATGCATCACCCCACCTCTCCTTCCCCCTTAAGCAGGCATAAGTGTGTTTTCTAAATGTGAGACACTGTTCTCTTTCCTAACTCAGTTCAAGTGTAGCCATGTTTACAGGATCTTCATAAGTGATATCTTATGATAAGTTTCTTTTTCTGTGTGACTTATTTCACTTAGAATCATCGTACCTGAATCCACCCATTTTGCTGCTACTGGTCTTATGACATTGATTTCATGGCTGAGGGATATTCCATCATATGTAAGTACCACAACTTTTTGAACCATTTTTATATTTCCTGGGATATTTATTTTGTACCCAAGTTGAGGTCCTTGTAAGCAGTGCAGCCCTAAATTTTGGGGTGGCTCTGTCTTATTGATTTTCAGTTTTCCCAAGGTATATTCCCTAGACTGGAAGTGCCCTTGGCTCTGTAGCTCTGTTCTTTACTTGTTTTAGGGAACACAATGTACTCCTCCAGAGAGGCAGTTGGCAATTTACATCCCGCCCATCAGCATAACAAGGCTCCCTGTTCTCCAGGGCCTGTCTTGCCTTTCTGGTTTTTACACATTTTGTGGATGTCCCTTTTGACCGGTGGGAAGTGATACTTCTTTGTAGTGCAGATTTGCATTGCCCACTTGCTTGCTTGGCCAAAAAGGGCGTATGCGTTTTCTCCTGAATATATTCAGGAGAAAACGCATACGCCCTTTTTGGCCAAGTGCATCATTGTCGAAGTTGTGCCCCTCTTCCTGTGCTTTAAAGGCGATTCCAACGTACCTCTTGAAATCTGTTTCCTGCTATTCTGCCTCGCTTTCAAGTCTGTCTCGTTGCCTTCCCTCAACAGATTTTTGGATGATAGTTGTCCTTTATTACTGGGCCAGTTTTTGAATTGCTGTGCTCCTGAGCTCCATTTTTCAACTCGTTTTTGGTGAGCTGACCGCAAGTCAAAAATTTTGGTTCAGGACCTATACTGGTTCCCGGTAGGTGGCTGAGACTTTGGTTAATTCTTCTTCCTGCCGGGAAATTACAGTGATATGTGCCCGTCCAAATGCCTATCAAGTACTCTCTCATTGGTTCTCCCTTTTCCCTTTCATCCTCTGCCAAATTGGCAACCTGTGCGAACCAGGAGGTTAAAGGGTCTGTCTCTCCAAGTTGGGAGGTTGATAGTAAAGCAGATGGAAAGTCAAACCGGAGCACCCGGAGAGGGACTATTCGTTGAGTTTTAGAAACCTTTCGTATTCACAGTGTGTCCGTTCTCTAGGTTTCCCGTACATGTTATAACTGTAGTAATATTCCCTTCAACCTGGAGAGTTGGGACCCATGGAATGGGTGCCATGCATTATTGCTTTAAAGGGTCTGCATTTGTTTACCCAATCTCACCAATCCTCTCAGTCCCAAGTGTCCAGCCTTATGCCACATCCAGCTGTCGTTGTAGATAGGGTCATTCCAGGATTCATCAGAGACCCTGAAGGAATTGTAAAGAATTTCCCAGTTTTTTTGTTTTGTTTTTGAAATTCCTTTTTATAGTGGGTTTGAGCTGATTCTCGCTGCCATGTTTATGCCAGTCTAGACACACTTGATTCCCTTACGGAGACATATCAATCCATAGGTTTTAAGATTCTTACTAGTCAGATATATTCCTCTGCGGGAAATATGGGGTTTTAAGTCCCTTTCACTGAGGAAGGTGTAGGTCTTGTCTATTCCATAGTTGGTTTTTGGAACGGTACCTGTGCTTATATCAAACTCTGGTTTTATGCATCACCCCACCTCTCCTTCCCCCTTAAGCAGGCATAAGAGTGTTTTCTAAATGTGAGACACTGTTCTCTTTCCTAACTCAGTTCAAGTGTAGCCATGTTTACAGGATCTTCATAAGTGATATCTTATGATAAGTTTCCTTTTCTCTGTGACTTATTTCACTTAGAATCATCGTACCTGAATCCACCCATTTTACTGCTACTGGTATTATGTCATTGATTTCATGGCTGAGGTATATTCCATCGTACGTAAGTACCACAATTTTTTGAACCATTTTTATATTTCCTGGGATATTTAAGGTGTACCCAAGTTGAGGTCCTTGTAAGCAGTGCAGCCCTAAATTTTGGGGTGGCTCTGTCTTATTGATTTTCAGTTTTCCCAAGGTATATTCCCTAGACTGGAAGTGCCATTGGCTCTGTAGCTCTGTTGTTTACTTGTTTTAGGGAACACAGTGCACTCCTCCAGAGAGGCAGTTGGCAATTTACATCCCGCCCATCAGCATAACAAGGCTCCCTGTTCTCCAGAGCCTGTCTTGCCTTTCTGGTTTTTACACATTTTGTGGATGTCCCTTTTGACCGGTGGGAAGTGATACTTCTTTGTAGTGCAGATTTGCATTGCCCGCTTGCTTGCTTGGCCAAAAAGGGCGTATGCGTTTTCTCCTGAATATATTCAAGAGAAAACGCATACGCCCTTTTTGGCCAAGTGCATCATTGCCGAAGTTGTGCCCCTCTTCCTGTTCTTTAAAGGCGATTCCAACGTACCTCTTGAAATCGGTTTCCTGCTATTCTGCCTCGCTTTCAAGTCCGCCTCGTTGCCTTCCCTCAACAGATTTTTGGACGATAGTTGTCCTTTATTACTCGGCCAGTTTGTGAATTGCTGTGCCCCTGAGCTCCATTTTTCAACTCGGTTTTGGTGAGCTGACCGCAAGTACAAAATTTTGGTTCAGGACCTATACTGGTTTTCGGTGGGTGGCTGAGACTTTGTTTAATTCTTCTTCCTGCCGGGAAATTACAGTGATATGTGCCCGTCCAAATGCCTAACAGCTACTCTCTCATTGGTTCTCCCTCTTCCCTTTCATCCTCTGCCAAATTGGCAACCTGTGTGAACCAGGAGGTTAAAGGGGCTGTCTCTCCAAGTTGGGAGGTTGATAATAAAGCAGATGGAAAGTCAAACCGGAGCACCAGGAGAGGGACTATTCGTTGAGTTTTAGAAACCATTCGTATTCACAGTTTTTCCGTTCTCTAGGTTTCCCGTACATGTTATAGCTGTAGTAATATTCCCTTCAACCTGGAGAGTTGGGACCCATGGAATGTGTGCCATGCATTATTGCTTTAAAGGGTCTGCATTTGCTCACCCAATCTCACCAATCCTCTCAGTCCCAAGTGTCCAGCCTTATGCCACATCCAGCTGTCGTTGTAGATAGAGTCATTCCAGGTTTCATCAGAGACCCTGAAGGAATTGTAAAGAATTTCCCCGTTGTTTTGTTTTGGTTTTGAAATTCCTTTTTATAGTGGGTTTGAGCTGATTCTCGCTGCCATGTTTATGCCAGTCTAGACACACTTGATTCCCTTACAGAGACATATGAATACATAGGTTTTAAGATTCTTACTAGTCAGATATATTCCTCTGCGGGAAATATGGTGTTTTGAGTCCCTTTCACTGAGGAAGGTGTAGGTCTTGTCTATTCTATAGTTGGTTTTTGGAACGGTACCTGTGCTTATATCAAACTCTGGTTTTATGCATCACCTCACCTCTCCTTCCCCCTTAAGCAGTCATAAGAGTGTTTTCTAAATGTGAGACACTGTTCTCTTTCCTAACTCAGTTCAAGTGTAGCCATGTTTACAGGATCTTCATAAGTGATATCTTATGATAAGTTTCTTTTTCTCTGTGACTTATTTCACTTAGAATCATCGTACCTGAATCCACCCATTTTGCTGCTACTGGTCTTATGACATTGATTTCATGGCTGAGGGATATTCCATCGTACATAAGTACCACAATTTTTTGAAGCATTTTTATATTTCCTGGGATATTTAAGGTGTACCCAAGTTGAGGTCCTTGTAAGCAGTGCAGACCTAAATTTTGGGGTGGCTGTGTCTTTTTGATTTTCAGTTTTCCCAAGGTATATTCCCTAGACTGGAAGTGCCCTTGGCTCTGTAGCTCTGTTGTTTACTTGTTTTAGGGAACACAATGCACTCCTCCAGAGAGGCAGTTGGCAATTTACATCCCGCCCATCAGCATAACAAGGCTCCCTGTTCTCCAGGGCCTGTCTTGCCTTTCTGGTTTTTACACATTTTGTGGATGTCCCTTTTGACCGGTGGGAAGTGATACTTCTTTGTAGTGCAGATTTGCATTGCCCGCTTGCTTGCTTGGCCATAAAGGGTGTATGCGTTTTCTCCTGAATGTATTCAGGAGAAAACGCATACGCCCTTTTTGGCCAAGTGCATCATTGTCGAAGTTGTGCCCCTCTTCCTGTGCTTTAAAGGTGATTCCAACGTACCTCTTGAAATCTGTTTCCTGCTATTCTGCCTCGCTTTCAAGTCCGCCTCGTTGCCTTCCCTCAACAGATTTTTGGACGATATTTGTCCTTTATTACTCGGCCAGTTTGTGAATTGCTGTGCCCCTGAGCTCCATTTTTCAACTCCTTTTAGGTGAGCTGACCGCAAGTCCAAAATTTTGGTTCAGGACCTATACTGGTTCCCGGTGGGTGGCTGAGACTTTGGTTAATTCTTCTTCCTGCAGGGAAATTACAGTTTTATGTGCCCGTCCAAATGACTAACAGCTACTCTCTCATTGGTTCTCCCTCTTCCCTTTCATCCTCTGCCAAATTGGCAACCTGTGAGAACCAGGAGGTTAAAGGGGCTGTCTCTCCAAGTTCGGAGGTTGATAGTAAAGCAGGTGGAAAGTCAAACCGGAGCACCAGGAGAGGGACTATTCGTTGAGTTTTAGAAACCTTTCGTATTCACAGTGTGTCCGTTCTCTAGGTTTCCCGTACATGTTATAACTGTAGTAATATTCCCTTCAACCTGGAGAGTTGGGACCCATGGAATGGGTGCCATGCATTATTGCTTTAAAGGGTCTGCATTTGCTCACCCAATCTCACCAATCCTCTCAGTCCCAAGTGTCCAGCCTTATGCCATATCCAGCTGTCTTTGTAGATAGGGTCATTCCAGGTTTCATCATTGACCCTGAAGGAATTGTAAAGAATTTCCCAGTTTTTTTGTTTTGTTTTTGAAATTCCTTTTTATAGTGGGTTTGAGCTGATTCTCGCTGCCATGTTTAAGCCAGTCTAGACACACTTGATTCCCTTACGGAGACATATCAATACATAGGTTTTAAGATTCTTACTAGTCAGATATATTCCTCTGCGGGAAATATGGTGTTTTGAGTCCCTTTCACTGAGGAAGGTGTAGGTCTTGTCTATTCCATAGTTGGTTTTTGGAACGGTACCTGTGCTTATATCAAACTCTGGTTTTATGCATCACCCCACCTCTGCTTCCCCCTTAAGCAGGCATAAGTGTGTTTTCTAAATGTGAGACACTGTTCTCTTTCCTAACTCAGTTCAAGTGTAGCCATGTTTACAGGATCTTCATAAGTGATATCTTATGATAAGATTCTTTTTCTCTGTGACTTATTTCACTTAGAATCATCGTACCTGAATCCACCCATTTTGCTGCTACTGGTCTTATGACATTGATTTCATGGCTGAGGGATATTCCATCGTACGTAAGTACCACAATTTTTTGAACCATTTTTATATTTCCTGGGATATTTAAGGTGTATCCAAGTTGAGGTCCTTGTAAGCAGTGCAGCCCTAAAATTTGGGGTGGCTCTGTCTTATTGATTTTCAGTTTTCCCAAAGTATATTCCCTAGACTGGAAGTGCCCGTGGCTCTGTAGCTCTGTTCTTTACTTGTTTTAGGGAACACAATGTACTCCTCCAGAGAGGCAGTTGGCAATTTACATCCCGCCCATCAGCATAACAAGGCTCCCTGTTCTCCAGGTCCTGTCTTGCCTTTCCGGTTTTTACACATTTTGTGGATGTCCCTTTTGACTGGTGGGAAGTGATAATTCTTTGTAGTGCAGATTTGCATTGCCCGCTTGCTTGCTTGGCCAAAAGGGGCGTATGCGTTTTCTCCTGAATATATTCAGGAGAAAACGCATACGCCCCATTTGGCCAATTCATCATTGTCGAAGTTGTGCCCCTCTTCCTGTGCTTTAAAGGCGATTCCAATGTACCTCTTGAAATCTGTTTCCTGCTATACTGCCTCGCTTTCAAGTCCGCCTCGTTGCCTTCCCTCAACAGATTTTTGGACGATAGTTGTCCTTTATTACTCGGCCAGTTTGTGAACTCCTTTTAGGTGAGCTGACCGCAAGTCCAAAATTTTGGTTCAGGACATATACTGGTTCCCGGTGGGGGGCTGAGACTTTGGTTAATTCTTCTTCCTGCCGGGAAATTACAGTGATATGTGCCCGTCCAAATGCCTAACAGCTACTCTCTCATTGGTTCTCCCTCTTCCCTTTCATCCTCTGCCAAATTGGCAACCTGTGCGAACCAGGAGGTTAAAGGGGATGTCTCTCCAAGTTGGGAGGTTGATAGTAAAGCAGATGGAAAGTCAAACCCGAGCACCAGGAGAGGGACTATTCATTGAGTTTTAGAAACCTTTCGTATTCACAGTGTGTCCGTTCTCTAGGTTTCCCGTACATGTTATATCTGTAGTAATATTCCCTTCAACCTGGAGAGTTGGGACCCATGGAATGTGTGCCATGCATTATTGCTTTAAAGGGTCTGCATTTGCTCACCCACTCTCACCAATCCTCTCAGTCCCAAGTGTCCAGCCTTATGCCCCATCCAGCTGTCATTGTAGATAGGGTCATTCCAGGTATCATCAGAGACCCTGAAGGAATTGTAAAGAATTTCCCAGTTTTTTTTTGTTTTATTTTTGAAATTCCTTTTTATAGTGGGTTTGAGCTGATTCTCGCTTCCATGTTTATGCCAGTCTAGACACACTTGATTCCCTTATGGAGACATATCAATACATAGGTTTTAAGATTCTTACTAGTCAGATATATTCCTCTGCGGCAAATATGGGGTTTTGAGTCCCTTTCACTGAGGAAGGTGTAGGTCTTGTCTATTCCATAGTTGGTTTTTGGAATGGTACCTGTGCTTATATGAAACTCTGGTTTTATGCATCACCCCACCTCTCCTTCCCCCTTAAGCAGGCATAAGACTGTTTTCTAAATGTGAGACACTGTTCTCTTTCCTAACTCAGTTCAAGTTTAGCCATGTTTACAGGATCTTCATAAGTGATATCTTATGATAAGTTTCTTTTTCTGTGTGACTTATTTCACTTAGAATCATCGTACCTGAATCCACCCATTTTGCTGCTACAGTTCTTATGACATTGATTTCATGGCTGAGGGATATTCCATCGTACGTAAGTACCACAATTTTTTGAACCATTTTTATATTTCCGGGGATATTTAAGGTGTACCCAAGTTGAGGTCCTTGTAAGCAGTGCAGCCCTAAATTTGGGGTGGCTCTGTCTTATTGATTTTCAGTTTTCCCAAGGTATATTCCCTAGACTGGAAGTGCCCTTGGCTCTGTAGCTCTGTTCTTTACTTGTTTTAGGGAACACAATGTACTCCTCCAGAGAGGCAGTTGGCAATTTACATCCCGCCCATCAGCATAACAAGGCTCCCTGTTCTCCAGGGCCTGTCTTGCCTTTCTGGTTTTTACACATTTTGTGGATGTCCCTTTTGACCGGTGGGAAGCGATACTTCTTTATAGTGCAGATTTGCATTGCCCGCTTGCTTGCTTGGCCAAAAAGGGCGTATGCGTTTTCTCCTGAATATATTCAGGAGAAAACGCATACGCCCTTTTTGGCCAAGTGCATCATTGTCGAAGTTGTGCCTCTTTTCCTGTGCTTTAAAGGTGATTCCAACGTACCTCTTGAAATCTGTTTCCTGCTATTCTGCCTCGCTTTCAAGTCCGCCTCGTTGCCTTCCCTCAACAGATTTTTGGACGATAGTTGTCCTTTATTACTTGGCCAGTTTGTGAATTGCTGTGCCCCTGAGCTCCATTTTTCAACTCGTTTTTGGTGAGCTGACCGCAAGTCCAAAATTTTGGTTCAGGACCTATGCTGGTTCCCGTTGGGGGGCTGAGACTTTGGTTAATTCTTCTTCCTGCTGGGAAATTACAGTGATATGTGCCCGTCCAAATGCCTAACAGCTACTCTCTCATTGGTTCTCCCTCTTCCCTTTCATCCTCTGCCTAATTGGCAACCTGTGCGAACCAGGAGGTTAAAGGGGCTGTCTCTCCAAGTTGGGAGGTTGATGGTAAAGCAGGTGGAAAGTCAAACCGGAGCACCAGGAGAGGGACTATTCGTTGAGTTTTAGAAACCTTTCGTATTCACAGTGTCTCCGTTCTCTAGGTTTCCCGTACATGCTATAACTGTAGTAATATTCCCTTCAACCTGGAGAGTTGGGACCCATGGAATGGGTGCCATGCATTATTGCTTTAAAGGGTCTGCATTTGCTCACCCAATCTCACCACTCCCCTCAGTCCCAAGTGTCCAGCCTTATGCCATATCCAGCTCTCGTTGTAGATAGGGTCATTCCAGGTTTCATCATTGACCCTGAAGGAATTGTAAAGAATTTCCCAGTTTTTTTGTTTTGTTTTTGAAATTCCTTTTTATAGTGGGTTTGAGCTGATTCTCGCTGCCATGTTTATGCCAGTCTAGACACACTTGATTCCCTTACGGAGACATATCAATACATAGGTTTTAAGATTCTTACTAGTCAGATATATTCCTCTGCGGGAAATATGGTGTTTTGAGTCCCTTTCACTGAGGAAGGTGTAGGTCTTGTCTATTCTATAGTTGGTTTTTGGAACGGTACCTGTGCTTATATCAAACTCTGGTTTTATGCATCACCTCACCTCTCCTTCCCCCTTAAGCAGTCATAAGAGTGTTTTCTAAATGTGAGACACTGTTCTCTTTCCTAACTCAGTTCAAGTGTAGCCATGTTTACAGGATCTTCATAAGTGATATCTTATGATAAGATTCTTTTTCTCTGTGACTTATTTCACTTAGAATCATCGTACCTGAATCCACCCATTTTGCTGCTACTGGTCTTATGACATTGATTTCATGGCTGAGGGATATTCCATCGTACGTAAGTACCACAATTTTTTGAACCATTTTTATATTTCCTGGGATATTTAAGGTGTATCCAAGTTGAGGTCCTTGTAAGCAGTGCAGCCCTAAAATTTGGGGTGGCTCTGTCTTATTGATTTTCAGTTTTCCCAAAGTATATTCCCTAGACTGGAAGTGCCCGTGGCTCTGTAGCTCTGTTCTTTACTTGTTTTAGGGAACACAATGTACTCCTCCAGAGAGGCAGTTGGCAATTTACATCCCGCCCATCAGCATAACAAGGCTCCCTGTTCTCCAGGTCCTGTCTTGCCTTTCCGGTTTTTACACATTTTGTGGATGTCCCTTTTGACTGGTGGGAAGTGATAATTCTTTGTAGTGCAGATTTGCATTGCCCGCTTGCTTGCTTGGCCAAAAGGGGCGTATGCGTTTTCTCCTGAATATATTCAGGAGAAAACGCATACGCCCCATTTGGCCAAGTTCATCATTGTCGAAGTTGTGCCCCTCTTCCTGTGCTTTAAAGGCGATTCCAATGTACCTCTTGAAATCTGTTTCCTGCTATACTGCCTCGCTTTCAAGTCCGCCTCGTTGCCTTCCCTCAACAGATTTTTGGACGATAGTTGTCCTTTATTACTCGGCCAGTTTGTGAACTCCTTTTTGGTGAGCTGACCGCAAGTCCAAAATTTTGGTTCAGGACCTATACTGGTTCCCGGTGGGGGGCTGAGACTTTGGTTAATTCTTCTTCCTGCCGGGAAATTACAGTGATATGTGCCCGTCCAAATGCCTAACAGCTACTCTCTCATTGGTTCTCCCTCTTCCCTTTCATCCTCTGCCAAATTGGCAACCTGTGCGAACCAGGAGGTTAAAGGGGATGTCTCTCCAAGTTGGGAGGTTGATAGTAAAGCAGATGGAAAGTCAAACCCGAGCACCAGGAGAGGGACTATTCATTGAGTTTTAGAAACCTTTCGTATTCACAGTGTGTCCGTTCTCTAGGTTTCCCGTACATGTTATATCTGTAGTAATATTCCCTTCAACCTGGAGAGTTGGGACCCATGGAATGTGTGCCATGCATTATTGCTTTAAAGGGTCTGCATTTGCTCACCCACTCTCACCAATCCTCTCAGTCCCAAGTGTCCAGCCTTATGCCCCATCCAGCTGTCATTGTAGATAGGGTCATTCCAGGTATCATCAGAGACCCTGAAGGAATTGTAAAGAATTTCCCAGTTTTTTTTTGTTTTATTTTTGAAATTCCTTTTTATAGTGGGTTTGAGCTGATTCTCGCTGCCATGTTTATGCCAGTCTAGACACACTTGATTCCCTAATGGAGACATATCAATACATAGGTTTTAAGATTCTTACTAGTCAGATATATTCCTCTGCGGCAAATATGGGGTTTTGAGTCCCTTTCACTGAGGAAGGTGTAGGTCTTGTCTATTCCATAGTTGGTTTTTGGAATGGTACCTGTGCTTATATGAAACTCTGGTTTTATGCATCACCCCACCTCTCCTTCCCCCTTAAGCAGGCATAAGACTGTTTTCTAAATGTGAGACACTGTTCTCTTTCCTAACTCAGTTCAAGTTTAGCCATGTTTACAGGATCTTCATAAGTGATATCTTATGATAAGTTTCTTTTTCTGTGTGACTTATTTCACTTAGAATCATCGTACCTGAATCCACCCATTTTGCTGCTACAGTTCTTATGACATTGATTTCATGGCTGAGGGATATTCCATCGTACGTAAGTACCACAATTTTTTGAACCATTTTTATATTTCCTGGGATATTTAAGGTGTACCCAAGTTGAGGTCCTTGTAAGCAGTGCAGCCCTAAATTTGGGGTGGCTCTGTCTTATTGATTTTCAGTTTTCCCAAGGTATATTCCCTAGACTGGAAGTGCCCTTGGCTCTGTAGCTCTGTTCTTTACTTGTTTTAGGGAACACAATGTACTCCTCCAGAGAGGCAGTTGGCAATTTACATCCCGCCCATCAGCATAACAAGGCTCCCTGTTCTCCAGGGCCTGTCTTGCCTTTCTGGTTTTTACACATTTTGTGGATGTCCCTTTTGACCGGTGGGAAGCGATACTTCTTTATAGTGCAGATTTGCATTGCCCGCTTGCTTGCTTGGCCAAAAAGGGCGTATGCGTTTTCTCCTGAATATATTCAGGAGAAAACGCATACGCCCTTTTTGGCCAAGTGCATCATTGTCGAAGTTGTGCCTCTTTTCCTGTGCTTTAAAGGTGATTCCAACGTACCTCTTGAAATCTGTTTCCTGCTATTCTGCCTCGCTTTCAAGTCCGCCTCGTTGCCTTCCCTCAACAGATTTTTGGACGATAGTTGTCCTTTATTACTTGGCCAGTTTGTGAATTGCTGTGCCCCTGAGCTCCATTTTTCAACTCGTTTTTGGTGAGCTGACCGCAAGTCCAAAATTTTGGTTCAGGACCTATGCTGGTTCCCGTTGGGGGGCTGAGACTTTGGTTAATTCTTCTTCCTGCTGGGAAATTACAGTGATATGTGCCCGTCCAAATGCCTAACAGCTACTCTCTCATTGGTTCTCCCTCTTCCCTTTCATCCTCTGCCTAATTGGCAACCTGTGCGAACCAGGAGGTTAAAGGGGCTGTCTCTCCAAGTTGGGAGGTTGATGGTAAAGCAGGTGGAAAGTCAAACCGGAGCACCAGGAGAGGGACTATTCGTTGAGTTTTAGAAACCTTTCGTATTCACAGTGTCTCCGTTCTCTAGGTTTCCCGTACATGCTATAACTGTAGTAATATTCCCTTCAACCTGGAGAGTTGGGACCCATGGAATGGGTGCCATGCATTATTGCTTTAAAGGGTCTGCATTTGCTCACCCAATCTCACCACTCCCCTCAGTCCCAAGTGTCCAGCCTTATGCCATATCCAGCTCTCGTTGTAGATAGGGTCATTCCAGGTTTCATCATTGACCCTGAAGGAATTGTAAAGAATTTCCCAGTTTTTTTGTTTTGTTTTTGAAATTCCTTTTTATAGTGGGTTTGAGCTGATTCTCGCTGCCATGTTTATGCCAGTCTAGACACACTTGATTCCCTTACGGAGACATATCAATACATAGGTTTTAAGATTCTTACTAGTCAGATATATTCCTCTGCGGGAAATATGGTGTTTTGAGTCCCTTTCACTGAGGAAGGTGTAGGTCTTGTCTATTCCATAGTTGGTTTTTGGAACGGTACCTGTGCTTATATCAAACTCTGGTTTTATGCATCACCTCACCTCTCCTTCCCCCTTAAGCAGTCATAAGAGTGTTTTCTAAATGTGAGACACTGTTCTCTTTCCTAACTCAGTTCAAGTGTAGCCATGTTCACAGGATCTTCATAAGTGATATCTTATGATAAGATTCTTTTTCTCTGTGACTTATTTCACTTAGAATCATCGTACCTGAATCCACCCATTTTGCTGCTACTGGTCTTATGACATTGATTTCATGGCTGAGGGATATTCCATCGTACGTAAGTACCACAATTTTTTGAACCATTTTTATATTTCCTGGAATATTTAAGGTGTACCCAAGTTCAGGTCCTTGTAAGCAGTGCAGCCCTAAAATTTGGGGTGGCTCTGTCTTATTGATTTTCAGTTTTCCCAAAGTATATTCCCTAGACTGGAAGTGCCCGTGGCTCTGTAGCTCTGTTCTTTACTTGTTTTAGGGAACACAATGTACTCCTCCAGAGAGGCAGTTGGCAATTTACATCCCGCCCATCAGCATAACAAGGCTCCCTGTTCTCCAGGGCCTGTCTTGCCTTTCTGGTTTTTACACATTTTGTGGATTTCCCTTTTGACCGGTGGGAAGTGATACTTCTTTGTAGTGCAGATTTGCTTTGCCCACTTCCTTGCTTGGCCAAAAAGGGCGTATGCGTTTTCTCCTGAATATATTCAGGAGAAAACGCATACGCCCTTTTTGGCCAAGTGCATCATTGTCGAAGTTGTGCCCCTCTTCCTGTGCTTTAAAGGTGATTCCAACGTACCTCTTGAAATCTGTTTCCTGCTATTCTGCCTCACTTTCAATTCCGCCTCTTTGCCTTCCCTCAACAGATTTTTGGACGATAGTTGTCCTTTATTACTCTGCCAGTTTGTGAATTGCTGTGCCCCTGAGCTCCATTTTTCAACTCGTTTTAGGTGAGCTGACCGCAAGTCCAAAATTTTGGTTCAGGACCTATACTGGTTCCCGGTGGGTGGCAGAGACTTTGGTTAATTCTTCTTCCTGCCGGGAAATTACAGTGATATGTGCCCGTCCAAATGCCTAACAGCTACTCTCTCATTGGATCTCCCACTTCCCTTTCATCCTCTGCCAAATTGGCAACCTGTGCGAACCAGGAGGTTAAAGGGGCTGTCTCTCCAAGTTGGGAGGTTGATAGTAAAGCAGATGGAAAGTCAAACCGGAGCACCACGAGAGAGACTATTCGTTGAGTTTTAGAAACCTTTCGTATTCACAGTGTGTCCGTTCTCTAGGTTTCCCGTACATGTTATAACTGTAGTAATATTCCCTTCAACCTGGAGAGTTGGGACCCATGGAATGGGTGCCATGTATTATTGCTTTAAAGGGTCTGCATTTGTTCACCCAATCTCACCAATCCTCTCAGTCCAAAGTGTCCAGCCTTATGCCACATCCAGCTGTCATTGTAGATAAGGTCATTCCAGGTTTCATCAGAGACGCTGAAGGAATTGTAAAGAATTTCCCAGTTGTTTTGTTTTGTTTTTGAAATTCCTTTTTATAGTGGGTTTGAGCTGATTCTCGCTGCCATATTTATGCCAGTCTAGACACACTTGATTCCCTTACGGAGACATATCAATACATAGGTTTTAAGATTCCTACTAGTCAGATATATTCCTCTGCTGCAAATATGGTGTTTTGAGTCCGTTTTACTGAGGAAGGTGTAGGTCTTGTCTATTCTATAGTAGGTTTTTGGAATGGTACCTGTGCTTATATCAAACTCTGGTTTTATGCATCACCCCACCTCTCCTTCCCCCTTAAGCAGGCATAAGAGTGTTTTCTAAATGTGAGACACTGTTCTCTTTCCTAACTCAGTTCAAGTGTAGCCATGTTTACAGGATCTTCATAAGTGATATCTTATGATAAGTTTCTTTTTCTCTGTGACTTATTTCACTTAGAATCATCGTACCTGAATCCACCCATTTTGCTGCTACTGGTCTTATGACATTGATTTCATGGCTAAGGGATATTCCATCGTACGTAAGTACCACAATTTTTTGAACCATTTTTATATTTCCTGGGATATTTATGGTGTACCCAATTTGAGGTCCTTGTAAGCAGTGCAGCCCTAAATTTTGGGGTGGCTGTGTCTTTTAGATTTTCAGTTTTCCCAAGGTATATTCCCTAGACTGGAAGTGCCCTTGACTCTGTAGCTCTGTTGTTTATTTGTTTTAGGGAACACAATGCACTCCTCCAGAGAGGCAGTTGGCAATTTACATCCCGCCCATCAGCATAACAAGGCTCCCTGTTCTCCAGGGCCTGTCTTGCCTTTCCGGTTTTTACACATTTTGTGGATGTCCCTTTTGACCGGTGGGAAGTGATACTTCTTTGTAGTGCAGATTTGCATTGCCCGCTTGCTTGCTTGGCCAAAAAGTTCGTATGCGTTTTCTCCTGAATATATTCAGGAGAAAACGCATACGCCCCATTTGGCCAAGTGCATCATTGTCGAAGTTGTGCCCCTCTTCCTGTGCTTTAAAGGCGATTCCAACATACCTCTTGAAATCTGTTTCCTGCTATTCTGCCTCGCTTTCAAGTCCGCCTCGTTGCCTTCCCTCAACAGATTTTTGGAAGATAGTTGTCCTTTATTACTCGGCCAGTTTGTGAATTGCTGTGCCCCTGAGCTCCATTTTTCAACTCGTTTTAGGTGAGCTGACCGCAAGTCCAAAATTTTGGTTCAGGACCTATACTGGTTCCCGGTGGGTGGCTGAGACTTTGGTTAATTCTTCTTCCTGCCGGGAAATTACAGTGATATGTGCCCGTCCAAATGCCTAACAGCTACTCTCTCATTGGTTCTCCCTCTTCCCTTTCATCCTCTGACAAATTGGCAACCTGTGCGAACCAGGAGGTTAAAGGGGCTGTCTCTCCAAGTTGGGAGGTTGATAGTAAAGCAGATGGAAAGTCAAACTGGAGCACCAGGAGAGGGACTATTCGTTGAGTTTTAGAAACCTTTCGTATTCACAGTGTGCCCGTTCTCTATGTTTCCCGTACACGTTATAACTGTAGTAATATTCCCTTCAACCTGGAGAGTTGGGACCCATGGAATGGGTGCCATGCATTATTGCTTTAAAAGGTCTGCATTTGTTCACCAAATCTCACCAATCCTCTCAGTCCCAAGTGTCCAGCCTTATGCCACATCCAGCTGTCGTTGTAGATAGGGTCATTCCAGGTTTCATCAGAGACCCTGAAGGAATTGTAAAGAATTTCCCAGTTTTTTTGTTTTGTTTTTGAAATTCCTTTTTATAGTGGGTTTGAGCTGATTCTCGCTGTCATGTTTATGCCAGTCTAGACACACTTGATTCCCTTACGGAGACATATCAATACATAGGTTTTAAGATTCTTACTAGTCAGATATATTCCTCTGCGGCAAATATGGGGTTTTGAGTCCCTTTCACTGAGGAAGGTGTAGGTCTTGTCTATTCCATAGTTGGTTTTTGGAATGGTACCTGTGCTTATATCAAACTCTGGTTTTATGCATCACCCCACCTCTCCTTCCCCCTTAAGCAGGCATAAGAGTGTTTTCTAAATGTGAGACACTGTTCTCTTTCCTAACTCAGTTCAAGTGTAGCCATGTTTACAGGATCTTCATAAGTGATATCTTATGATAAGTTTCTTTTTCTCTGTGACTTATTTCACTTAGAATCATCGTACCTGAATCCACCCATTTTGCTGCTACTGGTCTTATGACATTGATTTCATGGCCGAGGGATATTCCATCGTACGTAAGTACCACAATTTTTTGAACCATTTTTATATTTCCTGGGATATTTAAGGTGTACCCAAGTTGAGGTCCTTGTAAGCAGTGCAGCCCTAAATTTTGGGGTGGCTCTTTCTTATTGATCTTCAGTTTTCCCAAGGTTTATTCCCTAGACTGGAAGTGCCCTTGGCTCTGTAGCTCTGTTCTTTACTTGCTTTAGGGAACACAGTGTACTCCTCCAGAGAGGCAGTTGGCAATTTACATCCCGCCCATCAGCATAAAAAGGCTCCCTGTTCTCCAGGGCCTGTCTTGACTTTCTGGTTTTTACACATTTTGTGGATGTCCCTTTGGACCGGTGGGAAGTGATACTTCTTTCTAGTGCAGATTTGCATTGCACGCTTGCTTGCTTGGCCAAAAAGGGCATATGCGTTTTCTCCTGAATATATTCAGGAGAAAACGCATACGCCCTTTTTGGCCAAGTGCATCATTGTCGAAGTTGTGCCTCTCTTCCTGTGCTTTAAAGGTGATTCCAACGTACCTCTTGAAATCTGTTTCCTGCTATTCTGCCTCGCTTTCAAGTCCGCCTCGTTGCCTTCCCTCAACAGATTTTTGGACGATAGTTGTCCTTTATTACTTGGCCAGTTTGTGAATTGCTGTGCCCCTGAGCTCCATTTTTCAACTCGTTCTTGGTGAGCTGACCGCAAGTCCAAAATTTTGGTTCAGGACCTATGCTGGTTCCCGGTGGGTGGCTGAGACTTTGGTTAATTCTTCTTCCTGCTGGGTAATTACAGTGATATGTGCCCGTCCAAATGCCTAACAGCTACTCTCTCATTGGTTCTCCCTCTTCTCTTTCATCCTCTGCCAAATTGGCAACCTGTGCGAACCAGGAGGTTAAAGGGGCTGTCTCTCCAAGTTGGGAGGTTGATACTAAAGCAGGTGGAAAGTCAAACCGGAGCACCAGGAGAGAGATTATTCTTTGAGTTTTAGATACCTTTCGTATTCACAGTGTGTCCGTTCTCTAGGTTTCCCGTACATGTTATAACTGTAGTAATATTCCCTTCAACCTGGAGAGTTGGGAGCCATGGAATGGGTGCCATGCATTATTGCTTTAAAGGGTCTGCATTTGCTCACCCAATCTCACCAATCCCCTCAGTCCCAAGTGTCCAGCCTTATGCCATATCCAGCTGTCGTTGTAGATAGGGTCATTCCAGGTTTCATCATTGACCCTGAAGGAATTGTAAAGAATTTCCCAGTTTTTTTGTTTTGTTTTTGAAAGTCCTTTTTATAGTGGGTTTGAGCTGATTATCGCTGCCATGTTTATGCCAGTCTAGACACACTTGATTCCCTTACAGAGACATATCAATCCATAGGTTTCAAGATTCTTTCTAGTCAGATATATTCCTCTGCGGGAAATATGGGGTTCTGAGTCCCTTTCACTGAGGAAGGTGTAGGTCTTGTCTATTCCATAGTTGGTTTTTGGAATGGTACTTGTGCTTATATCAAACTCTGGTTTTATGCATCACCCCACCTCTCCTTCCCCCTTAAGCAGGCATAAGAGTGTTTTCTAAATGTGAGACACTGTTCTCTTTCCTAACTGAGTTCAAGTGTAGCCATGTTTACAAGATCTTCATAAGTGATATCTTATGATAAGTTTCTTTTTCTGTGTGACTTATTTCACTTAGAATCATCGTACGTGAATCCACCCATTTTGCTGCTACTGGTCTTATGACATTGATTTCATGGCTGAGGGATATTCCATCGTACATAAGTACCATAGTTTTTTGAACCATTTTTATATTTCCTGGGATATTTAAGGTGTACCCAAGTTGAGGTCCTTGTAAGCAGTGCAGCCCTAAATTTTGGGGTGGCTCTGTCTTATAGATTTTCAGTTTTCCCAAGGTTTATTCCCTAGACTGGAAGTGCCCTTGGCTCTGTAGCTCTGTTCTTTACTTGTTTTAGGGAACACAATGTACTCCTCCAGAGAGGCAGTTTGCAATTTACATCCCGCCCATCAGCATAAAAAGGCTCCCTGTACTCCAAGGCCTGTCTTGCCTTTCTGGTTTTTACACATTTTGTGGATGTCCCTTTTGACCGGTGGGAGGTGATACTTCTTTGTAGTGCAGATTTGCATTGCCCGTTGCTTGCTTGGCCAAAAATGGCGTATGCGTTTTCTCCTGAATATATTCAGTAGAAAACACATACGCACTTTTTGGCCAAGTGCACCAAGGTCGAAGTTGTGCCCCTCTTCCAGTGCTTTAAAGGGGATTCCAACGTACCTCTTGAAATCTGTTTCCTGCTATTCTGCCTCGCTTTCAAGTCCGCCTCGTTGCCTTCCCTCAACAGATTTTTGGACGATAGTTGAACTTTATTACTTGGCCAGTTTGTGAATTGCTGTGCCCCTGAGCTCCATTTTTCAACTCGTTTTTGGTGAGCTGACCGCAAGTCCAAAATTTTGGTTCAGGACCTATACTGGTTCCCGGTGGGTGGCTGAGACTCTGGTTAATTCTTCTTCCTGCCGGGAAATTACAGTGATATGTGCCCGTCCAAATGCCTAACAGCTACTCTCTCATTGGTTCTCCCTCTTCCCTTTCATCCTCTGCCAAATTGGCAACCTGTGCGAACCAGGAGGTTAAAGGGGCTGTCTCTGCAGGTTGGGAGGTTGATAGTAAAGCAGATGGAAAGTCAAACAGTAGCACCAGGGGAGGGACTATTCGTTGAGTTTTAGAAACCTTTCGTGTTCACAGTGTGTCCGTTCTCTAGGTTTCCCGTACATGTTATAACTGTAGTAATATTCCCTTCAACCTGGAGAGTTGGGACCCATGGAATGGGTGCCATGCATTATTGCTTTAAAGGGTCTGCATTTGCTCACCCAATCTCACCAATCCTCTCAGTCCCAAGTGTCCAGCCTTATGCCACATCCAGCTGTCGTTGTAGATAGGGTCATTCCAGGTTTCATCAGAGACCCTGAAGGAATTGTAAAGAATTTCCCAGTTTTTTTGTTTTGTTTCTGAAATTCATTTTTATAGTGGGTTTGAGCTGATTCTCGCTGCCATGTTTATGCCAGTCTAGACACACTTGATTCCCTTATGGAGACATATCAATACATAGGTTTTAAGATTCTTACTAGTCAGATATATTCCTCTGCGGGAAATATGGGGGTTTCAGTCCCTTTCACTGAGGAAGGTGTAGGTCTTGTCTATTCCATAGTTGGTTTTTGGAACGGTACCTGTTCTTATATCAAACTCTGGTTTTATGCATCACCCCACCTCTCCTTCCCCCTTATGCAGGCATAAGAGTGTTTTCTAAATGTGAGACACTGTTCTCTTTCCTAACTCAGTTCAAGTGTAGCCATGTTTACAGGATCTTCATAAGTAATAACTTATGATAAGTTTCTTTTTCTCTGTGACTTATTTCACTTAGAATCATCGTACCTGAATCCACCCATTTTGCTGCTACTGGTCTTATGACATTGATTTCATGGCTGAGGGATATTCCATCGTACGTAAGTACCACTATTTTTTGAACCAATTTTATATTTCCTGGGATATTTAAGGTGTACCCAAGTTGAGGTCCTTGTAAGCAGTGCAGCCCTAAATTTTGGGGTGGCTCTGTCTTATTGATTTTCAGTTTTCCGAAGGTATATTCCCAAGACTGGAAGTGCCCTTGGCTCTGTAGCTCTGTTCTTTACTTGTTTTAGGGAACACAATGCACTCCTCCAGAGAGGCAGTTGGCAATTTACATCCCGCCCATCAGCATAACAATGCTCCCTGTTCTCCAGGGCCTGTCTTGCCAGTCTGGTTTTTACACATTTTGTGGATGTCCCTTTTGACCGGTGGGAAGTGATACTTCTTTGTAGTGCAGAATTGCATTGCCCGCTTGCTTGCTTGGCCAAAAAGGGCGTATGCGTTTTCTCCTGAATATATTCAGGAGAAAACGCATACGCCCTTTTTGGCCAAGTGCATCATTGTCGAAGTTGTGCCCCTCTTCCTGTGCTTTAAAGGCGATTCCAGGGTACCTCTTGAAATCTGTTTCCTGCTATTCTGCCTCGCTTTCAAGTCCGCCTCGTTGCCTTCCCTCAACAGAGTTTTGGACGATAGTTGTCCTTTATTACTCGGCCAGTTTGTGAATTGCTGTGCCCCTGAGCTCCATTTTTCAACTCGTTTATGGTGAGCGGACCGCAAGTCCAAAATTTTGGTTCAGGAACTGTGCTGGTTCCCGGTGGGGGGCTGAGACTTTGGTTAATTCTTCTTCCTGCCGGGAAGTTAGAGTGATATGTGCCCGTCCAAATGCCTAACAGCTACTCTCTCATTGGTTCTCCCACTTCCCTTTCATCCTCTGCCAAATTGGCAACCTGTGCGAACCAGGAGGTTAAAGGGGCTGTCTCTCCAAGTT
Source organism: Hyperoodon ampullatus (assembly GCF_949752795.1). Taxonomy (NCBI): domain Eukaryota; kingdom Metazoa; phylum Chordata; class Mammalia; order Artiodactyla; family Ziphiidae; genus Hyperoodon; species Hyperoodon ampullatus. The sequence goes on along the minus strand of NW_027640625.1, from coordinate 2,358,466 downwards.
GGGAGGTTGATAGTAAAGAAGATGGAAAGTCAAACCGGAGCACCAGGAGAGGGAATATTCGTTGAGTTTTAGAAACCTTTCGTATTCACAGTTTGTCCGTTCTCTATGTTTCCCGTACATGTTATAACTGTAGTAATATTCCCTTCAACCTGTAGAGTTGGGACCCATGGAATGGGTGCCATGCATTATTGCTTTAAAGGGTCTGCATTTGCTCACCCAATCTCACCAATCCTGTCAGTCCCAAGTGTCCAGCATTATGCCACATCCAGCTGTCGTTGTAGATAGGGTCATTCCAGGTTTCATCAGAGACCCTGAAGGAATTGTAAAGAATTTCCCAGTTTTTTTGTTTTGTTTTTGAAATTCCTTTTTATAGTGGGTTTGAGCTGATTCTCGCTGCCATGTTTATGCCAGTCTAGAGACAATTTATTCCCTTACAGAGACATATCAATACATAGGTTTTAAGATTCTTACTAGTCAGATATATTCCTCTGCGGGAAATATGGGGTTTTGAGTCCCTTTCACTGAGGAAGGTGTACGTCTTTTCTATTCCATAGTTGGTTTTTGGAACGGTACCTATGCTTATATCAAACTCTGGTTTTATGCATCACCCCACCTCTCCTTCCCACTTAAGCAGGCATAAGAGTGTTTTCTAAATGTGAGACACTGTTCTCTTTCCTAACTGAGTTCAAGTGTAGCCATGTTTACAGGATCTTCATAAGTGATATCTTATGATAAGTTTATTTTTCTGTGTGACATATTTCACTTAGAATCATCGTACCTGTATCCACCCATTTTGCTGCTACTGGTCTTATGACATTGATTTCATGGCTGAGGGATATTCCATCGTACGTAAGTACCACAATTTTTTGAACCATTTTTATATTTCCTGGAATATTTAAGGTGTACCCAAGTTGAGGTCCTTGTAAGCAGTGCAGCCCTAAATTTTGGGGTGGTTCTGTCTTATTGATTTTCAGTTTTCCCAAGGTATATTCCCTAGACTGGAAGTGCCCTTGGCTCTGTAGCTCTGTTGTTTACATGTTTTAGGGAACACAATGCACTCCTCCAGAGAGGCAGTTGGCAATTTACATCCCGCCCATCAGCATAACAAGGCTCCCTGTTCTCCAGGGCCTGTCTTGCCTTTCTGGTTTTTACACATTTTGTGGATGTCCCTTTTGACCGGTGGGAGGTGATACTTCTTTGTAGTGCAGATTTGCATTGCCCGCTTGCTTGCTTGGCCAAAAAGGGCGTATGCGTTTTCTCCTGAATATATTCAGGAGAAAACACATAGGCCCTTTTTGGCCAAGTGCATCATTGTCGAAGTTGTGCCCCTCTTCCTGTGCTTTAAATGCGATTCCAACGTACCTCTTGAAATCTGTTTCCTGCTATTCTGCCTCGCTTTCAAGTCCGCCTCGTTGCCTTCCCTCAACAGATTTTTGACGATAATTGTCCTTTATTACTCGGCCAGTTTGTGTATTGCTGTGCCCCTGAGCTCCATTTTTCAACTCGTTTTTGGTGTGCTGACCGCAAGTCCAAAATTTTGGTTCAGGACCTATGCTGGTTCCCGGTGGGGGGCTGAGACTTTGGTTAATTCTTCTTCCTGCCGGGAAATCACAGTGATATGTGCCCGTCCAAATGCCTAACAGCTACACTATCATTGGTTCTCCCTCTTCCCTTTCATCCTCTGCCAAATTGGCAACCTGTGCGAAACAGGAGGTTAAAGGGGCTGTCTCTCCAAGTTGGGAGGTTGATAGTAAAGCAGGTGTAAAGTCAAACCGAAGCACCAGGAGAGGGACTGTTCGTTGAGTTTTAGAAACCTTTCGTATTCACAGTGTGTCCGTTCTCTAGGTTTCCCGTACATGTTATAACTGTAGTAATATTCCCTTCAACCTGGAGAGTTGGGACACATGGAATGGGTGCCATGCATTATTGCTTTAAAGGGTCTGCATTTGCTCACCCAATCTCACCAATCCCCTCAGTCCCAAGTGTCCAGCCTTATGCCATATCCAGCTGTCGTTGTAGATAGGGTCATTCCAGGTTTCATCAGAGTCCCTGAAGGAATTGTAAAGAATTTCCCAATTTTTTTGTTTTGTTTTTGAAATTCCTTTTTATAGTGGGTTTGAGCTGATTCTCGCTGCCATGTTTATGCCAGTCTAGACACACTTGATTCCCTTACGGAGACATATCAATACATAGGTTTTAAGATTCTTACTAGTCAGATATATTCCTCTGCGGGAAATATGGGGTTTTGAGTCCCTTTCACTGAGGAAGGTGTAGGTCTTGTCTATTCCATAGTTGGTTTTTGGAACGGTACCTGTGCTTATATCAAACTCTGGTTTTATGCATCACCCCACCTCTCCTTCCTCCTTAAGCAGGCATAAGAGTGTTTTCTAAATGTGAGACACTGTTCTCTTTCCTAACTGAGTTCAAGTGTAGCCATGTTTACAGGATCTTCATAAGTGATATCTTATGATAAGTTTCTTTTTCTGTGTGACTTATTTCACTTAGAATCATCGTACCTGAATCCACCCATTTTGCTGCTACTCGTCTTATGACATTGATTTCATGGCTGAGGGATATTCCATCGTACGTAAGTACCACAATTTTTTGAACCATTTTTATATTTCCTGGAATATTTAAGGTGTACCCAAGTTGAGGTCCTTGTAAGCAGTGCAGCCCTAAATTTTGGGGTGGTTCTGTCTTATTGATTTTCAGTTTTCCCAAGGTATATTCCCTAGACTGGAAGGGCCCTTGGCTCTGTAGCTCTGTTGTTTACTTGTTTTAGGGAACACAATGCACTCCTCCAGAGAGGCAGTTGGCAATTTACATCCCGCCCATCAGCATAACAAGGCTCCCTGTTCTCCAGGGCCTGTCATGCCTTTCTGGTTTTACACATTTTGTGGATGTCCCTTTTGACCGGTGGGAGGTGATACTTCTTTGTAGTGCAGATTTGCATTGCCTGCTTGCTTGCTTGGCCAAAAAGGGCGTATGCGTTTTCTCCTGAATATATTCAGGAGAAAACACATAGGCCCTTTTTGGCCAAGTGCATCATTGTCGAAGTTGTGCCCCTCTTCCTGTGCTTTAAGTGCGATTCCAACGTACCTCTGGAAATCTGTTTCCTGCTATTCTGCCTCGCTTTCAAGGCCGCCTCGTTGCCTTCCCTCAACAGATTTTTGACGATAATTGTGCTTTATTACTCGGCCAGTTTGTGTATTGCTGTGCCCCTGAGATCCATTTTTCAACTCGTTTTTGGTGTGCTGACCGCAAGTCCAAAATTTTGGTTCAGGACCTATGCTGGTTCCCGGTGGGGGGCTGAGACTTTGGTTAATTCTTCTTCCTGCCGGGAAATCACAGTGATATGTGCCCGTCCAAATGCCTAACAGCTACACTCTCATTGGTTCTCCCTCTTCCCTTTCATCCTCTGCCAAATTGGCAACCTGTGCCAAACAGGAGGTTAAAGGGGCTGTCTCTCCAAGTTGGGAGGTTGATAGTAAAGCAGGTGGAAAGTCAAACCGAAGCACCAGGAAAGGGACTATTCGTTGAGTTTTAGAAACCTTTCGTATTCACAGTGTGTCCGTTCTCTAGGTTTCCCATACATGTTATAACTGTAGTAATATTCCCTTCAACCTGGAGAGTTGGGACACATGGAATGGGTGCCATGCATTATTGCTTTAAAGGGTCTGCATTTGCTCACCCAATCTCACCAATCCCCTCAGTCCCAAGTGTCCAGCCTTATGCCATATCCAGCTGTCGTTGTAGATAGGGTCATTCCAGGTTTCATCATTGACCCTGAAGGAATTGTAAAGAATTTCCCAATTTTTTTGTTTTGTTTTTGAAATTCCTTTTTATAGTGGGTTTGAGCTGATTCTCGCTGCCATGTTTATGCCAGTCTAGACACACTTGATTCCCTTACGGAGACATATCAATACATAGGTTTTAAGATTCTTACTAGTCAGATATATTCCTCTGCGGGAAATATGGGGTTTTGAGTCCCTTTCACTGAGGAAGGTGTAGGTCTTGTCTATTCCATAGTTGGTTTTTGGAACGGTACCTGTGCTTGTATCAAACTCTGGTTTTATGCATCACCCCACCTCTCCTTCCCCCTTAAGCAGGCATAAGAGTGTTTTCTAAATGTGAGACACTGTTCTCTTTCCTAACTCAGTTCAAGTGTAGCCATGTTTACAGGATCTTCATAAGTGATATCTTATGATAAGTTTCTTTTTCTGTGTGACTTATTTCACTTAGAATCATCGTAGCTGAATCCACCCATTTTGCTGCTACTGGTCTTATGACATTGATTTCATGGCTGAGGGATATTCCATCGTACGTAAGTACGACAATTTTTTGAACCATTTTTATATTTCCTGCGATATTTAAGGTGTACCCAAGTTGAGGTCCTTGTAAGCAGTGCAGCCCTAAATTTTGGGGTGGCTCTGTCTTATTGATTTTCAGTTTTCCCAAAGTATTTTCCCGAGACTGGAAGTGCCCTTGGCTCTGTAGCTCTGTTGTTTACTTGTTTTAGGGAACACAATGCACTCCTCCAGAGAGGCAGTTGGCAATTTACATGCCGCCCATCAGCATAACAAGGCTCCCTGTTCTCCAGGGCCTGTCTTGCCTTTCTGGTTTTTACACATTTTGTGGATGTCCCTTTTGACCGGTGGGAAGTGATACTTCTTTGTAGTGCACATTTGCATTGCCCGCTTGCTTGCTTGGCCAAAAAGGGCGTATGCGTTTTCTCCTGAATATATTCAGGAGAAAACGCATACGCCCTTTATGGCCAAGTGCATCATTGTCGAAGTTGTGCCCCTCTTCCTGTGCTTTAAAGGCGATTCCAAAGTACCTCTTGAAATCTGTTTCCTGCTATTCTGCCTCGCTTTCAAGTCCGCTTAGTAGCCTTCCCTCCACAGATTTTTGGACGATAGTTGTCCTTTATTACTCGGCCAGTTTGTGAATTGCTGTGCCCCTGAGCTCCATTTTTCAACTCGTTTTTGGTGAGCTGACCGCAAGTCCAAAATTTTGGTTCAGGAACTGTGCTGGTTCCCGGTGGGGGGCTGAGACTTTGGTTAATTCTTCTTCCTGCCGAGAAGTTAGAGTGATATGTGCCCGTCCAAATGCCTAACAGCTACTATCTCATTGGTTCTCCCACTTCCCTTTCATCCTCTGCCAAATTGGCAACCTGTGCGAACCAGGAGGTTAAAGGGGCTGTCTCTCCAAGTTGGTAGGTTGGTAGTAAAGAAGATGGAAAGTCAAACCGGAGCACCAGGAGAGGGACTATTCGTTGAGTTTTAGAAACCTTTCGTATTCACAGTTTGTCCGTTCTCTATGTTTCCCGTACATGTTATAACTGTAGTAATATTCCCTTCAACCTGGAGAGTTGGGACCCATGGAATGGGTGCTATGCATTATTGCTTTAAAGGGTCTGCATTTGCTCACCCAATCTCACCAATCCTGTCAGTCCCAAGTGTCCAGCCTTATGCCACATCCAGCTGTCGTTGTAGATAGGGTCATTCCAGGTTTCATCAGAGACCCTGAAGGAATTGCAAAGAATTTCCCAGTTTTTTTGTTTTGTTTTTGAAATTCCTTTTTATAGTGGGTTTGAGCTGATTCTCGCTGCCATGTTTATGCCAGTCTAGACACACTTGATTCCCTTACAGAGACATATCAATACATAGGTTTTAAGATTCTTACTAGTCAGATATATTCCTCTGCGGGAAATATGGGGTTTTGAGTCCCTTTCACTGAGGAAGGTGTACGTCTTTTCTATTCCATAGTTGGTTTTTGGAATGGTACCTATGCTTATATCAAACTCTGGTTTTATGCATCACCCCACCTCTCCTTCCCCCTTAAGCAGGCATAAGAGTGTTTTCTAAATGTGAGACACTGTTCTCTTTCCTAACTCAGTTCAAGTGTAGCCATGTTTACAGGATCTTCATAAGTGATATCTTATGATAAGTTTATTTTTCTGTGTGACATATTTCACTTAGAATCATCGTACCTGAATCCACCCATTTTGCTGCTACTCGTCTTATGACATTGATTTCATGGCTGAGGGATATTCCATCGTACGTAAGTACCACAATTTTTTGAAGCATTTTTATATTTCCTGGAATATTTAAGGTGTACCCAAGTTGAGGTCCTTGTACGCAGTGCAGCCCTAAATTTTGGGGTGGCTCTGTCTTATTGATTTTCAGTTTTCCCAAGGTATATTCCCTAGACTGGAAGTGCCCTTGGCTCTGTAGCTCTGTTGTTTACTTGTTTTAGGGAACACAATGCACTCCTCCAGAGAGGCAGTTGGCAATTTACATCCCGCCCATCAGCATAACAAGGCTCCCTGTTCTCCAGGGCCTGTCTTGCCTTTCTGGTTTTTACACATTTTGTGGATGTCCCTTTTTACCGGTGGGAGGTGATACTTCTTTGTAGTGCAGATTTGCATTGCCCGCTTGCTTGCTTGGCCAAAAAGGGCGTATGCGTTTTCTCCTGAATATATTCAGGAGAAAACGCATACGCCCTTTTTGGCCAAGTGCATCATTGTCGAAGTTGTGCCCCTCTTCCTGTGCTTTAAAGGCGATTCCAACGTACCTCTTGAAATCTGTTTCCTGCTATTCTGCCTCGCTTTCAAGTCCGCCTCGATGCCTTCCCTCAACAGATTTTTGACGATAATTGTCCTTTATTACTCGGCCAGTTTGTGTATTGCTGTGCCCCAGAGCTCCATTTTTCAACTCGTTTTTTGTGAGCTGACCGCAAGTCCAAAATTTTGGTTCAGGACCTATGCTGGTTCCCGGTGGGGGGCTGAGACTTTGGTTAATTCTTCTTCCTGCCGGGAAATTACAGTGATATGTGCCCGTCCAAATGCCTAACAGCTACTCTCTCATTGGTTCTCCCTCTTCCCTTTCATCCTCTGCCAAATTGGCAACCTGTGCGACACAGGAGGTTAAAGGGGCTGTCTCTCCAAGTTGGGAGGTTGATAGTAAAGCAGGTGGAAAGTCAAACCGAAGCACCAGGAGAGGGACTCTTCGTTGAGTTTTAGAAACCTTTCGTATTCACAGTGTGTCCGTTCTCTAGGTTTCCAGTACATGTTATAACTGTAGTAATATTCCCTTCAACCTGGAGAGTTGGGACCCATGGAATGGGTGCCATGCATTATTGCTTTAAAGGGTCTGCATTTGCTCACCCAATCTCACCAATCCCCTCAGTCCCAAGTGTCCAGCCTTATGCCATATCCAGCTGTCGTTGTAGATAGGGTGATTCCAGGTTTCATCATTGACCCTGAAGGAATTGTAAAGAATTTCCCAGTTTTTTTGTTTTGTTTTTGAAATTCCTTTTTATAGTGGGTTTGAGCTGATTCTCGCTGCCATATTTATCCCAGTGTAGACACACTTGATTCCCTTACGGAGACATATCAATACATAGGTTTTAAGATTCTTACTAGTCAGATATATTCCTCTGCGGGAAATATGGTGTTTTGAGTCCCTTTCACTGAGGAAGGTGTAGGTCTTGTCTATTCCATAGTTGGTTTTTGGAACGGTACCTGTGCTTATATCAAACTCTGGTTTTATGCATCACCCCACCTCTCCTTCCCCCTTAAGCAGGCATAAGAGTGTTTTCTAAATGTGAGTCACTGTTCTCTTTCCTAACTCAGTTCAAGTGTAGCCATGTTTACAGGATCTTCATAAGTGATATCTTATGATAAGTTTCTTTTTCTGTGTGACTTATTTCACTTAGAATCATCGTAGCTAAATCCACCCATTTTGCTGATACTGGTCTTATGACATTGATTTCATGGCTGAGGGATATTCCATCGTACGTAAGTACCACAATGTTTTGAACCATTTTTATATTTCCTGGGATATTTAAGGTGTACCCAAGTTGAGGTCCTTGTAAGCAGTGCAGCCCAAAATTTTGGGGTGGCTCTGTCTTATTGATTTTCAGTTTTTCCCAGGTATATTCCCTAGACTGGCAGTGCCCTTGGCTCTGTAGCTCTGTTGTTTACTTGTTTTAGGGAACACAATGCACTCCTCCAGAGAGGCAGTTGGCAATCTACATCCCGCGCATCAGCATAACAAGGCTCCCTGTTCTCCAGGGCCTGTCTTGCCTTTCTGGTTTTTACACATTTTGTGGATGTCCCTTTTGACCGGTGGGAAGTGATACTTCTTTGTAGTGCAGATTTGCATTGCCCGCTTGCTTGCTTGGCCAAAAAGGGCGTATGCGTTTTCTCCTGAATATATTCAGGAGAAAACGCATACGCCCTTTTTGGCCAAGTGCATCATTGTCGAAGTTGTGCCCTTCTTCCTGTGCTTTAAAGGCGATTCCAACGTACCTCTTGAAATCTGTTTCCTGCTATTCTGCCTCGCTTTCAAGTCCGCCTAGTTGCCTTCCCTCAACAGATTTTTGGACGATAGTTGTCCTTTATTAGTCGGCCAGTTTGTGAATTGCTGTAACCCTGAGCTCCATTTTTCAAATCGTTTTTGGTGAGCTGACCGCAAGTCCAAAATTTTGGTACAGGACCTATGCTGGTTCCCGGTGGGGGGCTGAGACTTTGGTTAAATCTTCTTCCTGCCGGGAAATTACAGTGATATGTGCCCGTCCAAATGTCTAACAGCTACTCTCTCATTGGTTCTCCCTCTTCCCTTTCATCCTCTGCCAAATTGGCAACCTGTGCGAACCAGGAGGTTAAAGGGGCTGTCTCTCCAAGTTGGGAGGTTGATAGTAAAGCAGGTGGAAAGTCAAACTGGAGCACCAGGAGAGGGACTATTCCTTGAGTTTTAGAAACCTTTCGTATTCACAGTGTGTCCGTTCTCTAGGTTTCCCGTACATGTTATAACTGTAGTAATATTCCCTTCAACCGGGAGAGTTGGGACCCATGGAATGGGTGCCATGCATTATTGCTTTAAAGGGTCTGCATTTGCTCACCCAATCTCACCAATCCTCTCAGTCCCAAGTGTCCAGCCTTATGCCACATCCAGCTGTCGTTGTAGATAGGGTCATTCCAGGTTTCATCAGAGTCCCTGAAGGAATTGTAAAGAATTTCCCAGTTGTTTTGTTTTATTTTTGAAATTCCTTTTTATAGTGGGTTTGAGCTGATTCTCGCTGCCATGTTTATGCCAGTCTAGACACACTTGATTCCCTTACGGAGACATATCAATACATAGGTTTTAAGATTCTTACTAGTCAGATATATTCCTCTGCGGGAAATATGGGGTTTTGAGTCCCTTTCACTGAGGAAGGTGTAGGTCTTGTCTATTCCATAGTTGGTTTTTGGAACGGTACCTGTGCTTATATCAAACTCTGGTTTTATGCATCACCCCACCTCTCCTTCCCCCTTAAGCAGGCATAAGAGTGTTTTCTAAATGTGAGACACTGTTCTCTTTCCTAACTCAGTTCAAGTGTAGCCATGTTTACAGGATCTTCATAAGTGATATCTTATGATAAGTTTCTTTTTCTCTGTGACTTATTTCACTTAAAATCATCGTACCTGAATCCACCCATTTTGCTGCTACTGGTCTTATGACATTGATTTCATGGCTGAGGGATATTCCATCGTACGAAAGTAACACAATTTTTTGAACCATTTTTATATTTCCTGGGATATTTATGGTGTACCCAAGTTGAGGTCCTTGTAAGAAGTGCAGCCCTAAATTTTGGGGTGGCTCTGTCTTATTGATTTTCAGTTTTCCCAAGGTATATTCCCTAGACTGGAAGTGCCCTTGGCTCTGTAGCTCTGTTGTTTACTTGTTTTAGGGAACACAATGCACTCCTCCAGAGAGGCAGTTGGCAATTTACATCCCGCCCATCAGCATAACAAGGCTCCCTGTTCTCCAGGGCCTGTCTTGCCTTTCTGGTTTTTACACATTTTGTGGATGTCCCTTTTGACCGGTGGGAAGTGATACTTCTTTGTAGTGCAGATTTGCATTGCCCGCTTGCTTGCTTGGCCAAAAAGGGCGTATGCGTTTTCTCCTGAATATATTCAGGAGAAAACGTATACGCCCTTTTGGCCAAGTGCATCATTGTCGAAGTTTTGACCCTCTTCCTGTGCTTTAAAGGTGATTCCAACGTACTTCTTGAAATCTGTTTCCTGCTATTCTGCCTCGCTTTAAAGTCCTCCTCGTTGCTTTCCCTAAACAGATTTTTGGACGAGAGTTGTCCTTTATTACTCTGCCAGTTTGTGAATTGATGTGCCCTTGAGATCCATTTTGCAACTCGTTTTTTGTGAGCTGACCGCAAGTCCAAAATTTTGGTTCAGGACCTATGCTGGTTCCCGGTGGGTGCCTGAGACTTTGGTTAATTCTTCTTCCTTCCGGGAAGTTAGAGTGATATGTGCCCATCCAAATGCCTAACAGCTACTCTCTCATTGGTTCTCCCTCTTCCCTTTCATCCTCTGCCAAATTGGCAACCTGTGCGAACCAGGAGGTTAAAGGGGCTGTCTCTCCAAGTTGGGAGGTTGATAGTAAAGAAGATGGAAAGTCAAACCCGAGCACCAGGAGAGGGACTATTCGTTGAGTTTTAGAAACCTTTCGTATTCACAGAGTGTCCGTTCTCTAGGTTTCCCGTACATGTTATAGCTGTAGTAATATTCCCTTCATCCTGGAGAGTTGGGACCCATGGAATGGGTGCCAGGCATTTGTGCTTTAAAGGGTCTGCATTTGCTCACCCAATCTCACCAATCCTCTCAGTCCCAAGTGTCTAGACTTATGCCTCATCCAGCTGTCGTAGTACATAAGGTCATTCCAGGTTTCATCAGAGACCCTGAAGGAATTGTAAAGAATTTCCCAGTTTCTTTGTTTTGTTTTTGAAATTCCTTTTTATAGTGGGTTTGAGCTGATTCTCGCTGCCATGTTTATGCCAGTCTAGACACACTTGATTCCCTTACGGAGACATATCAATACATAGGTTTTAAGATTCTTACTAGTCAGATATATTCCTCTGCGGGAAATATGGGGTTTTGAGTCCCTTTCACTGAGGAAGGTGTAGGTCTTGTCTATTCCATAGTTGGTTTTTGGAACGGTACCTGTGCTTATATCAAACTCTGGTTTTATGCATCACCCCACCTCTCCTTCCCCCTTAAGCAGGCATAAGAGTGTTTTCTAAATGTGAGACACTGTTCTCTTTCCTAACTCAGTTCAAGTGTAGCCATGTTTACAGGATCTTCATAAGTGATATCTTATGATAAGTTTATTTTTCTGTGTGACATATTTCACTTAGAATCATCGTACCTGAATCCACCCATTTTGCTGCTACTCGTCTTATGACATTGATTTCATGGCTGAGGGATATTCCATCGTACGTAAGTACCACAATTTTTTGAAGCATTTTTATATTTCCTGGAATATTTAAGGTGTACCCAAGTTGAGGTCCTTGTACGCAGTGCAGCCCTAAATTTTGGGGTGGCTCTGTCTTATTGATTTTCAGTTTTCCCAAGGTATATTCCCTAGACTGGAAGTGCCCTTGGCTCTGTAGCTCTGTTGTTTACTTGTTTTAGGGAACACAATGCACTCCTCCAGAGAGGCAGTTGGCAATTTACATCCCGCCCATCAGCATAACAAGGCTCCCTGTTCTCCAGGGCCTGTCTTGCCTTTCTGGTTTTTACACATTTTGTGGATGTCCCTTTTTACCGGTGGGAGGTGATACTTCTTTGTAGTGCAGATTTGCATTGCCCGCTTGCTTGCTTGGCCAAAAAGGGCGTATGCGTTTTCTCCTGAATATATTCAGGAGAAAACGCATACGCCCTTTTTGGCCAAGTGCATCATTGTGGAAGTTGTGCCCCTCTTCCTGTGCTTTAAAGGCGATTCCAACGTACCTCTTGAAATCTGTTTCCTGCTATTCTGCCTCGCTTTCAAGTCCGCCTCGATGCCTTCCCTCAACAGATTTTTGACGATAATTGTCCTTTATTACTCGGCCAGTTTGTGTATTGCTGTGCCCCAGAGCTCCATTTTTCAACTCGTTTTTTGTGAGCTGACCGCAAGTCCAAAATTTTGGTTCAGGACCTATGCTGGTTCCCGGTGGGGGGCTGAGACTTTGGTTAATTCTTCTTCCTGCCGGGAAATTACAGTGATATGTGCCCGTCCAAATGCCTAACAGCTACTCTCTCATTGGTTCTCCCTCTTCCCTTTCATCCTCTGCCAAATTGGCAACCTGTGCGACACAGGAGGTTAAAGGGGCTGTCTCTCCAAGTTGGGAGGTTGATAGTAAAGCAGGTGGAAAGTCAAACCGAAGCACCAGGAGAGGGACTCTTCGTTGAGTTTTAGAAACCTTTCGTATTCACAGTGTGTCCGTTCTCTAGGTTTCCAGTACATGTTATAACTGTAGTAATATTCCCTTCAACCTGGAGAGTTGGGACCCATGGAATGGGTGCCATGCATTATTGCTTTAAAGGGTCTGCATTTGCTCACCCAATCTCACCAATCCCCTCAGTCCCAAGTGTCCAGCCTTATGCCATATCCAGCTGTCGTTGTAGATAGGGTGATTCCAGGTTTCATCATTGACCCTGAAGGAATTGTAAAGAATTTCCCAGTTTTTTTGTTTTGTTTTTGAAATTCCTTTTTATAGTGGGTTTGAGCTGATTCTCGCTGCCATATTTATCCCAGTGTAGACACACTTGATTCCCTTACGGAGACATATCAATACATAGGTTTTAAGATTCTTACTAGTCAGATATATTCCTCTGCGGGAAATATGGTGTTTTGAGTCCCTTTCACTGAGGAAGGTGTAGGTCTTGTCTATTCCATAGTTGGTTTTTGGAACGGTACCTGTGCTTATATCAAACTCTGGTTTTATGCATCACCCCACCTCTCCTTCCCCCTTAAGCAGGCATAAGAGTGTTTTCTAAATGTGAGTCACTGTTCTCTTTCCTAACTCAGTTCAAGTGTAGCCATGTTTACAGGATCTTCATAAGTGATATCTTATGATAAGTTTCTTTTTCTGTGTGACTTATTTCACTTAGAATCATCGTAGCTAAATCCACCCATTTTGCTGATACTGGTCTTATGACATTGATTTCATGGCTGAGGGATATTCCATCGTACGTAAGTACCACAATGTTTTGAACCATTTTTATATTTCCTGGGATATTTAAGGTGTACCCAAGTTGAGGTCCTTGTAAGCAGTGCAGCCCAAAATTTTGGGGTGGCTCTGTCTTATTGATTTTCAGTTTTTCCCAGGTATATTCCCTAGACTGGCAGTGCCCTTGGCTCTGTAGCTCTGTTGTTTACTTGTTTTAGGGAACACAATGCACTCCTCCAGAGAGGCAGTTGGCAATCTACATCCCGCCCATCAGCATAACAAGGCTCCCTGTTCTCCAGGGCCTGTCTTGCCTTTCTGGTTTTTACACATTTTGTGGATGTCCCTTTTGACCGGTGGGAAGTGATACTTCTTTGTAGTGCAGATTTGCATTGCCCGCTTGCTTGCTTGGCCAAAAAGGGCGTATGCGTTTTCTCCTGAATATATTCAGGAGAAAACGCATACGCCCTTTTTGGCCAAGTGCATCATTGTCGAAGTTGTGCCCTTCTTCCTGTGCTTTAAAGGCGATTCCAACGTACCTCATGAAATCTGTTTCCTGCTATTCTGCCTCGCTTTCAAGTCCGCCTAGTTGCCTTCCCTCAACAGATTTTTGGACGATAGTTGTCCTTTATTAGTCGGCCAGTTTGTGAATTGCTGTAACCCTGAGCTCCATTTTTCAAATCGTTTTTGGTGAGCTGACCGCAAGTCCAAAATTTTGGTACAGGACCTATGCTGGTTCCCGGTGGGGGGCTGAGACTTTGGTTAAATCTTCTTCCTGCCGGGAAATTACAGTGATATGTGCCCGTCCAAATGTCTAACAGCTACTCTCTCATTGGTTCTCCCTCTTCCCTTTCATCCTCTGCCAAATTGGCAACCTGTGCGAACCAGGAGGTTAAAGGGGCTGTCTCTCCAAGTTGGGAGGTTGATAGTAAAGCAGGTGGAAAGTCAAACTGGAGCACCAGGAGAGGGACTATTCCTTGAGTTTTAGAAACCTTTCGTATTCACAGTGTGTCCGTTCTCTAGGTTTCCCGTACATGTTATAACTGTAGTAATATTCCCTTCAACCGGGAGAGTTGGGACCCATGGAATGGGTGCCATGCATTATTGCTTTAAAGGGTCTGCATTTGCTCACCCAATCTCACCAATCCTCTCAGTCCCAAGTGTCCAGCCTTATGCCACATCCAGCTGTCGTTGTAGATAGGGTCATTCCAGGTTTCATCAGAGTCCCTGAAGGAATTGTAAAGAATTTCCCAGTTGTTTTGTTTTATTTTTGAAATTCCTTTTTATAGTGGGTTTGAGCTGATTCTCGCTGCCATGTTTATGCCAGTCTAGACACACTTGATTCCCTTACGGAGACATATCAATACATAGGTTTTAAGATTCTTACTAGTCAGATATATTCCTCTGCGGGAAATATGGGGTTTTGAGTCCCTTTCACTGAGGAAGGTGTAGGTCTTGTCTATTCCATAGTTGGTTTTTGGAACGGTACCTGTGCTTATATCAAACTCTGGTTTTATGCATCACCCCACCTCTCCTTCCCCCTTAAGCAGGCATAAGAGTGTTTTCTAAATGTGAGACACTGTTCTCTTTCCTAACTCAGTTCAAGTGTAGCCATGTTTACAGGATCTTCATAAGTGATATCTTATGATAAGTTTCTTTTTCTCTGTGACTTATTTCACTTAGAATCATCGTACCTGAATCCACCCATTTTGCTGCTACTGGTCTTATGACATTGATTTCATGGCTGAGGGATATTCCATCGTACGAAAGTAACACAATTTTTTGAACCATTTTTATATTTCCTGGGATATTTATTGTGTACCCAAGTTGAGGTCCTTGTAAGAAGTGCAGCCCTAAATTTTGGGGTGGCTCTGTCTTATTGATTTTCAGTTTTCCCAAGGTATATTCCCTAGACTGGAAGTGCCCTTGGCTCTGTAGCTCTGTTGTTTACTTGTTTTAGGGAACACAATGCACTCCTCCAGAGAGGCAGTTGGCAATTTACATCCCGCCCATCAGCATAACAAGGCTCCCTGTTCTCCAGGGCCTGTCTTGCCTTTCTGGTTTTTACACATTTTGTGGATGTCCCTTTTGACCGGTGGGAAGTGATACTTCTTTGTAGTGCAGATTTGCATTGCCCGCTTGCTTGCTTGGCCAAAAAGGGCGTATGCGTTTTCTCCTGAATATATTCAGGAGAAAACGTATACGCCCTTTTGGCCAAGTGCATCATTGTCGAAGTTTTGACCCTCTTCCTGTGCTTTAAAGGTGATTCCAACGTACTTCTTGAAATCTGTTTCCTGCTATTCTGCCTCGCTTTAAAGTCCTCCTCGTTGCTTTCCCTAAACAGATTTTTGGACGAGAGTTGTCCTTTATTACTCTGCCAGTTTGTGAATTGATGTGCCCTTGAGATCCATTTTGCAACTCGTTTTTTGTGAGCTGACCGCAAGTCCAAAATTTTGGTTCAGGACCTATGCTGGTTCCCGGTGGGTGCCTGAGACTTTGGTTAATTCTTCTTCCTTCCGGGAAGTTAGAGTGATATGTGCCCATCCAAATGCCTAACAGCTACTCTCTCATTGGTTCTCCCTCTTCCCTTTCATCCTCTGCCAAATTGGCAACCTGTGCGAACCAGGAGGTTAAAGGGGCTGTCTCTCCAAGTTGGGAGGTTGATAGTAAAGAAGATGGAAAGTCAAACCCGAGCACCAGGAGAGGGACTATTCGTTGAGTTTTAGAAACCTTTCGTATTCACAGAGTGTCCGTTCTCTAGGTTTCCCGTACATGTTATAGCTGTAGTAATATTCCCTTCATCCTGGAGAGTTGGGACCCATGGAATGGGTGCCAGGCATTTGTGCTTTAAAGGGTCTGCATTTGCTCACCCAATCTCACCAATCCTCTCAGTCCCAAGTGTCTAGACTTATGCCTCATCCAGCTGTCGTAGTACATAAGGTCATTCCAGGTTTCATCAGAGACCCTGAAGGAATTGTAAAGAATTTCCCAGTTTTTTTGTTTTGTTTTTGAAATTCCTTTTTATAGTGGGTTTGAGCTGATTCTCGCTGCCATGTTTATGCCAGTCTAGACACACTTGATTCCCTTACGGAGACATATCAATACATAGGTTTTAAGATTCTTACTAGTCAGATATATTCCTCTGCGGGAAATATGGGGTTTTGAGTCCCTTTCACTGAGGAAGGTGTAGGTCTTGTCTATTCCATAGTTGGTTTTTGGAACGGTACCTGTGCTTTTATCAAACTCTGGCTTTATGCATCACCCCACCTCTCCTTCCCCCTTAAGCAGGCATAAGAGTTTTTTCTAAATGCGAGACACTGTTCTCTTTCCTAACTTAGTTCAAGTGTAGCCATGTTTACAGGATCTTCATAAGTGATATCTTATGATAAGTTTCTTTTTCTGTGTGACTTATTTCACTTAGAATCATCGTACCTGAATCCACCCCTTTTGCTGCTACTGGTGTTATGACATTGATTTCATGGCTGAGGGATATTCCATCATACGTATGAACCACAATTTTTTGAACCATTTTTATATTTCCTGGGATATTTAAGGTGTACCAAAGTTGAGGTCCTTGTAAGCAGTGCAGCCCTAAATTTTCGGGTGGCTCTGTCTTATTGATTTTCAGTTTTCCCAAGGTATATTCCCTAGACTGGAAGTGCCCTTGGCTCTGGAGCTCTGTTCTTTACTTGTTTTAGGGAACACAATGCACTCCTCCAGATAGGCAGTTGGCAATTTACATCCCGCCCATCAGCATAACAAGGCTCCCTGTTCTCCAGTGCCTGTCTTGCCTTTCTGGATTTTACACATTTTGTGGATGTCCCTTTTGACCGGTGGGAAGTGATACTTCTTTGTATTGCAGATTTGCATTGCCCGCTTGCTTGCTTGGCCAAAATGGGCGTATGCGTTTTCTCCTGAATATATTCAGGAAAAAACGCATACGCCCTTTTTGGCCAAGTGCATCATTGTCGAAGTTGTGCCCCTCTTCCTGTGCTTTAAAGGTGATTCCAACGTACCTCTTGAAATCTGTTTCCTGCTATTCTGCCTCGCTTTCAAGTCCGCCTCATTGCCTTCCCTCAACAGATTTTTGGACGATAGTTGTCCTTTATTACTCTGCCAGTTTGTGCATTGCTGTGACCCTGATCTCTTTTTTCAACTCGTTTTTTGTGAGCTGACCGCATGTCCAAAATTTTGGTTCAGGATCTATGCTGGTTCGCGGTGTGTGGCTGAGACTCTGGTTAATTCTTCTTCCTGCTGAGAAATTAGAGTGATATGTGCCCGTCCAAATGCCTAACAGCTACTCTCTCATTTGTTCTCCCTCTTCCCTTTCATCCTCTGCCAAATTGGCAACCTGTGCGAACCAGGAGTTTAAAGGGGCTGTCTCTCCAAGTTGGGAGGTTGATAGTAAAGCAGATGGAAAGTCAAACCGGAGCACAAGGAGAGGGACAATTCGTTGAGTTTAGGAATCCTTTCGTATTCACAGTGGGTCCGTTCTCTAGGTTTCCCATACATGTTATAGCTGTAGTAATATTCCCTTCAACCTGGAGAGTTGGGACCCATGGAATGGGTGCCTGGCATTTGTGCTTTAAAGGGTCTGCATTCTCTCACTCAATCTCACCAATCCTCTCAGTCCCAAGTGTCCAGCCTTATGCCACATCCAGCTGTCGTTGTAGATAGGGTCATTCCAGGTTTCATAAGAGACCCTGAAGGAATTGTAAAGAATTTCCCAGTTTTTTTGTTTTGTTTTTGAAATTCCTTTTTATCGTGGGTTTGAGCTGATTCTCGCTGCCATGTTTATGCCAGTCTAGACACACTTGATTCCCTTACGGAGACATATCAATACATAGGCTTTAAGATTCTTACTAGTCAGATATATTCCTCTGCGGGAAATATGGGGTTTTGAGTCCCTTTCACTGAGGAAGGTGTAGGTCTTGTCTATTCTATAGTTGGTTTTTGGAACGGTACCTGTGCTTATATCAAACTCTGGTTTTATGCATTACCCCACCTCTCCTTCCCCCTTAAGCAGGCATAAGAGTGTTTTCTAAATGTGAGACACTGTTCTCTTTCCTAACTCAGTTCAAGTGTAGCCATGTTTACAGGATCTTCATAAGTGATATCTTATGATAAGTTTATTTTTCTGTGTGGCTTACATCACTTAGAATCATCGTACCTGAATCCACACGTTTTCCTGCTACTGGTCTTATGACATTGATTTCATGGCTGAGGGATATTCCATCGTACGTAAGTACCACAATTTTTTGAACCATTTTTATATTTCCTGGGATATTTAAGGTGTAACCATGTTGAGGTCCTTGTAAGCAGTGCAGCCCTAAATTTTGGAGTGGCTCTGTCTTTTTGATTTTCAGGTTTCCCAAGGTATATTCCCTAGACTGGAAGTGCCCTTGGCTCTGTAGCTCTGTCCTTTACTTGTTTTAGGGAACACAATGTACTCCTCCAGAGAGGCAGTTGGCAATTTACATCCCGCCCATCAGCATAACAAGGCTCCCTGTTCTCCAGGACCTGTCTTGCCTTTCTGGTTTTTACACATTTTGTGGATGTCCCTTTTGACCGGTGGGAAGTGATACTTCTTTGTAGTGCAGATTAGCATTGCCCGCTTGCTTGCTTGGCCGAAAAGGGCATATGCGTTTTCTCCTGAATATATTCAGGAGAAAACGCATACGCCCTTTTTGGCCAAGTGCATCAGTGTCGAAGATGTGCCCCTCTTCCTGTGCTTTAAAGGCAATTCCAAGGTACCTCTTGAAATCTGTTTCCTGCTATTCTGCCTCGCTTTCAAGTCCGCCTCGTTGCCTTCCCTCAACAGATTTTTGGATGATAATTGTCCTTTATTACTCAGCCAGTTTGTGAATTGCTGAGCCCCTGAGCTCCATTTTTCAACTCGTTTTTTGTGAGCTGACCGCATGTCCAAAATTTTGGTTCAGGACCTACGCTGGTTCCCGGTGGGTGGCTGAGACTTTGGTTAATTCTTCTTCCTGCCGGGAATTTAGAGTGATATGTGCCCGTCCAAATGCCTAACAGCTACTCTCTCATTGGTTCTCCCTCTTCCCTTTCATCCTCTGCCAAATTGGCAACCTGTGCGAACAGGAGGTTAAAGGGGTTGTCTCTCCAATTTGGGAGGTTGATAGTAAAGCAGATGGAAAGTCAAACCGGAGCACCAGGAGAGGGACTCTTCGTTGAGTTTTAGAAACCTTTCGTTTTCACAGTGTGTCCGTTCTCTAGGTTTCCCGTACATGTTATAGCTGTAGTAATATTCCCTTCAACCTGGAGAGTTGGGACCCATGGAATTGGTGCCAGGCATTTGTGCTTTAAAGGGTCTGCATTTGCTCACCCAATGTCACCAATCCTCTCAGTCCCAAGTGTCCAGCCTTATGCCACATCCAGCTGTCGTTGTAGATAGGGTCATTCCAGGTTTCATCAGAGACCCTGAAGGAATTGTAAAGAATATCCCCGTTTTTTTGTTTTGTTTTTGAAATTCCTTTTTATAGTGGGTGTGAGCTGATTCTCGCTGCCATGTTTATGCCAGTCTAGACACACTTGATTCCCTTACGGAGACATATCAATACATAGGTTTTAAGATTCTTACTAGTCAGATATATTCCTCTGCGGGAAATATGGGGTTTTGAATCCCTTTCACTGAGGAAGGTGTAGATCTTGTCTATTCCATAGTTGGTTTTTGGAACGGTACCTGTGCTTATATCAAACTCTGGTTTTATGCATCACCCCACCTCTCCTTCCCCCTTAAGCAGGCATAAGAGTGTTTTCTAAATGTGAGACTCTGTTCTCTTTCCTAACTCAGTTCAAATGTAGCCATGTTTACAGGATCTTCATAAGTGATATCTTATGATAAGTTTCTTTTTCTGTGTGACTTATTTCACTTAGAATCATCGTACCTGAATCCACCCATTTTGCTGCTACTGGTCTTATGACATTGATTTCATGGCTGAGGGATATTCCATCGTACGTAACTACCACAATTTTTGAACCATTTTTATATTTCCTGGAATATTTAAGGTGTACCCAAGTTGAGGTCCTTGTAAGCAGTGCAGCCCTAAATTTTGGGGTGGCTCTGTCTTATTGATTTTCAGGTTTCCCAAGGTATATTCCCTAGACTGGAAGTGCCCTTGGCTCTGTAGCTCTGTTCTTTACTTGTTTTAGGGAACACAATGCACTCCTCCAGAGAGGCAGTTGGCAATTTACATCCCGCCCATCTGCATAACAAGGCTCCCTGTTCTCCAGGGCCTGTCTTGCCTTTCTGGTTTTTACACATTTTGTGGATGTCCCTTTTGACCGGTGGGAAGTGATACTTCTTTGTAGTGCAGATTTGCATTGCCCGCTTGCTTGCTTGGCCAAAAAGGGCGTATGCGTTTTCTCCTGAATATATTCAGGAGAAAACGCATACGCACTTTTTGGTCAAGTGCTTCATTGTCCAAGTTGTGCCCCTCTTCCTGTGCTTTAAAGGCGATTCCAACGTACCTCTTGAAATCTGTTTCCTGCTATTCTGCCTCGCTTTCAAATCCGCCTCGTTGCCTTCCCTTAACAGATTTTTGGATGATAGTTGTCCTTTATTACTCTGCCAGTTTGTGAATTGCTGTGGCCTTGAGCTCCATTACTCAACTAGTTTTTTGTGAGCTGACTGCATGTCCAAAATTTTGGTTCTGGACCTATGCTGGTTGCCAGTGGGGGGCTGAGACTTTGGTTAATTCTTCTTCCTGCCGGGAAATTAGAGTGATATATGCCCGTCCAAATGCCTAACAGCTACTCTCTCATTGGTTCTCCCTTATCCCTTTCATCCTCTGCCAAATTGGCAACCTGTGAGAACCAGGAGGTTAAAGGGGCTGTCTCTCCAAGTTGGGAGGTTGATAGTAAAGCAGATGGAAAGTCAAACCGGAGCACCAGGAGAGGGACTATTCGTTGAGTTTTAGAAATTGTTTGTATTCACAGTGTGTCCGTTCTCTAGGTTTCCCGTACATGTTATAGCTGTAGTAATATTCCCTTCAACCTGGAGAGATGGGACCCATGGAATGGGTGCCATGCATTATTGCTTTAAATGGTCTGCATTTGCTCACCCAATCTCACCAATCATCTCAGTCTCAAGTGTCCCTCCTTATGCCACATCCAGCTGTCGTTGTAGATAGGGTCATTCCAGGTTTTATCATAGAACCTGAAGGAATTGTAAAGAATTTCCCAGTTTTTTTGTTTTGTTTTTGAAATTCCTTTTTATAGTGGGTTTCAGCTGATTCTCGCTGCCATGTTTATGCCAGTCTAGACACACTTGATTCCCTTACGGAGACATATCAATACATAGGTTTTAAGATTCTTACTAGTCAGATATATTCCTCTGCGGGAAATATGGGGTTTTGAGTCCCTTTCACTGAGGAAGGTGTAGGTCTTGTCTATTCCATAGTTGGTTTTTGGAACGGTACCTGTGCTTATATCAAACTCTGGTTTTATGCATCACCCCACCTCTCCTTCCCCCTTAAGCAGGCATCAGTGTGTTTTCTAAATGTGAGACACTGTTCTCTTTCCTAACTCAGTTCAAGTGTAGCCATGTTTACAGGATCTTCATAAGTGATATCTTATGATGTTTCTTTTTCTGTGTGACTTATTTCACTTAGAATCATCGTACCTGAATCCACCCATTTTGCTGCTACTGATCTTATGACATTGATTTCATGGCTGAGGGATATTCCATCGTATGTAAGTACCACAACTTTTTGAACCATTTTTATATTTCCTGGGATATTTATTTTGTACCCAAGTTGAGGTCCTTGTAAGCAGTGCAGCCCTAAATTTTGGGGTGGCTCTGTCTTATTGATTTTCAGTTTTCCCAAGGTATATTCCCTAGACTGGAAGTGCCCTTGGCTCTGTAGCTCTGTTCTTTACTTGTTTTAGGGAACACAATGTACTCCTCCAGAGAGGCAGTTGGCAATTTACATCCCGCCCATCAGCATAACAAGGCTCCCTGTTCTCCAGGGCCTGTCTTGCCTTTCTGGTTTTTACACATTTTGTGCATGTCCCTTTTGACCGGTGGGAAGTGATACTTCTTTGTAGTGCAGATTTGCATTGCCCGCTTGCTTGCTTGGCCAAAGAGGGCGTATGCGTTTTCTCCTGAATATATTCAGGAGAAAACGTATACGCCCTTTTGGCCAAGTGCATCATTGTCGAAGTTTTGACCCTCTTCCTGTGCTTTAAAGGTGATTCCAACGTACTTCTTGAAATCTGTTTCCTGCTATTCTGCCTCGCTTTAAAGTCCTCCTCGTTGCTTTCCCTAAACAGATTTTTGGACGAGAGTTGTCCTTTATTACTCTGCCAGTTTGTGAATTTATGTGCCCTTGAGATCCATTTTGCAACTCGTTTTTTGTGAGCTGACCGCAAGTCCAAAATTTTGGTTCAGGACCTATGCTGGTTCCCGGTGGGTGGCTGAGACTTTGGTTAATTCTTCTTCCTGCCGGGAAGTTAGAGTGATATGTGCCCATCCAAATGCCTAACAGCTACTCTCTCATTGGTTCTCCCTCTTCCCTTTCATCCTCTGCCAAATTGGCAACCTGTGCGAACCAGGAGGTTAAAGGGGCTGTCTCTCCAAGTTGGGAGGTTTATAGTAAAGAAGATGGAAAGTCAAACCCGAGCACCAGGAGAGGGACTATTCGTTGAGTTTTAGAAACCTTTCGTATTCACAGAGTGTCCGTTCTCTAGGTTTCCCGTACATGTTATAGCTGTAGTAATATTCCCTTCATCCTGGAGAGTTGGGACCCATGGAATGGGTGCCAGGCATTTGTGCTTTAAAGGGTCTGCATTTGCTCACCCAATCTCACCAATCCTCTCAGTCCCAAGTGTCTAGACTTATGCCTCATCCAGCTGTCGTAGTACATAAGGTCATTCCAGGTTTCATCAGAGACCCTGAAGGAATTGTAAAGAATTTCCCAGTTTTTTTGTTTTGTTTTTGAAATTCCTTTTTATAGTGGGTTTGAGCTGATTCTCGCTGCCATGTTTATGCCAGTCTAGACACACTTGATTCCCTTACGGAGACATATCAATACATAGGTTTTAATATTCTTACTAGTCAGATATATTCCTCTGCGGGAAATATGGGGTTTTGAGTCCCTTTCACTGAGGAAGGTGTAGGTCTTGTCTATTCCATAGTTGGTTTTTGGAACGGTACCTGTGCTTTTATCAAACTCTGGCTTTATGCATCACCCCACCTCTCCTTCCCCCTTAAGCAGGCATAAGATTTTTTTCTAAATGCGAGACACTGTTCTCTTTCCTAACTTAGTTCAAGTGTAGCCATGTTTACAGGATCTTCATAAGTGATATCTTATGATAAGTTTATTTTTCTGTGTGACTTATTTCACTTAGAATCATCGTACATGAATCCACCCCTTTTGCTGCTACTGGTGTTATGACATTGATTTCATGGCTGAGGGATATTCCATCATACGTATGAACCACAATTTTTTGAACCATTTTTATATTTCCTGGGATATTTAAGGTGTACCAAAGTTGAGGTCCTTGTAAGCAGTGCAGCCCTAAATTTTCGGGTGGCTCTGTCTTATTGATTTTCAGTTTTCCCAAGGTATATTCCCTAGACTGGAAGTGCCCTTGGCTCTGTAGCTCTGTTCTTTACTTGTTTTAGGGAACACAATGCACTCCTCCAGATAGGCAGTTGGCAATTTACATCCCGCCCATCTGCATAACAAGGCTCCCTGTTCTCCAGTGCCTGTCTTGCCTTTCTGGATTTTACACATTTTGTGGATGTCCCTTTTGACCGGTGGGAAGTGATACTTCTTTTTATTGCAGATTTGCATTGCCCGCTTGCTTGCTTGGCCAAAATGGGCGTATGCGTTTTCTCCTGAATATATTCAGGAAAAAACGCATACGCCCTTTTTGGCCAAGTGCATCATTGTCGAAGTTGTGCCCCTCTTCCTGTGCTTTAAAGGTGATTCCAACGTACCTCTTGAAATCTGTTTCCTGCTATTCTGCCTCGCTTTCAAGTCCGCCTCATTGCCTTCCCTCAACAGATTTTTGGACGATAGTTGTCCTTTATTACTCTGCCAGTTTGTGCATTGCTGTGACCCTGATCTCTTTTTTCAACTCGTTTTTTGTGAGCTGACCGCATGTCCAAAATTTTGGTTCAGGATCTATGCTGGTTCGCGGTGTGTGGCTGAGACTCTGGTTAATTCTTCTTCCTGCTGAGAAATTAGAGTGATATGTGCCCGTCCAAATGCCTAACAGCTACTCTCTCATTTGTTCTCCCTCTTCCCTTTCATCCTCTGCCAAATTGGCAACCTGTGCGAACCAGGAGTTTAAAGGGGCTGTCTCTCCAAGTTGGGAGGTTGATAGTAAAGCAGATGGAAAGTCAAACCGGAGCACAAGGAGAGGGACAATTCGTTGAGTTTAGGAATCCTTTCGTATTCACAGTGGGTCCGTTCTCTAGGTTTCCCATACATGTTATAGCTGTAGTAATATTCCCTTCAACCTGGAGAGTTGGGACCCATGGAATGGGTGCCTGGCATTTGTGCTTTAAAGGGTCTGCATTCTCTCACTAAATCTCACCAATCCTCTCAGTCCCAAGTGTCCAGCCTTATGCCACATCCAGCTGTCGTTGTAGATAGGGTCATTCCAGGTTTCATAAGAGACCCTGAAGGAATTGTAAAGAATTTCCCAGTTTTTTTGTTTTGTTTTTGAAATTCCTTTTTATCGTGGGTTTGAGCTGATTCTCGCTGCCATGTTTATGCCAGTCTAGACACACTTGATTCCCTTACGGAGACATATCAATACATAGGCTTTAAGATTCTTACTAGTCAGATATATTCCTCTGCGGGAAATATGGGGTTTTGAGTCCCTTTCACTGAGGAAGGTGTGGGTCTTGTCTATTCTATAGTTGGTTTTTGGAACGGTACCTGTGCTTATATCAAACTCTGGTTTTATGCATCACCCCACCTCTCCTTCCTCCTTAAGCAGGCATAAGGGTGTTTTCTAAATGTGAGACACTGTTCTCTTTCCTAACTCAGTTCAAGTGTAGCCATGTTTACAGGATCTTCATAAGTGATATCTTATGATAAGTTTCTTTTTCTGTGTGACTTACATCACTTAGAATCATCGTACCTGAATCCACACATTTTCCTGCTACTGGTCTTATGACATTGATTTCATGGCTGAGGGATATTCCATCGTACGTAAGTACCACAATTTTTTGAACCATTTTTATATTTCCTGGGATATTTAAGGTGTAACCAAGTTGAGGTCCTTGTAAGCAGTGCAGCCCTAAATTTTGGAGTGGCTCTGTCTTTTTGATTTTCAGGTTTCCCAAGGTATATTCCCTAGACTGGAAGTGCCCTTGGCTCTGTAGCTCTGTCCTTTACTTGTTTTAGGGAACACAATGTACTCCTCCAGAGAGGCAGTTGGCAATTTACATCCCGCCCATCAGCATAACAAGGCTCCCTGTTCTCCAGGACCTGTCTTGCCTTTCTGGTTTTTACACATTTTGTGGATGTCCCTTTTGACCGGTGGGAAGTGATACTTCTTTGTAGTGCAGATTAGCATTGCCCGCTTGCTTGCTTGGCCAAAAAGGGCGTATGCGTTTTCTCCTGAATATATTCAGGAGAAAACGCATACGCCCTTTTTGGCCAAGTGCATCAGTGTCGAAGATGTGCCCCTCTTCCTGTGCTTTAAAGGCAATTCCAAGGTACCTCTTGAAATCTGTTTCCTGCTATTCTGCCTCGCTTTCAAGTCCGCCTCGTTGCCTTCCCTCAACAGATTTTTGGATGATAATTGTCCTTTATTACTCAGCCAGTTTGTGAATTGCTGAGCCCCTGAGCTCCATTTTTCAACTCGTTTTTTGTGAGCTGACCGCATGTCCAAAATTTTGGTTCAGGACCTACCCTGGTTCCCGGTGGGTGGCTGAGACTTTGGTTAATTCTTCTTCCTGCCGGGAATTTAGAGTGATATGTGCCCGTCCAAATGCCTAACAGCTACTCTCTCATTGGTTCTCCCTCTTCCCTTTCATCCTCTGCCAAATTGGCAACCTGTGCGAACAGGAGGTTAAAGGGGTTGTCTCTCCAATTTGGGAGGTTGATAGTAAAGCAGATGGAAAGTCAAACCGGAGCACCAGGAGAGGGACTCTTCGTTGAGTTTTAGAAACCTTTCGTATTCACAGTGTGTCCGTTCTCTAGGTTTCCCGTACATGTTATAGCTGTAGTAATATTCCCTTCAACCTGGAGAGTTGGGACCCATGGAATTGGTGCCAGGCATTTGTGCTTTAAAGGGTCTGCATTTGCTCACCCAATGTCACCGATCCTCTCAGTCCCAAGTGTCCAGCCTTATGCCACATCCAGCTGTCGTTGTAGATAGGGTCATTCCAGGTTTCATCAGAGACCCTGAAGGAATTGTAAAGAATATCCCAGTTTTTTTGTTTTGTTTTTGAAATTCCTTTTTATAGTGGGTGTGAGCTGATTCTCGCTGCCATGTTTATGCCAGTCTAGACACACTTGATTCCCTTACGGAGACATATCAATACATAGGTTTTAATATTCTTACTAGTCAGATATATTCCTCTGCGGGAAATATGGGGTTTTGAATCCCTTTCACTGAGGAAGGTGTAGATCTTGTCTATTCCATAGTTGGTTTTTGGAACGGTACCTGTGCTTATATCAAACTCTGGTTTTATGCATCACCCCACCTCTCCTTCCCCCTTAAGCAGGCATAAGAGTGTTTTCTAAATGTGAGACTCTGTTCTCTTTCCTAACTCAGTTCAAATGTAGCCATGTTTACAGGATCTTCATAAGTGATATCTTATGATAAGTTTCTTTTTCTGTGTGACTTATTTCACTTAGAATCATCGTACCTGAATCCACCCATTTTGCTGCTACTGGTCTTATGACATTGATTTCATGGCTGAGGGATATTCCATCGTACGTAACTACCACAATTTTTGAACCATTTTTATATTTCCTGGAATATTTAAGGTGTACCCAAGTTGAGGTCCTTGTAAGCAGTGCAGCCCTAAATTTTGGGGTGGCTCTGTCTTATTGATTTTCAGGTTTCCCAAGGTATATTCCCTAGACTGGAAGTGCCCTTGGCTCTGTAGCTCTGTTCTTTACTTGTTTTAGGGAACACAATGCACTCCTCCAGAGAGGCAGTTGGCAATTTACATC
The DNA here is from genome assembly GCF_949752795.1 of Hyperoodon ampullatus. Classification (NCBI taxonomy): domain Eukaryota; kingdom Metazoa; phylum Chordata; class Mammalia; order Artiodactyla; family Ziphiidae; genus Hyperoodon; species Hyperoodon ampullatus. The sequence goes on along the minus strand of NW_027640625.1, from coordinate 2,331,308 downwards.
CCGCCCATCTGCATAACAAGGCTCCCTGTTCTCCAGGGCCTGTCTTGCCTTTCTGGTTTTTACACATTTTGTGGATGTCCCTTTTGACCGGTGGGAAGTGATACTTCTTTGTAGTGCAGATTTGCATTGCCCGCTTGCTTGCTTGGCCAAAAAGGGCGTATGCGTTTTCTCCTGAATATATTCAGGAGAAAACGCATACGCACTTTTTGGTCAAGTGCTTCATTGTCCAAGTTGTGCCCCTCTTCCTGTGCTTTAAAGGCGATTCCAACGTACCTCTTGAAATCTGTTTCCTGCTATTCTGCCTCGCTTTCAAATCCGCCTCGTTGCCTTCCCTTAACAGATTTTTGGATGATAGTTGTCCTTTATTACTCTGCCAGTTTGTGAATTGCTGTGGCCTTGAGCTCCATTACTCAACTAGTTTTTTGTGAGCTGACCGCATGTCCAAAATTTTGGTTCTGGACCTATGCTGGTTGCCAGTGGGGGGCTGAGACTTTGGTTAATTCTTCTTCCTGCCGGGAAATTAGAGTGATATATGCCCGTCCAAATGCCTAACAGCTACTCTCTCATTGGTTCTCCCTTATCCCTTTCATCCTCTGCCAAATTGGCAACCTGTGAGAACCAGGAGGTTAAAGGGGCTGTCTCTCCAAGTTGGGAGGTTGATAGTAAAGCAGATGGAAAGTCAAACCGGAGCACCAGGAGAGGGACTATTCGTTGAGTTTTAGAAATTGTTTGTATTCACAGTGTGTCCGTTCTCTAGGTTTCCCGTACATGTTATAGCTGTAGTAATATTCCCTTCAACCTGGAGAGATGGGACCCATGGAATGGGTGCCATGCATTATTGCTTTAAATGGTCTGCATTTGCTCACCCAATCTCACCAATCATCTCAGTCTCAAGTGTGCCTCCTTATGCCACATCCAGCTGTCGTTGTAGATAGGGTCATTCCAGGTTTTATCATAGAACCTGAAGGAATTGTAAAGAATTTCCCAGTTTTTTTGTTTTGTTTTTGAAATTCCTTTTTATAGTGGGTTTCAGCTGATTCTCGCTGCCATGTTTATGCCAGTCTAGACACACTTGATTCCCTTACGGAGACATATCAATACATAGGTTTTAAGATTCTTACTAGTCAGATATATTCCTCTGCGGGAAATATGGGGTTTTGAGTCCCTTTCACTGAGGAAGGTGTAGGTCTTGTCTATTCCATAGTTGGTTTTTGGAACGGTACCTGTGCTTATATCAAACTCTGGTTTTATGCATCACCCCACCTCTCCTTCCCCCTTAAGCAGGCATAAGTGTGTTTTCTAAATGTGAGACACTGTTCTCTTTCCTAACTCAGTTCAAGTGTAGCCATGTTTACAGGATCTTCATAAGTGATATCTTATGATAAGTTTCTTTTTCTGTGTGACTTATTTCACTTAGAATCATCGTACCTGAATCCACCCATTTTGCTGCTACTGGTCTTATGACATTGATTTCATGGCTGAGGGATATTCCATCGTATGTAAGTACCACAACTTTTTGAACCATTTTTATATTTCCTGGGATATTTATTTTGTACCCAAGTTGAGGTCCTTGTAAGCAGTGCAGCCCTAAATTTTGGGGTGGCTCTGTCTTATTGATTTTCAGTTTTCCCAAGGTATATTCCCTAGACTGGAAGTGCCCTTGGCTCTGTAGCTCTGTTCTTTACTTGTTTTAGGGAACACAATGTACTCCTCCAGAGAGGCAGTTGGCAATTTACATCCCACCCATCAGCATAACAAGGCTCCCTGTTCTCCAGGGCCTGTCTTGCCTTTCTGGTTTTTACACATTTTGTGGATGTCCCTTTTGACCGGTGGGAAGTGATACTTCTTTGTAGTGCAGATTTGCATTGCCCACTTGCTTGCTTGGCCAAAAAGGGCGTATGCGTTTTCTCCTGAATATATTCAGGAGAAAACGCATACGCCCTTTTTGGCCAAGTGCATCATTGTCGAAGTTGTGCCCCTCTTCCTGTGCTTTAAAGGTGATTCCTACGTACCTCTTGAAATCTGTTTCCTGCTATTCTGCCTCGCTTTCAAGTCCGCCTAGTTACCTTCCCTCAACAGATTTTTGGACGATAGTTGTCCTTTATTACTCGGCCAGTTTGTGAATTGCTGTACCCCTGAGCTCCATTTTTCAACTCGTTTTTGGTGAGCTGACCGCAAGTCCAAAATTTTGGTACAGGACCTATGCTGGTTCCCGGTGGGGGGCTGAGACTTTAGTTAATTCTTCTTCCTGCCAGGAAATTACAGTGATATGTGCCCGTTCAAAAGCCTAACAGCTACTCTCTCATTGGTTCTCCCTCTTCCCTTTCATCCTCTGCCAAATTGGAATCCTGTGAGAACCAGGAGGTTAAAGGGGCTGTCTCTCCAAGTTGGGAGGTTGATAGTAAAGCAGATGGAAAGTCAAACCGGAGCACTAGGAGAGGGACTATTCGTTGAGTTTTAGAAACCTTTCGTATTCACAGTGTGTCCGTTCTCTAGGTTTCCCGTACATGTTATAACTTTAGTAATATTCCCTTCAACCTGGAGAGTTGGGACCCATGGAATGTGTGCCATGCATTATTGTTTTAAAGGGTCTGCAATTGCTCACCGAATCTCACCAATCCTCTCAGTCCCAAATGTCCAGCCATATGCCACATCTAGCTGTCATTGTAGATAGGGTCATTACAGGTTTCTTCAGAGACGCTGAAGGAATTGTAAAGAATTTCCCAGTTTTTTTTGTTTTGTTTTTGAAATTCCTTTTTATAGTGGGTTTGAGCTGATTCTCGCTGCCATGTTTATGCCAGTCTAGACACACTTGATTCCCTTACGGAGACATATCAATACATAGGTTTAAAGATTCTTACTAGTCAGATATATTCCTCTGCGGGAAATATGGGGTTTTGAGTCCCTTTCACTGTGGAAGGTGTAGGTCTTGTCTATTCCATAGTTGGTTTTTGGAACGGTACCTGTGCTTTTATCAAACTCGGGTTTTATGCATCACCCCACCTCTGCTTCCCCCTTAAGCAGGCATAAGAGTGTTTTCTAAATGTGAGACACTGTTCTCTTTCCTAACTCAGTTCAAGTGTAGCCATGTTTACAGGATCTTCATAAGTGATATCTTATGATAAGTTTCTTTTTCTGTGTGACTTATTTCACTTAGAATCATCGTACCTGAATCCACCCTTTTCACTACCACTGGTCTTATGACATTGATTTCATGGCTGAGGGATAATCCATCGTACGTAAGTATCACAATTTTTTGAACCATTTTTATATTTCTTGGGATATTTAAGGTGTACCCTAGTTGAGGTCCTTGTAAGCAGTGCAGCCCTAAATTTTGGGGTGGCTCTGTCTTATTGATTTTCAGGTTTCCCAAGGTATATTTCCTAGACTGGAAGTTCCCTTGGCTCTGTAGCTCTGTTCTTTACTTGTTTTAGGGAACACAATGTACTCCTCCAGAGAGGCAGTTGGCAATTTACATCCCGCCCATCAGCATAACAAGGCTCCCTGTTCTCCAGGGCCTGTCTTGCCTTTCTGGTTTTTACACATTTTGTGGATGTCCCTTTTGACTGGTGGGAAGTGATACTTCTTTGTAGGGCAGATTTGCATTGCCCGCTTGCTTGCTTGGCCAAGAAGGGCGTATGCGTTTTCTCCTGAATATATTCAGGAGAAAACGCATACGCCCTTCTTGGCCAAGTGCATCATTTTCGAAGTTGTGCCCCTCTTCCTGTGTTTTAAAGGCGATTCCAACGTACCTCTTGAAATCTGTTTCCTGCTATTCTGCCTCGCTTTCAAGTCCGCCTCGTTGCCTTCCCTCAACAGATTTTTGGACGATAGTTGTCCTTTATTACTCGGCCAGTTTGTGAATTGCTGTGCCCCTGAGCTCCATTTATCAACTCGTTTTAGATGAGCTGACCGCAAGTCCAAAATTTTGGTTCAGGACCTATACTGGTTCCCGGTGGGGGGCTGAGACTTTGGTTAATTCTCTTCCTGCCGGGAAATTACAGTGATATGTGCCCGTCCAAATGCCTAACAGCTACTCTCTCATTGGTTCTCCCTCTTCCCTTTCATCCTCTGCCAAATTGGCAACCTGTGAGAACCAGGAGGTTAAAGGGGCTGTCTCTCCAAGTTGGGAGGTTGATAGTAAAGCAGATGGAAAGTCAAACCGGAGCACCAGGAGAGGGACTATTCGTTGAGTTTTAGAAACCTTTCGTATTCACAGTGTGTCCGTTCTCTAGGTTTCCCGTACATGTTATAACTGTAGTAATATTCCCTTCAACCTGGAGAGTTGGGACCCATGGAATGTGTGCCATGCATTATTGCTTTAAATGGTCTGCATTTGTTCACCCAATCTCACCAATCCTCTCAGTCCAAAGTGTCCAGCCTTATGCCACATCCAGCTGTCGTTGTAGATAGGGTCATTACAGGTTTCATCAGAGACCCTGAAGGAATTGTAAAGAATTTCCCAGGTTTTTTGTTTTGTTTTAGAAATTCCTTTTTATAGTGGGTTTGAGCTGATTCTCGCTGCCATGTTTATGCCAGTCTAGACACACTTGATTCCCTTACGGAGACATATCAATACATAGGTTTTAAGATTCTTACTAGTCAGATATATTCCTCTGCGGGAAATATGGAGTTTTGAGTCCCTTTCACTGAGGAAGGTGTAGGTCTTGTCTATTCCATAGTTGGTTTTTGGAACGGTACCTGTGCTTATATCAAACTCTGGTTTTATGCATCACCCCACCTCTCCTTCCCCCTTAAGCAGGCATAAGAGTGTTTTCTAAATGTGAGGCACTGTTCTCTTTCCTAACTCAGTTCAAGTGTAGCCATGTTTACAGGATCTTCATAAGTGATAACTTATGATAAGTTTCTTTTTCTGTGTGACTTATTTCACTTAGAATCATCGTACCTGAATCCACCCATTTTGCTGCTACTGGTGTTATGACATTGATTTCATGGCTGAGGGATATTCCATCGTACGTAAGTACCACAATTTTTTGAACCATTTTTATATTTCCTGGGATATTTAAGGTGTACCCAAGTTGAGGTCCTTGTAAGCAGTGCAGCCCAAAATTTTGGGGTGGCTCTGTCTTATTGATTTTCAGTTTTTCCCAGGTATATTCCCTAGACTGGAAGTGCCCTTGGCTGTGTAGCTCTGTTGTTTACTTGTTTTAGGGAACAAAATGCACTCCTCCAGAGAGGCAGTTGGCAATTTACATCCCGTCCATCAGCATAACAAGGCTCCCTGTTCTCCAGGAGCAGTCTTGCCTTTCTGGTTTTTACACATTTTGTGGATGTCCCTTTTGACCGGTGGGAAGTGATACTTCTTTGTAGTGGAGATATGCATTGCCCGCTTGCTTGCTTGGCCAAAAAGGGCGTATGCGTTTTCTCCTGAATATATTCAGGAGAAAACGCATACGCCCTTTTTGGCCAAGTGCATCATTGTCGAAGTTGTGCCCCTCTTCCTGTGCTTTAAAGGCGATTCCAACGTACCTCTTGAAATCTGTTTCCTGCTATTCTGCCTCGCTTTCAAGTCTGCCTCGTTGCCTTCCCTCAACAGATTTTTGGACGATAGTTGTCCTTTATTACTCGGCCAGTTTGTGAATTGCTGTGCCCCTGAGCTCCATTTTTCAACTCGTTTTTGGTGAGCTGACCGCAAGTCCAAAATTTTGGTTCAGGACTTCTGCTGGTTCCCGGTGGGGGGCTGAGACTTTGGTTAATTCTTCTTCCTGCCGGGAAATTACAGTGATATGTGCCCGTCCAAATGCCTAACAGCTACTCTCTCATTGGTTCTCCCTCTTCCCTTTCATCCTGTGCCAAATTGGCAACCTGTGCGAACCAGGAGGTTAAAGGGGCTGTCTCTCCAAGTTGGGAGGTTGATAGTAAAGCAGGTGGAAAGTGAAACCGGAGCACCAGGAGAGGGACTATTCGTTGAGTTTTAGAAACCTTTCATATTCACAGTGTGTCCGTTCTCTAGGTTTCCCGTACATGTTATAACTGTAGTAATATTCCATTCAACCTGGAGAGTTGGGACCCATGGAATGTGTGCCATGCATTATTGCTTTAAATGGTCTGCATTTGTTCACCCAATCTCACCAATCCTCTCAGTCCCAAGTGTCCAGCCTTATGCCACATCCAGCTGTCGTTGCAGATAGGGTCATTCCAGGTTTCATCAGAGACCCTGAAGGAAATGTAAAGAATTTCCCAGTTTTTTGGTTTTGTTTTTGAAATTCCTTTTTATAGTGGGTTTGAGCTGATTCTCGCTGCCATGTTTATGCCAGTCTAGACACACTTGATTCCCTTACGGAGACATATCAATACATAGGTTTTAAGATTCTTACTAGTCAGATATATTCCTCTGCGGGAAATATGGGGTTTTGAGTCCCTTTCACTGAGGAAGGTGTAGGTCTTGTCTATTCCATAGTTGGTTTTTGGAATGGTACCTGTGCTTATATCAAACTCTGTTTTTATGCATCACCCCACCTCTCCTTCCCCCTTAAGCAGGCATAAGAGTACTTTCTAAATGTGAGACACTGATCTCTTTCCTAACTCAGTTCAAGTGTAGCCATGTTTACAGGATCTTCATAAGTGATATCTTATGATAAGTTTCTTTTTCTGTGTGACTTATTTCACTTAGAATCATCGTACCTGAATCCACCCATTTTGCTGCTACTGGTCTTATGACATTGATTTCATGGCTGAGGGATATTCCATCGTACGTAAGTACCATAATTTTTTGAACCATTTTTATATTTCCTGGGATATTTAAGGTGTACCCAAGTTGAGGTCCTTGTAAGCAGTGCAGCCCTAAATTTTGGGGTGGCTGTGTCTTTTTGATTTTCAGTTTTCCCAAGGTATATTCCCTAGACTGGAAGTGCCCTTGGCTCTGTAGCTCTGTTGTTTACTTGTTTTAGGGAACACAATGCACTCCTCCAGAGAGGCAGTTGGCAATTTACATCCCGCCCATCAGCATAACAAGGCTCCCTGTTCTCCAGGGCCTGTCTTGCCTTTCTGGTTTTTACACATTTTGTGGATGTCCCTTTTGACCGGTGGGAAGTGATACTTCTTTGTAGTGCAGATTTGCATTGCCCGCTTGCTTGCTTGGCCAAAAAGGGCGTATGCGTTTTCTCCTGAATGTATTCAGGAGAAAACGCATACGCCCTTTTTGGCCAAGTGCATCATTGTCGAAGTTGTGCCCCTCTTCCTGTGCTTTAAAGGTGATTCCAACGTACCTCTTGAAATCTGTTTCCTGCTATTCTGCCTCGCTTTCAAGTCCACCTCGTTGCCTTCCCTCAACAGATTTTTGGACGATAGTTGTCCTTTATTACTCGGCCAGTTTGTGAAATGCTGTGCCCCTGAGCTCCATTTGTCAACTCGTTTTTGGTGAGCTGACCGCAAGTCCAAAATTTTGGTTCAGGACCTATACTGGTTCCCGGTGGGGGCCTGAGACTTTGGTTAATTCTTCTTCCGGCCGGGAAATTACAGTGATATGTGTCTGTCCAAATGCCTAACAGCTACTCTCTCATTGGTTCTCCCTCTTCCCTTTCATCCTCTGCCAAATTGGCAACCTGTGCGAACCAGGAGGTTAAAGGGGCTGTCTCTCCAAGTTGGGAGGTTGATAGTAAAGCAGATGGAATGTCAAACCGGAGCACCCGGAGAGGGACTATTCGTTGAGTTTTAGAAACCTTTCGTATTCACAGTGTGTCCGTTCTCTAGGTTTCCCGTACATGTTATAACTGTAGTAATATTCCCTTCAACCTGGAGAGTTGGGACCCATGGAATGGGTGCCATGCATTATTGCTTTAAAGGGTCTGCATTTGTTCACCCAATCTCACCAATTCTCTCAGTCCCAAGTGTCCAGCCTTATGCCACATCCAGCTGTCGTTGTAGATAGGGTCATTCCAGGTTTCATCAGAGACCCTGAAGGAATTGTAAAGAATTTCCCAGTTTTTTTGTTTTGTTTTTGAAATTCCTTTTTATAGTGGGTTTGAGCTGATTCTCGCTGCCATGTTTATGCCAGTCTAGACACACTTGATTCCCTTACGGAGACATATCAATACATAGGTTTTAAGATTCTTACTAGTCAGATATATTCCTCTGCGGGAAATATGGGGTTTTGAGTCCCTTTCACTGAGGAAGGTGTAGGTCTTGTCTATTCCATAGTTGGTTTTTGGAACGGTACCTGTGCTTATATCAAACTCTGGTTTTATGCATCACCCCACCTCTCCTTCCCCCTTAAGCAGGCATAAGAGTGTTTTCTAAATGTGAGACACTGTTCTCTTTCCTAACTCAGTTCAAGTGTAGCCATGTTTACAGGATCTTCATAAGTGATATCTTATGATAAGTTTCTTTTTCTGTGTGACTTATTTCACTTAGAATCATCGTACCTGAATCCACCCAATTTCTGCTACTGGTCTTATGACATTGATTTCATGGGTGAGGGATATTCCATCGTACGTAAGTACCACAATTTTTTGAACCATTTTTATATTTCCTGGGATATTTAAGGTGTACCCAAGTTGCGGTCCTTGTAAGCAGTGCAGCCCTAAATTTTGGGGTGGCTGTGTCTTTTTGATTTTCAGTTTTCCCAAGGTATATTCCCTAGACTGGAAGTGCCCTTGGCTCTGTAGCTCTGTTGTTTACTTGTTTTAGGGAACACAATATACTCCTCCAGAGAGGCCGTTGATAATTTACATCCAGCCCATCAGCATAACAAGGCTCCCTGTTCTCCAGGGCCTGTCTTGCCTTTCTGGTTTTTACACATTTTGTGGATGTCCCTTTTGACCGGTGGGAAGTGATACTTCTTTGTAGTGGAGATTTGCATTGCCCGCTGGCTTGCTTGGCCAAAAAGGGCGTATGCGTTTTCTCCTGAATATATTCAGGAGAAAACGCATACGCCCTTTTTGGCCAAGTGCATCATTGTCGAAGTTGTGCCCCTCTTCCTGTGCTTTAAAGGCGATTCCAACGTACCTCTTGAAATCTGTTTCCTGCTATTCTGCCTCGCTTTCAAGTCTGCCTCGTTGCCTTCCCTCAACAGATTTTTGGACGATAGTTGTCCTTTATTACTCGGCCAGTTTGTGAATTGCTGTGCCCCTGAGCTCCATTTTTCAACTCGTTTTTGGTGAGCTGACCGCAAGTTCAAAATTTTGGTTCAGGATCTATACTGATTCCCGGTGGGTGGCTGAGACTTTGGTTAATTCTTCTTCCTGCCGGGAAATTACAGTGATATGTGCCCGTCCAAATGCCTAACAGCTACTCTCTCATTGGATCTCCCTCTTCCCTTTCATCCTCTGCCATATTGGCAACCTGTGCGAACCAGCAGGTTAAAGGTGCTGTCTCTCCAAGTTGGGAGGTTGATAATAAAGCAGATGGAAAGTCAAACCGGAGCACCAGGAGAGGGACTATTCGTTGAGTTTAGAAACCTTTCGTATTCACAGTGTGTCCGTTCTCTAGGTTTCCCGTACATGTTATAACTGTAGTAATATTCCCTTCAACCTGGAGAGTTGGGACCCATGGAATGTGTGCCATGCATTATTGCTTTAAATGGTCTGCATTTGCTCACCCAATCTCACCAATCCTCTCAGTCCAAAGTGTCCAGCCTTATGCCACATCCAGCTGTCGTTGTAGATAGGGTAATTCCAGATTTCATCAGAGACCCTTAAGGAATTGTAAAGAATTTCCCAGTTTTTCTGTTTTGTTTTTGAAATTCCTTTTTATAGTGGATTTGAGCTGATTCTCGCTGCCATGTTTATGCCAGTCTAGACACACTTGATTCCCTTACGGAGTCATATCAATACATAGGTTTTAAGATTCTTACTAGTCAGATATATTCCTCTGCGGGAAATATGGGGTTTTGAGTCCCTTTCACTCCGGAAGGTGTAGGTCTTGTCTATTCCATAGTTGGTTTTTGGAATGGTACCTGTGCTTATATCAAACTCTGGTTTTATGCATCATCCCACCTCTCCTTCCCCCTTAAGCAGGCATAAGAGTTTTTTCTAAATGTGAGACACTGTTCTCTTTCTTAACTCAGTTCAAGTGTAGCCATGTTTACAGGATCTTCATAAGTGATATCTTATGATAAGTTTCTTTTTCTCTGTGACTTATTTCACTTAGAATCATCGTACCTGAATCCACCCATTTTACTGCTACTGGTCTTATGACATTGATTTCATGGCTAGGGATATTCCATCGTACGTAAATACCACAATTTTTTGAACCATTTTTATATTTCCTGGGATATTTAAGGTGTACCCAAGTTGAGGTCCTTATAAGCAGTGCAGCCCTAAATTTTGGAGTGGCTCTGTCTTATTGATTTTCAGTTTTCCCAAGGTATATTCCCTAGACTGGAAGTGCCCTTGGCTCTGTAGCTCTGTTCTTTACTTGTTTTAGGGAACACAGTGTACTCCTCCAGAGAGGCAGTTGGCAATTTACATCCCGCCCATCAGCATAACAAGGCTCCCTGTTCTCCAGGGCCTGTCTTGCCTTTCTGGTTTTTACACATTTTGTGGATGTCCTTTTTGACCGGTGGGAAGTGATACTTCTTTGTAGTGCAGATTTGCATTGCCCGATTGCTTGCTTGGCCAAAAAGGGCATATGCGTTTTCTCCTGAATATATTCAGGAGAAAACGCATACGCCCTTTTTGGCCACGTGCATCATTGTCGAAGTTGTGCCCCTCATCCGGTGCTTTAAAGGCGATTCCAACGTACCTCTTGAAATCTGTTTCCTGCTATTCTGCCTCGCTTTCAAGTCCGCCTCGTTGCCTTCCCTCAACAGATTTTTGGACGATAGTTGTCCTTTATTACTCGGCCAGTTTGTGAACTGCTGTGCCCCTGAGCTCCATTTTTCAACTCGTTTTTGGTGAGCTGACCGCAAGTCCAAAATTTTGGTTCAGGACTTCTGCTGGTTCCCGGAGGGGGGCTGAGACTTTGGTTAATTCTTCTTCCTGCCGGGAAATTACAGTGATATGTGCCCGTCCAAATACCTAACAGCTACTCTCTAATTGGTTCTCCCTATTCCCTTTCATCCTCTGCCAAATTGGCAACCTGTGCGAACCAGGAGGTTAAAGGGGCTGTCTCTCCAAGTTGGGAGGTTGATAGTAAAGCAGGTGGAAAGTCAAACCGGAGCACCAGGAGAGGGACTATTCGTTGAGTTTTAGAAGCCTTTCGTATTCACAGTGTGTCCGTTCTCTAGGTTTCCCGTACATGTTATATGTGTAGTAATATTCCCTTCAACCTGGAGAGTTGGGACCCATGGAATGTGTGCCATGCACTATTGCTTTAAATGGTCTGCATTTGTTCACCCAATCTCACCAATCCTCTCAGTCCAAAGTGTCCAATCTTATGCCACATCCAGCTGTCGTTGTAGATAGGGTCATTCCAGGGTTCATCAGAGACCCTGAAGGAATTGTAAAGAATTTCCCAGTTTTTTTGTTTTGTTTTTGAAATTCCTTTTTATAGTGGATTTGAGCTGATTCTCGCTGCCATTTTTATGCCTGTCTAGACACACTTGATTCCCTTACGGAGACATATCAATACATAGGGTTTAAGATTCTTACTAGTGAGATATATTCCTCTGCGGGAAATATGGGGTTTTGAGTTCCTTTCACTGAGGAAGGTGTAGGTCTTGTCTATTCCATAGTTGGTTTTCGGAACGGTACCTATGCTTATATCAAACTCTGGTTTTATGCATCACCCCACCTCTCCTTCCCCCTTAAGCAGGCAAAAGAGTGTTTTCTAAATGTGAGACACTGTTCTCTTTCCTAACTCAGTTCAAGTGTAGCCATGTTTACAGGATCTTCATAAGTGATATCTTATGATAAGTTTCTTTTTCTGTGTGACTTATTTCACTTAGAATCATCGTACCTGAATCCACCCATTTTGCTGCTACTGTTCTTATGACATTGATTTCATGGCTGAGGGATATTCCATCGTACGTAAGTACCACAATTTTTTGAACCATTTTTATATTTCCTGGGAAATTTAAGGTGTACCCAAGTTGAGGTCCTCGTAAGCAGTGCAGCCCTAAATTTTGGGGTGGCTCTGTCTTATTGATTTTCAGTTTTTCCAAGGTATATTCCCTAGACTGGAAGTGCCCTTGGCTCTGTAGCTCTGTTCTTTACTTGCTTTAGGGAACACAATGTACTCCTCCAGAGACGCAGTTGGCAATTTACATCCCGCCCATCAGCATAACAAGGCTCCCTGTTCTCCAGGGCCTGTCTTGCCTTTCTGGTTTTTACACATTTTGTGGATGTCACTTTTGACCGGTGGGAAATGATACTTCTTTGTAGTGCAGATTTGCATTGCCCGCTTGCTTGCTTGGCCAAAAAGGGCGTATGCGTTTTCTCCTGAATATATTCAGGAGAAAACGCATACGCCCTTTTTGGCCAAGTGCATCATTGTCAAAGTTGTGCCCCTCTTCCTGTGCTTTAAAGGCGATTCCAACGTACCTCTTGAAATCTGTTTCCTGCTATTCTGCCTCGCTTTCAAGTCCGCCTCGTTGCCTTCCCTCAACAGATTTTTGGATGATAGTTGTCCTTTATTACTCGGCCAGTTTGTGAATTGCTGTGCCCCTGAGCTCCATTTTTCAACTCGTTTTTGGTGAGCTGACCGCAAGTCCAAAATTTTGGTTCAGGACCTATACTGGTTCCCGGTGGGGGGCTGAGACTTTGGATAATTCTTCTTCCTGCCGGGAAGTTAGATTGATATGTGCCCGTCCAAATGCCTAACAGCTACTCTCTCATTGGTTCTCCCTCTTCCCTTTCATCCTCTGCCAAATTGGTAACCTATGCGAACCAGGAGGTTAAAGGGGCTGTCTCTCCAAGTTGGGAGGTTGATAGTAAAGCAGATGGAAAGTCAAACCGGAGCACCAGGAGAGGGACTATTCGTTGAGTTTTAGAAACCTTTCGTATTCACAGTGTGTCCGTTCTCTAGGTTTCCCGTTCATGTTATACCTGTAGTAATATTCCCTTCAACCTGGAGAGTTGGGACCCATGGAATGGGTGCCATGCATTAATGCTTTAAAGGTTCTGCATTTGTTCACCCAATCTCACCAATCCTCTCAGTCCAAGTGTCCCGCCTTATGCCACATCCAGCTGTCGTTGTAGATAGGGTCATTCCAGGTTTCATCAGAGACTCTGAAGGAATTGTAAAGAATTTCCCAGTTTTTTTGTTTTGTTTTTGAAATTCCTTTTTATAGTGTGTTTGAGCTGATTCTCGCTGCCATGTTTATGCCAGTCTAGACACACTTGATTCCCTTACGGAGACATATCAATACATAGGTTTTAAGATTCTTACTAGTCAGATATATTCCTCTGTGGGAAATATGGGGTTTTGAGTCCCTTTCACTGAGGAAGGTGTAGGTCTTGCCTATTCCATAGTTGGTTTTTGGAACGGTACCTCTGCTTATATCAAACTCTGGTTTTATGCATCACCCCACCTCTCCTTCCCCCTTAAGCAGGCATTAGAGTGTTTTCTAAATGTGAGACACTGTTCTCTTTCCTAACTCAGTTCAAGTGTAGCCATGTTTACAGGATCTTCATAAGTGATATCTTATGATAAGTTTCTTTTTCTGTGTGACTTATTTCACTTAGAATCATCGTACCTGAATCCACCCATTTTGCTGCTACTGGTCTTATGACATTGATTTCATGGCTGAGGGATATTCCATCGTATGTAAGTACCACAATTTTTTGAACCATTTTTATATTTCCTGGGATATTTAAGGTGTACCCAAGTTGAGGTCCTTGTAAACAGTGCAGCCCTAAATTTTAGGGTGGCTGTGTCTTTTTGATTTTCAGTTTTCCCAAGGTATATTCCCTAGACTGGAAGTGCCCTTGGCTCTGTAGCTCTGTTGTTTACTTGTTTTAGGGAACACAATGCACTCCTCCAGAGAGGCAGTTGGCAATTTACATCCCGCCCATCAGCATAACAAGGCTCCCTGTTCTCCAGGGCCTGTCTTGCCTTTCTGGTTTTTACACATTTTGTGTATGTCCCTTTTGACCGGTGGGAAGTGCTACTACTTTGTAGTGCAGATTTGCATTGCCCGCTTGCTTGCTTGGCCAAAAAGGGCGTATGCGTTTTCTCCTGAATATATTCACGAGAAAACGCATACGCCCTTTTTGGCCACGTGCATCATTGTCGAAGTTGTGCCGCTCTTCCTGTGCTTTAAAGGCGATTCCAACGTACCTCTTGAAATCTGTTTCCTGCTATTCTGCCTCGCTTTCAAGTCCGCCTCGTGGCCTTCCCTCAACAGATATTTGGACGATAGTTGTCCTTTAATACTCGGCCAGTTTGTGAATTGCTGTGCCCCTGAGCTCCATTTTTCAACTCGTTTTAGGTGAGCTGACCGCAAGTCCAAAATTTTGGTTCAGCACCTATACTGGTTCCCGGTGGGGGGCTGAGACTTTGGTTAATTCTTCTTCCTGCCGTGAAATTACAGTGATATGTGCCCGTCCAAATGCCTAACAGCTACTCTCTCATTGATTCTCCCTCTTCCCTTTCATCCTCTGCCAAATTGGCAACCTGTGCGAACCAGGAGGTTAAAGGGGCTGTCTCTCCAAGTTGGGAGGTTGATAGTAAAGCAGATGGAAAGTCAAACCGGAGCACCAGGAGAGGGACTATTTGTTGAGTTTTAGAAACCTTTCGTATTCACAGTGTGTCCGTTCTCTAGGTTTCCCGTACATGTTATAACTGTAGTAATATTCCCTTCAACCTGGAGAGTTGGGACACATGGAATGTGTGCCATGCATTATTGCTTTAAATGGTCTGCATTTGTTCACCCAATCTCACCAATCGTCTCAGTCCAAAGTGTCCAGTCTTATGCCACATCCAGCTGTCGTTGTAGATAGGGTCATTCCAGGTTTCATCAGAGACCCTGAAGGAATTGTAAAGAATTTCCCAGTTTTTTTGTTTTGTTTTTGAAATTCCTTTTTATAGTGGGTTTGAGCTGATTCTCGCTGCCATGTTTATGCCAGTCTAGACACACTTGATTCCCTTACGGAGACATATCAATACATAGGTTTTAAGATTCTTACTAGTCAATTATATTCCTCTGCGGGAAATATGGGATTTTGAGTCCCTTTCACTGAGGAAGGTGTAGGTCTTGTCTATTCCATAGTTGGTTTTTGGAACGGTACCTGTGCTTATATCAAACTCTGGTTTTATGCATCACCCCACCTCTCCTTCCCCCTTAAGCAGGCATAAGAGTGTTTTCTAAATGTGAGACACTGTTCTCTTTCCTAACTCAGTTCAAGTGTAGCCATGTTTACAGGATCTTCATAAGTGATATCTTATGATAAGTTTCTTTTTCTGTGTTTCTTATTTCACTTAGAATCATCGTACCTGAATCCACCCATTTTACTGCTACTGGTCTTATGACATTGATTTCATGGCTGAGGGATATTCCATCGTACGTAAGTACCACAATTTTTTGAACCATTTTTATATTTCCTGGGATATTTAAGGTGTACCCTAGTTGAGGTCCTTATAAGCAGTGCAGCCCTAAATTTTGGAGTGGCTCTGTCTTATTGATTTTCAGTTTTCCCAAGGTATATTCACTAGACTGGAAGTGCCCTTGGCTCTGTAGCTCTGTTCTTTATTTGTTTTAGGGAACACACTGTACTCCTCCAGAGCTGCAGTTGGCAATTTACATCCCGCCCATCAGCATAACAAGGCTCCCTGTTCTCCAGGGCCTGTCTTGCCTTTCTGGTTTTTACACATTTTGTGGATGTCCCTTTTGACCGGTGGTAAGTGATACTTCTTTGTAGTGCAGATTTGCATTGCCCGATTGCTTGCTTGGCCAAAAAGGGCGTATGCGTTTTCTCCTGAATATATTCACGAGAAAACGCATACGCCCTTTTTGGCCACGTGCATCATTGTCGAAGTTGTGCCCCTCATCCGGTGCTTTAAAGGCGATTCCAACGTACCTCTTGAAATCTGTTTCCTGCTATTCTGCCTCGCTTTCAAGTCCGCCTCGTTGCCTTCCATCAACAGATTTTTGGACGACAGTTGTCCTTTATTACTCGGCCAGTTTGTGAATTGCTGTGCCCCTGAGCTCCATTTTTCATCTCGTTTTTGGTGAGCTGACCGCAGGTCCAAAATTTTGGTTCAGGGCCTATGCTGGTTCCCGGTGGGGGGCTGAGACTTTGGTTAATTCTTCTTCCTGCCGGGAAATTACAGTGATATGTGCCCGTCCAACTGCCTAACAGCTACTCTCTCATTGGTTCTCCCTCTTCCCTTTCATCCTCTGCCAAATTGGCAACCTGTGAGAACCAGGAGGTTAAAGGGGCTGTCTCTCCAAGTTGGGAGGTTTATAGTAAAGCAGATGGAAAGTCAAACCGGAGCACCAGGAGAGGGACTATTCGTTGAGTTTTAGAAACCTTTCGTATTCACAGTGTGTCCGTTCTCTAGGTTTCCCGTACATGTTATAACTGTAGTAATATTCCCTTCAACCTGGAGAGTTGGGACCCATGGAATGGGTGCCATGCATTAATGCTTTAAAAGTTCTGCATTTGTTCACTCAATCTCACCAATCCTCTCAGTCCAAGTGTCCCGCCTTATGCCACATCCAGCTGTCGTTGTAGATAGGGTCAGTCCAGGTTTCATCAGAGACTCTGAAGGAATTGTAAAGAATTTCCCAGGTTTTTGTTCTGTTTTTGAAATTCCTTTTTATAGTGGGTTTGAGCTGATTCTCGCTGCCATGTTTATGCCAGTCTAGACACACTTGTTTCCCTTACGGAGACATATCAATACATAGGTTTTAAGATTCTTACTAGTCAGATATATTCCTCTGCGGGAAATATGGGATTTTGAGTCCCTTTCACTGAGGAAGGTGTAGGTCTTGTCTATTCCATAGTTGGTTTTTGGAACGGTACCTGTGCTTATATCAAACTCTGGTTTTATGCATCACCCCACCTCTCCTTCCCCCTTAAGCAGGCATAAGAGTGTTTTCTAAATGTGAGACACTGTTCTCTTTCCTAACTCAGTTCAAGTGTAGCCATGTTTACAGGATCTTCATAAGTGATATCTTATGATAAGTTTCTTTTTCTCTGTGACTTATTTCACTTAGAATCATCGTACCTGAATCCACCCATTTTGCTGCTACTGGTCTTATGACATTGATTTCATGGCTGAGGGATATTCCATCGTATGTAAATACCACAATTTTTTGAACCATTTTTATATTTCCTGGGATATTTAAGGTGTACCCAAGTTGAGGTCCTTGTAAGCAGTGCAGCCCTAAATTTTGGGGTGGCTGTGTCTTTTTGATTTTCAGTTTTCCCAAGGTATATTCCCTAGACTGGAAGTGCCCTTGGCTCTGTAGCTCTGTTGTTTACTTGTTTTAGGGAACACAATGCACTCCTCCAGAGAGGCAGTTGGCAATTTACATCCCGCCCATCAGCATAACAAGGCTCCCTGTTCTCCAGGGCCTGTCTTGCCTTTCTGGTTTTTACACATTTTGTGGATGTCTCTTTTGACCGGTGGGAAGTGATACTTCTTTGTAGTGCAGATTTGCATTGCCCGCTTGCTTGCTTGGCCAAAAAGGGCGTATGCGTTTTCTCCTGAATATATTCAGGAGAAAACGCATACGCCCTTTTTGGCCAAGTGCATCATTGTCGAAGTTGTGCCGCTCTTCCTGTGCTTTAAAGGCGATTCCAACGTACCTCTTGAAATCTGTTTCCTGCTATTCTGCCTCGCTTTCATATCCGCCTCGTGGCCTTCCCTCAACAGATATTTGGACGATAGTTGTCCTTTATTACTCGGCCAGTTTGTGAATTGCTGTGCCCCTGAGCTCCATTTTTCAACTCGGCTTAGGTGAGCTGACCGCAAGTCCAAAATTTTGGTTCAAGACCTATACTGGTTCCCGGTGGGGGGCTGAGACTTTGGTTAATTCTTCTTCCTGCCGGGAAATTACAGTGATATGTGCCCGTCCAAATGCCTAACAGCTACTCTCTCATTGGTTCTCCCTCTTCCCTTTCATCCTCTGCCAAATTGGCAACCTGTGCGAACCAGGAGGTTAAAGGGGCTGTCTCTCTAAGTTGGGAGGTTGATAGTAAAGCAGATGGAAAGTCAAACCTGAGCACCAGGAGAGGGACTATACGTTGAGTTTTAGAAACCTTTCGTATTCACAGTGTGTCCGTTCCCTAGGTTTCCCGTACATGTTATAACTGTAGTAATATTCCCTTCAACCTGGAGAGTTGGGACCCATGGAATGTGTGTCATGCATTATTGCTTTAAATGGTCTGCATTTGTTCACCCAATCTCACCAATCCTCTCAGTCCAAAGTGTCCAGCCTTATGCCACATCCAGCTGTCATTGTAGATATGGTAATTCCAGGTTTCATCAGAGACCCTTAAGGAATTGTAAAGAATTTCCCAGCTTTTTGTTTTGTTTTTGAAATTCCTTTTTATAGTGGGTTTGAGCTGATTCTCGCTGCCATGTTTATGCCAGTCTAGACACACTTGATTCCCTTACGGAGACATATCAATACATAGGTTTTAAGATTCTTACTAGTCAGATATATTCCTCTGCGGGAAATATGGGGTTTTGAGTCCCTTTCACTGAGGAAGGTGTAGGTCTTGTCTATTCCATAGTTGGTTTTTGGAATGGTACCTGTGCTTATATCAAACTCTGGTTTTATGCATCATCCCACCTCTCCTTCCCCCTTAAGCAGGCATAAGAGTGTTTTATAAATGTGAGACACTGTTCTCTTTCCTAACTCAGTTCAAGTGTAGCCATGTTTACAGGATCTTCATAAGTGATATCTTATGATAAGTTTCTTTTTCTGTGTGACTTATTTCACTTAGAATCATCGTACCTGAATCCACCCATTTTACTGCTACTGGTCTTATGACATTGATTTCATGGCTGAGGGATATTCCATCGTACGTACGTACCACAATTTTTTGAACCATTTTTATATTTCCTGGGATATTTAAGGTGTACCCAAGTTGAGGTCCTTGTAAGCAGTGCAGCCCTAAATTTTGGAGTGGCTCTGTCTTATTGATTTTCAGTTTTTCCAAGGTATATTCCCTAGACTGGAAGTGCCCTTGGCTCTGTAGCTCTGTTCTTTACTTGTTTTAGGGAACACAATGTACTCCTCCAGAGACGCAGTTGGCAATTTACATCCCGCCCATCAGCATAACAAGGCTCCCTGTTCTCCAGGGCCTGTCTTGCCTTTCTGGTTTTTACACATTTTGTGGATGTCCCTTTTGACCGGTGGGAAGTGATACTTCTTTGTAGTGCAGATTTGCATTGCCCGCTTGCTTGCTTGGCCAAAAAGGGCGTATGCGTTTTCTCCTGAATATATTCACGAGAAAACGCATACACCCTTTTTGGCCACGTGCATCATTGTCGAAGTTGTGCCGCTCTTCCTGTGCTTTAAAGGCGATTCCAACGTACCTCTTGAAATCTGTTTCCTGCTATTCTGCCTCGCTTTCAAGTCCGCCTCGTTGCCTTCCCTCAACAGATTTTTGGACGATATTTGTCCTTTATTACTCGGCCAGTTTGTGAATTGCTGTGCCCCTGAGCTCCATTTTTCAACTCGTTTTTGGTGAGCTGACCGCAACTCCAAAATTTTGGTTCAGGACCTATACTGGTTCCCGGTGGGGGGCTGAGACTTTGGTTAATTCTTCTTCCTGCCGGGAAGTTAGATTGTTATGTGCCCGTCCAAATGCCTAACAGGTACTCTCTCATTGGTTCTCCCTCTTCCCTTTCATCCTCTGCCAAATTGGAAACTTATGCGAACCAGGAGGTTAAAGGGGCTGTCTCTCCAAGTTGGGAGGTTGATAGTAAAGCAGATGGAAAGTCAAACCGGAGCACCAGGAGAGGGACTATTCGTTGAGTTTTAGAAACCTTTCGTATTCACAGTGTGTCCGTTCTCTAGGTTTCCCGTACATGTTATAACTGTAGTAATATTCCCTTCAACCTGGAGAGTTGGGACCCATGGAATGTGTGTCATGCATTATTGCTTTAAATGGTCTGCATTTGTTCACCCAATCTCACCAATCCTCTCAGTCCAAAGTGTCCAGCCTTATGCCACATCCAGCTGTCGTTGTAGATAGGGTCATTCCAGGTTTCATCAGAGACCCTTAAGGAATTGTAAAGAATTTCCCAGGTTTTTTGTTTTGTTTTTGAAATTCCTTTTTATAGTGGGTTTGAGCTGATTCTCGCTGCCATGTTTATGCCAGTCTAGACACACTTGATTCCCTTACGGAGACATATCAATACATAGGTTTTAAGATTCTTACTAGTCAGATATATTCCTCTGTGGGAAATATGGGGTTTTGAGTCCCTTTCACTGAGGAAGGTATAGGTCTTGTCTATTCCATAGTTGGTTTTTGGAATGGTACCTGTGCTTATATCAAACTCTGGTTTTATGCATCATCCCACCTCTCCTTCCCCCTTAAGCAGGCAAAAGAGTGTTTTCTAAATGTGAGACACTGTTCTCTTTCCTAACTCAGTTCAAGTGTAGCCATGTTTACAGGATCTTCATAAGTGATATCTTATGATAAGTTTCTTTTTCTGTGTGACTTATTTCACTTAGAATCATCGTACCTGAATCCACCCATTTTGCTGCTACTGGTCTTATGACATTGATTTCATGGCTGAGGGATATTCCATCGTACCTACGTACCACAATTTTTTGAACCATTTTTATATTTCCTGGGATATTTAAGGTGTACCCAAGTTGAGGTCCTTATAAGCAGTGCAGCCCTAAATTTTGGAGTGGCTCTGTCTTATTGATTTTCAGTTTTCCCAAGGTATATTCCATAGACTGGAAGTTCCCTTGGCTCTGTAGCTCTGTTCTTTACTTGTTTTAGGGAACACAATGTACTCCTCCAGAGAGGCAGTTGGCAATTTACATCCCGCCCATCAGCATAACAAGGCTCCCTGTTCTCCAGGGCCTGTCTTGCCTTTCTGGTTTTTACACATTTTGTGGATGTCCCTTTTGACCGGTGGGAAGTGATACTTCTTTGTAGTGCAGATTTGCATTGCCCGATTGCTTGCTTGGCCAAAAAGGGCGTATGCGTTTTCTCCTTAATATGTTCAGGAGAAAACGCATACGCTCTTTTTGGCCACGTGCATCATTGTCGAAGTTGTGCCCCTCATCCGGTGCTTTAAAGGCGAATCCAACGTACCTCTTGAAATCTGTTTCCTGCTATTCTGCCTCGCTTTCAAGTCCGCCTCGTTGCCTTCCCTCAACAGATTTTTGGACGATAGTTGTCCTTTATTACTCGGCCAGTTTGTGAATTGCTGTGCCCCTGAGCTCAATTTTTCAACTCGTTTTTGGTGAGCTGACCGCAGTTCCAAAATTTTGGTTCAGGACCTATGCTGGTTCCCGGTGGGGGGCTGAGACTTTGGTTAATTCTTCTTCCTGCCGGGAAATTACAGTGATATGTGCCCGTCCAAATGCCTAACAGCTACTCTCTCATTGGTTCTCCCTCTTCCCTTTCATCCTCTGCCAAATTGGCAACCTGTGCGAACCAGGAGGTTAAAGGGTCTGTCTCTCCAAGTTGGGAGGTTGATAGTAAAGCAGATGGAAAGTCAAACCGGAGCACCAGGAGAGGGACTATTCGTTGAGTTTTAGAAACCTTTCGTATTCACAGTGTGTCCGTTCTCTAGGTTTCCCGTACATGTTATAACTGTAGTAATATTCCCTTCAACCTGGAGAGTTGGGACCCATGGAATGTGTGCCAAGCACTATTGCTTTAAATGGTCTGCATTTGTTCACCCAATCTCACCAATCGTCTCAGTCCCAAGTGTCCAGCCTTATGCCACCTCCAGCTGTCGTTGTAGATAGGGTCATTCCAGGTTTCATCAGAGACCCTGAAGGAATTGTAAAGAATTTCCCATTTTTTTTGTTTTGTTTTTGAAATTCCTTTTTATAGTGGGTTTGAGCTGATTCTCGCTGCCATGTTTATGCCAGTCTAGACACACTTGATTCCCTTACGGAGACATATCAATACATAGGTTTTAAGATTCTTACTAGTCAGATATATTCCTCTGCGGGAAATATGGGGTTTTGAGTCCCTTTCACTGAGGAAGGTGTAGGTCTTGCCTATTCCATAGTTGGTTTTTGGAACGGTACCTGGGCTTATATCAAACTCTGTTTTTATGCATCACCCCACCTCTCCTTCCCCCTTAAGCAGGCATAAGAGTACTTTCTAAATGTGAGACACTGATCTCTTTCCTAACTCAGTTCAAGTGTAGCCATGTTTACAGGATCTTCATAAGTGATATCTTATGATAAGTTTCTTTTTCTCTGTGACTTATTTCACTTAGAATCATCGTACCTGAATCCACCCATTTTGCTGCTACTGGTCTTATGACATTGATTTCATGGCTGAGGGATATTCCATCGTACGTAAGTACCACAATTTTTTGAACCATTTTTATATTTCCTGGGATATTTAAGGTGTACCCAAGTTGAGGTCCTTGTAAGCAGTGCAGCCCTAAATTTTGGGGTGGCTGTGTCTTTTTGATTTTCAGTTTTCCCAAGGTATATTCCCTAGACTGGAAGTGCCCTTGGCTCTGTAGCTCTGTTGTTTACTTGTTTTAGGGAACACAATGCACTCCTCCAGAGAGGCAGTTGGCAATTTACATCCCGCCCATCAGCATAACAAGGCTCCCTGTTCTCCAGGGCCTGTCTTGCCTTTCTGGTTTTTACACATTTTGTGGATGTCCCTTTTGACCGGTGGGAAGTGATACTTCTTTGTAGTGCAGATTTGCATTGCCCGCTTGCTTGCTTGGCCAAAAAGGGCGTATGCGTTTTCTCCTGAATATATTCACGAGAAAACGCATACGCCCTTTTTGGCCACGTGCATCATTGTCGAAGTTATGCCCCTCATCCGGTGCTTTAAAGGCGATTCCAACGTACCTCTTGAAATCTGTTTCCTGCTATTCTGCCTCGCTTTCAAGTCCGCCTCGTTGCCTTCCCTCAACAGATTTTTGGACGATAGTTGTCCTTTATTACTCGGCCAGTTTGTGAATTGCTGTGCCCCTGAGCTCCATTTTTCAACTCGTTTTTGGTGAGCTGACCGCAGGTCCAAAATTTTGGTTCAGGACCTATGCTGGTTCCCGGTGGGGGGCTGAGACTTTGGTTAATTCTTCTTCCTGCCGGGAAATTACAGTGATATGTGCCCGTCCAAATGCCTAACAGCTACTCTCTCATTGGTTCTCCCTCTTCCCTTTCATCCTCTGCCAAATTGGCAACCTGTGCGAACCAGGAGGTTAAAGGGGCTGTCTCTCCAAGTTGGGAGGTTGATAGTAAAGCAGATGGAAAGTCAAACCGGGGCACCAGGAGAGGGACTATTCGTTGAGTTTTAGAAACCTTTCATATTCACAGTGTGTCCGTTCTCTAGGTTTCCCGTACATGTTATAACTGTTGTAATATTTCCTTCAACCTGGAGAGTTGGGACCCATGGAATGGGTGCCATGCATTATTGCTTTAAAGGGTCTGCATTTGCTCACCCAATCTCACCAATCCTCTCAGTCCCAAGTGTCCAGCCTTATGCCACCTCCAGCTGTCGTTGTAGATAGGGTCATTCCAGGTTTCATCAGAGACCCTGAAGGAATTGTAAAGAATTTCCCATTTTTTTTGTTTTGTTTTTGAAATTCCTTTTTATAGTGGGTTTGAGCTGATTCTCGCTGCCATGTTTATGCCAGTCTAGACACACTTGATTCCCTTACGGAGACATATCAATACATAGGTTTTAAGATTCTTACTAGTCAGATATATTCCTCTGCGGGAAATATGGGGTTTTGAGTCCCTTTCACTGAGGAAGGTGTAGCTCTTGTCTATTCCATAGTTGGTTTTTGGAACGGTACCTGTGCTTATATCAAACTCTGGTTTTATGCATCACCCCACCTCTCCTTTCCCCTTAAGCAGGCATAAGAGTGTTTTCTAAATGTGAGACACTGTTCTCTTTCCTAACTCAGTTCAAGTGTAGCCATGTTTACAGGATCTTCATAAGTGATATCTTATGATAAGTTTCTTTTTCTCTGTGACTTATTTCACTTAAAATCATCGTACCTGAATCCACCCATTTTGCTGCTACTGGTCTTATGTCATTGATTTCATGGCTGAGGGATATTCCATCGTACGTAAGTACCACAATTTTTTGAACGATTTTTATATTTCCTGGGATATTTAAGGTGTACCCAAGTTGAGGTCCTTGTAAGCAGTGCAGCCCGAAATTTTGGGGTGGCTCTGTCTTATTGATTTTCTGTTTTCCCAAGGTATATTCCCTAGACTGGAAGTGCCCTTGGCTCTGTAGCTCTGTTGTTTACTTGTTTTAGGGAACACAATGCACTCCTCCAGAGAGGCAGTTGGCAATTTACATCCCGCCCATCAGCATAACAAGGCTCCCTGTTCTCCAGGGCCTGTCTTGCCTTTCTGGTTTTTACACATTTTGTGGATGTCCCTTTTGACCGGTGGGAAGTGATACTTCTTTGTAGTGCAGATTTGCATTGCCCACTTGCTTGCTTGGCCAAAAAGGGCGTATGCGTTTTCTCCTGAATATATTCAGGAGAAAACGCATACGCCCTTTTTGGCCAAGTGCATCATTGTCGAAGTTGTGCCCCTCTTCCTGTGCTTTAAAGGCGAATCCAACGTACCTCTTGAAATCTGTTTCCTGCTATTCTGCCTCGCTTTCAAGTCCGCCTCGTTGCCTTCCCTCAACAGATTTTTGGACGATAGTTGTCCTTTATTACTCGGCCAGTTTGTGAATTGCTGTGCCCCTGAGCTCCATTTTTCAAATCGTTTTTGGTGAGCTGACCGCAAGTCCAAAATTTTGGTTCAGGACCTATACTGGTTCCCGGTGGGTGGCTGAGACTTTGGTTAATTCTTCTTCCTGCTGGGAAATTACAGTGATATGTGCCCGTCCAAATGCCTAACAGCTACTCTCTCATTGGTTCTCCCTCTTCCTTTTAATCCTCTGCCAAATTGGCAACCTGTGTGAACCAGGAGGTTAAAGGGTCTGTCTCTCCAAGTTGGGAGGTTGATAGTAAAGCAGATGGAAAGTCAAACCGGAGCACCAGGAGAGGGACTATTCGTTGAGTTTTAGAAACCTTTCGTATTCACAGTGTGTCCGTTCTCTAGGTTTCCCGTACATGTTATAGCTGTAGTAATATTCCCTTCAACCTGGAGAGTCGGGACCTATGGAATGTGTGCCATGCATTATTGCTTTAAAGGGTCTGCATTTGCTCACCCAATCTCACCAATCCTCTCAGTCCCAAGTGTCAGGCCTTATGCCACATCCAGCTGTCGTTGTAGATAGGGTCATTCCAGGTTTCATCAGAGACCCTGAAGGAAATGTAAAGAATTTCCCAGTTGTTTTGTTTTGGTTTTGAAATTCCTTTTTATAGTGGGTTTGAGCTGATTCTCGCTGCCATGTTTATGCCAGTCTAGACACACATGATTCCCTTACGGAGACATATCAATACATAGGTTTTAAGATTCTTACTAGTCAGATATATTCCTCTGCGGGAAATATGGTGTTTTGAGTCCCTTTCACTGAGGAAGGTGTAGGTCTTGTCTATTCTATAGTTGGTTTTTGGAACGGTACCTGTGCTTATATCAAACTCTGTTTTTATGCATCACCTCACCTCTCCTTCCCCCTTAAGCAGGCATAAGAGTGTTTTCTATATGTGAGACACTGTTCTCTTTCCTAACTCAGTTCAAGTGTAGCCATGTTTACAGGATCTTCATAAGTGATATCTTATGATAAGTTTCTTTTTCTGTGTGACTTATTTTACTTAGAATCATCGTACCTGAATCCACCCATTTTGCTGCTACTGGTCTTATGACATTGATTTCATGGCTGACGGATATTCCTTCGTACATAAGTACCACCATTTTTTGAAGCATTTTTATATTTCCTGGGATATTTAAGGTGTACCAAAGTTGAGGTCCTTCTAAGCAGTGCAGCCCTAAATTTTGGGGTGGCTGTGTCTTTTTGATTTTCAGTTTTCCCAAGGTATATTCCCTAGACTGGAAGTGCCCTTGGCTCTGTAGCTCTGTTGTTTACTTGTTTTAGGGAACACAATGCACTCCTCCAGAGAGGCAGTTGGCAATTTACATCCCGCCCATCAGCATAACAAGGCTCCCTGTTCTCCAGGGCCTGTCTTGCCTTTCTGGTTTTTACAAATTTTGTGGATGTCCCTTTTGACCGGTGGGAAGTGATACTTCTTTGTAGGGCAGATTTGCATTGCCCGCTTGCTTGCTTGGCCAAAAAGGGCGTATGCGTTTTCTCCTGAATATATTCAGGAGAAAACGCATACGCCCTTTTTGGCCAAGTGCATCATTGTCGAAGTTGTGCCCCTCTTCCTGTGCTTTAAAGGTGATTCCAACGTACCTCTTGAAATCTGTTTCCTGCTATTCTGCCTCGCTTTCAAGTCCGCCTCGTTGCCTTCCCTCAACAGATTTTTGGACGATAGTTGTCCTTTATTACTTGGCCAGTTTGTGAATTGCTGTGCCCCTGAGCTCCATTTTTCAACTCGTTTTAGGTGAGCTGACCGCAAGTCCAAAATTTTGGTTCAGGACCTATACTGGTTCCCGGTGGGTGGCTGAGATTTTGGTTAATTCTTCTTCCTGCCGGGAAATTACAGTGATATGTGCCCGTCCAAATGCCTAACAGCTACTCTCTCATTGATTCTCACTCTTCCCTTTCATCCTCTGCCAAATTGGCAACCTGTGCGAACCAGGAGGTTAAAGGGGCTGTCTCTCCAAGTTCGGAGGTTGATAGTAAAGCAGGTGGAAAGTCAAACCGGAGCACCAGGAGAGGGACTATTCGTTGAGTTTTAGAAACCTTTCGTATTCACAGTGTGTCCGTTCTCTAGGTTTCCCGTACATGTTATAACTGTAGTAATATTCCCTTCAACCTGGAGAGTTGGGACCCATGGAATGTGTGCCATGCATTATTGATTTAAAGGGTCTGCATTTGCTCACCCAATCTCACCAATCGTTTCAGTCCCAAGTGTCCCTCCTTATGCCACATCCAGCTGTCGTTGTAGATAGAGTCATTCCAGGTTTCATCAGAGACCCTGAAGGAATTGTAAAGAATTTCCCCGTTGTTTTCTTTTGGTTTTGAAATTCCTTTTTATAGTGGGTTTGAGCTGATTCTCGCTGCCATGTTTATGCCAGTCTAGACACACTTGATTCCCTTACAGAGTCATATGAATACATAGGTTTTAAGATTCTTACTAGTCAGATATATTCCTCTGCGGGAAATATGGTGTTTTGAGTCCCTTTCACTGAGGAAGGTGTAGGTCTTGACTATTCTATAGTTGGTTTTTGGAACGGTACCTGTGCTTATATCAAACTCTGGTTTTATGCATCACCTCACCTCTCCTTCCCCCTTAAGCAGGCATAAGAGTGTTTTCTAAATGTGAGACACTGTTCTCTTTCCTAACTCAGTTCAAGTGTAGCCATGTTTACAGGATCTTCATAAGTGATATCTTATGATAAGTTTCTTTTTCTCTGTGACTTATTTCACTTAGAATCATCGTACCTGAATCCACCCATTTTGCTGCTTCTGGTCTTATGACATTGATTTCATGGCTGAGGGATATTCCATCGTACATAAGTACCACAATTTTTTGAAGCATTTTTATATTTCCTGGGATATTTAAGGTGTACCCAAGTTGAGGTCCTTGTAAGCAGTGCAGCCCTAAATTTTAGGGTGGCTGTGTCTTTTTGATTTTCAGTTTTCCCAAGGTATATTCCCTAGACTGGAAGTGCCCTTGGCTCTGTAGCTCTGTTGTTTACTTGTTTTAGGGAACACAATGCACTCCTCCAGAGAGGCAGTTGGCAATTTACATCCCGCCCATCAGCATAACAAGGCTCCCTGTTCTCCAGGGCCTGTCTTGCCTTTCTGGTTTTTACACATTTTGTGGATGTCCCTTTTGACCGGTGGGAAGTGCTACTACTTTGTAGTGCAGATTTGCATTGCCCGCTTGCTTGCTTGGCGAAAAAGGGCGTATGCGTTTTCTCCTGAATATATTCACGAGAAAACGCATACGCCCTTTTTGGCCACGTGCATCATTGTCGAAGTTGTGCCGCTCTTCCTGTGCTTTAAAGGCGATTCCAACGTACCTCTTGAAATCTGTTTCCTGCTATTCTGCCTCGCTTTCAAGTCCGCCTGATTGCCTTCCCTCAACAGATATTTGGACGATAGTTGTCCTTTATTACTCGGCCAGTTTGTGAATTGCTGTGCCCCTGAGCTCCATTTTTCAACTCGTTTTAGGTGAGCTGACCGCAAGTCCAAAATTTTGGTTCAGCACCTATACTGGTTCCTGGTGGGGGGCTGAGACTTTGGTTAATTCTTCTTCCTGCCGTGAAATTACAGTGATATGTGCCCGTCCAAATGCCTAACAGCTACTCTCTCATTGGTTCTCCCTCTTCCCTTTCATCCTCTGCCAAATTGGCAACCTGTGCGAACCAGGAGGTTAAAGGGGCTGTCTCTCCAAGTTGGGAGGTTGATAATAAAGCAGATGGAAAGTCAAACCGGAGCACCAGGAGAGGGACTATTCGTTGAGTTTTAGAAACCTTTCGTATTCACAGTGTGTCCGTTCTCTAGGTTTCCCGTACATGTTATAACTGTAGTAATATTCCCTTCAACCTGGAGAGTTGGGACACATGGAATGTGTGCCATGCATTATTGCTTTAAATGGTCTGCATTTGTTCACCCAATCTCACCAATCCTCTCAGTCCAAAGTGTCCAGTCTTATGCCACATCCAGCTGTCGTTGTAGATAGGGTCATTCCAGGTTTCATCAGAGACCCTAAAGGAATTGTAAAGAATTTCCCAGTTTTTTTGTTTTGTTTTTGAAATTCCTTTATATAGTGGGTTTGAGCTGATTCTCGCTGCCATGTTTATGCCAGTCTAGACACACTTGATTCCCTTACGGAGACATATCAATACATAGGTTTTAAGATTCTTACTAGTCAGATATATTCCTCTGCGGGAAATATGGGATTTTGAGTCCCTTTCACTGAGGAAGGTGTAGGTCTTGTCTATTCCATAGTTGGTTTTTGAAACGGTACCTGTGCTTATATCAAACTCTGGTTTTATGCATCACCCCACCTCTCCTTCCCCCTTAAGCAGGCATAAGAGTGTTTTCTAAATGTGAGACACTGTTCTCTTTCCTAACTCAGTTCAAGTGTAGCCATGTTTACAGGATCTTCATAAGTGATATCTTATGATAAGTTTCTTTTTCTGTGTGACTTATTTCACTTAGAATCATCGTACCTGAATCCACCCATTTTACTGCTACTGGTCTTATGACATTGATTTCATGGCTGAGGGATATTCCATCGTACGTAAGTACCACAATTTTTTGAACCATTTTTATATTTCCTGGGAAATTTAAGGTGTACCCAAGTTGAGGTCCTTATAAGCAGTGCAGCCCTAAATTTAGGAGTGGCTCTGTCTTATTGATTTTCAGTTTTTCCAAGGTATATTCCCTAGACTGGAAGTGCCCTTGGCTCTGTAGCTCTGTTCTTTACTTGTTTTAGGGAACACACTGTACTCCTCCAGAGAGGCAGTTGGCAATCTACATCCCGCCCAACAGCATAACAAGGCTCCCTGTTCTCCAGGGCCTGTCTTGCCTTTCTGGTTTTTACACATTTTGTGGATGTCCCTTTTGACCGGTGGTAAGTGATACTTCTTTGTAGTGCAGATTTGCATTGCCCGATTGCTTGCTTGGCCAAGAAGGGCGTATGCGTTTTCTCCTGAATATATTCACGAGAAAACGCATACGCCCTTTTTGGCCACGTGCATCATTGTCGAAGTTGTGCCCCTCATCCGGTGCTTTAAAGGCGATTCCAACGTACCTCTTGAAATCTGTTTCCTGCTATACTGCCTCGCTTTCAAGTCCGCCTCGTTGCCTTCCCTCAACAGATTTTTGGACGATAGTTGTCCTTTATTACTCAGCCAGTTTGTGAATTGCTGTGCCCCTGAGCTCCATTTTTCAACTCGTTTTAGGTGAGCTGACCGCAAGTCCAAAATTTTGGTTCAGGACCTATACTGGTTCCCGGTGGGTGGCTGAGACTTTGGTTAATTCTCCTTCCTGCCGGGAAATTACAGTGATATGTGCCCGTCCAAATGCCTAACAGCTACTCTCTCATTGGTTCTCCCTCTTCCCTTTCATCCTCTGCCAAATTGTCAACCTGTGCGAACCAGGAGGTTAAAGGGGCTGTCTCTCCAAGTTGGGAGGTTGATAGTAAAGCAGATGGAAAGTCAAACCGGAGCACCAGGAGAAGGACTATTCGTTGAGTTTTAGAAACCTTTCGTATTCACAGTGTGTCCGTTCTCTAGGTTTCCCGTACATGTTATAACTGTAGTAATATTCCCTTCAACCTGGAGAGTTGGGACCCATGGAATGGGTGCCATGCATTATTGCTTTAAAGGGTCTGCATTTGTTTACCCAATCTCACCAATCCTCTCAGTCCCAAGTGTCCAGCCTTATGCCACATCCAGCTGTCGTTGTAGATAGGGTCATTCCAGGATTCATCAGAGACCCTGAAGGAATTGTAAAGAATTTCCCAGTTTTTTTGTTTTGTTTTTGAAATTCCTTTTTATAGTGGGTTTGAGCTGATTCTCGCTGCCATGTTTATGCCAGTCTAGACACACTTGATTCCCTTACGGAGACATATCAATCCATAGGTTTTAAGATTGTTACTAGTCAGATATATTCCTCTGCGGGAAATATGGGGTTTTAAGTCCCTTTCACTGAGGAAGGTGTAGGTCTTGTCTATTCCATAGTTGGTTTTTGGAACGGTACCTGTGCTTATATCAAACTCTGGTTTTATGCATCACCCCACCTCTCCTTCCCCCTTAAGCAGGCATAAGAGTGTTTTCTAAATGTGAGACACTGTTCTCTTTCCTAACTCAGTTCAAGTGTAGCCATGTTTACAGGATCTTCATAAGTGATATCTTATGATAAGTTTCCTTTTCTCTGTGACGTATTTCACTTAGAATCATCGTACCTGAATCCACCCATTTTACTGCTACTGGTATTATGTCATGGCTTTCATGGCTGAGGTATATTCCATCGTACGTAAGTACCACAATTTTTTGAACCATTTTTATATTTCCTGGGATATTTAAGGTGTACCCAAGTTGAGGTCCTTGTAAGCAGTGCAGCCCTAAATTTTGGGGTGGCTCTGTCTTATTGATTTTCAGTTTTCCCAAGGTATATTCCCTAGACTGGAAGTGCCATTGGCTCTGTAGCTCTGTTGTTTACTTGTTTTAGGGAACACAGTGCACTCCTCCAGAGAGGCAGTTGGCAATTTACATCCCGCCCATCAGCATAACAAGGCTCCCTGTTCTCCAGGGCCTGTCTTGCCTTTCTGGTTTTTACAAATTTTGTGGATGTCCCTTTTGACCGGTGGGAAGTGATACTTCTTTGTAGTGCAGATTTCCATTGCCCGCTTGCTTGCTTGGCCAAAAAGGGCGTATGCGTTTCCTCCTGAATATATTCAGGAGAAAACGCATACGCCCTTTTTGGCCAAGTGCATCATTGTCGAAGTTGTGCCCCTCTTCCTGTGCTTTAAAGGCGATTCCAACGTACCTCTTGAAATCTGTTTCCTGCTATTCTGCTTCGCTTTCAAGTCTGTCTCGTTGCCTTCCCTCAACAGATTTTTGGATGATAGTTGTCCTTTATTACTTGGCCAGTTTTTGAATTGCTGTGCCCCTGAGCTCCATTTTTCAACTCGTTTTTGGTGAGCTGACCGCAAGTCAAAAATTTTGGTTCAGGACCTATACTGGTTCCCGGTAGGTGGCTGAGACTTTGGTTAATTCTTCTTCCTGCCGGGAAATTACAGTGATATGTGCCCGTCCAAATGCCTATCAAGTACTCTCTCATTGGTTCTCCCTCTTCCCTTTCATCCTCTGCCAAATTGGCAACCTGTGCGAACCAGGAGGTTAAAGGGGCTGTCTCTCCAAGTTGGGAGGTTGATAGTAAAGCAGATGGAAAGTCAAACCGGAGCACCCGGAGAGGGACTATTCGTTGAGTTTTAGAAACCTTTCGTATTCACAGTGTGTCCGTTCTCTAGGTTTCCCGTACATGTTATAACTGTAGTAATATTCCCTTCAACCTGGAGAGTTGGGACCCATGGAATGGGTGCCATGCATTATTGCTTTAAAGGGTCTGCATTTGTTTACCCAATCTCACCAATCCTCTCAGTCCCAAGTGTCCAGCCTTATGCCACATCCAGCTGTCGTTGTAGATAGGGTCATTCCAGGATTCATCAGAGACCCTGAAGGAATTGTAAAGAATTTCCCAGTTTTTTTGTTTTGTTTTTGAAATTCCTTTTTATAGTGGGTTTGAGCTGATTCTCGCTGCCATGTTTATGCCAGTCTAGACACACTTGATTCCCTTACGGAGACATATCAATCCATAGGTTTTAAGATTCTTACTAGTCAGATATATTCCTCTGCGGGAAATATGGGGTTTTAAGTCCCTTTCACTGAGGAAGGTGTAGGTCTTGTCTATTCCATAGTTGGTTTTTGGAACGGTACCTGTGCTTATATCAAACTCTGGTTTTATGCATCACCCCACCTCTCCTTCCCCCTTAAGCAGGCATAAGAGTGTTTTCTAAATGTGAGACACTGTTCTCTTTCCTAACTCAGTTCAAGTGTAGCCATGTTTACAGGATCTTCATAAGTGATATCTTATGATAAGTTTCCTTTTCTCTGTGACTTATTTCACTTAGAATCATCGTACCTGAATCCACCCATTTTACTGCTACTGGTATTATGTCATTGATTTCATGGCTGAGGTATATTCCATCGTACGTAAGTACCACAATTTTTTGAACCATTTTTATATTTCCTGGGATATTTAAGGTGTACCCAAGTTGAGGTCCTTGTAAGCAGTGCAGCCCTAAGTTTTGGGGTGGCTCTGTCTTATTGATTTTCAGTTTTCCCAAGGTATATTCCCTAGACTGGAAGTGCCATTGGCTCTGTAGCTCTGTTGTTTACTTGTTTTAGGGAACACAGTGCACTCCTCCAGAGAGGCAGTTGGCAATTTACATCCCGCCCATCAGCATAACAAGGCTCCCTGTTCTCCAGGGCCTGTCTTGCCTTTCTGGTTTTTACACATTTTGTGGATGTCCCTTTTGACCGGTGGGAAGTGATACTTCTTTGTAGTGCAGATTTCCATTGCCCGCTTGCTTGCTTGGCCAAAAAGGGCGTATGCGTTTTCTCCTGAATATATTCAGGAGAAAACGCATACGCCCTTTTTGGCCAAGTGCATCATTGCCGAAGTTGTGCCCCTCTTCCTGTTCTTTAAAGGCGATTCCAACGTACCTCTTGAAATCGGTTTCCTGCTATTCTGCCTCGCTTTCAAGTCCGCCTCGTTGCCTTCCCTCAACAGATTTTTGGACGAAAGTTGTCCTTTATTACTCGGCCAGTTTGTGAATTGCTGTGCCCCTGAGCTCCATTTTTCAACTCGGTTTTGGTGAGCTGACCGCAACTCCAAAATTTTGGTTCAGGACCTATACTGGTTTTCGGTGGGTGGCTGAGACTTTGGTTAATTCTTCTTCCTGCCGGGAAATTACAGTGATATGTGCCCGTCCAAATGCCTAACAGCTACTCTCTCATTGGTTCTCCCTCTTCCCTTTCATCCTCTGCCAAATTGGCAACCTGTGTGAACCAGGAGGTTAAAGGGGCTGTCTCTCCAAGTTGGGAGGTTGATAATAAAGCAGATGGAAAGTCAAACCGGAGCACCAGGAGAGGGACTATTCGTTGAGTTTTAGAAACCATTCGTATTCACAGTTTTTCCGTTCTCTAGGTTTCCCGTACATGTTATAGCTGTAGTAATATTCCCTTCAACCTGGAGAGTTGGGACCCATGGAATGTGTGCCATGCGTTATTGCTTTAAAGGGTCTGCATTTGCTCACCCAATCTCACCAATCCTCTCAGTCCCAAGTGTCCAGCCTTATGCCACATCCAGCTGTCGTTGTAGATAGGGTCATTCCAGGATTCATCAGAGACCCTGAAGGAATTGTAAAGAATTTCCCCGTTGTTTTGTTTTGGTTTTGAAATTCCTTTTTATAGTGGGTTTGAGCTGATTCTCGCTGCCATGTTTATGCCAGTCTAGACACACTTGATTCCCTTACAGAGACATATGAATACATAGGTTTTAAGATTCTTACTAGTCAGATATATTCCTCTGCGGGAAATATGGTGTTTTGAGTCCCTTTCACTGAGGAAGGTGTAGGTCTTGTCTATTCTATAGTTGGTTTTTGGAACGGTACCTGTGCTTATATCAAACTCTGGTTTTATGCATCACCTCACCTCTCCTTCCCCCTTAAGCAGTCATAAGAGTGTTTTCTAAATGTGAGACACTGTTCTCTTTCCCAACTCAGTTCAAGTGTAGCCATGTTTACAGGATCTTCATAAGTGATATCTTATGATAAGTTTCTTTTTCTCTGTGACTTATTTCACTTAGAATCATCGTACCTGAATCCACCCATTTTGCTGCTACTGGTCTTATGACATTGATTTCATGGCTGAGGGATATTCCATCGTACATAAGTACCACAATTTTTTGAAGCATTTTTATATTTCCTGGGATATTTAAGGTGTACCCAAGTTGAGGTCCTTGTAAGCAGTGCAGCCCTAAATTTTGGGGTGGCTGTGTCTTTTTGATTTTCAGTTTTCCCAAGGTATATTCCCTAGACTGGAAGTGCCCTTGACTCTGTAGCTCTGTTGTTTACTTGTTTTAGGGAACACAATGCACTCCTCCAGAGAGGCAGTTGGCAATTTACATCCCGCCCATCAGCATAACAAGGCTCCCTGTTCTCCAGGGCGTGTCTTGCCTTTCTGGTTTTTACACATTTTGTGGATGTCCCTTTTGACCGGTGGGAAGTGATACTTCTTTGTAGTGCAGATTTGCAGTGCCCGCTTGCTTGCTTGGCCATAAAGGGTGTATGCGTTTTCTCCTGAATGTATTCAGGAGAAAACGCATACGCCCTTTTTGGCCAAGTGCATCATTGTCGAAGTTGTGCCCCTCTTCCTGTGCTTTAAAGGTGATTCCAACGTACCTCTTGAAATCTGTTTCCTGCTATTCTGCCTCGCTTTCAAGTCCGCCTCGTTGCCTTCCCTCAACAGATTTTTGGACGATAGTTGTCCTTTATTAGTCGGCCAGTTTGTGAATTGCTGTAACCCTGAGCTCCATTTTTCAACTCGTTTTAGGTGAGCTGACCGCAAGTCCAAAATTTTGGTTCAGGACCTATACTGGTTCCCGGTGGGTGGCTGAGACTTTGGTTAATTCTTCTTCCTGCCGGGAAATTACAGTTTTATGTGCCCGTCCAAATGACTAACAGCTACTCTCTCATTGGTTCTCCCTCTTCCCTTTCATCCTCTGCCAAATTGGCAACCTGTGAGAACCAGGAGGTTAAAGGGGCTGTCTCTCCAAGTTCGGAGGTTGATAGTAAAGCAGGTGGAAAGTCAAACCGGAGCACCAGGAGAGGGACTATTCGTTGAGTTTTAGAAACCTTTCGTATTCACAGTGTGTCCGTTCTCTAGGTTTCCCGTACATGTTATAACTGTAGTAATATTCCCTTCAACCTGGAGAGTTGGGACCTATGGAATGGGTGCCAGGCATTATTGCTTTAAAGGGTCTGCATTTGCTCACCCAATCTCACCAATCCTCTCAGTCCCAAGTGTCCAGCCTTATGCCATATCCAGCTGTCTTTGTAGATAGGGTCATTCCAGGTTTCATCATTGACCCTGAAGGAATTGTAAAGAATTTCCCAGTTTTTTTGTTTTGTTTTTGAAATTCCTTTTTATAGTGGGTTTGAGCTGATTCTCGCTGCCATGTTTAAGCCAGTCTAGACACACTTGATTCCCTTACGGAGACATATCAATACATAGGTTTTAAGATTCTTACTAGTCAGATATATTCCTCTGCGGGAAATATGGTGTTTTGAGTCCCTTTCACTGAGGAAGGTGTAGGTCTTGTCTATTCCATAGTTGGTTTTTGGAACGGTACCTGTGCTTATATCAAACTCTGGTTTTATGCATCACCCCACCTCTGCTTCCCCCTTAAGCAGGCATAAGTGTGTTTTCTAAATGTGAGACACTGTTCTCTTTCCTAACTCAGTTCAAGTGTAGCCATGTTTACAGGATCTTCATAAGTGATATCTTATGATAAGATTCTTTTTCTCTGTGACTTATTTCACTTAGAATCATCGTACCTGAATCCACCCATTTTGCTGCTACTGGTCTTATGACATTGATTTCATGGCTGAGGGATATTCCATCGTACGTAAGTACCACAATTTTTTGAACCATTTTTATATTTCCTGGGATATTTAAGGTGTATCCAAGTTGAGGTCCTTGTAAGCAGTGCAGCCCTAAAATTTGGGGTGGCTCTGTCTTATTGATTTTCAGTTTTCCCTAAGTATATTCCCTAGACTGGAAGTGCCCGTGGCTCTGTAGCTCTGTTCTTTACTTGTTTTAGGGAACACAATGTACTCCTCCAGAGAGGCAGTTGGCAATTTACATCCCGCCCATCAGCATAACAAGGCTCCCTGTTCTCCAGGTCCTGTCTTGCCTTTCCGGTTTTTACACATTTTGTGGATGTCCCTTTTGACTGGTGGGAAGTGATAATTCTTTGTAGTGCAGATTTGCATTGCCCGCTTGCTTGCTTGGCCAAAAGGGGCGTATGCGTTTTCTCCTGAATATATTCAGGAGAAAACGCATACGCCCCATTTGGCCAAGTTCATCATTGTCGAAGTTGTGCCCCTCTTCCTGTGCTTTAAAGGCGATTCCAATGTACCCCTTGAAATCTGTTTCCTGCTATACTGCCTCGCTTTCAAGTCCGCCTCGTTGCCTTCCCTCAACAGATTTTTGGACGATAGTTGTCCTTTATTACTCGGCCAGTTTGTGAACTCCTTTTAGGTGAGCTGACCGCAAGTCCAAAATTTTGGTTCAGGACCTATACTGGTTCCCGGTGGGGGGCTGAGACTTTGGTTAATTCTTCTTCCTGCCGGGAAATTACAGTGATATGTGCCCGTCCAAATGCCTAGCAGCTACTCTCTCATTGGTTCTCCCTCTTCCCTTTCATCCTCTGCCAAATTGGCAACCTGTGCGAACCAGGAGGTTAAAGGGGATGTCTCTCCAAGTTGGGAGGTTGATAGTAAAGCAGATGGAAAGTCAAACCCGAGCACCAGGAGAGGGACTATTCGTTGAGTTTTAGAAACCTTTCGTATTCACAGTGTGTCCGTTCTCTAGGTTTCCCGTACATGTTATATCTGTAGTAATATTCCCTTCAACCTGGAGAGTTGGGACCCATGGAATGTGTGCCATGCATTATTGCTTTAAAGGGTCTGCATTTGCTCACCCACTCTCACCAATCCTCTCAGTCCCAAGTGTCCAGCCTTATGCCCCATCCAGCTGTCATTGTAGATAGGGTCATTCCAGGTATCATCAGAGACCCTGAAGGAATTGTAAAGAATTTCCCAGTTTTTTTTTGTTTTATTTTTGAAATTCCTTTTTATAGTGGGTTTGAGCTGATTCTCGCTGCCATGTTTATGCCAGTCTAGACACACTTGATTCCCTTATGGAGACATATCAATACATAGGTTTTAAGATTCTTACTAGTCAGATATATTCCTCTGCGGCAAATATGGGGTTTTGAGTCCCTTTCACTGAGGAAGGTGTAGGTCTTGTCTATTCCATAGTTGGTTTTTGGAATGGTACCTGTGCTTATATGAAACTCTGGTTTTATGCATCACCCCACCTCTCCTTCCCCCTTAAGCAGGCATAAGACTGTTTTCTAAATGTGAGACACTGTTCTCTTTCCTAAATCATTTCAAGTGTAGCCATGTTTACAGGATCTTCATAAGTGATATCTTATGATAAGTTTCTTTTTCTGTGTGACTTATTTCACTTA
Source organism: Hyperoodon ampullatus (assembly GCF_949752795.1). Classification (NCBI taxonomy): domain Eukaryota; kingdom Metazoa; phylum Chordata; class Mammalia; order Artiodactyla; family Ziphiidae; genus Hyperoodon; species Hyperoodon ampullatus. The sequence continues at coordinate 2,293,407 of NW_027640625.1, read as the reverse complement.
GAATCATCGTACCTGAATCCACCCATTTTGCTGCTACAGTTCTTATGACATTGATTTCATGGCTGAGGGATATTCCATCGTACGTAAGTACCACAATTTTTTGAACCATTTTTATATTTCCTGGGATATTTAAGGTGTACCCAAGTTGAGGTCCTTGTAAGCAGTGCAGCCCTAAATTTGGGGTGGCTCTGTCTTATTGATTTTCAGTTTTCCCAAGGTATATTCCCTAGACTGGAAGTGCCCTTGGCTCTGTAGCTCTGTTCTTTACTTGTTTTAGGGAACACAATGTACTCCTCCAGAGAGGCAGTTGGCAATTTACATCCCGCCCATCAGCATAACAAGGCTCCCTGTTCTCCAGGGCCTGTCTTGCCTTTCTGGTTTTTACACATTTTGTGGATGTCCCTTTTGACCGGTGGGAAGCGATACTTCTTTATAGTGCAGATTTGCATTGCCCGCTTGCTTGCTTGGCCAAAAAGGGCGTATGCGTTTTCTCCTGAATATATTCAGGAGAAAACGCATACGCCCTTTTTGGCCAAGTGCATCATTGTCGAAGTTGTGCCTCTTTTCCTGTGCTTTAAAGGTGATTCCAACGTACCTCTTGAAATCTGTTTCCTGCTATTCTGCCTCGCTTTCAAGTCCGCCTCGTTGCCTTCCCTCAACAGATTTTTGGACGATAGTTGTCCTTTATTACTTGGCCAGTTTGTGAATTGCTGTGCCCCTGAGCTCCATTTTTCAACTCGTTTTTGGTGAGCTGACCGCAAGTCCAAAATTTTGGTTCAGGACCTATGCTGGTTCCCGTTGGGGGGCTGAGACTTTGGTTAATTCTTCTTCCTGCTGGGAAATTACAGTGATATGTGCCCGTCCAAATGCCTAACAGCTACTCTCTCATTGGTTCTCCCTCTTCCCTTTCATCCTCTGCCTAATTGGCAACCTGTGCGAACCAGGAGGTTAAAGGGGCTGTCTCTCCAAGTTGGGAGGTTGATAGTAAAGCAGGTGGAAAGTCAAACCGGAGCACCAGGAGAGGGACTATTCGTTGAGTTTTAGAAACCTTTCGTATTCACAGTGTCTCCGTTCTCTAGGTTTCCCGTACATGCTATAACTGTAGTAATATTCCCTTCAACCTGGAGAGTTGGGACCCATGGAATGGGTGCCATGCATTATTGCTTTAAAGGGTCTGCATTTGCTCACCCAATCTCACCACTCCCCTCAGTCCCAAGTGTCCAGCCTTATGCCATATCCAGCTCTCGTTGTAGATAGGGTCATTCCAGGTTTCATCATTGACCCTGAAGGAATTGTAAAGAATTTCCCAGTTTTTTTGTTTTGTTTTTGAAATTCCTTTTTATAGTGGGTTTGAGCTGATTCTCGCTGCCATGTTTATGCCAGTCTAGACACACTTGATTCCCTTACGGAGACATATCAATACATAGGTTTTAAGATTCCTACTAGTCAGATATATTCCTCTGCGGCAAATATGTGGTTTTGAGTCCGTTTTACTGAGGAAGGTGTAGGTCTTGTCTATTCCATAGTAGGTTTTTGGAATGGTACCTGTGCTTATATCAAACTCTGGTTTTATGCATCACCCCACCTCTCCTTCCCCCTTAAGCAGGCATAAGAGTGTTTTCTAAATGTGAGACACTGTTCTCTTTCCTAACTCAGTTCAAGTGTAGCCATGTTTACAGGATCTTCATAAGTGATATCTTATGATAAGTTTCTTTTTCTCTGTGACTTATTTCACTTAGAATCATCGTACCTGAATCCACCCATTTTGCTGCTACTGGTCTTATGACATTGATTTCATGGCTGAGGGATATTCCATCGTACGTAAGTACCACAATTTTTTGAACCATTTTTATATTTCCTGGGATATTTATGGTGTACCCAATTTGAGGTCCTTGTAAGCAGTGCAGCCCTAAATTTTGGGGTGGCTGTGTCTTTTAGATTTTCAGTTTTCCCAAGGTATATTCCCTAGACTGGAAGTGCCCTTGACTCTGTAGCTCTGTTGTTTACTTGTTTTAGGGAACACAATGCACTCCTCCAGAGAGGCAGTTGGCAATTTACATCCCGCCCATCAGCATAACAAGGCTCCCTGTTCTCCAGGGCCTGTCTTGCCTTTCCGGTTTTTACACATTTTGTGGATGTCCCTTTTGACCGGTGGGAAGTGATACTTCTTTGTAGTGCAGATTTCCATTGCCCGCTTGCTTGCTTGGCCAAAAAGTTCGTATGCGTTTTCTCCTGAATATATTCAGGAGAAAATGCATACGCCCCATTTGGCCAAGTGCATCATTGTCGAAGTTGTGCCCCTCTTCCTGTGCTTTAAAGGCGATTCCAACATACCTCTTGAAATCTGTTTCCTGCTATTCTGCCTCGCTTTCAAGTCCGCCTCGTTGCCTTCCCTCAACAGATTTTTGGAAGATAGTTGTCCTTTATTACTCGGCCAGTTTGTGAATTGCTGTGCCCCTGAGCTCCATTTTTCAACTCGTTTTAGGTGAGCTGACCGCAAGTCCAAAATTTTGGTTCAGGACCTATACTGGTTCCCGGTGTGGGGCTGAGACTTTGGTTAATTCTTCTTCCTGCCGGGAAATCACAGTGATATGTGCCCGTCCAAATGCCTAACAGCTACTCTCTCATTGGTTCTCCCTCTTCCCTTTCATCCTCTGACAAATTGGCAACCTGTGCGAACCAGGAGGTTAAAGGGGCTGTCTCTCCAAGTTGGGAGGTTGATAGTAAAGCAGATGGAAAGTCAAACTGGAGCACCAGGAGAGGGACTATTCGTTGAGTTTTAGAAACCTTTCGTATTCACAGTGTGTCCGTTCTCTAGGTTTCCCGTACACGTTATAACTGTAGTAATATTCCCTTCAACCTGGAGAGTTGGGACCCATGGAATGGGTGCCATGCATTATTGCTTTAAAAGGTCTGCATTTGTTCACCCAATCTCACCAATCCTCTCAGTCCCAAGTGTCCAGCCTTATGCCACATCCAGCTGTCGTTGTAGATAGGGTCTTTCCAGGTTTCATCAGAGACCCTGAAGGAATTGTAAAGAATTTCCCAGTTTTTTTGTTTTGTTTTTGAAATTCCTTTTTATAGTGGGTTTGAGCTGATTCTCGCTGTCATGTTTATGCCAGTCTAGACACACTTGATTCCCTTACGGAGACATATCAATACATAGGTTTTAAGATTCTTACTAGTCAGATATATTCCTCTGCGGCAAATATGGGGTTTTGAGTCCCTTTCACTGAGGAAGGTGTAGGTCTTGTCTATTCCATAGTTGGTTTTTGGAATGGTACCTGTGCTTATATCAAACTCTGGTTTTATGCATCACCCCACCTCTCCTTCCCCCTTAAGCAGGCATAAGAGTGTTTTCTAAATGTGAGACACTGTTCTATTTCCTAACTCAGTTCAAGTGTAGCCATGTTTACAGGATCTTCATAAGTGATATCTTATGATAAGTTTCTTTTTCTCTGTGACTTATTACACTTAGAATCATCGTACCTGAATCCACCCATTTTGCTGCTACTGGTCTTATGACATTGATTTCATGGCCGAGGGATATTCCATCGTACGTAAGTACCACAATTTTTTGAACCATTTTTATATTTCCTGGGATATTTAAGGTGTACCCAAGTTGAGGTCCTTGTAAGCAGTGCAGCCCTAAATTTTGGGGTGGCTCTTTCTTATTGATCTTCAGTTTTCCCAAGGTTTATTCCCTAGACTGGAAGTGCCCTTGGCTCTGTAGCTCTGTTCTTTACTTGCTTTAGGGAACACAGTGTACTCCTCCAGAGAGGCAGTTGGCAATTTACATCCCGCCCATCAGCATAACAAGGCTCCCTGTTCTCCAGGGCCTGTCTTGACTTTCTGGTTTTTACACATTTTGTGGATGTCCCTTTGGACCGGTGGGAAGTGATACTTCTTTCTAGTGCAGATTTGCATTGCCCGCTTGCTTGCTTGGCCAATAAGGGCGTATGCGTTTTCTCCTGAATATATTCAGGAGAAAACGCATACGCCCTTTTTGGCCAAGTGCATCATTGTCGAAGTTGTGCCTCTCTTCCTGTGCTTTAAAGGTGATTCCAACGTACCTCTTGAAATCTGTTTCCTGCTATTCTGCCTCGCTTTCAAGTCCGCCTCGTTGCCTTCCCTCAACAGATTTTTGGACGATAGTTGTCCGTTATTACTTGGCCAGTTTGTGAATTGCTGTGCCCCTGAGCTCCATTTTTCAACTCGTTCTTGGTGAGCTGACCGCAAGTCCAAAATTTTGGTTCAGGACCTATGCTGGTTCCCGGTGGGTGGCTGAGACTTTGGTTAATTCTTCTTCCTGCTGGGTAATTACAGTGATATGTGCCCGTCCAAATGCCTAACAGCTACTCTCTCATTGGTTCTCCCTCTTCTCTTTCATCCTCTGCCTAATTGGCAACCTGTGCGAACCAGGAGGTTAAAGGGGCTGTCTCTCCAAGTTGGGAGGTTGATACTAAAGCAGGTGGAAAGTCAAACCGGAGCACCAGGAGAGAGATTATTCTTTGAGTTTTAGATACCTTTCGTATTCACAGTGTGTCCGTTCTCTAGGTTTCCCGTACATGTTATAACTGTAGTAATATTCCCTTCAACCTGGAGAGTTGGGAGCCATGGAATGGGTGCCATGCATTATTGCTTTAAAGGGTCTGCATTTGCTCACCCAATCTCACCAATCCCCTCAGTCCCAAGTGTCCAGCCTTATGCCATATCCAGCTGTCGTTGCAGATAGGGTCATTCCAGGTTTCATCATTGACCCTGAAGGAATTGTAAAGAATTTCCCAGTTTTTTTGTTTTGTTTTTGAAAGTCCTTTTTATAGTGGGTTTGAGCTGATTATCGCTGCCATGTTTATGCCAGTCTAGACACACTTGATTCCCTTACAGAGACATATCAATCCATAGGTTTCAAGATTCTTACTAGTCAGATATATTCCTCTGCGGGAAATATGGGGTTCTGAGTCCCTTTCACTGAGGAAGGTGTAGGTCTTGTCTATTCCATAGTTGGTTTTTGGAATGGTACTTGTGCTTATATCAAACTCTGGTTTTATGCATCACCCCACCTCTCCTTCCCCCTTAAGCAGGCATAAGAGTGTTTTCTAAATGTGAGACACTGTTCTCTTTCCTAACTGAGTTCAAGTGTAGCCATGTTTACAAGATCTTCATAAGTGATATCTTATGATAAGTTTCTTTTTCTGTGTGACTTATTTCACTTAGAATCATCGTACCTGAATCCACCCATTTTGCTGCTACTGGTCTTATGACATTGATTTCATGGCTGAGGGATATTCCATCGTACATAAGTACCATAGTTTTTTGAACCATTTTTATATTTCCTGGGATATTTAAGGTGTACCCAAGTTGAGGTCCTTGTAAGCAGTGCAGCCCTAAATTTTGGGGTGGCTCTCTCTTATAGATTTTCAGTTTTCCCAAGGTTTATTCCCTAGACTGGAAGTGCCCTTGGCTCTGTAGCTCTGTTCTTTACTTGTTTTAGGGAACACAATGTACTCCTCCAGAGAGGCAGTTGGCAATTTACATCCCGCCCATCAGCATAAAAAGGCTCCTTGTACTCCAAGGCCTGTCTTGCCTTTCTGGTTTTTACACATTTTGTGGATGTCCCTTTTGACCGGTGGGAGGTGATACTTCTTTGTAGTGCAGATTTGCATTGCCCGCTTGCTTGCTTGGCCAAAAATGGCGTATGCGTTTTCTCCTGAATATATTCAGTAGAAAACGCATACGCACTTTTTGGCCAAGTGCACCAAGGTCGAAGTTGTGCCCCTCTTCCAGTGCTTTAAAGGGGATTCCAAAGTACCTCTTGAAATCTGTTTCCTGCTATTCTGCCTCGCTTTCAAGTCCGCCTCGTTGCCTTCCCTCAACAGATTTTTGGACGATAGTTGAACTTTATTACTTGGCCAGTTTGTGAATTGCTGTGCCCCTGAGCTCCATTTTTCAACTCGTTTTTGGTGAGCTGACCGCAAGTCCAAAATTTTGGTTCAGGACCTATACTGGTTCCCGGTGGGTGGCTGAGACTCTGGTTAATTCTTCTTCCTGCCGGGAAATTACAGTGATATGTGCCCGTCCAAATGCCTAACAGCTACTCTCTCATTGGTTCTCCCTCTTCCCTTTCATCCTCTGCCAAATTGGCAACCTGTGCGAACCAGGAGGTTAAAGGGGCTGTCTCTGCAGGTTGGGAGGTTGATAGTAAAGCAGATGGAAAGTCAAACAGTAGCACCAGGAGAGGGACTATTCGTTGAGTTTTAGAAACCTTTCGTGTTCACAGTGTGTCCGTTCTCTAGGTTTCCCGTACATGTTATAACTGTAGTAATATTCCCTTCAACCTGGAGAGTTGGGACCCATGGAATGGGTGCCATGCATTATTGCTTTAAAGGGTCTGCATTTGCTCACCCAATCTCACCAATCCTCTCAGTCCCAAGTGTCCAGCCTTATGCCACATCCAGCTGTCGTTGTAGATAGGGTCATTCCAGGTTTCATCAGAGACCCTGAAGGAATTGTAAAGAATTTCCCAGTTTTTTTGTTTTGTTTCTGAAATTCATTTTTATAGTGGGTTTGAGCTGATTCTCGCTGCCATGTTTATGCCAGTCTAGACACACTTGATTCCCTTATGGAGACATATCAATACATAGGTTTTAAGATTCTTACTAGTCAGATATATTCCTCTGCGGGAAATATGGGGGTTTCAGTCCCTTTCACTGAGGAAGGTGTAGGTCTTGTCTATTCCATAGTTGGTTTTTGGAACGGTACCTGTTCTTATATCAAACTCTGGTTTTATGCATCACCCCACCTCTCCTTCCCCCTTATGCAGGCATAAGAGTGTTTTCTAAATGTGAGACACTGTTCTCTTTCCTAACTCAGTTCAAGTGTAGCCATGTTTACAGGATCTTCATAAGTAATAACTTATGATAAGTTTCTTTTTCTCTGTGACTTATTTCACTTAGAATCATCGTACCTGAATCCACCCATTTTGCTGCTACTGGTCTTATGACATTGATTTCATGGCTGAGGGATATTCCATCGTACGTAAGTACCACAATTTTTTGAACCAATTTTATATTTCCTGGGATATTTAAGGTGTACCCAAGTTGAGGTCCTTGTAAGCAGTGCAGCCCTAAATTTTGGGGTGGCTCTGTCTTATTGATTTTCAGTTTTCCGAAGGTATATTCCCTAGACTGGAAGTGCCCTTGGCTCTGTAGCTCTGTTCTTTACTTGTTTTAGGGAACACAATGCACTCCTCCAGAGAGGCAGTTGGAAATTTACATCCCGCCCATCAGCATAACAATGCTCCCTGTTCTCCAGGGCCTGTCTTGCCAGTCTGGTTTTTACACATTTTGTGGATGTCCCTTTTGACCGGTGGGAAGTGATACTTCTTTGTAGTGCAGATTTCCATTGCCCGCTTGCTTGCTTGGCCAAAAAGGGCGTATGCGTTTTCTCCTGAATATATTCAGGAGAAAACGCATACGCCCTTTTTGGCCAAGTGCATCATTGTCGAAGTTGTGCCCCTCTTCCTGTGCTTTAAAGGCGATTCCAGCGTACCTCTTGAAATCTGTTTCCTGCTATTCTGCCTCGCTTTCAAGACCGCCTCGTTGCCTTCCCTCAACAGAGTTTTGGACGATAGTTTTCCTTTATTACTCGGCCAGTTTGTGAATTGCTGTGCCCCTGAGCTCCATTTTTCAACTCGTTTATGGTGAGCGGACCGCAAGTCCAAAATTTTGGTTCAGGAACTGTGCTGGTTCCCGGTGGGGGGCTGAGACTTTGGTTAATTCTTCTTCCTGCCGGGAAGTTAGAGTGATATGTGCCCGTCCAAATGCCTAACAGCTACTCTCTCATTGGTTCTCCCACTTCCCTTTCATCCTCTGCCAAATTGGCAACCTGTGCGAACCAGGAGGTTAAAGGGGCTGTCTCTCCAAGTTGAGAGGTTGATAGTAAAGAAGATGGAAAGTCAAACCGGAGCACCAGGAGAGGGAATATTCGTTGAGTTTTAGAAACCTTTCGTATTCACAGTTTGTCCGTTCTCTATGTTTCCCGTACATGTTATAACTGTAGTAATATTCCCTTCAACCTGTAGAGTTGGGACCCATGGAATGGGTGCCATGCATTATTGCTTTAAAGGGTCTGCATTTGCTCACCCAATCTCACCAATCCTGTCAGTCCCAAGTGTCCAGCCTTATGCCACATCCAGCTGTCGTTGTAGATAGGGTCATTCCAGGTTTCATCAGAGACCCTGAAGGAATTGTAAAGAATTTCCCAGTTTTTTTGTTTTGTTTTTGAAATTCCTTTTTATAGTGGGTTTGAGCTGATTCTCGCTGCCATGTTTATGCCAGTCTAGAGACAATTGATTCCCTTACAGAGACATATCAATACATAGGTTTTAAGATTCTTACTAGTCAGATATATTCCTCTGCGGGAAATATGGGGTTTTGAGTCCCTTTCACTGAGGAAGGTGTACGTCTTTTCTATTCCATAGTTGGTTTTTGGAACGGTACCTATGCTTATATCAAACTCTGGTTTTATGCATCACCCCACCTCTCCTTCCCCCTTAAGCAGGCATAAGAGTGTTTTCTAAATGTGAGACACTGTTCTCTTTCCTAACTGAGTTCAAGTGTAGCCATGTTTACAGGATCTTCATAAGTGATATCTTATGATAAGTTTATTTTTCTGTGTGACATATTTCACTTAGAATCATCGTACCTGTATCCACCCATTTTGCTGCTACTGGTCTTATGACATTGATTTCATGGCTGAGGGATATTCCATCGTACGTAAGTACCACAATTTTTTGAACCATTTTTATATTTCCTGGAATATTTAAGGTGTACCCAAGTTGAGGTCCTTGTAAGCAGTGCAGCCCTAAATTTTGGGGTGGTTCTGTCTTATTGATTTTCAGTTTTCCCAAGGTATATTCCCTAGACTGGAAGTGCCCTTGGCTCTGTAGCTCTGTTGTTTACATGTTTTAGGGAACACAATGCACTCCTCCAGAGAGGCAGTTGGCAATTTACATCCCGCCCATCAGCATAACAAGGCTCCCTGTTCTCCAGGGCCTGTCTTGCCTTTCTGGTTTTTACACATTTTGTGGATGTCCCTTTTGACCGGTGGGAGGTGATACTTCTTTGTAGTGCAGATTTGCATTGCCCGCTTGCTTGCTTGGCCAAAAAGGGCGTATGCGTTTTCTCCTGAATATATTCAGGAGAAAACACATAGGCCCTTTTTGGCCAAGTGCATCATTGTCGAAGTTGTGCCCCTCTTCCTGTGCTTTAAATGCGATTCCAACGTACCTCTTGAAATCTGTTTCCTGCTATTCTGCCTCGCTTTCAAGTCCGCCTCGTTGCCTTCCCTCAACAGATTTTTGACGATAATTGTCCTTTATTACTCGGCCAGTTTGTGTATTGCTGTGCCCCTGAGCTCCATTTTTCAACTCGTTTTTGGTGTGCTGACCGCAAGTCCAAAATTTTGGTTCAGGACCTATGCTGGTTCCCGGTGGGGGGCTGAGACTTTGGTTAATTCTTCTTCCTGCTGGGAAATCACAGTGATATGTGCCCGTCCAAATGCCTAACAGCTACACTATCATTGGTTCTCCCTCTTCCCTTTCATCCTCTGCCAAATTGGCAACCTGTGCGAAACAGGAGGTTAAAGGGGCTGTCTCTCCAAGTTGGGAGGTTGATAGTAAAGCAGGTGTAAAGTCAAACCGAAGCACCAGGAGAGGGACTGTTCGTTGAGTTTTAGAAACCTTTCGTATTCACAGTGTGTCCGTTCTCTAGGTTTCCCGTACATGTTATAACTGTAGTAATATTCCCTTCAACCTGGAGAGTTGGGACACATGGAATGGGTGCCATGCATTATTGCTTTAAAGGGTCTGCATTTGCTCACCCAATCTCACCAATCCCCTCAGTCCCAAGTGTCCAGCCTTATGCCATATCCAGCTGTCGTTGTAGATAGGGTCATTCCAGGTTTCATCATTGACCCTGAAGGAATTGTAAAGAATTTCCCAATTTTTTTGTTTTGTTTTTGAAATTCCTTTTTATAGTGGGTTTGAGCTGATTCTCGCTGCCATGTTTATGCCAGTCTAGACACACTTGATTCCCTTACGGAGACATATCAATACATAGGTTTTAAGATTCTTACTAGTCAGATATATTCCTCTGCGGGAAATATGGTGTTTTGAGTCCCTTTCACTGAGGAAGGTGTAGGTCTTGTCTATTCCATAGTTGGTTTTTGGAACGGTACCTGTGCTTATATCAAACTCTGGTTTTATGCATCACCCCACCTCTCCTTCCCCCTTAAGCAGGCATAAGAGTGTTTTCTAAATGTGAGACACTGTTCTCTTTCCTAACTCAGTTCAAGTGTAGCCATGTTTACAGGATCTTCATAAGTGATATCTTATGATAAGTTTCTTTTTCTGTGTGACTTATTTCACTTAGAATCATCGTAGCTGAATCCACCCATTTTGCTGCTACTGGTCTTATGACATTGATTTCATGGCTGAGGGATATTCCATCGTACGTAAGTACCACAATTTTTTGAACCATTTTTATATTTCCTGCGATATTTAAGGTGTACCCAAGTTGAGGTCCTTGTAAGCAGTGCAGCCCTAAATTTTGGGGTGGCTCTGTCTTATTGATTTTCAGTTTTCCCAAAGTATATTCCCTAGACTGGAAGTGCCCTTGGCTCTGTAGCTCTGTTCTTTACTTGTTTTAGGGAACACAATGTACTCCTCCAGAGAGGCAGTTGGAAATTTACATCCCGCCCATCAGCATAAAAAGGCTCCCTGTACTCCAAGGCCTGTCTTGCCTTTCTGGTTTTTACACATTTTGTGGATGTCCCTTTTGACCGGTGGGAGGTGATACTTCTTTGTAGTGCAGATTTGCATTGCCCGCTTGCTTGCTTGGCCAAAAAGGGCGTATGCGTTTTCTCCTGAATATATTCGGTAGAAAACGCATACGCACTTTTTGGCCAAGTGCACCATTGTCGAAGTTGTGCCCCTCTTCCTGTGCTTTAAAGGGGATTCCAACGTACCTCTTGAAATCTGTTTCCTGCTATTCTGCCTCGCTTTCAAGTCCGCCTCGTTGCCTTCCCTCAACAGATTTTTGGACGATAGTTGTCCTTTATTACTCGGCCAGTTTGTGAATTGCTGTGCCCCTGAGCTCCATTTTTCAACTCGTTTTTGGTGAGCGGACCGCAAGTCCAAAATTTTGGTTCAGGAACTGTGCTGGTTCCCGGTGGGGGGCTGAGACTTTGGTTAATTCTTCTTCCTGCCGGGAAGTTAGAGTGATATGTGCCCGTCCAAATGCCTAACAGCTACTCTCTCATTGCTTCTCCCACTTCCCTTTCATCCTCTGCCAAATTGGCAACCTGTGCGAACCAGGAGGTTAAAGGGGCTGTCTCTCCAAGTTGGGAGGTTGATAGTAAAGAAGATGGAAAGTCAAACCAGAGCACCAGGAGAGGGAATATTCGTTGAGTTTTAGAAACCTTTCGTATTCACCGTTTGTCCGTTCTCGATGTTTCCCGTACATGTTATAACTGTAGTAATATTCCCTTCAACCTGTAGAGTTGGGACCCATGGAATGGGTGCCATGCATTATTGCTTTAAAGGGTCTGCATTTGCTCACCCAATCTCACCAATCCCCTCAGTCCCAAGTGTCCAGCCTTATGCCATATCCAGCTGTCGTTGTAGATAGGGTCATTCCAGGTTTCATCATTGACCCTGAAGGAATTGTAAAGAATTTCCCAGTTTTTTTGTTTTGTTTTTGAAATTCCTTTTTATAGTGGGTTTGAGCTGATTCTCGCTGCCATGTTTATGCCAGTCTAGACACACTTGATTCCCTTACGGAGACATATCAATACATAGGTTTTAAGATTCTTACTAGTCAGATATATTCCTCTGCGGGAAATATGGGGTTTTGAGTCCCTTTCACTGAGGAAGGTGTAGGTCTTGTCTATTCCATAGTTGGTTTTTGGAACGGTACCTGTGCTTATATCAAACTCTGGTTTTATGCATCACCCCACCTCTCCTTCCCCCTTAAGCAGGCATAAGAGTGTTTTCTAAATGTGAGACACTGTTCTCTTTCCTAACTCAGTTCAAGTGTAGCCATGTTTACAGGATCTTCATAAGTGATATCTTATGATAAGTTTCTTTTTCTGTGTGACTTATTTCACTTAGAATCATCGTAGCTGAATCCACCCATTTTGCTGCTACTGGTCTTATGACATTGATTTCATGGCTGAGGGATATTCCATCGTACGTAAGTACGACAATTTTTTGAACCATTTTTATATTTCCTGCGATATTTAAGGTGTACCCAAGTTGAGGTCCTTGTAAGCAGTGCAGCCCTAAATTTTGGGGTGGCTCTGTCTTATTGATTTTCAGTTTTCCCAAAGTATTTTCCCGAGACGGGAAGTGCCCTTGGCTCTGTAGCTCTGTTGTTTACTTGTTTTAGGGAACACAATGCACTCCTCCAGAGAGGCAGTTGGCAATTTACATGCCGCCCATCAGCATAACAAGGCTCCCTGTTCTCCAGGGCCTGTCTTGCCTTTCTGGTTTTTACACATTTTGTGGATGTCCCTTTTGACCGGTGGGAAGCGATACTTCATTGTAGTGCAGATTTGCATTGCCCGCTTGCTTGCTTGGCCAAAAAGGGCGTATGCGTTTTCTCCTGAATATATTCAGGAGAAAACGCATACGCCCTTTATGGCCAAGTGCATCATTGTCGAAGTTGTGCCCCTCATCCGGTGCTTTAAAGGTGATTCCAACGTACCTCTTGAAATCTGTTTCCTGCTATTCTGCCTCGCTTTCAAGTCCGCCTCGTTGCCTTCCCTCAACAGATTTTTGGACGATAGTTGTCCTTTATTACTTGGCCAGTTTGTGAATTGCTGTGCCCCTGAGCTCCATTTTTCAACTCGTTTTTGGTGAGCTGACCGCAAGTCCAAAATTTTGGTTCAGGACCTATACTGGTTCCCGGTGGGTGGCTGAGACTTTGGTTAATTCTCCTTCCTGCCGGGAAATTACAGTGATATGTGCCCGTCCAAATGCCTAACAGCTACTCTCTCATTGGTTCTCCCTCTTCCCTTTCATCCTCTGCCAAATTGTCAACCTGTGCGAACCAGGAGGTTAAAGGGGCTGTCTCTCCAAGTTGGAAGGTTGATATTAAAGCAGATGGAAAGTCAAACCGGAGCACCAGGAGAAGGACTATTCGTTGAGTTTTAGAAACCTTTCGTATTCACAGTGTGTCCGTTCTCTAGGTTTCCCGTACATGTTATAACTGTAGTAATATTCCCTTCAACCTGGAGAGTTGGGACCCATGGAATGGGTGCCATGCATTATTGCTTTAAAGGGTCTGCATTTGTTTACCCAATCTCACCAATCCTCTCAGTCCCAAGTGTCCAGCCTTATGCCACATCCAGCTGTCGTTGTAGATAGGGTCATTCCAGGATTCATCAGAGACCCTGAAGGAATTGTAAAGAATTTCCCAGTTTTTTTGTTTTGTTTTTGAAATTCCTTTTTATAGTGGGTTTGAGCTGATTCTCGCTGCCATGTTTATGCCAGTCTAGACACACTTGATTCCCTTACGGAGACATATCAATCCATAGGTTTTAAGATTCTTACTAGTCAGATATATTCCTCTGCGGGAAATATGGGGTTTTAAGTCCCTTTCACTGAGGAAGGTGTAGGTCTTGTCTATTCCATAGTTGATTTTTGGAACGGTACCTGTGCTTATATCAAACTCTGGTTTTATGCATCACCCCACCTCTCCTTCCCCCTTAAGCAGGCATAAGAGTGTTTTCTAAATGTGAGACACTGTTCTCTTTCCTAACTCAGTTCAAGTGTAGCCATGTTTACAGGATCTTCATACGTGATATCTTATGATAAGTTTCCTTTTCTCTGTGACGTATTTCACTTAGAATCATCGTACCTGAATCCACCCATTTTACTGCTACTGGTATTATGTCATTGATTTCATGGCTGAGGTATATTCCATCGTACGTAAGTACCACAATTTTTTGAACCATTTTTATATTTCCTGGGATATTTAAGGTGTACCCAAGTTGAGGTCCTTGTAAGCAGTGCAGCCCTAAATTTTGGGGTGGCTCTGTCTTATTGATTTTCAGTTTTCCCAAGGTATATTCCCTAGACTGGAAGTGCCATTGGCTCTGTAGCTCTGTTGTTTACTTGTTTTAGGGAACACAGTGCACTCCTCCAGAGAGGCAGTTGGCAATTTACATGCCGCCCATCAGCATAACAAGGCTCCCTGTTCTCCAGGGCCTGTCTTGCCTTTCTGGTTTTTACACATTTTGTGGATGTCCCTTTTGACCGGTGGGAAGTGATACTTCTTTGTAGTGCAGATTTCCATTGCCTGCTTGCTTGCTTGGCCAAAAAGGGCGTATGCGTTTTCTCCTGAATATATTCAGGAGAAAACGCATACGCCCTTTTTGGCCAAGTGCATCATTGTCGAAGTTGTGCCCCTCTTCCTGTGCTTTAAAGGCGATTCCAACGTACCTCTTGAAATCTGTTTCCTGCTATTCTGCCTCGCTTTCAAGTCTGTCTCGTTGCCTTCCCTCAACAGATTTTTGGATGATAGTTGTCCTTTATTACTGGGCCAGTTTTTGAATTGCTGTGCCCCTGAGCTCCATTTTTCAACTCGTTTTTGGTGAGCTGACCGCAAGTCAAAAATTTTGGTTCAGGACCTATACTGGTTCCCAGTAGGTGGCTGAGACTTTGGTTAATTCTTCTTCCTGCCGGGAAATTACAGTGATATGTGCCCGTCCAAATGCCTATCAAGTACTCTCTCATTGGTTCTCCCTCTTCCCTTTCATCCTCTGCCAAATTGGCAACCTGTGCGAACCAGGAGGTTAAAGGGGCTGTCTCTCCAAGTTGGGATGTTGATAGTAAAGCAGATGGAAAGTCAAACCGGAGCACCCGGAGAGGGACTATTCATTGAGTTTTAGAAACCTTTCGTATTCACAGTGTGTCCGTTCTCTAGGTTTCCCGTACATGTTATAACTGTAGTAATATTCCCTTCAACCTGGAGAGTTGGGACCCATGGAATGGGTGCCATGCATTATTGCTTTAAAGGGTCTGCATTTGTTTACCCAATCTCACCAATCCTCTCAGTCCCAAGTGTCCAGCCTTATGCCACATCCAGCTGTCGTTGTAGATAGGGTCATTCCAGGATTCATCAGAGACCCTGAAGGAATTGTAAAGAATTTCCCAGTTTTTTTGTTTTGTTTTTGAAATTCCTTTTTATAGTGGGTTTGAGCTGATTCTCGCTGCCATGTTTATGCCAGTCTAGACACACTTGATTCCCTTACGGAGACATATCAATACATAGGTTTTAAGATTCTTACTAGTCAGATATATTCCTCTGCAGGAAATATGGGGTTTTAAGTCCCTTTCACTGAGGAAGGTGTAGGTCTTGTCTATTCCATAGTTGGTTTTTGGAACGGTACCTGTGCTTATATCAAACTCTGGTTTTATGCATCACCCCACCTCTCCTTCCCCCTTAAGCAGGCATAAGAGTGTTTTCTAAATGTGAGACACTGTTCTCTTTCCTAACTCAGTTCAAGTGTAGCCATGTTTACAGGATCTTCATAAGTGATATCTTATGATAAGTTTCCTTTTCTCTGTGACTTATTTCACTTAGAATCATCGTACCTGAATCCACCCATTTTACTGCTACTGGTATTATGTCATTGATTTCATGGCTGAGGTATATTCCATCGTACGTAAGTACCACAATTTTTTGAACCATTTTTATATTTCCTGGGATATTTAAGGTGTACCCAAGTTGAGGTCCTTGTAAGCAGTGCAGCCCTAAATTTTGGGGTGGCTCTGTCTTATTGATTTTCAGTTTTCCCAAGGTATATTCCCTAGACTGGAAGTGCCATTGGCTCTGTAGCTCTGTTGTTTACTTGTTTTAGGGAACACAGTGCACTCCTCCAGAGAGGCAGTTGGCAATTTACATCCCGCCCATCAGCATAACAAGGCTCCCTGTTCTCCAGGGCCTGTCTTGCCTTTCTGGTTTTTACACATTTTGTGGATGTCCCTTTTGACCGGTGGGAAGTGATACTTCTTTGTAGTGCAGATTTCCATTGCCCGCTTGCTTGCTTGGCCAAAAAGGGCGTATGCGTTTTCTCCTGAATATATTCAGGAGAAAACGCATACGCCCTTTTTGGCCAAGTGCATCATTGCCGAAGTTGTGCCCCTCTTCCTGTTCTTTAAAGGCGATTCCAACGTACCTCTTGAAATCGGTTTCCTGCTATTCTGCCTCGCTTTCAAGTCCGCCTCGTTGCCTTCCCTCAACAGATTTTTGGACGATAGTTGTCCTTTATTACTCGGCCAGTTTGTGAATTGCTGTGCCCCTGAGCTCCATTTTTCAACTCGGTTTTGGTGAGCTGACCGCAAGTACAAAATTTTGGTTCAGGACCTATACTGGTTTTCGGTGGGTGGCTGAGACTTTGTTTAATTCTTCTTCCTGCCGGGAAATTACAGTGATATGTGCCCGTCCAAATGCCTAACAGCTACTCTCTCATTGGTTCTCCCTCTTCCCTTTCATCCTCTGCCAAATTGGCAACCTGTGTGAACCAGGAGGTTAAAGGGGCTGTCTCTCCAAGTTGGGAGGTTGATAATAAAGCAGATGGAAAGTCAAACCGGAGCACCAGGAGAGGGACTATTCGTTGAGTTTTAGAAACCATTCGTATTCACAGTTTTTCCGTTCTCTAGGTTTCCCGTACATGTTATAGCTGTAGTAATATTCCCTTCAACCTGGAGAGTTGGGACCCATGGAATGTGTGCCATGCATTATTGCTTTAAAGGGTCTGCATTTGCTCACCCAATCTCACCAATCCTCTCAGTCCCAAGTGTCCAGCCTTATGCCACATCCAGCTGTCGTTGTAGATAGAGTCATTCCAGGTTTCATCAGAGACCCTGAAGGAATTGTAAAGAATTTCCCCGTTGTTTTGTTTTGGTTTTGAAATTCCTTTTTATAGTGGGTTTGAGCTGATTCTCGCTGCCATGTTTATGCCAGTCTAGACACACTTGATTCCCTTACAGAGACATATGAATACATAGGTTTTAAGATTCTTACTAGTCAGATATATTCCTCTGCGGGAAATATGGTGTTTTGAGTCCCTTTCACTGAGGAAGGTGTAGGTCTTGTCTATTCTATAGTTGGTTTTTGGAACGGTACCTGTGCTTATATCAAACTCTGGTTTTATGCATCACCTCACCTCTCCTTCCCCCTTAAGCAGTCATAAGAGTGTTTTCTAAATGTGAGACACTGTTCTCTTTCCTAACTCAGTTCAAGTGTAGCCATGTTTACAGGATCTTCATAAGTGATATCTTATGATAAGTTTCTTTTTCTCTGTGACTTATTTCACTTAGAATCATCGTACCTGAATCCACCCATTTTGCTGCTACTGGTCTTATGACATTGATTTCATGGCTGAGGGATATTCCATCGTACATAAGTACCACAATTTTTTGAAGCATTTTTATATTTCCTGGGATATTTAAGGTGTACCCAAGTTGAGGTCCTTGTAAGCAGTGCAGACCTAAATTTTGGGGTGGCTGTGTCTTTTTGATTTTCAGTTTTCCCAAGGTATATTCCCTAGACTGGAAGTGCCCTTGGCTCTGTAGCTCTGTTGTTTACTTGTTTTAGGGAACACAATGCACTCCTCCAGAGAGGCAGTTGGCAATTTACATCCCGCCCATCAGCATAACAAGGCTCCCTGTTCTCCAGGGCCTGTCTTGCCTTTCTGGTTTTTACACATTTTGTGGATGTCCCTTTTGACCGGTGGGAAGTGATACTTCTTTGTAGTGCAGATTTGCATTGCCCGCTTGCTTGCTTGGCCATAAAGGGTGTATGCGTTTTCTCCTGAATGTATTCAGGAGAAAACGCATACGCCCTTTTTGGCCAAGTGCATCATTGTCGAAATTGTGCCCCTCTTCCTGTGCTTTAAAGGTGATTCCAACGTACCTCTTGAAATCTGTTTCCTGCTATTCTGCCTCGCATTCAAGTCCGCCTCGTTGCCTTCCCTCAACAGATTTTTGGACGATAGTTGTCCTTTATTACTCGGCCAGTTTGTGAATTGCTGTGCCCCTGAGCTCCATTTTTCAACTCGTTTTAGGTGAGCTGACCGCAAGTCCAAAATTTTGGTTCAGGACCTATACTGGTTCCCGGTGGGTGGCTGAGACTTTGGTTAATTCTTCTTCCTGCAGGGAAATTACAGTTTTATGTGCCCGTCCAAATGACTAACAGCTACTCTCTCATTGGTTCTCCCTCTTCCCTTTCATCCTCTGCCAAATTGGCAACCTGTGAGAACCAGGTGGTTAAAGGGGCTGTCTCTCCAAGTTCGGAGGTTGATAGTAAAGCAGGTGGAAAGTCAAACCGGAGCACCAGGAGAGGGACTATTCGTTGAGTTTTAGAAACCTTTCGTATTCACAGTGTGTCCGTTCTCTAGGTTTCCCGTACATGTTATAACTGTAGTAATATTCCCTTCAACCTGGAGAGTTGGGACCCATGGAATGGGTGCCATGCATTATTGCATTAAAGGGTCTGCATTTGCTCACCCAATCTCACCAATCCTCTCAGTCCCAAGTGTCCAGCCTTATGCCATATCCAGCTGTCTTTGTAGATAGGGTCATTCCAGGTTTCATCATTGACCCTGAAGGAATTGTAAAGAATTTCCCAGTTTTTTTGTTTTGTTTTTGAAATTCCTTTTTATAGTGGGTTTGAGCTGATTCTCGCTGCCATGTTTAAGCCAGTCTAGACACACTTGATTCCCTTACGGAGACATATCAATACATAGGTTTTAAGATTCTTACTAGTCAGATATATTCCTCTGCGGGAAATATGGTGTTTTGAGTCCCTTTCACTGAGGAAGGTGTAGGTCTTGTCTATTCCATAGTTGGTTTTTGGAACGGTACCTGTGCTTATATCAAACTCTGGTTTTATGCATCACCCCACCTCTCCTTCCCCCTTAAGCAGGCATAAGAGTGTTTTCTAAATGTGAGACACTGTTCTCTTTCCTAACTCAGTTCAAGTGTAGCCATGTTCACAGAATCTTCATAAGTGATATCTTATGATAAGTTTCTTTTTCTGTGTGACTTATTTCACTTAGAATCATCGTACCTGAATCCACCCATTTTGCTGCTACTGTTCTTATGACATTGATTTCATGGCTGAGGGATATTCCATCGTACGTATGTACCACAATTTTTTGAACCATTTTTATATTTCCTGGGATATTTAAGGTGTACCCAAGTTGAGGTCCTTGTAAGCAGTGCAGCCCTAAATTTTGGGGTGGCTCTGTCTTATAGATTTTCAGTTTTCCCAAGGTTTATTCCCTAGACTGGAAGTGCCCTTGGCTCTGTAGCTCTGTTCTTTACTTGTTTTAGGGAACACAATGTACTCCTCCAGAGAGGCAGTTTGCAATTTACATCCCGCCCATCAGCATAAAAAGGCTCCCTGTACTCCAAGGCCTGTCTTGCCTTTCTGGTTTTTACACATTTTGTGGATGTCCCTTTTGACCGGTGGGAGGTGATACTTCTTTGTAGTGCAGATTTGCATTGCCCGCTTGCTTGCTTGGCCAAAAAGGGCGTATGCGTTTTCTCCTGAATATATTCAGTAGAAAACGCATACGCACTTTTTGGCCAAGTGCACCAAGGTCGAAGTTGTGCCCCTCTTCCAGTGCTTTAAAGGGGATTCCAACGTACCTCTTGAAATCTGTTTCCTGCTATTCTGCCTCGCTTTCAAGTCCGCCTCGTTGCCTTCCCTCAACAGAGTTTTGGACGATAGTTGTCCTTTATTACTCGGCCTGTTTGTGAATTGCTGTGCCCCTGAGCTCCATTTTTCAACTCGTTTATGGTGAGCGGACCGCAAGTCCAAAATTTTGGTTCAGGAACTGTGCTGGTTCCCGGTGGGGGGCTGAGACTTTGGTTAATTCTTCTTCCTGCCGGGAAGTTAGAGTGATATGTGCCCGTCCAAATGCCTAACAGCTACTCTCTCATTGGTTCTCCCACTTCCCTTTCATCCTCTGCCAAATTGGCAACCTGTGCGAACCAGGAGGTTAAAGGGGCTGTCTCTCCAAGTTGGGAGGTTGATAGTAAAGAAGATGGAAAGTCAAACCGGAGCACCAGGAGAGGGAATATTCGTTGAGTTTTAGAAACCTTTCGTATTCACAGTGTGTCCGTTCTCTATGTTTCCCGTACATGTTATAACTGTAGTAATATTCCCTTCAACCTGGAGAGTTGGGACCCATGGAATGGGTGCCATGCATTATTGCTTTAAAGGGTCTGCATTTGCTCACCCAATCTCACCAATCCTCTCAGTCCCAAGTGTCCAGCCTTATGCCACATCCAGCTGTCGTTGTAGATAGGGTCATTCCAGGTTTCATCATTGACCCTGAAGGAATTGTAAAGAATTTCCCAATTTTTTTGTTTTGTTTTTGAAATTCCTTTTTATAGTGGGTTTGAGCTGATTCTCGCTGCCATGTTTATGCCAGTCTAGACACACTTGATTCCCTTACGGAGACATATCAATACATAGGTTTTAAGATTCTTACTAGTCAGATATATTCCTCTGCGGGAAATATGGGGTTTTGAGTCCCTTTCACTGAGGAAGGTGTAGGTCTTGTCTATTCCATAGTTGGTTTTTGGAATGGTACCTGTGCTTATATCAAACTCTGGTTTTATGCATCACCCCACCTCTCCTTCCCCCTTAAGCAGGCATAAGAGTGTTTTCTAAATGTGAGACACTGTTCTCTTTCCTAACTGAGTTCAAGTGTAGCCATGTTTACAGGATCTTCATAAGTGATATCTTATGATAAGTTTATTTTTCTGTGTGACATATTTCACTTAGAATCATCGTACCTGTATCCACCCATTTTGCTGCTACTGGTCTTATGACATTGATTTCATGGCTGAGGGATATTCCATCGTACGTAAGTACCACAATTTTTTGAACCATTTTTATATTTCCTGGAATATTTAAGGTGTACCCAAGTTGAGGTCCTTGTAAGCAGTGCAGCCCTAAATTTTGGGGTGGTTCTGTCTTATTGATTTTCAGTTTTCTCAAGGTATATTCCCTAGACTGGAAGTGCCCTTGGCTCTGTAGCTCTGTTGTTTACATGTTTTAGGGAACACAATGCACTCCTCCAGAGAGGCAGTTGGCAATTTACATCCCGCCCATCAGCATAACAAGGCTCCCTGTTCTCCAGGGCCTGTCTTGCCTTTCTGGTTTTTACACATTTTGTGGATGTCCCTTTTGACCGGTGGGAGGTGATACTTCTTTGTAGTGCAGATTTTCATTGCCCGCTTGCTTGCTTGGCCAAAAAGGGCGTATGCGTTTTCTCCTGAATATATTCAGGAGAAAACACATAGGCCCTTTTTGGCCAAGTGCATCATTGTCGAAGTTGTGCCCCTCTTCCTGTGCTTTAAATGCGATTCCAACGTACCTCTTGAAATCTGTTTCCTGCTATTCTGCCTCGCTTTCAAGTCCGCCTCGTTGCCTTCCCTCAACAGATTTTTGACGATAATTGTCCTTTATTACTCGGCCAGTTTGTGTATTGCTGTGCCCCTGAGCTCCATTTTTCAACTCGTTTTTGGTGTGCTGACCGCAAGTCCAAAATTTTGGTTCAGGACCTATGCTGGTTCCCGGTGGGGGGCTGAGACTTTGGTTAATTCTTCTTCCTGCCGGGAAATCACAGTGATATGTGCCCGTCCAAATGCCTAACAGCTACACTATCATTGGTTCTCCCTCTTCCCTTTCATCCTCTGCCAAATTGGCAACCTGTGCGAAACAGGAGGTTAAAGGGGCTGTCTCTCCAAGTTGGGAGGTTGATAGTAAAGCAGGTGTAAAGTCAAACCGAAGCACCAGGAGAGGGACTGTTCGTTGAGTTTTAGAAACCTTTCGTATTCACAGTGTGTCCGTTCTCTAGGTTTCCCGTACATGTTATAACTGTAGTAATATTCCCTTCAACCTGGAGAGTTGGGACACATGGAATGGGTGCCATGCATTATTGCTTTAAAGGGTCTGCATTTGCTCACCCAATCTCACCAATCCCCTCAGTCCCAAGTGTCCAGCCTTATGCCATATCCAGCTGTCGTTGTAGATAGGGTCATTCCAGGTTTCATCATTGACCCTGAAGGAATTGTAAAGAATTTCCCAATTTTTTTGTTTTGTTTTTGAAATTCCTTTTTATAGTGGGTTTGAGCTGATTCTCGCTGCCATGTTTATGCCAGTCTAGACACACTTGATTCCCTTACGGAGACATATCAATACATAGGTTTTAAGATTCTTACTAGTCAGATATATTCCTCTGCGGGAAATATGGGGTTTTGAGTCCCTTTCACTGAGGAAGGTGTACGTCTTTTCTATTCCATAGTTGGTTTTTGGAACGGTACCTATGCTTATATCAAACTCTGGTTTTATGCATCACCCCACCTCTCCTTCCCCCTTAAGCAGGCATAAGAGTGTTTTCTAAATGTGAGACTCTGTTCTCTTTCCTAACTCAGTTCAAGTGTAGCCATGTTTACAGGATCTTCATAAGTGATATCTTATGATAAGTTTCTTTTTCTGTGTGACTTATTTCACTTAGAATCATCGTAGCTGAATCCACCCATTTTGCTGCTACTGGTCTTATGACATTGATTTCATGGCTGAGGGATATTCCATCGTACGTAAGTACCACAATTTTTTGAACCATTTTTATATTTCCTGCGATATTTAAGGTGTACCCAAGTTGAGGTCCTTGTAAGCAGTGCAGCCCTAAATTTTGGGGTGGCTCTGTCTTATTGATTTTCAGTTTTCCCAAAGTATATTCCCTAGACTGGAAGTGCCCTTGGCTCTGTAGCTCTGTTCTTTACTTGTTTTAGGGAACACAATGTACTCCTCCAGAGAGGCAGTTGGAAATTTACATCCCGCCCATCAGCATAAAAAGGCACCCTGTACTCCAAGGCCTGTCTTGCCTTTCTGGTTTTTACATATTTTGTGGATGTCCCTTTTGACCGGTGGGAGGTGATACTTCTTTGTAGTGCAGATTTGCATTGCCCGCTTGCTTGCTTGGCCAAAAAGGGCGTATGCGTTTTCTCCTGAATATATTCAGTAGAAAACGCATACGCACTTTTTGGCCAAGTGCACCATTGTCGAAGTTGTGCCCCTCTTCCTGTGCTTTAAAGGGGATTCCAACGTACCTCTTGAAATCTGTTTCCTGCTATTCTGCCTCGCTTTCAAGTCCGCCTCGTTGCCTTCCCTCAACAGATTTTTGGACGATAGTTGTCCTTTATTACTCGGCCAGTTTGTGAATTGCTGTGCCCCTGAGCTCCATTTTTCAACTCGTTTTTGGTGAGCGGACCGCAAGTCCAAAATTTTGGTTCAGGAACTGTGCTGGTTCCCGGTGGGGGGCTGAGACTTTGGTTAATTCTTCTTCCTGCCGGGAAGTTAGAGTGATATGTGCCCGTCCAAATGCCTAACAGCTACTCTCTCATTGCTTCTCCCACTTCCCTTTCATCCTCTGCCAAATTGGCAACCTGTGCGAACCAGGAGGTTAAAGGGGCTGTCTCTCCAAGTTGGGAGGTTGATAGTAAAGAAGATGGAAAGTCAAACCAGAGCACCAGGAGAGGGAATATTCGTTGAGTTTTAGAAACCTTTCGTATTCACCGTTTGTCCGTTCTCTATGTTTCCCGTACATGTTATAACTGTATTAATATTCCCTTCAACCTGTAGAGTTGGGACCCATGGAATGGGTGCCATGCATTATTGCTTTAAAGGGTCTGCATTTGCTCACCCAATCTCACCAATCCTGTCAGTCCCAAGTGTCCAGCCTTATGCCACATCCAGCTGTCGTTGTAGATAGGGTCATTCCAGGTTTCATCAGAGACCCTGAAGGAATTGTAAAGAATTTCCCAGTTTTTTTGTTTTGTTTTTGAAATTCCTTTTTATAGTGGGTTTGAGCTGATTCTCGCTGCCATGTTTATGCCAGTCTAGACACACTTGATTCCCTTACGGAGACATATCAATACATAGGTTTTAAGATTCTTACTAGTCAGATATATTCCTCTGCGGCAAATATGGGGTTTTGAGTCCCTTTCACTGAGGAAGGTGTAGGTCTTGTCTATTCCATAGTTGGTTTTTGGAATGGTACCTGTGCTTATATCAAACACTGGTTTTATGCATCACCCCACCTCTCCTTCCCCCTTAAGCAGGCATAAGAGTGTTTTCTAAATGTGAGACACTGTTCTCTTTCCTAACTCAGTTCAAGTGTAGCCATGTTTACAGGATCTTCATAAGTGATATCTTATGATAAGTTTCTTTTTCTCTGTGACTTATTTCACTTAGAATCATCGTACCTGAATCCACCCATTTTGCTGCTACTGGTCTTATGACATTGATTTCATGGCCGAGGGATATTCCATCGTACGTAAGTACCACAATTTTTTGAACCATTTTTATATTTCCTGGGATATTTAAGGTGTACCCAAGTTGAGGTCCTTGTAAGCAGTGCAGCCCTAAATTTTGGGGTGGCTCTTTCTTATTGATCTTCAGTTTTCCCAAGGTTTATTCCCTAGACTGGAAGTGCCCTTGGCTCTGTAGCTCTGTTCTTTACTTGTTTTAGGGAACACAGTGTACTCCTCCAGAGAGGCAGTTGGCAATTTACATCCCGCCCATCAGCATAACAAGGCTCCCTGTTCTCCAGGGCCTGTCTTGACTTTCTGGTTTTTACACATTTTGTGGATGTCCCTTTGGACCGGTGGGAAGTGATACTTCTTTCTAGTGCAGATTTGCATTGCCCGCTTGCTTGCTTGGCCAAAAAGGGCGTATGCGTTTTCTCCTGAATATATTCAGGAGAAAACGCATACGCCCTTTTTGGCCAAGTGCATCATTGTCGAAGTTGTGCCTCTCTTCCTGTGCTTTAAAGGTGATTCCAACGTACCTCTTGAAATCTGTTTCCTGCTATTCTGCCTCGCTTTCAAGTCCGCCTCGTTGCCTTCCCTCAACAGATTTTTGGACGATAGTTGTCCTTTATTACTTGGCCAGTTTGTGAATTGCTGTGCCCCTGAGCTCCATTTTTCAACTCGTTCTTGGTGAGCTGACCGCAAGTCCAAAATTTTGGTTCAGGACCTATGCTGGTTCCCGGTGGGTGGCTGAGACTTTGGTTAATTCTTCTTCCTGCTGGGTAATTACAGTGATATGTGCCCGTCCAAATGCCTAACAGCTACTCTCTCATTGGTTCTCCCTCTTCTCTTTCATCCTCTGCCTAATTGGCAACCTGTGCGAACCAGGAGGTTAAAGGGGCTGTCTCTCCAAGTTGGGAGGTTGATACTAAAGCAGGTGGAAAGTCAAACCGGAGCACCAGGAGAGAGATTATTCTTTGAGTTTTAGATACCTTTCGTATTCACAGTGTGTCCGTTCTCTAGGTTTCCCGTACATGTTATAACTGTAGTAATATTCCCTTCAACCTGGAGAGTTGGGAGCCATGGAATGGGTGCCATGCATTATTGCTTTAAAGGGTCTGCATTTGCTCACCCAATCTCACCAATCCCCTCAGTCCCAAGTGTCCAGCCTTATGCCATATCCAGCTGTCGTTGTAGATAGGGTCATTCCAGGTTTCATCATTGACCCTGAAGGAATTGTAAAGAATTTCCCAGTTTTTTTGTTTTGTTTTTGAAAGTCCTTTTTATAGTGGGTTTGAGCTGATTATCGCTGCCATGTTTATGCCAGTCTAGACACACTTGATTCCCTTACAGAGACATATCAATCCATAGGTTTCAAGATTCTTACTAGTCAGATATATTCCTCTGCGGGAAATATGGGGTTCTGAGTCCCTTTCACTGAGGAAGGTGTAGGTCTTGTCTATTCCATAGTTGGTTTTTGGAATGGTACTTGTGCTTATATCAAACTCTGGTTTTATGCATCACCCCACCTCTCCTTCCCCCTTAAGCAGGCATAAGAGTGTTTTCTAAATGTGAGACACTGTTCTCTTTCCTAACTGAGTTCAAGTGTAGCCATGTTTACAAGATCTTCATAAGTGATATCTTATGATAAGTTTCTTTTTCTGTGTGACTTATTTCACTTAGAATCATCGTACCTGAATCCACCCATTTTGCTGCTACTGGTCTTATGACATTGATTTCATGGCTGAGGGATATTCCATCGTACATAAGTACCATAGTTTTTTGAACCATTTTTATATTTCCTGGGATATTTAAGGTGTACCCAAGTTGAGGTCCTTGTAAGCAGTGCAGCCCTAAATTTTGGGGTGGCTCTGTCTTATAGATTTTCAGTTTTCCCAAGGTTTATTCCCTAGAATGGAAGTGCCCTTGGCTCTGTAGCTCTGTTCTTTACTTGTTTTAGGGAACACAATGTACTCCTCCAGAGAGGCAGTTTGCAATTTACATCCCGCCCATCAGCATAAAAAGGCTCCCTGTACTCCAAGGCCTGTCTTGCCTTTCTGGTTTTTACACATTTTGTGGATGTCCCTTTTGACCGGTGGGAGGTGATACTTCTTTGTAGTGCAGATTTGCATTGCCCGCTTGCTTGCTTGGCCAAAAATGGCGTATGCGTTTTCTCCTGAATATATTCAGTAGAAAACGCATACGCACTTTTTGGCCAAGTGCACCAAGGTCGAAGTTGTGCCCCTCTTCCAGTGCTTTAAAGGGGATTCCAACGTACCTCTTGAAATCTGTTTCCTGCTATTCTGCCTCGCTTTCAAGTCCGCCTCGTTGCCTTCCCTCAACAGAGTTTTGGACGATAGTTGTCCTTTATTACTCGGCCAGTTTGTGAATTGCTGTGCCCCTGAGCTCCATTTTTCAACTCGTTTATGGTGAGCGGACCGCAAGTCCAAAATTTTGGTTCAGGAACTGTGCTGGTTCCCGGTGGGGGGCTGAGACTTTGGTTAATTCTTCTTCCTGCCGGGAAGTTAGAGTGATATGTGCCCGTCCAAATGCCTAACAGCTACTCTCTCATTGGTTCTCCCACTTCCCTTTCATCCTCTGCCAAATTGGCAGCCTGTGCGAACCAGGAGGTTAAAGGGGCTGTCTCTCCAAGTTGGGAGGTTGATAGTAAAGAAGATGGAAAGGCAAACCGGAGCACCAGGAGAAGGAATATTCGTTGAGTTTTAGAAACCTTTCGTATTCACAGTGTGTCCGTTCTCTATGTTTCCCGTACATGTTATAACTGTAGTAATATTCCCTTCAACCTGGAGAGTTGGGACCCATGGAATGGGTGCCATGCATTATTGCTTTAAAGGGTCTGCATTTGCTCACCCAATCTCACCAATCCTCTCAGTCCCAAGTGTCCAGCCTTATGCCACATCCAGCTGTCGTTGTAGATAGGGTCATTCCAGGTTTCATCAGAGACCCTGAAGGAATTGTAAAGAATTTCCCAGTTTTTTTGTTTTGTTTTTGAAATTCCTTTTTATAGTGGGTTTGAGCTGATTCTCGCTGCCATGTTTATGCCAGTCTAGAGACAATTTATTCCCTTACAGAGACATATCAATACATAGGTTTTAAGATTCTTACTAGTCAGATATATTCCTCTGCGGGAAATATGGGGTTTTGAGTCCCTTTCACTGAGGAAGGTGTACGTCTTTTCTATTCCATAGTTGGTTTTTGGAACGGTACCTATGCTTATATCAAACTCTGGTTTTATGCATCACCCCACCTCTCCTTCCCCCTTAAGCAGGCATAAGAGTGTTTTCTAAATGTGAGACACTGTTCTCTTTCCTAACTGAGTTCAAGTGTAGCCATGTTTACAGGATCTTCATAAGTGATATCTTATGATAAGTTTATTTTTCTGTGTGACATATTTCACTTAGAATCATCGTACCTGTATCCACCCATTTTGCTGCTACTGGTCTTATGACATTGATTTCATGGCTGAGGGATATTCCATCGTACGTAAGTACCACAATTTTTTGAACCATTTTTATATTTCCTGGAATATTTAAGGTGTACCCAAGTTGAGGTCCTTGTAAGCAGTGCAGCCCTAAATTTTGGGGTGGTTCTGTCTTATTGATTTTCAGTTTTCCCAAGGTATATTCCCTAGACTGGAAGTGCCCTTGGCTCTGTAGCTCTGTTGTTTACATGTTTTAGGGAACACAATGCACTCCTCCAGAGAGGCAGTTGGCAATTTACATCCCGCCCATCAGCATAACAAGGCTCCCTGTTCTCCAGGGCCTGTCTTGCCTTTCTGGTTTTTACACATTTTGTGGATGTCCCTTTTGACTGGTGGGAGGTGATACTTCTTTGTAGTGCAGATTTGCATTGCCCGCTTGCTTGCTTGGCCAAAAAGGGCGTATGCGTTTTCTCCTGAATATATTCAGGAGAAAACACATAGGCCCTTTTTGGCCAAGTGCATCATTGTCGAAGTTGTGCCCCTCTTCCTGTGCTTTAAATGCGATTCCAACGTACCTCTTGAAATCTGTTTCCTGCTATTCTGCCTCGCTTTCAAGTCCGCCTCGTTGCCTTCCCTCAACAGATTTTTGACGATAATTGTCCTTTATTACTCGGCCAGTTTGTGTATTGCTGTGCCCCTGAGCTCCATTTTTCAACTCGTTTTTGGTGTGCTGACCGCAAGTCCAAAATTTTGGTTCAGGACCTATGCTGGTTCCCGGTGGGGGGCTGAGACTTTGGTTAATTCTTCTTCCTGCTGGGAAATCACAGTGATATGTGCCCGTCCAAATGCCTAACAGCTACACTATCATTGGTTCTCCCTCTTCCCTTTCATCCTCTGCCAAATTGGCAACCTGTGCGAAACAGGAGGTTAAAGGGGCTGTCTCTCCAAGTTGGGAGGTTGATAGTAAAGCAGGTGTAAAGTCAAACCGAAGCACCAGGAGAGGGACTGTTCGTTGAGTTTTAGAAACCTTTCGTATTCACAGTGTGTCCGTTCTCTAGGTTTCCCGTACATGTTATAACTGTAGTAATATTCCCTTCAACCTGGAGAGTTGGGACACATGGAATGGGTGCCATGCATTATTGCTTTAAAGGGTCTGCATTTGCTCACCCAATCTCACCAATCCCCTCAGTCCCAAGTGTCCAGCCTTATGCCATATCCAGCTGTCGTTGTAGATAGGGTCATTCCAGGTTTCATCATTGACCCTGAAGGAATTGTAAAGAATTTCCCAATTTTTTTGTTTTGTTTTTGAAATTCCTTTTTATAGTGGGTTTGAGCTGATTCTCGCTGCCATGTTTATGCCAGTCTAGACACACTTGATTCCCTTACGGAGACATATCAATACATAGGTTTTAAGATTCTTACTAGTCAGATATATTCCTCTGCGGGAAATATGGTGTTTTGAGTCCCTTTCACTGAGGAAGGTGTAGGTCTTGTCTATTCCATAGTTGGTTTTTGGAACGGTACCTGTGCTTATATCAAACTCTGGTTTTATGCATCACCCCACCTCTCCTTCCCCCTTAAGCAGGCATAAGAGTGTTTTCTAAATGTGAGACACTGTTCTCTTTCCTAACTGAGTTCAAGTGTAGCCATGTTTACAGGATCTTCATAAGTGATATCTTATGATAAGTTTATTTTTCTGTGTGACATATTTCACTTAGAATCATCGTACCTGTATCCACCCATTTTGCTGCTACTGGTCTTATGACATTGATTTCATGGCTGAGGGATAGTCCATCGTACGTAAGTACCACAATTTTTTGAACCATTTTTATATTTCCTGGAATATTTAAGGTGTACCCAAGTTGAGGTCCTTGTAAGCAGTGCAGCCCTAAATTTTGGGGTGGTTCTGTCTTATTGATTTTCAGTTTTCCCAAGGTATATTCCCTAGACTGGAAGTGCCCTTGGCTCTGTAGCTCTGTTGTTTACATGTTTTAGGGAACACAATGCACTCCTCCAGAGAGGCAGTTGGCAATTTACATCCCGCCCATCAGCATAACAAGGCTCCCTGTTCTCCAGGGCCTGTCTTGCCTTTCTGGTTTTTACACATTTTGTGGATGTCCCTTTTGACCTGTGGGAGGTGACACTTCTTTGTAGTGCAGATTTGCATTGCCCGCTTGCTTGCTTGGCCAAAAAGGGCGTATGCGTTTTCTCCTGAATATATTCAGGAGAAAACACATAGGCCCTTTTTGGCCAAGTGCATCATTGTCGAAGTTGTGCCCCTCTTCCTGTGCTTTAAATGCGATTCCAACGTACCTCTTGAAATCTGTTTCCTGCTATTCTGCCTCGCTTTCAAGTCCGCCTCGTTGCCTTCCCTCAACAGATTTTTGACGATAATTGTCCTTTATTACTCGGCCAGTTTGTGTATTGCTGTGCCCCTGAGCTCCATTTTTCAACTCGTTTTTGGTGTGCTGACCGCAAGTCCAAAATTGTGGTTCAGGACCTATGCTGGTTCCCGGTGGGGGGCTGAGACTTTGGTTAATTCTTCTTCCTGCCGGGAAATCACAGTGATATGTGCCCGTCCAAATGCCTAACAGCTACACTATCATTGGTTCTCCCTCTTCCCTTTCATCCTCTGCCAAATTGGCAACCTGTGCGAAACAGGAGGTTAAAGGGGCTGTCTCTCCAAGTTGGGAGGTTGATAGTAAAGCAGGTGGAAAGTCAAACCGAAGCACCAGGAGAGGGACTGTTCGTTGAGTTTTAGAAACCTTTCGTATTCACAGTGTGTCCGTTCTCTAGGTTTCCCGTACATGTTATAACTGTAGTAATATTCCCTTCAACCTGGAGAGTTGGGACACATGGAATGGGTGCCATGCATTATTGCTTTAAAGGGTCTGCATTTGCTCACCCAATCTCACCAATCCCCTCAGTCCCAAGTGTCCAGCCTTATGCCATATCCAGCTGTCGTTGTAGATAGGGTCATTCCAGGTTTCATCATTGACCCTGAAGGAATTGTAAAGAATTTCCCAATTTTTTTGTTTTGTTTTTGAAATTCCTTTTTATAGTGGGTTTGAGCTGATTCTCGCTGCCATGTTTATGCCAGTCTAGACACACTTGATTCCCTTACGGAGACATATCAATACATAGGTTTTAAGATTCTTACTAGTCAGATATATTCCTCTGCGGGAAATATGGTGTTTTGAGTCCCTTTCACTGAGGAAGGTGTAGGTCTTGTCTATTCCATAGTTGGTTTTTGGAACGGTACCTGTGCTTATATCAAACTCTGGTTTTATGCATCACCCCACCTCTCCTTCCCCCTTAAGCAGGCATAAGAGTGTTTTCTAAATGTGAGACACTGTTCTCTTTCCTAACTCAGTTCAAGTGTAGCCATGTTTACAGGATCTTCATAAGTGATATCTTATGATAAGTTTCTTTTTCTGTGTGACTTATTTCACTTAGAATCATCGTAGCTGAATCCACCCATTTTGCTGCTACTGGTCTTATGACATTGATTTCATGGCTGAGGGATATTCCATCGTACGTAAGTACCACAATTTTTTGAACCATTTTTATATTTCCTGCGATATTTAAGGTGTACCCAAGTTGAGGTCCTTGTAAGCAGTGCAGCCCTAAATTTTGGGGTGGCTCTGTCTTATTGATTTTCAGTTTTCCCAAAGTATATTCCCTAGACTGGAAGTGCCCTTGGCTCTGTAGCTCTGTTCTTTACTTGTTTTAGGGAACACAATGTACTCCTCCAGAGAGGCAGTTGGAAATTTACATCCCGCCCATCAGCATAAAAAGGCTCCCTGTACTCCAAGGCCTGTCTTGCCTTTCTGGTTTTTACACATTTTGTGGATGTCCCTTTTGACCGGTGGGAGGTGATACTTCTTTGTAGTGCAGATTTGCATTGCCCGCTTGCTTGCTTGGCCAAAAAGGGCGTATGCGTTTTCTCCTGAATATATTCGGTAGAAAACGCATACGCACTTTTTGGCCAAGTGCACCATTGTCGAAGTTGTGCCCCTCTTCCTGTGCTTTAAAGGGGATTCCAACGTACCTCTTGAAATCTGTTTCCTGCTATTCTGCCTCGCTTTCAAGTCCGCCTCGTTGCCTTCCCTCAACAGATTTTTGGACGATAGTTGTCCTTTATTACTCGGCCAGTTTGTGAATTGCTGTGCCCCTGAGCTCCATTTTTCAACTCGTTTTTGGTGAGCGGACCGCAAGTCCAAAATTTTGGTTCAGGAACTGTGCTGGTTCCCGGTGGGGGGCTGAGACTTTGGTTAATTCTTCTTCCTGCCGGGAAGTTAGAGTGATATGTGCCCGTCCAAATGCCTAACAGCTACTCTCTCATTGCTTCTCCCACTTCCCTTTCATCCTCTGCCAAATTGGCAACCTGTGCGAACCAGGAGGTTAAAGGGGCTGTCTCTCCAAGTTGGGAGGTTGATAGTAAAGAAGATGGAAAGTCAAACCGGAGCACCAGGAGAGGGAATATTCGTTGAGTTTTAGAAACCTTTCGTATTCACCGTTTGTCCGTTCTCTATGTTTCCCGTACATGTTATAACTGTAGTAATATTCCCTTCAACCTGTAGAGTTGGGACCCATGGAATGGGTGCCATGCATTATTGCTTTAAAGGGTCTGCATTTGCTCACCCAATCTCACCAATCCTGTCAGTCCCAAGTGTCCAGCCTTATGCCACATCCAGCTGTCATTGTAGATAGGGTCATTCCAGGTTTCATCAGAGACCCTGAAGGAATTGTAAAGAATTTCCCAGTTTTTTTGTTTTGTTTTTGAAATTCCTTTTTATAGTGGGTTTGAGCTGATTCTCGCTGCCATGTTTATGCCAGTCTAGAGACAATTGATTCCCTTACAGAGACATATCAATACATAGGTTTTAAGATTCTTACTAGTCAGATATATTCCTCTGCGGGAAATATGGGGGTTTGAGTCCCTTTCACTGAGGAAGGTGTACGTCTTTTCTATTCCATAGTTGGTTTTTGGAACGGTACCTATGCTTATATCAAACTCTGGTTTTATGCATCACCCCACCTCTCCTTCCCCCTTAAGCAGGCATAAGAGTGTTTTCTAAATGTGAGACACTGTTCTCTTTCCTAACTCAGTTCAAGTGTAGCCATGTTTACAGGATCTTCATAAGTGATATCTTATGATAAGTTTATTTTTCTGTGTGACATATTTCACTTAGAATCATCGTACCTGAATCCACCCATTTTGCTGCTACTCGTCTTATGACATTGATTTCATGGCTGAGGGATATTCCATCGTACGTAAGTACCACAATTTTTTGAACCATTTTTATATTTCCTGGAATATTTAAGGTGTACCCAAGATGAGGTCCTTGTAAGCAGTGCAGCCCTAAATTTTGGGGTGGCTCTTTCTTATTGATCTTCAGTTTTCCCAAGGTTTATTCCCTAGACTGGAAGTGCCCTTGGCTCTGTAGCTCTGTTCTTTACTTGTTTTAGGGAACACAGTGTACTCCTCCAGAGAGGCAGTTGGCAATTTACATCCCGCCCATCAGCATAACAAGGCTCCCTGTTCTCCAGGGCCTGTCTTGACTTTCTGGTTTTTACACATTTTGTGGATGTCCCTTTGGACCGGTGGGAAGTGATACTTCTTTCTAGTGCAGATTTGCATTGCCCGCTTGCTTGCTTGGCCAAAAAGGGCGTATGCGTTTTCTCCTGAATATATTCAGGAGAAAACGCATACGCCCTTTTTGGCCAAGTGCATCATTGTCGAAGTTGTGCCTCTCTTCCTGTGCTTTAAAGGTGATTCCAACGTACCTCTTGAAATCTGTTTCCTGCTATTCTGCCTCGCTTTCAAGTCCGCCTCGTTGCCTTCCCTCAACAGATTTTTGGACGATAGTTGTCCTTTATTACTTGGCCAGTTTGTGAATTGCTGTGCCCCTGAGCTCCATTTTTCAACTCGTTCTTGGTGAGCTGACCGCAAGTCCAAAATTTTGGTTCAGGACCTATGCTGGTTCCCGGTGGGTGGCTGAGACTTTGGTTAATTCTTCTTCCTGCTGGGTAATTACAGTGATATGTGCCCGTCCAAATGCCTAACAGCTACTCTCTCATTGGTTCTCCCTCTTCTCTTTCATCCTCTGCCTAATTGGCAACCTGTGCGAACCAGGAGGTTAAAGGGGCTGTCTCTCCAAGTTGGGAGGTTGATACTAAAGCAGGTGGAAAGTCAAACCGGAGCACCAGGAGAGAGATTATTCTTTGAGTTTTAGATACCTTTCGTATTCACAGTGTGTCCGTTCTCTAGGTTTCCCGTACATGTTATAACTGTAGTAATATTCCCTTCAACCTGGAGAGTTGGGAGCCATGGAATGGGTGCCATGCATTATTGCTTTAAAGGGTCTGCATTTGCTCACCCAATCTCACCAATCCCCTCAGTCCCAAGTGTCCAGCCTTATGCCATATCCAGCTGTCGTTGTAGATAGGGTCATTCCAGGTTTCATCATTGACCCTGAAGGAATTGTAAAGAATTTCCCAGTTTTTTTGTTTTGTTTTTGAAAGTCCTTTTTATAGTGGGTTTGAGCTGATTATCGCTGCCATGTTTATGCCAGTCTAGACACACTTGATTCCCTTACAGAGACATATCAATCCATAGGTTTCAAGATTCTTACTAGTCAGATATATTCCTCTGCGGGAAATATGGGGTTCTGAGTCCCTTTCACTGAGGAAGGTGTAGGTCTTGTCTATTCCATAGTTGGTTTTTGGAATGGTACTTGTGCTTATATCAAACTCTGGTTTTATGCATCACCCCACCTCTCCTTCCCCCTTAAGCAGGCATAAGAGTGTTTTCTAAATGTGAGACACTGTTCTCTTTCCTAACTGAGTTCAAGTGTAGCCATGTTTACAAGATCTTCATAAGTGATATCTTATGATAAGTTTCTTTTTCTGTGTGACTTATTTCACTTAGAATCATCGTACCTGAATCCACCCATTTTGCTGCTACTGGTCTTATGACATTGATTTCATGGCTGAGGGATATTCCATCGTACATAAGTACCATAGTTTTTTGAACCATTTTTATATTTCCTGGGATATTTAAGGTGTACCCAAGTTGAGGTCCTTGTAAGCAGTGCAGCCCTAAATTTTGGGGTGGCTCTGTCTTATAGATTTTCAGTTTTCCCAAGGTTTATTCCCTAGAATGGAAGTGCCCTTGGCTCTGTAGCTCTGTTCTTTACTTGTTTTAGGGAACACAATGTACTCCTCCAGAGAGGCAGTTTGCAATTTACATCCCGCCCATCAGCATAAAAAGGCTCCCTGTACTCCAAGGCCTGTCTTGCCTTTCTGGTTTTTACACATTTTGTGGATGTCCCTTTTGACCGGTGGGAGGTGATACTTCTTTGTAGTGCAGATTTGCATTGCCCGCTTGCTTGCTTGGCCAAAAATGGCGTATGCGTTTTCTCCTGAATATATTCAGTAGAAAACGCATACGCACTTTTTGGCCAAGTGCACCAAGGTCGAAGTTGTGCCCCTCTTCCAGTGCTTTAAAGGGGATTCCAACGTACCTCTTGAAATCTGTTTCCTGCTATTCTGCCTCGCTTTCAAGTCCGCCTCGTTGCCTTCCCTCAACAGAGTTTTGGACGATAGTTGTCCTTTATTACTCGGCCAGTTTGTGAATTGCTGTGCCCCTGAGCTCCATTTTTCAACTCGTTTATGGTGAGCGGACCGCAAGTCCAAAATTTTGGTTCAGGAACTGTGCTGGTTCCCGGTGGGGGGCTGAGACTTTGGTTAATTCTTCTTCCTGCCGGGAAGTTAGAGTGATATGTGCCCGTCCAAATGCCTAACAGCTACTCTCTCATTGGTTCTCCCACTTCCCTTTCATCCTCTGCCAAATTGGCAGCCTGTGCGAACCAGGAGGTTAAAGGGGCTGTCTCTCCAAGTTGGGAGGTTGATAGTAAAGAAGATGGAAAGTCAAACCGGAGCACCAGGAGAAGGAATATTCGTTGAGTTTTAGAAACCTTTCGTATTCACAGTGTGTCCGTTCTCTATGTTTCCCGTACATGTTATAACTGTAGTAATATTCCCTTCAACCTGGAGAGTTGGGACCCATGGAATGGGTGCCATGCATTATTGCTTTAAAGGGTCTGCATTTGCTCACCCAATCTCACCAATCCTCTCAGTCCCAAGTGTCCAGCCTTATGCCACATCCAGCTGTCGTTGTAGATAGGGTCATTCCAGGTTTCATCAGAGACCCTGAAGGAATTGTAAAGAATTTCCCAGTTTTTTTGTTTTGTTTTTGAAATTCCTTTTTATAGTGGGTTTGAGCTGATTCTCGCTGCCATGTTTATGCCAGTCTAGAGACAATTTATTCCCTTACAGAGACATATCAATACATAGGTTTTAAGATTCTTACTAGTCAGATATATTCCTCTGCGGGAAATATGGGGTTTTGAGTCCCTTTCACTGAGGAAGGTGTACGTCTTTTCTATTCCATAGTTGGTTTTTGGAACGGTACCTATGCTTATATCAAACTCTGGTTTTATGCATCACCCCACCTCTCCTTCCCCCTTAAGCAGGCATAAGAGTGTTTTCTAAATGTGAGACACTGTTCTCTTTCCTAACTGAGTTCAAGTGTAGCCATGTTTACAGGATCTTCATAAGTGATATCTTATGATAAGTTTATTTTTCTGTGTGACATATTTCACTTAGAATCATCGTACCTGTATCCACCCATTTTGCTGCTACTGGTCTTATGACATTGATTTCATGGCTGAGGGATATTCCATCGTACGTAAGTACCACAATTTTTTGAACCATTTTTATATTTCCTGGAATATATAAGGTGTACCCAAGTTGAGGTCCTTGTAAGCAGTGCAGCCCTAAATTTTGGGGTGGTTCTGTCTTATTGATTTTCAGTTTTCCCAAGGTATATTCCCTAGACTGGAAGTGCCCTTGGCTCTGTAGCTCTGTTGTTTACATGTTTTAGGGAACACAATGCACTCCTCCAGAGAGGCAGTTGGCAATTTACATCCCGCCCATCAGCATAACAAGGCTCCCTGTTCTCCAGGGCCTGTCTTGCCTTTCTGGTTTTTACACATTTTGTGGATGTCCCTTTTGACCGGTGGGAGGTGATACTTCTTTGTAGTGCAGATTTGCATTGCCCGCTTGCTTGCTTGGCCAAAAAGGGCGTATGCGTTTTCTCCTGAATATATTCAGGAGAAAACACATAGGCCCTTTTTGGCCAAGTGCATCATTGTCGAAGTTGTGCCCCTCTTCCTGTGCTTTAAATGCGATTCCAACGTACCTCTTGAAATCTGTTTCCTGCTATTCTGCCTCGCTTTCAAGTCCGCCTCGTTGCCTTCCCTCAACAGATTTTTGACGATAATTGTCCTTTATTACTCGGCCAGTTTGTGTATTGCTGTGCCCCTGAGCTCCATTTTTCAACTCGTTTTTGGTGTGCTGACCGCAAGTCCAAAATTTTGGTTCAGGACCTATGCTGGTTCCCGGTGGGGGGCTGAGACTTTGGTTAATTCTTCTTCCTGCTGGGAAATCACAGTGATATGTGCCCGTCCAAATGCCTAACAGCTACACTATCATTGGTTCTCCCTCTTCCCTTTCATCCTCTGCCAAATTGGCAACCTGTGCGAAACAGGAGGTTAAAGGGGCTGTCTCTCCAAGTTGGGAGGTTGATAGTAAAGCAGGTGTAAAGTCAAACCGAAGCACCAGGAGAGGGACTGTTCGTTGAGTTTTAGAAACCTTTCGTATTCACAGTGTGTCCGTTCTCTAGGTTTCCCGTACATGTTATAACTGTAGTAATATTCCCTTCAACCTGGAGAGTTGGGACACATGGAATGGGTGCCATGCATTATTGCTTTAAAGGGTCTGCATTTGCTCACCCAATCTCACCAATCCCCTCAGTCCCAAGTGTCCAGCCTTATGCCATATCCAGCTGTCGTTGTAGATAGGGTCATTCCAGGTTTCATCATTGACCCTGAAGGAATTGTAAAGAATTTCCCAATTTTTTTGTTTTGTTTTTGAAATTCCTTTTTATAGTGGGTTTGAGCTGATTCTCGCTGCCATGTTTATGCCAGTCTAGACACACTTGATTCCCTTACGGAGACATATCAATACATAGGTTTTAAGATTCTTACTAGTCAGATATATTCCTCTGCGGGAAATATGGTGTTTTGAGTCCCTTTCACTGAGGAAGGTGTAGGTCTTGTCTATTCCATAGTTGGTTTTTGGAACGGTACCTGTGCTTATATCAAACTCTGGTTTTATGCATCACCCCACCTCTCCTTCCCCCTTAAGCAGGCATAAGAGTGTTTTCTAAATGTGAGACACTGTTCTCTTTCCTAACTGAGTTCAAGTGTAGCCATGTTTACAGGATCTTCATAAGTGATATCTTATGATAAGTTTATTTTTCTGTGTGACATATTTCACTTAGAATCATCGTACCTGTATCCACCCATTTTGCTGCTACTGGTCTTATGACATTGATTTCATGGCTGAGGGATAGTCCATCGTACGTAAGTACCACAATTTTTTGAACCATTTTTATATTTCCTGGAATATTTAAGGTGTACCCAAGTTGAGGTCCTTGTAAGCAGTGCAGCCCTAAATTTTGGGGTGGTTCTGTCTTATTGATTTTCAGTTTTCCCAAGGTATATTCCCTAGACTGGAAGTGCCCTTGGCTCTGTAGCTCTGTTGTTTACATGTTTTAGGGAACACAATGCACTCCTCCAGAGAGGCAGTTGGCAATTTACATCCCGCCCATCAGCATAACAAGGCTCCCTGTTCTCCAGGGCCTGTCTTGCCTTTCTGGTTTTTACACATTTTGTGGATGTCCCTTTTGACCGGTGGGAGGTGACACTTCTTTGTAGTGCAGATTTGCATTGCCCGCTTGCTTGCTTGGCCAAAAAGGGCGTATGCGTTTTCTCCTGAATATATTCAGGAGAAAACACATAGGCCCTTTTTGGCCAAGTGCATCATTGTCGAAGTTGTGCCCCTCTTCCTGTGCTTTAAATGCGATTCCAACGTACCTCTTGAAATCTGTTTCCTGCTATTCTGCCTCGCTTTCAAGTCCGCCTCGTTGCCTTCCCTCAACAGATTTTTGACGATAATTGTCCTTTATTACTCGGCCAGTTTGTGTATTGCTGTGCCCCTGAGCTCCATTTTTCAACTCGTTTTTGGTGTGCTGACCGCAAGTCCAAAATTTTGGTTCAGGACCTATGCTGGTTCCCGGTGGGGGGCTGAGACTTTGGTTAATTCTTCTTCCTGCCGGGAAATCACAGTGATATGTGCCCGTCCAAATGCCTAACAGCTACACTATCATTGGTTCTCCCTCTTCCCTTTCATCCTCTGCCAAATTGGCAACCTGTGCGAAACAGGAGGTTAAAGGGGCTGTCTCTCCAAGTTGGGAGGTTGATAGTAAAGCAGGTGGAAAGTCAAACCGAAGCACCAGGAGAGGGACTGTTCGTTGAGTTTTAGAAACCTTTCGTATTCACAGAGTGTCCGTTCTCTAGGTTTCCCGTACATGTTATAACTGTAGTAATATTCCCTTCAACCTGGAGAGTTGGGACACATGGAATGGGTGCCATGCATTATTGCTTTAAAGGGTCTGCATTTGCTCACCCAATCTCACCAATCCCCTCAGTCCCAAGTGTCCAGCCTTATGCCATATCCAGCTGTCGTTGTAGATAGGGTCATTCCAGGTTTCATCATTGACCCTGAAGGAATTGTAAAGAATTTCCCAATTTTTTTGTTTTGTTTTTGAAATTCCTTTTTATAGTGGGTTTGAGCTGATTCTCGCTGCCATGTTTATGCCAGTCTAGACACACTTGATTCCCTTACGGAGACATATCAATACATAGGTTTTAAGATTCTTACTAGTCAGATATATTCCTCTGCGGGAAATATGGGGTTTTGAGTCCCTTTCACTGAGGAAGGTGTAGGTCTTGTCTATTCCATAGTTGGTTTTTGGAACGGTACCTGTGCTTATATCAAACTCTGGTTTTATGCATCACCCCACCTCTCCTTCCCCCTTAAGCAGGCATAAGAGTGTTTTCTAAATGTGAGACACTGTTCTCTTTCCTAACTCAGTTCAAGTGTAGCCATGTTTACAGGATCTTCATAAGTGATATCTTATGATAAGTTTCTTTTTCTGTGTGACTTATTTCACTTAGAATCATCGTAGCTGAATCCACCCATTTTGCTGCTACTGGTCTTATGACATTGATTTCATGGCTGAGGGATATTCCATCATACGTAAGTACCACAATTTTTTGAACCATTTTTATATTTCCTGCGATATTTAAGGTGTACCCAAGTTGAGGTCCTTGTAAGCAGTGCAGCCCTAAATTTTGGGGTGGCTCTGTCTTATTGATTTTCAGTTTTCCCAAAGTATATTCCCTAGACTGGAAGTGCCCTTGGCTCTGTAGCTCTGTTCTTTACTTGTTTTAGGGAACACAATGTACTCCTCCAGAGAGGCAGTTGGAAATTTACATCCCGCCCATCAGCATAAAAAGGCTCCCTGTACTCCAAGGCCTGTCTTGCCTTTCTGGTTTTTACACATTTTGTGGATGTCCCTTTTGACCGGTGGGAGGTGATACTTCTTTGTAGTGCAGATTTGCATTGCCCGCTTGCTTGCTTGGCCAAAAAGGGCGTATGCGTTTTCTCCTGAATATATTCGGTAGAAAACGCATACGCACTTTTTGGCCAAGTGCACCATTGTCGAAGTTGTGCCCCTCTTCCTGTGCTTTAAAGGGGATTCCAACGTACCTCTTGAAATCTGTTTCCTGCTATTCTGCCTCGCTTTCAAGTCCGCCTCGTTGCCTTCCCTCAACAGATTTTTGGACGATAGTTGTCCTTTATTACTCGGCCAGTTTGTGAATTGCTGTGCCCCTGAGCTCCATTTTTCAACTCGTTTTTGGTGAGCGGACCGCAAGTCCAAAATTTTGGTTCAGGAACTGTGCTGGTTCCCGGTGGGGGGCTGAGACTTTGGTTAATTCTTCTTCCTGCCGGGAAGTTAGAGTGATATGTGCCCGTCCAAATGCCTAACAGCTACTCTCTCATTGCTTCTCCCACTTCCCTTTCATCCTCTGCCAAATTGGCAACCTGTGCGAACCAGGAGGTTAAAGGGGCTGTCTCTCCAAGTTGGGAGGTTGATAGTAAAGAAGATGGAAAGTCAAACCGGAGCACCAGGAGAGGGAATATTCGTTGAGTTTTAGAAACCTTTCGTATTCACCGTTTGTCCGTTCTCTATGTTTCCCGTACATGTTATAACTGTAGTAATATTCCCTTCAACCTGTAGAGTTGGGACCCATGGAATGGGTGCCATGCATTATTGCTTTAAAGGGTCTGCATTTGCTCACCCAATCTCACCAATCCTGTCAGTCCCAAGTGTCCAGCCTTATGCCATATCCAGCTGTCGTTGTAGATAGGGTCATTCCAGGTTTCATCAGAGACCCTGAAGGAATTGTAAAGAATTTCCCAGTTTTTTTGTTTTGTTTTTGAAATTCCTTTTTATAGTGGGTTTGAGCTGATTCTCGCTGCCATGTTTATGCCAGTCTAGAGACAATTGATTCCCTTACAGAGACATATCAATACATAGGTTTTAAGATTCTTACTAGTCAGATATATTCCTCTGCGGGAAATATGGGGGTTTGAGTCCCTTTCACTGAGGAAGGTGTACGTCTTTTCTATTCCATAGTTGGTTTTTGGAACGGTACCTATGCTTATATCAAACTCTGGTTTTATGCATCACCCCACCTCTCCTTCCCCCTTAAGCAGGCATAAGAGTGTTTTCTAAATGTGAGACACTGTTCTCTTTCCTAACTCAGTTCAAGTGTAGCCATGTTTACAGGATCTTCATAAGTGATATCTTATGATAAGTTTATTTTTCTGTGTGACATATTTCACTTAGAATCATCGTACCTGAATCCACCCATTTTGCTGCTACTCGTCTTATGACATTGATTTCATGGCTGAGGGATATTCCATCGTACGTAAGTACCACAATTTTTTGAACCATTTTTATATTTCCTGGAATATTTAAGGTGTACCCAAGTTGAGGTCCTTGTAAGCAGTGCAGCCCTAAATTTTGGGGTGGTTCTGTCTTATTGATTTTCAGTTTTCCCAAGGTATATTCCCTAGACTGGAAGGGCCCTTGGCTCTGTAGCTCTGTTGTTTACTTGTTTTAGGGAACACAATGCACTCCTCCAGAGAGGCAGTTGGCAATTTACATCCCGCCCATCAGCATAACAAGGCTCCCTGTTCTCCAGGGCCTGTCATGCCTTTCTGGTTTTTACACATTTTGTGGATGTCCCTTTTGACCGGTGGGAGGTGATACTTCTTTGTAGTGCAGATTTGCATTGCCTGCTTGCTTGCTTGGCCAAAAAGGGCCTATGCGTTTTCTCCTGAATATATTCAGGAGAAAACACATAGGCCCTTTTTGGCCAAGTGCATCATTGTCGAAGTTGTGCCCCTCTTCCTGTGCTTTAAATGCGATTCCAACGTACCTCTGGAAATCTGTTTCCTGCTATTCTGCCTCGCTTTCAAGGCCGCCTCGTTGCCTTCCCTCAACAGATTTTTGACGATAATTGTGCTTTATTACTCGGCCAGTTTGTGTATTGCTGTGCCCCTGAGATCCATTTTTCAACTCGTTTTTGGTGTGCTGACCGCAAGTCCAAAATTTTGGTTCAGGACCTATGCTGGTTCCCGGTGGGGGGCTGAGACTTTGGTTAATTCTTCTTCCTGCTGGGAAATCACAGTGATATGTGCCCGTCCAAATGCCTAACAGCTACACTCTCATTGGTTCTCCCTCTTCCCTTTCATCCTCTGCCAAATTGGCAACCTGTGCGAAACAGGAGGTTAAAGGGGCTGTCTCTCCAAGTTGGGAGGTTGATAGTAAAGCAGGTGGAAAGTCAAACCGAAGCACCAGGAAAGGGACAATTCGTTGAGTTTTAGAAACCTTTCGTATTCACAGTGTGTCCGTTCTCTAGGTTTCCCATACATGTTATAACTGTAGTAATATTCCCTTCAACCTGGAGAGTTGGGACACATGGAATGGGTGCCATGCATTATTGCTTTAAAGGGTCTGCATTTGCTCACCCAATCTCACCAATCCCCTCAGTCCCAAGTGTCCAGCCTTATGCCATATCCAGCTGTCGTTGTAGATAGGGTCATTCCAGGTTTCATCATTGACCCTGAAGGAATTGTAAAGAATTTCCCAGTTTTTTTGTTTTGTTTTTGAAATTCCTTTTTATAGTGGGTTTGAGCTGATTCTCGCTGCCATGTTTATGCCAGTCTAGACACACTTGATTCCCTTACGGAGACATATCAATACATAGGTTTTAAGATTCTTACTAGTCAGATATATTCCTCTGCGGGAAATATGGTGTTTTGAGTCCCTTTCACTGAGGAAGGTGTAGGTCTTGTCTATTCCATAGTTGGTTTTTGGAACGGTACCTGTGCTTATATCAAACTCTGGTTTTATGCATCACCCCACCTCTCCTTCCCCCTTAAGCAGGCATAAGAGTGTTTTCTAAATGTGAGACACTGTTCTCTTTCCTAACTCAGTTCAAGTGTAGCCATGTTTACAGGATCTTCATAAGTGATATCTTATGATAAGTTTCTTTTTCTGTGTGACTTATTTCACTTAGAATCATCGTAGCTGAATCCACCCATTTTGCTGCTACTGGTCTTATGACATTGATTTCATGGCTGAGGGATATTCCATCGTACGTAAGTACGACAATTTTTTGAACCATTTTTATATTTCCTGCGATATTTAAGGTGTACCCAAGTTGAGGTCCTTGTAAGCAGTGCAGCCCTAAATTTTGGGGTGGCTCTGTCTTATTGATTTTCAGTTTTCCCAAAGTATTTTCCCGAGACTGGAAATGCCCTTGGCTCTGTAGCTCTGTTGTTTACTTGTTTTAGGGAACACAATGCACTCCTCCAGAGAGGCAGTTGGCAATTTACATGCCGCCCATCAGCATAACAAGGCTCCCTGTTCTCCAGGGCCTGTCTTGCCTTTCTGGTTTTTACACATTTTGTGGATGTCCCTTTTGACCGGTGGGAAGTGATACTTCTTTGTAGTGCAGATTTGCATTGCCCGCTTGCTTGCTTGGCCAAAAAGGGCGTATGCGTTTTCTCCTGAATATATTCAGGAGAAAACGCATACGCCCTTTATGGCCAAGTGCATCATTGTCGAAGTTGTGCCCCTCTTCCTGTGCTTTAAAGGCGATTCCAAAGTACCTCTTGAAAT
Organism: Hyperoodon ampullatus; assembly: GCF_949752795.1. Taxonomy (NCBI): domain Eukaryota; kingdom Metazoa; phylum Chordata; class Mammalia; order Artiodactyla; family Ziphiidae; genus Hyperoodon; species Hyperoodon ampullatus. The sequence continues at coordinate 2,249,334 of NW_027640625.1, read as the reverse complement.
CTGTTTCCTGCTATTCTGCCTCGCTTTCAAGTCCGCTTAGTAGCCTTCCCTCCACAGATTTTTGGACGATAGTTGTCCTTTATTACTCGGCCAGTTTGTGAATTGCTGTGCCCCTGAGCTCCATTTTTCAACTCGTTTTTGGTGAGCTGACCGCAAGTCCAAAATTTTGGTACAGGACCTATGCTGGTTCCCGGTGGGGGGCTGAGACTTTGGTTAAATCTTCTTCCTGCCGGGAAATTACAGTGATATGTGCCCGTCCAAATGTCTAACAGCTACTCTCTCATTGGTTCTCCCTCTTCCCTTTCATCCTCTGCCAAATTGGCAACCTGTGCGAACCAGGAGGTTAAAGGGGCTGTCTCTCCAAGTTGGGAGGTTGATAGTAAAGCAGGTGGAAAGTCAAACTGGAGCACCAGGAGAGGGACTATTCCTTGAGTTTTAGAAACCTTTCGTATTCACAGTGTGTCCGTTCTCTAGGTTTCCCGTACATGTTATAACTGTAGTAATATTCCCTTCAACCGGGAGAGTTGGGACCCATGGAATGGGTGCCATGCATTATTGCTTTAAAGGGTCTGCATTTGCTCACCCAATCTCACCAATCCTCTAAGTCCCAAGTGTCCAGCCTTATGCCACATCCAGCTGTCGTTGTAGATAGGGTCATTCCAGGTTTCATCAGAGTCCCTGAAGGAATTGTAAAGAATTTCCCAGTTGTTTTGTTTTATTTTTGAAATTCCTTTTTATAGTGGGTTTGTGCTGATTCTCGCTGCCATGTTTATGCCAGTCTAGACACACTTGATTCCCTTACGGAGACATATCAATACATAGGTTTTAAGATTCTTACTAGTCAGATATATTCCTCTGCGGGAAATATGGGGTTTTGAGTCCCTTTCACTGAGGAAGGTGTAGGTCTTGTCTATTCCATAGTTGGTTTTTGGAACGGTACCTCTGCTTATATCAAACTCTGGTTTTATGCATCACCCCACCTCTCCTTCCCCCTTAAGCAGGCATAAGAGTGTTTTCTAAATGTGAGACACTGTTCTCTTTCCTAACTCAGTTCAAGTGTAGCCATGTTTACAGGATCTTCATAAGTGATATCTTATGATAAGTTTCTTTTTCTCTGTGACTTATTTCACTTAGAATCATCGTACCTGAATCCACCCATTTTGCTGCTACTGGTCTTATGACATTGATTTCATGGCTGAGGGATATTCCATCGTACGAAAGTAACACAATTTTTTGAACCATTTTTATATTTCCTGGGATATTTATGGTGTACCCAAGTTGAGGTCCTTGTAAGAAGTGCAGCCCTAAATTTTGGGGTGGCTCTGTCTTATTGATTTTCAGTTTTCCCAAGGTATATTCCCTAGACTGGAAGTGCCCTTGGCTCTGTAGCTCTGTTCTTTACTTGTTTTAGGGAACACAATGCACTCCTCCAGAGAGGCAGTTGGCAATTTACATCCCGCCCATCAGCATAACAAGGCTCCCTGTTCTCCAGGGCCTGTCTTGCCTTTCTGGTTTTTACACATTTTGTGGATGTCCCTTTTGACCGGTGGGAAGTGATACTTCTTTGTAGTGCAGATTTGCATTGCCCGCTTGCTTGCTTGGCCAAAAAGGGCGTATGCGTTTTCTCCTGAATATATTCAGGAGAAAACGTATACGCCCTTTTGGCCAAGTGCATCATTGTCGAAGTTTTGACCCTCTTCCTGTGCTTTAAAGGTGATTCCAACGTACTTCTTGAAATCTGTTTCCTGCTATTCTGCCTCGCTTTAAAGTCCTCCTCGTTGCTTTCCCTAAACAGATTTTTGGACGAGAGTTGTCCTTTATTACTCTGCCAGTTTGTGAATTGATGTGCCCTTGAGATCCATTTTGCAACTCGTTTTTTGTGAGCTGACCGCAAGTCCAAAATTTTGGTTCAGGACCTATGCTGTTTCCCGGTGGGTGGCTGAGACTTTGGTTAATTCTTCTTCCTGCCGGGAAGTTAGAGTGATATGTGCCCATCCAAATGCCTAACAGCTACTCTCTCATTGGTTCTCCCTCGTCCCTTTCATCCTCTGCCAAATTGGCAACCTGTGCGAACCAGGAGGTTAAAGGGGCTGTCTCTCCAAGTTGGGAGGTTGATAGTAAAGAAGATGGAAAGTCAAACCCGAGCACCAGGAGAGGGACTATTCGTTGAGTTTTAGAAACCTTTCGTATTCACAGAGTGTCCGTTCTCTAGGTTTCCCGTACATGTTATAGCTGTAGTAATATTCCCTTCATCCTGGAGAGTTGGGACCCATGGAATGGGTGCCAGGCATTTGTGCTTTAAAGGGTCTGCATTTGCTCACCCAATCTCACCAATCCTCTCAGTCCCAAGTGTCTAGACTTATGCCTCATCCAGCTGTCGTAGTACATAAGGTCATTCCAGGTTTCATCAGAGACCCTGAAGGAATTGTAAAGAATTTCCCAGTTTTTTTGTTTTGTTTTTGAAATTCCTTTTTATAGTGGGTTTGAGCTGATTCTCGCTGCCATGTTTATGCCAGTCTAGACACACTTGATTCCCTTACGGAGACATATCAATACATAAGTTTTAAGATTCTTACTAGTCAGATATATTCCTCTGCGGGAAATATGGGGTTTTGAGTCCCTTTCACTGAGGAAGGTGTAGGTCTTGTCTATTCCATAGTTGGTTTTTGGAACGGTACCTGTGCTTTTATCAAACTCTGGCTTTATGCATCACCCCACCTCTCCTTCCCCCTTAAGCAGGCATAAGAGTTTTTTCTAAATGCGAGACACTGTTCTCTTTCCTAACTTAGTTCAAGTGTAGCCATGTTTACAGGATCTTCATAAGTGATATCTTATGATAAGTTTCTTTTTCTGTGTGACTTATTTCACTTAGAATCATCGTACCTGAATCCACCCCTTTTGCTGCTACTGGTGTTATGACATTGATTTCATGGCTGAGGGATATTCCATCATACGTATGAACCACAATTTTTTGAACCATTTTTATATTTCCTGGGATATTTAAGGTGTACCAAAGTTGAGGTCCTTGTAAGCAGTGCAGCCCTAAATTTTCGGGTGGCTCTGTCTTATTGATTTTCAGTTTTCCCAAGGTATATTCCCTAGACTGGAAGTGCCCTTGGCTCTGGAGCTCTGTTCTTTACTTGTTTTAGGGAACACAATGCACTCCTCCAGATAGGCAGTTGGCAATTTACATCCCGCCCATCAGCATAACAAGGCTCCCTGTTCTCCAGTGCCTGTCTTGCCTTTCTGGATTTTACACATTTTGTGGATGTCCCTTTTGACCGGTGGGAAGTGATACTTCTTTGTATTGCAGATTTGCATTGCCCGCTTGCTTGCTTGGCCAAAATGGGCGTATGCGTTTTCTCCTGAATATATTCAGGAAAAAACGCATACGCCCTTTTTGGCCAAGTGCATCATTGTCGAAGTTGTGCCCCTCTTCCTGTGCTTTAAAGGTGATTCCAACGTACCTCTTGAAATCTGTTTCCTGCTATTCTGCCTCGCTTTCAAGTCCGCCTCATTGCCTTCCCTCAACAGATTTTTGGACGATAGTTGTCCTTTATTACTCTGCCAGTTTGTGCATTGCTGTGACCCTGATCTCTTTTTTCAACTCGTTTTTTGTGAGCTGTCCGCATGTCCAAAATTTTGGTTCAGGATCTATGCTGGTTCGCGGTGTGTGGCTGAGACTCTGGTTAATTCTTCTTCCTGCTGAGAAATTAGAGTGATATGTGCCCGTCCAAATGCCTAACAGCTACTCTCTCATTTGTTCTCCCTCTTCCCTTTCATCCTCTGCCAAATTGGCAACCTGTGCGAACCAGGAGTTTAAAGGGGCTGTCTCTCCAAGTTGGGAGGTTGATAGTAAAGCAGATGGAAAGTCAAACCGGAGCACAAGGAGAGGGACAATTCGTTGAGTTTAGGAATCCTTTCGTATTCACAGTGGGTCCGTTCTCTAGGTTTCCCATACATGTTATAGCTGTAGTAATATTCCCTTCAACCTGGAGAGTTGGGACCCATGGAATGGGTGCCTGGCATTTGTGCTTTAAAGGGTCTGCATTCTCTCACTCAATCTCACCAATCCTCTCAGTCCCAAGTGTCCAGCCTTATGCCACATCCAGCTGTCGTTGTAGATAGGGTCATTCCAGGTTTCATAAGAGACCCTGAAGGAATTGTAAAGAATTTCCCAGTTTTTTTGTTTTGTTTTTGAAATTCCTTTTTATCGTGGGTTTGAGCTGATTCTCGCTGCCATGTTTATGCCAGTCTAGACACACTTGATTCCCTTACGGAGACATATCAATACATAGGCTTTAAGATTCTTACTAGTCAGATATATTCCTCTGCGGGAAATATGGGGTTTTGAGTCCCTTTCACTGAGGAAGGTGTAGGTCTTGTCTATTCTATAGTTGGTTTTTGGAACGGTACCTGTGCTTATATCAAACTCTGGTTTTATGCATCACCCCACCTCTCCTTCCCCCTTAAGCAGGCATAAGAGTGTTTTCTAAATGTGAGACACTGTTCTCTTTCCTAACTGAGTTCAAGTGTAGCCATGTTTACAGGATCTTCATAAGTGATATCTTATGATAAGTTTATTTTTCTGTGTGACTTACATCACTTAGAATCATCGTACCTGAATCCACACATTTTCCTGCTACTGGTCTTATGACATTGATTTCATGGCTGAGGGATATTCCATCGTACGTAAGTACCACAATTTTTTGAACCATTTTTATATTTCCTGGGATATTTAAGGTGTAACCAAGTTGAGGTCCTTGTAAGCAGTGCAGCCCTAAATTTTGGAGTGGCTCTGTCTTTTTGATTTTCAGGTTTCCCAAGGTATATTCCCTAGACTGGAAGTGCCCTTGGCTCTGTAGCTCTGTCCTTTACTTGTTTTAGGGAACACAATATACTCCTCCAGAGAGGCAGTTGGCAATTTACATCCCGCCCATCAGCATAACAAGGCTCCCTGTTCTCCAGGACCTGTCTTGCCTTTCTGGTTTTTACACATTTTGTGGATGTCCCTTTTGACCGGTGGGAAGTGATACTTCTTTGTAGTGCAGATTAGCATTGCCCGCTTGCTTGCTTGGCCAAAAAGGGCATATGCGTTTTCTCCTGTATATATTCAGGAGAAAACGCATACGCCCTTTTTGGCCAAGTGCATCAGTGTCGAAGATGTGCCCCTCTTCCTGTGCTTTAAAGGCAATTCCAAGGTACCTCTTGAAATCTGTTTCCTGCTATTCTGCCTCGCTTTCAAGTCCGCCTCGTTGCCTTCCCTCAACAGATTTTTGGATGATAATTGTCCTTTATTACTCAGCCAGTTTGTGAATTGCTGAGCCCCTGAGCTCCATTTTTCAACTCGTTTTTTGTGAGCTGACCGCATGTCCAAAATTTTGGTTCAGGACCTACGCTGGTTCCCGGTGGGTGGCTGAGACTTTGGTTAATTCTTCTTCCTGCCGGGAATTTAGAGTGATATGTGCCCGTCCAAATGCCTAACAGCTACTCTCTCATTGGTTCTCCCTCTTCCCTTTCATCCTCTGCCAAATTGGCAACCTGTGCGAACAGGAGGTTAAAGGGGTTGTCTCTCCAAGTTGGGAGGTTGATAGTAAAGCAGGTGGAAAGTCAAACCGAAGCACCAGGAGAGGGACTCTTCGTTGAGTTTTAGAAACCTTTCGTATTCACAGTGTGTCCGTTCTCTAGGTTTCCAGTACATGTTATAACTGTAGTAATATTCCCTTCAACCTGGAGAGTTGGGACCCATGGAATGGGTGCCATGCATTATTGCTTTAAAGGGTCTGCATTTGCTCACCCAATGTCACCAATCCTCTCAGTCCCAAGTGTCCAGCCTTATGCCACATCCAGCTGTCGTTGTAGATAGGGTCATTCCAGGTTTCATCAGAGACCCTGAAGGAATTGTAAAGAATATCCCCGTTTTTTTGTTTTGTTTTTGAAATTCCTTTTTATAGTGGGTGTGAGCTGATTCTCGCTGCCATGTTTATGCCAGTCTAGACACACTTGATTCCCTTACGGAGACATATCAATACATAGGTTTTAAGATTCTTACTAGTCAGATATATTCCTCTGCGGGAAATATGGGGTTTTGAATCCCTTTCACTGAGGAAGGTGTAGATCTTGTCTATTCCATAGTTGGTTTTTGGAACGGTACCTGTGCTTATATCAAACTCTGGTTTTATGCATCACCCCACCTCTCCTTCCCCCTTAAGCAGGCATAAGAGTGTTTTCTAAATGTGAGACTCTGTTCTCTTTCCTAACTCAGTTCAAATGTAGCCATGTTTACAGGATCTTCATAAGTGATATCTTATGATAAGTTTCTTTTTCTGTGTGACTTATTTCACTTAGAATCATCGTACCTGAATCCACCCATTTTGCTGCTACTGGTCTTATGACATTGATTTCATGGCTGAGGGATATTCCATCGTACGTAACTACCACAATTTTTGAACCATTTTTATATTTCCTGGAATATTTAAGGTGTACCCAAGTTGAGGTCCTTGTAAGCAGTGCAGCCCTAAATTTTGGGGTGGCTCTGTCTTATTGATTTTCAGGTTTCCCAAGGTATATTCCCTAGACTGGAAGTGCCCTTGGCTCTGTAGCTCTGTTCTTTACTTGTTTTAGGGAACACAATGCACTCCTCCAGAGAGGCAGTTGGCAATTTACATCCCGCCCATCTGCATAACAAGGCTCCCTGTTCTCCAGGGCCTGTCTCGCCTTTCTGGTTTTTACACATTTTGTGGATGTCCCTTTTGACCGGTGGGAAGTGATACTTCTTTGTAGTGCAGATTTGCATTGCCCGCTTGCTTGCTTGGCCAAAAAGGGCGTATGCGTTTTCTCCTGAATATATTCAGGAGAAAACGCATACGCACTTTTTGGTCAAGTGCTTCATTGTCCAAGTTGTGCCCCTCTTCCTGTGCTTTAGTTGCGATTCCAACGTACCTCTTGAAATCTGTTTCCTGCTATTCTGCCTCGCTTTCAAATCCGCCTCGTTGCCTTCCCTTAACAGATTTTTGGATGATAGTTGTCCTTTATTACTCTGCCAGTTTGTGAATTGCTGTGGCCTTGAGCTCCATTACTCAACTAGTTTTTTGTGAGCTGACCGCATGTCCAAAATTTTGGTTCTGGACCTATGCTGGTTGCCAGTGGGGGGCTGAGACTTTGGTTAATTCTTCTTCCTGCCGGGAAATTAGAGTGATATATGCCCGTCCAAATGCCTAACAGCTACTCTCTCATTGGTTCTCCCTTATCCCTTTCATCCTCTGCCAAATTGGCAACCTGTGAGAACCAGGAGGTTAAAGGGGCTGTCTCTCCAAGTTGGGAGGTTGATAGTAAAGCAGATGGAAAGTCAAACCGGAGCACCAGGAGAGGGACTATTCGTTGAGTTTTAGAAATTGTTTGTATTCACAGTGTGTCCGTTCTCTAGGTTTCCCGTACATGTTATAGCTGTAGTAATATTCCCTTCAACCTGGAGAGATGGGACCCATGGAATGGGTGCCATGCATTATTGCTTTAAATGGTCTGCATTTGCTCACCCAATCTCACCAATCATCTCAGTCTCAAGTGTCCCTCCTTATGCCACATCCAGCTGTCGTTGTAGATAGGGTCATTCCAGGTTTTATCATAGAACCTGAAGGAATTGTAAAGAATTTCCCAGTTATTTTGTTTTGTTTTTGAAATTCCTTTTTATAGTGGGTTTCAGCTGATTCTCGCTGCCATGTTTATGCCAGTCTAGACACACTTGATTCCCTTACGGAGACATATCAATACATAGGTTTTAAGATTCTTACTAGTCAGATATATTCCTCTGCGGGAAATATGGGGTTTTGAGTCCCTTTCACTGAGGAAGGTGTAGGTCTTGTCTATTCCATAGTTGGTTTTTGGAACGGTACCTGTGCTTATATCAAACTCTGGTTTTATGCATCACCCCACCTCTCCTTCCCCCTTAAGCAGGCATAAGTGTGTTTTCTAAATGTGAGACACTGTTCTCTTTCCTAACTCAGTTCAAGTGTAGCCATGTTTACAGGATCTTCATAAGTGATATCTTATGATGTTTCTTTTTGTGTGTGACTTATTTCACTTAGAATCATCGTACCTGAATCCACCCATTTTGCTGCTACTGATCTTATGACATTGATTTCATGGCTGAGGGATATTCCATCGTATGTAAGTACCACAACTTTTTGAACCATTTTTATATTTCCTGGGATATTTATTTTGTACCCAAGTTGAGGTCCTTGTAAGCAGTGCAGCCCTAAATTTTGGGGTGGCTCTGTCTTATTGATTTTCAGTTTTCCCAAGGTATATTCCCTAGACTGGAAGTGCCCTTGGCTCTGTAGCTCTGTTCTTTACTTGTTTTAGGGAACACAATGTACTCCTCCAGAGAGGCAGTTGGCAATTTACATCCCGCCCATCAGCATAACAAGGCTCCCTGTTCTCCAGGGCCTGTCTTGCCTTTCTGGTTTTTACACATTTTGTGGATGTCCCTTTTGACCGGTGGGAAGTGATACTTCTTTGTAGTGCAGATTTGCATTGCCCACTTGCTTGCTTGGCCAAAAAGGGCGTATGCGTTTTCTCCTGAATATATTCAGGAGAAAACGCATACGCCCTTTTTGGCCAAGTGCATCATTGTCGAAGTTGTGCCCCTCTTCCTGTGCTTTAAAGGTGATTCCTACGTACCTCTTGAAATCTGTTTCCTGCTATTCTGCCTCGCTTTCAAGTCCGCCTAGTTACCTTCCCTCAACAGATTTTTGGACGATAGTTGTCCTTTATTACTCGGCCAGTTTGTGAATTGCTGTAGCCCTGAGCTCCATTTTTCAACTCGTTTTTGGTGAGCTGACCGCAAGTCCAAAATTTTGGTACAGGACCTATGCTGGTTCCCGGTGGGGGGCTGAGACTTTAGTTAATTCTTCTTCCTGCCGGGAAATTACAGTGATATGTGCCCGTTCAAATGCCTAACAGCTACTCTCTCATTGGTTCTCCCTCTTCCCTTTCATCCTCTGCCAAATTGGAATCCTGTGAGAACCAGGAGGTTAAAGGGGCTGTCTCTCCAAGTTGGGAGGTTGATAGTAAAGAAGATGGAAAGTCAAACCGGAGCACTAGGAGAGGGACTATTCGTTGAGTTTTAGAAACCTTTCGTATTCACAGTGTGTCCGTTCTCTAGGTTTCCCGTACATGTTATAACTTTAGTAATATTCCCTTCAACCTGGAGAGTTGGGACCCATGGAATGGGTGCCATGCATTATTGCTTTAAAGGGTCTGCAATTGCTCACCGAATCTCACCAATCCTCTCAGTCCCAAATGTCCAGCCATATGCCACATCTAGCTGTCATTGTAGATAGGGTCTTTACAGGTTTCTTCAGAGACGCTGAAGGAATTGTAAAGAATTTCCCAGTTTTTTTTGTTTTGTTTTTGAAATTCCTTTTTATAGTGGGTTTGAGCTGATTCTCGCTGCCATGTTTATGCCAGTCTAGACACACTTGATTCCCTTACGGAGACATATCAATACATAGGTTTTAAGATTCTTACTAGTCAGATATATTCCTCTGCGGGAAATATGGGGTTTTGAGTCCCTTTCACTGTGGAAGGTGTAGGTCTTGTCTATTCCATAGTTGGTTTTTGGAACGGTACCTGTGCTTTTATCAAACTCGGGTTTTATGCATCACCCCACCTCTGCTTCCCCCTTAAGCAGGCATAAGAGTGTTTTCTAAATGTGAGACACTGTTCTCTTTCCTAACTCAGTTCAAGTGTAGCCATGTTTACAGGATCTTCATAAGTGATATCTTATGATAAGTTTCTTTTTCTGTGTGACTTATTTCACTTAGAATCATCGTACCTGAATCCACCCTTTTCACTACCACTGGTCTTATGACATTGATTTCATGGCTGAGGGATAATCCATCGTACGTAAGTATCACAATTTTTTGAACCATTTTTATATTTCTTGGGATATTTAAGGTGTACCCTAGTTGAGGTCCTTGTAAGCAGTGCAGCCCTAAATTTTGGGGTGGCTCTGTCTTATTGATTTTCAGGTTTCCCAAGGTATATTTCCTAGACTGGAAGTTCCCTTGGCTCTGTAGCTCTGTTCTTTACTTGTTTTAGGGAACACAATGTACTCCTCCAGAGAGGCAGTTGGCAATTTACATCCCGCCCATCAGCATAACAAGGCTCCCTGTTCTCCAGGGCCTGTCTTGCCTTTCTGGTTTTTACACATTTTGTGGATGTCCCTTTTGACTGGTGGGAAGTGATACTTCTTTGTAGTGCAGATTTGCATTGCCCGCTTGCTTGCTTGGCCAAAAAGGGCGTATGCGTTTTCTCCTGAATATATTCAGGAGAAAACGCATACGCCCTTCTTGGCCAAGTGCATCATTTTCGAAGTTGTGCCCCTCTTCCTGTGTTTTAAAGGCGATTCCAACGTACCTCTTGAAATCTGTTTCCTGCTATTCTGCCTCGCTTTCAAGTCCGCCTCGTTGCCTTCCCTCAACAGATTTTTGGACGATAGTTGTCCTTTATTACTCGGCCAGTTTGTTCATTGCTGTGCCCCTGAGCTCCATTTTTCAACTCGTTTTTGGTGAGCTGACCGCAAGTCCAAAATTTTGGTTCAGGACCTATACTGGTTCCCGGTGGGTGGCTGAGACTTTGGTTAATTTTTCTTCCTGCCGGGAAATTACAGTGATATGTGCCCGTCCAAATGCCTAACAGCTACTCTCTCATTGGTTCTCCCTCTTCCCTTTCATCCTCTGCCAAATTGGCAACCTGTGCGAACCAGGAGGTTAAAGGGGCTGTCCCTCCAAGTTGGGAGGTGATAGTAAAACAGATGGAAAGTCAAACTGGAGCACCAGGAGAGGGACCCTTCGTTGAGTTTTAGAAACCTTTCGTATTCACAGTGTGTCCGTTCTCTAGGATTCCCGTACATGTTATATCTGTAGTAATATTCCCTTCAACCTGGAGAGTTGGGACCCATGGAATGGGTGCCATGCATTATTGCTTTAAAGGGTCTGCATTTGCTCACCCAATCTCACCAATCGTCTCAGTCCCAAGTGTCCCTCCTTATGCCACATCCAGCTGTCATTGTAGATAGGGTCATTCCAGGTTTCATCAGAGACCCTGAAGGAATTGAAAAGAATTTCCCAGTTTTTTTTTTAGTTTTTGAAATTCATTTTTATATTGGGTTTGAGCTGATTCTCGCTGCCATGTTTATGCCAGTCTAGACACACTTGATTCCCTTACGGAGACATATCAATACATAGGTTTTAAGATTCTTACTAGTCAGATATATTCCTCTGCGGGAAATATGGGGTTTTGAGTCCCTTTCACTGAGGAAGGTGTAGGTCTTGTCTATTCCATAGTTGGTTTTTGGAACGGTACCTGTGCTTATATCAAACTCTGGTTTTATGCATCACCCCACCTCTCCTTCCCCCTTAAGCCGGCAAAAGAGTGTTTTCTAAATGTGAGACACTGTTCTATTTCCTAACTCAGTTCAAGTGTAGCCATGTTTACAGGATCTTCATAAGTGATATCTTATGATAACTTTCTTTTTCTGTGTGACTTATTTCACTTAGAATCATCGTACCTGAATCCACCCATTTTGCTGCTACTGGTCTTATGACATTGATTTCATGGCTGAGGGATATTCCATCGTACGTAAGTATCACAATTTTTTGAACCATTTTTATATTTCCTGGGATATTTAAGTTGTATCCAAGTTGAGGTCCTTGTAAGCAGAGCATCCCTAAATTTTGGGGTGGCTCTGTCTTATTGATTTTCAGTTTTCCCAAGGTATATTCCCTAGACTGGAAGTGCCCTTGGCTCTGTAGCTCTGTTCTTTACTTGTTTTAGGGAACACAATGCACTCCTCCAGAGAGGCAGTTGGCAATTTACATCCCGCCCATCAGCATAAAAAGGCTCCCTGTTCTCCAGGGCATGTCTTGCCTTTCTGGTTTTTACACATTTTGTGGATGTCCCTTTAGACCGGTGGGAAGTGATACTTCTTTGCAGTGCAGATTTGCATTGCCCGCTTGTTTGCTTGGCCAACAAGGGCGTATGCGTTCTCTCCTGAATATATTCAGGAGAATACGCATACGCCCTTGTTCCCAAGTGCATCATTGTCGAAGTTGTGCCCCTCTTCCAGTGCTTTAAAGGCGATTTCAACGTACCTCTTGAAATCTGTTTCCTGCTCTTCTGCCTCGCTTTCAAGTCCGCCTCGTTGCCTTCCCTCAACAGATTTTTGGACGATAGTTGTTCTTTATTACTCGGCCAGTTTGTGAATTGCTGTGCCCCTGAGCTCCATTTTTCAACTCGTTTCTGGTGAGCTGACCGCAAGTCCAAAATTTTGGTTCAGGACCTATAGTTGTTCCCGGTGGGTGGCTGAGACTTTGGTTAATTCTTCTTCCTGCCCGGAAATTACAGTGATATGTGCCCGTCCAAATGCCTAACAGCTACTCTCTCATTGGTTCTCCCTCTTCCCTTTCATCCTTTGCCAAATTGGCAACCTGAGCGAACCAGGAGGTTAAAAGGGCTGTCTCTCCAAGTTGGGAGGTTGATAGTAAAGAAGATGGAAAGTGAAACCAGAGCACCAGGAGAGGGACTATTCATTGAGTTTTAGAAACCTTTCGTATTCACAGTGTGTCCGTTCTCTTGGTTTCCCATACATGTTATATCTGTAGTAATATTCCCTTCAAACTGGAGAGTTGGGACCCATGGAATGGGTGCCATGCATTATTGCTTTAAAGGGTCTCCATTTGCTCACCCAATCTCACCAATCCTCTCAGTACCAAGTTTCCCTCCTTATGCCACATCCAGCTGTCATTGTAGATACGGTCATTCAAGGTTTCATCAGACCCCTGAACGAATTGTAAAGAATTTCCCAGTTTTTTTGTTTTGTTTTTGAAATTCCTTTTTATAGTGGGTTTGAGCTGATTCTCGCTGCCATGTTTATGCCAGTCTAGACACACTTGATTCCCTTACGGAGACATATCAATACAAAGGTTTTAAGATTCTTACTAGTCAGATATATTCCTCTGCAGGAAATATGGGGTTTTGAATCCCTTTCACTGAGGAAGGTGTAGGTCTTGTCTATTCCATAGTTGGTTTTTGGAACAGTACCTGTGCTTATATCAATCTCTGGTTTTATGCATGACCCCACCTCTCCTTCCCCCTTAAGCAGGCATAAGGGTGTTTTCTAAATGTGAGACACAGCTCTCTTTCCTAACTCAGTTCAAGTGTAGCCATGTTTACAGGATCTTCATATGTTATATCTTATGATAAGTTTCTTTTTCTGTGTGACTTATTTCACTTAGAATCATCGTACCTGAATCCACCCATTTTGCTGCTACTGGTCTTATGACATTGATTTCATGGCTGAGGGATATTCCATCGTACATAAGTACCACAAATTTTTGAACCATTTTTATATTTCCTGTGATATGTAAGGTGTACCCAAGTTGAGGTCCTTGTAAGCAGTGCAGCCCTAAATTTTGGGGTGGCTCTGTCTTATTGATTTTTAATTTTCCCAAGGTATATTCCCTAGACTGGAAGTGCCCTTGGCTCTGTAGCTCTGTTCTTTACTTGTTTTAGGGAACACAATGTACTCCTCCAGAGAGGCAGTTGGCAATTTACATCCCACCCATCAACATAACAACGCTCCCTGTTCTTCAGGGCCTGTCTTGCCATTCTGATTTTTACACATTTTGTCGATGTCCCTTTTGACCGGTGGGAAGTGTTACTTCTTTGTAGTGCAGATTTGCAATGCCCGCTTGCTTGCTTGGCCAAAAACGGCGTATGCGTTTTCTCCTGAATATATTCAGGAGAAAACGCATACGCCCTTTTTGGCCAAGTGCATCATTGTCGAAGTTGTGCCCCTCTTCCTGTGCTTTAAAGGCGATTCCAACGTACCACTTGAAATCTGTTTTCTGCTATTCTGCCTCGCATTCAAGTCCGCCTAGTTGCCTTCCCTCAACAGATTTTTGGACGATAGTTTTCCTTTATTACTCGGCCAGTTTGTGAATTGCTGTGCCCCAAGCTCAATTTTTCAACTCGTTTTTGGTGAGCTGACTGCAAGTCCAATATTTTGGTTCAGGACCTATGCTGGTTCCCGGTGGGGGGCTGAGACTTTGGTTAATTCTTCATCCTGCCTGGAAGTTAGGGTGAAATGTGCCCGTCCAAATGACTAACAGCTACTCTCTCATTGGTTCTCCCTCTTCCCTTTCATCCTCTGCCAATTTGGCAACGTGTGCGAACCAGGAGGTTAAAGGGGCTGTCTCTCCAAGTTGGGAGGTTGATAGTAAAGCAGATGGAAAGTCAAACTGGAGCACGAGGAGAGGGACTATTCGTTGAGTTTTAGAAACCTTTCGTATTCACAGTGTGTCCGTTCTCTAGGTTTCCCGTACATGTTATAGCTGTAGTAATATTCCCTTCAACCTGGAGTGTTGGGACCCATGGAATGGGTGCCATGCATTATTTCTTTAAAGGGTCTGCATTTGCTCACCCAATCTCACCAGTCCTCTCAGTCCCAAGTTTCCCTCCTTATGCCACATCCAGCTGTCATTGTAGATAGGGTCATTCCAGGTTTCATCAGAGACCCTGAAGGAATTGCAAAGAATTTCCCAGTTTTTTTGTTTTGTTTTTGCAATTCCTTTTTATAGTGGGTTTGAGCTGATTCTCGCTGCCATGTTTATGCCAGTCTAGACACACTTGATTCCCTTACGGAGACATATCAATACATAGGTTTTAAGATTATTACTAGTCAGATATATTCCTCTGCGGGAAATATGGGGTTTTGAATCCCTTTCACTGAGGAAGGTGTAGGTCTTGTCTATTCCATAGTTGGTTTTTGGAATGGTACCTGTGCTTATATCAAACTCTGGTTTTATGCATCACCCCACCTCTCCTTCCCCCATAAGCAGGCATAATAGTGTTTTCTAAATGTGAGACACTGTTCTCTTTCCTAACTCAGTTCAAGTGTAGCCATGTTTACAGGATCTTCATAAGTGATATCTTATGATAAGTTTCTTTATCTGTGTGACTTATTTCACTTAGAATCATCGTACCTGAATCCACCCTATTTGCTGCTACTGGTCTTATGACATTAATTTCATGGCTGAGGGATATTCCATCGTACGTAAGTACCACAATTTTTTGAACCATTTTTATATTTCCTGGGATATTTAAGGTGTACCCAAGTTGAGGTCCTTGTAAGCAGTGCAGCCCTACGTTTTGGGGTGTCTCTGTTTTATTGATTTTCAGTTTTTCCGAGGTATATTCCCTAGACTGGAAGTGCCCTTGGCTCTGTAGTTCTGTTGTTTACTTGTTTTAGGGAACACAATGCACTCCTCCAGAGAGGCAGTTGGCAATTTATATCCCGCCCATCAGCATAACAAGGCTCCCTGTTCTCCAGGGCCTGTCTTGCCTTTCTGGTTTTTACACATTTTGTGGATGTCCCTTTTGACCGGTGGGAAGTGATACTTCTTTGTAGTGCAGATTTGCATTGCCCGCTTGCTTGTTTGGCCAAAAAGGGCTTTTGCGTTTTCTCCTGAATATATTCAGGAGAAAACGCATACGCACTTTTTGGCCAATTGCATCATTGTCGAAGTTGTGCCCCTCTTGTGTGCTTTAAAGGCGATTCCAACGTACCTCTTGAAATCTGTTTCCTGCTATCCTGCCTCGCTTTCAAATCTGCCACGTTGCCTTCCCTCAACAGATTTTTGGACGATAGTTGTCCTTTATTACTCGGCCAGTTTGTGAATTGCTGTGCCCCTGAGCTCCATTTTTCAACTCGATTTTGGTGAGCTGACCGCAAGTCCAACATTTTGGTTCAGGACCTATGCTGGTTCCCGGTGGGGGGCTGAGACTTTGGTTAATTCTTCTTCCTGCCGGGAAGTTGGAGTGATATGTGCCCGTCCAAATGCCTAACAGCTACTCTCTCATTGGTTCTCCCTCTTCCCTTTCATCCTCTGCCAAATTGGCAACCTGTGCGAACCAGTAGGTTAAAGGGGCTGTCTCTCCAAGTTGGGAGGTTGATAGTAAAGCAGATGGAAAGTCAAACTGGAGCACCAGGAGAGGGACTATTCGTTCAGTTTTAGAAACCTTTCATATTCACAGTGTGTCCTTTCTCTAGTTTTCCCGTACATGTTATAGCTGTAGGAATATTCCCTTCAACCTGGAGAGTTCGGACCCATGAAATGGGTGCCATCCATTATTGCTTTAAAGGGTCTGCATTTGCTCACCCAATCTCACAAATCGTCTCAGTCTCAAGTGTCCCTCCTTATGCCACATCCAGCTGTCATTGTAGATAGGGTCATTCCAGGTTTCATCAGAGTCCCTGAAGGAATTGTAAAGAATTTCCCAGTTTTTTTATTTTGTTTTTGAAATTCCTTTTTATAGTGGGTTTGAGCTGATTCTCGCTGCCATGTTTATGCCAGTCTAGACACACTTGATTCCCTTACGGAGACATATCAATACATAGGTTTTAAGATTCTTACTAGTCAGATATATTCCTCTGCGGGAAATATGGGGTTTTAAGTCCCTTTCACTTAGGAAGGTGTAGGTCTTGTCTAATCCATAGTTGGTTTTTGGAACGGTACCTGTGCTTATATCAAACTCTGGTTTTATGCATCACCCCACCTCTCCTTCCCCCTTAAGCAGGCATAAGAGTGTTTTCTAAATGTGAGACACTATTCTCTTTCCTAACTCAGTTCAAGTGTAGCCATGTTTACAGGATCTTCATAAGTGATATCTTATGATAAGTTTCTTTTTCTGTGTGACTTATTTCACTTAGAATCATCGTACCTGAATCCACCCATTTTGCTGCTACTGGTCTTATGACATTGATTTCATGGCTGAGGGATATTCCATCGTACATAAGTACAACAATTTTTTGAACCATTTTTATATTTCCTGGGATACTTAAGGTGTAAACAAGTTGAGGTCTTTGTAAGCAGTGCAGCCCTAATTAGGGGGTGGCTCTGTCTTATTGATTTTCACTTTTCCCAAGGTATATTCCCTAGACTGGAAGTGCCCTTGGCTCTGTAGCTCTGTGGTTTACTTGTTTTAAGGAACACAATGCACTCCTCCAGAGAGGCAGTTGGCAATTTACATCCCGCCCATCAGCATAACAAGGCTCCCTGTTCTCCAGGGCCTGTCTTGCCTTTCTGGTTTTTACACATTTTGTGGATGTCCCTTTTGACCGGTGGGAAGTGATACTTCTTTGTAGTGCAGATTTGCATTGCCCGCTTGCTTGCTTGGCCAAAAAGGGCGTATGCGTTTTCTCCTGAATATATTCAGGAGAAAACGCATACGCCCTTTTTGGTCAAGTGCATCATTGTCGAAGTTGTGCCCCTCTTCCTGTGCTTTAAAGGCGATTCCAACGTACCTCTTGAAATCTGTTTCCTGCTATTCTGCCTCGCTTTCAAGTCCGCCTCGTTGCCTTCCCTCAACAGATTTTTGGACGATAGTTGTCTTTTATTACTCGGCCAGTTTGTGAATTGCTGTGCCCCGAGCTCCATTTTTCAACTCGTTTTTGGTGAGCTGACCGCAAGTCCAAAATTTTGGTTCAGGACCTATACTGGTTCCCGGTGGGTGGCTGAGACTTTGGTTAATTCTTCTTCCTGCCGGGAAATTACAGTGATATGTGCCCGTCCAAATGCCTAACAGCTACTCTCTCATTGGTTCTCCCTCTTCCCTTTCATCCTCTGCCAAATTGGCAACCTGTGTGAAACAGGAGGACAAAGGGGCTGTCTCTCCAAGATGGGAGGTTGATAGTAAAGCAGATGAAAAGTCAAACCGGAGCACCAGGAGAGGGACTATTCGTTGAGTTTTAGAAACCTTTCGTATTCACAGTGTGTCCGTTCTCTAGGTTTCCCGTACATGTTATAGCTGGAGTAATATTCCCTTCAACCTGGAGAGTTGGGGCCCATGGAATGGGTGCCAGGCATTTGTGATTTAAAGGGTCTGCATTTGCTCACCCAATCTCACCAATCCTCTCAGTCCCAAGTGTCCCTCCTTATGCCACATCCAGCTGTCGTTGTAGATAGGGTCGTTCCAGGTTTCATCAGGGACCCTGAAGGAAATGTAAAGAATTTCCCAGGTTTTTGTTTTGTTTTTGAAATTCCTTTTTATAGTGGGTTTGAGCTGATTCTCGCTGCCATGTTTATGCCAGTCTAGACACACTTGATTCCCTTACGGAGACATATCAATACATAGGTTTTAAGATTCTTACTAGTCAGATATATTCCTCTGCGGGAAATATGGTGTTTTGAGTCCCTTTCACTGAGGAAGGTGTAGGTCTTGTCTATTCCATAGTTGGTTTTTGGAACGGTACGTGTGCTTATATCAAACTCTGGTTGTATGCATCACCCCACCTCTCCTTCCCCCATAAGCAGGCATAAGAGTGTTTTCTAAATGAGAGACACTGTTCTATTTCCTAACTCAGTTCAATTGTAGCCATGTTTACAGGATCTTCATAAGTGATATCTTATGATAAGTTTCTTTTTCTGTGTGACTTATTTCACTTAGAATCATCGTACCTGAATCCACCCATTTTGCTGCCACTGGTCTTATGACATTGATTTCATGGCTGAGGGATATTCCATCGTACGTAAGTACCACAATTTTTTGAACCATTTTTATATTTCCTGGGATACTTAAGGTGTATCCATGTTGAGGTCTTTGTAAGCAGTGCAGCCCTAATTTTGCGGTGGCTCTGTATTATTGATTTTCAGTTTTCCCAAGGTATATTCCCTAGACTGGAAGTGCCCTTGGCTCTGTAGCTCTGTTCTTTACTTGTTTTAGGGAACACAATGCACTCCTCCAGAGAGGCAGTTGGCAATTTACATCCCGCCCATCAGCATAACAAGGCTCCCTGTTCTCCAGGGCCTACCTTGCCTTTCTGGTTTTTACACATTTTGTGGATGTCCCTTTTGACCGGTGGGAAGTGATACTTCTTTGTAGTGCAGATTTGCATTGCCCGCTTGCTTGCGTGGCCAAAAAGGGCGTATGTGTTTTCTCCTGAATATATTCAGGAGAAAACGCATATGCCCTTTTTGGCCAAGGGCATCATTGTCGAAGTTGTGCCCTTCTTCCTGTGCTTTAAAGGCGATTCCAACGTACCTATTGAAATCTGTTTCCTGCTATTCTGCCTCGCTTTCAAGTCCGCCTCGTTGCCTTCCCTCAATAGATTTTTGGACGATAGTTGTCCTTTATTACTCGGCCAGTTTGTGAATTGCTGTGCCCCTGAGCTCCATTTTTCAACTCGTTTTTGGTGAGCTGACCGCAAGTCCAAAATTTTGGTTCAGGACCTATACTGGTTCCCGGTGGGTGGCTGAGACTTTGGTTAATTCTTCTTCCTGCTGGGAAATTACAGTGATATGTGCCCGTCCAAATGCCTAACAGCTACTCTCTCATTGGTTCTCCCTCTTCACTTTCATCCTCTGCCAAATTGGCAACGTGTGTGAAGCAGGAGGTTAAAGGGGCTGTCTCTCCGAGTTGGGAGGTTGATAGTAAAGCAGATGGAAAGTCAAATCGGAGCACCAGGAGAGGGACTATTCGTTGAGTTTTAGAAACCTTTCGTATTCACAGTGTGTCCGTTCTCTAGGTTTCCCGTACATGTTATAGCTGGAGTAATATTCCCTTCAACCTGGAGAGTTGGGGCCCATGGAACGGGTGCCAGGCATTTGTGATTTGAAGGGTCTGCATTTGCTCACCCAATCTCACCAATTCTCTCAGTCCCAAGTGTCCAGCCTTATGCCACATCCAGCTGTCGTTGTAGATAGGGTCATTCCAGGTTTCATCAGATACCCTGAAGGAATTGTAAAGAGTTTCCCAGTTTTTTTTGTTTTGTTTTTGAAATTCCTTTTTATAGTGGGTTTGAGCTGATTCTCGCTGCCATGTTTATGCCAGTCTAGACACACTTGTTTCCCTTATGGAGAAATATCAATACATAGGTTTTAATATTCTTACTAGTCAGATATATTCCTCTGCGGGAAATATGGTGTTTTGAGTCCCTTTCACTGAGGAAGGTGTAGGTCTTGTCTATTCCATAGTTGGTTTTTGGAACGGTACCTGTGCTTATATCAAACTCTGGTTTTATGCATCACCCCACCTCTCCTTCCCCCTTAAGCAGGCATAAGAGTGTTTTCTAAATATGAGACACTGTTCTCTTTCCTAACTCAGTTCAAGTGTCGCCATGTTTATAGGATCTTCATAAGTGATATCTTATGATAAGTTTCTTTTTCTGTGTGACTTATTTCACTTAGAATCATCGTACCTGAATCCACCCATTTTGCTGCTACTGGTCTTATGACATTGATTTCATGGTTGAGGGATATTCCATCGTATGTAAGTACCACAATTTTTTGAACCATTTTTATATTTCCTGGGATACTTAATGTGTATCCAAGTTGAGGTCCTTGTAAGCAGTGCAGCCCTAAATTTTGGGGTCTCTCTGTCTTATTGATTTTCAGTTTTCCCAAGGTATATTCCCTAGACTGGAAGTTCCCTTGGCTCTGTAGCTCTGTTGTCTACTTGTTTTAGGGAACACAATGCACTCCTCCAGAGAGGCAGTTGGCAATTTACATCCCGCCCATCAGCATAACAAGGCTCCCTGTTCTCCAGGGCCTGTCTTGCCTTTCTGGTTTTTACATATTTTGTGGATGTCCCTTTTGACTGGTGGGAAGTGATACTTCTTGTAGTGCAGATTTGCATTGCCCGCCTGCTTGCTTGGCCAAAATGTGCGTATGCGTTTTCTCCTGAATATATTCAGGAGAAAACGCATACGCCCTTTTTGGCCAAGTGCATCATTGTCGAAGTTGTGCCCCTCTTCCTGTGCTTTAAAGGCGATTCCAACGTACCTCTTGAAATCTGTTTCCTGCTATTCTGCCTCGCTTTCAAGTCCGCCTCGTTGCCTTCCCTCAATAGATTTTTGGACGATAGTTGTCCTTTATTACTCGGCCAGTTTGTGAATTGCTGTGCCCCTGAGCTCCATTTTTCAACTCGTTTTTGGTGAGCTGAGCGCAAGTCCAAAATTTTGGTTCAGGACCTATACTGGTTCCCGGTGGGTGGCTGAGACTTTGGTTAATTCTTCTTCCTGCTGGGAAATTACAGTGATATGTGCCCGTCCAAATGCCTAACAGCTATTCTCTCATTGGTTCTCCCTCTTCCCTTTCATCCTCTGCCAAATTGGCAACCTGTGCGAACCAGGAGGTTAAAGGGGCTGTCTCTCCAAGTTGGGAGGTTGATAGTAAAGCAGATGGAAAGTCAAACCGGAGCACCAGGACAGGGACTATTCGTTGAGTTTTAGAAACCTTTCGTATTCACAGTGTGTCCGTTCTCTGGGTTTCCCGTACATGTTATAGCTGTAGTAATATTCCCTTCAACCTGGAGAGTTGGGACTCATGGAATGGGTGCCAAGCATTTGTGCTTTAAAGGGTCTGCATTTGCTCACCCAATCTCACCAATCGTCTCAGTCCCAAGTGTCCAGCCTTATGCCACATCCAGCTGTCGTTGTAGATAGGGTCATTCCGGTTTCATCAGAGACCCTGAAGGAATTGTAAAGAATTTCCCAGTTTTTTTGTTTTGTTTTTGAAATTCCTTTTTATAGTGGGCTTGAGCTGATTCTCGCTGCCATGTTTATGCCAGTCTAGACACACTTCATTCCCTTACAGAGACATATCAATACATAGGTTTTCAGATTATTACTAGTCAGATATATTCCTCTGCGGGAAATATGGTGTTTTGAGTCCCTTTCACTGAGGAAGGTGTAGGTCTTGTCTATTCCATAGTTGGTTTTTGGAACGGTACCTGTGCTTATATCAAACTCTGGTTTTATGCATCACCCCACCTCTCCTTCCCCCTTAAGCAGGCATAAGAGTGTTTTCTAAATATGAGACACTGTTCTCTTTCCTAACTCAGTTCAAGTGTAGCCATGTTTATAGGATCTTCATAAGTGATATCTTATGATAAGTTTCTTTTTCTCTGTGACTTATTTCACTTAGAATCATCGTACCTGAATCCACCCATTTTGCTGCTACTGGTCTTATGACATTGATTTCATGGCTGAGGGATATTCCATCGTACGTAAGTACCACAATTTTTTGAACCATTTTTATATTTCCTGGGATACTTAAGGTGTATCCAAGTTGAGGTCTTTGTAAGCAGTGCAGCCCTTATTTTGGGGTGGCTCTGTATTATTGATTTTCAGATTTCCCAAGGTATATTCCCTAGGCTGGAAGTGCCCTTGGTTCTGTAGCTCTGTTCTTTACTTATTTTAGGGAACACAATGCATTCCTCCAGAGAGGCAGTTGGCAATTTACATCCCGCCCATCAGCATAACAAGGCTCCCTGTTCTCCAGGGCCTGTCTTGGCTTTCTGGTTTTTACACATTTTGTGGATGTCCCTTTTGACCTGTGGGAAGTGATACTTCTTTGTAGTGCAGATTTGCATTGCCCGCTTGCTTGCTTGGCCAAAAAGGGCGTATGCGTTTTCTCCTGAATATATTCAGGAGAAAACGCATACGCCCTTTTTGGACAACGGCATCATTTTTGAAGTTGTGCCCCTCTTCCTGTGCTTTAAATGCAATTCCATCGTACCTCTTGAAATCTGTTTCCTGCTATTAAGCCTCGCATTCAAGTCCGCCTCGTTGCCTTCCCTCAACAGATTTTTGGACGATAGTTGTCCTTTATTACTCGGCCAGTTTGTGAATTGCTGTGCCTCTGAGCTCCATTTTTCAACTCGTTTTTGGTGAGCTGACCTCAAGTCCAAAATTTTGGTTCAGGACCTATACTGGTTCCCGGTGGGTGGCTGAGACTTTGGTTAATTCTTCTTCCTGCCGGGAAATTACAGTGATATGTGCCCGTCCAACTGCCTACCAGCTACTCTCTCATTGGTTCTCCCTTTTCCCTTTCATCCTCTGCCAAATTGGCAACCTGTGTGAACCAGGAGTTTAAATGGGCTGTCTCTCCAAGTTGGTTGGTTGATAGTAAAGCAGATGGAAAGTCAAACCGGAGCACCAGGAGAGGGACTATTCGTTGAGTTTTAGAAACCTTTCGTATTCAGAGTGTGCCCGTTCTCTAGGTTTCCCGTACATGTTATAGCTGGAGTAATATTCCCTTCAACCTGGAGAGTTGGGGCCCATGGAATGGGTGCCAGGCATTTGTGATTTAAAGGGTCTGCATTTGCTCACCCAATCTCACCAATCCTCTCAGTCCCAAGTGTCCCTCCTTATGCCACATCCAGCTGTCGTTGTAGATAGGGTCATTCCAGGTTTCATCAGGGACCCTGAAGGAATTGTAAAGAATTTCCCAGTTTTTTGTTTTGTTTTTGAAATTCCTTTTTATAGTGGGCTTGAGCTGATTCTCGCTGCCATGTTTATGCCAGTCTAGACACACTTGATTCCCTTACGGAGACATATCAATACATAAGTTTTATGATTCTTACTAGTCAGATATATTCCTCTGCGGGAAATATGGGGTTTTGAGTCCCTATCACTGAGGAAGGTGTAGGACTTGTCTATTCCATAGTTGGTTTTTGGAACGGTACCTGTGCTTATATCAAACTCTGGATTTATGCATCACCCCACCTCTCCTTCCCCCTTAAGCAGGCATAAGAGTGTTTTCTAAATATGAGACACTGTTCTCTTTCCTAACTCAGTTCAAGTGTAGCCATGTTTATAGGATCTTCATAAGTGATATCTTATGATAAGTTTCTTTTTCTGTGTGACTTATTTCACTTAGAATCATCGTACCTGAATCCACCCATTTTGCTGCTACTGGTCTTATGACATTGATTTAATGGCTGAGGGATATTCCATCGTACGTAAGTACCACAATTTTTTGAACCATTTTTGTATTTCCTGGGATACATAAGGTGTATCCAAGTTGAGGTCTTTGTAAGCAGTGCAGCCCTAAATATGGGGTGCCTCTGTCTTATTGATTTTCAGTTTTCCCAAGGTATATTCCCTAGACTGGAAGTGCCCTTGGCTCTGTAGCTCTGTTGTTTACTTGTTTTAGGGAACACAATGCACTCCTCCAGAGAGGCAGTTGGCAATTTACATCCCGCCCATCAGCATAACAAGGCTCCCTGTTCTCCAGGGCCTGTCTTGCCTTTCTGGTTTTTACACATTTTGTGGATGTCCCTTTTGACCGGTGGGAAGTGATACTTCTTTGTAGTGCAGATTTGCATTGCCCGCTTGCTTGCTTGGCCAAAAAGGGCGTATGCGTTTTCTCCTGAATATATTCAGGAGAAAACGCATACGCCCTTTTTGGCCAAGTGCATCATTGTCGAAGTTGTGCCCCTCTTCCTGTGCTTTAAAGGCGATTCCAACGTGCCTCTTGAAATCTGTTTCCTGCTATTCTGCCTCACTTTCAAGTCCGCCTCGTTGCCTTCCCTCAACAGATTTTTGGACGATAGTTGTCCTTTATTACTCGGCCAGTTTGTGAATTCCTGTGCCCCTGAGCTCCATTTTTCAACTCGTTTTTGGTGAGCTGACCGCAAGTCCAAAATTTTGGTTCAGGACCTATGCTGGTTTCCGGTGGGGGGCTGAGACTTTGGTTAATTCTTCTTCCTGCCGGGAAGTTAGAGTGATATGTACCCGTCCAAATGCCTAACAGCGACTCTCTCATTGGTTCTCCCTCTTCCCTTTCATCCTCTCCCAAATTGGCAACCTGTGCGAACCAGGAGGTTAAAGGGGCTGTCTCTCCAAGTTGGGAGGTTGATAGTAAAGCAGATGGAAAGTCAAACCGGAGCACTAGGAGAGGGACTATTCGTTGAGTTTTAGAAATCTTTCGTATTCACAGTGTGTCCGTTCTCTAGGTTTCCCGTACATGTTATAGCTGTAGTAATATTCCCTTCAACCTGGAGAGTTGGGACTCATGGAATGGGTGCCAAGCATTTGTGCTTTAAAGGGTCTGCATTTGCTCACCCAATCTCACCAATCGTCTCAGTCCCAACTGTCCCTCCTTATGCCACATCCAGCTGTCATTGTAGATAGGGTCATTCCAGGTTTCATCAGAGACCCTGAAGGAATTGTAAAGAATTTCCCAGTTTTTTTGTTTTGTTTTTGAAATTCCTTTTTATAGTGGGTTTGAGCTGATTCTCGCTGCCATGTTTATGCCAGTCTAGACACACTTGATTCCCTTACGGAGACATATCAATACATAGGTTTTAAGATTCTTACTAGTCAGATATATTCCTCTGCGGGAAATATGGTGTTTTGAGTCCCTTTCACTGAGGAAGGTGTAGGTCTTGTCTATTCCATAGTTGGTTTTTGGAACGGTACCTGTGCTTATATCAAACTCTGGTTGTATGCATAAGCCCACCTCTCCTTCCCCCATAAGCAGGCATAAGAGTGTTTTCTAAATGAGAGACACTGTTCTATTTCCTAACTCAGTTCAATTGTAGCCATGTTTACAGGATCTTCATAAGTGATATCTTATGATAAGTTTCTTTTCCTGTGTGACTTATTTCACTTAGAATCATCGTACATGAATCCACCCATTTTGCTGCTACTGGTCTTATGACATTGATTTCATGGCTGAGGGATATTCCATCGTACGTAAGTACCACAATTTTTTGAACCATTTTTATATTTCCTGGGATACTTAAGGTGTGTCCAAGTTGAGGTCTTTGTAAGCAGTGCAGCCCTAATTTTGGGGTGGCTCTGTATTATTGATTTTCAGTTTTCCCAAGGTATATTCCCTAGACTGGAAGTGCCCTTGGCTCTATAGCTCTGTTCTTTACTTGTTTTAGGGAACACAATGCACTCCTCCAGAGAGGCAGTTGGCAATTTACATCCCGCCCATCAGCATAACAAGGCTCCCTGTTCTCCAGGGCCTGTCTTGCCTTTCTGGTTTTTACACATTTTGTGGATGTCCCTTTTGACCGGTGGGAAGTGATACTTCTTTGTAGTGCAGATTTGCATTGCCCGCTTGCTTGCTTGGCCAAAAAGGGCGTATGTTTTCTCCTGAATATATTCAGGAGAAAACGCATACGCCCTTTTGGCCTAGGGCATCATTGTCGAAGTTGTGCCCCTCTTCCTGTGCTTTAAAGGCGATTCCAACGTACCTCTTGAAATATGTTTCCTGCTATTTTGCCTCGCTTTCAAGTCCGCGTCGTTGCCTTCCCTCAACAGATTTTTGGACGATAGTTGTCCTTTATTACTCGGCCAGTTTGTGAATTGCTGTGCCCCTGAGCTCCATTTTTCAACTCGTTTTTGGTGAGCTGACCGCAAGTCCAAAATTTTGGTTCAGGACCTATACTGGTTCCCGGTGGGTGGCTGAGACTTTGGTTAATTCTTCTTCCTGCCGGGAAATTACAGTGATATTTTCCCGTCCAAATGCCTAACAGCTACTCTCTCATTGGTTCTCCCTCTTCACTTTCATCCTCTGCCAAATTGGCAACGTGTGTGAAGCAGGAGGTTAAAGGGGCTGTCTCTCCGTGTTGGGAGGTTGATAGTAAAGCAGATGGAAAGTCAAACCGGAGCACCAGGAGAGGGACTATTCGTTGAGTTTTAGAAACCTTTCGTATTCATAGTGTGTCCGTTCTCTAGGTTTCCCGTACATGTTATAGCTGGAGTAATATTCCCTTCAAAATGGAGAGTTGGGGCCCATGGAATGGGTGCCAGGCATTTGTGATTTAAAGGGTCTGCATTTGCTCACCCAATCTCACCAATTCTCTCAGTCCCAAGTGTCCAGCCTTATGCCACATCCAGCTGTCGTTGTAGATAGGGTCATTCCAGGTTTCATCAGATACCCTGAAGGAATTGTAAAGAATTTCCCAGTTTTTTTGTTTTGTTTTTGAAATTCATTTTTATAGTGGGTTTGAGCTGATTCTCGCTGCCATGTTTATGCCAGTCTAGACACACTTGTTTCCCTTACGGAGACATATCAATACATAGTTTTTAATATTCTTACTAGTCAGATATATTCCTCTGCGGGAAATATGGTGTTTTGAGTCCCTATCACTGAGGAAGGTGTAGGTCTTGTCTATTCCATAGTTGGTTTTTGGAACGGTACCTGTGCTTATATCAAACTCTGGTTTTATGCATCACCCCACCTCTCCTTCCCCCTTAAGCAGGCATAAGACGGTTTTCTAAATGTTAGACACTGTTCTCTTTCCTAACTCAGTTCAAGTGTCGCCATGTTTATAGGATCTTCATAAGTGATATCTTATGATAAGTTTCTTTTTCTGTGTGACTTATTTCACTTAGAATCATCGTACCTGAATCCACCTATTTTGCTGCTACTGGTCTTATGATATTGATTTCATGGCTGAGGGATATTCCATCGTATGTAAGTACCACAATTTTTAGAACCATTTTTATATTTCCTGGGATACTTAATGTGTATCCAAGTTGAGGTCCTTGTAAGCAGTGCAGCCCTAAATGTTGGGGTGGCTCTGTCTTATTGATTTTCCGTTTTCCCAAGGTTTATTCCCTAGACTGGAAGTGCCCTTGGCTCTGTAGCTCTGTTCTTTACTTGTTTTAGGGCACACAATGCATTCCTCCAGAGAGGCAGTTGGCAATTTACATCCCTCCCATCAGCATAACAAGGCTCCCTGTTCTCCAGGGCCTGTCTTGCCTTTCTGGTTTTTACACATTTTGTGGATGTCCATTTAAACCCGTGGGAAGTGATACTTATTTGTAGTGCAGATTTGCATTGCCCGCTTGCTTGCTTGGCCAAAAAGGGCGTATGCGTTTTCTCCTGAATATATTCAGGAGAAAACGCATACGCCCTTTTTGGACAAGGGCATCATTTTCGAAGTTGTGCCCCTCTTCCTGTGCTTTAAAGGCAATTCCAACGTACCTCTTGAAATCTGTTTCCTGCTATTCTGCCTCGCTTTCAAGTCCGCCTCGTTGCCTTCCCTCAACAGATTTTTGGACGATAGTTGTCCTTTATTACTCGGCCAGTTTGTGAATTGCTGGGCCCCTGAGCTCCATTTTTCAACTCGTTTTTGGTGAGCTGACCGCAAGTCCAAAATTTTGGTTCAGGACCTATACTGGTTCCCGGTGGGTGGCTGACACTTTGCTTAATTCTTCTTCCTGCCGGGAAATTACAGTGATATGTGCCCGTCCAAATGCCGAACAGCTACTCTCTCATTGGTTCTCCCTCTTCCCTTTCATCCTCTGCCAAATTGGCAACGTGTGTGAACCAGGAGGTTAAAGGGGCTGTCTCTCCAAGTTGGGAGGTTGATAGTAAAGCAGATGGAAAGTCAAAGCGGAGCACCAGGAGAGGGACTATTCGTTGAGTTTTAGAAACCTTTCGTATTCACATTGTGTCCGTTCTCTAGCTTTCCCGTACATGTTATAGCTGGAGTAATATTCACTTCAAACTGGAGAGTTGGGGCCCATGGAATGGGTGCCAGGCATTTGTGATTTAAAGGGTCTGCATTTGCAAACCCAATCTCACCAATCCTCTCAGTCCCAAGTGTCCCTCCTTATGCCACATCCAGCTGTCGTTGTAGATAAGGTCATTCCAGGTTTCATCAGGGACCCTGAAGGAATTGTAAAGAATTTCCCAGTTTTTTTGTTTTGTTTATGAAATTCATTTTTATAGTGGGCTTGAGTTGATTCTCGCTGCCATGTTTATGCCAGTCTAGACACACTTGATTCCCTTACAGAGACATATCAATACATAGGTTTTAAGATTCTTACTAGTCAGATATATTCCTCTGCGGGAAATATGGGGTTTTGAGTCCCTTTCACTGAGGAAGGTGTAGGTCTTGTCTATTCCATAGTTGGTTTTTGGAACGGTACCTGTGCTTATATCAAACTCTGGTTTTATGCATCACCCCACCTCTCCTTCCCCCTTAAGCAGGCATAAGAGTGTTTTCTAAATATGAGACATTGTTCTCTTTCCTAACTCAGTTCAAGTGTAGCCATGTTTATAGGATCATCATAAGTGATATCTTATGATAAGTTTCTTTTTCTGTGTGACTTATTTCACTTAGAATCATCGTACCTGAATCCACCCATTTTGCTGCTACTGGTCTTATGACATTGATTTCATGGCTGAGGGATATTCCATCGTACGTAAGTACCACAATTTTTTGAACCATTTTTGTATTTCCTGGGATATTTAAGGTGTATCCAAGTTGAGGTCATTGTAAGCAGTGCAGCCCTAATTTTGGGGTGGCTCTGTCTTATTGATTTTCATTTTTCCCAAGGTATATTCCCTAGACTGGAAGTGCCCTTGGCTCTGTAGCTCTGTTGTTTACTTGTTTTAGGGAACACAATGCACTCCTCCAGAGAGGCAGTTGGCAATTTACATGCCGCCCATCAGCATAACAAGGCTCCCTGTTCTCCAGGGCCTGTCTTGCCTTTCTGGTTTTTACACATTTTGTGGATGTCCCTTTTGACCGGTGGGAAGTGATACTTCTTTGTAGTGCAGATTTGCATTGCCCGCTTGCTTGCTTGGCCAAAAAGGGCGTATGCGTTTTCTCCTGAATATATTCAGGAGAAAACGCATACGCCCTTTTTGGCCAAGTGCATCATTGTCGAAGTTGTGCCCCTCTTCCTGTGCTTTAAAGGCGATTCCAACGTACCTCTTGAAATCTGTTTCCTGCTATTCTGCCTCGTTTTCAAGTCCGCCTCGTTGCCTTTCATCAACAGATTTTTGGACGATAGTTGTCCTTTATTACTCGGCCAGTTTGTGAATTGCTGTGCCCCTGAGCTCCATTTTTCAACTCGTTTTTGGTGAGCTGACCGCAAGTCCAAAATTTTGGTTCAGGACCTATACTGGTTCCCGGTGGGTGGCTGAGACTTTGGTTAATTCTTCTTCCTGCCGGGAAATTACAGTGATATGTGCCCGTCCAAATGCCTAATAGCTACTCTCTCATTGGTTCTCCCTTTTCACTTTCATCCTCTGCCAAATTGGCAACCTGTGCGAACCAGGAAGTTAAAAGGGTTGTCTCTCCAAGTTGGGAGGTTGATAGTAAAGCAGATGGAAAGTCAAACCGGATCACCAGGAGAGGGACTATTCGTTGAGTTTTAGAAACCTTTCGTATTCACAGTGTGTCCGTTCTCTAGGTTTCCTGTACGTGTATAGCTGTAGTAATATTCCCTTCAACCTGGAGAGTTGGGACCCATGGAATGGGTGCCAGGCATTTTTGCTTTAAAGGGTCTGCATTTGCTAACCCAATCTCAGCAATCGTCTCAGTCCCAAGTGTCCCTACTTATGCCACATCCAGCTTTCGTTGTATATAGGGTCATTCCAGTTTTCATCAGAGACCCTGAAGGAATTGTAAAGAATTTCCCATTTTTTTTGTTTTGTTTTTGAAATTCCTTTTTATAGTGGGTTTGAGCTGATTCTCGCTGCCATGTTTATGCGAGTCTAGACACACTTGATTCCGTTACGGAGACATATCAATACATAGGTTTTAAGATTCTTACTAGTCAGATATATTCCTCTGCGGGAAATATGGGGTTTTGAGTCCCTTTCACTGAGGAAGGTGTAGGTCTTGTCTATTCCATAGTTGGTTTTTGGAACGGTACCTGTGCTTATATCAAACTCTGGTTTTATGCATCACCCCACCTCTCCTTCCCCCTTAAGCAGGCATAAGAGTGTTTTCTAAATGTGAGACACTGTTCTCTTTCCTAACTCAGTTCAAGTGTAGCCATGTTTACAGGATCTTCATAAGTGATATCTTATGATAAGTTTCTTTTTCTGTGTGACTTATTTCACTTAGAATCATCGTACCTGAATCCACCCATTTTGCTGCTACTGGTCTTATGACATTGATTTCATGGCTGAGGGATATTCCATCCTACGTAAGTAGCACAATTTTTTGAACGATTTTTATATTTCCTGGGATATTTAAGGTGTACCCAAGTTGAGGTCCTTGTAAGCAGTGCAGCCCTAAATTTTGGGGTGGCTCTGTCTTATTGATTTTCAGTTTTCCCAAGGTATATTCCCTAGACTGGAAGTGCCCTTGGCTCTGTAGCTCTGTTGTTTACCTGTTTTAGGAAACACAATGCACTCCTCCAGAGAGGCAGTTGGCAATTTACATGTCTCCCATCAGCATAACAAGGCTCCCTGTTCTCCAGGGCCTGTCTTGCCTTTCTGGTTTTTACACATTTTGTGGATGTCCCTTTTGACCGGTGGGAAGTGATACTTCTTTGTAGTGCAGATTTGCATTGCCCGCTTGCTTGATTGGCCAAAAAGGGCGTATGCGTTTTCTCCTGAATATATTCAGGAGAAAATGCATACGCCCTTTTTGGGCAAGTGCATCATTGTCGAAGTTGTGCCACTCTTCCTGTGCTTTAAAGGCGATTCCAAGGTACCTCTTGAAATCTGTTTCCTGCTATTCTGCCTCGCTTCCAAGTCCGCCTCGTTGCCTTCCCTCAACAGATTTTTGGACGATAGTTGTCCTTTATTACTCGGCCAGTTTGTGAATTGCTGGGCCCCTGAGCTCCATTTTTCAACTCGTTTTCTCTGAGCTGACCGCAAGTCCAAAATTTTGGTTCAGGACCTATACTGGTTCCCGGTGGGAGGCTGAGACGTTGGTTAATTCTTCTTCCTGCCGGGAAGTTAGAGTGATATGTGCCCGTCCAAATGCCTAACAGCTACTCTCTCATTGGTTCTCCCTATTCCCTTTCATCCTCTGCCAAATTGGCAACCTGTGCAAACCAGGAGGTTAAAGGGGCTGTCTCTCCAAGTTGGGAGGTTGATAGTAAAGCAGATGGAAAGTCAAACCAGAGCACCAGGAGAGGGACAAATCGTTGAATTTTAGAAACCTTTTGTATTCACAGTGTGTCCGTTCTCTAGGTTTCCCATACATGTTATAGCTGTAGTAATATTCCCTTCAACCTGGAGAGTTGGGACCCATTGAATGGGTGCCAGGCATTTGTGCTTTAAAGGGTCTGCATTTGCTCACCCAATCTCACAAATCGTCTCAGTCCCAAGTGTCCCTCCTTATGCCACATCCCGCTGTCGTTGTAGATAGGGTCATTCCAGGTTTCATCAGAGACCCTGAAGGAATTGTAAAGAATTTCCCAGTTTTTTTGTTTTGTTTTTGAAATTCCTTTTTAGAGTGGGTTTGAGCTGATTCTCGCTGCCATGTTTATGCCAGTCTAGACACACTTGATTCCCTTACGGAGACATATCAATACATAGGTTTTAAGATTCTTACTAGTCAGATATATTCCTCTGCGGGAAATATGGGGTTTTGAGTCCCTTTCACTGAGGAAGGTGTAGGTCTTGTCTATTCCATAGTTGGTTTTTGGAACGGTACCTGTGCTTATATCAAACTCTGGTTTTATGCATCACCCCACCTCTCCTTTCCCCTTAAGCAGGCATAAGAGTGTTTTCTAAATGTGAGAAACTGTTCTCTTTCCTAACTCAGATCAAGTGTAGCCATGTTTACAGGATCTTCATAAGTGATATCTTATGATAAGTTTCTTTTTCTGTGTGACTTATTTCACTTAGAATCATCGTACCTGAATCCACCCATTTTGCTGCTACTGGTGTTATGACATTGATTTCATGGCTGAGGGATATTCCATCGTACGTAAGTACCACAATTTTCTGAACCATTTTTATATTTCCTGGGATACTTAAGGTGTACCCAATTTGAGGTCCTTGTAAGCAGTGCAGCCCTAAATTTTGGGGTGGCTCTGTCTTATTGATTTTCAGTTTTCCCAAGGTATATTCCCTAGACTGGAAGTGCCCTTGGCTCTGTAGCTCTGTTCTTTACTTGTTTTAGGGAACACAATGTACTCTTCCAGAGAGGCAGTTGTCAATTTACATGCCGCCCATCAGCATAACAAGGCTCCCTGTTCTCCAGGGCCTGTCTTGCCTTTCTGGTTTTTACACATTTTGTGGATGTCCCTTTTGACCGGTGGGAAGTGATACTTCTTTGTAGTGCAGATTTGCATTGCCCGCTTGCTTGCTTGGCCAAAAGGGCGTATGTGTTTTCTCCTGAATATATTCAGGAGAAAACGCATACGCCCTTTTTGGCCAAGTGCATCATTGTCGAAGTTGTGCCCCTCTTCCTGTGCTTTAAAGGCGATTCCAACGTACCTCTTGAAATCTGTTTCCTGCTATTCTGCCTTGCTTTCAAGTCCGCCTCGTTGCCTTCCCTCAACAGATTTTTGGACGATAGTTGTCCTTTATTACTTGGCCAGTTTGTGAATTGCTGTGCCCCTGAGCTCCATTTTTCAACTCGTTTTTGGTGAGCTGACCGCAAGTCCAAAATTTTGGTTCAGGACCTATACTGGTTCCCGGTGGGTGGCTGAGAATTTGGTTAATTCTTCTTCCTGCCGGGAAATTACAGTGATATGTGACCGTCCAAATGCCTAACAGCTACTCTCTCATTGGTTCTCCCTCTTCCCTTTCATCCTCTGCCAAATTGGCAACCTGTACGAACCAAGAGGTTAAAGGGGCTGTCTCTCCAAGTTGGGAGGTTGATAGTAAAGCAGATGGAAAGTCAAAACGGAGCACCAGGAGACGGACTATTCGTTGAGTTTTAGGAACCTTTCGTATTCACAGTGTGTCCGTTCTCTATGTTTCCCGTACGTGTTATAACTGTAGTAATATTCCCTTCAACCTGGAGAGTTGGGACCCATGGAATGGGTGCCATGCATTATTGCTTTAAAGGGTCTGCATTTGCTCACCCACTCTCACCAATCCTCTCAGTCCCAAGTGTGCAGCCTTATGCCACATCCAGCTGTCGTTGTAGATATGGTCATTCCAGGTTTCATCAGAGACCCTGAAGGAATTGTAAAGAATTTCCCAGTTTTTTTGTTTTGTTTTTGAAATTCCTTTTTATAGTGGGTTTGAGCTGATTCTCGCTGCCATGTTTATGCCAGTCTAGACACACTTCATTCCCTTACAGAGACATATCAATACATAGGTTTTCAGATTATTACTAGTCAGATATATTTCTCTGCGGGAAATATGGGATTTTGAGTCCCTTTCACTGAGGAAGGTGTAGGTCTTGTCTATTCCATAGTTGGTGTTTGGAACGGTACCTGTGCTTATATCAAACTCTGGTTTTATGCATCACCCCATCTCTCCTTCCCCCTTAAGCAGGCATAAGTGTGTTTTCTAAATGTGAGACACTGTTCTCTTTCCTAACTCAGTTCAAGTGTAGCCATGTTTATAGGGCCTTCATAAGTGATATCTTATGATAAGTTTCTTTTTCTGTGTGACTTATTTCACTTAGAATCATCGTACCTGAATCCACCCATTTTGCTGCTACTGGTCTTATGACATTGATTTCATGGCTGAGGGATATTCAACCGTACGTAAGTACCACAATTTTTTGAACCATTTTTATATTTCCTGGGATACTTAAGGTGTATCCAAGTTGAGGTCCTTGTAAGCAGTGCAGCCCTAAATTTTGGGGTGGCTCTGTCTTATTGATTTTCAGTTCTCCCGAGGTATATTCCCTAGACTGGAAGTGCCCTTGGCTCTCTAGCTCTGTTCTTTACTTGTTTTAGGGAACACAGTGCACTCCTCCAGAGAGGCAGTTGGCAATTGACATCCCGCCCATCAGCATAACAAGGCTCCCTGTTCTCCAGGGCCTGTCTTGCCTTTCTGGTTTTTACACATTTTGTGGATGTCCCTTTTGACCAGTGGGAAGTGATACTTCTTTGTAGTGCAGACTTGCATTGCCCGCTTGCTTGCTTGGCCAAAAAGGGCGTATGCATTTTCTCCTGAATATATTCAGGAGAAAACGCATACACACTTTTTGGCCAAGTGCATCATTGTCGAAGTTGTGCCCCTCTTCCTGTGCTTTAAAGGCGATTCCAACGTACCTCTTGAAATCTGTTTCCTGCTATTCTGCCTCGCTTTCAAGTCTGCCTCGTTGCATTTCCTCAACAGATTTTTGGGTGATAGTTGTCCTTTATTACTCGGCCAGTTTGTGAATTGCTGTGCTCCTGAGCTCCATTTTTCAACTCGTTTTTGGTGAGCTGACCGCAAGTCCAAAATTTTGGTTCAGGACCTATACTGGTTCCCGGTGGGTGGCTGAGACTTTGGTTAATTTTTCTTCCTGCCGGGAAATTACAGTGATATGTGCCCGTCCAAATGCCTAACAGCTACTCTCTCATTGGTTCTCCCTCTTCCCTTTCATCCTCTGCCAAATTGGCAACCTGTGCGAACCAGGAGGTTAAAGGGGCTGTCTCTCCAAGTTGGGAGGTTGATAGTAAAGCAGATGGAAAGTCAAACCGGAGCACCAGGAGAGGGACTATTCATTGAGTTTTAGAAACCTTTCGTATACACAGTGTGTCCGTTCTCTAGGTTTCCCATACATGTTATAACTGTAGTAATATTCCCTTCAACCTGGAGAGTTGGGACCCATGGAATGGGTGCCATGCATTATTGCTTTAAAGTGTCTGCATTTGCTCATCCAATCTCACCAATTCTCTCAGTCCCAAGTGTCCAGCCTTATGCCACATCCAGCTGTCGTTGTAGATAGGGTCATTCCAGGTTTCATCAGAGACCCTGAAGGAATTGTAAAGAATTTCCCAGTTTTTTTGTTCTGTTTTTGAAATTCCTTTTTATAGTGGGTTTGAGCTGATTCTCGCTGCCATGTTTATGTCAGTCTAGACACACTTGATTCCCTTACAGAGACATATCAATACATAGGTTTTAAGATTCTTACTAGTCAGATATATTCCTCTGCGGGAAATATGTGGTTTTGAGTCCCTTTCACTGAGGAAGGTGTAGGTCTTGTCTATTCCATAGTTGGTTTTTGGAACGGTACCTGTGCTTATATCAAACTCTGGTTTTATGCATCACCCCACCTCTCCTTCCCCCTAAGCAGGCATAAGAGTGTTTTCTAAATGTGAGACACTGTTCTCTTTCCTAACTCAGTTCAAGTGTAGCCATGTTTACAGGATCTTCATAAGTGATATCTTATGATAAGTTTCTGTTTCTGTGTGACTTATTTCACTTAGAATCATCGTACCTGAATCCACCCATTTTGCTGCTACTGATCTTATGACATTGATGTCATGGCTGAGGGATATTCCATCGTACTTAAGTAACACAATTTTTTGAACCATTTTTATATTTCCTGGTGTACTTAAGGTGTACCCAAATTGAGGTCCTTGTAAGCAGTGCAGCCCTAAATTTTGGGGTGGCTCTGTCTTATTGATTTTCCGTTTTCCCAAGGTGTATTCCCTAGACTGGAAGTGCCCTTGGCTCTGTAGCTCTGTTGTTTACTTGTTTTAGGGAACACAATGCACTCCTCCAGAGAGGCAGTTGGCAATTTACATCCCGCCCATCAGCATAACAAGGCTCCCTGTTCTCCAGGGCCTGTCTTGCCTTTCTGGTTTTTACACATTTTGTGGATGTCCCTTTTGACCGGTGGGAAGTGATACATCTTTGTAGTGCAGATTTGCATTGCCCGCTTGCTTGCTTGGCCAAAAAGGGCATATGCGTTTTCTCCTGAATATATTCAGGAGAAAACGCATATGCCCTTTTTGGCCAAGTGCATCATTGTAGAAGTTGTGCCCCTCTTCCTGTGCTTTAAAGGCGATTCCAACGTACCTCTTGAAATCTGTTTCCTGCTATTCTGCCTCGCTTCCAAGTCCGCCTCGTTGCCTTCCCTCAACAGATTTTTGGACGATAGTTGTCCTTTATTACTCGGCCAGTTTGTGAATTGCTGGGCCCCTGAGCTCCATTTTTCAACTCGTTTTCTCTGAGCTGACCGCAAGTCCAAAATTTTGGTTCAGGACCTATACTGGTTCCCGGTGGGAGGCTGAGACGTTGGTTAATTCTTCTTCCTGACGGGAAGTTAGAGTGATATGTGCCCGTCCAAATGCCTAACAGCTACTCTCTCATTGGTTCTCCCTATTCCCTTTCATCCTCTGCCAAATTGGCAACCTGTGCAAACCAGGAGGTTAAAGGGGCTTTCTCTCCAAGTTGGGAGGTTGATAGTAAAGCAGATGGAAAGTCAAACCAGAGCACCAGGAGAGGGAATATTTGTTGAATTTTAGAAACCTTTTGTATTCACAGTGTGTCCGTTCTCTAGGTTTCCCATACATGTTATAGCTGTAGTAATATTCCCTTCAACCTGGAGAGATGGGACCCATTGAATGGGTGCCAGGCATTTGTGCTTTAAAGGGTCTGCATTTGCTCTCCCAATCTCACCAATCGTCTCAGTCCCAAGTGTCCCTCCTTATGCCACATCCAGCTGTCATTGTAGATAGGGTCATTCCAGGTTTCATCAGAGACCCTGAAGGAATTGTAAAGAATTTCCGAGTTTTTTTTGTGTTTTTGAAATTCCTTTTTATAGTGGGTTTGAGCTGATTCTCGCTGCCATGTTTATGCCAGTCTAGACACACTTGATTCCCTTACGGAGACATATCAATACATAGGTTTTAAGATTTTTACTAGTCAGATATGTTCCTCTGCGGGAAATATGGGGTTTTGAGTCCCTTTCACTGAGGAAGGTGTAGGTCTTGTCTATTCCATAGTTGGTTTTTGGAACGGTACCTGTGCTTATATCAAACTCTGGTTTTATGCATCACCCCACCTCTCCTTCCCCCTTAAGCAGGCATAAGAGTGTTTTCTAAATGTGAGACCCTGTTCTCTTTCCTAACTCAGTTCAAGTGTAATCATGTTTACAGAATCTTCATAAGTGATATCTTATGATAAGTTTCTTTTTCTCTGTGACTTATTTCACTTAGAATCATCGTACCTCAATCCACCCATTTTGCTGCTACTGGTCTTATGATATTGATCTCATGGCTGAGGGATATTCCATCGTACGTAAGTACCACAATTTTTTGAACCATTTTTATATTTCCTGGGATATTTAAGGTGTACCCAAGTTGAGGTCCTTGTAAGCAGTGCAGCCCTAAATTTTGGGGTGTCTCTGTCTTATTGATTTTCAGTATTCCCAAGGTATACTCCCTAGACTGGAAGTGCCCTTGTTTCTGTAGCTCTGTTCTTTACTTGTTTTAGGGAACACAATGTACTCCTCCAGAGAGGCAGTTGGCAATTTTCATGCTGCCCATCAGCACAACAAGGCTCCCTGTTCTCCAGGGCCTGTCTTGCCTTTCTGGTTTTTACACATTTTGTGGATGTCCCTTTTGACCGGTGGGAAGTGATACTTCTTTGTAGTGCAGATTTGCATTGCCCGCTTGCTTGCTTGGGCAAAAAGGGCGTATGCGTTTTCTCCTGAATATATTCAGGAGAAAACGCATACGACCTTTTTGGCCAAGTGCATCATTGTCGAACTTGTGCCCCTCTTCCTGAGCTTTAAAGGCGATTCCAACGTACCTCTTGAAATCTGTTTCCTGCTATTCTGCCTCGCTTTCAAGTCCGCCTCGTTGCCTTCCCTCAACAGATTTTTGGACGATAGTTGTCCTTTATTACTCGGCCAGTTTGTGAATTGCTGTGCCCCTGAGCTCCATTTTTCAACTCGTTTTTGGTGAGCTGACCGCAAGTGCGAAATTTTGGTTCAGGACCTATTCTGGTTCCCGGAGGGTTGCTGTGTCTTTGGTTAATTCTTCTTCCTGCCGGGAAATTACGGTGATATGTGCCCATCCAAATGCCTAACAGCTACTCTCTCATTGGTTCTCCATCTTCACTTTCATCCTCTGCCAAATTGGCAACCTGTGCGAACCAGGAGGTTAAAGGGGATGTCTCTCCATGTTGGGAGGTTGATAGTAAAGCAGATGGAAAGTCAAACCGGAGCACCAGGAGAGGGACTATTCGTTGAGTTTTAGAAACCTTTCGTATTCACAGTGTGTCCGTTCTCTAGGTTTCCCGTACATGTTATAACAGTAGTAATATTACATTCAACCTGGAGAGTTGGGACCCATGAAATGGTTGCCAGGCATTTGTGCTTTAAAGAGTCTGCATTTGCTGACCCAATCTCACCAATCCTCTCAGTCCCAAGTGTCCAGCCTTATGCCACATCCAGCTGTCGTTGTAGATAATGTCATTCCAGGTTTCATCAGAGACCCTGAAGGAATTGTAAAGAATTTCCCAGTTTTTTTGTTTTGTTTTTGAAATTCCTTTTTAGAGTGGGTTTGAGCTGATTCTCGCTGCCATGTTTATGCCAGTCTAGACACACTTGATTCCCTTATGGAGACATATCTATACATCGGTTTTAAGATTCTTACTAGACAGATATATTCCTCTGCGGGAAATATGGGGTTTTGAGTCCCTTTCACTGAGAAAGGTGTAGGTCTTGTCTATTCCATAGTTTGTTTTTGGAACGGTACGTGTGCTTATATCAAACTCTGGTTTTATGCATCACCCCACCTCTCCTTCCCCCTTAAGCAGGCATTAGAGTGTTTTCTAAATGTGAGACACTGTTATCTTTCCTAACTCAGTTCAAGTGTAGCCATGTTTACAGGATCTTCATAAGTGATATCTTATGATAAGTTTCTTTTTCTGTGTGACTCATTTCACTTAGAATCATCGTACCTGAATCCACCCATTTTGCTGCTACTGGTCTTATGACATTGATTTCATGGCTGAGGGATATTCCATCCTACGTAAGTACCACAATTTTTAGAACCATTTTAATATTTCCTGGGATATTTAAGGTGTACCCAAGTTGAGGTCCTTGTAAGCAGTGCAGCCCTAAATTTTGAGGTGGCTCTGTCTTATTGATTTTCAGTTTTCCCAAGGTATATTCCATAGACTGGAAGTGCCGTTGGCTCTGTAGCTCTGTTGTTTACTTGTTTTAGGGAACACAATGCACTCCTCCAGAGAGGCAGTTGGCAATTTACATCCCGCCCATCAGCATAACAAGGCTCCCTGTTCTCCAGGGCCTGTCTTGCCTTTCTGGTTTTTACACATTTTGTGGATGTCCATTTCAACCCGTGGGAAGTGATACTTATTTGTAGTGCAGATTTGCATTGCCCGCTTGCTTGCTTGGCCAAAAAGGGCGTATGCGTTTTCTCCTGAATATATTCAGAAGAAAACGCATACGCCCTTTTTGGCCAAGTGCATCATTGTCGAAGTTGTGCCCCTCTTCCTGTGCTTTAAAGGTGATTCCAACGTACATCTTGAAATCTGTTTCCTGCTATTCTGCTTCGCTTTCAAGTCTGCCTCGTTGCCTTCCCTCAACAGATTTTTGGACGATAGTTGTCCTTTATTACTCGGCCATTTTGTGAATTGCTGTGCCCCTGAGCTCCATTTTTCAACTCGTTTTTTGTGAGCTGACCGCAA
Organism: Hyperoodon ampullatus; assembly: GCF_949752795.1. Taxonomy (NCBI): domain Eukaryota; kingdom Metazoa; phylum Chordata; class Mammalia; order Artiodactyla; family Ziphiidae; genus Hyperoodon; species Hyperoodon ampullatus. Next base: position 2,209,210 of record NW_027640625.1, on the reverse strand, counting down.
GTCCAACATTTTGGTTCAGGACCTATGCTGGTTCCCGGTGGGTGGCTGGGAGTTTGGTTAATTCTTCTTCCTGCCGTGAAATTAGAGTGATATATGCCCGTCCAAATGCCTAACAGCTACTCTCTCATTGGTTCTCCCTCTTCCATTTCATCCTCTGCCAAATTGGAAACCTGTGCGAACCAAGAGGTTAAAGGGGATTTCTCTCCAAGTTGGGAGGTTGATAGTAAAGCAGATGGAAAGTCAAACCGGAGCACCAGGAGAGGGACTATTCGTTGAGTTTTAGAAACCTTTCATATTCACAGTGTGTCCGTACTCTAGGTTTCCCGTACATGTTATAACTGTAGTAATATTCCCTTCAACCTGGAGAGTTGGGACACATGGATTGGGTGCCATGCATTATTGCTTTAAAGCGTCTGCATTTGCTCACCCAATCTCACCAATCGTCTCAGTCCCAAGTGTCCAGCCTTATGCCACATCCAGCTGTCATTGTAGATAGGGTCATTCCAGGTTGCATCAGAGACCCTGAAGGAATTGTAAAGAATTTCCCAGTTTTTTTGTTTTGTTTTTGAAATTCCTTTTTATAATGTGTTTGAGCTGATTCTCGCTGCCATGATTATGCCAGTCTAGACACACTTGATTTCCTTACGGAGACATATCAATACATAGGTTTTAAGATTCTCACTAGTCAGATATATTCCTCTGTGGGAAATATGGTGTTTTAAGTCCCTTTCACTGAGGAAGGTGTAGGTCTTGTCTATTACATAGTTGGTTTTTAGAACGGTACCTGTGCTTATATCAAACTCTGTTTTTATGCATCACCCCACCTCTCTTTCACCCTTAAGCAGGCATAAGAGTGTTTTCTAAATGTGAGACACTGTTCTCTTTCCTAACTCAGTTCAAGTGTAGCCATGTTTACAGGATCTTCATAAGTGATATCTTATGATAAGTTTCTTTTTCTGTGTGACTTATTTCACTTAGAATCATCGTAGCTGAATCCACCCATTTTGCTGCTACTGATCTTATGACATTGATTTCATGGCTGAGGGATATTCCATCGTACGTAAGTACCACAATTTTTTGAACCATTTTTATATTTCCTGGGATATTTAAGGTGTACCCAAGTTGAGGTCCTTGTAAGCAGTGCAGCCCTAAATTTTGGGGTGGCTCTGTCTTATTGATTTTCAGTTTTCCCAAGGTATATTCCCTAGACTGGAAGTGCCCTTGGCTCTGTAGCTCTGTTGTTTACTTGTTTTAGGGAACACAATGCACTCCTCCAGAGAGGCAGTTGGCAATTTACATCCCGCCCATCAGCATAACAAGGCTCCCTGTTCTCCAGGGCCTGTCTTGCCTTTCTGGTTTTTACACATTTTGTGGATGTCCATTTCAACCCGTGGGAAGTGATACTTATTTGTAGTGCAGATTTGCATTGCCCGCTTGCTTGCTTGGCCAAAAAGGGCGTATGCGTTTTCTCCTGAATATATTCAGAAGAAAACGCATACGCCCTTTTTGGCCATGTGCATCATTGTCGAAGTTGTGCCCCTCTTCCTGTGCTTTAAAGGCGATTCCAACGTACCTCTTGAAATCTGTTTCCTGCTATTCTGCTTCGCTTTGAAGTCTGCCTCGATGCCTTCCCTCAACAGATTTTTGGACGATAGTTGTCCTTTATTACTCGGCCATTTTGTGAATTGCTGTGCCCCTGAGCTCCATTTGTAAACTCGTTTTTTGTGAGCTGACCGCAAGTCCAACATTTTGGTTCAGGACCTATGCTGGTTCCCGGAGGGTGGCTGAGAGTTTGGTTAATTCTTCTTCCTGCCGGGAAATTAGAGTGATATATCCCCGTCCAAATGCCTAACAGCTAGTCTCTCATTGGTTCTCCCTCTTCCCTTTCATCCTCTGCCAAATTGGAAACCTGTGAGAACCAGGAGGTTAAAGGGGATGTCTGTCCAAGTTGGGAGGTTGATAGTAAAGCAGAAGGAAAGTCAAACCGGAGCACCAGGAGAGAGACTATTCGTTGAGTTTTAGAAACCTTTCGTATTCACAGTGTGTCCGTACTCTAGGTTTCCCGTACATGTTATAACTGTAGTAATATTCCCTTCAACCTGGAGAGTTGGGACCCGTGGAATGGGTGCCATGCATTATTGCTTTAAAGGGTCTGCATTTGCTAACCCAATCTCACCAATCATCTCAGTCCCAAGTGTCTAGCCTTAAGCCACATCCAGCTGTCGTGGTAGATAGGGTCATTCCAGGTTTCATCAGAGACCCTGAAGGAATTGTAAAGAATTTCCCAGTTTTTTTTGTTTTGTTTTTGAAATTCCTTTTTATAGTGGGTTTGAGCTGATTCTCGCTGCCATATTTATGCCAGTCTAGACACACTTGATTCCCTTACGGAGACATATCAATACATAGGTTTTAAGATTCTTACTAGACAGATATATTCCTCTGCGGGAAATATGGGGTTTTGAGTCCCTTTCACTGAGGAAGGTGTAGGTCTTGTCTATTCCATAGTTGGTTTTTGGAACGGTACCTGTGCTTATATCAAACTCTGTTTTTATGCATCACCCCACCTCTCCTTCTCCCTTAAGCAGGCATAAGAGTGTTTTCTTAATGTGGGACACTGTTCCCTTTCCTAACTCAGTTCAAGTGTAGCCATGTTTACAGGATCTTCATAAGTGATATCTTATGATAAGTTTATTTTTCTGTGTGACTCATTTCACTTAGAATCATCGTAACTGAATCCACCCATTTTGCTGCTACTGGTCTTACGACATTGATTTCATGGCTGAGGGATATTCCATCGTACGTAAGTACCACAATTTTTTGAACCATTTTAATATTTCCTGGGATATTTAAGGTGTACCCAAGTTGAGGTCCTTGTAAGCAGTGCAGCCCTAAATTTTGGGGTGGCTCTTTCTTATTGATTTTCAGTTTTCCCAAGGTATATTCCATAGACTGGAAGTGCCCTTGGCTCTGTAGCTCTGTTCTTTACTTGTTTTAGGGAACACAATGCACTCCTCCAGAGAGGCAGTTGGCAATTTACATCCCGCCCATCAGCATAACAAGGCTCCCTGTTCTCCAGGGCCTGTCTTGCCTTTCTGGTTTTTACACATTTTGTGGATGTCCCTTTCAACCCGTGGGAAGTGATAATTATTTGTAGTGCAGATTTGCATTGCCCGCTTGCTTGCTTGGCCAAGAAGGGCGTATGCGTTTTCTCCTGAATATATTCAGAAGAAAACGCATACGCCCTTTTTTTCCAAGTGCATCATTGTCGAAGTTGTGTCCCTCTTCCTGTGCTTTAAAGGCGATTCCAACGTACCTCTTGACATCTGTTTCCTGCTATTCTGCTTCGCTTTCAAGTATGCCTCGTTGCCTTCCCTCAACAGATTTTTGGACGATAGTTGTCCTTTATTACTCGGCCATTTTGTGAATTGCTGTACCCCTGAGCTCGATATTTCAACTCGTTTTTTGTGACCTGACCGCAAGTCCAACATTTTGATTCAGGACCTATGCTGGTTCCCGGTGGGTCACTGAGACTTTAGTTAATTCTTTTTCCTGCCGGGAAATTAGAGTGATATGTGCCCGTCCAAATGCCTAACAGCTACTCTCTCATTGGTTCTCCCTCTTCCCTTTCATCCTCTGCCAAATTGGAAACCTGTGCAAACCAGGAGGTTAAAGGGGATGTCTCTCCAAGTTGGGAGTTTGATAGTAAAGCAGATGGAAAGTCAAACCGGAGCACCAGGAGAGGGACTATTCGTTGAGTTTTAGAAACCTTTCGTATTCACAGTGTGTCCGTACTCTAGGTTTCCCGTACATGTTATAACTGTAGTAATATTCCCTTCAACCTGGAGAGTTGGGACCCATGGATTGGGTGCCATGCATTATTGCTTTAAAGGGTCTGCATTTGCTCACCCAATCTCACCAATCGTCTCAGTCCCAAGTGTCCAGCCTTATGCCACATCCAGCTGTCGTTGTAGATAATGTCATTAGAGGTTTCATCAGAGACCCTGAAGGAATTGTAAAGAATTTCCCAGTTTTTTTGTTTTGTTTTTGAAATTCCTTTTTAGAGTGGGTTTGAGCTGATTCTCACTGCCATGTTTATGCCAGCCTAGACACACTTGATTCCCTTATGGAGACATATCAATACATCGGTTTTAAGATTCTTACTAGACAGATATATTCCTCTGCGGGAAATATGGGGTTTTGAGTCCCTTTCACTGAGAAAGGTGTAGGTCTTGTCTATTCCATAGTTTGTTTTTGGAACGGTACGTGTGCTTATATCAAACTCTGGTTTTATGCATCACCCCACCTCTCCTTCCCCCTTAAGCAGGCATAAGAGTGTTTTCTAAATGTGAGACACTGTTATCTTTCCTAACTCAGTTCAAGTGTAGCCATGTTTACAGGATCTTCATAAGTGATATCTTATGATAAGTTTCTTTTTCTGTGTGACTCATTTCACTTAGAATCATCGTACCTGAATCCACCCATTTTGCTGCTACTGGTCTTATGACATTGATTTCATGGCTGAGGGATATTCCATCCTACGTAAGTACCACAATTTTTAGAACCATTTTAATATTTCCTGGGATATTTAAGGTGTACCCAAATTGAGGTCCTTGTCAGCAGTGCAGCCCTAAATTTTGAGGTGGCTCTGTCTTATTGATTTTCAGTTTTCCCAAGGTATATTCCGTAGACTGGAAGTGCCGTTGGCTCTGTAGCTCTGTTGTTTACTTGTTTTAGGGAACACAATGCACTCCTCCAGAGAGGCAGTTGGCAATTTACATCCCGCCCATCAGCATAACAAGGCTCCCTGTTCTCCAGGGCCTGTCTTGCCTTTCTGGTTTTTACACATTTTGTGGATGTCCATTTAAACCCGTGGGAAGTGATACTTATTTGTAGTGCAGATTTGCATTGCCCGCTTGCTTGCTTGGCCAAAAAGGGCGTATGCGTTTTCTCCTGAATATATTCAGAAGAAAACGCATACGCCCTTTTTGGCCAAGTGCATCATTGTAGAAGTTGTGCCCCTCTTCCTGTGCTTTAAAGGCGATTCCAACGTACATCTTGAAATCTGTTTCCTGCTATTCTGCCTCGCTTTCAAGTCCGCCTCGATGCCTTCCCTCAACAGATTTTTGGACGATAGTTGTCCTTTATTACTCGGCCCTTTTGTGAATTGCTGTGCCCCTGAGCTCCATTTTTCAACTCGTTTTTTGTGAGCTGACCGCAAGTCCAACATTTTGGTTCAGGACCTATGCTGGTTCCCGGTGGGTGGCTGGGAGTTTGGTTAATTCTTCTTCCTGCCGTGAAATTAGAGTGATATATGCCCGTCCAAATGCCTAACAGCTACTCTCTCATTGGTTCTCCCTGTTCCATTTCATCCTCTGCCAAATTGGAAACCTGTGCGAACCAGTAGGTTAAAGGGGATGTCTCTCCAAGTTGGGAGGTTGATAGTAAAGAAGATGGAAAGTCAAACCGGAGCACCAGGAGAGGGACTATTCGTTGAGTTTTAGAAACCTTTCATATTCACAGTGTGTCCGTACTCTAGGTTTCCCGTACATGTTATAACTGTAGTAATATTCCCTTCAACCTGGAGAGTTGGGACACATGGATTGGGTGCCATGCATTATTGCTTTAAAGGTTCTGCATTTGTTCACCCAATCTCACCAATCGTCTCAGTCCCAAGTGTCCAGCCTTATGCCACATCCAGCTGTCATTGTAGATAGGGTCATTCCAGGTTGCATCAGAGACCCTGAAGGAATTGTAAAGATTTTCCCAGTTTTTTTGTTTTGTTTTTGAAATTCCTTTTTATAATGTGTTTGAGCTGATTCTCGCTGCCATGATTATGCCAGTCTAGACACACTTGATTCCCTTACAGAGACATATCAATACATAGGTTTTAAGATTCTCACTAGTCAGATATATTCCTCTGTGGGAAATATGGTGTTTTAAGTCCCTTTCACTGAGGAAGGTGTAGGTCTTGTCTATTACATAGTTGGTTTTTAGAACGGTACCTGTGCTTATATCAAACTCTGTTTTTATGCATCACCCCACCTCTCTTTCACCCTTAAGCAGGCAAAAGAGTGTTTTCTAAATGTGAGACACTGTTCTCTTTCCTAACTCAGTTCAAGTGTAGCCATGTTTACAGGATCTTCATAAGTGATATCTTATGATAAGTTTCTTTTTCTGTGTGACTTATTTCACTTAGAATCATCGTAGCTGAATCCACCCATTTTGCTGCTACTGATCTTATGACATTGATTTCATGGCTGAGGGATATTCCATCGTACGTAAGTACCACAATTTTTTGAACCATTTTTATATTTCCTGGGATATTTAAGGTGTACCCAAGTTGAGGTCCTTGTAAGCAGTGCAGCCCTAAATTTTGGGGTGGCTCTGTCTTATTAATTTTCAGTTTTCCCAAGGTATATTCCCTAGACTGGAAGTGCCCTTGGCTCTGTAGCTCTGTTGTTTACTTGTTTTAGGGAACACAATGCACTCCTCCAGAGAGGCAGTTGGCAATTTACATCCCGCCCATCAGCATAACAAGGCTCCCTGTTCTCCAGGGCCTGTCTTGCCTTTCTGGTTTTTACACATTTTGTGGATGTCCATTTCAACCCGTGGGAAGTGATACTTATTTGTAGTGCAGATTTGCATTGCCCGCTTGCTTGCTTGGCCAAAAAGGGCGTATGAGTTTTCTCCTGAATATATTCAGAAGAAAACGCATACGCCCTTTTTGGCCAAGTGCATCATTGTCGAAGTTGTGCCCCTCTTCCTGTGCTTTAAAGGCGATTCCAACGTACCTCTTGAAATCTGTTTCCTGCTATTCTGCTTCGCTTTGAAGTCTGCCTCGTTGCCTTCCCTCAACAGATTTTTGGACGATAGTTGTCCTTTATTACTCGGCCATTTTGTGAATTACTGTGCCCCTGAGCTCCATTTTTCAACTCGTTTTTTGTGAGCTGACCGCAAGTCCAACATTTTGGTTCAGGACCTATGCTGGTTCCCGGTGGGTGGCTGAGAGTTTGGTTAATTCTTCTTCCTGCCGGGAAATTAGTGTGATATATGTCCGTCCAAATGCCTAACAGCTACTCTCTCATTGGTTCTCCCTCTTCCCTTTCATCCTCTGCCAAATTGGAAACCTGTGCGAACCAGGAGGTTAAAGGGGATGTCTCTCCAAGTTGGGAGGTTGATAGTAAAGCAGAAGGAAAGTCAAACCGGAGCACCAGGAGAGAGACTATTCGTTGAGTTTTAGAAACCTTTCGTATTCACAGTGTGTCCGTACTCTAGGTTTCCCGTACATGTTATAACTGTAGTAATATTCCCTTCAACCTGGAGAGTTGGGACCCGTGGAATGTGTGCCATGCACTATTGCTTTAAAGGGTCTGCATTTGCTAACCCAATCTCACCAATCATCTCAGTCCCAAGTGTCCAGCCTTATTCCACATCCAGCTGTCGTGGTAGATAGGGTCATTCCAGGTTTCATCAGAGACCCTGAAGGAATTGTAAAGAATTTCCCAGTTTTTTTGTTTTGTTTTTGAAATTCCTTTTTATAGTGGGTTTGAGCTGATTCTCGCTGCCATGTTTATGCCAGTCTAGACACACTTGATTCCCTTACGGAGACATATCAATACATAGGTTTTAAGATTCTTACTAGACAGATATATTCCTCTGTGGGAAATATGGTGTTTTGAGTCCCTTTCACTGAGGAAGGTGTAGGTCTTGTCTATTCCATAGTTGGTTTTTGGAACGGTACCTGTGCTTATATCAAACTCTGTTTTTATGCATCACCCCACCTCTCCTTCTCCCTTAAGCAGGCATAAGAGTGTTTTCTAAATGTGAGACACTGTTCCCTTTCCTAACTCAGTTCAAGTGTAGCCATGTTTACAGGATCTTCATAAGTGATATCTTATGATAAGTTTCTTTTTCTGTGTGACTCACTTCACTTAGAATCATCGTACCTGAATCCACCCATTTTGCTGCTACTGGTCTTACGACATTGATTTCATGGCTGAGGGATATTCCATCATACGTAAGTACCACAATTTTTTGAACCATTTTAATATTTCCTGGGATATTTAAGGTGTACCCAAGTTGAGGTCCTTGTAAGCAGTGCAGCCCTAAATTTTGGGGTGCTCTGTCTTATTGATTTTCAGTTTTCCCAAGGTATATTCCCTAGACTGGAAGTGCCCTTGGCTCTGTAGCTCAGTTCTTTACTTGTTTTAGGGAACACAATGTACTCCTCCAGAGAGGCAGTTGGCAATTTACATCCCGCCCATCAGCATAACAAGGCTCCCTGTTCTCCAGGGCCTGTCTTGCCTTTCTGGTTTTTACACATTTTGTGGATGTCCCTTTTGACCGGTGGGAAGTGATACTTCTTTGTAGTGCAGATTTGCATTGCCCGCTTGCTTGCTTGGCCAAAAAGGGCGTATGCGTTTTCTCCTGAATATATTCAGGAGAAAACGCATACGCCCTTTTTGGCCAAGTGCATCATTGTCGAAGTTGTGCCCCTCTTCCTGTGCTTTAAAGGCGATTCCAACGTACCTCTTGAAATCTGTTTCCTGCTATTCTGCCTCGCTTTCAAGTCCGCCTCGTTGCCTTCCATCAACAGATTTTTGGACGATAGTTGTCCTTTATTACTCGGCCATTTTGTGAATTGCTGTGCCCCTGAGCTCGATTTTTCAACTCGTTTTTTGTGACCTGACCGCAAGTCCAACATTTTGGTTCAGGACCTATGCTGGTTCCCGGTGGGTCGCTGAGACTTTAGTTAATTCTTCTTCCTGCCGGGAAATTAGAGTGATATGTGCCCGTCCAAATGCCTAACAGCTACTCTCTCATTGGTTCTCCCTCTTCCCTTTCATCCTCTGCCAAATTGGAAACCTGTGCGAACCAGGAGGTTAAAGGGGATGTCTCTCCAAGTTGGGAGTTTGATAGTAAAGCAGATGGAAAGTCAAACCGGAGCACCAGGAGAGGGACTATTCGTTGAGTTTTAGAAACCTTTCGTATTCACAGTGTGTCCGTACTCTAGGTTTCCCGTACATGTTATAACTGTAGTAATATTCCCTTCAACCTGGAGAGTTGGGACCCATGGATTGGGTGCCATGCATTATTGCTTTAAAGGGTCTGCATTTGCTCACCCAATCTCACCAATCATCTCAGTCCCAAGTGTCCAGCCTTATGCCACATCCAGCTGTCATTGTAGATAGGGTCATTCCAGGTTTCATCAGAGACCCTGAAAGAATTGTAAAGCATTTCCCAGTTTTTTTGTTTTGTTTGTGAAATTCCTTTTTATAGTGTGTTTGAGCTGATTCTCGCTGCCATGATTATGCCAGTCTAGACACACTTGATTCCCTTATGGAGACGTAACAATACATAGGTTTTAAGATTCTTACTAGTCAGATATATTCCTCTGCGGGAAATATGGTGTTTTGAGTGCCTTTCACTGATGAAGGTGTAGGTCTTGTCTATTCCATACTTGGTTTTTGGAACGGTACCTGTGCTTATATCAAACTCTGGTTTTATGCATCACCCCACCTCTCTTTCCCCCTTAAGCAGGCATAAGAGTGTTTTCTAAATGTGAGACACTGTTCTCTTTCCTAACTCAGTTCAAGTGTAGCCATGTTTACAGGATCTTCATAAGTGATATCTTATGATAAGTTTCTTTTTCTGTGTGACTTATTTCACTTAGAATCATCGTAGCTGAATCCACCCATTTTGCTGCTACTGGTCTTATGACATTGATTTCATGGCTGAGGGATATTCCATCGTACGTAAGTACCACAATTTTTTGAACCATTTTTATATTTCCTGGGATATTTAAGGTGTACCCAAGTTGAGGTCCTTGTAAGCAGTGCAGCCCTAAGTTTTGGGGTGGCTCTGTCTTATTGATTTTCAGTTTTCCCAAGGTATATTCCCTAGACTGGAAGTGCCCTTGGCTCTGTAGCTCTGTTCTTTACTTGTTTTAGGGAACACAATGTACTCCTCCAGAGAGGCAGTTGGCAATTTACATCCCGCCCATCAGCATAACAAGGCTTCCTCTTCTCCAGGGCCTGTCTTGCCTTTCTGGTTTTTACATATTTTGTGGAAGTCCCTTTTGACCAGTGGGAAGTGATACTTCTTTGTAGTGCAGATTTGCATTGCCTGCTCGCTTGCTTGGCCAAAAAGGGTGTATGCGTTTTCTCCTGAATATATTCAGGAGAAAACGCATACGCCCTTTTTGGCCAAGTGCATCATTGTCGAAGTTGTGCCTCTCTTCCTGTGCTTTAAAGGCGATTCCAACGTACCTCTTGAAATCTGTTTCCTGCTAATCTGCCTCGCTTTCAGGTCCGCCTCGTTGCCTTCCCTCAACAGATTTTTGGACGATAGTTGTCCTTTATTACTCGGCCAGTTTGTGAATTGCTCTGCACCTGAGCTCCATTTTTCAACTCGTTTTTAGTGTGCTGACCGCAAGTCCAACATTTTGGTTCAGGACCTATGCTGGTTCCCGGTGGGGGGCTGAGACTTTGGTTACTACTTCTAACTGCCGGGAAGTTAGAGTGTTATGTGCCCGTCCAAATGCCTAACAGCTACTCTCTCATTGGTTCTCCCTCTTTCCTTTCATCCTCTGCCAAATTGGAAACCTGTGCGAACCAGGAGGTTAAAGGGGCTGTCTCTCTAAGGTAGGAGGTTGATAGTAAAGCAGATGGAAAGTCAAACCGGAGCACCAGGAGAGGGACTATTCGTTGAGTTTTAGAAACCTTTCGTATTCACAGTGTGTCTGTTCTCTAGGTTTCCCGTACATGTTATAACTGTAGTAATATTCCCTTCAACCTGGAGAGTTGGGACCCATGGAAAGGTTGCCATGCATTATTGCTTTAAAGGGTCTGCATTTGCTCACCCAATCTCACCAATCCTCTCAGTCCCAAGTGTCCCTCCTTATGCCACATCCAGCTGTCATTGTAGATAGGGTCATTCCAGGTTTCAGCAGAGACCCTGAAGGAATTGTAAAGAATTTCCCAGTTTTTTTGTTTTGTTTTTGAAATTCCTTTTTATACTGTGTTTGAGCTGATTCTCGCTGCCATGTTTATGCCAGTCTAGACACACTTGATTCCCTTATGGAGACATATCAATACATAGGTTTTAAGATTCTTACTAGTCAGATATATTCCTCTGCGGGAAATATGGGGTTTTGAGTCCCTTTCACTGAGGAAGGTGTAGGTCTTGTCTATTCCATAGTTGGTTTTTGGAACGGTACCTGTGCTTATATCAAACTCTGGTTTTATGCATCTCCCCACCTCTCCTTCCTCCTTAATCAGGCATAAGAGTGTTTTCTAAATGTGAGACACTGTTCTCTTTCCTAACTCAGTTCAAGTGTAGCCATGTTTACAGGATCTTCATAAGTGATATCTTATGATAAGTTTCTTTTTCTGTGTGACTCATTTCACTTAGAATCATCGTACCTGAATCCACCCATTTTGCTGCTACTGGTCTTATGACATTGATTTCATGGCTGACGGATATTCCATCATACGTAAGTACCACAATTTTTTGAACCATTTTTATATTTCCTGGGATATTTAAGGTGTACCCAAGTTGAGGTCCTTGTAAGCAGTGCAGCCCTAAATTTTGGGGTGGCTCTCTCTTATTGATTTTCAGTTTTCCCAAGGTATATTCCCTAGACTGGAAGTGCCCTTGGCTCTGTAGCTCTGTTGTTTACTTGATTTAGGAAACACAATGCACTCCTCCAGAGAGGCAGTTGGCAATTTACATCCCGCCCATCAGCATAACAATGCTCCCTGTTCTCCATGGCCTGTCTTGCCTTTCTGGTTTTTACACATTTTGTGGATGTCTCTTTCGACCCGTGGGAAGTGATACTTCTTTGTAGTGCAGATTTCCATTGCCCGCTTGCTTGCTTGGCCAAAAAGGGCGTATGCGTTTTCTCCTGAATATATTCAGGGGAAAACGCATACGCCCTTTTTGGCCAAGTGCATCATTGTGGAAGTTGTGCCCCTCTTCCTGTGCTTTAAAAGTGATTCCAACGTACCTCTTGAAATCTGTTTCCTGCTATTCTGCCTCGCTTTCAAGTCCTCCTCGTTGCCTTCCCTCAACAGATTTTTGGACGATAGTTGTCCTTTATTACTCGGCCAGTTTGTGAATTGCTGTGCCCCTGAGCTCCATTTTTCAACTCGTTTTTGGTTAGCTGACCGCAAGTCCAACATTTTGGTTCAGGACCTATGCTGGTTCCTGGTGGGGGGCTGAGACTTTGGTTAATTCTTCTTCCTGCCGGGAAGTTAGAGTGATATGTGCCCGTCCAAATGCCTAACAGCTACTCTCTCATTGGTTCTCCCTCTTCCCTTTCATCCTCTGCCAAATTGGCAACCTGTGCGAACCAGGAGGTTAAAGGGGCTGTCTCTCCAAGTTGGGAGGTTGATAGTAAAGCAGATGGAAAGTCAAACCAGAGCACCAGGAGAGGGACTATTCGTTGAGTTTTAGAAACCTTTCGTATTCACAGTGTGTCCGTTCTCTTGGTTTCCCGTACATGTTATAGCTGTAGTAATATTCCCTTCAACCTGGAGAGTTGGGACCCATGGAATGTGGGCCAGGCATTTGTGCTTTAAAGGGTCTGCATTTGCTCACCCAATCTCACCAATCGTCTCAGTCCCAAGTGTCCCACCTTATGCCACATCCAGCTGTCATTGTAGATAGGGTCATTCCAGGTTTCATCAGAGACCCTGAAGGATTTGTAAAGAATTTCCCAGTTTTTTTGTTTTGTTTTTGAAATTCCTTTTTATAGTGGGTTTGAGCTGATTCTCACTGCCATGTTTATGCCAGTCTAGACACACTTGATTACCTTAAGGAGACATATCAATACATAGGTTTTAAGATTCTTTCTAGTCAGATATATTCCTCTGCGGGAAATATGGGGTTTTGAGTCCCTTTCACTGAGGAAGATGTAGGTCTTGTCTATTTCATTATTGGTTTTTGGAACGGTACCTGTGCTTATATCAAACTCTGGTTTTATGCATCACCCCACATCTCCATCCCCCTTAAGCAGGCATCAGAGTGTTTTCTAAATGTGAGACACTGTTCTCTTTCGTAACTCAGTTCAAGTGTAGCCATGTTTAAAGGATCTTCATAAGTGATATCTTATGATAAGTTTCTTTTTCTGTGTGACTCATTTCACTTAGAATCATCGTACCTGAATCCACCCATTTTGCTGCTCCTGGTCTTATGACATTGATTTCAAGGCTGAGGGATATTCCATCATACGTAAGTACCACAATTTTTTGAACCATTTTTATATTTCCTGGTATATTTAAGGTGTACCCAAGTTGAGGTCCTTGTAAGCAGTGCAGCCCTAAATTTTGGGGTGGCTCTGTCTTATTGATTTTCAGTTTTCCCAAGGTATATTCCCTAGACTGGAAGTGCACTTGGCTCTGTTGCTCTGTTGTTTACGTGATTTAGGGAACACAATGCACTCCTCCAGAGAGGCAGTTGGCAATTTACATCCCGCCCATCAACATAACAAGGCTCCCTGTTCTCCAGGGCCTGTCTTGCCTTTCTGGTTTTTACACATTTTGTGGAAGTCCCTTTTGACCGGTGGGAAGTGATACTTCTTTGTAGTGCAGATTTGCATTGCCTGCTTGCTTGCTTGGCCCATAAGGGCGTATGCGTTTTCTCCTGAATATATTCAGGGGAAAACGCATACGCCCTTTTTGGCCAAGTGCATCATTGTCGAAGTTGTGCCACTCTTCCTGTGCTTTAAAGGCGATTCCAACGTACCTCTTGAAATCTGTTTCCTGCTATTCTGCCTCGCTTTCAAGTCCGCCTCGTTGCCTTCCTTCAACAGATTTTTGGACGATAGTTGTCCTTTATTACTCGGCCAGTTTGTGAATTGCTGTGCCCCTGAGCTCCATTTTTCAACTCGTTTTAGGTGAGCTGACCGCAAGTCCAACATTTTGGTTCAGGACCTTTGCTGGTTCCCGGTGCGGGGCTGAGACTTTGGTTAATTCTTCTTCCTGCCGGGAAATTACAGTGATACGTGCCCGTCCAAATGCCTAACAGCTACTCTCTCATTGGTTCTCCCTCTTCCCTTTCATCCTCTGCCAAATTGGAAACCTGTGCGAACCAGGAGGTTAAAGGGGCTGTGTCTCCAAGTTGGGACGTTGATAGTAAAGCAGATGGATAGTCAAACCGGAGCACCAGGAGAGGGACTATTCATTGAGTTTTAGAAACCTTTCGTTTTCACAGTGTGTCCGTTCTCTAGGTTTCCCGTACATGTTATATCTGTAGTAATATTCCCTTCAACCTGGAGAGTTGGGACCCATGGAATGGGTGCCAGGCATTTGTGATTTAAAGGGTCTGCCTTTGCTCACCCAATCTCACCAATCGTCTCAGTCCCAAGTGTCCCTCCTTATGCCACATCCAGCTGTCATTGTAGATAGGTTCATTCCAGGTTTCATCAGAGACCCTGAAGGAATTGTAAAGAATTTCCCAGTTTTTTTGTTTTGTTTTTGAAATTCCTTTTTATAGTGGGTTTGAGCTGATTCTCGCTGCCATGTTTATGCCAGTCTAGACACACATGATTCCCTTACGGAGACATATCAATACATAGGTATTAAGATTCTTACTAGTCAGATATATTCCTCTGCGGGAAATATGGGGTTTTGAGTCCCTTTCACTGAGGAAGGTGTAGGTCTTGTCTATTCCATAGTTGGTTTTTGGAACGGTACCTGTGCTTATATCAAACTCTGGTTTTATGCATCACCCCACCTCTCCTTCCCCCTTAAGCAGGCATAAGACTGTTTTCTAAATGTGAGACACTGTTCTCTTTCCTAACTCAGTTCAAGTGAAGCCATGTTTACAGGATCTTCATAAGTGATATCTTATGATAAGTTTCTTTTTCTGTGTGACTTATTTCATTTAGAATCATCGTACCTGAATCCACCCATTTTGCTGCTACTGGTCTTATGACATTGATTTCATGGCTGAGGGATATTCCATCGTACGTAAGTACCACAATTTTTTGATCCATATTTATATTTCCTGGGATATTTAAGGTGAACCCAAGTTGAGGTCCTTGTAAGCAGTGCAGCCCTAAATTTTGGGGTGGCTCTGTCTTATTGATTTTCAGTTTTCCCAAGGTATATTCCCTAGACTCGAAGTGCCCTTGGATCTGTAGCTCTGTTGTTTACTTGATTTAGGGAACACAATGCACTCCTCCAGAGAGGCAGTTGGCAATTTACATCTCGCCCATCAGCATAACAAGGCTCCCTGTTCTCCAGGGCCTGTCTTTCCTTTCTGGTTTTTACATATTTTGTGGAAGTCCCTTTTGACCGGTGGGAAGTGATACTTCTTTGTAGTGCAGATTTGCATTGCCCGCTTGCTTGCTTGGCCAAAAAGGGCGTATGCGTTTTCTCCTGAATATATTCAGGAGAAAACGCATACGCCCTTTTTGGCCAAGTGCATCATTGTCGATGTTGTGCCCCTCTTCCTGTGCTTCAAAGGTGATTCCAACGTACGTCTTGAAATCTGTTTCCTGCTATTCTGCCTCGCTTTCAGGTCCGCCTCGTAGCCTTCCTTCAACAGATTTTTGGACGATAGTTGTCCTTTATTACTCGGCCAGTTTGTGAATTGCTGTGCCCCTGAGCTCCATTTTTCAACTCGTTTTCGTGAGCTGACCGCAAGTCCAAATTTTGGTTCAGGACCTATGCTGCATCCCGGTGGGGGGCTGAGACTTTGGTTACTTCTTCTTCCTGCCGGGAAGTTAGAGTGATAGGTGCCCGTCCAAATGCCTAACAGCGACTCTCTCATTGGTTCTCCCTCTTCCCTTTCACCCTCTGCCAAATTGGAAAGCTGTGCGAACCAGGAGGTTAAAGGGGCTGTCTCTCCAACTTGGGAGATTGATAGTAAAGCAGATGGAAAGTCAAACCGGAGCAGCAGGAGAGACACTATTCGTTGAGTTTTAGAAACCTTTCGTATTCACAGTGTGTCCGTTCTCTAGGTTTCCCGTACATGTTATAACTGTAGTAATATTCCCTTCAACCTGGAGAGTTGGGACCCATGGAATGGGTGCCATGCATTACTGCTTTAAAGGGTCTGCATTTGCTCACCCAATCTCACCAATCCTCTCAGTCCCAAGTGTCCAGCCTTATGCCACATCCAGCTGTCGTTGTAGATAGGGTCATTCCGGGTTTCATCAGAGACCCTGAAGAAATTGTAAAGAATTTCCCAGTTTTTTTGTTTTGTTTTTGATATTCCTTTTTATAGTGGGTTTGAGCTGATTCCCGGTGCCATGTTTATGCCAGTCTAGACACACTTGATTCCCTTACAGAGACATATCAATACATAGGTTTTAAGATTCTTACTAGTCAGATATATTCCTCTGCGGGAAATATGGGGTTTTGAGTCCCTTTCACTGAGGAAGGTGTAGGTCTTGTCTATTCCATAGTTGGTTTTTGGAACGGTACCTGTGCTTATATCAAACTCTGGTTTTATGCATCACCCCACCTCTCCTTCCCCCTTAAGCAGGCATAAGAGTGTTTTCTAAATGTGAGACACTGTTCTCTTTCCTAACTCTGTTCAAGTGTAGCCATGTTTACAGGATCTTCATAAGTGATATCTTATGATAAGTTTCTTTTTCTGTGTGACTTATTTCACTTAGAATCATCGTACCTGAATCCACCCATTTTGCTGCTACTGGTCTTATGACATTGATTTCATGGCTGAGGGATAGTCCATCGTACATAAGTACCACAATTTTTGAACCATTTTTATATTTCCTGGGATATTTAAGGTGTACCCAAGTTGAGGTCCTTATAAGCAGTGCAGACCTAAATTTTGGGGTGGCTCTGTCTTATTGATATTCAGTTTTCCCAAGGTATATTCCCTAGACTGGAAGTGCCCTTGGCTCTGTAGCTCAGTTCTTTACTTGTTTTAGGGAACACAATGTACTCCTCCAGAGAGGCAGTTGGCAATTTACATCCCGCCCATCAGCATAACAAGGCTCCCTGTTCTCCAGGGCCTGTCTTGCCTTTCTGGTTTTTACACATTTTGTGGATGTCCCTTTTGACCGGTGGGAAGTGATACTTCTTTGTAGTGCAGATTTGCATTGGCCGCTTGCTTGCTTGGCCAAAAAGGGCGTATGCGTTTTCTCCTGAATATATTCAGGAGAAAACGCATACGCCCTTTTTGGGCAAGTGCATCATTGTCGAAGTTGTGCGCCTCTTCCTGTGCTTTAAAGGCGATTCCAATGTACCTCTTGAAATCTGTTTCCTGCTATTCTGCCTCGCTTTCAAGTCCGCCTCGTTGCCTTCCCTCAACAGATTTTTGGACGATAGTTGTCCTTTATTACTCGGCCAGTTTGTGAATTGCTGTGCCCCTGAGCTCCATTTTTCTACTCGTTTTTGGTTAGCTGACCGCCAGTCCAACATTTTGGTTCAGGACCTTTGCTGGTTCCCGGTGGTGGGCTGAGACTTTGGTTAATTCTTCTTCCTGCCGGGAAATTACAGTGATATGTGCCCGTCCAAATACCTAACAGCTACCCTCTCATTGGTTCTCCCTCTTCCCTTTCATCCTCTGCCAAATTGGCAACCTGTGCGAACCAGGAGGTTAAAGGGGCTGTCTCTCCAAGTTGGGAGGTTGATAGTAAAGCAGATGGAAAGTCAAACCGGAGCACCAGGAGAGGGACTATTCGTTGAGTTTTAGAAACCTTTCATATTCACAGTGTGTCTGTTCTCTAGGTTTCCCGTACATGTTATAGCTGTATTAATATTCCCTTCAACCTGGAGAGTTGGGACCCATGGAATGGGTGCCAGGCATTTGTTCTTTAAAGGGTCTGCATTTGCTCTCCCAATCTCACCAATCCTCTCAGTCCAAAGTGTCCTTCTTTATGCCACATCAAGCTGTCATTGTAGATAGGGTCATTCCAGGTTTCATCAGAGACCCTGAAGGAATTGTAAAGAATTTCCCATTTTTTTTGTTTTGTTTTTGATATTCCTTTTTATAGTGGGTTTGAGCTGATTCCCGCTTCCTTGTTTATGCCAGTCTAGACACACTTGATTCCCTTACGGAGACATATCAATACATAGGTTTTAAGATTCTTACTAGTCAGATATATTCCTCTGCGGGAAATGTGGTGTTTTGAGTCCCTTTCACTGAGGAAGGTGTAGGTCTTGTCTATTCCATAGTTGGTTTTTGGAACGGTACCTGTGCTTATATCAAACTCTGGTTTTATGCATCACCCCACCTCTCCTTCCCCCTTAAGCAGGCATAAGAGTGTTTTCTAAATGTGAGACACTGTTCTCTTTCCTAACTCAGTTCAAGTGTAGCCATGTTTACAGGATCTTCATAAGTGATATCTTATGATAAGTTTCTTTTTCTGTGTGACTTATTTCACTTAGAATCCTCGTACCTGAATCCACCCATTTTGCTGCTACTGGTCTTATGACATTGATTTCAAGACTGAGGGATATTCCATCGTACATAAGTACCACAATTTTTTGAACCATTTTTATATTTCCTGGGATATTTAAGGTGTACCCAAGTTGAGGTCCTTGTAATCAGTGCAGCCCTAAATTTTTGGGTGGCTTTGTCTTATTGATTTTCAGTTTTCCCAAGGTATATTCCCTAGACTGGAAGTGCCCTTGGCTCTGTAGCTCTGTTCTTTACTTGTTTTAGGGAACACAATGTACTCCTCCAGAGAGGCAGTTGGCAATTTACATCCCTCCCATCAGCATAACAAGGCTCCCTGTTCTCCAGGGCCTGTCTTGCCTTTCTGGTTTTTACACATTTTGTGGATGTCCCTTTTGACTGGTGGGAAGTGATACGTCTTTGTAGTGCAGATTTGCATTGCCCGCTTGCTTGCTTGGCCAAAAAGGGCGTATGCGTTTTCTCCTGAATATATTCAGGAGAATACGCATACGCCCTTTTTGGCCAAGGGCATCATTGTCGAAGTTGTGCCCCTCTTCCTGTGCTTTAAAGGCGAATCCAACGTACCTCTTGAAATCTGTTTCCTGCTATTCTGCCTCGCTTTCAAGTCCGCCTCGTTGCCTTCCCTCAACAGATTTTTGGACAATAGTTGTCCTTTATTACTCGGCCAGTTTGTGAATTGCTGTGCCCTTGAGCTCCATTTTTCAACTCGTTTTTTGTGAGCTGACCGCAAGTCCAACAATTTGTTTCAGGACCTATGCTGGTTCCCGGTGGGGGGCTGAGACTTTGGTTAATTCTTCTTCCTGCCGGGAAGTTAGAGTGATATGTGCCCGTCCTAATGCCTAACAGCTACCCTCTCATTGGTTCTTCCTCTTCCCTTTCATCCTCTGCCAAATTGGCAACCTGTGCGAATCAGGAGGTTAAATGGGCTGTCTCTCCAAGATGGGAGGTTGATAGTAAAGCAGATGGAAAGTCAAACCAGAGCACCAGGAGAGGGACTATTCGTTGAGTTTTAGAAACCTTTCGTATTCACAGTGTGTCCGTTCTCTAGGTTTCCCGTACATGTTATAGATGTAGTAATATTCCCTTAAAGCTGGAGAGTTGGGACCCATGGAATGGGTGCCAGGCATTTGTGCTTTAAAGGGTCTGCATTTGCTCACCCAATCTCACCAATCCTCTCAGTCCCAAGTGTCCCTCCTTATGCCACATCCAGCTGTCATTGTAGATAGGGTCATTCCAGGTTTCATCAGAGACCCTGAAGGAATTGTAAAGAATTTCCCAGTTTTTTTGTTTTGTTTTTGAAATTCCTTTTTATAGTGGGTTTGAGCTGTTTCTCGCTGCCATGTTTATGCCAGTCTAGACACACTTGATTCCCTTACAGAGACATATCAATACAGAGTTTTTAAGATTCTTACTAGTCAGATATATTGCTCTGCGGGAAATATGGGGTTTTGATTCCCTTTCACTGAGGAAGGTGTAGGTCTTGTCTATTCCATACTTGGTTTTTGGAACAGTACCTGTGCTTATATCAAACTCTGGGTTTATGCATCACCCCACCTCTCCTTCCCCCTTAAGCAGGCATAAGTGTGTTTTCTAAATGTGAGACACTGTTCTCTTTCCTAACTCAGTTCAAGTGTAGCCATGTTTATAGGGCCTTCATAAGTGATATCTTATGATAAGTTTCTTTTTCTGTGTGACTTATTTCACTTAGAATCATCGTACCTGAATCCACTCATTTTGCTGCTACTGGTCTTATGACTTTTATTTCATGGTTGAGGGATATTCCATCGTACGTAAGTACCACAATATTTTGAACCATTTTTATATTTCCTGGGATATTTAATGTGTACCCAAGTTGAGGTTCTTGTAAGCAGTGCAGCCCTAAATTTTGAGGTGGCTCTTTCTTATTGATTTTCAGTTTTCCCAAGGTATATTCCCTAGACTGGAAGTGCCCTTGGCTCTGTAGCTCTGTTGTTTACTTGTTTTAGGCCACAAAATGCATTCCTCCAGAGAAGCACTTGACAGTTTTTATCTCGCCCAACACCATAACAAGGCTCCCTGTTCTCCAGGGCCTGTCTTGCGTTTCTGGATTTTACACATTTTGTTGCTGTCCCTTTTGACCAGTGGGAAGTGATACTTCTTTGTAGTGCAGATTTGCATTGCCCGCTTACTTGCTTGGCCAAGAAGGGCGTATGCGTTTTCTCCTGAATATATTCAGGAGAAAACGCATACGCCCTTTTTGGCCAAGTGCATTATTGTCAAAGTTTTGCCCCTGTTCCTGTGCTTTAAACGCGATTCCAACGTACCTCTTGAAATCTGTTTCCTGCTATTCTGCCTGCCTTTCAAA
Organism: Hyperoodon ampullatus; assembly: GCF_949752795.1. NCBI lineage: Eukaryota > Metazoa > Chordata > Mammalia > Artiodactyla > Ziphiidae > Hyperoodon > Hyperoodon ampullatus. Next base: position 2,188,470 of record NW_027640625.1, on the reverse strand, counting down.
TCCGCCTCGTTTCCTTCCCTCAACAGATTTTTGGACGATAGTTGTCCTTTATTACTCTGCCAGTTTTTAAATTGCTGTGCCCCTGAGCTGCATTTTTCAACTCGTTTTTTGTGAGCTGAACGCAAGTCCAAAATTTTGGTTCAGTACCTATACTGGTTCCCGGTGAGTGGCTGAGACTTTTGTTAATTCTTCTTCCTGCCGGGAAATTAGAGTGACATGTGCCCGTCCAAATCCCTAACAGCTACTCTCTCATTGGTTTTTCCTCTTCCCTTTCATCCTCTGCCAAATTGGCAACCTGTTCGAACCAGCATGTTAAAGTGGCTGTCTCTTCAAGTTGGAAGACTGACAATAAAGCAGTTGTAAAGTGAAACCGGAGCACCAGGAGAGGGACTATTCTTTGAGGTTTAGAAACCTTTCGTATTCACAGTGTGTCCGTTCTCTAGGTTTTCCGTACATGTTTTAGCTGTAGTAATAGTTCCTTCAACCTGGAGAGTTGAGACCCATGGAATGGGTGCCACATATTATTGTTTTAAAGGGTCTGCATTTGCTCACCCTCTCTCACCAACCCTCTCAGTCCCAAGTGTCCAGCCTTATGCCACATCCCGGTGTCGTTGTAGATAGGGTCATTCCAGGTTTCATCAGAGACCCTGAAGGAATTGTAAAGAATTTCCCTGGTTTTTTTTTTTGTTTTTGAATTTCCTTTTCTACTGGGTTTGATCTGATTCTCGCTGCCATGTTTATGCCAGTCTAGACACACTTGATTCCCTTACGGAGACATATCAATACATAGGTTTTAAGATTCTTACTAGTAAGATATATTCTTCTGCGGGAAATATGGGGTTTTGAGTCCCGTTCACAGAGGAAGTAGTAGGTCTTGTCTATTCTGTATTTGGATTATGGAACCGTACCTGTGCTAATATCAAACTCTGGGTTTATTCATCACCCCACCTCTGCTTTCCCCTTAAGCATGCATAAGAGTGTTTTCTAAATATGAGACTCTGTTCCTTTTCCTAATTCATTCCATGTGTAGCCATGTTTATATACCCTTCATAAGTGATATCTTATGATAAGTTTATTTTTCCGTGTGACTTATTTCAGTTAGAATCATCGTACATGAATCCCGTCATTATGCTGCTACTGGCCTTATGACATTGACTTCATGGCTGAGGGATATTCCATCATACGTATGTACCACAATTTCTTTACCATTTTTGTCTTTCCTGGTATTTATAAGGTGTCCCGAAGTCGAGGTTCTTGTAAGCAGTGCTGCCATAAATTTTGGGGTGGCTGTGTCTTATTGATTTTCAATTTTCCCAAGGTATATTCCCGTGACTGGACGTGCCTTAGGTTGTGAAGCACTGTTGTTTACTTCTTTTTGGGAACACAATGCACTCCTCCAGAGTGGCTGTTGGCAATTTACATCCCACCCATCCGTATAACAAGGCTCACTGTTCTCCAGATCCTGTCTTGCCTTTCTTGTTTTTACACATTTTACGGATATCCCTTTTGACCAGTTGGAAGTGATACTTCTTTGTAGCGCAGATTTGCATTGTGCGGTTGCTTGGTTGGCCTAAATTGGCGTATGCGTTTTCTCCTGAATATATTCAGGAGAAAACGCATGTGCCCTTTATGGACAATTCCATAATTGTCGAAGTTGTGATGCTTTTCCTGTGTTTAAAGGCGATTCCAATGTACTTCTGGAAATCTGTTTCGTGCCCTTCTGCCTCATTTTCAAATCCGCCTCATGGCTTTCTCTCAACAGATTTTTGGAAGAGAGTAGTCCTTTATAACTCTGCAAGTTAGTGAATTGCTGTGCCCCTGAGCTCCATTTTTCAACTCGCGTTTTTTTGAGATGACTGCCAATCCACAATTTTGCTTCAGGACCTATACTGGTTCCATTGGGGGGGCTGGCTCAGAGTTTGTTAATTCTTCTTCGTGACGGGAATTTAGAGTGACATGTGACCATCCAAATGTCTACAGCTACTCTCTAATTGTTTCTCCCTCTTCCCTTATATCCTCTACACCATGTGCCAACTGTGCGAACCAGGAGGTTATAGGTGCTGACTCTCCAATTTGGGAGATTGATACTAAAGCAGTTGGAATGTCAAACTGGTGCACAAGGAGATAAAAAAATTAGTAGAGTTTTAGAAACCTTTCACCATCAGATGGTGTCCATTCTCTAGGTTTCCCATACATGTTATAACTGTAGTGATATTCCCTTCTACCTGGAGAGTTGGGACCCATGGAATGGGTGCCAGGTATTATTGCTTTAAACGGTCTGCATTTTCTCACCCAATCTCACCAATCCTCTCAGTCCCAAGTGACCAGCCTTATGCCACATCCAGCTGTCGTTGTAGATAGGGTCATTCTAAGTTTCATCAGAACCCCTGAAGGTATTGTGTAAGAATTTCACTGTTTATTTGTTTTGTTTTGAAATTCATTTTTATAGTGGGTTTGAGCTGATTCTCTCTGCCGTGTTTATGTCATTCTAGACATACTTAGTTACCTTATGGAGACATATCAATACATAGGTTTTAAGATTCTTACTAGTCAGATATACTACTCTGCGGGGAATAGGGGTGTGGAGCCCCGTTCAGTGAGGAAAGAGTAGGTCTTGTCTATTTTGTATTTGGATTATGCAACCGTACCTGTGCTAATATCAAACTCTGGTTTTATGCATCACCCCACCTCTCCTTTCCTCTTGAGCAGGCATAAGAGTGTTTTCTAAATGTGAGACTCTTCTCTTTCCTAATTCAGTTCATGTGTAGACATGTTTACAAGACCTTCATAAGTGATATCTTATGATAAGTTTCTTTTTCTGTGTGACTTATTTCAGTTAGAATCATCGTACATGAATCCACTCATTATGCTGCTACTTGCCTTATCACATTGATTTCATGGCTGAGGGATATTCCATCGTACGTATGTACCACAATTTCTTTACTATTTTTGTCTTTACTGGGATATTTAAGGTGTCCCGAAGTCGAGGTTCTTGTAAGCAGTGCTGCCCTATATTTTGGGTTGGCTGTGTCTTATTGATTTTCAATTTCCCCAAGGTATATTCCCATGACTGGAAGTGCCTTTGGTTGTGAAGCTCTGTTGTTTAATTCTTTTAGGGAACACAATGCACTCCTCCAGAGTGGCTGTTGGCAATCTGCATCCCACCCATCAGCATAACAAGGCTCCCTGTTCTCTAGAGCCCCTCTTGCCTTTCTGGTTTTTACACATTTTACAGATATCCCTTTTGACTGGTGGGAAGTGATACTTCTTTGTAGTGCAGATTTGCATTGTGCGGTTGCTTGGTTGGCTAAAATGGGTGTATGCGTTTTCTCCTGAATATATTCAGGAGAAAACACATGCGCCCTTTATGGACAATTCCCTAATTGTCGAAGTTGTGATGCTTTTCCTGTGTTTAAAGGCGGTTACAATGTACTTCTGGAAATCTGTTTCGTGCAAATCTCCCTCATTTTCAAGTCCGCCTCATGGCTTTTCCTCAACAGATTTTTCGAAGAGAGTAGTCCTGTATAACTCTGCAAGTTCGTGAATTGCTGTGCCCCTGAGCTCCATTTTTCAACTTGTGTTTTTGAGAGCTGACCTTAAACCCACAATTTTGCTTCAGGACCTATACTAGTTATGGGGGTGGGGCAGGCTGAGAGTTTGGTTAATTCTTCTTCATGACGGGAAATTAGAGTGACATGTGGCCGTCCAAATGCCTACAGCTACTCTCTCATTGGTTCTCCCTCTTCCCTTATATCCTCTGCACAATGTGCCAACTGTGCGAACCAGGATGTTATAGGGGCTGACTCTCCAAGTTGGGAGATTGATATTAAAGCAGTTGGAATGTCAAGCTGCAGCACATGGAGAGAAAAAAATTAGTAGAGTTTTAGAAACCTTTCACCATCAGAGGGTGTCCATTCTCTAGGTTTCCCATACATGTTATAACTGTAGTGATATTCCCTTCTACCTGGAGAGTTGGGAACCATGGAATCAGTGGCAGGCATTATTGCTTTAAAGCATCTGCATTTTCTCACCCAATCTCACCAATCCTCTCAGTCCCAGGTGAACAGCCTTATGCCACATCCAGCTGTTGTTGTAGATAGGGTCATTCCAAGTTTCATCAGAACCCCTGAAGGTGTTGTGTAAGAATTTCACTGTTTCTTTGTTTTGTTTTGAAATTCCTTTTTATACTGGGTTTGAGCTGATTCTCACTGCCGTGTTTATGTCATTCTAGACACACTTGGTTCCCTTATGGAGACATATCAATACATAGGTTTTAAGATCCTTACTAGTCAGATATATTTCTCTGTGGGGAATAGGGGTGTTGAGTCCCATTCACTGAGGAAGGAGTCGGGCTTGTCTCTTCTGTATTTGGATTATGGAACGGTACCTCTGTTAATATCAAACTCTGGTTTTGTGTGTCTCCCCACCTCTCCTTCCCCCTTAAGCAAGCATAAGAGTGTTTTCTAAATCTGAGACTCTGTTCTCTTTCCTAATTCAGTTCATATGTAGCCAGGTTTACAGTCCCTTCATAAGTGATATCTTATATCAGAATGCACCATGGCCCTTGTCATAATAATGCTCCATGACCCCTGTCATCACAATGCTCCATTCCCTGGTTATCACAATGCTCCATGTCCCTTGTCATAACAATTCTCCACGTACTTGTCATCACAATGCTACATGACACTTCTCTTCACAAAGTTACATGCTCGTTTCATCACAATTCTCCATGCACTTGTCATTGCAATGTTCCATGACCCCTGTCATAGCAAGCTCCAAGTGTTTGTCATCACAATGCTTCACGACTTTATCATCTAAATTCTCAATGGCACTTTTCATCACAATGTTCCGTACCCTTGTCATCACAATGCTCCATGCCCTTGTCATCACAATGCTCCCTGACACCTATCATCACAATGCTTCATGCCCCTTGTCATTACAGTGCTCCATGATGCTCGTCATCACAATTACCCATGGTCTTCTCATCACAATGCTCCACGGTTTTGCCATCACAATGCTCCATGCCCTGGTCATCTCAAAGCTCAATGTCCCTTGTCCTCACAATTCTCCACGTCCTTGTCATCACAATGCTCCATGGCACTTCTCATCACAATGTTATATGCTCTTGTCATAACAATACTCCATGCACTTGTCATCGCAATGCTCCATGACCCCTGTCATAGGAAGCTCCATGCGCTTGTCATCACAATGTTTCAGGACATGGACATTAAAATTATCAATGGCCCTTGTCATCTCAATGCTCCATGCGCTTATCATCACAATGCTCCTTTACCTTTGTCACAACAATCCTCCATGACACTTGGCATCACAATGCTCCGTGCTATTGTCATCACAATGGAACATGACATATGTCATCACAATGCTCCCTGACACCTGTCTTCACAATACTCCATGACCTTGTAATCACAATGCTCCATGCCCTTGTCATCACAATGTGCCATGCCCACTGTCATCAAAATAATCTATGAAACTTGTCAGACCAAAGCTCCATGCCACCTTTCATCACAATGCTCCATGAACCCTGTCATCACAATGCACCATGCCCATCATCATAATGCTTCATGCTCTTGTCAGCACAATGAAATCAAAATGCTCCATGACCTCTGTCATCACAATGCTCCAAACCCTTGTGATCACAATGTTCCATAACACTTGTCATCACAATACCCCATGACGCTACTCATCACAATTATCCATGGACTTCTCATCACAATGCCCCATGACATTTGTCATCACAATGCGCAATACACATGTCATCACAATTCTCCCTGACTCTTGCCATCAGTATGCTCCCTGAACCCTTTCATGACAAGGCTCCATGCCTTTTTCATCACAATTATCCATGCCATTTTCATCACAATGCGCCAAGACCCCTTTAATCACAATGCTCCATGCCCTTGTCATCACAAAGCTCCATGATGCATGTCATCAGAATGCTCAATGGCCTTCTCATCACAATGCTCCATGCCCTTGTCATCACAATGCTCCAAGACCCCTGTAATCACAATGGTCCATGCCCCTTTTCATCAGAATGCTCCATGAGACTTGTCATCACAAGGCTCCATGGTTTTCTCATCACAATGCTCCAGGACATTGTCATCAAAATGCTCCATTCCCTTATCATCACAATGCTCCATGACCCCTGTCATCACAATACTCCATGAACATTTTCAGCCCAATGCTCCATGACCTTCTCATCACAATGCTCCATGACCAATATCATCACAATGCTCCATGACCACAGTCATCACAACGCTCAATATCACCTGACAACACAATGATCCGGGACTCTTGTCATCACAATGTTCCATTCCCTAGTCATCACAATGCTCCATGACCCCTGTCATCACAATACTCCATGAACATTTTCAGCCCAATGCTACATGACACTTGTCATCACAATGATGTATGCCCTTGTCATCCCAATGCTCCATGACCCCTGTAATCACAATGCTCCGTGACGCTTGTCATCACAGTGCTCCATGACACCTGTCATCACAATGCTCCATGCCTTTGTCAGCAAAATGCTACATGACTTGTCATTACAATGTTCTATGCACTTGTCATCACAATACTCCATTACCATTGCCATCACAATCCTCCATGAACCTTGGGATCACATTGCTCCATGCCCTTGTCATCACAATGCTCCATGCTCCTTGAAATCAAAATGATCCATGACCTCTGTCATCACAATGCTCCAAACCCTTGTGATCACAATGTTCCATAACACTTGTCATCACAATGCTCCATGATGCCTGTCATCACAATACTCCATGCCCTTTTCATCACAATGCTCCATGACCTTTGTCATCACAATTCTCGATACACTTGTCATCACAATGCTCCCTGACACTTGTCATCAGAATGCTCCTTGAACCCTGTCACAAAAAGGCTCCATGCCTTTTTCATCAAAATGCACCATGCCGTTTTCATCACAATGCTCCATGCCATTGTCATCAAAATACTCCACAAGCTTGTCATCAGAATGCTCCATGTCCCTTGTCATCACAATTTTCCATGCACTTGTCAGCACAATGCTCCCTGACCCTTGTCATCACAATGCTCCAAGCCATTGTCATCACAATGCTCCATTACCTTTGTCATCAGAATCCTCCATGACACTTGGCATCACAATGCTCCATGGCATTGTCATCACAATGGGCCATTACATATGTCATCACAATGCTCCCTGACACCTGTCTTCACAATAATGAATGACCTGGTCATCACAATGCTCCATGCCCTTGTCATCACAATGCGCCATTCCAACTGTCATCGCAATAAGCCATGAAACTTATTAGACCAATGCTCCATGCCCTTGTCATCACAATGCCCCATGCCCTTGTTATCACAATGCTCCATGACCCCTGTCATCACAATGCTCCGTGACTCCAGTCATCACAAGGCTTCATGACCTTTGTCATCACAATGGTCCATGCCCTTGTCATCAACAGTCTCTGTGACCTTTTTAACCACAATGATTCATGAGCTTTTCATCACAATGCTCTTTGACCCTTGTCATCACAATGCTCTATGCCTTTCTCAGCACAATGCTCCATGCCCTTGTCATTACAATCCTCCATGACCCATGTATCACTGTGTTCCATGCCCTTTTCATCACAATGCTCCATGCCCACTCTCATCACAATAATCCATGAAATTTTCAGACAAATGTTCCATGCCCTTGTCATCACAATGCTCCATTACCCCTGTCATAACAATGCTCCATGACCCCTGCCATCACAACGTTCCACGGCCTTGTCATCACATGGCTCCATGACCCTTGTCATCACAATGCTCCAAGACCCCTGTAATCACAGTGCTACATGCCCTTGTCATCACAAAGCTCCATGATGCATGTCATCACAATGCTCCATGCCCTTGCCATCACAATGCTCCATTACCCCTGTGATAACAATGCTCCATGAACCCTGCCATCAAGATGTTCCATGGCCTTGTCATCACAATGCTCCAAGACCCCTGTAATCACAATGCTCCATGTCCCTTTTTATCTCAATGATCCATGAACCCTGTCATCACAATGCACCATGACCATCATCATAATGCTTCAGGCTATTGTCATCACAATGAAATCAAAATTCTCCATGACCTCTGTCATAACACTGCTCCAAACCCTTGTGATCACAATATTCCATAACACCTGTCATCACAATGCCCCATGATGCTCGTCATCACAATTATCTATGGTCTTCTCATCACAATGCTCCATGACCTTTGTCATCACAGTGCTCAATACACTTGTCATCAAAATGCTCCCAGACACTTGTTCTCTGTATGCTCCTTGAACTCTGTCATGACAAGGCTCCATGCCTTTTTCATCACAATGATCCATGCCTTTTTCATCACAATGCTCCAAGACACCTGTAATTACAATGCTCCATGCCCTTGTCATCACAAAGCTCAATGACGCATGTCATCAGACTGCTCCTTGGCCTTCTCATCACAATGCTCCATGCCCTTGTCATCACAATTTTCCAAGACACTCTAATCACAATGCTCCATGCCCCTTTTCATCAGTATGCTCCATGAGACTTGTCTCACAAGGCTCCATGGTTTTCTCATCACAATGCTCCAGCACCTTGTCATCACAATGCTTCACGACCTTGTCATGAAAATTTTCAATGGCACTTGTCATCATAATGCTCCAAGCCCTAGTCATCACAATGCTCCATTATATTTGTCATCACAATCCTCCATTACATTTGGCATCACAATGCTCCATGCCATTGTCATCGCAATGGACCATGACATATGTCATCACAATGCTCCCTGACACTTGTCTTCACAATACTCCATGCCCTTGTCATCACAATGCCCCATGCCCTTGTCATCACAATGCCCCATGCCCACTGTCATCACAATAATCTATTAAACTTGTCAGACCAATGCTCCATGCCCCTGTCATCACAATGCTCCATGCCCTTGTCATCACAATGCTCCATGACCCCTGTCATCACAATGCTCTGTGACTCCAGTCATCACAATGCTTCATAACATTTGTCATCACAGTGTTCCATGCCCACATCATCACAAGGCTCTGTGACCTTTGTAACCACAATACTCCATGAACTTTTCATCACAATACTCCGTGACCCTTGTCATCACAATGCTCCATGCCTTTGTCAGAACAATGCTCCATGACCCTTGTCATCACAATGTGCCACGTGATTTTCATCACAACGGTCCACAACCTTGTCATCGTAATGCTCCATAAACCTTGTAATCACAATGCTCCATGCACTTCTCATCAAAATGCTCTCTCAACAGAGATATCACAATGTTCCATCACTAGTCATCACAATACTCCCTCACCCCTGTAATCACAATGTTGCATGACCCCTGTCATCACAATGCTACATCCCCTTATCATCACAATGTTCCATGACCCCTGACATCACAATGTTCCATAACCCCTGTCATCAAAATGCTCCATGACCCTTTTCATCCCAAAGCTCCATGACCCCTGACATCACAATGTTCTATAACCCCTGTCATCAAAATGTTCCATTACACTTTTCATCAAATTGCTGCATGACCCTGTCATCAAAATGCTCCCTGCCCTTCTCATCACAATGCACCACGCCCTGGACATCAAAATGCTCCATGACTTTTGTCATCACAAAGCTCCATAACCCTTGGAATCACAGTGTTCCATGAACCCTCTCATCACATTGTTCCATGCCCTTGTCATCACAAAGCTCCATGACGCTTGTCAAAACAATGTTCGATGCCCTTCTCATCACAATGCTCCATGCCCTTGTCATTACAATCCTCCATGACCCATGGATCACAGTGTTCCGTGACCTTGTCATCACAATGCTCCATGCCCACTCTCATCACAATAATCCATGAAACTTTTCAGACCAATGCTCCATGCCCTTCTCATCACAATGCTCCATTACCCCTGTCATAACAATGCTCCATGACCACTGCCATCACAATGTTCCACACCATTGTCATCACAAGGCTCCATGACCCTTGTCATCACAATGCTCCAAGACCCCTGTAATCACAATGCTCCATGCCCTTGTCATCACAAAGCTCAATGACGCATGTCATCAGAATGTTCCATGGCCTTCTCATCACAATGCTCCTTGCCCTAGTCATCACAATGCTCCAAGACCCCTGTAATCACAATGCTCCATGCCCCTTTTCATCTCAATGCTCCATGAACCCTGTCATCACAATGCACCATGCCCATCAACATAATGCTTCAGGCTATTGTCATCACAATGAAATCAAAATGCTCCATGACCTCTGTCATCACAATGCTCCGAAACCTTGTGATCACAGTGTTCCATAAAACTTATCATCACAACACCCCATGACGCTCATCATCACAATTATCCATGGTCTTCTCATCACAATGCTCCATGAACTTTGTCATCACAATGCTCAATACACTTGTCATCACAATGCTCCGTGACACTTGTCGTCAGTATGCTCCTTGAACCCTGTCATGACAAGGCTCCATGCCTTTTTCATAACAATGATCCATGCCATTTTCATCACAATACTCCATGCCCTTGTCAGCACAAAGCTCCATGACGCATGTCATCAGAATGCTCCATGGCCTTCTCATCACAATGCTCCAAGACCCCTGTAATCACAATGCTCCATGCCCCTTTTCATCAGAATGTTCCATGAGAATTGTCATCACAAGGCTCCATGGACTTCCCATCACAATGCTCCAGGACCTTGTCATCACAGTGCTCAATTCCCTTCTCATTACAATGCTCCATGACCCCTGTCATCACAATACTCCATGAACATTTTCAGCCCAATGCTTCATGACCTTCTCATCACAATGCTCCATGACCCATATCATCACAATCCTCCATGACCACTGTCATCACAACACTCCATGACCCCTGACAACACAATGATCCGGGACTCTTGTCATCACAATGCTCCATTCCCTTGTCATCACAATGCTCCATGAACATTTTCAGCCCAATGCTCCATGACACTTGTCATCACAATGATCCATGCCCTTGTCATCCCAATGCTCCATGACCCCTGTAATCACAATGCTCCATGACGCTTATCATCACAGTGCTCCATGACCCTTATCATCACAATTCTCCATGCCTGTGTCATCAAAATCCTACATGACCTTGTCATCACAATGCTCCATGAGCTTGTCATCACAATACTCCATTACCATTTTCATCACAATCCTCCATGAACCTTGGGATCACATTGCTCCATGCCCTTGTCATCACAATGCTCCATGCTCCTTGAAATCAAAATGGTCCATGACCTCTGTCATCACAATGCTCCAACCCCTTGTGATCACAATGTTCCATAACACTTGTCATCACAACACTCCATGATGACTGTCATGACAATACTCCATGCACTTGTCGTCACAATACTCCATGACCTTTGTCATCACAATTCTCAATACACTTGTCATCACAATGCTCCCTGACACTTGTCGTCAGAATACTCCTTGAACACAGTCATGAAAAGGCTCCATGCCTTTTTCATCAGAATGCTCCATGCCCTTTTCATCACAACGATCCAGGTCATTGTCATCACAATACTCCACAATCTTGTCATCAGAATGCTCCATGATCATTGTCTTCAGAATGCTCCATGACCCCTGTCATCACAATGCTCCATACCCCTTGTCATTACAGTGTTCCATGACGCTCGTCATGACAATTATCCATGGTCTTCTCATCACAATGCTCCACAGTCTTGCCATCACAATGCTCCATGCCTTGGTCATCACGATGCTCCATGTCCCCAGTCATCACAATGCTCCATGACCCCTGTCATCACAATGCTCCATACCCCTTGTCATTACAGTGTTCCATGACGCTCGTCATGACAATTATCCATGGTCTTCTCATCACAATGCTCCACGGTCTTGCCATCACAATGCTCCATGCCCTGGTCATCACAATGCTCCATGTCCCCTGTCATCACAATTCTCCACGTTCTTGGCATCACTATGCTCCATGATACTTCTCATCACAGTGTTACATGTTTTGTCATAACAATTCTCTATGCACTTGTCATCGTAATGCTCCATGACCCCTGTCATAGCAAGCTCCATGTGATTGTCATCACAATGCTTCATGAACATGTCATCAAAATTCTCAATGGCCCTTGTTATTACAATGCGCCATGACCCTTGTCATCACAATGCTCCAAGCCCTTGTCATCAAAATGCTCCATTACCTTTGTCATCACAATCCTCCATGACACTTGGCATCACAATGCTACATTCCATTGTCATTGCAATAGACCATGACATATGTCATCACAATGCTCCCTGACACCCTTCTTCACAATACTCCATGACCTTCTCATCACAATGCTCCATGCCCTTGTCATCACAATGCGCCATGCCCACTGTCATCACAATAATCCATGAAACTTGTCAGAAAAATGCTCCATGACCCTGTCATCACAAGGCTCCATGCCCTTTCATCACAATGCTCTATGACCCCTGTCATCACAATGCTCTGTGACTCCAGTTATCACAATGCTTCATGACCTTTGTCATCACAATGGTCCATGCCCTCGTCATCACAAGACTCTGTGACCTTGGTGACCACAACACTCCATGAACATTTCATCACAATGCTCGGTGACCCTTGTCATCACAATGCTCCATGCCTTTGTCAGCACATTACTCCATGACACATGGCATCAAATGTGCCATGCGCTTGTCATCACAATGCTCCACATCGCTGTCATCACAATGCTCCACAAAACTTGTCATCACAATGCTCCATGCGTTTGTCAGCACAATGATCCATGACCCATGTCATCACAATGTGCCCTGCGTTTCTCATCACAATGCTCCACAGCCTTGTCATCACAATGCTCCATGCACCTCTCATCAAAATGCTCTCTCACCACTGATATCACAGTGTTCCACCACTAGTCAACACAATACTCCCTCCACCCTGTCTTCCCAATGTTCCATGACCCTTGTCACAACAATGCTACATGCTCTTATCATCACAATGCTCCATGACCCTTTTCATCACAATGCTCCATGACCCCTAACATCACAATGTTCCATAAACACTGTCATCAAAATGTTCCATGACCCTTTTCATCCAATTGCTCCATAACCCTGTCATCACAATGCTCCCTGCCCTTCTCATCACAATGCACCACGCTCTTGTCATCAAAATGCTCCATGGCCTATGTCATCACAAAGCTCCATGACCCTTGGAATCACAATGCTCCATGCCATTGTCATCACAAAGCTCCATGAAACCTCTCATCACATTGCTCCATGCCATTGTCATCACAAAGCTCCATGACGCTTGTCATCACAATGCTCCATGCCCTTGTCATTGCAATCCTCCATGACACATGTATCACTGTGTTCCGTGCCCTTGTCATCACAATGCTCCATGCTCACTCTCATCACAATAATCCATGAAACTTTTCAGACCAATGCTCCATGCCCTTGTCATAACAATGCTCCATGACCCCTGCCATCACAATGTTCTACGGCCTTGTCATCACAAGACTCCATGGCCCTTGTCATCACAATGCTCCAAGACCCCTGTAATCACAATGCTCCATGCCCATGTCATCACAAAGCTCCCTGACGCATGTCATCAGAATGCTCCATGGCCTTCTCATCACAATACTCCATGCCCTTGTCATCACAATGCTCCAAGACCCTTGTTATTACAATGATCCATGCCTCTTTGCATCTCAATGCTCCATGAACCCTGTCATCACAATGCACCATGCCCATCATCATAATGCTTCATGCTATTGTCATCACAATGAAATCAAAATTCTCCATGACCTCTCTCATCACAATGCTCCAAACCCTTGTGATCACAATGTTCCATAACACTTGTCATCACAACGCCCCATGACGCTGGTCATCACAATTATCCATGGACTTCTCATCACAATGCTCCATGACCTTTGCCATCACAATTCTCAATACACTTGTCATCACAATGCTCCCTGATACTTGTCATCAGTATGCTCATTGAACCCTGTCATGACAAGTCTCCATGCCTTTTTCATCACAATGATCCATGCCCTTTTCATCACAATGCTCCATGCCATTGTCATCACAATACTCCACAAGCTTGTCATCAGAATGCTCCGTGACACTTTTCATCTCAATGATCCATGGGCCCTGTCATCACAATGCTCCATGACACCTGTCATCACAATGCTCCATGCCCCTTGTCATTACAGTGCTCCATGATGTTCGTTATCACAATTATCCATGGTCTTCTCATCACAGTGCTCCACGGTCTTGCCATCACAATGCTCAATGCCCTGGTCATCACAATGCTCCATGTCCCCAGTCATCACAATGCTCCATGACCCCTGTCATCACAATGCTCCATACCGCTTGTCATTACAGTGCTCCATGACACTCGTAATCACAATTGTCCATGGTCTTCTCATCACAATGCTCCACGCCATTGTCATCAAAATGCTCCATGACCCTTGTCATCACAATGCTCCATGACCACTGTCATAACAATGCTCCATGACCCCTGTCATCACAAGGCTCCATACCACTTGTCATTACAGTGCTCCATGACGCTCCTCATCACAATTATCCATGGTCTTCTCATCACAATGCTCCACGGTCTTGTCATCACAGTGCTCCATGCCTTGGGCATCACAATGCTCCATGTCCCCGGTCATCACAATGCTCCATGACCACTGTCATCACAATGCTCTATACCCCTTGTCATTACAGTGCTCCATGACCCTCGTCATCACAATTATCCATGATCTTCTCATCACAGTGCTCCACGACCTTGCCATCACAAGGCTCCATGCCCTGGTCATCACAATGCTCCATGTCCCCAGTCATCACAATGCTCCATGTCCCCGGTCATCACAATGCTCCATGACCACTGTCATCACAATGCTCTATACCCCTTGTCATTACAGTGCTCCATGACTCTCGTCATCACAATTATCCATGGTCTTCTCATCACAGTGCTCCACGGTCTTGCCATCACAATGCTCCATGCCCTGGTCATCACAATGCTCCATGTCCCCTGTCATCACAATTCTCCACGTTCTTGGCATCACTATGCTCCATGATACTTCTCCTCACAGTGTTACATGTTTTGTCATCACAATTCTCTATGCACTTGTCATCGCAATGCTCCATGACCCCTGTCATAGCAAGCTCCATGTGATTGTCATCACAATGCTTCATGAACATGTCATCAAAATTCTCAATGGCCCTTGTTATCACAATGCTCCATGACCCTTGTCATCACAATGCTCCAAGCCCTTGTCATCAAAATGCTCCATTACCTTTGTCATCACAATCCTCCATGACACTTGGCATCACAATGCTACATTCCATTGTCATTGCAATAGACCATGACATATGTCATCACAATGCTCCCTGACACCCTTCTTCACAATACTCCATGACCTTCTCATCACAATGCTCCATGCCCTTGTCATCACAATGCGCCATGCCCACTGTCATCACAATAATCCCTGAAACTTGTCAGAAAAATGCTCCATGACCCTGTCATCACAATGCTCCATGCCCTTTCATCACAATGCTCTATGACCCCTGTCATCACAATGCTCCGTGACTCCAGTCATCACAATGCTTCATGACCTTTGTCATCACAATGGTCCATGACCTCGTCATCACAAGGCTCTGTGACCTTTGTGACCACAACACTCCATGAACATTTCATCACAATGCTCGGTGACCCTTGTCATCACAATGCTCCATGCCTTTGTCAGCACATTACTCCATGACACATGGCATCAAATGTGCCATGCACTTGTCATCACAATGCTCCACATCGTTGTCATCACAATGCTCCATAAACCTTGTCATCACAATGCTCCATGCGTTTGTCATCACAATGTTCCATGACCCATGTCATCACAATGTGCCCTGAGTTTCTCATCACAATGCTCCACAGGTTTGTCATCACAATGCTCCATGCACCTCTCATCAAAATGCTCTCTCACCACTGATATCACAATGTTCCATCACTAGTCAACACAATACTCCCTCCACCCTGTCATCCCAATGTTCCATGACCCTTGTCACAACAATGCTACATGCTCTTATCATCACAATGCTCCATGACCCCTGACATCACAATGTTCCATAACCCCTGTCATCACAATTCTCCATGACCCTTTTCATCACAATGCTCCATGACCCCTAACATCACAATGTTCCATAAACACTGTCATCAAAATGTTCCATGACCCTTTTCATCCAATTGCTCCATGACCCTGTCATCACAATTCTCCCTGCCCTTCTCATCACAATGCACCACGCCCTTGTCATCAAAATGCTCCATGGCCTATGTCATCACAAAGCTCCATGACCCATGGAATCACAATGCTCCATGCCATTGTCATCACAAAGCTCCATGAAACCTCTCATCACATTGCTCCATGCCGTTGTCATCACAAAGCTCCATGACGCTTGTCATCACAATGCTCCATGCCCTTGTCATTGCAATCCTCCATGACACATGTATCACTGTGTTCCGTGCCCTTGTCATCACAATGCTCCATGCTCACTCTCATCACAATAATCCATGAAACTTTTCAGACCAATGCTCCATGCCCTTGTCATCACAATGCTCCATTACACCTGTCATAACAATGCTCCATGACCCCTGCCATCACAATGTTCTACGGCATTGTCATCACAAGACTCCATGACCCTTGTCATCACAATGCTCCAAGACCCCTGTAATCACAATGCTCCATGCCCATGTCATCACAAAGCTCCCTGACGCATGTCATCAGAATGCTCCATGACCTTCTCATTACAATACTCCATGCCCTTTTCATCACAATGCTCCAAGACCCTTGTTATTACAATGATCCATGCCTCTTTGCATCTCAATGCTCCATGAACCCTGTCATCACAATGCACCATGCCCATCATCATAATGCTTCATGCTATTGTCATCACAATGAAATCAAAATTCTCCATGACCTCTCTCATCACAATGCTCCAAACCCTTGTGATCACAAGGTTCCATAACACTTGTCATCACAACGCCCATGACGCTGGTCATCACAATTATCCATGGACTTCTCATCACAATGCTCCATGACCTTTGTCATCACAATTCTCAATACACTTGTCATCACAATGCTCCCTGACACTTGTCATCAGTATGCTCATTGAACCCTGTCATGACAAGTCTCCATGCCTTTTTCATCACAATGATCCATGCCCTTTTCATCACAATGCTTCATGCCATTGTCATCACAATACTCCACAAGTTTGTCATCAGAATGCTCCGTGACCCTTGTCATCTCAATGATCCATGACCCCTGTCATCACAATGCTCCATGACACCTGTCAACACAATGCTCCATGCCCCTTGTCATTACAGTGCTCCATGATGTTCGTTATCACAATTATCCATGGTCTTCTCATCACAGTGCTCCACGGTCTTGCCATCACAATGCTCCATGCCCTGGTCATCACAATGCTCCATGTCCCCAGTCATCACAATGCTCCATGACCCCTGTCATCACAATGCTCCATACTGCTTGTCATTACAGTGCTCCATGACACTCGTAATCACAATTGTCCATGGTCTTCTCATCACAATGCTCCATGCCCTTGTCATCAAAATGCTCCATGACCATTGTCATCACAATGCTCCATGACCACTGTCATAACAATGCTCCATGACCCCTGTCATCACAAGGCTCCATACCACTTGTCTTTACAGTGTTCCATGATGCTCCTCATCACAATTATCCATGGTCTTCTCATCACAGTGCTCCACGGTCTTGCCATCACAGTGCTCCATGCCTTGGACATCAAAATGCTCCATGTCCCCGGTCAACACAATACTCCCTCACCCCTGTCATCACAATATTCCATGACCCTTGTCACAACAATGCTACATGCCTTTATCATCACAATGCTCCATTCCCCTGACATCACAATGTTCCATAACCCCTGTCATCACAATGCTCCCTGCCCTTCACAACAGAATGCACCGCCCCCCTGTCATCAAAATGCTCCATGACCTTTGTCATCACAAAGCTCAATGACCCTTGTCATCACAATGCTGCATGCCATTGTCATCACAATGCTCCATGAACCCTCTCATCAAATTGTTCCATGCCCTTGTCATCACAGGCTCCATGATGCTTTTCATCACAATGCTCGATGCCATTCTTATCACAATGCTCCATGCGCTTCTCATTACAATCCTCCATGACCCATGTATCACAGTGTTCCATGCCCTTGTCATCACAATGCTCCTTGCCCCCTCTCATCACAATAATCCATGAAACTTTTCAGACCAATGCTCCATGCCCTTGTCATCACAATGCTCCATTACCCCTGTCATAACAATGCTCCATGACCCCTGCCATCACAATGTTCCACAGCCTTGTCATCACAAGGCTCCATGACCCTTGTCATCACAATGCTCCAAGACCCCTGTAATCACAATGCTCCATGCCCTTGTCATCACAAAGCTCAATGATGCATGTCAACAGAATGCTCCATGGCCTTCTCATTCACGATGTTCCATGCCTTTGTCATCACAATGCTCCAAGACTCCTGTAATCGCAAAGCTCCATGCCCCTTTTCATCTCAATGCTCCATGAACCCTGTCATCACAATGAACCATGCCCATCATCATAATGCTTCAGGCTATTGTCATCACAATGAAACCAAAATGCTCCATGACCTCTGTCATCACAATGCTCCAAATCCTTGAGATCAATATGTTCCATAACACTTATCATCACAACGCCCCATGACGCTCGTCATCACAATTATCCATCGTCTTCTCATCACAATGCTCCATGACCTTTGTCATCACAATACTCAATACCCTTGTCATCACAATGCTCCCTGACACTTGTTGTCAGTTTGCTCCTTGAACCCTGTCATGACAAGGCTCCATGCCTTTTTCATCACAATGATCCATGCCCTTTTCATCACAGTGCTCCAAGACCGCTGTAGTCACAATGCTCCATGCCCTTGTCCTCACAAAGCTCCATGATGCATGTCATCAGAACACTCCATGGCCTTCTCATCCCAATGCTCCATGCCCTTGTCATCACAATGCTCCAAGACCCCTGTAATCACAATGCTCCATGGCACTTTTCATCAGAATGCTCCATGAGACTTGTCATCACAAGGCTCCATGGTCTTCTCATCACAGTGCTCCAGTACCTTGTCATCACAATGCTCCATGACCCCTGTCATCCCAGTACTCCATGGACATTTTCAGCCCAATGCTCCACGACCTTCTCATCACAATGTGCCATGACCCCTGTTATCACAATGCTCCATGACCACTGTCATCACAACGCTCCATGAACCCTGACAACACAATGATCCGGGACTCTTGTCATTAAAATGCTCCATGACCATTGTCATCACAATGATCCATGTGCTTGTCATCCCAATGCTCCATGACCCCTGTAATCACAATGCTCCGTGATGCTTCTCATCACAGTGCTCCATGAACCTTGTCATCATAATGCTCCTTGCCTTTGTCAACAAAATGGTACATAATCTTGTCATCACAATTCTCCATGCGCTTGTCATCACAATCCTCCATGACCATTGGGATCACATTGCTTCATGCCCTTGCCATCTCTCTCTTTCCTTTCTGGATTTTACAGATATTCGGATGTCCCTTTTGACCGGTGGTAAGTGACAATTCTTTGTAGTGTGGATTTGTATTGCGCGCTTGCTTGATTGGCCAAAAAGGGCGTATGCGTTTTCTTCTGAATATATTCAGGAGAAAAGGCATACGCCCTTTTTGGCCAAGTGCATCTCTGTCCAAGTTGGGATGCTTTTCCTGTGCTTTAAAGGCGATTCCAATTTACCTCTTGAAATATGTTTTGTGCAATTCTGCCTCATTTTCAAGTCCGCTTCATTGCCTTCCCTCAACAGATTTTTGGAAGAGAGTAGTCCTTTATAAGTCTGCAGGTTTGTGAAATGCTGTGCCCCTGAGCTCCAATTTTCAAATCCCATCTTTGTGAGCTGGCCGCAAATCCACAATTTTGCTTCAGGACCTATACTGGTTCCAGGGGTCGCTATATTGGTTCCCTGTGGGTGGTTGAGGCTTTGGTTAATTCTTCTTCCTGCCGGGAACTTAGAGTGACATGTGCCCCTCCAAATGCCTACATCTACTCTCTGATTGGTTCTCCCTCTTCCCTTTCATCCTCTGCACAATTAGCAAACTGTGCGAACCAGGAGGTTATAGGGGCTGACTCTCCTAAGTTGGGAGATTGATAGTAAAGCAGTTGGAATGCCAAAGTGGAGCACAAGGAGAGGAAAAATTAGGAGAGTTTTAGAAACCTTTCGCCATCACAGGGTGTCCATTTTCTAGGTTTCCCATACATGTTATAATTGTAGTGATATACCCTTCTACCTGGAGATTTGGGACACATGGAATGGTGGCATGCATTACTACTTTAAAAGGTCTGCATTTTCTCTCCCAATCTCACCAGTCCTCTCAGTCCCAAGTGTCCAGCCTTATGTCTCATCCAGCTGTCTTTGCAGATAGGGTCATTCCAGGTTTCATCAGAAACCCTGAAGGAATTGTGTAAGAATTTCGCTGTTTTTTTGGGTTTTTTTGAAATTCATTTTTATAATGGGGTTGAGCTGATTTTCACTGACGTGTTTATGCCAGTCTAGACACAATTGATTCCCTTACGGAGACATATCAATACATAGGTTTTAAGATTCTTAGTAGTCAGATATATTCCTCTGTGGGGCATAGGGGTGTTGAGTCCCGTTCACTGAGGATGGTGTAGGTCTTGTCTATTCTGTATTTGGTTTATGGAATGGTACCTGTGCTAATATCAAACTCTGGTTTTATGCATCACCCCACCTCTCCTTTCCCCTGAAGCAGGCATAAGAGATTTTTGCTAAATGTGAGACTCTGTTCTCTTTCCTAATTCAGTTCATGTGTTGTGATATTGACATTCCCTCTATAAGTGATATCTTATGATAAGATTCTTTTTCTGTGTGACTAATTTCCCTTAAAATCATCATACCTAAATCCACTCTTTATGCTTCTACTGGCCTTATATACATTGATTTCACGTCTGAGTGATATTCCGTTGTACAAAATTACCACAAGTTCTTTATGCATTTCTCTTTTTCCTGGGATATTTTAGGTGTACCAAAGTTGAGGTTCTTGTATGCAGAGCAGCCCTAAACTTTGGGGTGCCTGTGTCTTATTGACATTTAGTCTTCCCAAGTTATATGTCCATGAGTTGAAGTCCCCTTGCTCCGGGGCTTTGTATTTTAGATGTTTTAAAAACAGCATACACTTCTTCAGAGTGGCTCTTGGATATTTATACCCCACCCATCAGCGTGACTAGGCTCCCTGTTTTCCATGGCCTCTCCTGCATTTCTGGTTTGTACACATTTTTTGGATGGCCTTTCTGAGCAGTGGAAATTGAGACTTCTTTGTTGTGCGGATTTGCATTTCCCTCTTGCTTGGTTGGCCAAAAACTCTGCATGTGTTTTTTTCCTGAAGATATTCACGAAAAAAACGCATACACCCTTTTGCCCAACCGCATCATTTTAGAAATTCTGCTGCTTTTCATATGCTTTAAATGTGAGTACAATCTACCTTTTGAAATCTGTTTCCTGCAATTCTGCCTCTCATTCAGATCCTCTTCGTTACCTTACCTGAATATATTTTTGGACGTTGGTTATCATTTATATCTTTGCAGGTCTTTGAATTGTCTGCTCCTGAGCTCCATTTTGCAACTCGCTTTTTTTGTGAGCTGGCCGCCAAACATTTGGATTACTTCTGGCCCTATTCTGGTTCTGGGGAGGCAGGCTGAGCCTTTGGTTAATTCTTCTTCCTAATGGGAAATTAGAGTGACATGTGCCTGTCAAAAGTCCTACAGCTAATCTCTCATTGTTTCCCCCTCTTCCCATTTATCCTCTGCACAAATTGCAAACTGTGTGAAACAGGAGGTTAAAGGTGCTGATTCTCCAAGTGGGGAGATTGTTAGTAATGTGGCTGGAATGGCGAACCCCAGCACCAGGAGATCAAAAATGAGGTGCATTTTAGACACCTTTCCTGAGCACACGGTGTACATTCATCTCGGTTTCCCAGGCATGTTTTCGCTCTCAGAAGATTCCTTTGAACCTGCAGATTTGGGACCCATGGAATGGGTACCAGGCAGTATTACTTTAAAAGGTCTGCATTTCCTCACCCAGCCTCTCTAACATCTCTTAGCGTGCATAGATTCCAGCCTTATATAATCATCCTGCTGTGGGTCTACAGGTGTTCAATCCATGTTACATCATAGCCCTTCAACAAAAGTTGTAAGAATTTTTGTCTGTCTCACTGTTTTTATAAATAGTTTTAAATTTATTTTTATATTGGTTACAGCTGATTTTCAAAGCTCTGTTTTTTGCTGCTGTACATCCACTTGATTCATGTACTGTGAGACAACAATAACTTCTTTTTCAGATGCTTACCAGTCATATGTATTATTTTCCAGTAACTTGAGTGGGCTGAGTGCAGTTCTTTGAGGTACCGTGTAGGCCTTGTCAGTTATTCAATTTGGTACTTGGAATGGTATCTTTGCTAATTTCAACCTCCTGGATAATACCTCACCATTCCCCACCTTTCCCATTTAGCAGCCTTATGTCTATTTTCTACATATTTGACTATGTTTCTGTTTTGTAATTTATTTCATGTGTAGCCATTTTTGATTCCACCTTTAAGTGACATCTTATGATATGTGTCTTTTTCTTTCTGACATATGTCACTTAGAATGATCGTATGTAACTCCTCCAGAGTTGTTACAACTGGCCTTATTTCATTGATTTCTGGATGAGTAATATTCCACTCTACATAAGTACCCCATCTCTTTTATCCACTTTATCCTTCCAGGGACATTTAGGTTATATCCAAGTTGAGGCCCTTTTTAACAGAGAGGTGGTAAACGTTCGGGTGCCTGTTTTCTGTCGATTTTTGTTTTTCCCAAGGTACACGCCCATGAGTGCAAGTGCCCTATGCTCTGTAGCTCATTTTTTAGATGTTTTAGCAAACACAATACACTTCTCCAGAGTGGCCATTGGCAAATTACATTTCCACTATCAGCCTCACAGGGCTCCCTTTTCTCCTCGCCCTGTCCTGCATTTCTGGTGTTTACACTTTATGTGGATGGCCCTTCTGACTGATGTGAAGTGATACATTTTGTGATATTGATTTCCAGTGCCCACCTGTTTGGTTGGATAAAAAGTGTGTATGGCCTTTACTTGAATATATTCAGAAAAAAATGCATACACCCTTTTTGGCCAACTGCATCATTGGCGATGTTCAGCCCCTTTTCTTGTGCTTTAATGGGGAGTCCTTTCTACCTCTTCAAATCTGTTTCCTGCCAATCTCCCTTGCTTACAATTCCTTTTCTGTGACTTACCTCAAGACATTTTTCGACGATAGATATTTTCAACTCTGCAGTTTCATGAATTTTAGTGCCCCTGAGTTCCATTTTTCAACTTGTGTTTTTGGAAACTGGACACAAAACAGCGGGATTTCCTCTAGCCCTATTCTGTTTCCATGGGAAATTCTAGCCTTTGATGAATTTGTCTTCTGGATTGGAAATTAGAGTGGCATGTGCCTGTCCGAACACCTAAGACTTGTCTCTAAATTTTTCTCATCCTTCCGCTTCATCCTCTGGACAAATTCCAAACTGTGTGCAACAGGATGTTGACGGTGCTGATATCCCCAAGTGAGGAGATTGTTAGGAAAGATGCTGGAGGGTTGAACCCGAGCACCAGGCGATGAGGAGATGAGGTGCCTTTTCCAAACTCTTTCCGATCAAACGGTGTACCATCCTCTAGGTGTGACAGGCATGTTTTAGCTGTAGGAAGGGTCCCGTGCATGTAAGGAGAACACCAGGGATTTTTCCAATTCAGTGCCTCCCCGAACCCCAAACTGGGGAATTTTTAAGCTACGGCTACACGTATGTCCTTTAAGGGCCTTGGGAAATAGGCAGAGCCCAAACTTTAGATGACTGAAATCTTCAGGGTCAGAAGCGCTCACCATCGGCCTTGCTTAGGTTACATTTTATCTGTCATTGATAGATGATGTCAATAAAAATATCTATTCTTTTTCAGATTATTTCCCCTTATAGGTTATTGCAAAATATTCAGTGTAGTTCCCTGTGCTATACAGTAGTTCATTGTTGATGATCTATTTTATACATAGCAGTGTGTATGTGTTAATCCCAAACTGTTAATTTATCCCTTCTCTTACCTTTCCCCTTTGGTAATAATAAATTATAAGGTTTTATACTTCTCAGAAATGGGGGAGCTGAAAGAGAGGTATCATTTTCAATGGAAAAGCATTCAAAACAAGATTGAAGCTTCAGCCAAGAGTATTCGATGTACATCCATGGAAATAAATCACTTCATTTCTCTAATGTTGACCTGACAAATAAGACAGACGTCTTCACTGAACTTGCTTATAGGAAAGTGATGGAAATATCAAATGTAAGTCTTAGAAACATCTTATTTTACCCGAGCATTATACACTGCTCTCTGTTAACTACAGTTTGGCTCACACATCTGTTCATTGAAGTTACAATGTTCTCAATTTCTGTTACTGATCCTCCAGAGTGGACCCCAACAGGAGTCCCCGTGCCCAGTGTCATTGGAGCCAACAGATCAAGACTGAGTTTGGTTCAGAAGCAAAGGAAACAGTATTTTGAAAACAGAATGGAGAGGTGAGAGCGTGCACTCCCCCATGGGCTGTGGGCTGGGCTGCTGTGTAGGGTCCCCGGCAGCGTCAGTGGGAGGGAGGTGATGGAGCTCTCGAGGGCTGCATTGGCTGCAGCTCAGGCTCTATGCCGCGGAGTCTGCATGGGACCCCGCTAGCTGAGGTGTCGACCCAGCCATTCTGCACTAGGAAATCGGGTCTGAAGTGCCGGGTGTGGGACCTCTGCATGCGGAACCCTAGGAGCACGTGAAATTAGACAAAGCACAAAGGAAAAACAGGTTAGACTTTATTTTATTGCCCAGATTCTCTTTTTATCTCCCAGGAATTTTTAATGAACGTTGCCGGAGACGAACACCTCCTCTGCTTTTTGTTCCGTTCCTTATTCTTGGGGTGTTGAGGGTGCAGACCCCTCTTTTGTAACTGCTTCATGCTGTGGTGGGAGCCCTGATACATGTGGGGAGGGGCAAAACGTCTCCCCACCAGCCTCCTGGTGAGGTTGATTGTCCCAAGGCCTCCTGCCTCACTTCTCGTCCGCCTGAGCACCAGCATTGGAAGTGTTACAGATTCTAATGACCTTTAAGGGTCCAGGAAAGAGAGGCGCAGAGATGCTGCGGTGGCAGGTTTCACCCCACCCCACATATGTTCGGCGACCTTAGGCTGACAGTTTTTGCCAGACTAGATGCTCTGACCAGTAGTCTGTGCTTTCTTTAATTAGGTCCCTGAATTAATGTACAAACAGCACCATGTGTCAGAGCCCTGCCCGCGCAACTCCCAGACAGTCCAGGGTCAGTGGTGATCCAGGACCATGACGTCCACTGAGTCAACGGCCTTTAGAAGTAGCCAGCAGTCCAGCCGGTCATATTGGCCACCATCACCGCGGTGTCTGTAGGGTTTTCTATGGTGAAAGCGTGATATACGTTTCCCCGGCCAAGCTTATTAGCTCCCCTCTGGGTGCAGTAAGTCCTGCAAGCAGTAGTCTGCTCTTTCGGGGCACAGTCTTGTCGTTTTCTGAGAGAAACTCCAGGTCAAGTGATGGTCACACGAGTCATCTTGGGGGCCCGTTGCTCCCGTTTATCTCTCTGGAGGTTGGAGTTGGAGGGCCTCCTCACTCGAGGTCAGTGTGTCCACAGAGCGACCCCTGCAACTTCAGGGCATGATGGGTGGTTAGGATCACCACGAGGGGTCCTTTTCCCTTAGGAGGGAGCTGGCCTTGTGGGCTGCTGATTTCCAGCTTTTTAGATACCCCAGTATCCTGGCCTGATGAGTCGGTGGGCAAAGCCCTTGGTGACCATAGTTTATCATACCTGAAGGGCATTCTTGTGTTGCTCCATTTCAAGTGGTCCCAGTTTTTGCACTAAGGCTCCAAGGGCGATTAACCTTTGACCGGGTATGTAAAGGTCAAAGGGTTTAGCTAAATTAGGGAGTTCCTGGGCAAGGGTCTGTATTGACTGCTCTTTCCATTCTTGAAAGGCTGCTTCTGGATTCTATTCAAAAGGATCATCATCTTTTCGTGTCAGTGTTTCATGTAGAGGCCCAGCTATTAGACTGTAGTTAGGGATCCAGATGCAGAAAACCTTGGCCTCCCCAGGAACCCCTAAGCTGTCTTCTAGTTTTAGAAGAGGTAAGGCTGCAAATGGCTTCTTCCCTATCCTGGGATGCGTTTCTCCGAATATCTGTGAGAATGAAGCCCAGGCATGTCACCTTAGCCTGGGATATTTGAGCGTTTCTCTTGGACACCTTCTATCCTTTCTTGGCTAGGTAGTTCAGAGGCGTCTTTAGTAGGCCTGGCGATCAGAATGTCATCTGCATATTGAAGGAGGGTTCCCTTTTACAGAGGTTGAACTTTTAGGTCTTTAGAGGACATTTCCCCAATGATGGTGTGGGGATTTTTGAACCATTGGGGCAGGACGGCCCAGCATTATTGCTTTTGTTGCATGTTGTGTCCTGCCACTCACAAGCCAAAAATTCTTGTGACTCTGAGATGAATGGAATACAGAAGAAGGCATCATTGAAGTCTAATACAGAATGCCATGGCCTGGTGGAAGGTAGAATGACCAGCAGGGAGTAGGAAATAGGAGCTACTGGATGTATATCCTCGGTGGCTTCACTGACTGTCCTGATATCCTTTATCAGGTCTCCAGCAGCCCATGGGGCTCTCATGGTCAGGCCAATCCCAGGATATGGAGCTCACCTGGGCTGCACCCCTACCCCACAGCCCACGGGGCTCTCGTGGTCAAGTCCCTCCCAGGGTATGGAGCTCAACTCTGCAGCTACCCAGCCGCCCATGGGGCTCTCCTACTCAGGCCCTTCCCAGGATACGGAGCTCCCCTGGGCAGGTACCCCCGCAGGGCTGGACATACAGGAACTGTGCACA
This sequence comes from Hyperoodon ampullatus, assembly GCF_949752795.1. Taxonomy (NCBI): domain Eukaryota; kingdom Metazoa; phylum Chordata; class Mammalia; order Artiodactyla; family Ziphiidae; genus Hyperoodon; species Hyperoodon ampullatus. The sequence continues at coordinate 2,161,338 of NW_027640625.1, read as the reverse complement.
TAGCCCACCTTGCAGAGAACCCCCAGCTCACCTGTCGCTCACAGCTGACACAGAATACCTCAGAGCAGGACTTGAACTAACAAACAGCAGCTCTGACAGGTCTGTGACCATGGCTATCACTCTCTGCAGGCTCTTTCTGCCTGGTCTTCCAGACACTTCCACTGCAGCCAGGGCACCAGGCCTCTGTCTCCACCCACCATCACTCCTCTCCCTGACTCCTGGGTTCCTCTCATTAGGATAGTGTCTTCTTGAAGTTGTTTTCCACTCATGGACCAGATAAAATGATAAGAAAACAAGCCGCAGCTGCAGCCCCTTGTCTATCCTGACTCTCAAGAGCCCACACCTGTTCCTAGGGCCTGGCCCGTTTAGCAAGTTTCATTTTCTGCAACTGTGAGCCCCTGAGGGGTGAGGATTGGCTGATTTTGGTAGCCTGAAACTGCCTGCCAGCCCTCCACAGGTGTGCCTGGGTTGAGGGCAATATAAACAGCTCTCCAGTGAGCGACAGCCCTTGTAGCTGTGACTGACGCCATATTCTCTGCCCCGTAGGCAGTGCCGGGGCTGTGCTGGTGGGAGGGAGTGAGGGGCCGTGGCTTTGTGGGTGGCCAAGTGTGAGTGGGGCTCTGCTGGACTTTCTGCAGGAGTTGTCAGGCTGCCACCTGCTAAAGAAGAAGATGTGTCACCGATACCTGCCGCTGGAATTTCTCCCCAGGCAGAGGTGAGGAAGTAAAAAAGCAGTGGGGGCCGTGGCAGGAGGGGTATCTCAGGCAGGGAAATGGAAAGCTTCCAGAAGAGCATCTGGGGCCAGGACCATCCTGACTGGCCTGCAGGCACCAAGTTGGCCTGTGTGCTGTCGCTGGTGTGGCTCCACAGCCCTTCCTCTAAGCTTGCAAGTTCTTGTACATATTCAGGTGTTTTACCTGGAAAGGGTGGGAAGAGTTCAGCTGCCGCAGGACTGGGGCTAAGCTCACGTTTACTCACAGATGCCTTGGCTTGGTCCCCCAGCTTTGCAATGAGGACCCTCCTTGCTTGGGGGGTGGGCTGCTGGCTGTATGGGTGATGATTCCCCACCTATGACCAATTTCAGAATTGTTTACCGCTGGAGCAAGTTCCCTGATAGGGTTTTCCTCTGTATAACTGGTGGGTTCAGGTTTTTTTTCCTTTTTTGGTTCAAGTTAGATTTTATTCCTCTTTTATGTATTTATTGATATAAGCATGGAAATAATTCATTCATATAAATACATCTGTGTGAAGGGAAGAACTTTTTTCTGTTTTATTTTTAAATTTTATTTTTTTAAATTTTAAAATTTAATTTTATTTATATTTTTATACAGCAGGTTATTATTAGTTATGTATTTTATGCATATACATGTATACAGGTCAATCCCAATCTCTCAACATATGCCACCACCACCACCCCATGGCTTCCCACACTTGGTGTCCATACGTGTGTTCTCTACCTCTGTGTCTCTATTTCTTCCCTGCAAACCAGTTCATCTGTACCATTTTTCTAGGTTCCACGTATATGCATTAATATACAATATTTGTTTTTCTCTTTCTGACTTACTTCATTCTGTATGACAGTCTCTAGATCCATCGACGTCTCTACAAATGACCCAGTTTCATTCCTTCTTATGGCTGAGTAATATTACATTTTATATATGTACCACATCTTTATCCATTCGTCTGTCTGTGGGTATTTAGGTTGCTTCCATTACCTGGCTATCGTAAATAGTGCTGAAATGAGCATTGTGGTGAATGTGCCTTTTTGATTTATGGTTTTCTCTGGGTATATGCCCAGAAGTGGGATTGCTGGATCATATGGTAATTCTATTTCTAGTTTTTTTAAGGAAACTCCATACTGTTCTCCATCGTGACTGTATCAATTTACATTTCCACCACTAGTGGAAGAGGGATCCTTTTGTCCACACCCTCCCCAGAATTTGTTGTTTGTAGATTTTCTGATGATGCCGATTCTAACAGGTGTGAGGTGATACCTCATTGTAGTTTTGATTTGCATTTCTCTAATAATTAGTGATGTTGAGCAGCTTTTCATGTTGGTCTTGGCCATCTCTGTGTCTTCTTTGAAGAAACGTGTCTTTAGATCTTCTGCCCAATTTTGTATTGGGTTGTTTGTTTTTTTAATATTAAGCTGCATGAGCTCTTTATATATATTGGAGATTAAACCTTTGTCCATTGATTCGTTTGCAAATATTTTCGCCCATTCTGAGGGATGCTTTTTGCCATTCCCGTTTTCTTAACAAAAAAAGAAAGAAAGAAAAAGAAGCAGAACACTAATGTGTGTACAATATCCCTTTTGAAACTGTCGTTTTGAAATATGGACGTCCTTTGAATTTTTTGGTCGATATATGAACCCAGGATTTGTTTTCAGGGCAGGTGTCATTTACAGGCCTGCAATGATTTTGAATATCAACTGACCATTAGCGCTGGGATTAAAGCTGCTGTTTTGTGACACGGCCACAATGTGGCAGTAGTTCTCCCTTACCAAATCTGGTTACTGGGGCAACAGAGCGTCAATGGAAGTCGTGTTCTAGATTGGAATGTAGAATGGAATGTACCAGGAGAAAGCCCCTCAAGTTTGTCTCACTACTTCTTGTTCGTGTTTTTAATTTAATTTTTTATTTCTTATTACAGCAAATTTGATTACAATGTTTGGCTTGTTGTAGGTGTGGAAGATGTGGTTCTTTTACACATATACATATGTCTGTTCTTCCTGGGATCCTTTTCCCATGTACCTTATGACAGAATGTTGAGTAGTCTTCTCTTGGTATTCTGTAGGTCTTTGTTGATTATATATGTCACCTGTGTTTGTATATGTCTGTTAACCCCAATATCATAATGAAACCAATCCTCACACCTTTTCATTGGTGAACCATAAGTTTGTTGAATGAATCTGTGATAGCCCTTCTCCGTGGAAATATCTGCCCTGGTATCCATTTTTCGGTCACACCTATAAGAGATATGATATGATATGTAGCTTTAACTTTCTGACTTACTACAAGTAACGTGATTACCTCTAGACACACCTACGGTGCTGCAAATGGCATTGTGTCCTTTTATTCCTTGGCTTCTATTCTGCCTTAGCGAGGTCCATTTTCAACAATGTGATTCCCTGAGTGCTGAGGATTAGCTGACCTGGGTAGCCTGACCCTGCCGGCCGGCCCTCCCCAGGTGTGCCTGGGTTGAGGTCAATATAAACAGCGCTGCAGGCAGCAATAGCCCCTGAAGCTGTGCCTGACTCCATATTCTCTGCCCCGTCAGCAGTCTCGGGGCTGTGCTGGTGGGAGGGAGTGAGGGGCCACGGCTATGTGGGTGGCCCGGTGTGAGTGGGTCTCTGCTGGACTTTCTGCAGGAGTTGCCAGGCTGCCACCTGTAAAGAAGAGGATGTGTCACCCATACCTTCCGCTGGAATTTCTCTCCGGACATAGGTGAGGAAGGAAAAAAGCAGTGGGTGCCGGGACAGGAGGGGTATCTCAGGCAGGGCAATGGAAACCTTCCAGAAGAGCGCCCAGGGCCAGGACCATCCTGACTGGCCTGCAGGCACCAAGTTGGCCTGCGTGCTGTCGCTGGTGTGGCTCCACGGCCCTTCCTCTAGGCTCTCAAGCCCTTGTACGTATTCAGGTGTTTTACCTGGGAAGGGTGGGAAAAGTTCAACAGCAGCTGGCGTGGGGCTCAGCTCACCGTTACTCACAGATGCCTCGGCATGGACCCCAGCTTTGAAATGAGGACGCTCCTTGCGTAGGAGTGGGATGCTGGCTCTATGGGAGATGATTCCCCACCTCTGACCAATTTCAGAATTGTTTACCGCTGGAGCAAGTGCCCTGATAGGGTTTTCCTCTGTCTAACTCGTGGGTTCAGGTTTTTTTTTTTTCTTTTTTGGTTCAAGTTAGATTTTATTCCTCTTTTATGTATTTATAGATATAAGCATGGAAATAATTCATTCATATAAATACATCTGTGTGAAGGGAAGAACTTTTTTCTGTTTTATTTTTAAATTTTATTTTTAAAAATTTTGAAATTCAATTTTATTTATTTTTTTACACAGCAGGTTATTATTAGTTATGTATTTTATGCATATACATGTATACAGGTCAATCCCAATCTCCCAACTCATCCCAACACCACCTCCCCATGGCTTCCCACAGTTGGTGTCCATACGTGTGTTCTCTACCTCTGTGTCTCTATTTCTTCCCTGCAAAGCAGTTCATCTGTACCACTTTTCTAGGTTCCACGTATATGCATTAATATACAATATTTGTTTGTCTCTTTCTGACTTACTTCATTCTGTATGACAGTCTCTAGATCCATCGACGTCTCTACAAATGACCCAGTTTCATTCCTTCTTATGGCTGAGTAATATTCCATTTTATATATGTACCACATCTTTATCCATTCGTCTGTCTGTGGGTATTTAGGTTGCTTCCATTACCTGGCTATCGTAAATAGTGCTGAAATGAGCATTGTGGTGCATGTGCCTTTTTGATTTATGGTTTTCTCTGGGTATATGCCCAGAAGTGGGATTGCTGGATCATATGGTAATTCTATTTCTAGTTTTTTTAAGGAAACTCCATACTGTTCTCCATCGTGACTGTATCAATTTACATTTCCACCACTAGTGGAAGAGGGATCCTTTTGTCCACACCCTCCCCAGAATTCGTTGTTTGTAGATTTTCTGATGATGCCGATTCTAGCAGGTGTGAGGTGATACCTCATTGTAGTTTTGATTTGCATTTCTCTAATAATTAGTGATGTTGAGCAGCTTTTCATGTGCGTCTTGGCCATCTGTGTGTCTTCTTTGAAGAAATGTCTCTTTAGATCTTCGGCCCATTTTTGTATTGGGTTGTTTGTTGTTTTAATATTAAGCTGCATGAGCTCTTTATATATATTGGAGATTAAACCTTTGTCCATTGATTCGTTTGCAAATATTTTCGCCCATTCTGAGGGATGCTTTTTGCCATTCCCGTTTTTTTAACAAAAAAAGAAAGAAAGAAAAAGAAGCAGAAGACTAATGTGTGTAAAATATGCCTTTGGAAACTGTCGTTTTGAAATATGGACGTCCTTTGAATTTTTTGGTCGATATATGAACCCAGGATTTGTTTTCAGGGCAGGTGTCATTTACAGGCCTGCAATGATTTTGAATATCAACTGACCATTAGCGCTGGGATTAAAGCTGCTGTTGTGTGAAATGGCCACAAGGTGGCAGCAGTTCTCCCTTACCAAATCTGGTGTCAGGGGCAACAGAGCCTCAATGGAAGTCGTGTTCTAGATTGGAATTTAGAATGGAATGTGCCAGGAGAAAGCCCCTCAAGTTTGTCTCACTACTTCTTGTTCGTGTTTTTAATTTAATTTTTTATTTTTTATTACAGCAAATTTGATTACAATGTTTGGCTTGTTGTAGGTGTGGAAGATGTGGTTCTTTTACACATACACATATGTCTGTTCTTCCTGGGATCCTTTTCCCATGTACCTTATGACAGAATGTTGAGTAGTCTTCTCTTGGTATTCTGTAGGTCTTTGGTGATTCTATATGTCACCTGTGTTTGTATATGTCTGTTAACCCCAATATCATAATGAAACCAATCCTCACACCTTTCCATTGGTGAACCATAAGTTTGTTGAATGAATCTGTGATTGCCCTTCTCCATGGAAATATCTGCCCTGGTATCCATTTTTTGGTCACACCTATAAGAGATATGATACGATATGTGTCTTTCACTTTCTGACTTACTACAAGTCACGTGATTACCTCTAGACACACCTACGGTGCTGCAAATGGCATTGTTTCCTTTTATTCCTTGGCTTCTATTCTGCGTTAGCGAGGTCCATTTTCAACAATGTGATTCCCTGAGGGCTGAGGATTAGCTGACCTGGGTAGCCTGACCCTGCCGGCCGTCCCTCCCCTGGTGTGCCTGGGTTGAGGTCAATATAAACAGCGCTGCAGGCAGCAATAGCCCCTGAAGCTGTGCCTGACTCCATATTCTCTGCCCCGTCAGCAGTCTCGGGGCTGTGCTGGTGGGAGGGAGTGAGGGGCCACGGCTTTGTGGGTGGCCCGGTGTGAGTGGGTCTCTGCTGGACTTTCTGCAGGAGATGCCAGGCTTCCACCTGTAAAGAAGAGGATGTGTCACCCATACATTCCGCTGGAATTTCTCACCGGACAGAGGTGAGGAAGGAAAAAAGCAGTGTGGGCCGGGACAGGAGGGGTATCTCAGGCAGGGCAATGGAAAGTTTTCAGAAGAGCGCCCAGGTGCAGGACCATCCTGGCTGGCCTGCAGGCACCAAGTTTTCCTGCGTGCTGTCGCTGGTGTGGCTCCACGGCCCTTCCTCTAGGCTTTCAAGCCCTTGTACATATTCAGGTGTTTTACCTGGGAAGGGTGGGAAAAGTTCAGCAGCAGCTGGCCTCGGGCTCAGCTCACGGTTACTCACAGATGCCTCGGGCCCCTTCACTGAGGAAAGTGTAAGTCTTGTCTATTCCATAGTTGGTTTTTGGAACGGTACCTGTGCTTATATCAAACTCTGCTTTTATGCATCACCCCACGTCTCCTTCCCCCTTAAGCAGGCATAACAGTGTTTTCTAAATGTGATACACTGTTCTCTTTCCTAACTCAGTTCAAGTGTAGCCATGTTTTCAGGATCTTCATAAGTGATATCTTATGATAAGTTTCTTTTTCTGTGTGACTTATTTCACTTAGAATCATCGTACCTGAATCCACCCATTTTGCTATTACTGGTCTTATGACATTGATTTCATGGCTGAAGGTTATTCTATCGTACCTAAGTACCACAATTTTTTGAATCATTTTTATATTTCCTGGGATATTTAAGGTGTACCCAAGTTGAGGTCCTTGTAAGCACTGCAGCCATAAATTTTGGGGTGGCTCTGTCTTATTGATTCTCAGTTTTCCCAATGTATATTCCCTAGACTGGAAGTGCCCTTGGCTCTGTAGCTCTGTTGTTTACTTGTTTTAGGGATCACAATGCACTCCTCCAGATAGGCAGTTGGCAATTTACATCCCGCCCATCAGCATAACAAGGCTCCCTGTTCTCCAGGGCCTGTCTTACCTTTCTGGTTTTTACACATTTTGTGGATGTCCCTTTTGACCGGTGGGAAGTGATACTTCTTTGTAGTGCAGATTAGCATTGCCTGCTTGCTTGCTTGGCCCAAAAGGGTGTATGCGTTTTCTCCTGAATATATTCAGGAGAAAACGCATACGCCCTTTTTGGACAAGTGCATCATTGTCGAAGTTGTGCCCCTCTTCCTGTGCTTTAAAGGCGATTCCAACGTACCTCTTGAAATCTATTTCCTGCTATTCTGCCTCGCTTTAAAGTCTGCCTCGTTGCCTTCCCTTAACACATTTTGGACGATAGTTGTCCTTTATTACTCTGCCATTTTGTGAATTGCTGTGCCCTTGAGCTCCATTTTTCAACTCGTTTTTTGTGAGCTGACCGCAAGTCCAAAATTTTGGTTCAGGACCTATGCTGTTTCCCGTTGGGGAGCTGAGACTTTGGTTAATTCTTCTTCCTGCTGGAAAGTTAGAGTGATATGTGCCCGTCTAAATGCCTAACAGCTACTCTCTCACTGGTTCTCCCTCTTCCCTTTCATCCTCTGCCTAATTGGAAACCTGTGCGAACCAGGAGGTTAAATGGGCTGTGTCTCCAAGTTGGGAGATTGATAGTAAAGCACATGGAAAGTCAAACCGGAGCACCAGGAGAGGGACTATTCGTTGAGTTTTAGAAACCTTTCGTATTCACAGTGTGTCCGTTCTCTAGGTTTCCCGTACATGTTATAGCGGTAGTAATATTCCCTTCAACCTGGAGAGTTGGGACCCATGGAATGGGTGCCAGGCATTATTGCTTTAAAGGGTCTGCATTTGCTCACAGAATCTCACCAATCCTCTCAGTACCAAGTGTCCAGCTTTATGCCACATCCAGCTGTCGTTGTAGATAGGGTCATTCCAGGTTTCATCAGAGACCCTGCAGGAATTGTAAAGAATTTACAAGTTTTTTTGGTTTGTTTTTGAAATTCCTTTTTATAGTGGGTTTGAGCTGATTCTCGCTGCCATGTTTATGCCAGTCTAGACACACTTGATTCCCTTACGGAGACATATCAATACATAGGTTTTAAGATTCTTACTAGTCAGATATATTCCTCTGCGGGAAATATGGGGTTTTGAGTCCCTTTCAATGAGGAAGGTATAGGTCTTGTCTATTCCATAGTTGGTTTTTGGAGCGGTACCTGTGCTTATATCAAACTCTGGTTTTATGCATCACCCCACCTCTCCTTCCCCCTTAAGCAGGCATAAGAGTGTTTTCTAAATGTGAGACACTGTTCTCTTTCCTAACTCAGTTCAAGTGTAGCCATGTTTACAGGATCTTCATAAGTGATATCTTATGATAAGTTTCTTTTTCTGTGTGACTTATTTCACTTAGAATCATCGTACCTGAATCCACCCATTTTGCTGCTACTGGTCTTATGACATTGATTTCATGGCTGAGGGATATTCCATCGTACGTAAGTACCACAATTTTTTGAACCATTTTTATATTTCCTGGGATATTTAAGGTGTACCCAAGTTGAGGTCCTTGAAAGCAGTGCAGCCCTAAATTTTGGGGTGGCTCTGTCTTATTGATTTTCAGTTTTCCCAAGGTATATTCCCTAGACTGGAAGTGCCCTTGGCTCTGTAGCTCTGTTCTTTACTTGTTTTAGGGAACACAATACACTTCTCCAGAGAGGCAGTTGGCAATTTACATCCCGCCCATCAGCATAACAAGGCTCCCTGTTCTCCAGGGCCTGTCTTGCCTTTCTGGTTTTTACACATTTTGTGGATGTCCCTTCTGACCGGTGGGAAGTGATACTTCTTTGTAGTGCAGATTTGCATTGCCCGCTTGCTTGCTTGGCCAAAAAGGGCGTATGCGTTTTCTCCTGAATATATTCAGGAGAAAAGGCATACGCTCTTTTTGGCCAAGTGCATCATTCTCGAAGTTGTGCCCCTCTTCCTGTGCTTTAAATGCGATTCCAACGTACCTCTTGAAATATGTTTCCTGCTATTCTGCCTCGCTTTCAAGTCCGCCTCGTTGCCTTCCTTCAACAGATTTTTGGACGATAGTTGTCCTTTGTTACTCAGCCAGTTTGTGAATTGCTGTGCCCCTGAGCTACATTTTTCAACTCGTTTTTGGTGAGTTGACCGCAAGTCCAAAAATTTTGGTTCAGGACCTATGCTGGTACCCGGTGGGTGGCTTAGACCTTGGTCAATTCTTCTTCCTGCCGGGAAATTACAGTGATATGTGCCCGTTTAAATGCCTAACAGCTACTCTCTCATTGGTTCTCCCTCTTCCCTTTCATCCTCTGCCAAATTGGCAACCTGTGCGAACCAGGAGGTTAAAGGGGCTGTCTCTCCAAGTTGGGAGGTTGATAGTAAAGCAGATGGAAAGTCAAACCGGAGCACCAGGAGAGGGACTATTCGTTGAGTTTTAGAAACCTTTCGTATTCACAGTGTGTCCGTTCTCTAGGTTTCCCGTACATGTTATTGCTGTAGTAATATTCCCTTCAACCTGGAGAGTTGGGACCCATGGAATGGGTGCCATGCATTATTGCTTTAAAGGGTCTGCATTTGCTCTCCCAATCTCACCAGTCGTGTCAGTCCCAAGTGACCCTCCTTATGCCACATCCAGCTGTCATTGTAGATAGGGTCATTCCAGGTTTCATCAGAGACCCTGAAGAAATTGTAAAGAATTTCCCAGTTTTCTTGTTTTGTTTGTGAAATTCCTTTTTATAGTGGGTTTGAGCTGATTCTCGCTGCCATGTTTATGCCAGTCTAGACACACTTGATTCCCTTACGGAGACATATCAATACATAGGTTTTAAGATTCTTACTAGTCAGATATTTTCCTCTGCGGGAAATATGGGGTTTTGAGTCCCTTTCGCTGAGGACGGTGTAGGTCTTGTCTATTCCATAGTTGGTTTTTGGAACGGTACCTGTGCTTATATCAAACTCTGGTTTTATGCATCACCTAACCTCTCCTTCCCCCTTAAGCAGGCATAAGAGTGTTTTCTAAATGTGAGACACTGTTCTCTTTCCTAACTCAGTTCAAGTGTAGCCATGTTTACAGGATCTTCATAAGTGATATCTTATGATAAGTTTCTTTTTCTGTGTGACTTATTTCACTTAGAATCATCGTACCTGAATCCACCCATTTTGCTGCTACTGGTCTTATGACATTGATTTCATGGCTGAGGGACATTCCATCGTACATAAGTACCACAATTTTTTGAACCATTTTTATATTTCCTGGGATATTTAAGGTGTAACCAAGTTGAGGTCCTTGTAAGCAGTGCAGCCCTAAATTTTGGAGTGGCTCTGTCTTTTTGATTTTCAGGTTTCCCAAGGTATATTCCCTAGACTGGAAGTGCCCTTGGCTCTGTAGCTCTGTCCTTTACTTGTTTTAGGGAACACAATGTACTCCTCCAGAGAGGCAGTTGGCAATTTACATCCCGCCCATCAGCATAACAAGGCTCCCTGTTCTCCAGGACCTGTCTTGCCTTTCTGGTTTTTACACATTTTGTGGATGTCCCTTTTGACCGGTGGGAAGTGATACTTCTTTGTAGTGCAGATTAGCATTGCCCGCTTGCTTGCTTGGCCAAAAAGGGCATATGCGTTTTCTCCTGAATATATTCAGGAGAAAACGCATACGCCCTTTTTGGCCAAGTGCATCAGTGTCGAAGATGTGCCCCTCTTCCTGTGCTTTAAAGGCAATTCCAAGGTACCTCTTGAAATCTGTTTCCTGCTATTCTGCCTCGCTTTCAAGTCCGCCTCGTTGCCTTCCCTCAACAGATTTTTGGATGATAATTGTCCATTATTACTCAGCCAGTTTGTGAATTGCTGAGCCCCTGAGCTCCATTTTTCAACTCGTTTTTTGTGAGCTGACCGCATGTCCAAAATTTTGGTTCAGGACCTACCCTGGTTCCCGGTGGGTGGCTGAGAATTTGGTTAATTCTTCTTCCTGCCGGGAATTTAGAGTGATATGTGCCCGTCCAAATGCCTAACAGCTACTCTCTCATTGGTTCTCCCTCTTCCCTTTCATCCTCTGCCAAATTGGCAACCTGTGCGAACAGGAGGTTAAAGGGGTTGTCTCTCCAATTTGGGAGGTTGATAGTAAAGCAGATGGAAAGTCAAACCGGAGCACCAGGAGAGGGACTCTTCGTTGAGTTTTAGAAACCTTTCGTATTCACAGTGTGTCCGTTCTCTAGGTTTCCCGTACATGTTATAGCTGTAGTAATATTCCCTTCAACCTGGAGAGTTGGGACCCATGGAATTGGTGCCAGGCATTTGTGCTTTAAAGGGTCTGCATTTGCTCACCCAATGTGACCGATCCTCTCAGTCCCAAGTGTCCAGCCTTATGCCACATCCAGCTGTCGTTGTAGATAGGGTCATTCCAGGTTTCATCAGAGACCCTGAAGGAATTGTAAAGAATATCCCAGTTTTTTTGTTTTGTTTTTGAAATTCCTTTTTATAGTGGGTGTGAGCTGATTCTCGCTGCCATGTTTATGCCAGTCTAGACACACTTGATTCCCTTACGGAGACATATCAATACATAGGTTTTAAGATTCTTACTAGTCAGATATATTCCTCTGCGGGAAATATGGGGTTTTGAATCCCTTTCACTGAGGAAGGTGTAGATCTTGTCTATTCCATAGTTGGTTTTTGGAACGGTACCTGTGCTTATATCAAACTCTGGTTTTATGCATCACCCCACCTCTCCTTCCCCCTTAAGCAGGCATAAGAGTGTTTTCTAAATGTGAGACTCTGTTCTCTTTCCTAACTCAGTTCAAATGTAGCCATGTTTACAGGATCTTCATAAGTGATATCTTATGATAAGTTTCTTTTTCTGTGTGACTTATTTCACTTAGAATCATCGTACCTGAATCCACCCATTTTGCTGCTACTGGTCTTATGACATTGATTTCATGGCTGAGGGATATTCCATCGTACGTAACTACCACAATTTTTGAACCATTTTTATATTTCCTGGAATATTTAAGGTGTACCCAAGTTGAGGTCCTTGTAAGCAGTGCAGCCCTAAATTTTGGGGTGGCTCTGTCTTATTGATTTTCAGGTTTCCCAAGGTATATTCCCTAGACTGGAAGTGCCCTTGGCTCTGTAGCTCTGTTCTTTACTTGTTTTAGGGAACACAATGCACTCCTCCAGAGAGGCAGTTGGCAATTTACATCCCGCCCATCTGCATAACAAGGCTCCCTGTTCTCCAGGGCCTGTCTTGCCTTTCTGGTTTTTACACATTTTGTGGATGTCCCTTTTGACCGGTGGGAAGTGATACTTCTTTGTAGTGCAGATTTGCATTGCCCGCTTGCTTGCTTGGCCAAAAAGGGCGTATGCGTTTTCTCCTGAATATATTCAGGAGAAAACGCATACGCACTTTTTGGTCAAGTGCTTCATTGTCCAAGTTGTGCCCCTCTTCCTGTGCTTTAAAGGCGATTCCAACGTACCTCTTGAAATCTGTTTCCTGCTATTCTGCCTCGCTTTCAAATCCGCCTCGTTGCCTTCCCTTAACAGATTTTTGGATGATAGTTGTCCTTTATTACTCTGCCAGTTTGTGAATTGCTGTGGCCTTGAGCTCCATTACTCAACTAGTTTTTTGTGAGCTGACCGCATGTCCAAAATTTTGGTTCTGGACATATGCTGGTTGCCAGTGGGGGGCTGAGACTTTGGTTAATTCTTCTTCCTGCCGGGAAATTAGAGTGATATATGCCCGTCCAAATGCCTAACAGCTACTCTCTCATTGGTTCTCCCTTATCCCTTTCATCCTCTGCCAAATTGGCAACCTGTGAGAACCAGGAGGTTAAAGGGGCTGTCTCTCCAAGTTGGGAGGTTGATAGTAAAGCAGATGGAAAGTCAAACCGGAGCACCAGGAGAGGGACTATTCGTTGAGTTTTAGAAATTGTTTGTATTCACAGTGTGTCCGTTCTCTAGGTTTCCCGTACATGTTATAGCTGTAGTAATATTCCCTTCAACCTGGAGAGATGGGACCCATGGAATGGGTGCCATGCATTATTGCTTTAAATGGTCTGCATTTGCTCACCCAATCTCACCAATCATCTCAGTCACAAGTGTCCCTCCTTATGCCACATCCAGCTGTCGTTGTAGATAGGGTCATTCCAGGTTTTATCATAGAACCTGAAGGAATTGTAAAGAATTTCCCAGTTTTTTTGTTTTGTTTTTGAAATTCCTTTTTATAGTGGGTTTCAGCTGATTCTCGCTGCCATGTTTATGCCAGTCTAGACACACTTGATTCCCTTACGGAGACATATCAATACATAGGTTTTAAGATTCTTACTAGTCAGATATATTCCTCTGCGGGAAATATGGGGTTTTGAGTCCCTTTCACTGAGGAAGGTGTAGGTCTTGTCTATTCCATAGTTGGTTTTTGGAACGGTACCTGTGCTTATATCAAACTCTGGTTTTATGCATCGCCCCACCTCTCCTTCCCCCTTAAGCAGGCATAAGTGTGTTTTCTAAATGTGAGACACTGTTCTCTTTCCTAACTCAGTTCAAGTGTAGCCATGTTTACAGGATCTTCATAAGTGATATCTTATGATAAGTTTCTTTTTCTGTGTGACTTATTTCACTTAGAATCATCGTACCTGAATCCACCCATTTTGCTGCTACTGGTCTTATGACATTGATTTCATGGCTGAGGGATATTCCATCGTATGTAAGTACCACAACTTTTTGAACCATTTTTATATTTCCTGGGATATTTATTTTGTACCCAAGTTGAGGTCCTTGTAAGCAGTGCAGCCCTAAATTTTGGGGTGGCTCTGTCTTATTGATTTTCAGTTTTCCCAAGGTATATTCCCTAGACTGGAAGTGCCCTTGGCTCTGTAGCTCTGTTCTTTACTTGTTTTAGGGAACACAATGTACTCCTCCAGAGAGGCAGTTGGCAATTTACATCCCGCCCATCAGCATAACAAGGCTCCCTGTTCTCCAGGGCCTGTCTTGCCTTTCTGGTTTTTACACATTTTGTGGATGTCCCTTTTGACCGGTGGGAAGTGATACTTCTTTGTAGTGCAGATTTGCATTGCCCACTTGCTTGCTTGGCCAAAAAGGGCGTATGCGTTTTCTCCTGAATATATTCAGGAGAAAACGCATACGCCCTTTTTGGCCAAGTGCATCATTGTCGAAGTTGTGCCCCTCTTCCTGTGCTTTAAAGGTGATTCCTACGTACCTCTTGAAATCTGTTTCCTGCTATTCTGCCTCGCTTTCAAGTCCGCCTAGTTACCTTCCCTCAACAGATTTTTGGACGATAGTTGTCCTTTATTACTCGGCCAGTTTGTGAATTGCTGTAGCCCTGAGCTCCATTTTTCAACTCGTTTTTGGTGAGCTGACCGCAAGTCCAAAATTTTGGTACAGGACCTATGCTGGTTCCCGGTGGGGGGCTGAGACTTTAGTTAATTCTTCTTCCTGCCGGGAAATTACAGTGATATGTGCCCGTTCAAATGCCTAACAGCTACTCTCTCATTGGTTCTCCCTCTTCCCTTTCATCCTCTGCCAAATTGGAATCCTGTGAGAACCAGGAGGTTAAAGGGGCTGTCTCTCCAAGTTGGGAGGTTGATAGTAAAGAAGATGGAAAGTCAAACCGGAGCACTAGGAGAGGGACTATTCGTTGAGTTTTAGAAACCTTTCGTATTCACAGTGTGTCCGTTCTCTAGGTTTCCCGTACATGTTATAACTTTAGTAATATTCCCTTCAACCTGGAGAGTTGGGACCCATGGAATGGGTGCCATGCATTATTGCTTTAAAGGGTCTGCAATTGCTCACCGAATCTCACCAATCCTCTCAGTCCCAAATGTCCAGCCATATGCCACATCTAGCTGTCATTGTAGATAGGGTCTTTACAGGTTTCTTCAGAGACGCTGAAGGAATTGTAAAGAATTTCCCAGTTTTCTTGTTTTGTTTGTGAAATTCCTTTTTATAGTGGGTTTGAGCTGATTCTCGCTGCCATGTTTATGCCAGTCTAGACACACTTGATTCCCTTACGGAGACATATCAATACATAGGTTTTAAGATTCTTACTAGTCAGATATTTTCCTCTGCGGGAAATATGGGGTTTTGAGTCCCTTTCGCTGAGGACGGTGTAGGTCTTGTCTATTCCATAGTTGGTTTTTGGAACGGTACCTGTGCTTATATCAAACTCTGGTTTTATGCATCACCTAACCTCTCCTTCCCCCTTAAGCAGGCATAAGAGTGTTTTCTAAATGTGAGACACTGTTCTCTTTCCTAACTCAGTTCAAGTGTAGCCATGTTTACAGGATCTTCATAAGTGATATCTTATGATAAGTTTCTTTTTCTGTGTGACTTATTTCACTTAGAATCATCGTACCTGAATCCACCCATTTTGCTGCTACTGGTCTTATGACATTGATTTCATGGCTGAGGGACATTCCATCGTACATAAGTACCACAATTTTTTGAACCATTTTTATATTTCCTGGGATATTTAAGGTGTAACCAAGTTGAGGTCCTTGTAAGCAGTGCAGCCCTAAATTTTGGAGTGGCTCTGTCTTTTTGATTTTCAGGTTTCCCAAGGTATATTCCCTAGACTGGAAGTGCCCTTGGCTCTGTAGCTCTGTCCTTTACTTGTTTTAGGGAACACAATGTACTCCTCCAGAGAGGCAGTTGGCAATTTACATCCCGCCCATCAGCATAACAAGGCTCCCTGTTCTCCAGGACCTGTCTTGCCTTTCTGGTTTTTACACATTTTGTGGATGTCCCTTTTGACTGGTGGGAAGTGATACTTCTTTGTAGTGCAGATTAGCATTGCCCGCTTGCTTGCTTGGCCAAAAAGGGCATATGCGTTTTCTCCTGAATATATTCAGGAGAAAACGCATACGCCCTTTTTGGCCAAGTGCATCAGTGTCGAAGATGTGCCCCTCTTCCTGTGCTTTAAAGGCAATTCCAAGGTACCTCTTGAAATCTGTTTCCTGCTATTCTGCCTCGCTTTCAAGTCCGCCTCGTTGCCTTCCCTCAACAGATTTTTGGATGATAATTGTCCATTATTACTCAGCCAGTTTGTGAATTGCTGAGCCCCTGAGCTCCATTTTTCAACTCGTTTTTTGTGAGCTGACCGCATGTCCAAAATTTTGGTTCAGGACCTACCCTGGTTCCCGGTGGGTGGCTGAGAATTTGGTTAATTCTTCTTCCTGCCGGGAATTTAGAGTGATATGTGCCCGTCCAAATGCCTAACAGCTACTCTCTCATTGGTTCTCCCTCTTCCCTTTCATCCTCTGCCAAATTGGCAACCTGTGCGAACAGGAGGTTAAAGGGGTTGTCTCTCCAATTTGGGAGGTTGATAGTAAAGCAGATGGAAAGTCAAACCGGAGCACCAGGAGAGGGACTCTTCGTTGAGTTTTAGAAACCTTTCGTATTCACAGTGTGTCCGTTCTCTAGGTTTCCCGTACATGTTATAGCTGTAGTAATATTCCCTTCAACCTGGAGAGTTGGGACCCATGGAATTGGTGCCAGGCATTTGTGCTTTAAAGGGTCTGCATTTGCTCACCCAATGTGACCGATCCTCTCAGTCCCAAGTGTCCAGCCTTATGCCACATCCAGCTGTCGTTGTAGATAGGGTCATTCCAGGTTTCATCAGAGACCCTGAAGGAATTGTAAAGAATATCCCAGTTTTTTTGTTTTGTTTTTGAAATTCCTTTTTATAGTGGGTGTGAGCTGATTCTCGCTGCCATGTTTATGCCAGTCTAGACACACTTGATTCCCTTACGGAGACATATCAATACATAGGTTTTAAGATTCTTACTAGTCAGATATATTCCTCTGCGGGAAATATGGGGTTTTGAATCCCTTTCACTGAGGAAGGTGTAGATCTTGTCTATTCCATAGTTGGTTTTTGGAACGGTACCTGTGCTTATATCAAACTCTGGTTTTATGCATCACCCCACCTCTCCTTCCCCCTTAAGCAGGCATAAGAGTGTTTTCTAAATGTGAGACTCTGTTCTCTTTCCTAACTCAGTTCAAATGTAGCCATGTTTACAGGATCTTCATAAGTGATATCTTATGATAAGTTTCTTTTTCTGTGTGACTTATTTCACTTAGAATCATCGTACCTGAATCCACCCATTTTGCTGCTACTGGTCTTATGACATTGATTTCATGGCTGAGGGATATTCCATCGTACGTAACTACCACAATTTTTGAACCATTTTTATATTTCCTGGAATATTTAAGGTGTACCCAAGTTGAGGTCCTTGTAAGCAGTGCAGCCCTAAATTTTGGGGTGGCTCTGTCTTATTGATTTTCAGGTTTCCCAAGGTATATTCCCTAGACTGGAAGTGCCCTTGGCTCTGTAGCTCTGTTCTTTACTTGTTTTAGGGAACACAATGCACTCCTCCAGAGAGGCAGTTGGCAATTTACATCCCGCCCATCTGCATAACAAGGCTCCCTGTTCTCCAGGGCCTGTCTTGCCTTTCTGGTTTTTACACATTTTGTGGATGTCCCTTTTGACCGGTGGGAAGTGATACTTCTTTGTAGTGCAGATTTGCATTGCCCGCTTGCTTGCTTGGCCAAAAAGGGCGTATGCGTTTTCTCCTGAATATATTCAGGAGAAAACGCATACGCACTTTTTGGTCAAGTGCTTCATTGTCCAAGTTGTGCCCCTCTTCCTGTGCTTTAAAGGCGATTCCAACGTACCTCTTGAAATCTGTTTCCTGCTATTCTGCCTCGCTTTCAAATCCGCCTCGTTGCCTTCCCTTAACAGATTTTTGGATGATAGTTGTCCTTTATTACTCTGCCAGTTTGTGAATTGCTGTGGCCTTGAGCTCCATTACTCAACTAGTTTTTTGTGAGCTGACCGCATGTCCAAAATTTTGGTTCTGGACATATGCTGGTTGCCAGTGGGGGGCTGAGACTTTGGTTAATTCTTCTTCCTGCCGGGAAATTAGAGTGATATATGCCCGTCCAAATGCCTAACAGCTACTCTCTCATTGGTTCTCCCTTATCCCTTTCATCCTCTGCCAAATTGGCAACCTGTGAGAACCAGGAGGTTAAAGGGGCTGTCTCTCCAAGTTGGGAGGTTGATAGTAAAGCAGATGGAAAGTCAAACCGGAGCACCAGGAGAGGGACTATTCGTTGAGTTTTAGAAATTGTTTGTATTCACAGTGTGTCCGTTCTCTAGGTTTCCCGTACATGTTATAGCTGTAGTAATATTCCCTTCAACCTGGAGAGATGGGACCCATGGAATGGGTGCCATGCATTATTGCTTTAAATGGTCTGCATTTGCTCACCCAATCTCACCAATCATCTCAGTCACAAGTGTCCCTCCTTATGCCACATCCAGCTGTCGTTGTAGATAGGGTCATTCCAGGTTTTATCATAGAACCTGAAGGAATTGTAAAGAATTTCCCAGTTTTTTTGTTTTGTTTTTGAAATTCCTTTTTATAGTGGGTTTCAGCTGATTCTCGCTGCCATGTTTATGCCAGTCTAGACACACTTGATTCCCTTACGGAGACATATCAATACATAGGTTTTAAGATTCTTACTAGTCAGATATATTCCTCTGCGGGAAATATGGGGTTTTGAGTCCCTTTCACTGAGGAAGGTGTAGGTCTTGTCTATTCCATAGTTGGTTTTTGGAACGGTACCTGTGCTTATATCAAACTCTGGTTTTATGCATCGCCCCACCTCTCCTTCCCCCTTAAGCAGGCATAAGTGTGTTTTCTAAATGTGAGACACTGTTCTCTTTCCTAACTCAGTTCAAGTGTAGCCATGTTTACAGGATCTTCATAAGTGATATCTTATGATAAGTTTCTTTTTCTGTGTGACTTATTTCACTTAGAATCATCGTACCTGAATCCACCCATTTTGCTGCTACTGGTCTTATGACATTGATTTCATGGCTGAGGGATATTCCATCGTATGTAAGTACCACAACTTTTTGAACCATTTTTATATTTCCTGGGATATTTATTTTGTACCCAAGTTGAGGTCCTTGTAAGCAGTGCAGCCCTAAATTTTGGGGTGGCTCTGTCTTATTGATTTTCAGTTTTCCCAAGGTATATTCCCTAGACTGGAAGTGCCCTTGGCTCTGTAGCTCTGTTCTTTACTTGTTTTAGGGAACACAATGTACTCCTCCAGAGAGGCAGTTGGCAATTTACATCCCGCCCATCAGCATAACAAGGCTCCCTGTTCTCCAGGGCCTGTCTTGCCTTTCTGGTTTTTACACATTTTGTGGATGTCCCTTTTGACCGGTGGGAAGTGATACTTCTTTGTAGTGCAGATTTGCATTGCCCACTTGCTTGCTTGGCCAAAAAGGGCGTATGCGTTTTCTCCTGAATATATTCAGGAGAAAACGCATACGCCCTTTTTGGCCAAGTGCATCATTGTCGAAGTTGTGCCCCTCTTCCTGTGCTTTAAAGGTGATTCCTACGTACCTCTTGAAATCTGTTTCCTGCTATTCTGCCTCGCTTTCAAGTCCGCCTAGTTACCTTCCCTCAACAGATTTTTGGACGATAGTTGTCCTTTATTACTCGGCCAGTTTGTGAATTGCTGTAGCCCTGAGCTCCATTTTTCAACTCGTTTTTGGTGAGCTGACCGCAAGTCCAAAATTTTGGTACAGGACCTATGCTGGTTCCCGGTGGGGGGCTGAGACTTTAGTTAATTCTTCTTCCTGCCGGGAAATTACAGTGATATGTGCCCGTTCAAATGCCTAACAGCTACTCTCTCATTGGTTCTCCCTCTTCCCTTTCATCCTCTGCCAAATTGGAATCCTGTGAGAACCAGGAGGTTAAAGGGGCTGTCTCTCCAAGTTGGGAGGTTGATAGTAAAGAAGATGGAAAGTCAAACCGGAGCACTAGGAGAGGGACTATTCGTTGAGTTTTAGAAACCTTTCGTATTCACAGTGTGTCCGTTCTCTAGGTTTCCCGTACATGTTATAACTTTAGTAATATTCCCTTCAACCTGGAGAGTTGGGACCCATGGAATGGGTGCCATGCATTATTGCTTTAAAGGGTCTGCAATTGCTCACCGAATCTCACCAATCCTCTCAGTCCCAAATGTCCAGCCATATGCCACATCTAGCTGTCATTGTAGATAGGGTCTTTACAGGTTTCTTCAGAGACGCTGAAGGAATTGTAAAGAATTTCCCAGTTTTTTTTGTTTTGTTTTTGAAATTCCTTTTTATAGTGGGTTTGAGCTGATTCTCGCTGCCATGTTTATGCCAGTCTAGACACACTTGATTCCCTTACGGAGACATATCAATACATAGGTTTTAAGATTCTTACTAGTCAGATATATTCCTCTGCGGGAAATATGGGGTTTTGAGTCCCTTTCACTGTGGAAGGTGTAGGTCTTGTCTATTCCATAGTTGGTTTTTGGAACGGTACCTGTGCTTTTATCAAACTCGGGTTTTATGCATCACCCCACCTCTGCTTCCCCCTTAAGCAGGCATAAGAGTGTTTTCTAAATGTGAGACACTGTTCTCTTTCCTAACTCAGTTCAAGTGTAGCCATGTTTACAGGATCTTCATAAGTGATATCTTATGATAAGTTTCTTTTTCTGTGTGACTTATTTCACTTAGAATCATCGTACCTGAATCCACCCTTTTCACTACCACTGGTCTTATGACATTGATTTCATGGCTGAGGGATAATCCATCGTACGTAAGTATCACAATTTTTTGAACCATTTTTATATTTCTTGGGATATTTAAGGTGTACCCTAGTTGAGGTCCTTGTAAGCAGTGCAGCCCTAAATTTTGGGGTGGCTCTGTCTTATTGATTTTCAGGTTTCCCAAGGTATATTTCCTAGACTGGAAGTTCCCTTGGCTCTGTAGCTCTGTTCTTTACTTGTTTTAGGGAACACAATGTACTCCTCCAGAGAGGCAGTTGGCAATTTACATCCCGCCCATCAGCATAACAAGGCTCCCTGTTCTCCAGGGCCTGTCTTGCCTTTCTGGTTTTTACACATTTTGTGGATGTCCCTTTTGACTGGTGGGAAGTGATACTTCTTTGTAGTGCAGATTTGCATTGCCCGCTTGCTTGCTTGGCCAAAAAGGGCGTATGCGTTTTCTCCTGAATATATTCAGGAGAAAACGCATACGCCCTTTTTGGCCAAGTGCATCATTTTCGAAGTTGTGCCCCTCTTCCTGTGTTTTAAAGGCGATTCCAACGTACCTCTTGAAATCTGTTTCCTGCTATTCTGCCTCGCTTTCAAGTCCGCCTCGTTGCCTTCCCTCAACAGATTTTTGGACGATAGTTGTCCTTTATTACTCGGCCAGTTTGTTCATTGCTGTGCCCCTGAGCTCCATTTTTCAACTCGTTTTTGGTGAGCTGACCGCAAGTCCAAAATTTTGGTTCAGGACCTATACTGGTTCCCGGTGGGTGGCTGAGACTTTGGTTAATTTTTCTTCCTGCCGGGAAATTACAGTGATATGTGCCCGTCCAAATGCCTAACAGCTACTCTCTCATTGGTTCTCCCTCTTCCCTTTCATCCTCTGCCAAATTGGCAACCTGTGCGAACCAGGAGGTTAAAGGGGCTGTCCCTCCAAGTTGGGAGGTGATAGTAAAACAGATGGAAAGTCAAACTGGAGCACCAGGAGAGGGACCCTTCGTTGAGTTTTAGAAACCTTTCGTATTCACAGTGTGTCCGTTCTCTAGGATTCCCGTACATGTTATATCTGTAGTAATATTCCCTTCAACCTGGAGAGTTGGGACCCATGGAATGGGTGCCATGCATTATTGCTTTAAAGGGTCTGCATTTGCTCACCCAATCTCACCAATCGTCTCAGTCCCAAGTGTCCCTCCTTATGCCACATCCAGCTCTCATTGTAGATAGGGTCATTCCAGGTTTCATCAGAGACCCTGAAGGAATTGAAAAGAATTTCCCAGTTTTTTTTTTAGTTTTTGAAATTCATTTTTATATTGGGTTTGAGCTGATTCTCGCTGCCATGTTTATGCCAGTCTAGACACACTTGATTCCCTTACGGAGACATATCAATACATAGGTTTTAAGATTCTTACTAGTCAGATATATTCCTCTGCGGGAAATATGGGGTTTTGAGTCCCTTTCACTGAGGAAGGTGTAGGTCTTGTCTATTCCATAGTTGGTTTTTGGAACGGTACCTGTGCTTATATCAAACTCTGGTTTTATGCATCACCCCACCTCTCCTTCCCCCTTAAGCAGGCAAAAGAGTGTTTTCTAAATGTGAGACACTGTTCTATTTCCTAACTCAGTTCAAGTGTAGCCATGTTTACAGGATCTTCATAAGTGATATCTTATGATAACTTTCTTTTTCTGTGTGACTTATTTCACTTAGAATCATCGTACCTGAATCCACCCATTTTGCTGCTACTGGTCTTATGACATTGATTTCATGGCTGAGGGATATTCCATCGTACGTAAGTATCACAATTTTTTGAACCATTTTTATATTTCCTGGGATATTTAAGTTGTATCCAAGTTGAGGTCCTTGTAAGCAGAGCATCCCTAAATTTTGGGGTGGCTCTGTCTTATTGATTTTCAGTTTTCCCAAGGTATATTCCCTAGACTGGAAGTGCCCTTGGCTCTGTAGCTCTGTTCTTTACTTGTTTTAGGGAACACAATGCACTCCTCCAGAGAGGCAGTTGGCAATTTACATCCCGCCCATCAGCATAAAAAGGCTCCCTGTTCTCCAGGGCATGTCTTGCCTTTCTGGTTTTTACACATTTTGTGGATGTCCCTTTAGACCGGTGGGAAGTGATACTTCTTTGCAGTGCAGATTTGCATTGCCCGCTTGTTTGCTTGGCCAACAAGGGCGTATGCGTTCTCTCCTGAATATATTCAGGAGAATACGCATACGCCCTTGTTCCCAAGTGCATCATTGTCGAAGTTGTGCCCCTCTTCCAGTGCTTTAAAGGCGATTTCAACGTACCTCTTGAAATCTGTTTCCTGCTCTTCTGCCTCGCTTTCAAGTCCGCCTCGTTGCCTTCCCTCAACAGATTTTTGGACGATAGTTGTTCTTTATTACTCGGCCAGTTTGTGAATTGCTGTGCCCCTGAGCTCCATTTTTCAACTCGTTTCTGGTGAGCTGACCGCAAGTCCAAAATTTTGGTTCAGGACCTATAGTTGTTCCCGGTGGGTGGCTGAGACTTTGGTTAATTCTTCTTCCTGCCCGGAAATTACAGTGATATGTGCCCGTCCAAATGCCTAACAGCTACTCTCTCATTGGTTCTCCCTCTTCCCTTTCATCCTCTGCCAAATTGGCAACCTAAGCGAACCAGGAGGTTAAAAGGGCTGTCTCTCCAAGTTGGGAGGTTGATAGTAAAGAAGATGGAAAGTGAAACCAGAGCACCAGGAGAGGGACTATTCATTGAGTTTTAGAAACCTTTCGTATTCACAGTGTGTCCGTTCTCTTGGTTTCCCATACATGTTATATCTGTAGTAATATTCCCTTCAACCTGGAGAGTTGGGACCCATGGAATGGGTGCCATGCATTATTGCTTTAAAGGGTCTCCATTTGCTCACCCAATCTCACCAATCCTCTCAGTACCAAGTTTCCCTCCTTATGCCACATCCAGCTGTCATTGTAGATACGGTCATTCAAGGTTTCATCAGACCCCTGAACGAATTGTAAAGAATTTCCCAGTTTTTTTGTTTTGTTTTTGAAATTCCTTTTTATAGTGGGTTTGAGCTGATTCTCGCTGCCATGTTTATGCCAGTCTAGACACACTTGATTCCCTTACGGAGACATATCAATACAAAGGTTTTAAGATACTTACTAGTCAGATATATTCCTCTGCAGGAAATATGGGGTTTTGAATCCCTTTCACTGAGGAAGGTGTAGGTCTTGTCTATTCCATAGTTGGTTTTTGGAACAGTACCTGTGCTTATATCAATCTCTGGTTTTATGCATGACCCCACCTCTCCTTCCCCCTTAAGCAGGCATAAGGGTGTTTTCTAAATGTGAGACACAGCTCTCTTTCCTAACTCAGTTCAAGTGTAGCCATGTTTACAGGATCTTCATATGTTATATCTTATGATAAGTTTCTTTTTCTGTGTGACTTATTTCACTTAGAATCATCGTACCTGAATCCACCCATTTTGCTGCTACTGGTCTTATGACATTGATTTCATGGCTGAGGGATATTCCATCGTACATAAGTACCACAAATTTTTGAACCATTTTTATATTTCCTGTGATATGTAAGGTGTACCCAAGTTGAGGTCCTTGTAAGCAGTGCAGCCCTAAATTTTGGGGTGGCTCTGTCTTATTGATTTTTAATTTTCCCAAGGTATATTCCCTAGACTGGAAGTGCCCTTGGCTCTGTAGCTCTGTTCTTTACTTGTTTTAGGGAACACAATGTACTCCTCCAGAGAGGCAGTTGGCAATTTACATCCCGCCCATCAACATAACAACGCTCCCTGTTCTTCAGGGCCTGTCTTGCCATTCTGATTTTTACACATTTTGTAGATGTCCCTTTTGACCGGTGGGAAGTGTTACTTCTTTGTAGTGCAGATTTGCAATGCCCGCTTGCTTGCTTGGCCAAAAACGGCGTATGCGTTTTCTCCTGAATATATTCAGGAGAAAACGCATACGCCCTTTTTGGCCAAGTGCATCATTGTCGAAGTTGTGCCCCTCTTCCTGTGCTTTAAAGGCGATTCCAACGTACCACTTGAAATCTGTTTTCTGCTATTCTGCCTCGCATTCAAGTCCGCCTAGTTGCCTTCCCTCAACAGATTTTTGGACGATAGTTTTCCTTTATTACTCGGCCAGTTTGTGAATTGCTGTGCCCCAAGCTCAATTTTTCAACTCGTTTTTGGTGAGCTGACTGCAAGTCCAATATTTTGGTTCAGGACCTATGCTGGTTCCCGGTGGGGGGCTGAGACTTTGGTTAATTCTTCATCCTGCCTGGAAGTTAGAGTGAAATGTGCCCGTCCAAATGACTAACAGCTACTCTCTCATTGGTTCTCCCTCTTCCCTTTCATCCTCTGCCAATTTGGCAACGTGTGCGAACCAGGAGGTTAAAGGGGCTGTCTCTCCAAGTTGGGAGGTTGATAGTAAAGCAGATGGAAAGTCAAACTGGAGCACGAGGAGAGGGACTATTCGTTGAGTTTTAGAAACCTTTCGTATTCACAGTGTGTCCGTTCTCTAGGTTTCCCGTACATGTTATAGCTGTAGTAATATTCCCTTCAACCTGGAGTGTTGGGACCCATGGAATGGGTGCCATGCATTATTTCTTTAAAGGGTCTGCATTTGCTCACCCAATCTCACCAGTCCTCTCAGTCCCAAGTTTCCCTCCTTATGCCACATCCAGCTGTCATTGTAGATAGGGTCATTCCAGGTTTCATCAGAGACCCTGAAGGAATTGCAAAGAATTTCCCAGTTTTTTTGTTTTGTTTTTGCAATTCCTTTTTATAGTGGGTTTGAGCTGATTCTCGCTGCCATGTTTATGCCAGTCTAGACACACTTGATTCCCTTACGGAGACATATCAATACATAGGTTTTAAGATTATTACTAGTCAGATATATTCCTCTGCGGGAAATATGGGGTTTTGAATCCCTTTCACTGAGGAAGGTGTAGGTCTTGTCTATTCCATAGTTGGTTTTTGGAACGGTACCTGTGCTTATATCAAACTCTGGTTTTATGCATCACCCCACCTCTCCTTCCCCCATAAGCAGGCATAATAGTGTTTTCTAAATGTGAGACACTGTTCTCTTTCCTAACTCAGTTCAAGTGTAGCCATGTTTACAGGATCTTCATAAGTGATATCTTATGATAAGTTTCTTTATCTGTGTGACTTATTTCACTTAGAATCATCGTACCTGAATCCACCCTATTTGCTGCTACTGGTCTTATGACATTAATTTCATGGCTGAGGGATATTCCATCGTACGTAAGTACCACAATTTTTTGAACCATTTTTATATTTCCTGGGATATTTAAGGTGTACCCAAGTTGAGGTCCTTGTAAGCAGTGCAGCCCTACGTTTTGGGGTGTCTCTGTTTTATTGATTTTCAGTTTTTCCGAGGTATATTCCCTAGACTGGAAGTGCCCTTGGCTCTGTAGTTCTGTTGTTTACTTGTTTTAGGGAACACAATGCACTCCTCCAGAGAGGCAGTTGGCAATTTACATCCCGCCCATCAGCATAACAAGGCTCCCTGTTCTCCAGGGCCTGTCTTGCCTTTCTGGTTTTTACACATTTTGTGGATGTCCCTTTTGACCGGTGGGAAGTGATACTTCTTTGTAGTGCAGATTTGCATTGCCCGCTTGCTTGTTTGGCCAAAAAGGGCTTTTGCGTTTTCTCCTGAATATATTCAGGAGAAAACGCATACGCACTTTTTGGCCAATTGCATCATTGTCGAAGTTGTGCCCCTCTTGTGTGCTTTAAAGGCGATTCCAACGTACCTCTTGAAATCTGTTTCCTGCTATCCTGCCTCGCTTTCAAATCTGCCACGTTGCCTTCCCTCAACAGATTTTTGGACGATAGTTGTCCTTTATTACTCGGCCAGTTTGTGAATTGCTGTGCCCCTGAGCTCCATTTTTCAACTCGATTTTGGTGAGCTGACCGCAAGTCCAACATTTTGGTTCAGGACCTATGCTGGTTCCCGGTGGGGGGCTGAGACTTTGGTTAATTCTTCTTCCTGCCGGGAAGTTGGAGTGATATGTGCCCGTCCAAATGCCTAACAGCTACTCTCTCATTGGTTCTCCCTCTTCCCTTTCATCCTCTGCCAAATTGGCAACCTGTGCGAACCAGTAGGTTAAAGGGGCTGTCTCTCCAAGTTGGGAGGTTGATAGTAAAGCAGATGGAAAGTCAAACTGGAGCACCAGGAGAGGGACTATTCGTTCAGTTTTAGAAACCTTTCATATTCACAGTGTGTCCTTTCTCTAGTTTTCCCGTACATGTTATAGCTGTAGGAATATTCCCTTCAACCTGGAGAGTTCGGACCCATGAAATGGGTGCCATCCATTATTGCTTTAAAGGGTCTGCATTTGCTCACCCAATCTCACAAATCGTCTCAGTCTCAAGTGTCCCTCCTTATGCCACATCCAGCTGTCGTTGTAGATAGGGTCATTCCAGGTTTCATCAGAGTCCCTGAAGGAATTGTAAAGAATTTCCCAGTTTTTTTATTTTGTTTTTGAAATTCCTTTTTATAGTGGGTTTGAGCTGATTCTCGCTGCCATGTTTATGCCAGTCTAGACACACTTGATTCCCTTACGGAGACATATCAATACATAGGTTTTAAGATTCTTACTAGTCAGATATATTCCTCTGCGGGAAATATGGGGTTTTAAGTCCCTTTCACTTAGGAAGGTGTAGGTCTTGTCTAATCCATAGTTGGTTTTTGGAACGGTACCTGTGCTTATATCAAACTCTGGTTTTATGCATCACCCCACCTCTCCTTCCCCCTTAAGCAGGCATAAGAGTGTTTTCTAAATGTGAGACACTATTCTCTTTCCTAACTCAGTTCAAGTGTAGCCATGTTTACAGGATCTTCATAAGTGATATCTTATGATAAGTTTCTTTTTCTGTGTGACTTATTTCACTTAGAATCATCGTACCTGAATCCACCCATTTTGCTGCTACTGGTCTTATGACATTGATTTCATGGCTGAGGGATATTCCATCGTACATAAGTACAACAATTTTTTGAACCATTTTTATATTTCCTGGGATACTTAAGGTGTAAACAAGTTGAGGTCTTTGTAAGCAGTGCAGCCCTAATTAGGGGGTGGCTCTGTCTTATTGATTTTCACTTTTCCCAAGGTATATTCCCTAGACTGGAAGTGCCCTTGGCTCTGTAGCTCTGTGGTTTACTTGTTTTAAGGAACACAATGCACTCCTCCAGAGAGGCAGTTGGCAATTTACATCCCGCCCATCAGCATAACAAGGCTCCCTGTTCTCCAGGGCCTGTCTTGCCTTTCTGGTTTTTACACATTTTGTGGATGTCCCTTTTGACCGGTGGGAAGTGATACTTCTTTGTAGTTCAGATTTGCATTGCCCGCTTGCTTGCTTGGCCAAAAAGGGCGTATGCGTTTTCTCCTGAATATATTCAGGAGAAAACGCATACGCCCTTTTTGGTCAAGTGCATCATTGTCGAAGTTGTGCCCCTCTTCCTGTGCTTTAAAGGCGATTCCAACGTACCTCTTGAAATCTGTTTCCTGCTATTCTGCCTCGCTTTCAAGTCGGCCTCGTTGCCTTCCCTCAACAGATTTTTGGACGATAGTTGTCTTTTATTACTCGGCCAGTTTGTGAATTGCTGTGCCCCGAGCTCCATTTTTCAACTCGTTTTTGGTGAGCTGACCGCAAGTCCAAAATTTTGGTTCAGGACCTATACTGGTTCCCGGTGGGTGGCTGAGACTTTGGTTAATTCTTCTTCCTGCCGGGAAATTACAGTGATATGTGCCCGTCCAAATGCCTAACAGCTACTCTCTCATTGGTTCTCCCTCTTCCCTTTCATCCTCTGCCAAATTGGCAACCTGTGTGAAACAGGAGGACAAAGGGGCTGTCTCTCCAAGATGGGAGGTTGATAGTAAAGCAGATGAAAAGTCAAACCGGAGCACCAGGAGAGGGACTATTCGTTGAGTTTTAGAAACCTTTCGTACTCACAGTGTGTCCGTTCTCTAGGTTTCCCGTACATGTTATAGCTGGAGTAATATTCCCTTCAACCTGGAGAGTTGGGGCCCATGGAATGGGTGCCAGGCATTTGTGATTTAAAGGGTCTGCATTTGCTCACCCAATCTCACCAATCCTCTCAGTCCCAAGTGTCCCTCCTTATGCCACATCCAGCTGTCGTTGTAGATAGGGTCGTTCCAGGTTTCATCAGGGACCCTGAAGGAAATGTAAAGAATTTCCCAGGTTTTTGTTTTGTTTTTGAAATTCCTTTTTATAGTGGGTTTGAGCTGATTCTCGCTGCCATGTTTATGCCAGTCTAGACACACTTGATTCCCTTACGGAGACATATCAATACATAGGTTTTAAGATTCTTACTAGTCAGATATATTCCTCTGCGGGAAATATGGTGTTTTGAGTCCCTTTCACTGAGGAAGGTGTAGGTCTTGTCTATTCCATAGTTGGTTTTTGGAACGGTACGTGTGCTTATATCAAACTCTGGTTGTATGCATCACCCCACCTCTCCTTCCCCCATAAGCAGGCATAAGAGTGTTTTCTAAATGAGAGACACTGTTCTATTTCCTAACTCAGTTCAATTGTAGCCATGTTTACAGGATCTTCATAAGTGATATCTTATGATAAGTTTCTTTTTCTGTGTGACTTATTTCACTTAGAATCATCGTACCTGAATCCACCCATTTTGCTGCCACTGGTCTTATGACATTGATTTCATGGCTGAGGGATATTCCATCGTACGTAAGTACCACAATTTTTTGAACCATTTTTATATTTCCTGGGATACTTAAGGTGTATCCAAGTTGAGGTCTTTGTAAGCAGTGCAGCCCTAATTTTGCGGTGGCTCTGTATTATTGATTTTCAGTTTTCCCAAGGTATATTCCCTAGACTGGAAGTGCCCTTGGCTCTGTAGCTCTGTTCTTTACTTGTTTTAGGGAACACAATGCACTCCTCCAGAGAGGCAGTTGGCAATTTACATCCCGCCCATCAGCATAACAAGGCTCCCTGTTCTCCAGGGCCTGTCTTGACTTTCTGGTTTTTACACATTTTGTGGATGTCCCTTTTGACCGGTGGGAAGTGATACTTCTTTGTAGTGCAGATTTGCATTGCCCGCTTGCTTGCTTGGCCAAAAAGGGCGTATGTGTTTTCTCCTGAATATATTCAGGAGAAAACGCATATGCCCTTTTTGGCCAAGGGCATCATTGTCGAAGTTGTGCCCTTCTTCCTGTGCTTTAAAGGCGATTCCAACGTACCTATTGAAATCTGTTTCCTGCTATTCTGCCTCGCTTTCAAGTCCGCCTCGTTGCCTTCCCTCAATAGATTTTTGGACGATAGTTGTCCTTTATTACTCGGCCAGTTTGTGAATTGCTGTGCCCCTGAGCTCCATTTTTCAACTCGTTTTTGGTGAGCTGACCGCAAGTCCAAAATTTTGGTTCAGGACCTATACTGGTTCCCGGTGGGTGGCTGAGACTTTGGTTAATTCTTCTTCCTGCTGGGAAATTACAGTGATATGTGCCCGTCCAAATGCCTAACAGCTACTCTCTCATTGGTTCTCCCTCTTCACTTTCATCCTCTGCCAAATTGGCAACGTGTGTGAAGCAGGAGGTTAAAGGGGCTGTCTCTCCGAGTTGGGAGGTTGATAGTAAAGCAGATGGAAAGTCAAATCGGAGCACCAGGAGAGGGACTATTCGTTGAGTTTTAGAAACCTTTCGTATTCACAGTGTGTCCGTTCTCTAGGTTTCCCGTACATGTTATAGCTGCAGTAATATTCCCTTCAACCTGGAGAGTTGGGGCCCATGGAACGGGTGCCAGGCATTTGTGATTTGAAGGGTCTGCATTTGCTCACCCAATCTCACCAATTCTCTCAGTCCCAAGTGTCCAGCCTTATGCCACATCCAGCTGTCGTTGTAGATAGGGTCATTCCAGGTTTCATCAGATACCCTGAAGGAATTGTAAAGAGTTTCCCAGTTTTTTTTGTTTTGTTTTTGAAATTCCTTTTTATAGTGGGTTTGAGCTGATTCTCGCTGCCATGTTTATGCCAGTCTAGACACACTTGTTTCCCTTATGGAGAAATATCAATACATAGGTTTTAATATTCTTACTAGTCAGATATATTCCTCTGCGGGAAATATGGTGTTTTGAGTCCCTTTCACTGAGGAAGGTGTAGGTCTTGTCTATTCCATAGTTGGTTTTTGGAACGGTACCTGTGCTTATATCAAACTCTGGTTTTATGCATCACCCCACCTCTCCTTCCCCCTTAAGCAGGCATAAGAGTGTTTTCTAAATATGAGACACTGTTCTCTTTCCTAACTCAGTTCAAGTGTCGCCATGTTTATAGGATCTTCATAAGTGATATCTTATGATAAGTTTCTTTTTCTGTGTGACTTATTTCACTTAGAATCATCGTACCTGAATCCACCCATTTTGCTGCTACTGGTCTTATGACATTGATTTCATGGTTGAGGGATATTCCATCGTATGTAAGTACCACAATTTTTTGAACCATTTTTATATTTCCTGGGATACTTAATGTGTATCCAAGTTGAGGTCCTTGTAAGCAGTGCAGCCCTAAATTTTGGGGTCTCTCTGTCTTATTGATTTTCAGTTTTCCCAAGGTATATTCCCTAGACTGGAAGTTCCCTTGGCTCTGTAGCTCTGTTGTTTACTTGTTTTAGGGAACACAATGCACTCCTCCAGAGAGGCAGTTGGCAATTTACATCCCGCCCATCAGCATAACAAGGCTCCCTGTTCTCCAGGGCCTGTCTTGCCTTTCTGGTTTTTACATATTTTGTGGATGTCCCTTTTGACTGGTGGGAAGTGATACTTCTTGTAGTGCAGATTTGCATTGCCCGCCTGCTTGCTTGGCCAAAATGTGCGTATGCGTTTTCTCCTGAATATATTCAGGAGAAAACGCATACGCCCTTTTTGGCCAAGTGCATCATTGTCGAAGTTGTGCCCCTCTTCCTGTGCTTTAAAGGCGATTCCAACGTACCTCTTGAAATCTGTTTCCTGCTATTCTGCCTCGCTTTCAAGTCCGCCTCGTTGCCTTCCCTCAATAGATTTTTGGACGATAGTTGTCCTTTATTACTCGGCCAGTTTGTGAATTGCTGTGCGCCTGAGCTCCATTTTTCAACTCGTTTTTGGTGAGCTGAGCGCAAGTCCAAAATTTTGGTTCAGGACCTATACTGGTTCCCGGTGGGTGGCTGAGACTTTGGTTAATTCTTCTTCCTGCTGGGAAATTACAGTGATATGTGCCCGTCCAAATGCCTAACAGCTATTCTCTCATTGGTTCTCCCTCTTCCCTTTCATCCTCTGCCAAATTGGCAACCTGTGCGAACCAGGAGGTTAAAGGGGCTGTCTCTCCAAGTTGGGAGGTTGATAGTAAAGCAGATGGAAAGTCAAACCGGAGCACCAGGACAGGGACTATTCGTTGAGTTTTAGAAACCTTTCGTATTCACAGTGTGTCCGTTCTCTGGGTTTCCCGTACATGTTATAGCTGTAGTAATATTCCCTTCAACCTGGAGAGTTGGGACTCATGGAATGGGTGCCAAGCATTTGTGCTTTAAAGGGTCTGCATTTGCTCACCCAATCTCACCAATCGTCTCAGTCCCAAGTGTCCAGCCTTATGCCACATCCAGCTGTCGTTGTAGATAGGGTCATTCCGGTTTCATCAGAGACCCTGAAGGAATTGTAAAGAATTTCCCAGTTTTTTTGTTTTGTTTTTGAAATTCCTTTTTATAGTGGGCTTGAGCTGATTCTCGCTGCCATGTTTATGCCAGTCTAGACACACTTCATTCCCTTACAGAGACATATCAATACATAGGTTTTCAGATTATTACTAGTCAGATATATTCCTCTGCGGGAAATATGGTGTTTTGAGTCCCTTTCACTGAGGAAGGTGTAGGTCTTGTCTATTCCATAGTTGGTTTTTGGAACGGTACCTGTGCTTATATCAAACTCTGGTTTTATGCATCACCCCACCTCTCCTTCCCCCTTAAGCAGGCATAAGAGTGTTTTCTAAATATGAGACACTGTTCTCTTTCCTAACTCAGTTCAAGTGTAGCCATGTTTATAGGATCTTCATAAGTGATATCTTATGATAAGTTTCTTTTTCTCTGTGACTTATTTCACTTAGAATCATCGTACCTGAATCCACCCATTTTGCTGCTACTGGTCTTATGACATTGATTTCATGGCTGAGGGATATTCCATCGTACGTAAGTACCACAATTTTTTGAACCATTTTTATATTTCCTGGGATACTTAAGGTGTATCCAAGTTGAGGTCTTTGTAAGCAGTGCAGCCCTTATTTTGGGGTGGCTCTGTATTATTGATTTTCAGATTTCCCAAGGTATATTCCCTAGGCTGGAAGTGCCCTTGGTTCTGTAGCTCTGTTCTTTACTTATTTTAGGGAACACAATGCATTCCTCCAGAGAGGCAGTTGGCAATTTACATCCCGCCCATCAGCATAACAAGGCTCCCTGTTCTCCAGGGCCTGTCTTGGCTTTCTGGTTTTTACACATTTTGTGGATGTCCCTTTTGACCTGTGGGAAGTGATACTTCTTTGTAGTGCAGATTTGCATTGCCCGCTTGCTTGCTTGGCCAAAAAGGGCGTATGCGTTTTCTCCTGAATATATTCAGGAGAAAACGCATACGCCCTTTTTGGACAACGGCATCATTTTTGAAGTTGTGCCCCTCTTCCTGTGCTTTAAATGCAATTCCATCGTACCTCTTGAAATCTGTTTCCTGCTATTAAGCCTCGCATTCAAGTCCGCCTCGTTGCCTTCCCTCAACAGATTTTTGGACGATAGTTGTCCTTTATTACTCGGCCAGTTTGTGAATTGCTGTGCCTCTGAGCTCCAGTTTTCAACTCGTTTTTGGTGAGCTGACCTCAAGTCCAAAATTTTGGTTCAGGACCTATACTGGTTCCCGGTGGGTGGCTGAGACTTTGGTTAATTCTTCTTCCTGCCGGGAAATTACAGTGATATGTGCCCGTCCAACTGCCTACCAGCTACTCTCTCATTGGTTCTCCCTTTTCCCTTTCATCCTCTGCCAAATTGGCAACCTGTGTGAACCAGGAGTTTAAATGGGCTGTCTCTCCAAGTTGGTTGGTTGATAGTAAAGCAGATGGAAAGTCAAACCGGAGCACCAGGAGAGGGACTATTCGTTGAGTTTTAGAAACCTTTCGTATTCAGAGTGTGCCCGTTCTCTAGGTTTCCCGTACATGTTATAGCTGGAGTAATATTCCCTTCAAC
This sequence comes from Hyperoodon ampullatus, assembly GCF_949752795.1. Lineage (NCBI taxonomy): Eukaryota > Metazoa > Chordata > Mammalia > Artiodactyla > Ziphiidae > Hyperoodon > Hyperoodon ampullatus. The sequence goes on along the minus strand of NW_027640625.1, from coordinate 2,127,440 downwards.
CTGGAGAGTTGGGGCCCATGGAATGGGTGCCAGGCATTTGTGATTTAAAGGGTCTGCATTTGCTCACCCAATCTCACCAATCCTCTCAGTCCCAAGTGTCCCTCCTTATGCCACATCCAGCTGTCGTTGTAGATAGGGTCATTCCAGGTTTCATCAGGGACCCTGAAGGAATTGTAAAGAATTTCCCAGTTTTTTGTTTTGTTTTTGAAATTCCTTTTTATAGTGGGCTTGAGCTGATTCTCGCTGCCATGTTTATGCCAGTCTAGACACACTTGATTCCCTTACGGAGACATATCAATACATAAGTTTTATGATTCTTACTAGTCAGATATATTCCTCTGCGGGAAATATGGGGTTTTGAGTCCCTATCACTGAGGAAGGTGTAGGACTTGTCTATTCCATAGTTGGTTTTTGGAACGGTACCTGTGCTTATATCAAACTCTGGATTTATGCATCACCCCACCTCTCCTTCCCCCTTAAGCAGGCATAAGAGTGTTTTCTAAATATGAGACACTGTTCTCTTTCCTAACTCAGTTCAAGTGTAGCCATGTTTATAGGATCTTCATAAGTGATATCTTATGATAAGTTTCTTTTTCTGTGTGACTTATTTCACTTAGAATCATCGTACCTGAATCCACCCATTTTGCTGCTACTGGTCTTATGACATTGATTTAATGGCTGAGGGATATTCCATCGTACGTAAGTACCACAATTTTTTGAACCATTTTTGTATTTCCTGGGATACATAAGGTGTATCCAAGTTGAGGTCTTTGTAAGCAGTGCAGCACTAAATATGGGGTGCCTCTGTCTTATTGATTTTCAGTTTTCCCAAGGTATATTCCCTAGACTGGAAGTGCCCTTGGCTCTGTAGCTCTGTTGTTTACTTGTTTTAGGGAACACAATGCACTCCTCCAGAGAGGCAGTTGGCAATTTACATCCCGCCCATCAGCATAACAAGGCTCCCTGTTCTCCAGGGCCTGTCTTGCCTTTCTGGTTTTTACACATTTTGTGGATGTCCCTTTTGACCGGTGGGAAGTGATACTTCTTTGTAGTGCAGATTTGCATTGCCCGCTTGCTTGCTTGGCCAAAAAGGGTGTATGCGTTTTCTCCTGAATATATTCAGGAGAAAACGCATACGCCCTTTTTGGCCAAGTGCATCATTGTCGAAGTTGTGCCCCTCTTCCTGTGCTTTAAAGGCGATTCCAACGTGCCTCTTGAAATCTGTTTCCTGCTATTCTGCCTCACTTTCAAGTCCGCCTCGTTGCCTTCCCTCAACAGATTTTTGGACGATAGTTGTCCTTTATTACTCGGCCAGTTTGTGAATTCCTGTGCCCCTGAGCTCCATTTTTCAACTCGTTTTTGGTGAGCTGACCGCAAGTCCAAAATTTTGGTTCAGGACCTATGCTGGTTTCCGGTGGGGGGCTGAGACTTTGGTTAATTCTTCTTCCTGCCGGGAAGTTAGAGTGATATGTACCCGTCCAAATGCCTAACAGCGACTCTCTCATTGGTTCTCCCTCTTCCCTTTCATCCTCTCCCAAATTGGCAACCTGTGCGAACCAGGAGGTTAAAGGGGCTGTCTCTCCAAGTTGGGAGGTTGATAGTAAAGCAGATGGAAAGTCAAACCGGAGCACTAGGAGAGGGACTATTCGTTGAGTTTTAGAAATCTTTCGTATTCACAGTGTGTCCGTTCTCTAGGTTTCCCGTACATGTTATAGCTGTAGTAATATTCCCTTCAACCTGGAGAGTTGGGACTCATGGAATGGGTGCCAAGCATTTGTGCTTTAAAGGGTCTGCATTTGCTCACCCAATCTCACCAATCGTCTCAGTCCCAACTGTCCCTCCTTATGCCACATCCAGCTGTCATTGTAGATAGGGTCATTCCAGGTTTCATCAGAGACCCTGAAGGAATTGTAAAGAATTTCCCAGTTTTTTTGTTTTGTTTTTGAAATTCCTTTTTATAGTGGGTTTGAGCTGATTCTCGCTGCCATGTTTATGCCAGTCTAGACACACTTGATTCCCTTACGGAGACATATCAATACATAGGTTTTAAGATTCTTACTAGTCAGATATATTCCTCTGCGGGAAATATGGTGTTTTGAGTCCCTTTCACTGAGGAAGGTGTAGGTCTTGTCTATTCCATAGTTGGTTTTTGGAACGGTACCTGTGCTTATATCAAACTCTGGTTGTATGCATAAGCCCACCTCTCCTTCCCCCATAAGCAGGCATAAGAGTGTTTTCTAAATGAGAGACACTGTTCTATTTCCTAACTCAGTTCAATTGTAGCCATGTTTACAGGATCTTCATAAGTGATATCTTATGATAAGTTTCTTTTTCTGTGTGACTTATTTCACTTAGAATCATCGTACATGAATCCACCCATTTTGCTGCTACTGGTCTTATGACATGGATTTCATGGCTGAGGGATATTCCATCGTACGTAAGTACCACAATTTTTTGAACCATTTTTATATTTCCTGGGATACTTAAGGTGTGTCCAAGTTGAGGTCTTTGTAAGCAGTGCAGCCCTAATTTTGGGGTGGCTCTGTATTATTGATTTTCAGTTTTCCCAAGGTATATTCCCTAGACTGGAAGTGCCCTTGGCTCTATAGCTCTGTTCTTTACTTGTTTTAGGGAACACAATGCACTCCTCCAGAGAGGCAGTTGGCAATTTACATCCCGCCCATCAGCATAACAAGGCTCCCTGTTCTCCAGGGCCTGTCTTGCCTTTCTGGTTTTTACACATTTTGTGGATGTCCCTTTTGACCGGTGGGAAGTGATACTTCTTTGTAGTGCAGATTTGCATTGCCCGCTTGCTTGCTTGGCCAAAAAGGGCGTATGTTTTCTCCTGAATATATTCAGGAGAAAACGCATACGCCCTTTTGGCCTAGGGCATCATTGTCGAAGTTGTGCCCCTCTTCCTGTGCTTTAAAGGCGATTCCAACGTACCTCTTGAAATATGTTTCCTGCTATTTTGCCTCGCTTTCAAGTCCGCGTCGTTGCCTTCCCTCAACAGATTTTTGGACGATAGTTGTCCTTTATTACTCGGCCAGTTTGTGAATTGCTGTGCCCCTGAGCTCCATTTTTCAACTCGTTTTTGGTGAGCTGACCGCAAGTCCAAAATTTTGGTTCAGGACCTATACTGGTTCCCGGTGGGTGGCTGAGACTTTGGTTAATTCTTCTTCCTGCCGGGAAATTACAGTGATATTTTCCCGTCCAAATGCCTAACAGCTACTCTCTCATTGGTTCTCCCTCTTCACTTTCATCCTCTGCCAAATTGGCAACCTGTGCGAAGCAGGAGGTTAAAGGGGCTGTCTCTCCAAGTTGGGAGGTTGATAGTAAAGCAGATGGAAAGTCAAACCGGAGCACCAGGAGAGGGACTATTCGTTGAGTTTTAGAAACCTTTCGTATTCATAGTGTGTCCGTTCTCTAGGTTTCCCGTACATGTTATAGCTGGAGAAATATTCCCTTCAAAATGGAGAGTTGGGGCCCATGGAATGGGTGCCAGGCATTTGTGATTTAAAGGGTCTGCATTTGCTCACCCAATCTCACCAATTCTCTCAGTCCCAAGTGTCCAGCCTTATGCCACATCCAGCTGTCGTTGTAGATAGGGTCATTCCAGGTTTCATCAGATACCCTGAAGGAATTGTAAAGAATTTCCCAGTTTTTTTGTTTTGTTTTTGAAATTCATTTTTATAGTGGGTTTGAGCTGATTCTCGCTGCCATGTTTATGCCAGTCTAGACACACTTGTTTCCCTTACGGAGACATATCAATACATAGTTTTTAATATTCTTACTAGTCAGATATATTCCTCTGCGGGAAATATGGTGTTTTGAGTCCCTATCACTGAGGAAGGTGTAGGTCTTGTCTATTCCATAGTTGGTTTTTGGAACGGTACCTGTGCTTATATCAAACTCTGGTTTTATGCATCACCCCACCTCTCCTTCCCCCTTAAGCAGGCATAAGAGGGTTTTCTAAATGTTAGACACTGTTCTCTTTCCTAACTCAGTTCAAGTGTCGCCATGTTTATAGGATCTTCATAAGTGATATCTTATGATAAGTTTCTTTTTCTGTGTGACTTATTTCACTTAGAATCATCGTACCTGAATCCACCTATTTTGCTGCTACTGGTCTTATGATATTGATTTCATGGCTGAGGGATATTCCATCGTATGTAAGTACCACAATTTTTAGAACCATTTTTATATTTCCTGGGATACTTAATGTGTATCCAAGTTGAGGTCCTTGTAAGCAGTGCAGCCCTAAATGTTGGGGTGGCTCTGTCTTATTGATTTTCCGTTTTCCCAAGGTTTATTCCCTAGACTGGAAGTGCCCTTGGCTCTGTAGCTCTGTTCTTTACTTGTTTTAGGGCACACAATGCATTCCTCCAGAGAGGCAGTTGGCAATTTACATCCCTCCCATCAGCATAACAAGGCTCCCTGTTCTCCAGGGCCTGTCTTGCCTTTCTGGTTTTTACACATTTTGTGGATGTCCATTTAAACCCGTGGGAAGTGATACTTATTTGTAGTGCAGATTTGCATTGCCCGCTTGCTTGCTTGGCCAAAAAGGGCGTATGCGTTTTCTCCTGAATATATTCAGGAGAAAACGCATACGCCCTTTTTGGACAAGGGCATCATTTTCGAAGTTGTGCCCCTCTTCCTGTGCTTTAAAGGCAATTCCAACGTACCTCTTGAAATCTGTTTCCTGCTATTCTGCCTCGCTTTCAAGTCCGCCTCGTTGCCTTCCCTCAACAGATTTTTGGACGATAGTTGTCCTTTATTACTCGGCCAGTTTGTGAATTGCTGGGCCCCTGAGCTCCATTTTTCAACTCGTTTTTGGTGAGCTGACCGCAAGTCCAAAATTTTGGTTCAGGACCTATACTGGTTCCCGGTGGGTGGCTGACACTTTGCTTAATTCTTCTTCCTGCCGGGAAATTACAGTGATATGTGCCCGTCCAAATGCCGAACAGCTACTCTCTCATTGGTTCTCCCTCTTCCCTTTCATCCTCTGCCAAATTGGCAACGTGTGTAAACCAGGAGGTTAAAGGGGCTGTCTCTCCAAGTTGGGAGGTTGATAGTAAAGCAGATGGAAAGTCAAAGCGGAGCACCAGGAGAGGGACTATTCGTTGAGTTTTAGAAACCTTTCGTATTCACATTGTGTCCGTTCTCTAGCTTTCCCGTACATGTTATAGCTGGAGTAATATTCACTTCAAACTGGAGAGTTGGGGCCCATGGAATGGGTGCCAGGCATTTGTGATTTAAAGGGTCTGCATTTGCAAACCCAATCTCACCAATCCTCTCAGTCCCAAGTGTCCCTCCTTATGCCACATCCAGCTGTCGTTGTAGATAAGGTCATTCCAGGTTTCATCAGGGACCCTGAAGGAATTGTAAAGAATTTCCCAGTTTTTTTGTTTTGTTTATGAAATTCATTTTTATAGTGGGCTTGAGCTGATTCTCGCTGCCATGTTTATGCCAGTCTAGACACACTTGATTCCCTTACAGAGACATATCAATACATAGGTTTTAAGATTCTTACTAGTCAGATATATTCCTCTGCGGGAAATATGGGGTTTTGAGTCCCTTTCACTGAGGAAGGTGTAGGTCTTGTCTATTCCATAGTTGGTTTTTGGAACGGTACCTGTGCTTATATCAAACTCTGGTTTTATGCATCACCCCACCTCTCCTTCCCCCTTAAGCAGGCATAAGAGTGTTTTCTAAATATGAGACATTGTTCTCTTTCCTAACTCAGTTCAAGTGTAGCCATGTTTATAGGATCATCATAAGTGATATCTTATGATAAGTTTCTTTTTCTGTGTGACTTATTTCACTTAGAATCATCGTACCTGATCCACCCATTTTGCTGCTACTGGTCTTATGACATTGATTTCATGGCTGAGGGATATTCCATCGTACGTAAGTACCACAATTTTTTGAACCATTTTTGTATTTCCTGGGATATTTAAGGTGTATCCAAGTTGAGGTCATTGTAAGCAGTGCAGCCCTAATTTTGGGGTGGCTCTGTCTTATTGATTTTCATTTTTCCCAAGGTATATTCCCTAGACTGGAAGTGCCCTTGGCTCTGTAGCTCTGTTGTTTACTTGTTTTAGGGAACACAATGCACTCCTCCAGAGAGGCAGTTGGCAATTTACATCCCGCCCATCAGCATAACAAGGCTCCCTGTTCTCCAGGGCCTGTCTTGCCTTTCTGGTTTTTACACATTTTGTGGATGTCCCTTTTGACCGGTGGGAAGTGATACTTCTTTGTAGTGCAGATTTGCATTGCCCGCTTGCTTGCTTGGCCAAAAAGGGCGTATGCGTTTTCTCCTGAATATATTCAGGAGAAAACGCATACGCCCTTTTTGGCCAAGTGCATCATTGTCGAAGTTGTGCCCCTCTTCCTGTGCTTTAAAGGCGATTCCAACGTACCTCTTGAAATCTGTTTCCTGCTATTCTGCCTCGTTTTCAAGTCCGCCTCGTTGCCTTTCATCAACAGATTTTTGGACGATAGTTGTCCTTTATTACTCGGCCAGTTTGTGAATTGCTGTGCCCCTGAGCTCCATTTTTCAACTCGTTTTTGGTGAGCTGACCGCAAGTCCAAAATTTTGGTTCAGGACCTATACTGGTTCCCGGTGGGTGGCTGAGACTTTGGTTAATTCTTCTTCCTGCCGGGAAATTACAGTGATATGTGCCCGTCCAAATGCCTAATAGCTACTCTCTCATTGGTTCTCCCTTTTCACTTTCATCCTCTGCCAAATTGGCAACCTGTGCGAACCAGGAAGTTAAAAGGGTTGTCTCTCCAAGTTGGGAGGTTGATAGTAAAGCAGATGGAAAGTCAAACCGGATCACCAGGAGAGGGACTATTCGTTGAGTTTTAGAAACCTTTCGTATTCACAGTGTGTCCGTTCTCTAGGTTTCCTGTACGTGTATAGCTGTAGTAATATTCCCTTCAACCTGGAGAGTTGGGACCCATGGAATGGGTGCCAGGCATTTTTGCTTTAAAGGGTCTGCATTTGCTAACCCAATCTCACCAATCGTCTCAGTCCCAAGTGTCCCTACTTATGCCACATCCAGCTTTCGTTGTATATAGGGTCATTCCAGTTTTCATCAGAGACCCTGAAGGAATTGTAAAGAATTTCCCATTTTTTTTGTTTTGTTTTTGAAATTCCTTTTTATAGTGGGTTTGAGCTGATTCTCGCTGCCATGTTTATGCGAGTCTAGACACACTTGATTCCGTTACGGAGACATATCAATACATAGGTTTTAAGATTCTTACTAGTCAGATATATTCCTCTGCGGGAAATATGGGGTTTTGAGTCCCTTTCACTGAGGAAGGTGTAGGTCTTGTCTATTCCATAGTTGGTTTTTGGAACGGTACCTGTGCTTATATCAAACTCTGGTTTTATGCATCACCCCACCTCTCCTTCCCCCTTAAGCAGGCATAAGAGTGTTTTCTAAATGTGAGACACTGTTCTCTTTCCTAACTCAGTTCAAGTGTAGCCATGTTTACAGGATCTTCATAAGTGATATCTTATGATAAGTTTCTTTTTCTGTGTGACTTATTTCACTTAGAATCATCGTACCTGAATCCACCCATTTTGCTGCTACTGGTCTTATGACATTGATTTCATGGCTGAGGGATATTCCATCCTACGTAAGTAGCACAATTTTTTGAACGATTTTTATATTTCCTGGGATATTTAAGGTGTACCCAAGTTGAGGTCCTTGTAAGCAGTGCAGCCCTAAATTTTGGGGTGGCTCTGTCTTATTGATTTTCAGTTTTCCCAAGGTATATTCCCTAGACTGGAAGTGCCCTTGGCTCTGTAGCTCTGTTGTTTACCTGTTTTAGGAAACACAATGCACTCCTCCAGAGAGGCAGTTGGCAATTTACATGTCTCCCATCAGCATAACAAGGCTCCCTGTTCTCCAGGGCCTGTCTTGCCTTTCTGGTTTTTACACATTTTGTGGATGTCCCTTTTGACCGGTGGGAAGTGATACTTCTTTGTAGTGCAGATTTGCATTGCCCGCTTGCTTGATTGGCCAAAAAGGGCGTATGCGTTTTCTCCTGAATATATTCAGGAGAAAATGCATACGCCCTTTTTGGGCAAGTGCATCATTGTCGAAGTTGTGCCACTCTTCCTGGGCTTTAAAGGCGATTCCAAGGTACCTCTTGAAATCTGTTTCCTGCTATTCTGCCTCGCTTCCAAGTCCGCCTCGTTGCCTTCCCTCAACAGATTTTTGGACGATAGTTGTCCTTTATTACTCGGCCAGTTTGTGAATTGCTGGGCCCCTGAGCTCCATTTTTCAACTCGTTTTCTCTGAGCTGACCGCAAGTCCAAAATTTTGGTTCAGGACCTATACTGGTTCCCGGTGGGAGGCTGAGACGTTGGTTAATTCTTCTTCCTGCCGGGAAGTTAGAGTGATATGTGCCCGTCCAAATGCCTAACAGCTACTCTCTCATTGGTTCTCCCTATTCCCTTTCATCCTCTGCCAAATTGGCAACCTGTGCAAACCAGGAGGTTAAAGGGGCTGTCTCTCCAAGTTGGGAGGTTGATAGTAAAGCAGATGGAAAGTCAAACCAGAGCACCAGGAGAGGGACAAATCGTTGAATTTTAGAAACCTTTTGTATTCACAGTGTGTCCGTTCTCTAGGTTTCCCATACATGTTATAGCTGTAGTAATATTCCCTTCAACCTGGAGAGTTGGGACCCATTGAATGGGTGCCAGGCATTTGTGCTTTAAAGGGTCTGCATTTGCTCACCCAATCTCACAAATCGTCTCAGTCCCAAGTGTCCCTCCTTATGCCACATCCCGCTGTCGTTGTAGATAGGGTCATTCCAGGTTTCATCAGAGACCCTGAAGGAATTGTAAAGAATTTCCCAGTTTTTTTGTTTTGTTTTTGAAATTCCTTTTTAGAGTGGGTTTGAGCTGATTCTCGCTGCCATGTTTATGCCAGTCTAGACACACTTGATTCCCTTACGGAGACATATCAATACATAGGTTTTAAGATTCTTACTAGTCAGATATATTCCTCTGCGGGAAATATGGGGTTTTGAGTCCCTTTCACTGAGGAAGGTGTAGGTCTTGTCTATTCCATAGTTGGTTTTTGGAACGGTACCTGTGCTTATATCAAACTCTGGTTTTATGCATCACCCCACCTCTCCTTTCCCCTTAAGCAGGCATAAGAGTGTTTTCTAAATGTGAGAAACTGTTCTCTTTCCTAACTCAGATCAAGTGTAGCCATGTTTACAGGATCTTCATAAGTGATATCTTATGATAAGTTTCTTTTTCTGTGTGACTTATTTCACTTAGAATCATCGTACCTGAATCCACCCATTTTGCTGCTACTGGTGTTATGACATTGATTTCATGGCTGAGGGATATTCCATCGTACGTAAGTACCACAATTTTCTGAACCATTTTTATATTTCCTGGGATACTTAAGGTGTACCCAATTTGAGGTCCTTGTAAGCAGTGCAGCCCTAAATTTTGGGGTGGCTCTGTCTTATTGATTTTCAGTTTTCCCAAGGTATATTCCCTAGACTGGAAGTGCCCTTGGCTCTGTAGCTCTGTTCTTTACTTGTTTTAGGGAACACAATGTACTCTTCCAGAGAGGCAGTTGTCAATTTACATGCCGCCCATCAGCATAACAAGGCTCCCTGTTCTCCAGGGCCTGTCTTGCCTTTCTGGTTTTTACACATTTTGTGGATGTCCCTTTTGACCGGTGGGAAGTGATACTTCTTTGTAGTGCAGATTTGCATTGCCCGCTTGCTTGCTTGGCCAAAAGGGCGTATGCGTTTTCTCCTGAATATATTCAGGAGAAAACGCATACGCCCTTTTTGGCCAAGTGCATCATTGTCGAAGTTGTGCCCCTCTTCCTGTGCTTTAAAGGCGATTCCAACGTACCTCTTGAAATCTGTTTCCTGCTATTCTGCCTTGCTTTCAAGTCCGCCTCGTTGCCTTCCCTCAACAGATTTTTGGACGATAGTTGTCCTTTATTACTTGGCCAGTTTGTGAATTGCTGTGCCCCTGAGCTCCATTTTTCAACTCGTTTTTGGTGAGCTGACCGCAAGTCCAAAATTTTGGTTCAGGACCTATACTGGTTCCCGGTGGGTGGCTGAGAATTTGGTTAATTCTTCTTCCTGCCGGGAAATTACAGTGATATGTGACCGTCCAAATGCCTAACAGCTACTCTCTCATTGGTTCTCCCTCTTCCCTTTCATCCTCTGCCAAATTGGCAACCTGTACGAACCAAGAGGTTAAAGGGGCTGTCTCTCCAAGTTGGGAGGTTGATAGTAAAGCAGATGGAAAGTCAAAACGGAGCACCAGGAGACAGACTATTCGTTGAGTTTTAGGAACCTTTCGTATTCACAGTGTGTCCGTTCTCTATGTTTCCCGTACGTGTTATAACTGTAGTAATATTCCCTTCAACCTGGAGAGTTGGGACCCATGGAATGGGTGCCATGCATTATTGCTTTAAAGGGTCTGCATTTGCTCACCCACTCTCACCAATCCTCTCAGTCCCAAGTGTGCAGCCTTATGCCACATCCAGCTGTCGTTGTAGATATGGTCATTCCAGGTTTCATCAGAGACCCTGAAGGAATTGTAAAGAATTTCCCAGTTTTTTTGTTTTGTTTTTGAAATTCCTTTTTATAGTGGGTTTGAGCTGATTCTCGCTGCCATGTTTATGCCAGTCTAGACACACTTCATTCCCTTACAGAGACATATCAATACATAGGTTTTCAGATTATTACTAGTCAGATATATTTCTCTGCGGGAAATATGGGATTTTGAGTCCCTTTCACTGAGGAAGGTGTAGGTCTTGTCTATTCCATAGTTGGTGTTTGGAACGGTACCTGTGCTTATATCAAACTCTGGTTTTATGCATCACCCCATCTCTCCTTCCCCCTTAAGCAGGCATAAGTGTGTTTTCTAAATGTGAGACACTGTTCTCTTTCCTAACTCAGTTCAAGTGTAGCCATGTTTATAGGGCCTTCATAAGTGATATCTTATGATAAGTTTCTTTTTCTGTGTGACTTATTTCACTTAGAATCATCGTACCTGAATCCACCCATTTTGCTGCTACTGGTCTTATGACATTGATTTCATGGCTGAGGGATATTCAACCGTACGTAAGTACCACAATTTTTTGAACCATTTTTATATTTCCTGGGATACTTAAGGTGTATCCAAGTTGAGGTCCTTGTAAGCAGTGCAGCCCTAAATTTTGGGGTGGCTCTGTCTTATTGATTTTCAGTTCTCCCGAGGTATATTCCCTAGACTGGAAGTGCCCTTGGCTCTCTAGCTCTGTTCTTTACTTGTTTTAGGGAACACAGTGCACTCCTCCAGAGAGGCAGTTGGCAATTGACATCCCGCCCATCAGCATAACAAGGCTCCCTGTTCTCCAGGGCCTGTCTTGCCTTTCTGGTTTTTACACATTTTGTGGATGTCCCTTTTGACCAGTGGGAAGTGATACTTCTTTGTAGTGCAGACTTGCATTGCCCGCTTGCTTGCTTGGCCAAAAAGGGCGTATGCATTTTCTCCTGAATATATTCAGGAGAAAACGCATACACACTTTTTGGCCAAGTGCATCATTGTCGAAGTTGTGCCCCTCTTCCTGTGCTTTAAAGGCGATTCCAACGTACCTCTTGAAATCTGTTTCCTGCTATTCTGCCTCGCTTTCAAGTCTGCCTCGTTGCATTTCCTCAACAGATTTTTGGGTGATAGTTGTCCTTTATTACTCGGCCAGTTTGTAAATTGCTGTGCTCCTGAGCTCCATTTTTCAACTCGTTTTTGGTGAGCTGACCGCAAGTCCAAAATTTTGGTTCAGGACCTATACTGGTTCCCGGTGGGTGGCTGAGACTTTGGTTAATTTTTCTTCCTGCCGGGAAATTACAGTGATATGTGCCCGTCCAAATGCCTAACAGCTACTCTCTCATTGGTTCTCCCTCTTCCCTTTCATCCTCTGCCAAATTGGCAACCTGTGCGAACCAGGAGGTTAAAGGGGCTGTCTCTCCAAGTTGGGAGGTTGATAGTAAAGCAGATGGAAAGTCAAACCGGAGCACCAGGAGAGGGACTATTCATTGAGTTTTAGAAACCTTTCGTATACACAGTGTGTCCGTTCTCTAGGTTTCCCATACATGTTATAACTGTAGTAATATTCCCTTCAACCTGGAGAGTTGGGACCCATGGAATGGGTGCCATGCATTATTGCTTTAAAGTGTCTGCATTTGCTCATCCAATCTCACCAATTCTCTCAGTCCCAAGTGTCCAGCCTTATGCCACATCCAGCTGTCGTTGTAGATAGGGTCATTCCAGGTTTCATCAGAGACCCTGAAGGAATTGTAAAGAATTTCCCAGTTTTTTTGTTCTGTTTTTGAAATTCCTTTTTATAGTGGGTTTGAGCTGATTCTCGCTGCCATGTTTATGTCAGTCTAGACACACTTGATTCCCTTACAGAGACATATCAATACATAGGTTTTAAGATTCTTACTAGTCAGATATATTCCTCTGCGGGAAATATGTGGTTTTGAGTCCCTTTCACTGAGGAAGGTGTAGGTCTTGTCTATTCCATAGTTGGTTTTTGGAACGGTACCTGTGCTTATATCAAACTCTGGTTTTATGCATCACCCCACCTCTCCTTCCCCCTAAGCAGGCATAAGAGTGTTTTCTAAATGTGAGACACTGTTCTCTTTCCTAACTCAGTTCAAGTGTAGCCATGTTTACAGGATCTTCATAAGTGATATCTTATGATAAGTTTCTGTTTCTGTGTGACTTATTTCACTTAGAATCATCGTACCTGAATCCACCCATTTTGCTGCTACTGATCTTATGACATTGATGTCATGGCTGAGGGATATTCCATCGTACTTAAGTAACACAATTTTTTGAACCATTTTTATATTTCCTGGTGTACTTAAGGTGTACCCAAATTGAGGTCCTTGTAAGCAGTGCAGCCCTAAATTTTGGGGTGGCTCTGTCTTATTGATTTTCCGTTTTCCCAAGGTGTATTCCCTAGACTGGAAGTGCCCTTGGCTCTGTAGCTCTGTTGTTTACTTGTTTTAGGGAACACAATGCACTCCTCCAGAGAGGCAGTTGGCAATTTACATCCCGCCCATCAGCATAACAAGGCTCCCTGTTCTCCAGGGCCTGTCTTGCCTTTCTGGTTTTTACACATTTTGTGGATGTCCCTTTTGACCGGTGGGAAGTGATACATCTTTGTAGTGCAGATTTGCATTGCCCGCTTGCTTGCTTGGCCAAAAAGGGCATATGCGTTTTCTCCTGAATATATTCAGGAGAAAACGCATATGCCCTTTTTGGCCAAGTGCATCATTGTAGAAGTTGTGCCCCTCTTCCTGTGCTTTAAAGGCGATTCCAACGTACCTCTTGAAATCTGTTTCCTGCTATTCTGCCTCGCTTCCAAGTCCGCCTCGTTGCCTTCCCTCAACAGATTTTTGGACGATAGTTGTCCTTTATTACTCGGCCAGTTTGTGAATTGCTGGGCCCCTGAGCTCCATTTTTCAACTCGTTTTCTCTGAGCTGACCGCAAGTCCAAAATTTTGGTTCAGGACCTATACTGGTTCCCGGTGGGAGGCTGAGACGTTGGTTAATTCTTCTTCCTGACGGGAAGTTAGAGTGATATGTGCCCGTCCAAATGCCTAACAGCTACTCTCTCATTGGTTCTCCCTATTCCCTTTCATCCTCTGCCAAATTGGCAACCTGTGCAAACCAGGAGGTTAAAGGGGCTTTCTCTCCAAGTTGGGAGGTTGATAGTAAAGCAGATGGAAAGTCAAACCAGAGCACCAGGAGAGGGAATATTTGTTGAATTTTAGAAACCTTTTGTATTCACAGTGTGTCCGTTCTCTATGTTTCCCGTACGTGTTATAACTGTAGTAATATTCCCTTCAACCTGGAGAGTTGGGACCCATGGAATGGGTGCCATGCATTATTGCTTTAAAGGGTCTGCATTTGCTCACCCACTCTCACCAATCCTCTCAGTCCCAAGTGTGCAGCCTTATGCCACATCCAGCTGTCGTTGTAGATATGGTCATTCCAGGTTTCATCAGAGACCCTGAAGGAATTGTAAAGAATTTCCCAGTTTTTTTGTTTTGTTTTTGAAATTCCTTTTTATAGTGGGTTTGAGCTGATTCTCGCTGCCATGTTTATGCCAGTCTAGACACACTTCATTCCCTTACAGAGACATATCAATACATAGGTTTTCAGATTATTACTAGTCAGATATATTTCTCTGCGGGAAATATGGGATTTTGAGTCCCTTTCACTGAGGAAGGTGTAGGTCTTGTCTATTCCATAGTTGGTGTTTGGAACGGTACCTGTGCTTATATCAAACTCTGGTTTTATGCATCACCCCATCTCTCCTTCCCCCTTAAGCAGGCATAAGTGTGTTTTCTAAATGTGAGACACTGTTCTCTTTCCTAACTCAGTTCAAGTGTAGCCATGTTTATAGGGCCTTCATAAGTGATATCTTATGATAAGTTTCTTTTTCTGTGTGACTTATTTCACTTAGAATCATCGTACCTGAATCCACCCATTTTGCTGCTACTGGTCTTATGACATTGATTTCATGGCTGAGGGATATTCAACCGTACGTAAGTACCACAATTTTTTGAACCATTTTTATATTTCCTGGGATACTTAAGGTGTATCCAAGTTGAGGTCCTTGTAAGCAGTGCAGCCCTAAATTTTGGGGTGGCTCTGTCTTATTGATTTTCAGTTCTCCCGAGGTATATTCCCTAGACTGGAAGTGCCCTTGTCTCTCTAGCTCTGTTCTTTACTTGTTTTAGGGAACACAGTGCACTCCTCCAGAGAGGCAGTTGGCAATTGACATCCCGCCCATCAGCATAACAAGGCTCCCTGTTCTCCAGGGCCTGTCTTGCCTTTCTGGTTTTTACACATTTTGTGGATGTCCCTTTTGACCAGTGGGAAGTGATACTTCTTTGTAGTGCAGACTTGCATTGCCCGCTTGCTTGCTTGGCCAAAAAGGGCGTATGCATTTTCTCCTGAATATATTCAGGAGAAAACGCATACACACTTTTTGGCCAAGTGCATCATTGTCGAAGTTGTGCCCCTCTTCCTGTGCTTTAAAGGCGATTCCAACGTACCTCTTGAAATCTGTTTCCTGCTATTCTGCCTCGCTTTCAAGTCTGCCTCGTTGCATTTCCTCAACAGATTTTTGGGTGATAGTTGTCCTTTATTACTCGGCCAGTTTGTGAATTGCTGTGCTCCTGAGCTCCATTTTTCAACTCGTTTTTGGTGAGCTGACCGCAAGTCCAAAATTTTGGTTCAGGACCTATACTGGTTCCCGGTGGGTGGCTGAGACTTTGGTTAATTTTTCTTCCTGCCGGGAAATTACAGTGATATGTGCCCGTCCAAATGCCTAACAGCTACTCTCTCATTGGTTCTCCCTCTTCCCTTTCATCCTCTGCCAAATTGGCAACCTGTGCGAACCAGGAGGTTAAAGGGGCTGTCTCTCCAAGTTGGGAGGTTGATAGTAAAGCAGATGGAAAGTCAAACCGGAGCACCAGGAGAGGGACTATTCATTGAGTTTTAGAAACCTTTCGTATACACAGTGTGTCCGTTCTCTAGGTTTCCCATACATGTTATAACTGTAGTAATATTCCCTTCAACCTGGAGAGTTGGGACCCATGGAATGGATGCCATGCATTATTGCTTTAAAGTGTCTGCATTTGCTCATCCAATCTCACCAATTCTCTCAGTCCCAAGTGTCCAGCCTTATGCCACATCCAGCTGTCGTTGTAGATAGGGTCATTCCAGGTTTCATCAGAGACCCTGAAGGAATTGTAAAGAATTTCCCAGTTTTTTTGTTCTGTTTTTGAAATTCCTTTTTATAGTGGGTTTGAGCTGATTCTCGCTGCCATGTTTATGTCAGTCTAGACACACTTGATTCCCTTACAGAGACATATCAATACATAGGTTTTAAGATTCTTACTAGTCAGATATATTCCTCTGCGGGAAATATGTGGTTTTGAGTCCCTTTCACTGAGGAAGGTGTAGGTCTTGTCTATTCCATAGTTGGTTTTTGGAACGGTACCTGTGCATATATCAAACTCTGGTTTTATGCATCACCCCACCTCTCCTTCCCCCTAAGCAGGCATAAGAGTGTTTTCTAAATGTGAGACACTGTTCTCTTTCCTAACTCAGTTCAAGTGTAGCCATGTTTACAGGATCTTCATAAGTGATATCTTATGATAAGTTTCTTTTTCTGTGTGACTTATTTCACTTAGAATCATCGTACCTGAATCCACCCATTTTGCTGCTACTGATCTTATGACATTGATGTCATGGCTGAGGGATATTCCATCGTACGTAAGTAACACAATTTTTTGAACCATTTTTATATTTCCTGGTGTACTTAAGGTGTACCCAAATTGAGGTCCTTGTAAGCAGTGCAGCCCTAAATTTTGGGGTGGCTCTGTCTTATTGATTTTCCGTTTTCCCAAGGTGTATTCCCTAGACTGGAAGTGCCCTTGGCTCTGTAGCTCTGTTGTTTACTTGTTTTAGGGAACACAATGCACTCCTCCAGAGAGGCAGTTGGCAATTTACATCCCGCCCATCAGCATAACAAGGCTCCCTGTTCTCCAGGGCCTGTCTTGCCTTTCTGGTTTTTACACATTTTGTGGATGTCCCTTTTGACCGGTGGGAAGTGATACATCTTTGTAGTGCAGATTTGCATTGCCCGCTTGCTTGCTTGGCCAAAAAGGGCATATGCGTTTTCTCCTGAATATATTCAGGAGAAAACGCATATGCCCTTTTTGGCCAAGTGCATCATTGTAGAAGTTGTGCCCCTCTTCCTGTGCTTTAAAGGCGATTCCAACGTACCTCTTGAAATCTGTTTCCTGCTATTCTGCCTCGCTTCCAAGTCCGCCTCGTTGCCTTCCCTCAACAGATTTTTGGACGATAGTTGTCCTTTATTACTCGGCCAGTTTGTGAATTGCTGGGCCCCTGAGCTCCATTTTTCAACTCGTTTTCTCTGAGCTGACCGCAAGTCCAAAATTTTGGTTCAGGACCTATACTGGTTCCCGGTGGGAGGCTGAGACGTTGGTTAATTCTTCTTCCTGACGGGAAGTTAGAGTGATATGTGCCCGTCCAAATGCCTAACAGCTACTCTCTCATTGGTTCTCCCTATTCCCTTTCATCCTCTGCCAAATTGGCAACCTGTGCAAACCAGGAGGTTAAAGGGGCTTTCTCTCCAAGTTGGGAGGTTGATAGTAAAGCAGATGGAAAGTCAAACCAGAGCACCAGGAGAGGGAATATTTGTTGAATTTTAGAAACCTTTTGTATTCACAGTGTGTCCGTTCTCTAGGTTTCCCATACATGTTATAGCTGTAGTAATATTCCCTTCAACCTGGAGAGATGGGACCCATTGAATGGGTGCCAGGCATTTGTGCTTTAAAGGGTCTGCATTTGCTCTCCCAATCTCACCAATCGTCTCAGTCCCAAGTGTCCCTCCTTATGCCACATCCAGCTGTCGTTGTAGATAGGGTCATTCCAGGTTTCATCAGAGACCCTGAAGGAATTGTAAAGAATTTCCGAGTTTTTTTTGTGTTTTTGAAATTCCTTTTTATAGTGGGTTTGAGCTGATTCTCGCTGCCATGTTTATGCCAGTCTAGACACACTTGATTCCCTTACGGAGACATATCAATACATAGGTTTTAAGATTTTTACTAGTCAGATATGTTCCTCTGCGGGAAATATGGGGTTTTGAGTCCCTTTCACTGAGGAAGGTGTAGGTCTTGTCTATTCCATAGTTGGTTTTTGGAACGGTACCTGTGCTTATATCAAACTCTGGTTTTATGCATCACCCCACCTCTCCTTCCCCCTTAAGCAGGCATAAGAGTGTTTTCTAAATGTGAGACCCTGTTCTCTTTCCTAACTCAGTTCAAGTGTAATCATGTTTACAGAATCTTCATAAGTGATATCTTATGATAAGTTTCTTTTTCTCTGTGACTTATTTCACTTAGAATCATCGTACCTCAATCCACCCATTTTGCTGCTACTGGTCTTATGATATTGATCTCATGGCTGAGGGATATTCCATCGTACGTAAGTACCACAATTTTTTGAACCATTTTTATATTTCCTGGGATATTTAAGGTGTACCCAAGTTGAGGTCCTTGTAAGCAGTGCAGCCCTAAATTTTGGGGTGTCTCTGTCTTATTGATTTTCAGTATTCCCAAGGTATACTCCCTAGACTGGAAGTGCCCTTGGTTCTGTAGCTCTGTTCTTTACTTGTTTTAGGGAACACAATGTACTCCTCCAGAGAGGCAGTTGGCAATTTTCATGCTGCCCATCAGCACAACAAGGCTCCCTGTTCTCCAGGGCCTGTCTTGCCTTTCTGGTTTTTACACATTTTGTGGATGTCCCTTTTGACCGGTGGGAAGTGATACTTCTTTGTAGTGCAGATTTGCATTGCCCGCTTGCTTGCTTGGGCAAAAAGGGCGTATGCGTTTTCTCCTGAATATATTCAGGAGAAAACGCATACGACCTTTTTGGCCAAGTGCATCATTGTCGAACTTGTGCCCCTCTTCCTGAGCTTTAAAGGCGATTCCAACGTACCTCTTGAAATCTGTTTCCTGCTATTCTGCCTCGCTTTCAAGTCCGCCTCGTTGCCTTCCCTCAACAGATTTTTGGACGATAGTTGTCCTTTATTACTCGGCCAGTTTGTGAATTGCTGTGCCCCTGAGCTCCATTTTTCAACTCGTTTTTGGTGAGCTGACCGCAAGTGCGAAATTTTGGTTCAGGACCTATTCTGGTTCCCGGAGGGTTGCTGTGTCTTTGGTTAATTCTTCTTCCTGCCGGGAAATTACGGTGATATGTGCCCATCCAAATGCCTAACAGCTACTCTCTCATTGGTTCTCCATCTTCACTTTCATCCTCTGCCAAATTGGCAACCTGTGCGAACCAGGAGGTTAAAGGGGATGTCTCTCCATGTTGGGAGGTTGATAGTAAAGCAGATGGAAAGTCAAACCGGAGCACCAGGAGAGGGACTATTCGTTGAGTTTTAGAAACCTTTCGTATTCACAGTGTGTCCGTTCTCTAGGTTTCCCGTACATGTTATAACAGTAGTAATATTACATTCAACCTGGAGATTTGGGACCCATGAAATGGTTGCCAGGCATTTGTGCTTTAAAGAGTCTGCAT
Source organism: Hyperoodon ampullatus (assembly GCF_949752795.1). Lineage (NCBI taxonomy): Eukaryota > Metazoa > Chordata > Mammalia > Artiodactyla > Ziphiidae > Hyperoodon > Hyperoodon ampullatus. Next base: position 2,108,266 of record NW_027640625.1, on the reverse strand, counting down.
TTGCTGACCCAATCTCACCAATCCTCTCAGTCCCAAGTGTCCAGCCTTATGCCACATCCAGCTGTCGTTGTAGATAATGTCATTCCAGGTTTCATCAGAGACCCTGAAGGAATTGTAAAGAATTTCCCAGTTTTTTTGTTTTGTTTTTGAAATTCCTTTTTAGAGTGGGTTTGAGCTGATTCTCGCTGCCATGTTTATGCCAGTCTAGACACACTTGATTCCCTTATGGAGACATATCTATACATCGGTTTTAAGATTCTTACTAGACAGATATATTCCTCTGCGGGAAATATGGGGTTTTGAGTCCCTTTCACTGAGAAAGGTGTAGGTCTTGTCTATTCCATAGTTTGTTTTTGGAACGGTACGTGTGCTTATATCAAACTCTGGTTTTATGCATCACCCCACCTCTCCTTCCCCCTTAAGCAGGCATTAGAGTGTTTTCTAAATGTGAGACACTGTTATCTTTCCTAACTCAGTTCAAGTGTAGCCATGTTTACAGGATCTTCATAAGTGATATCTTATGATAAGTTTCTTTTTCTGTGTGACTCATTTCACTTAGAATCATCGTACCTGAATCCACCCATTTTGCTGCTACTGGTCTTATGACATTGATTTCATGGCTGAGGGATATTCCATCCTACGTAAGTACCACAATTTTTAGAACCATTTTAATATTTCCTGGGATATTTAAGGTGTACCCAAGTTGAGGTCCTTGTAAGCAGTGCAGCCCTAAATTTTGAGGTGGCTCTGTCTTATTGATTTTCAGTTTTCCCAAGGTATATTCCGTAGACTGGAAGTGCCGTTGGCTCTGTAGCTCTGTTGTTTACTTGTTTTAGGGAACACAATGCACTCCTCCAGAGAGGCAGTTGGCAATTTACATCCCGCCCATCAGCATAACAAGGCTCCCTGTTCTCCAGGGCCTGTCTTGCCTTTCTGGTTTTTACACATTTTTTGGATGTCCATTTCAACCCGTGGGAAGTGATACTTATTTGTAGTGCAGATTTGCATTGCCCGCTTGCTTGCTTGGCCAAAAAGGGCGTATGCGTTTTCTCCTGAATATATTCAGAAGAAAACGCATACGCCCTTTTTGGCCAAGTGCATCATTGTCGAAGTTGTGCCCCTCTTCCTGTGCTTTAAAGGCGATTCCAACGTACATCTTGAAATCTGTTTCCTGCTATTCTGCTTCGCTTTCAAGTCTGCCTCGTTGCCTTCCCTCAACAGATTTTTGGACGATAGTTGTCCTTTATTACTCGGCCATTTTGTGAATTGCTGTGCCCCTGAGCTCCATTTTTCAACTCGTTTTTTGTGAGCTGACCGCAAGTCCAACATTTTGGTTCAGGACCTATGCTGGTTCCCGGTGGGTGGCTGGGAGTTTGGTTAATTCTTCTTCCTGCCGTGAAATTAGAGTGATATATGCCCGTCCAAATGCCTAACAGCTACTCTCTCATTGGTTCTCCCTCTTCCATTTCATCCTCTGCCAAATTGGAAACCTGTGCGAACCAAGAGGTTAAAGGGGATTTCTCTCCAAGTTGGGAGGTTGATAGTAAAGCAGATGGAAAGTCAAACCGGAGCACCAGGAGAGGGACTATTCGTTGAGTTTTAGAAACCTTTCATATTCACAGTGTGTCCGTACTCTAGGTTTCCCGTACATGTTATAACTGTAGTAATATTCCCTTCAACCTGGAGAGTTGGGACACATGGATTGGGTGCCATGCATTATTGCTTTAAAGCGTCTGCATTTGCTCACCCAATCTCACCAATCGTCTCAGTCCCAAGTGTCCAGCCTTATGCCACATCCAGCTGTCATTGTAGATAGGGTCATTCCAGGTTGCATCAGAGACCCTGAAGGAATTGTAAAGAATTTCCCAGTTTTTTTGTTTTGTTTTTGAAATTCCTTTTTATAATGTGTTTGAGCTGATTCTCGCTGCCATGATTATGCCAGTCTAGACACACTTGATTTCCTTACGGAGACATATCAATACATAGGTTTTAAGATTCTCACTAGTCAGATATATTCCTCTGTGGGAAATATGGTGTTTTAAGTCCCTTTCACTGAGGAAGGTGTAGGTCTTGTCTATTACATAGTTGGTTTTTAGAACGGTACCTGTGCTTATATCAAACTCTGTTTTTATGCATCACCCCACCTCTCTTTCACCCTTAAGCAGGCATAAGAGTGTTTTCTAAATGTGAGACACTGTTCTCTTTCCTAACTCAGTTCAAGTGTAGCCATGTTTACAGGATCTTCATAAGTGATATCTTATGATAAGTTTCTTTTTCTGTGTGACTTATTTCACTTAGAATCATCGTAGCTGAATCCACCCATTTTGCTGCTACTGATCTTATGACATTGATTTCATGGCTGAGGGATATTCCATCGTACGTAAGTACCACAATTTTTTGAACCATTTTTATATTTCCTGGGATATTTAAGGTGTACCCAAGTTGAGGTCCTTGTAAGCAGTGCAGCCCTAAATTTTGGGGTGGCTCTGTCTTATTGATTTTCAGTTTTCCCAAGGTATATTCCCTAGACTGGAAGTGCCCTTGGCTCTGTAGCTCTGTTGTTTACTTGTTTTAGGGAACACAATGCACTCCTCCAGAGAGGCAGTTGGCAATTTACATCCCGCCCATCAGCATAACAAGGCTCCCTGTTCTCCAGGGCCTGTCTTGCCTTTCTGGTTTTTACACATTTTGTGGATGTCCATTTCAACCCGTGGGAAGTGATACTTATTTGTAGTGCAGATTTGCATTGCCCGCTTGCTTGCTTGGCCAAAAAGGGCGTATGCGTTTTCTCCTGAATATATTCAGAAGAAAACGCATACGCCCTTTTTGGCCATGTGCATCATTGTCGAAGTTGTGCCCCTCTTCCTGTGCTTTAAAGGCGATTCCAACGTACCTCTTGAAATCTGTTTCCTGCTATTCTGCTTCGCTTTGAAGTCTGCCTCGATGCCTTCCCTCAACAGATTTTTGGACGATAGTTGTCCTTTATTACTCGGCCATTTTGTGAATTGCTGTGCCCCTGAGCTCCATTTGTAAACTCGTTTTTTGTGAGCTGACCGCAAGTCCAACATTTTGGTTCAGGACCTATGCTGGTTCCCGGAGGGTGGCTGAGAGTTTGGTTAATTCTTCTTCCTGCCGGGAAATTAGAGTGATATATCCCCGTCCAAACGCCTAACAGCTACTCTCTCATTGGTTCTCCCTCTTCCCTTTCATCCTCTGCCAAATTGGAAACCTGTGCGAACCAGGAGGTTAAAGGGGATGTCTGTCCAAGTTGGGAGGTTGATAGTAAAGCAGAAGGAAAGTCAAACCGGAGCACCAGGAGAGAGACTATTCGTTGAGTTTTAGAAACCTTTCGTATTCACAGTGTGTCCGTACTCTAGGTTTCCCGTACATGTTATAACTGTAGTAATATTCCCTTCAACCTGGAGAGTTGGGACCCGTGGAATGGGTGCCATGCATTATTGCTTTAAAGGGTCTGCATTTGCTAACCCAATCTCACCAATCATCTCAGTCCCAAGTGTCCAGCCTTAAGCCACATCCAGCTGTCGTGGTAGATAGGGTCATTCCAGGTTTCATCAGAGACCCTGAAGGAATTGTAAAGAATTTCCCAGTTTTTTTTGTTTTGTTTTTGAAATTCCTTTTTATAGTGGGTTTGAGCTGATTCTCGCTGCCATATTTATGCCAGTCTAGACACACTTGATTCCCTTACGGAGACATATCAATACATAGGTTTTAAGATTCTTACTAGACAGATATATTCCTCTGCGGGAAATATGGGGTTTTGAGTCCCTTTCACTGAGGAAGGTGTAGGTCTTGTCTATTCCATAGTTGGTTTTTGGAACGGTACCTGTGCTTATATCAAACTCTGTTTTTATGCATCACCCCACCTCTCCTTCTCCCTTAAGCAGGCATAAGAGTGTTTTCTTAATGTGGGACACTGTTCCCTTTCCTAACTCAGTTCAAGTGTAGCCATGTTTACAGGATCTTCATAAGTGATATCTTATGATAAGTTTCTTTTTCTGTGTGACTCATTTCACTTAGAATCATCGTAACTGAATCCACCCATTTTGCTGCTACTGGTCTTACGACATTGATTTCATGGCTGAGGGATATTCCATCGTACGTAAGTACCACAATTTTTTGAACCATTTTAATATTTCCTGGGATATTTAAGGTGTACCCAAGTTGAGGTCCTTGTAAGCAGTGCAGCCCTAAATTTTGGGGTGGCTCTTTCTTATTGATTTTCAGTTTTCCCAAGGTATATTCCATAGACTGGAAGTGCCCTTGGCTCTGTAGCTCTGTTCTTTACTTGTTTTAGGGAACACAATGCACTCCTCCAGAGAGGCAGTTGGCAATTTACATCCCGCCCATCAGCATAACAAGGCTCCCTGTTCTCCAGGGCCTGTCTTGCCTTTCTGGTTTTTACACATTTTGTGGATGTCCCTTTCAACCCGTGGGAAGTGATAATTATTTGTAGTGCAGATTTGCATTGCCCGCTTGCTTGCTTGGCCAAGAAGGGCGTATGCGTTTTCTCCTGAATATATTCAGAAGAAAACGCATACGCCCTTTTTGGCCAAGTGCATCATTGTCGAAGTTGTGTCCCTCTTCCTGTGCTTTAAAGGCGATTCCAACGTACCTCTTGACATCTGTTTCCTGCTATTCTGCTTCGCTTTCAAGTATGCCTCGTTGCCTTCCCTCAACAGATTTTTGGACGATAGTTGTCCTTTATTACTCGGCCATTTTGTGAATTGCTGTACCCCTGAGCTCGATATTTCAACTCGTTTTTTGTGACCTGACCGCAAGTCCAACATTTTGATTCAGGACCTATGCTGGTTCCCGGTGGGTCACTGAGACTTTAGTTAATTCTTTTTCCTGCCGGGAAATTAGAGTGATATGTGCCCGTCCAAATGCCTAACAGCTACTCTCTCATTGGTTCTCCCTCTTCCCTTTCATCCTCTGCCAAATTGGAAACCTGTGCAAACCAGGAGGTTAAAGGGGATGTCTCTCCAAGTTGGGAGTTTGATAGTAAAGCAGATGGAAAGTCAAACCGGAGCACCAGGAGAGGGACTATTCGTTGAGTTTTAGAAACCTTTCGTATTCACAGTGTGTCCGTACTCTAGGTTTCCCGTACATGTTATAACTGTAGTAATATTCCCTTCAACCTGGAGAGTTGGGACCCATGGATTGGGTGCCATGCATTATTGCTTTAAAGGGTCTGCATTTGCTCACCCAATCTCACCAATCGTCTCAGTCCCAAGTGTCCAGCCTTATGCCACATCCAGCTGTCGTTGTAGATAATGTCATTAGAGGTTTCATCAGAGACCCTGAAGGAATTGTAAAGAATTTCCCAGTTTTTTTGTTTTGTTTTTGAAATTCCTTTTTAGAGTGGGTTTGAGCTGATTCTCACTGCCATGTTTATGCCAGTCTAGACACACTTGATTCCCTTATGGAGACATATCAATACATCGGTTTTAAGATTCTTACTAGACAGATATATTCCTCTGCGGGAAATATGGGGTTTTGAGTCCCTTTCACTGAGAAAGGTGTAGGTCTTGTCTATTCCATAGTTTGTTTTTGGAACGGTACGTGTGCTTATATCAAACTCTGGTTTTATGCATCACCCCACCTCTCCTTCCCCCTTAAGCAGGCATAAGAGTGTTTTCTAAATGTGAGACACTGTTATCTTTCCTAACTCAGTTCAAGTGTAGCCATGTTTACAGGATCTTCATAAGTGATATCTTATGATAAGTTTCTTTTTCTGTGTGACTCATTTCACTTAGAATCATCGTACCTGAATCCACCCATTTTGCTGCTACTGGTCTTATGACATTGATTTCATGGCTGAGGGATATTCCATCCTACGTAAGTACCACAATTTTTAGAACCATTTTAATATTTCCTGGGATATTTAAGGTGTACCCAAATTGAGGTCCTTGTCAGCAGTGCAGCCCTAAATTTTGAGGTGGCTCTGTCTTATTGATTTTCAGTTTTCCCAAGGTATATTCCGTAGACTGGAAGTGCCGTTGGCTCTGTAGCTCTGTTGTTTACTTGTTTTAGGGAACACAATGCACTCCTCCAGAGAGGCAGTTGGCAATTTACATCCCGCCCATCAGCATAACAAGGCTCCCTGTTCTCCAGGGCCTGTCTTGCCTTTCTGGTTTTTACACATTTTGTGGATGTCCATTTAAACCCGTGGGAAGTGATACTTATTTGTAGTGCAGATTTGCATTGCCCGCTTGCTTGCTTGGCCAAAAAGGGCGTATGCGTTTTCTCCTGAATATATTCAGAAGAAAACGCATACGCCCTTTTTGGCCAAGTGCATCATTGTAGAAGTTGTGCCCCTCTTCCTGTGCTTTAAAGGCGATTCCAACGTACATCTTGAAATCTGTTTCCTGCTATTCTGCCTCGCTTTCAAGTCCGCCTCGATGCCTTCCCTCAACAGATTTTTGGACGATAGTTGTCCTTTATTACTCGGCCATTTTGTGAATTGCTGTGCCCCTGAGCTCCATTTTTCAACTCGTTTTTTGTGAGCTGACCGCAAGTCCAACATTTTGGTTCAGGACCTATGCTGGTTCCCGGTGGGTGGCTGGGAGTTTGGTTAATTCTTCTTCCTGCCGTGAAATTAGAGTGATATATGCCCGTCCAAATGCCTAACAGCTACTCTCTCATTGGTTCTCCCTGTTCCATTTCATCCTCTGCCAAATTGGAAACCTGTGCGAACCAGTAGGTTAAAGGGGATGTCTCTCCAAGTTGGGAGGTTGATAGTAAAGAAGATGGAAAGTCAAACCGGAGCACCAGGAGAGGGACTATTCGTTGAGTTTTAGAAACCTTTCATATTCACAGTGTGTCCGTACTCTAGGTTTCCCGTACATGTTATAACTGTAGTAATATTCCCTTCAACCTGGAGAGTTGGGACACATGGATTGGGTGCCATGCATTTTTGCTTTAAAGGTTCTGCATTTGTTCACCCAATCTCACCAATCGTCTCAGTCCCAAGTGTCCAGCCTTATGCCACATCCAGCTGTCATTGTAGATAGGGTCATTCCAGGTTTCATCAGAGACCCTGAAGGAATTGTAAAGATTTTCCCAGTTTTTTTGTTTTGTTTTTGAAATTCCTTTTTATAATGTGTTTGAGCTGATTCTCGCTGCCATGATTATGCCAGTCTAGACACACTTGATTCCCTTACGGAGACATATCAATACATAGGTTTTAAGATTCTCACTAGTCAGATATATTCCTCTGTGGGAAATATGGTGTTTTAAGTCCCTTTCACTGAGGAAGGTGTAGGTCTTGTCTATTACATAGTTGGTTTTTAGAACGGTACCTGTGCTTATATCAAACTCTGTTTTTATGCATCACCCCACCTCTCTTTCACCCTTAAGCAGGCAAAAGAGTGTTTTCTAAATGTGAGACACTGTTCTCTTTCCTAACTCAGTTCAAGTGTAGCCATGTTTACAGGATCTTCATAAGTGATATCTTATGATAAGTTTCTTTTTCTGTGTGACTTATTTCACTTAGAATCATCGTAGCTGAATCCACCCATTTTGCTGCTACTGATCTTATGACATTGATTTCATGGCTGAGGGATATTCCATCGTACGTAAGTACCACAATTTTTTGAACCATTTTTATATTTCCTGGGATATTTAAGGTGTACCCAAGTTGAGGTCCTTGTAAGCAGTGCAGCCCTAAATTTTGGGGTGGCTCTGTCTTATTAATTTTCAGTTTTCCCAAGGTATATTCCCTAGACTGGAAGTGCCCTTGGCTCTGTAGCTCTGTTGTTTACTTGTTTTAGGGAACACAATGCACTCCTCCAGAGAGGCAGTTGGCAATTTACATCCCGCCCATCAGCATAACAAGGCTCCCTGTTCTCCAGGGCCTGTCTTGCCTTTCTGGTTTTTACACATTTTGTGGATGTCCATTTCAACCCGTGGGAAGTGATACTTATTTGTAGTGCAGATTTGCATTGCCCGCTTGCTTGCTTGGCCAAAAAGGGCGTATGAGTTTTCTCCTGAATATATTCAGAAGAAAACGCATACGCCCTTTTTGGCCAAGTGCATCATTGTCGAAGTTGTGCCCCTCTTCCTGTGCTTTAAAGGCGATTCCAACGTACCTCTTGAAATCTGTTTCCTGCTATTCTGCTTCGCTTTGAAGTCTGCCTCGTTGCCTTCCCTCAACAGATTTTTGGACGATAGTTGTCCTTTATTACTCGGCCATTTTGTGAATTACTGTGCCCCTGAGCTCCATTTTTCAACTCGTTTTTTGTGAGCTGACTGCAAGTCCAACATTTTGGTTCAGGACCTATGCTGGTTCCCGGTGGGTGGCTGAGAGTTTGGTTAATTCTTCTTCCTGCCGGGAAATTAGTGTGATATATGTCCGTCCAAATGCCTAACAGCTACTCTCTCATTGGTTCTCCCTCTTCCCTTTCATCCTCTGCCAAATTGGAAACCTGTGCGAACCAGGAGGTTAAAGGGGATGTCTGTCCAAGTTGGGAGGTTGATAGTAAAGCAGAAGGAAAGTCAAACCGGAGCACCAGGAGAGAGACTATTCGTTGAGTTTTAGAAACCTTTCGTATTCACAGTGTGTCCGTACTCTAGGTTTCCCGTACATGTTATAACTGTAGTAATATTCCCTTCAACCTGGAGAGTTGGGACCCGTGGAATGTGTGCCATCCACTATTGCTTTAAAGGGTCTGCATTTGCTAACCCAATCTCACCAATCATCTCAGTCCCAGTGTCCAGCCTTATTCCACATCCAGCTGTCGTGGTAGATAGGGTCATTCCAGGTTTTATCAGAGACCCTGAAGGAATTGTAAAGAATTTCCCAGTTTTTTTGTTTTGTTTTTGAAATTCCTTTTTATAGTGGGTTTGAGCTGATTCTCGCTGCCATGTTTATGCCAGTCTAGACACACTTGATTCCCTTACGGAGACATATCAATACATAGGTTTTAAGATTCTTACTAGACAGATATATTCCTCTGTGGGAAATATGGTGTTTTGAGTCCCTTTCACTGAGGAAGGTGTAGGTCTTGTCTATTCCATAGTTGGTTTTTGGAACGGTACCTGTGCTTATATCAAACTCTGTTTTTATGCATCACCCCACCTCTCCTTCTCCCTTAAGCAGGCATAAGAGTGTTTTCTAAATGTGAGACACTGTTCCCTTTCCTAACTCAGTTCAAGTGTAGCCATGTTTACAGGATCTTCATAAGTGATATCTTATGATAAGTTTCTTTTTCTGTGTGACTCATTTCACTTAGAATCATCGTACCTGAATCCACCCATTTTGCTGCTACTGGTCTTACGACATTGATTTCATGGCTGAGGGATATTCCATCATACGTAAGTACCACAATTTTTTGAACCATTTTAATATTTCCTGGGATATTTAAGGTGTACCCAAGTTGAGGTCCTTGTAAGCAGTGCAGCCCTAAATTTTGGGGTGCTCTGTCTTATTGATTTTCAGTTTTCCCAAGGTATATTCCCTAGACTGGAAGTGCCCTTGGCTCTGTAGCTCAGTTCTTTACTTGTTTTAGGGAACACAATGTACTCCTCCAGAGAGGCAGTTGGCAATTTACATCCCGCCCATCAGCATAACAAGGCTCCCTGTTCTCCAGGGCCTGTCTTGCCTTTCTGGTTTTTACACATTTTGTGGATGTCCCTTTTGACCGGTGGGAAGTGATACTTCTTTGTAGTGCAGATTTGCATTGCCCGCTTGCTTGCTTGGCCAAAAAGGGCGTATGCGTTTTCTCCTGAATATATTCAGGAGAAAACGCATACGCCCTTTTTGGCCAAGTGCATCATTGTCGAAGTTGTGCCCCTCTTCCTGTGCTTTAAAGGCGATTCCAACGTACCTCTTGAAATCTGTTTCCTGCTATTCTGCCTCGCTTTCAAGTCCGCCTCGTTGCCTTCCATCAACAGATTTTTGGACGATAGTTGTCCTTTATTACTCGGCCATTTTGTGAATTGCTGTGCCCCTGAGCTCGATTTTTCAACTCGTTTTTTGTGACCTGAACGCAAGTCCAACATTTTGGTTCAGGACCTATGCTGGTTCCCGGTGGGTCGCTGAGACTTTAGTTAATTCTTCTTCCTGCCGGGAAATTAGAGTGATATGTGCCCGTCCAAATGCCTAACAGCTACTCTCTCATTGGTTCTCCCTCTTCCCTTTCATCCTCTGCCAAATTGGAAACCTGTGCGAACCAGGAGGTTAAAGGGGATGTCTCTCCAAGTTGGGAGTTTGATAGTAAAGCAGATGGAAAGTCAAACCGGAGCACCAGGAGAGGGACTATTCGTTGAGTTTTAGAAACCTTTCGTATTCACAGTGTGTCCGTACTCTAGGTTTCCCGTACATGTTATAACTGTAGTAATATTCCCTTCAACCTGGAGAGTTGGGACCCATGGATTGGGTGCCATGCATTATTGCTTTAAAGGGTCTGCATTTGCTCACCCAATCTCACCAATCATCTCAGTCCCAAGTGTCCAGCCTTATGCCACATCCAGCTGTCATTGTAGATAGGGTCATTCCAGGTTTCATCAGAGACCCTGAAAGAATTGTAAAGCATTTCCCAGTTTTTTTGTTTTGTTTGTGAAATTCCTTTTTATAGTGTGTTTGAGCTGATTCTCGCTGCCATGATTATGCCAGTCTAGACACACTTGATTCCCTTATGGAGACGTAACAATACATAGGTTTTAAGATTCTTACTAGTCAGATATATTCCTCTGCGGGAAATATGGTGTTTTGAGTGCCTTTCACTGATGAAGGTGTAGGTCTTGTCTATTCCATACTTGGTTTTTGGAACGGTACCTGTGCTTATATCAAACTCTGGTTTTATGCATCACCCCACCTCTCTTTCCCCCTTAAGCAGGCATAAGAGTGTTTTCTAAATGTGAGACACTGTTCTCTTTCCTAACTCAGTTCAAGTGTAGCCATGTTTACAGGATCTTCATAAGTGATATCTTATGATAAGTTTCTTTTTCTGTGTGACTTATTTCACTTAGAATCATCGTAGCTGAATCCACCCATTTTGCTGCTACTGGTCTTATGACATTGATTTCATGGCTGAGGGATATTCCATCGTACGTAAGTACCACAATTTTTTGAACCATTTTTATATTTCCTGGGATATTTAAGGTGTACCCAAGTTGAGGTCCTTGTAAGCAGTGCAGCCCTAAGTTTTGGGGTGGCTCTGTCTTATTGATTTTCAGTTTTCCCAAGGTATATTCCCTAGACTGGAAGTGCCCTTGGCTCTGTAGCTCTGTTCTTTACTTGTTTTAGGGAACACAATGTACTCCTCCAGAGAGGCAGTTGGCAATTTACATCCCGCCCATCAGCATAACAAGGCTTCCTCTTCTCCAGGGCCTGTCTTGCCTTTCTGGTTTTTACATATTTTGTGGAAGTCCCTTTTGACCAGTGGGAAGTGATACTTCTTTGTAGTGCAGATTTGCATTGCCTGCTTGCTTGCTTGGCCAAAAAGGGTGTATGCGTTTTCTCCTGAATATATTCAGGAGAAAACGCATACGCCCTTTTTGGCCAAGTGCATCATTGTCGAAGTTGTGCCTCTCTTCCTGTGCTTTAAAGGCGATTCCAACGTACCTCTTGAAATCTGTTTCCTGCTAATCTGCCTCGCTTTCAGGTCCGCCTCGTTGCCTTCCCTCAACAGATTTTTGGACGATAGTTGTCCTTTATTACTCGGCCAGTTTGTGAATTGCTCTGCACCTGAGCTCCATTTTTCAACTCGTTTTTAGTGTGCTGACCGCAAGTCCAACATTTTGGTTCAGGACCTATGCTGGTTCCCGGTGGGGGGCTGAGACTTTGGTTACTACTTCTAACTGCCGGGAAGTTAGAGTGTTATGTGCCCGTCCAAATGCCTAACAGCTACTCTCTCATTGGTTCTCCCTCTTTCCTTTCATCCTCTGCCAAATTGGAAACCTGTGCGAACCAGGAGGTTAAAGGGGCTGTCTCTCTAAGGTAGGAGGTTGATAGTAAAGCAGATGGAAAGTCAAACCGGAGCACCAGGAGAGGGACTATTCGTTGAGTTTTAGAAACCTTTCGTATTCACAGTGTGTCTGTTCTCTAGGTTTCCCGTACATGTTATAACTGTAGTAATATTCCCTTCAACCTGGAGAGTTGGGACCCATGGAAAGGTTGCCATGCATTATTGCTTTAAAGGGTCTGCATTTGCTCACCCAATCTCACCAATCCTCTCAGTCCCAAGTGTCCCTCCTTATGCCACATCCAGCTGTCATTGTAGATAGGGTCATTCCAGGTTTCAGCAGAGACCCTGAAGGAATTGTAAAGAATTTCCCAGTTTTTTTGTTTTGTTTTTGAAATTCCTTTTTATACTGTGTTTGAGCTGATTCTCGCTGCCATGTTTATGCCAGTCTAGACACACTTGATTCCCTTATGGAGACATATCAATACATAGGTTTTAAGATTCTTACTAGTCAGATATATTCCTCTGCGGGAAATATGGGGTTTTGAGTCCCTTTCACTGAGGAAGGTGTAGGTCTTGTCTATTCCATAGTTGGTTTTTGGAACGGTACCTGTGCTTATATCAAACTCTGGTTTTATGCATCTCCCCACCTCTCCTTCCTCCTTAATCAGGCATAAGAGTGTTTTCTAAATGTGAGACACTGTTCTCTTTCCTAACTCAGTTCAAGTGTAGCCATGTTTACAGGATCTTCATAAGTGATATCTTATGATAAGTTTCTTTTTCTGTGTGACTCATTTCACTTAGAATCATCGTACCTGAATCCACCCATTTTGCTGCTACTGGTCTTATGACATTGATTTCATGGCTGACGGATATTCCATCATACGTAAGTACCACAATTTTTTGAACCATTTTTATATTTCCTGGGATATTTAAGGTGTACCCAAGTTGAGGTCCTTGTAAGCAGTGCAGCCCTAAATTTTGGGGTGGCTCTCTCTTATTGATTTTCAGTTTTCCCAAGGTATATTCCCTAGACTGGAAGTGCCCTTGGCTCTGTAGCTCTGTTGTTTACTTGATTTAGGAAACACAATGCACTCCTCCAGAGAGGCAGTTGGCAATTTACATCCCGCCCATCAGCATAACAATGCTCCCTGTTCTCCATGGCCTGTCTTGCCTTTCTGGTTTTTACACATTTTGTGGATGTCCCTTTCGACCCGTGGGAAGTGATACTTCTTTGTAGTGCAGATTTCCATTGCCCGCTTGCTTGCTTGGCCAAAAAGGGCGTATGCGTTTTCTCCTGAAAATATTCAGGGGAAAACGCATACGCCCTTTTTGGCCAAGTGCATCATTGTGGAAGTTGTGCCCCTCTTCCTGTGCTTTAAAAGTGATTCCAACGTACCTCTTGAAATCTGTTTCCTGCTATTCTGCCTCGCTTTCAAGTCCTCCTCGTTGCCTTCCCTCAACAGATTTTTGGACGATAGTTGTCCTTTATTACTCGGCCAGTTTGTGAATTGCTGTGCCCCTGAGCTCCAGTTTTCAACTCGTTTTTGGTTAGCTGACCGCAAGTCCAACATTTTGGTTCAGGACCTATGCTGGTTCCTGGTGGGGGGCTGAGACTTTGGTTAATTCTTCTTCCTGCCGGGAAGTTAGAGTGATATGTGCCCGTCCAAATGCCTAACAGCTACTCTCTCATTGGTTCTCCCTCTTCCCTTTCATCCTCTGCCAAATTGGCAACCTGTGCGAACCAGGAGGTTAAAGGGGCTGTCTCTCCAAGTTGGGAGGTTGATAGTAAAGCAGATGGAAAGTCAAACCAGAGCACCAGGAGAGGGACTATTCGTTGAGTTTTAGAAACCTTTCGTATTCACAGTGTGTCCGTTCTCTTGGTTTCCCGTACATGTTATAGCTGTAGTAATATTCCCTTCAACCTGGAGAGTTGGGACCCATGGAATGTGTGCCAGGCATTTGTGCTTTAAAGGGTCTGCATTTGCTCACCCAATCTCACCAATCGTCTCAGTCCCAAGTGTCCCACCTTATGCCACATCCAGCTGTCATTGTAGATAGGGTCATTCCAGGTTTCATCAGAGACCCTGAAGGATTTGTAAAGAATTTCCCAGTTTTTTTGTTTTGTTTTTGAAATTCCTTTTTATAGTGGGTTTGAGCTGATTCTCACTGCCATGTTTATGCCAGTCTAGACACACTTGATTACCTTAAGGAGACATATCAATACATAGGTTTTAAGATTCTTTCTAGTCAGATATATTCCTCTGCGGGAAATATGGGGTTTTGAGTCCCTTTCACTGAGGAAGATGTAGGTCTTGTCTATTTCATTATTGGTTTTTGGAACGGTACCTGTGCTTATATCAAACTCTGGTTTTATGCATCACCCCACATCTCCATCCCCCTTAAGCAGGCATCAGAGTGTTTTCTAAATGTGAGACACTGTTCTCTTTCGTAACTCAGTTCAAGTGTAGCCATGTTTAAAGGATCTTCATAAGTGATATCTTATGATAAGTTTCTTTTTCTGTGTGACTCATTTCACTTAGAATCATCGTACCTGAATCCACCCATTTTGCTGCTCCTGGTCTTATGACATTGATTTCAAGGCTGAGGGATATTCCATCATACGTAAGTACCACAATTTTTTGAACCATTTTTATATTTCCTGGTATATTTAAGGTGTACCCAAGTTGAGGTCCTTGTAAGCAGTGCAGCCCTAAATTTTGGGGTGGCTCTGTCTTATTGATTTTCAGTTTTCCCAAGGTATATTCCCTAGACTGGAAGTGCACTTGGCTCTGTTGCTCTGTTGTTTACGTGATTTAGGGAACACAATGCACTCCTCCAGAGAGGCAGTTGGCAATTTACATCCCGCCCATCAACATAACAAGGCTCCCTGTTCTCCAGGGCCTGTCTTGCCTTTCTGGTTTTTACACATTTTGTGGAAGTCCCTATTGACCGGTGGGAAGTGATACTTATTTGTAGTGCAGATTTGCATTGCCTGCTTGCTTGCTTGGCCCATAAGGGCGTATGCATTTTCTCCTGAATATATTCAGGGGAAAACGCATACGCCCTTTTTGGCCAAGTGCATCATTGTCGAAGTTGTGCCACTCTTCCTGTGCTTTAAAGGCGATTCCAACGTACCTCTTGAAATCTGTTTCCTGCTATTCTGCCTCGCTTTCAAGTCCGCCTCGTTGCCTTCCTTCAACAGATTTTTGGACGATAGTTGTCCTTTATTACTCGGCCAGTTTGTGAATTGCTGTGCCCCTGAGCTCCATTTTTCAACTCGTTTTAGGTGAGCTGACCGCAAGTCCAACATTTTCGTTCAGGACCTTTGCTGGTTCCCGGTGCGGGGCTGAGACTTTGGTTAATTCTTCTTCCTGCCGGGAAATTACAGTGATACGTGCCCGTCCAAATGCCTAACAGCTACTCTCTCATTGGTTCTCCCTCTTCCCTTTCATCCTCTGCCAAATTGGAAACCTGTGCGAACCAGGAGGTTAAAGGGGCTGTGTCTCCAAGTTGGGACGTTGATAGTAAAGCAGATGGATAGTCAAACCGGAGCACCAGGAGAGGGACTATTCATTGAGTTTTAGAAACCTTTCGTTTTCACAGTGTGTCCGTTCTCTAGGTTTCCCGTACATGTTATATCTGTAGTAATATTCCCTTCAACCTGGAGAGTTGGGACCCATGGAATGGGTGCCAGGCATTTGTGATTTAAAGGGTCTGCCTTTGCTCACCCAATCTCACCAATCGTCTCAGTCCCAAGTGTCCCTCCTTATGCCACATCCAGCTGTCATTGTAGATAGGTTCATTCCAGGTTTCATCAGAGACCCTGAAGGAATTGTAAAGAATTTCCCAGTTTTTTTGTTTTGTTTTTGAAATTCCTTTTTATAGTGGGTTTGAGCTGATTCTCGCTGCCATGTTTATGCCAGTCTAGACACACATGATTCCCTTACGGAGACATATCAATACATAGGTATTAAGATTCTTACTAGTCAGATATATTCCTCTGCGGGAAATATGGGGTTTTGAGTCCCTTTCACTGAGGAAGGTGTAGGTCTTGTCTATTCCATAGTTGGTTTTTGGAACGGTACCTGTGCTTATATCAAACTCTGGTTTTATGCATCACCCCACCTCTCCTTCCCCCTTAAGCAGGCATAAGACTGTTTTCTAAATGTGAGACACTGTTCTCTTTCCTAACTCAGTTCAAGTGAAGCCATGTTTACAGGATCTTCATAAGTGATATCTTATGATAAGTTTCTTTTTCTGTGTGACTTATTTCATTTAGAATCATCGTACCTGAATCCACCCATTTTGCTGCTACTGGTCTTATGACATTGATTTCATGGCTGAGGGATATTCCATCGTACGTAAGTACCACAATTTTTTGATCCATATTTATATTTCCTGGGATATTTAAGGTGAACCCAAGTTGAGGTCCTTGTAAGCAGTGCAGCCCTAAATTTTGGGGTGGCTCTGTCTTATTGATTTTCAGTTTTCCCAAGGTATATTCCCTAGACTCGAAGTGCCCTTGGATCTGTAGCTCTGTTGTTTACTTGATTTAGGGAACACAATGCACTCCTCCAGAGAGGCAGTTGGCAATTTACATCTCGCCCATCAGCATAACAAGGCTCCCTGTTCTCCAGGGCCTGTCTTTCCTTTCTGGTTTTTACATATTTTGTGGAAGTCCCTTTTGACCGGTGGGAAGTGATACTTCTTTGTAGTGCAGATTTGCATTGCCCGCTTGCTTGCTTGGCCAAAAAGGGCGTATGCGTTTTCTCCTGAATATATTCAGGAGAAAACGCATACGCCCTTTTTGGCCAAGTGCATCATTGTCGATGTTGTGCCCCTCTTCCTGTGCTTCAAAGGTGATTCCAACGTACGTCTTGAAATCTGTTTCCTGCTATTCTGCCTCGCTTTCAGGTCCGCCTCGTAGCCTTCCTTCAACAGATTTTTGGACGATAGTTGTCCTTTATTACTCGGCCAGTTTGTGAATTGCTGTGCCCCTGAGCTCCATTTTTCAACTCGTTTTCGTGAGCTGACCGCAAGTCCAAATTTTGGTTCAGGACCTATGCTGCTTCCCGGTGGGGGGCTGAGACTTTGGTTACTTCTTCTTCCTGCCGGGAAGTTAGAGTGATAGGTGCCCGTCCAAATGCCTAACAGCGACTCTCTCATTGGTTCTCCCTCTTCCCTTTCACCCTCTGCCAAATTGGAAAGCTGTGCGAACCAGGAGGTTAAAGGGGCTGTCTCTCCAACTTGGGAGATTGATAGTAAAGAAGATGGAAAGTCAAACCGGAGCAACAGGAGAGACACTATTCGTTGAGTTTTAGAAACCTTTCGTATTCACAGTGTGTCCGTTCTCTAGGTTTCCCGTACATGTTATAACTGTAGTAATATTCCCTTCAACCTGGAGAGTTGGGACCCATGGAATGGGTGCCATGCATTACTGCTTTAAAGGGTCTGCATTTGCTCACCCAATCTCACCAATCCTCTCAGTCCCAAGTGTCCAGCCTTATGCCACATCCAGCTGTCGTTGTAGATAGGGTCATTCCGGGTTTCATCAGAGACCCTGAAGAAATTGTAAAGAATTTCCCAGTTTTTTTGTTTTGTTTTTGATATTCCTTTTTATAGTGGGTTTGAGCTGATTCCCGCTGCCATGTTTATGCCAGTCTAGACACACTTGATTCCCTTACAGAGACATATCAATACATAGGTTTTAAGATTCTTACTAGTCAGATATATTCCTCTGCGGGAAATATGGGGTTTTGAGTCCCTTTCACTGAGGAAGGTGTAGGTCTTGTCTATTCCATAGTTGGTTTTTGGAACGGTACCTGTGCTTATATCAAACTCTGGTTTTATGCATCACCCCACCTCTCCTTCCCCCTTAAGCAGGCATAAGAGTGTTTTCTAAATGTGAGACACTGTTCTCTTTCCTAACTCTGTTCAAGTGTAGCCATGTTTACAGGATCTTCATAAGTGATATCTTATGATAAGTTTCTTTTTCTGTGTGACTTATTTCACTTAGAATCATCGTACCTGAATCCACCCATTTTGCTGCTACTGGTCTTATGACATTGATTTCATGGCTGAGGGATAGTCCATCGTACATAAGTACCACAATTTTTGAACCATTTTTATATTTCCTGGGATATTTAAGGTGTACCCAAGTTGAGGTCCTTATAAGCAGTGCAGACCTAAATTTTGGGGTGGCTCTGTCTTATTGATATTCAGTTTTCCCAAGGTATATTCCCTAGACTGGAAGTGCCCTTGGCTCTGTAGCTCAGTTCTTTACTTGTTTTAGGGAACACAATGTACTCCTCCAGAGAGGCAGTTGGCAATTTACATCCCGCCCATCAGCATAACAAGGCTCCCTGTTCTCCAGGGCCTGTCTTGCCTTTCTGGTTTTTACACATTTTGTGGATGTCCCTTTTGACCGGTGGGAAGTGATACTTCTTTGTAGTGCAGATTTGCATTGGCCGCTTGCTTGCTTGGCCAAAAAGGGCGTATGCGTTTTCTCCTGAATATATTCAGGAGAAAACGCATACGCCCTTTTTGGGCAAGTGCATCATTGTCGAAGTTGTGCGCCTCTTCCTGTGCTTTAAAGGCGATTCCAATGTACCTCTTGAAATCTGTTTCCTGCTATTCTGCCTCGCTTTCAAGTCCGCCTCGTTGCCTTCCCTCAACAGATTTTTGGACGATAGTTGTCCTTTATTACTCGGCCAGTTTGTGAATTGCTGTGCCCCTGAGCTCCATTTTTCTACTCGTTTTTGGTTAGCTGACCGCCAGTCCAACATTTTGGTTCAGGATCTTTGCTGGTTCCCGGTGGTGGGCTGAGACTTTGGTTAATTCTTCTTCCTGCCGGGAAATTACAGTGATATGTGCCCGTCCAAATACCTAACAGCTACCCTCTCATTGGTTCTCCCTCTTCCCTTTCATCCTCTGCCAAATTGGCAACCTGTGCGAACCAGGAGGTTAAAGGGGCTGTCTCTCCAAGTTGGGAGGTTGATAGTAAAGCAGATGGAAAGTCAAACCGGAGCACCAGGAGAGGGACTATTCGTTGAGTTTTAGAAACCTTTCATATTCACAGTGTGTCTGTTCTCTAGGTTTCCCGTACATGTTATAGCTGTATTAATATTCCCTTCAACCTGGAGAGTTGGGACCCATGGAATGGGTGCCAGGCATTTGTTCTTTAAAGGGTCTGCATTTGCTCTCCCAATCTCACCAATCCTCTCAGTCCAAAGTGTCCTTCGTTATGCCACATCAAGCTGTCATTGTAGATAGGGTCATTCCAGGTTTCATCAGAGACCCTGAAGGAATTGTAAAGAATTTCCCATTTTTTTTGTTTTGTTTTTGATATTCCTTTTTATAGTGGGTTTGAGCTGATTCCCGCTTCCTTGTTTATGCCAGTCTAGACACACTTGATTCCCTTACGGAGACATATCAATACATAGGTTTTAAGATTCTTACTAGTCAGATATATTCCTCTGCGGGAAATGTGGTGTTTTGAGTCCCTTTCACTGAGGAAGGTGTAGGTCTTGTCTATTCCATAGTTGGTTTTTGGAACGGTACCTGTGCTTATATCAAACTCTGGTTTTATGCATCACCCCACCTCTCCTTCCCCCTTAAGCAGGCATAAGAGTGTTTTCTAAATGTGAGACACTGTTCTCTTTCCTAACTCAGTTCAAGTGTAGCCATGTTTACAGGATCTTCATAAGTGATATCTTATGATAAGTTTCTTTTTCTGTGTGACTTATTTCACTTAGAATCCTCGTACCTGAATCCACCCATTTTGCTGCTACTGGTCTTATGACATTGATTTCAAGACTGAGGGATATTCCATCGTACATAAGTACCACAATTTTTTGAACCATTTTTATATTTCCTGGGATATTTAAGGTGTACCCAAGTTGAGGTCCTTGTAATCAGTGCAGCCCTAAATTTTTGGGTGGCTTTGTCTTATTGATTTTCAGTTTTCCCAAGGTATATTCCCTAGACTGGAAGTGCCCTTGGCTCTGTAGCTCTGTTCTTTACTTGTTTTAGGGAACACAATGTACTCCTCCAGAGAGGCAGTTGGCAATTTACATCCCTCCCATCAGCATAACAAGGCTCCCTGTTCTCCAGGGCCTGTCTTGCCTTTCTGGTTTTTACACATTTTGTGGATGTCCCTTTTGACTGGTGGGAAGTGATACGTCTTTGTAGTGCAGATTTGCATTGCCCGCTTGCTTGCTTGGCCAAAAAGGGCGTATGCGTTTTCTCCTGAATATATTCAGGAGAATACGCATACGCCCTTTTTGGCCAAGGGCATCATTGTCGAAGTTGTGCCCCTCTTCCTGTGCTTTAAAGGCGAATCCAACGTACCTCTTGAAATCTGTTTCCTGCTATTCTGCCTCGCTTTCAAGTCCGCCTCGTTGCCTTCCCTCAACAGATTTTTGGACAATAGTTGTCCTTTATTACTCGGCCAGTTTGTGAATTGCTGTGCCCTTGAGCTCCATTTTTCAACTCGTTTTTTGTGAGCTGACCGCAAGTCCAACAATTTGTTTCAGGACCTATGCTGGTTCCCGGTGGGGGGCTGAGACTTTGGTTAATTCTTCTTCCTGCCGGGAAGTTAGAGTGATATGTGCCCGTCCTAATGCCTAACAGCTACCCTCTCATTGGTTCTTCCTCTTCCCTTTCATCCTCTGCCAAATTGGCAACCTGTGCGAACCAGGAGGTTAAATGGGCTGTCTCTCCAAGATGGGAGGTTGATAGTAAAGCAGATGGAAAGTCAAACCAGAGCACCAGGAGAGGGACTATTCGTTGAGTTTTAGAAACCTTTCGTATTCACAGTGTGTCCGTTCTCTAGGTTTCCCGTACATGTTATAGATGTAGTAATATTCCCTTAAAGCTGGAGAGTTGGGACCCATGGAATGGGTGCCAGGCATTTGTGCTTTAAAGGGTCTGCATTTGTTCACCCAATCTCACCAATCCTCTCAGTCCCAAGTGTCCCTCCTTATGCCACATCCAGCTGTCATTGTAGATAGGGTCATTCCAGGTTTCATCAGAGACCCTGAAGGAATTGTAAAGAATTTCCCAGTTTTTTTGTTTTGTTTTTGAAATTCCTTTTTATAGTGGGTTTGAGCTGTTTCTCGCTGCCATGTTTATGCCAGTCTAGACACACTTGATTCCCTTACAGAGACATATCAATACAGAGTTTTTAAGATTCTTACTAGTCAGATATATTGCTCTGCGGGAAATATGGGGTTTTGATTCCCTTTCACTGAGGAAGGTGTAGGTCTTGTCTATTCCATACTTGGTTTTTGGAACAGTACCTGTGCTTATATCAAACTCTGGGTTTATGCATCACCCCACCTCTCCTTCCCCCTTAAGCAGGCATAAGAGTGTTTTCTAAATGTGAGACACTGTTCTCTTTCCTAACTCAGTTCAAGTGTAGCCATGTTTATAGGGCCTTCATAAGTGATATCTTATGATAAGTTTCTTTTTCTGTGTGACTTATTTCACTTAGAATCATCGTACCTGAATCCACTCATTTTGCTGCTACTGGTCTTATGACTTTTATTTCATGGTTGAGGGATATTCCATCGTACGTAAGTACCACAATATTTTGAACCATTTTTATATTTCCTGGGATATTTAATGTGTACCCAAGTTGAGGTTCTTGTAAGCAGTGCAGCCCTAAATTTTGAGGTGGCTCTTTCTTATTGATTTTCAGTTTTCCCAAGGTATATTCCCTAGACTGGAAGTGCCCTTGGCTCTGTAGCTCTGTTGTTTACTTGTTTTAGGCCACAAAATGCATTCCTCCAGAGAAGCACTTGACAGTTTTTATCTCGCCCAACACCATAACAAGGCTCCCTGTTCTCCTGGGCCTGTCTTGCGTTTCTGGATTTTACACATTTTGTTGCTGTCCCTTTTGACCAGTGGGAAGTGATACTTCTTTGTAGTGCAGATTTGCATTGCCCGCTTACTTGCTTGGCCAAGAAGGGCGTATGCGTTTTCTCCTGAATATATTCAGGAGAAAACGCATACGCCCTTTTTGGCCAAGTGCATTATTGTCAAAGTTTTGCCCCTGTTCCTGTGCTTTAAACGCGATTCCAACGTACCTCTTGAAATCTGTTTCCTGCTATTCTGCCTGCCTTTCAAATCCGCCTCGTTTCCTTCCCTCAACAGATTTTTGGACGATAGTTGTCCTTTATTACTCTGCCAGTTTTTAAATTGCTGTGCCCCTGAGCTGCATTTTTCAACTCGTTTTTTGTGAGCTGAACGCAAGTCCAAAATTTTGGTTCAGTACCTATACTGGTTCCCGGTGAGTGGCTGAGACTTTTGTTAATTCTTCTTCCTGCCGGGAAATTAGAGTGACATGTGCCCGTCCAAATCCCTAACAGCTACTCTCTCATTGGTTTTTCCTCTTCCCTTTCATCCTCTGCCAAATTGGCAACCTGTTCGAACCAGCATGTTAAAGTGGCTGTCTCTTCAAGTTGGAAGACTGACAATAAAGCAGTTGTAAAGTGAAACCGGAGCACCAGGAGAGGGACTATTCTTTGAGGTTTAGAAACCTTTCGTATTCACAGTGTGTCCGTTCTCTAGGTTTTCCGTACATGTTTTAGCTGTAGTAATAGTTCCTTCAACCTGGAGAGTTGAGACCCATGGAATGGGTGCCACATATTATTGTTTTAAAGGGTCTGCATTTGCTCACCCTCTCTCACCAACCCTCTCAGTCCCAAGTGTCCAGCCTTATGCCACATCCCGGTGTCGTTGTAGATAGGGTCATTCCAGGTTTCATCAGAGACCCTGAAGGAATTGTAAAGAATTTCCCTGGTTTTTTTTTTTGTTTTTGAATTTCCTTTTCTACTGGGTTTGATCTGATTCTCGCTGCCATGTTTATGCCAGTCTAGACACACTTGATTCCCTTACGGAGACATATCAATACATAGGTTTTAAGATTCTTACTAGTAAGATATATTCTTCTGCGGGAAATATGGGGTTTTGAGTCCCGTTCACAGAGGAAGTAGTAGGTCTTGTCTATTCTGTATTTGGATTATGGAACCGTACCTGTGCTAATATCAAACTCTGGGTTTATTCATCACCCCACCTCTGCTTTCCCCTTAAGCATGCATAAGAGTGTTTTCTAAATATGAGACTCTGTTCCTTTTCCTAATTCATTCCATGTGTAGCCATGTTTATATACCCTTCATAAGTGATATCTTATGATAAGTTTATTTTTCCGTGTGACTTATTTCAGTTAGAATCATCGTACATGAATCCCGTCATTATGCTGCTACTGGCCTTATGACATTGACTTCATGGCTGAGGGATATTCCATCATACGTATGTACCACAATTTCTTTACCATTTTTGTCTTTCCTGGTATTTATAAGGTGTCCCGAAGTCGAGGTTCTTGTAAGCAGTGCTGCCATAAATTTTGGGGTGGCTGTGTCTTATTGATTTTCAATTTTCCCAAGGTATATTCCCGTGACTGGACGTGCCTTAGGTTGTGAAGCACTGTTGTTTACTTCTTTTTGGGAACACAATGCACTCCTCCAGAGTGGCTGTTGGCAATTTACATCCCACCCATCCGTATAACAAGGCTCACTGTTCTCCAGATCCTGTCTTGCCTTTCTTGTTTTTACACATTTTACGGATATCCCTTTTGACCAGTTGGAAGTGATACTTCTTTGTAGCGCAGATTTGCATTGTGCGGTTGCTTGGTTGGCCAAAATTGGCGTATGCGTTTTCTCCTGAATATATTCAGGAGAAAACGCATGTGCCCTTTATGGACAATTCCATAATTGTCGAAGTTGTGATGCTTTTCCTGTGTTTAAAGGCGATTCCAATGTACTTCTGGAAATCTGTTTCGTGCCCTTCTGCCTCATTTTCAAATCCGCCTCATGGCTTTCTCTCAACAGATTTTTGGAAGAGAGTAGTCCTTTATAACTCTGCAAGTTAGTGAATTGCTGTGCCCCTGAGCTCCATTTTTCAACTCGCGTTTTTTTGAGATGACTGCCAATCCACAATTTTGCTTCAGGACCTATACTGGTTCCATTGGGGGGGCTGGCTCAGAGTTTGTTAATTCTTCTTCGTGACGGGAATTTAGAGTGACATGTGACCATCCAAATGTCTACAGCTACTCTCTAATTGTTTCTCCCTCTTCCCTTATATCCTCTACACCATGTGCCAACTGTGCGAACCAGGAGGTTATAGGTGCTGACTCTCCAATTTGGGAGATTGATACTAAAGCAGTTGGAATGTCAAACTGGTGCACAAGGAGATAAAAAAATTAGTAGAGTTTTAGAAACCTTTCACCATCAGATGGTGTCCATTCTCTAGGTTTCCCATACATGTTATAACTGTAGTGATATTCCCTTCTACCTGGAGAGTTGGGACCCATGGAATGGGTGCCAGGTATTATTGCTTTAAACGGTCTGCATTTTCTCACCCAATCTCACCAATCCTCTCAGTCCCAAGTGACCAGCCTTATGCCACATCCAGCTGTCGTTGTAGATAGGGTCATTCTAAGTTTCATCAGAACCCCTGAAGGTATTGTGTAAGAATTTCACTGTTTATTTGTTTTGTTTTGAAATTCATTTTTATAGTGGGTTTGAGCTGATTCTCTCTGCCGTGTTTATGTCATTCTAGACATACTTAGTTACCTTATGGAGACATATCAATACATAGGTTTTAAGATTCTTACTAGTCAGATATACTACTCTGCGGGGAATAGGGGTGTGGAGCCCCGTTCAGTGAGGAAAGAGTAGGTCTTGTCTATTTTGTATTTGGATTATGCAACCGTACCTGTGCTAATATCAAACTCTGGTTTTATGCATCACCCCACCTCTCCTTTCCTCTTGAGCAGGCATAAGAGTGTTTTCTAAATGTGAGACTCTTCTCTTTCCTAATTCAGTTCATGTGTAGACATGTTTACAAGACCTTCATAAGTGATATCTTATGATAAGTTTCTTTTTCTGTGTGACTTATTTCAGTTAGAATCATCGTACATGAATCCACTCATTATGCTGCTACTTGCCTTATCACATTGATTTCATGGCTGAGGGATATTCCATCGTACGTATGTACCACAATTTCTTTACTATTTTTGTCTTTACTGGGATATTTAAGGTGTCCCGAAGTCGAGGTTCTTGTAAGCAGTGCTGCCCTATATTTTGGGTTGGCTGTGTCTTATTGATTTTCAATTTCCCCAAGGTATATTCCCATGACTGGAAGTGCCTTTGGTTGTGAAGCTCTGTTGTTTAATTCTTTTAGGGAACACAATGCACTCCTCCAGAGTGGCTGTTGGCAATCTGCATCCCACCCATCAGCATAACAAGGCTCCCTGTTCTCTAGAGCCCCTCTTGCCTTTCTGGTTTTTACACATTTTACAGATATCCCTTTTGACTGGTGGGAAGTGATACTTCTTTGTAGTGCAGATTTGCATTGTGCGGTTGCTTGGTTGGCTAAAATGGGTGTATGCGTTTTCTCCTGAATATATTCAGGAGAAAACACATGCGCCCTTTATGGACAATTCCCTAATTGTCGAAGTTGTGATGCTTTTCCTGTGTTTAAAGGCGGTTACAATGTACTTCTGGAAATCTGTTTCGTGCAAATCTCCCTCATTTTCAAGTCCGCCTCATGGCTTTTCCTCAACAGATTTTTCGAAGAGAGTAGTCCTGTATAACTCTGCAAGTTCGTGAATTGCTGTGCCCCTGAGCTCCATTTTTCAACTTGTGTTTTTGAGAGCTGACCTTAAACCCACAATTTTGCTTCAGGACCTATACTAGTTATGGGGGTGGGGCAGGCTGAGAGTTTGGTTAATTCTTCTTCATGACGGGAAATTAGAGTGACATGTGGCCGTCCAAATGCCTACAGCTACTCTCTCATTGGTTCTCCCTCTTCCCTTATATCCTCTGCACAATGTGCCAACTGTGCGAACCAGGATGTTATAGGGGCTGACTCTCCAAGTTGGGAGATTGATATTAAAGCAGTTGGAATGTCAAGCTGCAGCACATGGAGAGAAAAAAATTAGTAGAGTTTTAGAAACCTTTCACCATCAGAGGGTGTCCATTCTCTAGGTTTCCCATACATGTTATAACTGTAGTGATATTCCCTTCTACCTGGAGAGTTGGGAACCATGGAATCAGTGGCAGGCATTATTGCTTTAAAGCATCTGCATTTTCTCACCCAATCTCACCAATCCTCTCAGTCCCAGGTGAACAGCCTTATGCCACATCCAGCTGTTGTTGTAGATAGGGTCATTCCAAGTTTCATCAGAACCCCTGAAGGTGTTGTGTAAGAATTTCACTGTTTCTTTGTTTTGTTTTGAAATTCCTTTTTATACTGGGTTTGAGCTGATTCTCACTGCCGTGTTTATGTCATTCTAGACACACTTGGTTCCCTTATGGAGACATATCAATACATAGGTTTTAAGATCCTTACTAGTCAGATATATTTCTCTGTGGGGAATAGGGGTGTTGAGTCCCATTCACTGAGGAAGGAGTCGGGCTTGTCTCTTCTGTATTTGGATTATGGAACGGTACCTCTGTTAATATCAAACTCTGGTTTTGTGTGTCTCCCCACCTCTCCTTCCCCCTTAAGCAAGCATAAGAGTGTTTTCTAAATCTGAGACTCTG
The DNA here is from genome assembly GCF_949752795.1 of Hyperoodon ampullatus. NCBI lineage: Eukaryota > Metazoa > Chordata > Mammalia > Artiodactyla > Ziphiidae > Hyperoodon > Hyperoodon ampullatus. The sequence continues at coordinate 2,081,727 of NW_027640625.1, read as the reverse complement.
TTCTCTTTCCTAATTCAGTTCATATGTAGCCAGGTTTACAGTCCCTTCATAAGTGATATCTTATATCAGAATGCACCATGGCCCTTGTCATAATAATGCTCCATGACCCCTGTCATCACAATGCTCCATTCCCTGGTTATCACAATGCTCCATGTCCCTTGTCATAACAATTCTCCACGTACTTGTCATCACAATGCTACATGACACTTCTCTTCACAAAGTTACATGCTCGTTTCATCACAATTCTCCATGCACTTGTCATTGCAATGTTCCATGACCCCTGTCATAGCAAGCTCCAAGTGTTTGTCATCACAATGCTTCACGACTTTATCATCTAAATTCTCAATGGCACTTTTCATCACAATGTTCCGTACCCTTGTCATCACAATGCTCCATGCCCTTGTCATCACAATGCTCCCTGACACCTATCATCACAATGCTTCATGCCCCTTGTCATTACAGTGCTCCATGATGCTCGTCATCACAATTACCCATGGTCTTCTCATCACAATGCTCCACGGTTTTGCCATCACAATGCTCCATGCCCTGGTCATCTCAAAGCTCAATGTCCCTTGTCCTCACAATTCTCCACGTCCTTGTCATCACAATGCTCCATGGCACTTCTCATCACAATGTTATATGCTCTTGTCATAACAATACTCCATGCACTTGTCATCGCAATGCTCCATGACCCCTGTCATAGGAAGCTCCATGCGCTTGTCATCACAATGTTTCAGGACATGGACATTAAAATTATCAATGGCCCTTGTCATCTCAATGCTCCATGCGCTTATCATCACAATGCTCCTTTACCTTTGTCACAACAATCCTCCATGACACTTGGCATCACAATGCTCCGTGCTATTGTCATCACAATGGAACATGACATATGTCATCACAATGCTCCCTGACACCTGTCTTCACAATACTCCATGACCTTGTAATCACAATGCTCCATGCCCTTGTCATCACAATGTGCCATGCCCACTGTCATCAAAATAATCTATGAAACTTGTCAGACCAAAGCTCCATGCCACCTTTCATCACAATGCTCCATGAACCCTGTCATCACAATGCACCATGCCCATCATCATAATGCTTCATGCTCTTGTCAGCACAATGAAATCAAAATGCTCCATGACCTCTGTCATCACAATGCTCCAAACCCTTGTGATCACAATGTTCCATAACACTTGTCATCACAATACCCCATGACGCTACTCATCACAATTATCCATGGACTTCTCATCACAATGCCCCATGACATTTGTCATCACAATGCGCAATACACATGTCATCACAATTCTCCCTGACTCTTGCCATCAGTATGCTCCCTGAACCCTTTCATGACAAGGCTCCATGCCTTTTTCATCACAATTATCCATGCCATTTTCATCACAATGCGCCAAGACCCCTTTAATCACAATGCTCCATGCCCTTGTCATCACAAAGCTCCATGATGCATGTCATCAGAATGCTCAATGGCCTTCTCATCACAATGCTCCATGCCCTTGTCATCACAATGCTCCAAGACCCCTGTAATCACAATGGTCCATGCCCCTTTTCATCAGAATGCTCCATGAGACTTGTCATCACAAGGCTCCATGGTTTTCTCATCACAATGCTCCAGGACATTGTCATCAAAATGCTCCATTCCCTTATCATCACAATGCTCCATGACCCCTGTCATCACAATACTCCATGAACATTTTCAGCCCAATGCTCCATGACCTTCTCATCACAATGCTCCATGACCAATATCATCACAATGCTCCATGACCACAGTCATCACAACGCTCAATATCACCTGACAACACAATGATCCGGGACTCTTGTCATCACAATGTTCCATTCCCTAGTCATCACAATGCTCCATGACCCCTGTCATCACAATACTCCATGAACATTTTCAGCCCAATGCTACATGACACTTGTCATCACAATGATGTATGCCCTTGTCATCCCAATGCTCCATGACCCCTGTAATCACAATGCTCCGTGACGCTTGTCATCACAGTGCTCCATGACACCTGTCATCACAATGCTCCATGCCTTTGTCAGCAAAATGCTACATGACTTGTCATTACAATGTTCTATGCACTTGTCATCACAATACTCCATTACCATTGCCATCACAATCCTCCATGAACCTTGGGATCACATTGCTCCATGCCCTTGTCATCACAATGCTCCATGCTCCTTGAAATCAAAATGATCCATGACCTCTGTCATCACAATGCTCCAAACCCTTGTGATCACAATGTTCCATAACACTTGTCATCACAATGCTCCATGATGCCTGTCATCACAATACTCCATGCCCTTTTCATCACAATGCTCCATGACCTTTGTCATCACAATTCTCGATACACTTGTCATCACAATGCTCCCTGACACTTGTCATCAGAATGCTCCTTGAACCCTGTCACAAAAAGGCTCCATGCCTTTTTCATCAAAATGCACCATGCCGTTTTCATCACAATGCTCCATGCCATTGTCATCAAAATACTCCACAAGCTTGTCATCAGAATGCTCCATGTCCCTTGTCATCACAATTTTCCATGCACTTGTCAGCACAATGCTCCCTGACCCTTGTCATCACAATGCTCCAAGCCATTGTCATCACAATGCTCCATTACCTTTGTCATCAGAATCCTCCATGACACTTGGCATCACAATGCTCCATGGCATTGTCATCACAATGGGCCATTACATATGTCATCACAATGCTCCCTGACACCTGTCTTCACAATAATGAATGACCTGGTCATCACAATGCTCCATGCCCTTGTCATCACAATGCGCCATTCCAACTGTCATCGCAATAAGCCATGAAACTTATTAGACCAATGCTCCATGCCCTTGTCATCACAATGCCCCATGCCCTTGTTATCACAATGCTCCATGACCCCTGTCATCACAATGCTCCGTGACTCCAGTCATCACAAGGCTTCATGACCTTTGTCATCACAATGGTCCATGCCCTTGTCATCAACAGTCTCTGTGACCTTTTTAACCACAATGATTCATGAGCTTTTCATCACAATGCTCTTTGACCCTTGTCATCACAATGCTCTATGCCTTTCTCAGCACAATGCTCCATGCCCTTGTCATTACAATCCTCCATGACCCATGTATCACTGTGTTCCATGCCCTTTTCATCACAATGCTCCATGCCCACTCTCATCACAATAATCCATGAAATTTTCAGACAAATGTTCCATGCCCTTGTCATCACAATGCTCCATTACCCCTGTCATAACAATGCTCCATGACCCCTGCCATCACAACGTTCCACGGCCTTGTCATCACATGGCTCCATGACCCTTGTCATCACAATGCTCCAAGACCCCTGTAATCACAGTGCTACATGCCCTTGTCATCACAAAGCTCCATGATGCATGTCATCACAATGCTCCATGCCCTTGCCATCACAATGCTCCATTACCCCTGTGATAACAATGCTCCATGAACCCTGCCATCAAGATGTTCCATGGCCTTGTCATCACAATGCTCCAAGACCCCTGTAATCACAATGCTCCATGTCCCTTTTTATCTCAATGATCCATGAACCCTGTCATCACAATGCACCATGACCATCATCATAATGCTTCAGGCTATTGTCATCACAATGAAATCAAAATTCTCCATGACCTCTGTCATAACACTGCTCCAAACCCTTGTGATCACAATATTCCATAACACCTGTCATCACAATGCCCCATGATGCTCGTCATCACAATTATCTATGGTCTTCTCATCACAATGCTCCATGACCTTTGTCATCACAGTGCTCAATACACTTGTCATCAAAATGCTCCCAGACACTTGTTCTCTGTATGCTCCTTGAACTCTGTCATGACAAGGCTCCATGCCTTTTTCATCACAATGATCCATGCCTTTTTCATCACAATGCTCCAAGACACCTGTAATTACAATGCTCCATGCCCTTGTCATCACAAAGCTCAATGACGCATGTCATCAGACTGCTCCTTGGCCTTCTCATCACAATGCTCCATGCCCTTGTCATCACAATTTTCCAAGACACTCTAATCACAATGCTCCATGCCCCTTTTCATCAGTATGCTCCATGAGACTTGTCTCACAAGGCTCCATGGTTTTCTCATCACAATGCTCCAGCACCTTGTCATCACAATGCTTCACGACCTTGTCATGAAAATTTTCAATGGCACTTGTCATCATAATGCTCCAAGCCCTAGTCATCACAATGCTCCATTATATTTGTCATCACAATCCTCCATTACATTTGGCATCACAATGCTCCATGCCATTGTCATCGCAATGGACCATGACATATGTCATCACAATGCTCCCTGACACTTGTCTTCACAATACTCCATGACCTTCTCATCACAATGCCCCATGCCCTTGTCATCACAATGCCCCATGCCCACTGTCATCACAATAATCTATTAAACTTGTCAGACCAATGCTCCATGCCCCTGTCATCACAATGCTCCATGCCCTTGTCATCACAATGCTCCATGACCCCTGTCATCACAATGCTCTGTGACTCCAGTCATCACAATGCTTCATAACATTTGTCATCACAGTGTTCCATGCCCACATCATCACAAGGCTCTGTGACCTTTGTAACCACAATACTCCATGAACTTTTCATCACAATACTCCGTGACCCTTGTCATCACAATGCTCCATGCCTTTGTCAGAACAATGCTCCATGACCCTTGTCATCACAATGTGCCACGTGATTTTCATCACAACGGTCCACAACCTTGTCATCGTAATGCTCCATAAACCTTGTAATCACAATGCTCCATGCACTTCTCATCAAAATGCTCTCTCAACAGAGATATCACAATGTTCCATCACTAGTCATCACAATACTCCCTCACCCCTGTAATCACAATGTTGCATGACCCCTGTCATCACAATGCTACATCCCCTTATCATCACAATGTTCCATGACCCCTGACATCACAATGTTCCATAACCCCTGTCATCAAAATGCTCCATGACCCTTTTCATCCCAAAGCTCCATGACCCCTGACATCACAATGTTCTATAACCCCTGTCATCAAAATGTTCCATTACACTTTTCATCAAATTGCTGCATGACCCTGTCATCAAAATGCTCCCTGCCCTTCTCATCACAATGCACCACGCCCTGGACATCAAAATGCTCCATGACTTTTGTCATCACAAAGCTCCATAACCCTTGGAATCACAGTGTTCCATGAACCCTCTCATCACATTGTTCCATGCCCTTGTCATCACAAAGCTCCATGACGCTTGTCAAAACAATGTTCGATGCCCTTCTCATCACAATGCTCCATGCCCTTGTCATTACAATCCTCCATGACCCATGGATCACAGTGTTCCGTGACCTTGTCATCACAATGCTCCATGCCCACTCTCATCACAATAATCCATGAAACTTTTCAGACCAATGCTCCATGCCCTTCTCATCACAATGCTCCATTACCCCTGTCATAACAATGCTCCATGACCACTGCCATCACAATGTTCCACACCATTGTCATCACAAGGCTCCATGACCCTTGTCATCACAATGCTCCAAGACCCCTGTAATCACAATGCTCCATGCCCTTGTCATCACAAAGCTCAATGACGCATGTCATCAGAATGTTCCATGGCCTTCTCATCACAATGCTCCTTGCCCTAGTCATCACAATGCTCCAAGACCCCTGTAATCACAATGCTCCATGCCCCTTTTCATCTCAATGCTCCATGAACCCTGTCATCACAATGCACCATGCCCATCAACATAATGCTTCAGGCTATTGTCATCACAATGAAATCAAAATGCTCCATGACCTCTGTCATCACAATGCTCCGAAACCTTGTGATCACAGTGTTCCATAAAACTTATCATCACAACACCCCATGACGCTCATCATCACAATTATCCATGGTCTTCTCATCACAATGCTCCATGAACTTTGTCATCACAATGCTCAATACACTTGTCATCACAATGCTCCGTGACACTTGTCGTCAGTATGCTCCTTGAACCCTGTCATGACAAGGCTCCATGCCTTTTTCATAACAATGATCCATGCCATTTTCATCACAATACTCCATGCCCTTGTCAGCACAAAGCTCCATGACGCATGTCATCAGAATGCTCCATGGCCTTCTCATCACAATGCTCCAAGACCCCTGTAATCACAATGCTCCATGCCCCTTTTCATCAGAATGTTCCATGAGAATTGTCATCACAAGGCTCCATGGACTTCCCATCACAATGCTCCAGGACCTTGTCATCACAGTGCTCAATTCCCTTCTCATTACAATGCTCCATGACCCCTGTCATCACAATACTCCATGAACATTTTCAGCCCAATGCTTCATGACCTTCTCATCACAATGCTCCATGACCCATATCATCACAATCCTCCATGACCACTGTCATCACAACACTCCATGACCCCTGACAACACAATGATCCGGGACTCTTGTCATCACAATGCTCCATTCCCTTGTCATCACAATGCTCCATGAACATTTTCAGCCCAATGCTCCATGACACTTGTCATCACAATGATCCATGCCCTTGTCATCCCAATGCTCCATGACCCCTGTAATCACAATGCTCCATGACGCTTATCATCACAGTGCTCCATGACCCTTATCATCACAATTCTCCATGCCTGTGTCATCAAAATCCTACATGACCTTGTCATCACAATGCTCCATGAGCTTGTCATCACAATACTCCATTACCATTTTCATCACAATCCTCCATGAACCTTGGGATCACATTGCTCCATGCCCTTGTCATCACAATGCTCCATGCTCCTTGAAATCAAAATGGTCCATGACCTCTGTCATCACAATGCTCCAACCCCTTGTGATCACAATGTTCCATAACACTTGTCATCACAACACTCCATGATGACTGTCATGACAATACTCCATGCACTTGTCGTCACAATACTCCATGACCTTTGTCATCACAATTCTCAATACACTTGTCATCACAATGCTCCCTGACACTTGTCGTCAGAATACTCCTTGAACACAGTCATGAAAAGGCTCCATGCCTTTTTCATCAGAATGCTCCATGCCCTTTTCATCACAACGATCCAGGTCATTGTCATCACAATACTCCACAATCTTGTCATCAGAATGCTCCATGATCATTGTCTTCAGAATGCTCCATGACCCCTGTCATCACAATGCTCCATACCCCTTGTCATTACAGTGTTCCATGACGCTCGTCATGACAATTATCCATGGTCTTCTCATCACAATGCTCCACAGTCTTGCCATCACAATGCTCCATGCCTTGGTCATCACGATGCTCCATGTCCCCAGTCATCACAATGCTCCATGACCCCTGTCATCACAATGCTCCATACCCCTTGTCATTACAGTGTTCCATGACGCTCGTCATGACAATTATCCATGGTCTTCTCATCACAATGCTCCACGGTCTTGCCATCACAATGCTCCATGCCCTGGTCATCACAATGCTCCATGTCCCCTGTCATCACAATTCTCCACGTTCTTGGCATCACTATGCTCCATGATACTTCTCATCACAGTGTTACATGTTTTGTCATAACAATTCTCTATGCACTTGTCATCGTAATGCTCCATGACCCCTGTCATAGCAAGCTCCATGTGATTGTCATCACAATGCTTCATGAACATGTCATCAAAATTCTCAATGGCCCTTGTTATTACAATGCGCCATGACCCTTGTCATCACAATGCTCCAAGCCCTTGTCATCAAAATGCTCCATTACCTTTGTCATCACAATCCTCCATGACACTTGGCATCACAATGCTACATTCCATTGTCATTGCAATAGACCATGACATATGTCATCACAATGCTCCCTGACACCCTTCTTCACAATACTCCATGACCTTCTCATCACAATGCTCCATGCCCTTGTCATCACAATGCGCCATGCCCACTGTCATCACAATAATCCATGAAACTTGTCAGAAAAATGCTCCATGACCCTGTCATCACAAGGCTCCATGCCCTTTCATCACAATGCTCTATGACCCCTGTCATCACAATGCTCTGTGACTCCAGTTATCACAATGCTTCATGACCTTTGTCATCACAATGGTCCATGCCCTCGTCATCACAAGACTCTGTGACCTTGGTGACCACAACACTCCATGAACATTTCATCACAATGCTCGGTGACCCTTGTCATCACAATGCTCCATGCCTTTGTCAGCACATTACTCCATGACACATGGCATCAAATGTGCCATGCGCTTGTCATCACAATGCTCCACATCGCTGTCATCACAATGCTCCACAAAACTTGTCATCACAATGCTCCATGCGTTTGTCAGCACAATGATCCATGACCCATGTCATCACAATGTGCCCTGCGTTTCTCATCACAATGCTCCACAGCCTTGTCATCACAATGCTCCATGCACCTCTCATCAAAATGCTCTCTCACCACTGATATCACAGTGTTCCACCACTAGTCAACACAATACTCCCTCCACCCTGTCTTCCCAATGTTCCATGACCCTTGTCACAACAATGCTACATGCTCTTATCATCACAATGCTCCATGACCCTTTTCATCACAATGCTCCATGACCCCTAACATCACAATGTTCCATAAACACTGTCATCAAAATGTTCCATGACCCTTTTCATCCAATTGCTCCATAACCCTGTCATCACAATGCTCCCTGCCCTTCTCATCACAATGCACCACGCTCTTGTCATCAAAATGCTCCATGGCCTATGTCATCACAAAGCTCCATGACCCTTGGAATCACAATGCTCCATGCCATTGTCATCACAAAGCTCCATGAAACCTCTCATCACATTGCTCCATGCCATTGTCATCACAAAGCTCCATGACGCTTGTCATCACAATGCTCCATGCCCTTGTCATTGCAATCCTCCATGACACATGTATCACTGTGTTCCGTGCCCTTGTCATCACAATGCTCCATGCTCACTCTCATCACAATAATCCATGAAACTTTTCAGACCAATGCTCCATGCCCTTGTCATAACAATGCTCCATGACCCCTGCCATCACAATGTTCTACGGCCTTGTCATCACAAGACTCCATGGCCCTTGTCATCACAATGCTCCAAGACCCCTGTAATCACAATGCTCCATGCCCATGTCATCACAAAGCTCCCTGACGCATGTCATCAGAATGCTCCATGGCCTTCTCATCACAATACTCCATGCCCTTGTCATCACAATGCTCCAAGACCCTTGTTATTACAATGATCCATGCCTCTTTGCATCTCAATGCTCCATGAACCCTGTCATCACAATGCACCATGCCCATCATCATAATGCTTCATGCTATTGTCATCACAATGAAATCAAAATTCTCCATGACCTCTCTCATCACAATGCTCCAAACCCTTGTGATCACAATGTTCCATAACACTTGTCATCACAACGCCCCATGACGCTGGTCATCACAATTATCCATGGACTTCTCATCACAATGCTCCATGACCTTTGCCATCACAATTCTCAATACACTTGTCATCACAATGCTCCCTGATACTTGTCATCAGTATGCTCATTGAACCCTGTCATGACAAGTCTCCATGCCTTTTTCATCACAATGATCCATGCCCTTTTCATCACAATGCTCCATGCCATTGTCATCACAATACTCCACAAGCTTGTCATCAGAATGCTCCGTGACACTTTTCATCTCAATGATCCATGGGCCCTGTCATCACAATGCTCCATGACACCTGTCATCACAATGCTCCATGCCCCTTGTCATTACAGTGCTCCATGATGTTCGTTATCACAATTATCCATGGTCTTCTCATCACAGTGCTCCACGGTCTTGCCATCACAATGCTCAATGCCCTGGTCATCACAATGCTCCATGTCCCCAGTCATCACAATGCTCCATGACCCCTGTCATCACAATGCTCCATACCGCTTGTCATTACAGTGCTCCATGACACTCGTAATCACAATTGTCCATGGTCTTCTCATCACAATGCTCCACGCCATTGTCATCAAAATGCTCCATGACCCTTGTCATCACAATGCTCCATGACCACTGTCATAACAATGCTCCATGACCCCTGTCATCACAAGGCTCCATACCACTTGTCATTACAGTGCTCCATGACGCTCCTCATCACAATTATCCATGGTCTTCTCATCACAATGCTCCACGGTCTTGTCATCACAGTGCTCCATGCCTTGGGCATCACAATGCTCCATGTCCCCGGTCATCACAATGCTCCATGACCACTGTCATCACAATGCTCTATACCCCTTGTCATTACAGTGCTCCATGACCCTCGTCATCACAATTATCCATGATCTTCTCATCACAGTGCTCCACGACCTTGCCATCACAAGGCTCCATGCCCTGGTCATCACAATGCTCCATGTCCCCAGTCATCACAATGCTCCATGTCCCCGGTCATCACAATGCTCCATGACCACTGTCATCACAATGCTCTATACCCCTTGTCATTACAGTGCTCCATGACTCTCGTCATCACAATTATCCATGGTCTTCTCATCACAGTGCTCCACGGTCTTGCCATCACAATGCTCCATGCCCTGGTCATCACAATGCTCCATGTCCCCTGTCATCACAATTCTCCACGTTCTTGGCATCACTATGCTCCATGATACTTCTCCTCACAGTGTTACATGTTTTGTCATCACAATTCTCTATGCACTTGTCATCGCAATGCTCCATGACCCCTGTCATAGCAAGCTCCATGTGATTGTCATCACAATGCTTCATGAACATGTCATCAAAATTCTCAATGGCCCTTGTTATCACAATGCTCCATGACCCTTGTCATCACAATGCTCCAAGCCCTTGTCATCAAAATGCTCCATTACCTTTGTCATCACAATCCTCCATGACACTTGGCATCACAATGCTACATTCCATTGTCATTGCAATAGACCATGACATATGTCATCACAATGCTCCCTGACACCCTTCTTCACAATACTCCATGACCTTCTCATCACAATGCTCCATGCCCTTGTCATCACAATGCGCCATGCCCACTGTCATCACAATAATCCCTGAAACTTGTCAGAAAAATGCTCCATGACCCTGTCATCACAATGCTCCATGCCCTTTCATCACAATGCTCTATGACCCCTGTCATCACAATGCTCCGTGACTCCAGTCATCACAATGCTTCATGACCTTTGTCATCACAATGGTCCATGACCTCGTCATCACAAGGCTCTGTGACCTTTGTGACCACAACACTCCATGAACATTTCATCACAATGCTCGGTGACCCTTGTCATCACAATGCTCCATGCCTTTGTCAGCACATTACTCCATGACACATGGCATCAAATGTGCCATGCACTTGTCATCACAATGCTCCACATCGTTGTCATCACAATGCTCCATAAACCTTGTCATCACAATGCTCCATGCGTTTGTCATCACAATGTTCCATGACCCATGTCATCACAATGTGCCCTGAGTTTCTCATCACAATGCTCCACAGGTTTGTCATCACAATGCTCCATGCACCTCTCATCAAAATGCTCTCTCACCACTGATATCACAATGTTCCATCACTAGTCAACACAATACTCCCTCCACCCTGTCATCCCAATGTTCCATGACCCTTGTCACAACAATGCTACATGCTCTTATCATCACAATGCTCCATGACCCCTGACATCACAATGTTCCATAACCCCTGTCATCACAATTCTCCATGACCCTTTTCATCACAATGCTCCATGACCCCTAACATCACAATGTTCCATAAACACTGTCATCAAAATGTTCCATGACCCTTTTCATCCAATTGCTCCATGACCCTGTCATCACAATTCTCCCTGCCCTTCTCATCACAATGCACCACGCCCTTGTCATCAAAATGCTCCATGGCCTATGTCATCACAAAGCTCCATGACCCATGGAATCACAATGCTCCATGCCATTGTCATCACAAAGCTCCATGAAACCTCTCATCACATTGCTCCATGCCGTTGTCATCACAAAGCTCCATGACGCTTGTCATCACAATGCTCCATGCCCTTGTCATTGCAATCCTCCATGACACATGTATCACTGTGTTCCGTGCCCTTGTCATCACAATGCTCCATGCTCACTCTCATCACAATAATCCATGAAACTTTTCAGACCAATGCTCCATGCCCTTGTCATCACAATGCTCCATTACACCTGTCATAACAATGCTCCATGACCCCTGCCATCACAATGTTCTACGGCATTGTCATCACAAGACTCCATGACCCTTGTCATCACAATGCTCCAAGACCCCTGTAATCACAATGCTCCATGCCCATGTCATCACAAAGCTCCCTGACGCATGTCATCAGAATGCTCCATGACCTTCTCATTACAATACTCCATGCCCTTTTCATCACAATGCTCCAAGACCCTTGTTATTACAATGATCCATGCCTCTTTGCATCTCAATGCTCCATGAACCCTGTCATCACAATGCACCATGCCCATCATCATAATGCTTCATGCTATTGTCATCACAATGAAATCAAAATTCTCCATGACCTCTCTCATCACAATGCTCCAAACCCTTGTGATCACAAGGTTCCATAACACTTGTCATCACAACGCCCATGACGCTGGTCATCACAATTATCCATGGACTTCTCATCACAATGCTCCATGACCTTTGTCATCACAATTCTCAATACACTTGTCATCACAATGCTCCCTGACACTTGTCATCAGTATGCTCATTGAACCCTGTCATGACAAGTCTCCATGCCTTTTTCATCACAATGATCCATGCCCTTTTCATCACAATGCTTCATGCCATTGTCATCACAATACTCCACAAGTTTGTCATCAGAATGCTCCGTGACCCTTGTCATCTCAATGATCCATGACCCCTGTCATCACAATGCTCCATGACACCTGTCAACACAATGCTCCATGCCCCTTGTCATTACAGTGCTCCATGATGTTCGTTATCACAATTATCCATGGTCTTCTCATCACAGTGCTCCACGGTCTTGCCATCACAATGCTCCATGCCCTGGTCATCACAATGCTCCATGTCCCCAGTCATCACAATGCTCCATGACCCCTGTCATCACAATGCTCCATACTGCTTGTCATTACAGTGCTCCATGACACTCGTAATCACAATTGTCCATGGTCTTCTCATCACAATGCTCCATGCCCTTGTCATCAAAATGCTCCATGACCATTGTCATCACAATGCTCCATGACCACTGTCATAACAATGCTCCATGACCCCTGTCATCACAAGGCTCCATACCACTTGTCTTTACAGTGTTCCATGATGCTCCTCATCACAATTATCCATGGTCTTCTCATCACAGTGCTCCACGGTCTTGCCATCACAGTGCTCCATGCCTTGGACATCAAAATGCTCCATGTCCCCGGTCAACACAATACTCCCTCACCCCTGTCATCACAATATTCCATGACCCTTGTCACAACAATGCTACATGCCTTTATCATCACAATGCTCCATTCCCCTGACATCACAATGTTCCATAACCCCTGTCATCACAATGCTCCCTGCCCTTCACAACAGAATGCACCGCCCCCCTGTCATCAAAATGCTCCATGACCTTTGTCATCACAAAGCTCAATGACCCTTGTCATCACAATGCTGCATGCCATTGTCATCACAATGCTCCATGAACCCTCTCATCAAATTGTTCCATGCCCTTGTCATCACAGGCTCCATGATGCTTTTCATCACAATGCTCGATGCCATTCTTATCACAATGCTCCATGCGCTTCTCATTACAATCCTCCATGACCCATGTATCACAGTGTTCCATGCCCTTGTCATCACAATGCTCCTTGCCCCCTCTCATCACAATAATCCATGAAACTTTTCAGACCAATGCTCCATGCCCTTGTCATCACAATGCTCCATTACCCCTGTCATAACAATGCTCCATGACCCCTGCCATCACAATGTTCCACAGCCTTGTCATCACAAGGCTCCATGACCCTTGTCATCACAATGCTCCAAGACCCCTGTAATCACAATGCTCCATGCCCTTGTCATCACAAAGCTCAATGATGCATGTCAACAGAATGCTCCATGGCCTTCTCATTCACGATGTTCCATGCCTTTGTCATCACAATGCTCCAAGACTCCTGTAATCGCAAAGCTCCATGCCCCTTTTCATCTCAATGCTCCATGAACCCTGTCATCACAATGAACCATGCCCATCATCATAATGCTTCAGGCTATTGTCATCACAATGAAACCAAAATGCTCCATGACCTCTGTCATCACAATGCTCCAAATCCTTGAGATCAATATGTTCCATAACACTTATCATCACAACGCCCCATGACGCTCGTCATCACAATTATCCATCGTCTTCTCATCACAATGCTCCATGACCTTTGTCATCACAATACTCAATACCCTTGTCATCACAATGCTCCCTGACACTTGTTGTCAGTTTGCTCCTTGAACCCTGTCATGACAAGGCTCCATGCCTTTTTCATCACAATGATCCATGCCCTTTTCATCACAGTGCTCCAAGACCGCTGTAGTCACAATGCTCCATGCCCTTGTCCTCACAAAGCTCCATGATGCATGTCATCAGAACACTCCATGGCCTTCTCATCCCAATGCTCCATGCCCTTGTCATCACAATGCTCCAAGACCCCTGTAATCACAATGCTCCATGGCACTTTTCATCAGAATGCTCCATGAGACTTGTCATCACAAGGCTCCATGGTCTTCTCATCACAGTGCTCCAGTACCTTGTCATCACAATGCTCCATGACCCCTGTCATCCCAGTACTCCATGGACATTTTCAGCCCAATGCTCCACGACCTTCTCATCACAATGTGCCATGACCCCTGTTATCACAATGCTCCATGACCACTGTCATCACAACGCTCCATGAACCCTGACAACACAATGATCCGGGACTCTTGTCATTAAAATGCTCCATGACCATTGTCATCACAATGATCCATGTGCTTGTCATCCCAATGCTCCATGACCCCTGTAATCACAATGCTCCGTGATGCTTCTCATCACAGTGCTCCATGAACCTTGTCATCATAATGCTCCTTGCCTTTGTCAACAAAATGGTACATAATCTTGTCATCACAATTCTCCATGCGCTTGTCATCACAATCCTCCATGACCATTGGGATCACATTGCTTCATGCCCTTGCCATCTCTCTCTTTCCTTTCTGGATTTTACAGATATTCGGATGTCCCTTTTGACCGGTGGTAAGTGACAATTCTTTGTAGTGTGGATTTGTATTGCGCGCTTGCTTGATTGGCCAAAAAGGGCGTATGCGTTTTCTTCTGAATATATTCAGGAGAAAAGGCATACGCCCTTTTTGGCCAAGTGCATCTCTGTCCAAGTTGGGATGCTTTTCCTGTGCTTTAAAGGCGATTCCAATTTACCTCTTGAAATATGTTTTGTGCAATTCTGCCTCATTTTCAAGTCCGCTTCATTGCCTTCCCTCAACAGATTTTTGGAAGAGAGTAGTCCTTTATAAGTCTGCAGGTTTGTGAAATGCTGTGCCCCTGAGCTCCAATTTTCAAATCCCATCTTTGTGAGCTGGCCGCAAATCCACAATTTTGCTTCAGGACCTATACTGGTTCCAGGGGTCGCTATATTGGTTCCCTGTGGGTGGTTGAGGCTTTGGTTAATTCTTCTTCCTGCCGGGAACTTAGAGTGACATGTGCCCCTCCAAATGCCTACATCTACTCTCTGATTGGTTCTCCCTCTTCCCTTTCATCCTCTGCACAATTAGCAAACTGTGCGAACCAGGAGGTTATAGGGGCTGACTCTCCTAAGTTGGGAGATTGATAGTAAAGCAGTTGGAATGCCAAAGTGGAGCACAAGGAGAGGAAAAATTAGGAGAGTTTTAGAAACCTTTCGCCATCACAGGGTGTCCATTTTCTAGGTTTCCCATACATGTTATAATTGTAGTGATATACCCTTCTACCTGGAGATTTGGGACACATGGAATGGTGGCATGCATTACTACTTTAAAAGGTCTGCATTTTCTCTCCCAATCTCACCAGTCCTCTCAGTCCCAAGTGTCCAGCCTTATGTCTCATCCAGCTGTCTTTGCAGATAGGGTCATTCCAGGTTTCATCAGAAACCCTGAAGGAATTGTGTAAGAATTTCGCTGTTTTTTTGGGTTTTTTTGAAATTCATTTTTATAATGGGGTTGAGCTGATTTTCACTGACGTGTTTATGCCAGTCTAGACACAATTGATTCCCTTACGGAGACATATCAATACATAGGTTTTAAGATTCTTAGTAGTCAGATATATTCCTCTGTGGGGCATAGGGGTGTTGAGTCCCGTTCACTGAGGATGGTGTAGGTCTTGTCTATTCTGTATTTGGTTTATGGAATGGTACCTGTGCTAATATCAAACTCTGGTTTTATGCATCACCCCACCTCTCCTTTCCCCTGAAGCAGGCATAAGAGATTTTTGCTAAATGTGAGACTCTGTTCTCTTTCCTAATTCAGTTCATGTGTTGTGATATTGACATTCCCTCTATAAGTGATATCTTATGATAAGATTCTTTTTCTGTGTGACTAATTTCCCTTAAAATCATCATACCTAAATCCACTCTTTATGCTTCTACTGGCCTTATATACATTGATTTCACGTCTGAGTGATATTCCGTTGTACAAAATTACCACAAGTTCTTTATGCATTTCTCTTTTTCCTGGGATATTTTAGGTGTACCAAAGTTGAGGTTCTTGTATGCAGAGCAGCCCTAAACTTTGGGGTGCCTGTGTCTTATTGACATTTAGTCTTCCCAAGTTATATGTCCATGAGTTGAAGTCCCCTTGCTCCGGGGCTTTGTATTTTAGATGTTTTAAAAACAGCATACACTTCTTCAGAGTGGCTCTTGGATATTTATACCCCACCCATCAGCGTGACTAGGCTCCCTGTTTTCCATGGCCTCTCCTGCATTTCTGGTTTGTACACATTTTTTGGATGGCCTTTCTGAGCAGTGGAAATTGAGACTTCTTTGTTGTGCGGATTTGCATTTCCCTCTTGCTTGGTTGGCCAAAAACTCTGCATGTGTTTTTTTCCTGAAGATATTCACGAAAAAAACGCATACACCCTTTTGCCCAACCGCATCATTTTAGAAATTCTGCTGCTTTTCATATGCTTTAAATGTGAGTACAATCTACCTTTTGAAATCTGTTTCCTGCAATTCTGCCTCTCATTCAGATCCTCTTCGTTACCTTACCTGAATATATTTTTGGACGTTGGTTATCATTTATATCTTTGCAGGTCTTTGAATTGTCTGCTCCTGAGCTCCATTTTGCAACTCGCTTTTTTTGTGAGCTGGCCGCCAAACATTTGGATTACTTCTGGCCCTATTCTGGTTCTGGGGAGGCAGGCTGAGCCTTTGGTTAATTCTTCTTCCTAATGGGAAATTAGAGTGACATGTGCCTGTCAAAAGTCCTACAGCTAATCTCTCATTGTTTCCCCCTCTTCCCATTTATCCTCTGCACAAATTGCAAACTGTGTGAAACAGGAGGTTAAAGGTGCTGATTCTCCAAGTGGGGAGATTGTTAGTAATGTGGCTGGAATGGCGAACCCCAGCACCAGGAGATCAAAAATGAGGTGCATTTTAGACACCTTTCCTGAGCACACGGTGTACATTCATCTCGGTTTCCCAGGCATGTTTTCGCTCTCAGAAGATTCCTTTGAACCTGCAGATTTGGGACCCATGGAATGGGTACCAGGCAGTATTACTTTAAAAGGTCTGCATTTCCTCACCCAGCCTCTCTAACATCTCTTAGCGTGCATAGATTCCAGCCTTATATAATCATCCTGCTGTGGGTCTACAGGTGTTCAATCCATGTTACATCATAGCCCTTCAACAAAAGTTGTAAGAATTTTTGTCTGTCTCACTGTTTTTATAAATAGTTTTAAATTTATTTTTATATTGGTTACAGCTGATTTTCAAAGCTCTGTTTTTTGCTGCTGTACATCCACTTGATTCATGTACTGTGAGACAACAATAACTTCTTTTTCAGATGCTTACCAGTCATATGTATTATTTTCCAGTAACTTGAGTGGGCTGAGTGCAGTTCTTTGAGGTACCGTGTAGGCCTTGTCAGTTATTCAATTTGGTACTTGGAATGGTATCTTTGCTAATTTCAACCTCCTGGATAATACCTCACCATTCCCCACCTTTCCCATTTAGCAGCCTTATGTCTATTTTCTACATATTTGACTATGTTTCTGTTTTGTAATTTATTTCATGTGTAGCCATTTTTGATTCCACCTTTAAGTGACATCTTATGATATGTGTCTTTTTCTTTCTGACATATGTCACTTAGAATGATCGTATGTAACTCCTCCAGAGTTGTTACAACTGGCCTTATTTCATTGATTTCTGGATGAGTAATATTCCACTCTACATAAGTACCCCATCTCTTTTATCCACTTTATCCTTCCAGGGACATTTAGGTTATATCCAAGTTGAGGCCCTTTTTAACAGAGAGGTGGTAAACGTTCGGGTGCCTGTTTTCTGTCGATTTTTGTTTTTCCCAAGGTACACGCCCATGAGTGTAAGTGCCCTATGCTCTGTAGCTCATTTTTTAGATGTTTTAGCAAACACAATACACTTCTCCAGAGTGGCCATTGGCAAATTACATTTCCACTATCAGCCTCACAGGGCTCCCTTTTCTCCTCGCCCTGTCCTGCATTTCTGGTGTTTACACTTTATGTGGATGGCCCTTCTGACTGATGTGAAGTGATACATTTTGTGATATTGATTTCCAGTGCCCACCTGTTTGGTTGGATAAAAAGTGTGTATGGCCTTTACTTGAATATATTCAGAAAAAAATGCATACACCCTTTTTGGCCAACTGCATCATTGGCGATGTTCAGCCCCTTTTCTTGTGCTTTAATGGGGAGTCCTTTCTACCTCTTCAAATCTGTTTCCTGCCAATCTCCCTTGCTTACAATTCCTTTTCTGTGACTTACCTCAAGACATTTTTCGACGATAGATATTTTCAACTCTGCAGTTTCATGAATTTTAGTGCCCCTGAGTTCCATTTTTCAACTTGTGTTTTTGGAAACTGGACACAAAACAGCGGGATTTCCTCTAGCCCTATTCTGTTTCCATGGGAAATTCTAGCCTTTGATGAATTTGTCTTCTGGATTGGAAATTAGAGTGGCATGTGCCTGTCCGAACACCTAAGACTTGTCTCTAAATTTTTCTCATCCTTCCGCTTCATCCTCTGGACAAATTCCAAACTGTGTGCAACAGGATGTTGACGGTGCTGATATCCCCAAGTGAGGAGATTGTTAGGAAAGATGCTGGAGGGTTGAACCCGAGCACCAGGCGATGAGGAGATGAGGTGCCTTTTCCAAACTCTTTCCGATCAAACGGTGTACCATCCTCTAGGTGTGACAGGCATGTTTTAGCTGTAGGAAGGGTCCCGTGCATGTAAGGAGAACACCAGGGATTTTTCCAATTCAGTGCCTCCCCGAACCCCAAACTGGGGAATTTTTAAGCTACGGCTACACGTATGTCCTTTAAGGGCCTTGGGAAATAGGCAGAGCCCAAACTTTAGATGACTGAAATCTTCAGGGTCAGAAGCGCTCACCATCGGCCTTGCTTAGGTTACATTTTATCTGTCATTGATAGATGATGTCAATAAAAATATCTATTCTTTTTCAGATTATTTCCCCTTATAGGTTATTGCAAAATATTCAGTGTAGTTCCCTGTGCTATACAGTAGTTCATTGTTGATAATCTATTTTATACATAGCAGTGTGTATGTGTTAATCCCAAACTGTTAATTTATCCCTTCTCCTACCTTTCCCCTTTGGTAATAATAAATTATAAGGTTTTATACTTCTCAGAAATGGGGGAGCTGAAAGAGAGGTATCATTTTCAATGGAAAAGCATTCAAAACAAGATTGAAGCTTCAGCCAAGAGTATTCGATGTACATCCATGGAAATAAATCACTTCATTTCTCTAATGTTGACCTGACAAATAAGACAGACGTCTTCACTGAACTTGCTTATAGGAAAGTGATGGAAATATCAAATGTAAGTCTTAGAAACATCTTATTTTACCCGAGCATTATACACTGCTCTCTGTTAACTACAGTTTGGCTCACACATCTGTTCATTGAAGTTACAATGTTCTCAATTTCTGTTACTGATCCTCCAGAGTGGACCCCAACAGGAGTCCCCGTGCCCAGTGTCATTGGAGCCAACAGATCAAGACTGAGTTTGGTTCAGAAGCAAAGGAAACAGTATTTTGAAAACAGAATGGAGAGGTGAGAGCGTGCACTCCCCCATGGGCTGTGGGCTGGGCTGCTGTGTAGGGTCCCCGGCAGCGTCAGTGGGAGGGAGGTGATGGAGCTCTCGAGGGCTGCATTGGCTGCAGCTCAGGCTCTATGCCGCGGAGTCTGCATGGGACCCCGCTAGCTGAGGTGTCGACCCAGCCATTCTGCACTAGGAAATCGGGTCTGAAGTGCCGGGTGTGGGACCTCTGCATGCGGAACCCTAGGAGCACGTGAAATTAGACAAAGCACAAAGGTAAAACAGGTTAGACTTTATTTTATTGCCCAGATTCTCTTTTTATCTCCCAGGAATTTTTAATGAACGTTGCCGGAGACGAACACCTCCTCTGCTTTTTGTTCCGTTCCTTATTCTTGGGGTGTTGAGGGTGCAGACCCCTCTTTTGTAACTGCTTCATGCTGTGGTGGGAGCCCTGATACATGTGGGGAGGGGCAAAACGTCTCCCCACCAGCCTCCTGGTGAGGTTGATTGTCCCAAGGCCTCCTGCCTCACTTCTCGTCCGCCTGAGCACCAGCATTGGAAGTGTTACAGATTCTAATGACCTTTAAGGGTCCAGGAAAGAGAGGCGCAGAGATGCTGCGGTGGCAGGTTTCACCCCACCCCACATATGTTCGGCGACCTTAGGCTGACAGTTTTTGCCAGACTAGATGCTCTGACCAGTAGTCTGTGCTTTCTTTAATTAGGTCCCTGAATTAATGTACAAACAGCACCATGTGTCAGAGCCCTGCCCGCGCAACTCCCAGACAGTCCAGGGTCAGTGGTGATCCAGGACCATGACGTCCACTGAGTCAACGGCCTTTAGAAGTAGCCAGCAGTCCAGCCGGTCATATTGGCCACCATCACCGCGGTGTCTGTAGGGTTTTCTATGGTGAAAGCGTGATATACGTTTCCCCGGCCAAGCTTATTAGCTCCCCTCTGGGTGCAGTAAGTCCTGCAAGCAGTAGTCTGCTCTTTCGGGGCACAGTCTTGTCGTTTTCTGAGAGAAACTCCAGGTCAAGTGATGGTCACACGAGTCATCTTGGGGGCCCGTTGCTCCCGTTTATCTCTCTGGAGGTTGGAGTTGGAGGGCCTCCTCACTCGAGGTCAGTGTGTCCACAGAGCGACCCCTGCAACTTCAGGGCATGATGGGTGGTTAGGATCACCACGAGGGGTCCTTTTCCCTTAGGAGGGAGCTGGCCTTGTGGGCTGCTGATTTCCAGCTTTTTAGATACCCCAGTATCCTGGCCTGATGAGTCGGTGGGCAAAGCCCTTGGTGACCATAGTTTATCATACCTGAAGGGCATTCTTGTGTTGCTCCATTTCAAGTGGTCCCAGTTTTTGCACTAAGGCTCCAAGGGCGATTAACCTTTGACCGGGTATGTAAAGGTCAAAGGGTTTAGCTAAATTAGGGAGTTCCTGGGCAAGGGTCTGTATTGACTGCTCTTTCCATTCTTGAAAGGCTGCTTCTGGATTCTATTCAAAAGGATCATCATCTTTTCGTGTCAGTGTTTCATGTAGAGGCCCAGCTATTAGACTGTAGTTAGGGATCCAGATGCAGAAAACCTTGGCCTCCCCAGGAACCCCTAAGCTGTCTTCTAGTTTTAGAAGAGGTAAGGCTGCAAATGGCTTCTTCCCTATCCTGGGATGCGTTTCTCCGAATATCTGTGAGAATGAAGCCCAGGCATGTCACCTTAGCCTGGGATATTTGAGCGTTTCTCTTGGACACCTTCTATCCTTTCTTGGCTAGGTAGTTCAGAGGCGTCTTTAGTAGGCCTGGCGATCAGAATGTCATCTGCATATTGAAGGAGGGTTCCCTTTTACAGAGGTTGAACTTTTAGGTCTTTAGAGGACATTTCCCCAATGATGGTGTGGGGATTTTTGAACCATTGGGGCAGGACGGCCCAGCATTATTGCTTTTGTTGCATGTTGTGTCCTGCCACTCACAAGCCAAAAATTCTTGTGACTCTGAGATGAATGGAATACAGAAGAAGGCATCATTGAAGTCTAATACAGAATGCCATGGCCTGGTGGAAGGTAGAATGACCAGCAGGGAGTAGGAAATAGGAGCTACTGGATGTATATCCTCGGTGGCTTCACTGACTGTCCTGATATCCTTTATCAGGTCTCCAGCAGCCCATGGGGCTCTCATGGTCAGGCCAATCCCAGGATATGGAGCTCACCTGGGCTGCACCCCTACCCCACAGCCCACGGGGCTCTCGTGGTCAAGTCCCTCCCAGGGTATGGAGCTCAACTCTGCAGCTACCCAGCCGCCCATGGGGCTCTCCTACTCAGGCCCTTCCCAGGATACGGAGCTCCCCTGGGCAGGTACCCCCGCAGGGCTGGACATACAGGAACTGTGCACATAGCCCACCTTGCAGAGAACCCCCAGCTCACCTGTCGCTCACAGCTGACACAGAATACCTCAGAGCAGGACTTGAACTAACAAACAGCAGCTCTGACAGGTCTGTGACCATGGCTATCACTCTCTGCAGGCTCTTTCTGCCTGGTCTTCCAGACACTTCCACTGCAGCCAGGGCACCAGGCCTCTGTCTCCACCCACCATCACTCCTCTCCCTGACTCCTGGGTTCCTCTCATTAGGATAGTGTCTTCTTGAAGTTGTTTTCCACTCATGGACCAGATAAAATGATAAGAAAACAAGCCGCAGCTGCAGCCCCTTGTCTATCCTGACTCTCAAGAGCCCACACCTGTTCCTAGGGCCTGGCCCGTTTAGCAAGTTTCATTTTCTGCAACTGTGAGCCCCTGAGGGGTGAGGATTGGCTGATTTTGGTAGCCTGAAACTGCCTGCCAGCCCTCCACAGGTGTGCCTGGGTTGAGGGCAATATAAACAGCTCTCCAGTGAGCGACAGCCCTTGTAGCTGTGACTGACGCCATATTCTCTGCCCCGTAGGCAGTGCCGGGGCTGTGCTGGTGGGAGGGAGTGAGGGGCCGTGGCTTTGTGGGTGGCCAAGTGTGAGTGGGGCTCTGCTGGACTTTCTGCAGGAGTTGTCAGGCTGCCACCTGCTAAAGAAGAAGATGTGTCACCGATACCTGCCGCTGGAATTTCTCCCCAGGCAGAGGTGAGGAAGTAAAAAAGCAGTGGGGGCCGTGGCAGGAGGGGTATCTCAGGCAGGGAAATGGAAAGCTTCCAGAAGAGCATCTGGGGCCAGGACCATCCTGACTGGCCTGCAGGCACCAAGTTGGCCTGTGTGCTGTCGCTGGTGTGGCTCCACAGCCCTTCCTCTAAGCTTGCAAGTTCTTGTACATATTCAGGTGTTTTACCTGGAAAGGGTGGGAAGAGTTCAGCTGCCGCAGGACTGGGGCTAAGCTCACGTTTACTCACAGATGCCTTGGCTTGGTCCCCCAGCTTTGCAATGAGGACCCTCCTTGCTTGGGGGGTGGGCTGCTGGCTGTATGGGTGATGATTCCCCACCTATGACCAATTTCAGAATTGTTTACCGCTGGAGCAAGTTCCCTGATAGGGTTTTCCTCTGTATAACTGGTGGGTTCAGGTTTTTTTTCCTTTTTTGGTTCAAGTTAGATTTTATTCCTCTTTTATGTATTTATTGATATAAGCATGGAAATAATTCATTCATATAAATACATCTGTGTGAAGGGAAGAACTTTTTTCTGTTTTATTTTTAAATTTTATTTTTTTAAATTTTAAAATTTAATTTTATTTATATTTTTATACAGCAGGTTATTATTAGTTATGTATTTTATGCATATACATGTATACAGGTCAATCCCAATCTCTCAACATATGCCACCACCACCACCCCATGGCTTCCCACACTTGGTGTCCATACGTGTGTTCTCTACCTCTGTGTCTCTATTTCTTCCCTGCAAACCAGTTCATCTGTACCATTTTTCTAGGTTCCACGTATATGCATTAATATACAATATTTGTTTTTCTCTTTCTGACTTACTTCATTCTGTATGACAGTCTCTAGATCCATCGACGTCTCTACAAATGACCCAGTTTCATTCCTTCTTATGGCTGAGTAATATTACATTTTATATATGTACCACATCTTTATCCATTCGTCTGTCTGTGGGTATTTAGGTTGCTTCCATTACCTGGCTATCGTAAATAGTGCTGAAATGAGCATTGTGGTGAATGTGCCTTTTTGATTTATGGTTTTCTCTGGGTATATGCCCAGAAGTGGGATTGCTGGATCATATGGTAATTCTATTTCTAGTTTTTTTAAGGAAACTCCATACTGTTCTCCATCGTGACTGTATCAATTTACATTTCCACCACTAGTGGAAGAGGGATCCTTTTGTCCACACCCTCCCCAGAATTTGTTGTTTGTAGATTTTCTGATGATGCCGATTCTAACAGGTGTGAGGTGATACCTCATTGTAGTTTTGATTTGCATTTCTCTAATAATTAGTGATGTTGAGCAGCTTTTCATGTTGGTCTTGGCCATCTCTGTGTCTTCTTTGAAGAAACGTGTCTTTAGATCTTCTGCCCAATTTTGTATTGGGTTGTTTGTTTTTTTAATATTAAGCTGCATGAGCTCTTTATATATATTGGAGATTAAACCTTTGTCCATTGATTCGTTTGCAAATATTTTCGCCCATTCTGAGGGATGCTTTTTGCCATTCCCGTTTTCTTAACAAAAAAAGAAAGAAAGAAAAAGAAGCAGAACACTAATGTGTGTACAATATCCCTTTTGAAACTGTCGTTTTGAAATATGGACGTCCTTTGAATTTTTTGGTCGATATATGAACCCAGGATTTGTTTTCAGGGCAGGTGTCATTTACAGGCCTGCAATGATTTTGAATATCAACTGACCATTAGCGCTGGGATTAAAGCTGCTGTTTTGTGACACGGCCACAATGTGGCAGTAGTTCTCCCTTACCAAATCTGGTTACTGGGGCAACAGAGCGTCAATGGAAGTCGTGTTCTAGATTGGAATGTAGAATGGAATGTACCAGGAGAAAGCCCCTCAAGTTTGTCTCACTACTTCTTGTTCGTGTTTTTAATTTAATTTTTTATTTCTTATTACAGCAAATTTGATTACAATGTTTGGCTTGTTGTAGGTGTGGAAGATGTGGTTCTTTTACACATATACATATGTCTGTTCTTCCTGGGATCCTTTTCCCATGTACCTTATGACAGAATGTTGAGTAGTCTTCTCTTGGTATTCTGTAGGTCTTTGTTGATTATATATGTCACCTGTGTTTGTATATGTCTGTTAACCCCAATATCATAATGAAACCAATCCTCACACCTTTTCATTGGTGAACCATAAGTTTGTTGAATGAATCTGTGATAGCCCTTCTCCGTGGAAATATCTGCCCTGGTATCCATTTTTCGGTCACACCTATAAGAGATATGATATGATATGTAGCTTTAACTTTCTGACTTACTACAAGTAACGTGATTACCTCTAGACACACCTACGGTGCTGCAAATGGCATTGTGTCCTTTTATTCCTTGGCTTCTATTCTGCCTTAGCGAGGTCCATTTTCAACAATGTGATTCCCTGAGTGCTGAGGATTAGCTGACCTGGGTAGCCTGACCCTGCCGGCCGGCCCTCCCCAGGTGTGCCTGGGTTGAGGTCAATATAAACAGCGCTGCAGGCAGCAATAGCCCCTGAAGCTGTGCCTGACTCCATATTCTCTGCCCCGTCAGCAGTCTCGGGGCTGTGCTGGTGGGAGGGAGTGAGGGGCCACGGCTATGTGGGTGGCCCGGTGTGAGTGGGTCTCTGCTGGACTTTCTGCAGGAGTTGCCAGGCTGCCACCTGTAAAGAAGAGGATGTGTCACCCATACCTTCCGCTGGAATTTCTCTCCGGACATAGGTGAGGAAGGAAAAAAGCAGTGGGTGCCGGGACAGGAGGGGTATCTCAGGCAGGGCAATGGAAACCTTCCAGAAGAGCGCCCAGGGCCAGGACCATCCTGACTGGCCTGCAGGCACCAAGTTGGCCTGCGTGCTGTCGCTGGTGTGGCTCCACGGCCCTTCCTCTAGGCTCTCAAGCCCTTGTACGTATTCAGGTGTTTTACCTGGGAAGGGTGGGAAAAGTTCAACAGCAGCTGGCGTGGGGCTCAGCTCACCGTTACTCACAGATGCCTCGGCATGGACCCCAGCTTTGAAATGAGGACGCTCCTTGCGTAGGAGTGGGATGCTGGCTCTATGGGAGATGATTCCCCACCTCTGACCAATTTCAGAATTGTTTACCGCTGGAGCAAGTGCCCTGATAGGGTTTTCCTCTGTCTAACTCGTGGGTTCAGGTTTTTTTTTTTTCTTTTTTGGTTCAAGTTAGATTTTATTCCTCTTTTATGTATTTATAGATATAAGCATGGAAATAATTCATTCATATAAATACATCTGTGTGAAGGGAAGAACTTTTTTCTGTTTTATTTTTAAATTTTATTTTTAAAAATTTTGAAATTCAATTTTATTTATTTTTTTACACAGCAGGTTATTATTAGTTATGTATTTTATGCATATACATGTATACAGGTCAATCCCAATCTCCCAACTCATCCCAACACCACCTCCCCATGGCTTCCCACAGTTGGTGTCCATACGTGTGTTCTCTACCTCTGTGTCTCTATTTCTTCCCTGCAAAGCAGTTCATCTGTACCACTTTTCTAGGTTCCACGTATATGCATTAATATACAATATTTGTTTGTCTCTTTCTGACTTACTTCATTCTGTATGACAGTCTCTAGATCCATCGACGTCTCTACAAATGACCCAGTTTCATTCCTTCTTATGGCTGAGTAATATTCCATTTTATATATGTACCACATCTTTATCCATTCGTCTGTCTGTGGGTATTTAGGTTGCTTCCATTACCTGGCTATCGTAAATAGTGCTGAAATGAGCATTGTGGTGCATGTGCCTTTTTGATTTATGGTTTTCTCTGGGTATATGCCCAGAAGTGGGATTGCTGGATCATATGGTAATTCTATTTCTAGTTTTTTTAAGGAAACTCCATACTGTTCTCCATCGTGACTGTATCAATTTACATTTCCACCACTAGTGGAAGAGGGATCCTTTTGTCCACACCCTCCCCAGAATTCGTTGTTTGTAGATTTTCTGATGATGCCGATTCTAGCAGGTGTGAGGTGATACCTCATTGTAGTTTTGATTTGCATTTCTCTAATAATTAGTGATGTTGAGCAGCTTTTCATGTGCGTCTTGGCCATCTGTGTGTCTTCTTTGAAGAAATGTCTCTTTAGATCTTCGGCCCATTTTTGTATTGGGTTGTTTGTTGTTTTAATATTAAGCTGCATGAGCTCTTTATATATATTGGAGATTAAACCTTTGTCCATTGATTCGTTTGCAAATATTTTCGCCCATTCTGAGGGATGCTTTTTGCCATTCCCGTTTTTTTAACAAAAAAAGAAAGAAAGAAAAAGAAGCAGAAGACTAATGTGTGTAAAATATGCCTTTGGAAACTGTCGTTTTGAAATATGGACGTCCTTTGAATTTTTTGGTCGATATATGAACCCAGGATTTGTTTTCAGGGCAGGTGTCATTTACAGGCCTGCAATGATTTTGAATATCAACTGACCATTAGCGCTGGGATTAAAGCTGCTGTTGTGTGAAATGGCCACAAGGTGGCAGCAGTTCTCCCTTACCAAATCTGGTGTCAGGGGCAACAGAGCCTCAATGGAAGTCGTGTTCTAGATTGGAATTTAGAATGGAATGTGCCAGGAGAAAGCCCCTCAAGTTTGTCTCACTACTTCTTGTTCGTGTTTTTAATTTAATTTTTTATTTTTTATTACAGCAAATTTGATTACAATGTTTGGCTTGTTGTAGGTGTGGAAGATGTGGTTCTTTTACACATACACATATGTCTGTTCTTCCTGGGATCCTTTTCCCATGTACCTTATGACAGAATGTTGAGTAGTCTTCTCTTGGTATTCTGTAGGTCTTTGGTGATTCTATATGTCACCTGTGTTTGTATATGTCTGTTAACCCCAATATCATAATGAAACCAATCCTCACACCTTTCCATTGGTGAACCATAAGTTTGTTGAATGAATCTGTGATTGCCCTTCTCCATGGAAATATCTGCCCTGGTATCCATTTTTTGGTCACACCTATAAGAGATATGATACGATATGTGTCTTTCACTTTCTGACTTACTACAAGTCACGTGATTACCTCTAGACACACCTACGGTGCTGCAAATGGCATTGTTTCCTTCTATTCCTTGGCTTCTATTCTGCCTTAGCGAGGTCCATTTTCAACAATGTGATTCCCTGAGGGCTGAGGATTAGCTGACCTGGGTAGCCTGACCCTGCCGGCCGTCCCTCCCCTGGTGTGCCTGGGTTGAGGTCAATATAAACAGCGCTGCAGGCAGCAATAGCCCCTGAAGCTGTGCCTGACTCCATATTCTCTGCCCCGTCAGCAGTCTCGGGGCTGTGCTGGTGGGAGGGAGTGAGGGGCCACGGCTTTGTGGGTGGCCCGGTGTGAGTGGGTCTCTGCTGGACTTTCTGCAGGAGATGCCAGGCTTCCACCTGTAAAGAAGAGGATGTGTCACCCATACATTCCGCTGGAATTTCTCACCGGACAGAGGTGAGGAAGGAAAAAAGCAGTGTGGGCCGGGACAGGAGGGGTATCTCAGGCAGGGCAATGGAAAGTTTTCAGAAGAGCGCCCAGGTGCAGGACCATCCTGGCTGGCCTGCAGGCACCAAGTTTTCCTGCGTGCTGTCGCTGGTGTGGCTCCACGGCCCTTCCTCTAGGCTTTCAAGCCCTTGTACATATTCAGGTGTTTTACCTGGGAAGGGTGGGAAAAGTTCAGCAGCAGCTGGCCTCGGGCTCAGCTCACGGTTACTCACAGATGCCTCGGGCCCCTTCACTGAGGAAAGTGTAAGTCTTGTCTATTCCATAGTTGGTTTTTGGAACGGTACCTGTGCTTATATCAAACTCTGCTTTTATGCATCACCCCACGTCTCCTTCCCCCTTAAGCAGGCATAACAGTGTTTTCTAAATGTGATACACTGTTCTCTTTCCTAACTCAGTTCAAGTGTAGCCATGTTTACAGGATCTTCATAAGTGATATCTTATGATAAGTTTCTTTTTCTGTGTGACTTATTTCACTTAGAATCATCGTACCTGAATCCACCCATTTTGCTATTACTGGTCTTATGACATTGATTTCATGGCTGAAGGTTATTCTATCGTACCTAAGTACCACAATTTTTTGAATCATTTTTATATTTCCTGGGATATTTAAGGTGTACCCAAGTTGAGGTCCTTGTAAGCACTGCAGCCATAAATTTTGGGGTGGCTCTGTCTTATTGATTCTCAGTTTTCCCAATGTATATTCCCTAGACTGGAAGTGCCCTTGGCTCTGTAGCTCTGTTGTTTACTTGTTTTAGGGATCACAATGCACTCCTCCAGATAGGCAGTTGGCAATTTACATCCCGCCCATCAGCATAACAAGGCTCCCTGTTCTCCAGGGCCTGTCTTACCTTTCTGGTTTTTACACATTTTGTGGATGTCCCTTTTGACCGGTGGGAAGTGATACTTCTTTGTAGTGCAGATTAGCATTGCCTGCTTGCTTGCTTGGCCCAAAAGGGTGTATGCGTTTTCTCCTGAATATATTCAGGAGAAAACGCATACGCCCTTTTTGGACAAGTGCATCATTGTCGAAGTTGTGCCCCTCTTCCTGTGCTTTAAAGGCGATTCCAACGTACCTCTTGAAATCTATTTCCTGCTATTCTGCCTCGCTTTAAAGTCTGCCTCGTTGCCTTCCCTTAACACATTTTGGACGATAGTTGTCCTTTATTACTCTGCCATTTTGTGAATTGCTGTGCCCTTGAGCTCCATTTTTCAACTCGTTTTTTGTGAGCTGACCGCAAGTCCAAAATTTTGGTTCAGGACCTATGCTGTTTCCCGTTGGGGAGCTGAGACTTTGGTTAATTCTTCTTCCTGCTGGAAAGTTAGAGTGATATGTGCCCGTCTAAATGCCTAACAGCTACTCTCTCACTGGTTCTCCCTCTTCCCTTTCATCCTCTGCCTAATTGGAAACCTGTGCGAACCAGGAGGTTAAATGGGCTGTGTCTCCAAGTTGGGAGATTGATAGTAAAGCACATGGAAAGTCAAACCGGAGCACCAGGAGAGGGACTATTCGTTGAGTTTTAGAAACCTTTCGTATTCACAGTGTGTCCGTTCTCTAGGTTTCCCGTACATGTTATAGCGGTAGTAATATTCCCTTCAACCTGGAGAGTTGGGACCCATGGAATGGGTGCCAGGCATTATTGCTTTAAAGGGTCTGCATTTGCTCACAGAATCTCACCAATCCTCTCAGTACCAAGTGTCCAGCTTTATGCCACATCCAGCTGTCGTTGTAGATAGGGTCATTCCAGGTTTCATCAGAGACCCTGCAGGAATTGTAAAGAATTTACAAGTTTTTTTGGTTTGTTTTTGAAATTCCTTTTTATAGTGGGTTTGAGCTGATTCTCGCTGCCATGTTTATGCCAGTCTAGACACACTTGATTCCCTTACGGAGACATATCAATACATAGGTTTTAAGATTCTTACTAGTCAGATATATTCCTCTGCGGGAAATATGGGGTTTTGAGTCCCTTTCAATGAGGAAGGTATAGGTCTTGTCTATTCCATAGTTGGTTTTTGGAGCGGTACCTGTGCTTATATCAAACTCTGGTTTTATGCATCACCCCACCTCTCCTTCCCCCTTAAGCAGGCATAAGAGTGTTTTCTAAATGTGAGACACTGTTCTCTTTCCTAACTCAGTTCAAGTGTAGCCATGTTTACAGGATCTTCATAAGTGATATCTTATGATAAGTTTCTTTTTCTGTGTGACTTATTTCACTTAGAATCATCGTACCTGAATCCACCCATTTTGCTGCTACTGGTCTTATGACATTGATTTCATGGCTGAGGGATATTCCATCGTACGTAAGTACCACAATTTTTTGAACCATTTTTATATTTCCTGGGATATTTAAGGTGTACCCAAGTTGAGGTCCTTGAAAGCAGTGCAGCCCTAAATTTTGGGGTGGCTCTGTCTTATTGATTTTCAGTTTTCCCAAGGTATATTCCCTAGACTGGAAGTGCCCTTGGCTCTGTAGCTCTGTTCTTTACTTGTTTTAGGGAACACAATACACTTCTCCAGAGAGGCAGTTGGCAATTTACATCCCGCCCATCAGCATAACAAGGCTCCCTGTTCTCCAGGGCCTGTCTTGCCTTTCTGGTTTTTACACATTTTGTGGATGTCCCTTCTGACCGGTGGGAAGTGATACTTCTTTGTAGTGCAGATTTGCATTGCCCGCTTGCTTGCTTGGCCAAAAAGGGCGTATGCGTTTTCTCCTGAATATATTCAGGAGAAAAGGCATACGCTCTTTTTGGCCAAGTGCATCATTCTCGAAGTTGTGCCCCTCTTCCTGTGCTTTAAATGCGATTCCAACGTACCTCTTGAAATATGTTTCCTGCTATTCTGCCTCGCTTTCAAGTCCGCCTCGTTGCCTTCCTTCAACAGATTTTTGGACGATAGTTGTCCTTTGTTACTCAGCCAGTTTTTGAATTGCTGTGCCCCTGAGCTACATTTTTCAACTCGTTTTTGGTGAGTTGACCGCAAGTCCAAAAATTTTGGTTCAGGACCTATGCTGGTACCCGGTGGGTGGCTTAGACCTTGGTCAATTCTTCTTCCTGCCGGGAAATTACAGTGATATGTGCCCGTTTAAAAGCCTAACAGCTACTCTCTCATTGGTTCTCCCTCTTCCCTTTCATCCTCTGCCAAATTGGCAACCTGTGCGAACCAGGAGGTTAAAGGGGCTGTCTCTCCAAGTTGGGAGGTTGATAGTAAAGCAGATGGAAAGTCAAACCGGAGCACCAGGAGAGGGACTATTCGTTGAGTTTTAGAAACCTTTCGTATTCACAGTGTGTCCGTTCTCTAGGTTTCCCGTACATGTTATTGCTGTAGTAATATTCCCTTCAACCTGGAGAGCTGGGACCCATGGAATGGGTGCCATGCATTATTGCTTTAAAGGGTCTGCATTTGCTCTCCCAATCTCACCACTCGTGTCAGTCCCAAGTGACCCTCCTTATGCCACATCCAGCTGTCATTGTAGATAGGGTCATTCCAGGTTTCATCAGAGACCCTAAAGGAATCGTAAAGAATTTCCCAGTTTTTTTGTTTTGTTTTTGAAATTCCTTTTTATAGTGGGTTTGAGCTGATTCTCACTGCCATGTTTATGCCAGTCTAGACACACTTGATTCCCTTACGGAGACATATCAATACATAGGTTTTAAGATTCTTACTAGTCAGATATATTCCTCTGCGGGAAATATGGGGTTCTGACTACCTTTCACTGAGGAAGGTGTAGGTCTTGTCTATTCCATAGTTGGTTTTTGGAACGGTACCTGTGCTTATATCAAACTCTGTTTTTATGCATCACCCCACCTCTCCTTCCTGCTTAACCAGGCATAAGAGTGTTTTCTAAATGTGAGACACTATTCTCTATCCTAACTCAGTTCAAGTGTAGCCATGTTTACAGGATCTTCATAAGTGATATCTTATGATAAATTTCTTTTTCTGTGTGACTTATTTCACTTAGAATCATCGTACCTGAATCCACCCATTTTGCTGCTACTGGTCTTATGACATTGATTTCATGGCTGAGGGATATTCCATCGTACGTAAGTACCACAATTTTTTGAACCATTTTTATATTTCCTGGGATATTTAAGGTGTACCCAAGTTGAGGTCCTTGTAAGCAGTGCAGCCCTAAATTTTGGGGTGTGTCTGTCTTATTGATTTTCAGTTTTCCCAAGTTATATTCCCTAGACGGGAAGTGCACTTGGCTCTGTAGCTCTGTTCTTTACTTGTTTTAGGGAAAACAATGTACTCCTCCAGAGAGGCAGTTGGCAATTTACATCCCGCCCATCAGCATTACAAGGCTCCCTGTTCTCCAGGGCCTGTCTTGCCTTTCTGGTTTTTACACATTTTGTGGATGTCCGTTCTGACCGGTGGGAAGTGATACTTCTTTGTAGTGCAAATTTGCCTTGCCCGCTTGCTTGCTTGGCCAAAAAGGGCGTATGCGTTTTCTCCTGAATATATTCAGAAGAAAACGCATACGCCCTTTTTGGCCAAGTGCATCATTGTCGAAGTTCTGCCCCTCTTCCTGTGCTTTAAAGGCGATTCCAATGTACCTCTTGAAATCTGTTTCCTGCTATTCTGCCTCGCTTTCACGTCCGCCTCGTTGCCTTCCCTCTACAGATTTTTGGATGATAGTTGTCCTTTATTTCTCTGCAAGCTTGTGAATTGCTGTGCCCTTGAGCTCCATTTTTCAACTCGTTTTTTGTGAGCTGACCGGATGTCCAAAATTTTGGTTCAGGACCTATGCTGGTTCCCGGTGGGTGGCTGAGACTTTGGTTAATACTTCTTCCTGTGGGAAATTACAGTGATATGTGCCCGTACAAATGCCTAACAGCTACTCTCTCATTGGTTCTCCCTCTTCCCTTTCATCCTCTGCCAAATTGGAAACCTGTCCGAAAGAGGAGGTTAAAGGGGCTGTCTCTCCAAGTTGGGAGATTGATAGTAAAGCAGATGGAAAGTCAAACCGGAGCACCAGGAGAGGGACTGTTCGTTGAGTTTTAGAAACCTTTCGTATTCACAGTGTGTCCGTTCTCTAGGTTTCCCGTACATGTTATAGCGGTAGTAATATTCCCTTCAACCTGGAGAGTTGGGACCCATGGAATGGGTGCCAGGCATTATTGCTTTAAAGGGTCTGCATTTGCTCACACAATCTCACCAATCCTCTCAGTCCCAAGTGTCCAGCCTTATGCCACATCCAGCTGTCGTTGTAGATAGGGTCATTCCAGGTTTCATCAGAGACCCTGAAGGAATTGTAAAGAATTAACAAGTTTTTTTGGTTTGTTTTTGAAATTCCTTTTTATAGTGGGTTTGAGCTGATTCTCGCTGCCAAGTTTTTGCCAGTCTAGACACACTTGATTCCCTTACGGAGACATATCAATACATAGGTTTTAAGATTCTTACTAGTCAGATATATTCCTCTGCGGGAAATATGGAGTTTTGAGTCCCTTTCACTGAGGAAGGTATAGGTCTTGTCTATTCCATAGTTGGTTTTTGGAACGGTAACTGTGCTTATATCAAACTCTGCTTTTATGCATCACCCCACCTCTCCTTCCCCCTTAAGCAGGCATAAGAGTGTTTTCTAAATGTGAGACACTGTTCTCTTTCCTAACTCAGTTCAAGTGTAGTCATGTTTACAGGATCTTCATAAGTGATATCTTATGATAAGTTTCTTTTTCTCTGTGACTTATTTCACTTAGAATCATCGTACCTGAATCCACCCATTTTGCTGCTATTGGTTTTATGACATTGATTTCATGGCTGAGGGATATTCCATCATACGTAAGTACCACAATTTTTTGAACCATTTTTATATTTCCTGGGATATTTAAGGTGTACCCAAGTTGAGGTCCTTGTAAGCAGTGCAGGCCTAAATTTTGGGGTGGGTCTGTCTTATTGATTTTCAGTTTTCCCAATTTATATTCCCTAGACGGGAAGTGCCCTTGGCTCTGTAGCTCTGTTCTTTACTTGTTTTAGGGAAAGCGATGTACTCCTCCAGAGAGGCAGTTGGCAATTTACATCCCGCCCATCAGCATTACAAGGCTCCCTGTTCTCCAGGGCCTGTCTTGCCTTTCTGGTTTTTACACATTTTGTGGATGTCCGTTCTGACCGGTGGGAAGTGATACTTCTTTGTAGTGCAGATTTGCCTTGCCCGCTTGCTTGCTTGGCCAAAAAGGGCGTATGCGTTTTCTCCTGAATATATTCAGGAGAAAACGCATACGCCCTTTTTGGCCAACTGCATCATTGTCGAAGTTCTGCCCCTCTTCCTGTGCTTTAAAGGTGATTCCAACGTACCTCTTGAAATCTGTTTCCTGCTATTCTGCCTCGCTTTCAAGTCCGCCTCGTTGCCTTCCCTCAACAGATTTTTGGATGATAGTTGTCCTTTATTTCTCTGCAAGTTTGTGAATTGCTGTGCCCTTGAGCTCCATTTTTCAACTCGTTTTTTGTGAGCTGACCGCATGTCCAAAATTTTGGTTCAGGACCTATGCTGGTTCCCGGTGGGTGGCTGAGACTTTGGTTAATACTTCTTCCTGTGGGAAATTACAGTGATATGTGCCCGTACAAATGCCTAACAGCTACTCTCTCATTGGTTCTCCCTCTTCCCTTTCATCCTCTGCCAAATTGGAAACCTGTCCGAAAGAGGAGGTTAAAGGGGCTGTCTCTCCAAGTTGGGAGGTTGATAGTAAAGCAGATGGAAAGTCAAACAGGAGCACCAGGAGAGGGACTATTCGTTGAGTTTTAGAAACCTTTCGTATTCACAGTGTGTCCTTTTTCTAGGTTTCCCGTACATGTTATAGCTGTAGTAATATTCCCTTAAACCTGGAGAGTTGGGACCCATGGAATGTGTGCCAGGCATTTGTGATTCAAAAGGTCTGAATTTTCTCACCCAATCTCACCAATCGTCTCAGACCCAAGTGTCCAGCCTTATGCCACATCCAGCTGTCGTTGTAGATAGGGTCATTCCAGGTTTCATCAGAGACCCTGAAGAAATTGTAAAGAATTTCCCAGTTTTCTTGTTTTGTTTGTGAAATTCCTTTTTATAGTGGGTTTGAGCTGATTCTCGCTGCCATGTTTATGCCAGTCTAGACACACTTGATTCCCTTACGGAGACATATCAATACATAGGTTTTAAGATTCTTACTAGTCAGATATTTTCCTCTGCGGGAAATATGGGGTTTTGAGTCCCTTTCGCTGAGGACGGTGTAGGTCTTGTCTATTCCATAGTTGGTTTTTGGAACGGTACCTGTGCTTATATCAAACTCTGGTTTTATGCATCACCTAACCTCTCCTTCCCCCTTAAGCAGGCATAAGAGTGTTTTCTAAATGTGAGACACTGTTCTCTTTCCTAACTCAGTTCAAGTGTAGCCATGTTTACAGGATCTTCATAAGTGATATCTTATGATAAGTTTCTTTTTCTGTGTGACTTATTTCACTTAGAATCATCGTACCTGAATCCACCCATTTTGCTGCTACTGGTCTTATGACATTGATTTCATGGCTGAGGGACATTCCATCGTACATAAGTACCACAATTTTTTGAACCATTTTTATATATCCTGGGATATTTAAGGTGTACCCAAGTTGAGGTCCTTGTAAGCAGTGCAGCCCTAAATATTGGGTTGGCTCTGTCTTATTGATTTTCAGTTTTCCCAAGGTATATTCCCTAGACTGGAAGTGCCCTTGGCTCTGTAGCTATGTTGTTTACTTGTTTTAGGGAACACAATGCACCCCTCCAGAGAGGCAGTTGGCAATTTACATCCCGCCCAACAGCATAACAAGGCTCCCTGTTCTCCGGGGCCTGTCTTCCCTTTCTGGTTTTTACACATTTTGTGGATGTCCCTTTTGACCGGTGGGAAGTGATACTTCTTTGTAATGTAGATTTGCATTGCCCGCTTGCTTGCTTGGCCAAAAAGGGCGTATGCGTTTTCTCCTGAATATATTCAGGAGAAAACGCATACGCCCTTTTTGGCTAAGTGCATCATTGTCGAAGTTGTGCCCCTCTTCATGTGCTTTAAAGGCGATTCCAACGTACCTCTTGAAATCTGTTTCCTGCTATTCTGCCTCGCTTTCAAGTCCGCCTCGTTGCCTTCCCTCAACAGATTTTTGGACGATAGTTGTCCTTTATTACTCGGCCAGTTTGTGAATTGCTGTGCCCCTGAGCTCCATTTTTCAACTCGTTTTTGGTGAGCTGACCGCAAGTCCAAAATTTTGGTTCAGGACCTATACTGGTTCCCTGTGGGTGGCTGAGAATTTGGTTAATACTTCTTCCTGCCGGGAAATTACAGTGATATGTGCCCGTCCAAATGCCTAACAGCTACTCTCTCATTGGTTCTCCCTCTTCCCTTTCATCCTCTGCCAAATTGGCAACCTGTGCGAACCAAGAGGTTAAAGGGGCTGTCTCTACAAGTTGGGAGGTTGATAGTAAAGCAGACGGAAAGTCAAACCGGAGCACCAGGTGAGGGACTATTCGTTGAGTTTTAGAAACCTTTCGTATTCACAGTGTGTCCGTTCTCTAGGTTTCCCGCACATGTTATAGCTGTAGTAATATTCCCTTCTACCTGGAGAGTTCGGACCCATGGAATGGGTGCCATGCATTATTGCTTTAAAGGGTCTGCATTTGCTCACCCAATCTCACCAATCGTCTCAGTCCCAAGTGTCCCTCCTTATGCCACATCCAGCTGTCGTTGTAGATAGGGTCATTCCAGCTTTCATCAGAGACCCTGAAGGAATTGTAAAGAATTTCCCAGTTTTTTTGTTTTGTTTTTGAAATTCCTTTTTATAGTGGGTTTGAGCTGATTCTCGCTGCCATGTTTATGCCAGTCTAGACACACTTGATTCCCTTACGGAGACATATCAATACATAGGTTTTAAGATTCTTACTAGTCAGATATTTTCCTCTGCGGGAAATATGGGGTTTTGAGTCCCTTTCGCTGAGGACGGTGTACGTCTTGTCTATTCCATAGTTGGTTTTTGGAACGGTACCTGTGCTTATATCAAACTCTGGTTTTATGCATCACCCCACCTCTCCTTCCCCCTTAAGCAGGTATAAGAGTGTTTTCTAAATGTGAGACACTGTTCTCTTTCCTAACTCAGTTCAAGTGTAGCCATGTTTACAGGATCTTCATAAGTGATATCTTATGATAAGTTTCTTTTTCTGTGTGACTTATTTCACTTACAATCATCGTACCTGAATCCACCCATTTTGCTGCTACTGGTCTTATGACATTGATTTCATGGCTGAGGGATATTCCATCGTACGTAAGTACCACAATATTTTGAACCATGTTTATATTTTCTGGGATACTTAAGGTGTATCCAAGTTGAGGTCCTTGTATGCAGTGCAGCCCTAAATTTTGGGGTGACTCTGTCTATTGATTTTCAGTTTTCCCAAGGTATATTCCCTAGACTGGTAGTGCCCTTGGCTCTGTAGCTCTGTTCTTTACTTGTTTTAGGGAACAGAATGCACTCCTCCAGAGAGGCAGTTGTCAATTTACATCCCGCCCATCAGCATAACAAGGCTCCCTGTTCTCCAGGGCCTGTCTTGCCTTTCTGGTTTTTACACATTTTGCGGATGTCCCTTTTGACCGGTGGGAAGTGATACTTCTTTGTAGTGCAGATTTGCATTGCCCGCTTGCTTGCTTGGCCAAAAAGGGCGTATGCGTTTTCTCCTGAATATATTCAGGAGAAAACGCATACGCCCTTTTTGGCCAAGTGCATAATTGTCGAAGTTGTGCCCCTCTTCGTGTGATTTAAAGGCGATTCCAACGTACCTCTTGAAATCTGTTTCCTGCTATTCTGCCTCGCTTTCAAGTCTGCCTCGTTGCCTTCCGTCAACAGATTTTTGGACGATAGTTGTCCTTTATTACTCGGCCAGTTTGTGAATTGCTGTGCCCCTGAGCTCCATTTTTCAACTCGTTTTTGGTGAGCTGACCGCAAGTCCAAAATTTTGGTTCAGGATCTATGCTGGTTCCCGGTGGGTGGCTGAGTCTTTGGTTAATTCTTCTTCCTGCCGGGAAATTACAGTGATATGTGCCCATCCAAATGCCTAACAGCTACTCTCTCATTGGTTCTCCCTCTTCCCTTTCATCCTCTGCCAAATTGGCAACCTGTGCGAACCAAGAGGTTAAAGGGGCTGTCTCTCCAAGTTGGGAGGTTGATAGTACAGCAGCCGGAAAGTCAAACCGGAGCACCAGGAGAGGGTTTATTCTTTGAGTTTTAGAAACCTTTCGTATTCACAGTGTGTCCGTTCTCTAGGTTTCCCGCACATGTTATAGCTGTAGTAATATTCCCTTCAACCTGGAGAGTTCGGACCCATGGAATGGGTGCCATGCATTATTGCTTTAAAGGGTCTGCATTTGCTCACCCAATCTCACCAATCGTCTCAGTCCCAAGTGTCCCTCCTTATGCCACATCCAGCTGTCATTGTAGATAAGGTCATTCCAGCTTTCATCAGAGACCCTGAAGGAATTGTAAAGAATTTCCCAGTTTTTTTGTTTTGTTTTTGAAATTCCTTTTTATAGTGGGTTTGAGCTGATTCTCGCTGCCATGTTTATGCCAGTCTAGACACACTTGATTCCCTTACGGAGACATATCAATACATAGGTTTTAAGATTCTTACTAGTCAGATATTTTCCTCTGCGGGAAATATGGGGTTTTGAGTCCCTTTCACTGAGGACGGTGTAGGTCTTGTCTATTCCATAGTTGGTTTTTGGAACGGTACCTGTGCTTATATCAAACTCTGGTTTTATGCATCACCCCACCTCTCCTTCCCCCTTAAGCAGGTATAAGAGTGTTTTCTAAATGTGAGACACTGTTCTCTTTCCTAACTCAGTTCAAGTGTAGCCATGTTTACAGGATCTTCATAAGTGATATCTTATGATAAGTTTCTTTTTCTGTGTGACTTATTTCACTTAGAATCATCGTACCTGAATCCACCCATTTTGCTGCTACTGGTCTTATGACATTGATTTCATGGCTGAGGGATATTCCATCGTACGTAAGTACCACAATTTTTTGAACCATGTTTATATTTTCTGGGATACTTAAGGTGTATCCAAGTTGAGGTCCTTGTATGCAGTGCAGCCCTAAATTTTGGGGTGGCTCTGTCTTATTGATTTTCAGTTTTCCAAAGGTATATTCCCTAGACTGGTAGTGCCCTTGGCTCTGTAGCTCTGTTCTTTACTTGTTTTAGGGAACAGAATGCACTCCTCCAGAGAGGCAGTTGGCAATTTACATCCCGCCCATCAGCATAACAAGGCTCCCTGTTCTCCAGGGCCTGTCTTGCCTTTCTTGTTCTTACACATTTTGTGGATGTCCCTTTTGACCGGTGGGAAGTGATACTTCTTTGTAGTGCAGATTTGCATTGCCCGCTTGCTTGCTTGGCCAAAAAGGGTGTATGCGTTTTCTCCTGAATATATTCAGGAGAAAACGCATACGCCCTTTATGGCCAAGTGCATCATTGTCGAAGTTGTGCCCCTCTTCCTGTGCTTTAAAGGCGATTCCAACGTACCTCTTGAAATCTGTTTCCTGCTATTCTGCCTCGCTTTCAAGTCCGCCTCGTTGCCTTCCCTCAACAGATTTTTGGACGATAGTTGTCCTTTATTACTCGGCCAGTTTGTGAATTGCTGTGTCCCTGAGCTCCATTTTTCAACTCGTTTTTGGAGAGCTGACCGCAAGTCCAAAATTTTGGTTCAGGACCTATACTGGTTCCCGGTGGGTGGCTGAGAATTTGGTTAATTCTTCTTCCTGCCGGGAAATTACAGTGATATGTGCCCGTCCAAATGCCTAACAGCTACTCTCTCATTGGTTCTCCCTCTTCCCTTTCATCCTCTGCCAAATTGGCAACCTGTGCGAACCAAGAGGTTAAAGGGGCTGTCTCTCCAAGTTGGGAGGTTGATAGTAAAGCTGTCGGAAAGTCAAACCGGAGCACCAGGAGAGGGTTTATTCTTTGAGTTTTAGAAACCTTTTGTATTCACAGTGTGTCCGTTCTCTAGGTTTCCCGCACATGTTATAGCTGTAGTAATATTCCCTTCAACCTGGAGAGTTCGGACCCATGGAATGGGTGCCATGCATTATTGCTTTAAAGGGTCTGCATTTGCTCACCCAATCTCACCACTCGTCTCAGTCCCAAGTGTCCCTCCTTATGCCACATCCAGCTGTCGTTGTAGATAGGGTCATTCCAGCTTTCATCAGAGACCCTGAAGGAATTGTAAAGAATTTCCCAGTTTTTTTGTTTTGTTTTTGAAATTCCTTTTTATAGTGGGTTTGAGCTGATTCTCGCTGCCATGTTTATGCCAGTCTAGACCCACTTGATTCCCTTACGGAGACATATCAATACATAGGTTTTAAGATTCTTACTAGTCAGATATTTTCCTCTGCGTGATATATGGGGTTTTCAGTCCCTTTCACTGAGGACGGTGTAGGCCTTGTGTATTCCATAGTTGGTTTTTGGAACGGTACCTGTGCTTATATCAAACTCTGGTTTTATGCATCACCCCACCTCTCCTTCCCCCTTAAGCAGGTATAAGAGTGTTTTCTAAATGTGAGACACTGTTCTCTTTCCTAACTCAGTTCAAGTGTAGCCATGTTTACAGGATCTTCATAAGTGATATCTTATGATAAGTTTATTTTTCTGTGTGACTTATTTCACTTAGAATCATCGTACCAGAATCCACCCATTTTGCTGCTACTGGTCTTATGACATTGATTTCATGGCTGAGGGATATTCCATCGTACGTAAGTACCACAATTTTTTGAACCATGTTTATATTTTCTGGGATACTTAAGGTGTATCCAAGTTGAGGTCCTTGTATGCAGTGCAGCTCTAAATTTTGGGGTGGCTCTGTCTTATTGATTTTCAGTTTTCCCAAGGTATATTCCCTAGACTGGTAGTGCCCTTGGCTCTGTAGCTCTGTTCTTTACTTGTTTTAGGGAACAGAATGCACTCCTCCAGAGAGGCAGTTGGCAATTTACATCCCGCCCATCAGCATAACAAGGCTCCCTGTTCTCCAGGGCCTGTCTTGCCTTTCTTGTTCTTACACATTTTGTGGATGTCCCTTTTGACCGGTGGGAAGTGATACTTCTTTGTAGTGCAGATTTGCATTGCCCGCTTGCTTGCTTGGCCAAAAAGGGCGTATGCGTTTTCTCCTGAATATATTCAGGAGAAAACGCATACGCCCTTTTTGGACAAGTGCGTCATTTTCGAAGTTGTGCCCCTCTTCCTGTGCTTTAAAGGCGATTCCAATGTACCTCTTGAAATCTGTTTCCTGCTATTCTGCCTCACTTTCAAGTCCGCCTCGTTGCCTTCCCTCAACAGATTTTTGGACGATAGTTGTCCTTTATTTCTCGGCCATTTTGTGAATTGCTGTGCCCCTGAGCTCCATTTTTCAACTCATTTTTGGTGAGCTGACCGCAAGTCCAAAATTTTGGTTCAGGACCTATACTGGTTCCCGGTGGGTGGCTGAGAATTTGGTTAATTCTTCTTCCTGCCAGGAAATTACAGTGATATGTGCCCGTCCAAATGCCTAACAGCTACTCTCTCATTGGTTCTCCCTCTTCCCTTTCATCCTCTGCCAAATTGGCAACCTGTGCGAACCAAGAGGTTAAAGGGGCTGGCTCTCCAAGTTGGGAGGTTGATAGTAAAGCAGACGGAAAGTCAAACCGGAGCACCAGGAGAGGGACTATTCGTTGAGTTTTAGAAACCTTTCGTATTCACAGTGTTTCCGTTCTCTAGGTTTCCCGCACATGTTATAGCTGTAGTAATATTCCCTTCAACCTGGAGAGTTCGGACCCATGGAATGGGTGCCATGCATTATTGCTTTAAAGCGTCTGCATTTGCTCACCCAATCTCACCAATCGTCTCAGTCCCAAGTGTCCCTCCTTATGCCACATCCAGCTGTCGTTGTAGATAGGGTCATTCCAGCTTTCATCAGAGACCCTGAAGGAATTGTAAAGAATTTCCCAGTTTTTTTGTTTTGTTTTTGAAATTCCTTTTTATAGTGGGTTTGAGCTGATTCTCGCTGCCATGTTTATGCCAGTCTAGACCCACTTGATTCCCTTACGGAGACATATCAATACATAGGTTTTAAGATTCTTACTAGTCAGATATTTTCCTCTGCGGGATATATGGGGTTTTCAGTCCCTTTCACTGAGGAAGGTGTAGGCCTTGTCTATTCCATAGTTGGTTTTTGGAACGGTACCTGTGCTTATATCAAACTCTGGTTTTATGCATCACCCCACCTCTCCTTCCCCCTTAAGCAGGTATAAGAGTGTTTTCTAAATGTGAGACACTGTTCTCTTTCCTAACTCAGTTCAAGTGTAGCCATGTTTACAGGATCTTCATAAGTGATATCTTATGATAAGTTTCTTTTTCTGTGTGACTTATTTCACTTAGAATCATCGTACCAGAATCCACCCATTT
This sequence comes from Hyperoodon ampullatus, assembly GCF_949752795.1. Lineage (NCBI taxonomy): Eukaryota > Metazoa > Chordata > Mammalia > Artiodactyla > Ziphiidae > Hyperoodon > Hyperoodon ampullatus. The sequence goes on along the minus strand of NW_027640625.1, from coordinate 2,038,432 downwards.
TGCTGCTACTGGTCTTATGACATTGATTTCATGGCTGAGGGATATTCCATCGTACGTAAGTACCACAATTTTTTGAACCATGTTTATATTTTCTGGGATACTTAAGGTGTATCCAAGTTGAGGTCCTTGTATGCAGTGCAGCCCTAAATTTTGGGGTGGCTCTGTCTTATTGATTTTCAGTTTTCCAAAGGTATATTCCCTAGACTGGTAGTGCCCTTGGCTCTGTAGCTCTGTTCTTTACTTGTTTTAGGGAACAGAATGCACTCCTCCAGAGAGGCAGTTGGCAATTTACATCCCGCCCATCAGCATAACAAGGCTCCCTGTTCTCCAGGGCCTGTCTTGCCTTTCTTGTTCTTACACATTTTGTGGATGTCCCTTTTGACCGGTGGGAAGTGATACTTCTTTGTAGTGCAGATTTGCATTGCCCGCTTGCTTGCTTGGCCAAAAAGGGCGTATGCGTTTTCTCCTGAATATATTCAGGAGAAAACGCATACGCCCTTTTTGGCCAAGTGCGTCATTGTCGAAGTTGTGCCCCTCTTCCTGTGCTTTAAAGGCGATTCCAACGTACCTCTTGAAATCTGTTTCCTGCTATTCTGCCTCACTTTCAAGTCCGCCTCGTTGCCTTCCCTCAACAGATTTTTGGACGATAGTTGTCCTTTATTCCTCGGCCAGTTTGTGAATTGCTGTGTCCCTGAGCTCCATTTTTCAACTCGTTTTTGGAGAGCTGACCGCAAGTCCAAAATTTTGGTTCAGGACCTATACTGGTTCCCGGTGGGTGGCTGAGAATTTGGTTAATTCTTCTTCCTGCCGGGAAATTACAGTGATATGTGCCCGTCCAAATGCCTAACAGCTACTCTCTCATTGGTTCTCCCTCTTCCCTTTCATCCTCTGCCAAATTGGCAACCTGTGCGAACCAAGAGGTTAAAGGGGCTGTCTCTCCAAGTTGGGAGGTTGATAGTAAAGCAGCCGGAAAGTCAAACCGGAGCACCAGGAGAGGGTTTATTCTTTGAGTTTTAGAAACCTTTCGTATTCACAGTGTGTCCGTTCTCTAGGTTTCCCGCACATGTTATAGCTGTAGTAATATTCCCTTCAACCTGGAGAGTTCGGACCCATGGAATGGGTGCCATGCATTATTGCTTTAAAGCGTCTGCATTTGCTCACCCAATCTCACCAATCGTCTCAGTCCCAAGTGTCCCTCCTTATGCCACATCCAGCTGTCGTTGTAGATAGGGTCATTCCAGCTTTCATCAGAGACCCTGAAGGAATTGTAAAGAATTTCCCAGTTTTTTTGTTTTGTTTTTGAAATTCCTTTTTAGAGTGGGTTTGAGCTGATTCTCGCTGCCATGTTTATGCCAGTCTAGACACACTTGATTCCCTTACGGAGACATATCAATACATAGGTTTTAAGATTCTTACTAGTCAGATATTTTCCTCTGCGGGAAATATGGGGTTTTGAGTCCCTTTCACTGAGGACGGTGTAGGTCTTGTCTATTCCATAGTTGGTTTTTGAACGGTACCTGTGCTTATATCAAACTCTGGTTTTATGCATCACCCCACCTCTCCTTCCCCCTTAAGCAGGTATAAGAGTGTTTTCTAAATGTGAGACACTGTTCTCTTTCCTAACTCAGTTCAAGTGTAGCCATGTTTACAGGATCTTCATAAGTGATATCTTATGATAAGTTTCTTTTTCTGTGTGATTTATTTCACTTAGAATCATCGTACCTGAATCCACCCATTTTGCTGCTACTGGTCTTATGACATTGATTTCATGGCTGAGGGATATTCCATCGTACGTAAGTACCACAATTTTTTGAACCATGTTTATATTTTCTGGGATACTTAAGGTGTATCCAAGTTGAGGTCCTTGTATGCAGTGCAGCCCTAAATTTTGGGGTGGCTCTGTCTTATTGATTTTCAATTTTCCCAAGGTATATTCCCTAGACTGGTAGTGCCCTTGGCTCTGTAGCTCTGTTCTTTACTTGTTTTAGGGAACAGAATGCACTCCTCCAGAGAGGCAGTTGGCAATTTACATCCCGCCCATCAGCATAACAAGGCTCCCTGTTCTCCAGGGCCTGTCTTGCGTTTCTTGTTCTTACACATTTTGTGGATGTCCCTTTTGACCGGTGGGATGTGATACTTCTTTGTAGTGCAGATTTGCATTGCCCGCTTGCTTGCTTGGCCAAAAAGGGCGTATGCGTTTTCTCCTGAATATATTCAGGAGAAAACGCATACGCCCTTTTTGGCCAAGTGCGTCATTTTCGAAGTTGTGCCCCTCTTCCTGTGCTTTAAAGGCGATTCCAACGTACCTCTTGAAATCTGTTTCCTGCTATTCTGCCTCGCTTTCAAGTCCGCCTCGTTGCCTTCCCTCAACAGATTTTTGGACGATAATTGTCCTTTATTACTCGGCCAGTTTGTGAATTGCTTTGTCCCTGAGCTCCATTTTTCAACTCGTTTTTGGAGAGCTGACCGCAAGTCCAAACTTTTGGTTCAGGACCTATACTGGTTCCCGGTGGGTGGCTGAGAATTTGGTTAATTCTTCTTCCTGCCGGGAAATTACAGTGATATGTGCCCGTCCAAATGCCTAACAGCTACTCTCTCATTGGTTCTCCCTCTTCCCTTTCATCCTCTGCCAAATTGGCAACCTGTGCGAACCAAGATGTTAAAGGGGCTGTCTCTCCAAGTTGGGAGGTTGATAGTAAAGCAGCCGGAAAGTCAAACCGGAGCACCAGGAGAAGGTTTATTCTTTGAGTTTTAGAAACCTTTCGTATTCACAGTGTGTCCGTTCTCTAGGTTTCCCGCACATGTTATAGCTGTAGTAATATTCCCTTCAACCTGGAGAGTTCGGACCCATGGAATGGGTGCCATGCATTATTGCTTTAAAGCGTCTGCATTTGCTCACCCAATCTCACCAATCGTCTCAGTCCCAAGTGTCCCTCCTTATGCCACATCCAGCTGTCGTTGTAGATAGGGTCATTCCAGCTTTCATCAGAGACCCTGAAGGAATTGTAAAGAATTTCCCAGTTTTTTTGTTTTGTTTTTGAAATTCCTTTTTATAGTGGGTTTGAGCTGATTCTCGCTGCCATGTTTATGCCAGTCTAGACACACTTGATTCCCTTACGGAGACATATCAATACATAGGTTTTAAGATTCTTACTAGTCAGATATACTCCACTGCGGGAAATATGGGGTTTTGAGTCCCTTTCACTGAGGACGGTGTAGGTCTTGTCTATTCCATAGTTGGTTTTTGGAACGGTACCTGTGCTTATATCAAACTCTGGTTTTATGCATCACCCCACCTCTCCTTCCCCCTTAAGCAGGTATAAGAGTGTTTTCTAAATGTGAGACACTGTTCTCTTTCCTAACTCAGTTCAAGTGTAGCCATGTTTACAGGATCTTCATAAGTGATATCTTATGATAAGTTTCTTTTTCTGTGTGATTTATTTCACTTAGAATCATCGTACCTGAATCCACCCATTTTGCTGCTACTGGTCTTATGACATTGATTTCATGGCTGAGGGATATTCCATCGTACATAAGTACCACAATTTTTTGAACCATGTTTATATTTTCTGGGATACTTAAGGTGTATCCAAGTTGAGGTCCTTGTATGCAGTGCAGCCCTAAATTTTGGGGTGGCTCTGTCTTATTGATTTTCAGTTTTCCCAAGGTATATTCCCTAGACTGGTAGTGCCCTTGGCTCTGTAGCTCTGTTCTTTACTTGTTTTAGGGAACAGAATGCACTCCTCCAGAGAGGCAGTTGGCAATTTACATCCCGCCCATCAGCATAACAAGGCTCCCTGTTCTCCAGGGCCTGTCTTGCGTTTCTTGTTCTTACACATTTTGTGGATGTCCCTTTTGACCGGTGGGAAGTGATACTTCTTTGTAGTGCAGATTTGCATTGCCCTCTTGCTTGCTTAGCCAAAAAGGGCGTATGCGTTTTCTCCTGAATATATTCAGGAGAAAACGCATACGCCCTTTTTGGCCAAGTGCGTCATTGTCGAAGTTGTGCCCCTCTTCCTGTGCTTTAAAGGCGATTCCAACGTACCTCTTGAAATCTGTTTCCTGCTATTCTGCCTCGCTTTCAAGTCCGCCTCGTTGCCTTCCCTCAACAGATTTTTGGACGATAGTTGTCCTTTATTACTCGGCCAGTTTGTGAATTGCTGTGCCCCTGAGCTCCATTTTTCAACTCGTTTTTGGTGAGCTGACCGCAAGTCCAAAATTTTGCTTCAGGACCTATACTGGTTCCCGGTGGGTGGCTGAGAATTTGGTTAATTCTTCTTCCTGCCGGGAAATTACAGTGATATGTGCCCGTCCAAATGCCTAACAGCTACTCTCTCATTGGTTCTCCCTCTTCCCTTTCATCCTCTGCCAAATTGGCAACCTGTGCGAACCAAGAGGTTAAAGGGGCTGTCTCTCCAAGTTGGGAGGTTGATAGTAAAGCAGACGGAAAGTCAAACCAGAGCACCAGGAGAGGGTCTATTCTTTGAGTTTTAGAAACCTTTCGTATTCACATTGTGTCCGTTCTCTAGGTTTCCCGCACATGTTATAGCTGTAGTAATATTCCCTTCAACCTGGAGCGTTCGGACCCATGGAATGGGTGCCATGCATTATTGCTTTAAAGGGTCTGCATTTGCTCACCCAATCTCACCAATCGTCTCAGTCCCAAGTGTCCCTCCTTATGCCACATCCAGCTGTCGTTGTAGATAGGGTCATTCCAGCTTTCATCAGAGACCCTGAAGGAATTGTAAAGAATTTCCCAGTTTTTTTGTTTCGTTTTTGAAATTACTTTTTATAGTGGGTTTGAGCTGATTCTCGCTGCCATGTTTATGCCAGTCTAGACACACTTGATTCCCTTACGGAGACATATCAATACATAGGTTTTAAGATTCTTACTAGTCAGATATTTTCCTCTGCGGGAAATATGGGGTTTTGAGTCCCTTTCACTGAGGACGGTGTAGGTCTTGTCTATTCCATAGTTGGTTTTTGGAACGGTACCTGTGCTTATATCAAACTCTGGTTTTATGCATCACCCCACCTCTCCTTCCCCCTTAAGCAGGTATAAGAGTGTTTTCTAAATGTGAGACACTGTTCTCTTTCCTAACTCAGTTCAAGTGTAGCCATGTTTACAGGATCTTCATAAGTGATATCTTATGATAAGTTTCTTTTTCTGTGTGACTTATTTCACTTAGAATCATCGTACCTGAATCCACCCATTTTGCTGCTACTGGTCTTATGACATTGATTTCATGGCTGAGGGATATTCCATCGTACGTAAGTACCACAATTTTTTGAACCATGTTTATATTTTCTGGGATACTTAAGGTGTATCCAAGTTGAGGTCCTTGTATGCAGTGCAGCCCTAAATTTTGGGGTGGCTCTGTCTTATTGATTTTCAGTTTTCCCAAGGTATATTCCCTAGACTGGTAGTGCCCTTGGCTCTGTAGCTCTGTTCTTTACTTGTTTTAGGGAACAGAATGCACTCCTCCAGAGAGGCAGTTGGCAATTTACATCCCGCCCATCAGCATAACAAGGCTCCCTGTTCTCCAGGGCCTGTCTTGCCTTTCTTGTTCTTACACATTTTGTGGATGTCCCTTTTGACCGGTGGGAAGTGATACTTCTTTGTAGTGCAGATTTGCATTGCCCGCTTGCTTGCTTGGCCAAAAAGGGCGTATGCGTTTTCTCCTGAATATATTCAGGAGAAAACGCATACGCCCTTTTTGGCCAAGTGCATCATTGTCGAAGTTGTGCCCCTCTTCCTGTGCTTTAAAGGTGATTCCAACGTACCTCTTGAAATCTGTTTCCTGCTATTCTGCCTCGCTTTCAAGTCCGCCTCGTTGCCTTCCCTCAACAGATTTTTGGACGATAGTTGTCCTTTATTACTCGGCCAGTTTGTGAATTGCTGTGCCCCTGAGCTCCATTTTTCAACTCGTTTTTGGTGAGCTGACCGCAAGTCCAAAATTTTGGTTCAGGACCTATACTGGTTCCCGGTGGGTGGCTGAGAATATGGTTAATTCTTCTTCCTGCCGGGAAATTACAGTGATATGTGCCCGTCCAAATGCCTAACAGCTATTCTCTCATTGGTTCTCCCTCTTCCCTTTCATCCTCTGCCAAATTGGCAACCTGTGCGAACCAAGATGTTAAAGGGGCTGTCTCTCCAAGTTGGGAGGTTGATAGTAAAGCAGCCGGAAAGTCAAACCGGAGCACCAGGAGAAGGTTTATTCTTTGAGTTTTAGAAACCTTTCGTATTCACAGTGTGTCCGTTCTCTAGGTTTCCCGCACATGTTATAGCTGTAGTAATATTCCCTTCAACCTGGAGAGTTCGGACCCATGGAATGGGTGCCATGCATTATTGCTTTAAAGCGTCTGCATTTGCTCACCCAATCTCACCAATCGTCTCAGTCCCAAGTGTCCCTCCTTATGCCACATCCAGCTGTCGTTGTAGATAGGGTCATTCCAGCTTTCATCAGAGACCCTGAAGGAATTGTAAAGAATTTCCCAGTTTTTTTGTTTTGTTTTTGAAATTCCTTTTTATAGTGGGTTTGAGCTGATTCTCGCTGCCATGTTTATGCCAGTCTAGACACACTTGATTCCCTTACGGAGACATATCAATACATAGGTTTTAAGATTCTTACTAGTCAGATATACTCCTCTGTGGGAAATATGGGGTTTTGAGTCCCTTTCACTGAGGACGGTGTAGGTCTTGTCTATTCCATAGTTGGTTTTTGGAACGGTACCTGTGCTTATATCAAACTCTGGTTTTATGCATCACCCCACCTCTCCTTCCCCCTTAAGCAGGTATAAGAGTGTTTTCTAAATGTGAGACACTGTTCTCTTTCCTAACTCAGTTCAAGTGTAGCCATGTTTACAGGATCTTCATAAGTGATATCTTATGATAAGTTTCTTTTTCTGTGTGATTTATTTCACTTAGAATCATCGTACCTGAATCCACCCATTTTGCTGCTACTGGTCTTATGACATTGATTTCATGGCTGAGGGATATTCCATCGTACATAAGTACCACAATTTTTTGAACCATGTTTATATTTTCTGGGATACTTAAGGTGTATCCAAGTTGAGGTCCTTGTATGCAGTGCAGCCCTAAATTTTGGGGTGGCTCTGTCTTATTGATTTTCAGTTTTCCAAAGGTATATTCCCTAGACTGGTAGTGCCCTTGGCTCTGTAGCTCTGTTCTTTACTTGTTTTAGGGAACAGAATGCACTCCTCCAGAGAGGCAGTTGGCAATTTACATCCCGCCCATCAGCATAACAAGGCTCCCTGTTCTCCAGGGCCTGTCTTGCGTTTCTTGTTCTTACACATTTTGTGGATGTCCCTTTTGACCGGTGGGAAGTGATACTTCTTTGTAGTGCAGATTTGCATTGCCCTCTTGCTTGCTTAGCCAAAAAGGGTGTATGCGTTTTCTCCTGAATATATTCAGGAGAAAACGCATACGCCCTTTTTGGCCAAGTGCGTCATTGTCGAAGTTGTGCCCCTCTTCCTGTGCTTTAAAGGCGATTCCAACGTACCTCTTGAAATCTGTTTCCTGCTATTCTGCCTCGCTTTCAAGTCCGCCTCGTTGCCTTCCATCAACAGATTTTTGGACGATAGTTGTCCTTTATTACTCGGCCAGTTTGTGAATTGCTGTGCCCCTGAGCTCCATTTTTCAACTCGTTTTTGGTGAGCTGACCGCAAGTCCAAAATTTTGGTTCAGGACCTATACTGGTTCCCGGTGGGTGGCTGAGAATTTGGTTAATTCTTCTTCCTGCCGGGAAATTACAGTGATATGTGCCCGTCCAAATGCCTAACAGCTACTCTCTCATTGGTTCTCCCTCTTCCCTTTCATCCTCTGCCAAATTGGCAACCTGTGCGAACCAAGAGGTTAAAGGGGCTGTCTCTACAAGTTGGGAGGTTGATAGTAAAGCAGACGGAAAGTCAAACCAGAGCACCAGGAGAGGGTCTATTCTTTGAGTTTTAGAAACCTTTCGTATTCACATTGTGTCCGTTCTCTAGGTTTCCCGCACATGTTATAGCTGTAGTAATATTCCCTTCAACCTGGAGCGTTCGGACCCATGGAATGGGTGCCATGCATTATTGCTTTAAAGGGTCTGCATTTGCTCACCCAATCTCACCAATCGTCTCAGTCCCAAGTGTCCCTCCTTATGCCACATCCAGCTGTCGTTGTAGATAGGGTCATTCCAGCTTTCATCAGAGACCCTGAAGGAATTGTAAAGAATTTCCCAGTTTTTTTGTTTCGTTTTTGAAATTACTTTTTATAGTGGGTTTGAGCTGATTCTCGCTGCCATGTTTATGCCAGTCTAGACACACTTGATTCCCTTACGGAGACATATCAATACATAGGTTTTAAGATTCTTACTAGTCAGATATTTTCCTCTGCGGGAAATATGGGGTTTTGAGTCCCTTTCACTGAGGACGGTGTAGGTCTTGTCTATTCCATAGTTGGTTTTTGGAACGGTACCTGTGCTTATATCAAACTCTGGTTTTATGCATCACCCCACCTCTCCTTCCCCCTTAAGCAGGTATAAGAGTGTTTTCTAAATGTGAGACACTGTTCTCTTTCCTAACTCAGTTCAAGTGTAGCCATGTTTACAGGATCTTCATAAGTGATATCTTATGATAAGTTTCTTTTTCTGTGTGACTTATTTCACTTAGAATCATCGTACCTGAATCCACCCATTTTGCTGCTACTGGTCTTATGACATTGATTTCATGGCTGAGGGATATTCCATCGTACGTAAGTACCACAATTTTTTGAACCATGTTTATATTTTCTGGGATACTTAAGGTGTATCCAAGTTGAGGTCCTTGTATGCAGTGCAGCCCTAAATTTTGGGGTGGCTCTGTCTTATTGATTTTCAGTTTTCCCAAGGTATATTCCCTAGACTGGTAGTGCCCTTGGCTCTGTAGCTCTGTTCTTTACTTGTTTTAGGGAACAGAATGCACTCCTCCAGAGAGGCAGTTGGCAATTTACATCCCGCCCATCAGCATAACAAGGCTCCCTGTTCTCCAGGGCCTGTCTTGCCTTTCTTGTTCTTACACATTTTGTGGATGTCCCTTTTGACCGGTGGGAAGTGATACTTCTTTGTAGTGCAGATTTGCATTGCCCGCTTGCTTGCTTGGCCAAAAAGGGCGTATGCGTTTTCTCCTGAATATATTCAGGAGAAAACGCATACGCCCTTTTTGGCCAAGTGCATCATTGTCGAAGTTGTGCCCCTCTTCCTGTGCTTTAAAGGTGATTCCAACGTACCTCTTGAAATCTGTTTCCTGCTATTCTGCCTCGCTTTCAAGTCTGCCTCGTTGCCTTCCCTCAACAGATTTTTGGACGATAGTTGTCCTTTATTACTCGGCCAGTTTGTGAATTGCTGTGCCCCTGAGCTCCATTTTTCAACTCGTTTTTGGTGAGCTGACCGCAAGTCCAAAATTTTGGTTCAGGACCTATACTGGTTCCCGGTGGGTGGCTGAGAATATGGTTAATTCTTCTTCCTGCCGGGAAATTACAGTGATATGTGCCCGTCCAAATGCCTAACAGCTATTCTCTCATTGGTTCTCCCTCTTCCCTTTCATCCTCTGCCAAATTGGCAACCTGTGCGAACCAAGATGTTAAAGGGGCTGTCTCTCCAAGTTGGGAGGTTGATAGTAAAGCAGCCGGAAAGTCAAACCGGAGCACCAGGAGAAGGTTTATTCTTTGAGTTTTAGAAACCTTTCGTATTCACAGTGTGTCCGTTCTCTAGGTTTCCCGCACATGTTATAGCTGTAGTAATATTCCCTTCAACCTGGAGAGTTCGGACCCATGGAATGGGTGCCATGCATTATTGGTTTAAAGCGTCTGCATTTGCTCACCCAATCTCACCAATCGTCTCAGTCCCAAGTGTCCCTCCTTATGCCACATCCAGCTGTCGTTGTAGATAGGGTCATTCCAGCTTTCATCAGAGACCCTGAAGGAATTGTAAAGAATTTCCCAGTTTTTTTGTTTTGTTTTTGAAATTCCTTTTTATAGTGGGTTTGAGCTGATTCTCGCTGCCATGATTATGCCAGTCTAGACACACTTGATTCCCTTACGGAGACATATCAATACATAGGTTTTAAGATTCTTACTAGTCAGATATACTCCTCTGTGGGAAATATGGGGTTTTGAGTCCCTTTCACTGAGGACGGTGTAGGTCTTGTCTATTCCATAGTTGGTTTTTGGAACGGTACCTGTGCTTATATCAAACTCTGGTTTTATGCATCACCCCACCTCTCCTTCCCCCTTAAGCAGGTATAAGAGTGTTTTCTAAATGTGAGACACTGTTCTCTTTCCTAACTCAGTTCAAGTGTAGCCATGTTTACAGGATCTTCATAAGTGATATCTTATGATAAGTTTCTTTTTCTGTGTGACTTATTTCACTTAGAATCATCGTACCTGAATCCACCCATTTTGCTGCTACTGGTCTTATGACATTGATTTCATGGCTGAGGGATATTCCATCGTACGTAAGTACCACAATTTTTTGAACCATGTTTATATTTTCTGGGATACTTAAGGTGTATCCAAGTTGAGGTCCTTGTATGCAGTGCAGCCCTAAATTTTGGGGTGGCTCTGTCTTATTGATTTTCAGTTTTCCCAAGGTATATTCCCTAGACTGGTAGTGCCCTTGGCTCTGTAGCTCTGTTCTTTACTTGTTTTAGGGAACAGAATGCACTCCTCCAGAGAGGCAGTTGGCAATTTACATCCCGCCCATCAGCATAACAAGGCTCCCTGTTCTCCAGGGCCTGTCTTGCCTTTCTTGTTCTTACACATTTTGTGGATGTCCCTTTTGACCGGTGGGAAGTGATACTTCTTTGTAGTGCAGATTTGCATTGCCCGCTTGCTTGCTTGGCCAAAAAGGGCGTATGCGTTTTCTCCTGAATATATTCAGGAGAAAACGCATACGCCCTTTTTGGCCAAGTGCATCATTGTCGAAGTTGTGCCCCTCTTCCTGTGCTTTAAAGGTGATTCCAACGTACCTCTTGAAATCTGTTTCCTGCTATTCTGCCTCGCTTTCAAGTCCGCCTCGTTGCCTTCCCTCAACAGATTTTTGGACGATAGTTGTCCTTTATTACTCGGCCAGTTTGTGAATTGCTGTGCCCCTGAGCTCCATTTTTCAACTCGTTTTTGGTGAGCTGACCGCAAGTCCAAAATTTTGGTTCAGGACCTATACTGGTTCCCGGTGGGTGGCTGAGAATATGGTTAATTCTTCTTCCTGCCGGGAAATTACAGTGATATGTGCCCGTCCAAATGCCTAACAGCTATTCTCTCATTGGTTCTCCCTCTTCCCTTTCATCCTCTGCCAAATTGGCAACCTGTGCGAACCAAGATGTTAAAGGGGCTGTCTCTCCAAGTTGGGAGGTTGATAGTAAAGCAGCCGGAAAGTCAAACCGGAGCACCAGGAGAAGGTTTATTCTTTGAGTTTTAGAAACCTTTCGTATTCACAGTGTGTCCGTTCTCTAGGTTTCCCGCACATGTTATAGCTGTAGTAATATTCCCTTCAACCTGGAGAGTTCGGACCCATGGAATGGGTGCCATGCATTATTGCTTTAAAGCGTCTGCATTTGTTCACCCAATCTCACCAATCGTCTCAGTCCCAAGTGTCCCTCCTTATGCCACATCCAGCTGTCGTTGTAGATAGGGTCATTCCAGCTTTCATCAGAGACCCTGAAGGAATTGTAAAGAATTTCCCAGTTTTTTTGTTTTGTTTTTGAAATTCCTTTTTATAGTGGGTTTGAGCTGATTCTCGCTGCCATGTTTATGCCAGTCTAGACACACTTGATTCCCTTACGGAGACATATCAATACATAGGTTTTAAGATTCTTACTAGTCAGATATACTCCTCTGTGGGAAATATGGGGTTTTGAGTCCCTTTCACTGAGGACGGTGTAGGTCTTGTCTATTCCATAGTTGGTTTTTGGAACGGTACCTGTGCTTATATCAAACTCTGGTTTTATGCATCACCCCACCTCTCCTTCCCCCTTAAGCAGGTATAAGAGTGTTTTCTAAATGTGAGACACTGTTCTCTTTCCTAACTCAGTTCAAGTGTAGCCATGTTTACAGGATCTTCATAAGTGATATCTTATGATAAGTTTCTTTTTCTGTGTGATTTATTTCACTTAGAATCATCGTACCTGAATCCACCCATTTTGCTGCTACTGGTCTTATGACATTGATTTCATGGCTGAGGGATATTTCATCGTACGTAAGTACCACAATTTTTTGAACCATGTTTATATTTTCTGGGATACTTAAGGTGTATCCAAGTTGAGGTCCTTGTATGCAGTGCAGCCCTAAATTTTGGGGTGGCTCTGTCTTATTGATTTTCAGTTTTCCAAAGGTATATTCCCTAGACTGGTAGTGCCCTTGGCTCTGTAGCTCTGTTCTTTACTTGTTTTAGGGAACAGAATGCACTCCTCCAGAGAGGCAGTTGGCAATTTACATCCCGCCCATCAGCATAACAAGGCTCCCTGTTCTCCAGGGCCTGTCTTGCGTTTCTTGTTCTTACACATTTTGTGGATGTCCCTTTGACCGGTGGGAAGTGATACTTCTTTGTAGTGCAGATTTGCATTGCCCTCTTGCTTGCTTAGCCAAAAAGGGTGTATGCGTTTTCTCCTGAATATATTCAGGAGAAAACGCATACGCCCTTTTTGGCCAAGTGCGTCATTGTCGAAGTTGTGCCCCTCTTCCTGTGCTTTAAAGGCGATTCCAACGTACCTCTTGAAATCTGTTTCCTGCTATTCTGCCTCGCTTTCAAGTCCGCCTCGTTGCCTTCCCTCAACAGATTTTTGGACGATAGTTGTCCTTTATTACTCGGACAGTTTGAGAATTGCTGTGCCCCTGAGCTCCATTTTTCAACTCGTTTTTGGTGAGCTGACCGCAAGTCCAAAATTTTGGTTCAGGACCTATACTGGTTCCCGGTGGGTGGCTGAGAATTTGGTTAATTCTTCTTCCTGCCGGGAAATTACAGTGATATGTGCCCGTCCAAATGCCTAACAGCTACTCTCTCATTGGTTCTCCCTCTTCCCTTTCATCCTCTGCCAAATTGGCAACCTGTGCGAACCAAGAGGTTAAAGGGGCTGTCTCTCCAAGTTGGGAGGTTGATAGTAAAGCAGACGGAAAGTCAAACCAGAGCACCAGGAGAGGGTCTATTCTTTGAGTTTTAGAAACCTTTCGTATTCACATTGTGTCCGTTCTCTAGGTTTCCCGCACATGTTATAGCTGTAGTAATATTCCCTTCAACCTGGAGCGTTCGGACCCATGGAATGGGTGCCATGCATTATTGCTTTAAAGGGTCTGCATTTGCTCACCCAATCTCACCAATCGTCTCAGTCCCAAGTGTCCCTCCTTATGCCACATCCAGCTGTCGTTGTAGATAGGGTCATTCCAGCTTTCATCAGAGACCCTGAAGGAATTGTAAAGAATTTCCCAGTTTTTTTGTTTCGTTTTTGAAATTCCTTTTTAGAGTGGGTTTGAGCTGATTCTCGCTGCCATGTTTATGCCAGTCTAGACACACTTGATTCCCTTACGGAGACATATCAATACATAGGTTTTAAGATTCTTACTAGTCAGATATTTTCCTCTGCGGGAAATATGGGGTTTTGAGTCCCTTTCACTGAGGATGGTGTAGGTCTTGTCTATTCCATAGTTGGTTTTTGGAACGGTACCTGTGCTTATATCAAACTCTGGTTTTATGCATCACCCCACCTCTCCTTCCCCCTTAAGCAGGTATAAGAGTGTTTTCTAAATGTGAGACACTGTTCTCTTTCCTAACTCAGTTCAAGTGTAGCCATGTTTACAGGATCTTCATAAGTGATATCTTATGATAAGTTTCTTTTTCTGTGTGACTTATTTCACTTAGAATCATCGTACCTGAATCCACCCATTTTGCTGCTACTGGTCTTATGACATTGATTTCATGGCTGAGGGATATTCCATCGTACGTAAGTACCACAATTTTTTGAACCATGTTTATATTTTCTGGGATACTTAAGGTGTATCCAAGTTGAGGTCCTTGTATGCAGTGCAGCCCTAAATTTTGGGGTGGCTCTGTCTTATTGATTTTCAGTTTTCCCAAGGTATATTCCCTAGACTGGTAGTGCCCTTGGCTCTGTAGCTCTGTTCTTTACTTGTTTTAGGGAACAGAATGCACTCCTCCAGAGAGGCAGTTGGCAATTTACATCCCGCCCATCAGCATAACAAGGCTCCCTGTTCTCCAGGGCCTGTCTTGCCTTTCTTGTTCTTACACATTTTGTGGATGTCCCTTTTGACCGGTGGGAAGTGATACTTCTTTGTAGTGCAGATTTGCATTGCCCGCTTGCTTGCTTGGCCAAAAAGGGCGTATGCGTTTTCTCCTGAATATATTCAGGAGAAAACGCATACGCCCTTTTTGGCCAAGTGCATCATTGTCGAAGTTGTGCCCCTCTTCCTGTGCTTTAAAGGCGATTCCAACGTACCTCTTGAAATCTGTTTCCTGCTATTCTGCCTCGCTTTCAAGTCCGCCTCGTTGCCTTCCCTCAACAGATTTTTGGACGATAGTTGTCCTTTATTACTCGGCCAGTTTGTGAATTGCTGTGCCCCTGAGCTCCATTTTTCAACTCGTTTTTGGTGAGCTGACCGCAAGTCCAAAATTTTGGTTCAGGACCTATACTGGTTCCCGAGGGTGGCTGAGAATATGGTTAATTCTTCTTCCTGCCGGGAAATTACAGTGATATGTGCCCGTCCAAATGCCTAACAGCTACTCTCTCATTGGTTCTCCCTCTTCCCTTTCATCCTCTGCCAAATTGGCAACCTGTGCGAACCAAGAGGTTAAAGGGGCTGTCTCTCCAAGTTGGGAGGTTGATAGTAAAGCAGACGGAAAGTCAAACCGGAGCACCGGGAGAGGGACTATTCGTTGAGTTTTAGAAACCTTTCGTATTCACAGTGTGTCCGTTCTCTATGTTTCCCGCACATGTTATAGCTGTAGTAATATTCCCTTCAACCTGGAGAGTTCGGACCCATGGAATGGGTGCCATGCATTATTGCTTTAAAGGGTCTGCATTTGCTCACCCAATCTCACCAATCGTCTCAGTCCCAAGTGTCCCTCCTTATGCCACATCCAGCTGTCATTGTAGATAGGGTCATTGCAGCTTTCATCAGAGACCCTGAAGGAATTGTAAAGAATTTCCCAGTTTTTTTGTTTTGTTTTTGAAATTCCTTTTTATAGTGGGTTTGAGCTGATTCTCGCTGCCATGTTTATGCCAGTCTAGACACACTTGATTCCCTTACGGAGACATATCAATACATAGGTTTTAAGATTCTTACTAGTCAGATATTTTCCTCTGCGGGAAATATGGTGTTTTGAGTCCCTTTCACTGAGGACGGTGTAGGTCTTGTCTATTCCATAGTTGGTTTTTGGAACGGTACCTGTGCTTATATCAAACTCTGGTTTTATGCATCACCCCACCTCTCCTTCCCCCTTAAGCAGGTATAAGAGTGTTTTCTAAATGTGAGACACTGTTCTCTTTCCTAACTCAGTTCAAGTGTAGCCATGTTTACAGGATCTTCATAAGTGATATCTTATGATAAGT
This sequence comes from Hyperoodon ampullatus, assembly GCF_949752795.1. Taxonomy (NCBI): domain Eukaryota; kingdom Metazoa; phylum Chordata; class Mammalia; order Artiodactyla; family Ziphiidae; genus Hyperoodon; species Hyperoodon ampullatus. The sequence goes on along the minus strand of NW_027640625.1, from coordinate 2,022,841 downwards.
TTCTTTTTCTGTGTGACTTATTTCACTTAGAATCATCGTACCTGAATCCACCCATTTTGCTGCTACTGGTCTTATGACATTGATTTCATGGCTGAGGGATATTCCATCGTACGTAAGTACCACAATTTTTTGAACCATGTTTATATTTTCTGGGATACTTAAGGTGTATCCAAGTTGAGGTCCTTGTATGCAGTGCAGCCCTAAATTTTGGGGTGGCTCTGTCTTATTGATTTTCAGTTTTCCCAAGGTATATTCCCTAGACTGGTAGTGCCCTTGGCTCTGTAGCTCTGTTCTTTACTTGTTTTAGGGAACAGAATGCACTCCTCCAGAGAGGCAGTTGGCAATTTACATCCCGCCCATCAGCATAAGAAGGCTCCCTGTTCTCCAGGGCCTGTCTTGCCTTTCTTGTTCTTACACATTTTGTGGATGTCCCTTTTGACCGGTGGGAAGTGATACTTCTTTGTAGTGCAGATTTGCATTGCCCGCTTGCTTGCTTGGCCAAAAAGGGCGTATGCGTTTTCTCCTGAATATATTCAGGAGAAAACGCATACGCCCTTTTTGGCCAAGTGCATCATTGTCGAAGTTGTGCCCCTCTTCCTGTGCTTTAAAGGCGATTCCAACGTACCTCTTGAAATCTGTTTCCTGCTATTCTGCCTCGCTTTCAAGTCCGCCTCGTTGCCTTCCCTCAACAGATTTTTGGACGATAGTTGTCCTTTATTACTCGGCCAGTTTGTGAATTGCTGTGCCCCTGAGCTCCATTTTTCAACTCGTTTTTGGTGAGCTGACCGCAAGTCCAAAATTTTGGTTCAGGACCTATACTGGTTCCCGGTGGGTGGCTGAGAATTTGGTTAATTCTTCTTCCTGCCGGGAAATTACAGTGATATGTGCCCGTCCAAATGCCTAACAGCTACTCTCTCATTGGTTCTCCCTCTTCCCTTTCATCCTCTGCCAAATTGGCAACCTGTGCGAACCAAGAGGTTAAAGGGGCTGTCTCTCCAAGTTGGGAGGTTGATAGTAAAGCAGACGGAATGTCAAACCGGAGCACCAGGAGAGGGTCTATTCTTTGAGTTTTAGAAACCTTTCGTATTCACAGTGTGTCCGTTCTCTAGGTTTCCCGCACATGTTATAGCTGTAGTAATATTCCCTTCAACCTGGAGAGTTCGGACCCATGGAATGGGTGCCATGCATTATTGTTTTAAAGGGTCTGCATTTGCTCACCCAATCTCACCAATCGTCTCAGTCCCAAGTGTCCCTCCTTATGCCACATCCAGCTGTCATTGTAGATAGGGTCATTGCAGCTTTCATCAGAGACCCTGAAGGAATTGTAAAGAATTTCCCAGTTTTTTTGTTTTGTTTTTGAAATTCCTTTTTATAGTGGGTTTGAGCTGATTCTCGCTGCCATGTTTATGCCAGTCTAGACACACTTGATTCCCTTACGGAGACATATCAATACATAGGTTTTAAGATTCTTACTAGTCAGATATTTTCCTCTGCGGGAAATATGGGGTTTTGAGTCCCTTTCACTGAGGAAGGTGTAGGTCTTGTCTATTCCATAGTTGGTTTTTGGAACGGTACCTGTGCTTATATCAAACTCTGGTTTTATGCATCACCCCACCTCTCCTTCCCCCTTAAGCAGGTATAAGAGTGTTTTCTAAATGTGAGACACTGTTCTCTTTCCTAACTCAGTTCAAGTGTAGCCATGTTTACAGGATCTTCATAAGTGATATCTTATGATAAGTTTCTTTTTCTGTGTGACTTATTTCACTTAGAATCATCGTACCAGAATCCACCCATTTTGCTGCTACTGGTCTTATGACATTGATTTCATGGCTGAGGGATATTCCATCGTACGTAAGTACCACAATTTTTTGAACCATGTTTATATTTTCTGGGATACTTAAGGTGTATCCAAGTTGAGGTCCTTGTATGCAGTGCAGCCCTAAATTTTGGGGTGGCTCTGTCTTATTGATTTTCAGTTTTCCCAAGGTATATTCCCTAGACTGGTAGTGCCCTTGGCTCTGTAGCTCTGTTCTTTACTTGTTTTAGGGAACAGAATGCACTCCTCCAGAGAGGCAGTTGGCAATTTACATCCCGCCCATCAGCATAACAAGGCTCCCTGTTCTCCAGGGCCTGTCTTGCCTTTCTTGTTCTTACACATTTTGTGGATGTCCCTTTTGACCGGTGGGAAGTGATAATTCTTTGTAGTGCAGATTTGCATTGCCCGCTTGCTTGCTTGGCCAAAAAGGGCGTATGCGTTTTCTCCTGAATATATTCAGGAGAAAACGCATACGCCCTTTTTGGCCAAGTGCATCATTGTCAAAGTTGTGCCCCTCTTCCTGTGCTTTAAAGGCGATTCCAGCGTACCTCTTGAAATCTGTTTCCTGCTATTCTGCCTCACTTTCAAGTCCGCCTCGTTGCCTTCCCTCAACAGATTTTTGGACGATAGTTGTCCTTTATTACTCGGCCAGTTTGTGAATTGCTGTGCCCCTGAGCTCCATTTTTCAACTCGTTTTTGGTGAGCTGACCGCAAGTCCAAAATTTTGGTTCAGGACCTATACTGGTTCCCGGTGGGTGGCTGAGAATTTGGTTAATTCTTCTTCCTGCTGGGAAATTAGATTGATATGTGCCCGTCCAAATGCCTAACAGCTACTCTCTCATTGGTTCTCCCTCTTCCCTTTCATCCTCTGCCAAATTGGCAACCTGTGCGAACCAAGAGGTTAAAGGGGCTGTCTCTCCAAGTTGGGAGGTTGATAGTAAAGCAGACGGAAAGTCAAACCGGAGCACCAGGAGAGGGACTATTCGTTGAGTTTTAGAAAACTTTCGTATTCACAGTGTGTCCGTTCTCTAGGTTTCCCGCACATGTTATAGCTGTAGTAATATTCCCTTCAACCTGGAGAGTTCGGACCCATGGAATGGGTGCCATGCATTATTGCTTTAAAGGGTCTGCATTTGCTCACCCAATCTCACCAATCGCCTCAGTCCCAAGTGTCCCTCCTTATGCCACATCCAGCTGTCGTTGTAGATAGGGTCATTCCAGCTTTCATCAGAGACCCTGAAGGAATTGTAAAGAATTTCCCAGTTTTTTTGTTTTGTTTTTGAAATTCCTTTTTATAGTGGGTTTGAGCTGATTCTCGCTGCCATGTTTATGCCAGTCTAGACACACTTGATTCCCTTATGGAGACATATCAATACATAGGTTTTAAGATTCTTACTAGTCAGATATTTTCCTCTGCAGGTAATATGGGGTTTTGAGTCCCTTTCACTGAGGACGGTGTAGGTCTTGTCTATTCCATAGTTGGTTTTTGGAACGGTACCTGTGCTTATATCAAACTCTGGTTTTATGCATCACCCCACCTCTCCTTCCCCTTTAAGCAGGTATAAGAATGTTTTCTAAATGTGAGACACTGTTCTCTTTCCTAACTCAGTTCAAGTGTAGCCATGTTTACAGGATCTTCATAAGTGATATCTTATGATAAGTTTCTTTTTCTCTGTGACTTATTTCACTTAGAATCATCGTACCTGAATACACCCATTTTGCTGCTACTGGTCTTATGACATTGATTTCATGGCTGAGGGATATTCCATCGTACGTAAGTACCACAATTTTTTGAACCATGTTTATATTTTCTGGGATACTTAAGGTGTATCCAAGTTGAGGTCCTTGTATGCAGTGCAGCCCTAAATTGTGGGGTGGCTCTGTATTATTGATATTCAGTTTTCCCAAGGTATATTCCCTAGACTGGTAGTGCCCTTGGCTCTGTAGCTCTGTTCTTTACTTGTTTTAGGGAACCCAATGCACTCCTCCAGAGAGGCAGTTGGCAATTTACATCCCGCCCATCAGCATAACAAGGCTCCCTGTTCTCCAGGGCCTGTCTTGCCTTTCTTGTTCTTACACATTTTGTGGATGTCCCTTTTGACCGGTGGGAAGTGATACTTCTTTGTAGTGCAGATTTGCATTGCCCGCTTGCTTGCTTGGCCAAAAAGGGCGTATGCGTTTTCTCCTGAATATATTCAGGAGAAAACGCATACGCCCTTTTTGGCCAAGTGCATCATTGTCGAAGTTGTGCCCCTCTTCCTGTGCTTTAAAGGCGATTCCAACGTACCTCTTGAAATCTGTTTCCTGCTATTCTGCCTCGCTTTCAAGTCCGCCTCGTTGCCTTCCCTCAACAGATTTTTGGACGACAGTTGTCCTTTATTACTCGGCCAGTTTGTGAATTGCTGTGCCCCTGAGCTCCATTTTTCAACTCGTTTTTGGTGAGCTGACCGCAAGTCCAAAATTTTGGTTCAGGACCTATACTGGTTCCCGGTGGGTGGCTGAGAATTTGGTTAATTCTTCTTCCTGCCGGGAAATTACAGTGATATGTGCCCGTCCAAATGCCTAACAGCTACTCTCTCATTGGTTCTCCCTCTTCCCTTTCATCCTCTGCCAAATTGGCAACCTGTGCGAACCAAGAGGTTAAAGGGGCTGTCTCTCCAAGTTGGGAGGTTGATAGTAAAGCAGACGGAAAGTCAAACCGGAGCACCAGGAGAGGGACTCTGCGTTGAGTTTTAGAAACCTTTCGTATTCACAGTGTGTCCGTTCTCTAGGTTTCCCGCACATGTTATAGCTGTAGTAATATTCCCTTCAACCTGGAGAGTTCGGACCCATGGAATGGGTGCCATGCATTATTGCTTTAAAGGGTCTGCATTTGCTCACCCAATCTCACCAATCGTCTCAGTCCCAAGTGTCCCTCCTTATGCCACATCCAGCTGTCGTTGTAGATAGGGTCATTCCAGCTTTCATCAGAGACCCTGAAGGAATTGTAAAGAATTTCCCAGTTTTTTTGTTTTGTTTTTGAAATTCCTTTTTATAGTGGGTTTGAGCTGATTCTCGCTGCCATGTTTATGCCAGTCTACACACACTTGATTCCCTTACGGAGACATATCAATACATAGGTTTTAAGATTCTTACTAGTCAGATATTTTCCTCTGCGGGAAATATGGGGTTTTGAGTCCCTTTCACTGAGGACGGTGTAGGTCTTGTCTATTCCATAGTTGGTTTTTGGAACGGTACCTGTGCTTATATCAAACTCTGGTTTTATGCATCACCCCACCTCTCCTTCCCCCTTAAGCAGGTATAAGAGTGTTTTCTAAATGTGAGACACTGTTCTCTTTCCTAACTCAGTTCAAGTGTAGCCATGTTTACAGGATCTTCATAAGTGATATCTTATGATAAGTTTCTTTTTCTGTGTGACTTATTTCACTTAGAATCATCGTACCTGAATCCACCCATTTTGCTGCTACTGGTCTTATGACATTGATTTCATGGCTGAGGGATATTCCATCGTACGTAAGTACCACAATTTTTTGAACCATGTTTATATTTTCTGGGATACTTAAGGTGTATCCAAGTTGAGGTCCTTGTATGCAGTGCAGCCCTAAATTTTGGGGTGGCTCTGTCTTATTGATTTTCAGTTTTCCCAAGGTATATTCCCTAGACTGGTAGTGCCCTTGGCTCTGTAGCTCTGTTCTTTACTTGTTTTAGGGAACAGAATGCACTCCTCCAGAGAGGCAGTTGGGAATTTACATCCCGCCCATCAGCATAACAAGGCTCCCTGTTCTCCAGGGCCTGTCTTGCCTTTCTTGTTCTTACACATTTTGTGGATGTCCCCTTTGACTGTTGGGAAGTGATACTTCTTTGTAGTGCAGATTTGCATTGCCCGCTTGCTTGCTTGGCCAAAAAGGGCGTATGCGTTTTCTCCTGAATATATTCAGGAGAAAACGCATACGCCCTTTTTGGCCAAGTGCATCATTGTCGAAGTTGTGCCCCTCTTCCTGTGCTTTAAAGGCGATTCCAACGTACCTCTTGAAATCTGTTTCCTGCTATTCTGCCTCGCTTTCAAGTCCGCCTCGTTGCCTTCCCTCAACAGATTTTTGGACGATAGTTGTCCTTTATTACTCGGCCAGTTTGTGAATTGCTGTGCCCCTGAGCTCCATTTTTCAACTCGTTTTTGGTGAGCTGACCGCAAGTCCAAAATTTTGCTTCAGGACCTATGCTGGTTCCCGGTGGGTGGCTGAGAATTTGGTTAATTCTTCTTCCTGCCGGGAAATTACAGTGATATGTGCCCGTCCAAATGCCTAACAGCTACTCTCTCATTGGTTCTCCCTCTTCCCTTTCATCCTCTGCCAAATTGGCAACCTGTGCGAACCAAGAGGTTAAAGGGGCTGTCTCTCCAAGTTGGGAGGTTGATAGTAAAGCAGACGGAAAGTCAAACCGGAGCACCAGGAGAGGGACTATGCGTTGAGTTTTAGAAACCTTTCGTATTCACAGTGTGTCCGTTCTCTAGGTTTCCCGCACATGTTATAGCTGTAGTAATATTCCCTTCAACCTTGAGAGTTCGGACCCATGGAATGGGTGCCATGCATTATTGCTTTAAAGGGTCTGCATTTGCTCACCCAATCTCACCAATCGTCTCAGTCCCAAGTGTCCCTCCTTATGCCACATCCAGCTGTCATTGTAGATAGGGTCATTGCAGCTTTCATCAGAGACCCTGAAGGAATTGTAAAGAATTTCTCAGTTTTTTTGTTTTGTTTTTGAAATTCCTTTTTATAGTGGGTTTGAGCTGATTCTCGCTGCCATGTTTATGCCAGTCTAGACACACTTGATTCCCTTACGGAGACATATCAATACATAGGTTTTAAGATTCTTACTAGTCAGATATTTTCCTCTGCGGGAAATATGGGGTTTTGAGTCCCTTTCACTGAGGAAGGTGTAGGTCTTGTCTATTCCATAGTTGGTTTTTGGAACGGTACCTGTGCTTATATCAAACTCTGGTTTTATGCATCACCCCACCTCTCCTTCCCCCTTAAGCAGGTATAAGAGTGTTTTCTAAATGTGAGACACTGTTCTCTTTCCTAACTCAGTTCAAGTGTAGCCATGTTTACAGGATCTTCATAAGTGATATCTTATGATAAGTTTCTTTTTCTGTGTGACTTATTTCACTTAGAATCATCGTACCTGAATCCACCCATTTTGCTGCTACTGGTCTTATGACATTGATTTCATGGCTGAGGGATATTCCATCGTATGTAAGTACCACAATTTTTTGAACCATGTTTATATTTTCTGGGATAGTTAAGGTGTATCCAAGTTGAGGTCCTTGTATGCAGTGCAGCCCTAAATTTTGGGGTGGCTCTGTCTTATTGATTTTCAGTTTTCCCAAGGTATATTCCCTAGACTGGTAGTGCCCTTGGCTCTGTAGCTCTGTTCTTTACTTGTTTTAGGGAACAGAATGCACTCCTCCAGAGAGGCAGTTGGCAATTTACATCCCGCCCATCAGCATAACAAGGCTCCCTGTTCTCCAGGGCCTGTCTTGCCTTTCTTGTTCTTACACATTTTGTGGATGTCCCTTTTGACCGGTGGGAAGTGATACTTCTTTGTAGTGCAGATTTGCATTGCCCGCTTGCTTGCTTGGCCAAAAAGGGCGTATGCGTTTTCTCCTGAATATATTCAGGAGAAAACGCATACGCCCTTTTTGGCCAAGTGCATCATTGTCGAAGTTGTGCCCCTCTTCCTGTGCTTTAAAGGCGATTCCAACGTACCTCTTGAAATCTGTTTCCTGCTATTCTGCCTCGCTTTCAAGTCCGCCTCGTTGCCTTCCCTCAACAGATTTTTGGACGACAGTTGTCCTTTATTACTCGGCCAGTTTGTGAATTGCTGTGCCCCTGAGCTCCATTTTTCAACTCGTTTTTGGTGAGCTGACCGCAAGTCCAAAATTTTGCTTCAGGACCTATACTGGTTCCCGGTGGGTGGCTGAGAATTTGGTTAATTCTTCTTCCTGCCGGGAAATTACAGTGATATGTGCCCGTCCAAATGCCTAACAGCTACTCTCTCATTGGTTCTCCCTCTTCCCTTTCATCCTCTGCCAAATTGGCAACCTGTGCGAACCAAGAGGTTAAAGGGGCTGTCTCTCCAAGTTGGGAGGTTGATAGTAAAGCAGACGGAAAGTCAAACCGGAGCACCAGGAGAGGGACTATGCGTTGAGTTTTAGAAACCTTTCGTATTCACAGTGTGTCCGTTCTCTAGGTTTCCCGCACATGTTATAGCTGTAGTAATATTCCCTTCAACCTGGAGAGTTCGGACCCATGGAATGGGTGCCATGCATTATTGCTTTAAAGGGTCTGCATTTGCTCACCCAATCTCACCAATCGTCTCAGTCCCAAGTGTCCCTCCTTATGCCACATCCAGCTGTCGTTGTAGATAGGGTCATTCCAGCTTTCATCAGAGACCCTGAAGGAATTGTAAAGAATTTCCCAGTTTTTTTGTTTTGTTTTTGAAATTCCTTTTTATAGTGGGTTTGAGCTGATTCTCGCTGCCATGTTTATGCCAGTCTAGACACACTTGATTCCCTTACGGAGACATATCAATACATAGGTTTTAAGATTCTTACTAGTCAGATATTTTCCTCTGCGGGAAATATGGGGTTTTGAGTCCCTTTCACTGAAGACGGTGTAGGTCTTGTCTATTCCATAGTTGGTTTTTGGAACGGTACCTGTGCTTATATCAAACTCTGGTTTTATGCATCACCCCACCTCTCCTTCCCCCTTAAGCAGGTATAAGAGTGTTTTCTAAATGTGAGACACTGTTCTCTTTCCTAACTCAGTTCAAGTGTAGCCATGTTTACAGGATCTTCATAAGTGATATCTTATGATAAGTTTCTTTTTCTGTGTGACTTATTTCACTTAGAATCATCGTACCTGAATCCACCCATTTTGCTGCTACTGGTCTTATGACATTGATTTCATGGCTGAGGGATATTCCATCGTACGTAAGTACCACAATTTTTTGAACCATGTTTATATTTTCTGGGATACTTAAGGTGTATCCAAGTTGAGGTCCTTGTATGCAGTGCAGCCCTACATTTTGGGGTGGCTCTGTCTTATTGATTTTCAGTTTTCCCAAGGTATATTCCCTAGACTGGTAGTGCCCTTGGCTCTGTAGCTCTGTTCTTTACTTGTTTTAGGGAACAGAATGCACTCCTCCAGAGAGGCAGTTGGCAATTTACATCCCGCCCATCAGCATAACAAGGCTCCCTGTTCTCCAGGGCCTGTCTTGCCTTTCTTGTTCTTACACATTTTGTGGATGTCCCTTTTGACCGGTGGGAAGTGATACTTCTTTGTAGTGCAGATTTGCATTGCCCGCTTGCTTGCTTGGCCAAAAAGGGCGTATGCGTTTTCTCCTGAATATATTCAGGAGAAAACGCATACGCCCTTTTTGGCCAAGTGCGTCATTGTCGAAGTTGTGCCCCTCTTCCTGTGCTTTAAAGGCGATTCCAACGTACCTCTTGAAATCTGTTTCCTGCTATTCTGCCTCACTTTCAAGTCCGCCTCGTTGCCTTCCCTCAACAGATTTTTGGACGATAGTTGTCCTTTATTACTCGGCCAGTTTGTGAATTGCTGTGCCCCTGAGCTCCATTTTTCAACTCGTTTTTGGTGAGCTGACCGCAAGTCCAAAATTTTGGTTCAGGACCTATACTGGTTCCCGGTGGGTGGCTGAGAATTTGGTTAATTCTTCTTCCTGCTGGGAAATTAGAGTGATATGTGCCCGTCCAAATGCCTAACAGCTACTCTCTCATTGGTTCTCCCTCTTCCCTTTCATCCTCTGCCAAATTGGCAACCTGTGCGAACCAAGAGGTTAAAGGGGCTGTCTCTCCAAGTTGGGAGGTTGATAGTAAAGCAGACGGAAAGTCAAACCGGAGCACCGGGAGAGGGACTATTCGTTGAGTTTTAGAAACCTTTCGTATTCACAGTGTGTCCGTTCTCTAGGTTTCCCGCACATGTTATAGCTGTAGTAATATTCCCTTCAACCTGGAGAGTTCGGACCCATGGAATGGGTGCCATGCATTATTGCTTTAAAGGGTCTGCATTTGCTCACCCAATCTCACCAATCGTCTCAGTCCCAAGTGTCCCTCCTTATGCCACATCCAGCTGTCGTTGTAGATAGGGTCATTCCAGCCTTCATCAGAGACCCTGAAGGAATTGCAAAGAATTTCCCAGTTTTTTTGTTTTGTTTTTGAAATTCCTTTTTATAGTGGGTTTGAGCTGATTCTCGCTGCCATGTTTATGCGAGTCTAGACACACTTGATTCCCTTACGGAGACATATCAATACATAGGTTTTAAGATTCTTACTAGTCAGATATATTCCTCTGCGGGAAATATGGGGTTTTGAGTCTCTTTCACTTAGGAAGGTGTAGGTGTTGCCTATTCCATAGTTGGTTTTTGGAACGGTACCTGTGCTTATATCAAACTCTGGTTTTATGCATCACCCCACCTCTCCTTCCCCCTTAAGCAGGTATAAGAGTGTTTTCTAAATGTGAGACACTGTTCTCTTTCCTAACTCAGTTCAAGTGTAGCCATGTTTACAGGATCTTCATAAGTGTTATCTTATGATAAGTTTCTTTTTCTCTGTGACTTATTTCACTTAGAATCATCGTACCTGAATCCACCCATTTTGCTGCTACTGGTCTTATGACATTGATTTCATGGCTGAGGGATATTCCATCGTACGTAAGTACCACAATTTTTTGAGCCATGTTTATATTTTCTGGGATACTTAAGGTGTATCCAAGTTGAGGTCCTTGTATGCAGTGCAGCCCTACATTTTGGGGTGGCTCTGTCTTATTGATTTTCAGTTTTCCCAAGGTATATTCCCTAGACTGGTAGTGCCCTTGGCTCTGTAGCTCTGTTCTTTACTTGTTTTAGGGAACAGAATGCACTCCTCCAGAGAGGCAGTTGGCAATTTACATCCCGCCCATCAGCATAACAATGCTCCCTGTTCTCCAGGGCCTGTCTTGCCTTTCTGGTTCTTACACATTTTGTGGATGTCCCTTTTGACCGGTGGGAAGTGATACTTCTTTGTAGTGCAGATTTGCATTGCCCGCTTGCTTGCTTGGCCAAAAAGGGCGTATGCGTTTTCTCCTGAATATATTCAGGAGAAAACGCATACGCCCTTTTTGGCCAAGTGCATCATTGTCGAAGTTGTGCCCCTCTTCCTGTGCTTTAAAGGCGATTCCAACGTACCTCTTGAAATCTGTTTCCTGCTATTCTGCCTCGCTTTCAAGTCCGCCTCGTTGCCTTCCCTCAACAGATTTTTGGACGATAGTTGTCCTTTATTACTCGGCCAGTGTGTGAATTGCTGTGCCCCTGAGCTCCATTTTTCAACTCGTTTTTGGTGAGCTGACCGCAAGTCCAAAATTTTGGTTCAGGACCTATACTGGTTCCCGGTGGGTGGCTGAGAATTTGGTTAATTCTTCTTCCTGCCGGGAAATTACAGTGATATGTGCCCGTCCAAATGCCTAACAGCTACTCTCTCATTGGTTCTCCCTCTTCCCTTTATTCCTCTGCCAAATTGGCAACCTGTGCGAACCAAAAGGTTAAAGGGGCTGTCTCTCCAAGTTGGGAGGTTGATAGTAAAGCAGACGGAAAGTCAAACCGGAGCACCAGGAGAGGGACTATTCGTTGAGTTTTAGAAACCTTTCGTATTCACAGTGTGTCCGTTCTCTAGGTTTCCCGCACATGTTATAGCTGTAGTAATATTCCCTTCAACCTGTAGAGTTCGGACCCATGGAATGGGTGCCATGCATTATTGCTTTAAAGGGTCTGCATTTGCTCACCCAATCTCACCAATCGTCTCAGTCCCAAGTGTCCCTCCTTATGCCACATCCAGCTGTCGTTGTAGATAGGGTCATTCCAGCTTTCATCAGAGACCCTGAAGGAATTGTAAAGAATTTCCCAGTTTTTTTGTTTTGTTTTTGAAATTCCTTTTTATAGTGGGTTTGAGCTGATTCTCGCTGCCATGTTTATGCTAGTCTAGACACACTTGATTCCCTTACAGAGACCTATCAATACATAGGTTTTAAGATTCTTACTAGTCAGATATTTTCCTCTGCGGGAAATATGGGGTTTTGAGTCCCTTTCACTGAGGACGGTGTAGGTCTTGTCTATTCCATAGTTTGTTTTTGGAACGGTACCTGTGCTTATATCAAACTCTGGTTTTATGCATCACCCCACCTCTCCTTCCCCCTTAAGCAGGTATAAGAGTGTTTTCTAAATGTGAGACACTGTTCTCTTTCCTAACTCAGTTCAAGTGTAGCCATGTTTACAGGATCTTCATAAGTGATATCTTATGATAAGTTTCTTTTTCTGTGTGACTTATTTCACTTAGAATCATCGTACCTGAATCCACCCATTTTGCTGCTACTGGTCTTATGACATTGATTTCATGGCTGAGGGATATTCCATCGTACGTAAGTACCACAATTTTTTGAACCATGTTTATATTTTCTGGGATACTTAAGGTGTATCCAAGTTGAGGTCCTTGTATGCAGTGCAGCCCTAAATTTTGGGGTGGCTCTGTCTTATTGATTTTCAGTTTTCCCAAGGTATATTCCCTAGACTGGTAGTGCCCTTGGCTCTGTAGCTCTGTTCTTTACTTGTTTTAGGGAACAGAATGCACTCCTCCAGAGAGGCAGTTGGGAATTTACATCCCGCCCATCAGCATAACAAGGCTCCCTGTTCTCCAGGGCCTGTCTTGCCTTTCTTGTTCTTACACATTTTGTGGATGTCCCCTTTGACTGTTGGGAAGTGATACTTCTTTGTAGTGCAGATTTGCATTGCCCGCTTGCTTGCTTGGCCAAAAAGGGCGTATGCGTTTTCTCCTGAATATATTCAGGAGAAAACGCATACGCCCTTTTTGGCCAAGTGCATCATTGTCGAAGTTGTGCCCCTCTTCCTGTGCTTTAAAGGCGATTCCAACGTACCTCTTGAAATCTGTTTCCTGCTATTCTGCCTCGCTTTCAAGTCCGCCTCGTTGCCTTCCCTCAACAGATTTTTGGACGATAGTTGTCCTTTATTACTCGGCCAGTTTGTGAATTGCTGTGCCCCTGAGCTCCATTTTTCAACTCGTTTTTGGTGAGCTGACCGCAAGTCCAAAATTTTGGTTCAGGACCTATACTGGTTCCCGGTGGGTGGCTGAGAATTTGGTTAATTCTTCTTCCTGCCGGGAAATTACAGTGATATGTGCCCGTCCAAATGCCTAACAGCTACTCTCTCATTGGTTCTCCCTCTTCCCTTTCATCCTCTGCCAAATTGGCAACCTGTGCGAACCAAGAGCTTAAAGGGGCTGTCTCTCCAAGTTGGGAGGTTGATAGTAAAGCAGACGGAAAGTCAAACCGGAGCACCAGGAGAGGGACTATGCGTTGAGTTTTAGAAACCTTTCGTATTCACAGTGTGTCCGTTCTCTAGGTTTCCCGCACATGTTATAGCTGTAGTAATATTCCCTTCAACCTTGAGAGTTCGGACCCATGGAATGGGTGCCATGCATTATTGCTTTAAAGGGTCTGCATTTGCTCACCCAATCTCACCAATCGTCTCAGTCCCAAGTGTCCCTCCTTATGCCACATCCAGCTGTCATTGTAGATAGGGTCATTGCAGCTTTCATCAGAGACCCTGAAGGAATTGTAAAGAATTTCCCAGTTTTTTTGTTTTGTTTTTGAAATTCCTTTTTATAGTGGGTTTGAGCTGATTCTCGCTGCCATGTTTATGCCAGTCTAGACACACTTGATTCCCTTACGGAGACATATCAATACATAGGTTTTAAGATTCTTACTAGTCAGATATTTTCCTCTGTGGGAAATATGGGGTTTTGAGTCCCTTTCACTGAGGAAGGTGTAGGTCTTGTCTATTCCATAGTTGGTTTTTGGAACGGTACCTGTGCTTATATCAAACTCTGGTTTTATGCATCACCCCACCTCTCCTTCCCCCTTAAGCAGGTATAAGAGTGTTTTCTAAATGTGAGACACTGTTCTCTTTCCTAACTCAGTTCAAGTGTAGCCATGTTTACAGGATCTTCATAAGTGATATCTTATGATAAGTTTCTTTTTCTGTGTGACTTATTTCACTTAGAATCATCGTACCTGAATCCACCCATTTTGCTGCTACTGGTCTTATGACATTGATTTCATGGCTGAGGGATATTCCATCGTATGTAAGTACCACAATTTTTTGAACCATGTTTATATTTTCTGGGATAGTTAAGGTGTATCCAAGTTGAGGTCCTTGTATGCAGTGCAGCCCTAAATTTTGCGGTGGCTCTGTCTTATTGATTTTCAGTTTTCCCAAGGTATATTCCCTAGACTGGTAGTGCCCTTGGCTCTGTAGCTCTGTTCTTTACTTGTTTTAGGGAACAGAATGCACTCCTCCAGAGAGGCAGTTGGCAATTTACATCCCGCCCATCAGCATAACAAGGCTCCCTGTTCTCCAGGGCCTGTCTTGCCTTTCTTGTTCTTACACATTTTGTGGATGTCCCTTTTGACCGGTGGGAAGTGATACTTCTTTGTAGTGCAGATTTGCATTGCCCGCTTGCTTGCTTGGCCAAAAAGGGCGTATGCGTTTTCTCCTGAATATATTCAGGAGAAAACGCATACGCCCTTTTTGGCCAAGTGCATCATTGTCGAAGTTGTGCCCCTCTTCCTGTGCTTTAAAGGTGATTCCAACGTACCTCTTGAAATCTGTTTCCTGCTATTCTGCCTCGCTTTCAAGTCCACCTCGTTGCCTTCCCTCAACAGATTTTTGGACGATAGTTGTCCTTTATTACTCGGCCAGTTTGTGAATTGCTGTGCCCCTGAGCTCCATTTTTCAACTCGTTTTTGGTGAGCTGACCGCAAGTCCAAAATTTTGGTTCAGGACCTATACTGGTTCCCGGTGGGTGGCTGAGAATTTGGTTAATTCTTCTTCCTGCCGGGAAATTACAGTGATATGTGACCGTCCAAATGCCTAACAGCTACTCTCTCATTGGTTCTCCCTCTTCCCTTTCATCCTCTGCCAAATTGGCAACCTGTACGAACCAAGAGGTTAAAGGGGCTGTCTCTCCAAGTTGGGAGGTTGATAGTAAAGCAGACGGAAAGTCAAACCGGAGCACCAGGAGAGGGACTATTCGTTGAGTTTTAGAAAACTTTCGTATTCACAGTGTGTCCGTTCTCTAGGTTTCCCGCACATGTTATAGCTGTAGTAATATTCCCTTCAACCTGGAGAGTTCGGACCCATGGAATGGGTGCCATGCATTATTGCTTTAAAGGGTCTGCATTTGCTCACCCAATCTCACCAATCGCCTCAGTCCCAAGTGTCCCTCCTTATGCCACATCCAGCTGTCGTTGTAGATAGGGTCATTCCAGCTTTCATCAGAGACCCTGAAGGAATTGTAAAGAATTTCCCAGTTTTTTTGTTTTGTTTTTGAAATTCCTTTTTATAGTGGGTTTGAGCTGATTCTCGCTGCCATGTTTATGCCAGTCTAGACACACTTGATTCCCTTACGGAGACATATCAATACATAGGTTTTAAGATTATTACTAGTCAGATATTTTCCTCTGCGGGAAATATGGGCTTTTGAGTCCCTTTCGCTGAGGACGGTGTAGGTCTTGTCTATTCCATAGTTGGTTTTTGGAACGGTACCTGTGCTTATATCAAACTCTGGTTTTATGCATCACCCCACCTCTCCTTCCCCCTTAAGCAGGTATAAGAGTGTTTTCTAAATGTGAGACACTGTTCTCTTTCCTAACTCAGTTCAAGTGTAGCCATGTTTACAGGATCTTCATAAGTGATATCTTATGATAAGTTTCTTTTTCTGTGTGACTTATTTCACTTAGAATCATTGTACCTGAATCCACCCATTTTGCTGCTACTGGTCTTATGACATTGATTTCATGGCTGAGGGATATTCCATCGAACGTAAGTACCACAATTTTTTGAACCATGTTTATATTTTCTGGGATACTTAAGGTGTATCCAAGTTGAGGTCCTTGTATGCAGTGCAGCCCTAAATTTTGGGGTGGCTCTGTCTTATTGATTTTCAGTTTTCCCAAGATATATTCCCTAGACTGGTAGTGCCCTTGGCTCTGTAGCTCTGTTCTTTACTTGTTTTAGGGAACAGAATGCACTCCTCCAGAGAGGCAGTTGGCAATTTACATCCCGCCCATCAGCATAACAAGGCTCCCTGTTCTCCAGGGCCTGTCTTGCCTTTCTTGTTCTTACACATTTTGTGGATGTCCCTTTTGACCGGTGGGAAGTGATACTTCTTTGTAGTGCAGATTTGCATTGCCCGCTTGCTTGCTTGGCCAAAAAGGGCGTATGCGTTTTCTCCTGAATATATTCAGGAGAAAACGCATACGCCCTTTTTGGCCAAGTGCATCATTGTCGAAGTTGTGCCCCTCTTCCTGTGCTTTAAAGGCGATTCCATCGTACCTCTTGAAATCTGTTTCCTGCTATTCTGCCTCGCTTTCAAGTCCGCCTCGTTGCCTTCCCTCAACAGATTTTTGGACGATAGTTGTCCTTTATTACTCGGCCAGTTTGTGAATTGCTGTGCCCCTGAGCTCCATTTTTCAACTCGTTTTTGGTGAGCTGACCGCAAGTCCAAAATTTTGGTTCAGGACCTATACTGGTTCCCGGTGGGTGGCTGAGAATTTGGTTAATTCTTCTTCCTGCCGGGAAATTACAGTGATATGTGCCCGTCCAAATGCCTAACAGCTACTCTCTCATTGGTTCTCCCTCTTCCCTTTCATCCTCTGCCAAATTGGCAACCTGTGCGAACCAAGAGGTTAAAGGGGCTGTCTCTCCAAGTTGGGAGGTTGATAGTAAAGCAGACGGAAAGTCAAACCGGAGCACCAGGAGAGGGACTATTCGTTGAGTTTTAGAAACCTTTCGTTTTCACAGTGTGTCCGTTCTCTAGGTTTCCCGCACATGTTATAGCTGTAGTAATATTCCCTTCAACCTGGAGAGTTCGGACCCATGGAATGGGTGCCATGCATTATTGCTTTAAAGGGTCTGCATTTGCTCACCCAATCTCACCAATCGTCTCAGTCCCAAGTGTCCCTCCTTATGCCACATCCAGCTGTCGTTGTAGATAGGGTCATTCCAGCTTTCATCAGAGACACTGAAGGAATTGTAAAGAATTTCCCAGTTTTTTTGTTTTGTTTTTGAAAATCCTTTTTATAGTGGGTTTGAGCTGATTCTCGCTGCCATGTTTATGCCAGTCTAGACACACTTGATTCCCTTATGGAGACATATCAATACATAGGTTTTAAGATTCTTACTAGTCAGATACTTTCCTCTGCGGGAAATATGGGGTTTTGAGTCCCTTTCACTGAGGACGGTGTAGGTCTTGTCTATTCCATAGTTGGTTTTTGGAACGGTACCTGTGCTTATATCAAACTCTTGTTTTATGCATCACCCCACCTCTCCTTCCCCCTTAAGCAGGTATAAGAGTGTTTTCTAAATGTGAGACACTGTTCTCTTTCCTAACTCAGTTCAAGTGTAGCCATGTTTACAGGATCTTCATAAGTGATATCTTATGATAAGTTTCTTTTTCTGTGTGACTTATTTCACTTAGAATCATCGTACCTGAATCCACCCATTTTGCTGCTACTGGTCTTATGACATTGATTTCATGGCTGAGGGATATTCCATCGTACGTAAGTACCACAATTTTTTGAACCATGTTTATATTTTCTGGGATACTTAAGGTGTATCCAAGTTGAGGTCCTTGTATGCAGTGCAGCCCTAAATTTTGGGGTGGCTCTGTCTTATTGATTTTCAGTTTTCCCAAGGTATATTCCCTAGACTGGTAGTGCCCTTGGCTCTGTAGCTCTGTTCTTTACTTGTTTTAGGTAACAGAATGCACTCCTCCAGAGAGGCAGTTGGCAATTTACATCCCGCCCATCAGCATAACAAGGCTCCCTGTTCTCCAGGGCCTGTCTTGCCTTTCTTGTTCTTACACATTTTGTGGATGTCCCTTTTGACCGGTGGGAAGTGATACTTCTTTGTAGTGCAGATTTGCATTGCCCGCTTGCTTGCTTGGCCAAAAAGGGCGTATGCGTTTTCTCCTGAATATATTCAGGAGAAAACGCATACGCCCTTTTTGGCCAAGTGCATCATTGTCGAAGTTGTGCCCCTCTTCCTGTGCTTTAAAGGCGATTCCAACGTACCTCTTGAAATCTGTTTCCTGCTATTCTGCCTCGCTTTCAAGTCCGCCTCGTTGCCTTCCCTCAACAGATTTTTGGACGATAGTTGTCCTTTATTACTCGGCCAGTTTGTGAATTGCTGTGCCCCTGAGCTCCATTTTTCAACTCGTTTTTGGTGAGCTGACCGCAAGTCCAAAATTTTGGTTCAGGACCTATACTGGTTCCCGGTGGGTGGCTGAGAATTTGGTTAATTCTTCTTCCTGCCGGGAAATTACAGTGATATGTGCCCGTCCAAATGCCTAACAGCTACTCGCTCATTGGTTCTCCCTCTTCCCTTTCATCCTCTGCCAAATTGGCAACCTATGCGAACCAAGAAGTTAAAGGGGCTGTCTCTCCAAGTTGGGAGGTTGATAGTAAAGCAGACGGAAAGTCAAACCAGAGCACCAGGAGAGGGACTATGCGTTGAGTTTTAGAAACCTTTCGTATTCACAGTGTGTCCGTTCTCTGGGTTTCCCGCACATGTTATAGCTGTAGTAATATTCCCTTCAACCTGGAGAGTTCGGACCCATGGAATGGGTGCCATGCATTATTGCTTTAAAGGGTCTGCATTTGCTCACCCAATCTCACCAATCGTCTCAGTCCCAAGTGTCCCTCCTTATGCCACATCCAGCTGTCGTTGTAGATAGGGTCATTCCAGCCTTCATCAGAGACCCTGAAGGAATTGCAAAGAATTTCCCAGTTTTTTTGTTTTGTTTTTGAAATTCCTTTTTATAGTGGGTTTGAGCTGATTCTCGCTGCCATGTTTATGCGAGTCTAGACACACTTGATTCCCTTACGGAGACATATCAATACATAGGTTTTAAGATTCTTACTAGTCAGATATATTCCTCTGCGGGAAATATGGGGTTTTGAGTCTCTTTCACTTAGGAAGGTGTAGGTGTTGCCTATTCCATAGTTGGTTTTTGGAACGGTACCTGTGCTTATATCAAACTCTGGTTTTATGCATCACCCCACCTCTCCTTCCCCCTTAAGCAGGTATAAGAGTGTTTTCTAAATGTGAGACACTGTTCTCTTTCCTAACTCAGTTCAAGTGTAGCCATGTTTACAGGATCTTCATAAGTGTTATCTTATGATAAGTTTCTTTTTCTCTGTGACTTATTTCACTTAGAATCATCGTACCTGAATCCACCCATTTTGCTGCTACTGGTCTTATGACATTGATTTCATGGCTGAGGGATATTCCATCGTACGTAAGTACCACAATTTTTTGAACCATGTTTATATTTTCTGGGATACTTTAGGTGTGTCCAAGTTGAGGTCCTTGTATGCAGTGCAGCCCTACATTTTGGGGTGGCTCTGTCTTATTGATTTTCAGGTTTCCCAAGGTATATTCCCTAGACTGGTAGTGCCCTTGGCTGTGTAGCTCTGTTCTTTACTTGTTTTAGGGAACAGAATGCACTCCTCCAGAGAGGCAGTTGGCAATTTACATCCCGCCCATCAGCATAACAATGCTCCCTGTTCTCCAGGGCCTGTCTTGCCTTTCTGGTTCTTACACATTTTGTGGATGTCCCTTTTGACCGGTGGGAAGTGATACTTCTTTGTAGTGCAGATTTGCATTGCCCGCTTGCTTGCTTGGCCAAAAAGGGCGTATGCGTTTTCTCCTGAATATATTCAGGAGAAAACGCATACGCCCTTTTTGGCCAAGTGCATCATTGTCGAAGTTGTGCCCCTCTTCCTGTGCTTTAAAGGCGATTCCAACGTACCTCTTGAAATCTGTTTCCTGCTATTCTGCCTCGCTTTCAAGTCCGCCTCGTTGCCTTCCCTCAACAGATTTTTGGACGATAGTTGTCCTTTATTACTCGGCCAGTGTGTGAATTGCTGTGCCCCTGAGCTCCATTTTTCAACTCGTTTTTGGTGAGCTGACCGCAAGTCCAAAATTTTGGTTCAGGACCTATACTGGTTCCCGGTGGGTGGCTGAGAATTTGGTTAATTCTTCTTCCTGCCGGGAAATTACAGTGATATGTGCCCGTCCAAATGCCTAACAGCTACTCTCTCATTGGTTCTCCCTCTTCCCTTTATTCCTCTGCCAAATTGGCAACCTGTGCGAACCAAAAGGTTAAAGGGGCTGTCTCTCCAAGTTGGGAGGTTGATAGTAAAGCAGACGGAAAGTCAAACCGGAGCACCAGGAGAGGGACTATTCGTTGAGTTTTAGAAACCTTTCGTATTCACAGTGTGTCCGTTCTCTAGGTTTCCCGCACATGTTATAGCTGTAGTAATATTCCCTTCAACCTGTAGAGTTCGGACCCATGGAATGGGTGCCATGCATTATTGCTTTAAAGGGTCTGCATTTGCTCACCCAATCTCACCAATCGTCTCAGTCCCAAGTGTCCCTCCTTATGCCACATCCAGCTGTCGTTGTAGATAGGGTCATTCCAGCTTTCATCAGAGACCCTGAAGGAATTGTAAAGAATTTCCCAGTTTTTTTGTTTTGTTTTTGAAATTCCTTTTTATAGTGGGTTTGAGCTGATTCTCGCTGCCATGTTTATGCTAGTCTAGACACACTTGATTCCCTTACAGAGACATATCAATACATAGGTTTTAAGATTCTTACTAGTCAGATATTTTCCCCTGCGGGAAATATGGGGTTTTGAGTCCCTTTCACTGAGGACGGTGTAGGTCTTGTCTATTCCATAGTTTGTTTTTGGAACGGTACCTGTGCTTATATCAAACTCTGGTTTTATGCATCACCCCACCTCTCCTTCCCCCTTAAGCAGGTATAAGAGTGTTTTCTAAATGTGAGACACTGTTCTCTTTCCTAACTCAGTTCAAGTGTAGCCATGTTTACAGGATCTTCATAAGTGATATCTTATGATAAGTTTCTTTTTCTGTGTGACTTATTTCACTTAGAATCATCGTACCTGAATACACCCATTTTGCTGCTACTGGTCTTATGACATTGATTTCATGGCTGAGGGATATTCCATCGTACGTAAGTACCACAATTTTTTGAACCATGTTTATATTTTCTGGGATACTTAAGGTGTATCCAAGTTGAGGTCCTTGTATGCAGTGCAGCCCTACATTTTGGGGTGGCTCTGTCTTATTGATTTTCAGTTTTCCCAAGGTATATTCCCTAGACTGGTAGTGCCCTTGGCTCTGTAGCTCTGTTCGTTACTTGTTTTAGGGAACAGAATGCACTCCTCCAGAGAGGCAGTTGGCAATTTACATCCTGCCCATCAGCATAACAAGGCTCCCTGTTCTCCAGGGCCTGTCTTGCCTTTCTTTTTCTTACACATTTTGTGGATGTCCCTTTTGACCGGTGGGAAGTGATACTTCATTGTAGTGCAGATTTGCATTGCCCGCTTGCTTGCTTGGCCAAAAAGGGCGTATGCGTTTTCTCCTGAATATATTCAGGAGAAAACGCATACACGCTTTTTGGCCAAGTGCATCATTGTCGAAGTTGTGCCCCTCTTCCTGTGCTTTAAAGGCGATTCCAACGTACCTCTTGAAATCTGTTTCCTGCTATTCTGCCTCGCTTTCAAGTCCGCCTCGTTGCCTTCCCTCAACAGATTTTTGGACGATAGTTGTCCTTTATTACTCGGCCAGTTTGTGAATTGCTGTGCCCCTGAGCTCCATTTTTCAACTCGTTTTTGGTGAGCTGATCGCAAGTCCAAAATTTTGGTTCAGGACCTATACTGGTTCCCGGTGGGTGGCTGAGACTTTGGTTAAATCTTCTTCCTGCCGGGAAATTACAGTGATATGTGCCCGTCCAAATGCCTAACAGCTACTCTCTCATTGGTTCTCCCTCTTCCCTTTCATCCTCTGCCAAATTGGCAACCTGTGCGAACCAAAAGGTTAAAGGGGCTGTCTCTCCAAGTTGGGAGGTTGATAGTAAAGCAGACGGAAAGTCAAACCGGAGCACCAGGAGAGGGACTATTCGTTGAGTTTTAGAAACCTTTCGTATTCACAGTGTGTCCGTCCTCTAGGTTTCCCGCACATGTTATAGCTGTAGTAATATTCCCTTCAACCTGGAGAGTTCGGACCCATGGAATGGGTGCCATGCATTATTGCTTTTAAAGGGTCTGCATTTGCTCACCCAATCTCACCAATCGTCTCAGTCCCAAGTGTCCCTCCTTATGCCACATCCAGCTGTCGTTGTAGATAGGGTCATTCCAGCTTTCATCAGAGACCCTGAAGGAATTGTAAAGAATTTCCCAGTTTTTTTGTTTTGTTTTTGAAATTCCTTTTTATAGTGGGTTTGAGCTGATTCTCGCTGCCATGTTTATGCCAGTCTAGACACACTTGATTCCCTTACAGAGACATATCAATACATAGGTTTTAAGATTCTTACTAGTCAGATATTTTCCTCTGCGGGAAATATGGGGTTTTGAGTCCCTTTTACTGAGGACGGTGTAGGTCTTGTCTATTCCATAGTTGGTTTTTGGAACGGTACCTGTGCTTATATCAAACTCTGGTTTTATGCATCACCCCACCTCTCCTTCCCCCGTAAGCAGGTATAAGAGTGTTTTCTAAATGTGAGACACTGTTCTCTTTCCTAACTCAGTTCAAGTGTAGCCATGTTTACAGGATCTTCATAAGTGATATCTTATGCTAAGTTTCTTTTTCTCTGTGACTTATTTCACTTAGAATCATCGTACCTGAATCCACCCATTTTGCTGCTACTGGTCTTATGACATTGATTTCATGGCTGAGGGATATTCCATCGTACGTAAGTACCACAATTTTTTGAGCCATGTTTATATTTTCTGGGATACTTAAGGTGTATCCAAGTTGAGGTCCTTGTATGCAGTGCAGCCCTAAATTTTGGGGTGGCTCTGTCTTATTGATTTTCAGTTTTCCCAAGGTATATTCCCTAGACTGGTAGTGCCCTTGGCTCTGTAGCTCTGTTCTTTACTTGTTTTAGGGAACAGAATGCACTCCTCCAGAGAGGCAGTTGGCAATTTACATCCCGCCCATCAGCATAACAAGGCTCCCTGTTCTCCAGGGCATGTCTTGCCTTTCTTGTTCTTACACATTTTGTGGATGTCCCTTTTGACTGGTGGGAAGTGATACTTCTTTGTAGTGCAGATTTGCATTGCCCGCTTGCTTGCTTGGCCAAAAAGGGTGTATGCGTTTTCTCCTGAATATATTCAGGAGAAAACGCATACGCCCTTTTTGGCCAAGTGCATCATTGTCGAAGTTGTGCCCCTCTTCCTGTGCTTTAAAGGCGATTCCAACGTACCTCTTGAAATCTGTTTCCTGCTATTCTGCCTCGCTTTCAAGTCCGCCTCGTTGCCTTCCCTCAACAGATTTTTGGACGATAGTTGTCCTTTATTACTCGGCCAGTTTGTGAATTGCTGTGCCCCTGAACTCCATTTTTAACTCGTTTTTGGTGAGCTGACCGCACGTCCAAAATTTTGGTTCAGGACCTATGCTGGTTCCCGGTGGGTGGCTGAGACTTTGGTTAATTCTTCTTCCTGCCAGGAAGTTAGAGTGATATGTGCCCGTCCAAATGCCTAACAGCTACTCTCTCATTGGTTCTCCCTCTTCCCTTTTATCCTCTGCCAAATTGGAAACCTGTGCGAACCAGGAGGTTAAAGGGGCTGTGTCTCCAAGTTGGGAGATTGATAGTAAAGCAGATGGAAAGTCAAACCGGAGCACCAGGGGAGGGTCTATTCGTTGAGTTTTAGAAACCTTTCGTATTCACAGTGTGTCCGTTCTCTAGGTTTCCCGTACATGTTATAACTGTAGTAATATTCCCTTCAACCTGGAGAGTTGGGACCCATGGAATGGGTGCCATGCATTATTGCTTTAAAGGGTCTGCATTTCCTCACCCAATCTCACCAATCCTCTCAGTCCCAAGTGTCCAGCCTTATGCCACATCCAGCTGTTGTTGTAGATAGGGTCATTCCAGCTTTCATCAGAGACCCTGAAGGAACTGTAAAGAATTTCCCAGTTTTTTTGTTTTGTTTTTGAAATTCCTTTTTATAGTGTGTTTGAGCTGATTCTCGCTGCCATGTTTATGTCAGTCTAGACACACTTGATTCCCTTACGGAGAGATATCAATACATAGGTTTTAAGATTCTTACTAGTCAGATATATTCCTCTGCGGGAAATATGGGGTTTTGAGTCTCTTTCACTTAGGAAGGTGTAGGTGTTGCCTATTCCATAGTTGGTTTTTGGAACGGTACCTGTGCTTATATCAAACTCTGGTTTTATGCATCACCCCACCTCTCCTTCCCCCTTAAGCAGGTATAAGAGTGTTTTCTAAATGTGAGACACTGTTCTCTTTCCTAACTCAGTTCAAGTGTAGCCATGTTTACAGGATCTTCTTAAGTGATATCTTATGATAAGTTTCTTTTTCTGTGTGACTTATTTCACTTAGAATCATCGTACCGGAATCCACCCATTTTGCTGCTACTCGTCTTATGACATTGATTTCATGGCTGAGGGATATTCAATCATACGTAAGTACCACAATATTTTGAACCATGTTTATATTTTCTGGGATACTTAAGGTGTATCCAAGTTGAGGTCCTTGTATGCAGTGCAGCCCTAAATTTTTGGGTGGCACTGTCTTATTGATTTTCAATTTTCCCAAGGTATATTCCCTAGACTGGTAGTGCCCTTGGCTCTGTAGCTCTGTTCTTTACTTGTTTTAGGGAACACAATGCACTCCTCCGGAGAGGCAGTTGGCAATTTACATCCCGCCCATCAGCATAACAATGCTCCCTGTTCTCCAGGGCCTGTCTTGCCTTTCTGGTTCTTACACATTTTGTGGATGTCCCTTTTGACCGGTGGGAAGTGATACTTCTTTGTAGTGCAGATTTGCATTGCCCGCTTGCTTGCTTGGCCAAAAAGGGCGTATGCCTTTTCTCCTGAATATATTCAGGAGAAAACGCATACGCCCTTTTTGGCCAAGTGCATCATTGTCGAAGTTGTGCCCCTCTTCCTGTGCTTTAAAGGCGATTCCAACGTACCTCTTGAAATCTGTTTCCTGCTATTCTGCCTCGCTTTCAAGTCCGCCTCGTTGCCTTCCCTCAACAGATTTTTGGACGATAGTTGTCCTTTATTACTCGGCCAGTTTGTGAATTGCTGTGCCCCTGAGCTCCATTTTTCAACTCGTTTTTGGTGAGCTGACCGCAAGTCCAAAATTTTGGTTCAGGACCTATACTGATTCCCGGTGGGTGGCTGAGACTTTGGTTAATTCTTCTTCCTGCCGGGAAATTACAGTGATATGTGCCCGTCCAAATGCCTAACAGCTACTCTCTCATTGGTTCTCCCTCTTCCCTTTATTCCTCTGCCAAATTGGCAACCTGTGCGAACCAAAAGGTTAAAGGGGCTGTCTCTCCAAGTTGGGAGGTTGATAGTAAAGCAGACGGAAAGTCAAACCGGAGCACCAGGAGAGGGACTATTCGTTGAGTTTTAGAAACCTTTCGTATTCACAGTGTGTCCGTTCTCTAGGTTTCCCGCACATGTTATAGCTGTAGTAATATTCCCTTCAACCTGTAGATTTCGGACCCATGGAATGGGTGCCATGCATTATTGCTTTAAAGGGTCTGCATTTGCTCACCCAATCTCACCAATCGTCTCAGTCCCAAGTGTCCCTCCTTATGCCACATCCAGCTGTCGTTGTAGATAGGGTCATTCCAGCTTTCATCAGAGACCCTGAAGGAATTGTAAAGAATTTCCCAGTTTTTTTGTTTTGTTTTTGAAATTCCTTTTTATAGTGGGTTTGAGCTGATTCTCGCTGCCATGTTTATGCTAGTCTAGACACACTTGATTCCCTTACAGAGACATATCAATACATAGGTTTTAAGATTCTTACTAGTCAGATATTTTCCTCTGCGGGAAATATGGGGTTTTGAGTCCCTTTCACTGAGGACGGTGTAGGTCTTGTCTATTCCATAGTTGGTTTTTGGAACGGTACCTGTGCTTATATCAAACTCTTGTTTTATGCATCACCCCACCTCTCCTTCCCCCTTAAGCAGGTATAAGAGTGTTTTCTAAATGTGAGACACTGTTCTCTTTCCTAACTCAGTTCAAGTGTAGCCATGTTTACAGGATCTTCATAAGTGATATCTTATGATAAGTTTCTTTTTCTCTGTGACTTATTTCACTTAGAATCATCGTACCTGAATCCACCCATTTTGCTGCTACTGGTCTTATGACATTGATTTCATGGCTGAGGGATATTCCATCGTACGTAAGTACCACAATTTTTTGAACCATGTTTATATTTTCTGGGATACTTAAGGTGTATCCAAGTTGAGGTCCTTGTATGCAGTGCAGCCCTAAATTTTGGGGTGGCTCTGTCTTATTGATTTTCAGTTTTCCCAAGGTATATTCCCTAGACTGGTAGTGCCCTTGGCTCTGTAGCTCTGTTCTTTACTTGTTTTAGGTAACAGAATGCACTCCTCCAGAGAGGCAGTTGGCAATTTACATCCCGCCCATCAGCATAACAAGGCTCCCTGTTCTCCAGGGCCTGTCTTGCCTTTCTTGTTCTTACACATTTTGTGGATGTCCCTTTTGACCGGTGGGAAGTGATACTTCTTTGTAGTGCAGATTTGCATTGCCCGCTTGCTTGCTTGGCCAAAAAGGGCGTATGCGTTTTCTCCTGAATATATTCAGGAGAAAACGCATACGCCCTTTTTGGCCAAGTGCATCATTGTCGAAGTTGTGCCCCTCTTCCTGTGCTTTAAAGGCGATTCCAACGTACCTCTTGAAATCTGTTTCCTGCTATTCTGCCTCGCTTTCAAGTCCGCCTCGTTGCCTTCCCTCAACAGATTTTTGGACGATAGTTGTCCTTTATTACTCGGCCAGTTTGTGAATTGCTGTGCCCCTGAGCTCCATTTTTCAACTCGTTTTTGGTGAGCTGACCGCAAGTCCAAAATTTTGGTTCAGGACCTATACTGGTTCCCGGTGGGTGGCTGAGAATTTGGTTAATTCTTCTTCCTGCCGGGAAATTACAGTGATATGTGCCCGTCCAAATGCCTAACAGCTACTCGCTCATTGGTTCTCCCTCTTCCCTTTCATCCTCTGCCAAATTGGCAACCTGTGCGAACCAAGAGGTTAAAGGGGCTGTCTCTCCAAGTTGGGAGGTTGATAGTAAAGCAGACGGAAAGTCAAACCAGAGCACCAGGAGAGGGACTATGCGTTGAGTTTTAGAAACCTTTCGTATTCACAGTGTGTCTGTTCTCTGGGTTTCCCGCACATGTTATAGCTGTAGTAATATTCCCTTCAACCTGGAGAGTTCGGACCCATGGAATGGGTGCCATGCATTATTGCTTTAAAGGGTCTGCATTTGCTCACCCAATCTCACCAATCGTCTCAGTCCCAAGTGTCCCTCCTTATGCCACATCCAGCTGTCGTTGTAGATGGGGTCATTCCAGCCTTCATCAGAGACCCTGAAGGAATTGCAAAGAATTTCCCAGTTTTTTTTTTTTTTTTTTTTTTTTTTTTTTTTTGCGGTACGCGGGCCTCTCACTGTTGTGGCCTCTCCCGTTGCGGAGCACAGGCTCTGGATGCGCAGGCTCAGCGGCCATGGCTCACGGGCCCAGCCGCTCCGCGGCATATGGGATCCTCCCAGACCGGGGCACGAACCCGTATCCCCTGCATCAGCAGGCGGACTCTCAACCACTGCGCCACCAGGGAGGCCCTTTTGTTTTGTTTTTGAAATTCCTTTTTATAGTGGGTTTGAGCTGATTCTCGCTGCCATGTTTATGCGAGTCTAGACACACTTGATTCCCTTACGGAGAGATATCAATACATAGGTTTTAAGATTCTTACTAGTCAGATATATTCCTCTGCGGGAAATATGGGGTTTTGAGTCTCTTTCACTTAGGAAGGTGTAGGTGTTGCCTATTCCATAGTTGGTTTTTGGAACGGTACCTGTGCTTATATCAAACTCTGGTTTTATGCATCACCCCACCTCTCCTTCCCCCTTAAGCAGGTATAAGAGTGTTTTCTAAATGTGAGACACTGTTCTCTTTCCTAACTCAGTTCAAGTGTAGCCATGTTTACAGGATCTTCATAAGTGTTATCTTATGATAAGTTTCTTTTTCTCTGTGACTTATTTCACTTAGAATCATCGTACCTGAATCCACCCATTTTGCTGCTACTGGTCTTATGACATTGATTTCATGGCTGAGGGATATTCCATCGTACGTAAGTACCACAATTTTTTGAACCATGTTTATATTTTCTGGGATACTTTAGGTGTGTCCAAGTTGAGGTCCTTGTATGCAGTGCAGCCCTACATTTTGGGGTGGCTCTGTCTTATTGATTTTCAGTTTTCCCAAGGTATATTCCCTAGACTGGTAGTGCCCTTGGCTCTGTAGCTCTGTTCTTTACTTGTTTTAGGGAACAGAATGCACTCCTCCAGAGAGGCAGTTGGCAATTTACATCCCGCCCATCAGCATAACAATGCTCCCTGTTCTCCAGGGCCTGTCTTGCCTTTCTGGTTCTTACACATTTTGTGGATGTCCCTTTTGACCGGTGGGAAGTGATACTTCTTTGTAGTGCAGATTTGCATTGCCCGCTTGCTTGCTTGGCCAAAAAGGGCATATGCGTTTTCTCCTGAATATATTCAGGAGAAAACGCATACGCCCTTTTTGGCCAAGTGCATCATTGTCGAAGTTGTGCCCCTCTTCCTGTGCTTTAAAGGCGATTCCAACGTACCTCTTGAAATCTGTTTCCTGCTATTCTGCCTCGCTTTCAAGTCCGCCTCGTTGCCTTCCCTCAACAGATTTTTGGACGATAGTTGTCCTTTATTACTCGGCCAGTGTGTGAATTGCTGTGCCCCTGAGCTCCATTTTTCAACTCGTTTTTGGTGAGCTGACCGCAAGTCCAAAATTTTGGTTCAGGACCTATACTGGTTCCCGGTGGGTGGCTGAGAATTTGGTTAATTCTTCTTCCTGCCGGGAAATTACAGTGATATGTGCCCGTCCAAATGCCTAACAGCTACTCTCTCATTGCTTCTCCCTCTTCCCTTTATTCCTCTGCCAAATTGGCAACCTGTGCGAACCAAAAGGTTAAAGGGGCTGTCTCTCCAAGTTGGGAGGTTGATAGTAAAGCAGACGGAAAGTCAAACCGGAGCACCAGGAGAGGGACTATTCGTTGAGTTTTAGAAACCTTTCGTATTCACAGTGTGTCCGTTCTCTAGGTTTCCCGCACATGTTATAGCTGTAGTAATATTCCCTTCAACCTGTAGAGTTCGGACCCATGGAATGGGTGCCATGCATTATTGCTTTAAAGGGTCTGCATTTGCTCACCCAGTCTCACCAATCGTCTCAGTCCCAAGTGTCCCTCCTTATGCCACATCCAGCTGTCGTTGTAGATAGGGTCATTCCAGCTTTCATCAGAGACCCTGAAGGAATTGTAAAGAATTTCCCAGTTTTTTTGTTTTGTTTTTGAAATTCCTTTTTATAGTGGGTTTGAGCTGATTCTCGCTGCCATGTTTATGCTAGTCTAGACACACTTGATTCCCTTACAGAGACATATCAATACATAGGTTTTAAGATTCTTACTAGTCAGATATTTTCCTCTGCGGGAAATATGGGGTTTTGAGTCCCTTTCACTGAGGACGGTGTAGGTCTTGTCTATTCCATAGTTGGTTTTTGGAACGGTACCTGTGCTTATATCAAACTCTGGTTTTATGCATCACCCCACCTCTCCTTCCCCCTTAAGCAGGTATAAGAGTGTTTTCTAAATGTGAGACACTGTTCTCTTTCCTAACTCAGTTCAAGTGTAGCCATGTTTACAGGATCTTCATAAGTGATATCTTATGATAAGTTTCTTTTTCTGTGTGACTTATTTCACTTAGAATCATCGTACCTGAATACACCCATTTTGCTGCTACTGGTCTTATGACATTGATTTCATGGCTGAGGGATATTCCATCGTACGTAAGTACCACAATTTTTTGAACCATGTTTATATTTTCTGGGATACTTAAGGTGTATCCAAGTTGAGGTCCTTGTATGCAGTGCAGCCCTACATTTTGGGGTGGCTCTCTCTTATTGATTTTCAGTTTTCCCAAGGTATATTCCCTAGACTGGTAGTGCCCTTGGCTCTGTAGCTCTGTTCTTTACTTGTTTTAGGGAACAGAATGCACTCCTCCAGAGAGGCAGTTGGCAATTTACATCCTGCCCATCAGCATAACAAGGCTCCCTGTTCTCCAGGGCCTGTCTTGCCTTTCTTTTTCTTACACATTTTGTGGATGTCCCTTTTGACCGGTGGGAAGTGATACTTCATTGTAGTGCAGATTTGCATTGCCCGCTTGCTTGCTTGGCCAAAAAGGGCGTATGCGTTTTCTCCTGAATATATTCAGGAGAAAACGCATACACGCTTTTTGGCCAAGTGCATCATTGTCGAAGTTGTGCCCCTCTTCCTGTGCTTTAAAGGCGATTCCAACGTACCTCTTGAAATCTGTTTCCTGCTATTCTGCCTCGCTTTCAAGTCCGCCTCGTTGCCTTCCCTCAACAGATTTTTGGACGATAGTTGTCCTTTATTACTCGGCCAGTTTGTAAATTGCTGTGCCCCTGAGCTCCATTTTTCAACTCGTTTTTGGTGAGCTGATCGCAAGTCCAAAATTTTGGTTCAGGACCTATACTGGTTCCCGGTGGGTGGCTGAGACTTTGGTTAAATCTTCTTCCTGCCGGGAAATTACAGTGATATGTTCCCGTCCAAATGCCTAACAGCTACTCTCTCATTGGTTCTCCCTCTTCCCTTTCATCCTCTGCCAAATTGGCAACCTGTGCGAACCAAAAGGTTAAAGGGGCTGTCTCTCCAAGTTGGGAGGTTGATAGTAAAGCAGACGGAAAGTCAAACCGGAGCACCAGGAGAGGGACTATTCGTTGAGTTTTAGAAACCTTTCGTATTCACAGTGTGTCCGTCCTCTAGGTTTCCCGCACATGTTATAGCTGTAGTAATATTCCCTTCAACCTAGAGAGTTCGGACCCATGGAATGGGTGCCATGCATTATTGCTTTTAAAGGGTCTGCATTTGCTCACCCAATCTCACCAATCGTCTCAGTCCCAAGTGTCCCTCCTTATGCCACATCCAGCTGTCGTTGTAGATAGGGTCATTCCAGCTTTCATCAGAGACCCTGAAGGAATTGTAAAGAATTTCCCAGTTTTTTTGTTTTGTTTTTGAAATTCCTTTTTATAGTGGGTTTGAGCTGATTCTCGCTGCCATGTTTATGCCAGTCTAGACACACTTGATTCCCTTACAGAGACATATCAATACATAGGTTTTAAGATTCTTACTAGTCAGATATTTTCCTCTGCGGGAAATATGGGGTTTTGAGTCCCTTTTACTGAGGACGGTGTAGGTCTTGTCTATTCCATAGTTGGTTTTTGGAACGGTACCTGTGCTTATATCAAACTCTGGTTTTATGCATCACCCCACCTCTCCTTCCCCCGTAAGCAGGTATAAGAGTGTTTTCTAAATGTGAGACACTGTTCTCTTTCCTAACTCAGTTCAAGTGTAGCCATGTTTACAGGATCTTCATAAGTGATATCTTATGCTAAGTTTCTTTTTCTCTGTGACTTATTTCACTTAGAATCATCGTACCTGAATCCACCCATTTTGCTGCTACTGGTCTTATGACATTGATTTCATGGCTGAGGGATATTCCATCGTACGTAAGTACCACAATTTTTTGAGCCATGTTTATATTTTCTGGGATACTTAAGGTGTATCCAAGTTGAGGTCCTTGTATGCAGTGCAGCCCTAAATTTTGGGGTGGCTCTGTCTTATTGATTTTCAGTTTTCCCAAGGTATATTCCCTAGACTGGTAGTGCCCTTGGCTCTGTAGCTCTGTTCTTTACTTGTTTTAGGGAACAGAATGCACTCCTCCAGAGAGGCAGTTGGCAATTTACATCCCGCCCATCAGCATAACAAGGCTCCCTGTTCTCCAGGGCCTGTCTTGCCTTTCTTGTTCTTACACATTTTGTGGATGTCCCTTTTGACTGGTGGGAAGTGATACTTCTTTGTAGTGCAGATTTGCATTGCCCGATTGCTTGCTTGGCCAAAAAGGGCGTATGCGTTTTCTCCTGAATATATTCAGGAGAAAACGCATACGCCCTTTTTGGCCAAGTGCATCATTGTCGAAGTTGTGCCCCTCTTCCTGTGCTTTAAAGGCGATTCCAACGTACCTCTTGAAATCTGTTTCCTGCTATTCTGCCTCGCTTTCAAGTCCGCCTCGTTGCCTTCCCTCAACAGATTTTTGGACGATAGTTGTCCTTTATTACTCGGCCAGTTTGTGAATTGCTGTGCCCCTGAACTCCATTTTTAACTCGTTTTTGGTGAGCTGACCGCAAGTCCAAAATTTTGGTTCAGGACCTATGCTGGTTCCCGGTGGGTGGCTGAGACTTTGGTTAATTCTTCTTCCTGCCAGGAAGTTAGAGTGATATGTGCCCGTCCAAATGCCTAACAGCTACTCTCTCATTGGTTCTCCCTCTTCCCTTTTATCCTCTGCCAAATTGGAAACCTGTGCGAACCAGGAGGTTAAAGGGGCTGTGTCTCCAAGTTGGGAGATTGATAGTAAAGCAGATGGAAAGTCAAACCGGAGCACCAGGGGAGGGTCTATTCGTTGAGTTTTAGAAACCTTTCGTATTCACAGTGTGTCCGTTCTCTAGGTTTCCCGTACATGTTATAACTGTAGTAATATTCCCTTCAACCTGGAGAGTTGGGACCCATTGAATGGGTGCCATGCATTATTGCTTTAAAGGGTCTGCATTTCCTCACCCAATCTCACCAATCCTCTCAGTCCCAAGTGTCCAGCCTTATGCCACATCCAGCTGTTGTTGTAGATAGGGTCATTCCAGCTTTCATCAGAGACCCTGAAGGAACTGTAAAGAATTTCCCAGTTTTTTTGTTTTGTTTTTGAAATTCCTTTTTATAGTGTGTTTGAGCTGATTCTCGCTGCCAAGTTTATGTCAGTCTAGACACACTTGATTCCCTTATGGAGAGATATCAATACATAGGTTTTAAGATTCTTACTAGTCAGATATATTCCTCTGCGGGAAATATGGGGTTTTGAGTCTCTTTCACTTAGGAAGGTGTAGGTGTTGCCTATTCCATAGTTGGTTTTTGGAACGGTACCTGTGCTTATATCAAACTCTGGTTTTATGCATCACCCCACCTCTCCTTCCCCCTTAAGCAGGTATAAGAGTGTTTTCTAAATGTGAGACACTGTTCTCTTTCCTAACTCAGTTCAAGTGTAGCCATGTTTACAGGATCTTCTTAAGTGATATCTTATGATAAGTTTCTTTTTCTGTGTGACTTATTTCACTTAGAATCATCGTACCGGAATCCACCCATTTTGCTGCTACTCGTCTTATGACATTGATTTCATGGCTGAGGGATATTCAATCATACGTAAGTACCACAATATTTTGAACCATGTTTATATTTTCTGGGATACTTGAGGTGTATCCAAGTTGAGGTCCTTGTATGCAGTGCAGCCCTAAATTTTTGGGTGGCACTGTCTTATTGATTTTCAATTTTCCCAAGGTATATTCCCTAGACTGGTAGTGCCCTTGGCTCTGTAGCTCTGTTCTTTACTTGTTTTAGGGAACACAATGCACTCCTCCGGAGAGGCAGTTGGCAATTTACATCCCGCCCATCAGCATAACAATGCTCCCTGTTCTCCAGGGCCTGTCTTGCCTTTCTGGTTCTTACACATTTTGTGGATGTCCCTTTTGACCGGTGGGAAGTGATACTTCTTTGTAGTGCAGATTTGCATTGCCCGCTTGCTTGCTTGGCCAAAAAGGGCGTATGCCTTTTCTCCTGAATATATTCAGGAGAAAACGCATACGCCCTTTTTGGCCAAGTGCATCATTGTCGAAATTGTGCCCCTCTTCCTGTGCTTTAAAGGCGATTCCAACGTACCTCTTGAAATCTGTTTCCTGCTATTCTGCCTCGCTTTCAAGTCCGCCTCGTTGCCTTCCCTCAACAGATTTTTGGACGATAGTTGTCCTTTATTACTCGGCCATTTTGTGAATTGCTGTGCCCCTGAGCTCCATTTTTCAACTCGTTTTTGGTGAGCTGACCGCAAGTCCAAAATTTTGGTTCAGGACCTATACTGATTCCTGGTGGGTGGCTGAGACTTTGGTTAATTCTTCTTCCTGCCGGGAAATTACAGTGATATGTGCCCGTCCAAATGCCTAACAGCTACTCTCTCATTGGTTCTCCCTCTTCCCTTTATTCCTCTGCCAAATTGGCAACCTGTGCGAACCAAAAGGTTAAAGGGGCTGTCTCTCCAAGTTGGGAGGTTGATAGTAAAGCAGACGGAAAGTCAAACCGGAGCACCAGGAGAGGGACTATTCGTTGAGTTTTAGAAACCTTTCGTATTCACAGTGTGTCCGTTCTCTAGGTTTCCCGCACATGTTATAGCTGTAGTAATATTCCCTTCAACCTGTAGAGTTCGGACCCATGGAATGGGTGCCATGCATTGTTGCTTTAAAGGGTCTGCATTTGCTCACCCAATCTCACCAATCGTCTCAGTCCCAAGTGTCCCTCCTTATGCCACATCCAGCTGTCGTTGTAGATAGGGTCATTCCAGCTTTCATCAGAGACCCTGAAGGAATTGTAAAGAATTTCCCAGTTTTTTTGTTTTGTTTTTGAAATTCCTTTTTATAGTGGGTTTGAGCTGATTCTCGCTGCCATGTTTATGCTAGTCTAGACACACTTGATTCCCTTACAGAGACATATCAATACATAGGTTTTAAGATTCTTACTAGTCAGATATTTTCCTCTGCGGGAAATATGGGGTTTTGAGTCCCTTTCACTGAGGACGGTGTAGGTCTTGTCTATTCCATAGTTGGTTTTTGGAACGGTACCTGTGCTTATATCAAACTCTGGTTTTATGCATCACCCCACCTCTCCTTCCCCCTTAAGCAGGTATAAGAGTGTTTTCTTAATGTGAGACACTGTTCTCTTTCCTAACTCAGTTCAAGTGTAGCCATGTTTACAGGATCTTCATAAGTGATATCTTATGATAAGTTTCTTTTTCTCTGTGACTTATTTCACTTAGAATCATCGTACCTGAATACACCCATTTTGCTGCTACTGCTCTTATGACATTGATTTCATGGCTGAGGGATATTCCATCGTACGTAAGTACCACAATTTTTTGAACCATGTTTATATTTTCTGGGATACTTAAGGTGTATCCAAGTTGAGGTCCTTGTATGCAGTGCAGCCCTACATTTTGGGGTGGCTCTGTCTTATTGATTTTCAGTTTTCCCAAGGTATATTCCCTGACTGGTAGTGCCCTTGGCTCTGTAGCTCTGTTCTTTACTTGTTTTAGGGAACAGAATGCACTCCTCCAGAGAGGCAGTTGGCAATTTACATCCTGCCCATCAGCATAACAAGGCTCCCTGTTCTCCAGGGCCTGTCTTGCCTTTCTTTTTCTTACACATTTTGTGGATGTCCCTTTTGACCGGTGGGAAGTGATACTTCATTGTAGTGCAGATTTGCATTGCCCGCTTGCTTGCTTGGCCAAAAATGGCGTATGCGTTTTCTCCTGAATATATTCAGGAGAAAACGCATACACGCTTTTTGGCCAAGTGCATCATTGTCGAAGTTGTGCCCCTCTTCCTGTGCTTTAAAGGCGATTCCAACGTACCTCTTGAAATCTGTTTCCTGCTATTCTGCCTCGCTTTCAAGTCCGCCTCGTTGCCTTCCCTCAACAGATTTTTGGACGATAGTTGTCCTTTATTACTCGGCCAGTTTGTGAATTGCTGTGCCCCTGAGCTCCATTTTTCAACTCGTTTTTGGTGAGCTGATCGCAAGTCCAAAATTTTGGTTCAGGACCTATACTGGTTCCCGGTGGGTGGCTGAGACTTTGGTTAAATCTTCTTCCTGCCGGGAAATTACAGTGATATGTGCCCGTCCAAATGCCTAACAGCTACTCTCTCATTGGTTCTCCCTCTTCCCTTTCATCCTCTGCCAAATTGGCAACCTGTGCGAACCAAAAGGTTAAAGGAGCTGTCTCTCCAAGTTGGGAGGTTGATAGTAAAGCAGACGGAAAGTCAAACCGGAGCACCAGGAGAGGGACTATTCGTTGAGTTTTAGAAACCTTTCGTATTCACAGTGTGTCCGTCCTCTAGGTTTCCCGCACATGTTATAGCTGTAGTAATATTCCCTTCAACCTGGAGAGTTCGGACCCATGGAATGGGTGCCATGCATTATTGCTTTTAAAGGGTCTGCATTTGCTCACCCAATCTCACCAATCGTCTCAGTCCCAAGTGTCCCTCCTTATGCCACATCCAGCTGTCGTTGTAGATAGGGTCATTCCAGCTTTCATCAGAGACCCTGAAGGAATTGTAAAGAATTTCCCATTTTTTTTGTTTTGTTTTTGAAATTCCTTTTTATAGTGGGTTTGAGCTGATTCTCGCTGCCATGTTTATGCCAGTCTAGACACACTTGATTCCCTTACAGAGACATATCAATACATAGGTTTTAAGATTCTTACTAGTCAGATATTTTCCTCTGCGGGAAATATGGGGTTTTGAGTCCCTTTTACTGAGGACGGTGTAGGTCTTGTCTATTCCATAGTTGGTTTTTGGAACGGTACCTGTGCTTATATCAAACTCTGGTTTTATGCATCACCCCACCTCTCCTTCCCCCGTAAGCAGGTATAAGAGTGTTTTCTAAATGTGAGACACTGTTCTCTTTCCTAACTCAGTTCAAGTGTAGCCATGTTTACAGGATCTTCATAAGTGATATCTTATGCTAAGTTTCTTTTTCTCTGTGACTTATTTCACTTAGAATCATCGTACCTGAATCCACCCATTTTGCTGCTACTGGTCTTATGACATTGATTTCATGGCTGAGGGATATTCCATCGTACGTAAGTACCACAATTTTTTGAGCCATGTTTATATTTTCTGGGATACTTAAGGTGTATCCAAGTTGAGGTCCTTGTATGCAGTGCAGCCCTAAATTTTGGGGTGGCTCTGTCTTATTGATTTTCAATTTTCCCAAGGTATATTCCCTAGACTGGTAGTGCCCTTGGCTCTGTAGCTCTGTTCTTTACTTGTTTTAGGGAACACAATGCACTCCTCCAGAGAGGCAGTTGGCAATTTACATCCCGCCCATCAGCATAACAATGCTCCCTGTTCTCCAGGGCCTGTCTTGCCTTTCTTGTTCTTACACATTTTGTGGATGTCCCTTTTGACTGGTGGGAAGTGATACTTCTTTGTAGTGCAGATTTGCATTGCCCGCTTGCTTGCTTGGCCAAAAAGGGCGTATGCGTTTTCTCCTGAATATATTCAGGAGAAAACGCATACGCCCTTTTTGGCCAAGTGCATCATTGTCGAAGTTGTGCCCCTCTTCCTGTGCTTTAAAGGCGATTCCAACGTACCTCTTGAAATCTGTTTCCTGCTATTCTGCCTCGCTTTCAAGTCCGCCTCGTTGCCTTCCCTCAACAGATTTTTGGACGATAGTTGTCCTTTATTACTCGGCCAGTTTGTGAATTGCTGTGCCCCTGAACTCCATTTTTAACTCGTTTTTGGTGAGCTGACCGCAAGTCCAAAATTTTGGTTCAGGACCTATGCTGGTTCCCGGTGGGTGGCT
This sequence comes from Hyperoodon ampullatus, assembly GCF_949752795.1. Lineage (NCBI taxonomy): Eukaryota > Metazoa > Chordata > Mammalia > Artiodactyla > Ziphiidae > Hyperoodon > Hyperoodon ampullatus. The sequence continues at coordinate 1,985,263 of NW_027640625.1, read as the reverse complement.
GAGACTTTGGTTAATTCTTCTTCCTGCCAGGAAGTTAGAGTGATATGTGCCCGTCCAAATGCCTAACAGCTACTCTCTCATTGGTTCTCCCTCTTCCCTTTTATCCTCTGCCAAATTGGAAACCTGTGCGAACCAGGAGGTTAAAGGGGCTGTGTCTCCAAGTTGGGAGATTGATAGTAAAGCAGATGGAAAGTCAAACCGGAGCACCAGGAGAGGGTCTATTCGTTGAGTTTTAGAAACCTTTCGTATTCACAGTGTGTCCGTTCTCTAGGTTTCCCGTACATGTTATAACTGTAGTAATATTCCCTTCAACCTGGAGAGTTGGGACCCATTGAATGGGTGCCATGCATTATTGCTTTAAAGGGTCTGCATTTCCTCACCCAATCTCACCAATCCTCTCAGTCCCAAGTGTCCAGCCTTATGCCACATCCAGCTGTTGTTGTAGATAGGGTCATTCCAGCTTTCATCAGAGACCCTGAAGGAACTGTAAAGAATTTCCCAGTTTTTTTGTTTTGTTTTTGAAATTCCTTTTTATAGTGTGTTTGAGCTGATTCTCGCTGCCATGTTTATGTCAGTCTAGACACACTTGATTCCCTTACGGAGAGATATCAATACATAGGTTTTAAGATTCTTACTAGTCAGATATATTCCTCTGCGGGAAATATGGGGTTTTGAGTCTCTTTCACTTAGGAAGGTGTAGGTGTTGCCTATTCCATAGTTGGTTTTTGGAACGGTACCTGTGCTTATATCAAACTCTGGTTTTATGCATCACCCCACCTCTCCTTCCCCCTTAAGCAGGTATAAGAGTGTTTTCTAAATGTGAGACACTGTTCTCTTTCCTAACTCAGTTCAAGTGTAGCCATGTTTACAGGATCTTCATAAGTGATATCTTATGATAAGTTTCTTTTTCTGTGTGACTTATTTCACTTAGAATCATCGTACCTGAATACACCCATTTTGCTGCTACTGGTCTTATGACATTGATTTCATGGCTGAGGGATATTCCATCGTACGTAAGTACCACAATTTTTTGAACCATGTTTATATTTTCTGGGATACTTAAGGTGTATCCAAGTTGAGGTCCTTGTATGCAGTGCAGCCCTACATTTTGGGGTGGCTCTGTCTTATTGATTTTCAGTTTTCCCAAGGTATATTCCCTAGACTGGTAGTGCCCTTGGCTCTGTAGCTCTGTTCTTTACTTGTTTTAGGGAACAGAATGCACTCCTCCAGAGAGGCAGTTGGCAATTTACATCCCGCCCATCAGCATAACAAGGCTCCCTGTTCTCCAGGGCCTGTCTTGCCTTTCTGGTTCTTACACATTTTGTGGATGTCCCTTTTGACCGGTGGGAAGTGATACTTCATTGTAGTGCAGATTTGCATTGCCCGCTTGCTTGCTTGGCCAAAAATGGCGTATGCGTTTTCTCCTGAATATATTCAGGAGAAAACGCATACACGCTTTTTGGCCAAGTGCATCATTGTCGAAGTTGTGCCCCTCTTCCTGTGCTTTAAAGGCGATTCCAACGTACCTCTTGAAATCTGTTTCCTGCTATTCTGCCTCGCTTTCAAGTCCGCCTCGTTGCCTTCCCTCAACAGATTTTTGGACGATAGTTGTCCTTTATTACTCGGCCAGTTTGTGAATTGCTGTGCCCCTGAGCTCCATTTTTCAACTCGTTTTTGGTGAGCTGATCGCAAGTCCAAAATTTTGGTTCAGGACCTATACTGGTTCCCGGTGGGTGGCTGAGACTTTGGTTAAATCTTCTTCCTGCCGGGAAATTACAGTGATATGTGCCCGTCCAAATGCCTAACAGCTACTCTCTCATTGGTTCTCCCTCTTCCCTTTCATCCTCTGCCAAATTGGCAACCTGTGCGAACCAAAAGGTTAAAGGGGCTGTCTCTCCAAGTTGGGAGGTTGATAGTAAAGCAGACGGAAAGTCAAACCGGAGCACCAGGAGAGGGACTATTCGTTGAGTTTTAGAAACCTTTCGTATTCACAGTGTGTCCGTCCTCTAGGTTTCCCGCACATGTTATAGCTGTAGTAATATTCCCTTCAACCTGTAGAGTTCGGACCCATGGAATGTGTGCCATGCATTATTGCTTTAAAGGGTCTGCATTTGCTCACCCAATCTCACCAATCGTCTCAGTCCCAAGTGTCCCTCCTTATGCCACATCCAGCTGTCGTTGTAGATAGGGTCATTCCAGCTTTCATCAGAGACCCTGAAGGAATTGTAAAGAATTTCCCAGTTTTTTTGTTTTGTTTTTGAAATTCCTTTTTATAGTGGGTTTGAGCTGATTCTCGCTGCCATGTTTATGCCAGTCTAGACACACTTGATTCCCTTACAGAGACATATCAATACATAGGTTTTAAGATTCTTACTAGTCAGATATTTTCCTCTGCAGGAAATATGGGGTTTTGAGTCCCTTTCACTGAGGACGGTGTAGGTCTTGTCTATTCCATAGTTGGTTTTTGGAACGGTACCTGTGCTTATATCAAACTCTGGTTTTATGCATCACCCCACCTCTCCTTCCCCCTTAAGCAGGTATAAGAGTGTTTTCTAAATGTGAGACACTGTTCTCTTTCCTAACTCAGTTCAAGTGTAGCCATGTTTACAGGATCTTCATAAGTGATATCTTATGATAAGTTTCTTTTTCTCTGTGACTTATTTCACTTAGAATCATCGTACCTGAATCCACCCATTTTGCTGCTACTGGTCTTATGACATTGATTTCATGGCTGAGGGATATTCCATCGTACGTAAGTACCACAATTTTTTGAACCATGTTTATATTTTCTGGGATACTTAAGGTGTATCCAAGTTGAGGTCCTTGTATGCAGTGCAGCCCTACATTTTGGGGTGGCTCTGTCTTATTGATTTTCAGTTTTCCCAAGGTATATTCCCTAGACTGGTAGTGCCCTTGGCTCTGTAGCTCTGTTCTTTACTTGTTTTAGGGAACAGAATGCACTCCTCCAGAGAGGCAGTTGGCAATTTACATCCCGCCCATCAGCATAACAAGGCTCCCTGTTCTCCAGGGCCTTTCTTGCCTTTCTTGTTCTTACACATTTTGTGGATGTCCCTTTTGACCGGTGGGAAGTGATACTTCTTTGTAGTGCAGATTTGCATTGCCCGCTTGCTTGCTTGGCCAAAAAGGGCGTATGCGTTTTCTCCTGAATATATTCAGGAGAAAACGCATACGCCCTTTTTGGCCAAGTGCATCATTGTCGAAGTTGTGCCCCTCTTCCTGTGCTTTAAAGGCGATTCCAACGTACCTCTTGAAATCTGTTTCCTGCTATTCTGCCTCGCTTTCAAGTCCGCCTCGTTGCCTTCCCTCAACAGATTTTTGGACCATAGTTGTCCTTTATTACTTGGCCAGTTTGTGAATTGCTGTGCCCCTGAGCTCCATGGTTCAACTCGTTTTTGGTGAGCTGACCGCAAGTCCAAAATTTTGGTTGAGGACCTATACTGGTTCCCGGTGGGTGGCTGAGACTTTGGTTAATTCTTCTTCCTGCCGGGAAATTACAGTGATATGTGCCCGTCCAAATGCCTAACAGCTACTCTCTCATTGGTTCTCCCTCTTCCCTTTCATCCTCTGCCAAATTGGCAACCTGTGCGAACCAAAAGGTTCAAGGGGCTGTCTCTCCAAGTTGGGAGGTTGATAGTAAAGCAGACGGAAAGTCAAACCGGAGCACCAGGAGAGGGACTATTCATTGAGTTTTAGAAACCTTTCGTATTCACAGTGTGTCCGTTCTCTAGGTTTCCCGCACATGTTATAGCTGTAGTAATATTCCCTTCAACCTGGAGAGTTCGGACCCATGGAATGGGTGCCATGCATTATTGCTTTAAAGGGTCTGCATTTGCTCACCCAATCTCACCAATCGTCTCAGTCCCAAGTGTCCCTCCTTATGCCACATCCAGCTGTCATTGTAGATAGGGTCATTCCAGCTTTCATCAGAGACCCTGAAGGAATTGTAAAGAATTTCCCAGTTTTTTTGTCTTGTTTCTGAAATTCCTTTTTATAGTCGGTTTGAGCTGATTCTCGCTGCCATGTTTATGCCAGTCTAGACACACTTGATTCCCTTACGGAGACATATCAATACATAGGTTTTAAGATTCTTACTAGTCAGATATATTCCTCTGCGGGAAATATGGGGTTTTGAGTCCCTTTCACTGAGGAAGGTGTAGGTCATGTCTATTCCATAGTTGGTTTTTGGAACGGTACCTGTGCTTATATCAAACTCTGGTTTTATGCATCACCCCAGCTCTCCTTCCCACTTAAGCAGGCATAAGAGTGTTTTCTAAATGTGAGACACTGTTCTCTTTCCTAACTCAGTTCAAGTGTAGCCTTGTTTACAGGATCTTCATAAGTGATATCTTATGATAAGTTTCTTTTTCTCTGTGACTTATTTAACTTAGAATCATCGTACCTGAATCCACCCATTTTGCTGCTACTGGTCTTATGACATTGATTTCATGGCTGAGGGATATTCCATTGTACGTAAGTACCACAATTTTTTGAACCATGTTTATATTTTCTGGGATACTTAAGGTGTATCCAAGTTGAGGTCCTTGTATGCATTGCAGCCCTACATTTTGGGGTGGCTCTGTCTTATTGATTTTCAGTTTTCCCAAGGTATATTCCCTAGACTGGTAGTGCCCTTGGCTCTGTAGCTCTGTTCTTTACTTGTTTTAGGGAACAGAATGCACTCCTCCAGAGAGGCAGTTGGCAATTTACATCCCGCCCATCAGGATAACAAGGCTCCCTGTTCTCCAGGGCCTTTCTTGCCTTTCTTGTTCTTACACATTTTGTGGATGTCCCTTTTGACCGGTGGGAAGTGATACTTCTTTGTAGTGCAGATTTGCATTGCCCGCTTGCTTGCTTGGCCAAAAAGGGCGTATGCCTTTTCTCCTGAATATATTCAGGAGAAAACGCATACGCCTTTTTTGGCCAAGTGCATCATTGTCGAAGTTGTGCCCCTCTTCCTGTGCTTTAAAGGCGATTCCAACGTACCTCTTGAAATCTGTTTCCTGCTATTCTGCCTCGCTTTCAAGTCCGCCTCGTTGCCTTCCCTCAACAGATTTTTGGACGATAGTTGTCCTTTATTACTCGGCCAGTTTGTGAATTGCTGTGCCCCTGAGCTCCATTTTTCAACTCGTTTTTGGTGAGCTGACCGCAAGTCCAAAATTTTGGTTCAGGACCTATACTGGTTCCCGGTGGGTGGCTGAGAATTTGGTTAATTCTTCTTCCTGCCGGGAAGTTAGAGTGATATGTGCCCGTCCAAATGCCTAAGAGCTACTCTCTCATTGGTTCTCCCTCTTCCCTTTCATCCTCTGCCAAATTGGCAACATGTGCGAACCAAGAGGTTAAAGGGGCTGTCTCTCCAAGTTGGGAGGTTGATAGTAAAGCAGACGGAAAGTCAAACTGGAGCACCAGGAGAGGGACTATTCGTTGAGTTTTAGAAACCTTTCGTATTCACAGTGTGTCCGTTCTCTAGGTTTCCCGCACATGTTATAGCTGTAGTAATATTCCCTTCAACCTGGAGAGTTCGGACCCATGGAATGGGTGCCATGCATTATTGCTTTAAAGGGTCTGCATTTGCTCACCCAATCTCACCAATCGTCTCAGTCCCAAGTGTCCCTCCTTATGCCACATCCAGCTGTCGTTGTAGATAGGGTCATTCCAGCTTTCATCAGAGACCCTGAAGGAATTGTGAAGAATTTCCCAGTTTTTTTGTTTTGTTTTTGAAATTCCTTTTTATAGTGGACTATTCGTTGAGTTTTAGAAACCTTTCGTATTCACAGTTTGTCCGTTCTCTATGTTTCCCGTACATGTTATAACTGTAGTAATATTCCCTTCAACCTGTAGATTTGGGACCCATGGAATGGGTGCCATGCATTATTGCTTTAAAGGGTCTGCATTTGCTCACCCAATCTCACCAATCCTGTCAGTCCCAAGTGTCCAGCCTTATGCCACATCCAGCTGTCATTGTAGATAGGGTCATTTCAGGTTTCATCAGAGACCCTGAAGGAATAGTAAAGAATTTCCCAGTTTTTTTGTTTTGTTTTTGAAATTCCTTTTTATAGTGGGTTTGAGCTGATTCTCGCTGCCATGTTTATGCCAGTCTAGACACACTTGATTCCCTTACAGAGACATATCAATACATAGGTTTTAAGATTCTTATGAGTCAGATATATTCCTCTGCGGGAAATATGGGGTTTTGAGTCCCTTTCACTGAGGAAGGTGTAGGTCTTTTCTATTCCATAGTTGGTTTTTGGAACGGTACCTATGCTTATATCAAACTCTGTTTTTATGCATCACCCCACCTCTCCTTCCCCCTTAAGCAGGCATAAGAGTGTTTTCTAAATGTGAGACACTGTCCTCTTTACTAACTCAGTTCAAGTGTAGCCATGTTTACAGGATCTTCATAAGTGATATCTTATGATAAGTTTATTTTTCTGTGTGACATATTTCACTTAGAATCATCGTACCTGAATCCACCCATTTTGCTGCTACTGGTCTTATGACATTGATTTCATGGCTGAGGGATATTCCATCGTACGTAAGTACCACAATTTTTTGAACCATTTTTGTATTTCCTGGGATATTTAAGGTGTACCCAAGTTGAGGTCCTTGTAAGCAGTGCAGCCCTAAATTTTGGGGTGGCTCTGTCTTATTGATTTTCAGTTTTCCCAAGGTATATTCCCTAGACTGGAAGTGCCCTTGGCTCTGTAGCTCTGTTGTTTACTTGTTATAGGGAACAGAATGCACTCCTCCAGAGAGGCAGTTGGCAATTTACATCCCGCCCATCAGCATAACAAGGCTCCCTGTTCTCCAGGGCCTGTCTTGCCTTTCTGGTTTTTACACATTTTGTGGATGTCCCTTTTGACCGGTGGGAGGTGATACTTCTTTGTAGTGCAGATTTGCATTTCCCGCTTGCTTGCTTGGCCAAAAAGGGCGTATGCGTTTTCTCCTTAATATATTCAGGAGAAAACACATACGCCCTTTTTGGCCAAGTGCATCATTGTCGAAGTTGTGCCCCTCTTCCTGTGCTTTAAAGGTGATTCCAACGTACGTCTTGAAATCTGTTTCCTGCTATTCTGCCTCGCTTTCAAGTCCGCCTCATTGCCTTCCCTCAAAAGATTTTTGGACGATAATTGTCCTTTATTAGTCGGCCAGTTTGTGTATTGCTGTGCCCCTGAGCTCCATTTTTCAACTCGTTTTTGGTGAGCTGACCGCAAGTCCAAAATTTTGGTTCACGAACTATGCTGGTTCCCGGTGGGGGGCTGAGACTTTGGTTAATTCTTCTTCCTGCCGCGAAGTTAGAGTGATATGTGCCCGTCCAAATGCCTAACAGCTACTCTCTCATTGGTTCTCCCTCTTCCCTTTCATCCTCTGCCAAATTGGCAACCTGTGCGAACCAGGAGGTTAAACGGGCTGTCTCTCCAAGTTGGGAGGTTGATAGTAAAGCAGATGGAAAGTCAAACCGGAGCACCAGGAGAGGGACTATTCGTTGAGTTTTAGAAACCTTTCGTATTCACAGTGTGTCCGTTCTCTAGGTTTCCCGTACATGTTATAACTGTAGTAATATTCCCTTCAACCTGGAGAGTTGGGACCCATGGAATGGGTGCCATGCATTATTGCTTTAAAGGGTCTGCATTTGTTCACCCAATCTCACCAATCCTCTCAGCCCCAGTGTCCAGCCTTATGTCACATCCAGCTGTCGTTGTAGATAGGGTCATTCCAGGTTTCATCAGAGATGCTGAAGGAATTGTAAAGAATTTCCCAGTTTTTTTGTTTTGTTTTTGAAATTCCTTTTTATAGTGGGTTTGAGCTGATTCTCGCTGCCATGTTTATGCCAGTCTAGACACACTTGATTCCCTTACGGAGACATATCAATACATAGGTTTTAAAATTCTTACTAGTCAGATATTTTCCTCTGCGGGAAATATGGGATTTTGAGTCCCTTTCACTGAGTACGGTGTAGGTCTTGTCTATTCCATAGTTGGTTTTTGGAACGGTACCTGTGCGTATATCAAACTCTGGTTTTATGCATCACCCCACCTCTCCTTCCCCCTTAAGCAGGTATAAGAGTGTTTTCTAAATGTGAGACACTGTTCTCTTTCCTAACTCAGTTCAAGTGTAGCCATGTTTACAGGATCTTCATAAGTGATATCTTATGATAAGTTTCTTTTTCTGTGTGACTTATTTCAGTTAGAACCATCGTACCTGAATCCACCCATTTTGCTGCTACTGGTCTTATGACATTGATTTCATGGCTGAGGGATATTCCATCGTACGTAAGTACCACAATTTTTTGAACCATGTTTATATTTTCTGGGATACTTAAGGTGTATCCAAGTTGAGGTCCTTGTATGCAGTGCAGCCCTAAATTTTGGGGTGGCTCTGTCTTATTGATTTTCAGGTTTCCCAAGGTATATTCCCTAGACTGGTAGTGCCCTTGTCTCTGTAGCTCTGTTCTTTACTTGTTTTAGGGAACAGAATGCACTCCTCCAGAGAGGCAGTTGGCAATTTACATCCCGCCCATCAGCATAACAAGGCTCCCTGTTCTCCAGGGCCTGTCTTGACTTTCTTGTTCTTACACATGTTGTGGATGTCCCTTTTGACCGGTGGGAAGTGATACTTCTTTGTAGTGCAGATTTGCATTGCCCGCTTGCTTGCTTGGCCAAAAAGGGCGTATGCGTTTTCTCCTGAATATATTCAGGAGAAAACGCATACGCCCTTTTTGGCCAAGTGCATCTTTGTCGAAGTTGTGCCCCTCTTCCTGTGCTTTAAAGGCGATTCCAACGTACCTCTTGAAATCTGTTTCCTGCTATTCTGCCTCGCTTTCAAGTCCGCCTCGTTGCCTTCCCTCAACAGATTTTTGGACGATAGTTGTCCTTTATTACTCGGCCAGTTTGTGAATTGCTGTGCCCCTGAGCTCCATTTTTCAACTCGTTTTTGGTGAGCTGACCGCAAGTCCAAAATTTTGTTTCAGGACCTATACTGGTTCCCGGTGGGTGGCTGAGAATTTGGTTAATTCTTCTTCCTGCCGGGAAATTACAGTGATATGTGCCCGTCCAAATGCCTAACAGCTACTCTCTCATTGGTTCTCCCTCTTCCCTTTCATCCTCTGCCAAATTGGCAACTTGTGCGAACCAAGAGGTTAAAGGGGCTGTCTCTCCAAGTTGGGAGGTTGATAGTAAAGCAGCCGGAAAGTCAAACCGGAGCACCAGGAGAGGGACTATTCGTTGAGTTTTAGAAACCTTTCGTATTCACAGTGTGTCCGTTCCCTAGGTTTCCCGCACATGTTATAGCTGTAGTAATATTCCCTTCAACCTGGAGAGTTGGGACCCATGGAATGGGTGCCATGCATTATTGCTTTAAAGGGTCTGCATTTGCTCACCCAATCTCACCAATCATCTCAGTCCCAAGTGTCCCTCCTTATGCCACATCCAGCTGTCGTTGTAGATAGGGTCATTCCAGCTTTCATCAGAGACCCTGAAGGAATTGTAAAGAATTTCCCAGTTTTTTTGTTTTGTTTTTGAAATTCCATTTTATAGTGGGTTTGAGCTGATTCTCGCTGCCATGTTTATGCCAGTCTAGACACACTTGATTCCCTTACGGAGACATATCAATACATAGGTTTTAAGATTCTTACTAGTCAGATATTTTCCTCTGCGGGAAATATGGGGTTTTGAGTCCCTTTCACTGAGGACGGTGTAGGTCTTGTCTATTCCATAGTTGGTTTTTGGAATGGTACCTGTGCTTATATCAAACTCTGGTTTTATGCATCACCCCACCTCTCCTTCCCCCTTAAGCAGGTATAAGAGTGTTTTCTAAATGTGAGACACTGTTCTCTTTCCTAACTCAGTTCAAGTGTAGCCATGTTTACAGGATCTTCATAAGTGATATCTTATGATAAGTTTCTTTTTCTGTGTGACTTATTTCACTTAGAATCATCGTACCAGAATCCACCCATTTTGCTGCTACTGGTCTTATGACATTGATTTCATGGCTGAGGGATATTCCATCGTACGTAAGTACCACAATTTTTTGAACCATGTTTATATTTTCTGGGATACTTAAGGTGTATCCAAGTTGAGGTGTTGTATGCAGTGCAGCCCTAAATTTTGGGGTGGCTCTGTCTTATTGATTTTCAGTTTTCCCAAGGTATATTCCCTAGACTGGTAGTGCCCTTGGCTCTGTAGCTCTGTTCTTTACTTGTTTTAGGGAACAGAATGCACTCCTCCAGAGAGGCAGTTGGCAATTTACATCCCGCCCATCAGCATAACAAGGCTCCCTGTTCTCCAGGGCCTGTCTTGCCTTTCTTGTTCTTACACATTTTGTGGATGTCCCGTTTGACCGGTGGGAAGTGATACTTCTTTGTAGTGCAGATATGCATTGCCCGCTTGCTTGCTTGGCCAAAAAGGGCGTATGCGTTTTCTCCTGAATATATTCAGGAGAAAACGCATATGCCCTTTTTGGCCAAGTGCATCATTGTCGAAGTTGTGCCACTCTTCCTGTGCTTTAAAGGCGATTCCAACGTACCTCTTGAAATCTGTTTCCTGCTATTCTGCCTCGCTTTCAAGTCCGCCTCGTTGCCTTCCCTCAACAGATTTTTGGACGATAGTTGTCCTTTATTACTCGGCCAGTTTGTGAATTGCTGTGCCCCTGAGCTCCATTTTTCAACTCGTTTTTGGTGAGCTGACCGCAAGTCCAAAATTTTGGTTCAGGACCTATACTGGTTCCCGGTGGGTGGCTGAGAATTTGGTTAATTCTTCTTCCTGCCGGGAAATTACAGTGATATGTGCCCGTCCAAATGCCTAACAGCTACTCTCTCATTGGTTCTCCCTCTTCCCTTTCATCCTCTGCCAAATTGGCAACGTGTGCGAACCAAGAGGTTAAAGGGGCTGTCTCTCCAAGTTGGGAGGTTGATAGTAAAGCAGACGGAAAGTCAAACCGGAGCACCAGGAGAGGGACTATTCGTTGAGTTTTAGAAACCTTTCGTATTCACAGTGTGTCCGTTCTCTAGGTTTCCCGCACATGTTATAGCTGTAGTAATATTCCCTTCAACCTGGAGAGTTCGGACCCATGGAATGGGTGCCATGCATTATTGCTTTAAAGGGTCTGCATTTGCTCACCCAATCTCACCAATCGTCTCAGTCCCAAGTGTCCCTCCTTATGCCACATCCAGCTGTCGTTGTAGATAGGGTCATTCCAGCTTTCATCAGAGACCCTGAAGGAATTGTAAAGAATTTCCCAGTTTTTTTGTTTTGTTTTTGAAATTCCTTTTTATAGTGGGTTTGAGCTGATTCTGGCTGCCATGTTTATGCCAGTCTAGACACACTTGATTCCCTTACGGAGACATATCAATACATAGGTTTTAAGATTGTTACTAGTCAGATATTTTCCTCTGCGTGAAATATGGGGTTTTGAGTCCCTTTCACTGAGGACGGTGTAGGTCTTGTCTATTCCATAGTTGGTTTTTGGAACGGTACCTGTGCTTATATCAAACTCTGGTTTTATGCATCACCCCACCTCTCCTTCCCCCTTAAGCAGGTATAAGAGTGTTTTCTAAATGTGAGACACTGTTCTCTTTCCTAACTCAGTTCAAGTGTAGCCATGTTTACAGGATCTTCATAAGTGATATCTTATGATAAGTTTCTTTTTCTGTGTGACTTATTTCACTAGGAATCATCGTACCTGAATCCACCCATTTTGCTGCTACTGGTCTTATGACATTGATTTCATGGCTGAGGGATATTCCATCCTACGTAAGTACCACAATTTTTTGAACCATGTTTATATTTTCTGGGATACTTAAGGTGTATCCAAGTTGAGGTCCTTGTATGCAGTGCAACCCTAAATTTTGGTGTGGCTCTGTCTTATTGATTTTCAGTTTTCCCAAGGTATATTCCCTAGACTGGTAGTGCCCTTGGCTCTGTAGCTCTGTTCTTTACTTGTTTTAGGGAACAGAATGCACTCCTCCAGAGAGGCAGTTGGCAATTTACATCCCGCCCATCAGCATAACAAGGCTCCCTGTTCTCCAGGGCCTGTCTTGCCTTTCTTGTTCTTACACATTTTGTGGATGTCCCTTTTGACCGGTGGGAAGTGATACTTCTTTGTAGTGCAGATTTGCATTGCCCGCTTGCTTGCTTGGCCAAAAAGGGCGTATGCGTTTTCTCCTGAATATATTCAGGAGAAAACGCATACGCCCTTTTTGGCCAAGTGCATCATTGTCGAAGTTGTGCCCCTCTTCCTGTGCTTTAAAGGCGATTCCAACGTACCTCTTGAAATCTGTTTCCTGCTATTCTGCCTCGCTTTCAAGTCCGCCTCGTTGCCTTCCCTCAACAGATTTTTGGACGATAGTTGTCCTTTATTACTCGGCCAGTTTGTGAATTGCTGTGCCCCTGAGCTCCATTTTTCAACTCGTTTTCGGTGAGCTGACCGCAAGTCGAAAATTTTGGTTCAGGACCTATACTGGTTCCCGGTGGGTGGCTGAGAATTTGGTTAATTCTTCTTCCTGCCGGGAAATTACAGTGATATGTGCCCGTCCAAATGCCTAACAGCTAATCTCTCATTGGTTCTCCCTCTTCCCTTTCATCCTCTGCCAAATTGGCAACGTGTGCGAACCAAGAGGTTAAAGGGGCTGTCTCTCCAAGTTGGGAGGTTGATAGTAAAGCAGACGGAAAGTCAAACCGGAGCACCAGGAGAGGGACTATTCGTTGAGTTTTAGAAACCTTTCGTATTCACAGTGTGTCCGTTCTCTAGGTTTCCCGCACATGTTATAGCTGTAGTAATATTCCCTTCAACCTGGAGAGTTCGGACCCATGGAATGGGTGCCATGCATTATTGCTTTAAAGGGTCTGCATTTGCTCACCCAATCTCACCAATCGTCTCAGTCCCAAGTGTCCCTCCTTATGCCACATCCAGCTGTCGTTGTAGATAGGGTCATTCCAGCTTTCATCAGAGACCCTGAAGGAATTGTAAAGAATTTCCCAGTTTTTTTGTTTTGTTTTTGAAATTCCTTTTTATAGTGGGTTTGAGCTGATTCTCGCTGCCATGTTTATGCCAGTCTAGACACACTTGATTCCCTTACGGAGACATATCAATACATAGGTTTTAAGATTCTTACTAGTCAGATATTTTCCTCTGCGTGAAATATGGGGTTTTGTGTCCCTTTCACTGAGGAAGGTGTAGGTCTTGTCTATTCCATAGTTGGTTTTTTGAACGGTACCTTTGCTTATATCAAACTCTGGTTTTATGCATCACCCCACCTCTCCTTCCCCCTTAAGCAGGTATAAGAGTGTTTTCTAAATGTGAGACACTGTTCTCTTTCCTAACTCATTTCAAGCGTAGCCATGTTTACAGGATCTTCATAAGTGATATCTTATGATAAGTTTCTTTTTCTGTGTGACTTATTTCACTTAGAATCATCGTACCTGAATCCACCCATTTTGCTGCTACTGGTCTTATGACATTGATTTCATGGCTGAGGGATATTCCATCGTACGTAAGTACCACAATTTTTTGAACCATGTTTATATTTTCTGGGATACTTAAGGTGTATCCAAGTTGAGGTCCTTGTATGCAGTGCAGCCCTAAATTTTGGGGTGGCTCTGTCTCATTGATTTTCAGTTTTCCCAAGGTATATTCCCTAGACTGGTAGTGCCCTTGGATCTGTAGCTCTGTTCTTTACTTGTTTTAGGGAACAGAATGCACTCCTCCAGAGAGGCAGTTGGCAATTTACATCCCGCCCATCAGCATAACAAGGCTCCCTGTTCTCCAGGGCCTGTCTTGCCTTTCTTGTTCTTACACATTTTGTGGATGTCCCTTTTGACCGGTGGGAAGTGATACTTCTTTGTAGTGCAGATTTGCATTGCCCGCTTGCTTGCTTGGCCAAAAAGGGCGTATGCGTTTTCTCCTGAATATATTCAGGAGAAAACGCATACGCCCTTTTTGGCCAAGTGCATCATTGTCGAAATTGTGCCCCTCTTCCTGTGCTTTAAAGGCGATTCCAACGTACCTCTTGAAATCTGTTTCCTGCTATTCTGCCTCGCTTTCAAGTCCGCCTCGTTGCCTTCCCTCAACAGATTTTTGGACGATAGTTGTCCTTTATTACTCGGCCAGTTTGTGAATTGCTGTGCCCCTGAGCTCCATTTTTCAACTCGTTTTTGGTGAGCTGACCGCAAGTCCAAAATTTTGGTTCAGGACCTATACTGGTTCCCGGTGGGTGGCTGAGAATTTGGTTAATTCTTCTTCCTGCCGGGAAATTACAGTGATATGTGCCCGTCCAAATGCCTAACAGCTACTCTCTCATTGGTTCTCCCTCTTCCCTTTCATCCTCTGCCAAATTGGCAACGTGTGCGAACCAAGAGGTTAAAGGGGCTGTCTCTCCAAGTTGGGAGGTTGATAGTAAAGCAGACGGAAGGTCAAACCGGAGCACCAGGAGAGGGACTATTCGTTGAGTTTTAGAAACCTTTCGTATTCACAGTGTGTCCGTTCCCTAGGTTTCCCGCACATGTTATAGCTGTAGTAATATTCCCTTCAACCTGGAGAGTTCGGACCCATGGAATGGGTGCCATGCATTATTGCTTTAAAGGGTCTGCATTTGCTCACCCAATCTCACCAAGCATCTCAGTCCCAAGTGTCCCTCCTTATGCCACATCCAGCTGTCGTTGTAGATAGGGTCATTCCAGCTTTCATCAGAGACCCTGAAGGTATTGTAAAGAATTTCCCAGTTTTTTTGTTTTGTTTTTGAAATTCCTTTTTATAGTGCGTTTGAGCTGATTCTCGCTGCCATGTTTATGCCAGTCTAGACACACTTGATTCCCTTACGGAGACATATCAATACATAGGTTTTAAGATTCTTACTAGTCAGATATTTTCCTCTGCGGGAAATATGGGGTTTTGAGTCCCTTTCACTGAGGACGGTGTAGGTCTTGTCTATTCCATAGTTGGTTTTTGGAACGGTACCTGTGCTTATATCAAACTCTGGTTTTATGCATCACCCCACCTCTCCTTCCCCCTTAAGCAGGTATAAGAGTGTTTTCTAAATGTGAGACACTGTTCTCTTTCCTAACTCAGTTCAAGTGTAGCCATGTTTACAGGATCTTCATAAGTGATATCTTATGATAAGTTTCTTTTTCTGTGTGACTTATTTCACTTAGAATCATCGTACCTGAATCCACCCATTTTGATGCTACTGGTCTTATGACATTGATTTCATGGCTGAGGGATATTCCATCGTACGTAAGTACCACAATTTTTTGAACCATGTTTATATTTTCTGGGACACTTAAGGTGTATCCAAGTTGAGGTGCTTGTATGCAGTGCAGCCCTAAATTTTGGGGTGGCTCTGTCTTATTGATTTTCAGTTTTCCCAAGGTATATTCCCTAGACTGGTAGTGCCCTTGGCTCTGTAGCTCTGTTCTTTACTTGTTTTAGGGAACAGAATGCACTCCTCCAGAGAGGCAGTTGGCAATTTACATCCCGCCCATCAGCATAACAAGGCTCCCTGTTCTCCAGGGCCTGTCTTGCCTTTCTTGTTCTTACACATTTTGTGGATGTCCCTTTTGACCAGTGGGAAGTGATACTTCTTTGTAGTGCAGATTTGCATTGCCCGCTTGCTTGCTTGGCCAAAAAGGGCGTATGCGTTTTCTCCTGAATATATTCAGGAGAAAACGCATACGCCCTTTTTGGCCAAGTGCATCATTGTCGAAGTTGTGCCCCTCTTCCTGTGCTTTAAAGGCGATTCCAACGTACCGCTTGAAATCTGTTTCCTGCTATTCTGCCTCGCTTTCAAGTCCGCCTCGTTGCCTTCCCTCAACAGATTTTTGGATGATAGTTGTCCTTTATTACTCGGCCAGTTTGTGAATTGCTGTGCCCCTGAGCTCCATTTTTCAACTCGTTTTTGGTGAGCTGACCGCAAGTCCAAAATTTTGGTTCAGGACCTATACTGGTTCCCGGTGGGTGGCTGAGAATTTGGTTAATTCTTCTTCCTGCCGGGAAATTACAGTGATATGTGCCCGTCCAAATGCCTAACAGCTACTCTCTCATTGGTTCTCCCTCTTCCCTTTCATCCTCTGCCAAATTGGCAACCTGTGCGAACCAAGAGGTTAAAGGGGCTGTCTCTCTAAGTTGGGAGGTTGATAGTAAAGCAGACGGAAATTCAAACCGGAGCACCAGGAGAGGGACTATGCGTTGAGTTTTAGAAACCTTTCGTATTCACAGTGTGTCCGTTCCCTAGGTTTCCCGTACATGTTATAGCTGTAGTAATATTCCCTTCAACCTGGAAAGTTAGGACCCATGGAATTGGTGCCATGCATTATTGCTTTAAAGGGTCTGCATTTGCTCACCCAATCTCACCAATCATCTCAGTCCCAAGTGTCCCTCCTTATGCCACATCCAGCTGTCGTTGTAGATAGGGTCATTCCAGCTTTCATCAGAGACCCTGAAGGAATTGTAAAGAATTTCCCAGTTTTTTTGTTTTGTTTTTGAAATTCCTTTTTATAGTGGGTTTGAGCTGATTCTCGCTGCCATGTTTATGCCAGTCTACACACACTTGATTCCCTTACGGAGACATATCAATACATAGGTTTTAAGATTCTTACTAGTCAGATATTTTCCTCTGCGGGAAATATGGGGTTTTGAGTCCCTTTCACTGAGGACGGTGTAGGTCTTGTCTATTCCATAGTTGGTTTTTGGAACGGTACCTGTGCTTATATCAAACTCTGGTTTTATGCATCACCCCACCTCTCCTTCCCCCTTAAGCAGGTATAAGAGTGTTTTCTAAATGTGAGACACTGTTCTCTTTCCTAACTCAGTTCAAGTGTAGCCATGTTTACAGGATCTTCATAAGTGATATCTTATGATAAGTTTCTTTCTCTGTGTGACTTATTTCACTTAGAATCATCGTACCTGAATCCACCCATTTTGCTGCTACTGGTCTTATGACATTGATTTCATGGCTGAGGGATATTCCATCGTACGTAAGTACCACAATTTTTTGAACCATGTTTATATTTTCTGGGATACTTAAGGTGTATCCAAGTTGAGGTGCTTGTATGCAGTGCAGCCCTAAATTTTGGGGTGGCTCTGTCTTATTGATTTTCAGTTTTCCCAAGGTATATTCCCTAGACTGGTAGTGCCCTTGGCTCTGTAGCTCTGTTCTTTACTTGTTTTAGGTAACAGAATGCACTCCTCCAGAGAGGCAGTTGGCAATTTACATCCCGCCCATCAGCATAACAAGGCTCCCTGTTCTCCAGGGCCTGTCTTGCCTTTCTTGTTCTTACACATTTTGTGGATGTCCCTTTTGACCGGTGGGAAGTGATACTTCTTTGTAGTGCAGATTTGCATTGCCCGCTTGCTTGCTTGGCCAAAAAGGGCGTATGCGTTTTCTCCTGAATATATTCAGGAGAAAATGCATACGCCCTTTTTGGCCAAGTGCATCATTGTCGAAGTTGTGCCCCTCTTCCTGTACTTTAAAGGCGATTCCAACGTACCGCTTGAAATCTGTTTCCTGCTATTCTGCCTCGCTTTCAAGTCCGCCTCGTTGCCTTCCCTCAGCAGATTTTTGGATGATAGTTGTCCTTTATTACTCGGCCAGTTTGTGAATTGCTGTGCCCCTGAGCTCCATTTTTCAACTCGTTTTTGGTGAGCTGACCGCAAGTCCAAAATTTTGGTTCAGGACCTATACTGGTTCCCGGTGGGTGGCTGAGAATTTGGTTAATTCTTCTTCCTGCCGGGAAATTACAGTGATATGTGCCCGTCCAAATGCCTAACAGCTACTCTCTCATTGGTTCTCCCTCTTCCCTTTCATCCTCTGCCAAATTGGCAACCTGTGCGAACCAAGAGGTTAAAGGGGCTGTCTCTCCAAGTTGGGAGGTTGATAGTAAAGCAGACGGAAAGTCAAACCGGAGCACCAGGAGAGGGACTATGCGTTGAGTTTTAGAAACCTTTCGTATTCACAGTGTGTCCATTCCCTAGGTTTTCAGTACATGTTATAGCTGTAGTAATATTCCCTTAAACCTGGAGAGTTAGGACCCATGGAATGGGTGCCATGCATTATTGCTTTAAAGGGTCTGCATTTGCTCACCCAATCTCACCAATCGTCTCAGTCCCAAGTGTCCCTCCTTATGCCACATCCAGCTGTCGTTGTAGATAGGGTCATTCCAGCTTTCATCAGAGACCCTGAAGGAATTGTAAAGAATTTCCCAGTTTTTTTGTTTTGTTTTTGAAATTCCTTTTTATAGTGGGTTTGAGCTGATTCTCGCTGCCATGTTTATGCCAGTCTAGACACACTTGATTCCCTTACGGAGACATATCAATACATAGGTTTTAAGATTCTTACTAGTCAGATATTTTCCTCTGCGGGAAATATGGGGTTTTGAGTCCCTTTCACTGAGGACGGTGTAGGTCTTGTCTATTCCATAGTTGGTTTTTGGAACGGTACCTGTGCTTATATCAAACTCTGGTTTTATGCATCACCCCACCTCTCCTTCCCCCTTAAGCAGGTATAAGAGTGTTTTCTAAATGTGAGACACTGTTCTCTTTCCTAACTCAGTTCAAGTGTAGCCATGTTTACAGGATCTTCATAAGTGATATCTTATGATAAGTTTCTTTTTCTGTGTGACTTATTTCACTTAGAATCATCGTACCTGAATCCACCCATTTTGCTGCTACTGGTCTTATGACATTGATTTCATGGCTGAGGGATATTCCATCGTACGTAAGTACCACAATTTTTTGAACCATGTTTATATTTTCTGGGATACTTAAGGTGTATCCAAGTTGAGGTGCTTGTATGCAGTGCAGCCCTAAATTTTGGGGTGGCTCTGTCTTATTGATTTTCAGTTTTCCCAAGGTATATTCCCTAGACTGGTAGTGCCCTTGGCTCTGTAGCTCTGTTGTTTACTTGTTTTAGGGAACACAATGCACTCCTCCATAGAGGCAGTTGGCAATTTACATCCCGCCCATCAGCATAACAAGGCTCCCTGTTCTCCAGGGCCTGTCTTGCCTTTCTGGTTTTTACACATTTTGCGGATGTCCCTTTTGACCGGTGGGAAGTGATACTTCTTTGTAGTGCAGATTTGCATTGCCCGCTTGCTTGCTTGGCCAAAAAGGGCGTATGCGTTTTCTCCTGAATATATTCAAGAGAAAACGCATACACCCTTTTTGGCCAAGTGCATCATTGTCGAAGTTGTCCACTCTTCCTGTGCTTTAAAGGCGATTCCAGCGTACCTCTTGAAATCTGTTTCCTGCTATTCTGACTCGCTTTCATCTCCGCCTCGTTGCCTTCCCTCAACAGATTTTTGGATGATAGTTGTCCTTTATTACTCTTCCAGTTTGTGAATTGCTGTGCCCTGAGCCCCATTTTTCAACTTATTTTTTTTGAGCTGACCGCACGTCCAAAATTTTGGTTCAGGACCTCTACTTGTTCCCCGTGGGAGGCTGAGACTTTGGTTAATTCTTCTTCCTACCGTGAAATTAGAGTGACATATGCCCGTCTAAATGCCTAACAGCTACTCTGTCATTGGTTCTCCCCCTTTCCTTTCATCCTCTGCCAAATTGACAATGTGTGTGTACCAGGAGGTTAAAAGGGGTGTCTCTCCAATTTGGGAGATTGATAGTAAAGCAGTGGGAAAGTAAAACCGGAACACCGGGAGAGGGACTATTCGTTGAGTTTTAGAAACCTTTTGTATTCACAGTGTGTCCATTCTCTAGGTTTCCTGTACATGTTATAGCTGTATTAATATTCCCTTCAACCCGCAGAGTTGGGACCCATGGAATGGGTGCCATGCATTATTGGTTTACAAGGTCTGCATTTGCTCACCCAATCTCACCAATCCTCTAAGTCCCAAGTGTCCAGCCTTATGCCACATCCAGCGGTCGTTGTAGATAGGGTCATTCCAGGTTTCATCAGAGACCCTGAAGGAATTGTAAAGAATTTGCCTGTTTTTTTGTTTTGTTTGTGAAATTCCTTTTGATAGTTCATTTCAGCTGATTCTCGCTGCCATGTTTATGCCAGTCTAGACACTTGATTACCTTACAGAGAAATATCAATACATAGGTTTTAAGATTCTTACTCGTCTGATATATTCTTCTGCGGGAAATATGGGGTTTTGAGTCCCTTTCACTGTGGAAGGTGTAGGTCTTGTCTGTGCCATAGTTGGTTTTTGGAACAGTACCTGTGCTTATATCAAACTCTGGTTTTATGCATCACCCCACCTCTCCTTCCCCCTTAAGCAGGCATAAGAGTGTTTTCCAAATGTGAGACTCTGTTCTCTTTCCTAGCTCAGTTCAAGTGTAGCCATGTTTACAGGATCTTCATAAGTGATATCTTATGATAAGTTGCTTTTTCTGTGTGACTTATTTCACTTAGAATCATCGAACCTCATTCCACTCATTTTGCTGCTACTGGTCTTATGACATTGATTTCATGGCTGAGGGATATTCCATCGTACGTAAGTACCACAATTTTTTGAACCATTTTTATATTTCCTGGGATATTTAAGGTGTACCCATGTTGAGGTTCTTGTAAGCAGTGCAGCCCTAAACGTTGGGGTGGCTCTGTCTTATTGATTTTCAGTTTTCCCAAGGTATATTCCCTAGACTGGAAGTGCCCTTGGCTCTGTAGCTCTGTTGTTTACTTGTTTTAGGGAACACAATTCACTCCACCAGAGAGGCAGTTGGCAATTTACATCCTGCCCATCAGCATAACAATGCTCCCTGTTCTCCAGGGCCTGTCTTGCCTTTCTGGTTTTTACACATTTTGCGGATGTCCCTTTTGACCGGTGGGAAGTGATACTTCTTTGTAGTGCAGATTTGCATTGCCTGCTTGCTTGCATGGCCAAAAAGGTCGTATGCATTTTCTCCTGAAAATATTCAGCAGAAAACGCAAACGCCCTTTTTCGCCAAGTGCATCATTGTCGAAGTTGTGCCCCACTTCTTGTGCTTTAAAGGCGATTCCAACATACCTCTTGAAATCTGTTTCCTGCTATTCTGCCTCGATTTCAACTCCGCCTCGATGCCTTCCCTCGACAGATTTTTGGATGATAGTTGTCCTTTATTACTCTTCCAGTTTGTGAATTGCTGTGCCCTGAGCCCCATTTTTCAACTCATTTTTTGTGAGCTGACCGCAAGTCCAAAATTTTGGTTCAGGACCTCTACTTGTTCCCCGTGGGTGGCTGAGACTTTGGTTAATTCTTCTTCCTCCCGTGAAATTAGAGTGACATGTGCCCGTCTAAATGCCTAACAGCTACTCTGTCATTGGTTCTCCCCCTTTCCTTTCATCCTCTGCCAAATTGGCAACGTGTGTGTACCAGGAGGTTAAAAGTGGTGTGTCTCCAAGTTGGGAGATTGATAGTAAAGCAGTTGGAAAGTCAAACCGGAACACCAGGAGAGGGACTATTCGTTGAGTTTTAGAAACCTTTTGTATTCACAGTGTGTCCATTCTCTAGGTTTCCTGTATATGTTATAGCTGTATTAATATATCCTTCAACCCTCAGAGTTGGGACCCATGGAATGGGTGCCATGCATTATTGGTTTACAAGGTCTGCATTTGCTCACCCCATCTCACCAATCCTCTCAGTCCCAAGTGTCCAGCCTTATGCCACATCCAGCGGTCGATGTAGATAGGGTCATTCCAGGTTTCATCAGAGACCCTGAAGGAATTGTAAAGAATTTCCCTGTTTTCTTTGTTTTGTTTTTGAAATTCCTTTTGATAGTGGGTTTGAGCTGATTCTCGCTGCCATGTTTATGCCAGTCTAGAAACACTTGATTCCCTTACGGAGACATATAAATACATAGGTTTTAAGATTCTTACTAGTCAGATATATTCTTCTGCGGGAAATATGGGGTTTTGAGTCCCTTTCAGTGAGGAACTTGTAGGTCTTCTGTATTCCATAGTTGGTTTTTGGAACAGTACCTGTGCTTATATCAAACTCTGGTTTTATGCATCACCCCACCTCTCCTTCCAACTCTAGCAGGCATAAGTGTGTTTTCTAAATGTGAGACTCTGTTCTCTTTCCTAACTCAGTTCAAGTGTAGCCATGTTTACAGGATCTTCATAAGTGATATCTTATGATAAATTTCTTTTTCTGTGTGTCTTATTTCACTTAGAATCATCATAACAGAATCCACTCATTTTGTTTCTACTGGTCTTATGACATTGATTTCATGCCTGACGGATATTCCATCGTACATAAGTACCACAATTTTTTGACCCATTTTTATATTTCCTGGGATATTTAAGTTGTACCCAAGTTGAGGTTCTTGTAAGCAGTGCAGCCCTAAATTTTGAGGTGGCTGTGTCTTATTGATTTTCAGTTTTCCAAGGTATATTCCCTAGACTGGAAGTGCCCTTGGCTCTGTAGATCTGTTGTTTACTTGTTTTAGGGAACCCAATGCACTCCTCCAGAGAGGCAGTTGGCAATTTACATCCCGCCCATCAGCATAACAAGGCTCCCTGTTCTCCAGGGCCTGTCTTGCCTTTCTGGTTTTTACACATTTTGTGGATGTCCCTTTTTTACCGGTGGGAAGAGATACTTGTTTGTATTGCAGATTTGCATTGTCCGCTTGCTTGCTTGGCCAAAACGGGCATATGAATTCTCTCCTAAATATATTCAGGAGAAAATGCATACGCCCTTTTTGGCCAAGTGCATCATTGTCGAAGTTGTGCCCCTTTTCCTGTGCTTTAAAGGCGATTCCAACGTACCTCTTGAAATCTGTTTCCTGCTATTCTCCCTAGCTTTCAAGTCTACCTCGCTGCCTTCCCTCAACAGATTTTTGGATGATAGTTGTCCTTTATTACTCTGCCAGTTTGTGAATTGTTGTGCCCCTGAGCCCCATTTTGCAACTCGTTTTTTGTGAGCTGAACGCAAGACCAATATTTTGGTTCAGGACGTATATGGGTTCCCGGTGGGTGGCTGAGACTTTGGTTAATTCTTCTTCCTGCCGGGAAATTAGAGTGACATGTGCCCGTCCAAATGCCAAACAGCTACTCTCTCATTGGTTCTCCCTCTTCCCTTTCATCCTCTGCCAAATTGGCAACGTGTGCCAACAAGGGGGTTAAATGTGCTGTCTCTAAATTGGGAGATTGATAGTAAAGCAGTTGCAGTGTCAAACATGAGCACCAGGAGACGGAGTATTAGTTGAGTTTTAGAAACGTTTTTTATTCACAGTGTGTCCATTCTCTAGGTTTCCGGTACATGTTATAGTTGTAGTAATATCCCCTTCAACTTGGAGAGTTGAGACGCATGTAATGTGTGCCATGCATTATTGCTTTGAAGGGTCTGCATTTGCTCACCCAATCTCACCAATCCTCTCAGTGCCACGTGTCCAGCCTTATGTAACATCCAGCTGTCATTGTAGATAGGGTCATTCCAGGTTTCATCAGAGACCCTGAAGGAATTGGAAAGAATTTCCCAGTTTTTTTGTTTTGTTTTTGAAATTCCTTTTTATAGTGGGTTTGAGCTGATTCTCGCTGCCATGTTTATGCCAGTCTAGACACTCTTGATTCCCTTACAGAGACATATCAATACATAGGTTTTAAGATTCTTACTTGTCAGATATATTCTTCTGCGGGAAATATGGGGTTTTGAGTCCCTTTCACTGAGGAAGGTGTAGGTCTTGTCTATTCCATAGTTGGTTTTTGGAACAGTACCTGTGCTTATATCAAACTCTGGTTTTATGCATCACCCCACCTCTCCTTCCCCCTTAAGCAGGCATAAGAGTGTTTTCTAAATGTGAGACTATGTTCTCTTTCCTAGCTCAGTTCAAGTGTAGCCATGTTTACAGGATCTTCATAAGTGATATCTTATGATAAGTTGCTTTTTCTGTGTGACTTATTTCACTTAGAATCATCGAACCTGAATCCACTCATTTTGCTGCTACTGGTCTTATGACATTGATTTCATGGCTGAGGGATATTCCATCGTACGTAAGTACAACAATTTTTTGAACCATTTTTATATTTCCTGGGATATTTAAGGTGTACCCAAGTTGAGGTTCTTGTAAGCAGTGCAGCCCTAAACGTTGGGGTGGCTCTGGCTTATTGATTTTCAGTTTTCCCAAGGTATATTCCCTAGACTGGAAGTGCCCTTGGCTCTGTAGCTCTGTTGTTTACTTGTTTTAGGGAACACAGTTCACTCCACCAGAGAGGCAGTTGGCAATTTACATCCTGCCAATCAGCATAACAATGCTCCCTGTTCTCCAGGGCCTGTCTTGCCTTTCTGGTTTTTACACATTTTGTGGATGTCCCTTTTGACCGGTGGGAAGTGATACTTCTTTGTAGTGCAGATTTGCATTGTCCACTTGCTTGCTTGGCCAAAAAGGGCATATGCGTTATCTCCTAAATATAATCAGGAGAAAACGCATATGCCCTATTTGGCCAAGTGCATCATTGTCGAAGTTGTGCCCCTCTTCCTGTGCTTTAAAGGCGATTCCAACATACCTCTTGAAATCTCTTTCCTGCTATTCTGCCTCGCTTTCAAGCTGCCTCAATGCCTTCCGTCAACAGATTTTTGGATGATAGTTGTCCTTTATTACTGTGCCAGTTTGTGAATTGCTGTGCCCCTGAGCTCCATTTTTCAACTCGTTTTTTTGTGAGATGAACGCAAGACCAATATTTTGGTTCAGTACCTATACTGGTTCCCAGTGGGTGGCTGAGACTTTGGTTAATTATTCTTCCTGCCAGGAAATTAGAGTGACATGTGCCCGTCCAAATGCCAAACAGCTACTCTCTCATTGGTTCTCCCTCTTCCCTTTCATCCTCTGCCTAATTGGCAACGTGTGCGTACCAGGAGGTTAAATGTGCTGTCACTCTACGTTGGGAGATTGATAGTAAAGCAGTTTGAAAGTCAAACGTGAGCACCAGGAGAGGGACTATTAGTTGAGATTTAGAAACCTTTCGTATTCACAGTGTGTCCATTCTCTAGGTTTCCTTTACATGTTATAGCTCTAGTAATATTCCCTTCATCCTGGAGAGTAGGGACCCATGGAATAGGTGCCATGCATTATTGCTTTAAATGGTCTGCATTTGCTCAACCAATCTCACCAATCCCCTCAGTCCCAAGTTTTCAGCATTATGCCACAACCACCTGTAATTGTAGTTAGGGTTATTCCAGGTTTCATCAGAGACCCTGAAGGAATTGGAAAGAATTTCCCTGTTTTTTTTGTTTTGTTTTTGAAATTCCTTTTTATAGTGGGTTTGAGCTGATTCTCGCTGCCATGTTTATGCCAGTCTAGACACACTTGATTCCCTTACAGAGACATATCAATAAATAGGTTTTAAGATTCTTAATAGTCAGATGTATTCTTCTGCTGGAATTATGGGGTTTTGAGTCCCTTTCACTGAGGAAGGTGTAGGTCTTGTCTATTCCATAGTTGGTGTTTGGAATGGTACCTGTGCTTATATTAAACTCTGGTTTTATAGATCACGCCACCTCTCCTTCCCCCTTAAGAAAACATAAGAGTGTTTTCTAAATGTGAGACACTGTTCTCTTTCCTAACTCAGTTCATGTGTAGCCATGTTTACAGGATATTCATAAGTGATATCTTATGATCAGTTTCTTTTTCTGTGTGACTTATTTCACTTAGAATCATCGTACCTGAATCCACTCATTTTGCTGCTACTGGTCTTATGACATTGATTTCATGGCTGAGGGATATTCCATCGTACGTAATTACCACAATTCTTTGAACCATTTTTATATTTCCTGGGATATTTAAGGTGTACCCAAGTTGAGGTTATTGTAAGCAGGGCAGCCCTAAACTTTGGGTTGGCTGTGTCTTATTGATTTTCAGTTTTCCCAAGGTATATTCCCTAGACTGGAAGTGCCCTTGGCTCTGTAGCTCAGTTGTTTACTTGTTTTAGGGAACACAATGCACTCCTCCAGAGAGGCAGTTGGCAATTTACATCCCGCCTATCAGCAAAATAAGTCTTCTTGTTCTCCAGGGCCTGTCTTGCCTTTCTGGTTTTTACACATTTTGTGGATGTCCCTTTTGACCGGTGGGAAGTTATACTTCTTTGTAGTGCAGATTTGCACTGGCGCTTGCTTGCTTGGCCAAAAAGGACGTATGCGTTTTCACCTGAATATATTCAGGAGAAAACGCATACGCCCTTTTTGGCCAAGTGCATCATTGTCGAAGTTGTGCCCCTCTTCCTGTGCTTTAAAGGCGATTCCAACGTACCTCTTGAAATCTGTTTCCTGCTATTATGCCTTGCTTTCAAGTCGGCCTCGTTGCCTTCTCTCAACAGATTTTTGGACGATAGTTGTCCATTATTACTCTGCCAGTTTGTGAATTGCTGTGCCCCTGAGCTCCATTTTTCAAATCGTTTTTTGTGAGCTAAATGCAAGTCCAAAATTTTGGTTCTGGACCTATACTGGTTCCCCGTGGTAGGCTGAAACTTTGGTTAATTCTTCTTACTTCCGGGAAATTAGAGTGACATGTGCCCTTCTAAATGCCTTACAGCTACTCTGTCCTTGGTTCTCCCCCTTTCGTTTCATCCTCTGCCAAATTGGCAACCTGTGCGAACCAGGAGGTTAAAGGGGCTGTCTCTCCAAGTTGGGACATTGATAGTAAACCAGTTGGAAAGTCAAACCGGAGCACCAGGAGAGGGACTATTCGTTGAGTTTTAGAAACATTTCGTATTTACAGTGTGTCCATTCCCTAGGTTTCCCGTACATGTTATAACTGTAGTAATATTCCCTTCAAAGTGGAGAGTTGAGACCCATGGAATGGGTGCCATGCATTATTGGTTTAAATGGTCTGCATTTGCTCACCCAATGTCACTAATCCTCTCAGTCCCAAGTGTCCTGCCTTATGCCACATCCAGCTGTCATTGTAGATAGGGTCATTCCAGGTTTCATCAGAGACCCTGAAGGAATTGTAAAGAATTTCCCTGTTTTTTTGTTTTGTTTTTGAAATTCCTTGGTATAGTGGGTTTGAGCTGATTCTCGCCGCCATGTTTATGCCCGTCTAGGCACACTTGATTCCCTTACAGAGACATATCAATAAATAGGTTTTAAGATTCTTACTAGTCAGATATATTCCTCTGCTGGAAATATGGCTTTTTGAATCCCTTTGGCTGAGGAAGGTGTAGGTCTCGTCTATTCCATAGTTGGTGTTTTTATTGGTACCAGTGCTTATATTAAACTCTGGGTTTATAGATCACGCCACCTCTCCTTCCCCCTTTATCAGGCATAAGAGTTTTTTCTTAATGTGAGACTCTGTTCTCTTTCCTAACTCAGTTCAAGTGTAGCCATGTTTACAGGATCTTCATAAGTGATATCTTATGATAAGTTTCTTTTTCTGTGTGATGCATTTCACTTAGAGTCATCATACCAGAATCCACTCATTTTGCTGCTACTGGTCTTATGACATTGATTTCATGGCTGAGGGATATTCCTTCGTACGTAAGTACAACAGTTTTTTGAACCATTTTTATATTTCCTGGGATATTTAAGGTGTACCCAAGTTGAGGTTTTTGTAAGCAGTGCAGCCCTAAACTTTGGGGTGGCTCTGTCTTATTCATTTTCAGTTTTCCCAAGGTATATTCCCTAGACTGGAAGTGCCCTTGGCTCTGTAGCTCTGTTGTTTAATTGTTTTAGGGAACACAATGCACTCCTCCAGAGAGGCAGTTGGCAATTTACATCCCGCCAATCAGCATAACAATGCTCCCTTTTCTCCATGGCATGTCTTGCCTTTCTGGTTTTTACACATGTTGTGGATGTCCCTTTTAACCGGTGGGAATTGATACTTCCTTGTAGTGCAGATTTGCATTGCCTGCTTTGTTGCTTGGCCAAAAAGGGCGTATGCGTTTTCTCCTGAATATATTCAGGAGAAAACGTATACGCCCTTTTTGGCCAAGTGCATCATTGTCGAAGTTGTGCCCCACTTCTGGTGCTTTAGAGGTGATTCCAACATACCTCTTGAAATCTGTTTCCTGCTATTCTGCCTTGCTTTCAACTCCGCCTCATTGCCTTCCCTCAACAGATTTTTGGTCGATAGTTGTCCATTATTATTCTGCCAGTTTGTGAATTACTGTGGCCCTGAGCTCTATTTTTCAACTCGTTTTTTGTGAGCTGACCGCAAGTCCAAAATTTTGTTTCAGGACTTATACTGGTTCCAAGTGGGTGGCGGAGACCTTGGTTAATTCTTCTTCCTGCCGGGCAATTAGAGTGACATGTGCCCGTCTAAATGCCTAACAGCTACTCTCTCATTGGTTCTCCCCCTTTCCTTTCATCCTCTGCCAAATTGGCAACCTGTTCGAACCAGGAGGTTAAAGGTGTTGTCTCTCCAATTTGGGAGATTGATAGAAAAGTTGTTGGAAAGTCAAACCTGAGCACCAGGATAGGGACTATTCGTTGAGTTTTAGAAACCTTTCGTATTCCCAGTGTGTCCATTATCTAGGTTTCCCGTATGTGTTAGAACGGAAGTAATATTCCCTTCAACCTGTAGAGTGGGGACCCATGGAATGGGTGCCATGCGTTATTGCTTTAAAGAGTCTGCATTTGCTCACCCAATGTCACCAATTCTCTCATTCCCAAGTGTCCAGCCTTATGCCATATCCAGCTGTCATTGTAGATAGGGTCATTCCAGCGTTCATCAGAGACCCTGAAGGAATTGTAAAGAATTTCCATGTTTTTTTGTTTTGTTTTTTAAATTCCTTTTTATAGTGAGTTTAGGCTGATTCTCGCTGCCATGTTTATGCCAGTCTAGAAACACTTGATTCCCTTATGGTGCCATATCAATACATAGGTTTTAAGATTCTACTATTCACATATATTCCTCTGCGGGAAATATGGGGTTTTGAGTCCCTTTCACTGAGGAAGGTGTATGTCTTCTGTATTCCATAGTTGGTTTTTGGAACAGTACCTGTGCTTATATCAAACTCTGGTTTTATGCATCACCCCACCTCTCATTCCCCCTTAAGAAGGAATAAGAGTGTTTTCTAAATGTGAGACTCTGTTCTCTTTCCTATCTAAGTTCAGGTGTAGCCATGTTGACATGATCATCATAAGTGATATCTTATTATAAGTTTCTGTTTCTGTGTGACTTTGTTCACTTAGAATCATCGTACCTGAATCCACTCATTTTTCTGCTACTGGTCTTATGACATTGATTTCATGGCTGAGGGATATTCCATCGTACGTATGTACCACAAATTTTTGAACCATTTTTATATTTCCTGGGATATTTAAGGTGTACCCAAGTTGAGGTTCTTGTAGGCAGTGCCGCCCTAAATTTTGGGGTGGCTCTGTATTATTGTTTTTCAGTTTTCCCAAGGTATATTCCCTAGACTGGAAGTGCCCTTGGCTCTGTAGCTCTGTTCTTTACTTGTTTTAGGGAACACAATACACTCCTCCAGGGAGACAGTTGGCAATTTACATCCCGCCCATCAGCATAACAAGGCTCCCTGTTCTCCAGGGCCTCTCTTGCCTTTCTGGTTTTTACATATTTTGTGGATGTCCCTTTTGACCGGTGGGAAGTGATACTTCTTTGTAGTGCCAATTTGCATTGCCTTCTTGCTTGCTTGGCCAAAAAAGGCGTATGCATTTTCTCCTGAATATCTTCAGGAGAAAACGAATACACCCTTTTTGGCCAAGTGCATCATTGTCGAAGTTGTGCCCCTCTTCGTGTGCTTTAAAGGCGATTCCAATGTACCTCTTGAAATCTGTTTCCTGCTATTCTGCCTCGATTTGAAGCCCACCTCGTTGCCTTCCCTCAACAGATTTTTAGACGATAGTTTTCCTTTATTATTCTGTCAGTTTGTGAATTGCTGTGCCCCTGAGCTCCATTTTTCAACTCGTTTTTTGTGAACTGACCGCAAGTCCAAAATTTTGGTGCAGGACCTATACTGGTTCCCGGTGCGTGGCTGAGACTTTGGTTAATTCTTCTTCCTGCCGGGAAATTACATTGACATGTGCCCGTCCAAATGCCTAACAGCTACTCTCTCATTGGTTCTCCCTCATGCCTTTCATCCTCTGCCAATTTGGCAACGTGTGTGAACCAGGATGTTAAAGGGGCTGTCTCTCCAAGTTGGGAGATTGATAGTAAAGCAGTTGGAAAGTCAAACCGGAGCACCAGGAGAGGGACTATTCGTTGAGTTTTAGAAACCTTTCGTATTCACAGTGTGTCCATTCTCTAGATTTCCTGTATATGTTATTGCTGTAGTAATATTCTCTTCAACCTGCAGAGTTGGGACCCATGGAATGGTTGCCATGCATTATTGCTTTAAAGGGTCTGCATTTGCTCACCCAATCTCACCAATCCTCTCAGTCCCACGTGTCCAACCTTATGCCACATCCACCTGTCGTTGTACATAGGGTCATTCCAGGTTTCATCAGAGACCCTGAAGGAATTGTAAAGAATTTCCCAGTTTTTTTGTTTTGTTTTTGAAATTCATTTTTATAGTGGGTTTGAGCTGATTCTCGCTGCCATGTTTATGCCAGTCTAGACACACTTGATTCCCTTACGGAGACATATCAATACATAGGTTTTAAGATTCTTACTAGTCAGATGTATTCCTCTGCGGGAAATATGGGGTTTTGAGTCCCTTTCACTGAGGAAGGTGTAGGTTTTGTCTATTCCATAGTTGGTTTTTGGGACGGTATCTGTGCTTATATCAAACTCTGGTTTTATGCTTCCCCCCCACCTCTCCTTCACCCTTAAGCAGGCATAAGTGTGTTTTCCAAATGTGAGACTCTGTTCTCTTTCCTAGCTCAGTTCAAGTGTAGCCATGTTTACAGGATCTTCATAAGTGATATCTTATGATAAGTTGCTTTTTCTGTGTGACTTATTTCACTTAGAATCATCGAACCTCATTCCACTCATTTTGCTGCTACTGGTCTTATGACATTGATTTCATGGCTGAGGGATATTCCATCGTACGTAAGTACCACAATTTTTTGAACCATTTTTATATTTCCTGGGATATTTAAGGTGTACCCATGTTGAGGTTCTTGTAAGCAGTGCAGCCCTAAACGTTGGGGTGGCTCTGTCTTATTGATTTTCAGTTTTCCCAAGGTATATTCCCTAGACTGGAAGTGCCCTTGGCTCTGTAGCTCTGTTGTTTACTTGTTTTAGGGAACACAATTCACTCCACCAGAGAGGCAGTTGGCAATTTACATCCTGCCCATCAGCATAACAATGCTCCCTGTTCTCCAGGGCCTGTCTTGCCTTTCTGGTTTTTACACATTTTGCGGATGTCCCTTTTGACCGGTGGGAAGTGATACTTCTTTGTAGTGCAGATTTGCATTGCCTGCTTGCTTGCATGGCCAAAAAGGTCGTATGCATTTTCTCCTGAAAATATTCAGCAGAAAACGCAAACGCCCTTTTTCGCCAAGTGCATCATTGTCGAAGTTGTGCCCCACTTCTTGTGCTTTAAAGGCGATTCCAACATACCTCTTGAAATCTGTTTCCTGCTATTCTGCCTCGATTTCAACTCCGCCTCGATGCCTTCCCTCAACAGATTTTTGGATGATAGTTGTCCTTTATTACTCTTCCAGTTTGTGAATTGCTGTGCCCTGAGCCCCATTTTTCAACTCATTTTTTGTGAGCTGACCGCAAGTCCAAAATTTTGGTTCAGGACCTCTACTTGTTCCCCGTGGGTGGCTGAGACTTTGGTTAATTCTTCTTCCTCCCGTGAAATTAGAGTGACATGTGCCCGTCTAAATGCCTAACAGCTACTCTGTCATTGGTTCTCCCCCTTTCCTTTCATCCTCTGCCAAATTGGCAACGTGTGTGTACCAGGAGGTTAAAAGTGGTGTGTCTCCAAGTTGGGAGATTGATAGTAAAGCAGTTGGAAAGTCAAACCGGAACACCAGGAGAGGGACTATTCGTTGAGTTTTAGAAACCTTTTGTATTCACAGTGTGTCCATTCTCTAGGTTTCCTGTATATGTTATAGCTGTATTAATATATCCTTCAACCCTCAGAGTTGGGACCCATGGAATGGGTGCCATGCATTATTGGTTTACAAGGTCTGCATTTGCTCACCCCATCTCACCAATCCTCTCAGTCCCAAGTGTCCAGCCTTATGCCACATCCAGCGGTCGATGTAGATAGGGTCATTCCAGGTTTCATCAGAGACCCTGAAGGAATTGTAAAGAATTTCCCTGTTTTCTTTGTTTTGTTTTTGAAATTCCTTTTGATAGTGGGTTTGAGCTGATTCTCGCTGCCATGTTTATGCCAGTCTAGAAACACTTGATTCCCTTACGGAGACATATAAATACATAGGTTTTAAGATTCTTACTAGTCAGATATATTCTTCTGCGGGAAATATGGGGTTTTGAGTCCCTTTCAGTGAGGAACTTGTAGGTCTTCTGTATTCCATAGTTGGTTTTTGGAACAGTACCTGTGCTTATATCAAACTCTGGTTTTATGCATCACCCCACCTCTCCTTCCAACTCTAGCAGGCATAAGTGTGTTTTCTAAATGTGAGACTCTGTTCTCTTTCCTAACTCAGTTCAAGTGTAGCCATGTTTACAGGATCTTCATAAGTGATATCTTATGATAAATTTCTTTTTCTGTGTGTCTTATTTCACTTAGAATCATCATAACAGAATCCACTCATTTTGTTTCTACTGGTCTTATGACATTGATTTCATGCCTGACGGATATTCCATCGTACATAAGTACCACAATTTTTTGACCCATTTTTATATTTCCTGGGATATTTAAGTTGTACCCAAGTTGAGGTTCTTGTAAGCAGTGCAGCCCTAAATTTTGAGGTGGCTGTGTCTTATTGATTTTCAGTTTTCCAAGGTATATTCCCTAGACTGGAAGTGCCCTTGGCTCTGTAGATCTGTTGTTTACTTGTTTTAGGGAACCCAATGCACTCCTCCAGAGAGGCAGTTGGCAATTTACATCCCGCCCATCAGCATAACAAGGCTCCCTGTTCTCCAGGGCCTGTCTTGCCTTTCTGGTTTTTACACATTTTGTGGATGTCCCTTTTTTACCGGTGGGAAGAGATACTTGTTTGTATTGCAGATTTGCATTGTCCGCTTGCTTGTTTGGCCAAAACGGGCATATGAATTCTCTCCTAAATATATTCAGGAGAAAATGCATACGCCCTTTTTGGCCAAGTGCATCATTGTCGAAGTTGTGCCCCTTTTCCTGTGCTTTAAAGGCGATTCCAACGTACCTCTTGAAATCTGTTTCCTGCTATTCTCCCTAGATTTCAAGTCTACCTCGCTGCCTTCCCTCAACAGATTTTTGGATGATAGTTGTCCTTTATTACTCTGCCAGTTTGTGAATTGTTGTGCCCCTGAGCCCCATTTTGCAACTCGTTTTTTGTGAGCTGAACGCAAGACCAATATTTTGGTTCAGGACGTATATGGGTTCCTGGTGGGTGGCTGAGACTTTGGTTAATTCTTCTTCCTGCCGGGAAATTAGAGTGACATGTGCCCGTCCAAATGCCAAACAGCTACTCTCTCATTGGTTCTCCCTCTTCCCTTTCATCCTCTGCCAAATTGGCAACGTGTGCCAACAAGGGGGTTAAATGTGCTGTCTCTAAATTGGGAGATTGATAGTAAAGCAGTTGCAGTGTCAAACATGAGCACCAGGAGACGGAGTATTAGTTGAGTTTTAGAAACGTTTTTTATTCACAGTGTGTCCATTCTCTAGGTTTCCGGTACATGTTATAGTTGTAGTAATATCCGCTTCAACTTGGAGAGTTGAGACGCATGTAATGTGTGCCATGCATTATTGCTTTGAAGGGTCTGCATTTGCTCACCCAATCTCACCAATCCTCTCAGAGCCACGTGTCCAGCCTTATGTAACATCCAGCTGTCATTGTAGATAGGGTCATTCCAGGTTTCATCAGAGACCCTGAAGGAATTGGAAAGAATTTCCCAGTTTTTTTGTTTTGTTTTTGAAATTCCTTTTTATAGTGGGTTTGAGCTGATTCTCGCTGCCATGTTTATGCCAGTCTAGACACTCTTGATTCCCTTACAGAGACATATCAATACATAGGTTTTAAGATTCTTACTTGTCAGATATATTCTTCTGCGGGAAATATGGGGTTTTGAGTCCCTTTCACTGAGGAAGGTGTAGGTCTTGTCTATTCCATAGTTGGTTTTTGGAACGGTACCTGTGCTTATATCAAACTCTGGTTTTATGCATCACCCCACCTCTCCTTCCCCATTAAGCAGGCATAAGAGTGTTTTCTAAATGTGAGACTATGTTCTCTTTCCTAACTCAGTTCAAGTGTAGCCATGTTTACAGGATCTTCATAAGTGATATCTTATGATAAGTTGCTTTTTCTGTGTGACTTATTTCACTTAGAATCATCGAACCTGAATCCACTCATTTTGCTGCTACTGGTCTTATGACATTGATTTCATGGCTGAGGGATATTCCATCGTACGTAAGTACAACAATTTTTTGAACCATTTTTATATTTCCTGGGATATTTAAGGTGTACCCAAGTTGAGGTTCTTGTAAGCAGTGCAGCCCTAAACGTTGGGGTGGCTCTGGCTTATTGATTTTCAGTTTTCCCAAGGTATATTCCCTAGACTGGAAGTGCCCTTGGCTCTGTAGCTCTGTTGTTTACTTGTTTTAGGGAACACAGTTCACTCCTCCAGAGAGGCAGTTGGCAATTTACATCCTGCCAATCAGCATAACAATGCTCCCTGTTCTCCAGGGCCTGTCTTGCCTTTCTGGTTTTTACACATTTTGTGGATGTCCCTTTTGACCGGTGGGAAGTGATACTTCTTTGTAGTGCAGATTTGCATTGTCCACTTGCTTGCTTGGCCAAAAAGGGCATATGCGTTATCTCCTAAATATAATCAGGAGAAAACGCATATGCCCTATTTGGCCAAGTGCATCATTGTCGAAGTTGTGCCCCTCTTCCTGTGCTTTAAAGGCGATTCCAACATACCTCTTGAAATCTCTTTCCTGCTATTCTGCCTCGCTTTCAAGCTGCCTCAATGCCTTCCGTCAACAGATTTTTGGATGATAGTTGTCCTTTATTACTGTGCCAGTTTGTGAATTGCTGTGCCCCTGAGCTCCATTTTTCAACTCGTTTTTTTGTGAGATGAACGCAAGACCAATATTTTGGTTCAGTACCTATACTGGTTCCCAGTGGGTGGCTGAGACTTTGGTTAATTCTTCCTCCTGCCAGGAAATTAGAGTGACATGTGCCCGTCCAAATGCCAAACAGCTACTCTCTCATTGGTTCTCCCTCTTCCCTTTCATCCTCTGCCTAATTGGCAACGTGTGCGTACCAGGAGGTTAAATGTGCTGTCACTCTACGTTGGGAGATTGATAGTAAAGCAGTTTGAAAGTCAAACGTGAGCACCAGGAGAGGGACTATCAGTTGAGATTTAGAAACCTTTCGTATTCACAGTGTGTCCATTCTCTAGGTTTCCTTTACATGTTATAGCTCTAGTAATATTCCCTTCATCCTGGAGAGTAGGGACCCATGGAATAGGTGCCATGCATTATTGCTTTAAATGGTCTGCATTTGCTCAACCAATCTCACCAATCCCCTCAGTCCCAAGTTTTCAGCATTATGCCACAACCACCTGTAATTGTAGTTAGGGTTATTCCAGGTTTCATCAGAGACCCTGAAGGAATTGGAAAGAATTTCCCTGTTTTTTTTGTTTTGTTTTTGAAATTCCTTTTTATAGTGGGTTTGAGCTGATTCTCGCTGCCATGTTTATGCCAGTCTAGACACACTTGATTCCCTTACAGAGACATATCAATAAATAGGTTTTAAGATTCTTAATAGTCAGATGTATTCTTCTGCTGGAATTATGGGGTTTTGAGTCCCTTTCACTGAGGAAGGTGTAGGTCTTGTCTATTCCATAGTTGGTGTTTGGAATGGTACCTGTGCTTATATTAAACTCTGGTTTTATAGATCACGCCACCTCTCCTTCCCCCTTAAGAAAACATAAGAGTGTTTTCTAAATGTGAGACACTGTTCTCTTTCCTAACTCAGTTCATGTGTAGCCATGTTTACAGGATATTCATAAGTGATATCTTATGATCAGTTTCTTTTTCTGTGTGACTTATTTCACTTAGAATCATCGTACCTGAATCCACTCATTTTGCTGCTACTGGTCTTATGACATTGATTTCATGGCTGAGGGATATTCCATCGTACGTAATTACCACAATTCTTTGAACCATTTTTATATTTCCTGGGATATTTAAGGTGTACCCAAGTTGAGGTTATTGTAAGCAGGGCAGCCCTAAACTTTGGGTTGGCTGTGTCTTATTGATTTTCAGTTTTCCCAAGGTATATTCCCTAGACTGGAAGTGCCCTTGGCTCTGTAGCTCAGTTGTTTACTTGTTTTAGGGAACACAATGCACTCCTCCAGAGAGGCAGTTGGCAATTTACATCCCGCCTATCAGCAAAATAAGTCTTCTTGTTCTCCAGGGCCTGTCTTGCCTTTCTGGTTTTTACACATTTTGTGGATGTCCCTTTTGACCGGTGGGAAGTTATACTTCTTTGTAGTGCAGATTTGCACTGGCGCTTGCTTGCTTGGCCAAAAAGGACGTATGCGTTTTCACCTGAATATATTCAGGAGAAAACGCATACGCCCTTTTTGGCCAAGTGCATCATTGTCGAAGTTGTGCCCCTCTTCCTGTGCTTTAAAGGCGATTCCAACGTACCTCTTGAAATCTGTTTCCTGCTATTATGCCTTGCTTTCAAGTCGGCCTCGTTGCCTTCTCTCAACAGATTTTTGGACGATAGTTGTCCATTATTACTCTGCCAGTTTGTGAATTGCTGTGCCCCTGAGCTCCATTTTTCAAATCGTTTTTTGTGAGCTAAATGCAAGTCCAAAATTTTGGTTCTGGACCTATACTGGTTCCCCGTGGTAGGCTGAAACTTTGGTTAATTCTTCTTACTTCCGGGAAATTAGAGTGACATGTGCCCTTCTAAATGCCTTACAGCTACTCTGTCCTTGGTTCTCCCCCTTTCGTTTCATCCTCTGCCAAATTGGCAACCTGTGCGAACCAGGAGGTTAAAGGGGCTGTCTCTCCAAGTTGGGACATTGATAGTAAACCAGTTGGAAAGTCAAACCGGAGCACCAGGAGAGGGACTATTCGTTGAGTTTTAGAAACATTTCGTATTTACAGTGTGTCCATTCCCTAGGTTTCCCGTACATGTTATAACTGTAGTAATATTCCCTTCAAAGTGGAGAGTTGAGACCCATGGAATGGGTGCCATGCATTATTGGTTTAAATGGTCTGCATTTGCTCACCCAATGTCACTAATCCTCTCAGTCCCAAGTGTCCTGCCTTATGCCACATCCAGCTGTCATTGTAGATAGGGTCATTCCAGGTTTCATCAGAGACCCTGAAGGAATTGTAAAGAATTTCCCTGTTTTTTTGTTTTGTTTTTGAAATTCCTTGGTATAGTGGGTTTGAGCTGATTCTCGCCGCCATGTTTATGCCCGTCTAGGCACACTTGATTCCCTTACAGAGACATATCAATAAATAGGTTTTAAGATTCTTACTAGTCAGATATATTCCTCTGCTGGAAATATGGCTTTTTGAATCCCTTTGGCTGAGGAAGGTGTAGGTCTCGTCTATTCCATAGTTGGTGTTTTTATTGGTACCAGTGCTTATATTAAACTCTGGGTTTATAGATCACGCCACCTCTCCTTCCCCCTTTATCAGGCATAAGAGTTTTTTCTTAATGTGAGACTCTGTTCTCTTTCCTAACTCAGTTCAAGTGTAGCCATGTTTACAGGATCTTCATAAGTGATATCTTATGATAAGTTTCTTTTTCTGTGTGATGCATTTCACTTAGAGTCATCATACCAGAATCCACTCATTTTGCTGCTACTGGTCTTATGACATTGATTTCATGGCTGAGGGATATTCCTTCGTATGTAAGTACAACAGTTTTTTGAACCATTTTTATATTTCCTGGGATATTTAAGGTGTACCCAAGTTGAGGTTTTTGTAAGCAGTGCAGCCCTAAACTTTGGGGTGGCTCTGTCTTATTCATTTTCAGTTTTCCCAAGGTATATTCCCTAGACTGGAAGTGCCCTTGGCTCTGTAGCTCTGTTGTTTAATTGTTTTAGGGAACACAATGCACTCCTCCAGAGAGGCAGTTGGCAATTTACATCCCGCCAATCAGCATAACAAGGCTCCCTTTTCTCCATGGCATGTCTTGCCTTTCTGGTTTTTACACATGTTGTGGATGTCCCTTTTAACCGGTGGGAATTGATACTTCCTTGTAGTGCAGATTTGCATTGCCTGCTTTGTTGCCTGGCCAAAAAGGGCGTATGCGTTTTCTCCTGAATATATTCAGGAGAAAACGTATACGCCCTTTTTGGCCAAGTGCATCATTGTCGAAGTTGTGCCCCACTTCTGGTGCTTTAGAGGTGATTCCAACATACCTCTTGAAATCTGTTTCCTGCTATTCTGCCTTGCTTTCAACTCCGCCTCATTGCCTTCCCTCAACAGATTTTTGGTCGATAGTTGTCCATTATTATTCTGCCAGTTTGTGAATTACTGTGGCCCTGAGCTCTATTTTTCAACTCGTTTTTTGTGAGCTGACCGCAAGTCCAAAATTTTGTTTCAGGACTTATACTGGTTCCAAGTGGGTGGCGGAGACCTTGGTTAATTCTTCTTCCTGCCGGGCAATTAGAGTGACATGTGCCCGTCTAAATGCCTAACAGCTACTCTCTCATTGGTTCTCCCCCTTTCCTTTCATCCTCTGCCAAATTGGCAACCTGTTCGAACCAGGAGGTTAAAGGTGTTGTCTCTCCAATTTGGGAGATTGATAGAAAAGTTGTTGGAAAGTCAAACCTGAGCACCAGGATAGGGACTATTCGTTGAGTTTTAGAAACCTTTCGTATTCCCAGTGTTTCCATTATCTAGGTTTCCCGTATATGTTAGAACGGAAGTAATATTCCCTTCAACCTGTAGAGTGGGGACCCATGGAATGGGTGCCATGCGTTATTGCTTTAAAGAGTCTGCATTTGCTCACCCAATGTCACCAATTCTCTCATTCCCAAGTGTCCAGCCTTATGCCATATCCAGCTGTCATTGTAGATAGGGTCATTCCAGCGTTCATCAGAGACCCTGAAGGAATTGTAAGAATTTCCATGTTTTTTTTGTTTTGTTTTTTAAATTCCTTTTTATAGTGAGTTTAGGCTGATTCTCGCTGCCATGTTTATGCCAGTCTAGAAACACTTGATTCCCTTATGGTGCCATATCAATACATAGGTTTTAAAATTCTACTATTCACATATATTCCTCTGTGGTTAATATGGGGTTTTGAGTCCCTTTCACTGAGGAAGGTGTATGTCTTCTGTATTCCATAGTTGGTTTTTGGAACAGTACCTGTGCTTATATCAAACTCTGGTTTTATGCATCACCCTACCTCTCATTCCCCCTTAAGAAGGAATAAGAGTGTTTTCTAAATGTGAGACTCTGTTCTCTTTCCTATCTAAGTTCAGGTGTAGCCATGTTGACATGATCATCATAAGTGATATCTTATGATAAGTTTCTGTTTCTGTGTGACTTTGTTCACTTAGAATCATCGTACCTGAATCCACTCATTTTTCTGCTACTGGTCTTATGACATTGATTTCATGGCTGAGGGATATTCCATCGTACGTATGTACCACAAATTTTTGAACCATTTTTATATTTCCTGGGATATTTAAGGTGTACCCAAGTTGAGGTTCTTGTAGGCAGTGCCGCCCTAAATTTTGGGGTGGCTCTGTATTATTGTTTTTCAGTTTTCCCAAGGTATATTCCCTAGACTGGAAGTGCCCTTGGCTCTGTAGCTCTGTTCTTTACTTGTTTTAGGGAACACAATACACTCCTCCAGGGAGACAGTTGGCAATTTACATCCCGCCCATCAGCATAACAAGGCTCCCTGTTCTCCAGGGCCTCTCTTGCCTTTCTGGTTTTTACATATTTTGTGGATGTCCCTTTTGACCGGTGGGAAGTGATACTTCTTTGTAGTGCCAATTTGCATTGCCTTCTTGCTTGCTTGGCCAAAAAAGGCGTATGCGTTTTCTCCTGAATATCTTCAGGAGAAAACGAATACACCCTTTTTGGCCAAGTGCATCATTGTCGAAGTTGTGCCCCTCTTCGTGTGCTTTAAAGGCGATTCCAATGTACCTCTTGAAATCTGTTTCCTGCTATTCTGCCTCGATTTGAAGCCCACCTCGTTGCCTTCCCTCAACAGATTTTTAGACGATAGTTTTCCTTTATTATTCTGTCAGTTTGTGAATTGCTGTGCCCCTGAGCTCCATTTTTCAACTCGTTTTTTGTGAACTGACCGCAAGTCCAAAATTTTGGTGCAGGACCTATACTGGTTCCCGGTGCGTGGCGGAGACTTTGGTTAATTCTTCTTCCTGCCGGGAAATTACATTGACATGTGCCCGTCCAAATGCCTAACAGCTACTCTCTCATTGGTTCTCCCTCATGCCTTTCATCCTCTGCCAATTTGGCAACGTGTGTGAACCAGGATGTTAAAGGGGCTGTCTCTCCAAGTTGGGAGATTGATAGTAAAGCAGTTGGAAAGTCAAACCGGAGCACCAGGAGAGGGACTATTCGTTGAGTTTTAGAAACCTTTCGTATTCACAGTGTGTCCATTCTCTAGATTTCCTGTATATGTTATTGCTGTAGTAATATTCTCTTCAACC
This sequence comes from Hyperoodon ampullatus, assembly GCF_949752795.1. Classification (NCBI taxonomy): domain Eukaryota; kingdom Metazoa; phylum Chordata; class Mammalia; order Artiodactyla; family Ziphiidae; genus Hyperoodon; species Hyperoodon ampullatus. The sequence goes on along the minus strand of NW_027640625.1, from coordinate 1,944,640 downwards.
TGCAGAGTTGGGACCCATGGAATGGTTGCCATGCATTATTGCTTTAAAGGGTCTGCATTTGCTCACCCAATCTCACCAATCCTCTCAGTCCCACGTGTCCAACCTTATGCCATATCCAGCTGTCATTGTAGATACGGTCATTCAGGGTTTCATCAGCGACCCTGAAGGAATTGTAAAGAATTTCCCAGTTTTTTTGTTTTGTTTTTGAAATTCATTTTTATAGTGGGTTTGAGCTGATTCTCGCTGCCATGTTTATGCCAGTCTAGACACACTTGATTCCCTTACGGAGACATATCAATACATAGGTTTTAAGATTCTTACTAGTCAGATGTATTCCTCTGCGGGAAATATGGGGTTTTGAGTCCCTTTCACTGAGGAAGGTGTAGGTTTTGTCTATTCCATAGTTGGTTTTTGGGACGGTACCTGTGCTTATATCAAACTCTGGTTTTATGCATCCCCCCCACCTCTCCTTCACCCTTAAGCAGGCATAAGTGTGTTTTCTAAATGTGAGACTCTGTTCTCTTTCCTAACTCAGTTCATGTGTAGCCATGTTTACAGGATCTTCATAAGTGATATCTTATGATAAGTTTCTTTTCCTGTGTGACTTATTTCACTTAGAATCATCGAACCTGAATCCACTCATTTTGCTTCTACTGGCCTTATGACATTGATTTCATGGCTGAGGGATATTCCATCATAGGTAAGTACCACAATTTCTTTACCATTTTTGTCTTTCCTTGGATATTTAAGGTGTCCCGGATTCGAGGTTCTTGTAAGCAGTGCTGCCCTAAATTTTGCGGTGGCTGTGTCTTATTGATATTCAGTTTTCCCAAGGTATATTCCCATGACTGGAAGTGACTTAGGTTGTGAAGCTCTGTTGTTTACTTCTTTTAGAGAACACAATGCACTCCTCCAGGGTGGCTGTTGGCAATTTACATCCCACCCATGAGCATAACAAGGCTTACTGTTCTCCAGAGCCTGTCTTGCCTTTCTGGTTTTTACACATTTTGCAGATGACCCTTTTGACCGGTGGGAAGTGATACTTATTTGTAGTGCAGATTTGCATTGTGCAGTTGCTTGGTTGGTCAAAATCGGCTTATGCGTTTTCTCCTGAATATATTCAGGTGAAAACGCATACGCCCTTTATGGACAATTCCATAATTGTCGAAGTTGTGATGCTTTTCCTGTGTTTAAAGGCAATTCCAATATACTTCTTGAAATCTGTTTCGTGCAATTCTGCATCATTTTAAAGTCTGCCTCGTGGCTTTCCCTCAACAGATTTTTGGAAGAGAGTAGTCCTTTATAACTCTGCAAGTTAGTGAAATGCTGTGCCGCTGTGCTCCGGTTCTCAACTCGCGTTTTTGTGAGCTGACCGCAAATCCATAGTTTTGCTTCAGGACCTGTACAGGTTCCGGGGGGCGGGGGGCAGGCTGAGAGTTTGGTTAATTCTTCTTCGTGATGGGAAATTAGAGTGACATGTGGCCGTCCAAATGCCTACAGCTACTCTCTCATTGGTTCTCCCTCTTCCCTTATATCCTCTGAACAATGTGCCAACTGTGCGAAACAGGAGGTTATAGGGGTTGACTCTCCAAGTTGGGAGATTGATATTAAAGCAGTAGGAATGTCAAGTTGGAGCACAAGGAGAGAAAAAAAATTAGTAGAGTTTTAGAAACCTTTCTCCATCAGAGGGTGTCCATTCTCTAGTTTTCCCATACATGTTATAACTGTAGTGATATTCCCTTCTACCTGGAGAGTTGGGAACCATGGAATGATGGGCAGGAATTATTGCTTTAGAGGGTCTGCCTTTTCTCACCCAATCTCACCAATCGTCTCAGTCCCAAGTGACCAGCCTTATGCCACATCCAGCTGTCGTTGTAGACAGGGTCATTCCAAGTTTCATCAGAACCCCTGAAGGTATTGTGTAAGAATTAAACTGTTTTTTGTTTTGTTTTGAAATTCATTTTTATAGTGGGTTTGAGCTGCTTCTCACTGCCGTGTTTATGTCGTGCTAGACACACTTGGTTCCTTTACGGAGACATATCAATACATAGGTTTTAAGATTCTTACTAGTCAGATATATTTCTCTGCCGGGAATTAGGGTGTTGAGTCCCGTTCACTGAGGAAGGAGTAGGGCTTGTCTCTTCTGTATTTGGATTATGGAATGTTACCTGTGCTAATATCAAACTCTGGTTTTGTGTGTCTCCCCACCTCTCCTTTCCCCTTAAGCAAGCATAAGTGTGTTTTCTATATCTGAGACACTGTTCTCTTTCCTAATTCAGTTCATATGTAGCCATGTTTACATTCCCTTCATAAGTGATATCTTATGTCAGAATGCACTATGGCCCTTGTCATAATAATGCTCCATGACACCTGTCATCACAATGCTCTATGCCCTGCTCATCACAATGCTCCATGTTCCTTGTCATCACGATTCTCCACGTCCTTGTCATCACAATGCTACATGACACTTCTCATCACAATGTTACATGTTCTTGTCATCACAATTCTCCATGCACTTGTCATTGCAATGTTCCATGCCCCCTGTCATAGCAAGCTCCAAGTGTTTGTCATCACAATGCTTCATGACCTTGTCATCAAAATTCTCAATGGCCCTTGTCATCACAATGCTCCGTGCCCTTGTCATCACAATGCTCCATGACCCCTGTCATCACAATGTTCCCTGACACCTGTCATCACAATGCTTCATGCCCCTTGTCATTACAGTGCTTCATGATGCTCGTCATCACAATTACGCAAGGTCTTCTCATCACAATGCTCCACGGTTTTGCCATCACAATTCTCCATGCCCTGGTCATCTCAAAGCTCAATGTCCCTCATCCTCACAATTCTCCACTTCCTTGTCATCACAATGCTCCATGGCACTTCTCATCACAATGTTATATGCTCTTGTCATCACAATACTCCATGCACTTGTCATCGCAATGCTCCATGACCCCTGTCATAGGAAGCTCCATGCGCTTGTCATCACAATGTTTCACGACCTGGACATTAAAATTATCAGTGGACCTTGTCATCTCAATGCTCCATGCCCTTGTCATCAAAATGCTCCTTTACGTTTGTCACAACAATCCTCCATGACACTTGGCATCACAATGCTCCGTGTTATTGTCATCACAATGGAACATGACATATGTCATCACAATGCTCCCTGACACCTGTCTTCACAATACTCCATGACCTTGTCATCACAATGCTTCATGCCCTTGTCATCACAATGTGCCATGCCCACTGTCATCACAATAATCCATGAAACTTGTCAGACAAATGCTCCATGACCCTTTTCATCAAAATGCTCCATGAACACTGTCATCACAATGCACCATGCCCATCATCATAATGCTTCATGCTATTGTCATCACAATGAAATCAAAATGCTCCATGACCTCTGTCATCACAATGCTCCAAACCCTTGTGATCACAATGTTCCATAACACTTGTCATCACAATGCCCCATGATGCTGGTCATCACAATTATCCATGGACTTCTCATCACAATGCCCCATGACATTTGTCATCACAATGCTCAATACACATGTCATCACAATGCTCCCTTACTCTTGCCATCGGTATGCACCTTGAACCCTTTCATGACAAGGCTCCATGCCTTTTTCATCACAATGATCCATGCACTTTTCATCACAATGCTCCATGCCCTTGTCATCACAATGGTCCTAGACCCCTGTAATCACAATGCTCCATGCCCCTTTTCATCAGAATGCTCCATGAGACTTGTCATCCCAAGGCTCCATGGTCTTCTCATCACAATGCTCCAGGACGTTGTCATCAAAATGCTCCATTCCCTTATCATCACAATGCTCCATGACGCCTGTCATCACAATACTCCATGAACGTTTTCAGCCCAATGCTCCATGACCTTCTCATTACAATGCTCCTTGACCAATATCATCACAATGCTCCATGACCACTGTCATCACAACGCTCCATGACACCTGACAACACAATGATCCGGTACTCTTGTCATCACAATGCTCCATTCCCTAGTCATCACAATGCTCCATGACCCCTGTCATCACAAAACTCCATGAACATTTTCAGCCCAATGCTCCATGACACTTGGCATCACAATGATGCATGCCCTTGTCATCCCAATGCTCCTTGACCCCTGTAAACACAATGCTCCTTGACGCTTGCCATCACAGTGCTCCTGGACACCTGTCATCTCAATGCTCCATGCCTTTGTCAGCAAAATGCTACATGACCCTGTCATTACGATGCTCTATGCGCTTGTCATCACAATACTCCATGAACCTTGGGATCACATTGCTTCCTGCCCTTGTCATCACAATGCTCCATGTTCCTTGAAATCAAAATGATCCAAGACCTCTGTCCTCACAATGCTCCAAACCCTTGTGATCACAATGTTCCATAATACTTGTCATCACAACGCTCCATGATGCCTTTCATCACAGTACTCCATGCCTTTTTCATCACAATGCTCCATGACCTTTGTCATCATAATTTTCAATACACTTGTCATCACAATGCTCCCTGACACTTGTCGTCAGAATGCTCCTTGAACCCTGTCACGAAAAGGCTCCATGCCTTTTTCATCACAATGCCCCATGCCGTTTTCATCACAATGCTCCATGCCAATGTCATCAAATTACTCCACAAGCTTGTCATCAGAATGCTCCCTGACCCTTGTCATCACAATGCTCCAAGCCATTGTCATCACAATGCTCCATTACCTTTGTCATCAGAATCCTCCATGACACTTGGCAACACAATGCTCCATGCCCTTGTCATCACAATGCGCCATTCCAACTGTCATCGCAATAATCCATGAAACTTATTAGACCAATGCTCCATGCCCTTGTCATCACAATGTTCCATGCCCTTCTTATCACAATGCTCCACGACCCCTGTCATCACAATTCTCCGTGACTCCAGTCATCACAATGCTTCATGACCTTTGTCATCACAATGGTCCATGCCCTCCTCATCTACAGTCTCTGTGACTTTTTAACCACAATGCTCCATGAACTTTTCATCACAATGCTCTTTGACCCTTGTCATCACAATGCTCTATGCCTTTCTCAGCACAATGCTCCATGACCCTTGTCATCACAATGCTCCATGCGCTTGTCAGCACAATGCTCCATGACCCATGTCATCACAATGCGCCATGCGCTTGTCATCACAGTGCTCCACAATCTTGTCATCACAATGCTCCATAAACCTTGTCATCACAATGCTCCATGCACTTCTCATCAAAATGCTCTCTCACCACTGATATCACAATGTTACATCACTATTCATCACAATGCTCCCTCACCCCTGTCATCACAATGTTCCATGACTCCTGTCATCACAATTCTACATGCACTTATCATCACAATGTTCGATGACCCCTGACATCACAATGTTCCATAACCCCTGTCATCAAAATGCTCCATGAACCATTTCATCAAAATGCTCAATGACCCCTGACATCACAATGTTCCATAACCCCTGTCATCAAAATGTTGCATGACCCTTTTCATCAAATTGTTCCATGACCCTGTCATCACAATGCTCCCTGCCCTTCTCATCACAATGCACCACGCCCTTGTCATCAAAATGCTCCATGACCTTTGTCATCACAAAGATCCATGACCCTTTGCATCACAATGCTCCATGTCATGGTCATCACAATGCTCCATGAACGCTCTCATCACATTGCTCCATGCCATTGTCATCACAATGCTACCTGACACATGTCATCAGAATGCTCCATGGCCTTCTCATCACAATGCTCCATGCCCTTGCCATCACAATGCTCCATTACACCTGTGATAACAATGCTCCATTACCCCTGCCATCATGATGTTCCATGGCCTTGTCATTACAAGGCTCCATGACCCTTCTCATCACAATGCTCCAAGACCCCTGTAATCACAATGCTCCATGCCCCTTTTCATCTCAATGATCCATGAACCCTGTCATCATAATGCACCATGCCCATCATCATAATGCTTCATGCTATTGTCATCACAATGAAATCAAAATGATCCATGACCTCTGTCATCACAATGCTCCAAACCCTTGTGATCACAATGTTCCGTAATACTTGTCATCACAACGCCCCATGATGCTGGTCATCACAATTATCCATGGACTTCTCATCACAATGCTCCATGACCCTTGTCATCACAATTCTCAATACACTTGTCATCACAATGCTCCCTGACACCTGTCGTCAGTATGCTCATTGAACACTGTCATGACAAGTCTCCATGCCTTTTTCATCACAGTGATCCATGCCCTTTTCATCACAATGCTCCATGCCATTGTCATCACAATACTCCACAAGCTTGTCATCAGAATGCTCCGTGACACTTGTCATCACAATGATCCATGACCCCTGTCGTCACAATGCTCCATGACACCTGACATCACAATGCTCCATGCCCCTTGTCATTACAGTGTTCCATGATGCTCGTCATCACAATTATCCATGGTCTTCTCATCACAGTGCTCCACGGTCTTGCCATCACAATGCTCCATGCCCTGGTTATGACAATGCACCATGTCCCTTGTCATCACAATTCTCCACGTCCTTGTCATCACAGTGCTCCATGACAGTTCTCATCACTATGTTACATGCTCTTGTCATCACAATTCTCCATGCACTTGTCATCGCAATGCCCCATGACCCCTGTCATAGCATGCTCCATGCCTTTGTTATCACAATGCTTCACGACCTTTTCATCAAAATTCTCACTGCCCGTTGTCATCACAATGATCCAAGCCCTTGTCATCACAATGCTCCATTACCTTTGTCATCACAATCCTCCATAACACTTGGCATCACAATGCTCCATGCCATTGTCATCACAATGGACCATGAAATATGTCATCACAATGCTCCCTGACACCTGTCTTCACAATACTCCATGACCTTGTCTTCACAATGCTCCATGACCTTGTCATCACAATGTGCCATGCCCACTGTCAACACAATTATCCATGAAACTTGTCAGACCAATGCCCTATGCCCCTGTCATCACAAAGCTCCATGCCCTTGTCATCACAATGCTCCATGACCCCAGTCATCACAATTCTCCGTGACTCCAGTCTTCACAAGGCTTCATGACCTGTGTCATCACAATGGTCCATGCCCTCATCATCACAAGGCTCTGTGAACTTTGTCACCACAATGCTCCATGAACTTTTCATCACAATGCTCCGTGACACTTGTCATCACAATGCTCTGTGCCTTTGTCAACTCAATGTTCCATGACCCTTGTCATCACAATGCTCCACAACCTTGTCATCACAATGCTCCATAAAGATTGTCATCACAATGCTCCATGCACTTCTTATAAAAATGCTCTCTCACCACTGATATCAACATGTTCCCTCACTAGTCATCACAATACACCCACTCCCCTGTCATCACAATGGTCCTTAAACCCTGTCATGGAAATGTTCCATGACCCTTGACATCTCAATGTTCCATAACCCCTGTCATCAAAATGTTCCATGACACTTTTCATCAAATTGCTCCATGACCCTGTTATCACAATGCTTCCTGCCCTACACAACAGAATGCACCACACCTCTTGTCATCAAAATGCTCCATGACCTTTGTCATCACAAAGCTCCATGACCCTTGGCATCACAATGCTGCATGCCATTGTCATCACAATGCTCCATGAAACCTCTCATCACATTGTTCCATGCCCTTGTCATCACAGGCTACATGATGCTTTTCATCACAATGCTCGATGCCATTCTTATCACAATGCTCCATGCGCTTGTCATTACAATCCTCCATGACCCATGTATCACAGTGTTCCATGCCCTGGTCATCACAATGCTCCATGACCCCTGTCATAAAAATGCTCCATGACCACTGCCATCACAATGTTCCACGGCCTTGTCATCACAAGGCTCCATGACCCTTGTCATCACAGTGCTCCAAGACCCCTGTAATCACAATGCTCCATGCCCTTGTCATCACAAAGCTCCATGACGCATGTCATCAGAATTCTCCATGGCCTTCTCATTCACGATGCTCCATGCCCTTGTCATCACAATGCTCCAAGACTCCTGTAATCACAATGCTCCATGCCCCTTTTCATCTCAATGCTCCATGAACCCTGTCATCACAATGCAGCATGCCCATCATCATAATGCTTCAGGCTATTGTCATCACAATGAAATCAAAATGCCCCATGACCTCTGTCATCACAATGCTCCAAATCCTTGTGATCAAAATGTTCCATAACACTTATCATCACAACGCCCCATGACGCTCGTCATCACAATTATCCATCGTCTTCTCATCACAATGCTCCATGACCTTTGTCATCACAATGCTCAATACCCTTGTCATCACAATGCTCCCTGACACTTGTCGTCAGTATGCTCCTTGAACCCTGTCATGACCAGGCTCCATGCCTTTTTCATCACAATGATCCATGCCCTTTTCATCACAGTGCTCCAAGACCCCTGAAAACACAATGCTCCATGCCCTTGTCCTCACAAAGCTCCATGATGCATGTCATCAGAACGCTCCATGGCCTTCTCATCCCAATGCTCCATGCCCTTGTCATCACAATGCTCCAAGACCTCTGTAATCACAATGCTGCATGCCCCTTTTCCTCAGAATGCCCCATGAGACATGTCATCACAAGGCTCCATGGTCGTCTCATCACAATGCTCCAGTACCTTGTCATCACAATGCTCCATGACGCCTCTCATCACAATACTCCATGAACATTTTCAGCCCAATGGTCCATGACCTTCTCATCACAATGCTCCCTGACCCCTGTCATCACAATGCTCCATGACCACTGTCATCACAACGCTCCATGAACCCTGACGACACAATGATCCGGGACTCTTGTCATCAAAATGCTCCATGAACCTTGTCATCACAATGATCCATGCTCTTGTCATCCCAATGCTCCATGACCCCTGTAATCACAATGCTCCATGACGCTTGTCATCAAAGTGCTCCATGAACCTTGTCATCACAATGCTCCTTGCCTTTGTCAGCAAAATGCTACATAATCTTGTCATCACAATGCTCCATGCGCTTGTCATCACAATCCTCCATGACCCTTGGGATCACATTGCTTCATGCCCTTGTCATCTCGCTCTTGCCTTTCTGGTTTTTACAGATATACAGATGTCCCTTTCGACCGGTGGGAAGTGACAATTCTTTGTAGTGTGGATTTGCATTGCATGCTTGCTTCATTGGCCAGAAAGGACGTATGCGTTTTCTCCTGAATATATTCAGGGGAAAAGGCATACGCCCTTTTTGGCCAAGTGCATCACCGTCCAAGTTGGGATGCTTTTTCTGTGCTTCAAAGGCGATTCCAATTTACCTCTTGAAATATGTTTTGTGCAATTCTGCCTCATTTTCAAGTCCGCTTCATTGCCTTCCCTCAACAGATTTCTGGAAGAGAGTAGTCCTTTATAATTCTTCAGGTTTTTGAATTGCTGGGACCCTGAGCTCCAATTTTCAAATCCCATTTTTGTGAGCTGGCCGCAAATCCACAATTTTGCTTCAGGACCTATACTGGTTCCAGGGGTGGCTTTATTGGTTCCCTGTGGGTGGCTGAGGCTTTGGTTACTTCTTCTTCCTGACGGGAAATTAGAGTGACATGAGCCCGTCCAAATGCCTACATCTACTCTCTGATTGGTTCTCCCTCTTCCCTTTCATCATCTGCACAAATAGCAAACTGTGCGAACCAGGAGGTTATAGGGGCTGACTCTCCTAAGTTGGGAGATTGATAGTAAAGCAGTTGGAATGCCAAAGTGGAGCACAAGGAGAGGAAAAATTAGGAGAGTTTTAGAAACCTTTCGCCATCACAGGGTGTCCATTCTCTAGGTTTCCCATACATGTTATAACTGTAGTGATATTCCCTTCTACCTGGAGATTTGGGACCCATGGAATGGTGGCATGCATTACTACCTTAAAGGGTCTGCATTTTCTCTCCCAATCTCACCAGTCCTCTCAGTCCCAAGTGTCCAGCCTTATGTCTCATCCAGCTGTCTTTGCAGATAGGGTCATTCCAGGTTTCATTAGAACCCCTGAAGGAATTGTGTAAGAATTTTGCTGTTTTTTGGTTTTGTTTTTGAAATTCATTTTTATTATGGGGTTGAGCTGGTTTTCACTGAGCTGTTTATGCCAGTCTAGACACAATTGATTTCCTTACGGAGACATATGAATACATAGGTTTTAAGATTCTTACTAGTCAGATATATTCCTCGGCGGGGAATAGGGGTGTTGAGTCCCATTCACTGAGGAAGGTGTAGGTCTTGTCTATTCTGTATTTGGTTTATGGAATGGTACCTGTGCTAATATCATACTCTGGTTTTATGCATCACCCCACCTCTCCTTTCCCCTGAAGCAGGCATAAGAGTTTTTTTTCTAAATGTGAGACTCTGTTCTCTTTCCTAATTCAGTTCATGTGTTGTGATATTGACATTCCCTCTATAAGTGATATCTTATGATAAGATTTTTTTTCTGTGTGACTAATTTCCCTTAGAATCATCATACCTAAATCCACTCATTATGCTGCTACTGGCCTTATATACACTGATTTCACGTCTGAGTGATATTCCGTTGTACAAAATTACCACAAGTTCTTTATGCATTTCTCTTTTTCCTGGGATATTTTAGGTGTACCAAAGTTGAGGTTCTTGTATGCAGAGCAGCCCTAAACTTTGGGGTGCCTGTGTCTTATTGATATTTAGTCTTCCCAAGTCATATGCCCGTGAGTTGAAGTCCCCTTTGCTTGGGGGCTTTGTATTTTAGAAGTTTTAGGAAACAGCATACACTTCTTCAGAGTGGCTCTTGGATATTTATACCCCACCCATCAGCGTGACTAGGCTCCCTGTTTTCCATGGCCTCTCCTGCATTTCTGGTTTGTACACATTTTTTGGATTGCCTTTCTGAGCAGTGGAAATTGAGACTCCTTTGTTGTGCAGATTTGCATTTCCCTCTTGCTTGGTTGGCCAAAAACTCTGCATGTGTTTTTTTCCTGAAGATATTCACGAAAAAAACGCATACACCCTTTTGCCCAACTGCATCATTTTAGAAATTCTGCTGCTTTTCATATGCTTTAAATGTGAGTACAATCTACCTTTTGAAACCTGTTTCCTGCAATTCTGCCTCTCATTCAAATCCTCTTCGTTGCCTTAACTGAAGATATTTTTGGACGTTGGTTATCATTTATATCTTTGCAGGTCTTTGAATTGTCTGCTCCTGAGCTCCATTTTGCAACTCGCTTTTTTTGTGAGCTGGCCGCCAAAACATTGGATTGCTTCCGGCCCTATTCTGGTTCTGGGGAGGCAGGCTGAGCCTTTGGTTAATTCTTCTTCCTAATGGGAAATTAGAGTGACATGTGCCTGTCAAAACTCCTACAGCTAATCTCTCATTGGTTCCCCCTCTTTCCATTTACCCTCTGCACAAATTGCAAACTGTGGGAAACAGGAGGTTAAAGGTGCTGATTCTCCAAGTGGGGAGGTTGTTAGTAATGTGGCTGGAATGGCGAACCCCAGCACCAGGAGATCAAAAATGAGGTGCATTTTAGACACCTTTCCTGAGCACACGGTGTACATTCATCTCGGTTTCCCAGGCATGTTTTCGCTCTCAGAAGACTCCCTTGAACCTGCAGATTTGGGACCCATGGAATGGGTACCAGGCAGTATTACTTTAAAAGGTCTGCATTTCCTCACCCAGCCTCTCTAACATCTCTTAGCGTGCATAGCTTCCAGCCTTATATAATCATCCTGCTGTGGGTCTACATGTGTTCAATCCATGTTACATCGTAGCCCTTCAACAAAAGTTGTAAGAATTTTTGTCTGTCTCACTGTTTTTATAAATAGTTTTAAATTTATTTTTATATTGGTTACAGCTGATTTTCAAAGCTCTGTTTTTTGCTGCTGTACATCCACTTGATTCATGTACTGTGAGACAACAATAACTTCTTTTTCAGATGCTTACCAGTCATATGTATTATTTTCCAGTGACTTGAGTGGGCTGAGTGCAGTTCTTTGAGGTACCGTGTAGGCCTTGTCAGTTATTCAATTTGGTACTTGGAATGGTATCTTTGCTAATTTCAACCTCCTGGATAATACCTCACCATTCCCCACCTTTCCCATTTAGCAGCCTTATGTCTATTTTCTACATATTTGACTATGTTACTGTTTTGTAATTTATTTCATGTGTAGCCATTTTTGATTCCACCTTTAAGTGACATCTTATGATATGTGTCTTTTTCTTTCTGACATATGTCACTTAGAATGATCGTATGTAACTCCTCCAGAGTTGTTACAACTGGCTTTATTTCATTGATTTCTGGATGAGTAATATTCCACTCTACATAAGTACCCCATCTCTTTTATCCATTTTATCCTTCCAGGGACATTTAGGTTATATCCAAGTTGAGGCCCTTTTTAACAGAGAGGTGGTAAACGTTCGGGTGCCTGTTTTCTGTCGATTTTTGTTTTTCCCAAGGTACACGCCCATGAGTGCAAGTGCCCTATGTTCTGTAGCTCATTTTTTAGATGTTTTAGCAAACACAATACACTTCTCCAGAGTGGCCGTTGGCAAATTACATTTCCACTATCAGCCTCACAGGGCTCCCTTTTCTCCTCGCCCTGTCCTGCATTTCTGGTGTTTACACTTTATGTGGATGGCCCATCTGACTGATGTGAAGTGATACATTTTGTGATATTGATTTCCAGTGCCCACCTGTTTGGTTGGATAAAAAGTGTGTATGGCCTTTACTTGAATATATTCAGAAAAAATGCATACACCCTTTTTGGCCAACTGCATCATTGGCGATGTTCAGCCCCTTTTCTTGTGCTTTAATGGGGAGTCCTTTCTACCTCTTCAAATCTGTTTCCTGCCACTCTCCCTTGCTTACAAGTCCTTTTCTGTGACTTACCTCAAGACATTTTTCGACGATAGATATTTTCAACTCTGCAGTTTCATGAATTTTAGTGCCCCTGAGTTCCATTTTTCAACTTGTGTTTTTGGAAACTGGACACAAAACAGCGGGATTTCCTCTAGCCCTATTCTGTTTCCGTGGGCAATTCTAGCCTTTGATGAATTTGTCTTCTGGATTGGAAATTAGAGTGGCATGTGCCTGTCCGAACACCTAAGACATGTCTCTATATTTTTCTCATCCTTCCGCTACATCCTTTGGACAAATTCCAAACTGTGTGCAACAGGATGTTGACGGTGCTGATATCACCAAGTGAGGAGATTGTTAGGAAAGATGCTGGAGGGTTGAACCCGAGCACCAGGCAATGAGGAGATGAGGTGCCTTTTCCAAACTCTTTCCGATCAAACGGTGTACCATGCTCTAGGTGTGACAGGCATGTTTTAGGTGTAGGAAGGGTCCCGTGCATGTAAGGAGAACACCAGGGATTTTTCCAAATCAGTGCCTCCCCGAACCCCAAACTGGGGAATTTTTAAGCTACGGCTACACGTATGTCCTTTAAGGGCCTTGGGAAATAGGCAGAGCCCAAACTTTAGATGACTGAAATCTTCAGGGTCAGAAGCGCTCACCATCGGCCTTGCTTAGGTTACATTTTATCTGTCATTGATAGATGATGTCAATAAAAATATCTATTGTTTTTCAGATTATTTCCCCTTATAGGTTATTGCAAAATATTCAGTGTAGTTCCCTGTGCTATACAGTAGTTCCTTGTTGATGATCTATTTTATACATAGCAGTATGTATGTGTTAATCCCAAACTGTTAATTTATCCCTTCTCCTACCTTTCCCCTTTGGTAATAATAAATTATAAGGTTTTATACTTCTCAGAAATGGGGGAGCTGAAAGAGAGGTATCATTTTCAATGGAAAAGCATTCAAAACAAGATTGAAGCTTCAGCCAAGAGTATTCGATGTACATCCATGAAAATAAATCACTTCATTTCTCTAATGTTGACCTGACAAATAAGACAGACGTCTTCACTGAACTTGCTTATAGGAAAGTGATGGAAATATCAAATGTAAGTCTTAGAAACATCTTATTTTACCCGAGCATTATACACTGCTCTATGTTAACTACAGTTTGGCTCACACATCTGTTCATTGAAGTTACAATGTTCTCAATTTCTGTTACTGATCCTCCAGAGTGGACCCCAACAGGAGTCCCCGTGCCCAGTGTCATTGGAGCCAACAGATCAAGACTGAGTTTGGTTCAGAAGCAAAGGAAACATTATTTTGAAAACAGAATGGAGAGGTGAGAGCGTGCACTCCCCCATGGGCTGTGGGCTGGGCTGCTGTGTAGGGTCCCCGGCAGCGTCAGTGGGAGGGAGGGGATGGAGCTCTCGAGGGCTGCGTTGGCTGCAGCTCAGGCTCTATGCCGCGGAGTCTGCATGGGACCCCGCTAGCTGAGGTGTCGACCCAGCCATTCTGCACTAGGAAATCGGGTCTGAAGTGCCGGGTGTGGGACCTCTGCATGCGGAACCCTAGGAGCACGTGAAATTAGACAAAGCACAAAGGAAAAACAAGTTAGACTTTATTTTATTGCCCAGATTCTCTTTTTATCTCCCAGGAATTTTTAATGAACGTTGCCGGAGACGAACACCTCCTCTGCTTTTTGTTCCGTTCCTTATTCTTGGGGTGTTGAGGGTGCAGACCCCTCTTTTGTAACTGCTTCATGTTGTGGTGGGAGCCCTGATACATGGGGGGAGGGGCAAAACATCTCCACACCAGCCTCCTGGTGAGGTTGATTGTCCCAAGGCCTCCTGCCTCACTTCTCGTCCGCCTGAGCACCAGCATTGGAAGTGTTACAGATTCTAATGACCTTTATGGGTCCAGGAAAGAGAGGCGCAGAGATGCTGCGGTGGCAGGTTTCACCCCACCCCACATATGTTCGGCGACCTTAGGCTGACAGTTTTTGCCAGACTAGATGCTCTGACCAGTAGTCTGTGCTTTCTTTAATTAGGTCCCTGAATTAATGTACAAACAACACCATGTGTCAGAGCCCTGCCCGCGCAACTCCCAGACAGTCCAGGGTCAGTGGTGATCCAGGACCATGACGTCCACTGAGTCAACGGCCTTTAGAAGTAGCCAGCAGTCCAGCCGGTCATATTGGCCACCATCACCGCGGTGTCTGTAGGGTTTTCTATGGTGAAAGCGTGATATACGTTTCCCCCGCCAAGCTTATTAGCTCCCCTCTGGGTGCAGTAAGTCCTGCAAGCAGTAGTCTGCTCTTTCGGGGCACAGTCTTGTCGTTTTCTGAGAGAAACTCCAGGTCAAGTGATGGTCACACGAGTCATCTTGGGGGCCCGTTGCCCCCGTTTATCTCTCTGGAGGTTGGAGTTGAAGGGCCTCCTCACTCGAGGTCAGTGTGTCCACAGAGCGACCCCTGCAACTTCAGGGCATGATGGGTGGTTAGGATCACCACGTGGGGTCCTTTTCCCTTAGGAGGGAGCTGGCCTTGCGGGCTGCTGATTTCCAGCTTTTTAGATACCCCAGTATCCTGGCCTGATGAGTCGGTGGGCAAAGCCCTTGGTGACCATAGTTTATCATACCTGAAGGGCATTCTTGTGTTGCTCCATTTCAAGTGGTCCCAGTTTTTGCACTAAGGCTCCAAGGGCGATTAACCTTTGACCGGGTATGTAAAGGTCAAAGGGTTTAGCTAAATTAGGGAGTTCCTGGGCAAGGGTCTGTATTGACTGCTCTTTCCATTCTTGAAAGGCTGCTTCTGGATTCTATTCAAAAGGATCATCATCTTTTCGTGTCAGTGTTTCATGTAGAGGCCCAGCTATTAGACTGTAGTTAGGGATCCAGATGCAGAAAACCTTGGCCTCCCCAGGAACCCCTAAGCTGTCTTCTAGTTTCAGAAGAGGTAAGGCTGCAAATGGCTTCTTCCCTATCCTGGGATGCATTTCTCCGAATATCTGTGAGAATGAAGCCCAGGCATGTCACCTTAGCCTGGGATATTTGAGCGTTTTTCTTGGACACCTTCTATCCTTTCTTGGCTAGGTAGTTCAGAGGCGTCTTTAGTAGGCCTGGCGATCAGAATGTCATCTGCATATTGAAGGAGGGTTCCCTTTTACAGAGGTTGAACTTTTAGGTCTTTAGAGGACATTTCCCCAATGATGGTGTGGGGATTTTTGAACCATTGGGGCAGGACGGCCCAGCATTATTGCTTTTGTTGCATGTTGTGTCCTGCCACTCACAAGCCAAAAATTCTTGTGACTCTGAGATGAATGGAATACAGAAGAAGGCATCATTGAAGTCTAATACAGAATGCCATGGCCTGGTGGAAGGTAGAATGACCAGCAGGGAGTAGGAAATAGGAGCTACTGGATGTATATCCTCGGTGGCTTCACTGACTGTCCTGATATCCTTTACCAGGTCTCCAGCAGCCCATGGGGCTCTCGTGGTCAGGCCAATAGCAGGATATGGAGCTCACCTGGGCGGCACCCCTACCCCACAGCCCACGGGGCTCTCGTGGTCAAGTCCCTCCCAGGGTATGGAGCTCACCTCTGCAGCTACCCAGCAGCCCATGGGGCTCTCCTACTCAGGCCCTTCCCAGGATACAGAGCTCCCCTGGGCAGGTACCCCAGCAGGGCTGGACACACAGGAACTGTGCACATAGCCCACCTTGCAGAGAACCCACAGCTCACCTGTCGCTCACAGCTGACACAGAACACCTCAGAGCAGGACTTGAACTAACAAACAGCAGCTCTGACAGGTCTGTGACCATGGCTATCACTCTCTGCAGGCTCTTTCTGCCTGGTGTTCCAGACACTTCCAATGCAGCCAGGGCACCAGGCCTCTGTCTCCACCCACCATCACTCCTCTCCCTGACTCCTTGGTTCCTCTCATTAGGATAGGGTCTTCTTGAAGTTGTTTTCCACTCATGGACCAGATAAAATGATAAGAAAAGAAGCCGCAGCTGCAGCCCCTTGTCTATCCTGACTCTCAAGAGCCCACACCTGTTCCTAGGGCGTGGCCGTTTAGCAAGTTTCATTTTCTGCAACTGTGAACCCTGAGGGGTGAGGATTGGCTGATTTTGGCAGCCTGAAACTGCCTGCCGGCCCGCCACAGGTGTCCCTGGGTTGAGGGCAATATAAACAGCACTCCAGTGAGTGACAGCCCTTGTAGCTGTGACTGACGGCATATTCTCTGCCCCGTAGGCAGTTCCGGAGCTGTGCTGGTGGGAGGGAGTGAGGGTCCGTGGCTTTGTGGGTGGCCCAGTGTGAGTGGGGCTCTGCTGGACTTTCTGCAGGAGTTGCCAGGCTGCCACCTGCTAAAGAAGATGATGTGCCACCGATACCTGCCACTGGAATTTCTCCCCAGGCAGAGGTGAGGAAGTAAAAAAGCAGTGGGGGCCGTGGCAGGAGGGGTATCTCAGGCAGGGAAATGGAAAGCTTCCAGAAGAGCATCTGGGGACAGGACCATCCTGACTGGCGTGCAGGCACCAAGTCGGCCTGCGTGCTGTCGCTGTTGTGGCTCCACGGCCCTTTCTCTAGGCTTTCAAGCCCTTGTACATATTCAGGTGTTTTACCTGGGAAGGGTGGCAAAAGTTCAACAGCAGCTGGCCTGGGGCTCAGCTCACGGTTACTCACAGATGCCTCGGCATGGCCCCCTCTTTGCAATGAGGATGCTCCTTGCGTAGGAGTGGGCTGCTGGCTCTATGGGAGATGATTCCCCACCTCTGACCAATTTCAGAATTGTTTACCGCTGGAGCAAGTGCCCTGATAGTGTTTTCCTCTGTCTAACTGGTGGGTTCAGGTTATTTTTTTTCTTTTTTTGTTCAAGTTAGATTTTATTCCTCTTTTATGTATTTATAGATATAAGCATGGAAATCATTCATTCATATAAATACATCTGTGTGAAGGGAAGAACTTTTTTCTGTTTTATTTTTAAATTTTATTTTTTAAATTTTGAAATTTAATTTTATTTATTTTTTATACAGCAGGTTATTATTAGTTATGTATTTTATGCATATACATGTATACAGGTCAATCCCAATCTCCCAACTCATCCCACGACCACCACCCCATGGCTTCCCACACTAGGTTTCCATACGTGTGTTCTCTACCTCTGTGTCTCTATGTCTTCCCTGCAAACCAGTTCATCTGTACCATTTTTCTAGGTTCCACATATATGCATTAATATACCATATTTGTTTTTCTCTTTCTGACTTACTTCATTCTGTATGACAGTCTCTAGATCCATCGACGTCTCTACAAATGACCCAGTTTCATTCCTTCTTATGGCTGAGTAATATTCCATTTTATATATGTACCACATCTTTATCCATTCGTCTGTCTGTGGGTATTTAGGTTGCTTCCATTACCTGGCTATTGTAAATAGTGCTGAAATGAGCATTGTGGTGAATGTGCCTTTTTGATTTATGGTTTTCTCTGGGTATATGCCCAGAAGGGGGATTGCTAGATCATATGGTAATTCTATATCTAGGTTTTTTAAGGAAACTCCATACTGTTCTCCATCGTGACTGTATCAATTTACATTTCCACCACTAGTGGAAGAGGGATCCTTTTGTCCACACCCTCCCCAGAATTTGTTGTTTGTAGATTTTCTGATGATGCCGATTCTAACAGGTGTGAGGTGATACCTCATTGTAGTTTTGATTTGCATTTCTCTAATAATTAGTGATGTTGAGCAGCTTTTCATGTGCGTCTTGGCCATCTCTGTGTCTTCTTTGAAGAAACGTCTCTTTAGATCTTCTGCCCATTTTTGTATTGGGTTGTTTGTTTTTTTAATATTAAGCTGCATGAGCTCTTTATATATATTGGAGATTAAACCTTTGTCCATTGATTCGTTTGCAAATATTTTCGCCCATTCTGAGGGATGCTTTTTGCCATTCCCGTTTTTTTAACAAAAAAAGAAAGAAAGAAAAAGAAGCAGAACACTAATGTGTGTAAAATATGCCTTTTGAAACTTTCGTTTTGAAATATGGACATACTTTGAATTTTTTGGTCGATATATGAACCCGGTATTTGTTTTCAGGGCAGGTGTCCGTTACAGGCCTGCAATGATTTTGAATATCAACTGACCATTAGCGCTGGGATTAAAGCTGCTGTTTTGTGAAACGGCCACAAGGTGGCAGCAGTTCTCCCTTACCAAATCTGCTTACTAGAGCAACAGAGCCTCAATGGAAGTCATGTTCTAGATTGGAATTTAGAATGGAATGTGCCAGGAGAAAGCCCCTCAAGTTTGTCTCACTGCTTCTTGTTCGAGTTTTTAATGTAATTTTTTATTTTTTATTACAGCAAATATGATTACAATGTTTGGCTTGTTGTAGGTGTGGAAGATGTGGTTCTTTTACACATATACATATGTCTGTTCTTCCTGGGATCCTTTTCCCATGTACCTTATGACAGAATGTTGAGTAGTCTTCTCTTGGTATTCTGTAGGTCTTTGGTGATTATATATGTCACCTGTGTTTGTATATGTCTGTTAACCCCAATATCATAATGAAACCAATCCTCACACCTTTCCATTGGTGAACCATAAGTTTGTTGAATGAATCTGTGATTGCCCTTCTCCGTGGAAATATCTGCCCTGGTATCCATTTTTCGGTCACACCTATAAGATATATGATATGATATGTGTCTTTCACTTTCTGACTTACTACAAGTCACGTGATTACCTCTAGACACACCTACGGTGCTGCAAATGGCATTGTGTCCTTTTATTCCTTGGCTTCTATTCTGCCTTAGCGAGGTCCATTTTCAACAATGTGATTCCCTGAGGGCTGAGGATTAGCTGACTTGGGTAGCCTGACCCTGCTGGCCGGCCCTCCCCAGGTGTGCCTGGGTTGAGGTCAATATAAACAGCGCTGCAGGCAGCAATAGCCCCTGAAGCTGTGCCTGACTCCATATTCTCTGCCCCGTCAGCAGTCTCGGGGCTGTTCTGGAAGGAGGGAGTGAGGGGCCACGGATTTGTGGGTGGCCCGTTGTGAGTGGGTCTCTGCTGGACATTCTGCAGGAGTTGCCAGGTTTCCACCTGTAAAGAAGAGGATGTGTCACCCATACCTTCCGCTGGAATTTCTCTCCGGACAGAGGTGAGGAAGGAAAAAAGCAGTGGGTGCCGGGACAGGAGGGGTATCTCAGGCAGGGCAATGGAAAGCTTCCAGAAGAGCGCCCAGGGCCAGGACCATCCTGGCTGGCCTGCAGGCCCCAAGTTGGCCTGCGTGCTGTCGCTGGTGTGGCTCCACGCCCCTTCCTCTAGGCTTTCAGGCCCTTGTACATATTCAGGTGTTTTACCTGGGAAGGGTGGGAAAAGTTCAACAGCAGCTGGCCTGGGGCTCAGCTCACGGTTACTCACAGATGCCTCGGGTCCCTTTCACTGAGGAAGGTGTAGGTCTTGTCTATTCCATAGTTGGTTTTTGGAACGGTACCTGTGCTTATATCAAACTCTGGTTTTATGCATCACCCCACCTCTCCTTCCCCCTTAAGCAGGCATCAGAGTGTTTTCTAAATGTGAGACACTGTTCTCTTTCCTAACTCAGTTCAAGTGTAGCCATGTTTACAGGATCTTCATAAGTGATATCTTATGATAAGATTCTTTTTCTGTGTGACTTATTTCACTTAGAATCATCATACCTGAATCCACTCATTTTGCTGCTACTGGTCTTATGACATTGATTTCATGGCTGAGGGATATTCCATCGTATGTAAGTACCACAATTTTTTGAATCATTAATATATTTCCTGGGATATTTAAGGTGTACACAAGTTGAGGTCCTTGTAAGCAGTGCAACCCTAAATTTTGGGGTGGCTCTGTCTTATTGATTTTCAGTTTTCTCAAGGTATATTCCCTAGACTGGAAGTGCCCTTGGCTCTGTAGCTCTGTTCTTTACTTGTTTTGGGGAACACAATGCACTCCTCCAGAGAGGCAGTTGGCAATTTATATAACGCCAATCAGCATAACAAGTCTCCTTGTTCTCCAGGGCCTGTCTTGCCTTTCTGGTTTTTACACATTTTGTGGATGTCCCTTTTGACCGGTGGGAAGTGATACTTCTTTGTAGTGCAGATTTGCATTGCCCGCTTGATTGCTTGGCCAAAAAGGGCGTATGCGTTTTCTCCTGAATATATTCAGGAGAAAACGCATACGCCCTTTTTGGCCAAGTGCATCATTTTCGAAGTTGTGCCCCTCTTCCTGTGCTTTAAAGGCGATTCCAACGTACCTCTTGAAATATATTTCCTGCTATTCTGCCTTGCTTTCAAGTCCGCCCCGTTGCCTTCCCTCAACAGATTTTTGGACAATAGTTGTCCTTTATTACTCGGCCAGTTTGTGAATTGCTGTGCCCCTGAGCTCCATTTATCAACTCGCTTTTTGTGAGCTGACCGCAAGTCCAAAATTTTGGTTCATGACCTATGCTGGTTCCCGGTGGGGGGCTGAGACTTTGGTTAATTCTTCTTCCTCCCGGGATGTTAGAGTGATATGTGCCCATCCAAATGCCTAACAGCTACTCTCTCATTGGTTCTCCCTCTTCCCTTTCATCCTCTGCCAAATTGGAAACCTATGCGAACCAGGAGGTTAAAGGGGCTGTCTCTCCAATTGGGGAGATTGATAGTAAGGCAGATGGAAAGTCAAACTGGAGCACCAGGGTAGGGACTATTCGTTGAGTTTTAGAAAGTTTTCGTATTCACAGTCTGTTCGTTCTCTATGTTTCCCGTACATGTTTAGCTGTAGTAATATTCCTTTCAACCTGGAGAGTTGCGACCCATGGAATGGGTGCCAGGTATTTGTGCTTTAAAGGGTCTGCATTTGCTCACCCAATCTCACCAATCGTCTCAGTCCCAAGTGTCCAGCCTTATGCCACATCCAGCTGTCGTTGTAGATAGGGTCTTTCCAGGTTTCATCAGAGACCCTGAAGGAATTGTTAAGAATTTCCCAGTTTTTTTGTTTTGTTTTTGAAATTCCTTTTTATAGTGGGTTTGAGCTGATTCTCGCTGCCATGTTTATGCCAGTCTAAACACACTTGATTCCCTTACGGAGACATATCAATACATAGGTTTTAAGATTCTTACTAGTCACATATATTCCTCTGTGGGAAATATGGGGTTTTGAGTCCCTTTCACTGAGGAAGTTGTAGGTCTTGTCTATTCCATAGTTGGGTTTTGGAACGGTACCTGTGCTTATATCAAACTCTGGTTTTATGCATCACCCCAACTCTCCTTCCCCCTTAAGCAGGCATAAGAATGTTTTCTAAATGTGAGACCCTGTTCTCTTTCCTAACTCAGTTCAAGTGTAGCCATGTTTACAGGATCTTCATAAGTGATATCTTATGATAAGTTTCTTTTTCTCTGTGACTTATTTCACTTAGAATCATCGTACCTGAATCCACCCATTTTGCTGCTACTGGTCTTATGACATTGATTTCATGGCTGAGGGATATTCCATCGTACGTAAGTACCACAATTTTTTGAACCATTTTTATATTTCCTGGGATATTTAAGGTGTACCCAAGTTGAGGTCCTTGTAAGCAGTGCAGCCCTAAATTTTGGGGTGGCTCTGTCTTATTGATTTTCAGTTTTCCCAAGGTATATTCCCTAGACTGGAAGTGCCCTTGGCTCTGTAGCTCTGTTGTTTACTTGTTTTAGGGAACACAATGCACTCCTCAAGAGAGGCAGTTGGCAGTGTACATCCCGCCCATCAGGATAACAAGGCTCCCTGTTCTCCAGGGCCTGTCTTACCTTTTTGGTTTTTACACATTTTGTGGATGTCCCTTTTGACCGGTGGGAAGTGATACTTCTTTGTAGTGCAGATTAGCATTGCCCGCTTGCTTGCTTGGCCAAAAAGGGCGTATGCGTTTTCTCCTGAATATATTCCAGAGAAAACGCATACGCCCTTTTTGGCCAAGTGCATCATTGTCGAAGTTGTGCCCCTCTTCCTGTGCTTTAAAGGCGATTCCAACGTACCTCTTGAAATCTATTTCCTGCTATTCTGCCTAGCTTTCAAGTCCGCCTCGTTGCCTTCCCTTAACAGATTTTTGGACGATAGTTGTCCTTTATTACTCGGCCAGTTTGTGAATTGCTGTGCCCTTGAGCTCCATTTTTCAACTCGTTTTTTGTGAGCTGACCGCAAGTCCAAAATTTTGTTTCAGGAACTATTCTGGCTCCCGATGGGGGGCTGAGACTTTGGTTAATTCTTCATCCTGCTGGGAAATATGAGTGATATGTGCCCGTCCAAATGCCTAACAGCTACTCTCTCACTGGTTCTCCCTCTTCCCTTTCATCCTCTGCCAAATTGGAAACCTGTGCGATCCAGGAGGTTAAAGGGGCTGTCTCTGCAATTTGGGAGGTTGATAGTAAAGCAGATGGAAAGTCAAACCGGAGCACCAGGAGAGGGACTATTCGTTGAGTTTTAGAAACCTTTCGTATTCACAGTGGGTCCATTCTCTAGGTTTCCCGTACATGTTATAGCTGTAGTAATATTCCCTTCAACCTGGAGAGTTGGGACCCATGGAATGGGTGCCAGGCATTTGTGCTTTAAAGGGACTGCATTTGCTCACCCAATCTCACCAATCCTCTCAGTCCCAAGTGTCCAGCCTTATGCCACATCCAGCTGTCGTTGTAGATAGGGTCATTCCAGGTTTCATCAGAGACCCTGAAGGAATTGTAAAGAATTTCCCAGTTGTTTTGTTTTGTTTTTGCAATTCCTTTTTATATTGGGTTTGAGCTGATTCTCGCTGCCATGTTTATGCCAGTCTAGACACACTTGATTCCCTTACGGAGACATATCAATACATAGGTTTTAAGATTCTTACTAGTCAGATATATTCCTCTGCGGGAAATATGGGGTTTTGAGTCCCTTTCACTGAGGAAGGTGTAGGTCTTGTCTATTCCATAGTTGGTTTTTGGAACGGTACCTGTGCTTATACCAAACTCTGGTTTTATGCATCACCCCACCTCTCCTTCCCCCTTAAGCAGGCATAAGAGTGTTTTCTAAATGTGAGACTCTGTTCTCTTTCCTAACTCAGTTCAAGTGTAGCCATGTTTACAGGATCTTCATAAGTGATATCTTATGATAAGTTTCTTTTTCTGTGTGACTTATTTCACTTAGAATCATCGTACCTGAATCCACCCATTTTGCTGCTACTGGTCTTATGACATTGATTTCATGCCTGAGGGATATTCCATCGTACATAAGTAGCACAATTTTTTGAACCATTTTTATATTTCCTGGGATATTTAAGGGGTACCCAAGTTGAGGTCCTTGTAAGAAGTGCAGCCCTAAATTTTGGGGTGGCTCTGTCGTATTGATATTCAGTTTTCCCAAGGTATATTCCCTAGACTGGAAGTGCCCTTGGCTCTGTAGCTCTGTTGTTTACTTGTTTTAGGGAACACAATTCACTCCTACAGAGAGGCAGTTTGCAATTTACATCCCGCCCTTCAGCATATCAAGGCTCCCTGTTCTCCAGGGCCTGTCTTGCCTATCTGGTTTTTACACATTTTGTGGATGTCCCTTTTGACCGGTTGGAAGTGATACATCTTTGTAGTGCAGATTTGCATTGCCCGCTTGCTTGCTTGGCCAAAAAGGACGTATGCGTTTTCTCCTGAATATATTCAGGAGAAAACGCATGCGCCCTTTTTGGCCAAGTGCATCATTGTCGAAATTGTGCCCCTCTTCCTGTGCTTTAAAGGCGATTCCAACGTACCTCTTGAAATCTGTTTCCTGCTATTCTGCCTCGCTTTCAAGTCCGCCTCGTTGCCTTCCCTCAACAGATTTTTGGACGATAGTTGTCCTTCATTACTCGGCCAGTTTGTGAATTGCTGTGCCCCTGAGCTCCATTTTTCAACTCGTTTTTGCTGAGCTGACCACAAGTCCAAAATTTTGGTTCAGGACCTATACTGGTTCCCGGTGGGTGGCTGAGACTTTGGTTAATTCTTCTTCCTGCCGGGAAATTACAGTGATATGTGACCGTCCAAATGCCTAACAGCTACTCTCTCATTGGTTCTCCCTCTTCCCTTTCATCCTCTGCCAAATTGGCAACCTTGAGAACCAGGAGCTTAAAGGGGCTGTCTCACCAAGCTGGGAGGTTGATAGTAAAGCAGATGGAAAGTCAAACCAGAGCACCAGGAGAGGGACTATTCGTTGAGTTTTAGAAACCTTTCGTATTCACAGTGTGTCCGTTCTCTAGGTTTCCCGTACATGTTATAGCTGTAGTAATATTCCCTTCAACCTGGAGAGTTGGGAACCATGGAATTGGTGCCAGGCATTTGTGCTTTAAAGGGTCTGCATTTGCTCACCCAATCTCACCAATCGTCTCAGTCCCAAGTGTCCCTCCTTATGCCACATCCAGCTGTCGTTGTAGATAGGGTCATTCCAGGTTTCATCAGAGACCCTGAAGGAATTGTGAAGAATTTCCCAGTTTTAATGTTTTGTTTTTGAAATTCCTTTTTATAGTGGGTTTGAGCTGATTCTCGCTGCCATGTTTATGCCATTCTAGACACACTTGATTCCCTTACGAAGACATATCAATACATAGGTGTTAAGATTCTTACTAGTCAGATATATTCCTCTGCGGGAAATATGGGGTTTTGAGTCCCTTTCACTGAGGAAGGGGTAGGTCTTGTCTATTCCATAGTTGGTTTTCGGAACGGTACCTGTGCTTATATCAAACTCTGGTTTTATGCATCACCCCACCTCTCCTTCCCCCTTAAGCAGGCATAAGAGTGTTTTCTAAATGTGAGACACTGTTCTCTTTCCTAACTCAGTTCAAGTGTAGCCATGTTTACAGGATCTTCATAAGTGATATCTTATGATAAGTTTCTTTTTCTCTGTGACTTATTTCACTTAGAATCATCGTACCTGAATCCACCCATTTTGCTGCTACTGGTCTTATGACATTGATTTCATGGCTGAGGGATATTCTATCGTACGTAAGTACCACAATTTTTTGAACCATTTTTATATTTCCTGGGATATTTAACGTGTACCCAAGTTGAGGTCCTTGTAAGCAGTGCAGCCATAAATTTTGGGGTGGCACTGTCTTATTGATTTTCAGTTTTCCCAAGGTATATTCCCTAGACTGGAAGTGCCCTTGGCTCCGTAGCTCTGTTGTTTACTTGTTTTAGGGAACACAATGCACTCCTCCAGAGAGGCAGTTGGCAATTTACATCCCGCCCATCAGCATAACAAGGCTCCCTGTTCTCCAGGGCCTGTCTTGCCTTTCTGGTTTTTACACATTTTGTGGATGTCCCTTTTGACCGGTGGGAAGTGATACTTCTTTGTAGTGCAGATTTGCATTGCCCGCTTGATTGCTTGGCCAAAAAGGGCGTATGCGTTTTCTCCTGAATATATTCAGGAGAAAACGCATACGCCCTTTTTGGCCAAGTGCATCATTGTCGAAGTTGTGCCCCTCTTCCTGTGCTTTAAAGGCGATTCCAACGTACCTCTTGAAATCTGTTTCCTGCTATTCTGCCTCGCTTTCAAGTCCGCCTCGTTGCCTTCCCTCAACATATTTTTGGACGATACTTGTCCTTTATTACTTGGCCAGTTTTTGAATTGCTGTGCCCCTGAGCTCCATTTTTCAGCTCGTTTTTTGTTAGCTGACAGCAAGTCCAAAATTTTGGTTCAGGACTTATGCTGGTTCCCGGTGGGGGGCTGAGACTTTGGTTAATTCTTCTTCCTGCCGGGAAGTTAGAGTGATATGTGCCCGTCCAAATGCCTAACAGCTACTCTCTCATTGGTTCTCCCTCTTCCCTTTCATCCTCTGCCAAATTGGCAACCTGTGCGAACCAGGAGGTTAAAGTGGCTATCTCTCCAAGTTGGGAGTTTGATAGTAAAGCAGATGGAAAGTCAAACCGAGGACCAGGAGAGGGACTATTCATTGAGTTTTAGAAACCTTTCGTATTCACAGTGTGTCCGTTCTCTAGGTTTCCCGTACATGTTATAGCTGTAGTAATATTCCCTTCAACCTGGAGAGTTCGGACCCATGGATTGGCTGCCATGCATTATTGCTTTAAAGGGTCTGCATTTGCTCACACAATCTCACCAATCGTCTCAGTCCCAAGTGTCCCTCCTTATGCCACATCCAGCTGTCATTGTAGATAGGGTCATTCCAGGTTTCATCAGAGACCCTGAAGGAATTGTAAAGAATTTCCCAGTTTTTTTGTTTTGTTTTTGAAATTCCTTTTTATAGTGGGTTTGAGCTGACTCTCGCTGCCATGTTTATGCCAGTCTAGACACACTTGATTCCCTTACGGAGACATATCAATACATAGGTTTTAAGATTCTTACTGATCAGATATATTCCTCTGTGGGAAATATGGTGTTTTGAGTACCTTTCACTCAGGAAGGTATAGGTCTTGTATATTCCATAGTTGGTTTTTGGAACGGTACCTGTGCTTATATCAAACTCTGGTTTTATGCATCACCCCACCTCTCCTGCCCCCTTAAGCAGGCATAAGAGTGTTTTCTAAATGTGAGACACTGTTCTCTTTCCTAACTCAGTTCAAGTGTAGCCATGTTTACAGGATCTTCATAAGTGATATCTTATGATAAGTTTCTTTTTCTGTGTGACTTATTTCACTTAGAGTCATCGTACCTGAATCCACCCATTTTGCTGCTACTGGTCTTATGACATTGATTTCATGGCTGAGGGATATTCCATCGTACATAAGTACCACAATTTTTTGAACCATTTTTATATTTCCTGGGGTATTTAAGGTGGACCCAAGTTGAGGTCCTTGTAAGCAGTGCAGCCCTAAATTTTGGGATGGCTCTGTCTTATTGATTTCCAGTTTTCCCAAGGTATATTCCCTAGACTGGAAGTGCCCTTGGCTCTGTAGCTCTGTTGTTTACTTGTTTTAGGGAACACAATGCACTCCTCCAGAGAGGCAGTTGGCAATTTACATCCCGCCCTTCAGCATAGAAAGGCTCCCTGTTCTCCAGGGCCAGTCTTGCCTTTCTGGTTTTTACACATTTTGTGGAAGTCCCTTTTGACTGGTGGGAAGTGATACTTCTTTGTAGTGCAGATTTGCATTGCCCGCTTGCTTGCTTGGCCAAAAAGGACGTATGCGTTTTCTCCTGAATATATTCAGGAGAAAACGCATACGCACTTTTTGGCCAAGTGCATCATTGTCGAAGTTGTGCCCCTCTTCCTGTGCTTTAAAGGTGATTCCAACGTACCTCTTGAAATCTGTTTCCTGCTATTCTGCCTCGCTTTCAAGTCCGCCTCGTTGCCTTCCCTCAACAGATTTTTGGACGATAGTTGTCCTTTATTACTCGGCCAGTTTGTGAATTGCTGTGCCCCTGAGCTCCATTTTTCAACTCGTTTTTGTTGAGCTGACTGCAAGTCCAAAATTTTGGTTCAGGACCTATACTGGTTCCCGGTGGGGGGCTGAGACTTTGGTTAATTCTTCTTCCTGCCGGGAAATTACAGTGATATGTGCAAATCCAAATGCCTAACAGCTACTCTCTCATTGGTTCTCCCTATTCCCTTTCATCCTCTGCCAAATTGGCAACGTGTGTGAACCAGGAGGTTAAAGGGTCTGTCTCTCCAAGGTGGGAGGTTGATAGTAAAGCAGATGGAAGTCAAACCGGAGCACCAGGAGAGGGACTATTCGTTGAGTTTTAGAAACCTTTCGTATTCACAGTGTGTCCGTTCTCTAGGTTTCTCGTACATGTTATAGCTGTAGTAATATTCCCTTCAACCTGGAGAGTTGGGACCCATGGAATGGGTGCCAGGCGCTTGTGCTTTAAAGGGTCTGCATTTGCTCACCCAATCTCACCAATCGTCTCAGTCCCAAGTGTCCCTCCTTATGCCACATCCAGCTGTCATTGTAGATAGGGTCATTCCAGATTTCATCAGAGACCCTGAAGGAATTGTAAAGAATTTCCCAGTTTTTTTGCTTTGTTTTTGAAATTCCTTTTTATAGTGGGTTTGAGCTGATTCTCGCTGCCATGTTTATGCCAGTCTAGACACACTTGATTCCGTAACGGAGACATATCAATACATAGTTTTTAAGATTCTTACTAGTCAGATATATTCCTCTGCGGGAAATATGGTGTTGTGAGTCCCTTTCACTGAGGAAGGTGTAGGTCTTGTCTATTCCATAGTTGGTTTTTGGAACGGTACCTGTGCTTATATCAAACTCTGGTTTTATGCATCACCCCACCTCTCCTTCCCCCTAAAGCAGGCATAAGAGTGTTTTCTAAATGTGAGACACTGTTCTCTTTCCTAACTCAGTTCAAGTGTAGCCATGTTTACAGGATCTTCAGAAGCGATATCTTATGATAAGTTTCTTTTTCTGTGTCACTTATTTCACTTAGAATCATCGTACCTGAATCCACCCATTTTGCTGCTACTGGTCTTATGACATTGATTTCATGGCTGAGGGATATTCCATCGTACGTAAGTACCACAATTTTTTGAACCATTTTTATATTTCCTGGGATATTTAAGGTGTACCCAAGTTGAGGTCCTTGTAAGCAGTGCAGCCCTAAATTTTGGGGTGGCTCTGTCTTATTGATTTTCAGATTTCCCAAGGTATATTCCCTAGAATGGAAGTGCCCTTGGCTCTGTAGCTCTGTTCTTTACTTGTTTTAGGGAACACAATGCACTCCTCCAGAGAGGCAGTTGGCAATTTACATCCCGCCCATCAGCATAACAAGGCTCCCTGTTCTCCAGGGCCTGTCTTGCCTTTCTGGTTTTTACACATTTTGTGGATGTCCCTTTTGACCGGTTGGAAGTGACACTTCTTTGTAGTGCAGATTTGCATTGCCCGCTTGCTTGCTTGGCCAAAAAGGGCGTATGCGTTTTCTCCTGAATATATTCAGGACAAAACGCATACGCCCTTTTTGGCCAAGTGCAACATTGTCGAAGTTGTGTCCTTCTTCCTGTGCTTTAAAGGTGATTCCAACGTACCTCTTGAAATCTGTTTCCTGCTATTCTGCCTCGCTTTCAAGTCCGCCTCGTTGCCTTCCCTCAACAGATTTTTGGACGATAGTTTTCCTTTTTTACTCGGCCAGTTTGTGAATTGCTGTGCCCCTGAGCTCCATTTTTCAACTCGTTTTTTGTGAGCTGACCTCAAGTCCAAAATTTTGGTTCGGGACTTATACTGGTTCCCGGTGGGTGGCTGAGACTTTGGTTAATTTTTCTTCCTGCCGGGAAATTACAGTGATATGTGCCCGTCCAAATGCCTAACAGCTACTCTCTCATTGGTTCTCCCTCTTCCCTTTCATCCTCTGCCAAATTGGCAACCTGTGCGAACAAGGAGGTTAAAGGGGCTGTCTCTCCAAGTTGGGAGGTTGATAGTAAAGCAGATGGAAAGTCAAACCGGAGCACCAGGAGAGGGACTATTCGTTGAGTTTTAGAAACCTTTCATATTCACAGTGTGTCTGTTCTCTAGGTTTCCCGTACATGTTATAGCTGTAGTAATATTCCCTTCAACCTGGAGAGTTCGTACCCATGGAATGGGTGCCAGGCATTTGTGCTTTAAAGGGTCTGCATTTGCTCACTCAATCTCAACAATCCTCTCAGTCCCAAGTGTCCCTCCTTATGCCACATCCAGCTGTCATTGTAGATAGGGTCATTCCAGGTTTCATCAGAGACCCTGAAGGAATTGTAAAGAATTTCACAGTTTTTTTGTTTTGTTTTTAAAATTCCTTTTTATAGTGGGTTTGAGCTGATTCTCGCTGCCGTGTTTATGCCAGTCTAGACACACTTGATTCCCTTACGGAGACATATCAATACATAGGTTTTAAGATTCTTACTAGTCAGATATATTCCTCTGCGGGAAATATGGGGTTTTGAGTCCCTTTCACTGAGGAAGGTGTAGGTCTTGGCTATTCCATAGTTGGTTTTTGGAACGGTACCTGTGCTTATATCAAACTCTGGTTTTATGCATCACCCCACCTCTCCTTCCCCCTTAAGCAGGCATAAGAGTGTTTTCTAAATGTGAGACACTGTTCTCTTTCCTAACTCAGTTCAAGTGTAGCCATGTTTACAGGATCTTCATAAGTGATATCTTATGATAAGTTTCTTTTTCTGTGTGACTTATTTCACTTAGAATCATCGTACCTGAATCCACCCATTTTGCTGCTACTGCTCTTGTGACATTGATTTCATGCCTGAGGGATATTCCATCGTACGTAAGTACCACAATTTTTTGAACCATTTTTATATTTCCTGGGATATTTAAGGTGTACCCAAGTTGAGGTCCTTGTAAGCAGTGCAGCCCTAAATTTTGGGGTGGCTCTGTCTTATTGATTTTCAGTTTTCCCAAGGTATATTCCCTAGACAGGAAGTGCCCCTGGCTCTGTAGCTCTGTTGTTTACTTGTTTTAGGAAACACAATGCACTCCTCCAGAGAGGCAGTTGGCAATTTACATGCCGCCCATCAGCATAACAAGGCTGCCTGTTCTCCAGGGCCTGTCTTGCCTTTCTGGTTTTTACACATTTTGTGGATGTCCCTTTTGACCGGTGGGAAGTGATACTTCTTTGTAGTGCAGATTTGCATTGCCCGCTTGCTTGCTTGGCCAAAAAGGGCGTATGCGTTTTCTCCTGAATATATTCAGGAGAAAACGCATACGCCCTTTCTGGCCAAGTGCATCATTGTCGAAGTTGTGCCCCTCTTCCTGTGCTTTAAAGGTGATTCCAACGTACCTCTTGAAATCTGTTTCCTGCTATTCTGCCTCGCTTTCAAGTCCGCCTCGTTGCCTTCCCTCAACAGATTTTTGGACGATAGTTTTCCTGTATTACTCAGCCAGTTTGTGAATTGCTGTGTCCCTGAGCTCCATTTTTCAACTAATTTTTGGTGAGCTGACGGCAAGTCCGAAATTTTGGTTCAGGACCTATGCTGGTTCCCGGTGGGGGGCTGAGACTTTGGTTAATTCCTCTTCCTGCCGGGAAATTACAGTGATATGTGCCCGTCCAAATGCCTAATAGCTACTCTCTCATTGGTTCTCCCTCTTCCCTTTCATCCTCTGCCAAATTGGCAACCTGTGCGAACCAGGATGTTAAAGGGGCTGTCTCTCCAAGTTGGGACGTTGATAGTAAAGCAGAGGGAAAGTCAAACCGGAGCACCAGGAGAGGGACTATTCGTTGAGTTTTAGAAAACTTTCGTATTCACAGTGTGTCCGTTCTCTAGGTTTCCCGTACATGTTATAGCTGTAGTAATATTCCCTTCAACCTGGAGAGTTGGTACCCATGGAATGGGTGCCAGGCATTTGTGCTTTAAAGGGTCTGCATTTGCTCACCCAATCTCACCAATCCTCTCAGTCCCAAGTGTCTTTCCTTATGCCACATCCAGGTGTAGTTGTAGATAGGGTCATTCCAGGTTTCATCAGAGACCCTGAAGGAATTGTAAAGAATTTCCCAGTTTTTTTGTTTTGTTTTTGAAATTCCTTTTTATAGTGGGTTTGAGCTGATTCTCGCTGCCATGTTTATGCCAGTCTAGACACACTTGATTCCCTTACGGAGACATATCAATACATAGGTTTTAAGATTCTTACTAGTCAGATATATTCCTCTGCGGGAAATATGGGGTTTTGAGTCCCTTTCACTGAGGAAGGTGTAGGTCTTGTCTATTCCATAGTTGGTTTTTGGAATGGTACCTGTGCTTATATGAAACTCTGGTTTTATGCATCACCCCACCTCTCCTTCCCCCTTAAGCAGGCATAAGAGTGTTTTCTAAATGTGAGACACTGTTCTCTTTCCTAACTCAGGTCAAGTGTAGCCATGTTTACAGGATCTTCATAAGTGATATCTTATGATAAGTTTCTTTTTCTGTGTGACTTATTTGACTTAGAATCATCGTACCTGAATCCACCCATTTTGCTGCTACTGGTCTTATGACATTGATTTCATGGCTGAGGGATATTCCATCATACGTAAGTACCACAGTTTTTTGAACCATTTTTATATTTCCTGGGATATTTAAGGTGTACCCAAGTTGAGGTCCTTGTAAGCAGTGCAGCCCTAAATTTTGGGGTGGCTCTGTCTTATTGATTTTCAGTTTTCCCAAGGTATATTCCCTAGACTGGAAGTGCCCTTGGCTCTGTAGCTCTGTTGTTTACTTGTTTTAGGAAACACAATGCACTCCTCCAGAGAGGCAGTTGGCAATTTACATGCCGCCCATCAGCATAACAAGGCTGCCTGTTCTCCAGGGCCTGCCTTGCCTTTCTGGTTTTTACACATTTTGTGAATGTCCCTTTTGACCGGTGGGAAGTGATACTTCTTTGTAGTGCAGATTTGCATTGCCCGCTTGCTTGCTTGGCCAAAAAGGGCGTATGCGTTTTCTCCTGAATATATTCAGGAGAAAACGCATACGCCCTTTCTGGCCAAGTGCATCATTGTCGAAGTTGTGCCCCTCTTCCTGTGCTTTAAAGTGATTCCAACGTACCTCTTGAAATCTGTTTCCTGCTATTCTGCCTCGCTTTCAAGTCCGCCTCATTGCCTTCCCTCAACAGATTTTTGGACGATAGTTTTCCTGTATTACTCAGCCAGTTTGTGAATTGCTGTGCCCCTGAGCTCCATTTTTCAACTATTTTTTGGTGAGCTGACCGCAAGTCCGAAATTTTGGTTCAGGAACTATGCTGGTTCCCGGTGGGGGGCTGAGACTTTGGTTAATTCCTCTTCCTGCCGGGAAATTACAGTGATATGTGCCCATCCAAATGCCTAATAGCTACTCTCTCATTGGTTCTCCCTCTTCCCTTTCATCCTCTGCCAAATTGGCAACCTGTGCGAACCAGGATGTTAAAGGGGCTGTCTCTCCAAGTTGGGAGGTTGATAGTAAAGCAGAGGGAAAGTCAAACCGGAGCACCAGGAGAGGGACTATTCGTTGAGTTTTAGAAACCTTTCGTATTCACAGTGTGTCCGTTCTCTAGGTTTCCCGTACATGTTATAACTGTAGTAATATTCCCTTCAACCTGGAGAGTTGGGACCCATGGAATGTGTGCCATGGATTATTGCTTTAAAGGGTCTGCATTTGCTCACCTAATCTCACCAATCCTCTCAGTCCCAAGTGTCCAGCCTTATGCCACATCCAGCTGTCGTTGTAGATAGGGTCTTTCCAGGTTTCATCAGAGACCCTGAAGGAATTGTAAAGAATTTCCCAGTTTTTTTGTTTTGTTTTTGAAATTCCTTTTTATAGTGGGTTTGAGCTGATTCTCGCTGCCATGTTTATGCCAGTCTAGACACACTTGATTCCCTTACGGAGACATATCAATACATAGGTTTTAAGATTCTTACTAGTCAGATATATTCCTCTGCGGGAAATATGGGGTTTTTAGTCCCTTTCACTGAGGAAGGTGTAGGTCTTGTCTATTCCATAGTTGGTTTTTGGAACGGTACCTGTGCTTATATCAAACTCTGGTTTTATGCATCACCCCACCTCTCCTTCCCCCTTAAGCAGGCATAACAGTGTTTTCTAAATGTGAGACACTGTTCTCTTTCCTAACTCACTTCAAGTGTAGCCATGTTTACCGGGTCTTCATAAGTGATATCTTTTTTTTTTTTTTTTTTTTTTTTTTTTTTTTTTTTTTGTGGTATGCGGGCCTCTCACTGTTGTGGCCTCTCCCGTTGCGGAGCACAGGCTCCGGACGCGCAGGCTCAGCAGCCATGGCTCACGGGCCCAGCCGCTCCGCGGCATATGGGATCCTCCCAGACCGGGGCACGAACCCGTATCCCCTGCATCGGCAGGCGGACTCTCAACCACTGCGCCACCAGGGAGGCCCAATAAGTGATATCTTATGATAAGTTTCTTTTTCTGTGTGACTTACTTCACTTAGAATCATCGTACCTGAATCCACCCATTTGGCTGCTACTGGTCTTATGACATTGATTTCATGGCTCAGGGATATTCCATCGTACGTAAGTACCACAATTTTTTGAACCATTTTTATATTTCCTGGGATATTTAAGGTGTACCCAAGTTGAGGTCCTTGTAAGCAGTGCAGCCCTAAATTTTGGGGTGGCTCTGTCTTATTGATTTTCAGTTTTCCCAAGGTATATTCCCTAGACTGGAGGTGCCCTTGGCTCTGTAGCTCTGTTGTTTACTTGTTTTAGGGAACCCAATGCCCTCCTCCAGAGAGGCAGTTGGCAATTTACATCCCGCCCATCAGCATAACAAGGCTCCCTGTTGTCCAGGACCTGTCTTGCCTTTCTGGTTTTTACACATTTTGTGAATGTCCCTTTTGACCGGTGGGAAGTGATACTTCTTTGTAGTGCAGATTTGCATTGCCCGCTTGCTTGCTTGGCCAAAAAGGGCGTATGCGTTTTCTCCTGAATATATTCAGGAGAAAACGCATACGCCCTTTCTGGCCAAGTGCATCATTGTCGAAGTTGTGCCCCTCTTCCTGTGCTTTAAAGGTGATTCCAACGTACCTCTTGAAATCTGTTTCCTGCTATTCTGCCTCGCTTTCAAGTCCGCCTCATTGCCTTCCCTCAACAGATTTTTGGACGATAGTTTTCCTGTATTACTCAGCCAGTTTGTGAATTGCTGTGCCCCTGAGCTCCATTTTTCAACTATTTTTTGGTGAGCTGACCGCAAGTCCGAAATTTTGGTTCAGGAGCTATGCTGGTTCCCGGTGGGGGGCTGAGACTTTGGTTAATTCCTCTTCCTGCCGGGAAATTACAGTGATATGTGCCCGTCCAAATGCCTAATAGCTACTCTCTCATTGGTTCTCCCTCTTCCCTTTCATCCTCTGCCAAATTGGCAACCTGTGCGAACCAGGATGTTAAAGGGGCTGTCTCTCCAAGTTGGGAGGTTGATAGTAAAGCAGAGGGAAAGTCAAACCGGAGCACCAGGAGAGGGACTATTCGTTGAGTTTTAGAAACCTTTCGTATTCACAGTGTGTCCGTTCTCTAGGTTTCCCGTACATGTTATAACTGTAGTAATATTCCCTTCAACCTGGAGAGTTGGGACCCATGGAACGTGTGCCATGGATTATTGCTTTAAAGGGTCTGCATTTGCTCACCTAATCTCACCAATCCTCTCAGTCCCAAGTGTCCAGCCTTATGCCACATCCAGCTGTCGTTGTAGATAGGGTCTTTCCAGGTTTCATCAGAGACCCTGAAGGAATTGTAAAGAATTTCCCAGTTTTTTTGTTTTGTTTTTGAAATTCCTTTTTATAGTGGGTTTGAGCTGATTCTCGCTGCCATGTTTATGCCAGTCTAGACACACTTGATTCCCTTACGGAGACATATCAATACATAGGTTTTAAGATTCTTACTAGTCAGATATATTCCTCTCCGGGAAATATGGGGTTTTGAGTCCCTTTCACTGAGGAAGTTGTAGGTCTTTTCTATTCCATAGTTGGTTTTTGGAACGGTACCTGTGCTTATATCAAGCTCTGGTTTTATGCATCACCCCACCTCTCCTTCCCCCTTAAGCAGGCATAAGAGTGTTTTCTAAATGTGAGACACTGTTCTCTTTCCTAACTCAGTTCAAGTGTAGCCATGTTTACAGGATCTTCATAAGTGATATCTTATGATAAGTTTCTTTTTCTGTGTGACTTATTTCACTTAGAATCATCGTACCTGAATCCACCCATTTTGCTGCTACTGGTCTTATGACATTGACTTCATGGCTGAGGGATATTCCATCGTACGTAAGTACCACAATTTTTTGAACCATTTTTATATTTCCTGGAATATTTAATGTGTACCCAAGTTGAGGTCCTTGTAAGCAGTGCAGCCCTAAATTTTGGGGTGGCTCTGTCTTATTGATTTTCAGTTTTCCCAAGGTATATTCCCTAGACTGGAAGTGCCCTTGGCTCTGTAGCTCTGTTCTTTACTTGTTTTAGGGAACACAATGCACTGCTCCAGAGAGGCAGTCGGCAAGTTACATCCCGCCCATAAGCATAACAAGGCTCCCTGTTCTCCAGGGCCTGTCTTGCCTTTCTGGTTTTTACACATTTTGTGGATGTCCCTTTTGACCAGTGGGAAGTGATACTTCCTTGTAGTGCAGATTTGCATTGCCCGCTTGCTTGCTTGGCCAAAAAGGGCGTATGCGTTTTCTCCTGAATATATACAGGAGAAAACGCATACGCCCTTTTGGCCAAGTGCATCATTGTCGAAGTTGTGCCCCTCTTCCTGTGCTTTAAAGGCGATTCCAACGTACCTCTTGAAATCTGTTTCCTGCTATTCTGCCTCGCATTCAAGTCCGCCTCGTTGCCTTCCCTCAACATATTTTTGGACGATAGTTGTCCTTTATTACTCGGCCAGTTTGTGAATTGCTGTGCCCCTGAGCTCCATTTTTCAACTCTTTTTTGGTGAGCTGACTGCAAGTCCAAAACTTTGGTTCAGGACCTATACTGGTTCCCGGTGGGTGGCTGAGACTTTCCTTAATTCTTCTTCCTGCCGGGAAATTACAGTGATATATGCCCGTCCAAATGCCTAACAGCTACTCTCTCATTGGTTCTCTCTCTTCCCTTTCATCCTCTGCCAAATTGGCAACCTGTGCAAACCAGGAGGTTAAAGGGGCTGTCTCTCCAAGTTGGGAGGTTGATAGTAAAGCAGGTGGAAAGTCAAACCGGAGCACCAGGAGAGGGACTATTCGTTGAGTTTTAGAAACTTTTCGTATTCACAGTGTGTCCGTTCTCTAGGTTTCCCGTACATGTTATAACTGTAGTAATATTCCCTTCAACCTGGATAGTTGGGACCCATGGAATGGGTGCCATGCATTAATGCTTTAAAGGGTCTGCATTTGCTCACCCAATCTCACCAATCCTCTCAATCCCAAGTGTCCAGCCTTATGCCACATCCAGCTGTCGTTGTAGATAGGGTCATTCCAGGTTTCATCAGAGACCCTGAAGTAATTGAAAAGAATTTCCTAGTTTTTTTGTTTTGTTTTTGAAATACCTTTTTATAGTGGGTTTGAGCTGATTCTCGCTGCCATGTTTATGCCAGTCTAGACACACTTGATTCCCTTACGGAGACATATCAATACATAGGTTTTAAGATTCTTACTAGTCAGATATATTCCTCTGCGGGAAATATGGGGTTTTGAGTCCCTTTCACTGAGGAAGGTGTAGGTCTTTTCTATTCCATAGTTGGTTTTTGGAACGGTACCTGTGCTTATATCAAACTCTGGTTTTATGCATCACCCCACCTCTCCTTCCCCCTTAAGCAGGCATAAGAGTGTTTTCTAAATGTGAGACACTGTTCTCTTTCCTAACTCAGTTCAAGTGTAGCCATGTGTACAGGATCTTCATAAGTGATATCTTATGATAAGTTTCTTTTTCTGTGTGACTTATTTCACTTAGAATCATCGTACCTGAATCCACCCATTTTGCTGCTACTGGTCTTATGACATTGATTTCATGGCTGAGGGATATTCCATCGTACGTAAGTACCACAATATTTTGAACCATTTTTATATTTCCTGGGATACTTAAGGTGTATCCAAGTTGAGGTCTTTGTAAGCAGTGCAGCCGTAAATTTTGGGGTGGCTCTGTCTTATTGATTTTCAGTTTTCCCAAGGTATATTCCCTAGATTGGAAGTGCCCTTGGCTCTGTAGCTCTGTTCTTTCTTGTTTTAGGGAACACAATGCACTCCTCCAGAGAGGCAGTTGGCAATTTACATCCCGCCCATCAACATGTCAAGGCTCCATGTTCTCCAGGGCCTGTCTTGCCTTTCTGGTTTTTACACATTTTGTGGGTGTCCCGTTTGACCGGTGGGAAGTGATACTTCTTTTTAGTGCAGATTTGCATTGCCCGTTTGCTTGCTTGGCGAAAAAGGGCGTATGCATTTTCTCCTGAATATATTCAGGAGAAAACGCATACACCCTTTTTGGCCAAGTGCATCATTGTCGAAGTTGTGCCCCTCTTCCTGTGCTTTAAAGGCGATTCCAAAGTACCTCTTGAAATCTGTTTCCTGCTATTCAGCCTCGCTTTCAAGTCCGCCTCGTTGCCTTTCCTCAACAGATTTTTCGACGATAGTTGTCCTTTATTACTCGGCCAGTTTGTGAATTGCTGTGCCCCTGAGCTCCATTCTTCAACTCGTTTTTGGTGAGCTGACCGCAAGTCCAAAATTTTGGTTCAGGACCTATACTGGTTCCCGGTGGGTGGCTGAGACTTTGGTTAATTCTTCTTCCTGCAGGGAAATTACAGTGATATGTGCCCGTCCAAATGCCTAACAGCTACTCTCTCATTGGTTCTCCCTCTTCCATTTCATCCTCTGCCTAATTGGAAACCTGTGCGAACCAGGAGCTTAAAGGGGCTTTCTCTCCAAGTTGGGTGGTTGATAGTAAAGCAGATGGAAAGTCAAACCGGTGCACCAGGATAGGGGCTATTCGTTGAGTTTTAGAAACCTTTCGTATTCACAGTGTGTCCGTTCTCTAGGTTTCCCGTACATGTTATAGCTGTAGTAATATTCCCTTCAACCTGGAGAGTTGGGACTCATGGAATGGGTGCCAAGCATTTGTGCTTTAAAGGGTCTGCATTTGCTCACCCAATCTCAACAATCCTCTCAGTCCCAAGTGTCCCTCCATATGACACATCCAGCTGTCGTTGTAGATAGGGTCATTCCAGGTTTCATCAGAGACCCTGAAGGAATTGGAAAGAATTTCCCAGTTTTTTTGTTTTGTTTTTGAAATTCCTTTTTATAGTGGGTTTGAGCTGATTCTCGCTGCCATGTTTATGCCAGTCTAGACACACTTGATTCCCTTACGGAGACATATCAATACATAGGTTTTAAGATTCTTACTAGTCAGATATATTCCTCTGCAGGAAATATGGTGTTTTGAGTCCCTTTCACTGAGGAAGGTGTAGTTCTTGTCTATTCCATAGTTGGTGTTTGGAACGGTACCTGTGCTTATATCAAACTCTGGTTTTATGCATCACCCCACCTCTCCTTCCCCCTTAAGCAGGCATAAGAGTGTTTTCTAAATGTGAGACATTCTTCTCTTTCCCAACTCACTTCAAGTGTAGCCATGTTTACAGGATCTTCATAAGTGATATCTTATGATAAGTTTCTTTTTCTGTGTGACTTATTTCACTTAGAATCATCGAACCTGAATCCACCCATTTTGCTGCTACTGGTCTTATGACATTGATTTCATGGCTGAGGGATATTCCATCATACGTAAGTACCACAATTTTTTGAACCATTTTTATATTTCCTGGGATATTTAAGGTGTACCCAAGTTGAGGTCCTTGTAAGCAGTGCAGCCCTAAATATTGGAGTGGCTCTGTCTTATTGATTTTCAGTTTTCCCAAGGTATATTCCCTAGACTGGAAGTGCCCTTGGCTCTGTAGCTCTGTTCTTCACTTGTTTTAGGGAACACAATGCACTCCTCCAGAGAGGCAGTTGGCAATTTACATGCCGCCCATCAGCATAACAAGGCTCCCTGTTCTCCAGGGCCTGTCTTGCCTTTCTGGTTTTTACACATTTTGTGGATGTCCCTTTTGACCGGTGGGAAGTGATACTTCTTTGTAGTGCAGATTTGCATTGCCCGCTTGCTTGCTTGGCCAAAGAGGGCGTATGCGTTTTCTCCTGAATATATTCAGGAGAAAACGTATACGCCCTTTTTGGCCAAGTGCATCATTGTCGAAGTTGTGCCCTTCTTCCTGTGCTTTAAAGGCGATTCCAATGTACCTCTTGAAATCTGTTTCCTGGTATTCTGCCTCGCTTTCAAGTCCGCCTCGTTGCCTTCCCTCAACAGATTTTTGGACGATACTTGTCCTTTATTACTCTGCCAGTTTGTGAATTGCTGTGCCCCTGAGTTCCATTTTTCAACTCGTTTTTGGAGAGCTGACCGCAAGTCCAAAATTTTGGTTCAGGACCTATACTGGTTCCCAGTGGGTGGCTTAGACTTTATTTAATTCTTCTTCCTCCCGGGAAATTACAGTGATATGTGCCCGTCCAAATGCCTAACAGCTACTCTCTCATTGGTTCTCCCTCTTCCCTTTCATCCTCTGCCAAATTGGCAACCTGTGCGAAACAGGAGGTTAAAGGGGCTGTCTCTCCAAGTTGGGAGGTTGATAGTAAAGCAGGTGGAAAGTCAAACCGGAGCACCAGGAGAGGGACTATTCGTTGAGTTTTAGAAACCTTTCGTATTCGCAGTGTGTCCGTTCTCTAGGTTTCCCGTACATGTTATAACTGTAGTAATATTCCCTTCAACCTGGAGAGTTGGGACTCATGGAATGGGTGCCAAGCATTTGTGCTTTAAAGGGTCTGCATTTGCTCACCCAATCTCAACAATCCTCTCAGTCCCAAGTGTCCCTCCATATGACACATCCAGCTGTCGTTGTAGATAGGGTCATTCCAGGTTTCATCAGAGACCCTGAAGGAATTGTAAAGAATTTCCCAGTTTTTTTGTTTTGTTTTTGAAATTCCTTTTTATAGTGGGTTTGAGCTGATTCTCGCTGCCATGTTTATGCCAGTCTAGACACACTTGATTCCCTTACGGAGACATATCAATCCATAGATTTTAAGATTCTTACTAGTCAGATATATTCCTCTGCGGGAAATATGGGGTTTTGAGTCCCTTTCACTGAGGAAGGTGTAGGTCTTGACTATTCCATAGTTGGTTTTTGGAACGGTACCTGTGCTTATATCAAACTCTGGTTTTATGCATCACCCCACCTCTCCTTCCCCCTTAAGCAGGCATAAGAGTGTTTTCTAAATGTGAGACACTGTTCTCTTTCTTAACTCAGTTCAAGTGTAGCCATGTTTACAGGATCTCCATAAGTGATATCTTATGATAAGTTTCTTTTACTCTGTGACTAATTTCACTTAGAATCATCGTACCTGAATCCACCCATTTTGCTGCTACTGGTCTTATGACATTGATTTCATGGCTGAGGGATATTCCATCATACATAGGTAACACAATTTTTTGAACCATTTTTATATTTCCTGGGATATTTAAGGTGTACCCAAGTTGAGGTCCTTGTAAGCAGTGCAGCCCTAAATTTTGGGGTGGCTCTCTCTTATTGATTTTCAGTTTTCCCAAGGTATATTCCCTACACTGGAAGTGCCCTTGGCTCTGTAGGTCTGTTCTTTACTTGTTTTAGGGAACACAATGTACTCCTCCAGAGAGGCAGTTGGCAATTTACATCCCGCCCATCAGCATAACAAGGCTCCCTGTTCTCCTGGGCCTGTCTTGCCTTTCTGGTTTTTACACACTTCGTGGATGTCCCTTTTGACCGGTGGGAAGTGATACTTCTTTGTAGTGCAGATTTGCATTGCCCGCTTGCTTGCTTGGCCTAAAAGGGCGTATGCGTTTTCTCCTGAATATATTCAGGAGGAAATGCATACGCCCTTTTTGGCCAAGTGCATCATTGTCGAAGTTGTGCCCCTCTTCCTGTGCTTTAAAGGCGATTCCAACGTACCTCTTGAAATCTGTTTCCTGCTATTCTGCCTCACATTCAAGTCCGCCTCGTTGCCTTCCCTCAACAGATTTTTGGACGAGAGTTGTCCTTTATTACTCGGCCAGTTTGTGAATTGCTGTGCCCCTGAGCTCCATTTTTCAACTCATTTTTGGTGAGCTGACCGCAAGTCCAAAATTTTGGTTAAGGAACTATCCTGGTTCCCGGTGGGTGGCTGAGACTTTGGTTAATTCTTCTTCCTGCCGGGAAGTTAGAGTGATATGTGCCCGTCCAAATGCCTAACAGCTACTCTCTCATTGGTTCTCCCTCTTCCCTTTCATCCTCTGCCAAATTGGAAACCTGTGAGAACCAGGAGGTTAAAGGGGCTGTCTCTCCAAGTTGGGAGGTTGATAGTAAAGCAGATTGAAAGTCAAACCGGAGCACCAGGAGAGGGACTATTCGTTGAGTTTTAGAGACCTTTCGTATTCACAGTGTGTCCGTTCTCTAGGTTTCCCGTACATGTTATAGCTGTAGTAATATTCCCTTCAACCTGGAGAGTTGGGACCCATGGAATGGGTGCCAGGCATTTGTGCTTTAAAGGGTCTGCATTTGTTCACCCAATCTCACCAATCGTCTCAGTCCCAAGTGTCCCTCCTTATGCCACAACCAGCTGTCATTGTAGATAGGGTCATTCCAGGTTTCATCAGAGACCCTGAAGGAATTGTAAAGAATTTCCCAGGTTTTTTGTTTTGTTTTTGAAATTCCTTTTTATAGTGGGTTTGAGCTGATTCTCGCTGCCAAGTTTATGCCAGTCTAGACAAACTTGATTCCCTTATGGAGACACATCAATACATAGGTTTTAAGATTCTTACTACTCAGATATATTCCTCTGCGGGAAATATGGGGTTTTGAGTCCCTTTCACTGAAGAAGGTGTAGGTCTTGTCTATTCCATAGTTGGTTTTTGGAACGGTACCTGTGCTTATATCAAACTCCGGTTTTATGCATCACCCCACCTCTCCTTCCCCCTTAAGCAGGCATAAGAGTGTTTTCTAAATGTGAGACACTGTTCTCTTTCCTAGCTCAGTTCAAGTGTAGCAATGTTTACAGGATCTTCATAAGTGATATCTTATGATAAGTTTCTTTTTCTGTGTGACTTATTTCACTTAGAATCATCGTACCTGAATCCACCCATTTTGCTGCTACTGGTCTTATGACATTGATTTCATGGCTGAGGGATATTCCATCGTACGTAAGTACCACAATTTTTTGAACCATTTTGATATTTCCTGGGATATTTAAGGTGTACCCAAGTTGAGGTCCTTGTAAGCAGTGCAGCCCTAAATATTGGGGTGGCTCTGTCTTATTGATTTTCAGTTTTCCCAAGGTATATTCCCTAGACTGGAAGTGCCCTTGGCTCTGTAGCTCTGTTCTTTACTTGCTTTAGGGAACACAATGCACTCCTCCAGAGAGGCAGTTGGCAATTTACATCCCGCCCATCAGCATAACAAGGCTCCCTGTTTTCCAGGGCCTGTCTTGCCTTTCTGGTTTTTACACATTTTGTGGATGTCCCTTTTGACCGGTGGGAAGTGATACTTCTTTGTAGTGCAGATTTGCATTGCCCGCTTGCTTGCTTGGCCAAAAAGGGCGTATGCCTTTTCTCCTGAATATATTCAGGAGAAAATGCATACGCCCTTTTTGGCCAAGTGCATCATTGTCGAAGTTGTGCCCCTCTTCCTGTGCTTTAAAGGCGATTCCAACGTACCTCTTGAAATCTGTTTCCTGCTATTCTGCCTCGCTTTCAAGTCCGCCTCGATGCCTTCCCTCAACAGATTTTTGGACGATAGTTGTCCTTTATTACTCGGCCAGTTTGTGAATTGATGTGCCCCTGAGCTCCATTTTTCAACTCGTTTTTGGTGAGCTGACCGCAAGTCCAACATTTTGGTTCAGGACCTATGCTGGTTCCCGGTGGGGGGCTGAGACTTTGGTTAATTCTTCTTCCTGCCGGGAAGTTACAGTGATATGTGCCCGACCAAATGCCTAACAGCTACTCTCTCATTGGTTCTCCCTCTTCCCTTTCATCCTCTGCCAAATTGGAAACCTGTGCGAAACAGGAGGTTAAAGGGGCTGTCTCTCCAAGTTGGGAGGTTGATAGTAAAGCAGATGGAATGTCAAACCGGAGCACCAGGAGAGGGAATATTCGTTGAGTTTTAGA
Source organism: Hyperoodon ampullatus (assembly GCF_949752795.1). Classification (NCBI taxonomy): domain Eukaryota; kingdom Metazoa; phylum Chordata; class Mammalia; order Artiodactyla; family Ziphiidae; genus Hyperoodon; species Hyperoodon ampullatus. The sequence goes on along the minus strand of NW_027640625.1, from coordinate 1,900,174 downwards.
AACCTTTCGTATTCACAGTGGGTCCGTTCTCTAGGTTTCCCGTACATGTTATAGCTGTAGTAATATTCCCTTCAACCTGGAGAGTTGGGACCCATGGAATGGGTGCCAGGCATTTGTGCTTTAAAGGGTCTGCATTTGCTCACCCAATCTCACCAATCGTCTCAGTCCCAAGTGTCCCTCCTTATGCCACATCCAGCTGTCATTGTAGATAGGGTCATTCCAGGTTTCATCAGAGACCCGGAAGGAATTGTAAAGAATTTCCCAGTTTTTTTGTTTTGTTTTTGAAATTCCATTTTATAGTGGGTTTGAGCTGATTCTCGCTGCCATGTTTATGCCAGTCTACGCATACTTGATTCCCTAACGGAGACATATCAATACATAGGTTTTAAGATTCTTACTAGTGAGATATATTCCTCTGTGGGAAATATGGGGTTTTGAGTCCCTTTCACTGAGGAAGGTGTAGGTCTTGTCTATTCCATAGTTGGTTTTTGGAACGGTACCTGTGCTTATATCAAACTCTGGTTTTATGCATCACCCCACCTCTCCTTCCCCCTTAAGCAGGCATAAGAGTGTTTTCTAAATGTGAGACACTGCTCTCTTTCCTAACTCAGTTCAGGTGTAGCCATGTTTACAGGATCTTCATAAGTGATATCTTATGATAAATTTCTTTTTCTCTGTGACATATTTCACTTAGAATCATCGTACCTGAATCCACCCATTTTGCTGCTACTGGTCTTATGACATTGATTTCATGCCTTAGGGATATTCCATCGTACGTAAGTACCATAATTTTTTGAAATATTTTTATATTTCCTGGGATATTTAAGGTGTACCCAAGTTGAGGTCCTTGTAAGCAGTGCAGCCCTAAATTTTAGGGTGGCTCTGTCTTATTGATGTTCAGTTTTCCCAAGGTATATTCCCGAGACTGGAAGTGTCCTTGGCTCTGTAGCTCTGTTCTTTACTTGTTTTAGGGAACACAATGTACTCATCCAGAGAGGCAGTTGGCAATTTACATCCCGCCCATCAGCATAACAAGGCTCCCTGTTCTCCAGGGCCTGTCTTGCCTTTCTGGTTTTTACACATTTTGTGGATGTCCCTTTTGACCAGTGGGAAGTGATACTTCTTTGTAGTGCAGATTTGCATTGCCCGCTTGCTTGCTTGGCCAAAAAGGGCGTATGCGTTTTCTCCTGAATATATTCAGGAGAAAACGCATACGCCCTTTTTGGCCAAGTGCATCATTGTTGAAGTTGTGCCCCTCTTCCTGTACTTTAAAGGCGATTCCAACGTACCTCTTGAAATCTGTTTCCTGCTATTCTGCCTCGCTTTCAAGTCCGCCTCGTTGCTTTCCCTCAACAGATTTTTGGACGATAGTTGTCCTTTATTTCTCAGCCTGTTTGTGAATTGCTGTGCCCCTGAGCCCCAATTTTCAACTCATTTTTTGTGAGCTGACCGCAAGTCCAAAATTTTGGTTCAGGACCTATGCTGGTTCCCGGTGGGGGGCTGAGACTTTGGTTAATTCTTCTTCCTGCGGGAAGTTAGAGTGAAATGTGCCCGTCCAAATGCCTAACACCTACTCTCTCATTGGTTCTCCCTCTTCCCTTTCATCCTCTGCCAAATTGGAAAGATGTGCGAACCAGGTGGTTAAAGGTGCTGTCTCTCCAAGTTGGGAGATTGAGAGTAAAGCAGATGGAAAGTCAAACCAGAGGACCAGGAACGGGTCTATTCGTTGAGTTTTAGAAACCTTTCTTATTCACAGTGTGTACGTACCCTAGGTCTCCTGTACATGTTATAGCTGTAGGAATATTCCCTTCAACCTGGTGAGTTGGGACCCATGGAATGGGTGCCATGCATTATTGCTTTAAAGGGTCTGCATTTGCTCACCCAATCTCACCAATCCTCTCAGTCCCAAGTGTCCAGCCTTATGCCACATCCAGCTGTCGTTGTAGATAGGGTCATTAAAGGTTTCATCGGAGACCCAGAAGGAATTGTAAAGAATTTCCCAGTTTTTGTGTTTTGTTATTGAAATTCCTTATTTTAGTGGGTTTGAGCTGATTCTCGCTGCCATGTTTATGCCAGTCTAGACACACTTGATTCCCTTATGGAGACATATCAATACATAGGTTTTAAGATTCTTACTAGTCAGATATATTCCTCTGCGGGAAATATGGGGTTTTGAGTCCCTTTCACTGAGGAAGGTATAAGTCTTGTCTATTCCATAGTTCGTTTTTGGAACGGTACCTGTGCTTATATCAAACTCTGGTTTTATGAATCACCCCACCTCTCCTTCCCCCTTAAGCAGGCATAAGAGTGTTTTCTAAATGTGAGACACTGTTCTCTTTCCTAACTCAGTTCAAGTGTAGCCATGTTTACAGCATCTTCATAAGTGATATCTTATGATAAGTTTCTTTTTCTGTGTGACTTATTTCACTTAGAACCATCGTACCTGAATCCACCCATTTTGCTGCTACTGGTCTTATGACATTGATTTCATGGCTGAGGGATATTCCATCGTACGTAAGTACCACAATTTTTTGAACCATTTTTATATTTCCTGGGATATTTAAGGTGTACCCAAGTTGAGGTCCTTGTAAGCACTGCAGCCCTAAATTTTGGGGTGGCTCTGTCTTATTGATTTTCAGTTTTCCCCAGGTATATTCCCTAGACTGGAAGTGCCCTTGGCTCTGTAGCTCTGTTGTTTACTTGTTTTAGGGAACACAATGCACTCCTCCAGAGAGGCAGTTGGCAATTTACATCCCGCCCATCAGCATAACAAGGCTCCCGGTTCTCCAGGGCCTGTCTTGCCTTTCTGGTTTTTACACATTTTGTGGATATCCCTTTTGAACGGTGGGAAGTGATACTTCTTTGTAGTGCAGATTTGCATTGCCCGCTTGCTTGCTTGGCCAAAAAGGGCGTATGCGTTTTCTCCTGAATATATTCAAGAGAAAACGCATACGCCCTATTTGGCCAAGTGCATCATTGTCGAAGTTGTGCCCTTCTTCCTGTGCTTTAAAGGCGATTCCAACGTACCTCTTGAAATCTGTTTCCTGCTATTCTGCCTCGCTTTCAAGTCCGCCTCGTTGCCTTCCCTCAACAGATTTTTGGACCATAGTTGTCCTTTATTACTCGGCCAGTTTGTGAATTGCTGTGCCCCTGAGCTCCATTTTTCATCTCGTTTTTGGTGAGCTGACCGCAAGTCCAAAATTTTGGTTCAGGGCCTATGCTGGTTCCCGGTGGGGGGCTGAGACTTTGGTTAATTCTTCTTCCTGCCGGGATGTTAGAGTGATATGTGCCCGTCCAAATGCCTAACAGCTACTCTCTCATTGGTTCTCCCTCTTCCCTTTCATCCTCTGCCAAATTGGCAACCTGTGCGAACCAGGAGGTTAAAGGGGCTGTCTCTCCAAGTTGGGAGGTTGATAGTAAAGCAGATGGAAAGTCAAACCGGAGCACCAGGAGAGGAACTATTCGTTGAGTTTTAGAAACCTTTCGTATTCACTGTGTGTCCGTTCTCTAGGTTTCCCGTACATGTTATAACTGTAGTAATATTCCCTTCAACCTGGAGAGTTGGGAACCATGGAATGGGTGCCATGCATTATTGCTTTAAAGGGTCTGCATTTGCTCACCCAATCTCACCAATCGTCTCAGTCACAAGTGTCCCTCCTTATGCCACATCCAGCTGTCATTGTAGATAGGGTCATTCCAGGTTTCATCAGAGACCCTGAAGGAATTGTAAAGAATTTCCCAGTTTTTTTGTTTTGTTTTTGAAATTCCTTTTTATAATGCGTTTGAGCTGATTCTCGCTGCCATGTTTATGCCAGTGTAGACACACTTGATTCCTTTACGGAGACATATCAATACATAGGTTTTAAGATTCTAACTAGTCAGATATATTCCTCTGCGGGAAATATGGGGTTTTGAGTCCCTTTCACTGAGGAATGTGTAGGTCTTGTCTATTCCATAGTTGGTTTTTGGAACGGTACCTGTGCTTATATCAAACTCTGGTTTTATGCATCATCCCACCTCTCCTTCCCCCTTAAGCAGGCATAAGAGTGTTTTCTAAATGTGAGACAATGTTCTCTTTCCTAACTCAGTTCAAGTGTAGCCATGTTTACAGGATCTTCATAAGTGATATCTTATGATAAGTTTCTTTTTCTCTGTGACTTATTTCACTAAGAATCATCGTACCTGAATCCACCCATTTTGCTGCTACTGGTCTTATGACATTGATTTCATGGCTGAGGGATATTCCATCGTACGTAAGTACCACAATTTTTTGAACCATTTTTATATTTCCTGGGATATTTAAGGTGTACCCAAGTTGAGGTCCTTGTAAGCAGTGCAGCACTAAATTATGGGGTGGGTCTGTCTTATTGATTTTCAGTTTTCCCCAGGTATATTCCCTAGACTGGAAGTGCCCTTGGCTCTGTAGCTCTGTTCTTTACCTGTTTTAGGGAAAACAATGTACTCCTCCAGAGAGGCAGTTGGCAATTTACATCCCGCCCATCAGCATTACAAGGCTCCGTGTTCTCCAGGGCCTGTCTTGTCTTTCTGGTTTTTACACATTTTGTGGATGTGCCTTCTGACCGGTGGGAAGTCATACTTCTTTGTAGTGCAGATTTGCATTGCCCGCTTGCTTGCTTGGCCAAAAAGGGCGTATGCGTTTTCTCCTGAATATATTCAGGAGAAAGCGCATACGCCCTTTTTGGCCAAGTGCATCATTGTCGAAGTTCTGCCCCTCTTCCTGTCCTTTAAAGGCGATTCCAACGTACCTCTTGAAATCTGTTTCCTGCTATTCTGCCTCGCTTTCACGTCCGCCTCGTTGCCTTCCCTCAACAGATTTTTGGATGATTGTTGTCCTTTATTTCTCTGCAAGTTTGTGAATTGCTGTGCGCTTGAGCTCCATTTTTCAACTCGTTTTTTGTGAGCTGACCGCATGTCCAAAATTTTGGTTCAGGACCTATGCTGGTTCCCGGTGGGTGGCTGATACTTTGGTTAATACTTCTTCCTGTGGGAAATTACAGTGATATGTGCCCGTACAAATGCCTAACAGCTACTCTCTCATTGGTTCTCCCTCTTCCCTTTCATCCTCTGCCAAATTGGAAACCTGTCCGAACGAGGAGGTTAAAGGGGCTGTCTCTCCAAGTTGGGAGATTGATAGTAAAGCAGATGGAAAGTCAAACCGGAGCACCAGGAGAGGGACTATTCGTTGAGATTTAGAAACCTTTCGTATTCACAGTGTGTCCGTTCTCTAGGTTTCCTGTACATGTTATAGCTGTAGTAATATTCCCTTCAACCTGGAGAGTTGGGACCCATGGAATGGGTGCCAGGCATTTGTGCTTTAAAGGGTCTGCATTTGCTCACCCAATCTCACCATTCCTCTCTGTCCCAAGTGTCCAGACTTATGCCACATCCAGCTGTCGTTGTAGATAGGGTCATTCCAGGTTTCATCAGAGACCCTGAAGGAATTGTAAAGAATTTCCCAGATTTTTTGTTTTGTTTTTGAAATTCCTTTTTATAGTGGGTTTGAGCTGATTCTCACTGCCATGTTTATGCCAGTCTAGACACACTTGATTCCCTTATGGAGACATATCAATACATAGGTTTTAAGATTCTTACTAGTCAGATATATTCCTCTGTGGGATATATGGGGTTCTGAGTCCCTTTCACTGAGGAAGGTGTAGGTCTTTTCTATTCCATAGTTGGTTTTTGGAACGGTACCTGTGCTTATATCAAACTCTGGTTTTATGCCTCACACCACCTCTCCTTCCTCCTTAAGCAGGCATAAGGGTGTTTTCTAAATGTGAGACACTGTTCTCTTTCCTAACTCAGTTCAAGTGTAGCCATGTTTACAGGAGCTTCATAAGTGATATCTTATGAAAAGTTTCTTTTTCTGTGTGACTTATTTCACTTAGAATCATCGTACCTGAATCCACCCATTTTGCTGCTACTGGTCTTATGACATTGATTTCATGGCTGAGGGATATTCCATCGTACATAAATACCACAATATTTCGAACCATTTTTATATTTCCTGGGATATTTAAGGTGTACCCAAGTTGAGATCCTTGTAAGCAGTGCAGCCCTAAATTTTGGGGTGGCTCTGTCTTATTGATTTTCAGTTATCCCAAGGTATATTCCCTAGACTGGAAGTGCCCTTGGCTCTGTAGCTCTGTTGTTTACTTGTTTTAGGGAACACAATGCACTCCTCCAGAGAGGCAGTTGGCAATTTACATCCCGCCCATCAGCAAAACAAGGCTCCCTGTTCTCCAGGGCCAGTCTTGCCTTTCTGGTTTTTACATATTTTGTGGATGTCCCTTTTGACCGGTGGGAAGTGATACTTCTTTGTAGTAGAGATTTGCATTGCCCGCTTGCTTGCTTGGCCAAAAAGGGCATATGCGTTTTCCCCTGAATATATTCAGGGGAAAACGCATACGCCCTTTTTGGCCAAGTGCATCATTGTCCAAGTTGTGCCCCTCTTCCTGTGCTTTAAAGGCGATTCCAACGTACCTCTTGAAATCTGTTTCCTGCTATTCTGCCTCGCTTTCAAGTCCGCCTCGTTGCCTTCCCTCATCAGATTTTTGGACGATAGTTGTCCTTTATTACTCGGCCAGTTTGTGAATTGCTGTGCGCCTGAGCTCCATTTTTCAACTCGTTTTCTGTGAGCTGACCGCAAGTCCAAAATTTTGGTTGAGGACCTATGCTGGTTCCCGGTGGGTGGCTGAGACGTTGGTTAATTCTTCTTCCTGCCGGGAAATTACAGTGATATGTTCCCGTTCAAATGCCTAACAGCTACTCTCTCATTGGTTCTCCCTCTTCCCTTTCATCCTCTGCCAAATTGGTAACCTGTGCAAAAAAGGAGGTTAAAGGGGCTGTCTCTCCAAGTTGGGAGGTTGATAGTAAAGCAGATGGAAAGTCAAACCGGAGCACCAGGAGAGGGACTATTCGTTGAGTTTTAGAAACCTTTCGTATTCACAGTGTGTCCGTTCTCTAGGTTTCCCGTACATGTTATAGCTGTAGTAATATTCCCTTCAACCTGGAGAGTTGGGACCCATGGAATTGGTGCCAGGCATTTGTGCTTTAAAGGGTCTGCATTTGCTCACCCAATCTCACCAATCGTCTCAGTCCCAAGTGTACCTCCTTATGCCACATCCAGCTGTCATTGTAGATAGGGTCATTCCAGGTTTCATCAGAGACCCTGAAGGAATTGGAAAGAATTTCCCAGTTTTTTTTTTTTTTGTTTTTGAAATTCCTTTTTATAGTGCGTTTGAGCTGATTCTCGCTGCCATGTTTATGCCAGTCTAGACACACTTGATTCCCTTACGGAGACATATCAATACAGAGGTTTTAAGATTCTTACTAGTCAGATATATTCCTCTGCGGGAAATATGGGGTTTTGAGTCCCTTTCACTGAGGAAGGTGTAGGATTTGTCTATTCCATAGTTGGTTTTTGGAACGGTACCTGTGCTTATATCAAACTCTGGTTTTATGCATCACCCCACCTCTCCTTCCCCCTTAAGCAGGCATAAGAGTGTTTTCTAAATGTGATACACTGTTCTCTTTCCTAACTCAGTTCAAGTGTAGCCCTGTTTACAGGATCTTCATAAGTGATATCTTATGATAAGTTTCTTTTTCTGTGTGACTTATTTCACTTAGAATCATCGTACCTGAATCCACCCATTTTGCTGCTACTGGTCTTATGACATTGATTTCATGGCTGAGGGATATTCCATCGTACACAAGTACCACAATTTTTGGAACCATTTTTATATTTCCTGGGATATTTAAGGTGTACCCAAGTTGAGGTCCTTGTAAGCAGTGCAGCCCTAAATTTTGGGGTTGCTCTGTCTTATTGATTTTCAGTTTTCCCAAGGTATATTCCCTATACTGGAAGTGCCCTTGGCTCTGTAGCTCTGTTGTTTACTTGTTTTAGGAAACACAATTCACTCCTCCAGAGAGGCAGTTGGCAATTTACATCCCGCCCATCAGCATAACAAGGCTCCCTGTTCTCCAGGGCCTGTCTTGCCTTTCTGGATTTTACACATTTTGTGGATGTCCCTTTTGACCGGTGGGAAGTGATACTTCTTTGTAGTGCAAATTTGCATTGCTCGCTTGCTTGCTTGGCCAAAAAGGGCGTATGCGTTTTCTCCTGAATATATTCAGGAGAAAACGCATACGCCCTTTTTGGCCAAGTGCATCATTGTCGAAGTTGTGCCCCTCTTCCTGTGCTTTAAAGGCGATTCCAACGTACCTCTTGAAATCTGTTTCCTGCTATTCTGCCTCGCTTTCAAGTCCGCCTCGTTGCCTTCCCTCAACAGATTTTTGGACGATAGTTGTCCTTTATTACTCGGCCAGTTTGTGAATTGCTGTGCCCCTGAGCTCCATTTTTCAACTCGTTTTAGGTGAGCTGACCGCAAGTCCAAAATTTTGGTTCAGGACCTATACTGGTTCCAGGTGGGGGGCTGAGACTTTGGTTAATTCTTCTTCCTGCCGGGAAATTACAGTGATATGTGCCCGTCCAAATGCCTAACAGCTACTCTCTCATTGGTTCTCCCTCTTCCCTTTCATCCTCTGCCAAATTGTCAACCTGTGCGAACCAGGAGGTTAAAGGGGCTGTCTCTCCAAGTTGGGAGGTTGATAGTAAAGCAGATGGAAAGTCAAACCGGAGCACCAGGAGAGGGACTATTCGTTGAGTTTTAGAAACCTTTCGTATTCATAGTGTGTCCGTTCTCTAGGATTCCCGTACATGTTATAACTGTAGTAATATTCCCTTCAACCTGGATAGTTGGGACCCATGGAATGGGTGCCATGCATTATTGCTTTAAAGGGTCTGCATTTGTTCACCCAGTCTCACCAATCCTCTCAGTCCCAAGTGTCCAGCCTTATGCCACATCCAGCTGTCGTTGTAGATAGGGTCATTCCAGGTTTCATCAGAGACCCTGAAGTAATTGTAAAGAATTTCCCAGTTTTTTTGTTTTGTTTTTGAAATTCCTTTTTATAGTGGGTTTGAGCTGATTCTCGCTGCCATGTTTATGCCAGTCTAGACACACTTGATTCCCTTACGGAGACATATCAATACATAGGTTTTAAGATTCTTACTAGTCAGATATATTCCTCTGCGGCAAATATGGGGTTTTGAGTCCCTTTCACTGAGGAAGGTGTAGGTCTTGTCTATTCCATAGTTGGTTTTTGGAATGGTACCTGTGCTTATATCAAACTCTGGTTTTATGCCTCACCCCACCTCTCCTTCCCCCTTAAGCAGGCATAAGAGTGTTTTCTAAATGTGAGACACTGTTCTCTTTCCTAACTCAGTTCAAGTGTAGCCATGTTTACAGGATCTTCATAAGTGATATCTTATGATAAGTTTCTTTATCTCTGTGACTTATTTCACTTAGAATCATCGTACCTGAATCCACCCATTTTGCGGCGACTGGTCTTATGACATTGATTTCATGGCTGAGGGATATTCCATCGTACGTAAGTACCACAATTTTTTGAACCATTTTTATATATTCTGGGATATTTAAGGTGTACCCAAGTTGAGGTCCTTGTAAGCAGTGCAGCCCTAAATATTGGGGTGGCTCTGTCTTATTGATTTTCAGTTTTCCCCAGGTATATTCCCTAGACTGGAAGTGCCCTTGGCTCTGTAGCTCTGTTGTTTACTTGTTTTAGGGAACACAATGCACTCCTCCAGAGAGGCAGTTGGAAATTTACATCCCGCCCAACAGCATAACAAGGCTCCCTGTTCTCCGGGGCCTGTCTTCCCTTTCAGGTTTTTACACACTTTGTGGATGGCCCTTTTGACCGGTGGGAAGTGATACTTCTTTATAGTGCAGATTTGCATTGCCCGCTTGCTTGCTTGGCCAAAAAGGGCGTATGCGTTTTCTCCTGAATATATTCAGGAGAAAACGCATACGCCCTTTTTGGCCAAGTGCATCATTGTCGAAGTTGTGCCCCTCTTCCTGTGCTTTAAAGGCGATTCCAACGTACCTCTTGAAATCTGTTTCCTGCTATTCTGCCTCGCTTTCAAGTCCGCCTCGTTGCCTTCCCTCAACAGATTTTTGGACGATATTTGTCCTTTATTACTCGGCCAGTTTGTGAATTGCTGTGCCCCTGAGCTCCATTTTTCAACTCGTTTTTGGTGAGCTGACCGCAAGTCCAAAATTTTGGATCAGGACCTATGCTGGTTCCCGGTGGGTGGCTGAGACTTTGGTTAATTCTTTTTCCTGCCGGGAAGTTATAGTGATGTGTGCCCGTCCAAATGCCCAACAGCTACTCTCTCATTGGTTCTCCCTCTTCCCTTTCATCCTCTGCCAAATTGGCAATCTGTGCGAACCAGGAGGTTAAAGGGGCTGTCTCTCCATGTTGGGGGGTTGATAGTAAAGCAGATGGAAAGTCAAACCGGAGCACCAGGAGAGGGACTATTCGTTGAGTTTTAGAAACCTTTCGTATTCACAGTGTGTCCGTTCTCTAGGTTTCCCGTACATGTTATAGCTGTAGTAATATTCCCTACAACCTGGAGAGTTGGGACCCATGGAATGGGTGCCATGCATTATTGCTTTGAAGTGTCTGCATTTGCTCACCCAATCTCACCAATCCTCTCAGTCCCAAGTGTCCAGCCTTATGCCACATCCAGCTGTCGTGGTAGATAGGGTCATTCCAGGTTTCATCAGAGACCCTGAAGGAATTGTAAAGAATTTCCCAGTTTTATTGTTTTGTTTTTGAAATTCCATTTTATAGTGGGTTTGAGCTGATTCTCGCTGCCATGTTTATGCCAGTCTACACATAATTGATTCCCTAACGGAGACATATCAATACATAGGTTTTAAGATTCTTACTAGTGAGATATATTCCTCTGTGGGAAATATGGGGTTTTGAGTCCCTTTCACTGAGGAAGGTGTAGGTCTTGTCTATTCCATAGTTGGTTTTTGGAACGGTACCTGTGCTTATATCAAACTCTGGTTTTATGCATCACCCCACCTCTCCTTCCCCCTTAAGCAGGCATAAGAGTGTTTTCTAAATGTGAGACACTGCTCTCTTTCCTAACTCAGTTCAGGTGTAGCCATGTTTACAGGATCTTCATAAGTGATATCTTATGATAAATTTCTTTTTCTCTGTGACATATTTCACTTAGAATCATCGTACCTGAATCCACCCATTTTGCTGCTACTGGTCTTATGACATTGATATCATGCCTTAGGGATATTCCATCGTACGTAAGTACCACAGTTTTTTGAAATATTTTTATATTTCCTGGGATATTTAAGGTGTACCCAAGTTGAGGTCCTTGTAAGCAGTGCAGCCCTAAATTTTAGGGTGGCTCTGTCTTATTGATGTTCAGTTTTCCCAAGGTATATTCCCGAGACTGGAAGTGTCCTTGGCTCTGTAGCTCTGTTCTTTACTTGTTTTAGGGAACACAATGTACTCATCCAGAGAGGCAGTTGGCAATTTACATCCCGCCCATCAGCATAACAAGGCTCCCTGTTCTCCAGGGCCTGTCTTGCCTTTCTGGTTTTTACACATTTTGTGGATGTCCCTTTTGACCAGTGGGAAGTGATACTTCTTTGTAGTGCAGATTTGCATTGCCCGCTTGCTTGCTTGGCCAAAAAGGGCGTATGCGTTTTCTCCTGAATATATTCAGGAGAAAACACATACGCACTTTTTGGCCAAGTGCATCATTGTTGAAGTTGTGCCCCTCTTCCTGTACTTTAAAGGCGATTCCAACGTACCTCTTGAAATCTGTTTCCTGCTATTCTGCCTCGCTTTCAAGTCCGCCTCGTTTCTTTCCCTCAACAGATTTTTGGACGATAGTTGTCCTTTATTACTCGGCCAGTTTGTGAATTGCTGTGCCCCTGAGCCCCAATTTTTAACTCATTTTTTGTGAGCTGACCGCAAGTCCAAAATTTTGGTTCAGGACCTATGCTGGTTCCCGGTGGGGGGCTGAGACTTTGGTTAATTCTTCTTCCTGCGGGAAGTTAGAGTGAAATGTGCCCGTCCAAATGCCTAACACCTACTCTCTCATTGGTTCTCCCTCTTCCCTTTCATCCTCTGCCAAATTGGAAAGATGTGCGAACCATGTGGTTAAAGGTGCTGTCTCTCCAAGTTGGGAGATTGAGAGTAAAGCAGATGGAAAGTCAAACCAGAGGACCAGGAGCGGGACTATTCGTTGAGTTTTAGAAACCTTTCTTATTCACAGTGTGTACGTACCCTAGGTCTCCTGTACATGTTATAGCTGTAGGAATATTCCCTTCAACCTGGAGAGTTGGGACCCATGGAATGGGTGCCATGCATTATTGCTTTAAAGGGTCTGCATTTGCTCACCCAATCTCACCAATCCTCTCAGTCCCAAGTGTCCAGCCTTATGCCACATCCAGCTGTCGTTGTAGATAGGGTCATTAAAGGTTTCATCGGAGACCCAGAAGGAATTGTAAAGAATTTCCCAGTTTTTGTGTTTTGTTATTGAAATTCCTTATTTTAGTGGGTTTGAGCTGATTCTCGCTGCCATGTTTATGCCAGTCTAGAAACACTTGATTCCCTTATGGAGACATATCAATACATAGGTTTTAAGATTCTTACTAGTCAGATATATTCCTCTGCGGGAAATATGGGGTTTTGAGTCCCTTTCACTGAGGAAGGTATAAGTCTTGTCTATTCCATAGTTCGTTTTTGGAACGGTACCTGTGCTTATATCAAACTCTGGTTTTATGCATCACCCCACCTCTCCTTCCCCCTTAAGCAGGCATAAGAGTGTTTTCTAAATGTGAGACACTGTTCTCTTTCCTAACTCAGTTCAAGTGTAGCCATGTTTACAGCATCTTCATAAGTGATATCTTATGATAAGTTTCTTTTTCTGTGTGACTTATTTCACTTAGAACCATCGTACCTAAATCCACCCATTTTGCTGCTACTGGTCTTATGACATTGATTTCATGGCTGAGGGATATTCCATCGTACGTAAGTACCACAATTTTTTGAACCATTTTTATATTTCCTGGGATATTTAAGGTGTACCCAAGTTGAGGTCCTTGTAAGCACTGCAGCCCTAAATTTTGGGGTGGCTCTGTCTTATTGATTTTCAGTTTTCCCAAGGTATATTCCCTAGACTGGAAGTGCCCTTGGCTCTGTAGCTCTGTTGTTTACTTGTTTTAGGGAACACAATGCACTCCTCCAGAGAGGCAGTTGGCAATTTACATCCCGCCCATCAGCATAACAAGGCTCCCTGTTCTCCAGGGCCTGTCTTGCCTTTCTGGTTTTTACACATTTTGTGGATATCCCTTTTGAACGGTGGGAAGTGATACTTATTTGTAGTGCAGATTTGCATTGCCCGCTTGCTTGCTTGGCCAAAAAGGGCGTATGCGTTTTCTCCTGAATATATTCAAGAGAAAACGCATACGCCCTATTTGGCCAAGTGCATCATTGTCGAAGTTGTGCCCTTCTTCCTGTGCTTTAAAGGCGATTCCAACGTACCTCTTGAAATCTGTTTCCTGCTATTCTGCCTCGCTTTCAAGTCCGCCTCGTTGCCTTCCCTCAACAGATTTTTGGACCATAGTTGTCCTTTATTACTCGGCCAGTTTGTGAATTGCTGTGCCCCTGAGCTCCATTTTTCATCTCGTTTTTGGTGAGCTGACCGCAAGTCCAAAATTTTGGTTCAGGGCCTATGCTGGTTCCCGGTGGGGGGCTGAGACTTTGGTTAATTCTTCTTCCTGCCGGGATGTTAGAGTGATATGTGCCCGTCCAAATGCCTAACAGCTACTCTCTCATTGGTTCTCCCTCTTCCCTTTCATCCTCTGCCAAATTGGCAACCTGTGCGAACCAGGAGGTAAAAGGGGCTGTCTCTCCAAGTTGGGAGGTTGATAGTAAAGCAGATGGAAAGTCAAACCGGAGCACCAGGAGAGGAACTATTCGTTGAGTTTTAGAAACCTTTCGTATTCACTGTGTGTCCGTTCTCTAGGTTTCCCGTACATGTTATAACTGTAGTAATATTCCCTTCAACCTGGAGAGTTGGGAACCATGGAATGGGTGCCATGCATTATTGCTTTAAAGGGTCTGCATTTGCTCACCCAATCTCACCAATCGTCTCAGTCACAAGTGTCCCTCCTTATGCCACATCCAGCTGTCATTGTAGATAGGGTCATTCCAGGTTTCATCAGAGACCCTGAAGGAATTGTAAAGAATTTCCCAGTTTTTTTGTTTTGTTTTTGAAATTCCTTTTTATAATGCGTTTGAGCTGATTCTCGCTGCCATGTTTATGCCAGTGTAGACACACTTGATTCCTTTACGGAGACATATCAATACATAGGTTTTAAGATTCTAACTAGTCAGATATATTCCTCTGCGGGAAATATGGGGTTTTGAGTCCCTTTCACTGAGGAAGGTGTAGGTCTTGTCTATTCCATAGTTGGTTTTTGGAACGGTACCTGTGCTTATATCAAACTCTGGTTTTATGCATCATCCCACCTCTCCTTCCCCCTTAAGCAGGCATAAGAGTGTTTTCTAAATGTGAGACAATGTTCTCTTTCCTAACTCAGTTCAAGTGTAGCCATGTTTACAGGATCTTCATAAGTGATATCTTATGATAAGTTTCTTTTTCTCTGTGACTTATTTCACTAAGAATCATCGTACCTGAATCCACCCATTTTGCTGCTACTGGTCTTATGACATTGATTTCATGGCTGAGGGATATTCCATCGTACGTAAGTACCACAAATTTTTGAACCATTTTTATATTTCCTGGGATATTTAAGGTGTACCCAAGTTGAGGTCCTTGTAAGCAGTGCAGCACTAAATTATGGGGTGGGTCTGTCTTATTGATTTTCAGTTTTCCCCAGGTATATTCCCTAGACTGGAAGTGCCCTTGGCTCTGTAGCTCTGTTCTTTACCTGTTTTAGGGAAAACAATGTACTCCTCCAGAGAGGCAGTTGGCAATTTACATCCCGCCCATCAGCATTACAAGGCTCCGTGTTCTCCAGGGCCTGTCTTGTCTTTCTGGTTTTTACACATTTTGTGGATGTGCCTTCTGACCTGTGGGAAGTGATACTTCTTTGTAGTGCAGATTTGCATTGCCCGCTTGCTTGCTTGGCCAAAAAGGGCGTATGCGTTTTCTCCTGAATATATTCAGGAGAAAGCGCATACGCCCTTTTTGGCCAAGTGCATCATTGTCGAAGTTCTGCCCCTCTTCCTGTCCTTTAAAGGCGATTCCAACGTACCTCTTGAAATCTGTTTCCTGCTATTCTGCCTCGCTTTCACGTCCGCCTCGTTGCCTTCCCTCAACAGATTTTTGGATGATTGTTGTCCTTTATTTCTCTGCAAGTTTGTGAATTGCTGTGCGCTTGAGCTCCATTTTTCAACTCGTTTTTTGTGAGCTGACCGCATGTCCAAAATTTTGGTTCAGGACCTATGCTGATTCCCGGTGGGTGGCTGATACTTTGGTTAATACTTCTTCCTGTGGGAAATTACAGTGATATGTGCCCGTACAAATGCCTAACAGCTACTCTCTCATTGGTTCTCCCTCTTCCCTTTCATCCTCTGCCAAATTGGAAACCTGTCCGAACGAGGAGGTTAAAGGGGCTGTCTCTCCAAGTTGGGAGATTGATAGTAAAGCAGATGGAAAGTCAAACCGGAGCACCAGGAGAGGGACTATTCGTTGAGTTTTAGAAACCTTTCGTATTCACAGTGTGTCCGTTCTCTAGGTTTCCTGTACATGTTATAGCTGTAGTAATATTCCCTTCAACCTGGAGAGTTGGGACCCATGGAATGGGTGCCAGGCATTTGTGCTTTAAAGGGTCTGCATTTGCTCACCCAATCTCACCATTCCTCTCTGTCCCAAGTGTCCAGACTTATGCCACATCCAGCTGTCGTTGTAGATAGGGTCATTCCAGGTTTCATCAGAGACCCTGAAGGAATTGTAAAGAATTTCCCAGATTTTTTGTTTTGTTTTTGAAATTCCTTTTTATAGTGGGTTTGAGCTGATTCTCACTGCCATGTTTATGCCAGTCTAGACACACTTGATTCCCTTACGGAGACATATCAATACATAGGTTTTAAGATTCTTACTAGTCAGATATAATCCTCTGTGGGATATATGGGGTTCTGAGTCCCTTTCACTGAGGAAGGTGTAGGTCTTTTCTATTCCATAGTTGGTTTTTGGAACGGTACCTGTGCTTATATCAAACTCTGGTTTTATGCCTCACACCACCTCTCCTTCCTCCTTAAGCAGGCATAAGGGTGTTTTCTAAATGTGAGACACTGTTCTCTTTCCTAACTCAGTTCAAGTGTAGCCATGTTTACAGGAGCTTCATAAGTGATATCTTATGAAAAGTTTCTTTTTCTGTGTGACTTATTTCACTTAGAATCATCGTACCTGAATCCACCCATTTTGCTGCTACTGGTCTTATGACATTGATTTCATGGCTGAGGGATATTCCATCGTACATAAATACCACAATATTTCGAACCATTTTTATATTTCCTGGGATATTTAAGGTGTACCCAAGTTGAGATCCTTGTAAGCAGTGCAGCCCTAAATTTTGGGGTGGCTCTGTCTTATTGATTTTCAGTTTTCCCAAGGTATATTCCCTAGACTGGAAGTGCCCTTGGCTCTGTAGCTCTGTTGTTTACTTGTTTTAGGGAACACAATGCACTCCTCCAGAGAGGCAGTTGGCAATTTACATCCCGCCCATCAGCATAACAAGGCTCCCTGTTCTCCAGGGCCTGTCTTGCCTTTCTGGTTTTTACACATTTTGTGGATGTCCCTTTTGACCGGTGGGAAGTGATACTTCTTTGTAGTAGAGATTTGCATTGCCCGCTTGCTTGCTTGGCCAAAAAGGGCATATGCGTTTTCCCCTGAATATATTCAGGGGAAAACGCATACGCCCTTTTTGGCCAAGTGCATCATTGTCGAAGTTGTGCCCCTCTTCCTGTGCTTTAAAGGCGATTCCAACGTACCTCTTGAAATCTGTTTCCTGCTATTCTGCCTCGCTTTCAAGTCCGCCTCGTTGCCTTCCCTCATCAGATTTTTGGACGATAGTTGTCCTTTATTACTCGGCCAGTTTGTGAATTGCTGTGCGCCTGAGCTCCATTTTTCAACTCGTTTTCTGTGAGCTGAGCGCAAGTCCAAAATTTTGGTTGAGGACCTATGCTGGTTCCCGGTGGGTGGCTGAGACGTTGGTTAATTCTTCTTCCTGCCGGGAAATTACAGTGATATGTGCCCGTTCAAATGCCTAACAGCTACTCTCTCATTGGTTCTCCCTCTTCCCTTTCATCCTCTGCCAAATTGGTAACCTGTGCAAAAAAGGAGGTTAAAGGGGCTGTCTCTCCAAGTTGGGAGGTTGATAGTAAAGCAGATGGAAAGTCAAACCGGAGCACCAGGAGAGGGACTATTCGTTGAGTTTTAGAAACCTTTCGTATTCACAGTGTGTCCGTTCTCTAGGTTTCCCGTACATGTTATAGCTGTAGTAATATTCCCTTCAACCTGGAGAGTTGGGACCCATGGAATGGGTGCCAGGCATTTGTGCTTTAAAGGGTCTGCATTTGCTCACCCAATCTCACCAATCGTCTCAGTCCCAAGTGTACCTCCTTATGCCACATCCAGCTGTCATTGTAGATAGGGTCATTCCAGGTTTCATCAGAGACCCTGAAGGAATTGGAAAGAATTTCCCAGTTTTTTTTTTTTTGTTGTTTTTGAAATTCCTTTTTATAGTGCATTTGAGCTGATTCTCGCTGCCATGTTTATGCCAGTCTAGACACACTTGATTCCCTTACGGAGACATATCAATACAGAGGTTTTAAGATTCTTACTAGTCAGATATATTCCTCTGCGGGAAATATGGGGTTTTGAGTCCCTTTCACTGAGGAAGGTGTAGGACTTGTCTATTCCATAGTTGGTTTTTGGAACGGTACCTGTGCTTATATCAAACTCTGGTTTTATGCATCACCCCACCTCTCCTTCCCCCTTAAGCAGGCATAAGAGTGTTTTCTAAATGTGATACACTGTTCTCTTTCCTAACTCAGTTCAAGTGTAGCCCTGTTTACAGGATCTTCATAAGTGATATCTTATGATAAGTTTCTTTTTCTGTGTGACTTATTTCACTTAGAATCATCGTACCTGAATCCACCCATTTTGCTGCTACTGGTCTTATGACATTGATTTCATGGCTGAGGGATATTCCATCGTACGTAAGTACCACAATTTTTTGAACCATTTTTATATTTCCTGGGATATTTAAGGTGTACCCAAGTTGAGGTCCTTGTAAGCAGTGCAGCCCTAAATTTTGGGGTGGTTCTGTCTTATTGATTTTCAGTTTTCCCAAGGTATATTCCCTAGACTGGAAGTGCCCTTGGCTCTGTAGCTCTGTTCTTTACTTGTTTTAGGGAACACAATGCACTCCTCCAGAGAGGCAGTTGGCAATTTACATCCCGCCCATCAGCATAACAAGGCTCCCTGTTCTCCAGGTCCTGTCTACCCTTTCTGGTTTTTACACATTTTGTGGATGTCCCTTTTGACCGGTGGAAAGTGATACTTCTTTGTAGTGCAGATTTGCATTGCCCGCTTGCTTGCTTGGCCAAAAAGGGCGTATGCGTTTTCTCCTGAAAATATTCAGGAGAAAACGCATACGCCCTTTTTGGCCAAGTTCATCATTGTCGAAGTTGTGCCCCTCTTCCTGTGCTTTAAAGGCGATTCCAACGTACCTCTTGAAATCTGTTTCCTGATATTCTGCCTCGCTTTCAAGTCCGCCTCGTTGCCTTCCCTCAACAGATTTTTGGACGATAGTTGTCCTTTATTACTCGGGCAGTTTGTGAATTGTTGTGACCTTGAGCTCCATTTTGCAACTCGTTTTTTGTGAGCTGACTGCAAGTCCAAAATTTTGGTTCTGGACCCATCCTGTTTCCCGGTGGGGGGATGAGACTTTGGTTAATTCTTCTTCCTGCTGGGAAGTTAGAGTGATATGTGCCCTTCCAAATGCCTAACAGCTACTCTCCCATTGGTTCTCCCTATTTCCTTTCATCCTCTGACAAATTGGCAACCTGTGCGAACCAGGAGGTTAAAGGGGCTGTCTCTCCAAGTTGGGAGGTTGATAGTAAAGAAGATGGAAAGTCAAACCCGAGCACCAGGAGAGGGACTATTCCTTGAGTTTTAGAAAGCTTTCGTATTCACAGTGTGTCCGTTCTCTAGGTTTCCTGTACATGTTATGACTGTAGTAATATTCCCTTCAACCTGGAGAGTTGGGACCCATGGAATGTGTGCCATGAATTATTGCTTTAAATGGTCTGCATTTGTTCACCCAATCTCACCAATCCTCTCAGTCCCAAGTGTCCAGCCTTATGCCACAACCAGCTGTCGTTGTAGATATGGTCATTCCAGGTTTCATCAGAGACCCTGAAGGAATTGTAAAGAATTTCCCAGTTTTTTTGTTTTTTTTTTGAAATTCCTTTTTATAGTGGTTTGAGCTGATTCTCGCTGCCATGTTTATGCCAGTCTAGACACACTTGATTCCCTTACGGAGACATATCAATACATAGGTTTTAAGATTCTTACTAGTCAGATATATTCCTCTGCGGGAAATATGGGGTTTTGAGTCCCTTTCACTGAGGAAGGTGTAGGTCTTGTCTATTCCATAGTTGGTTTTTGGAATGGTACCTGTGCTTATATCAAACTCTGGTTTTATGCATCACCCCACCTCTCCTTCCCCCTTAAGCAGGCATAAGAGTATTTTCTAAATGTGAGACACTTTTCTCTTTCCTAACTCAGTTCAAGTGTAGCCATGTTTACAGGATCTTCATAAGTGATACCTTATGATAAGTTTCTTTTTCTGTGTGACTTCTTTCACTTAGAATCATCGTACCTGAATCCACCCATTTTGCTGCTACTGGTCTTATGACATTGATTTCATGGCTGAGGGATATTCCATCGTATGTAAGTACCACAATTTTTTGAACCATTTTCATATTTCCTGGGATATTTAAGTTGTACCCAAGTTGAAGTCCTTATAAGCAGTGCAGCCCTAAATTTTGGGGTGGGTCTGTCTTATTGATTTTCAGTTTTCCCAAGGTATATTCCCTAGACTGGAAGTGCCCTTGGGTCTGTAGCTCTGTTCTTTACTTGTTTTAGGGAACACAATGCACTCCTCCAGAGAGGCAGTTGGCAATTTACATCCCGCCCATCAGCATAACAAGGCTCCCTGTTCTCCAGGGCCTGTCTTGCCTTTCTGGTTTTTACACATTTTGTGGATGTCCCTTTTGACCGGTGGAAATTGATACTTCTTTGTAGTGCAGATTTGCATTGCCCGCTTGCTTGCTTGGCCAACAAGGGCGTATGCGTTTTCTCCTGAATATATTCAGGAGAAAACGCATACGCACTTTTTGGCCAAGTGCATCATTGTCGAAGTTGTGCCCCTCTTCCTGTGCTTTAAAGGCGATTCCAACGTACCTGTTGAAATCTGTTTCCTGCTATTCTGCCTCGCTTTCAAGTCCGCCTCTTTGCCTTCCCTCAACAGATTTTTGGACGATAGTTGTCCTTTATTACTCGGCAAGTTTGTGAATTGCTGTGCCCCTGAGCTCCATTTTTCAACTCGTTTTTGTTGAGCTGACCGCAAGTCCAAAATATTGGTTCAGGATCTATACTGGTTCCCGGTGGGTGGCTGAGACTTTGGTTAATTCTTCTTCCTGCCGGGAAATTACAGTGATATGTGCCCGTCCAAATGCCTAACAGCTACTCTCTCATTGGTTCTCCCTCTTCCCTTTCATCCTCTGCCAAATTGGCAACCTGTGCGAACCAGGAGGTTAAAGGGGCTGTCTCTCCAAGTTGGGAGGTTGATAATAAAGCAGATGGAAAGTCAAACCGGAGCACCAGGAGAGGGACTATTCGTTGAGTTTTAGAAACCTTTCGTATTCACAGTGTGTCCGTTCTCTAGGATTCCTGTACATGTTATATCTGTAGTAATATTCCATTCAACCTGGAGAGTTGGGACCCATGGAATGTGTGCCATGCATTATTGCTTTAAAGGGTCTGCATTTGCTCACCCAATGTCACCAATTCTCTCAGTCCCAAGTGTCCAGCCTTATGCCACATCCAGCTATCATTGTAGATAGGGTCTTTTCAGGTTTCATCAGAGACCCTGAAGGAATTGTAAAGAATTTCCCAGTTTTTTTGTTTTATTTTTGAAATTCCTTTTTATAGTGGGTTTGAGCTGATTCTCGTTGCCATATTTATGCCATTCTAGACACACTTGATTCCCTAACGGAGACATATCAATACATAGGTTTTAAGATTCTTACTAGTCAGATATATTCCTCTGCGGGAAATATGGGGTTTTGAGTCCCTTTCACTGAGGAAGGTGTAGGTCTTGTCTATTCCATAGTTGGTTTTTGGAACGGTACCTGTGCTTATATCAAACTCTGATTTTATGCATCACCCCACCTCTCCTTCCCCCTTAAACAGGCATAAGAGTGTTTTCTAAATGTGAGACACTGTTCTCTTTCCTAACTCAGTTCAAGTGTAGCCAAGTTTACAGGATCTTCATAAGTGATATCTTATGATAAGTTTCTTTTTCTGTGTGACTTATTTCACTTAGAATCATCGTACCTGAATCCACCCATTTTGCTGCTACTGGTCTTATGACATTGATTTCATGGCTGAGGGATATTCCATCGTACGTAAGTACCACAATTTTTTGAACCATTTTTATATTTCCTGGGATATTTAAGGTGTACCCAAGTTGAGGTCCTTGTAAGCTGTGCAGCCCTAAATTTTGGGGTGGCTCTGTCTTATTGATTTTCAGTTTTCCCAAAGTATATTCCCTAGACTGGAAGTGCCCTTGGCTCTGTAGCTCTGTTCTTTACTTGTTTTAGGGAACACAATGTACTCCTCCAGAGAGGCAGTTGGCAATTTACATCCCGCCCATCAGCATAACAAGGCTCCCTGTTCTCCAGGGCCTGTCTTGCCTTTCTGGTTTTTACACATTTTTTGGATGTCCCTTTTGACCGGTGGAAAGTGATACTTCTTTGTAGTGCAGATTTGCATTGCCCGCTTGCTTGCTTGGCCAAAAAGGGCGTATGTGTTTTCTCCTGAATATATTCAGGAGAAAACGCATACGCCCTTTTTGGCCAAGTGCATCATTGTCGAAGTTGTGCCCCTCTTCCTGTGCTTTAAAGGCGATTCCAACGTACCTCTTGAAATCTGTTTCCTGCTATTCTGCCTCGCTTTCAAGTCCGCCTCGTTGCCCTCCCTCAACAGAATTTTGGACGATAGTTGTCCTTTATTACTCGGCCAGTTTGTGAATTGCTGTGCCCCTGAGCTCCATTTTTCAAGTCGTTTTTGCTGAGCTGACCGCAAGTCCAAAATTTTGGTTCAGGAACTATACTGGTTCCCGGTGGGGGGCTGAGACTTTGGTTAATTCTTCTTTCTGCCGGGAAATTACAGTGATATGTGCCCGTCCAAATGCCTATCAGCTACTCTCTCATTGGTTCTCCCTCTTCCCTTTCATCCTGTGCCAAATTGGCAACCTGTGCGAACCAGGAGGTTAAATGGGCTGTCTCTCCAAGTTGGGAGGTTGATAGTAAAGCAGATGGAAAGTCAAACCGGAACACCAGGAGAGGGACTATTCGTTGAGTTTTAGAAACCTTTCGTATTCACAGTGTGTCCGTTCTCTAGGATTACCGTACATGTTATAACTGTAGTAATATTCCCTTCAACCTGCAGAGTTGGGACCCATGGAATGTGTGCCATGCATTATTGCTTTAAAGGGCCTGCATTTGCTCACCCAATCTCACCAATCCTCTCAGTCCCAAGTGTCCAACCTTATGCCACATCCAGCTGTCATTGTAGATAGGGTCATTCCAGGTTTCATCAGAGACCCTGAAGGAATTGTAAAGAATTTCCCAGTTTTTTTGTTTTATTTTTGAAATTCCTTTTTATAGTGGGTTTGAGCTGATTCTCGCTGCCATATTTCCGCCAGTCTAGACACACTTGATTCCCTTATGGAGACATATCAATACATAGGTTTTAAGATTCTTACTAGTCAGATATATTCCTCTGCGGGAAATATGGGGTTTTGAGTCCCTTTCACTGAGGAAGGTGTAGGTCTTGTCTATTCCATAGTTAGTTTTTGGAACGGTACCTGTGCTTATATCAACCTCTGGTTTTATGCATCACCCCACCTCTCCTTCCCCCTTAAGCAGGCATAAGAGTGTTTTCTAAATGTGAGACACTGTTCTCTTTCCTAACTCAGTTCAAGTGTAGCCATGTTTACAGGATCTTCATAAGTGACATCTTATGATAAGTTTCTTTTTCTCTGTGACTTATTTCACTTAGAATCATCGTACCTGAATCCACCCATTTTGCTGCTACTGGTCTTATGACATTGATTTCATGGCTGAGGGATATTTCATCGTACGTAAGTACCACAATTTTTTGAACCATTTTTATATTTCCTGGGATATTTAAGGTGTACCCAAGTTGAGGTCCTTGTAAGCAGTGCAGCCCTAAATTTTGGGGTGGCTGTGTCTTTTTGATTTTCAGTTTTCCCAAGGTATATTCCCTAGACTGGAAGTGCCCTTGGCTCTGTAGCTCTGTTCTTTACTTGTTTTAGGGAACACAATGCACTCCTCCAGAGAGGCAGTTGGCAATGTACATCCCGCCCATCAGCATAACAATGCTCCCTGTTCTCCAGGGCCTGTCTTGCCTTCCTGGTTTTTACACATTTTGTGGATGTCCCTTTTGACCGGTGGGAAGTGATACTTCTTTGTAGTGCAAATTTGCATTGCCCGCTTGCTTGCTTGGCCAAAAAGGGCGTATGCGTTTTCTCCTGAATATATTCAGGAGAAAACGCATACGCCCTTTTTGGCCAAGTGCATCATTGTCGAAGTTGTGCCCCTCTTCCTGTGCTTTAAAGGCGATTCCAACGTACCTCTTGAAATCTGTTTCCTGCTATTCTGCCTCGCTTTCAAGTCCGCCTCGTTGCCTTCCCTCAACAGATTTTTGGACGATAGTTGTCCTTTATTACTCGGCCAGTTTGTGAATTGCTGTGCCCCTGAGCTCCATTTTTCAACTCGTTTTA
The DNA here is from genome assembly GCF_949752795.1 of Hyperoodon ampullatus. Taxonomy (NCBI): domain Eukaryota; kingdom Metazoa; phylum Chordata; class Mammalia; order Artiodactyla; family Ziphiidae; genus Hyperoodon; species Hyperoodon ampullatus. The sequence continues at coordinate 1,876,127 of NW_027640625.1, read as the reverse complement.
GGTGAGCTGACCGCAATTCCAAAATTTTGGTTCAGGACCTATACTGGTTCCAGGTGGGGGGCTGAGACTTTGGTTAATTCTTCTTCCTGCCTGGAAATTACAGTGATATGTGCCCGTCCAAATGCCTAACAGCTACTCTCTCATTGGTTCTCCCTCTTCCCTTTCATCCTCTGCCAAATTGGCAACCTGTGCGAACCAGGAGGTTAAAGGGGCTGTCTCTCCAAGTTGGGAGGTTGATAGTAAAGCAGATGGAAAGTCAAACCGGAGCACCAGGAGAGGGACTATTCGTTGAGTTTTAGAAACCTTTCGTATTCACAGTGTGTCCGTTCTCTAGGTTTCCCGTACATGTTATAACTGTAGTAATATTCCCTTCCACCTGGATAGTTGGGACCCATGGAATGGGTGCCATGCATTATTGCTTTAAAGGGTCTGCATTTGTTCACCCAATCTCACCAATCCTCTCAGTCCCAAGTGTCCAGCCTTATGCCACATCCAGCTGTCGTTGTAGATAGGGTCATTCCAGGTTTCATCAGAGACCCTGAAGTAATTGTAAAGAATTTCCCAGTTTTTTTGTTTTGTTTTTGAAATTCCTTTTTATAGTGGGTTTGAGCTGATTCTCGCTGCCATGTTTATGCCAGTCTAGACACACTTGATTCCCTTACGGAGACATATCAATACATAGGTTTTAAGATTCTTACTAGTCAGATATATTCCTCTGCGGCAAATATGGGATTTTGATTCCCTTTCACTGAGGAAGGTGTAGGTCTTTTCTATTCCATAGTTGGTTTTTGGAATGGTACCTGTGCTTATATCAAACTCTGGTTTTATGCCTCACCCCACCTCTCCTTCCCCCTTAAGCAGGCATAAGAGTGTTTTCTAAATGTGAGACACTGTTCTCTTTCCTAACACAGTTCAAGTGTAGCCATGTTTACAGGATCTTCATAAGTGATATCTTATGATAAGTTTCTTTTTCTCTGTGACTTATTTCACTTAGAATCATCGTACCTGAATCCACCCATTTTGCTGCTACTGGTCTTATGACATTGATTTCATGGCTGAGGGATATTCCATCGTACGTAAGTACCACAATTTTTTGAACCATTTTTATATTTCCTGGGATATTTAAGGTGTACCCAAGTTGAGGTCCTTGTAAGCAGTGCAGCCCTAAATTTTGGGGTGGCTCTGTCTTATTGATCTTCAGTTTTCCCAAGGTATATTCCCTAGACTGGAAGTGCCCTTGGCTCTGTAGCTCTGTTGTTTACTTGTTTTAGGGAACACAATGCACTCCTCCAGAGAGGCAGTTGGCAATTTACATCCCGCCCATCAGCATAACAAGGCTCCCTGTTCTCCAGGGCCTGTCTTGCCTTTCTGGTTTTTACACATTTTGTGGATGTCCCTTTTGACCGGTGGGAAGTGATACTTCTTTGTAGTGCAGATTTGCATTGCCCGCTTGCTTGCTTGGCCAAAAAGGGCGTATGCGTTTTCTCCTGAATATATTCAGGAGAAAACGCATACGCCCTTTTTGGCCAAGTGCATCATTGTCGAAGTTGTGCCCCTCTTCCTGTGCTTTAAAGGCGATTCCAACGTACCTCTTGAAATCTGTTTCCTGCTATTCTGCCTCGCTTTCAAGTCCGCCTCGTTGCCTTCCCTCAACAGATTTTTGGACGATAGTTGTCCTTTATTACTCGGCCAATTTGTGAATTGCTGTGCCCCTGAGCTCCATTTTTCAACTCGTTTTTGGTGAGCTGACCGCAAGTCCAAAATTTTGGTTCAGGAACTATACTGGTTCCCGGTGGGGGGCTGAGACTTTGGTTAATTCTTCTTTCTGCCGGGAAATTACAGTGATATGTGCCCGTCCAAATGCCTATCAGCTACTCTCTCATTGGTTCTCCCTCTTCCCTTTCCTCCTGTGCCAAATTGGCAACCTGTGCGAACCAGGAGGTTAAAGGGGCTGTCTCTCCAAGTTGGGAGGTTGATAGTAAAGCAGATGGAAAGTCAAACCGGAACACCAGGAGAGGGACTATTCGTTGAGTTTTAGAAACCTTTCGTATTCACAGTGTGTCCGTTCTCTAGGATTACCGTACATGTTATAACTGTAGTAATATTCCCTTCAACCTGCAGAGTTGGGACCCATGGAATATGTGCCATGCATTATTGCTTTAAAGGGCCTGCATTTGCTCACCCAATCTCACCAATCCTCTCAGTCCCAAGTGTCCAACCTTATGCCACATCCAGCTGTCGTTGTAGATAGGGTTATTCCAGGTTTCATCAGAGACCCTGAAGGAATTTTAAAGAATTTCCCAGTTTTTTTGTTTTATTTTTGAAATTCCTTTTTATAGTGGGTTTGAGCTGATTCTCGCTGCCATATTTATGCCAGTCTAGACACACTTGATTCCCTTATGGAGACATATCAATACATAGGTTTTAAGATTCTTACTAGTCAGATATATTCCTCTGCAGCAAATATGGGGTTTTGAGTCCCTTTCACTGAGGAAGGTGTAGGTCTTGTCTATTCCATAGTTGGTTTTTGGAACGGTACCTGTGCTTATATCAAGCTCTGGTTTATGCATCACCCCACCTCTCCTTCCCCCTTAAGCAGGCATAAGAGTTTTTTCTAAATGTGAGACACTGTTCTCTTTCCTAACTCAGTTCAAGTGTAGCCATGTTTACAGGATCTTCATTAGTGACATCTTATGATAAGTTTCTTTTTCTGTGTGACTTATTTCACTTAGAATCATCGTACCTGAATCCACCCATTTTGCTGCTACTGGTCTTATGACATTGATTTCATGGCTGAGGGATATTCCATCGTACGTAAGTACCACAATTTTTTGAACCATTTTTATATTTCCTGGGATATTTAAGGTGTACCCAAGTTGAGGTCCTTGTAAGCAGTGCAGCCCTAAATTTTGGGGTGGCTGTGTCTTTTTGATTTTCAGTTTTCCCAAGGTATATTCCCTAGACTGGAAGTGCCCTTGGCTCTGTAGCTCTGTTCTTTACTTGTTTTAGGGAACACAATGCACTCCTCCAGAGAGGCAGTTGGAAATTTACATCCCGCCCAACAGCATAACAAGGCTCCCTGTTCTCCGGGGCCTGTCTTCCCTTTCTGGTTTTTACACATTTTGTGGATGTCCCTTTTGACCGGTAGGAAGTGATACTTCTTTGTAGTGCAAATTTGCATTGCCCGCTTGCTTGCTTGGCCAAAAAGGGTGTATGCGTTTTCTCCTGAATATATTCAGGAGAAAACGCATACGCCCTTTTTGGCCAAGTGCATCATTGTCGAAGTTGTGCCCCTCTTCCTGTGCTTTAAAGGCGATTCCAACGTACCTCTTGAAATCTGTTTCCTGCTATTCTGCCTCGCTTTCAAGTCCGCCTCGTTGCCTTCCCTCAACAGATTTTTGGACGATACTTGTCCTTTATTACTCGGCCAGTTTGTGAATTGCTGTGCCCCTGAGCTCCATTTTTCAACTCGTTTTAGGTGAGCTGACCGCAAGTCCAAAATTTTGGTTCAGGACCTATACTGGTTCCAGGTGGGGGGCTGAGACTTTGGTTAATTCTTCTTCCTGCCGGGAAATTACAGTGATATGTGCCCGTCCAAATGCCTAACAGCTACTCTCTCATTGGTTCTCCCTCTTCCCTTTCATCCTCTGCCAAATTGTCAACCTGTGCGAACCAGGAGGTTAAAGGGGCTGTCTCTCCAAGTTGGGAGGTTGATAGTAAAGCAGATGGAAAGTCAAACCGGAGCACCAGGAGAGGGACTATTCGTTGAGTTTTAGAAACCTTTCGTATTCATAGTGTGTCCGTTCTCTAGGATTCCCGTACATGTTATAACTGTAGTAATATTCCCTTCAACCTGGATAGTTGGGACCCATGGAATGGGTGCCATGCATTATTGCTTTAAAGGGTCTGCATTTGTTCACCCAGTCTCACCAATCCTCTCAGTCCCAAGTGTCCAGCCTTATGCCACATCCAGCTGTCGTTGTAGATAGGGTCATTCCAGGTTTCATCAGAGACCCTGAAGTAATTGTAAAGAATTTCCCAGTTTTTTTGTTTTGTTTTTGAAATTCCTTTTTATAGTGGGTTTGAGCTGATTCTCGCTGCCATGTTTATGCCAGTCTAGACACACTTGATTCCCTTACGGAGACATATCAATACATAGGTTTTAAGATTTTTACTAGTCAGATATATTCCTCTGCGGCAAATATGGGGTTTTGAGTCCCTTTCACTGAGGAAGGTGTAGGTCTTGTCTGTTCCATAGTTGGTTTTTGGAATGGTACCTGTGCTTATATCAAACTCTGGTTTTATGCCTCACCCCACCTCTCCTTCCCCCTTAAGCAGGCATAAGAGTGTTTTCTAAATGTGAGACACTGTTCTCTTTCCTAACTCAGTTCAAGTGTAGCCATGTTTACAGGATCTTCATAAGTGATATCTTATGATAAGTTTCTTTTTCTCTGTGACTTATTTCACTTAGAATCATCGTACCTGAATCCACCCATTTTGCGGCTACTGGTCTTATGACATTGATTTCATGGCTGAGGGATATTCCATCGTACGTAAGTACCACAATTTTTTGAACCATTTTTATATATTCTGGGATATTTAAGGTGTACCCAAGTTGAGGTCCTTGTAAGCAGTGCAGCCCTAAATATTGGGGTGGCTCTGTCTTATTGATTTTCAGTTTTCCCCAGGTATATTCCCTAGACTGGAAGTGCCCTTGGCTCTGTAGCTCTGTTGTTTACTTGTTTTAGGGAACACAATGCACTCCTCCAGAGAGGCAGTTGGCAATTTACATCCCGCCCATCAGCATAACAATGCTCCCTGTTCTCCGGGGCCTGTCTTCCCTTTCAGGTTTTTACACACTTTGTGGATGTCCCTTTTGACCGGTGGGAAGTGATACTTCTTTATAGTGCAGATTTGCATTGCCCGCTTGCTTGCTTGGCCAAAAAGGGCGTATGCGTTTTCTCCTGAATATATTCAGGAGAAAACGCATACGCCCTTTTTGGCCAAGTGCATCATTGTCGAAGTTGTGCCCCTCTTCCTGTGCTTTAAAGGCGATTCCAACGTACCTCTTGAAATCTGTTTCCTGCTATTCTGCCTCGCTTTCAAGTCCGCCTCGTTGCCTTCCCTCAACAGATTTTTGGACGATATTTGTCCTTTATTACTCGGCCAGTTTGTGAATTGCTGTGCCCCTGAGCTCCATTTTTCAACTCGTTTTTGGTGAGCTGACCGCAAGTCCAAAATTTTGGATCAGGACCTATGCTGGTTCCCGGTGGGTGGCTGAGACTTTGGTTAATTCTTCTTCCTGCCGGGAAGTTATAGTGATGTGTGCCCGTCCAAATGCCCAACAGCTACTCTCTCATTGGTTCTCCCTCTTCCCTTTCATCCTCTGCCAAATTGGCAATCTGTGCGAACCAGGAGGTTAAAGGGGCTGTCTCTCCATGTTGGGGGGTTGATAGTAAAGCAGATGGAAAGTCAAACCGGAGCACCAGGAGAGGGACTATTCGTTGAGTTTTAGAAACCTTTCGTATTCACAGTGTGTCCATTCTCTAGGATCCCCGTACATGTTATATCTGTAGTAATATTCCCTTCAACCTGGAGAGTTGGGACCCATGGAATGTGTGCCATGCATTATTGCTTTAAAGGGTCTGCATTTGCTCACCCAATCTCACCAATCCTCTCAGTCCCAAGTGTCCAGCCTTATGCCACATACAGCTGTCATTGCAGATAGGGTCATTTCAGGTTTCATCAGAGACCCTGAAGGAATTGTAAAGAATTTCCCAGTTTTTTTGTTTTATTTTTGAAATTCCTTTTTATAGTGGGTTTGAGCTGATTCTCGCTACCATGTTTATCCCAGTCTAGACACACTTGATTCCCTTACGGAGACATATCAATACATAGGTTTTAAGATTCTTACTAGTCAGATATATTCCTCTGCGGGAAATATGGGGTTTTGAGTCCCTTTCACTGAGGAAGGTGTAGCTCTTGTCTATTCCATAGTTGGTTTTTGGAACGGTACCTGTGCTTATACCAAACTCTGGTTTTATGCATCACCCCACCTCTCCTTCCCCCTTAAGCAGGCATAAGAGTGTTTTCTAAATGTGACACACTGTTCTCTTTCCTAACTCAGTTCAAGTGTAGCCATGTTTACAGGATCTTCATAAGTGATATCTTATGATAAGTTTCTTTTTCTCTGTGACTTATTTCACTTAAAATCATCCTACCTGAATCCACCCATTTTGCTGCTACTGGTCTTATGACATTGATTTCATGGCTGAGGGATACTCCATCGTACGTAAGTACCACAATTTTTTGAACCATTTTTATATTTCCTGGGATATTTAAGTTGTACCCAAGTTGAGGTCCTTGTAAGCAGTGCAGCCCTAAATTTTGGGGTTTCTCTGTCTTATTGATCTTCAGTTTTCCCAAGGTATATTCCCTAGACTGGAAGTGCCCTTGGCTCTGTAGCTCTGTTGTTTACTTGTTTTAGGGAACACAATTCACTCCTCCAGAGAGGCAGTTGGCAATTTACATCCCGCCCATCAGCATAACAAGGCTCCCTGTTCTCCAGGGCCTGTCTTGCCTTTCTGGTTTTTACACATTTTGTGGATGTCCCTTTAGACCGGTGGGAAGTGATACTTCTTTGTAGTGCAGATTTGCATTTCCCGCTTGCTTGCTTGGCCAACAAGGGCGTATGCGTTTTCTCCTGAATATATTCAGGAGAAAACGCATACGCCCTTGTTGGCCAAGTGCATCATTGTCGAAGTTGTGCCCCTCTTCCTGTGCTTTAAAGGCGATTCCAACGTACCTCTTGAAATCTGTTTCCTGCTATTCTGCCTCGCTTTCAAGTCCGCCTCGTTGCCTTCCCTCAACAGATTTTTGGACGATAGTTGTCCTTTATTACTCGGCCAGTTTGTGAATTGCTGTGCCCCTGAGCTCCATTTTTCAACTCGTTTTTGGTGAGCTGACCGCAAGTCCAAAATTTTGGTTCAGGACCTATACTGGTTCCCGGTAGGGGGCTGAGACTTTGGTTAATTCTTCTTCCTGCCGGGAAATTACAGTGATATGTGCCCGTCCAAATGCCTATCAGGTACTCTCTCATTGGTTCTCCCTCTTCCCTTTCATCCTCTGCCAAATTGGCAACCTGTGCGAACTAGGAGGTTAAAGGGGCTGTCTCTCCAAGTTGGGAGGTTGATAGTAAAGCAGATGGAAAGTCAAACCGGAGCACCAGGAGAGGGACTATTCATTGAGTTTTAGAAACCTTTCGTATTCACAGTGTGTCCGTTCTCTAGGTTTCCCGTATATGTTATAACTGTAGTAATATTCCCTTTAACCTGGTGAGTTGGGACCCATGGAATGGGTGCCATGCATTATTGCTTTAAAGGGTCTGCATTTGTTCACCCAATCTCACCAATCCTCTCAGTCCCAAGTGTCCAGCCTTATGCCACATCCAGCTGTCGTTGTAGATAGGGTCATTCCAGCTTTCATCAGAGACCCTGAAGGAATTGTAAAGAATTTCCCATTTTTTTTGTTTTGTTTTTGAAATTCCTTTTTATAGTGGGTTTGAGCTCATTCTCGCTGCCATGTTTATGCCAGTCTAGGCACACTTGTTTCCCTTACGGAGACATATTAATACATAGGATATAAGATTCTTTTTTTTTTTTTTTTTTTTTTTGCCGTACGCGGGCCTCTCACTGTTGTGGCCTCTCCCGTTGCGGAGCACGGGCTCCGGACGCGCAGGCTCAGCGGCCATGGCTCACGGGCCCAGCAGCTCCGCGGCATGCGGGATCTTCCCGGACCGGGGCACGAACCCGTGTCCCCTGACTCGGCAGGCGGACTCTCAACCACTGCGCCACCAGGGAAGCCCAGGATTTAAGATTCTTACTAGTCAGATATATTCCTCTGCGGGAAATATGGGGTTTTGAGTCCCTTTCACTGAGAAGGTGTAGGTCTTGTCTATTCCATAGTTGGTTTTTGGAATGGTACCTGTGCTTATATCAAACTCTGGTTTTATGCATCACCCCACCTCTCCTTCCCCCTTAAGCAGGCATAAGAGTGTTTTCTAAATGTGAGACACTGTTCTCTTTCCTAACTCAGTTCAAGTGTAGCCATGTTTACCGGATCTTCATAAGTGATATCTTATGATAAGTTTCTTTTTCTGTGTGACATTTCACTTAGAATCATCGTACCTGAATCCACCCATTTTGCTACTACTGGTCTTATGACATTGATTTCATGGCTGAGGGATATTCCATCGTACGTAAGTACCACAATTTTTTGAACCATTTTTATATTTCCTGGGATATTTAAGGTGTACCCAAGTTGAGGTCCTTGTAAGCAGTGCAGCCCTAAATTTTGGGGTGGATCTGTCTTATTGATTTTCAGTTTTCCCAAGGTATATTCCCTAGACTGGAAGTGCCCTTGGCTCTGTAGCTCTGTTGTTTACTTGTTTTAGGGAACACAATGTACTCCTCCAGAGAGGCAGTTTGCAATTTACATCCCACCCATCAGCATAACAAGGCTCCCTGTTCTCCAGGGCCTGTCTTGCCTTTCTGGTTTTTACACATTTTGTGGATGTCCCTTTTGACCGGTGGGAAGTGATACTTCTTTGTAGTGCAGATTTGCATTGCCCGCTTGCTTGCTTGCCCAAAATGGGCATATGCGTTTTCTCCTGAATATATTCAGGAGAAAACGCATACGCCCTTTTTGGCCAAGTGCATCATTGTCGAAGTTGTGCCCCTCTTCCTGTGCTTTAAAGGCGATTCCAACGTACCTCTTGAAATCTGTTTCCTGCTATTCTGCCTCGCTTTCAAGTCCGCCTCGTTGCCTTCCCTCAACAGATTTTTGGACGATAGTTGTCCTTTATTACTCGGCCAGTTTGTGAATTGCTGTACCCCTGAGCTCCATTTTTCAACTCGTTTTTGGTGAGCTGACCGCAAGTCCAAAATTTTGGTTCAGGACCTATGCTGGTTCCCGGTGTGGGGCTGAGATTTTGGTTAATTCTTCTTCCTGCCGGGAAATTACAGTGATATGTGCCCGTCCAAATGCCTAACAGCTACTCTCTCATTGGTTCTCCCTCTTCCCTTTCATCCTCTGCCAAATTGGCAACCTGTGCGAACCAGGAGGTTAAAGGGGCTGTCTCTCCAAGTTGGGAGGTTGATAGTAAAGCAGGTGGAAAGTCAAACCGGAGCACCAGGAGAGGGAATATTCGTTGAGTTTTAGAAACCTTTCGTATTCACAGTGTGTCCGTTCTCTATGTTTCCCATACATGTTATAACTGTAGTAATATTCCCTTCAACCTGGAGAGTTGGGACCCATGGAATGTGTGCCATGCATTATTGCTTTAAATGGTCTGCATTTGTTCACCCAATCTCACCAAACCTCTCAGTCCCAAGTGTCCAGCCTTATGCCACTCCCAGCTGTCATTGTAGATAGGGTCATTCCAGGTTTCATCAGAGAACCTGAAGGAATTGTAAAGAATTTCCCAGTTTTTGTGTTTTGTTTTTGAAATTCCTTTTTATAGTGGGTTTGAGCTGATTCTCGCTGCCATGTTTATGCCAGTCTAGACACACTTGATTCCCTTACGGAGACATATCAATACATAGGTTTTAAGATTCTTACTAGTCAGATATATTCCTCTGAGGGAAATATGGGATTTTGAGTCCCTTTCACTGAGGAAGGTGTAGCTCTTAGCTATTCTATAGTTGGTTTTTGGAACGGTACCTGTGCTTATACCAAACTCTGGTTTTATGCATCACCCCACCTCTCCTTCCCCCTTAAGCAGGCATAAGAGTGTTTTCTAAATGTGACACACTGTTCTCTTTCCTAACTCAGTTCAAGTGTAGCCATGTTTACAGGATCTTCATAAGTGATATCTAATGATAAGTTTCTTTTTCTCTGTGACTTATTTCACTTAAAATCATCCTACCTGAATCCACCCATTTTGCTGCTACTGGTCTTATGACATTGATTTCATGACTGAGGGATACTCCATCGTACGTAAGTACCACAATTTTTTGAACCATTTTTATATTTCCTGGGATATTTAAGTTGTACCCAAGTTGAGGTCCTTGTAAGCAGTGCAGCCCTAAATTTTGGGGTTTCTCTGTCTTATTGATCTTCAGTTTTCCCAAGGTATATTCCCTAGACTGGAAGTGCCCTTGGCTCTGTAGCTCTGTTGTTTACTTGTTTTAGGGAACACAATGCACTCCTCCAGAGAGGCAGTTGGCAATTTACATCTCGCCCATCAGCATAACAAGGCTCCCTGTTCTCCAGGGCCTGTCTTGCCTTTCTGGTTTTTACACATTTTGTGGATGTCCCTTTTGACCGGTGGGAAGTGATACTTCTTTGTAGTGCAGATTTGCATTGCCCGCTTGCTTGCTTGGCCAAAATGGGCGTATGCGTTTTCTCCTGAATATATTCAGGAGAAAACGCATACGCCCTTTTTGGCCAAGTGCATCATTGTCGAAGTTGTGCCCCTCTTCCTGTGCTTTAAAGGCGATTCCAACGTACCTCTTGAAATCTGTTTCCTGCTATTCTGCCTCGCTTTCAAGTCCGCCTCGTTGCCTTCCCTCAACAGATTTTTGGACGATAGTTGACCTTTATTACTCTGCCAGTTTGTGAATTGCTGTGCCCCTGAGCTCCATTTTTCAACTCGTTTTTGGTGAGCTGACCGCAGGTCCAAAATTTTGGTTCAGGACCTATACTGGTTCCCGGTGGGTGGCTGAGACTTTGTTAATTCTTCTTCCTGTCGGGTAATTACAGTGATATGTGCCCGTCCAAATGCCTAACAGCTACTCTCTCATTGGTTCTCTGTCTTCCCTTTCATCCTCTGCCAAATTGGCAACCTGTGTGAACCAGGAGGTTAAAGGGGCTGTCTCTGCAAGTTTTGAGGTTGAGAGTAAAGCAGATGGAAATTCAAACCGGAGCACCAGGAGAGGGACTATTCGTTGAGTTTTAGAAACCTTTCGTATTCACAGTGTGTCCGTTCTCTAGGTTTCCCGTACATGTTATAGCTGTAGTAATATTCCCTTCAACCTGGAGAGTTGGGACCCATGGAATGTGTGCCATGCATTATTGCTTTAAAGGGTCTGTATTTGCTCATCCAATCTCACCAATCTTCTCAGTCCCAAGTGTCCAGCCTTATGCCACATCCAGCTGTCGTTGTAGATAGGGTCATTCCAGGTTTCATCAGATACCCTGAAGGAATTGTAAAGAATTTCCCAGTTGTTTTGTTTTATATTTGAAATTCCTTTTTATAGTGGGTTTGAGCTGATTCTCGCTGCCATGTTTATGCCAGTCTAGACACACTTGATTCCCTTACGGAGACATATCAATACATAGGTTTTAAGATTCTTACTAGTCAGATATATTCCTCTGCGGGAAATATGGGGTTTTGAGTCCCTTTCACTGAGGAAGGTGTAGGTCTTGTCTATTCCATAGTTGGTTTTTGGAATGGTACCAGAGCTTATATCAAACTCTGGTTTTATGCCTCACCCCACCTCTCCTTCCCCCTTAAGCAGGTATAAGAGTGTTTTCTAAATGTGAGACACTGTTCTCTTTCCTAACTCAGTTCAAGTGTAGCCATGTTTACAGGATCTTCATAAGTGATATCTTATGATAAGTTTCTTTTTCTCTGTGACTTATTTCACTTAGAATCATCGTAACTGAATCCACCCATTTTGCTGCTACTGGTCTTATGACATTGATTTCATGGCTGAGGGATATTCCATCGTACGTAAGTACCACAATTTTTTGAACCATTTTTATATTTCCTGGGATATTTAATGTGTACCCATGTTGAGGTCCTTGTAAGCAGTGCAGCCCTAAATTTTGGGGTGGCTCTGTCTTATTGATTTTCAGTTTTCCCAAAGTATATTCCCTACACTAGAAGTGCCCTTGGCTCTGTAGCTCTGTTCTTTACTTCTTTTAGGGAACACAATGTACTCCTCCTGAGACGCAGTGGCAATTTACATCCCGCCCATCAGCATACCAAGGCTCCCTGTTCTCCAGGGCCTGTCTTGCCTTTCTGGTTTTTACACATTTTGTGGATGTCCCTTTTGACCGGTGGGAAGTGATACTTCTTTGTAGTGCAGATTTGCATTGCCCGCTTGCTTGCTTGGCCAAAAAGGGCGTATGCGTTTTCTCCTGAATATATTCAGGAGAAAACGCATACGCCCTTTTTGGCCAAGTGCATCATTGTCGAAGTTGTGCCCCTCTTCCTGTGCTTTATAGGCGATTCCAACGTACCTCTTGAAATCTGTTTCCTGCTATTCTGCCTCGCTTTCAAGTCCGCCTCGTTGCCTTCCCTCAACAGAATTTTGGACGATACTTGTCCTTTATTACTCGGCCAGTTTGTGAATTGCTGTGCCCCTGAGCTCCATTTTTCAACTCCTTTTAGGTGAGCTGACCGCAAGTCCAAAATTTTGGTTCAGGACCTATGCTGGTTCCCGGTGGGGGGCTGAGAGTTTGGTTAATTCTTCTTCCTGCCGGGAAATTACAGTGATATGTGCCCGTCCAAATGCCTAACAGCTACTCTCTCATTGGTTCTCCCTCTTCCCTTTCATCCTCTGCCAAATTGGCAACCTGTGCGAACCCGGAGGTTAAAGGGGCTGTCTCTCCAAGTTGGGAGGTTGATAGTAAAGCAGATGGAAAGTCAAACCGGAGCACCAGGTGAGGGACTATTCGTTGAGTTTTAGAAACCTTTCGTATTCACAGTGTGTCCGTTCTCTAGGTTTCCCGTACATGTTATAACTGTAGTAATTTTCCCTTCAACCTGGAGAGTTGGGACCCATGGAATGTGTGCCATGCATTATTGCTATACAGGGTCTGAATTTGCTCACCCAATCTCACCAATCCCCTCAGTCCCAAGTGTCCAGCCTTATGCCACATCCAGCTGTCGTTGTAGATAGGGTCATTCCAGGTTTCATCAGAGACCCTGAAGGAATTGTAAACAATTTCCCAGTTGTTTTGTTTTATATTTGAAATTCCTTTTTATAGTGGGTTTGAGCTGATTCTCGCTGCCATGTTTATGCCAGTCTAGACACACTTGATTCCCTTACGGAGACATATCAATACATAGGTTTTAAGATTCTTACTAGTCAGATATATTCCTCTGCGGGAAATATGGGGTTTTGAGTCCCTTTCACTGAGGAAGGTGTAGGTCTTGTCTATTCCATAGTTGGTTTTTGGAATGGTACCAGAGCTTATATCAAACTCTGGTTTTATGCCTCACCCCACCTCTCCTTCCCCCTTAAGCAGGTATAAGAGTGTTTTCTAAATGTGAGACACTGTTCTCTTTCCTAACTCAGTTCAAGTGTAGCCATGTTTACAGGATCTTCATAAGTGATATCTTATGATAAGTTTCTTTTTCTCTGTGACTTATTTCACTTAGAATCATCGTAACTGAATCCACCCATTTTGCTGCTACTGGTCTTATGACATTGATTTCATGGCTGAGGGATATTCCATCGTACGTAAGTACCACAATTTTTTGAACCATTTTTATATTTCCTGGGATATTTAATGTGTACCCATGTTGAGGTCCTTGTAAGCAGTGCAGCCCTAAATTTTGGGGTGGCTCTGTCTTATTGATTTTCAGTTTTCCCAAAGTATATTCCCTACACTAGAAGTGCCCTTGGCTCTGTAGCTCTGTTCTTTACTTCTTTTAGGGAACACAATGTACTCCTCCTGAGACGCAGTGGCAATTTACATCCCGCCCATCAGCATACCAAGGCTCCCTGTTCTCCAGGGCCTGTCTTGCCTTTCTGGTTTTTACACATTTTGTGGATGTCCCTTTTGACCGGTGGGAAGTGATACTTCTTTGTAGTGCAGATTTGCATTGCCCGCTTGCTTGCTTGGCCAAAAAGGGCGTATGCGTTTTCTCCTGAATATATTCAGGAGAAAACGCATACGCCCTTTTTGGCCAAGTGCATCATTGTCGAAGTTGTGCCCCTCTTCCTGTGCTTTATAGGCGATTCCAACGTACCTCTTGAAATCTGTTTCCTGCTATTCTGCCTCGCTTTCAAGTCCGCCTCGTTGCCTTCCCTCAACAGATTTTTGGACGATACTTGTCCTTTATTACTCGGCCAGTTTGTGAATTGCTGTGCCCCTGAGCTCCATTTTTCAACTCCTTTTAGGTGAGCTGACCGCAAGTCCAAAATTTTGGTTCAGGACCTATGCTGGTTCCCGGTGGGGGGCTGAGAGTTTGGTTAATTCTTCTTCCTGCCGGGAAATTACAGTGATATGTGCCCGTCCAAATGCCTAACAGCTACTCTCTCATTGGTTCTCCCTCTTCCCTTTCATCCTCTGCCAAATTGGCAACCTGTGCGAACCCGGAGGTTAAAGGGGCTGTCTCTCCAAGTTGGGAGGTTGATAGTAAAGCAGATGGAAAGTCAAACCGGAGCACCAGGTGAGGGACTATTCGTTGAGTTTTAGAAACCTTTCGTATTCACAGTGTGTCCGTTCTCTAGGTTTCCCGTACATGTTATAACTGTAGTAATTTTCCCTTCAACCTGGAGAGTTGGGACCCATGGAATGTGTGCCATGCATTATTGCTATACAGGGTCTGCATTTGCTCACCCAATCTCACCAATCCCCTCAGTCCCAAGTGTCCAGCCTTATGCCACATCCAGCTGTCGTTGTAGATAGGGTCATTCCAGGTTTCATCAGAGACCCTGAAGGAATTGTAAACAATTTCCCAGTTTTTTTGTTTTGGTTTTGAAATTCCATTTTATAGTGGGTTTGAGCTGATTCTCGCTGCCATGTTTATGCCAGTCTAGACACACTTGATTCCCTTACGGAGACATATCAATACATAGGTTTTAAGATTCTTACTAGTCAGATATATTCCTCTGCGGGAAATATGGGGTTTTGAGTCCCTTTCACTGAGGAAGGTGTAGGTCTTGTCTATTCCATAGTTGGTTTTTGGAACGGTACCTGTGCTTATATCAAACTCTGGTTTTATGCATCACCCCACCTCTCCTTCCCCCTTAAGCAGACATAAGAGTGTTTTCTAAATGTGAGACACTGTTCTCTTTCCTAACTCAGTTCAAGTGTAGCCATGTTTACAGGATCTTCATAAGTGATATCTTATGATAAGTTTCTTTTTCTCTGTGACTTATTTCACTTAGAATCATCGTACCTGAATCCACCCATTTTGCTGCTACTGGTCTTATGACATTGATTTCATGGCTGAGGGATATTCCATCGTACGTAAGTACCACAATTTTTTGAACCATTTTTATATTTCCTGGGATATTTAAGGTGTACCCAAGTTGAGGTCCTTGTAAGCAGTGCAGCCCTAAATTTTGGGATGGCTATGTCTTTTTGATTTTCAGTTTTCCCAAGGTATATTCCATAGACTGGAAGTGCCCTTGGCTCTGTAGCTCTGTTGTTTACTTGTTTTAGGGAACACAATGCACTCCTCCAGTGAGGCAGTTGGCAATTTATATCCCGCCCATCAGCATAACAAGGCTCCCTGTTCTCCAGGGCCTGTCTTGCCTTTCCGGTTTTTACACATTTTGTGGATGTCCCTTTTGACTGGTGGGAAGTGATACTTCTTTGTAGTGCAGATTTGCATTGCCCGCTTGCTTGCTTGGCCAAAAAGGGCGTATGCGTTTTCTCCTGAATATATTCAGGAGAAAACGCATACGCCCTTTTTGGCCAAGTGCATCATTGTCGAAGTTGTGCCCCTCTTCCTGTGCTTTAAAGGCGATTCCAACGTACCTCTTGAAATCTGTTTCCTGCTATTCTGCCTCGCTTTCAAGTCCGCCTCGTTGCCTTCCCTCAACAGATTTTTGGACGATAGTTGTCCTTTATTACTCAGCCACTTTCTGAATTGCTGTGCCCCTGAGCTCCATTTTTCAACTCGTTTTAGGTGAGCTGACCGCAAGTGCAAAATTTTGGTTCAGGACCTATACTGGTTCCCGGTGGGGGGCTGAGACTTTGGTTAATTCTTTTTCCTGCCGGGAAATTACAGTGATATGTGCCCGTCCAAATGCCTAACAGCTACTCTCTCATTGGTTCTCCCTCTTCCCTTTCATCCTCTGCCAAATTGGCAACCTGTGCGACCCAGGAGGTTAAAGGGGCTGTCTCTCCAAGTTGGGAGGTTGATAGTAAAGCAGATGGAAAGTCAAACCGGAGCACCAGGAGAGGGACTATTTGTTGAGTTTTAGAAACTTTTCGTATTCACAGTGTGTCCGTTCTCTAGGTTTCCCGTACATGTTATAACTGTAGTAATATTCCCTTCAACCTGGAGAGTTGGGACCCATGGAATGGGTGCCATGCATTATTGCTTTAAAGGTTCTGCATTTGTTCACCCAATCTCACCAATCCTCTCAGTCCCAAGTGTCCAGCCTTATGCCACATCCAGCTGTCGTTGTAGATAGGGTCATTCCAGGTTTCATCAGAGACCCTGAAGGAATTGTAAACAATTTCCCAGTTTTTTTGTTTTGGTTTTGAAATTCCATTTTATAGTGGGTTTGAGCTGATTCTCGCTGCCATGTTTATGCCAGTCTAGACACACTTGATTCCCTTACGGAGACATATAAATACATAGGTTTTAAGATTCTTACTAGTCAGATATATTCCTCTGCGGGAAATATGGGGTTTTGATTCCCTTTCACTGAGGTAGGTTTAGGTCTTGTCTATTCCATAGTTGGTTTTTGGAACGGTACCTGTGCTTATATCAAACTCTGGTTTTATGCATCACCCCACCTCTCCTTCCCCCTTAAGCAGGCATAAGAGTGTTTTCTAAATGTGAGACACTGTTCTCTTTCCTAACTCAGTTCAAGTGTAGCCATGTTTACAGGATCTTCATAAGTGATATCTTATGATAAGTTTATTTTTCTCTGTGACTTATTTCACTTAGAATCATCGTACCTGAATCCACCCATTTTGCTGCTACTGGTCTTATGACATTGATTTCATGGCTGAGGGATATTCCATCGTACATAAGTACCACAATTTTTTGAACCATTTTTATATTTCCTGGGATATTTAAGGTGTACCCAAGTTGAGGTCCTTGTAAGCAGTGCAGCCCTAAATTTTGGGATGGCTATGTCTTTTTGATTTTCAGTTTTCCCAAGGTATATTCCATAGACTGGAAGTGCCCTTGGCTCTGTAGCTCTGTTGTTTACTTGTTTTAGGGAACACAATGCACTCCTCCAGAGAGGCAGTTGGCAATTTATATCCCGCCCATCAGCATAACAAGGCTCCCTGTTCTCCAGGGCCTGTCTTGCCTTTCCGGTTTTTACACATTTTGTGGATGTCCCTTTTGACTGGTGGGAAGTGATACTTCTTTGTAGTGCAGATTTGCATTGCCCGCTTGCTTGCTTGGCCAAAAAGGGCGTATGCGTTTTCTCCTGAATATATTCAGGAGAAAACGCATACGCCCTTTTTGGCCAAGTGCATCATTGTCGAAGTTGTGCCCCTCTTCCTGTGCTTTAAAGGCGATTCCAACGTACCTCTTGAAATCTGTTTCCTGCTATTCTGCCTCGCTTTCAAGTCCGCCTCGTTGCCTTCCCTCAACAGATTTTTGGACGATAGTTGTCCTTTATTACACAGCCACTTTCTGAATTGCTGTGCCCCTGAGCTCCATTTTTCAACTCGTTTTAGGTGAGCTGACCGCAAGTCCAAAATTTTGGTTCAGGACCTATACTGGTTCTCGGTGGGGGGCTGAGACTTTGGTTAATTCTTTTTCCTGCCGGGAAATTACAGTGATATGTGCCCGTCCAAATGCCTAACAGCTACTCTCTCATTGGTTCTCCCTCTTCCCTTTCATCCTCTGCCAAATTGGCAACCTGTGCGAACCAGGAGGTTAAAGGGGCTGTCTCTCCAAGTTGGGAGGTTGATAGTAAAGCAGATGGAAAGTCAAACCGGAGCACCAGGAGAGGGACTATTTGTTGAGTTTTAGAAACCTTTCGTATTCACAGTGTGTCCGTTCTCTAGGTTTCCCGTACATGTTATAACTGTAGTAATATTCCCTTCAACCTGGAGAGTTGGGACCCATGGAATGGGTGCCATGCATTATTGCTTTAAAGGTTCTGCATTTGTTCACCCAATCTCACCAATCCTCTCAGTCCCAAGTGTCCAGCCTTTTGCCACATCCAGCTGTCGTTGTAGATAGGGTCATTCCAGGTTTCATCAGAGACCCTGAAGGAATTGTAAAGAATTTCCCAGTTTTTTTGTTTTGTTTTTGAAATTCCTTTTTATAGTGGGTTTGAGCTGATTCTCGCTGCCATGTTTATGCCAGTCTAGACACACTTGATTCCCTTACGGAGACATATCAATACATAGGTTTTAAGATTCTTACTAGTCAGATATATTCCTCTGCGGGAAATATGGGGTTTTGATTCCCTTTCACTGAGGAAGGTTTAGGTCTTGTCTATTCCATAGTTGGTTTTTGGAACGGTACCTGTGCTTATATCAAACTCTGGTTTTATGCATCACCCCACCTCTCCTTCCCCCTTAAGCAGGCATAAGAGTGTTTTCTAAATGTGAGACACTGTTCTCTTTCCTAACTCAGTTCAAGTGTAGCCATGTTTACAGGATCTTCATAAGTGATATCTTATGATAAGTTTATTTTTCTCTGTGACTTATTTCACTTAGAATCATCGTACCTGAATCCACCCATTTTGCTGCTACTGGTCTTATGACATTGATTTCATGGCTGAGGGATATTCCATTGTATGTAAGTACCACAATTTTTTGAACCATTTTTATATTTCCTGGGATATTTAAGGTGTACCCAAGTTGAGGTCCTTGTAAGCACTGCAGCCCTAAATTTTGGGATGGCTATGTCTTTTTGATTTTCAGTTTTCCCAAGGTATATTCCATAGACTGGAAGTGCCCTTGGCTCTGTAGCTCTGTTGTTTACTTGTTTTAGGGAACACAATGCACTCCTCCAGAGAGGCAGTTGGCAATTTATATCCCGCCCATCAGCATAACAAGGCTCCCTGTTCTCCAGGGCCTGTCTTGCCTTTCCGGTTTTTACACATTTTGTGGATGTCCCTTTTGACCGGTGGGAAGTGATACTTCTTTGTAGTGCAGATTTGCATTGCCCGCTTGCTTGCTTGGCCAAAAAGGGCGTATGCGTTTTCTCCTGAATATATTCAGCAGAAAACGCATTCGCCCTTTTTGGCCAAGTGCATCATTGTCGAAGTTGTGCCTCTCATCCTGTGCTTTAAAGGGGATTCCAACGTACCTCTTGAAATCTGTTTCCTGCTATTCTGCCTCGCTTTCAAGTCCGCCTCGTTGCCTTCCCTCAACAGAATTTTGGACGATAGTTGTCCTTTATTACTCGGCCAGTTTGTGAATTGCTGTGCCCCTGAGCTCCATTTTTCAACTCGTTTTTGGTGAGCTGACCGCAAGTCCAAAATTTTGGTTCAGGACCTATACTGGTTCCCGGTGTGGGGCTGAGACTTTGATTAATTCTTCTTCCTGCCGGGAAATTACAGTGATATGTGCCCGTCCAAATGCCTAACAGCTACACTCTCATTGGTTCTCCCTCTTCCCTTTCATCCTCTGCCAAATTGGCAACCTGTGCGAACCAGGAGGTTAAAGGGGCTGTCTCTCCAAGTTGGGAGGTTGATAGTAAAGCAGATGGAAAGTCAAACCGGAGCACCAGGAGAGGGACTATTCGTTGAGTCTTAGAAACCTTTTGTATTCACAGTGTGTCCGTTTAATAGGATTCCTGTACATGTTATATCTGTAGTAATATTCCCTTCAACCTGGAGAGTTGGGACCCATGGAATGTGTGCCATGCCTTATTGCTTTAAAGGGTCTGCATTTGCTCACCCAATCTCACGAATCCTCTCAGTCCCAAGTGTCCAGCCTTATGCCACATCCAGCTGTCATTGTAGATAGGGTCATTCCAGGTTTCATCAGAGACCCTGAAGGAATTGTAAAGAATTTCCCAGTTTTTTTTGTTTTATTTTTGAAATTCCTTTTAATAGTGGGTTTCAGCTGATTCTCGCTACCATATTTATGCCAGTCTAGACACACTTGATTCCCTTACGGAGACTTATCAATACATAGGTTTTAAGATTCTTACTAGTCAGATATATTCCTCTGCGGGAAATATGGGGTATTGAGTCCCTTTCACTGAGGAAGGTGTAGGTCTTGTCTATTCCATAGTTGGTTTTTGGAATGGTACCAGAGCTTATATCAAACTCTGGTTTTATGCATCACCCCACCTCTCCTTCCCCCTTAAGCAGGCATAAGAGTGTTTTCTAAATGTGAGACACTGTTCTCTGTCCTAACTCAGTTCAAGTGTAGCCATGTTTACAGGATCTTCATAAGTGATATCTTATGATAAGTTTCTTTTTCTGTGTGACTTTTGTCACTTAGAATCATCGTACCTGAATCCACCCATTTTGCTGCTACTGGTCTTATGACATTGATTTCATGGCTGAGGGATATTCCATCGTACGTAAGTACCACAATTTTTTGAACCATTTTTATATTTCCTGGGATATTTAAGGTGTACCCAAGTTGAGGTCCTTGTAAGCAGTGCAGCCCTAAATTTTGGGGTGGCTCTGTCTTATTGATCTTCAGTTTTCCCAAGGTATATTCCCTAGACTGGAAGTGCCCTTGGCTCTGTAGCTCTGTTGTTTTCTTGTTTTAGGGAACACAATGCACTCCTCCAGAGAGGCAGTTGGCAATTTACATCCCGCCCATCAGCATAACAAGGCTCCCTGTTCTCCAGGGCCTGTCTTGCCTTTCTGGTTTTTACACATTTTGTGGATGTCCCTTTTGACCGGTGGGAAGTGATACTTCTTTGTAGTGCAGATTTGCATTGCCCGCTTGCTTGCTTGGCCAAAAAGGGCATATACGTTTTCTCCTGAATATATTCAGGAGAAAACGCATACGCCCTTTTTGGCCAAGTGCATCATTGTCGAAGTTGTGCCCCTCTTCCTGTGCTTTCAAGACAATTCCAACGTACCTCTTGAAATCTGTTTCCTGCTATTCTGCCTCGCTTTCAAGTCCGCCTCGTTGCCTTCCCTCAACAGATTTTTGGACGATAGTTGTCCTTTATTACTCGGCCAGTTTGTGAATTGCTGTGCCCCTGAGCTCCATTTTTCAACTCGTTTTAGGTGAGCAGACCGCCAGTCCAAAATTTTGGTTCAGGACCTATACTGGTTCCCGGTGGGGTGCTGAGAGTTTGGTTAATTCTTCTTCCTGCCAGGAAATTACAGTGATATGTGCCCGTCCAAATGCCTAACAGCTACTCTCTCATTGGTTCTCCCTGTTCCCTTTCATCCTCTGCCAAATTGGCAACCTGTGCGAACCAGGAGGTTAAAGGGGCTGTCTCTCCAAGTTGGGAGGTTGATAGTAAAGCAGATGGAAAGTCAAACCGGAGCACCAGGAGAGAGACTATTCGTTGAGTTTTAGAAACCTTTCGTATTCACAGTGTGTCCGTTCTCTAGGTTTCCCGTACATGTTATAACTGTAGTGATATTCCCTTCAACCTGGAGATTTGGGACCCATGGAATGGGTTCCATGCATTATTGCTTTAAATGGTCTGCATTTGTTCACCCAATCTCACAATCCTCTCAGTCCCAAGTGTCCAGCCTTATGCCACATCCAGCTGTCGTTGAAGATAGGGTCATTCCAGGTTTCATCAGAGACCCTGAAGGAATTGTAAAGAATTTCCCAGTTTTTTTGTTTTGTTTTTGAAATTCCTTTTTATAGTGGTTTTGAGCTGATTCTCGCTGCCATGTTTATGCCAGTCTAGACACACTTGATTCCCTTACGGAGACATATCAATACATAGGTTTTAAGATTCTTACTAGTCAGATATATTCCTCTGCGGGAAATATGGGGTTTTGAGTCCCTTTCACTGAGGAAGGTGTAGGTCTTGTCTATTCCATAGTTGGTTTTTGGAACAGTACCTGTGCTTATATCAAACTCTGGTTTTATGCATCACCCCACCTCTCCTTCCCCCTTAAGCAGGCATAAGAGTGTTTTCTAAATGTGAGACACTGTTCTCTTTCCTAACTCAGTTCAAGTGTAGCCATGTTTACAGGATCTTCATAAGTGATATCTTATGATAAGTTTCTTTTTCTCTGTGACTTATTTCACTTAGAATCATCGTACCTGAATCCACCCATTTTGCTGCTACTGGTCTTATGACATTGATTTCATGGCTGAGGGATATTCCATCGTACGTAAGTACCACAATTTTTTGAACCATTTTTATATTTCCTGGGATATTTAAGGTGTACCCAAGTTGAGGTCCTTGTAAGCAGTGCAGCCCTAAATTTTGGGATGGCTCTGTCTTATTGATCTTCAGTTTTCCCAAGGTTTATTCCCTAGACTGGAAGTGCCCTTGCCTCTGTAGCTCTGTTCTTTACTTGTTTTAGGGAACACAATGTACTCCTCCAGAGAGGCAGTTGGCAATTTACATCCCGCCCATCAGCATAACAAGGCTCCCTGTTCCCCAAGGCCTGTCTTGCCTTTCTGGTTTTTACACATTTTGTGGATGTCCCTTTTGACCGGTGGGAAGTGATACTTCTTTGTAGTGCAGATTTGCATTGCCCGCTTGCTTGCTTGTCCAAAAAGGGCGTATGCGTTTTCTCCTGAATATATTCAGGAGAAAACGCATTCGCCCTTTTTGGCCAAGTGCATCATTGTCGAAGTTGTGACTCTCTTCCTGTGCTTTAAAGGGGATTCCAACGTACCTCTTGAAATCTGTTTCCTGCTATTCTGCCTCGCTTTCAAGTCCGCCTCGTTGCCTTCCCTAAACAGAATTTTGGACGATAGTTGTCCTTTATTACTCGGCCAGTTTGTGAATTGCTGTGCCCCTGAGCTCCATTTTTCAACTAGTTTTTGGTGAGCTGACCGCAAGTCCAAAATTTTGGTTCAGGACCTATACTGGTTCCCGGTGTGGGGCTGAGACTTTGGTTAATTCTTCTTCCTGCCGGGAAATTACAGTGATATGTGCCCGTCCAAATGCCTAACAGCTACTCTCTCATTGGTTCTCCCTCTTCCCTTTCATCCTCTGCCAAATTGGCAACCTGTGCGAACCAGGAGGTTAAAGGGGCTGTCTCTCCAAGTTGGGAGGTTGATAGTAAAGCAGATGGAAAGTCAAACCGGAGCACCAGGAGAGGGACTATTCGTTGAGTTTTAGAAACCTTTTGTATTCACAGTGTGTTCGTTTAATAGGATTCCTGTACATGTTATATCTGTAGTAATATTCCCTTCAACCTGGAGAGTTGGGACCCATGGAATGTGTGCCATGCATTATTGCTTTAAAGGGTCTGCATTTGCTCACCCAATCTCACCAATCCTCTCAGTCCCAAGTGTCCAGCCTTATGCCACATCCAGCTGTCATTGTAGATAGGGTCATTCCAGGTTTCATCAGAGACCCTGAAGGAATTGTAAAGAATTTCCCAGTTTTTTTGTTTTGTTTTTGAAATTCCTTTTTATAGTGGTTTTGAGCTGATTCTCGCTGCCATGTTTATGCCAGTCTAGACACACTTGATTCCCTTACGGAGACATATCAATACATAGGTTTTAAGATTCTTACTAGTCAGATATATTCCTCTGCGGGAAATATGGGGTTTTGAGTCCCTTTCACTAAGGAAGGTGGAGGTCTTGTCTATTCCATAGTTGGTTTTTGGAACGGTACCTGTGCTTATATGAAACTCTTGTTTTATGCATCACCCACCTCTCCTTCCCCCTTAAGCAGGCATAAGAGTGTTTTCTAAATGTGAGACACTGTTCTCTTTCCTAACTCAGTTCAAGTGTAGCCATGTTTACAGGATCTTCATAAGTGATATCTTATGATAAGTTTCTTTTTCTGAGTGACTTATTTCACTTAGAATCATCGTACCTGAATCCACGCATTTTGCTGCTACTGGTCTTATGACATTGATTTCATGGCTGAGGGATATTCCATCGTACGTAAGTACCACAATTTTTTGAACCATTTTTATATTTCCTGGAATATTTAAGGTGTACCCAAGTTGAGGTCCTTGTAAGCCGTGCAGCCCTAAATTTTGGGGTGGCTCTGTCTTATTGATCTTCAGTTTTCCCAAGGTATATTCCCTAGACTGGAAGTGCCCTTGGCTCTGTAGCTCTGTTCTTTACTTGTTTTAGGGAACACAATGCACTCCTCCAGAGAGGCAGTTGGCAATTTACATCCCGCCCATCAGCATAACAATGCTCCCTGTTCTCCAGGGCCTGTCTTGCCTTTCTGGTTTTTACACATTTTGTGGATGTCCCTTTTGACCGGTGGGAAGTGATACTTCTTTGTAGTGCAGATTTGCATTGCCCGCTTGCTTGCTTGGCCAAAAAGGGCGTATGCGTTTTCTCCTGAATATATTCAGGAGAAAACGCATACGCCCTTTTTGGCCAAGTGCATCATTGTCGAAGTGGTGCCCCTCTTCCTGTGCTTTAAAGGCGATTCCAACGTACCTTTTGAAATCTGTTTCCTGCTATTCTGCCTCGCTTTCAAGTCCGCCTCGTTGCCTTCCCTCAACAGATTTTTGGACGATAGTTGTCCTTTATTACTCGGCCAGTTTGTGAATTGCTGTGCCCCTGAGCTCCATTTTTCAACTCGTTTTAGGTGAGCTGACCGCAAGTCCAAAATTTTGGTTCAGGACCTATACTGGTTCCCGGTGGGGGGCTGAGACTTTGGTTAATTCTTCTTCCTGCCGGGAAATTACAGTGATATGTGCCCGTCCAAATGCCTAACAGCTAGTCTCTCATTGGTTCTCCCTCTTCCCTTTCATCCTCTGCCAAATTGGCAACCTGTGCGAACCAGGAGGTTAAAGGGGCTGTCTCTCCAAGTTGGGAGGTTGATAGTAAAGCAGATGGAAAGTCAAACCAGAGCACCAGGAGAGGGACTATTCGTTGAGTTTTAGAAACCTTTCGTATTCACAGTGTGTCCGTTCTCTAGGTTTCCCGTACATGTTATAACTGTAGTAATATTCCCTTCAACCTGGAGAGTTGGAACCCATGGAATGGGTGCCATGCATTATTGCTTTAAAGGGTCTGCATTTGCTCACCCAATCTCACCAATCCTCTCAGTCCCAAGTGTCCAGCCTTATGCCACATCCAGTTGTCGTTGTAGATAGGGTCATTCCAGGTTTCATCAGAGACCCTGAAGGAAATGTAAAGAATTTCCCAGTTTTTATGTTTTGTTTTTGAAATTCGTTTTTATAGTGGGTTTGAGCTGATTCTCGCTGCCATGTTTATGCCAGTCTAGACACACTTGATTCCCTTACGGAGACATATCAATACATAGGTTTTAAGATACTCACTAGTCAGATATATTCCTCTGCGGTAAATATGGGGTTTTGAGTCCCTTTCACTGAGGAAGGTGTAGGTCTTGTCTATTCCATAGTTGGTTTTTGGAATGGTACCTGTGCTTATATCAAACTCTGGTTTTATGCCTCACCCCACCTCTCCTTCCCCCTTAAGCAGGCATAAGAGTGTTTTCTAAATGTGAGACACTGTTCTCTTTCCTAACTCAGTTCAAGTGTAGCCATGTTTACAGGATCTTCATAAGTGATATCTTATGATAAGTTTCTTTTTCTCTGTGACTTATTTCACTTAGAATCATCGTACCTGAATCCACCCATTTTGCTGCTACTGGTCTTATGACATTGATTTCATGGCTGAGGGATATTCCATCGTACGTAAGTACCACAATTTTTTGAACCATTTTTATATTTCCTGGGATATTTAAGGTGTACCCAAGTTGAGGTCCTTGTAAGCAGTGCAGCCCTAAATTTTGGGGTGGCTCTGTCTTATTGATTTTCAGTTTTCCCAAAGTATATACCCTACACTGGATGTGCCCTTGGCTCTGTAGCTCTGTTCTTTACATGTTTTAGGGAACACAATGTACTCCTCCAGAGAGGCAGTGGCAATTTACACCCCGCCCATCAGCATAACAAGGCTCCCTGTTCTCCAGGGCCTGTCTTGCCTTTCTGGTTTTTACACATTTTGTGGATGTCCCTTTTGACCGGTGGGAAGTGATACTTCTTTGTAGTGCAGATTTGCATTGCCCGCTTGCTTGCTTGGCCAAAAAGGGCGTATGCGTTTTCTCCTGAATATATTCAGGAGAAAACGCATACGCCCTTTTTGGCCAAGTGCATCATTGTCGAAGTTGTGCCCCTCTTCCTGTACTTTAAAGGCGATTCCAACGTACCTCTTGAAATCTGTTTCCTGCTATTCTGCCTCGCTTTCAAGTCCACCTCATTGCCTTCCCTCAACAGATTTTTGGACGATAGTTGTCCTTTATTACTCGGCCAGTTTGTGAATTGCTGTGCCCCTGAGCTCCATTTTTCAACTCGTTTTAGGTGAGCTGACCGCAAGTCCAAAATTTTGGTTCAAGACCTATAATGGTTCCCGGTGGGGGGCTGAGACTTTGGTTAATTCTTCTTCCTGCCGGGAAATTACAGTGATATGTGCCCGTCCAAATGCCTAACAGCTACTCTCTCATTGGTTCTCCCTCTTCCCTTTCATCCTCTGCCAAATTGGCAACCTGTGCGAACCAGGAGGTTAAAGGGGCTGTCTCTCCAAGTTGGGAGGTTGATAGTAAAGCAGATGGAAAGTCAAACCGGAGCACCAGGAGAGGGACTATTCGTTGAGTTTTAGAAACCTTTCGTATTCACAGTGTGTCCGTTCTCTAGGTTTCCCGTACATGTTATAACTGTAGTAATTTTCCCTTCAACCTGGAGAATTGGGACCCATGGAATGTGTGCCATGCATTATTGCTATAAAGGGTCTGCATTTGCTCACCCAATCTCACCAATCCCCTCAGTCGCAAGTGTCCAGCCTTATGCCACATCCAGCTGTCGTTGTAGATAGGGTCATTCCAGGTTTCATCAGAGACCCTGAAGGAATTGTAAATAATTTCCCAATTTTTTTTTTTTTTTGGTTTTGAAATTCCTTTTTATAGTGGGTTTGAGCTGATTCTCGCTGCCATGTTTATGCCAGTCTAGACACACTTGATTCCCTTACGGAGACATATCAATACATAGGTTTTAAGATTCTTACTAGTCAGATATATTCCTCTGCGGGAAATATGGGGTTTTGAGTCCCTTTCACTGAGGAAGGTGTAGGTCTTGTCTATTCCATAGTTGGTTTTTGGAACGGTACCTGTGCTTATATCAAACTCTGATTTTATGCATCACCCCACCTCTCCTTCCCCCTTAAGCAGGCATAAGAGTGTTTTCTAAATGTGAGACACTGTTCTCTTTCCTAACTCAGTTCAAGTGTAGCCATGTTTACAGGATCTTCTTAAGTGATATCTTATGATAAGTTTCTTTTTCTGTGTGACTTATTTCACTTAGAATCATCGTACCTGAATCCACCCATTTTGCTGCTACTGGTCTTATGACATTGATTTCATGGCTGAGGGATATTCCATCGTACGTAAGTACCACAATTTTTTGAACCATTTTTATATTTCCTGGGATATTTAAGGTGTACCCAAGTTGAGGTCCTTGTAAGCAGTGCAGCCCTAAATTTTGGGATGGCTATGTCTTTTTGATTTTCAGTTTTCCCAAGGTATATTCCATAGAATGGAAGTGCCCTTGGCTCTGTAGCTCTGTTGTTTACTTGTTTTAGGGAACACAATGCACTCCTCCAGAGAGGCAGTTGGCAATTTATATCCCGCCCATCAGCATAACAAGGCTCCCTGTTCTCCAGGGCCTGTCTTGCCTTTCTGGTTTTTACACATTTTGTGGATGTCCCTTTTGACCGGTGGGAAGTGATACTTCTTTGTAGTGCAGATTTGCATTGCCCGCTTGCTTGCTTGGCCAAAAAGGGCGTATGCGTTTTCTCCTGAATATATTCAGGAGAAAACGCATACGCCCTTTTTGGCCAAGTGCATCATTGTCGAAGTTGTGCCCCTCTTCCTGTGCTTTAAAGGCGATTCCAACGTACCTCTTGAAATCTGTTTCCTGCTATTCTGCCTCGCTTTCAAGTCCGCCTCGTTGCCTTCCCTCAACAGATTTTTGGACGATAGTTGTCCTCTATTACTCAGCCAGTTTCGGAATTGCTGTGCCCCTGAGCTCCATTTTTCAACTCGTTTTAGGTGAGCTGACCGCAAGTCCAAAATTTTGGTTCAGGACCTATACTGGTTCCCGGTGGGGGGCTGAGACTTTGGTTAATTCTTTTTCCTGCCGGGAAATTACAGTGATATGTGCCCGTCCAAATGCCTAACAGCTACTCTCTCATTGGTTCTCCCTCTTCCCTTTCATCCTCTGCCAAATTGGCAACCTGTGCGAACCAGGAGGTTAAAGGGGCTGTCTCTCCAAGTTGGGAGGTTGATAGTAAAGCAGATGGAAAGTCAAACCGGAGCACCAGGAGAGGGACTATTTGTTGAGTTTTAGAAACCTTTCGTATTCACAGTGTGTCCGTTCTCTATGTTTCCCGTACATGTTATAACTGTAGTAATATTCCCTTCAACCAGGAGAGTTGGGACCCATGGAATGGGTGCCATGCATTATTGCTTTAAAGGTTTTGCATTTGTTCACCCAATCTCACCAATCCTCTCAGTCCCAAGTGTCCAGCCTTATGCCACATCCAGCTGTCGTTGTAGATAGGGTCATTCCAGGTTTCATCAGAGACCCTGAAGGAATTGTAAAGAATTTCCCAGTTTTTTTGTTTTGTTTTTGAAATTCCTTTTTATAGTGGGTTTGAGCTGATTCTCGCTGCCATGTTTATGCCAGTCTAGACACACTTGATTCCCTTACGGAGACATATCAATACATAGGTTTTAAGATTCTTACTAGTCAGATATATTCCTCTGCGGGAAATATGGGGTTTTGAGTCCCTTTCACTGAGGAAGGTGTAGGTCTTGTCTATTCCATAGTTGGTTTTTGGAATGGTACCTGTGCTTATATCAAACTCTGGTTTTATGGATCACCCCACCTCTCCTTCCCCCTTAAGCAGGCATAAGAGTGTTTTCTAAATGTGAGACACTGTTCTCTTTCCTAACTCAGTTCAAGTGTAGCCATGTTTACAGGATATTCATAAGTGATATCTTATGATAAGTTTCTTTTTCTCTGTGACTTATTTCACTTAGAATCATCGTACCTGAATCCACCCATTTTGCTGCTACTGGTCTTATGACATTGATTTCATGGCTGAGGGATATTCCATCGTACGTAAGTACCACAATTTTTTGAACCATTTTTATATTTCCTGGGATATTTAAGGTGTACCCAAGTTGAGGTCCTTGTAAGCAGTGCAGCCCTAAATTTTGGGATGGCTCTGTCTTATTGATCTTCAGTTTTCCCAAGGTTTATTCCCTAGACTGGAAGTGCCCTTGCCTCTGTAGCTCTGTTCTTTACTTGCTTTAGGGAACACAATGTACTCCTCCAGAGAGGCAGTTGGCAATTTACATCCCGCCCATCAGCATAACAAGGCTCCCTGTTCCCCAAGGCCTGTCTTGCCTTTCTGGTTTTTACACATTTTGTGGATGTCCCTTTTGACCGGTGGGAAGTGATACTTCTTTGTAGTGCAGATTTGCATTGCCCGCTTGCTTGCTTGTCCAAAAAGGGCGTATGCGTTTTCTCCTGAATATATTCAGGAGAAAACGCATTCGCCCTTTTTGGCCAAGTGCATCATTGTCGAAGTTGTGACTCTCTTCCTGTGCTTTAAAGGGGATTCCAACGTACCTCTTGAAATCTGTTTCCTGCTATTCTGCCTCGCTTTCAAGTCCGCCTCGTTGCCTTCCCTAAACAGAATTTTGGACGATAGTTGTCCTTTATTACTCGGCCAGTTTGTGAATTGCTGTGCCCCTGAGCTCCATTTTTCAACTCGTTTTTGGTGAGCTGACCGCAAGTCCAAAATTTTGGTTCAGGACCTATACTGGTTCCCGGTGTGGGGCTGAGACTTTGGTTAATTCTTCTTCCTGCCGGGAAATTACAGTGATATGTGCCCGTCCAAATGCCTAACAGCTACTCTCTCATTGGTTCTCCCTCTTCCCTTTCATCCTCTGCCAAATTGGCAACCTGTGCGAACCAGGAGGTTAAAGGGGCTGTCTCTCCAAGTTGGGAGGTTGATAGTAAAGCAGATGGAAAGTCAAACCGGAGCACCAGGAGAGGGACTATTCGTTGAGTTTTAGAAACCTTTTGTATTCACAGTGTGTTCGTTTAATAGGATTCCTGTACATGTTATATCTGTAGTAATATTCCCTTCAACCTGGAGAGTTGGGACCCATGGAATGTGTGCCATGCATTATTGCTTTAAAGGGTCTGCATTTGCTCACCCAATCTCACCAATCCTCTCAGTCCCAAGTGTCCAGCCTTATGCCACATCCAGCTGTCATTGTAGATAGGGTCATTCCAGGTTTCATCAGAGACCCTGAAGGAATTGTAAAGAATTTCCCAGTTTTTTTTGTTTTGTTTTTGAAATTCCTTTTTATAGTGGTTTTGAGCTGATTCTCGCTGCCATGTTTATGCCAGTCTAGACACACTTGATTCCCTTACGGAGACATATCAATACATAAGTTTTAAGATTCTTACTAGTCAGATATATTCCTCTGCGGGAAATATGGGGTTTTGAGTCCCTTTCACGAAGGAAGGTGGAGGTCTTGTCTATTCCATAGTTGGTTTTTGGAACGGTACCTGTGCTTATATGAAACTCTTGTTTTATGCATCACCCACCTCTCCTTCCCCCTTAAGCAGGCATAAGAGTGTTTTCTAAATGTGAGACACTGTTCTCTTTCCTAACTCAGTTCAAGTGTAGCCATGTTTACAGGATCTTCATAAGTGATATCTTATGATAAGTTTCTTTTTCTGAGTGACTTATTTCACTTAGAATCATCGTACCTGAATCCACGCATTTTGCTGCTACTGGTCTTATGACATTGATTTCATGGCTGAGGGATATTCCATCGTACGTAAGTACCACAATTTTTTGAACCATTTTTATATTTCCTGGAATATTTAAGGTGTACCCAAGTTGAGGTCCTTGTAAGCCGTGCAGCCCTAAATTTTGGGGTGGCTCTGTCTTATTGATCTTCAGTTTTCCCAGGGTATATTCCCTAGACTGGAAGTGCCCTTGGCTCTGTAGCTCTGTTCTTTACTTGTTTTAGGGAACACAATGCACTCCTCCAGAGAGGCAGTTGGCAATTTACATCCCGCCCATCAGCATAACAAGGCTCCCTGTTCTCCAGGGCCTGTCTTGCCTTTCTGGTTTTTACACATTTTGTGGATGTCCCTTTTGACCGGTAGGAAGTGATACTTCTTTGTAGTGCAGATTTGCATTGCCCGCTTGCTTGCTTGTGCAAAAAGGGTGTATGCGTTTTCTCCTGAATATATTCAGGAGAAAACGCATACGCCCTTTTTGGCCAAGTGCATCATTGCCGAAGTGGTGCCCCTCTTCCTGTGCTTTAAAGGCGATTCCAACGTACCTCTTGAAATCTGTTTCCTGCTATTCTGCCTCGCTTTCAAGTCCGCCTCGTTGCCTTCCCTCAACAGATTTTTGGACGATAGTTGTCCTTTATTACTCGGCCAGTTTGTGAATTGCTGTGCCCCTGAGCTCCATTTTTCAACTCGTTTTAGGTGAGCTGACCGCAAGTCCAAAATTTTGGTTCAGGACCTATACTGGTTCCCGGTGGGGGGCTGAGACTTTGGTTAATTCTTCTTCCTGCCGGGAAATTACAGTGATATGTGCCCGTCCAAATGCCTAACAGCTACTCTCTCATTGGTTCTCCCTCTTCCCTTTCATCCTCTGCCAAATTGGCAACCTGTGCGAACCAGGAGGTTAAAGGGGCTGTCTCTCCAAGTTGGGAGGTTGATAGTAAAGCAGATGGAAAGTCAAACCGGAGCACCAGGAGAGGGACTATTCGTTGAGTTTTAGAAACCTTTTGTATTCACAGTGTGTTCGTTTAATAGGATTCCTGTACATGTTATATCTGTAGTAATATTCCCTTCAACCTGGAGAGTTGGGACCCATGGAATGTGTGCCATGCATTATTGCTTTAAAGGGTCTGCATTTGCTCACCCAATCTCACCAATCCTCTCAGTCCCAAGTGTCCAGCCTTATGCCACATCCAGCTGTCATTGTAGATAGGGTCATTCCAGGTTTCATCAGAGACCCTGAAGGAATTGTAAAGAATTTCCCAGTTTTTTTTGTTTTATTTTTGAAATTCCTTTTAATAGTTGGTTTCAGCTGATTCTCGCTACCATATTTATGCCAGTCTAGACACACTTGATTCCCTTACGGAGACTTATCAATACATAGGTTTTAAGATTCTTACTAGTCAGATATATTCCTCTGCGGGAAATATGGGGTTTTGAGTCCCTTTCACTGAGGAAGGTGTAGGTCTTGTCTATTCCATAGTTGGTTTTTGGAACGGTACCTGTGCTTATATCAAACTCTGGTTTTATGCATCACCCCACCTCTCTTCCCCCCTTAAGCAGGCATAAGAGTGTTTTCTAAATGTGAGACACTGTTCTCTTTCCTAACTCAGTTTAAGTGTAGCCATGTTTACAGGATCTTCATAAGTGATATCTTATGATAAGTTTCATTTTCTGTGTGACTTATTTCACTTAGAATCATCGTACCTGAATCCACCCATTTTGCTGCTACTGGTCTTATGTCATTGATTTCATGGCTGAGGGATATTCCATCGTACGTAAGTACCACAATTTTTTGAACCATTTTTATATTTCCTGGGATATTTAAGGTGTACCCAAGTTGAGGTCCTTGTAAGCCGTGCAGCCCTAAATTATGGGGTGGCTCTGTCATATTGATCTTCAGTTTTCCCAAGGTATATTCCCTAGACTGGAAGTGCCCTTGGCTCTGTAGCTCTGTTGTTTACTTGTTTTAGGGAACACAATGCACTCCTCCAGAGAGGCAGTTGGCAATTTACATCCCGCCCATCAGCATAACAAGGCTCCCTGTTCTCCAGGGCCTGTCTTGCCTTTCGGGTTTTTACACATTTTGTGGATGTCCCTTTTGACCGGTGGGAAGTGATACTTCTTTGTAGTGCAGATTTGCATTGACCGCTTGCTTGCTTGGCCAAAAAGGGCGTATACGTTTTCTCCTGAATATATTCAGGAGAAAACGCATACGCCCTTTTTGGCCAAGTGCATCATTGTCGAAGTTGTGCCCCTCTTCCTGTGCTTTCAAGGCAATTCCAACGTACCTCTTGAAATCTGTTTCCTGCTATTCTGCCTCGCTTTCAAGTCCGCCTCGTTGCCTTCCCTCAACAGATTTTTGGACGATAGTTGTCCTTTATTACTCGGCCAGTTTGTGAATTGCTGTGCCCCTGAGCTCCATTTTTCAACTCGTTTTAGGTGAGCAGACCGCAAGTCCAAAATTTTGGTTCAGGACCTATACTGGTTCCCGGTGGGGGGCTGAGAGTTTGGTTAATTCTTCTTCCTGCCGGGAAATTACAGTGATATGTGCCCGTCCAAATGCCTAACAGCTACTCTCTCATTGGTTCTCCCTGTTCCCTTTCATCCTCTGCCAAATTGGCAACCTGTGCGAACCAGGAGGTTAAAGGGGCTGTCTCTCCAAGTTGGGAGGTTGATAGTAAAGCAGATGGAAAGTCAAACCGGAGCACCAGGAGAGAGACTATTCGTTGAGTTTTAGAAACCTTTCGTATTCACAGTGTGTCCGTTCTCTAGGTTTCCCGTACATGTTATAACTGTAGTGATATTCCCTTCAACCTGGAGAGTTGGGACCCATGGAATGGGTGCCATGCATTATTGCTTTATATGGTCTGCATTTGTTCACCCAATCTCACCAATCCTCTCAGTCCCACGTGTCCAGCCTTATGCCACATCCAGCTGTCGTTGAAGATAGGGTCATTCCAGGTTTCATCAGAGACCCTGAAGGAATTGTAAAGAATTTCCCAGTTTTTTTGTTTTGTTTTTGAAATTCCTTTTTATAGTGGTTTTGAGCTGTTTCTCGCTGCCATGTTTATGCCAGTCTAGACACACTTGATTCCCTTACGGAGACATATCAATACATAAGTTTTAAGATTCTTACTAGTCAGATATATTCCTCTGCGGGAAATATGGGGTTTTGAGTCCCTTTCACTAAGGAAGGTGGAGGTCTTGTCTATTCCATAGTTGGTTTTTGGAATGGTACCTGTGCTTATATGAAACTCTTGTTTTATGCATCACCCACCTCTCCTTCCCCCTTAAGCAGGCATAAGAGTGTTTTCTAAATGTGAGACACTGTTCTCTTTCCTAACTCAGTTCAAGTGTAGCCATGTTTACAGGATCTTCATAAGTGATATCTTATGATAAGTTTCTTTTTCTGAGTGACTTATTTCACTTAGAATCATCGTACCTGAATCCACGCATTTTGCTGCTACTGGTCTTATGACATTGTTTTCATGGCTGAGGGATATTCCATCGTACGTAAGTACCACAATTTTTTGAACCATTTTTATATTTCCTGGGATATTTAAGGTGTACCCAAGTTGAGGTCCTTGTAAGCCGTGCAGCCCTAAATTTTGGGGTGGCTCTGTCTTATTGATCTTCAGTTTTCCCAAGGTTTATTCCCTAGACTGGAAGTGCCCTTGGCTCTGTAGCTCTGTTCTTTACTTGTTTTAGGGAACACAATGCACTCCTCCAGAGAGGCAGTTGGCAATTTACATGCCGCCCATCAGCATAACAAGGCTCCCTGTTCTCCAGGGCCTGTCTTGCCTTTCTGGTTTTTACACATTTTGTGGATGTCCCTTTTGACCGGTGGGAAGTGATACTTCTTTGTAGTGCAGATTTGCATTACCCGCTTCCTTGCTTGGCCAAAAAGGGCGTATGCGTTTTCTCCTGAATATATTCAGGAGAAAACGCATACGCCCTTTTTGGCCAAGTGCATCATTGTCGAAGTTGTGCCCCTCTTCCTGTGCTTTAAAGGCGATTCCAACGTACCTCTTGAAATCTGTTTCCTGCTATTCTGCCTCGCTTTCAAGTCTGCCTCGTTGCCTTCCCTCAACAGATTTTTGGACGATAGTTGTCCTTTATTACTCGGCCAGTTTGTGAATTGCTGTGCCCCTGAGCTCCATTTTTCAACTCGTTTTAGGTGAGCTGACCGCAAGTCCAAAATTTTGGTTCAGGACCTATACTGGTTCCCGGTGGGGGGCTGAGACTTTGGTTAATTCTTCTTCCTGCCGGGAAATTACAGTGATATGTGCCCGTCCAAATGCCTAACAGCTACTCTCTCATTGGTTCTCCCTCTTCCTTTTCATCCTCTGCCAAATTGGCAACCTGTGCGAACCAGGAGGTTAAAGGGGCTGTCTCTCCAAGTTGGGAGGTTGATAGTAAAGCAGATGGAAAGTCAAATCAGAGCACCAGGAGAGGGACTATTCGTTGAGTTTTAGAAACCTTTCGTATTCACAGTGTGTCCGTTCTCTAGGTTTCCCGTACATGTTATAACTGTAGTAATATTCCCTTCAACCTGGAGAGTTGGAACCAATGGAATGGTTGCCATGGATTATTGCTTTAAAGGGTCTGCATTTGCTCACCCAATCTCACCAATCCTCTCAGTCCCAAGTGTCCAGCCTTATGCCACATCCAGCTGTCGTTGTAGATAGGGTCATTCCAGGTTTCATCAGAGACCCTGAAGGAAATGTAAAGAATTTCCCAGTTTTTTTGTTTTGTTTTTGAAATTCGTTTTTATAGTGTGTTTGAGCTGATTCTCGCTGCCATGTTTATGCCAGTCTAGACACACTTGATTCCCTTACGGAGACATATCAATACATAGGTTTTAAGATTCTCACTAGTCAGATATATTCCTCTGCGGTAAATATGGGGTTTTGAGTCCCTTTCACTGAGGAAGGTGTAGGTCTTGTCTATTCCATAGTTGGTTTTTGGAATGGTACCTGTGCTTATATCAAACTCTGGTTTTATGCCTCACCCCACCTCTCCTTCCCCCTTAAGCAGGCATAAGAGTGTTTTCTAAATGTGAGACACTGTTCTCTTTCCTAACTCAGTTCAAGTGTAGCCATGTTTACAGGATCTTCATAAGTGATATCTTATGATAAGTTTCTTTTTCTCTGTGACTTATTTCACTTAGAATCATCGTACCTGAATCCACCCATTTTGCTGCTACTGGTCTTATGACATTGATTTCATGGCTGAGGGTTATTCCATCGTACGTAAGTACCACAATTTTTTGAACCATTTTTATATTTCCTGGAATATTTAAGGTGTACCCAAGTTGAGGTCCTTGTAAGCAGTGCAGCCCTAAATTTTGGGGTGGCTCTGTCTTATTGATTTTCAGTTTTCCCAAAGTATATTCCCTACACTGGAAGTGCCCTTGGCTCTGTAGCTCTGTTCTTTACTTGTTTTAGGGAACACAATGTACTCCTCCAGAGAGGCAGTGGCAATTTACACCCCGCCCATCAGCATAACAAGGCTCCCTGTTCTCCAGGGCCTGTCTTGCCTTTCTGGTTTTTACACATTTTGTGGATGTCCCTTTTGACCGGTGGGAAGTGATACTTCTTTGTAGTGCAGATTTGCATTGCCCGCTTGCTTGCTTGGCCAAAAAGGGCGTATGCGTTTTCTCCTGAATATATTCAGGAGAAAACGCATACGCCCTTTTTGGCCAAGTGCATCATTGTCGAAGTTGTGCCCCTCTTACTGTGCTTTAAAGGCGATTCCAACGTACCTCTTGAAATCTGTTTCCTGCTATTCTGCCGCGCTTTCAAGTCCGCCTCGTTGCCTTCCCTCAACAGATTTTTGGACGATAGTTGTCCTTTATTACTTGGCCAGTTTGTGAATTGCTGTGCCCCTGAGCTCCATTTTTCAACTCGTTTTTGTTGAGCTGACCGCAAGTCCAAAATTTTGGTTCAGGACCTATGCTGGTTCCCGGTGGGTGGCTGAGACTTTGGTTAATTCTTCTTCCTGCCGGGAAATTACAGTGATATGTGCCCGTCCAAATGCCTAACAGCTACTCTCTCATTGGTTCTCCCTCATCCCTTTCATCCTCTGCCAAATTGGCAACCTGTGCGAACCAGGAGGTTAAAGGGGCTGTCTCTCCAAGTTGGGAGGTTGATAGTAAAGCAGGTGGAAAGTCAAACCGGAGCACCAGGAGAGGGACTATTCGTTGAGTTTTAGAAACCTTTCGTATTCACAGTGTGTCCGTTCTCTAGGTTTCCCGTACATGTTATAACTGTAGTAATATTCCCTTCAACCTGGAGAGTTGGGACCCATGGAATAGGTGCCATGGATTATTGCTTTAAAGTGTCTGCATTTGCTCACCCAATCTCACCAATCCTCTCAGTCCCAAGTGTCCAGCCTTATGCCACATCCAGCTGTCGTTGTAGATAGGGTCATTCCAGGTTTCATCAGAGACTCTGAAGGAATTGTAAAGAATTTCCCAGTTTTTTTGGTTTGTTTTTGAAATTCCTTTTTATAGTGGGTTTGAGCTGATTCTCGCTGCCATGTTTATGCCAGTCTAGACACACTTGATTCCCTTACGGAGACATATCAATACATAGGTTTTAAGATTCTTACTAGTCAGATATATTCCTCTGCGGGAAATATGGTGTTTTGAGTCCCTTTCACTGAGGAAGGTGTATGTCTTGTCTATTCCATAGTTGGTTTTTGGAACGGTACCTGTGCTTATATCAAACTCTGATTTTATGCATCACCCCACCTCTCCTTCCCCCTTAAGCAGGCATAAGAGTGTTTTCTAAATGTGAGACACTGTTCTCTTTCCTAACTCAGTTCAAGTGTAGCCATGTTTACAGGATCTTCTTAAGTGATATCTTATGATAAGTTTCTTTTTCTCTGTGACTTATTTCACTTAGAATCATCGTACCTGAATCCACCCATTTTGCTGCTACTGGTCTTATGACATTGATTTCATGGCTGAGGGATATTCCATCGTACGTAAGTACCACAATTTTTTGAACCATTTTTATATTTCCTGGGATATTTAAGGTGTACCCAAGTTGAGGTCCTTGTAAGCAGTGCAGCCCTAAATTTTGGGGTGGCTCTGTCTTATTGATCTTCAGTTTTCCCAAGGTTTATTCCCTAGACTGGAAGTGCCCTTGGCTCTGTAGCTCTGTTCTTTACTTGTTTTAGGGAACACAATGTACTCCTCCAGAGAGGCAGTTGGCAATTTACATCCCGCCCATCAGCATAAGAATGCTCCCTGTTCTCCAGGGCCTGTCTTGCCTTTCTGGTTTTTACACATTTTGTGGATGTCCCTTTTGACCGGTGGGAAGTGATACTTCTTTGTAGTGCAGATTTGCATTGCCCGCTTGCTTGCTTGGCCAAAAAGGGCGTATGCGTTTTCTCCTGAATATATTCAGGAGAAAACGCATATGCCCTTTTTGGCCAAGTGCATCATTGTCGAAGTTGTGCCTCTCTTCCTGTGCTTTAAAGGTGATTCCAACGTACCTCTTGAAATCTGTTTCCTGCTATTCTGCCTCGCTTTCAAGTCCGCCTCGTTGCCTTCCCTCAACAGATTTTTGGACGTTAGTTGTCCTTTATTACTTGGCCAGTTTGTGAATTGCTGTGCCCCTGAGCTCCATTTTTCAACTCGTCTTTGGTGAGCTGACCGCAAGTCCAAAATTTTGGTTCAGGACCTATGCTGGTTCCCGGTGGGTGGCTGAGACTTTGGTTAATTCTTCTTCCTGCTGGGAAATTACAGTGATATGTGCCCGTCCAAATGCCTAACAGCTACTCTCTCATTGGTTCTCCCTCATCCCTTTCATCCTCTGCCAAATTGGCAACCTGTGCAAACCAGGAGGTTAAAGGGGCTGTCTCTCCAAGTTGGGAGGTTGATAGTAAAGCAGGTGGAAAGTCAAACCGGAGCACCAGGAGAGGGACTATTCGTTGAGTTTTAGAAACCTTTCGTATTCACAGTGTGTCCGTTCTCTAGGTTTCCCGTACATGTTATAACTGTAGTAATATTCCCTTCAACCTGGAGAGTTGGGACCCATGGAATGGGTGCCATGGATTATTGCTTTAAAGGGTCTGCATTTGCTCACCCAATCTCACCAATCCTCTCAGTCCCAAGTGTCCAGCCTTATGCCACATCCAGCTGTCGTTGTAGATAGGGTCATTCCAGGTTTCATCAGAGACTCTGAAGGAATTGTAAAGAATTTCCCAGTTTTTTTGTTTTGTTTTTGAAATTCCTTTTTATAGTGGGTTTGAGCTGATTCTCGCTGCCATGTTTATGCCAGTCTAGACACACTTGATTCCCTTACGGAGACATATCAATACATAGGTTTTAAGATTCTTACTAGTCAGATATATTCCTGTGCGGGAAATATGGGGTTTTGAGTCCCTTTCACTGAGGAAGGTGTAGGTCTTGCCTATTCCATAGTTGGTTTTTTGAACGGTACCTGTGCTTATATCAAACTCTGGTTTTATGCATCACCCCACCTCTCTTCCCCCCTTAAGCAGGCATAAGAGTGTTTTCTAAATGTGAGACACTGTTCTCTTTCCTAACTCAGTTCAAGTGTAGCCATGTTTACAGGATCTTCATAAGTGATATCTTATGATAAGTTTCATTTTCTGTGTGACTTATTTCACTTAGAATCATCGTACCTGAATCCACCCATTTTGCTGCTACTGGTCTTATGTCATTGATTTCATGGCTGAGGGATATTCCATCGTACGTAAGTACCACAATTTTTTGAACCATTTTTATATTTCCTGGGATATTTAAGGTGTAACCAAGTTGAGGTCCTTGTAAGCCGTGCAGCCCTAAATTATGGGGTGGCTCTGTCATATTGATCTTCAGTTTTCCCAAGGTATATTCCCTAGACTGGAAGTGCCCTTGGCTCTGTAGCTCTGTTGTTTACTTGTTTTAGGGAACACAATGCACTCCTCCAGAGAGGCAGTTGGCCATTTACATCCCGCCCATCAGCATAACAAGGCTCCCTGTTCTCCAGGGCCTGTCTTGCCTTTCCGGTTTTTACACATTTTGTGGATGTGCCTTTTGACCGGTGGGAAGTGATACTTCTTTGTAGCGCAGATTTGCATTACCCGCTTGCTTGCTTGGCCAAAAAGGGCGTATGCGTTTTCTCCTGAATATATTCTGGAGAAAACGCATACGCCCTTTTTGGCCAAGTGCATCATTGTCGAAGTTGTGCCCCTCTTCCTGTGCTTTAAAGGCGATTCCAACGTACCTCTTGAAATCTGTTTCCTGCTATTCTGCCTCGCTTTCAAGTCCGCCTCGTTGCCTTCCCTCTACAGATTTTTGGACGATAGTTGTCCTTTATTACTCGTCCAGTTTGTGAATTGCTGTGCCCCTGAGCTCCATTTTTCAACTCGTTTTTGGTGAGCTGACCGCAAGTCCAAAATTTTGGTTCAGGACTTATACTGTTTCCAGGTGGGGGGCTGAGACTTTGGTTAATTCTTCTTCCTGCCGGGAAATTACAGTGATATGTGCCCGTCCAAATGCCTAACAGCTACTCTCTCATTGGTTCTCCCTCTTCCCTTTCATCCTCTGCCAAATTGGCAACCTGTGCGAAGCAGGAGGTTAAAGGGGCTGTCTCTCCAAGTTGGGAGGTTGATAGTAAAGCAGATGGAAAGTCAAACCGGAGCACCAGGAGAGGGACTATTCGTTGAGTTTTAGAAACCTTTCGTATTCACAGTGTGTCCGTTCTCTAGGTTTCCCGTACATGTTATAACTGTAGTAATTTTCCCTTCAACCTGGAGAGTTGGGACCCATGGAATGTGTGCCATGCATTATTGCTATAAAGGGTCTGCATTTGCTCACCTAATCTCACCAATCCCCTCAGTCCCAAGTGTCCAGCCTTATGCCACATCCAGCTGTCGTTGTAGATAGGGTCATTCCAGGTTTCATCAGAGACCCTGAAGGAATTGTAAAGAATTTCCCAGTTTTTTTGTTTTGGTTTTCAAATTCCT
This sequence comes from Hyperoodon ampullatus, assembly GCF_949752795.1. Classification (NCBI taxonomy): domain Eukaryota; kingdom Metazoa; phylum Chordata; class Mammalia; order Artiodactyla; family Ziphiidae; genus Hyperoodon; species Hyperoodon ampullatus. The sequence continues at coordinate 1,835,316 of NW_027640625.1, read as the reverse complement.
ATTTATAGTGGGTTTGAGCTGATTCTCGCTGCCATGTTTATGCCAGTCTAGACACACTTGATTCCCTTACGGAGACATATCAATACATAGGTTTTAAGATTCTTACTAGTCAGATATATTCCTCTGCGGGAAATATGGGGTTTTGAGTCCATTTCACTGAGGAAGGTGTAGGTCTTGTCTATTCCATAGTTGGTTTTTTGATCGGTACCTGTGCTTATATCAAACTCTGGTTTTATGCATCACCCCACCTCTCTTCCCCCCTTAAGCAGGCATAAGATTGTTTTCTAAATGTGAGACACTGTTCTCTTTCCTAACTCAGTTCAAGTGTAGCCATGTTTACAGGATCTTCATAAGTGATATCTTATGATAAGTTTCATTTTCTGTGTGACTTATTTCACTTAGAATCATCGTACCTGAATCCACCCATTTTGCTGCTACTGGTCTTATGTCATTGATTTCATGGCTGAGGGATATTCCATCGTACGTAAGTACCACAATTTTTGGAACCATTTTTATATTTCCTGGGATATTTAAGGTGTACCCAAGTTGAGGTCCTTGTAAGCCGTGCAGCCCTAAATTATGGCGTGGCTCTGTCATATTGATCTTCAGTTTTCCCAAGGTATATTCCCTAGACTGGAAGTGCCCTTGGCTCTGTAGCTCTGTTGTTTACTTGTTTTAGGGAACACAATGTACTCCTCCAGAGAGGCAGTGGCAATTTACATCCCGCCCATCAGCATAACAAGGCTCCCTGTTCTCCAGGGCCTGTCCTGCCTTTCTGGTTTTTACACATTTTGTGGATGTCCCTTTTGACCGGTGGGAATTGATACTTCTTTGTAGTGCAGATTTGCATTGCCCGCTTGCTTGCTTGGCCAAAAAGGGCGTATGCGTTTTCTCCTGAATATATTCAAGAGAAAACGCATACGCCCTTTTTGGCCAAGTGCATCATTGTCGAAGTTGTGCCTCTCTTCCTGTGCTTTAAAGGTGATTCCAACGTACCTCTTGAAATCTGTTTCCTGCTATTCTGCCTCGCTTTCAGGTCCGCCTCGTTGCCTTCCCTCAACAGATTTTTGAACGATAGTTGTCCTTTATTACTTGGCCAGTTTGTGAATTGCTGTGCCCCTGAGCTCCATTTTTCAACTCGTTTTTGGTGAGCTGACCGCAAGTCCAAAATTTTGGTCCAGGACCTATACTGGTTCCCGGTGGGTGGCTGAGACTTTGGTTAATTCTTCTTCCTGCCGGGAAATTACAGTGATATGTGCCCGTCCAAATGCCTAACAGCTACTCTCTCATTGGTTCTCCCTCATCCCTTTCATCCTCTGCCAAATTGGGAACCTGTGCGAACCAGGAGGTTAAAGGGGCTGTCTCTCCAAGTTGGGAGGTTGATAGTAAAGCAGGTGGAAAGTCAAACCGGAGCACCAGGAGAGGGACTATTCGTTGAGTTTTAGAGACTTTTTGTATTCACAGTGTGTCCGTTCTCTAGGTTTCCCGTACATGTTATAACTGTAGTAATATTCCCTTCAACCTGGAGAGTTGGGACCCATGGAATGGGTGCCATGCATTATTGCTTTAAAGGGTCTGCATTTGCTCACCCAATCTCACCAATCCTCTCAGTCCCAAGTGTCCAGCCTTATGCCACATCAAGCTGTCATTTTAGATAGGGTCATTCCAGGTTTCATCAGAGACTCTGAAGGAATTGTAAAGAATTTCCCAGTTTTTTTGTTTTGTTTTTGAAATTCCTTTTTATAGTGGGTTTGAGCTGATTCTCGCTGCCATGTTTATGCCAGTCTAGACACACTTGATTCCCTTACGGAGACATATCAATACATAGGTTTTAAGATTCTTACTAGTCAGATATATTCCTCTGCAGGAAATATGGGGTTTTGAGTCCCGTTCACTGAGGAAGGTGTAGGTCTTGTGTATTCCATAGTTGGTTTTTGGAACGGTACCTGTGCTTATATCAAACTCTGGTTTTATGCATCACCCCACCTCTCTTTCCCCCTTAAGCAGGCATAAGAGTGTTTTCTAAATGTGAGACACTGTTCTCTTTCCTAACTCAGTTCAAGTGTAGCCATGTTTACAGGATCTTCATAAGTGATATCTTATGATAAGTTTCATTTTCTGTGTGACTTATTTCACTTAGAATCATCGTACCTGAATCCACCCATTTTGCTGCTACTGGTCTTATGTCATTGATTTCATGGCTGAGGGATATTCCATCGTACGTAAGTACCACAATTTTTTGAACCATTTTTATATTTCCTGGGATATTTAAGGTGTACCCAAGTTGAGGTCCTTGTAAGCCGTGCAGCCCTAAATTTTGGGGTGGCTCTGTCTTATAGATCTTCAGTTTTCCCAAGGTATATTCCCTAGACTGGAAGTGCCCTTGGCTCTGTAGCTCTGTTGTTTACTTGTTTTAGGGAACACAATGCACTCCTCCAGAGAGGCAGTTGGCAATTTACATCCCGCCCATCAGCATAACAAGGCTCCCTGTTCTCCAGGGTCTGTCTTGCCTTTCCGGTTTTTACACATTTTGTGGATGTCCCTTTTGACCGGTGGGAAGTGATACTTCTTTGTAGTGCAGATTTGCATTACCCGCTTGCTTGCTTGGCCAAAAAGGGCGTATGCGTTTTCTCCTGAATATATTCAGGAGAAAACGCATACGCCCTTTTTGGCCAAGTGCATCATTGTCGAAGTTGTGCCCCTCTTCCTGTGCTTTAAAGGCGATTCCAACGTACCTCTTGAAATCTGTTTCCTGCTATTCTGCCTCGCTTTCAAGTCCGCCTCGTTGCCTTCCCTCAACAGATTTTTGGACGATAGTTGTCCTTTATTACTCGGCCAGTTTGTGAATTGCTGTGCCCCTGAGCTCCATTTTTCAACTCGTTTTAGGTGAGCTGACCGCAAGTCCAAAATTTTGGTTCAGGACCTATACTGGTTCCCGTTGGGGGGCAGAGACTTTGGTTAATTCTTCTTCCTGCCGGGAAATTACAGTGATATGTGCCCGTCCAAATGCCTAACAGCTACTCTCTCATTGGTTCTCCCTCTTCCCTTTCATCCTCTGCCAAATTGGCAACTTGTGTGAACCAGGAGGTTAAAGGGGCTGTCTCTCCAAGTTGGGAGGTTGATAGTAAAGCAGATGGAAAGTCAAACCGGAGCACCAGGAGAGGGACTATTCGTTGAGTTTTAGAAACCTTTCGTATTCACAGTGTGTCCGTTCTCTAGGTTTCCCGTACATGTTATAACTGTAGTAATATTCCCTTCAACCTGGAGAGTTGGAACCCATGGAATGGGTGCCATGCATTATTGCTTTAAAGTGTCTGCATTTGTTCACCCAATCTCACCAATCCTCTCAGTCCCAAGTGTCCAGCCTTATGCCACATCCAGCTGTCGTTGTAGATGGGGTCATTCCAGGTTTCATCAGAGACACTGAAGGAATTGTAAAGAATTTCCCAGTTTTTTTGTTTTGGTTTTGAAATTCCTTTTTATAGTGGGTTTGAGCTGATTCTCGCTGCCATGTTTATGCCAGTCTAGACACACTTGATTCCCTTACGGAGACATATCAATACATAGGTTTTAAGATTCTTACTAGTTAGATATATTCCTCTGCGGCAAATATGGGGTTTTGAGTCCCTTTCACTGAGGAAGGTGTAGGTCTTGTCTATTCCATAGTTGGTTTTTGGAATGGTACCTGTGCTTATATCAAACTCTGGTTTTATGCCTCACCCCACCTCTCCTTCCCCCTTAAGCAGGCATAAGTGTGTTTTCTAAAGGTGAGACACTGTTCTCTTTCCTAACTCAGTTCAAGTGTAGCCATGTTTACAGGATCTTCATAAGTGATATCTTATGATAAATTTCTTTTTCTGTGTGACTTATTTCACTTAGAATCATCGTACCTGAATCCACCCATTTTGCTGCTACTGGTCTTATGACATTGATTTCATGGCTGAGGGATATTCCATCGTACGTAAGTACCACAATTTTTTGAACCATTTTTATATTTCCTGGGATATTTAAGGTGTCCCCAAGTTGAGGTCCTTGTAAGCAGTGCAGCCCTAAAGTTTGGGGTGGCTCTGTCTTATTGATTTTCAGTTTTCCCAAAGTATATTCCCTACACTGGAAGTGCCCTTGGCTCTGTAGCTCTGTTCTTTACTTGTTTTAGGGAACAAAATGTACTCCTCCAGAGAGGCAGTGGCAATTTACATCCCGCCCATCAGCATAACAAGGCTCCCTGTTCTCCAGGGCCTGTCTTGCTTTTCTGGTTTTTACACATTTTCTGGATGTCCCTTTTGACCGGTGGGAAGTGATACTTCTTTGTAGTGCAGATTTGCATTGCCCGCTTGCTTGCTTGGCCAAAAAGGGCGTATGCGTTTTCTCCTGAATATATTCAGGAGAAAACGCATACGCCCTTTTTGGTCAAGTGCATCATTGTCGAAGTTGTGCCCCTCTTCCTGTGCTTTAAAGGCGATTCCAACGTACCTCTTGAAATCTGTTTCCTGCTATTCTGACTAGCTTTCAAGTCCGCCTCGTTGCCTTCCCTCATCAGATTTTTGGACGATAGTTGTCCTTTATTACTCAGCTAGTTTGTGAATTGCTGTACCCCCGAGCTCCATTTTTCAACTCGTTTTAGGTGAGCTGACCGCAAGTCCAAAATTTTGGTTCAGGACCTATACTGGTTCCCGGTGGGGGGCTGAGAATTTGGTTAATTCTTCTTCCTGCCGGGAAATTACAGTGATATGTGCCCGTCCAAATGCCTAACAGCTACTCTCTCATTGGTTCTCCCTCTTCCCTTTCATCCTCTGCCAAATTGTCAACCTGTGCGAACCAGGAGGTTAAAGGGGCTGTCTCTCAAAGTTGGGAGGTTGATAGTAAAGCAGATGGAAAGTCAAACCGGAGCACCAGGAGAGGGACTATTCGTTGAGTTTTAGAAACCTTTCGTATTCACAGTGTGTCCGTTCTCTAGGTTTCCCGTACATGTTATAACTGTAGTAATTTTCCCTTCAACCTGGAGAGTTGGGACCCATGGAATGTGTGCCATGCATTATTGCTATAAAGGGTCTGCATTTGCTCACCTAATCTCACCAATCCCCTCAGTCCCAAGTGTCCAGCCTTATGCCACATCCAGCTGTCGTTGTAGATAGGGTCATTCCAGGTTTCATCAGAGACCCTGAAGGAATTGTAAAGAATTTCCCAGTTTTTTTGTTTTGGTTTTCAAATTCCTATTTATAGTGGGTTTGAGCTGATTCTCGCTGCCATGTTTATGCCAGTCTAGACACACTTGATTCCCTTACGGAGACATATCAATACATAGGTTTTAAGATTCTTACTAGTCAGATATATTCCTCTGCGGGAAATATGGGGTTTTGAGTCCATTTCACTGAGGAAGGTGTAGGTCTTGTCTATTCCATAGTTGGTTTTTTGATCGGTACCTGTGCTTATATCAAACTCTGATTTTATGCATCACCCCACCTCTCCTTCCCCCTTAAGCAGGCATAAGAGTGTTTTCTAAATGTGAGACACTGTTCTCTTTCCTAACTCAGTTCAAGTGTAGCCATGTTTACAGGATCTTCATAAGTGATATCTTATGATAAGTTTCTTTTTCTGTGTGACTTATTTCACTTAGAATCATCGTACCTGAATCCACCCATTTTGCTGCTACTGGTCTTATGACATTGATTTCATGGCTGAGGGATATTCCATCGTACGTAAGTACCACAATTTTTTGAACCATTTTTATATTTCCTGGGATATTTAAGGTGTCCCCAAGTTGAGGTCCTTGTAAGCAGTGCAGCCCTAAAGTTTGGGGTGGCTCTGTCTTATTGATTTTCAGTTTTCCCAAAGTATATTCCCTACACTGGAAGTGCCCTTGGCTCTGTAGCTCTGTTCTTTACTTGTTTTAGGGAACAAAATGTACTCCTCCAGAGAGGCAGTGGCAATTTACATCCCGCCCATCAGCATAACAAGGCTCCCTGTTCTCCAGGGCCTGTCTTGCTTTTCTGGTTTTTACACATTTTCTGGATGTCCCTTTTGACCGGTGGGAAGTGATACTTCTTTGTAGTGCAGATTTGCATTGCCCGCTTGCTTGCTTGGCCAAAAAGGGCGTATGCGTTTTCTCCTGAATATATTCAGGAGAAAACGCATACGCCCTTTTTGGTCAAGTGCATCATTGTCGAAGTTGTGCCCCTCTTCCTGTGCTTTAAAGGCGATTCCAACGTACCTCTTGAAATCTGTTTCCTGCTATTCTGACTAGCTTTCAAGTCCGCCTCGTTGCCTTCCCTCATCAGATTTTTGGACGATAGTTGTCCTTTATTACTCAGCTAGTTTGTGAATTGCTGTACCCCCGAGCTCCATTTTTCAACTCGTTTTAGGTGAGCTGACCGCAAGTCCAAAATTTTGGTTCAGGACCTATACTGGTTCCCGGTGGGGGGCTGAGAATTTGGTTAATTCTTCTTCCTGCCGGGAAATTACAGTGATATGTGCCCGTCCAAATGCCTAACAGCTACTCTCTCATTGGTTCTCCCTCTTCCCTTTCATCCTCTGCCAAATTGTCAACCTGTGCGAACCAGGAGGTTAAAGGGGCTGTCTCTCAAAGTTGGGAGGTTGATAGTAAAGCAGATGGAAAGTCAAACCGGAGCACCAGGAGAGGGACTATTCGTTGAGTTTTAGAAACCTTTCGTATTCACAGTGTGTCCGTTCTCTAGGTTTCCCGTACATGTTATAACTGTAGTAATTTTCCCTTCAACCTGGAGAGTTGGGACCCATGGAATGTGTGCCATGCATTATTGCTATAAAGGGTCTGCATTTGCTCACCTAATCTCACCAATCCCCTCAGTCCCAAGTGTCCAGCCTTATGCCACATCCAGCTGTCGTTGTAGATAGGGTCATTCCAGGTTTCATCAGAGACCCTGAAGGAATTGTAAAGAATTTCCCAGTTTTTTTGTTTTGGTTTTCAAATTCCTATTTATAGTGGGTTTGAGCTGATTCTCGCTGCCATGTTTATGCCAGTCTAGACACACTTGATTCCCTTACGGAGACATATCAATACATAGGTTTTAAGATTCTTACTAGTCAGATATATTCCTCTGCGGGAAATATGGGGTTTTGAGTCCATTTCACTGAGGAAGGTGTAGGTCTTGTCTATTCCATAGTTGGTTTTTTGATCGGTACCTGTGCTTATATCAAACTCTGATTTTATGCATCACCCCACCTCTCCTTCCCCCTTAAGCAGGCATAAGAGTGTTTTCTAAATGTGAGACACTGTTCTCTTTCCTAACTCAGTTCAAGTGTAGCCATGTTTACAGGATCTTCATAAGTGATATCTTATGATAAGTTTCTTTTTCTCTGTGACTTATTTCACTTAGAATCATCGTACCTGAATCCACCCATTTTGCTGCTACTGGTCTTATGACATTGATTTCATGGCTGAGGGATATTCCATCGTACGTAAGTACCACAATTTTTTGAACCATTTTTATATTTCCTTGCATATTTAAGGTGTACCCAAGTTGAGGTCCTTGTAAGCAGTGCAGCCCTAAATTTTGGGGTGGCTTTGTCTTATTGATCTTCAGTTTTCCCAAGGTTTATTCCCTAGACTGGAAGTGCCCTTGGCTCTGTAGCTCTGTTCTTTACTTGTTTTAGGGAACACAATGTACTCCTCCAGAGAGGCAGTTGGCAATTTACATCCCGCCCATCAGCATAAGAATGCTCCCTGTTCTCCAGGGCCTGTCTTGCCTTTCTGGTTTTTACACATTTTGTGGATGTCCCTTTTGACCGGTGGGAAGTGATACTTCTTTGTAGTGCAGATTTGCATTGCCCGCTTGCTTGCTTGGCCAAAAAGGGCGTATGCGTTTTCTCCTGAATATATTCAGGAGAAAATGCATACGCCCTTTTTGGCCAAGTGCATCATTGTCGAAGTTGTGCCTCTCTTCCTGTGCTTTAAAGGTGATTCCAACGTACCTCTTGAAATCTGTTTCCTGCTATTCTGCCTCGCTTTCAGGTCCGCCTCGTTGCCTTCCCTCAACAGATTTTTGGACGATAGTTGTCCTTTATTACTTGGCCAGTTTGTGAATTGCTGTGCCCCTGAGCTCCATTTTTCAACTCGTTTTTGGTGAGCTGACCGCAAGTCCAAAATTTTGGTTCAGGACCTATGCTGGTTCCCGGTGGGTGGCTGAGACTTTGGTTAATTCTTCTTCCTGCCGGGAAATTACAGTGATATGTGCCCGTCCAAATGCCTAACAGCTACTCTCTCATTGGTTCTCCCTCTTCCCTTTCATCCTCTGCCAAATTGGCAACCTGTGCGAACCAGGAGGTTAAAGGGGCTGTCTCTCCAAGTTGGGAGGTTGATAGTAAAGCAGGTGGAAAGTCAAACCGGAGCACCAGGAGAGCGACTATTCGTTGAGTTTTAGAAACCTTTCGTATTCACATTGTGTCCGTTCTCTAGGTTTCCCGTACATGTTATAACTGTAGTAATATTCCCTTCAACCTGGAGAGTTGGGACCCATGGAATGGGTGCCATGCATTATTGCTTTAAAGGGTCTGCATTTGCTCACCCAATCTCACCAATCCTCTCAGTCCCAAGTGTCCAGCCTTATGCCACATCCAGCTGTTGTTGTAGATAGGGTCATTCCAGGTTTCATCAGAGACTCTGAAGGAATTGTAAAGAATTTCCGAGTTTTTTTGTTTTGTTTTTGAAATTCCTTTTTATAGTGGGTTTGAGCTGATTCTCGCTGCCATGTTTATGCCAGTCTAGACACACTTGATTCCCTTACGGAGACATATCAATACATAGGTTTTAAGATTCTTACTAGTCAGATATATTCCTCTGCGGGAAATATGTTGTTTTGAGTCCCTTTCACTGAGGAAGGTGTAGGTCTTGTGTATTCCAGGGTTGGTTTTTGGAACGGTACCTGTGCTTATATCAAACTCTGGTTTTATGCATCACCCCACCTCTCCTTCCCCCTTAAGCAGGCATAAGAGTGTTTTCTAAATGTGAGACACTGTTCTCTTTCCTAACTCAGTTCAAGTGTAGCTATGTTTACAGGATCTTCATAAGTGATATCTTATGATAAGTTTCTTTTTCTCTGTGACTTATTTCACTTAGAATCATCGTACCTGAAACCAACCATTTTGCTGCTACTGGTCTTATGACATTGATTTCATGGCTGAGGGATATTCCATCGTACGTAAGTACCACAATTTTTTGAAACATTTTTATATTTCCTGGGATATTTAAGGTGTACCCAAGTTGAGGTCCTTGTAAGCTGTGCAGCCCTAAATTTTGGGATGGCTCTCTCTTATTGATCTTCAGTTTTCCCAAGGTTTATTCCCTAGACTGGAAGTGCCCTTGCCTCTGTAGCTCTGTTCTTTTCTTGTTTTAGGGAACACAATGTACTCCTCCAGAGAGGCAGTTGGCAATTTACATCCCACCCATCAGCATAACAAGGCTCCCTGTTCTCCAGGGCCTGTCTTGCCTTTCCTGTTTTTACACATTTTGTGGATGTCCCTTTTGACCGGTGGTAAGTGATACTTCTTTGTAGTGCAGATTTGCATTGCCCGCTTGCTTGCTTGGCCAAAAAGGGCGTATACGTTTTCTCCTGAATATATTCAGGGGAAAACGCATACGCCCTTTTTGGCCAAGTGCATCATTGTCGAAGTTGTGCCCCTCTTCCTGTGCTTTAAAGACGATTCCAACGTACCTCTTGAAATCTGTTTCCTGCTATTCTGCCTCGCTTTCAAGTCCGCCTCGTTGCCTTCCCTCAACAGATTTTTGGACGATAGTTGTCCTTTATTACTCGGCCAGTTTGTGAATTGCGGTGCCCCTGAGCTCCATTTTTCAACTCGTTTTTGGTGAGCTGACCGCAGGTCCAAAATTTTGGTTCAGGACCTAAACTGGTTCCCGGTGGGTGGCTGAGACTTTGGTTAAATCTTCTTCCTGCCGGGAAATTACAGTGATATGTGCCCGTCCAAATGTCTAACAGCTACTCTCTCATTGGTTCTCCCTCTTCCCTTTCATCCTCTGCCAAATTGGCAACCTGTGCGAACCAGGAGGTTAAAGGGGCTGTCTCTCCAAGTTGGGAGGTTGATAGTAAAGCAGATGGAAAGTCAAACCGGAGCACCAGGAGAGGGACTATTCGTTGAGTTTTAGAAACCTTTCGTATTCACAGTGTGTCCGTTCTCTAGGTTTCCCGTACATGTTATAGCTGTAGTAATATTCCCTTCAACCTGGAGAGTTGGGACCCATGGAATGTGTGCCATGCATTATTGCTTTAAAGGGTCTGCATTTGCTCACCCAATCTCACCAATCCTCTCAGTCCCAAGTGTCCAGCCTTATGCCACATCCAGCTGTCTTTGTAGATAGGGTCATTCCAGGTTTCATCAGAGACCCTGAAGGAATGGTAAAGAATTTCCCAGTTGTTTTGTTTTATTTTTGAAATTCCTTTTTATAGTGGGTTTGAGCTGATTCTCGCTGCCATGTTTATGCCAGTCTAGACACACTTGATTCCCTTACGGAGACATATCAATACATAGGTTTTAAGATTCTTACTAGTCAGATATATTCCTCTGCGGGAAATATGGGGTTTTGAGTCCCTTTCACTGAGGAAGGTGTAGGTCTTGTCTATTCCATAGTTGGTTTTTGGAACGGTACCTGTGCTTATATCAAACTCTGGTTTTATGCATCACCCCACCTCTCCTTCCCCCTTAAGCAGGCATAAGAGTGTTTTCTAAATGTGAGACACTGTTCTCTTTCCTAACTCAGTTCAAGTGTAGCCATGTTTACAGGATCTTCATAAGTGATATCTTATGATAAGTTTCTTTTTCTGTGTGACTTATTTCACTTAGAATCATCGTACCTGAATCCACCCATTTTGCTGCTACTGGTCTTATGACATTGATTTCATGGCTGAGGGATATTCCATCGTACGTAAGTACCACAATTTTTTGAACCATTTTTATATTTCCTGGCATATTTAAGGTGTCCCCAAGTTGAGGTCCTTGTAAGCAGTGCAGCCCTAAATTTTGGGGTGGCTCTGTCTTATTGATTTTCAGTTTTCCCAAGGTATATTCCCTAGACTGGAAGTGCCCTTGTCTCTGTAGCTCTGTTGTTTACTTGTTTTAGGGAACACAATGCACTCCTCCAGAGAGGCAGTTGCCAATTTACATCCCGCCCATCAGCATAACAAGGCTCCCTGTTCTCCAGGGCCTGTCTTGCCTTTCTGGTTTTTACACATTTTGTGGATGTCCCTTTTGGCCGGTGGGAAGTGATACTTCTTTGTAGTGCAGATTTGCATTGCCCGCTTGCTTGCTTGGCCAAAAAGGGCGTATGCGTTTTCTCCTGAATATATTCAGGAGAAAACGCATACGCCCTTTTTGGCCGAGTGCATCATTTTCGAAGTTGTGCCCCTCTTCCTGTGCTTTAAAGGCGATTCCAACGTACCTCTTGAAATCTGTTTCCTGCTATTCTGCCTCGCTTTCAAGTCCGCCTCGTTGCCTTCCCTCAACAGATTTTTGGACGATAGTTGTCCTTTATTACTCGGCCAGTTTGTGAATTGCTGTGCCCCTGAGCTCCATTTTTCAACTCGTTTTTGGTGAGCTGACCGCAGGACCAAAATTTTGGTTCAGGAACTAAACTGGTTCCCGGTGGGGGGCTGAGACTTTGGTTAATTCTTCTTCATGCCGGGAAATTAAAGTGATATGTGCCCGTCCAAAAGCCTAACAGCTACTCTCTCATTGGTTCTCCCTCTTCCCTTTCATCCTCTGCCAAATTGGCAACCTGTGTGAACCAGGAGGTTAAAGGGGCTGTCTCTCCAAGTTGGGAGGTTGATAGTAAAGCAGATGGAAAGTCAAACCGGAGCACCAGGAGAGGGACTATTCGTTGAGTTTTAGAAACCTTCCGTATTCACAGTGTGTCCGTTCTCTAGGTTTCCCGCACATGTTATACCTGTAGTAATATTCCCTTCAACCTGGAGAGTTCGGACCCATGGAATGGGTGCCAAGCATTATTGCTTTAAAGGGTCTGCATTTGCTCGCCAAATCTCACCAATGGTCACAGTCCCAAGTGTCCCTCCTTATGCCACATCCAGCTGTCATTGTAGATAGGGTCATTCCAGCTTTCATCAGAGACCCTGAAGGAATTGTAAAGAATTTCCCAGTTTTTTTGTTTTGTTTTTGAAATTCCTTTTTATAGTGGGTTTGAGCTGATTCTCGCTGTCATGTTTATGCCAGTCTAGACACACTTGATTCCCTTACGGAGACATATCAATACATAGGTTTTAAGATTCTTACTAGTCAGATACTTTCCTCTGCGGGAAATATGGGGTTTTGAGTCCCTTTCACTGAGGACGGTGTAGGTCTTGTCTATTCCATAGTTGGTTTTTGGAACGGTACCTGTGCTTATATCAAACTCTGGTTTTATGCATCACCCCACCTCTCCTTCCCCCTTAAGCAGGTATAAGAGTGTTTTCTAAATGTGAGACACTGTTCTCTTTCCTAACTCAGTTCAAGTGTAGCCATGTTTACAGGATCTTCATAAGTGATATCTTATGATAAGTTTCTTTTTCTGTGTGACTTATTTCACTAGGAATCATCGTACCTGAATCCACCCATTTTGCTGCTACTGGTCTTATGACATTGATTTCATGGCTGAGGGATATTCCATCGTACGTAAGTACCACAATTTTTTGAACCATGTTTATATTTTCTGGGATACTTAAGGTGTATCCAAGTTGAGGTCCTTGTATGCAGTGCAGCCCTAAATTTTGGGGTGGCTCTGTCTTATTGATTTTCAGTTTTCCCAAGGTATATTCCCTAGACTGGTAGTGCCCTTGGCTCTGTAGCTCTGTTCTTTACTTGTTTTAGGGAACAGAATGCACTCCTCCAGAGAGGCAGATGGCAATTTACATCCCGCCCATCAGCATAACAAGGCTCCCTGTTCTCCAGGGCCTGTCTTGCCTTTCTTGTTCTTACACATTTTGTGGATGTCCCTTTTGACCGGTGGGAAGTGATACTTCTTTGTAGTGCAGATTTGCATTGCCCGCTTGCTTGCTTGGCCAAAAAGGGCGTATGCGTTTTCTCCTGAATATATTCAGGAGAAAACGCATACGCCCTTTTTGGCCAAGTGCATCATTGTCGAAGTTGTGCCCCTCTTCCTGTGCTTTAAAGGCAATTCCAACGTACCTCTTGAAATCTGTTTCCTGCTATTCTGCCTCGCTTTCAAGTCCGCCTCGTTGCCTTCCCTCAACAGATTTTTGGACGATAGTTGTCCTTTATTACTCGGCCAGTTTGTGAATTGCTGTGCCCCTGAGCTCCATTTTTCAACTCGTTTTTGGTGAGCTGACCGCAAGTCCAAAATTTTGGTTGAGGACCTATACTGGTTCCCGGTGGGTGGCTGAGAATTTGGTTAATTCTTCTTCCTGCCAGGAAATTACAGTGATATGTGCCCGTCCAAATGCCTAACAGCTACTCTCTCATTGGTTCTCCCTCTTCCCTTTCATCCTCTGCCAAATTGGCAACCTGTGCGAACCAAGAGGTTAAAGGGGCTGTCTCTCCAAGTTGGGAGGTTGATAGTAAAGCAGACGGAAAGTCAAACCGGAGCACCAGGAGAGGGACTATTCGTTGAGTTTTAGAAACCTTCCGTATTCACAGTGTGTCCGTTCTGTATGTTTCCCGCACATGTTATAGCTGTAGTAATATTCCCTTCAACCTGGAGAGTTCGGACCCATGGAATGGGTGCCATGCATTATTGCTTTAAAGGGTCTGCATTTGCTCGCCAAATCTCACCAATCGTCTCAGTCCCAAGTGTCCCTCCTTATGCCACATCCAGCTGTCGTTGTAGATAGGGTCATTCCAGCTTTCATCAGAGACCCTGAAGGAATTGTAAAGAATTTCCCAGTTTTTTTGTTTTGTTTTTGAAATTCCTTTTTATAGTGGGTTTGAGCTGATTCTCGCTGCCATGTTTATGCCAGTCTAGACACACTTGATTCCCTTACGGAGACATATCAATACATAGGTTTTAAGATTCTTACTAGTCAGATATTTTCCTCTGCGGGAAATATGGGGATTTGAGTCCCTTTCACTGAGGACGGTGTAGGTCTTGTCTATTCCATAGTTGGTTTTTGGAACGGTACCTGTGCTTATATCAAACTCTGGTTTTATGCATCACCCCACCTCTCCTTCCCCCTTAAGCAGGTATAAGAGTGTTTTCTAAATGTGAGACACTGTCCTCTCTCCTAACTCAGTTCAAGTGTAGCCATGTTTACAGGATCTTCATAAGTGATATCTTATGATAAGTTTCTTTTTCTGTGTGACTTATTTCACTAGGAATCATCGTACCTGAATCCACCCATTTTGCTGCTACTGGTCTTATGACATTGATTTCATGGCTGAGGGATATTCCATCGTACGTAAGTACCACAATTTTTTGAACCATGTTTATATTTTCTGGGATACTTAAGGTGTATGCAAGTTGAGGTCCTTGTATGCAGTGCAGCCCTAAATTTTGGGGTGGCTCTGTCTTATTGATTTTCAGTTTTCCCAAGGTATATTCCCTAGACTGGTAGTGCCCTTGGCTCTGTAGCTCTGTTCTTTACTTGTTTTAGGGAACAGAATGCACTCCTCCAGAGAGGCAGATGGCAATTTACATCCCGCCCATCAGCATAACAAGGCTCCCTGTTCTCCAGGGCCTGTCTTGCCTTTCTTGTTCTTACACATTTTGTGGATGTCCCTTTTGACCGGTGGGAAGTGATACTTCTTTGTAGTGCAGATTTGCATTGCCCGCTTGCTTGCTTGGCCAAAAAGGGCGTATGCGTTTTCTCCTCAATATATTCAGGAGAAAACGCATACGCCCTTTTTGGCCAAGTGCATCATTGTCGAAGTTGTGCCCCTCTTCCTGTGCTTTAAAGGCGATTCCAACGTACCTCTTGAAATCTGTTTCCTGCTATTCTGCCTCGCTTTCAAGTCCGCCTCGTTGCCTTCCCTCAATAGATTTTTGGACGATAGTTGTCCTTTATTACTCGGCCAGTTTGTGAATTGCGGTGCCCCTGAGCTCCATTTTCAACTCGTTTTTGGTGAGCTGACCGCAAGTCCAAAATTTTGGTTCAGGACCTATACTGGTTTCCGGTGGGTGGCTGAGAATTTGGTTAATTCTTCTTCCTGCCGGGAAATTACAGTGATATGTGCCCGTCCAAATGCCTAACAGCTACTCTCTCATTGGTTCTCCCTCTTCCCTTTCATCCTCTGCCAAATTGGCAACCTGTGCGAACCAAGAGGTTAAAGGGGCTGTCTCTCCAAGTTGGGAGGTTGATAGTAAAGCAGACGGAAAGTCAAACCGGAGCACCAGGAGAGGGACTATGTGTTGAGTTTTAGAAACCTTTCGTATTCACAGTGTGTCCGTTCCCTAGGTTTCCCGCACATGTTATAGCTGTAGTAATATTCCCTTCAACCTGGAGAGTTCGGACCCATGGAATGGGTGCCATGCATTATTGCTTTAAAGGGTCTGCATTTGCTCACCCAATCTCACCAATCATCTCAGTCCCAAGTGTCCCTCCTTATGCCACATCCAGCTGTCGTTGTAGATAGGGTCATTCCAGCTTTCATCAGAGACCCTGAAGGAATTGTAAAGAATTTCCCAGTTTTTTTGTTTTGTTTTTGAAATTCCTTTTTATAGTGGGTTTGAGCTGATTCTCGCTGCCATGTTTATGCCAGTCTAGACACACTTGATTCCCTTACGGAGACATATCAATACATAGGTTTTAAGATTCTTACTAGTCAGATACTTTCCTCTGCGGGAAATATGGGGTTTTGAGTCCCTTTCACTGAGGACGGTGTAGGTCTTGTCTATTCCATAGTTGGTTTTTGGAACGGTACCTGTGCGTATATCAAACTCTGGTTTTATGCATCACCCCACCTCTCCTTCCCCCTTAAGCAGGTATAAGAGTGTTTTCTAAATGTGAGACACTGTTCTCTTTCCAAACTCAGTTCAAGTGTAGCCATGTTTACAGGATCTTCATAAGTGATATCTTATGATAAATTTCTTTTTCTGTGTGACTTATTTCACTTAGAATCATCGTACCTGAATCCACCCATTTTGCTGCTACTGGTCTTATGACATTGATTTCATGACTGAGTGATATTCCATCGTACGTAAGTACCACAATTTTTTGAACCATGTTTATATTTTCTGGGATACTTAAGGTGTATCCAAGTTGAGGTCCTTGTATGCAGTGCAGCCCTAAATTTTGGGGTGGCTCTGTCTTATTGATTTTCAGTTTTCCCAAGGTATATTCCCTAGACTGGTAGTGCCCTTGGCTCTGTAGCTCTGTTCTTTACTTGTTTTAGGGAACAGAATGCACTCCTCCAGAGAGGCAGTTGGCAATTTACATCCCGCCCATCAGCATAACAAGGCTCCCTGTTCTCCAGGGCCTGTCTTGCCTTTCTTGTTCTTACACATTTTGTCGATGTCCCTTTTGAACGGTGGGAAGTGATACTTCTTTGTAGTGCAGATTTGCATTGCCCGCTTGCTTGCTTGGCCAAAAAGGGCGTATGCATTTTCTCCTGAATATATTCAGGAGAAAACGCATACGCCCTTTTTGGCCAAGTGCATCATTGTCGAAGTTGTGCCCCTCTTCCTGTGCTTTAAAGGCGATTCCAACGTACCTCTTGAAATCTGTTTCCTGCTATTCTGCCTCGCTTTCAAGTCCGCATCGTTGCCTTCCCTCAACAGATTTTTGGACGATAGTTGTCCTTTATTACTCGGCCAGTTTGTGAATTGCTGTGCCCCTGAGCTCCATTTTTCAACTCGTTTTTGGTGAGCTGACCGCAAGTCCAAAATTTTGGTTCAGGACCTACACTGGTTCCGGTGGGTGGCTGAGAATTTGGTTAATTCTTCTTCCTGCTGGGAGATTACAGTGATATGTTCCCGTCCCAATGCCTAACAGCTACTCTCTCATTGGTTCTCCCTCTTCCCTTTCATCCTCTGCCAAATTGGCAACCTGTGCGAACCAAGAGGTTAAAGGGGCTGTCTCTCCAAGTTGGGAGGTTGATAGTAAAGCAGACGGAAAGTCAAACCGGAGCACAAGGAGAGGGACTATTCGTTGAGTTTTAGAAACCTTCCGTATTCACAGTGTGTCCGTTCTCTAGGTTTCCCGCACATGTTATAGCTGTAGTAATATTACCTACAACCTGGAGAGTTGGGACCCATGGAATGGGTGCCATGCATTATTGCTTTAAAGGGTCTGCATTTGCTCGCCAAATCTCACCAATCGTCTCAGTCCCAAGTGTCCCTCCTTATGCCACATCCAGCTGTCGTTGTAGATAGGGTCATTCCAGCTTTCATCAGAGACCCTGAAGGAATTGAAAAGAATTTCCCAGTTTTTGAAATTCCTTTTTATAGTGGGTTTGAGCTGATTCTCGCTGCCATGTTTATGCCAGTCTAGACACACTTGATTCCCTTACGGAGACATATCAATACATAGGTTTTAAGATTCTTACTAGTCAGATATTTTCCTCTGCGGGAAATATGGGGTTTTGAGTCCCTTTCACTGAGGACGGTGTAGGTCTTGTCTATTCCATAGTTGGTTTTTGGAACGGTACCTGTGCTTATATCAAACTCTGGTTTTATGCATCACCCCACCTCTCCTTCCCCCTTAACCAGGTATAAGAGTGTTTTCTAAATGTGAGACACTGTCCTCTCTCCTAACTCAGTTCAAGTGTAGCCATGTTTACAGGATCTTCATAAGTGATATCTTATGATAAGTTTCTTTTTCTGTGTGACTTATTTCACTTAGAATCATCGTACCTGAATCCACCCATTTTGCTGCTACTGGTCTTATGACATTGATTTCATGGCTGAGGGATATTCCATCGTACGTAAGTACCACAATTTTTTGAACCATGTTTATATTTTCTGGGATACTTAAGGTGTATCCAAGTTGAGGTCCTTGTATGCAGTGCAGCCCTAAATTTTGGGGTGGCTCTGTCTTATTGATTTTCAGTTTTCCCAAGGTATATTCCCTAGACTGGTAGTGCCCTTGGCTCTGTAGCTCTGTTCTTTACTTGTTTTAGGGAACAGAATGCACTCCTCCAGAGAGGCAGTTGGCAATTTACATCCCGCCCATCAGCATAAAAAGGCTCCCTCTTCTCCAGGGCCTGTCTTGCCTTTCTTGTTCCTACACATTTTGTGGATGTCCCTTTTGACCGGTGGGAAGTGATACTTCTTTGTAGTGCAGATTTGCATTGCCCGCTTGCTTGCTTGGTCAAAAAGGGCGTATGCGTTTTCTCCTGAATATATTCAGGAGAAAACGCATACGCCCTTTTTGGCCAAGTGCATCATTGTCGAAGTTGTGCCCCTCTTCCTGTGCTTTAAAGGCGATTCCAACGTACCTCTTGAAATCTGTTTCCTGCTATTCTGCCTCGCTTTCAAGTCCGCCTCGTTGCCTTCCCTCAACAGATTTTTGGACGATAGTTGTCCTTTATTACTCGGCCAGTTTGTGAATTGCTGTGCCCCTGAGCTCCATTTTTCAACTCGTTTTTGGTGAGCTGACCGCAAGTCCAAAATTTTGGTTCAGGACCTATACTGGTTCCCGGTGGGTGGCTGAGAATTTGGTTAATTCTTCTTCCTGCTGGGAAATTACAGTGATATGTTCCCGTCCAAATGCCTAACAGCTACTCTCTCATTGGTTCTCCCTCTTCCCTTTCATCCTCTGCCAAATTGGCAACCTGTGCGAACCAAGAGGTTAAAGGGGCTGTCTCTCCAAGTTGGGAGGTTGATAGTAAAGCAGACGGAAAGTCAAACCGGAGCACCAGGAGAGGGACTATTCGTTGAGTTTTAGAAACCTTCCGTATTCACAGTGTGTCCGTTCTCTAGGTTTCCCGCACATGTTATAGCTGTAGTAATATTCCCTTCAACCTGGAGAGTTCGGACCCATGGAATGGGTGCCATGCATTATTGCTATAAAGGGTCTGCATTTGCTCGCCAAATCTCACCAATCGTCTCAGTCCCAAGTGTCCCTCCTTATGCCACATCCAGCTGTCGTTGTAGATAGGGTCATTCCAGCTTTCATCAGAGACCCTGAAGGAATTGTAAAGAATTTCCCAGTTTTTTTGTT
Source organism: Hyperoodon ampullatus (assembly GCF_949752795.1). NCBI lineage: Eukaryota > Metazoa > Chordata > Mammalia > Artiodactyla > Ziphiidae > Hyperoodon > Hyperoodon ampullatus. The sequence goes on along the minus strand of NW_027640625.1, from coordinate 1,816,222 downwards.
TTGTTTTTGAAATTCCTTTTTATAGTGGGTTTGAGCTGATTCTCGCTGCCATGTTTATGCCAGTCTAGACACACTTGATTCCCTTACGGAGACATATCAATACATAGGTTTTAAGATTCTTACTAGTCAGATATTTTCCTCTGCGGGAAATATGGGGTTTTGAGTCACTTTCACTGAGGACGGTGTATGTCTTGTCTATTCCATAGTTGGTTTTTGGAACGGTACCTGTGCTTATATCAAACTCTGGTTTTATGCATCACCCCACCTCTCCTTCCCCCTTAAGCAGGTATAAGAGTGTTTTCTAAATGTGAGACACTGTCCTCACTCCTAACTCAGTTCAAGTGTAGCCATGTTTACAGGATCTTCATAAGTGATATCTTATGATAAGTTTCTTTTTCTGTGTGACTTATTTCACTTAGAATCATCGTACCTGAATCCACCCATTTTGCTGCTACTGGTCTTATGACATTGATTTCATGGCTGAGGGATATTCCATCGTACGTAAGTACCACAATTTTTTGAACCATGTTTATATTTTCTGGGATACTTAAGGTGTATCCAAGTTGAGGTCCTTGTATGCAGTGCAGCCCTAAATTTTGGGGTGGCTCTGTCTTATTGATTTTCAGTTTTCCCAAGGTATATTCCCTAGACTGGTAGTGCCCTTGGCTCTGTAGCTCTGTTCTTTACTTGTTTTAGGGAACAGAATGCACTCCTCCAGAGAGGCAGTTGGCAATTTACATCCCGCCCATCAGCATAACAAGGCTCCCTGTTCTCCAGGGCCTGTCTTGCCTTTCTTGTTCTTACACATTTTGTGGATGTCCCTTTTGAACGGTGGGAAGTGATACTTCTTTGTAGTGCAGATTTGCATTGCCCGCTTGCTTGCTTGGCCAAAAAGGGCGTATGCGTTTTCTCCTGAATATATTCAGGAAAAAACGCATATGCCCTTTTTGGCCAAGTGCATCATTGTCGAAGTTGTGCCCCTCTTCCTGTGCTTTAAAGGCGATTCCAACGTACCTCTTGAAATCTGTTTCCTGCTATTCTGCCTCGCTTTCAAGTCCGCCTCGTTGCCATCCCTCAACAGATTTTTGGACGATAGTTGTCCTTTATTACTCGGCCAGTTTGTGAATTGCGGTGCCCCTGAGCTCCATTTTTCAACTCATTTTTGGTGAGCTGACCGCAAGTCCAAAATTTTGGTTCAGGACCTATACTGGTTTCCGGTGGGTGGCTGAGAATTTGGTTAATTCTTCTTCCTGCCGGGAAATTACAGTGATATGTGCCAGTCCAAATGCCTAACAGCTACTCTCTCATTGGTTCTCCCTCTTCCCTTTCATCCTCTGCCAAATTGGCAACCTGTGCGAACCAAGAGGTTAAAGGGGCTGTCTCTCCAAGTTGGGAGGTTGATAGTAAAGCAGACGGAAAGTCAAACCGGAGCACCAGGAGAGGGACTATGTGTTGAGTTTTAGAAACCTTTCGTATTCACAGTGTGTCCGTTCCCTAGGTTTCCCGCACATGTTATAGCTGTAGTAATATTCCCTTCAACCTGGAGAGTTGGGACCCATGGAATGGGTGCCATGCATTATTGTTTTAAAGGGTCTGCATTTGCTCACCCAATCTCACCAATCATCTCAGTCCCAAGTGTCCCTCCTTATGCCACATCCAGCTGTCGTTGTAGATAGGGTCATTCCAGCTTTCATCAGAGACCCTGAAGGAATTGTAAAGAATTTCCCAGTTTTTTTGTTTTGTTTTTGAAATTCCTTTTTATAGTGGGTTTGAGCTGATTCTCGCTGCCATGTTTATGCCAGTCTAGACACACTTGATTCCCTTACGGAGACATATCAATACATAGGTTTTAAGATTCTTACTAGTCAGATACTTTCCTCTGCGGGAAATATGCGGTTTTGAGTCCCTTTCACTGAGGACGGTGTAGGTCTTGTCTATTCCATAGTTGGTTATTGGAACGGTACCTATGCGTATATCAAACTCTGGTTTTATGCATCACCCCACCTCTCCTTCCCCCTTAAGCAGGTATAAGAGTGTTTTCTAAATGTGAGACACTGTTCTCTTTCCTAACTCAGTTCAAGTGTAGCCATGTTTACAGGATCTTCATAAGTGATATCTTATGATAAGTTTCTTTTTCTGTGTGACTTATTTCACTTAGAATCATCGTACCTGAATCCACCCATTTTGCTGCTACTGGTCTTATGACATTGATTTCATGGCTGAGGGATATTCCATCGTACGTAAGTACCACAATTTTTTGAACAATGTTTATATTTTCTGGGATACTTAAGGTGTATCCAAGTTGAGGTCCTTGTATGCAGTGCAGCCCTAAATTTTGGGGTGGCTCTGTCTTATTGATTTTCAGTTTTCCCAAGGTATATTCCCTAGACTGGTAGTGCCCTTGGCTCTGTAGCTCTGTTCTTTACTTGTTTTAGGGAACAGAATGCACTCCTCCAGAGAGGCAGTTGGCAATTTACATCCCGCCCATCAGCATAACAAGGCTCCCTGTTCTCCAGGGCCTGTCTTGCCTTTCTTGTTCTTACACATTTTGTGGATGTCCCTTTTGACCGGTGGGATGTGATACTTCTTTGTAGTGCAGATTTGCATTGCCCGCTTGTTTGCTTGGCCAAAAAGGGCGTAAGCGTTTTCTCCTGAATATATTCAGGAGAAAACGCATACGCCCTTTTTGGCCAAGTGCATCATTGTCGAAGTTGTGCCCCTCTTCCTGTGCTTTAAAGGCGATTCCAACGTACCTCTTGAAATCTGTTTCCTGCTATTCTGCCTCGCTTTCAAGTCCGCCTCGTTGCCTTCCCTCAACAGATTTTTGGACGATAGTTGTCCTTTATTACTCGGCCAGTTTGTGAATTGCTGTGCCCCTGAGCTCCATTTTTCAACTCGTTTTTGGTGAGCTGACCGCAAGTCCAAAATTTTGGTTCAGGACCTACACTGGTTCCCGGTGGGTGGCTGAGAATTTGGTTAATTCTTCTTCCTGCTGGGAAATTACAGTGATATGTTCCCGTCCAAATGCCTAACAGCTACTCTCTCATTGGTTCTCCCTCTTCCCTTTCATCCTCTGCCAAATTGGCAACCTGTGCGAACCAAGAGGTTAAAGGGGCTGTCTCTCCAAGTTGGGAGGTTGATAGTAAAGCAGACGGAAAGTCAAACCGGAGCACCAGGAGAGGGACTATTCGTTGAGTTTTAGAAACCTTCCGTATTCACAGTGTGTCCGTTCTCTAGGTTTCCCGCACATGTTATAGCTGTAGTAATATTCCCTTCAACCTGGAGAGTTCGGACCCATGGAATGGGTGCCATGCATTATTGCTTTAAAGGGTCTGCATTTGCTCACCAAATCTCACCAATCGTCTCAGTCCCAAGTGTCCCTCCTTATGCCACATCCAGCTGTCGTTGTAGATAGGGTCATTCCAGCTTTCATCAGAGACCCTGAAGGAATTGTAAAGAATTTCCCAGTTTTTTTGTTTTGTTTTTGAAATTCCTTTTTATAGTGGGTTTGAGCTGATTCTCGCTGCCATGTTTATGCCAGTCTAGACACACTTGATTCCCTTACGGAGACATATCAATACATAGGTTTTAAGATTCTTACTAGTCAGATATTTTCCTCTGCGGGAAATATGGGGTTTTGAGTCCCTTTCACTGAGGACGGTGTAGGTCTTGTCTATTCCATAGTTGGTTTTTGGAACGGTACCTGTGCTTATATCAAACTCTGGTTTTATGCATCACCCCACCTCTCCTTCCCCCTTAAGCAGGTATAAGAGTGTTTTCTAAATGTGAGACACTGTCCTGTCTCCTAACTCAGTTCAAGTGTAGCCATGTTTACAGGATCTTCATAAGTGATATCTTATGATAAGTTTCTTTTTCTGTGTGACTTATTTCACTTAGAATCATCGTACCTGAATCCACCCATTTTGCTGCTACTGGTCTTATGACATTGATTTCATGGCTGAGGGATATTCCATCGTACGTAAGTACCACAATTTTTTGAACCATGTTTATATTTTCTGGGATACTTAAGGTGTATCCAAGTTGAGGTCCTTGTATGCAGTGCAGCCCTAAATTTTGGGGTGGCTCTGTCTTATTGATTTTCAGTTTTCCCAAGGTATATTCCCTAGACTGGTAGTGCCCTTGGCTCTGTAGCTGTGTTGTTTACTTGTTTTAGGGAACAGAATGCACTCCTCCAGAGAGGCAGTTGGCAATTTACATCCCGCCCATCAGCATAACAAGGCTCCCTGTTCTCCAGGGCCTGTCTTGCCTTTCTTGTTCCTACACATTTTGTGGATGTCCCTTTTGACCGGTGGGAAGTGATACTTCTTTGTAGTGCAGATTTGCATTGCCCGCTTGCTTGCTTGGCCAAAAAGGGCGTTTGCATTTTCTCCTGAATATATTCAGGAGAAAACGCATACGCCCTTTTTGGCCAAGTGCATCATTGTCGAAGTTGTGCCCCTCTTCCTGTGCTTTAAAGGCGATTCCAACGTACCTCTTGAAATCTGTTTCCTGCTATTCTGCCTCGCTTTCAAGTCCGCCTCGTTGCCTTCCCTCAACAGATTTTTGGACGATAGTTGTCCTTTATTACTCGGCCAGTTTGTGAATTGCTGTGCCCCTGAGCTCCATTTTTCAACTCGTTTTTGGTGAGCTGACCGCAAGTCCAAAATTTTGGTTCAGGACCTATACTGGTTTCTGGTGGGTGGCTGAGAATTTGGTTAATTCTTCTTCCTGCCGGGAAATTACAGTGATATGTTCCCGTCCAAATGCCTAACAGCTACTCTCTCATTGGTTCTCCCTCTTTCCTTTCATCCTCTGCCAAATTGGCAACCTGTGCGAACCAAGAGATTAAAGGGGCTGTCTCTCCAAGTTGGGAGGTTGATAGTAAAGCAGACGGAAAGTCAAACCGGAGCACCAGGAGCGGGACTATGTGTTGAGTTTTAGAAACCTTTCGTATTCACAGTGTGTCCGTTCTCTAGGTTTCCCGCACATGTTATAGCTGTAGTAATATTCCCTTCAACCTGGAGAGTTCGGACCCATGGAATGGGTGCCATGCATTATTGCTTTAAAGGGTCTGCATTTGCTCACCCAATCTGACCAATCATCTCAGTCCCAAGTGTCCCTCCTTATGCCACATCCAGCTGTCATTGTAGATAGGGTCATTCCAGCTTTCATCAGAGACCCTGAAGGAATTGTAAAGAATTTCCCAGTTTTTTTGTTTTGTTTTTGAAATTCCTTTTTATAGTGGGTTTGAGCTGATTCTCACTGCCATGTTTATGCCAGTCTAGACACACTTGATTCCCTTACGGAGACATATCAATACATAGGTTTTAAGATTCTTACTAGTCAGATACTTTCCTCTGCGGGAAATATGGGGTTTTGAGTCCCTTTCACTGAGGACGGTGTAGGTCTTGTCTATTCCATAGTTGGTTTTTGGAACGGTACCTGTGCGTATATCAAACTCTGGTTTTATGCATCACCCCACCTCTCCTTCCCCCTTAAGCAGGTATAAGAGTGTTTTCTAAATGTGAGACACTGTTCTCTTTCCTAACTCAGTTCAAGTGTAGCCATGTTTACAGGATCTTCATAAGTGATATCTTATGATAAGTTTCTTTTTCTGTGTGACTTATTTCACTTAGAATCATCGTACCTGAATCCACCCATTTTGCTGCTACTGGTCTTATGACATTGATTTCATGACTGAGGGATATTCCATCGTACGTAAGTACCACAATTTTTTGAACCATGTTTATATTTTCTGGGATACTTAAGGTGTATCCAAGTTGAGGTCCTTGTATGCAGTGCAGCCCTAAATTTTGGGGTGGCTCTGTCTTATTGATTTTCAGTTTTCCCAAGGTATATTCCCTAGACTGGTAGTGCCCTTGGCTCTGTAGCTCTGTTCTTTACTTGTTTTAGGGAACAGAATGCACTCCTCCAGAGAGGCAGTTGGCAATTTACATCCCGCCCATCAGCATAACAAGGCTCCCTGTTCTCCAGGGCCTGTCTTGCCTTTCTTGTTCTTACACATTTTGTGGATGTCCCTTTTGACCGGTGGGAAGTGATACTTCTTTGTAGTGCAGATTTGCATTGCCCGCTTGCTTGCTTGGCCAAAAAGGGCGTATGCGTTTTCTCCTGAATATATTCAGGAGAAAACACATACGCCCTTTTTGGCCAAGTGCATCATTGTCGAAGTTGTGCCCCTCTTCCTGTGCTTTAAAGGCGATTCCAACGTACCTCTTGAAATCTGTTTCCTGCTATTCTGCCTCGCTTTCAAGTCCGCCTCATTGCCTTCCCTCAACAGATTTTTGGACGATAGTTGTCCTTTATTACTCGGCCAGTTTGTGAATTGCTGTGCCCCTGAGCTCCATTTTTCAACTCGTTTTTGGTGAGCTGACCGCAAGTCCAAAATTTTGGTTCAGGACCTATACTGGTTCCCGGTGGGTGGCTGAGAATTTGGTTAATTCTTCTTCCTGCTGGGAAATTACAGTGATATGTTCCCGTCCAAATGCCTAACAGCTACTCTCTCATTGGTTCTCCCTCTTCCCTTTCATCCTCTGCCAAATTGGCAACCTGTGCGAACCAAGAGGTTAAAGGGGCTGTCTCTCCAAGTTGGGAGGTTGATAGTAAAGCAGGCGGAAAGTCAAACCGGAGCACCAGGAGAGGGACTATTCGTTGAGATTTAGAAATCTTTCGTATTCACAGTGTGTCCGTTCTCTAGGTTTCCCGCACATGTTATAGCTGTAGTAATATTCCCTTCAACCTGGAGAGTTCGGACCCATGGAATGGGTGCCATGCATTATTGCTTTAAAGGGTCTGCATTTGCTCACCCAATCTCACCAATCGTCTCAGTCCCAAGTGTCCCTCCTTATGCCACATCCAGCTGTCGTTGTAGATAGGGTCATTCCAGCTTTCATCAGAGACCCTGAAGGAATTGTAAAGAATTTCCCAGTTTTTTTGTTTTGTTTTTGAAATTCCTTTTTATAGTGGGTTTGAGCTGATTCTCGCTGCCATGTTTATGCCAGTCTAGACACACTTGATTCCCTTACGGAGACATATCAATACATAGGTTTTAAGATTCTTACTAGTCAGATATTTTCCTCTGCGGGAAATATGGGGTTTTGAGTCCCTTTCACTGAGGACGGTGTAGGTCTTGTCTATTCCATAGTTGGTTTTTGGAATGGTACCTGTGCTTATATCAAACTCTGGTTTTATGCATCACCCCACCTCTCCTTCCCCCTTAAGCAGGTATAAGAGTGTTTTCTAAATGTGAGACACTGTCCTCACTCCTAACTCAGTTCAAGTGTAGCCATGTTTACAGGATCTTCATAAGTGATATCTTATGATAAGTTTCTTTTTCTGTGTGACTTATTTCACTTAGAATCATCGTACCTGAATCCACCCATTTTGCTGCTACTGGTCTTATGACATTGATTTCATGGCTGAGGGATATTCCATCGTACGTAAGTACCACAATTTTTTGAACCATGTTTATATTTTCTGGGATACTTAAGGTGTATCCAAGTTGAGGTCCTTGTATGCAGTGCAGCCTTAAATTTTGGGGTGGCTCTGTCTTATTGATTTTCAGTTTTCCCAAGGTATATTCCCTAGACTGGTAGTGCCCTTGGCTCTGTAGCTCTGTTCTTTACTTGTTTTAGGGAACAGAATGCACTCCTCCAGAGAGGCAGTTGGCAATTTACATCCCGCCCATCAGCATAACAAGGCTCCCTGTTCTCCAGAGCCTGTCTTGCCTTTCTTGTTCTTACACATTTTGTGGATGTCCCTTTTGAACGATGGGAAGTGATACTTCTTTGTAGTGCAGATTTGCATTGCCCGCTTGCTTGCTTGGCCAAAAAGGGCGTATGCGTTTTCTCCTGAATATATTCAGGAGAAAACGCATACGCCCTTTTTGGCCAAGTGCATCATTGTCGAAGTTGTGCCCCTCTTCCTGTGCTTTAAAGGCGATTCCAACGTACCTCTTGAAATCTGTTTCCTGCTATTCTGCCTCGCTTTCAAGTCCGCCTCGTTGCCTTCCCTCAACAGATTTTTGGACGATAGTTGTCCTTTATTACTCGGCCAGGTTGTGAATTGCGGTGCCCCTGAGCTCCATTTTTCAACTCGTTTTTGGTGAGCTGACCGCAAGTCCAAAATTTTGGTTCAGGACCTATACTGGTTTCCGGTGGGTGGCTGAGAATTTGGTTAATTCTTCTTCCTGCCGGGAAATTACAGTGATATGTGCCCGTCCAAATGCCTAACAGCTACTCTCTCATTGGTTCTCCCTCTTCCCTTTCATCCTCTGCCAAATTGGCAACCTGTGCGAACCAAGAGGTTAAAGGGGCTGTCTCTCCAAGTTGGGAGGTTGATAGTAAAGCAGACGGAAAGTCAAACCGGAGCACCAGGAGAGGGACTATGTGTTGAGTTTTAGAAACCTTTCGTATTCACAGTGTGTCCGTTCCCTAGGTTTCCCGCACATGTTATAGCTGTAGTAATATTCCCTTCAACCTGGAGAGTTGGGACCCATGGAATGGGTGCCATGCATTATTGTTTTAAAGGGTCTGCATTTGCTCACCCAATCTCACCAATCATCTCAGTCCCAAGTGTCCCTCCTTATGCCACATCCAGCTGTCGTTGTAGATAGGGTCATTCCAGCTTTCATCAGAGACCCTGAAGGAATTGTAAAGAATTTCCCAGTTTTTTTGTTTTGTTTTTGAAATTCCTTTTTATAGTGGGTTTGAGCTGATTCTCGCTGCCATGTTTATGCCAGTCTAGACACACTTGATTCCCTTACGGAGACATATCAATACATAGGTTTTAAGATTCTTACTAGTCAGATACTTTCCTCTGCGGGAAATATGGGGTTTTGAGTCCCTTTCACTGAGGACGGTGTAGGTCTTGTCTATTCCATAGTTGGTTTTTGGAACGGTACCTATGCGTATATCAAACTCTGGTTTTATGCATCACCCCACCTCTCCTTCCCCCTTAAGCAGGTATAAGAGTGTTTTCTAAATGTGAGACACTGTTCTCTTTCCTAACTCAGTTCAAGTGTAGCCATGTTTACAGGATCTTCATAAGTGATATCTTATGATAAGTTTCTTTTTCTGTGTGACTTATTTCACTTAGAATCATCGTACCTGAATCCACCCATTTTGCTGCTACTGGTCTTATGACATTGATTTCATGGCTGAGGGATATTCCATCGTACGTAAGTACCACAATTTTTTGAACCATGTTTATATTTTCTGGGATACTTAAGGTGTATCCAAGTTGAGGTCCTTGTATGCAGTGCAGCCCTAAATTTTGGGGTGGCTCTGTCTTATTGATTTTCAGTTTTCCCAAGGTATATTCCCTAGACTGGTAGTGCCCTTGGCTCTGTAGCTCTGTTCTTTACTTGTTTTAGGGAACAGAATGCACTCCTCCAGAGAGGCAGTTGGCAATTTACATCCCGCCCATCAGCATAACAAGGCTCCCTGTTCTCCAGGGCCTGTCTTGCCTTTCTTGTTCTTACACATTTTGTGGATGTCCCTTTTGACCGGTGGGAAGTGATACTTCTTTGTAGTGCAGATTTGCATTGCCCGCTTGCTTGCTTGGCCAAAAAGGGCGTAAGCGTTTTCTCCTGAATATATTCAGGAGAAAACGCATACGCCCTTTTTGGCCAAGTGCATCATTGTCGAAGTTGTGCCCCTCTTCCTGTGCTTTAAAGGCGATTCCAACGTACCTCTTGAAATCTGTTTCCTGCTATTCTGCCTCGCTTTCAAGTCCGCCTCATTGCCTTCCCTCAACAGAATTTTGGACGATAGTTGTCCTTTATTACTCAGCCAGTTTGTGAATTGCTGTGCCCCTGAGCTCCATTTTTCAACTCGTTTTCGGTGAGCTGACCGCAAGTCCAAAATTTTGGTTCAGGACCATCACTGGTTCCCGGTGGATGGCTGAGACTTTTGTTAATTCTTCTTCCTGTCGGGAAATTACAGTGATATGTGCCCGTCCAAATGCCTAACAGCTACTCTCTCATTGGTTCTCCCTCTTCCCTTTCATCCTCTGCCAAATTGGCAACCTGTGCGAACCAAGAGGCTAAAGGGGCTGTCTCTCCAAGTTGGGAGGTTGATAGTAAAGCAGACGGAAAGTCAAACCGGAGCACCAGGAGAGGGACTATTCGTTGAGTTTTAGAAACCTTCCGTATTCACAGTGTGTCCGTTCTCTAGGTTTCCCGCACATGTTATAGCTGTAGTAATATTCCCTTCAACCTGGAGAGTTCGGACCCATGGAATGGGTGCCATGCATTATTGCTTTAAAGGGTCTGCATTTGCTCACCCAATCTCACCAATCATCTCAGTCCCAAATGTCCCTCCTTATGCCACATCCAGCTGTCGTTGTAGATAGGGTCATTCCAGCTTTCATCAGAGACCCTGAAGGAATTGTAAAGAATTTCCCAGTTTTTTTGTTTTGTTTTTGAAATTCCTTTTTATAGTGGGTTTGAGCTGATTCTCGCTGCCATGTTTATGCCAGTCTAGACACACTTGATTCCCTTACGGAGACATATCAATACATAGGTTTTAAGATTCTTACTAGTCAGATATTTTCCTCTGCGGGAAATATGGGGTTTTGAGTCCCTTTCACTGAGGAAGGTGTAGGTCTTGTCTATTCCATAGTTGGTTTTTGGAACGGTACCTGTGCTTATATCAAACTCTGGTTTTATGCATCACCCCACCTCTCCTTCCCCCTTAAGCAGGTATAAGAGTGTTTTCTAAATGTGAGACACTGTTCTCTTTCCTAACTCAGTTCAAGTGTAGCCATGTTTACAGGATCTTCATAAGTGATATCTTATGATAAGTTTCTTTTTCTGTGTGACTTATTTCACTAGGAATCATCGTACCTGAATCCACCCATTTTGCTGCTACTGGTCTTATGACATTGATTTCATGGCTGAGGGATATTCCATCGTACGTAAGTACCACAATTTTTTGAACCATGTTTATATTTTCTGGGATACTTAAGGTGTATCCAAGTTGAGGTCCTTGTATGCAGTGCAGCCCTAAATTTTGGGGTGGCTCTGTCTTATTGATTTTCAGTTTTCCCAAGGTATATTCCCTAGACTGGTAGTGCCCTTGGCTCTGTAGCTCTGTTCTTTACTTGTTTTAGGGAACAGAATGCACTCCTCCAGAGAGGCAGTTGGCAATTTACATCCCGCCCATCAGCATAACAAGGCTCCCTGTTCTCCAGGGCCTGTCTTGCCTTTCTTGTTCCTACACATTTTGTGGATGTCCGTTTTGGGCGGTGGGAAGTGATACTTCTTTGTAGTGCAGATTTGCATTGCCCGCTTGCTTGCTTGGCCAAAAAGGGCGTATGCGTTTTCTCCTGAATATATTCAGGAGAAAACGCATACGCCCTTTTTGGCCAAGTGCATCATTGTCGAAGTTGTGCCCCTCTTCCTGTGCTTTAAAGGTGATTCCAACGTACCTCTTGAAATCTGTTTCCTGCTATTCTGCCTCGCTTTCAAGTCCGCCTCGTTGCCTTCCCTCAACAGATTTTTGGACGATAGTTGTCCTTTATTACTCGGCCAGTTTGTGAATTGCGGTGCCCCTGAGCTCCATTTTTCAACTCGTTTTTGGTGAGCTGACCGCAAGTCCAAAATTTTGGTTCAGGACCTATACTGGTTTCCGGTGGGTGGCTGAGAATTTGGTTAATTCTTCTTCCTGCCGGGAAATTACAGTGATATGTGCCCGTCCAAATGCCTAACAGCTACTCTCTCATTGGTTCTCCCTCTTCCCTTTCATCCTCTGCCAAATTGGCAACCTGTGCGAACCAAGAGGTTAAAGGGGCTGTCTCTCCAATTTGGGAGGTTGATAGTAAAGCAGACGGAAAGTCAAACCGGAGCACCAGGAGAGGGACTATTCGTTGAGATTTAGAAATCTTTCGTATTCACAGTTTGTCCGTTCTCTAGGTTTCGCGCACATGTTATAGCTGTAGTAATATTCCCTTCAACCTGGAGAGTTCGGACCCATGGAATGGGTGCCATGCATTATTGCTTTAAAGGGTCTGCATTTGCTCACCCAATCTCACCAATCGTCTCAGTCCCAAGTGTCCCTCCTTATGCCACATCCAGCTGTCGTTGTAGATAGGGTCATTCCAGCTTTCATCAGAGACCCTGAAGGAATTGTAAAGAATTTCCCAGTTTTTTTGTTTTGTTTTTGAAATTCCTTTTTATAGTGGGTTTGAGCTGATTCTCGCTGCCATGTTTATGCCAGTCTAGACACACTTGATTCCCTTACGGAGACATATCAATACATAGGTTTTAAGATTCTTACTAGTCAGATATTTTCCTCTGCGGGAGATATGGGGTTTTGAGTCCCTTTCACTGAGGACGGTGTAGGTCTTGTCTATTACATAGTTGGTTTTTGGAACGGTACCTGTGCGTATATCAAACCCTGGTTTTATGCATCACCCCACCTCTCCTTCCCCCTTAAGCAGGTATAAGAGTGTTTTCTAAATGTGAGACACTGTTCTCTTTCCTAACTCAGTTCAAGTGTAGCCATGTTTACAGGATCTTCATAAGTGATATCTTATGATAAGTTTCTTTTTCTGCGTGACTTATTTCACTTAGAATCATCGTACCTGAATCCACCCATTTTGCTGCTACTGGTCTTATGACATTGATTTCATGGCTGAGGGATATTCCATCGTACGTAAGTACCACAATTTTTTGAACCATGTTTATATTTTCTGGGATACTTAAGGTGTATCCAAGTTGAGGTCCTTGTATGCAGTGCAGCCCTAAATTTTGGGGTGGCTCTGTCTTATTGATTTTCAGTTTTCCCAAGGTATATTCCCTAGACTGGTAGTGCCCTTGGCTCTGTAGCTCTGTTCTTTACTTGTTTTAGGGAACAGAATGCACTCCTCCAGAGAGGCAGTTGGCAATTTACATCCCGCCCATCAGCATAACAAGGCTCCCTGTTCTCCAGGGCCTGTCTTGCCTTTCTTGTTCTTACACATTTTGTGGATGTCCCTTTTGACCGGTGGGAAGTGATACTTCTTTGTAGTGCAGATTTGCATTGCCCGCTTGCTTGCTTGGCCAAAAAGGGCGTATGCGTTTTCTCCTGAATATATTCAGGAGAAAACGCATACGTCCTTTTTGGCCAAGTGCAACATTGTTGAAGTTGTGCCCCTCTTCCTGTGCTTTAAAGGCGATTCCAACGTACCTCTTGAAATCTGTTTCCTGCTATTCTGCCTCGCTTTCAAGTCCGCCTCGTTGCCTTCCCTCAACAGATTTTTGGACGATAGTTGTCCTTTATTACTCGGCCAGTTTGTGAATTGCTGTGCCCCTGAGCTCCATTTTTCAACTCGTTTTTGGTGAGCTGACCGCAAGTCCAAAATTTTGGTTCAGGACCTATACTGGTTCCCGGTGGGTGGCTGAGAATTTGGTTAATTCTTCTTCCTGCCGGGAAATTACAGTGATATGTGCCCGTCCAAATGCCTAACAGCTACTCTCTCATTGGTTCTCCCTCTTCCCTTTCATCCTCTGCCAAATTGGCAACCTGTGCGAACCAAGAGGTTAAAGGGGCTGTCTCTCCAAGTTGGGAGGTTGATAGTAAAGCAGACGGAAAGTCAAACCGGAGCACCAGGAGAGGGACTATTCGTTGAGTTTTAGAAACCTTCCGTATTCACAGTGTGTCCGTTCTCTAGGTTTCCCGCACATGTTATAGCTGTAGTAATATTCCCTTCAACCTGGAGAGTTCGGACCCATGGAATGGGTGCCATGCATTATTGCTTTAAAGGGTCTGCATTTGCTCACCCAATCTCACCAATCATCTCAGTCCCAAGTGTCCCTCCTTATGCCACATCCAGCTGTCGTTGTAGATAGGGTCATTCCAGCTTTCATCAGAGACCCTGAAGGAATTGTAAAGAATTTCCCAGTTTTTTTGTTTGGTTTTTGAAATTCCTTTTTATAGTGGGTTTGAGCTGATTCTCGCTGCCATGTTTATGCCAGTCTAGACACACTTGATTCCCTTATGGAGACATATCAATACATAGGTTTTAAGATTCTTACTAGTCAGATATATTCCTCTGCGGGAAATATGGGGTTTTGAGTCCCTTTCACTGAGGAAGGTGTAGGTCTTGTCTATTCCATAGTTGGTTTTTGGAACGGTACCTGTGCTTATATCAAACTCTGGTTTTATGCATCACCCCACCTCTCCTTCCCCCTTAAGCAGGTATAAGAGTGTTTTCTAAATGTGAGACACTGTTCTCTTTCCTAACTCAGTTCAAGTGTAGCCATGTTTACAGGATCTTCATAAGTGATATCTTATGATAAGTTTCTTTTTCTGTGTGACTTATTTCACTTAGAATCATCGTACCTGAATCCACCCATTTTGCTGCTACTGGTCTTATGACATTGATTTCATGGCTGAGGGATATTCCATCATACGTAAGTACAACAATTTTTTGAACCATGTTTATATTTTCTGGGATACTTAAGGTGTATCCAAGTTGAGGTCCTTGTATGCAGTGCAGCCCTAAATTTTGGGGTGGCTCTGTCTTATTGATTTTCAGTTTTCCCAAGGTATATTCCCTAGACTGGTAGTGCCCTTGGCTCTGTAGCTCTGTTCTTTACTTGTTTTAGGGAACACAATGCACTCCTCCAGAGAGGCAGTTGGCAATTTACATCCCGCCCATCAGCATAACAAGGCTCCCTGTTCTCCAGGGCCTGTCTTGCCTTTCTTGTTCTTACACATTTTGTGGATGTCCCTTTTGACCGGTGGGAAGTGATACTTCTTTGTAGTGCAGATTTGCATTGCCCGCTTGCTTGCTTGGCCAAAAAGGGCGTATGCGTTTTCTCCTGAATATATTCAGGAGAAAACGCATACGCCCTTTTTGGCCAAGTGCATCATTGTCGAAGTTGTGCCCCTCTTCCTGTGCTTTAAAGGCGATTCCAACGTACCTCTTGAAATCTGTTTCCTGCTATTCTGCCTCGCTTTCAAGTCCGCCTCGTTGCCTTCCCTCAACAGATTTTTGGACGATAGTTGTCCTTTATTACTCGGCCAGTTTGTGAATTGCTGTGCCCCTGAGCTCCATTTTTCAACTCGTTTTTGGTGAGCTGACCGCAAGTCCAAAATTTTGGTTCAGGACCTATACTGGTTTCCGGTGGGTGGCTGAGAATTTGGTTAATTCTTCTTCCTGCCGGGAAATTACAGTGATATGTGCCCGTCCAAATGCCTAACAGCTACTCTCTCATTGGTTCTCCCTCTTCCCTTTCATCCTCTGCCAAATTGGCAACCTGTGCGAACCAAGAGGTTAAAGGGGCTGTCTCTCCAAGTTGGGAGGTTGATAGTAAAGCAGGCGGAAAGTCAAACCGGAGCACCAGGAGAGGGACTATTCGTTGAGATTTAGAAATCTTTCGTATTCACAGTGTGTCCGTTCTCTAGGTTTCCCGCACATGTTATAGCTGTAGTAATATTCCCTTCAACCTGGAGAGTTCGGACCCATGGAATGGGTGCCATGCATTATTGCTTTAAAGGGTCTGCATTTGCTCACCCAATCTCACCAGTCGTCTCAGTCCCAAGTGTCCCTCCTTATGCCACATCCAGCTGTCGTTGTAGATAGGGTCATTCCAGCTTTCATCAGAGACCCTGAAGGAATTGTAAAGAATTTCCCAGTTTTTTTGTTTTGTTTTTGAAATTCCTTTTTATAGTGGGTTTGAGCTGATTCTCGCTGCCATGTTTATGCCAGTCTAGACACACTTGATTCCCTTACGGAGACATATCAATACATAGGTTTTAAGATTCTTACTAGTCAGATATTTTCCTCTGCGGGAAATATGGGGTTTTGAGTCCCTTTCACTGAGGACGGTGTAGGTCTTGTCTATTCCATAGTTGGTTTTTGGAACGGTACCTGTGCTTATATCAAACTCTGGTTTTATGCATCACCCCACCTCTCCTTCCCCCTTAAGCAGGCATAAGAGTGTTTTCTAAATGTGAGACACTGTTCTCTTTCCTAACTCAGTTCAAGTGTAGCCATGTTTACAGGATCTTCATAAGTGATATCTTATGATAAGTTTCTTTTTCTGTGTGACTTATTTCACTTAGAATCATCGTACCTGAATCCACCCATTTTGCTGCTACTGGTCTTATGACATTGATTTCATGGCTGAGGGATATTCCATCATACGTAAGTACAACAATTTTTTGAACCATGTTTATATTTTCTGGTATACTTAAGGTGTATCCAAGTTGAGGTCCTTGTATGCAGTGCAGCCCTAAATTTTGGGGTGGCTCTGTCTTATTGATTTTCAGTTTTCCCAAGGTATATTCCCTAGACTGGTAGTGCCCTTGGCTCTGTAGCTCTGTTCTTTACTTGTTTTAGGGAACAGAATGCACTCCTCCAGAGAGGCAGTTGGCAATTTACATCCCGCCCATCAGCATAACAAGGCTCCCTGTTCTCCAGGGCCTGTCTTGCCTTTCTTGTTCTTACACATTTTGTGGATGTCCCTTTTGACCGGTGGGAAGTGATACTTCTTTGTAGTGCAGATTTGCATTGCCCGCTTGCTTGCTTGGCCAAAAAGGACGTATGTGTTTTCTCCTGAATATATTCAGGAGAAAACGCATACGCCCTTTTTGGCCAAGTGCAACATTGTTGAAGTTGTGCCCCTCTTCCTGTGCTTTAAAGGCGTTTCCAACGTACCTCTTGAAATCTGTTTCCTGCTATTCTGCCTCGCTTTCAAGTCCGCCTCGTTGCCTTCCCTCAACAGATTTTTGGACGATAGTTGTCCTTTATTACTCGGCCAGTTTGTGAATTGCTGTGCCCCTGAGCTCCATTTTTCAACTCGTTTTTGGTGAGCTGACCGCAAGTCCAAAATTTTGGTTCAGGACCTATACTGGTTCCCGGAGGGTGGCTGAGAATTTGGTTAAATCTTCTTCCTGCCGGGAAATTACAGTGATATGTGCCCGTCCAAATGCCTAACAGCTACTCTCTCATTGGTTCTCCCTCTTCCCTTTCATCCTCTGCCAAATTGGCAACCTGTGCGAACCAAGAGGTTAAAGGGGTTGTCTCTCCAAGTTGGGAGGTTGATAGTAAAGCAGACGGAAAGTCAAACCGGAGCACAAGGAGAGGGACTATTCGATGAGTTTTAGAAACCTTCCGTATTCACAGTGTGTCCGTTCTCTAGGTTTCCCGCACATGTTATAGCTGTAGTAATATTCCCTTCAACCTGGAGAGTTCGGACCCATGGAATGGGTGCCATGCATTATTGCTTTAAAGGGTCTGCATTTGCTCGCCAAATCTCACCAATCGTCTCAGTCCCAAGTGTCCCTCCTTATGCCACATCCAGCTGTCGTTGTAGATAGGGTCATTCCAGCTTTCATCAGAGACCCTGAAGGAATTGTAAAGAATTTCCCAGTTTTTTTGTTTTGTTTTTGAAATTCCTTTTTATAGTGGGTTTGAGCTGATTCTCGCTGCCATGTTTATGCCAGTCTAGACACACTTGATTCCCTTACGGTGACATATCAATACATAGGTTTTAAGATTCTTACTAGTCAGATATTTTCCCCTGTGGGAAATATGGGGTTTTGAGTTCCTTTCACTGAGGAAGGTGTAGGTCTTGCCTATTCCATAGTTGGTTTTTGGAACGGTACCTGTGCGTATATCAAACTCTGGTTTTATGCATCACCCCACGTCTCCTTCCCCCTTAAGCAGGTATAAGAGTGTTTTCTAAATGTGAGACACTGTTCTCTTTCCTAACTCAGTTCAAGTGTAGCCATGTTTACAGGATCTTCATAAGTGATATCTTATGATAAGTTTCTTTTTCTGTGTGACTTATTTCACTTAGAATCATCGTACCTGAATCCACCCATTTTGCTGCTACTGGTCTTATGACATTGATTTCATGGCTGAGGGATATTCCATCGTATGTAAGTACCACAATTTTTTGAACCATGTTTATATTTTCTGGGATACTTAAGGTGTATCCAAGTTGAGGTCCTTGTATGCAGTGCAGCCCTAAATTTTGGGGTGGCTCTGTCTTATTGATTTTCAGTTTTCCCAAGGTATATTCCCTAGACTGGTAGTGCCCTTGGCTCTGTAGCTCTGTTCTTTACTTGTTTTAGGGAACAGAATGCACTCCTCCAGAGAGGCAGTTGGCAATTTACATCCCGCCCATCAGCATAACAAGGCTCCCTGTTCTCCAGGGCCTGTCTTGCCTTTCTTGTTCTTACACATTTTGTGGATGTCCCTTTTGACCGGTGGGAAGTGATACTTCTTTGTAGTGCAGATTTGCATTGCCCGCTTGCTTGCTTGGCCAAAAAGGACGTATGTGTTTTCTCCTGAATATATTCAGGAGAAAACGCATACGTCCTTTTTGGCCAAGTGCAACATTGTTGAAGTTGTGCCCCTCTTCCTGTGCTTTAAAGGCGATTCCAACGTACCTCTTGAAATCTGTTTCCTGCTATTCTGCCTCGCTTTCAAGTCCGCCTCGTTGCCTTCCCTCAACAGATTTTTGGACGATAGTTGTCCTTTATTACTCGGCCAGTTTGTGAATTGCTGTGCCCCTGAGCTCCATTTTTCAAATCGTTTTTGGTGAGCTGACCGCAAGTCCAAAATTTTGGTTCAGGACCTATACTGGTTCCCGGTGGGTGGCTGAGAATTTGGTTAATTCTTCTTCCTGCCGGGAAATTACAGTGATATGTGCCCGTCCAAATGCCTAACAGCTACTCTCTCATTGGTTCTCCCTCTTCCCTTTCATCCTCTGCCAAATTGGCAACCTGTGCGAACCAAGAGGTTAAAGGGGCTGTCTCTCCAAGTTGGGAGGTTGATAGTAAAGCAGACGGAAAGTCAAACCGGAGCACCAGGAGAGGGACTATTCGTTGAGTTTTAGAAACCTTCCGTATTCACAGTGTGTCCGTTCTCTAGGTTTCCCGCACATGTTATAGCTGTAGTAATATTCCCTTCAACCTGGAGAGTTCGGACCCATGGAATGGGTGCCATGAATTATTGCTTTAAAGGGTCTGCATTTGCTCACCCAATCTCACCAATCATCTCAGTCCCAAGTGTCCCTCCTTATGCCACATCCAGCTGTCGTTGTAGATAGGGTCATTCCAGCTTTCATCAGAGACCCTGAAGGAATTGTAAAGAATTTCCCAGTTTTTTTGTTTTGTTTTTGAAATTCCTTTTTATAGTGGGTTTGAGCTGATTCTCGCTGCCATGTTTATGCCAGTCTAGACACACTTGATTCCCTTACGGAGACATATCAATACATAGGTTTTAAGATTCTTACTAGTCAGATATATTCCTCTGCGGGAAATATGGGGTTTTGAGAACCTTTCACTGAGGAAGGTGTAGGTCTTGTCTATTCCATAGTTGGTTTTTGGAACGGTACCTGTGCTTATATCAAACTCTGGTTTTATGCATCACCACACCTCTCCTTCCCCCTTAAGCAGGTATAAGAGTGTTTTCTAAATGTGAGACACTGTTCTCTTTCCTAACTCAGCTCAAGTGTAGCCATGTTTACAGGATCTTCATAAGTGATATCTTATGATAAATTTCTTTTTCTGTGTGACTTATTTCACTTAGAATCATCGTACCTGAATCCACCCATTTTGCTGCTACTGGTCTTATGACATTGATTTCATGGCTGAGGGATATTCCATCGTACGTAAGTACCACAATTTTTTGAACCATGTTTATATTTTCTGGGATACTTAAGGTGTATCCAAGTTGAGGTCCTTGTATGCAGTGCAGCCCTAAATTTTGGGGTGGCTCTGTCTTATTGATTTTCAGTTTTCCCAAGGTATATTCCCTAGACTGGTAGTGCCCTTGGCTCTGTAGCTCTGTTCTTTACTTGTTTTAGGGAACAGAATGCACTCCTCCAGAGAGGCAGTTGGCAATTTACATCCCGCCCATCAGCATAACAAGGCTCCCTGTTCTCCAGGGCCTGTCTTGCCTTTCTTGTTCTTACACATTTTGTGGATGTCCCTTTTGACCGGTGGGAAGTGATACTTCTTTGTAGTGCAGATTTGCATTGCCCGCTTGCTTGCTTGGCCAAAAAGGACGTATGTGTTTTCTCCTGAATATATTCAGGAGAAAACGCATACGCCCTTTTTGGCCAAGTGCAACATTGTTGAAGTTGTGCCCCTCTTCCTGTGCTTTAAAGGCGTTTCCAACGTACCTCTTGAAATCTGTTTCCTGCTATTCTGCCTCGCTTTCAAGTCCGCCTCGTTGCCTTCCCTCAACAGATTTTTGGACGATAGTTGTCCTTTATTACTCGGCCAGTTTGTGAATTGCTGTGCCCCTGAGCTCCATTTTTCAACTCGTTTTTGGTGAGCTGACCGCAAGTCCAAAATTTTGGTTCAGGACCTATACTGGTTCCCGGAGGGTGGCTGAGAATTTGGTTAAATCTTCTTCCTGCCGGGAAATTACAGTGATATGTGCCCGTCCAAATGCCTAACAGCTACTCTCTCATTGGTTCTCCCTCTTCCCTTTCATCCTCTGCCAAATTGGCAACCTGTGCGAACCAAGAGGTTAAAGGGGTTGTCTCTCCAAGTTGGGAGGTTGATAGTAAAGCAGACGGAAAGTCAAACCGGAGCACAAGGAGAGGGACTATTCGATGAGTTTTAGAAACCTTCCGTATTCACAGTGTGTCCGTTCTCTAGGTTTCCCGCACATGTTATAGCTGTAGTAATATTCCCTTCAACCTGGAGAGTTCGGACCCATGGAATGGGTGCCATGCATTATTGCTTTAAAGGGTCTGCATTTGCTCGCCAAATCTCACCAATCGTCTCAGTCCCAAGTGTCCCTCCTTATGCCACATCCAGCTGTCGTTGTAGATAGGGTCATTCCAGCTTTCATCAGAGACCCTGAAGGAATTGTAAAGAATTTCCCAGTTTTTTTGTTTTGTTTTTGAAATTCCTTTTTATAGTGGGTTTGAGCTGATTCTCGCTGCCATGTTTATGCCAGTCTAGACACAGTTGATTCCCTTACGGTGACATATCAATACATAGGTTTTAAGATTCTTACTAGTCAGATATTTTCCCCTGTGGGAAATATGGGGTTTTGAGTTCCTTTCACTGAGGAAGGTGTAGGTCTTGCCTATTCCATAGTTGGTTTTTGGAACGGTACCTGTGCGTATATCAAACTCTGGTTTTATGCATCACCCCACGTCTCCTTCCCCCTTAAGCAGGTATAAGAGTGTTTTCTAAATGTGAGACACTGTTCTCTTTCCTAACTCAGTTCAAGTGTAGCCATGTTTACAGGATCTTCATAAGTGATATCTTATGATAAGTTTCTTTTTCTGTGTGACTTATTTCACTTAGAATCATCGTACCTGAATCCACCCATTTTGCTGCTACTGGTCTTATGACATTGATTTCATGGCTGAGGGATATTCCATCGTATGTAAGTACCACAATTTTTTGAACCATGTTTATATTTTCTGGGATACTTAAGGTGTATCCAAGTTGAGGTCCTTGTATGCAGTGCAGCCCTAAATTTTGGGGTGGCTCTGTCTTATTGATTTTCAGTTTTCCCAAGGTATATTCCCTAGACTGGTAGTGCCCTTGGCTCTGTAGCTCTGTTCTTTACTTGTTTTAGGGAACAGAATGCACTCCTCCAGAGAGGCAGTTGGCAATTTACATCCCGCCCATCAGCATAACAAGGCTCCCTGTTCTCCAGGGCCTGTCTTGCCTTTCTTGTTCTTACACATTTTGTGGATGTCCCTTTTGACCGGTGGGAAGTGATACTTCTTTGTAGTGCAGATTTGCATTGCCCGCTTGCTTGCTTGGCCAAAAAGGACGTATGTGTTTTCTCCTGAATATATTCAGGAGAAAACGCATACGTCCTTTTTGGCCAAGTGCAACATTGTTGAAGTTGTGCCCCTCTTCCTGTGCTTTAAAGGCGATTCCAACGTACCTCTTGAAATCTGTTTCCTGCTATTCTGCCTCGCTTTCAAGTCCGCCTCGTTGCCTTCCCTCAACAGATTTTTGGACGATAGTTGTCCTTTATTACTCGGCCAGTTTGTGAATTGCTGTGCCCCTGAGCTCCATTTTTCAAATCGTTTTTGGTGAGCTGACCGCAAGTCCAAAATTTTGGTTCAGGACCTATACTGGTTCCCGGTGGGTGGCTGAGAATTTGGTTAATTCTTCTTCCTGCCGGGAAATTACAGTGATATGTGCCCGTCCAAATGCCTAACAGCTACTCTCTCATTGGTTCTCCCTCTTCCCTTTCATCCTCTGCCAAATTGGCAACCTGTGCGAACCAAGAGGTTAAAGGGGCTGTCTCTCCAAGTTGGGAGGTTGATAGTAAAGCAGACGGAAAGTCAAACCGGAGCACCAGGAGAGGGACTATTCGTTGAGTTTTAGAAACCTTCCGTATTCACAGTGTGTCCGTTCTCTAGGTTTCCCGCACATGTTATAGCTGTAGTAATATTCCCTTCAACCTGGAGAGTTCGGACCCATGGAATGGGTGCCATGAATTATTGCTTTAAAGGGTCTGCATTTGCTCACCCAATCTCACCAATCATCTCAGTCCCAAGTGTCCCTCCTTATGCCACATCCAGCTGTCGTTGTAGATAGGGTCATTCCAGCTTTCATCAGAGACCCTGAAGGAATTGTAAAGAATTTCCCAGTTTTTTTGTTTTGTTTTTGAAATTCCTTTTTATAGTGGGTTTGAGCTGATTCTCGCTGCCATGTTTATGCCAGTCTAGACACACTTGATTCCCTTACGGAGACATATCAATACATAGGTTTTAAGATTCTTACTAGTCAGATATATTCCTCTGCGGGAAATATGGGGTTTTGAGAACCTTTCACTGAGGAAGGTGTAGGTCTTGTCTATTCCATAGTTGGTTTTTGGAACGGTACCTGTGCTTATATCAAACTCTGGTTTTATGCATCACCACACCTCTCCTTCCCCCTTAAGCAGGTATAAGAGTGTTTTCTAAATGTGAGACACTGTTCTCTTTCCTAACTCAGCTCAAGTGTAGCCATGTTTACAGGATCTTCATAAGTGATATCTTATGATAAATTTCTTTTTCTGTGTGACTTATTTCACTTAGAATCATCGTACCTGAATCCACCCATTTTGCTGCTACTGGTCTTATGACATTGATTTCATGGCTGAGGGATATTCCATCGTACGTAAGTACCACAATTTTTTGAACCATGTTTATATTTTCTGGGATACTTAAGGTGTATCCAAGTTGAGGTCCTTGTATGCAGTGCAGCCCTAAATTTTGGGGTGGCTCTGTCTTATTGATTTTCAGTTTTCCCAAGGTATATTCCCTAGACTGGTAGTGCCCTTGGCTCTGTAGCTCTGTTCTTTACTTGTTTTAGGGAACAGAATGCACTCCTCCAGAGAGGCAGTTGGCAATTTACATCCCGCCCATCAGCATAACAAGGCTCCCTGTTCTCCAGGGCCTGTCTTGCCTTTCTTGTTCTTACACATTTTGTGGATGTCCCTTTTGAACGGTGGGAAGTGATACTTCTTTGTAGTGCAGATTTGCATTGCCCGCTTGCTTGCTTGGCCAAAAAGGGCGTATGCGTTTTCTCCTGAATATATTCAGGAGAAAACGCATACGCCCTTTTTGGCCAAGTGCATCATTGTCGAAGTTGTGCCCCTCTTCCTGTGCTTTAAAGGTGATTCCAACGTACCTCTTGAAATCTGTTTCCTGCTATTCTGCCTCGCTTTCAAGTCCACCTCGTTGCCTTCCCTCAACAGATTTTTGGACGATAGTTGTCCTTTACTACTCGGCCATTTTGTGAATTGCTGTGCCCCTGAGCTCCATTTTTCAACTCGTTTTTGGTGAGCTGACCGCAAGTCCAAAATTTTGGTTCAGGACATATACTGGTTCCCGGTGGGTGGCTGAGAATTTGGTTAATTCTTCTTCCTCCCGGGAAATTACAGTGATATGTTCCCGTCCAAATGCCTAACAGCTACTCTCTCATTGGTTCTCCCTCTTCCCTTTCATCCTCTGCCAAATTGGCAACCTGTGCGAACCAAGAGGTTAAAGGGGCTGTCTCTCCAAGTTGGGAGGTTGATAGTAAAGCAGACGGAAAGTCAAACCGGAGCACCAGGAGAGGGACTATTCGTTGAGTTTTAGAAACCTTCCGTATTCACAGTGTGTCCGTTCTGTATGTTTCCCGCACATGTTATAGCTGTAGTAATATTCCCTTCAACCTGGAGAGTTCGGACCCATGGAATGGGTGCCATGCATTATTGCTTTAAAGGGTCTGCATTTGCTCGCCAAATCTCACCAATCGTCTCAGTCCCAAGTGTCCCTCCTTATGCCACATCCAGCTGTCGTTGTAGATAGGGTCATTCCAGCTTTCATCAGAGACCCTGAAGGAATTGTAAAGAATTCCCCAGTTTTTTTGTTTTGTCTTTGAAATTCCTTTTTATAGTGGGTTTGAGCTGATTCTCGCTGCCATGTTTATGCCAGTCTAGACACACTTGATTCCCTTACGGAGACATATCAATACATAGGTTTTAAGATTCTTACTAGTCAGATACTTTCCTCTGCGGGAAATATGGGGTTTTGAGTCCCTTTCACTGAGGACGGTGTAGGTCTTGTCTATTCCATAGTTGGTTTTTGGAACGGTACCTGTGCGTATATCAAACTCTGGTTTTATGCATCACCCTACCTCTCCTTCCCCCTTAAGCAGGTATAAGAGTGTTTTCTAAATGTGAGACACTGTTCTCTTTCCTAACTCAGTTCAAGTGTAGCCATGTTTACAGGATCTTCATAAGTGATATCTTATGATAAGTTTCTTTTTCTGTGTGACTTATTTCACTAGGAATCATCGTACCTGAATCCACCCATTTTGCTGCTACTGGTCTTATGACATTGATTTCATGGCTGAGGGATATTCCATCGTACGTAAGTACCACAATTTTTTGAACCATGTTTATATTTTCTGGGATACTTAAGGTGTATCCAAGTTGAGGTCCTTGTATGCAGTGCAGCCCTAAATTTTGGGGTGGCTCTGTCTTATTGATTTTTAGTTTTCCCAAGGTATATTCCCTAGACTGGTAGTGCCCTTGGCTCTGTAGCTCTGTTCTTTACTTGTTTTAGGGAACAGAATGCACTCCTCCAGAGAGGCAGTTGGCAATTTACATCCCGCCCATCAGCATAAGAAGGCTCCCTGTTCTCCAGGGCCTGTCTTGCCTTTCTTGTTCTTACACATTTTGTGGATGTCCCTTTTGACCGGTGGGAAGTGATACTTCTTTGTAGTGCAGATTTGCATTGCCCGCTTGCTTGCTTGGCCAAAAAGGGCGTATGCGTTTTCTCCTGAATATATTCAGGAGAAAACGCATACGCCCTTTTTGGCCAAGTGCATCATTGTCGAAGTTGTGCCCCTCTTCCTGTGCTTTAAAGGCGATTCCAACGTACCTCTTGAAATCTGTTTCCTGCTATTCTGCCTCGCTTTCAAGTCCGCCTCGTTGCCTTCCCTCAACAGATTTTTGGACGATAGTTGTCCTTTATTACTCGGCCAGTTTGTGAATTGCTGTGCCCCTGAGCTCCATTTTTCAACTCGTTTTTGGTGAGCTGACCGCAAGTCCAAAATTTTGGTTCAGGACCTATACTGGTTCCCGGTGGGTGGCTGAGAATTTGGTTAATTCTTCTTCCTGCCGGGAAATTACAGTGATATGTGCCCGTCCAAATGCCTAACAGCTACTCTCTCATTGGTTCTCCCTCTTCCCTTTCATCCTCTGCCAAATTGGCAACCTGTGCGAACCAAGAGGTTAAAGGGGTTGTCTCTCCAAGTTGGGAGGTTGATAGTAAAGCAGACGGAAAGTCAAACCGGAGCACAAGGAGAGGGACTATTCGATGAGTTTTAGAAACCTTCCGTATTCACAGTGTGTCCGTTCTCTAGGTTTCCCGCACATGTTATAGCTGTAGTAATATTCCCTTCAACCTGGAGAGTTCGGACCCATGGAATGGGTGCCATGCATTATTGCTTTAAAGGGTCTGCATTTGCTCGCCAAATCTCACCAGTCGTCTCAGTCCCAAGTGTCCCTCCTTATGCCACATCCAGCTGTCGTTGTAGATAGGGTCATTCCAGCTTTCATCAGAGACCCTGAAGGAATTGTAAAGAATTTCCCAGTTTTTTTGTTTTGTTTTTGAAATTCCTTTTTATAGTGAGTTTGAGCTGATTCTCGCTGCCATGTTTATGCCAGTCTAGACACACTTGATTCCCTTACGGTGACATATCAATACATAGGTTTTAAGATTCTTACTAGTCAGATATTTTCCCCTGCGGGAAATATGGGGATTTGAGTTCCTTTCACTGAGGAAGGTGTAGGTCTTGCCTATTCCATAGTTGGTTTTTGGAACGGTACCTGTGCGTATATCAAACTCTGGTTTTATGCATCACCCCACGTCTCCTTCCCCCTTAAGCAGGTATAAGAGTGTTTTCTAAATGTGAGACACTGTTCTCTTTCCTAACTCAGTTCAAGTGTAGCCATGTTTACAGGATCTTCATAAGTGATATCTTATGATAAGTTTCTTTTTCTGTGTGACTTATTTCACTTAGAATCATCGTACCTGAATCCACCCATTTTGCTGCTACTGGTCTTATGACATTGATTTCATGGCTGAGGGATATTCCATCGTACGTAAGTACCACAAATTTTTGAACCATGTTTATATTTTCTGGGATACTTAAGGTGTATCCAAGTTGAGGTCCTTGTATGCAGTGCAGCCCTAAATTTTGGGGTGGCTCTGTCTTATTGATTTTCAGTTTTCCCAAGGTATATTCCCTAGACTGGTAGTGCCCTTGGCTCTGTAGCTCTGTTCTTTACTTGTTTTAGGGAACAGAATGCACTCCTCCAGAGAGGCAGTTGGCAATTTACATCCCGCCCATCAGCATAAAAAGGCTCCCTGTTCTCCAGGGCCTGTCTTGCCTTTCTTGTTCTTACACATTTTGTGGATGTCCCTTTTGACCGGTGGGAAGTGATACTTCTTTGTAGTGCAGATTTGCATTGCCCGCTTGCTTGCTTGGCCAAAAAGGGCGTATGCGTTTTCTCCTGAATATATTCAGGAGAAAACGCATACGCCCTTTTTGGCCAAGTGCAACATTGTTGAAGTTGTGCCCCTCTTCCTGTGCTTTAAAGGCGATTCCAACGTACCTCTTGAAATCTGTTTCCTGCTATTCTGCCTCAATTTCAAGTCCGCCTCGTTGCCTTCCCTCAACAGATTTTTGGACGATAGTTGTCCTTTATTACTCGGCCAGTTTGTGAATTGCTGTGTCCCTGAGCTCCATTTTTCAACTCGTTTTTGGTGAGCTGACCGCAAGTCCAAAATTTTGGTTCAGGACCTATACTGGTTCCCGGTGGTTGGCTGAGAATTTGGTTAATTCTTCTTCCTGCCGGGAAATTACAGTGATATGTGCCCGTCCAAATGCCTAACAGCTACTCTCTCATTGGTTCTCCCTCTTCCCTTTCATCCTCTGCCCAATTGGCAACCTGTGCGAACCAGGAGGTTAAAGGGGCTGTCTCTCCAAGTTGGGAGGTTGATAGTAAAGCAGACGGAAAGTCAAACCGGAGCACCAGGAGAGGGACTATTCGTTGAGTTTTAGAAACCTTTCGTATTCACAGTGTGTCCGTTCTCTAGGTTTCCCGCACATGTTATAGCTGTAGTAATATTCCCTTCAACCTGGAGAGTTCGGACCCATGGAATGGGTGCCATGCATTATTGCTTTAAAGGGTCTGCATTTGCTCACCCAATCTCACCAATCATCTCAGTCCCAAGTGTCCCTCCTTATGCCACATCCAGCTGTCGTTGTAGATAGGGTCATTCCAGCTTTCATCAGAGACCCTGAAAGAATTGTAAAGAATTTCCCAGTTTTTTTGTTTTGTTTTTGAAATTCCTTTTTATAGTGGGTTTGAGCTGATTCTCACTGCCATGTTTATGCCAGTCTAGACACACTTGATTCCCTTACAGAGACATATCAATACATAGGTTTTAAGATTCTTACTAGTCAGATATTTTCCTCTGCGGGAAATATGGGGTTTTGAGTTCCTTTCACTGAGGAAGGTGTAGGTCTTGCCTATTCCATAGTTGGTTTTT
Organism: Hyperoodon ampullatus; assembly: GCF_949752795.1. NCBI lineage: Eukaryota > Metazoa > Chordata > Mammalia > Artiodactyla > Ziphiidae > Hyperoodon > Hyperoodon ampullatus. Next base: position 1,788,183 of record NW_027640625.1, on the reverse strand, counting down.
GGAACGGTACCTGTGCTTATATCAAACTCTGGTTTTATGCATCACCCCACCTCTCCTTCCCCCTTAAGCAGGTATAAGAGTGTTCTCTAAATGTGAGACACTGTTCTCTTTCCTAACTCAGTTCAAGTGTAGCCATGTTTACAGGATCTTCATAAGTGATATCTTATGATAAGTTTCTTTTTCTGTGTGACTTATTTCACTTAGAATCATCGTACCTGAATCCACCCATTTTGCTGCTACTGGTCTTATGACATTGATTTCATGGCTGAGGGATATTCCATCGTACGTAACTACCACAATTTTTTGAACCATGTTTATATTTTCTGGGATACTTAAGGTGTATCCAAGTTGAGGTCCTTGTATGCAGTGCAGCCCTAAATTTTGGGGTGGCTCTGTCTTATTGATTTTCAGTTTTCCCAAGGTATATTCCCTAGACTGGTAGTGCCCTTGGCTCTGTAGCTCTGTTCTTTACTTGTTTTAGGGAACAGAATGCACTCCTCCAGAGAGGCAGTTGGCAATTTACATCCCGCCCATCAGCATAACAAGGCTCCCTGTTCTCCAGGGCCTGTCTTGCCTTTCTTGTTCTTACACATTTTGTGGATGTCCCTTTTGACCGGTGGGAAGTGATACTTCTTTGTAGTGCAGATTTGCATTGCCCGCTTGCTTGCTTGGCCAAAAAGGGCGTATGTGTTTTCTCCTGAATATATTCAGGAGAAAACGCATACGCCCTTTTTGGCCAAGTGCAACATTGTTGAAGTTGTGCCCCTCTTCCTGTGCTTTAAAGGCGATTCCAACGTACCTCTTGAAATCTGTTTCCTGCTATTCTGCCTCGCTTTCAAGTCCGCCTCGTTGCCTTCCCTCAACAGATATTTGGACGATAGTTGTCCTTTATTACTCGGCCAGTTTGTGAATTGCTGTGTCCCTGAGCTCCATTTTTCAACTCGTTTTTGGTGAGTTGACCGCAAGTCCAAAATTTTGGTTCAGGACCTATACTGGTTCCCGGTGGGTGGCTGAGAATTTGGTTAATTCTTCTTCCTGCCGGGAAATTACAGTGATATGTGCCCGTCCAAATGCCTAACAGCTACTCTCTCATTGGTTCTCCCTCTTCCCTTTCATCCTCTGCCAAATTGGCAACCTGTGCGAACCAAGAGGTTAAAGGGGCTGTCTCTCCAAGTTGGGAGGTTGATAGTAAAGCAGACGGAAAGTCAAACCGGAGCACCAGGAGAGGGACTATTCGTTGAGTTTTAGAAACCTTTCGTATTCACAGTGTGTCCGTTCTCTAGGTTTCCCGCACATGTTATAGCTGTAGTAATATTCCCTTCAACCTGGAGAGTTCGGACCCATGGAATGGGTGCCATGCATTATTGCTTTAAAGGGTCTGCATTTGCTCACCCAATCTCACCAATCGTCTCAGTCCCAAGTGTCCCTCCTTATGCCACATCCAGCTGTCGTTGTAGATAGGGTCATTCCAGCTTTCATCAGAGACCCTGAAGGAATTGTAAAGAATTTCCCAGTTTTTTTGTTTTGTTTTTGAAATTCCTTTTTATAGTGGGTTTGAGCTGATTCTCGCTGCCATGTTTATGCCAGTCTAGACACACTTGATTCCCTTACGGAGACATATCAATACATAGGTTTTAAGATTCTTACTAGTCAGATATTTTCCTCTGCGGGAAATATGGGGTTTTGAGTCCCTTTCACTGAGGACGGTGTAGGTCTTGTCTATTCCATAGTTGGTTTTTGGAACGGTACCTGTGCGTATATCAAACTCTGGTTTTATGCATCACCCCACCCCTCCTTCCCCCTTAAGCAGGTATAAGAGTGTTTTCTAAATGTGAGACACTGTTCTCTTTCCTAACTCAGTTCAAGTGTAGCCATGTTTACAGGATCTTCATAAGTGATATCTTATGATAAGTTTCTTTTTCTGTGTGACTTATTTCACTTAGAATCATCGTACCTGAATCCACCCATTTTGCTGCTACTGGTCTTATGACATTGATTTCATGGCTGAGGGATATTCCATCGTACGTAAATACCACAATTTTTTGAACCATGTTTATATTTTCTGGGATACTTAAGGTGTATCCAAGTTGAGGTCCTTGTATGCAGTGCAGCCCTAAATTTTGGGGTGGCTCTGTCTTATTGATTTTCAGTTTTCCCAAGGTATATTCCCTAGACTGGTAGTGCCCTTGGCTCTGTAGCTCTGTTCTTTACTTGTTTTAGGGAACAGAATGCACTCCTCCAGAGAGGCAGTTGGCAATTTACATCCCGCCCATCAGCATAACAAGGCTCCCTGTTCTCCAGGGCCTGTCTTGCCTTTCTTGTTCTTACACATTTTGTGGATGTCCCTTTTGACCGGTGGGAAGTGATACTTCTTTGTAGTGCAGATTTGCATTGCCCGCTTGCTTGCTTGGCCAAAAAGGGCGTATGTGTTTTCTCCTGAATATATTCAGGAGAAAACGCATACGCCCTTTTTGGCCAAGTGCAACATTGTTGAAGTTGTGCCCCTCTTCCTGTGCTTTAAAGGCGATTCCAACGTACCTCTTGAAATCTGTTTCCTGCTATTCTGCCTCGCTTTCAAGTCCGCCTCGTTGCCTTCCCTCAACAGATTTTTGGACGATAGTTGTCCTTTATTACTCGGCCAGTTTGTGAATTGCTGTGTCCCTGAGCTCCATTTTTCAACTCGTTTTTGGTGAGCTGACCGCAAGTCCAAAATTTTGGTTCAGGACCTATACTGGTTCCCGGTGGGTGGCTGAGAATTTGGTTAATTCTTCTTCCAGCCGGGAAATTACAGTGATATGTGCCCGTCCAAATGCCTAACAGCTACTCTCTCATTGGTTCTCCCTCTTCCCTTTCATCCTCTGCCAAATTGGCAACCTGTGCGAACCAAGAGGTTAAAGGGGCTGTCTCTCCAAGTTGGGAGGTTGATAGTAAAGCAGACGGAAAGTCAAACCGGAGCACCAGGAGAGGGAGTATTCGTTGAGTTTTAGAAACCTTTCGTATTCACAGTGTGTCCGTTCTCTAGGTTTCCCGCACATGTTATAGCTGTAGTAATATTCCCTTCAACCTGGAGAGTTCGGACCCATGGAATGGGTGCCATGCATTATTGCTTTAAAGGGTCTGCATTTGCTCACCCAATCTCACCAATCGTCTCAGTCCCAAGTGTCCCTCCTTATGCCACATCCAGCTGTCGTTGTAGATAGGGTCATTCCAGCTTTCATCAGAGACCCTGAAGGAATTGTAAAGAATTTCCCAGTTTTTTTGTTTTGTTTTTGAAATTCCTTTTTATAGTGGGTTTGAGCTGATTCTCGCTGCCATGTTTATGCCAGTCTAGACACACTTGATTCCCTTACGGAGACATATCAATACATAGGTTTTAAGATTCTTACTAGTCAGATATTTTCCTCTGCGGGAAATATGGGGTTTTGAGTCCCTTTCACTGAGGACGGTGTAGGTCTTGTCTATTCCATAGTTGGTTTTTGGAACGGTACCTGTGCGTATATCAAACTCTGGTTTTATGCATCACCCCACCCCTCCTTCCCCCTTAAGCAGGTATAAAAGTGTTTTCTAAATGTGAGACACTGTTCTCTTTCCTAACTCAGTTCAAGTGTAGCCATGTTTACAGGATCTTCATAAGTGATATCTTATGATAAGTTTCTTTTTCTGTGTGACTTATTTCACTTAGAATCATCGTACCTGAATCCACCCATTTTGCTGCTACTGGTCTTATGACATTGATTTCATGGCTGAGGGATATTCCATCGTACGTAAGTACCACAATTTTTTGAACCATGTTTATATTTTCTGGGATACTTAAGGTGTATCCAAGTTGAGGTCCTTGTATGCAGTGCAGCCCTAAATTTTTGGGTGGCTCTGTCTTATTGATTTTCAGTTTTCCCAAGGTATATTCCCTAGACTGATAGTGCCCTTGGCTCTGTAGCTCTGTTCTTTACTTGTTTTAGGGAACAGAATGCACTCCTCCAGAGAGGCAGTTGGCAATTTACATCCCGCCCATCAGCATAACAAGGCTCCCTGTTCTCCAGGGCCTGTCTTGCCTTTCTTGTTCTTACACATTTTGTGGATGTCCCTTTTGACCGGTGGGAAGTGATACTTCTTTGTGGTGCAGATTTGCATTGCCCGCTTGCTTGCTTGGCCAAAAAGGGCGTATGTGTTTTCTCCTGAATATATTCAGGAGAAAACGCATACGCCCTTTTTGGCCAAGTGCAACATTGTTGAAGTTGTGCCCCTCTTCCTGTGCTTTAAAGGCGATTCCAACGTACCTCTTGAAATCTGTTTCCTGCTATTCTGCCTCGCTTTCAAGTCCGCCTCGTTGCCTTCCCTCAACAGATTTTTGGACGATAGTTGTCCTTTATTACTCGGCCAGTTTGTGAATTGCTGTGTCCCTGAGCTCCATTTTTCAACTCGTTTTTGGTGAGCTGACCGCAAGTCCAAAATTTTGGTTCAGGACCTATACTGGTTCCCGGTGGGTGGCTGAGAATTTGGTTAATTCTTCTTCCAGCCGGGAAATTACAGTGATATGTGCCCGTCCAAATGCCTAACAGCAACTCTCTCATTGGTTCTCCCTCTTCCCTTTCATCCTCTGCCAAATTGGCAACCTGTGCGAACCAAGAGGTTAAAGGGGCTGTCTCTCCAAGTTGGGAGGTTGATAGTAAAGCAGACGGAAAGTCAAACCGGAGCACCAGGAGAGGGAGTATTCGTTGAGTTTTAGAAACCTTTCGTATTCACAGTGTGTCCGTTCTCTAGGTTTCCCGCACATGTTATAGCTGTAGTAATATTCCCTTCAACCTGGAGAGTTCGGACCCATGGAATGGGTGCCATGCATTATTGCTTTAAAGGGTCTGCATTTGCTCACCCAATCTCACCAATCGTCTCAGTCCCAAGTGTCCCTCCTTATGCCACATCCAGCTGTCGTTGTAGATAGGGTCATTCCAGCTTTCATCAGAGACCCTGAAGGAATTGTAAAGAATTTCCCAGTTTTTTTGTTTTGTTTTTGAAATTCCTTTTTATAGTGGGTTTGAGCTGATTCTCGCTGCCATGTTTATGCCAGTCTAGACACACTTGATTCCCTTACGGAGACATATCAATACATAGGTTTTAAGATTCTTACTAGTCAGATATTTTCCTCTGCGGGAAATATGGGGTTTTGAGTCCCTTTCACTGAGGACGGTGTAGGTCTTGTCTATTCCATAGTTGGTTTTTGGAACGGTACCAGTGCTTATATCAAACTCTGGTTTTATGCATCACCCCACCCATCCTTCCCCCTTAAGCAGGTATAAGAGTGTTTTCTAAATGTGAGACACTGTTCTCTTTCCTAACTCAGTTCAAGTGTAGCCATGTTTACAGGATCTTCATAAGTGATATCTTATGATAAGTTTCTTTTTCTGTGTGACTTATTTCACTTAGAATCATCGTACCTGAATCCACCCATTTTGCTGCTACTGGTCTTATGACATTGATTTCATGGCTGAGGGATATTCCATCGTACGTAAGTACCACAATTTTTTGAACCATGTTTATATTTTCTGGGATACTTAAGGTGTATCCAAGTTGAGGTCCTTGTATGCAGTGCAGCCCTAAATTTTGGGGTGGCTCTGTCTTATTGATTTTCAGTTTTCCCAAGGTATATTCCCTAGACTGGTAGTGCCCTTGGCTCTGTAGCTGTGCTGTTTACTTGTTTTAGGGAACAGAATGCACTCCTCCAGAGAGGCAGTTGGCAATTTACATCCCGCCCATCAGCATAACAAGGCTCCCTGTTCTCCAGGGCCTGTCTTGCCTTTCTTGTTCTTACACATTTTGTGGATGTCCCTTTTGACCGGTGGGAAGTGATACTTCTTTGTAGTGCAGATTTGCATTGCCCGCTTGCTTGCTTGGCCAAAAAGGGCGTATGCGTTTTCTCCGGAATATATTCAGGAGAAAACGCATACGCCCTTTTTGGCCAAGTGCATCATTGTCGAAGTTGTGCCCCTCTTCCTGTGCTTTAAAGGCGATTCCAACGTACATCTTAAAATCTGTTTCCTGCTATTCTGCCTCGCTTTCAAGTCCGCCTCGTTGCCTTCCCTCAACAGATTTTTGGACGATAGTTGTCCTTTATTACTAGGCCAGTTTGTGAATTGCTGTGCCCCTGAGCTCCATTTTTCAACTCGTTTTTGGTGAGCTGACCGCAAGTCCAAAATTTTGGTTCAGGACCTATACTGGTTCCCGGTGGGTGGCTGAGAATTTGGTTAATTCTTCTTCCTGCCGGGAAATTACAGTGATATGTGCCCGTCCAAATGCCTAACAGCTACTCTCTCATTGGTTCTCCCTCTTCCCTTTCATCCTCTGCCAAATTGGCAACCTGTGCGAACCAAGAGGTTAATGGGGCTGTCTCTCCAAGTTGGGAGGTTGATAGTAAAGCAGACGGAAAGTCACACCGGAGCACCAGGAGAGGGACTATTCGTTGAGTTTTAGAAACCTTTCGTATTCACAGTGTGTCCGTTCCCTAGGTTTCCCGCACATGTTATAGCTGTAGTAATATTCCCTTCAACCTGGAGAGTTCGGACCCATGGAATGGGTGCCATGCATTATTGCTTTAAAGTGTCTGCATTTGCTCACCCAATCTCACCAAACATCTCAGTCCCAAGTGTCCAGCCTTATGCCACATCCAGCTGTCTTTGTAGATAGGGTCATTCCAGCTTTCATCAGAGACCCTGAAGGAATTGTAAAGAATTTCCCAGTTTTTTGTTTTGTTTTTGAAATTCCTTTTTATAGTGGGTTTGAGCTGATTCTCGCTGCCATGTTTATGCCAGTCTAGACACACTTGATTCCCTTACGGAGACATATCAATACATAGGTTTTAAGATTCTTACTAGTCAGATATTTTCCTCTGCGGGAAATATGGGGTTTTGAGTCCCTTTCACTGAGGACGGTGTAGGTCTTGTCTATTCCATAGTTGGTTTTTGGAACGGTACCTGTGCTTATATCAAACTCTGGTTTTATGCATCACCCCACCTCTCCTTCCCCCTTAAGCAGGTATAAGAGTGTTTTCTAAATGTGAGACACTGTTCTCTTTCCTAACTCAGTTCAAGTGTAGCCATGTTTACAGGATCTTCATAAGTGATATCTTATGATAAGTTTCTTTTTCTGTGTGACTTATTTCACTTAGAATCATCGTACCTGAATCCACCCATTTTGTTGCTACTGGTCTTATGACATTGATTTCATGGCTGAGGGATATTCCATCGTACGTAAGTACCACAATTTTTTGAACCATGTTTATATTTTCTGGGATACTTAAGGTGTATCCAAGTTGAGGTCCTTGTATGCAGTGCAGCCCTAAATTTTGGGGTGGCTCTGTCTTATTGATTTTCAGTTTTCCCAAGGTATATTCCCTAGACTGGTAGTGCCCTTGGCTCTGTAGCTCTGTTCTTTACTTGTTTTAGGGAACAGAATGCACTCCTCCAGAGAGGCAGTTGGCAATTTACATCCCGCCCATCAGCATAACAAGGCTCCCTGTTCTCCAGGGCCTGTCTTGCCTTTCTTGTTCTTACACATTTTGTGGATGTCCCTTTTGACCGGTGGGAAGTGATACTTCTTTGTAGTGCAGATTTGCATTGCCCGCTTGCTTGCTTGGCCAAAAAGGGCGTATGCGTTTTCTCCTGAATATATTCAGGAGAAAATGCATACGCCCTTTTTGGCCAAGTGCATCATTGTCGAAGTTGTGCCCCTCTTCCTGTGCTTTAAAGGCGATTCCAACGTACCTCTTGAAATCTGTTTCCTGCTATTCTGCCTCGCTTTCAAGTCCGCCTCGTTGCCTTCCCTCAACAGATTTTTGGACGATAGTTGTCCTTTATTACTCGGCCAGTTTGTGAATTGCTGTGCCCCTGAGCTCCATTTTTCAACTCGTTTTTGGTGAGCTGACCGCAAGTCCAAAATTTTGGTTCAGGACCTATACTGGTTCCCGGTGGGTGGCTGAGAATTTGGTTAATTCTTCTTCCTGCCGGGAAATTACAGTGATATGTGCCCGTCCAAATGCCTAACAGCTACTCTCTCATTGGTTCTCCCTCTTCCCTTTCATCCTCTGCCAAATTGGCAACCTGTGCGAACCAAGAGGTTAAAGGGGCTGTCTCTCCAAGTTGGGAGGTTGATAGTAAAGCAGACGGAAAGTCAAACCGGAGCACCAGGAGAGGGACTATTCGTTGAGTTTTAGAAACCTTTCGTATTCACAGTGTGTCCGTTCCCTAGGTTTCCCGCACATGTTATAGCTGTAGTAATATTCCCTTCAACCTGGAGAGTTCGGACCCATGGAATGGGTGCCATGCATTATTGCTTTAAAGTGTCTGCATTTGCTAACCCAATCTCACCAAACATCTCAGTCCCAAGTGTCCAGCCTTATGCCACATCCAGCTGTCGTTGTAGATAGGGTCATTCCAGCTTTCATCAGAGACCCTGAAGGAATTGTAAAGAATTTCCCAGTTTTTTTGTTTTGTTTTTGAAATTCCTTTTTATAGTGGGTTTCAGCTGATTCTCACTGCCATGTTTATGCCAGTCTAGACACACTTGATTCCCTTACGGAGACATATCAATACATAGGTTTTAAGATTCTTACTAGTCAGATATTTTCCTCTGCGGGAAATATGGGGTTTTGAGTCCCTTTCACTGAGGACGGTGTAGGTCTTGTCTATTCCATAGTTGGTTTTTGGAACGGTACCTGTGCTTATATCAAACTCTGGTTTTATGCATCACCCCACCTCTCCTTCCCCCTTAAGCAGGTATAAGAGTGTTTTCTAAATGTGAGACACTGTTCTCTTTCCTAACTCAGTTCAAGTGTAGCCATGTTTACAGGATCTTCATAAGTGATATCTTATGATAAGTTTCTTTTTCTGTGTGACTTATTTCACTTAGAATCATCGTACCTGAATCCACCCATTTTGCTGCTACTGGTCTTATGACATTGATTTCATGGCTGAGGGATATTCCATCGTACGTAAGTACCACAATTTTTTGAACCATGTTTATATTTTCTGGGATACTTAAGGTGTATCCAAGTTGAGGTCCTTGTATGAAGAGCAGCCCTGAATTTTGGGGTGGCTCTGTCTTATTGATTTTCAGTTTTCCCAAGGTATATTCCCTAGACTGGTAGTGCCCTTGGCTCTGTAGCTCTGTTCTTTACTTGTTTTAGGGAACAGAATGCACTCCTCCAGAGAGGCAGTTGGCAATTTACATCCCGCCCATCAGCATAACAAGGCTCCCTGTTCTCCAGGGCCTGTCTTGCCTTTCTTGTTCTTACACATTTTGTGGATGTCCCTTTTGACCGGTGGGAAGTGATACTTCTTTGTAGTGCAGATTTGCATTGCCCGCTTGCTTGCTTGGCCAAAAAGGGCGTATGCGTTTTCTCCTGAATATATTCAGGAGAAAACGCATACGCCCTTTTTGGCCAAGTGCATCACTGTCGAAGTTGTGCCCCTCTTCCTGTGCTTTAAAGGCGATTCCAACGTACCTCTTGAAATCTGTTTCCTGCTATTCTGCCTCGCTTTCAAGTCCGCCTCGTTGCCTTCCATCAACAGATTTTTGGACGATAGTTGTCCTTTATTACTCGGCCAGTTTGTGAATTGCTGTGCCCCTGTGCTCCATTTTTCAACTCGTTTTTGGTGAGCTGACCGCAAGTCCAAAATTTTGGTTCAGGACCTATACTGGTTCCCGGTGGGTGGCTGAGAATTTGGTTAATTCTTCTTCCTGCCGGGAAATTACAGTGATATGTGCCCGTCCAAATGCCTAACAGCTACTCTCTCATTGGTTCTCCCTCTTCCCTTTCATCCTCTGCCAAATTGGCAACCTGTGCGAACCAAGAGGTTAAAGGGGCTGTCTCTCCATGTTGGGAGGTTGATAGTAAAGCAGACGGAAAGTCAAACCGGAGCACCAGGAGAGGGACTATTCGTTGAGTTTTAGAAACCTTTCGTATTCACAGTGTGTCCGTTCCCTAGGTTTCCCGCACATGTTATAGCTGTAGTAATATTCCCTTCAACCTGGAGAGTTCGGACCCATGGAATGGGTGCCATGCATTATTGCTTTAAAGGGTCTGCATTTGCTCACACAATCTCACCAAGCATCTCAGTCCCAAGTGTCCAGCCTTATGCCACATCCAGCTGTCGTTGTAGATAGGGTCATTCCAGCTTTCATCAGAGACCCTGAAGGAATTGTAAAGAATTTCCCAGTTTTTTTGTTTTGTTTTTGAAATTCCTTTTTATAGTGGGTTTGAGCTGATTCTCGCTGCCATGTTTATGCCAGTCTAGACACACTTGATTCCCTTACGGAGACATATCAATACATAGGTTTTAAGATTCTTACTAGTCAGATATTTTCCTCTGCGGGAAATATGGGGTTTTGAGTCCCTTTCACTGAGGACGGTGTAGGTCTTGTCTATTCCATAGTTGGTTTTTGGAACGGTACCTGTGCTTATATCAAACTCTGGTTTTATGCATCACCCCACCTCTCCTTCCCCCTTAAGCAGGTATAATTGTGTTTTCTAAATGTGAGACACTGTTCTCTTTCCTAACTCAGTTCAAGTGTAGCCATGTTTACAGGATCTTCATAAGTGATATCTTATGATAAGTTTCTTTTTCTGTGTGACTTATTTCACTTAGAATCATCGTACCTGAATCCACCCATTTTGCTGCTACTGGTCTTATGACATTGATTTCATGGCTGAGGGATATTCCATCGTACGTAAGTACCACAATTTTTTGAACCATGTTTATATTTTCTGGGATACTTAAGGTGTATCCAAGTTGAGGTCCTTGTATGCAGTGCAGCCCTAAATTTTGGGGTGGCTCTGTCTTATTGATTTTCAGTTTTCCCAAGGTATATTCCCTAGACTGGTAGTGCCCTTGGCTCTGTAGCTGTGTTGTTTACTTGTTTTAGGGAACAGAATGCACTCCTCCAGAGAGGCAGTTGGCAATTTACATCCCGCCCATCAGCATAACAAGGCTCCCTGTTCTCCAGGGCCTGTCTTGCCTTTCTTGTTCTTACACATTTTGTGGATGTCCCTTTTGACCGGTGGGAAGTGATACTTCTTTGTAGTGCAGATTTGCATTGCCCGCTTGCTTGCTTGGCCAAAAAGGGCGTATGCGTTTTCTCCTGAATATATTCAGGAGAAAACGCATACGCCCTTTTTGGCCAAGTGCATCATTGTCGAAGTTGTGCCCCTCTTCCTGTGCTTTAAAGGCGATTCCAACGTACCTCTTGAAATCTGTTTCCTGCTATTCTGCCTCGCTTTCAAGTCCGCCTCGTTGCCTTCCCTCAACAGATTTTTGGATGATAGTTGTCCTTTATTACTCGGCCAGTTTGTGAATTGCTGTGCCCCTGAGCTCCATTTTTCAACTCGTTTTTGGTGAGCTGACCGCAAGTCCAAAATTTTGGTTCAGGACCTATACTGGTTCCCAGTGGGTGGCTGAGAATTTGGTTAATTCTTCTTCCTGCCAGGAAATTACAGTGACATGTGCCCGTCCAAATGCCTAACAGCTACTCTCTCATTGGTTCTCCCTCTTCCCTTTCATCCTCTGCCAAATTGGCAACCTGTGCGAACCAAGAGGTTAAAGGGGCTGTCTCTCCAAGTTGGGAGGTTGATAGTAAAGCAGACGGAAAGTCAAACCGGAGCACCAGGAGAGGGACTATTCGTTGAGTTTTAGAAACCTTTCGTATTCACAGTGTGTCCGTTCCCTAGGTTTCCTGCACATGTTATAGCTGTAGTAATATTCCCTTCAACCTGGAGAGTTCGGACCCATGGAATGGGTGCCATGCATTATTGCTTTAAAGGGTCTGCATTTGCTCACCCAATCTCACCAATCGTCTCAGTCCCAAGTGTCCCTCCTTATGCCACATCCAGCTGTCGTTGTAGATAGGGTCATTCCAGCTTTCATCAGAGACCCTGAAGGAATTGTAAAGAATTTCCCAGTTTTTTTGTTTTGTTTTTGAAATTCCTTTTTATAGTGGGTTTGAGCTGATGCTCGCTGCCATGTTTATCCCAGTCTAGACACACTTGATTCCCTTACGGAGACATATCAATACATAGGTTTTAAGATTCTTACTAGTCAGATATTTTCCTCTGCGGGAAATATGGGGTTTTGAGTCCCTTTCACTGAGGACGGTGTAGGTCTTGTCTATTCCATAGTTGGTTTTTGGAACGGTACCTGTGCTTATATCAAACTCTGGTTTTATGCATCACCCCACCTCTCCTTCCCCCTTAAGCAGGTATAAGAGTGTTTTCTAAATGTGAGACACTGTTCTCTTTCCTAACTCAGTTCAAGTGTAGCCATGTTTACAGGATCTTCATAAGTGATATCTTATGATAAGTTTCTTTTTCTGTGTGACTTATTTCACTAGGAATCATCGTACCTGAATCCACCCATTTTGCTGCTACTGGTCTTATGACATTGATTTCATGGCTGAGGGATATTCCATCGTACGTAAGTACCACAATTTTTTGAACCATGTTTATATTTTCTGGGATACTTAAGGTGTATCCAAGTTGAGGTCCTTGTATGCAGTGCAGCCCTAAATTTTGGGGTGGCTCTGTCTTATTGATTTTTAGTTTTCCCAAGGTATATTCCCTAGACTGGTAGTGCCCTTGGCTCTGTAGCTCTGTTCTTTACTTGTTTTAGGGAACAGAATGCACTCCTCCAGAGAGGCAGTTGGCAATTTACATCCCGCCCATCAGCATAACAAGGCTCCCTGTTCTCCAGGGCCTGTCTTGCCTTTCTTGTTCTTACACATTTTGTGGATGTCCCTTTTGACCGGTGGGAAGTGATACTTCTTTGTAGTGCAGATTTGCATTGCCCGCTTGCTTGCTTGGCCAAAAAGGGCGTATGCGTTTTCTCCTCAATATATTCAGGAGAAAACGCATACGCCCTTTTTGGCCAAGTGCATCATTGTCGAAGTTGTGCCCCTCTTCCTGTGCTTTAAAGGCGATTCCAACGTACCTCTTGAAATCTGTTTCCTGCTATTCTGCCTCGCTTTCAAGTCCGCCTCGTTGCCTTCCCTCAACAGATTTTTGGATGATAGTTGTCCTTTATTATTCGGCCAGTTTGTGAATTGCTGTGCCACTGAGCTCCATTTTTCAACTCGTTTTTGGTGAGCTGACCGCAAGTCCAAAATTTTGGTTCAGGACCTATACTGGTTCCCAGTGGGTGGCTGAGAATTTGGTTAATTCTTCTTCCTGCCGGGAAATTACAGTGATATGTGCCCGTCCAAATGCCTAACAGCTACTCTCTCATTGGTTCTCCCTCTTCCCTTTCATCCTCTGCCAAATTGGCAACCTGTGCGAACCAAGAGGTTAAAGGGGCTGTCTCTCCATGTTGGGAGGTTGATAGTAAAGCAGACGGAAAGTCAAACCGGAGCACCAGGAGAGGGACTATTCGTTGAGTTTTAGAAACCTTTCGTATTCACAGTGTGTCCGTTCCCTAGGTTTCCCGCACATGTTATAGCTGTAGTAATATTCCCTTCAACCTGGAGAGTTCGGACCCATGGAATGGGTGCCATGCATTATTGCTTTAAAGGGTCTGCATTTGCTCACACAATCTCACCAAGCATCTCAGTCCCAAGTGTCCAGCCTTATGCCACATCCAGCTGTCGTTGTAGATAGGGTCATTCCAGCTTTCATCAGAGACCCTGAAGGAATTGTAAAGAATTTCCCAGTTTTTTTGTTTTGTTTTTGAAATTCCTTTTTATAGTGGGTTTGAGCTGATTCTCGCTGCCATGTTTATGCCAGTCTAGACACACTTGATTCCCTTACGGAGACATATCAATACATAGGTTTTAAGATTCTTACTAGTCAGATATTTTCCTCTGCGGGAAATATGGGGTTTTGAGTCCCTTTCACTGAGGACGGTGTAGGTCTTGTCTATTCCATAGTTGGTTTTTGGAACGGTACCTGTGCTTATATCAAACTCTGGTTTTATGCATCACCCCACCTCTCCTTCCCCCTTAAGCAGGTATAATTGTGTTTTCTAAATGTGAGACACTGTTCTCTTTCCTAACTCAGTTCAAGTGTAGCCATGTTTACAGGATCTTCATAAGTGATATCTTATGATAAGTTTCTTTTTCTGTGTGACTTATTTCACTTAGAATCATCGTACCTGAATCCACCCATTTTGCTGCTACTGGTCTTATGACATTGATTTCATGGCTGAGGGATATTCCATCGTACGTAAGTACCACAATTTTTTGAACCATGTTTATATTTTCTGGGATACTTAAGGTGTATCCAAGTTGAGGTCCTTGTATGCAGTGCAGCCCTAAATTTTGGGGTGGCTCTGTCTTATTGATTTTCAGTTTTCCCAAGGTATATTCCCTAGACTGGTAGTGCCCTTGGCTCTGTAGCTGTGTTGTTTACTTGTTTTAGGGAACAGAATGCACTCCTCCAGAGAGGCAGTTGGCAATTTACATCCCGCCCATCAGCATAACAAGGCTCCCTGTTCTCCAGGGCCTGTCTTGCCTTTCTTGTTCTTACACATTTTGTGGATGTCCCTTTTGACCGGTGGGAAGTGATACTTCTTTGTAGTGCAGATTTGCATTGCCCGCTTGCTTGCTTGGCCAAAAAGGGCGTATGCGTTTTCTCCTGAATATATTCAGGAGAAAACGCATACGCCCTTTTTGGCCAAGTGCATCATTGTCGAAGTTGTGCCCCTCTTCCTGTGCTTTAAAGGCGATTCCAACGTACCTCTTGAAATCTGTTTCCTGCTATTCTGCCTCGCTTTCAAGTCCGCCTCGTTGCCTTCCCTCAACAGATTTTTGGATGATAGTTGTCCTTTATTACTCGGCCAGTTTGTGAATTGCTGTGCCCCTGAGCTCCATTTTTCAACTCGTTTTTGGTGAGCTGACCGCAAGTCCAAAATTTTGGTTCAGGACCTATACTGGTTCCCAGTGGGTGGCTGAGAATTTGGTTAATTCTTCTTCCTGCCAGGAAATTACAGTGATATGTGCCCGTCCAAATGCCTAACAGCTACTCTCTCATTGGTTCTCCCTCTTCCCTTTCATCCTCTGCCAAATTGGCAACCTGTGCGAACCAAGAGGTTAAAGGGGCTGTCTCTCCAAGTTGGGAGGTTGATAGTAAAGCAGACGGAAAGTCAAACCGGAGCACCAGGAGAGGGACTATTCGTTGAGTTTTAGAAACCTTTCGTATTCACAGTGTGTCCGTTCCCTAGGTTTCCCGCACATGTTATAGCTGTAGTAATATTCCCTTCAACCTGGAGAGTTCGGACCCATGGAATGGGTGCCATGCATTATTGCTTTAAAGGGTCTGCATTTGCTCACCCAATCTCACCAATCGTCTCAGTCCCAAGTGTCCCTCCTTATGCCACATCCAGCTGTCGTTGTAGATAGGGTCATTCCAGCTTTCATCAGAGACCCTGAAGGAATTGTAAAGAATTTCCCAGTTTTTTTGTTTTGTTTTTGAAATTCCTTTTTATAGTGGGTTTGAGCTGATTCTCGCTGCCATGTTTATGCCAGTCTAGACACACTTGATTCCCTTACGGAGACATATCAATACATAGGTTTTAAGATTCTTACTAGTCAGATATTTTCCTCTGCGGGAAATATGGGGTTTTGAGTCCCTTTCACTGAGGACGGTGTAGGTCTTGTCTATTCCATAGTTGGTTTTTGGAACGGTACCTGTGCTTATATCAAACTCTGGTTTTATGCATCACCCCACCTCTCCTTCCCCCTTAAGCAGGTATAAGAGTGTTTTCTAAATGTGAGACACTGTTCTCTTTCCTAACTCAGTTCAAGTGTAGCCATGTTTACAGGATCTTCATAAGTGATATCTTATGATAAGTTTCTTTTTCTGTGTGACTTATTTCACTAGGAATCATCGTACCTGAATCCACCCATTTTGCTGCTACTGGTCTTATGACATTGATTTCATGGCTGAGGGATATTCCATCGTACGTAAGTACCACAATTTTTTGAACCATGTTTATATTTTCTGGGATACTTAAGGTGTATCCAAGTTGAGGTCCTTGTATGCAGTGCAGCCCTAAATTTTGGGGTGGCTCTGTCTTATTGATTTTTAGTTTTCCCAAGGTATATTCCCTAGACTGGTAGTGCTCTTGGCTCTGTAGCTCTGTTCTTTACTTGTTTTAGGGAACAGAATGCACTCCTCCAGAGAGGCAGTTGGCAATTTACATCCCGCCCATCAGCATAACAAGGCTCCCTGTTCTCCAGGGCCTGTCTTGCCTTTCTTGTTCTTACACATTTTGTGGATGTCCCTTTTGACCGGTTGGAAGTGATACTTCTTTGTAGTGCAGATTTGCATTGCCCGCTTGCTTGCTTGGCCAAAAAGGGCGTATGCGTTTTCTCCTGAATATATTCAGGAGAAAACGCATACGCCCTTTTTGGCCAAGTGCATCATTGTCGAAGTTGTGCCCCTCTTCCTGTGCTTTAAAGGTGATTCCAACGTACCTCTTGAAATCTGTTTCCTGCTATTCTGCCTCGCTTTCAAGTCCGCCTCGTTGCCTTCCCTCAACAGATTTTTGGATGATAGTTGTCCTTTATTACTCGGCCAGTTTGTGAATTGCTGTGCCCCTGAGCTCCATTTTTCAACTCGTTTTTGGTGAGCTGACCGCAAGTCCAAAATTTTGGTTCAGGACCTATACTGGTTCCCAGTGGGTGGCTGAGAATTTGGTTAATTCTTCTTCCTGCCGGGAAATTACAGTGATATGTGCCCGTCCAAATGCCTAACAGCTACTCTCTCATTGGTTCTCCCTCTTCCCTTTCATCCTCTGCCAAATTGGCAAACTGTGCGAACCAAGAGGTTAAAGGGGCTGTCTCTCCAAGTTGGGAGGTTGATAGTAAAGCAGACGGAAAGTCAAACCGGAGCACCAGGAGAGGGACTATTCGTTGAGTTTTAGAAACCTTTCGTATTCACAGTGTGTCCGTTCCCTAGGTTTCCCGCACATGTTATAGCTGTAGTAATATTCCCTTCAACCTGGAGAGTTCGGACCCATGGAATGGGTGCCATGCATTATTGCTTTAAAGGGTCTGCATTTGCTCACCCAATCTCACCAATCGTCTCAGTCCCAAGTGTCCCTCCTTATGCCACATCCAGCTGTCGTTGTAGATAGGGTCATTCCAGCTTTCATCAGAGACCCTGAAGGAATTGTAAAGAATTTCCCAGTTTTTTTGTTTTGTTTTTGAAATTCCTTTTTATAGTGGGTTTGATCTGATTCTCACTGCCATGTTTATGCCAGTCTAGACACACTTGATTCCCTTACGGAGACATATCAATACATAGGTTTTAAGATTCTTACTAGTCAGATATTTTCCTCTGCGGGAAATATGGGGTTTTGAGTCCCTTTCACTGAGGACGGTGTAGGTCTTGTCTATTCCATAGTTGGTTTTTGGAACGGTACCTGTGCTTATATCAAACTCTGGTTTTATGCATCACCCCACCTCTCCTTCCCCCTTAAGCAGGTATAAGAGTGTTTTCTAAATGTGAGACACTGTTCTCTTTCCTAACTCAGTTCAAGTGTAGCCATGTTTACAGGATCTTCATAAGTGATATCTTATGATAAGTTTCTTTTTCTGTGTGACTTATTTCACTTAGAATCATCGTACCTGAATCCACCCATTTTGCTGCTACTGGTCTTATGACATTGATTTCATGGCTGAGGGATATTCCATCGTACGTAAGTACCACAATTTTTTGAACCATGTTTATATTTTCTGGGATACTTAAGGTGTATCCAAGTTGAGGTCCTTGTATGCAGTGCAGCCCTAAATTTTGGGGTGGCTCTGTCTTATTGATTTTCAGTTTTCCCAAGGTATATTCCCTAGACTGGTAGTGCCCTTGGCTCTGTAGCTCTGTTCTTTACTTGTTTTAGGGAACACAATGCACTCCTCCAGAGAGGCAGTTGGCAATTTACATCCCGCCCATCAGCATAACAAGGCTCCCTGTTCTCCAGGGCCTGTCTTGCCTTTCTTGTTCTTACACATTTTGTGGATGTCCCTTTTGACCGGTGGGAAGTGATACTTCTTTGTAGTGCAGATTTGCATTGCCCGCTTGCTTGCTTGGCCAAAAAGGGCGTATGCGTTTTCTCCTGAATATATTCAGGAGAAAACGCATACGCCCTTTTTGGCCAAGTGCATCATTGTCGAAGTTGTGCCCCTCTTCCTGTGCTTTAAAGGCGATTCCAACGTACCTCTTGAAATCTGTTTCCTGCTATTCTGCCTCGCTTTCAAGTCCGCCTCGTTGCCTTCCCTCAACAGATTTTTGGACGATAGTTGTCCTTTATTACTCGGCCAGTTTGTGAATTGCTGTGCCCCTGAGCTCCATTTTTCAACTCGTTTTTGGTGAGCTGACCGCAAGTCCAAAATTTTGGTTCAGGACCTATACTGGTTCCCGGTGGGTGGCTGAGAATTTGGTTAATTCTTCTTCCTGCTGGGAAATTACAGTGATATGTGCCCGTCCAAATGCCTAACAGCTACTCTCTCATTGGTTCTCCCTCTTCCCTTTCATCCTCTGCCAAATTGGCAACCTGTGCGAACCAAGAGGTTAAAGGGGCTGTCTCTCCAAGTTGGGAGGTTGATAGTAAAGCAGACGGAAAGTCAAACCGGAGCACCAGGAGAGGGACTATTCGTTGAGTTTTAGAAACCTTTCGTATTCACAGTGTGTCCGTTCTCTAGGTTTCCCGCACATGTTATAGCTGTAGTACTATTCCCTTCAACCTGGAGAGTTCGGACCCATGGAATGGGTGCCATGCATTATTGCTTTAAAGGGTCTGCATTTGCTCACCCAATCTCACCAATCGTCTCAGTCCCAAGTGTCCCTCCTTATGCCACATCCAGCTGTCGTTGTAGATAGGGTCATTCCAGCTTTCATCAGAGACCCTGAAGGAATTGTAAAGAATTTCCCAGTTTTTTTGTTTTGTTTTTGAAATTCCTTTTTATAGTGGGTTTGAGCTGATTCTCGCTGCCATGTTTATGCCAGTCTAGACACACTTGATTCCCTTACGGAGACATATCAATACATAGGTTTTAAGATTCTTACTAGTCAGATATTTTCCTCTGCGGGAAATATGGGGTTTTGAGTCCCTTTCACTGAGGACGGTGTAGGTCTTGTCTATTCCATAGTTGGTTTTTGGAACGGTACCTGTGCTTATATCAAACTCTGGTTTTATGCATCACCCCACCTCTCCTTCCCCCTTAAGCAGGTATAAGAGTGTTTTCTAAATGTGAGACACTGTTCTCTTTCCTAACTCAGTTCAAGTGTAGCCATGTTTACAGGATCTTCATAAGTGATATCTTATGATAAGTTTCTTTTTCTGTGTGACTTATTTCACTTAGAATCATCGTACCTGAATCCACCCATTTTGCTGCTACTGGTCTTATGACATTGATTTCATGGCTGAGGGATATTCCATCGTACGTAAGTACCACAATTTTTTGAACCATGTTTATATTTTCTGGGATACTTAAGGTGTATCCAAGTTGAGGTCCTTGTATGCAGTGCAGCCCTAAATTTTGGGGTGGCTCTGTCTTATTGATTTTCAGTTTTCCCAAGGTATATTCCCTAGACTGGTAGTGCCCTTGGCTCTGTAGCTCTGTTCTTTACTTGTTTTAGGGAACACAATGCACTCCTCCAGAGAGGCAGTTGGCAATTTACATCCCGCCCATCAGCATAACAAGGCTCCCTGTTCTCCAGGGCCTGTCTTGCCTTTCTTGTTCTTACACATTTTGTGGATGTCCCTTTTGACCGGTGGGAAGTGATACTTCTTTGTAGTGCAGATTTGCATTGCCCGCTTGCTTGCTTGGCCAAAAAGGGCGTATGCGTTTTCTCCTGAATATATTCAGGAGAAAACGCATACGCCCTTTTTGGCCAAGTGCATCATTGTCGAAGTTGTGCCCCTCTTCCTGTGCTTTAAAGGCGATTCCAACGTACCTCTTGAAATCTGTTTCCTGCTATTCTGCCTCGCTTTCAAGTCCGCCTCGTTGCCTTCCCTCAACAGATTTTTGGACGATAGTTGTCCTTTATTACTCGGCCAGTTTGTGAATTGCTGTGCCCCTGAGCTCCATTTTTCAACTCGTTTTTGGTGAGCTGACCGCAAGTCCAAAATTTTGGTTCAGGACCTATACTGGTTCCCGGTGGGTGGCTGAGAATTTGGTTAATTCTTCTTCCTGCCGGGAAATTACAGTGATATGTGCCCGTCCAAATGCCTAACAGCTACTCTCTCATTGGTTCTCCCTCTTCCCTTTCATCCTCTGCCAAATTGGCAACCTGTGCGAACCAAGAGGTTAAAGGGGCTGTCTCTCCAAGTTGGGAGGTTGATAGTAAAGCAGACGGAAAGTCAAACCGGAGCACCAGGAGAGGGACTATTCGTTGAGTTTTAGAAACCTTTCGTATTCACAGTGTGTCCGTTCTCTAGGTTTCCCGCACATGTTATAGCTGTAGTACTATTCCCTTCAACCTGGAGAGTTCGGACCCATGGAATGGGTGCCATGCATTATTGCTTTAAAGGGTCTGCATTTGCTCACCCAATCTCACCAATCGTCTCAGTCCCAAGTGTCCCTCCTTATGCCACATCCAGCTGTCGTTGTAGATAGGGTCATTCCAGCTTTCATCAGAGGCCCTGAAGGAATTGTAAAGAATTTCCCAGTTTTTTTGTTTTGTTTTTGAAATTCCTTTTTATAGTGGGTTTGAGCTGATTCTCGCTGCCATGTTTATGCCAGTCTAGACACACTTGATTCCCTTACGGAGACATATCAATACATAGGTTTTAAGATTCTTACTAGTCAGATATTTTCCTCTGCGGGAAATATGGGGTTTTGAGTCCCTTTCACTGAGGACGGTGTAGGTCTTGTCTATTCCATAGTTGGTTTTTGGAACGGTACCTGTGCTTATATCAAACTCTGGTTTTATGCATCACCCCACCTCTCCTTCCCCCTTAAGCAGGTATAAGAGTGTTTTCTAAATGTGAGACACTGTTCTCTTTCCTAACTCAGTTCAAGTGTAGCCATGTTTACAGGATCTTCATAAGTGATATCTTATGATAAGTTTCTTTTTCTGTGTGACTTATTTCACTTAGAATCATCGTACCTGAATCCACCCATTTTGCTGCTACTGGTCTTATGACATTGATTTCATGGCTGAGGGATATTCCATCGTACGTAAGTACCACAATTTTTTGAACCATGTTTATATTTTCTGGGATACTTAAGGTGTATCCAAGTTGAGGTCCTTGTATGCAGTGCAGCCCTAAATTTTGGGGTGGCTCTGTCTTATTGATTTTCAGTTTTCCCAAGGTATATTCCCTAGACTGGTAGTGCCCTTGGCTCTGTAGCTCTGTTCTTTACTTGTTTTAGGGAACACAATGCACTCCTCCAGAGAGGCAGTTGGCAATTTACATCCCGCCCATCAGCATAACAAGGCTCCCTGTTCTCCAGGGCCTGTCTTGCCTTTCTTGTTCTTACACATTTTGTGGATGTCCCTTTTGACCGGTGGGAAGTGATACTTCTTTGTAGTGCAGATTTGCATTGCCCGCTTGCTTGCTTGGCCAAAAAGGGCGTATGCGTTTTCTCCTGAATATATTCAGGAGAAAACGCATACGCCCTTTTTGGCCAAGTGCATCATTGTCGAAGTTGTGCCCCTCTTCCTGTGCTTTAAAGGCGATTCCAACGTACCTCTTGAAATCTGTTTCCTGCTATTCTGCCTCGCTTTCAAGTCCGCCTCGTTGCCTTCCCTCAACAGATTTTTGGACGATAGTTGTCCTTTATTACTCGGCCAGTTTGTGAATTGCTGTGCCCCTGAGCTCCATTTTTCAACTCGTTTTTGGTGAGCTGACCGCAAGTCCAAAATTTTGGTTCAGGACCTATACTGGTTCCCGGTGGGTGGCTGAGAATTTGGTTAATTCTTCTTCCTGCTGGGAAATTACAGTGATATGTGCCCGTCCAAATGCCTAACAGCTACTCTCTCATTGGTTCTCCCTCTTCCCTTTCATCCTCTGCCAAATTGGCAACCTGTGCGAACCAAGAGGTTAAAGGGGCTGTCTCTCCAAGTTGGGAGGTTGATAGTAAAGCAGACGGAAAGTCAAACCGGAGCACCAGGAGAGGGACTATTCGTTGAGTTTTAGAAACCTTTCGTATTCACAGTGTGTCCGTTCTCTAGGTTTCCCGCACATGTTATAGCTGTAGTACTATTCCCTTCAACCTGGAGAGTTCGGACCCATGGAATGGGTGCCATGCATTATTGCTTTAAAGGGTCTGCATTTGCTCACCCAATCTCACCAATCGTCTCAGTCCCAAGTGTCCCTCCTTATGCCACATCCAGCTGTCGTTGTAGATAGGGTCATTCCAGCTTTCATCAGAGACCCTGAAGGAATTGTAAAGAATTTCCCAGTTTTTTTGTTTTGTTTTTGAAATTCCTTTTTATAGTGGGTTTGAGCTGATTCTCGCTGCCATGTTTATGCCAGTCTAGACACACTTGATTCCCTTACGGAGACATATCAATACATAGGTTTTAAGATTCTTACTAGTCAGATATTTTCCTCTGCGGGAAATATGGGGTTTTGAGTCCCTTTCACTGAGGACGGTGTAGGTCTTGTCTATTCCATAGTTGGTTTTTGGAACGGTACCTGTGCTTATATCAAACTCTGGTTTTATGCATCACCCCACCTCTCCTTCCCCCTTAAGCAGGTATAAGAGTGTTTTCTAAATGTGAGACACTGTTCTCTTTCCTAACTCAGTTCAAGTGTAGCCATGTTTACAGGATCTTCATAAGTGATATCTTATGATAAGTTTCTTTTTCTGTGTGACTTATTTCACTTAGAATCATCGTACCTGAATCCACCCATTTTGCTGCTACTGGTCTTATGACATTGATTTCATGGCTGAGGGATATTCCATCGTACGTAAGTACCACAATTTTTTGAACCATGTTTATATTTTCTGGGATACTTAAGGTGTATCCAAGTTGAGGTCCTTGTATGCAGTGCAGCCCTAAATTTTGGGGTGGCTCTGTCTTATTGATTTTCAGTTTTCCCAAGGTATATTCCCTAGACTGGTAGTGCCCTTGGCTCTGTAGCTCTGTTCTTTACTTGTTTTAGGGAACACAATGCACTCCTCCAGAGAGGCAGTTGGCAATTTACATCCCGCCCATCAGCATAACAAGGCTCCCTGTTCTCCAGGGCCTGTCTTGCCTTTCTTGTTCTTACACATTTTGTGGATGTCCCTTTTGACCGGTGGGAAGTGATACTTCTTTGTAGTGCAGATTTGCATTGCCCGCTTGCTTGCTTGGCCAAAAAGGGCGTATGCGTTTTCTCCTGAATATATTCAGGAGAAAACGCATACGCCCTTTTTGGCCAAGTGCATCATTGTCGAAGTTGTGCCCCTCTTCCTGTGCTTTAAAGGCGATTCCAACGTACCTCTTGAAATCTGTTTCCTGCTATTCTGCCTCGCTTTCAAGTCCGCCTCGTTGCCTTCCCTCAACAGATTTTTGGACGATAGTTGTCCTTTATTACTCGGCCAGTTTGTGAATTGCTGTGCCCCTGAGCTCCATTTTTCAACTCGTTTTTGGTGAGCTGACCGCAAGTCCAAAATTTTGGTTCAGGACCTATACTGGTTCCCGGTGGGTGGCTGAGAATTTGGTTAATTCTTCTTCCTGCCGGGAAATTACAGTGATATGTGCCCGTCCAAATGCCTAACAGCTACTCTCTCATTGGTTCTCCCTCTTCCCTTTCATCCTCTGCCAAATTGGCAACCTGTGCGAACCAAGAGGTTAAAGGGGCTGTCTCTCCAAGTTGGGAGGTTGATAGTAAAGCAGACGGAAAGTCAAACCGGAGCACCAGGAGAGGGACTATTCGTTGAGTTTTAGAAACCTTTCGTATTCACAGTGTGTCCGTTCTCTAGGTTTCCCGCACATGTTATAGCTGTAGTACTATTCCCTTCAACCTGGAGAGTTCGGACCCATGGAATGGGTGCCATGCATTATTGCTTTAAAGGGTCTGCATTTGCTCACCCAATCTCACCAATCGTCTCAGTCCCAAGTGTCCCTCCTTATGCCACATCCAGCTGTCGTTGTAGATAGGGTCATTCCAGCTTTCATCAGAGGCCCTGAAGGAATTGTAAAGAATTTCCCAGTTTTTTTGTTTTGTTTTTGAAATTCCTTTTTATAGTGGGTTTGAGCTGATTCTCGCTGCCATGTTTATGCCAGTCTAGACACACTTGATTCCCTTACGGAGACATATCAATACATAGGTTTTAAGATTCTTACTAGTCAGATATTTTCCTCTGCGGGAAATATGGGGTTTTGAGTCCCTTTCACTGAGGACGGTGTAGGTCTTGTCTATTCCATAGTTGGTTTTTGGAACGGTACCTGTGCTTATATCAAACTCTGGTTTTATGCATCACCCCACCTCTCCTTCCCCCTTAAGCAGGTATAAGAGTGTTTTCTAAATGTGAGACACTGTTCTCTTTCCTAACTCAGTTCAAGTGTAGCCATGTTTACAGGATCTTCATAAGTGATATCTTATGATAAGTTTCTTTTTCTGTGTGACTTATTTCACTTAGAATCATCGTACCTGAATCCACCCATTTTGCTGCTACTGGTCTTATGACATTGATTTCATGGCTGAGGGATATTCCATCGTACGTAAGTACCACAATTTTTTGAACCATGTTTATATTTTCTGGGATACTTAAGGTGTATCCAAGTTGAGGTCCTTGTATGCAGTGCAGCCCTAAATTTTGGGGTGGCTCTGTCTTATTGATTTTCAGTTTTCCCAAGGTATATTCCCTAGACTGGTAGTGCCCTTGGCTCTGTAGCTCTGTTCTTTACTTGTTTTAGGGAACACAATGCACTCCTCCAGAGAGGCAGTTGGCAATTTACATCCCGCCCATCAGCATAACAAGGCTCCCTGTTCTCCAGGGCCTGTCTTGCCTTTCTTGTTCTTACACATTTTGTGGATGTCCCTTTTGACCGGTGGGAAGTGATACTTCTTTGTAGTGCAGATTTGCATTGCCCGCTTGCTTGCTTGGCCAAAAAGGGCGTATGCGTTTTCTCCTGAATATATTCAGGAGAAAACGCATACGCCCTTTTTGGCCAAGTGCATCATTGTCGAAGTTGTGCCCCTCTTCCTGTGCTTTAAAGGCGATTCCAACGTACCTCTTGAAATCTGTTTCCTGCTATTCTGCCTCACTTTCAAGTCCGCCTCGTTGCCTTCCCTCAACAGATTTTTGGACGATAGTTGTCCTTTATTACTCGGCCAGTTTGTGAATTGCTGTGCCCCTGAGCTCCATTTTTCAACTCGTTTTTGGTGAGCTGACCGCAAGTCCAAAATTTTGGTTCAGGACCTATACTGGTTCCCGGTGGGTGGCTGAGAATTTGGTTAATTCTTCTTCCTGCCGGGAAATTACAGTGATATGTGCCCGTCCAAATGCCTAACAGCTACTCTCTCATTGGTTCTCCCTCTTCCCTTTCATCCTCTGCCAAATTGGCAACCTGTGCGAACCAAGAGGTTAAAGGGGCTGTCTCTCCAAGTTGGGAGGTTGATAGTAAAGCAGACGGAAAGTCAAACCGGAGCACCAGGAGAGGGACTATTCGTTGAGTTTTAGAAACCTTTCGTATTCACAGTGTGTCCGTTCTCTAGGTTTCCCGCACATGTTATAGCTGTAGTACTATTCCCTTCAACCTGGAGAGTTCGGACCCATGGAATGGGTGCCATGCATTATTGCTTTAAAGGGTCTGCATTTGCTCACCCAATCTCACCAATCGTCTCAGTCCCAAGTGTCCCTCCTTATGCCACATCCAGCTGTCGTTGTAGATAGGGTCATTCCAGCTTTCATCAGAGACCCTGAAGGAATTGTAAAGAATTTCCCAGTTTTTTTGTTTTGTTTTTGAAATTCCTTTTTATAGTGGGTTTGAACTGATTCTCGCTGCCATGTTTATGCCAGTCTAGACACACTTGATTCCCTTACGGAGACATATCAATACATAGGTTTTAAGATTCTTACTAGTCAGATATTTTCCTCTGCGGGAAATATGGGGTTTTGAGTCCCTTTCACTGAGGACGGTGTAGGTCTTGTCTATTCCATAGTTGGTTTTTGGAACGGTACTTGTGCTTATATCAAACTCTGGTTTTATGCATCACCCCACCTCTCCTTCCCCCTTAAGCAGGTATAAGAGTGTTTTCTAAATGTGAGACACTGTTCTCTTTCCTAACTCAGTTCAAGTGTAGCCATGTTTACAGGATCTTCATAAGTGATATCTTATGATAAGTTTCTTTTTCTGTGTGACTTATTTCACTTAGAATCATCGTACCTGAATCCACCCATTTTGCTGCTACTGGTCTTATGACATTGATTTCATGGCTGAGGGATATTCCATCGTACGTAAGTACCACAATTTTTTGAACCATGTTTATATTTTCTGGGATACTTAAGGTGTATCCAAGTTGAGGTCCTTGTATGCAGTGCAGCCCTAAATTTTGGGGTGGCTCTGTCTTATTGATTTTCAGTTTTCCCAAGGTATATTCCCTAGACTGGTAGTGCCCTTGGCTCTGTAGCTCTGTTCTTTACTTGTTTTAGGGAACACAATGCACTCCTCCAGAGAGGCAGTTGGCAATTTACATCCCGCCCATCAGCATAAGAAGGCTCCCTGTTCTCCAGGGCCTGTCTTGCCTTTCTTGTTCTTACACATTTTGTGGATGTCCCTTTTGACCGGTGGGAAGTGATACTTCTTTGTAGTGCAGATTTGCATTGCCCGCTTGCTTGCTTGGCCAAAAAGGGCGTATGCGTTTTCTCCTGAATATATTCAGGAGAAAACGCATACGCCCTTTTGGGCCAAGTGCATCATTGTCGAAGTTGTGCCCCTCTTCCTGTGCTTTAAAGGCGATTCCAACGTACCTCTTGAAATCTGTTTCCTGCTATTCTGCCTCGCTTTCAAGTCCGCCTCGTTGCCTTCCCTCAACAGATTTTTGGACGATAGTTGTCCTTTATTACTCGGCCAGTTTGTGAATTGCTGTGCCCCTGAGCTCCATTTTTCAACTCGTTTTTGGTGAGCTGACCGCAAGTCCAAAATTTTGGTTCAGGACCTATACTGGTTCCCGGTGGGTGGCTGAGAATTTGGTTAATTCTTCTTCCTGCCGGGAAATTACAGTGATATGTGCCCGTCCAAATGCCTAACAGCTACTCTCTCATTGGTTCTCCCTCTTCCCTTTCATCCTCTGCCAAATTGGCAACCTGTGCGAACCAAGAGGTTAAAGGGGCTGTCTCTCCAAGTTGGGAGGTTGATAGTAAAGCAGACGGAAAGTCAAACCGGAGCACCAGGAGAGGGACTATTCGTTGAGTTTTAGAAACCTTTCGTATTCACAGTGTGTCCGTTCTCTAGGTTTCCCGCACATGTTATAGCTGTAGTACTATTCCCTTCAACCTGGAGAGTTCGGACCCATGGAATGGGTGCCATGCATTATTGCTTTAAAGGGTCTGCATTTGCTCACCCAATCTCACCAATCGTCTCAGTCCCAAGTGTCCCTCCTTATGCCACATCCAGCTGTCGTTGTAGATAGGGTCATTCCAGCTTTCATCAGAGGCCCTGAAGGAATTGTAAAGAATTTCCCAGTTTTTTTGTTTTGTTTTTGAAATTCCTTTTTATAGTGGGTTTGAGCTGATTCTCGCTGCCATGTTTATGCCAGTCTAGACACACTTGATTCCCTTACGGAGACATATCAATACATAGGTTTTAAGATTCTTACTAGTCAGATATTTTCCTCTGCGGGAAATATGGGGTTTTGAGTCCCTTTCACTGAGGACGGTGTAGGTCTTGTCTATTCCATAGTTGGTTTTTGGAACGGTACCTGTGCTTATATCAAACTCTGGTTTTATGCATCACCCCACCTCTCCTTCCCCCTTAAGCAGGTATAAGAGTGTTTTCTAAATGTGAGACACTGTTCTCTTTCCTAACTCAGTTCAAGTGTAGCCATGTTTACAGGATCTTCATAAGTGATATCTTATGATAAGTTTCTTTTTCTGTGTGACTTATTTCACTTAGAATCATCGTACCTGAATCCACCCATTTTGCTGCTACTGGTCTTATGACATTGATTTCATGGCTGAGGGATATTCCATCGTACGTAAGTAACACAATTTTTTGAACCATGTTTATATTTTCTGGGATACTTAAGGTGTATCCAAGTTGAGGTCCTTGTATGCAGTGCAGCCCTAAATTTTGGGGTGGCTCTGTCTTATTGATTTTCAGTTTTCCAAAGGTATATTCCCTAGACTGGTAGTGCCCTTGGCTCTGTAGCTCTGTTCTTTACTTGTTTTAGGGAACACAATGCACTCCTCCAGAGAGGCAGTTGGCAATTTACATCCCGCCCATCAGCATAAGAAGGCTCCCTGTTCTCCAGGGCCTGTCTTGCCTTTCTTGTTCTTACACATTTTGTGGATGTCCCTTTTGACCGGTGGGAAGTGATACTTCTTTGTAGTGCAGATTTGCATTGCCCGCTTGCTTGCTTGGCCAAAAAGGGCGTATGCGTTTTCTCCTGAATATATTCAGGAGAAAACGCATACGCCCTTTTTGGCCAAGTGCATCATTGTCGAAGTTGTGCCCCTCTTCCTGTGCTTTAAAGGCGATTCCAACGTACCTCTTGAAATCTGTTTCCTGCTATTCTGCCTCGCTTTCACGTCTGCCTCGTTGCCTTCCCTCAACAGATTTTTGGACGATAGTTGTCCTTTATTACTCGGCCAGTTTGTGAATTGCTGTGCCCCTGAGCTCCATTTTTCAACTCGTTTTTGGTGAGCTGACCGCAAGTCCAAAATTTTGGTTCAGGACCTATACTGGTTCCCGGTGGGTGGCTGAGAATTTGGTTAATTCTTCTTCCTGCCGGGAAATTACAGTGATATGTGCCCTTCCAAATGCCTAACAGCTACTCTCTCATTGGTTCTCCCTCTTCCCTTTCATCCTCTGCCAAATTGGCAACCTGTGCGAACCAAGAGGTTAAAGGGGCTGTCTCTCCAAGTTGGGAGGTTGATAGTAAAGCAGACGGAAAGTCAAACCGGAGCACCAGGAGAGGGACTATTCGTTGAGTTTTAGAAACCTTTCGTATTCACAGTGTGTCCGTTCTCTAGGTTTCCCGCACATGTTATAGCTGTAGTACTATTCCCTTCAACCTGGAGAGTTCGGACCCATGGAATGGGTGCCATGCATTATTGCTTTAAAGGGTCTGCATTTGCTCACCCAATCTCACCAATCGTCTCAGTCCCAAGTGTCCCTCCTTATGCCACATCCAGCTGTCGTTGTAGATAGGGTCATTCCAGCTTTCATCAGAGACCCTGAAGGAATTGTAAAGAATTTCACAGTTTTTTTGTTTTGTTTTTGAAATTCCTTTTTATAGTGGGTTTGAGCTGATTCTCGCTGCCATGTTTATGCCAGTCTAGACACACTTGATTCCCTTACGGAGACATATCAATACATAGGTTTTAAGATTCTTACTAGTCAGATATTTTCCTCTGCGGGAAATATGGGGTTTTGAGTCCCTTTCACTGAGGACGGTGTAGGTCTTGTCTATTCCATAGTTCGTTTTTGGAACGGTACCTGTGCTTATATCAAACTCTGGTTTTATGCATCACCCCACCTCTCCTTCCCCCTTAAGCAGGTATAAGAGTGTTTTCTAAATGTGAGACACTGTTCTCTTTCCTAACTCAGTTCAAGTGTAGCCATGTTTACAGGATCTTCATAAGTGATATCTTATGATAAGTTTCTTTTTCTGTGTGACTTATTTCACTTAGAATCATCGTACCTGAATCCACCCATTTTGCTGCTACTGGTCTTATGACATTGATTTCATGGCTGAGGGATATTCCATCGTACGTAAGTACCACAATTTTTTGAACCATGTTTATATTTTCTGGGATACTTAAGGTGTATCCAAGTTGAGGTCCTTGTATGCAGTGCAGCCCTAAATTTTGGGGTGGCTCTGTCTTATTGATTTTCAGTTTTCCCAAGGTATATTCCCTAGACTGGTAGTGCCCTTGGCTCTGTAGCTCTGTTCTTTACTTGTTTTAGGGAACAGAATGCACTCCTCCAGAGAGGCAGTTGGCAATTTACATCCCGCCCATCAGCATAACAAGGCTCCCTGTTCTCCAGGGCCTGTCTTGCCTTTCTTGTTCTTACACATTTTGTGGATGTCCCTTTTGACCGGTGGGAAGTGATACTTCTTTGTAGTGCAGATTTGCATTGCCCGCTTGCTTGCTTGGCCAAAAAGGGCGTATGCGTTTTCTCCTGAATATATTCAGGAGAAAACGCATACGCCCTTTTTGGCCAAGTGCATCATTGTCGAAGTTGTGCCCCTCTTCCTGTGCTTTAAAGGCGATTCCAACGTACCTCTTGAAATCTGTTTCCTGCTATTCTGCCTCGCTTTCAAGTCCGCCTCGTTGCCTTCCCTCAACAGATTTTTGGACGATAGTTGTCCTTTATTACTCGGCCAGTTTGTGAATTGCTGTGCCCCTGAGCTCCATTTTTCAACTCGTTTTTGGTGAGCTGACCGCAAGTCCAAAATTTTGGTTCAGGACCTATACTGGTTCCCGGTGGGTGGCTGAGAATTTGGTTAATTCTTCTTCCTGCCGGGAAATTACAGTGATATGTGCCCGTCCAAATGCCTAACAGCTACTCTCTCATTGGTTCTCCCTCTTCCCTTTCATCCTCTGCCAAATTGGCAACCTGTGCGAACCAAGAGGTTAAAGGGGCTGTCTCTCCAAGTTGGGAGGTTGATAGTAAAGCAGACGGAAAGTCAAACCGGAGCACCAGGAGAGGGACTATTCGTTGAGTTTTAGAAACCTTTCGTATTCACAGTGTGTCCGTTCTCTAGGTTTCCCGCACATGTTATAGCTGTAGTACTATTCCCTTCAACCTGGAGAGTTCGGACCCATGGAATGGGTGCCATGCATTATTGCTTTAAAGGGTCTGCATTTGCTCACCCAATCTCACCAATCGTCTCAGTCCCAAGTGTCCCTCCTTATGCCACATCCAGCTGTCGTTGTAGATAGGGTCATTCCAGCTTTCATCAGAGACCCTGAAGGAATTGTAAAGAATTTCCCAGTTTTTTTGTTTTGTTTTTGAAATTCCTTTTTATAGTGGGTTTGAGCTGATTCTCGCTGCCATGTTTATGCCAGTCTAGACACACTTGATTCCCTTACGGAGACATATCAATACATAGGTTTTAAGATTCTTACTAGTCAGATATTTTCCTCTGCGGGAAATATGGGGTTTTGAGTCCCTTTCACTGAGGACGGTGTAGGTCTTGTCTATTCCATAGTTGGTTTTTGGAACGGTACCTGTGCTTATATCAAACTCTGGTTTTATGCATCACCCCACCTCTCCTTCCCCCTTAAGCAGGTATAATTGTGTTTTCTAAATGTGAGACACTGTTCTCTTTCCTAACTCAGTTCAAGTGTAGCCATGTTTACAGGATCTTCATAAGTGATATCTTATGATAAGTTTCTTTTTCTGTGTGACTTATTTCACTTAGAATCATCGTACCTGAATCCACCCATTTTGCTGCTACTGGTCTTATGACATTGATTTCATGGCTGAGGGATATTCCATCGTACGTAAGTACCACAATTTTTTGAACCATGTTTATATTTTCTGGGATACTTAAGGTGTATCCAAGTTGAGGTCCTTGTATGCAGTGCAGCCCTAAATTTTGGGGTGGCTCTGTCTTATTGATTTTCAGTTTTCCCAAGGTATATTCCCTAGACTGGTAGTGCCCTTGGCTCTGTAGCTGTGTTGTTTACTTGTTTTAGGGAACAGAATGCACTCCTCCAGAGAGGCAGTTGGCAATTTACATCCCGCCCATCAGCATAACAAGGCTCCCTGTTCTCCAGGGCCTGTCTTGCCTTTCTTGTTCTTACACATTTTGTGGATGTCCCTTTTGACCGGTGGGAAGTGATACTTCTTTGTAGTGCAGATTTGCATTGCCCGCTTGCTTGCTTGGCCAAAAAGGGCGTATGCGTTTTCTCCTGAATATATTCAGGAGAAAACGCATACGCCCTTTTTGGCCAAGTGCATCATTGTCGAAGTTGTGCCCCTCTTCCTGTGCTTTAAAGGCGATTCCAACGTACCTCTTGAAATCTGTTTCCTGCTATTCTGCCTCGCTTTCAAGTCCGCCTCGTTGCCTTCCCTCAACAGATTTTTGGATGATAGTTGTCCTTTATTACTCGGCCAGTTTGTGAATTGCTGTGCCCCTGAGCTCCATTTTTCAACTCGTTTTTGGTGAGCTGACCGCAAGTCCAAAATTTTGGTTCAGGACCTATACTGGTTCCCAGTGGGTGGCTGAGAATTTGGTTAATTCTTCTTCCTGCCAGGAAATTACAGTGATATGTGCCCGTCCAAATGCCTAACAGCTACTCTCTCATTGGTTCTCCCTCTTCCCTTTCATCCTCTGCCAAATTGGCAACCTGTGCGAACCAAGAGGTTAAAGGGGCTGTCTCTCCAAGTTGGGAGGTTGATAGTAAAGCAGACGGAAAGTCAAACCGGAGCACCAGGAGAGGGACTATTCGTTGAGTTTTAGAAACCTTTCGTATTCACAGTGTGTCCGTTCCCTAGGTTTCCCGCACATGTTATAGCTGTAGTAATATTCCCTTCAACCTGGAGAGTTCGGACCCATGGAATGGGTGCCATGCATTATTGCTTTAAAGGGTCTGCATTTGCTCACCCAATCTCACCAATCGTCTCAGTCCCAAGTGTCCCTCCTTATGCCACATCCAGCTGTCGTTGTAGATAGGGTCATTCCAGCTTTCATCAGAGACCCTGAAGGAATTGTAAAGAATTTCCCAGTTTTTTTGTTTTGTTTTTGAAATTCCTTTTTATAGTGGGTTTGAGCTGATGCTCGCTGCCATGTTTATCCCAGTCTAGACACACTTGATTCCCTTACGGAGACATATCAATACATAGGTTTTAAGATTCTTACTAGTCAGATATTTTCCTCTGCGGGAAATATGGGGTTTTGAGTCCCTTTCACTGAGGACGGTGTAGGTCTTGTCTATTCCATAGTTGGTTTTTGGAACGGTACCTGTGCTTATATCAAACTCTGGTTTTATGCATCACCCCACCTCTCCTTCCCCCTTAAGCAGGTATAAGAGTGTTTTCTAAATGTGAGACACTGTTCTCTTTCCTAACTCAGTTCAAGTGTAGCCATGTTTACAGGATCTTCATAAGTGATATCTTATGATAAGTTTCTTTTTCTGTGTGACTTATTTCACTAGGAATCATCGTACCTGAATCCACCCATTTTGCTGCTACTGGTCTTATGACATTGATTTCATGGCTGAGGGATATTCCATCGTACGTAAGTACCACAATTTTTTGAACCATGTTTATATTTTCTGGGATACTTAAGGTGTATCCAAGTTGAGGTCCTTGTATGCAGTGCAGCCCTAAATTTTGGGGTGGCTCTGTCTTATTGATTTTTAGTTTTCCCAAGGTATATTCCCTAGACTGGTAGTGCCCTTGGCTCTGTAGCTCTGTTCTTTACTTGTTTTAGGGAACAGAATGCACTCCTCCAGAGAGGCAGTTGGCAATTTACATCCCGCCCATCAGCATAACAAGGCTCCCTGTTCTCCAGGGCCTGTCTTGCCTTTCTTGTTCTTACACATTTTGTGGATGTCCCTTTTGACCGGTGGGAAGTGATACTTCTTTGTAGTGCAGATTTGCATTGCCCGCTTGCTTGCTTGGCCAAAAAGGGCGTATGCGTTTTCTCCTGAATATATTCAGGAGAAAACGCATACGCCCTTTTTGGCCAAGTGCATCATTGTCGAAGTTGTGCCCCTCTTCCTGTGCTTTAAAGGCGATTCCAACGTACCTCTTGAAATCTGTTTCCTGCTATTCTGCCTCGCTTTCAAGTCCGCCTCGTTGCCTTCCCTCAACAGATTTTTGGATGATAGTTGTCCTTTATTACTCGGCCAGTTTGTGAATTGCTGTGCCCCTGAGCTCCATTTTTCAACTCGTTTTTGGTGAGCTGACCGCAAGTCCAAAATTTTGGTTCAGGACCTATACTGGTTCCCAGTGGGTGGCTGAGAATTTGGTTAATTCTTCTTCCTGCCGGGAAATTACAGTGATATGTGCCCGTCCAAATGCCTAACAGCTACTCTCTCATTGGTTCTCCCTCTTCCCTTTCATCCTCTGCCAAATTGGCAACCTGTGCGAACCAAGAGGTTAAAGGGGCTGTCTCTCCATGTTGGGAGGTTGATAGTAAAGCAGACGGAAAGTCAAACCGGAGCACCAGGAGAGGGACTATTCGTTGAGTTTTAGAAACCTTTCGTATTCACAGTGTGTCCGTTCCCTAGGTTTCCCGCACATGTTATAGCTGTAGTAATATTCCCTTCAACCTGGAGAGTTCGGACCCATGGAATGGGTGCCATGCATTATTGCTTTAAAGGGTCTGCATTTGCTCACACAATCTCACCAAGCATCTCAGTCCCAAGTGTCCAGCCTTATGCCACATCCAGCTGTCGTTGTAGATAGGGTCATTCCAGCTTTCATCAGAGACCCTGAAGGAATTGTAAAGAATTTCCCAGTTTTTTTGTTTTGTTTTTGAAATTCCTTTTTATAGTGGGTTTGAGCTGATTCTCGCTGCCATGTTTATGCCAGTCTAGACACACTTGATTCCCTTACGGAGACATATCAATACATAGGTTTTAAGATTCTTACTAGTCAGATATTTTCCTCTGCGGGAAATATGGGGTTTTGAGTCCCTTTCACTGAGGACGGTGTAGGTCTTGTCTATTCCATAGTTGGTTTTTGGAACGGTACCTGTGCTTATATCAAACTCTGGTTTTATGCATCACCCCACCTCTCCTTCCCCCTTAAGCAGGTATAATTGTGTTTTCTAAATGTGAGACACTGTTCTCTTTCCTAACTCAGTTCAAGTGTAGCCATGTTTACAGGATCTTCATAAGTGATATCTTATGATAAGTTTCTTTTTCTGTGTGACTTATTTCACTTAGAATCATCGTACCTGAATCCACCCATTTTGCTGCTACTGGTCTTATGACATTGATTTCATGGCTGAGGGATATTCCATCGTACGTAAGTACCACAATTTTTTGAACCATGTTTATATTTTCTGGGATACTTAAGGTGTATCCAAGTTGAGGTCCTTGTATGCAGTGCAGCCCTAAATTTTGGGGTGGCTCTGTCTTATTGATTTTCAGTTTTCCCAAGGTATATTCCCTAGACTGGTAGTGCCCTTGGCTCTGTAGCTGTGTTGTTTACTTGTTTTAGGGAACAGAATGCACTCCTCCAGAGAGGCAGTTGGCAATTTACATCCCGCCCATCAGCATAACAAGGCTCCCTGTTCTCCAGGGCCTGTCTTGCCTTTCTTGTTCTTACACATTTTGTGGATGTCCCTTTTGACCGGTGGGAAGTGATACTTCTTTGTAGTGCAGATTTGCATTGCCCGCTTGCTTGCTTGGCCAAAAAGGGCGTATGCGTTTTCTCCTGAATATATTCAGGAGAAAACGCATACGCCCTTTTTGGCCAAGTGCATCATTGTCGAAGTTGTGCCCCTCTTCCTGTGCTTTAAAGGCGATTCCAACGTACCTCTTGAAATCTGTTTCCTGCTATTCTGCCTCGCTTTCAAGTCCGCCTCGTTGCCTTCCCTCAACAGATTTTTGGATGATAGTTGTCCTTTATTACTCGGCCAGTTTGTGAATTGCTGTGCCCCTGAGCTCCATTTTTCAACTCGTTTTTGGTGAGCTGACCGCAAGTCCAAAATTTTGGTTCAGGACCTATACTGGTTCCCGGTGGGTGGCTGAGAATTTGGTTAATTCTTCTTCCTGCCGGGAAATTACAGTGATATGTGCCCGTCCAAATGCCTAACAGCTACTCTCTCATTGGTTCTCCCTCTTCCCTTTCATCCTCTGCCAAATTGGCAACCTGTGCGAACCAAGAGGTTAAAGGGGCTGTCTCTCCAAGTTGGGAGGTTGATAGTAAAGCAGACGGAAAGTCAAACCGGAGCACCAGGAGAGGGACTATTCGTTGAGTTTTAGAAACCTTTCGTATTCACAGTGTGTCCGTTCCCTAGGTTTCCCGCACATGTTATAGCTGTAGTAATATTCCCTTCAACCTGGAGAGTTCGGACCCATGGAATGGGTGCCATGCATTATTGCTTTAAAGGGTCTGCATTTGCTCACCCAATCTCACCAATCGTCTCAGTCCCAAGTGTCCCTCCTTATGCCACATCCAGCTGTCGTTGTAGATAGGGTCATTCCAGCTTTCATCAGAGACCCTGAAGGAATTGTAAAGAATTTCCCAGTTTTTTTGTTTTGTTTTTGAAATTCCTTTTTATAGTGGGTTTGAGCTGATTCTCGCTGCCATGTTTATGCCAGTCTAGACACACTTGATTCCCTTACGGAGACATATCAATACATAGGTTTTAAGATTCTTACTAGTCAGATATTTTCCTCTGCGGGAAATATGGGGTTTTGAGTCCCTTTCACTGAGGACGGTGTAGGTCTTGTCTATTCCATAGTTGGTTTTTGGAACGGTACCTGTGCTTATATCAAACTCTGGTTTTATGCATCACCCCACCTCTCCTTCCCCCTTAAGCAGGTATAATTGTGTTTTCTAAATGTGAGACACTGTTCTCTTTCCTAACTCAGTTCAAGTGTAGCCATGTTTACAGGATCTTCATAAGTGATATCTTATGATAAGTTTCTTTTTCTGTGTGACTTATTTCACTTAGAATCATCGTACCTGAATCCACCCATTTTGCTGCTACTGGTCTTATGACATTGATTTCATGGCTGAGGGATATTCCATCGTACGTAAGTACCACAATTTTTTGAACCATGTTTATATTTTCTGGGATACTTAAGGTGTATCCAAGTTGAGGTCCTTGTATGCAGTGCAGCCCTAAATTTTGGGGTGGCTCTGTCTTATTGATTTTCAGTTTTCCCAAGGTATATTCCCTAGACTGGTAGTGCCCTTGGCTCTGTAGCTGTGTTGTTTACTTGTTTTAGGGAACAGAATGCACTCCTCCAGAGAGGCAGTTGGCAATTTACATCCCGCCCATCAGCATAACAAGGCTCCCTGTTCTCCAGGGCCTGTCTTGCCTTTCTTGTTCTTACACATTTTGTGGATGTCCCTTTTGACCGGTGGGAAGTGATACTTCTTTGTAGTGCAGATTTGCATTGCCCGCTTGCTTGCTTGGCCAAAAAGGGCGTATGCGTTTTCTCCTGAATATATTCAGGAGAAAACGCATACGCCCTTTTTGGCCAAGTGCATCATTGTCGAAGTTGTGCCCCTCTTCCTGTGCTTTAAAGGCGATTCCAACGTACCTCTTGAAATCTGTTTCCTGCTATTCTGCCTCGCTTTCAAGTCCGCCTCGTTGCCTTCCCTCAACAGATTTTTGGATGATAGTTGTCCTTTATTACTCGGCCAGTTTGTGAATTGCTGTGCCCCTGAGCTCCATTTTTCAACTCGTTTTTGGTGAGCTGACCGCAAGTCCAAAATTTTGGTTCAGGACCTATACTGGTTCCCGGTGGGTGGCTGAGAATTTGGTTAATTCTTCTTCCTGCCGGGAAATTACAGTGATATGTGCCCGTCCAAATGCCTAACAGCTACTCTCTCATTGGTTCTCCCTCTTCCCTTTCATCCTCTGCCAAATTGGCAACCTGTGCGAACCAAGAGGTTAAAGGGGCTGTCTCTCCAAGTTGGGAGGTTGATAGTAAAGCAGACGGAAAGTCAAACCGGAGCACCAGGAGAGGGACTATTCGTTGAGTTTTAGAAACCTTTCGTATTCACAGTGTGTCCGTTCCCTAGGTTTCCCGCACATGTTATAGCTGTAGTAATATTCCCTTCAACCTGGAGAGTTCGGACCCATGGAATGGGTGCCATGCATTATTGCTTTAAAGGGTCTGCATTTGCTCACCCAATCTCACCAATCGTCTCAATCCCAAGTGTCCCTCCTTATGCCACATCCAGCTGTCGTTGTAGATAGGGTCATTCCAGCTTTCATCAGAGACCCTGAAGGAATTGTAAAGAATTTCCCAGTTTTTTTGTTTTGTTTTTGAAATTCCTTTTTATAGTGGGTTTGAGCTGATTCTCGCTGCCATGTTTATGCCAGTCTAGACACACTTGATTCCCTTACGGAGACATATCAATACATAGGTTTTAAGATTCTTACTAGTCAGATATTTTCCTCTGCGGGAAATATGGGGTTTTGAGTCCCTTTCACTGAGGACGGTGTAGGTCTTGTCTATTCCATAGTTGGTTTTTGGAACGGTACCTGTGCTTATATCAAACTCTGGTTTTATGCATCACCCCACCTCTCCTTCCCCCTTAAGCAGGTATAAGAGTGTTTTCTAAATGTGAGACACTGTTCTCTTTCCTAACTCAGTTCAAGTGTAGCCATGTTTACAGGATCTTCATAAGTGATATCTTATGATAAGTTTCTTTTTCTGTGTGACTTATTTCACTTAGAATCATCGTACCTGAATCCACCCATTTTGCTGCTACTGGTCTTATGACATTGATTTCATGGCTGAGGGATATTCCATCGTACGTAAGTACCACAATTTTTTGAACCATGTTTATATTTTCTGGGATACTTAAGGTGTATCCAAGTTGAGGTCCTTGTATGCAGTGCAGCCCTAAATTTTGGGGTGGCTCTGTCTTATTGATTTTCAGTTTTCCCAAGGTATATTCCCTAGACTGGTAGTGCCCTTGGCTCTGTAGCTCTGTTCTTTACTTGTTTTAGGGAACACAATGCACTCCTCCAGAGAGGCAGTTGGCAATTTACATCCCGCCCATCAGCATAACAAGGCTCCCTGTTCTCCAGGGCCTGTCTTGCCTTTCTTGTTCTTACACATTTTGTGGATGTCCCTTTTGACCGGTGGGAAGTGATACTTCTTTGTAGTGCAGATTTGCATTGCCCGCTTGCTTGCTTGGCCAAAAAGGGCGTATGCGTTTTCTCCTGAATATATTCAGGAGAAAACGCATACGCCCTTTTGGGCCAAGTGCATCATTGTCGAAGTTGTGCCCCTCTTCCTGTGCTTTAAAGGCGATTCCAACGTACCTCTTGAAATCTGTTTCCTGCTATTCTGCCTCGCTTTCAAGTCCGCCTCGTTGCCTTCCCTCAACAGATTTTTGGACGATAGTTGTCCTTTATTACTCGGCCAGTTTGTGAATTGCTGTGCCCCTGAGCTCCATTTTTCAACTCGTTTTTGGTGAGCTGACCGCAAGTCCAAAATTTTGGTTCAGGACCTATACTGGTTCCCGGTGGGTGGCTGAGAATTTGGTTAATTCTTCTTCCTGCCGGGAAATTACAGTGATATGTGCCCGTCCAAATGCCTAACAGCTACTCTCTCATTGGTTCTCCCTCTTCCCTTTCATCCTCTCCCAAATTGGCAACCTGTGCGAACCAAGAGGTTAAAGGGGCTGTCTCTCCAAGTTGGGAGGTTGATAGTAAAGCAGACGGAAAGTCAAACCGGAGCACCAGGAGAGGGAC
The DNA here is from genome assembly GCF_949752795.1 of Hyperoodon ampullatus. Classification (NCBI taxonomy): domain Eukaryota; kingdom Metazoa; phylum Chordata; class Mammalia; order Artiodactyla; family Ziphiidae; genus Hyperoodon; species Hyperoodon ampullatus. Next base: position 1,748,695 of record NW_027640625.1, on the reverse strand, counting down.
TATTCGTTGAGTTTTAGAAACCTTTCGTATTCACAGTGTGTCCGTTCTCTAGGTTTCCCGCACATGTTATAGCTGTAGTACTATTCCCTTCAACCTGGAGAGTTCGGACCCATGGAATGGGTGCCATGCATTATTGCTTTAAAGGGTCTGCATTTGCTCACCCAATCTCACCAATCGTCTCAGTCCCAAGTGTCCCTCCTTATGCCACATCCAGCTGTCGTTGTAGATAGGGTCATTCCAGCTTTCATCAGAGACCCTGAAGGAATTGTAAAGAATTTCCCAGTTTTTTTGTTTTGTTTTTGAAATTCCTTTTTATAGTGGGTTTGAGCTGATTCTCGCTGCCATGTTTATGCCAGTCTAGACACACTTGATTCCCTTACGGAGACATATCAATACATAGGTTTTAAGATTCTTACTAGTCAGATATTTTCCTCTGCGGGAAATATGGGGTTTTGAGTCCCTTTCACTGAGGACGGTGTAGGTCTTGTCTATTCCATAGTTGGTTTTTGGAACGGTACCTGTGCTTATATCAAACTCTGGTTTTATGCATCACCCCACCTCTCCTTCCCCCTTAAGCAGGTATAAGAGTGTTTTCTAAATGTGAGACACTGTTCTCTTTCCTAACTCAGTTCAAGTGTAGCCATGTTTACAGGATCTTCATAAGTGATATCTTATGATAAGTTTCTTTTTCTGTGTGACTTATTTCACTTAGAATCATCGTACCTGAATCCACCCATTTTGCTGCTACTGGTCTTATGACATTGATTTCATGGCTGAGGGATATTCCATCGTACGTAAGTACCACAATTTTTTGAACCATGTTTATATTTTCTGGGATACTTAAGGTGTATCCAAGTTGAGGTCCTTGTATGCAGTGCAGCCCTAAATTTTGGGGTGGCTCTGTCTTATTGATTTTCAGTTTTCCCAAGGTATATTCCCTAGACTGGTAGTGCCCTTGGCTCTGTAGCTCTGTTCTTTACTTGTTTTAGGGAACACAATGCACTCCTCCAGAGAGGCAGTTGGCAATTTACATCCCGCCCATCAGCATAAGAAGGCTCCCTGTTCTCCAGGGCCTGTCTTGCCTTTCTTGTTCTTACACATTTTGTGGATGTCCCTTTTGACCGGTGGGAAGTGATACTTCTTTGTAGTGCAGATTTGCATTGCCCGCTTGCTTGCTTGGCCAAAAAGGGCGTATGCGTTTTCTCCTGAATATATTCAGGAGAAAACGCATACGCCCTTTTTGGCCAAGTGCATCATTGTCGAAGTTGTGCCCCTCTTCCTGTGCTTTAAAGGCGATTCCAACGTACCTCTTGAAATCTGTTTCCTGCTATTCTGCCTCGCTTTCAAGTCCGCCTCGTTGCCTTCCCTCAACAGATTTTTGGACGATAGTTGTCCTTTATTACTCGGCCAGTTTGTGAATTGCTGTGCCCCTGAGCTCCATTTTTCAACTCGTTTTTGGTGAGCTGACCGCAAGTCCAAAATTTTGGTTCAGGACCTATACTGGTTCCCGGTGGGTGGCTGAGAATTTGGTTAATTCTTCTTCCTGCCGGGAAATTACAGTGATATGTGCCCGTCCAAATGCCTAACAGCTACTCTCTCATTGGTTCTCCCTCTTCCCTTTCATCCTCTGCCAAATTGGCAACCTGTGCGAACCAAGAGGTTAAAGGGGCTGTCTCTCCAAGTTGGGAGGTTGATAGTAAAGCAGACGGAAAGTCAAACCGGAGCACCAGGAGAGGGACTATTCGTTGAGTTTTAGAAACCTTTCGTATTCACAGTGTGTCCGTTCTCTAGGTTTCCCGCACATGTTATAGCTGTAGTACTATTCCCTTCAACCTGGAGAGTTCGGACCCATGGAATGGGTGCCATGCATTATTGCTTTAAAGGGTCTGCATTTGCTCACCCAATCTCACCAATCGTCTCAGTCCCAAGTGTCCCTCCTTATGCCACATCCAGCTGTCGTTGTAGATAGGGTCATTCCAGCTTTCATCAGAGACCCTGAAGGAATTGTAAAGAATTTCACAGTTTTTTTGTTTTGTTTTTGAAATTCCTTTTTATAGTGGGTTTGAGCTGATTCTCGCTGCCATGTTTATGCCAGTCTAGACACACTTGATTCCCTTACGGAGACATATCAATACATAGGTTTTAAGATTCTTACTAGTCAGATATTTTCCTCTGCGGGAAATATGGGGTTTTGAGTCCCTTTCACTGAGGACGGTGTAGGTCTTGTCTATTCCATAGTTGGTTTTTGGAACGGTACCTGTGCTTATATCAAACTCTGGTTTTATGCATCACCCCACCTCTCCTTCCCCCTTAAGCAGGTATAAGAGTGTTTTCTAAATGTGAGACACTGTTCTCTTTCCTAACTCAGTTCAAGTGTAGCCATGTTTACAGGATCTTCATAAGTGATATCTTATGATAAGTTTCTTTTTCTGTGTGACTTATTTCACTTAGAATCATCGTACCTGAATCCACCCATTTTGCTGCTACTGGTCTTATGACATTGATTTCATGGCTGAGGGATATTCCATCGTACGTAAGTAACACAATTTTTTGAACCATGTTTATATTTTCTGGGATACTTAAGGTGTATCCAAGTTGAGGTCCTTGTATGCAGTGCAGCCCTAAATTTTGGGGTGGCTCTGTCTTATTGATTTTCAGTTTTCCCAAGGTATATTCCCTAGACTGGTAGTGCCCTTGGCTCTGTAGCTCTGTTCTTTACTTGTTTTAGGGAACACAATGCACTCCTCCAGAGAGGCAGTTGGCAATTTACATCCCGCCCATCAGCATAAGAAGGCTCCCTGTTCTCCAGGGCCTGTCTTGCCTTTCTTGTTCTTACACATTTTGTGGATGTCCCTTTTGACCGGTGGGAAGTGATACTTCTTTGTAGTGCAGATTTGCATTGCCCGCTTGCTTGCTTGGCCAAAAAGGGCGTATGCGTTTTCTCCTGAATATATTCAGGAGAAAACGCATACGCCCTTTTTGGCCAAGTGCATCATTGTCGAAGTTGTGCCCCTCTTCCTGTGCTTTAAAGGCGATTCCAACGTACCTCTTGAAATCTGTTTCCTGCTATTCTGCCTCGCTTTCAAGTCCGCCTCGTTGCCTTCCCTCAACAGATTTTTGGACGATAGTTGTCCTTTATTACTCGGCCAGTTTGTGAATTGCTGTGCCCCTGAGCTCCATTTTTCAACTCGTTTTTGGTGAGCTGACCACAAGTCCAAAATTTTGGTTCAGGACCTATACTGGTTCCCGGTGGGTGGCTGAGAATTTGGTTAATTCTTCTTCCTGCCGGGAAATTACAGTGATATGTGCCCGTCCAAATGCCTAACAGCTACTCTCTCATTGGTTCTCCCTCTTCCCTTTCATCCTCTGCCAAATTGGCAACCTGTGCGAACCAAGAGGTTAAAGGGGCTGTCTCTCCAAGTTGGGAGGTTGATAGTAAAGCAGACGGAAAGTCAAACCGGAGCACCAGGAGAGGGACTATTCGTTGAGTTTTAGAAACCTTTCGTATTCACAGTGTGTCCGTTCTCTAGGTTTCCCGCACATGTTATAGCTGTAGTACTATTCCCTTCAACCTGGAGAGTTCGGACCCATGGAATGGGTGCCATGCATTATTGCTTTAAAGGGTCTGCATTTGCTCACCCAATCTCACCAATCGTCTCAGTCCCAAGTGTCCCTCCTTATGCCACATCCAGCTGTCGTTGTAGATAGGGTCATTCCAGCTTTCATCAGAGACCCTGAAGGAATTGTAAAGAATTTCCCAGTTTTTTTGTTTTGTTTTTGAAATTCCTTTTTATAGTGGGTTTGAGCTGATTCTCGCTGCCATGTTTATGCCAGTCTAGACACACTTGATTCCCTTACGGAGACATATCAATACATAGGTTTTAAGATTCTTACTAGTCAGATATTTTCCTCTGCAGGAAATATGGGGTTTTGAGTCCCTTTCACTGAGGACGGTGTAGGTCTTGTCTATTCCATAGTTGGTTTTTGGAACAGTACCTGTGCTTATATCAAACTCTGGTTTTATGCATCACCCCACCTCTCCTTCCCCCTTAAGCAGGTATAAGAGTGTTTTCTAAATGTGAGACACTGTTCTCTTTCCTAACTCAGTTCAAGTGTAGCCATGTTTACAGGATCTTCATAAGTGATATCTTATGATAAGTTTCTTTTTCTGTGTGACTTATTTCACTTAGAATCATCGTACCTGAATCCACCCATTTTGCTGCTACTGGTCTTATGACATTGATTTCATGGCTGAGGGATATTCCATCGTACGTAAGTACCACAATTTTTTGAACCATGTTTATATTTTCTGGGATACTTAAGGTGTATCCAAGTTGAGGTCCTTGTATGCAGTGCAGCCCTAAATTTTGGGGTGGCTCTGTCTTATTGATTTTCAGTTTTCCCAAGGTATATTCCCTAGACTGGTAGTGCCCTTGGCTCTGTAGCTCTGTTCTTTACTTGTTTTAGGGAACAGAATGCACTCCTCCAGAGAGGCAGTTGGCAATTTACATCCCGCCCATCAGCATAAGAAGGCTCCCTGTTCTCCAGGGCCTGTCTTGCCTTTCTTGTTCTTACACATTTTGTGGATGTCCCTTTTGACCGGTGGGAAGTGATACTTCTTTGTAGTGCAGATTTGCATTGCCCGCTTGCTTGCTTGGCCAAAAAGGGCGTATGCGTTTTCTCCTGAATATATTCAGGAGAAAACGCATACGCCCTTTTTGGCCAAGTGCATCATTGTCGAAGTTGTGCCCCTCTTCCTGTGCTTTAAAGGCGATTCCAACGTACCTCTTGAAATCTGTTTCCTGCTATTCTGCCTCGCTTTCAAGTCCGCCTCGTTGCCTTCCCTCAACAGATTTTTGGACGATAGTTGTCCTTTATTACTCGGCCAGTTTGTGAATTGCTGTGCCCCTGAGCTCCATTTTTCAACTCGTTTTTGGTGAGCTGACCGCAAGTCCAAAATTTTGGTTCAGGACCTATACTGGTTCCCGGTGGGTGGCTGAGAATTTGGTTAATTCTTCTTCCTGCCGGGAAATTACAGTGATATGTGCCCGTCCAAATGCCTAACAGCTACTCTCTCATTGGTTCTCCCTCTTCCCTTTCATCCTCTGCCAAATTGGCAACCTGTGCGAACCAAGAGGTTAAAGGGGCTGTCTCTCCAAGTTGGGAGGTTGATAGTAAAGCAGACGGAAAGTCAAACCGGAGCACCAGGAGAGGGACTATTCGTTGAGTTTTAGAAACCTTTCGTATTCACAGTGTGTCCGTTCTCTAGGTTTCCCGCACATGTTATAGCTGTAGTACTATTCCCTTCAACCTGGAGAGTTCGGACCCATGGAATGGGTGCCATGCATTATTGCTTTAAAGGGTCTGCATTTGCTCACCCAATCTCACCAATCGTCTCAGTCCCAAGTGTCCCTCCTTATGCCACATCCAGCTGTCGTTGTAGATAGGGTCATTCCAGCTTTCATCAGAGACCCTGAAGGAATTGTAAAGAATTTCCCAGTTTTTTTGTTTTGTTTTTGAAATTCCTTTTTATAGTGGGTTTGAGCTGATTCTCGCTGCCATGTTTATGCCAGTCTAGACACACTTGATTCCCTTACGGAGACATATCAATACATAGGTTTTAAGATTCTTACTAGTCAGATATTTTCCTCTGCGGGAAATATGGGGTTTTGAGTCCCTTTCGCTGAGGACGGTGTAGGTCTTGTCTATTCCATAGTTGGTTTTTGGAACGGTACCTGTGCTTATATCAAACTCTGGTTTTATGCATCACCCCACCTCTCCTTCCCCCTTAAGCAGGTATAAGAGTGTTTTCTAAATGTGAGACACTGTTCTCTTTCCTAACTCAGTTCAAGTGTAGCCATGTTTACAGGATCTTCATAAGTGATATCTTATGATAAGTTTCTTTTTCTGTGTGACTTATTTCACTTAGAATCATCGTACCTGAATCCACCCATTTTGCTGCTACTGGTCTTATGACATTGATTTCATGGCTGAGGGATATTCCATCGTACGTAAGTACCACAATTTTTTGAACCATGTTTATATTTTCTGGGATACTTAAGGTGTATCCAAGTTGAGGTCCTTGTATGCAGTGCAGCCCTAAATTTTGGGGTGGCTCTGTCTTATTGATTTTCAGTTTTCCCAAGGTATATTCCCTAGACTGGTAGTGCCCTTGGCTCTGTAGCTCTGTTCTTTACTTGTTTTAGGGAACACAATGCACTCCTCCAGAGAGGCAGTTGGCAATTTACATCCCGCCCATCAGCATAACAAGGCTCCCTGTTCTCCAGGGCCTGTCTTGCCTTTCTTGTTCTTACACATTTTGTGGATGTCCCTTTTGACCGGTGGGAAGTGATACTTCTTTGTAGTGCAGATTTGCATTGCCCGCTTGCTTGCTTGGCCAAAAAGGGCGTATGCGTTTTCTCCTGAATATATTCAGGAGAAAACGCATACGCCCTTTTTGGCCAAGTGCATCATTGTCGAAGTTGTGCCCCTCTTCCTGTGCTTTAAAGGCGATTCCAACGTACCTCTTGAAATCTGTTTCCTGCTATTCTGCCTCGCTTTCAAGTCCGCCTCGTTGCCTTCCCTCAACAGATTTTTGGACGATAGTTGTCCTTTATTACTCGGCCACTTTGTGAATTGCTGTGCCCCTGAGCTCCATTTTTCAACTCGTTTTTGGTGAGCTGACCGCAAGTCCAAAATTTTGGTTCAGGACCTATACTGGTTCCCGGTGGGTGGCTGAGAATTTGGTTAATTCTTCTTCCTGCCGGGAAATTACAGTGATATGTGCCCGTCCAAATGCCTAACAGCTACTCTCTCATTGGTTCTCCCTCTTCCCATTCATCCTCTGCCAAATTGGCAACCTGTGCGAACCAAGAGGTTAAAGGGGCTGTCTCTCCAAGTTGGGAGGTTGATAGTAAAGCAGACGGAAAGTCAAACCGGAGCACCAGGAGAGGGACTATTCGTTGAGTTTTAGAAACCTTTCGTATTCACAGTGTGTCCGTTCTCTAGGTTTCCCGCACATGTTATAGCTGTAGTACTATTCCCTTCACCCTGGAGAGTTCGGACCCATGGAATGGGTGCCATGAATTATTGCTTTAAAGGGTCTGCATTTGCTCACCCAATCTCACCAATCGTCTCAGTCCCAAGTGTCCCTCCTTATGCCACATCCAGCTGTCGTTGTAGATAGGGTCATTCCAGCTTTCATCAGAGACCCTGAAGGAATTGTAAAGAATTTCACAGTTTTTTTGTTTTGTTTTTGAAATTCCTTTTTATAGTGGGTTTGAGCTGATTCTCGCTGCCATGTTTATGCCAGTCTAGACACACTTGATTCCCTTACGGAGACATATCAATACATAGGTTTTAAGATTCTTACTAGTCAGATATTTTCCTCTGCGGGAAATATGGGGTTTTGAGTCCCTTTCGCTGAGGACGGTGTAGGTCTTGTCTATTCCATAGTTCGTTTTTGGAACGGTACCTGTGCTTATATCAAACTCTGGTTTTATGCATCACCCCACCTCTCCTTCCCCCTTAAGCAGGTATAAGAGTGTTTTCTAAATGTGAGACACTGTTCTCTTTCCTAACTCAGTTCAAGTGTAGCCATGTTTACAGGATCTTCATAAGTGATATCTTATGATAAGTTTCTTTTTCTGTGTGACTTATTTCACTTAGAATCATCGTACCTGAATCCACCCATTTTGCTGCTACTGGTCTTATGACATTGATTTCATGGCTGAGGGATATTCCATCGTACGTAAGTACCACAATTTTTTGAACCATGTTTATATTTTCTGGGATACTTAAGGTGTATCCAAGTTGAGGTCCTTGTATGCAGTGCAGCCCTAAATTTTGGGGTGGCTCTGTCTTATTGATTTTCAGTTTTCCCAAGGTATATTCCCTAGACTGGTAGTGCCCTTGGCTCTGTAGCTCTGTTCTTTACTTGTTTTAGGGAACAGAATGCACTCCTCCAGAGAGGCAGTTGGCAATTTACATCCCACCCATCAGCATAACAAGGCTCCCTGTTCTCCAGGGCCTGTCTTGCCTTTCTTGTTCTTACACATTTTGTGGATGTCCCTTTTGACCGGTGGGAAGTGATACTTCTTTGTAGTGCAGATTTGCATTGCCCGCTTGCTTGCTTGGCCAAAAAGGGCGTATGCGTTTTCTCCTGAATATATTCAGGAGAAAACGCATACGCCCTTTTTGGCCAAGTGCATCATTGTCGAAGTTGTGCCCCTCTTCCTGTGCTTTAAAGGCGATTCCAACGTACCTCTTGAAATCTGTTTCCTGCTATTCTGCCTCGCTTTCAAGTCCGCCTCGTTGCCTTCCCTCAACAGATTTTTGGACGATAGTTGTCCTTTATTACTCGGCCACTTTGTGAATTGCTGTGCCCCTGAGCTCCATTTTTCAACTCGTTTTTGGTGAGCTGACCGCAAGTCCAAAATTTTGGTTCAGGACCTATACTGGTTCCCGGTGGGTGGCTGAGAATTTGGTTAATTCTTCTTCCTGCCGGGAAATTACAGTGATATGTGCCCGTCCAAATGCCTAACAGCTACTCTCTCATTGGTTCTCCCTCTTCCCTTTCATCCTCTGCCAAATTGGCAACCTGTGCGAACCAAGAGGTTAAAGGGGCTGTCTCTCCAAGTTGGGAGGTTGATAGTAAAGCAGACGGAAAGTCAAACCGGAGCACCAGGAGAGGGACTATTCGTTGAGTTTTAGAAACCTTTCGTATTCACAGTGTGTCCGTTCTCTAGGTTTCCCGCACATGTTATAGCTGTAGTACTATTCCCTTCAACCTGGAGAGTTCGGACCAATGGAATGGGTGCCATGCATTATTGCTTTAAAGGGTCTGCATTTGCTCACCCAATCTCACCAATCGTCTCAGTCCCAAGTGTCCCTCCTTATGCCACATCCAGCTGTCGTTGTAGATAGGGTCATTCCAGCTTTCATCAGAGACCCTGAAGGAATTGTAAAGAATTTCCCAGTTTTTTTGTTTTGTTTTTGAAATTCCTTTTTATAGTGGGTTTGAGCTGATTCTCGCTGCCATGTTTATGCCAGTCTAGACACACTTGATTCCCTTACGGAGACATATCAATACATAGGTTTTAAGATTCTTACTAGTCAGATATTTTCCTCTGCGGGAAATATGGGGTTTTGAGTCCCTTTCGCTGAGGACTGTGTAGGTCTTGTCTATTCCATAGTTGGTTTTTGGAACGGTACCTGTGCTTATATCAAACTCTGGTTTTATGCATCACCCCACCTCTCCTTCCCCCTTAAGCAGGTATAAGAGTGTTTTCTAAATGTGAGACACTGTTCTCTTTCCTAACTCAGTTCAAGTGTAGCCATGTTTACAGGATCTTCATAAGTGATATCTTATGATAAGTTTCTTTTTCTGTGTGACTTATTTCACTTAGAATCATCGTACCTGAATCCACCCATTTTGCTGCTACTGGTCTTATGACATTGATTTCATGGCTGAGGGATATTCCATCGTACGTAAGTACCACAATTTTTTGAACCATGTTTATATTTTCTGGGATACTTAAGGTGTATCCAAGTTGAGGTCCTTGTATGCAGTGTAGCCCTAAATTTTGGGGTGGCTCTGTCTTATTGATTTTCAGTTTTCCCAAGGTATATTCCCTAGACTGGTAGTGCCCTTGGCTCTGTAGCTCTGTTCTTTACTTGTTTTAGGGAACAGAATGCACTCCTCCAGAGAGGCAGTTGGCAATTTACATCCCGCCCATCAGCATAACAAGGCTCCCTGTTCTCCAGGGCCTGTCTTGCCTTTCTTGTTCTTACACATTTTGTGGATGTCCCTTTTGACCGGTGGGAAGTGATACTTCTTTGTAGTGCAGATTTGCATTGCCCGCTTGCTTGCTTGGCCAAAAAGGGCGTATGCGTTTTCTCCTGAATATATTCAGGAGAAAACGCATACGCCCCTTTTGGCCAAGTGCATCATTGTCGAAGTTGTGCCCCTCTTCCTGTGCTTTAAAGGCGATTCCAACGTACCTCTTGAAATCTGTTTCCTGCTATTCTGCCTCGCTTTCAAGTCCGCCTCGTTGCCTTCCCTCAACAGATTTTTGGACGATAGTTGTCCTTTATTACTCGGCCAGTTTGTGAATTGCTGTGCCCCTGAGCTCCATTTTTCAACTCGTTTTTGGTGAGCTGACCGCAAGTCCAAAATTTTGGTTCAGGACCTATACTGGTTCCCGGTGGGTGGCTGAGAATTTGGTTAATTCTTCTTCCTGCCGGGAAATTACAGTGATATGTGCCCGTCCAAATGCCTAACAGCTACTCTCTCATTGGTTCTCCCTCTTCCCTTTCATCCTCTGCCAAATTGGCAACCTGTGCGAACCAAGAGGTTAAAGGGGTTGTCTCTCCAAGTTGGGAGGTTGATAGTAAAGCAGACGGAAAGTCAAACCGGAGCACCAGGAGAGGGACTATTCGTTGAGTTTTAGAAACCTTTCGTATTCACAGTGTGTCCGTTCTCTAGGTTTCCCGCACATGTTATGGCTGTAGTAATATTCCCTTCAACCTGGAGAGTTCGGACCCATGGAATGGGTGCCATGCATTATTGCTTTAAAGGGTCTGCATTTGCTCACCCTATCTCACCAATCGTCTCAGTCGCAAGTGTCCCTCCTTATGCCACATCCAGCTGTCGTTGTAGATAGGGTCATTCCAGCTTTCATCAGAGACCCTGAAGGAATTGTAAAGAATTTCCCAGTTTTTTTGTTTTGTTTTTGAAATTCCTTTTTATAGTGGGTTTGAGCTGATTCTCGCTGCCATGTTTATGCCAGTCTAGACACACTTGATTCCCTTACGGTGACATATCAATACATAGGTTTTAAGATTCTTACTAGTCAGATATTTTCCTCTGCGAGAAATATGGGATTTTGAGTCCCTTTCGCTGAGGACGGTGTAGGTCTTGTCTATTCCATAGTTGGTTTTTGGAGCGGTACCTGTGCTTATATCAAACTCTGGTTTTATGCATCACCCCACCTCTCCTTCCCCCTTAAGCAGGTATAAGAGTGTTTTCTAAATGTGAGACACTCTTCTCTTTCCTAACTCACTTCAAGTGTAGCCATGTTTACAGGATCTTCATAAGTGATATCTTATGATAAGTTTCTTTTTCTGTGTGACTTATTTCACTTAGAATCATCGTACCTGAATTCACCCATTTTGCTGCTACTGGTCTTATGACATTGATTTCCTGGCTGAGGGATATTCCATCGTACGTAAGTACCACAATTTTTTGAACCATGTTTATATTTTCTGCGATACTTACGGTGTATCCAAGTTGAGGTCCTTGTATGCAGTGCAGCCCTAAATTTTGGGGTGGCTCTGTCTTATTGATTTTCAGTTTTCCCAAGGTATATTCCCTAGACTGGTAGTGCCCTTGGCTCTGTAGCTCGGTTCTTTACTTGTTTTAGGGAACAGAATGCACTCCTCCAGAGAGGCAGTTGGCAATATACATCCCGCCCATCAGCATAACAAGGCTCCCTGTTCTCCAGGGCCTGTCTTGCCTTTCTTGTTCTTACACATTTTGTGGATGTCCCTTTTGACCGGTGGGAAGTGATACTTCTTTGTAGTGCAGATTTGCATTGCCCGCTTGCTTGCTTGGCCAAAAAGGGCGTATGCGTTTTCTCCTTAATATATTCAGGAGAAAACGCATACGCCCTTTTTGGCCAAGTGCATCATTGTCGAAGTTGTGCCCCTCTTCCTGTGCTTTAAAGGCTATTCCAACGTACCTCTTGTAATCTGTTTCCTGCTATGCTGCCTCGCTTTCAAGTCCGCCTCGTTGCCTTCCCTCAACAGATTTTTGGAAGATAGTTGTCCTTTATTACTCGGCCAGGTTGTGAATTGCTGTGCCCCTGAGCTCCATTTTTCAACTCGTTTTTGGTGAGCTGACCGCAAGTCCAAAATTTTGGTTCAGGACCTATACTGGTTCCCGGTGGGTGGCTGAGAATTTGGTTAATTCTTCTTCCTGCCGGGAAATTACAGTGATATGTGCCCATCCAAATGCCTAACAGCTACTGTCTCATTGGTTCTCCCTCTTCCCTTTCATCCTCTGCCAAATTGGCAACCTGTGCGAACCAAGAGGTTAAAGGGGCTGTCTCTCCAAGTTGGGAGGTTGATAGTAAAGCAGACGGAAAGTCAAACCGGAGCACCAGGAGAGGGACTCTTCGTTGAGTTTTAGAAACCTTTCGTATTCACAGTGTGTCCGTTCTCTAGGTTTCCTGCACATGTTATGGCTGTAGTAATATTCCCTTCAACCTGGAGAGTTCGGACCCATGGAATGGATGCCATGCATTATTGATTTAAAGGGTCTGCATTTGCTCACCCAATCTCACCAATCCTCTCAGTCCCAAGTGTCCCTCCTTATGCCACATCCAGCTGTCGTTGTAGATAGGGTCATTCTAGCTTTCATCAGAGACCCTGAAGGAATTGTAAAGAATTTCCCAGTTTTTTTGTTTTGTTTTTGAAATTCCTTTTTATAGTGGGTTTGAGCTGATTCTCGCTGCCATGTTTATGCCAGTCTAGACACACTTGATTCCCTTACGGAGACATATCAATACATAGGTTTTAAGATTCTTACTAGTCAGATATTTTCCTCTGCGGGAAATATGGGATTTTGAGTCCCTTTCGCTGAGGACGGTATAGGTCTTGTCTATTTCATAGTTGGTTTTTGGAGTGGTACCTGTGCTTATATCAAACTCTGATTTTATGCATCACCCCACCTCTCCTTCCCCCTTAAGCAGGTATAAGAGTGTTTTCTAAATGTGAGACACTCTTCTCTTTCCTAACTCAGTTAAAGTGTAGCCATGTTTACAGGATCTTCATAAGTGATATCTTATGATAAGTTTCTTTTTCTGTGTGACTTATTTCACTTAGAATCATCGTACCTGAATCCACCCATTTTGCTGCTACTGGTCTTATGACATTGATTTCCTGGCTGAGGGATATTCCATCGTACGTAAGTACCACAATTTTTTGAACCATGTTTATATTTTCTGGGATACTTAAGGTGTATCCAAGTTGAGGTCCTTGTATGCAGTGCAGCCCTAAATTTTGGGGTGGCTCTGTCTTATTGATTTTCAGTTTTCCCAAGGTATATTCCCTAGACTGGTAGTGCCCTTGGCTCTGTAGCTCGGTTCTTTACTTGTTTTAGGGAACACAATGCACTCCTCCAGAGAGGCAGTTGGCAATATACATCCCGCCCATCAGCATAACAAGGCTCCCTGTTCTCCAGGGCCTGTCTTGCCTTTCTTGTTCTTACACATTTTGTGGATGTCCCTTTTGACCGGTGGGAAGTGATACTTCTTTGTAGTGCAGATTTGCATTGCCCGCTTGCTTGCTTGGCCAAAAAGGGCGTATGCGTTTTCTCCTTAATATATTCAGGAGAAAACGCATACGCCCTTTTTGGCCAAGTGCATCATTGTCGAAGTTGTGGCCCTCTTCCTGTGCTTTAAAGGCGATTCCAACGTACCTCTTGTAATCTGTTTCCTGCTATGCTGTCTCGCTTTCAAGTCCGCCTCGTTGCCTTCCCTCAACAGATTTTTGGAAGATAGTTGTCCTTTATTACTCGGCCAGGTTGTGAATTGCTGTGCCCCTGAGCTCCATTTTTCAACTCGTTTTTGGTGAGCTGACCGCAAGTCCAAAATTTTGGTTCAGGACCTATACTGGTTCCCGGTGGGTGGCTGAGAATTTGGTTAATTCTTCTTCCTGCCGGGAAATTACAGTGATATGTGCCCGTCCAAATGCCTAACAGCTACTCTCTCATTGGTTCTCCCTCTTCCCTTTCATCCTCTGCCAAATTGGCAACCTGTGCGAACCAAGAGGTTAAAGGGGCTGTCTCTCCAAGCTGGGAGGTTGATAGTAAAGCAGACGGAAAGTCAAACCGGAGCACCAGGAGAGGGACTATTCGTTGAGTTTTAGAAACCTTTCGTATTCAGTGTGTCAGTTCCCTAGGTTTCCCGCACATGTTATAGCTGTAGTAATATTCCCTTCAACCTGGAGAGTTCGGACCCATGGAATGGGTGCCATGCATTATTGATTTAAAGGGTCTGCATTTGCTCACCCAATCTCACCAATCGTCTCAGTCCCAAGTGTCCCTCCTTATGCCACATCCAGCTGTCATTGTAGATAGGGTCATTCCAGCTTTCATCAGAGACCCTGAAGGAATTGTAAAGAATTTCCCAGTTTTTTTGTTTTGTTTTTGAAATTCCTTTTTATAGTGGGTTTGAGCTGATTCTCGCTGCCATGTTTATGCCAGTCTAGACACACTTGATTCCCTTACGGAGACATATCAATACATAGGTTTTAAGATTCTTACTAGTCAGATATTTTCCTCTGCGGGAAATATGGGGTTTTGAGTCCCTTTCACTGAGGAAGGTATAGGTCTTGTCTACTCCATAGTTGGTTTTAAGAACGGTACCTGTGCTTATATCAAACTCTGGTTTTATGCATCACCCCACCTCTCCTTCCCCCTTAAGCAGGCATAAGAGTGTTTTCTAAATGTGAGACTCTGTTCTCTATCCTAACTCAGTTCAAGTGTAGCCATGTTTACAGGATCTTCATAAGTGATATCTTATGATAAGTTTCTTTTTCTGTGTGACTTATTTCACTTAGAATCATCGTACCTGAATCCACCCATTTTGCAGCTACTGGTCTTATGACATTGATTTCATGGCTGCGGGATATTCCATCGTACGTAAGTACCACAATTTTTTGAACCATTTTTGTATTTCCTTGGATACTTAAGGTGTACCCAAGTTGAGGTCCTTGTAAGCAGTGCAGCCCTAAATTTTGGGGTGGCTCTGTCTTATTGATTTTCAGTTTTCCCAAGGTTTATTCCCTAGACTGGAAGTGCCCTTGGCTCTGTAGCTCTGTTGTTTACTTGTTTTAGGGAACACAATGCACTCCTCCAGAGAGGCAGTGGGCAATTTACATCCCGCACATCAGCATAACAAGTCTCCCTGTTCTCCAGGGCCTGTCTTGCCTTTCTGGTTTTTACACATTTTGTGGATGTCCCTTTGGACCGGTGGGAAGTGATACATCTTTGTAGTGAAGATTTGCATTGCCCGCTTCCTTGCTTGGCCAAAAAGGGAGTACGCGTTTTCTCCTGAATATATTCAGGAGAAAACGCGTACGCCCTTTTTGGCCAAGTGCATCTTTGTCGAAGTTGTGCCCCTCTTCCTGTGCTTTAAAGGCGATTCCAACGTACCTCTTGAAATCTGTTTCCTGCTATTCTACCTCGCTTTCAAGTCCGCCTCGATGTCTTCCCTCAACAGATTTTTGGACGATAGTTCTCCTTTATTACTCTGCCAGTTTGTGAATTGCTGTGCCCCTGAGATCCATTTTTCAACTCGTTTTTTGTGAGCTGACCGCAAGTCCAAAATTTTGGTTCAGGATTTATGCTGGTTCCTGGTGGGTGGCTGAGACTTTGGTTAATTCTTCTTCCTGCTGGGAAATTAGAGTGATATGTGCCCGTCCAAATGCCTAACAGCTACTCTCTCATTGGTTCTCCCTCTTCCCTTTCATCCTCTGCCAAATTGGCAACCTGTGCGAACCAGGAGGTTAAACGGGCTGTCTCTCCAAGTTTGGAGGTTGATAGTAAAGCAGATGGAAAGTCAAACTGGAGCACCAGGAGAGGGACTATTCGTTGAGTTTTAGAAACCTTTCGTATTCACTGTGTGTCCGTTCTCTAGGTTTCCTGTACATGTTATAGCTGTAGTAATATTCCCTTCAACCTGGAGAGTTGGGACCCATGGAATGGGTGCCAGGCAATTGTGCTTTAAAGGGTCTGCATTTGCTCACCCAATCTCACCAATCCTCTCAGTCCCAAGTGTCCAGCCTTATGCCACATCCAGCTGTCGTTGTAGATAGGGTCATTCCAGGTTTCATCAGAGACCCTGAAGGAATTGTAAAGAATTTCCCAGTTGTTTTGTTTTGTTTTTGAAATTCCTTTTTATAGTGGGTTTGAGCTGATTCTCGCTGCCATGTTTATGCCAGTCTAGACACACTTGTTTCCCTTATGGAGACATATCAATACATACGTTTTAAGATTCTTACTAGTCAGATATATTCCTCTGCAGGAAATATGGGGTTTTGAGTCCCTTTCACTGAGGAAGGTGTAGGTCTCGTCTATTCCATAGTTGGTGTTTTTATTGGTACCAGTGCTTATATTAAACTCTGGTTTTATAGATCACGCCACCTCTCCTTCCCCCTTTATCAGGCATAAGAGTTTTTTCTAAATGTGAGACTCTGTTCTCTTTCCTAACTCAGTTCAAGTGTAGCCATGTTTACAGGATCTTCATAAGTGATATCTTATGATAAGTTGCTTTTTCTGTGTGATGCATTTCACTTAGAGTCATCATACCAGAATCCACTCATTTTGCTGCTACTGGTCTTATGACATTGATTTCATGGCTGAGGGATATTCCTTCGTACGTAAGTACCACAGTTTTTTGAACCATTTTTATATTTCCGGGGATATTTAAGGTGTACCCAAGTTGAGGTTTTTGTAAGCAGTGCAGCCCTAAACTTTGGGGTGGCTCTGTCTTATTCATTTTCAGTTTTCCCAAGGTATATTCCCTAGACTGGAAGTGCCCTTGGCTCTGTAGCTCTGTTCTTTACTTGTTTTAGGGAACAGAATGCACTCCTCCAGAGAGGCAGTTGGCAATTTACATCCCGCCCATCAGCATAACAAGGCTCCCTGTTCTCCAGGGCCTGTCTTGCCTTTCTTGTTCTTACACATTTTGTGGATGTCCCTTTTGACCGGTGGGAAGTGATACTTCTTTGTAGTGCAGATTTGCATTGCCCGCTTGCTTGCTTGGCCAAAAAGGGCGTATGCGTTTTCTCCTGAATATATTCAGGAGAAAACGCATACGCCCCTTTTGGCCAAGTGCATCATTGTCGAAGTTGTGCCCCTCTTCCTGTGCTTTAAAGGCGATTCCAACGTACCTCTTGAAATCTGTTTCCTGCTATTCTGCCTCGCTTTCAAGTCCGCCTCGTTGCCTTCCCTCAACAGATTTTTGGACGATAGTTGTCCTTTATTACTCGGCCAGTTTGTGAATTGCTGTGCCCCTGAGCTCCATTTTTCAACTCGTTTTTGGTGAGCTGACCGCAAGTCCAAAATTTTGGTTCAGGACCTATACTGGTTCCCGGTGGGTGGCTGAGAATTTGGTTAATTCTTCTTCCTGCCGGGAAATTACAGTGATATGTGCCCGTCCAAATGCCTAACAGCTACTCTCTCATTGGTTCTCCCTCTTCCCTTTCATCCTCTGCCAAATTGGCAACCTGTGCGAACCAAGAGGTTAAAGGGGCTGTCTCTCCAAGTTGGGAGGTTGATAGTAAAGCAGACGGAAAGTCAAACCGGAGCACCAGGAGAGGGACTATTCGTTGAGTTTTAGAAACCTTTCGTATTCACAGTGTGTCCGTTCTCTAGGTTTCCCGCACATGTTATGGCTGTAGTAATATTCCCTTCAACCTGGAGAGTTCGGACCCATGGAATGGGTGCCATGCATTATTGCTTTAAAGGGTCTGCATTTGCTCACCCTATCTCACCAATCGTCTCAGTCGCAAGTGTCCCTCCTTATGCCACATCCAGCTGTCGTTGTAGATAGGGTCATTCCAGCTTTCATCAGAGACCCTGAAGGAATTGTAAAGAATTTCCCAGTTTTTTTGTTTTGTTTTTGAAATTCCTTTTTATAGTGGGTTTGAGCTGATTCTCGCTGCCATGTTTATGCCAGTCTAGACACACTTGATTCCCTTACGGAGACATATCAATACATAGGTTTTAAGATTCTTACTGGTCAGATATTTTCCTCTGCGAGAAATATGGGATTTTGAGTCCCTTTCGCTGAGGACGGTGTAGGTCTTGTCTATTCCATAGTTGGTTTTTGGAGCGGTACCTGTGCTTATATCAAACTCTGGTTTTATGCATCACCCCACCTCTCCTTCCCCCTTAAGCAGGTATGAGTGTTTTCTAAATGTGAGACACTCTTCTCTTTCCTAACTCAGTTCAAGTGTAGCCATGTTTACAGGATCTTCATAAGTGATATCTTATGATAAGTTTCTTTTTCTGTGTGACTTATTTCACTTAGAATCATCGTACCTGAATTCACCCATTTTGCTGCTACTGGTCTTATGACATTGATTTCCTGGCTGAGGGATATTCCATCGTACGTAAGTACCACAATTTTTTGAACCATGTTTATATTTTCTGGGATACTTAAGGTGTATCCAAGTTGAGGTCCTTGTATGCAGTGCAGCCCTAAATTTTGGGGTGGCTCTGTCTTATTGATTTTCAGTTTTCCCAAGGTATATTCCCTAGACTGGTAGTGCCCTTGGCTCTGTAGCTCGGTTCTTTACTTGTTTTAGGGAACAGAATGCACTCCTCCAGAGAGGCAGTTGGCAATATACATCCCGCCCATCAGCATAACAAGGCTCCCTGTTCTCCAGGGCCTGTCTTGCCTTTCTTGTTCTTACACATTTTGTGGATGTCCCTTTTGACCGGTGGGAAGTGATACTTCTTTGTAGTGCAGATTTGCATTGCCCGCTTGCTTGCTTGGCCAAAAAGGGCGTATGCGTTTTCTCCTTAATATATTCAGGAGAAAACGCATACGCCCTTTTTGGCCAAGTGCATCATTGTCGAAGTTGTGCCCATCTTCCTGTGCTTTAAAGGCTATTCCAACGTACCTCTTGTAATCTGTTTCCTGCTATGCTGCCTCGCTTTCAAGTCCGCCTCGTTGCCTTCCCTCAACAGATTTTTGGAAGATAGTTGTCCTTTATTACTCGGCCAGGTTGTGAATTGCTGTGCCCCTGAGCTCCATTTTTCAACTCGTTTTTGGTGAGCTGACCGCAAGTCCAAAATTTTGGTTCAGGACCTATACTGGTTCCCGGTGGGTGGCTGAGAATTTGGTTAATTCTTCTTCCTGCCGGGAAATTAGAGTGATATGTGCCCATCCAAATGCCTAACAGCTACTGTCTCATTGGTTCTCCCTCTTCCCTTTCATCCTCTGCCAAATTGGCAACCTGTGCGAACCAAGAGGTTAAAGGGGCTGTCTCTCCAAGTTGGGAGGTTGATAATAAAGCAGACGGAAAGTCAAACCGGAGCACCAGGAGAGGGACTCTTCGTTGAGTTTTAGAAACCTTTCGTATTCACAGTGTGTCCGTTCTCTAGGTTTCCTGCACATGTTATGGCTGTAGTAATATTCCCTTCAACCTGGAGAGTTCGGACCCATGGAATGGATGCCATGCATTATTGATTTAAAGGGTCTGCATTTGCTCACCCAATCTCACCAATCCTCTCAGTCCCAAGTGTCCCTCCTTATGCCACATCCAGCTGTCGTTGTAGATAGGGTCATTCCAGCTTTCATCAGAGACCCTGAAGGAATTGTAAAGAATTTCCCAGTTTTTTTGTTTTGTTTTTGAAATTCCTTTTTATAGTGGGTTTGAGCTGATTCTCGCTGCCATGTTTATGCCAGTCTAGACACACTTGATTCCCTTACGGAGACATATCAATACATAGGTTTTAAGATTCTTACTAGTCAGATATTTTCCTCTGCGGGAAATATGGGATTTTGAGTCCCTTTCGCTGAGGACGGTGTAGGTCTTGTCTATTCCATAGTTGGTTTTTGGAGCGGTACCAGTGCTTATATCAAACTCTGATTTTATGCATCACCCCACCTCTCCTTCCCCCTTAAGCAGGTATAAGAGTGTTTTCTAAATGTGAGACACTCTTCTCTTTCCTAACTCAGTTCAAGTGTAGCCATGTTTACAGGATCTTCATAAGTGATATCTTATGATAAGTTTCTTTTTCTGTGTGACTTATTTCACTTAGAATCATCGTACCTGAATCCACCCATTTTGCTGCTACTGGTCTTATGACATTGATTTCATGGCTGAGGGATATTCCATAGTACGTAAGTACCACAATTTTTTGAACCATGTTTATATTTTCTGGGATACTTAAGGTGTATCCAAGTTGAGGTCCTTGTATGCAGTGCAGCCCTAAATTTTGGGGTGGCTCTGTCTTATTGATTTTCAGTTTTCCCAAGGTATATTCCCTAGACTGGTAGTGCCCTTGGCTCTGTAGCTCGGTTCTTTACTTGTTTTAGGGAACACAATGCACTCCTTCAGAGAGGCAGTTGGCAATATACATCCCGCCCATCAGCATAACAAGGCTCCCTGTTCTCCAGGGCCTGTCTTGCCTTTCTTGTTCTTACACATTTTGTGGATGTCCCTTTTGACCGGTGGGAAGTGATACTTCTTTGTAGTGCAGATTTGCATTGCCCGCTTGCTTGCTTGGCCAAAAAGGGCGTATGCGTTTTCTCCTTAATATATTCAGGAGAAAACGCATACGCCCTTTTTGGCCAAGTGCATCATTGTCGAAGTTGTGGCCCTCTTCCTGTGCTTTAAAGGCGATTCCAACGTACCTCTTCTAATCTGTTTCCTGCTATGCTGTCTCGCTTTCAAGTCCGCCTCGTTGCCTTCCCTCAACAGATTTTTGGAAGATAGTTGTCCTTTATTACTCGGCCAGGTTGTGAATTGCTGTGCCCCTGAGCTCCATTTTTCAACTCGTTTTTGGTGAGCTGACCGCAAGTCCAAAATTTTGGTTCAGGACCTATACTGGTTCCCAGTGGGTGGCTGAGAATTTGGTTAATTCTTCTTCCTGCCGGGAAATTACAGTGATATGTGCCCGTCCAAATGCCTAACAGCTACTCTCTCATTGGTTCTCCCTCTTCCCTTTCATCCTCTGCCAAATTGGCAACCTGTGCGAACCAAGAGGTTAAAGGGGCTGTCTCTCCAAGCTGGGAGGTTGATAGTAAAGCAGACGGAAAGTCAAACCGGAGCACCAGGAGAGGGACTATTCGTTGAGTTTTAGAAACCTTTCGTATTCAGTGTGTCAGTTCCCTAGGTTTCCCGCACATGTTATAGCTGTAGTAATATTCCCTTCAACCTGGAGAGTTCGGACCCATGGAATGGGTGCCATGCATTATTGATTTAAAGGGTCTGCATTTGCTCACCCAATCTCACCAATCGTCTCAGTCCCAAGTGTCCCTCCTTATGCCACATCCAGCTGTCATTGTAGATAGGGTCATTCCAGCTTTCATCAGAGACCCTGAAGGAATTGTAAAGAATTTCCCAGTTTTTTTGTTTTGTTTTTGAAATTCCTTTTTATAGTGGGTTTGAGCTGATTCTCGCTGCCATGTTTATGCCAGTCTAGACACACTTGATTCCCTTACGGAGACATATCAATACATAGGTTTTAAGATTCTTACTAGTCAGATATTTTCCTCTGCGGGAAATATGGGGTTTTGAGTCCCTTTCACTGAGGAAGGTATAGGTCTTGTCTACTCCATAGTTGGTTTTCGGAACGGTACCTGTGCTTATATCAAACTCTGGTTTTATGCATCACCCCACCTCTCCTTCCCCCTTAAGCAGGCATAAGAGTGTTTTCTAAATGTGAGACTCTGTTCTCTATCCTAACTCAGTTCAAGTGTAGCCATGTTTACAGGATCTTCATAAGTGATATCTTATGATAAGTTTCTTTTTCTGTGTGACTTATTTCACTTAGAATCATCGTACCTGAATCCACCCATTTTGCAGCTACTGGTCTTATGACATTGATTTCATGGCTGCGGGATATTCCATCGTACGTAAGTACCACAATTTTTTGAACCATTTTTGTATTTCCTTGGATACTTAAGGTGTACCCAAGTTGAGGTCCTTGTAAGCAGTGCAGCCCTAAATTTTGGGGTGGCTCTGTCTTATTGATTTTCAGTTTTCCCAAGGTTTATTCCCTAGACTGGAAGTGCCCTTGGCTCTGTAGCTCTGTTGTTTACTTGTTTTAGGGAACACAATGCACTCCTCCAGAGAGGCAGTGGGCAATTTACATCCCGCACATCAGCATAACAAGTCTCCCTGTTCTCCAGGGCCTGTCTTGCCTTTCTGGTTTTTACACATTTTGTGGATGTCCCTTTGGACCGGTGGGAAGTGATACATCTTTGTAGTGAAGATTTGCATTGCCCGCTTCCTTGCTTGGCCAAAAAGGGAGTACGCGTTTTCTCCTGAATATATTCAGGAGAAAACGCGTACGCCCTTTTTGGCCAAGTGCATCTTTGTCGAAGTTGTGCCCCTCTTCCTGTGCTTTAAAGGTGATTCCAACGTACCTCTTGAAATCTGTTTCCTGCTATTCTACCTCGCTTTCAAGTCCGCCTCGATGTCTTCCCTCAACAGATTTTTGGACGATAGTTCTCCTTTATTACTCTGCCAGTTTGTGAATTGCTGTGCCCCTGAGATCCATTTTTCAACTCGTTTTTTGTGAGCTGACCGCAAGTCCAAAATTTTGGTTCAGGATTTATGCTGGTTCCTGGTGGGTGGCTGAGACTTTGGTTAATTCTTCTTCCTGCTGGGAAATTAGAGTGATATGTGCCCGTCCAAATGCCTAACAGCTACTCTCTCATTGGTTCTCCCTCTTCCCTTTCATCCTCTGCCAAATTGGCAACCTGTGCGAACCAGGAGGTTAAACGGGCTGTCTCTCCAAGTTTGGAGGTTGATAGTAAAGCAGATGGAAAGTCAAACTGGAGCACCAGGAGAGGGACTATTCGTTGAGTTTTAGAAACCTTTCGTATTCACAGTGTGTCCGTTCTCTAGGTTTCCTGTACATGTTATAGCTGTAGTAATATTCCCTTCAACCTGGAGAGTTGGGACCCATGGAATGGGTGCCAGGCAATTGTGCTTTAAAGGGTCTGCATTTGCTCACCCAATCTCACCAATCCTCTCAGTCCCAAGTGTCCAGCCTTATGCCACATCCAGCTGTCGTTGTAGATAGGGTCATTCCAGGTTTCATCAGAGACCCTGAAGGAATTGTAAAGAATTTCCCAGTTGTTTTGTTTTGTTTTTGAAATTCCTTTTTATAGTGGGTTTGAGCTGATTCTCGCTGCCATGTTTATGCCAGTCTAGACACACTTGTTTCCCTTATGGAGACATATCAATACATACGTTTTAAGATTCTTACTAGTCAGATATATTCCTCTGCAGGAAATATGGGGTTTTGAGTCCCTTTCACTGAGGAAGGTGTAGGTCTCGTCTATTCCATAGTTGGTGTTTTTATTGGTACCAGTGCTTATATTAAACTCTGGTTTTATAGATCACGCCACCTCTCCTTCCCCCTTTATCAGGCATAAGAGTTTTTTCTAAATGTGAGACTCTGTTCTCTTTCCTAACTCAGTTCAAGTGTAGCCATGTTTACAGGATCTTCATAAGTGATATCTTATGATAAGTTGCTTTTTCTGTGTGATGCATTTCACTTAGAGTCATCATACCAGAATCCACTCCTTTTGCTGCTACTGGTCTTATGACATTGATTTCATGGCTGAGGGATATTCCTTCGTACGTAAGTACCACAGTTTTTTGAACCATTTTTATATTTCCGGGGATATTTAAGGTGTACCCAAGTTGAGGTTTTTGTAAGCAGTGCAGCCCTAAACTTTGGGGTGGCTCTGTCTTATTCATTTTCAGTTTTCCCAAGGTATATTCCCTAGACTGGAAGTGCCCTTGGCTCTGTAGCTCTGTTCTTTACTTGTTTTAGGGAACAGAATGCACTCCTCCAGAGAGGCAGTTGGCAATTTACATCCCGCCCATCAGCATAACAAGGCTCCCTGTTCTCCAGGGCCTGTCTTGCCTTTCTTGTTCTTACACATTTTGTGGATGTCCCTTTTGACCGGTGGGAAGTGATACTTCTTTGTAGTGCAGATTTGCATTGCCCGCTTGCTTGCTTGGCCAAAAAGGGCGTATGCGTTTTCTCCTGAATATATTCAGGAGAAAACGCATACGCCCTTTTTGGCCAAGTGCATCATTGTCGAAGTTGTGCCCCTCTTCCTGTGCTTTAAAGGCGATTCCAACGTACCTCTTGAAATCTGTTTCCTGCTATTCTGCCTCGCTTTCAAGTCCGCCTCGTTGCCTTCCCTCAACAGATTTTTGGACGATAGTTGTCCTTTATTACTCGGCCAGTTTGTGAATTGCTGTGCCCCTGAGCTCCATTTTTCAACTCGTTTTTGGTGAGCTGACCGCAAGTCCAAAATTTTGGTTCAGGACCTATACTGGTTCCCGGTGGGTGGCTGAGAATTTGGTTAATTCTTCTTCCTGCCGGGAAATTACAGTGATATGTGCCCGTCCAAATGCCTAACAGCTACTCTCTCATTGGTTCTCCCTCTTCCCTTTCATCCTCTGCCAAATTGGCAACCTGTGCGAACCAAGAGGTTAAAGGGGCTGTCTCTCCAAGTTGGGAGGTTGATAGTAAAGCAGACGGAAAGTCAAACCGGAGCACCAGGAGAGGGACTATTCGTTGAGTTTTAGAAACCTTTCGTATTCACAGTGTGTCCGTTCTCTAGGTTTCCCGCACATGTTATAGCTGTAGTACTATTCCCTTCAACCTGGAGAGTTCGGACCCATGGAATGGGTGCCATGCATTATTGCTTTAAAGGGTCTGCATTTGCTCACCCAATCTCACCAATCGTCTCAGTCCCAAGTGTCCCTCCTTATGCCACATCCAGCTGTCGTTGTAGATAGGGTCATTCCAGCTTTCATCAGAGACCCTGAAGGAATTGTAAAGAATTTCACAGTTTTTTTGTTTTGTTTTTGAAATTCCTTTTTATAGTGGGTTTGAGCTGATTCTCGCTGCCATGTTTATGCCAGTCTAGACACACTTGATTCCCTTACGGAGACATATCAATACATAGGTTTTAAGATTCTTACTAGTCAGATATTTTCCTCTGCGGGAAATATGGGGTTTTCAGTCCCTTTCACTGAGGACGGTGTAGGTCTTGTCTATTCCATAGTTGGTTTTTGGAACGGTACCTGTGCTTATATCAAACTCTGGTTTTATGCATCACCCCACCTCTCCTTCCCCCTTAAGCAGGTATAAGAGTGTTTTCTAAATGTGAGACACTGTTCTCTTTCCTAACTCAGTTCAAGTGTAGCCATGTTTACAGGATCTTCATAAGTGATATCTTATGATAAGTTTCTTTTTCTGTGTGACTTATTTCACTTAGAATCATCGTACCTGAATCCACCCATTTTGCTGCTACTGGTCTTATGACATTGATTTCATGGCTGAGGGATATTCCATCATACGTAAGTAACACAATTTTTTGAACCATGTTTATATTTTCTGGGATACTTAAGGTGTATCCAAGTTGAGGTCCTTGTATGCAGTGCAGCCCTAAATTTTGGGGTGGCTCTGTCTTATTGATTTTCAGTTTTCCCAAGGTATATTCCCTAGACTGGTAGTGCCCTTGGCTCTGTAGCTCTGTTCTTTACTTGTTTTAGGGAACACAATGCACTCCTCCAGAGAGGCAGTTGGCAATTTACATCCCGCCCATCAGCATAAGAAGGCTCCCTGTTCTCCAGGGCCTGTCTTGCCTTTCATGTTCTTACACATTTTGTGGATGTCCCTTTTGACCGGTGGGAAGTGATACTTCTTTGTAGTGCAGATTTGCATTGCCCGCTTTCTTGCTTGGCCAAAAAGGGCGTATGCGTTTTCTCCTGAATATATTCAGGAGAAAACGCATACGCCCTTTTTGGCCAAGTGCATCATTGTCGAAGTTGTGCCCCTCTTCCTGTGCTTTAAAGGCGATTCCAACGTACCTCTTGAAATCTGTTTCCTGCCATTCTGCCTCGCTTTCACGTCCGCCTCGTTGCCTTCCCTCAACAGATTTTTGGACGATAGTTGTCCTTTATTACTCGGCCAGTTTGTGAATTGCTGTGCCCCTGAGCTCCATTTTTCAACTCGTTTTTGGTGAGCTGACCGCAAGTCCAAAATTTTGGTTCAGGACCTATACTGGTTCCCGGTGGGTGGCTGAGAATTTGGTTAATTCTTCTTCCTGCCGGGAAATTACAGTGATATGTGCCCGTCCAAATGCCTAACAGCTACTCTCTCATTGGTTCTCCCTCTTCCCTTTCATCCTCTGCCAAATTGGCAACCTGTGCGAACCAAGAGGTTAAAGGGGCTGTCTCTCCAAGTTGGGAGGTTGATAGTAAAGCAGACGGAAAGTCAAACCGGAGCACCAGGAGAGGGACTATTCGTTGAGTTTTAGAAACCTTTCGTATTCACAGTGTGTCCGTTCTCTAGGTTTCCCGCACATGTTATAGCTGTAGTACTATTCCCTTCAACCTGGAGAGTTCGGACCCATGGAATGGGTGCCATGCATTATTGCTTTAAAGGGTCTGCATTTGCTCACCCAATCTCACCAATCGTCTCAGTCCCAAGTGTCCCTCCTTATGCCACATCCAGCTGTCGTTGTAGATAGGGTCATTCCAGCTTTCATCAGAGACCCTGAAGGAATTGTAAAGAATTTCCCAGTTTTTTTGTTTTGTTTTTGAAATTCCTTTTTATAGTGGGTTTGAGCTGATTCTCGCTGCCATGTTTATGCCAGTCTAGACACACTTGATTCCCTTACGGAGACATATCAATACATAGGTTTTAAGATTCTTACTAGTCAGATATTTTCCTCTGCGGGAAATATGGGGTTTTGAGTCCCTTTCACTGAGGACGGTGTAGGTCTTGTCTATTCCATAGTTCGTTTTTGGAACGGTACCTGTGCTTATATCAAACTCTGGTTTTATGCATCACCCCACCTCTCCTTCCCCCTTAAGCAGGTATAAGAGTGTTTTCTAAATGTGAGACACTGTTCTCTTTCCTAACTCAGTTCAAGTGTAGCCATGTTTACAGGATCTTCATAAGTGATATCTTATGATAAGTTTCTTTTTCTGTGTGACTTATTTCACTTAGAATCATCGTACCTGAATCCACCCATTTTGCTGCTACTGGTCTTATGACATTGATTTCATGGCTGAGGGATATTCCATCGTACGTAAGTACCACAATTTTTTGAACCATGTTTATATTTTCTGGGATACTTAAGGTGTATCCAAGTTGAGGTCCTTGTATGCAGTGCAGCCCTAAATTTTGGGGTGGCTCTGTCTTATTGATTTTCAGTTTTCCCAAGGTATATTCCCTAGACTGGTAGTGCCCTTGGCTCTGTAGCTCTGTTCTTTACTTGTTTTAGGGAACACAATGCACTCCTCCAGAGAGGCAGTTGGCAATTTACATCCCGCCCATCAGCATAACAAGGCTCCCTGTTCTCCAGGGCCTGTCTTGCCTTTCTTGTTCTTACACATTTTGTGGATGTCCCTTTTGACCAGTGGGAAGTGATACTTCTTTGTAGTGCAGATTTGCATTGCCCGCTTGCTTGCTTGGCCAAAAAGGGCGTATGCGTTTTCTCCTGAATATATTCAGGAGAAAACGCATACGCCCTTTTTGGCCAAGTGCATCATTGTCGAAGTTGTGCCCCTCTTCCTGTGCTTTAAAGGCGATTCCAACGTACCTCTTGAAATCTGTTTCCTGCTATTCTGCCTCGCTTTCAAGTCCGCCTCGTTGCCTTCCCTCAACAGATTTTTGGACGATAGTTGTCCTTTATTACTCGGCCAGTTTGTGAATTGCTGTGCCCCTGAGCTCCATTTTTCAACTCGTTTTTGGTGAGCTGACCACAAGTCCAAAATTTTGGTTCAGGACCTATACTGGTTCCCGGTGGGTGGCTGAGAATTTGGTTAATTCTTCTTCCTGCCGGGAAATTACAGTGATATGTGCCCGTCCAAATGCCTAACAGCTACTCTCTCATTGGTTCTCCCTCTTCCCTTTCATCCTCTGCCAAATTGGCAACCTGTGCGAACCAAGAGGTTAAAGGGGCTGTCTCTCCAAGTTGGGAGGTTGATAGTAAAGCAGACGGAAAGTCAAACCGGAGCACCAGGAGAGGGACTATTCGTTGAGTTTTAGAAACCTTTCGTATTCACAGTGTGTCCGTTCTCTAGGTTTCCCGCACATGTTATAGCTGTAGTACTATTCCCTTCAACCTGGAGAGTTCGGACCCATGGAATGGGTGCCATGCATTATTGCTTTAAAGGGTCTGCATTTGCTCACCCAATCTCACCAATCGTCTCAGTCCCAAGTGTCCCTCCTTATGCCACATCCAGCTGTCGTTGTAGATAGGGTCATTCCAGCTTTCATCAGAGACCCTGAAGGAATTGTAAAGAATTTCCCAGTTTTTTTGTTTTGTTTTTGAAATTCCTTTTTATAGTGGGTTTGAGCTGATTCTCGCTGCCATGTTTATGCCAGTCTAGACACACTTGATTCCCTTACGGAGACATATCAATACATAGGTTTTAAGATTCTTACTAGTCAGATATTTTCCTCTGCGGGAAATATGGGGTTTTGAGTCCCTTTCACTGAGGACGGTGTAGGTCTTGTCTATTCCATAGTTGGTTTTTGGAACGGTACCTGTGCTTATATCAAACTCTGGTTTTATGCATCACCCCACCTCTCCTTCCCCCTTAAGCAGGTATAAGAGTGTTTTCTAAATGTGAGACACTGTTCTCTTTCCTAACTCAGTTCAAGTGTAGCCATGTTTACAGGATCTTCATAAGTGATATCTTATGATAAGTTTCTTTTTCTGTGTGACTTATTTCACTAGGAATCATCGTACCTGAATCCACCCATTTTGCTGCTACTGGTCTTATGACATTGATTTCATGGCTGAGGGATATTCCATCGTACGTAAGTACCACAATTTTTTGAACCATGTTTATATTTTCTGGGATACTTAAGGTGTATCCAAGTTGAGGTCCTTGTATGCAGTGCAGCCCTAAATTTTGGGGTGGCTCTGTCTTATTGATTTTCAGTTTTCCCAAGGTATATTCCCTAGACTGGTAGTGCCCTTGGCTCTGTAGCTCTGTTCTTTACTTGTTTTAGGGAACAGAATGCACTCCTCCAGAGAGGCAGTTGGCAATTTACATCCCGCCCATCAGCATAACAAGGCTCCCTGTTCTCCAGGGCCTGTCTTGCCTTTCTTGTTCTTACACATTTTGTGGATGTCCCTTTTGACCGGTGGGAAGTGATACTTCTTTGTAGTGCAGATTTGCATTGCCCGCTTGCTTGCTTGGCCAAAAAGGGCGTATGCGTTTTCTCCTGAATATATTCAGGAGAAAACGCATACGCCCTTTTTGGCCAAGTGCATCATTGTCGAAGTTGTGCCCCTCTTCCTGTGCTTTAAAGGCGATTCCAACGTACCTCTTGAAATCTGTTTCCTGCTATTCTGCCTCGCTTTCAAGTCCGCCTCGTTGCCTTCCCTCAACAGATTTTTGGACGATAGTTGTCCTTTATTACTCGGCCAGTTTGTGAATTGCTGTGCCCCTGAGCTCCATTTTTCAACTCGTTTTTGGTGAGCTGACCGCAAGTCCAAAATTTTGGTTCAGGACCTATACTGGTTCCCGGTGGGTGGCTGAGAATTTGGTTAATTCTTCTTCCTGCCGGGAAATTACAGTGATATGTGCCCGTCCAAATGCCTAACAGCTACTCTCTCATTGGTTCTCCCTCTTCCCTTTCATCCTCTGCCAAATTGGCAACCTGTGCGAACCAAGAGGTTAAAGGGGCTGTCTCTCCAAGTTGGGAGGTTGATAGTAAAGCAGACGGAAAGTCAAACCGGAGCACCAGGAGAGGGACTATTCGTTGAGTTTTAGAAACCTTTCGTATTCACAGTGTGTCCGTTCTCTAGGTTTCCCGCACATGTTATAGCTGTAGTACTATTCCCTTCAACCTGGAGAGTTCGGACCCATGGAATGGGTGCCATGCATTATTGCTTTAAAGGGTCTGCATTTGCTCACCCAATCTCACCAATCGTCTCAGTCCCAAGTGTCCCTCCTTATGCCACATCCAGCTGTCGTTGTAGATAGGGTCATTCCAGCTTTCATCAGAGACCCTGAAGGAATTGTAAAGAATTTCCCAGTTTTTTTGTTTTGTTTTTGAAATTCCTTTTTATAGTGGGTTTGAGCTGATTCTCGCTGCCATGTTTATGCCAGTCTAGACACACTTGATTCCCTTACGGAGACATATCAATACATAGGTTTTAAGATTCTTACTAGTCAGATATTTTCCTCTGCGGGAAATATGGGGTTTTGAGTCCCTTTCACTGAGGACGGTGTAGGTCTTGTCTATTCCATAGTTGGTTTTTGGAACGGTACCTGTGCTTATATCAAACTCTGGTTTTATGCATCACCCCACCTCTCCTTCCCCCTTAAGCAGGTATAAGAGTGTTTTCTAAATGTGAGACACTGTTCTCTTTCCTAACTCAGTTCAAGTGTAGCCATGTTTACAGGATCTTCATAAGTGATATCTTATGATAAGTTTCTTTTTCTGTGTGACTTATTTCACTTAGAATCATCGTACCTGAATCCACCCATTTTGCTGCTACTGGTCTTATGACATTGATTTCATGGCTGAGGGATATTCCATCGTACGTAAGTACCACAATTTTTTGAACCATGTTTATATTTTCTGGGATACTTAAGGTGTATCCAAGTTGAGGTCCTTGTATGCAGTGCAGCCCTAAATTTTGGGGTGGCTCTGTCTTATTGATTTTCAGTTTTCCCAAGGTATATTCCCTAGACTGGTAGTGCCCTTGGCTCTGTAGCTCTGTTCTTTACTTGTTTTAGGGAACAGAATGCACTCCTCCAGAGAGGCAGTTGGCAATTTACATCCCGCCCATCAGCATAACAAGGCTCCCTGTTCTCCAGGGCCTGTCTTGCCTTTCTTGTTCTTACACATTTTGTGGATGTCCCTTTTGACCGGTGGGAAGTGATACTTCTTTGTAGTGCAGATTTGCATTGCCCGCTTGCTTGCTTGGCCAAAAAGGGCGTATGCGTTTTCTCCTGAATATATTCAGGAGAAAACGCATACGCCCTTTTTGGCCAAGTGCATCATTGTCGAAGTTGTGCCCCTCTTCCTGTGCTTTAAAGGCGATTCCAACGTACCTCTTGAAATCTGTTTCCTGCTATTCTGCCTCGCTTTCAAGTCCGCCTCGTTGCCTTCCCTCAACAGATTTTTGGACGATAGTTGTCCTTTATTACTCGGCCAGTTTGTGAATTGCTGTGCCCCTGAGCTCCATTTTTCAACTCGTTTTTGGTGAGCTGACCGCAAGTCCAAAATTTTGGTTCAGGACCTATACTGGTTCCCGGTGGGTGGCTGAGAATTTGGTTAATTCTTCTTCCTGCCGGGAAATTACAGTGATATGTGCCCGTCCAAATGCCTAACAGCTACTCTCTCATTGGTTCTCCCTCTTCCCTTTCATCCTCTGCCAAATTGGCAACCTGTGCGAACCAAGAGGTTAAAGGGGCTGTCTCTCCAAGTTGGGAGGTTGATAGTAAAGCAGACGGAAAGTCAAACCGGAGCACCAGGAGAGGGACTATTCGTTGAGTTTTAGAAACCTTTCGTATTCACAGTGTGTCCGTTCTCTAGGTTTCCCGCACATGTTATAGCTGTAGTACTATTCCCTTCACCCTGGAGAGTTCGGACCCATGGAATGGGTGCCATGCATTATTGCTTTAAAGGGTCTGCATTTGCTCACCCAATCTCACCAATCGTCTCAGTCCCAAGTGTCCCTCCTTATGCCACATCCAGCTGTCGTTGTAGATAGGGTCATTCCAGCTTTCATCAGAGACCCTGAAGGAATTGTAAAGAATTTCCCAGTTTTTTTGTTTTGTTTTTGAAATTCCTTTTTATAGTGGGTTTGAGCTGATTCTCGCTGCCATGTTTATGCCAGTCTAGACACACTTGATTCCCTTACGGAGACATATCAATACATAGGTTTTAAGATTCTTACTAGTCAGATATTTTCCTCTGCGGGAAATATGGGGTTTTGAGTCCCTTTCGCTGAGGACTGTGTAGGTCTTGTCTATTCCATAGTTGGTTTTTGGAACGGTACCTGTGCTTATATCAAACTCTGGTTTTATGCATCACCCCACCTCTCCTTCCCCCTTAAGCAGGTATAAGAGTGTTTTCTAAATGTGAGACACTGTTCTCTTTCCTAACTCAGTTCAAGTGTAGCCATGTTTACAGGATCTTCATAAGTGATATCTTATGATAAGTTTCTTTTTCTGTGTGACTTATTTCACTTAGAAT
Organism: Hyperoodon ampullatus; assembly: GCF_949752795.1. NCBI lineage: Eukaryota > Metazoa > Chordata > Mammalia > Artiodactyla > Ziphiidae > Hyperoodon > Hyperoodon ampullatus. The sequence goes on along the minus strand of NW_027640625.1, from coordinate 1,716,684 downwards.
CATCGTACCTGAATTCACCCATTTTGCTGCTACTGGTCTTATGACATTGATTTCCTGGCTGAGGGATATTCCATCGTACGTAAGTACCACAATTTTTTGAACCATGTTTATATTTTCTGGGATACTTAAGGTGTATCCAAGTTGAGGTCCTTGTATGCAGTGCAGCCCTAAATTTTGGGGTGGCTCTGTCTTATTGATTTTCATTTTTCCCAAGGTATATTCCCTAGACTGGTAGTGCCCTTGGCTCTGTAGCTCGGTTCTTTACTTGTTTTAGGGAACAGAATGCACTCCTCCAGAGAGGCAGTTGGCAATATACATCCCGCCCATCAGCATAACAAGGCTCCCTGTTCTCCAGGGCCTGTCTTGCCTTTCTTGTTCTTACACATTTTGTGGATGTCCCTTTTGACCGGTGGGAAGTGATACTTCTTTGTAGTGCAGATTTGCATTGCCCGCTTGCTTGCTTGGCCAAAAAGGGTGTATGCGTTTTCTCCTTAATATATTCAGGAGAAAACGCATACGCCCTTTTTGGCCAAGTGCATCATTGTCGAAGTTGTGCCCCTCTTCCTGTGCTTTAAAGGCTATTCCAACGTACCTCTTGTAATCTGTTTCCTGCTATGCTGCCTCGCTTTCAAGTCCGCCTCGTTGCCTTCCCTCAACAGATTTTTGGAAGATAGTTGTCCTTTATTACTCGGCCAGGTTGTGAATTGCTGTGCCCCTGAGCTCCATTTTTCAACTCGTTTTTGGTGAGCTGACCGCAAGTCCAAAATTTTGGTTCAGGACCTATACTGGTTCCCGGTGGGTGGCTGAGAATTTGGTTAATTCTTCTTCCTGCCGGGAAATTAGAGTGATATGTGCCCATCCAAATGCCTAACAGCTACTGTCTCATTGGTTCTCCCTCTTCCCTTTCATCCTCTGCCAAATTGGCAACCTGTGCGAACCAAGAGGTTAAAGGGGCTGTCTCTCCAAGTTGGGAGGTTGATAGTAAAGCAGACGGAAAGTCAAACCGGAGCACCAGGAGAGGGACTCTTCGTTGAGTTTTAGAAACCTTTCGTATTCACAGTGTGTCCGTTCTCTAGGTTTCCTGCACATGTTATGGCTGTAGTAATATTCCCTTCAACCTGGAGAGTTCGGACCCATGGAATGGATGCCATGCATTATTGATTTAAAGGGTCTGCATTTGCTCACCCAATCTCACCAATCCTCTCAGTCCCAAGTGTCCCTCCTTATGCCACATCCAGCTGTCGTTGTAGATAGGGTCATTCCAGCTTTCATCAGAGACCCTGAAGGAATTGTAAAGAATTTCCCAGTTTTTTTGTTTTGTTTTTGAAATTCCTTTTTATAGTGGGTTTGAGCTGATTCTCGCTGCCATGTTTATGCCAGTCTAGACACACTTGATTCCCTTACGGAGACATATCAATACATAGGTTTTAAGATTCTTACTAGTCAGATATTTTCCTCTGCGGGAAATATGGGATTTTGAGTCCCTTTCGCTGAGGACGGTGTAGGTCTTGTCTATTCCATAGTTGGTTTTTGGAGCGGTACCTGTGCTTATATCAAACTCTGATTTTATGCATCACCCCACCTCTCCTTCCCCCTTAAGCAGGTATAAGAGTGTTTTCTAAATGTGAGACACTCTTCTCTTTCCTAACTCAGTTCAAGTGTAGCCATGTTTACAGGATCTTCATAAGTGATATCTTATGATAAGTTTCTTTTTCTGTGTGACTTATTTCACTTAGAATCATCGTACCTGAATCCACCCATTTTGCTGCTACTGGTCTTATGACATTGATTTCCTGGCTGAGGGATATTCCATCGTACGTAAGTACCACAATTTTTTGAACCATGTTTATATTTTCTGGGATACTTAAGGTGTATCCAAGTTGAGGTCGTTGTATGCAGTGCAGCCCTAAATTTTGGGGTGGCTCTGTCTTATTGATTTTCAGTTTTCCCAAGGTATATTCCCTAGACTGGTAGTGCCCTTGGCTCTGTAGCTCGGTTCTTTACTTGTTTTAGGGAACAGAATGCACTCCTCCAGAGAGGCAGTTGGCAATATACATCCCGCCCATCAGCATAACAAGGCTCCCTGTTCTCCAGGGCCTGTCTTGCCTTTCTTGTTCTTACACATTTTGTGGATGTCCCTTTTGACCGGTGGGAAGTGATACTTCTTTGTAGTGCAGATTTGCATTGCCCGCTTGCTTGCTTGGCCAAAAAGGGCGTATGCGTTTTCTCCTTAATATATTCAGGAGAAAACGCATACGCCCTTTTTGGCCAAGTGCATCATTGTCGAAGTTGTGGCCCTCTTCCTGTGCTTTAAAGGCGATTCCAACGTACCTCTTGAAATCTGTTTCCTGCTATGCTGTCTCGCTTTCAAGTCCGCCTCGTTGCCTTCCCTCAACAGATTTTTGGAAGATAGTTGTCCTTTATTACTCGGCCAGGTTGTGAATTGCTGTGCCCCTGAGCTCCATTTTTCAACTCGTTTTTGGTGAGCTGACCGCAAGTCCAAAATTTTGGTTCAGGACCTATACTGGTTCCCGGTGGGTGGCTGAGAATTTGGTTAATTCTTCTTCCTGCCGGGAAATTACAGTGATATGTGCCCGTCCAAATGCCTAACAGCTACTCTCTCATTGGTTCTCCCTCTTCCCTTTCATCCTCTGCCAAATTGGCAACCTGTGCGAACCAAGAGGTTAAAGGGGCTGTCTCTCCAAGCTGGGAGGTTGATAGTAAAGCAGACGGAAAGTCAAACCGGAGCACCAGGAGAGGGACTATTCGTTGAGTTTTAGAAACCTTTCGTATTCAGTGTGTCAGTTCCCTAGGTTTCCCGCACATGTTATAGCTGTAGTAATATTCCCTTCAACCTGGAGAGTTCGGACCCATGGAATGGGTGCCATGCATTATTGATTTAAAGGGTCTGCATTTGCTCACCCAATCTCACCAATCGTCTCAGTCCCAAGTGTCCCTCCTTATGCCACATCCAGCTGTCATTGTAGATAGGGTCATTCCAGCTTTCATCAGAGACCCTGAAGGAATTGTAAAGAATTTCCCAGTTTTTTTGTTTTGTTTTTGAAATTCCTTTTTATAGTGGGTTTGAGCTGATTCTCGCTGCCATGTTTATGCCAGTCTAGACACACTTGATTCCCTTACGGAGACATATCAATACATAGGTTTTAAGATTCTTACTAGTCAGATATTTTCCTCTGCGGGAAATATGGGGTTTTGAGTCCCTTTCACTGAGGAAGGTATAGGTCTTGTCTACTCCATAGTTGGTTTTCGGAACGGTACCTGTGCTTATATCAAACTCTGGTTTTATGCATCACCCCACCTCTCCTTCCCCCTTAAGCAGGCATAAGAGTGTTTTCTAAATGTGAGACTCTGTTCTCTATCCTAACTCAGTTCAAGTGTAGCCATGTTTACAGGATCTTCATAAGTGATATCTTATGATAAGTTTCTTTTTCTGTGTGACTTATTTCACTTAGAATCATCGTACCTGAATCCACCCATTTTGCAGCTACTGGTCTTATGACATTGATTTCATGGCTGCGGGATATTCCATCGTACGTATGTACCACAATTTTTTGAACCATTTTTGTATTTCCTTGGATACTTAAGGTGTACCCAAGTTGAGGTCCTTGTAAGCAGTGCAGCCCTAAATTTTGGGGTGGCTCTGTCTTATTGATTTTCAGTTTTCCCAAGGTTTATTCCCTAGACTGGAAGTGCCCTTGGCTCTGTAGCTCTGTTGTTTACTTGTTTTAGGGAACACAATGCACTCCTCCAGAGAGGCAGTGGGCAATTTACATCCCGCACATCAGCATAACAAGTCTCCCTGTTCTCCAGGGCCTGTCTTGCCTTTCTGGTTTTTACACATTTTGTGGATGTCCCTTTGGACCGGTGGGAAGTGATACATCTTTGTAGTGAAGATTTGCATTGCCCGCTTCCTTGCTTGGCCAAAAAGGGAGTACGCGTTTTCTCCTGAATATATTCAGGAGAAAACGCGTACGCCCTTTTTGGCCAAGTGCATCTTTGTCGAAGTTGTGCCCCTCTTCCTGTGCTTTAAAGGCGATTCCAACGTACCTCTTGAAATCTGTTTCCTGCTATTCTACCTCGCTTTCAAGTCCGCCTCGATGTCTTCCCTCAACAGATTTTTGGACGATAGTTCTCCTTTATTACTCTGCCAGTTTGTGAATTGCTGTGCCCCTGAGATCCATTTTTCAACTCGTTTTTTGTGAGCTGACCGCAAGTCCAAAATTTTGGTTCAGGATTTATGCTGGTTCCTGGTGGGTGGCTGAGACTTTGGTTAATTCTTCTTCCTGCTGGGAAATTAGAGTGATATGTGCCCGTCCAAATGCCTAACAGCTACTCTCTCATTGGTTCTCCCTCTTCCCTTTCATCCTCTGCCAAATTGGCAACCTGTGCGAACCAGGAGGTTAAACGGGCTGTCTCTCCAAGTTTGGAGGTTGATAGTAAAGCAGATGGAAAGTCAAACTGGAGCACCAGGAGAGGGACTATTCGTTGAGTTTTAGAAAACTTTCGTATTCACAGTGTGTCCGTTCTCTAGGTTTCCTGTAAATGTTATAGCTGTAGTAATATTCCCTTCAACCTGGAGAGTTGGGACCCATGGAATGGGTGCCAGGCAATTGTGCTTTAAAGGGTCTGCATTTGCTCACCCAATCTCACCAATCCTCTCAGTCCCAAGTGTCCAGCCTTATGCCACATCCAGCTGTCGTTGTAGATAGGGTCATTCCAGGTTTCATCAGAGACCCTGAAGGAATTGTAAAGAATTTCCCAGTTGTTTTGTTTTGTTTTTGAAATTCCTTTTTATAGTGGGTTTGAGCTGATTCTCGCTGCCATGTTTATGCCAGTCTAGACACACTTGTTTCCCTTATGGAGACATATCAATACATACGTTTTAAGATTCTTACTAGTCAGATATATTCCTCTGCAGGAAATATGGGGTTTTGAGTCCCTTTCACTGAGGAAGGTGTAGGTCTCGTCTATTCCATAGTTGGTGTTTTTATTGGTACCAGTGCTTATATTAAACTCTGGTTTTATAGATCACGCCACCTCTCCTTCCCCCTTTATCAGGCATAAGAGTTTTTTCTAAATGTGAGACTCTGTTCTCTTTCCTAACTCAGTTCAAGTGTAGCCATGTTTACAGGATCTTCATAAGTGATATCTTATGATAAGTTGCTTTTTCTGTGTGATGCATTTCACTTAGAGTCATCATACCAGAATCCACTCATTTTGCTGCTACTGGTCTTATGACATTGATTTCATGGCTGAGGGATATTCCTTCGTACGTAAGTACCACAGTTTTTTGAACCATTTTTATATTTCCGGGGATATTTAAGGTGTACCCAAGTTGAGGTTTTTGTAAGCAGTGCAGCCCTAAACTTTGGGGTGGCTCTGTCTTATTCATTTTCAGTTTTCCCAAGGTATATTCCCTAGACTGGAAGTGCCCTTGGCTCTGTAGCTCTGTTGTTTAATTGTTTTAGGGAACACAATGCACTCCTCCAGAGAGGCAGTTGGCAATTTACATCCCGCCAATCAGCATAACAAGGCTCCCTTTTCTCCATGGCATGTCTTGCCTTTCTGGTTTTTACACATGTTGTGGATGTCCCTTTTAACCGGTGGGAAGTGATACTTCCTTGTAGTGCAGATTTGCATTGCCTGCTTTGTTGCTTGGCCAAAAAGGGCGTATGCGTTTTCTCCTGAATATATTCAGGAGAAAACGTATACGCCCTTTTTGGCCAAGTGCATCATTGTCGAAGTTGTGCCCCACTTCTGGTGCTTTAGAGGTGATTCCAAGATACCTCTTGAAATCTGTTTCCTGCTATTCGGCCTTGCTTTCAACTCCGCCTCATTGCCTTCCCTCAACAGATTTTTGGACGATAGTTGTCCTTTATTATTCTGCCAGTTTGTGAATTACTGTGGCCCTGAGCTCTATTTTTCAACTCGTTTTTTGTGAGCTGACCGCAAGTCCAAAATTTTGTTTCAGGACTTATACTGGTTCCAAGTGGGTGGCGGAGACTTTGGTTAATTCTTCTTCCTGCCGGGAAATTAGAGTGACATGTGCCCGTCTAAATGCCTAACAGCTACTCTCTCATTGGTTCTCCCCCTTTCCTTTCATCCTCTGCCAAATTGGCAACCTGTTCGAACCAGGAGGTTAAAGGTGTTGTCTCTACAATTTGGGAGATTGATAGAAAAGTTGTTGGAAAGTCAAACCTGAGCACCAGGATAGGGACTATTCGTTGAGTTTTAGAAACCTTTCGTATTCCCAGTGTGTCCATTATCTAGATTTCCCGTATATGTTAGAATGGAAGTAATATTCCCTTCAACCTGTAGAGTGGGGACCCATGGAATGGGTGCCATGCGTTATTGCTTTAAAGGGTCTGCATTTGCTCACCCAATGTCACCAATTCTCTCATTCCCAAGTGTCCAGCCTTATGCCATATCCAGCTGTCATTGTAGTTAGGGTCATTCCAGGGTTCATCAGAGACCCTGAAGGAATTGTAAAGAATTTCCATGTTTTTTTTGTTTTGTTTTTTAAATTCCTTTTTATAGTGAGTTTAGGCTGATTCTCGCTGCCATGTTTATGCCAGTCTAGAAACACTTGATTCCCTTATGGTGTCATATCAATACATAGGTTTTAAGATTCTTACTAGTCACATATATTCCTCTGCGGGAAATCTGGGGTTTTGAGTCCCTTTCACTGAGGAAGGTGTATGTCTTCTGTAGTCCATAGTTGGTTTTTGGAACAGTACCTGTGCTTATATCAAACTCTGGTTTTATGCATCACCCCACCTCTCATTCCCCCTTAAGAAGGTATAAGAGTGTTTTCTAAATGTGAGACTCTGTTCTCTTTCCTATCTAAGTTCAGGTGTAGCCATGTTGACATGGTTATCATAAGTGATATCTTATGATAAGTTTCTGTTTCTGTGTGACTTTGTTCACTTAGAATCATCGTACCTGAATCCACTCATTTTGCTGCTACTGGTCTTATGACATTGATTTCATGGCTGAGGGATATTCCATCGTACGTATGTACCACAAATTTTTGAACCATTTTTATATTTCCTGGGATATTTAAGGTGTACCCAAGTTGAGGTTCTTGTAGGCAGTGCCGCCCTAAATTTTGGGGTGGCTCTGTATTATTGATTTTCAGTTTTCCCAAGGTATATTCCCTAGACTGGAAGTGCCCTTGGCTCTGTAGCTCTGTTCTTTACTTGTTTTAGGGAACACAATACACTCCTCCAGGGAGGCAGTTGGCAATTTACATCCCGCCCATCAGCATAACAAGGCTCCCTGTTCTCCAGGGCCTCTCTTGCCTTTCTGGTTTTTACATATTTTGTGGATGTCCATTTTGACCGGTGGGAAGTGATACTTCTTTGTAGTGCCAACTTGCATTGCCTTCTTGCTTGCTTGGCCAAAAAAGGCGTATGCGTTTTCTCCTGAATATCTTCAGGAGAAAACGAATACACCCTTTTTGGCCAAGTGCATCATTGTCGAAGTTGTGCCCCTCTTCGTGTGCTTTAAATGCAATTCCAATGTACCTCTTGAAATCTGTTTCCTGCTATTCTGCCTCGATTTCAAGCCCACCTCGTTGCCTTCCCTCAACAGATTTTTAGACGATAGTTTTCCTTTATTATTCTGTCAGTTTGTGAATTGCTGTGCCCCTGAGCTCCATTTTTCAACTCGTTTTTGGTGAACTGACCGCAAGTCCAAAATTTTGGTGCAGGACCTATACTGGTTCCCGGTGGGTGGCTGAGACTTTGGTTAATTCTTCTTCCTGCCGGGAAATTAGATTCACATGTGCCCGTCCAAATGCCTAACAGCTACTCTCTCATTGGTTCTCCCTCATGCCTTTCATCCTCTGCCAATTTCGCAACGTGTGTGAACCAGGATGTTAAAGGGGCTGTCTCTCCAAGTTGGGAGATTGATAGTAAAGCAGTTGGAAAGTCAAACCGGAGCACCAGGAGAGGGACTATTCTTTGAGTTTTAGAAACCTTTCGTATTCTCAGTGTGTCCATTCTCTAGATTTCCTGTATATGTTATTGCTGTAGTAATATTCTCTTCAACCTGCAGAGTTGGGACCCATGGAATGGTTGCCATGCATTATTGCTTTAAAGGGTCTGCATTTGCTCACCCAATCTCACCAATCATCTCAGTCCCAAGTGTCTAGCCTTATGCCACATCCAGCTGTCATTGTAGATACGGTCATTCAAGGTTTCATCAGCGACCCTGAAGGAATAGTAAAGAATTTCCCAGTTTTTTTGTTTTGTTTTTGAAATTCATTTTTATAGTGGGTTTGAGCTGATTCTCGCTGCCATGTTTATGCCAGTCTAGACACACTTGATTCCCTTACGGAGACATATCAATACATAGGTTTTAAGATTCTTACTAGTCAGATGTATTCCTCTGCGGGAAATATGGGGTTTTGAGTCCCTTTCACTGAGGAAGGTGTAGGTTTTGTCTATTCCATAGTTGGTTTTTGGGACGGTATCTGTGCTTATATAAAACTCTGGTTTTATGCATCCCCCCCACCTCTCCTTCACCCTTAAGCAGGCATAAGTGTGTTTTCTAAATGTGAGACTCTGTTCTCTTTCCTAACTCAGTTCATGTGTAGCCATGTTTACAGGATCTTCATAAGTGATATCTTATGATAAGTTTCTTTTCCTGTGTGACTTATTTCACTTAGAATCATCGAACCTGAATCCACTCATTTTGCTTCTACTGTCCTTATGACATTGATTTCATGGCTGAGGGATATTCCATCATACGTAAGTACCACAATTTATTTACCATTTTTGTCTTTCCTTGGATATTTAAGGTGTGCCGGATTCGAGGTTCTTGTAAGCAGTGCTGCCCTAAATTTTGCGGTGGCTGTGTCTTATTGATATTCAGTTTTCCCAAGGTATATTCCCATGACTGGAAGTGACTTAGGTTGTGAAGCTCTGTTGTTTACTTCTTTTAGAGAACACAATGCACTCCTCCAGGGTGGCTGTTGGCAATTTACATCCCACCCATGAGCATAACAAGGCTTACTGTTCTCCAGAGCCTGTCTTGCCTTTCTGGTTTTTACACATTTTGCAGATGACCCTTTTGACCGGTGGGAAGTGATACTTATTTGTAGTGCAGATTTGCATTGTGCAGTTGCTTGGTTGGTCAAAATCGGCTTATGCGTTTTCTCCTGAATATATTCAGGTGAGAACGCATACCCCCTTTATGGACAATTCCATAATTGTCGAAGTTGTGATGCTTTTCCTGTGTTTAAAGGCAATTCCAATATACTTCTTGAAATCTGTTTCGTGCAATTCTGCATCATTTTAAAGTCTGCCTCGTGGCTTTCCCTCAACAGATTTTTGGAAGAGAGTAGTCCTTTATAACTCTGCAAGTTAGTGAAATGCTGTGCCGCTGTGCTCCGGTTCTCAACTCGCGTTTTTGTGAGCTGACCGCAAATCCATAGTTTTGCTTCAGGACCTGTACAGGTTCCGGGGGGGGGGGCAGGCTGAGAGTTTGGTTAATTCTTCTTCGTGACGGGAAATTAGAGTGACATGTGGCCGTCCAAATGCCTACAGCTCCTCTCTCATTGGTTCTCCCTTTTCCCTTATATCCTCTGAACAATGTGCCAACTGTGCGAAACAGGAGGTTATAGGGGTTGACTCTCCAAGTTGGGAGATTGATATTAAAGCAGTAGGAATGTCAAGTTGGAGCACAAGGAGAGAAAAAAAAATTAGTAGAGTTTTAGAAACCTTTCTCCATCAGAGGGTGTCCATTCTCTAGGTTTCCCATACATGTTATAACTGTAGTGATATTCCCTTCTACCTGGAGAGTTGGGAACCATGGAATGATAGGCAGGAATTATTGCTTTACAGGGTCTGCCTTTTCTCACCCAATCTCACCAATCGTCTCAGTCCCAAGTGACCAGCCTTATGCCACATCCAGCTGTCGTTGTAGACAGGGTCATTCCAAGTTTCATCAGAACCCCTGAAGGTATTGTTTAAGAATTAAACTGTTTTTTGTTTTGTTTTGAAATTCATTTTTATAGTGGGTTTGAGCTGCTTCTCACTGCCGTGTTTATGTCGTGCTAGACACACTTGGTTCCTTTACGGAGACATATCAATACATAGGTTTTAAGATTCTTACTAGTCAGATATATTTCTCTGCCGGGAATTAGGGTGTTGAGTCCCGTTCACTGAGGAAGGAGTAGGGCTTGTCTCTTCTGTATTTGGATTATGGAATGTTACCTGTGCTAATATCAAACTCTGGTTTTGTGTGTCTCCCCACCTCTCCTTTCCCCTTAAGCAAGCATAAGTGTGTTTTCTATATCTGAGACACTGTTCTCTTTCCTAATTCAGTTCATATGTAGCCATGTTTACATTCCCTTCATAAGTGATATCTTATGTCAGAATGCACTATGGCCCTTGTCATAATAATGCTCCATGACACCTGTCATCACAATGCTCTATGCCCTGCTCATCACAATGCTCCATGTCCCTTGTCATCACAATTCTCCACGTCCTTGTCATCACAATGCTACATGACACTTCTCATCACAATGTTACATGCTCTTGTCATCACAATTCTCCATGCACTTGTCATTGCAATGTTCCATGCCCCCTGTCATAGCAAGCTCCAAGTGTTTGTCATCACAATGCTTCATGACCTTGTCATCAAAATTCTCAATGGCCCTTGTCATCACAATGCTCCGTGCCCTTGTCATCACAATGCTCCATGACCCCTGTCATCACAATGCTCCCTGACACCTGTCATCACAATGCTTCATGCCCCTTGTCATTACAGTGCTTCATGATGCTCGTCATCACAATTACGCAAGGTCTTCTCATCACAATGCTCCACGGTTTTGCCATCACAATTCTCCATGCCCTGGTCATCTCAAAGCTCAATGTCCCTCGTCCTCACAATTCTCCACTTCCTTGTCATCACAATGCTCCATGGCACTTCTCATCACAATGTTATATGCTCTTGTCATAACAATACTCCATGCACTTGTCATCGCAATGCTCCATGACCCCTGTCATAGGAAGCTCCATGCGCTTGTCATCACAATGTTTCACGACCTGGACATTAAAATTATCAGTGGACCTTGTCATCTCAATGCTCCATGCCCTTGTCATCAAAATGCTCCTTTACGTTTGTCACAACAATCCTCCATGACACTTGGCATCACAATGCTCCGTTTTATTGTCATCACAATGGAACATGACATATGTCATCACAATGCTCCCTGACACCTGTCTTCACAATACTCCATGCCCTTGTCATCACAATGCTTCATGCCCTTGTCATCACAATGTGCCATGCCCACTGTCATCACAATAATCCATGAAACTTGTCAGACAAATGCTCCATGACCCTTTAAATCAAAATGCTCCATGAACACTGTCATCACAATGCACCATGCCCATCATCATAATGCTTCATGCTATTGTCATCACAATGAAATCAAAATGCTCCATGACCTCTGTCATCACAATGCTCCAAACCCTTGTGATCACAATGTTCCATAACACTTGTCATCACAATGCCCCATGATGCTGGTCATCACAATTATCCATGGACTTCTCATCACAATGCCCCATGACATTTGTCATCACAATGCTCAATACACATGTCATCACAATGCTCCCTTACTCTTGCCATTGGTATGCACCTTGAACCCTTTCATGACAAGGCTCCATGCCTTTTTCATCACAATGATCCATGCACTTTTCATCACAATGCTCCATGCCCTTGTCATCACAATGGTCCTAGACCCCTGTAATCACAATGCTCCATGCCCCTTTTCATCAGAATGCTCCATGAGACTTGTCATCACAAGGCTCCATGGTCTTCTCATCACAATGCTCCAGGACGTTGTCATCAAAATGCTCCATTCCCTTATCATCACAATGCTCCATGATGCCTGTCATCACAATACTCCATGAACGTTTTCATCCCAATGCTCCATGACCTTCTCATTACAATGCTCCTTGACCAATATCATCACAATGCTCCATGACCACTGTCATCACAACGCTCCATGACACCTGACAACACAATGATCCGGTACTCTTGTCATCACAATGCTCCATTCCCTAGTCATCACAATGCTCCATGACCCCTGTCATCACAAAACTCCATGAACATTTTCAGCCCAATGCTCCATGACACTTGGCATCACAATGATGCATGCCCTTGTCATCCCAATGCTCCCTGACCCCTGTAAACACTATGCTCCTTGACGCTTGCCATCACAGTGCTCCTGGACACCTGTCATCTCAATGCTCCATGCCTTTGTCAGCAAAATGCTACATGACCCTGTCATTACGATGCTCTATGCGCTTGTCATCACAATACTCCATGAACCTTGGGATCACGTTGCTTCCTGCCCTTGTCATCACAATGCTCCATGTTCCTTGAAATCAAAATGATCCAAGACCTCTGTCCTCACAATGCTCCAAACCCTTGTGATCACAATGTTCCATAACACTTGTCATCACAACGCTCCATGATGCCTTTCATCACAATACTCCATGCCCTTTTCATCACAATGCTCCATGACCTTTGTCATCATAATTTTCAATACACTTGTCATCACAATGCTCCCTGACACTTGTCGTCAGAATGCTCCTTGAACCCTGTCACGAAAAGGCTCCATGCCTTTTTCATCACAATGCCCCATGCCGTTTTCATCACAATGCTCCATGCCAATGTCATCAAATTACTCCACAAGCTTGTCATCAGAATGCTCCCTGACCCTTGTCATCACAATGCTCCAAGCCATTGTCATCACAATGCTCCATTACCTTTGTCATCAGAATCCTCCATGACACTTGGCAACACAATGCTCCATGCCATTGTCATCACAATGGGCCATTACATATGTCATCACAATGCTCCCTGACACCTGTCTTCACAATACTGCATGACCTGGTCATCACAGTGCTCCATGCCCTTGTCATCACAATGCGCCACTCCAACTGTCATCACAATAATCCATGAAACTTATTAGACCAATGCTCCATGCCCTTGTCATCACAATGTTCCATGCCCTTCTTATCACAATGCTCCACGACCCCTGTCATCACAATTCTCCGTGACTCCAGTCATCACAATGCTTCATGACCTTTGTCATCACAATGGTCCATGCCCTCCTCATCTACAGTCTCTGTGACTTTTTAACCACAATGCTCCATGAACTTTTCATCACAATGCTCTTTGACCCTTGTCATCACAATGCTCTATGCCTTTCTCAGCACAATGCTCCATGACCCTTGTCATCACAATGCTCCATGCGCTTGTCAGCACAATGCTCCATGACCCATGTCATCACAATGTGCCATGCGCTTGTCATCACAGTGCTCCACAATCTTGTCATCACAATGCTCCATAAACCTTGTCATCACAATGCTCCATGCACTTCTCATCAAAATGCTCTCTCACCACTGATATCACAATGTTACATCACTATTCATCACAATACTCCCTCACCCCTGTCATCACAATGTTCCATGACTCCTGTCATCAAAATGCTCCATGAACCATTTCATCAAAATGCTCAATGACCCCTGACATCACAATGTTCCATAACCCCTGTCATCAAAATGCTCCATGAACCATTTCATCAAAATGCTCAATGACCCCTGACATCACAATGTTCCATAACCCCTGTCATCAAAATGTTGCATGACCCTTTTCATCAAATTGTTCCATGACCCTGTCATCACAATGCTCCCTGCCCTTCTCATCACAATGCACCACGCCCTTGTCATCAAAATGCTCCATGACCTTTGTCATCACAAAGATCCATGATCCTTTGCATCACAATGCTCCATGTCATGGTCATCACAATGCTCCATGAACGCTCTCATCACATTGCTCCATGCCATTGTCATCACAATGCTACCTGACACATGTCATCAGAATGCTCCATGGCCTTCTCATCACAATGCTCCATGCCCTTGCCATCACAATGCTCCATTACACCTGTGATAACAATGCTCCATGACCCCTGCCATCACGATGTTCCATGGCCTTGTCATTACAAGGCTCCATGACCCTTCTCATCACAATGCTCCAAGGCCCCTGTAATCACAATGCTCCATGTCCCTTTTCATCTCAATGATCCATGAACCCTGTCATCATAATGCACCATGCCCATCATCATAATGCTTCATGCTATTGTCATCACAATGAAATCAAAATTCTCCATGACCTCTGTCATCACAATGCTCCAAACCCTTGTGATCACAATGTTCCGTAATACTTGTCATCACAACGCCCCATGATGCTGGTCATCACAATTATCCATGGACTTCTCATCACAATGCTCCATGACCCTTGTCATCACAATTCTCAATACACTTGTCATCACAATGCTCCCTGACACCTGTCGTCAGTATGCTCATTGAACCCTGTCATGACAAGTCTCCATGCCTTTTTCATCACAGTGATCCATGCCCTTTTCATCACAATGCTCCATGCCATTGTCATCACAATACTCCACAAGCTTGTCATCAGAATGCTCCGTGACACTTGTCATCACAATGATCCATGACCCCTGTCGTCACAATGCTCCATGACACCTGTCATCACAATGCTCCATGCCCCTTGTCATTACAGTGTTCCATGATGCTCGTCATCACAATTATCCATGGTCTTCTCATCACAGTGCTCCACGGTCTTGCCATCACAATGCTCCATGCCCTGGTTATGACAATGCACCATGTCCCTTGTCATCACAATTCTCCACGTCCTTGTCATCACAGTGCTCCATGACAGTTCTCATCACTATGTTACATGCTCTTGTCATCACAATTCTCCATGCACTTGTCATCGCAATGCCCGTGACCCCTGTCATAGCAAGCTCCATGCCTTTGTTATCACAATGCTTCACGACCTTTTCATCAAAATTCTCACTGCCCGTTGTCATCACAATGCTCCATGCCCTTGTCATCACAATGATCCAAGCCCTTGTCATCACAATGCTCCATTACCTTTGTCATCACAATCCTCTATAACACTTGGCATCACAATGCTCCATGCCATTGTCATCACAATGGACCATGAAATATGTCATCACAATGCTCCCTGACACCTGTCTTCACAATACTCCATGACCTTGTCTTCACAATGCTCCATGACCTTGTCATCACAATGTGCCATGCCCACTGTCAACACAATTATCCATGAAACTTGTCAGACCAATGCCCTATGCCCCTGTCATCACAAAGCTCCATGCCCTTGTCATCACAATGCTCCATGACCCCAGTCATCACAATTCTCCGTGACTCCAGTCTTCACAAGGCTTCATGACCTGTGTCATCACAATGGTCCATGCCCTCATCATCACAAGGCTCTGTGAACTTTGTCACCACAATGCTCCATGAACTTTTCATCACAATGCTCCGTGACACTTGTCATCACAATGCTCTGTGCCTTTGTCAACTCAATGCTCCATGACCCTTGTCATCACAATGCTCCACAACCTTGTCATCACAATGCTCCATAAAGATTGTCATCACAATGCTCCATGCACTTCTTATAAAAATGCTCTCTCACCACTGATATCAACATGTTCCCTCACTAGTCATCACAATACACCCACTCCCCTGTCATCACAATGGTCCTTAAACCCTGTCATGGAAATGTTCCATGACCCTTGACATCTCAATGTTCCATAACCCCTGTCATCAAAATGTTCCATGACACTTTTCATCAAATTGCTCCATGACCCTGTTATCACAATGCTTCCTGCCCTACACAACAGAATGCACCACACCTCTTGTCATCAAAATGCTCCATGACCTTTGTCATCACAAAGCTCCATGACCCTTGGCATCACAATGCTGCATGCCATTGTCATCACAATGCTCCATGAAACCTCTCATCACATTGTTCCATGCCCTTGTCATCACAGGCTACATGATGCTTTTCATCACAATGCTCGATGCCATTCTTATCACAATGCTCCATGCGCTTGTCATTACAATCCTCCATGACCCATGTATCACAGTGTTCCATGCCCTGGTCATCACAATGCTCCATGACCCCTGTCATAAAAATGCTCCATGACCACTGCCATCACAATGTTCCACGGCCTTGTCATCACAAGGCTCCATGACCCTTGTCATCACAGTGCTCCAAGACCCCTGTAATCACAATGCTCCATGCCCTTGTCATCACAAAGCTCCATGACGCATGTCATCAGAATTCTCCATGGCCTTCTCATTCACGATGCTCCATGCCCTTGTCATCACAATGCTCCAAGACTCCTGTAATCACAATGCTCCATGCCCCTTTTCATCTCAATGCTCCATGAACCCTGTCATCACAATGCAGCATGCCCATCATCATAATGCTTCAGGCTATTGTCATCACAATGAAATCAAAATGCCCCATGACCTCTGTCATCACAATGCTCCAAATCCTTGTGATCAAAATGTTCCATAACACTTATCATCACAACGCCCCATGACGCTCGTCATCACAATTATCCATCGTCTTCTCATCACAATGCTCCATGACCTTTGTCATCACAATGCTCAATACCCTTGTCATCACAATGCTCCCTGACACTTGTCGTCAGTATGCTCCTTGAACCCTGTCATGACCAGGCTCCATGCCTTTTTCATCACAATGATCCATGCCCTTTTCATCACAGTGCTCCAAGACCCCTGAAAACACAATGCTCCATGCCCTTGTCCTCACAAAGCTCCATGATGCATGTCATCAGAACGCTCCATGGCCTTCTCATCCCAATGTTCCATGCCCTTGTCATCACAATGCTCCAAGACCTCTGTAATCACAATGCTGCATGCCCCTTTTCCTCAGAATGCCCCATGAGACATGTCATCACAAGGCTCCATGGTCTTCTCATCACAATGCTCCAGTACCTTGTCATCACAATGCTCCATGACGCCTCTCATCACAATACTCCATGAATATTTTCAGCCCAATGGTCCATGACCTTCTCATCACAATGCTCCCTGACCCCTGTCATCACAATGCTCCATGACCACTGTCATCACAACGCTCCATGAACCCTGACGACACAATGATCCGGGACTCTTGTCATCAAAATGCTCCATGAACCTTGTCATCACAATGATCCATGCTCTTGTCATCCCAATGCTCCATGACCCCTGTAATCACAATGCTCCATGACGCTTGTCATCAAAGTGCTCCATGAACCTTGTCATCACAATGCTCCTTGCCTTTGTCAGCAAAATGCTACATAATCTTGTCATCACAATGCTCCATGCGCTTGTCATCACAATCCTCCATGACCCTTGGGATCACATTGCTTCATGCCCTTGTCATCTCGCTCTTGCCTTTCTGGTTTTTACAGATATACAGATGTCCCTTTCGACCGGTGGGAAGTGACAATTCTTTGTAGTGTGGATTTGCATTGCATGCTTGCTTCATTGGCCAGAAAGGACGTATGCGTTTTCTCCTGAATATATTCAGGGGAAAAGGCATACGCCCTTTTTGGCCAAGTGCATCTCTGTCCAAGTTGGGATGCTTTTTCTGTGCTTCAAAGGCGATTCCAATTTACCTCTTGAAATATGTTTTGTGCAATTCTGCCTCATTTTCAAGTCCGCTTCATTGCCTTCCCTCAACAGATTTCTGGAAGAGAGTAGTCCTTTATAACTCTGCAGGTTTTTGAATTGCTGGGCCCCTGAGCTCCAATTTTCAAATCCCATTTTTGTGAGCTGGCCGCAAATCCACAATTTTGCTTCAGGACCTATACTGGTTCCAGGGGTGGCTTTATTGGTTCCCTGTGGGTGGCTGAGGCTTTGGTTAATTCTTCTTCCTGACGGGAAATTAGAGTGACATGTGCCCCTCCAAATGCCTACATCTACTCTCTGATTGGTTCTCCCTCTTCCCTTTCATCATCTGCACAAATAGCAAACTGTGCGAACCAGGAGGTTATAGGGGCTGACTCTCCTAAGTTGGGAGATTGATAGTAAAGCAGTTGGAATGCCAAAGTGGAGCACAAGGAGAGGAAAAATTAGGAGAGTTTTAGAAACCTTTCGCCATCACAGGGTGTCCATTCTCTAGGTTTCCCATACATGTTATAACTGTAGTGATATTCCCTTCTACCTGGAGATTTGGGACCCATGGAATGGTGGCATGCATTACTACTTTAAAGGGTCTGGATTTTCTCTCCCAATCTCACCAGTCCTCTCAGTCCCAAGTGTCCAGCCTTATGTCTCATCCAGCTGTCTTTGCAGATAGGGTCATTCCAGGTTTCATTAGAACCCCTGAAGGAATTGTGTAAGAATTTTGCTGTTTTTTGGTTTTGTTTTTGAAATTCATTTTTATTATGGGGTTGAGCTGGTTTTCACTGAGCTGTTTATGCCAGTCTAGACACAATTGATTTCCTTACGGAGACATATGAATACATAGGTTTTAAGATTCTTACTAGTCAGATATATTCCTCGGCGGGGAATAGGGGTGTTGAGTCCCATTCACTGAGGAAGGTGTAGGTCTTGTCTATTCTGTATTTGGTTTATGGAATGGTACCTGTGCTAATATCATACTCTGGTTTTATGCATCACCCCACCTCTCCTTTCCCCTGAAGCAGGCATAAGGGTTTTTTTCTAAATGTGAGACTCTGTTCTCTTTCCTAATTCAGTTCATGTGTTGTGATATTGACATTCCCTCTATAAGTGATATCTTATGATAAGATTCTTTTTCTGTGTGACTAATTTCCCTTAGAATCATCATACCTAAATCCACTCATTATGCTGCTACTGGCCTTATATACACTGATTTCACGTCTGAGTGATATTCCGTTGTACAAAATTACCACAAGTTCTTTATGCATTTCTCTTTTTCCTGGGATATTTTAGGTGTACCAAAGTTGAGGTTCTTGTATGCAGAGCAGCCCTAAACTTTGCGGTGCCTGTGTCTTATTGATATTTAGTCTTCCCAAGTCATATGCCCGTGAATTGAAGTCCCCTTTGCTTGGGGGCTTTGTATTTTAGAAGTTTTAGGAAACAGCATACACTTCTTCAGAGTGGCTCTTGGATATTTATACCCCACCCATCAGCGTGACTAGGCTCCCTGTTTTCCATGGCCTCTCCTGCATTTCTGGTTTGTACACGTTTTTTGGATTGCCTTTCTGAGCAGTGGAAATTGAGACTCCTTTGTTGTGCAGATTTACATTTCCCTCTTGCTTGGTTGGCCAAAAACTCTGCATGTGTTTTTTTCCTGAAGATATTCACGAAAAAAACGCATACACCCTTTTGCCCAACTGCATCATTTTAGAAATTCTGCTGCTTTTCATATGCTTTAAATGTGAGTACAATCTACCTTTTGAAATCTGTTTCCTGCTATTCTGCCTCTCATTCAAATCATCTTCGTTGCCTTACCTGAATATATTTTTGGACGTTGGTTATCATTTATATCTTTGCAGGTCTTTGAATTGTCTGCTCCTGAGCTCCATTTTGCAACTCGCTTTTTTTGTGAGCTGGCCGCCAAACCATTGGATTACTTCTGGCCCTATTCTGGTTCTGGGGAGGCAGGCTGAGCCTTTGGTTAATTCTTCTTCCTAATGGGAAATTAGAGTGACATGTGCCTGTCAAAACTCCTACAGCTAATCTCTCATTGGTTCCCCCTCTTCCCATTTACCCTCTGCACAAATTGCAAACTGTGTGAAACAGGAGGTTAAAGGTGCTGATTCTCCAAGTGGGGAGGTTGTTAGTAATGTGGCTGGAATGGCGAACCCCAGCAGCAGGAGATCAAAAATGAGGTGCATTTTAGACACCTTTCCTGAGCACACGGTGTACATTCATCTCGGTTTCGCAGGCATGTTTTCGCTGTCAGAAGACTCCCTTGAACCTGCAGATTTGGGACCCATGGAATGGGTACCAGGCAGTATTACTTTAAAAGGTCTGCATTTCCTCACCCAGCCTCTCTAACATCTCTTAGCGTGCATAGATTCCAGCCTTATATAATCATCCTGCTGTGGGTCTACATGTGTTCAATCCATGTTACATCGTAGCCCTTCAACAAAAGTTGTAAGAATTTTTGTCTGTCTCACTGTTTTTATAAATAGTTTTAAATTTATTTTTATATTGGTTACAGCTGATTTTCAAAGCTCTGTTTTTTGCTGCTGTACATCCACTTGATTCATGTACTGTGAGACAACAATAACTTCTTTTTCAGATGCTTACCAGTCATATGTATTATTTTCCAGTGACTTGAGTGGGCTGAGTGCAGTTCTTTGAGGTACCGTGTAGGCCTTGTCAGTTATTCAATTTGGTACTTGGAATGGTATCTTTGCTAATTTCAACCTCCTGGATAATACCTCACCATTCCCCACCTTTCCCATTTAGCAGCCTTATGTCTATTTTCTACATATTTGACTATGTTACTGTTTTGTAATTTATTTCATGTGTAGCCATTTTTGATTCCACCTTTAAGTGACATCTTATGATATGTGTCTTTTTCTTTCTGACATATGTCACTTAGAATGATCGTATGTAACTCCTCCAGAGTTGTTACAACTGGCCTTATTTCATTGATTTCTGGATGAGTAATATTCCACTCTACATAAGTACCCCATCTCTTTTATCCATTTTATCCTTCCAGGGACATTTAGGTTATATCCAAGTTGAGGCCCTTTTTAACAGAGAGGTGGTAAACGTTCGGGTGCCTGTTTTCTGTCGATTTTTGTTTTTCCCAAGGTACACGCCCATGAGTGCAAGTGCCCTATGCTCTGTAGCTCATTTTTTAGATGTTTTAGCAAACACAATACACTTCTCCAGAGTGGCCGTTGGCAAATTACATTTCCACTATCAGCCTCACAGGGCTCCCTTTTCTCCTCGCCCTGTCCTGCATTTCTGGTGTTTACACTTTATGTGGATGGCCCTTCTGACTGATGTGAAGTGATACATTTTGTGATATTGATTTCCAGTGCCCTCCTGTTTGGTTGGATAAAAAGTGTGTATGGCCTTTACTTGAATATATTCAGAAAAAATGCATACACCCTTTTTGGCCAACTGCATCATTGGCGATGTTCAGCCCCTTTTCTTGTGCTTTAATGGGGAGTCCTTTCTACCTCTTCAAATCTGTTTCCTGCCACTCTCCCTTGCTTACAAGTCCTTTTCTGTGACTTACCTCAAGACATTTTTCGACGATAGATATTTTCAACTCTGCAGTTTCATGAATTTTAGTGCCCCTGAGTTCCATTTTTCAACTTGTGTTTTTGGAAACTGGACACAAAACAGTGGGATTTCCTCTAGCCCTATTCTGTTTCCGTGGGCAATTCTAGCCTTTGATGAATTTGTCTTCTGGATTGGAAATTAGAGTGGCATGTGCCTGTCCGAACACCTAAGACATGTCTCTATATTTTTCTCATCCTTCCGCTACATCCTCTGGACAAATTCCAAACTGTGTGCAACAGGATGTTGACGGTGCTGATATCACCAAGTGAGGAGATTGTTAGGAAAGATGCTGGAGGGTTGAACCCGAGCACCAGGCGATGAGGAGATGAGGTGCCTTTTCCAAACTCTTTCCGATCAAACGGTGTACCATCCTCTAGGTGTGACAGGCATGTTTTAGCTGTAGGAAGGGTCCCGTGCATGTAAGGAGAACACCAGGGATTTTTCCAAATCAGTGCCTCCCCGAACCCCAAACTGGGGAATTTGTAAGCTACGGCTACACGTATGTCCTTTAAGGGCCTTGGGAAATAGGCAGAGCCCAAACTTTAGATGACTGAAATCTTCAGGGTCAGAAGCGCTCACCATCGGCCTTGCTTAGGTTACATTTTATCTGTCATTGATAGATGATGTCAATAAAAATATCTATTCTTTTTCAGATTATTTCCCCTTATAGGTTATTGCAAAATATTCAGTGTAGTTCCCTGTGCTATACAGTAGTTCCTTGTTGATGATCTCTTTTATACATAGCAGTGTGTATGTGTTAATACCAAACTGTTAATTTATCCCTTCTCCTACCTTTCCCCTTTGGTAATAATAAATTATAAGGTTTTATACTTCTCAGAAATGGGGGAGCTGAAAGAGAGGTATCATTTTCAATGGAAAAGCATTCAAAACAAGATTGAAGCTTCAGCCAAGAGTATTCGATGTACATCCATGGAAATAAATCACTTCATTTCTCTAATGTTGACCTGACAAATAAGACAGACGTCTTCACTGAACTTGCTTATAGGAAAGTGATGGAAATATCAAATGTAAGTCTTAGAAACATCTTATTTTACCCGAGCATTATACACTGCTCTATGTTAACTACAGTTTGGCTCACACATCTGTTCATTGAAGTTACAATGTTCTCAATTTCTGTTACTGATCCTCCAGAGTGGACCCCAACAGGAGTCCCCGTGCCCAGTGTCATTGGAGCCAACAGATCAAGACTGAGTTTGGTTCAGAAGCAAAGGAAACATTATTTTGAAAACAGAATGGAGAGGTGAGAGCGTGCACTCCCCCATGGGCTGTGGGCTGGGCTGCTGTGTAGGGTCCCCGGCAGCGTCAGTGGGATGGAGGGGATGGAGCTCTCGAGGGCTGAGTTGGCTGCAGCTCAGGCTCTATGCCGCGGAGTCTGCATGGGACCCCGCTAGCTGAGGTGTCGACCCAGCCATTCTGCACTAGGAAATCGGGTCTGAAGTGCCGGGTGTGGGACCTCTGCATGCGGAACCCTAGGAGCACGTGAAATTAGACAAAGCACAAAGGAAAAACAGGTTAGACTTTATTTTATTGCCCAGATTCTCTTTTTATCTCCCAGGAATTTTTAATGAACGTTGCCGGAGACGAACACCTCCTCTGCTTTTTGTTCCGTTCCTTATTCTTGGGGTGTTGAGGGTGCAGACCCCTCTTTTGTAACTGCTTCATGCTGTGGTGGGAGCCCTGATACATGGGGGGAGGGGCAAAACGTCTCCACACCAGCCTCCTGGTGAGGTTGTTTGTCCCAAGGCCTCCTGCCTCACTTCTCGTCCGCCTGAGCACCAGCATTGGAAGTGTTACAGATTCTAATGACCTTTAAGGGTCCAGGAAAGAGAGGCACAGAGATGCTGCGGTGGCAGGTTTCACCCCACCCCACATATGTTCGGCGACCTTAGGCTGACAGTTTTTGCCAGACTAGATGCTCTGACCAGTAGTCTGTGCTTTCTTTAATTAGGTCCCTGAATTAATGTACAAACAGCACCATGTGTCAGAGCCCTGCCCGCGCAACTCCCAGAGAGTCCAGGGTCAGTGGTGATCCAGGACCATGACGTCCACTGAGTCAACGGCCTTTAGAAGTAGCCAGCAGTCCAGCCGGTCATATTGGCCACCATCACCGCGGTGTCTGTAGGGTTTTCTATGGTGAAAGCGTGATATACGTTTCCCCCGCCAAGCTTATTAGCTCCCCTCTGGGTGCAGTAAGTCCTGCAAGCAGTAGTCTGCTCTTTCGGGGCACAGTCTTGTCGTTTTCTGAGAGAAACTCCAGGTCAAGTGATGGTCACACGAGTCATCTTGGGGGCCCGTTGCCCCCGTTTATCTCTCTGGAGGTTGGAGTTGGAGGGCCTCCTCACTCGAGGTCAGTGTGTCCACAGAGCGACCCCTGCAACTTCAGGGCATGATGGGTGGTTAGGATCACCACGTGGGGTCCTTTTCCCTTAGGAGGGAGCTGGCCTTGCGGGCTGCTGATTTCCAGCTTTTTAGATACCCCAGTATCCTGGCCTGATGAGTCGGTGGGCAAAGCCCTTGGTGACCATAGTTTATCATACCTGAAGGGCATTCTTGTGTTGCTCCATTTCAAGTGGTCCCAGTTTTTGCACTAAGGCTCCAAGGGCGATTAACCTTTGACCGGGTATGTAAAGGTCAAAGGGTTTAGCTAAATTAGGGAGTTCCTGGGCAAGGGTCTGTATTGACTGCTCTTTCCATTCTTGAAAGGCTGCTTCTGGATTCTATTCAAAAGGATCATCATCTTTTCGTGTCAGTGTTTCATGTAGAGGCCCAGCTATTAGACTGTAGTTAGGGATCCAGATGCAGAAAACCTTGGCCTCCCCAGGAACCCCTAAGCTGTCTTCTAGTTTCAGAAGAGGTAAGGCTGCAAATGGCTTCTTCCCTATCCTGGGATGCGTTTCTCCGAATATCTGTGAGAATGAAGCCCAGGCATGTCACCTTAGCCTGGGATATTTGAGCGTTTTTCTTGGACACCTTCTATCCTTTCTTGGCTAGGTAGTTCAGAGGCGTCTTTAGTAGGCCTGGCGATCAGAATGTCATCTGCATATTGAAGGAGGGTTCCCTTTTACAGAGGTTGAACTTTTAGGTCTTTAGAGGACATTTCCCCAATGATGGTGTGGGGATTTTTGAACCATTGGGGCAGGACGGCCCAGCATTATTGCTTTTGTTGCATGTTGTGTCCTGCCACTCACAAGCCAAAAATTCTTGTGACTCTGAGATGAATGGAATACAGAAGAAGGCATCATTGAAGTCTAATACAGAATGCCATGGCCTGGTGGAAGGTAGAATGACCAGCAGGGAGTAGGAAATAGGAGCTACTGGATGTATATCCTCGGTGGCTTCACTGACTGTCCTGATATCCTTTACCAGGTCTCCAGCAGCCCATGGGGCTCTCGTGGTCAGGCCAATCCCAGGATATGGAGCTCACCTGGGCGGCACCCCTACCCCACAGCCCACGGGGCTCTCGTGGTCAAGTCCCTCCCAGGGTATGTAGCTCACCTCTGCAGCTACCCAGCAGCCCATGGGGCTCTCCTACTCAGGCCCTTCCCAGGATACAGAGCTCCCTTGGGCAGGTACCCCAGCAGGGCTGGACACACAGGAACTGTGCACATAGCCCACCTTGCAGAGAACCCACAGCTCACCTGTCGCTCACAGCTGACACAGAACACCTCAGAGCAGGACTTGAACTAACAAACAGCAGCTCTGACAGGTCTGTGACCATGGCTATCACTCTCTGCAGGCTCTTTCTGCCTGGTGTTCCAGACACTTCCAATGCAGCCAGGGCACCAGGCCTCTGTCTCCACCCACCATCACTCCTCTCCCTGACTCCTGGGTTCCTCTCATTAGGATAGGGTCTTCTTGAAGTTGTTTTCCACTCATGGACCAGATAAAATGATAAGAAAAGAAGCCGCAGCTGCAGCCCCTTGTCTATCCTGACTCTCAAGAGCCCACACCTGTTCCTAGGGCCTGGCCCGTTTAGCAAGTTTCATTTTCTGCAACTGTGAACCCTGAGGGGTGAGGATTGGCTGATTTTGGCAGCCTGAAACTGCCTGCCGGCCCGCCACAGGTGTCCCTGGGTTGAGGGCAATATAAACAGCACTCCAGTGAGCGACAGCCCTTGTAGCTGTGACTGACGGCATATTCTCTGCCCCGTAGGCAGTTCCGGAGCTGTGCTGGTGGGAGGGAGTGAGGGTCCGTGGCTTTGTGGGTGGCCCAGTGTGAGTGGGGCTCTGCTGGACTTTCTGCAGGAGTTGCCAGGCTGCCACCTGCTAAAGAAGAGGATGTGTCACCGATACCTGCCACTGGAATTTCTCCCCAGGCAGAGGTGAGGAAGTAAAAAAGCAGTGGGGGCCGTGGCAGGAGGGGTATCTCAGGCAGGGAAATGGAAAGCTTCCAGAAGAGCATCTGGGGACAGGACCATCCTGACTGGCGTGCAGGCACCAAGTCGGCCTGCGTGCTGTCGCTGTTGTGGCTCCACGGCCCTTTCTCTAGGCTTTCAAGCCCTTGTACATATTCAGGTGTTTTACCTGGGAAGGGTGGCAAAAGTTCAACAGCAGCTGGCCTGGGGCTCAGCTCACGGTTACTCACAGATGCCTCGGCATGGCCCCCTCTTTGCAATGAGGATGCTCCTTGCGTAGGAGTGGGCTGCTGGCTCTATGGGAGATGATTCCCCACCTCTGACCAATTTCAGAATTGTTTACCGCTGGAGCAAGTGCCCTGATAGTGTTTTCCTCTGTCTAACTGGTGGGTTCAGGTTATTTTTTTTTCTTTTTTTGTTCAAGTTGATTTTATTCCTCTTTTATGTATTTATAGATATAAGCATGGAAATCATTCATTCATATAAATACATCTGTGTGAAGGGAAGAACTTTTTTCTGTTTTATTTTTAAATTTTATTTTTTAAATTTTGAAATTTAATTTTATTTATTTTTTATAGAGCAGGTTATTATTAGTTATGTATTTTATGCATATACATGTATACAGGTCAATCCCAATCTCCCAACTCATCCCACGACCACCACACCATGGCTTCCCACACTAGGTTTCCATACGTGTGTTCTCTACCTCTGTGTCTCTATTTCTTCCCTGCAAACCAGTTCATCTGTACCATTTTTCTAGGTTCCACATATATGCATTAATATACCATATTTGTTTTTCTCTTTCTGACTTACTTCATTCTGTATGACAGTCTCTAGATCCATCGACGTCTCTACAAATGACCCAGTTTCATTCCTTCTTATGGCTGAGTAATATTCCATTTTATATATGTACCACATCTTTATCCATTCGTCTGTCTGTGGGTATTTATGTTGCTTCCATTACCTGGCTATTGTAAATAGTGCTGAAATGAGCATTGTGGTGAATGTGCCTTTTTGATTTATGGTTTTCTCTGGGTATATGCCCAGAAGCGGGATTGCTGGATCATATGGTAATTCTATATCTAGGTTTTTTAAGGAAACTCCATACTGTTCTCCATCGTGACTGTATCAATTTACATTTCCACCACTAGTGGAAGAGGGATCCTTTTGTCCACACCCTCCCCAGAATTTGTTGTTTGTAGATTTTCTGATGATGCCGATTCTAACAGGTGTGAGGTGATACCTCATTGTAGTTTTGATTTGCATTTCTCTAATAATTAGTGATGTTGAGCAGCTTTTCATGTGCGTCTTGGCCATCTCTGTGTCTTCTTTGAAGAAACGTCTCTTTAGATCTTCTGCCCATTTTTGTATTGGGTTGTTTGTTTTTTTAATATTAAGCTGCATGAGCTCTTTATATATATTGGAGATTAAACCTTTGTCCATTGATTCGTTTGCAAATATTTTCGCCCATTCTGAGGGATGCTTTTTGCCATTCCCGTTTTTTTAACAAAAAAAGAAAGAAAGAAAAAGAAGCAGAACACTAATGTGTGTAAAATATGCCTTTTGAAACTGTCGTTTTGAAACATGGACATACTTTGAATTTTTTGGTCGATATATGAACCCGGTATTTGTTTTCAGGGCAGGTGTCCTTTACAGGCCTGCAATGATTTTGAATATCAACTGACCATTAGCGCTGGGATTAAAGCTGCTGTTTTGTGAAACGGCCACAAGGTGGCAGCAGTTCTCCCTTACCAAATCTGCTTACTAGAGCAACAGAGCCTCAATGGAAGTCATGTTCTAGATTGGAATTTAGAATGGAATGTGCCAGGAGAAAGCCCCTCAAGTTTGTCTCACTGCTTCTTGTTCGAGTTTTTAATGTAATTTTTTATTTTTTATTACAGCAAATATGATTACAATGTTTGGCTTGTTGTAGGTGTGGAAGATGTGGTTCTTTTACACATATACATATGTCTGTTCTTCCTGGGATCCTTTTCCCATGTACCTTATGACAGAATGTTGAGTAGTCTTCTCTTGGTATTCTGTAGGTCTTTGGTGATTATATATGTCACCTGTGTTTGTATATGTCTGTTAACCCCAATATCATAATGAAACCAATCCTCACACCTTTCCATTGGTGAACCATAAGTTTGTTGAATGAATCTGTGATTGCCCTTCTCCGTGGAAATATCTGCCCTGGTATCCATTTTTCGGTCACACCTATAAGAGATATGATATGATATGTGTCTTTCACTTTCTGACTTACTACAAGTCACGTGATTACCTCTAGACACACCTACGGTGCTGCAAATGGCATTGTGTCCTTTTATTCCTTGGCTTCTATTCTGCCTTAGCGAGGTCCATTTTCAACAATGTGATTCCCTGAGGGCTGAGGATTAGCTGACTTGGGTAGCCTGACCCTGCTGGCCGGCCCTCCCCAGGTGTGCCTGGGTTGAGGTCAATATAAACAGCGCTGCAGGCAGCAATAGCCCCTGAAGCTGTGCCTGACTCCATATTCTCTGCCCCGTCAGCAGTCTCGGGGCTGTTCTGGAAGGAGGGAGTGAGGGGCCACGGCTTTGTGTGTGGCCCGGTGTGAGTGGGTCTCTGCTGGACTTTCTGCAGGAGTTTCCAGGTTTCCACCTGTAAAGAAGAGGATGTGTCACCCATACCTTCCGCTGGAATTTCTCTCCGGACAGAGGTGAGGAAGGAAAAAAGCAGTGGGGGCCGGGACAGGAGGGGTATCTCAGGCAGGGCAATGGAAAGCTTCCAGAAGAGTGCCCAGGGCCAGGACCATCCTGGCTGGCCTGCAGGCACCAAGTTGGCCTGCGTGCTGTCGCTGGTGTGGCTCCACACCCCTTCCTCTAGGCTTTCAAGCCCTTGTACATATTCAGGTGTTTTACCTGGGAAGGGTGGGAAAAGTTCAACAGCAGCTGGCCTGGGACTCAGCTCACGGTTACTCACAGATTCCTCGGGTCCCTTTCACTGAGGAAGGTGTAGGTCTTGTCTATTCCATAGTTGGTTTTTGGAACGGTACCTGTGCTTATATCAAACTCTGGTTTTATGCATCACCCCACCTCTCCTTCCCCCTTAAGCAGGCATCAGAGTGTTTTCTAAATGTGAGACACTGTTCTCTTTCCTAACTCAGTTCAAGTGTAGCCATGTTTACAGGATCTTCATAAGTGATATCTTATGATAAGATTCTTTTTCTGTGTGACTTATTTCACTTAGAATCATCATACCTGAATCCACCCATTTTGCTGCTACTGGTCTTATGACATTGATTTCATGGCTGAGGGATATTCCATCGTATGTAAGTACCACAATTTTTTGAACCATTAATATATTTCCTGGGATATTTAAGGTGTACCCAAGTTGAGGTCCTTGTAAGCAGTGCAACCCTAAATTTTGGGGTGGCTCTGTCTTATTGATTTTCAGTTTTCCCAAGGTATATTCCCTAGACTGGAAGTGCCCTTGGCTCTGTAGCTCTGTTCTTTACTTGTTTTAGGGAACACAATGCACTCCTCCAGAGAGGCAGTTGGCAATTTATATAAAGCCAATCAGCATAACAAGTCTCCTTGTTCTCCAGGGCCTGTCTTGCCTTTCTGGTTTTTACACATTTTGTGGATGTCCCTTTTGACCGGTGGGAAGTGATACTACTTTGTAGTGCAGATTTGCATTGCCCGCTTGATTGCTTGGCCAAAAAGGGCGTATGCGTTTTCTCCTGAATATATTCAAGAGAAAACGCATACGCACTTTTTGGCCAAGTGCATCATTGTCGAAGTTGTCCCCCTCTTCCTGTGCTTTAAAGGTGATTCCAACGTACCTCTTGAAATCTATTTCCTGCTATTCTGCCTTGATTTCAAGTCCGCCCCGTTGCCTTCCCTCAACAGATTTTTGGACAATAGTTGTCCTTTATTACTCGGCCAGTTTGTGAATTGCTGTGCCCCTGAGCTCCATTTATCAACTCGTTTTTTATGAGCTGACCGCAAGTCCAAAATTTTGGTTCATGACCTATGCTGGTTGCCGGTGGGGGGCTGAGACTTTGGTTAATTCTTCTTCCTGCCGGGATGTTAGAGTGATATGTGCCCATACAAATGCCTAACAGCTACTCTCTCATTGGTTCTCCCTCTTCCCTTTCATCCTCTGCCAAATTGGAAACCTATGCGAACCAGGAAGATAAAGGGGCTGTCTCTCCAATTTGGGAGATTGATAGGAAAGCAGATGGAAAGTCAAATTGGAGCACCAGGGTAGGGACTATTCGTTGAGTTTTAGAAACTTTTCGTGTTCACAGTCTGTTCGTTCTCTATGTTTCCCGTACATGTTTAGCTGTAGTAATATTCCTTTCAACCTGGAGAGTTGGGACCGATGGAATGGGTGCCAGGCATTTGTGCTTTAAAGGGTCTGCATTTGCTCACCCAATCTCACCAATCATCTCAGTCCCAAGTGTCCAGCCTTATTCCACATCCAGCTGTCGTTGTAGATAGGGTCTTTCCAGGTTTCATCAGAGACCCTGAAGGAATTGTTAAGAATTTCCCAGTTTTTTGTTTTGTTTTTGAAATTCCTTTTTATAGTGGGTTTGAGCTGATTCTCGCTGCCATGTTTATGCCAGTCTAGACACACTTGATTCTCTTATGGAGACATATCAATACATAGGTTTTAAGTTTCTTACTAGTCAGATATATTCCTCTGCTGGAAATATGGGGTTTTGAGTCCCTTTCACTGAGGAAGGTGTAGGTCTTGTCTATTCCATAGTTGGTTTTTGGAACGGTACCTGTGCTTATATCAAGCTCTGGTTTTATGCATCACCCCACCTCTCCTTCCCGCTTAAGCAGGCATAAGAGTGTTTTCTAAATGTGAGACACTGTTCTCTTATCTAACTCAGTTCAAGTGTAGCCATGTTTACAGGATCTTCATAAGTGATATCTTATGATAAGTTTCTTTTTCTGTGTGACTTATTTCACTTAGAATCATCGTACCTGAATCCACCCATTTTGCTGCTACTGGTCTTATGACATTGATTTCATGGCTGAGGGATATTCCATCATATGTAAGTACCACAATTTTTTGAGCCATTTTTATATTTCCTGGGATAATTAAGGTGTACCCAAGTTGAGGTCCTTGTAAGCAGTGCAGCCCTAAATTTTGGGGTGGCTCTGTCTTAATGATTTTCAGTTTTCCCAAGGTATATTCCCTAGACTGGAAGTGCCCTTGGCTCTGTAGCTCTGTTGTTTACTTCTTTAGGGAACACAATGCACTCCTCCAGAGAGGCAGTTGTCAATTTACATCCCGCCCTTCAGCATAACAAGGCTCCCTGTTCTCCAGGGTCTGTCTTGCCTTTCTGGTTTTTACACATTTTGTGGATGTCTCTTTTGACCGGTGGGAAGTGATACTTCTTTGTAGTGCAGATTTGCATTGCCCGCTTGATTGCTTGGCCAAAAAGGGCGTATGCATTTTCTCCTGAATATATTCAGGAGAAAACGCATACGCCCTTTTTGAGCAAGTGCATCATTGTCAAAGTTGTGCCCCTCTTCCTGTGCTTTAAAGGCGATTCCAACGTACCTCTTGAAATCTGTTTCCTGCTATTCTGCCTCGCTTTCAAGTCGGCCTCGTTGCCTTCCCTCAACAGATTTTTAGACGATACTTGTCCTTTATTACTCGGTCAGTTTGCGGATTGCTGTGCCCCTGAGCTCCATTTATCAACTCGTTTTTTGTGAGCTGACCGCAAGTCCTAAATTTTGGTTCATGACCTATGCTGGTTCCCGGTGGGGGGCTGAGACTTTGGTTAATTCTTCTTCCTGCCGGGATGTTAGAGTGATATGTGCCCGTCCAAATGCCTAACAGCTACTCTCTCATTGGTTCTCCCTCTTCCCTTTCATCCTCTGCCAAATTGGAAACCTGTGCGAACCAGGAGGTTAAAGGGGCTGTCTCTCCAAGTTGGGAGATTGATAGTAAAGCAGATGGAAACTCAAACTGGAGCACCAGGAGAGGGACTATTCGTTGAGTTTTAGAAACTTTTCATATTCACAGTGGGTTCGTTCTCTATGTTTCCCATACATGTTTAGCTGTAGTAAAATTCCCTTCAACCTGGAGAGTTGGGACCCATGGAATGGTGCCAGGCATTTGTGCTTTAAAGGGTCTGCATTTGCTCACCCAATCTCACCAATCCTCTCAGTCCCAAGTGTCCAGCCTTGTGCCACATCCAGCTGTCGTTGTAGATAGGGTCTTTCCAGGTTGCATCAGAGACCCTGAAGGAATTGTTAAGAATTTCCCAGTTTTTTGTTTTGTTTTTGAAATTCCTTTTTATAGTGGGTTTGAGCTGATTCTTGCTGCCATGTTTATGCCAGTCTAGACACACTTGATTCCCTTACAGAGACATATCAATACATAGGTTTTAAGATTCTTACTAGTCAGATATATTCCTCTGCGGGAAATAAGGGGTTTTGAGTCCCTTTCACTGAGGAAGTTGTAGGTCTTGTCTATTCCATAGTTGGGTTTTGGAACGGTACCTGTGCTTATATCAAACTCTGGTTTTATGCATCACCCCACCTCTCCTTCCCCCTTAAGCAGGCATAAGAGTGTTTTCTAAATGTGAGACACTGTTCTCTTTCCTAACTCAGTTCAAGTGTAGCCATGTTTACAGGATCTTCATAAGTGATATCTTATGATAAGTTTCTTTTTCTCTGTGACTTATTTCACTTAGAATCATCGTACCTGAATCCACCCACTTTGCTGCTACTGGTCTTATGACATTGATTTCATGGCTGAGGGATATTCCATCGTACGTAAGTACCACAATTTTTTGAACCATTTTTATATTTCCTGGGATATTTAAGGTGTACCCAAGTTGAGGTCCTTGTAAGCAGTGCAGCCCTAAATTTTGGGGTGGCTCTGTCTTATTGATTTTCAGTTTTCCCAAGGTATATTCCCTAGACTGGAAGTGCCCTTGGCTCTGTAGCTCTGTTGTTTACTTGTTTTAGGGAACACAATGCACTCCTCAAGAGAGGCAGTTGGCAGTGTACATCCCGCCCATCAGGATAACAAGGCTCCCTGTTCTCCAGGGCCTGTCTTACCTTTTTGGTTTTTACACATTTTGTGGATGTCCCTTTTGACCGGTGGGAAGTGATACTTCTTTGTAGTGCAGATTAGCATTGCCCGCTTGCTTGCTTGGCAAAAAAGGGCGTATGCGTTTTCTCCTGAATATATTCAGGAGAAAACGCATACGCCCTTTTTGGCCAAGTGCATCATTGTCGAAGTTGTGCCCCTCTTCCTGTGCTTTAAAGGCGATTCCAACGTACCTCTTGAAATCTATTTCCTGCTATTCTGCATAGCTTTCAAGTCCGCCTCGTTGCCTTCCCTTAACAGATTTTTGGACGATAGTTGTCCTTTATTACTCGGCCAGTTTGTGAATTGCTGTGCCCTTGAGCTCCATTTTCAACTCGTTTTTTGTGAGCTGACCGCAAGTCCAAAATTTTGTTTCAGGAACTATTCTGGTTCCCGACGGGGGGCTGAGACTTTGGTTAATTCTTCATCCTGCTGGGAAGTTAGGGTGATATGTGCGCGTCCAAATGCCTAACAGCTACTCTCTCATTGGTTCTCCCTCTTCCCTTTCATCCTCTGCCAAATTGGAAACCTGTGCGAACCAGGAGGTTAAATGGGCTGTCTCTCCAAGTTGGGAGATTGATAGTAAAGCAGATGGAAAGTCAAACCGGAGCACCAGGAGAGGGACTATTCGTTGAGTTTTAGAAACCTTTCGTATTAACTGTGGGTCCGTTCTCTAGGTTTCCCGTACATGTTATAGCTGTAGTAATATACCCTTCAACCTGGAGAGTTGGGACCCATGGAATGGGTGCCAGGCATTTGTGCTTTAAAGTTTCTGCATTTGCTCACCGAATCTCACCAATCCTCTCAGTCCCAAGTGTCCAGCCTTATGCCACATCCAGCTGTCGTAGTAGATAGGTTCATTCCAGGTTTCATCAGAGACCCTGAAGGAATTGTAAAGAATTTCCCAGTTTTATTGTTTTGTTTTTAAAATTCCTTTTTATAGTGGGTTTGAGCTGATTCTCGCTGCCATGTTTATGCCAGTCTAGACACACTTGATTCCCTTACAGAGACATACCAATACATAGGTTTTAAGATTCTTACTAGTCAGATATATTCCTCTGCGGGAAATATGGGGTTTTGAGTCCCTTTCACTGAGGAAGGTGTAGGTCTTGTCTATTCCATAGTTGGTTTTTGGAACGGTACTTGTGCTTATACCAAACTCTGGTTTTATGCATCACCCCACCTCTCCTTCCCCCTTAAGCAGGCATAAGAGTGTTTTCTAAATGTGAGACACTGTTCTCTTTCCTAACTCAGTTCAAGTGTAGCCATGTTTACAGGATCTTCATAAGTGATATCTTATGATAAGTTTCTTTTTCTCTGTGACTTATTTCACTTAGAATCATCGTACCTGAATCCACCCATTTTGCTGCTACTGGTCTTATGACATTGATTTCATGGCTGAGGGATATTCCATCGTACGTAAGTACCACAATTTTTTGAACCATTTTTATATTTCCTGGGATATTTAAGGTGTACCCAAGTTGAGGTCCTTGTAAGCAGTGCAGCCCTAAATTTTGGGGTGGCTCTGTCTTATTGATTTTCAGTTTTCCCAAGGTATATTCCCTAGACTGGAAGTGCCCTTGGCTCTGTAGCTCTGTTGTTTACTTGTTTTAGGGAACACAATGCACTCCTCAAGAGAGGCAGTTGGCAGTGTACATCCCGCCCATCAGGGTAACAAGGCTCCCTGTTCTCCAGGGCCTGTCTTACCTTTTTGGTTTTTACACATTTTGTGGATGTCCCTTTTGACCGGTGGGAAGTGATACTTCTTTGTAGTGCAGATTAGCATTGCCCGCTTGCTTGCTTGGCAAAAAAGGGCGTATGCGTTTTCTCCTGAATATATTCAGGAGAAAACGCATACGCCCTTTTTGGCCAAGTGCATCATTGTCGAAGTTGTGCCCCTCTTCCTGTGCTTTAAAGGCGATTCCAACGTACCTCTTGAAATCTATTTCCTGCTATTCTGCATAGCTTTCAAGTCCGCCTCGTTGCCTTCCCTTAACAGATTTTTGGACGATAGTTGTCCTTTATTACTCGGCCAGTTTGTGAATTGCTGTGCCCTTGAGCTCCATTTTCAACTCGTTTTTTGTGAGCTGACCGCAAGTCCAAAATTTTGTTTCAGGAACTATTCTGGTTCCCGACGGGGGGCTGAGACTTTGGTTAATTCTTCATCCTGCTGGGAAGTTAGGGTGATATGTGCGCGTCCAAATGCCTAACAGCTACTCTCTCATTGGTTCTCCCTCTTCCCTTTCATCCTCTGCCAAATTGGAAACCTGTGCGAACCAGGAGGTTAAATGGGCTGTCTCTCCAAGTTGGGAGATTGATAGTAAAGCAGATGGAAAGTCAAACCGGAGCACCAGGAGAGGGACTATTCGTTGAGTTTTAGAAACCTTTCGTATTAACTGTGGGTCCGTTCTCTAGGTTTCCCGTACATGTTATAGCTGTAGTAATATACCCTTCAACCTGGAGAGTTGGGACCCATGGAATGGGTGCCAGGCATTTGTGCTTTAAAGTTTCTGCATTTGCTCACCGAATCTCACCAATCCTCTCAGTCCCAAGTGTCCAGCCTTATGCCACATCCAGCTGTCGTAGTAGATAGGTTCATTCCAGGTTTCATCAGAGACCCTGAAGGAATTGTAAAGAATTTCCCAGTTTTATTGTTTTGTTTTTAAAATTCCTTTTTATAGTGGGTTTGAGCTGATTCTCGCTGCCATGTTTATGCCAGTCTAGACACACTTGATTCCCTTACAGAGACATACCAATACATAGGTTTTAAGATTCTTACTAGTCAGATATATTCCTCTGCGGGAAATATGGGGTTTTGAGTCCCTTTCACTGAGGAAGGTGTAGGTCTTGTCTATTCCATAGTTGGTTTTTGGAACGGTACTTGTGCTTATACCAAACTCTGGTTTTATGCATCACCCCACCTCTCCTTCCCCCTTAAGCAGGCATAAGAGTGTTTTCTAAATGTGAGACACTGTTCTCTTTCCTAACTCAGTTCAAGTGTAGCCATGTTTACAGGATCTTCATAAGTGATATCTTATGATAAGTTTCTTTTTCTCTGTGACTTATTTCACTTAGAATCATCGTACCTGAATCCACCCATTTTGCTGCTACTGGTCTTATGACATTGATTTCATGGCTGAGGGATATTCCATCGTACGTAAGTACCACAATTTTTTGAACCATTTTTATATTTCCTGGGATATTTAAGGTGTACCCAAGTTGAGGTCCTTGTAAGCAGTGCAGCCCTAAATTTTGGGGTGGCTCTGTCTTATTGATTTTCAGTTTTCCCAAGGTATATTCCCTAGACTGGAAGTGCCCTTGGCTCTGTAGCTCTGTTGTTTACTTGTTTTAGGGAACACAATGCACTCCTCAAGAGAGGCAGTTGGCAGTGTACATCCCGCCCATCAGGGTAACAAGGCTCCCTGTTCTCCAGGGCCTGTCTTACCTTTTTGGTTTTTACACATTTTGTGGATGTCCCTTTTGACCGGTGGGAAGTGATACTTCTTTGTAGTGCAGATTAGCATTGCCCGCTTGCTTGCTTGGCAAAAAAGGGCGTATGCGTTTTCTCCTGAATATATTCAGGAGAAAACGCATACGCCCTTTTTGGCCAAGTGCATCATTGTCGAAGTTGTGCCCCTCTTCCTGTGCTTTAAAGGCGATTCCAACGTACCTCTTGAAATCTATTTCCTGCTATTCTGCATAGCTTTCAAGTCCGCCTCGTTGCCTTCCCTTAACAGATTTTTGGACGATAGTTGTCCTTTATTACTCGGCCAGTTTGTGAATTGCTGTGCCCTTGAGCTCCATTTTCAACTCGTTTTTTGTGAGCTGACCGCAAGTCCAAAATTTTGTTTCAGGAACTATTCTGGTTCCCGACGGGGGGCTGAGACTTTGGTTAATTCTTCATCCTGCTGGGAAGTTAGGGTGATATGTGCGCGTCCAAATGCCTAACAGCTACTCTCTCATTGGTTCTCCCTCTTCCCTTTCATCCTCTGCCAAATTGGAAACCTGTGCGAACCAGGAGGTTAAATGGGCTGTCTCTCCAAGTTGGGAGATTGATAGTAAAGCAGATGGAAAGTCAAACCGGAGCACCAGGAGAGGGACTATTCGTTGAGTTTTAGAAACCTTTCGTATTAACTGTGGGTCCGTTCTCTAGGTTTCCCGTACATGTTATAGCTGTAGTAATATACCCTTCAACCTGGAGAGTTGGGACCCATGGAATGGGTGCCAGGCATTTGTGCTTTAAAGTTTCTGCATTTGCTCACCGAATCTCACCAATCCTCTCAGTCCCAAGTGTCCAGCCTTATGCCACATCCAGCTGTCGTAGTAGATAGGTTCATTCCAGGTTTCATCAGAGACCCTGAAGGAATTGTAAAGAATTTCCCAGTTTTATTGTTTTGTTTTTAAAATTCCTTTTTATAGTGGGTTTGAGCTGATTCTCGCTGCCATGTTTATGCCAGTCTAGACACACTTGATTCCCTTACAGAGACATACCAATACATAGGTTTTAAGATTCTTACTAGTCAGATATATTCCTCTGCGGGAAATATGGGGTTTTGAGTCCCTTTCACTGAGGAAGGTGTAGGTCTTGTCTATTCCATAGTTGGTTTTTGGAACGGTACTTGTGCTTATACCAAACTCTGGTTTTATGCATCACCCCACCTCTCCTTCCCCCTTAAGCAGGCATAAGAGTGTTTTCTAAATGTGAGACACTGTTCTCTTTCCTAACTCAGTTCAAGTGTAGCCATGTTTACAGGATCTTCATAAGTGATATCTTATGATAAGTTTCTTTTTCTGTGTGACTTATTTCACTTAGAATCATCGTACCTGAATCCACCCATTTTGCTGCTACTGGTCTTATGACATTGATTTCATGCCTGAGGGATATTCCATCGTACATAAGTAGCACAATTTTTTGAACCATTTTTATATTTCCTGGGATATTTAAGGTGTACCCAAGTTGAGGTCATTGTAAGCAGTGCAGCCCTAAATTTTGGGGTGGCTCTGTCGTATTGATATTCAGTTTTCCCAAGGTATATTCCTTAGACTGGAAGTGCCCTTGGCTCTGTAGCTCTGTTGTTTACTTGTTTTAGGGAACACAATGCACTCCTCCAGAGAGGCAGTTTGCAATTTACATCCCGCCCTTCAGCATAGCAAGGCTCCCTGTTCTCCAGGGCCTGTCTTGCCTTTCTAGTTTTTACACATTTTGTGGATGTCCCTTTTGACCGGTTGGAAGTGATACATCTTTGTAGTGCAGATTTGTATTGCCCGCTTGCTTGCTTGGCCAAAAAGGGCGTATGCGTTTTCTCCTGAATATATTCAGGAGAAAACGCATGTGCCCTTTTTGGCCAAGTGCATCATTGTCGAAGTTGTGCCCCTCTTCCTGTGCTTTAAAGGCGATTCCAACGTACCTCTTGAAATCTGTTTCCTGCTATTCTGCCTCGCTTTCAAGTCCGCCTCGTTGCCTTCCCTCAACAGATTTTTGGACGATAGTTGTCCTTCATTACTCGGCCAGGTTGTGAATTGCTGTGCCCCTGAGCTCCATTTTTCAACTCGTTTTTGCTGAGCTGACCGCAAGTCCAAAATTTTGGTTCAGGACCTATACTGGTTCCCGGTGGGTGGCTGAGACTTTGGTTAATTCTTCTTCCTGCCGGGAAATTACAGTGATATGTGCCCGTCCAAATGCCTAACAGCTACTCTCTCATTGGTTCTCCCTCTTCCCTTTCATCCTCTGCCAAATTGGCAACCTGTGCGAACCAGGAGGTTAAAGGGGCTGTCTCACCAAGCTGGGAGGATGATAGTAAAGCAGATGGAAAGTCAAACCGGAGCACCAGGAGAGGGACTCTTCGTTGAGTTTTAGAAACGTTTCGTATTCACAGTGTGTCCGTTCTCTAGGTTTCCCGTACATGTTATAGCTGTAGTAATATTCCCTTCAACCTGGAGAGTTGGGACCCGTGGAATTGGTGCCAGGCATTTGTGCTTTAAAGGGTCTGCATTTGCTCACCCAATCTCACCAATCGTCTCAGTCCCAAGTGTCCCTCCTTATGCCACATCCAGCTGTCGTTGTAGATAGGGTCATTCCAGGTTTCATCAGAGACCCTGAAGGAATTGTGAAGAATTTCCCAGTTTTAATGTTTTGTTTTTGAAATTCCTTTTTATAGTGGGTTTGAGCTGATTCTCGCTGCCATGTTTATGCCATTCTAGACACACTTGATTCCCTTACGAAGACATATCAATACATAGGTTTTAAGATTCTTACTAGTCAGATATATTCCTCTGCGGGAAATATGGGGTTTTGAGTCCCTTTCACTGAGGAAGGTTTAGGTCTTGTCTATTCCATAGTTGGTTTTCGGAACGGTACCTGTACTTATATCAAACTCTGGTTTTATGCATCACCCCACCTCTCCTTCCCCCTTAAGCAGGCATAAGAGTGTTTTCTAAATGTGAGACACTGTTCTCTTTCCTAACTCAGTTCAAGTGTAGCCATGTTTACAGGATCTTCATAAGTGATATCTTATGATAAGTTTCTTTTTCTGTGTGACTTATTTCACTTAGAATCATCGTACCTGAATCCACCCATTTTGCTGCTACTGCTCTTATGACATTGATTTCATGGCTGAGGGATATTCCATCGTACGTAAGTACCACAATTTTTTGAACCATTTTTATATTTCCTGGGATATTTAACGTGTACCCAAGTTGAGGTCCTTGTAAGCAGTGCAGCCATAAATTTTGGGGTGGCACTGTCTTATTGATTTTCAGTTTTCCCAAGGTATATTCCCTAGACTGGAAGTGCCCTTGGTCCTGTAGCTCTGTTGTTTACTTGTTTTAGGGAACACAATGCACTCATCCAGAGAGGCAGTTGGCAATTTACATCCCGCCCATCAGCATAACAAGGCTCCCTGTTCTCCAGGGCCTGTCTTGCCTTTCTGGTATTTACACATTTTGTGGATGTCCCTTTTGACCGGTGGGAAGTGATACTTCTTTGTAGTGCAGATTTGCATTGCCCGCTTGCTTGCTTGGCCAAAAAGGGCGTATGCGTTTTCTCCTGAATATATTCAGGAGAAAACGCATACGCCCTTTTTGGCCAAGTGCATCATTGTCGAAGTTGTGACCCTCTTCCTGTGCTTTAAAGGCGATTCCAACGTACCTCTTGAAATCTGTTTCCTGCTATTCTGCCTCGCTTTCAAGTCCGCCTCGTTGCCTTCCCTCAACAGATTTTTGGACGATACTTGTCCTTTATTACTTGGCCAGTTTGTGAATTGCTGTGCCCCTGAGCTCCATTTTTCAGCTCGTTTTTTGTTAGCTGACAGCAAGTCCAAAATTTTAGGTTCAGGACTTATGCTGGTTCCCGGTGGGGGGCTGAGACTTTGGTTAATTCTTCTTCCTGCCGGGAAGTTAGAGTGATATGTGCCCGTCCAAATGCATAACAGCTACTCTCTCATTGGTTCTCCCTCTTCCCTTTCATCCTCTGCCAAATTGGCAACCTGTGCGAACCAGGAGGTCAAAGGGGCTGTCTCTCCAAGTTGGGAGGTTGATAGTAAAGCAGATGGAAAGTCAAACCGGAGCACCAGGAGAGGGACTATTCATTGAGTTTTAGAAACCTTTCGTATTCACAGTGTGTCCGTTCTCTAGGTTTCCCGTACATGTTATAGCTGTAGTAATATTCCCTTCAACCTGGAGAGTTCGGACCCATGGATTGGCTGCCATGCATTATTGCTTTAAAGGGTCTGCATTTGCTCACACAATCTCACCAATCGTCTCTGTCCCAAGTGTCCCTCCTTATGCCACATCCAGCTGTCATTGTAGATAGGGTCATTCCAGGTTTCATCAGAGACCCTGAAGGAATTGTAAAGAATTTCCCATTTTTTTTTGTTTTGTTTTTGAAATTCCTTTTTATAGTGGGTTTGAGCTGACTCTCGCTGCCATGTTTATGCCAGTCTAGACACACTTGATTCCCTTACGGAGACATATCAATACATAGGTTTTAAGATTCTTACTGATCAGATATATTCCTCTGAGGGAAATATGGTGTTTTGAGTCCCTTTCACTGAGGAAGGTATAGGTCTTGTATATTCAATACTTGGTTTTTGGAACGGTACCTGTGCTTATATCAAACTCTGGTTTTATGCATCACCCCACCTCTGCTTCCCCCTTAAGCAGGCATAAGAGTGTTTTCTAAATGTGAGACACTGTTCTCTTTCCTAACTCAGTTCAAGTGTAGCCATGTTTACAGGATCTTCATAAGTGATATCTTATGATAAGTTTCTTTTTCTCTGTAACTTATTTCACTTAGAGTCATCGTACCTGAAACCACCCATTTTGCTGCTACTGGTCTTATGACATTGATTTCATGGCTGAGGGATATTCCATCGTACATAAGTACCACAATTTTTTGAACCATTTTTATATTTCCTGGGATATTTAAGGTGGACCCAAGTTGAGGTCCTTGTAAGCAGTGCAGCCCTAAATTTTGGGATGGCTCTGTCTTATTGATTTCCAGTTTTCCCAAGGTATATTCCCTAGACTGGAAGCGCCCTTGGCTCTGTAGCTCTGTTGTTTACTTGTTTTAGGGAACACAATGCACTCCTCCAGAGAGGCAGTTGGCAATTTACATCCCGCCCTTCAGGATAGAAAGGCTCCCTGTTCTCCAGGGCCATTCTTGCCTTTCTGGTTTTTACACATTTTGTGGATGTCCCTTTTGACCGGTGGGAATTGATACATATTTGTAGTGCAGATTTGCATTGCCCGCTTGCTTGCTTGGCCAAAAAGGGCGTATGCGTTTTCTCCTGAATATATTCAGGAGAAAACGCATACGCCCTTTTTGGCCAAGTGCATCATTGTCGAAGTTGTGCCCCTCTTCCTGTGCTTTAAAGGCGATTCCAACGTACCTCTTGAAATCTCTTTCCTGCTATTCTGCCTCGCTTTCAAGTCCGCCTCGTTGCCTTCCCTCAACAGATTTTTGGACGATAGTTGTCCTTTATTACTCGGCCAGTTTGTGAATTGCTGTGCCCCTGAGCTCCATTTTTCAACTCGATTTTGGTGAGCTGACCGCAAGTCCAAAATTTTGGTTCAGGACCTATACTGGTTCCCAGTGGGTGGCTGAGAATTTGGTTAATTCTTCTTCCTGCCGGGAAATTACAGTGATATGTGCCCGTCCAAATGCCTAACAGCTACTCTCTCATTGGTTCTCCCTCTTCCCTTTCATCCTCTGCCAAATTGGCAACCTGTGCGAACCAGGAGGTTAAAGGGGCTGTCTCTCCAAGTTGGGAGGTTGATAGTAAAGCAGATGGAAAATCAAACCGGAGCACCAGGAGAGGGACTATTCGTTGAGTTTTAGAAACCTTTCGTATTCACAGTGTGTCCGTTCTCTATGTTTCCCTTACATGTTATAACTGTAGTAATATTCCCTTCAACCTGGAGAGTTGGGACCCATGGAATGGGTGCATGCATTATTGCTTTAAAGGGTCTGCATTTGCTCACCCAATCTCACCAATCGTCTCAGTCCCAAGTGTCCCTCCTTATGCCACATCCAGCTGTCGTCGTAGATAGGGTCATTCCAGTATTCATCAGAGACACTGAAGGAATTGTAAAGAATTTCCCAGTTTTTTTGTTTTGATTTTGAAATTCCTTTTTATAGTGGGTTTGAGCTGATTCTCGCTGCCATGTTTATGCCAGTCTAGACACACTTGATTCCCTTACGGAGACATATCAATACATAGGTTTTAAGATTCTTACTAGTCAGATATTTTCCTCTGCGGGAAATATGGGGTTTTGAGTCCCTTTCACTGAGGAAGGTATAGGTCTTGTCTATTCCATAGTTGGTTTTTTGGAACGGTACCTGTGCTTATATCAAACTCTGGTTTTATGCATCACCCCACCTCTCCTTCCCCCTTAAGCAGGCATAAGAGTGTTTTCTAAATGTGAGACACTGTTCTCTTTCCTAACTCAGTTCAAGTGCAGCCATGTGTACAGGATCTTCATAAGTGATATCTTATGATAAGTTTCTTTTTCTCTGTGACTTATTTCACTTAGAATCATCGTACCTGAATCCACCCATTTTGCTGCTACTGGTCTTATGACATTGATTTCATGGCTGAGGGATGTTCCATCGTACGTAGGTACCACAATTTTTTGAACCATTTTTATATTTCCTGGGATATTTAAGGTATACCCAAGTTGAGGTCCTTGTAAGCAGTGCAGCCCTAAATTTTGGGGTGGCTCTGTCTTATTGATTTTCAGTTTTCCCAAGGTATATTCCCTAGACTGGTAGTGCCCTTGGCTCTGTAGCTCTGTTCTTTACTTGTTTTAGGGAACACAATGTACTCCTCCAGAGAGGCAGTTGGCAATTTACATCCCGCCCATCAGCATAACAATGCTCCCTGTTCTCCAGGGCCTGCCTTGCCTTTCTGGTTTTTACATATTTTGTGGATGTCCCTTTTGACCGGTGGGAAGTGATACTTCTTTGTAGTGCAGATTTGCATTGCCCTCTTGCTTGCTTGGCCAAAAAGGGCGTATGCGTTTTCTCCTGAATATATTCAGGAGAAAACGCATATGCCCTTTATGGCCAAGTGCATCATTGTCGAAGTTGTGCCCCTCTTCCTGTGCTTTATAGGCTATTCCAAGGTACCTCTTGAAATCTGTTTCCTGCTATTCTGCCTCGCTTTCAAGTCCTCCTCGTTGCCTTCCCTCAACAGATTTTTGGACGATAGTTGTCCTTTATTACTCGGCAAGTTTGTGAATTGCTGTGCCCCTGAGCTCCATTTTTCAACTCGTTTTTGGTGAGCTGACCGCAAGTCCAAAATTTTGGTTCAGGACCTATACAGGTTCCTGGTGGGTGGCTGAGACTTTGGTTAATTCTTCTTCCTGCCGGGAAATTACAGTGATATGTTGCCGTCCAAATGCCTTACAGCTACTCTCTCATTGGTTCTCCCTATTCCCTTTCATCCTCTGCCAAATTGGAAACCTGTGCGAACCAGGAGGTTAAAGGGGCTGTCTCTCCAAGTTGGGAGGTTGATAGTAAAGCAGATGGAAAGTCAAACCGGAGCACCAGGAGAGGGACTATTCGTTGAGTTTTAGAAACCTTTCGTATTCACAGTGTGTCCGTTCTCTAGGTTTCCCGTACATGTTATAACTGTAGTAATATTCCCTTCAACCTGGAGAGTTGGGACCCATGGAATCGGTGCCATGCATTATTGCTTTAAAGGGTCTGCATTTGCTCACCCAATCTCACCTATCCTCTCAGTCCCAAGTGTCCAGCCTTATGCCACATCCAGCTGTCGTTGTAGATAGGGTCATTCCAGGTTTCATCAGAGACCCTGAAGGAATTGTAAACAATTTCCCAGTTTTTTTGTTTTGTTTTTGAAATTCTTTTTATAGTGGGTTTGAGCTGATTCTCGCTGCCATGTTTATGCCTGTCTAGACACACTTGATTCCCTTACGGAGACATATCAATACATAGGTTTTAAGATTCTTACTAGTCAGATATATTCCTCTGCGGGAAATATGGGGTTTTGAGTCCCTTTCACTGAGGAAGGTGTAGGTCTTGTCTATTCCATAGTTGGTTTTTGGAACGGTACCTGTGCTTATATCAAACTCTTGTTTTATGCATCACACCACCTCTCCTTCCCCCTTAAGCAGGCATAAGAGTGTTTTCTAAATGTGAGACACTGTTCTCTTTCCTAACTCAGTTCAAGTGTAGCCATGTTTACAGGATCTTCATAAGTGATATCTTATGATAAATTTCTTTTTCTGTGTGACTTATTTCACTTAGAATCATCGTACCTGAATCCACCCATTTTGCTGCTACTGGTCTTATGACATTGACTTCATGGCTGAGGGATATTCCATCGTACGTAAGTACCACAATTTTTTGAACCATTTTTATATTTCCTGGGATATTTAAGGTGTACCCAAGTTGAGGTCCTTGTAAGCAGTGCAGCCCTAAATTTTGGTGTTGCTCTGTCTTATTGATTTTCAGTTTTCCCAAGGTATATTCCCTAGATTGGAAGGGCCCTTGGCTCTCTAGCTCTGCTCTTTACTTGTTTTAGGGAACACAGTGCACTCCTCCAGAGAGGCAGTTGGCAATTTACATCCCGCCCATCAGCATAACAAAGCTCCCTGTTCTCCAGGGCCTGTCTTGCCTTTCTGGTTTTTACACATTTAGTGTATGTCCCTTTTGACCGGTGGGAAGTGATACTTC
This sequence comes from Hyperoodon ampullatus, assembly GCF_949752795.1. NCBI lineage: Eukaryota > Metazoa > Chordata > Mammalia > Artiodactyla > Ziphiidae > Hyperoodon > Hyperoodon ampullatus. The sequence continues at coordinate 1,671,839 of NW_027640625.1, read as the reverse complement.
TTTGTAGTGCAGATTTGCATTGCCCGCTTGCTTGCTTGGCCAAAAAGGGCGTATGCGTTTTCTCCTGAATATATTCAGGAGAAAACGCATACAGCCTTTTTGGCCAAGTGCATCATTGTCGAAGTTGTGCCCCTCTTCCTGTGCTTTAAAGGCGATTCCAATGTACCTCTTGAAATCTGTTTCCTGCTATTCTGCCTCGCTTTCAAGTCCGCCTCGTTGCCTTCCATCAACAGATTTTTGGACGATAGTTGTCCTTTATTCCTCGGCCAGTTTGTGAATTGCTGTGCCCCTGAGCTCCATTTTTCAACTCGTTTTTGGTGAGCTGACCGCAAGGCCAAAATTTTGTTTCAGGACCTATACTGGTTCCCGGTGGGGTGCTGAGACTTTGGTTAATTCTTCTTCCTGCCGGGAAATTACAGTGATATGTGCCCGTCCAAATGCCTAACAGCTACTCTCTCATTGGTTCTCCCTCTTCCCTTTCATCCTCTGCCAAATTGGCAACCTGTGAGAACCAGGAGGTTAAAGGGGCTGTCTCTCCAAGTTGGGAGGTTGATAGTAAAGCAGATGGAAAGTCAAACCGGAGCACCAGGAGAGGGATTATTCGTTGAGTTTTAGAAACCTTTCGTATTCACAGTGTGTCCGTTCTCTAGGTTTCCCGTACATGTTATAGCTGGAGTAATATTCCCTTCAACCTGGGGAGTTGGGACCCATGGAATGGGTGCCAGGCCTTTGTGCTTTAAAGGGTCTGCATTTGCTCACCCAATCTCACCAATCGTCTCAGTCCCAAGCGTCCAGCCTTATGCCACATCAAGCTGTCGTTGTAGATAGGGTCATTCCACGTTTCATCAGAGACCCTGAAGGAATTGAAAAGAATTTCCCAGTTTTTTTGTTTTGTTTTTGATATTCCTTTTTATAGTGGGTTTGAGCTGATTCTCGCTGCCATGTTTCTGCCAGTCTAGACACACTTGATTCCCTTACGGAGACATATCAATACATAGGTTTTAAGATTCTTACTAGTCAGATATATTCCTCTGCGGGAAATATGGGGTTTTGAGTCCATTTCACTGAGGAAGGTGTAGGTCTTGTCTATTCCATAGTTGGTTTTTGGAACGGTACCTGTGCTTATATCAAACTCTTGTTTTATGCATCACACCACCTCTCCTTCCCCCTTAAGCAGGCATAAGAGTGTTTTCTAAATGTGAGACACTGTTCTCTTTCCTAACTCAGTTCAAGTGTAGCCATGTTTACAGGATCTTCATAAGTGATATCTTTTGATAAATTTCTTTTTCTGTGTGACGTATTTCACTTAGAATCATCGTACCTGAATCCACCCATTTTGCTGCTACTGGTCTTATGACATTGACTTCATGGCTGAGGGATATTCCATCGTACGTAAGTACCCCAATTTTTTGAACCATTTTTATATTTCCTGGGATATTTAAGGTGTACCCAAGTTGAGGTCCTTGTAAGCAGTGCAGCCCTAAATTTTGGTGTTGCTCTGTCTTATTGATTTTCAGATTTCCCAAGGTATATTCCCTAGACTGGAAGTGCCCTTGGCTCTCTAGCTCTGCTCTTTACTTGTTTTAGGGAACACAGTGCACTCCTCCAGAGAGGCAGTTGGCAATTTACATCCCACCCATCAGCATAACAAGGCTCCCTGTACTCCAGGGCCTGTCTTGCCTTTCTGGTTTTTACACATTTTGTGGATGTCCCTTTTGACCGGTGGGAAGTGATACTTCTTTGTAGTGCAGATTTGCATTGCCCGCTTGCTTGCTTGGCCAAAAAGGGCGTATGCGTTTTCTCCTGAATATATTCAGGAGAAAACGCATACAGCCTTTTTGGCCAAGTGCATCATTGTCGAAGTTGTGCCCCTCTTCCTGTGCTTTAAAGGCGATTCCAATGTACCTCTTGAAATCTGTTTCCTGCTATTCTGCCTCGCTTTCAAGTCCGCCTCGTTGCCTTCCATCAACAGATTTTTGGACGATAGTTGTCCTTTATTCCTCGGCCAGTTTGTGAATTGCTGTGCCCCTGAGCTCCATTTTTCAACTCGTTTTTGGTGAGCTGACCGCAAGGCCAAAATTTTGGTTCAGGACCTATACTGGTTCCCGGTGGGGTGCTGAGACTTTGGTTAATTCTTCTTCCTGCCGGGAAATTACAGTGATATGTGCCCGTCCAAATGCCTAACAGCTACTCTCTCATTGGTTCTCCCTCTTCCCTTTCATCCTCTGCCAAATTGGCAACCTGTGCGAACCGGGAGGTTAAAGGGGCTGTCTCTCCAAGTTGGGAGGTTGATAGTAAAGCAGATGGAAAGTCAAACCGGAGCACCAGGAGAGGGATTATTCGTTGAGTTTTAGAAACCTTTCGTATTCACAGTGTGTCCGTTCTCTAGGTTTCCCGTACATGTTATAGCTGGAGTAATATTCCCTTCAACCTGGGGAGTTGGGACCCATGGAATGGGTGCCAGGCCTTTGTGCTTTAAAGGGTCTGCATTTGCTCACCCAATCTCACCAATCGTCTCAGTCCCAAGCGTCCAGCCTTATGCCACATTAAGCTGTCATTGTAGATAGGGTCATTCCACGTTTCATCAGAGACCCTGAAGGAATTGTAAAGAATTTCCCAGTTTTTTTGTTTTGTTTTTGAAATTCTTTTTATAGTGGGTTTGAGCTGATTCTCGCTGCCATGTTTATGCCTGTCTAGACAAACTTGATTCCCTTACGGAGACATATCAATACATAGGTTTTAAGATTCTTACAAGTCAGATATATTCCTCTGCGGGAAATATGGGGTTTTGAGTCCCTTTCACTGAGGAAGGTGTAGGTCTTGTCTATTCCATAGTTGGTTTTTGGAACGGTACCTGTGCTTATATCAAACTCTTGTTTTATGCATCACACCACCTCTCCTTCCCCCTTAAGCAGGCATAAGAGTGTTTTCTAAATGTGAGACACTGTTCTCTTTCCTAACTCAGTTCAAGTGTAGCCATGTTTACAGGATCTTCATAAGTGATATCTTATGATAAATTTCTTTTTCTGTGTGACTTATTTCACTTAGAATCATCGTACCTGAATCCACCCATTTTGCTGCTACTGGTCTTATGACATTGACTTCATGGCTGAGGGATATTCCATCGTACGTAAGTACCACAATTTTTTGAACCATTTTTATATTTCCTGGGATATTTAAGGTGTACCCAAGTTGAGGTCCTTGTAAGCAGTGCAGCCCTAAATTTTGGTGTTGCTCTGTCTTATTGATTTTCAGTTTTCCCAAGGTATATTCCCTAGATTGGAAGTGCCCTTGGCTCTCTAGCTCTGCTCTTTACTTGTTTTAGGGAACACAGTGCACTCCTCCAGAGAGGCAGTTGGCAATTTACTTCCCGCCCATCAGCATAACAAGGCTCCCTGTTCTCCAGGGCCTGTCTTGCCTTTCTGGTTTTTACATATTTTGTGGATGTCCCTTTTGACCGGTGGGAAGTGATACTTCTTTGTAGTGCAGATTTGCATTCCCCGCTTGCTTGCTTGGCCAAAAAGGGCGTATGCGTTTTCTCCTGAATATATTCAGGAGAAAACGCATACAGCCTTTTTGGCCAAGTGCATCATTGTCGAAGTTGTGCCCCTCTTCCTGTGCTTTAAAGGCGATTCCAATGTACCTCTTGAAATCTGTTTCCTGCTATTCTGCCTCGCTTTCAAGTCCGCCTCGTTGCCTTCCATCAACAGATTTTTGGACGATAGTTGTCCTTTATTCCTCGGCCAGTTTGTGAATTGCTGTGCCCCTGAGCTCCATTTTTCAACTCGTTTTTGGTGAGCTGACCGCAAGGCCAAAATTTTGGTTCAGGACCTATACTGGTTCCCGGTGGGGTGCTGAGACTTTGGTTAATTCTTCTTCCTGCCGGGAAATTACAGTGATATGTGCCCGTCCAAATGCCTAACAGCTACTCTCTCATTGGTTCTCCCTCTTCCCTTCCATCCTCTGCCAAATTGGCAACCTGTGCGAACCAGGAGGTTAAAGGGGCTGTCTCTCCAAGTTGGGAGGTTGATAGTAAAGCAGATGGAAAGTCAAACCGGAGCACCAGGAGTGGGATTATTCGTTGAGTTTTAGAAACCTTTCGTATTCACAGTGTGTCCGTTCTCTAGGTTTCCCGTACATGTTATAGCTGGAGTAATATTCCCTTCAACCTGGGGAGTTGGGACCCATGGAATGGGTGCCAGGCCTTTGTGCTTTAAAGGGTCTGCATTTGCTCACCCAATCTCACCAATCGTCTCAGTCCCAAGCGTCCAGCCTTATGCCACATCAAGCTGTCGTTGTAGATAGGGTCATTCCACGTTTCATCAGAGACCCTGAAGGAATTGAAAAGAATTTCCCAGTTTTTTTGTTTTGTTTTTGATATTCCTTTTTATAGTGGGTTTGAGCTGATTCTCGCTGCCATGTTTCTGCCAGTCTAGACACACTTGATTCCCTTACGGAGACATATCAATACATAGGTTTTAAGATTCTTACTAGTCAGATATATTCCTCTGCGGGAAATATGGGGTTTTGAGTCCATTTCACTGAGGAAGGTGTAGGTCTTGTCTATTCCATAGTTGGTTTTTGGAACGGTACCTGTGCTTATATCAAACTCTTGTTTTATGCATCACACCACCTCTCCTTCCCCCTTAAGCAGGCATAAGAGTGTTTTCTAAATGTGAGACACTGTTCTCTTTCCTAACTCAGTTCAAGTGTAGCCATGTTTACAGGATCTTCATAAGTGATATCTTTTGATAAATTTCTTTTTCTGTGTGACGTATTTCACTTAGAATCATCGTACCTGAATCCACCCATTTTGCTGCTACTGGTCTTATGACATTGACTTCATGGCTGAGGGATATTCCATCGTACGTAAGTACCCCAATTTTTTGAACCATTTTTATATTTCCTGGGATATTTAAGGTGTACCCAAGTTGAGGTCCTTGTAAGCAGTGCAGCCCTAAATTTTGGTGTTGCTCTGTCTTATTGATTTTCAGATTTCCCAAGGTATATTCCCTAGACTGGAAGTGCCCTTGGCTCTCTAGCTCTGTTCTTTACTTGTTTTAGGGAACACAGTGCACTCCTCCAGAGAGGCAGTTGGCAATTTACATCCCGCCCATCAGCATAACAAGGCTCCCTGTACTCCAGGGCCTGTCTTGCCTTTCTGGTTTTTACACATTTTGTGGATGTCCCTTTTGACCGGTGGGAAGTGATACTTCTTTGTAGTGCAGATTTGCATTGCCCGCTTGCTTGCTTGGCCAAAAAGGGCGTATGTGTTTTCTCCTGAATATATTCAGGAGAAAACGCATACAGCCTTTTTGGCCAAGTGCATCATTTTCGAAGTTGTGCCCCTCTTCCTGTGCTTTAAAGGCGATTCCAATGTACCTCTTGAAATCTGTTTCCTGCTATTCTGCCTCGCTTTCAAGTCCGCCTCGTTGCCTTCCATCAACAGATTTTTGGACGATAGTTGTCCTTTATTCCTCGGCCAGTTTGTGAATTGCTGTGCCCCTGAGCTCCATTTTTCAACTCGTTTTTGGTGAGCTGACCGCAAGGCCAAAATTTTGGTTCAGGACCTATACTGGTTCCCGGTGGGGTGCTGAGACTTTGGTTAATTCTTCTTCCTGCCGGGAAATTACAGTGATATGTGCCCGTCCAAATGCCTAACAGCTACTCTCTCATTGGTTCTCCCTCTTCCCTTTCATCCTCTGCCAAATTGGCAACCTGTACGAACCGGGAGGTTAAAGGGGCTGTCTCTCCAAGTTGGGAGGTTGATAGTAAAGCAGATGGAAAGTCAAACCGGAGCACCAGGAGAGGGATTATTCGTTGAGTTTTAGAAACCTTTCGTATTCACAGTGTGTCCGTTCTCTAGGTTTCCCGTACATGTTATAGCTGGAGTAATATTCCCTTCAACCTGGGGAGTTGGGACCCATGGAATGGGTGCCAGGCCTTTGTGCTTTAAAGGGTCTGCATTTGCTCACCCAATCTCACCAATCGTCTCAGTCCCAAGCGTCGAGCCTTATGCCACATCAAGCTGTCGTTGTAGATAGGGTCATTCCGCGTTTCATCAGAGACCCTGAAGGAATTGAAAAGAATTTCCCAGTTTTTTTGTTTTGTTTTTGAAATTCCTTTTTATAGTGGGTTTGAGCTGATTCTCGCTGCCATGTTTATGCCAGTCTAGACACACTTGATTCCCTTACGGAGACATATCAATACATAGGTTTTAAGATTTTTACTAGTCAGATATATTCCTCTGCAGGAAATATGGTGTTTTGAGTCCCTTTCACTGAGGAAGGTGTAGGTCTTGTCTATTCCATAGTTGGTTTTTGGAACGGTACCTGTGCTTATATCAAAATCTGGTTTTATGCATCACCCCACCTCTCCTTCCCCCTTAAGCAGGCATAAGAGTGTTTTCTAAATGTGAGACACTGCTCTCTTTCCTAACTCAGTTCAAGTGTAGCCATGTTTACGGGATCTTCATAAGTGATATCTTATGATAAGTTTCTTTTTCTGTGTGACTTATTTCACTTAGAATCATCGTACCTGAATCCACCCATTTTGCTGCTACTGGTCTTATGACATTGACTTCATGGCTGAGGGATATTCAATCGTACGTAAGTACCACAATTTTTTGAACCATTTTTATATTTCCTGGGATATTTAAGGTGTACCCAAGTTGAGGTCCTTGTAAGCAGTGCAGCCCTAAATTTTGGGGTGGCTCTGTCTTATTGATTTTCAGTTTTCCCGAGGTATATTCCCTAGACTGGAAGTGCCCTTGGCTCTGTAGCTCTGTTCTTTACTTGTTTTAGGGAACACAATGCACTCCTCCAGAGAGGCAGTTGGCAATTTACATCCCGCCTATCAGCATAACAAGGCTCCCTGTTCTCCAGGGCCTGTCTTGCCTTTCTGGTTTTTACATATTTTGTGGATGTCCCTTTTGACCGGTGGGAAGTGATACTTCTTTGTAGTGCAGATTTGCATAGCCCGCTTGTTTGCTTGGCCAAAAGGGCGTATGCGTTTTCTCCTGAATATATTCAGCAGAAAACACATACGCCCTTTTTGGCCAAGTGCATCATTGTCGAAGTTGTGCCCCTCTTCCTGTGCTTTAAGGGCGATTCCAACGTACCTCTTGAAATCTAATTCCTGCTATTCTGCCTCGCTTTCAAGTCGCCTCGTTGCCTTCCCTCAACAGATTTTTGGACGATAGTTTTCCTTTATTACTCGGCCAGTTTGTGAATTGCTGTGCCCCTGAGCTCCATTTTTCAACTCGTTTTTTGTGAGCTGACCGCATTCCAAAATTTTGGTTCAGGAGTTATACTGGTTCCCGGTGAGTGGCTGAGACTTTGCTTAATTTTTCTTCCTGCCAGGAAATTAGAGTGATATGTGCCCGTCCAAATGCCTAACAGCTATTCTCTCATTGGTTCTCCCTCTTCCCTTTCATCCTCTGCCAAATTGGCAACCTGTGCGAACCAGGAGGTTAAAGGGTATGTCTCTCCAAGTTGGGAGTTTGAGAGTAAAGCAGATGGAAAGTCAAAAGGGAGCACCAGGAGAGGGACTATTCGTTGAGTTTTAGAAACCTTTCGTACTCACAGTGTGTCCGTTCTCTAGGTTTCCCGTACATGTTATAACTGTAGTAATATCCCCTTTAACCTGGAGATTTGGGACCCATGGAATGGGTGCCAGGCATTTGTGCTTTAAAGGGTCTGCATTTGCTCACCCAATCTCACCAATCCTCTAAGTCCCAAGTGTCCAGGCTTATGCCACATCCAGCTCTTGTTGTAGATAGGGTCATTCCAGGTTTCATCAGAGACCCTGAAGGAATTGTAAAGAATTTCCCAGATTTTTGTTTTGTTTTTGAAATTCCTTTTTATACTGGTTTGAGCTGATTCTCGCTGCCATGTTTATGCCAGTCTAGACACACTTGATTCCCTTACGGAGACATATCAATACATAGGTTTTAAGATTCTTACTAGTCAGATATATTCCTCTGCGGGAAATATGGGGTTTTGAGTCCCTTTCACTGAGGAAGGTGTATGTCTTGTCTATTCCATAGTTGGTTTTTGGAAGGGTACCTGTGCTTTTATGAAACTCTGGTTTTATGCATCACCCCACCTCTCCTTCCCCCTTAAGCAGGCATAAGCGTGTTTTCTAAATGTGAGACACTGTTCTCTTTCCTAACTCAGTTCAAATGTAGCCATGTTTACAGGATCTTCATAAGTGATATCTTATGATAAGTTTCTTTTTCTGTGTGACTTATTTCACTTAGAATCATCGTACCTGAATCCACCCATTTTGCTGCTACTGGTCTTATGACATTGATTTCATGGCTGAGGGATATTCCATCGTACATAAGTACCACAATTTTTTGAACCATTTTTATATTTCCTGGGATATTTAAGGTGTATCCAATTTGTGGTCCTTGTAAGCAGTGCAGCCCTATATTTTGGGGTGGTTCTGACTTATTGATTTTCAGTTTTCCCAAGGAATATTCCCTAGACTGGAAGTGCCCTTGGCTCTGTAGCTCTGTTGTTTACTTCTTTTAGGGAACACAATGCACTCCTCCAGAGAGGCAGTTGGCAATTTACATCCCGCCCATCAGCATAAAGAGGCTCCTTGTTCTCCAGGACCAGTCTTGCCTTTCTGGTTTTTACACATTTTGTGGATGTCCCTTTTGACCGGTGGGAAGTGATACTTCTTTGTAGTGCAGATTTGCATTGCCCGCTTGCTTGCTTGGCCAAAAAGGGCGTATGCGTTTTCTCCTGAATATATTCAGGAGAGAACGCATATGACCTTTTTGGCCAAGTGCATCATTGTCGAAGTTGTGACCCTCTTCCTGTGCTTTAAAGGCGATTCCAACGTACCTCTTGAAATCTGTTTCCTGCTATTCTGCCTCGCTTTCAAGTCCGCCTCGTTGCCTTCCCTCAACAGATTTTTGGACGATAGTTGTCCTTTATTTCTCGGCCAGTTTGAGAATTGCTGTGAACCTGAGCTCCATTTTCCAACTCGTTTTTGGTGAGCTGACCGCAAGACCAAAATTTTGGTTCAGGACCTATACTGGTTCCCGGTGGGTGGCTGAGACTTTGGTTAATTCTCCTTCCTGCCGGGAAATTACAGTGATATGTTGCCGTCCAAATGCCTAACAGCTACTCTCTCATTGGTTCTCCCTCTTCCCTTTCATCCTCTGCCAAATTGGCAACCTGTGCAAACCAGGAGGTTAAAGGGGCTGTCTCTCCAAGTTGGGAGGTTGATAGTAAAGCAGATGGAAAGTGAAACCGGAGTACCAGGAGAGGGACTATTCGTTGAGTTTTAGAAACCTTTCGTATTCACAGTGTGTCCGTTCTCTAGGTTTCCCGTACATGTTATAACTGTAGTAATATTCCCTTCAACCTGGAGAGTTGGGACCCATGGAATGGGTGCCATGCATTATTGCTTTAAAGGGTCTGCATTTGCTCACCCAATCTCACCAATCCTCTCAGTCCCAAGTGTCGAGCCTTATGCCCCATCCAGCTGTCGTTGTAGATAGGGTCATTCCAGGTTTCATCAGAGACCCTGAAGGAATTGTAAAGAATTTCCCAGTTTATTTGTTTTGTTTTTGAAATTCATTTTTATAGTGGGTTTGAGCTGATTCTCGCTGCCATGTTTATGCCTGTCTAGACACACTTGATTCCCTTACGGAGACATATCAATACATAGGTTTTAAGATTCTTACTAGTCAGATATATTCCTCTGCGGGAAATATGGGGTTTTGAGTCCCTTTCACTGAGGAAGGTGTAGGTCTTGTCTATTCCATACTTGGTTTTTGGAACGGTACCTGTGCTTATATCAAACTCTGGTTTTATGCATCACACCACCTCTCATTCCCCCTTAAGCAGGCATAAGAGTGTTTTCTAAATGTGAGACACTTTTCTCTTTCCTAACTCAGTTCAAGTGTAGCCATGTTTACAGGATCTTCATAAGTGATATCTTATGATAAGTTTCTTTTTCTGTGTGACTTATTTCACTTAGAATCATCGTACCTGAATCCACCCATTTTGCTGCTACTGGTCTTATGACATTGACTTCATGGCTGAGGGATATTCCATCGTACGTAAGTACCACAATTTTTTGAACCATTTTTATATTTCCTGGGATATTTAAGGTGTACCCAAGTTGAGGTCCTTGTAAGCAGTGCAGCCCTAAATTTTGGGGTTGCTCTGTCTTATTGATTTTCAGTTTTCCCAAGGTATATTCCCTAGACTGGAAGTGCCCTTGGCTCTGTAGCTCTGTTCTTTAATTGTTTTAGGGAAAACAGTGCACTCCTCCAGAGAGGCAGTTGGCAATTTACATGCCGCCCATAAGCATAACAAGGCTCCCTGTTCTCCAGGGCCTCTCTTGCCTTTCTGGTTTTTACACATTTTGTGGATGTCCCTTTTGACCGGTGGGAAGTGATACTTCTTTGTACTGCAGATTTGCATTGCCCGCTTGCTTGCTTGGCCAAAAAGGGCGTATGCGTTTTCTCCTGAATATATTCAGGAGAAAACGCATACAGCCTTTTTGGCCAAGTGCATCATTGTCGAAGTTGTGCCCCTCTTCCTGTGCTTTAAAGGCGATTCCAACGTACCTCTTGAAATCTGTTTCCTGCTATTCTGCCTCGCTTTCAAGTCCGCCTCGTTGCCTTGCCTCAAAAGATTTTTGGACGATAGTTGTCCTTTATTACTCGGCCAGTTTGTGAATTGCTGTGCCCCTGAGCTCCATTTTTCAACTCGTTTTTGGTGAGGTGACCGCAAGTCCAAAATTTTGGTTCAGGACCTATGCTGGTTCCCGGTGGGGGGCTGAGACTTTGGTTAATTCTTCTTCCTGCTGGGAAATTACAGTGATATGTGCCCATTCAAATGCCTAACAGCTACTCTCTCATTGGTTCTCCCTCTTCCCTTTCATCCTCTGCCAAATTGGCAACCTGTGCGAAGCAGGAGGTTAAATTGGCTGTCTCTCCAAGTTGGGAGGATGATAGTAAAGCAGGTGTAAAGTCAAACCGGAGCACCAGGATAGGGACTATTCGTTGAGTTTTAGAAACCTTCCGTATTCACAGTGTTTCCGTTCTCTAGGTTTCCCGTACATGTTATAGCTGTAGTAATATTCCCTTCAACCTGGAGAGTTCGGACCCATGGAATGGGTGCCATGCATTATTGCTTTAAAGGGTCTGCATTTGCTCACCCAATCTCACCAATCCTCTGAGTCCCAAGTGTCCCTCCTTATGCCCCATCCAGCTGTCGTTGTAGATAGGGTCATTCCAGGTTTCATCAGAGACCCTGAAGGAATTGTAAAGAATTTCCCCGTTTTTTTGGTTTGTTTTTGAAATTCCTTTTTATACCGGGTTTGAGCTGATTCTCACTGCCATGTTTATGCCAGTCTAGACACACTTGTTTCCCTTACGGAGACATATCAATACATATGTTTTAAGATTCTTACTAGTCAGATATATTCCTCTGCGGGAAATATGGGGTTTTGAGTCCCTTTCCCTGAGGAAGGTGTAGGTCTTGTCTATTCCATAGTTGGTTTTTGGAATGGTACGTGTGCTTATATCAAACTCTGGTTTTATGCATCACCCCACCTCTCCTTCCCCCTTAAGCAGGCATAAGAGTGTTTTCTAAATGTGAGACACTGTTCTCTTTCCTAACTCAGTTCAAGTGTAGCCATGTTTACAGGATCTTCATAAGTGATATCTTATGATAAGTTTCTTTTTCTGTGTGACTTATTTCACTTAGAATCATCGTACCTGAATCCACCCATTTTGCTGCTACTGGTCTTATGACATTGACTTCATGGCTGAGGGATATTCCACCGTATGTAAGTACCACAATTTTTTGAACCATTTTTATATTTCCTGGGATATTTAAGGTGTACCCAAGTTGAGGTCCTTGTAAGCAGTGCACTCCTAAATTTTGGGGTGGCTCTGTCTTATTGATTTTCAGTTTTCCCAAGGTATGTTCCCTAGACTGGAAGTGCCCTTGGCTCTGTAGCTCTGTTCTTTACTTGTTTTAGGGAACACAATGCACTCCTCCAGAGAGGCAGTTGGCAATTTACATCCCGCCCATCAGCATAACAAGGCTCCCTGTTCTCCAGGGCCTGTCTTGCCTTTCTGGTTTTTACATATTTTGTGGATGTCCCTTTTGACCGGTGGGAAGTGATACTTCTTTGTAGTGCAGATTTGCATTGCCCGCTTGCTTGCTTGGCCAAAATGGGCGTATGCGTTTTCTCCTGAATATATTCAGGCGAAAACGCATACGCCCTTTTTGGCCAAGTGCATCATTGTCGAATTTGTGCCCCTCTTCCTGTGCTTTAAAGGCGATTCCAACGTACCTCTTGAAATCTGTTTCCTGCTATTCTGCCTCGCTTTCAAGTCCGCCTCGTTGCCTTCCCTCAGCAGATTTTTGGACGATAGTTGTCCTTTATTACTCGGCCAGTTTGTGAATTGCTGTGCCCCTGAGCTCCATTTTTCAACTCGTTTTTGGTGAGCTGACCGCAAGTCCAAAATTTTGGTTCAGGACCTATACTGGTTCCCAGTGGGTGGCAGAGACTTTGGTTAGTTCTTCTTCCTGCCGGGAAATTACAGTGATATGTGCCCCTCCAAATGCCTAACAGCTTTTCTCTCATTGGTTGTCCCTCTTCCCTTTCAACCTCTGCCAAATTGGCAACCTGTGCGAACCAGGAGGTTAAAGGGGCTGTCTCTCCAAGTTGGGAGGCTGATAGTAAAGCAGATGGAAAGTCAAACTGGAGCAGCAGGAGAGGGACTATTCGTTGAGTTTTAGAAACCTTTCGATTTCACAGTGTGTCCGTTCGCTAGGTTTCCCGTACATGATATAGCTGTAGTAATATTCCCTTCAACCTGGAGAGTTGGGACCCATGGAATGGGTGCCATGCATTATTGTTTTAAAGGGTCTGCATTTGCTCAACGAATCTCACCAAACCTCTCAGTCACAAGTGTCCAGCCTTATGCCACATCCAGCTGTCATTGTAGATAGGGTCATTCCAGGTTTCATCAGAGACCCTGAAGGAATTGTAAAGAATTTCCCAGTTTTTTTGTTTTGTTTTTGAAATTCCTTTTCATAGTGGGTTTGAGCTGATTCTCGCTGCAATGTTTATGCCAGTCTAGACACACTTGATTCCCTTAAGGAGACATATCAATACATAGGTTTTAAGATTCTTACTAGTCAGATATATTCCTCTGCGGGAAATATGGGGTTTTGAGTCCCTGACACTGAGGAAGGTGTAGGTCTTGTCTATTCCATAGTTGGTTTTTGGAACGGTACCTGTGCTTATATCAAACTCTGGTTTTATGCATCACCCCACCTCTCCTTCCCCCTTAAGCAGGCACAAGAGTGTTTTCTAAATGTGAGACACTGTTCTCTTTCCTAACTCAGTTCAAGTGTAGCCATGTTTACAGGATCTTCATAAGTGATATCTTATGATAAGTTTCTTTTTCTGTGTGACTTATTTCACTTAGAATCATCGTACCTGAATCCACCCATTTTGCTGCTACTGGTCTTATGACATTGACTTCATGGCTGAGGGATATTCCACCGTATGTAAGTACCACAATTTTTTGAACCATTTTTATATTTCCTGGGATATTTAAGGTGTACCCAAGTTGAGGTCCTTGTAAGCAGTGCACTCCTAAATTTTGGGGTGGCTCTGTCTTATTGATTTTCAGTTTTCCCAAGGTATGTTCCCTAGACTGGAAGTGCCCTTGGCTCTGTAGCTCTGTTCTTTACTTGTTTTAGGGAACACAATGCACTCCTCCAGAGAGGCAGTTGGCAATTTACATCCCGCCCATCAGCATAACAAGGCTCCCTGTTCTCCAGGGCCTGTCTTGCCTTTCTGGTTTTTACATATTTTGTGGATGTCCCTTTTGACCGGTGGGAAGTGATACTTCTTTGTAGTGCAGATTTGCATTGCCCGCTTGCTTGCTTGGCCAAAATGGGCGTATGCGTTTTCTCCTGAATATATTCAGGCGAAAACGCATACGCCCTTTTTGGCCAAGTGCATCATTGTCGAATTTGTGCCCCTCTTCCTGTGCTTTAAAGGCGATTCCAACGTACCTCTTGAAATCTGTTTCCTGCTATTCTGCCTCGCTTTCAAGTCCGCCTCGTTGCCTTCCCTCAGCAGATTTTTGGACGATAGTTGTCCTTTATTACTCGGCCAGTTTGTGAATTGCTGTGCCCCTGAGCTCCATTTTTCACCTCGTTTTTGGTGAGCTGACCGCAAGTCCAAAATTTTGGTTCAGGACCTATACTGGTTCCCAGTGGGTGGCAGAGACTTTGGTTAGTTCTTCTTCCTGCCGGGAAATTACAGTGATATGTGCCCCTCCAAATGCCTAACAGCTTTTCTCTCATTGGTTGTCCCTCTTCCCTTTCAACCTCTGCCAAATTGGCAACCTGTGCGAACCAGGAGGTTAAAGGGGCTGTCTCTCCAAGTTGGGAGGCTGATAGTAAAGCAGATGGAAAGTCAAACCGGAGCAGCAGGAGAGGGACTATTCGTTGAGTTTTAGAAACCTTTCGATTTCACAGTGTGTCCGTTCGCTAGGTTTCCCGTACATGATATAGCTGTAGTAATATTCCCTTCAACCTGGAGAGTTGGGACCCATGGAATGGGTGCCATGCATTATTGTTTTAAAGGGTCTGCATTTGCTCAACGAATCTCACCAAACCTCTCAGTCACAAGTGTCCAGCCTTATGCCACATCCAGCTGTCATTGTAGATAGGGTCATTCCAGGTTTCATCAGAGACCCTGAAGGAATTGTAAAGAATTTCCCAGTTTTTTTGTTTTGTTTTTGAAATTCCTTTTCATAGTGGGTTTGAGCTGATTCTCGCTGCAATGTTTATGCCAGTCTAGACACACTTGATTCCCTTAAGGAGACATATCAATACATAGGTTTTAAGATTCTTACTAGTCAGATATATTCCTCTGCGGGAAATATGGGGTTTTGAGTCCCTGACACTGAGGAAGGTGTAGGTCTTGTCTATTCCATAGTTGGTTTTTGGAACGGTACCTGTGCTTATATCAAACTCTGGTTTTATGCATCACCCCACCTCTCCTTCCCCCTTAAGCAGGCACAAGAGTGTTTTCTAAATGTGAGACACTGTTCTATTTCCTAACTCAGTTCAAGTGTAGCCATGTTTACAGGATCTTCATAAGTGATATCTTATGATAAGTTTCTTTTTCTGTGTGACTTATTTCACTTAGAATCATCGTACCTGAATCCACCCATTTTGCTGCTACTGGTCTTATGACATTGATTTCATGGCTGAGGGATATTCCATCATACGTAAGTACGACAATTTTTTGAACCATTTTTATATTTCCTGGGATATTTAAGGTGAACCCAAGTTGAGGTCCTTGTAAGCAGTGCAGCCCTAATTTTGGGGTGGCTCTGTCTTATTGATTTTCAGTTTTCCCAAGGTATATACCCTAGACTGGAAGTGCCCTTGGCTCTGTAGCTCTGTTCTTTACTTGTTTTAGGGAACACAATGCACTCCTCCAGAGAGGCAGTTGGCAGTTTACATCCCGCCCATCAGCATAACAAGGCTCCCTGTTCTCAAGGGCCTGTCTTGCCTTTCTGGTTTTTACACATTTTGTGGATGTCCCTTTTGACCGGTGGGAAGTGATACTTCTTTGTAGTGCAGATTTGCATTGCCCGCTTGCTTGCTTGGCCAAAAAGGGGGTATGCGTTTTCTCCTGAATATATTCAAGAGAAAATGCATACGCCCATTTTGGCCAAGTGCATCATTGTCGAAGTTGTGCCCCTCTTCCTGTGCTTTAAAGGCGATTCCAACGTACCTCTTGAAATCTGTTTCCTGCTCTTCTGCCTCGCTTTCAGGTCCGCCTCATTGCCTTCCCTCAACAGATTTTTGGATGATAGCTGTCCTTTATTACTCGGCCAGTTTGTGAATTGCTGTGCCCCTAGCTCCATTATTCAACTCGTTTTTGGTGAGCGGACCGCAAGTCAAAAATTTTGTTTCAGGACCTATACTGGTTCCCGGTGGGTGGCTGAGACTTTGGTTAATTTTTCTTCCTGCCGGGAAATTACACTGATATGTGCCCGTCCAAATGCCTAACAGCTACTCTCTCATTGGTTCTCCCTCTTCCCTTTCATCCTCTGCCAAATTGGCAACCTGTGCGAACCAGGAGGTTAAACGGGCTGTCTCTCCAAGTTTGGAGGTTGATAGTAAAGCAGATGGAAAGTCAAACTGGAGCACCAGGAGAGGGACTATTCGTTGAGTTTTAGAAACCTTTCGTATTCACAGTGTGTCCGTTCTCTAGGTTACCCGTACATGTTATAGCTGTAGCAATATTCCCTTTAACCTGCAGAGTTGTGACCCATGGAATGGGTGCCAGGCATTTGTGCTTTAAAGGGTCTGCATTTGCTCACCCAATCTCACCAATCCTCTCAGTCCCAAGTGTCCAGCCTTATGCCAAATCCAGCTGTCGTTGTACATAGGGTCATTCCACGTTTCATCAGAGACCCTGAAGGAATTGTAAAGAATTTCCCAGTTTTTTTGTTTTGTTTTTGAAATTCCTTTTTATAGTGGGTTTGAGCTGATTCTCGCTGCCATGTTTATGCCAGTCTAGACACACTTGATTCCCTTATGGAGACATATCAATACATAGGTTTTAAGATTCTTACTAGTCAGATATATTCCTCTGCGGGAAATATGGGGTTTTGAGTCCCTTTCACTGAGGAAGGTGTAGGTCTTGTCTATTCCATAGTTGGTTTTTGGAACGGTACCTGTGCTTATATCAAACTCTGGTTTTATGCATCAGCCCACCTCTCCTTCCCCCTTAAGCAGGCATAAGAGTGTTTCTTAAATGTGAGACTCTGTTCTCTTTCCTAACTCAGTTCAAGGTTAGCCATGTTTACAGGATCTTCATAAGTGATATCTTATGATAAGTTTCTTTTTCTGTGTGACTTATTTCACTTAGAATCATCGTACCTGAATCCACCCATTTTGCTGCTACTGGTCTTATGACATTGATTTCATGGCTGAGGGATATTCCATCGTACATAAGTACCACAATTTTTTGAACCATTTTTATATTTCCTGGGATATTTAAGGTGTATCCAATTTGTGGTCCTTGTAAGCAGTGCAGCCCTATATTTTGGGGTGGTTCTGACTTATTGATTTTCAGTTTTCCCAAGGAATATTCCCTAGACTGGAAGTGCCCTTGGCTCTGTAGCTCTGTTCTTTACTTGTTTTAGGGAACACAATGCACTCCTCCAGAGAGGCAGTTGGCAATTTACATCCCGCCCATCAGCATAAAGAGGCTCCCAGTTCTCCAGGACCTGTCTTGCCTTTCTGGTTTTTACACATTTTGTGGATGTCCCTTTTGACCGGTGGGAAGTGATACTTCTTTGTAGTGCAGATTTGCATTGCCCGCTTGCTTGCTTGGCCAAAAAGGGCGTATGCGTTTTCTCCTGTATATATTCAGGAGAAAACGCATACACCCTTTTTGGCCAAGTGCACCATTGTTGAAGTTGTGCCCCTCTTCCTGTGCTTTAAAGGCGATTCCAACGTACCTCTTGAAATCTCTTTCCTGCTATTCTGCCTCGCTTTCAAGTCCGCCAGGTTGCCTTCCGTCAACAGATTTTTTGACGATAATTGTCCTTTATTTCTCGGGCAGTTTGTGAATTGCTGTGCCCCTGAGCTCCATTTTTCAACTCTTTTTTTGTGAGCTGACCGCAAGTCCAAAATTTTGGTTCAGGACCTATACTGGTTCCCGGTGGGGGGTTGAGAATTTGGTTAATTCTTCTTCCTCCCGGGAAATTACAGTGATATGTGCCCATCCAAATGCCTAACAGCTACTCTCTCATTGGTTCTCCCTCTTCCCTTTCATCCTCTGCCAAATTGGCAACCTGTGTGAACCAGGAGGTTAAAGGGGCTGTCTCTCCAAGTTGGGAGTTTGATAGTAAAGCAGATGGAAAGTCAAACCCGATCACCAGGAGAGGGACTATTCGTTGAGTTTTAGAAACCTTTCGTATTCACAGTGTGTCCGTTCTCTAGGTTTCCCGTACATGTTATAGCTGTAGGAATATTCCCTTTAACCTGGAGAGTTGGGACCCATGGAATGGGTGCCAGGCAATTGTGCTTTAAAGGGTCTGCATTTCCACACCCAATCTCACCAATCGTCTCAGTCCCAAGTGTCCCTCCTTATGCGATATCCAGCCGTCGTTGTAGATACGGTCATTCCAGTTTTCATCAGAGACCCTGAAGGAATTGTAAAGAATTTCCCAGTTTTTTGTTTTGTTTTTGAAATTCCTTTTTATACTGGGTTTGAGCTGATTCTCGCTGCCATGTTTATGCCAGTCTAGACACACTTGATTCTCTTATAGAGAAATATCAATACATAGGTTTTAAGATTCTTACTAGTCAGATATATTCCTCTGAGGGAAATATGGTGTTTTGAGTCCCTTTCCCTGAGGAAGGTGTAGGTCTTGTCTATTCCATAGTTGGTTTTTGGAACGGTACCTGTGCTTATATCAAACTCTGGTTTTATGCATCACCCCACCTCTCCTTCCCCATTAAGCAGGCATAAGAGTGTTTTCTAAATATGAGACACTGTTCTCTTTCCTAACTCAGTTCAAGTGTAGCCATGTTTATAGGATCTTCATAAGTGATATCTTATGATAAGTTTCTTTTTCTGTGTGACTTATTTCACTTAGAATCTTCGTACCTGAATCCACCCATTTTGCTGCTACTGGTCTTATGACATTGATTTCATGCCTGAGGGATATTCCATCGTACGTAAGTACCACAATTTTTTGAACCATTTTTATATTTCCTGGGATACTTAAGGTGTATCCAAGTTGAGGTCCTTGTAAGCAGTGCAGCCCTAAATTTTGGGGTGGCTCTGTCTTATTGATTTTCAGTATTCCCAAGTTATATTCCCTAGACTGGAAGTGCCCTTGGCTCTGTAGCTCTGTTCTTTACTTGTTTTAGGGAACACAATGCACTCCTCCAGAGAGGCAGTTGGCAATTTACATCCCGCCCATCAGCATAACAAGGCTCCCTGTTCTCCAGGGCCTGTCTTGCCTTTCTGGTTTTTACACATTTTGTGGATGTCCCTTTTGACCGGTGGGAAGTGATACTTCTTTGTAGTGCAGATTTGCATTGCCCGCTTGCTTGCTTGGCCAAAAAGGGCGTATGCGTTTTCTCCTGAATATATTCAGGAGAAAACGCATACGGCCTTTTTGGCCAAGGGCATCATTGTCGAAGTTGTGCCCCTCTTCCTGTGCTTTAAAGGCGATTCCAACGTACCTCTTGAAATCTGTTTCCTGCTATTCTGCCTCGCTTTCAATTCCGTCTCATTGCCTTCCCTCAACAGATTTTTGGACGATAGTTGTCCTTTATTACTCGGCCACTTTGTGAATTGCTGTGCCCCTGAGCTCCATTTTTCAACTCGTTTTTGGTGAGCTGACCGCAAGTCCAAAATTTTGGTTCAGGACCTATACTGGTTCCCGGTGGGTGGCTGAGACTTTGGTTAATTCTTCTTCCTGCCGGGAAATTACAGTGATATGTGCCCGTCCAAATGCCTAACAGCTACTCTCTCATTGGTTCTCCCTCTTCCCTTTTATCCTCTGCCAAATAGGCAACCTGTGCGAACCAGGAGGTTAAAGGGGCTGTCTCTCCAAGTTGGGAGGTTGATAGTAAAGCAGATGAAAAGTCAAACCAGAGCACCAGGAGAGGGACTATTCGTTGAGTTTTAGAAAACTTTCGTATTCACAGTGTGTCCATTCTCTAGGTTTCCCGTACATGTTATAGCTGTAGTAATATTCCCTTCAACCTGGAGAGTTGGGGCCCATGGACTGGATGCCAGGCATTTGTGATTTAAAGGGTCTGCATTTGCTCACCCAATCTCACCAAACCCCTCAGTCCCAAGTGTCCTTCCTTATGCCACATCCAGCTGTCGTTGTAGATAGGGTCATTCCAGGTTTCATCAGAGACCCTGAAGGAATTGTAAAGAATTTCCCAGTTTTTTTGTTTTGTTTTTGAAATTCCTTTTTATAGTGGGTTTGAGCTGATTCTCACTGCCATGTTTATGCCAGTCTGGACACACTTGATTCCCTTACGGAGACATATCAATACATAGGTTTTAAGATTCCTACTAGTCAGATATATTCCTCTGCGGGAAATATGGGGTTTTGAGTCCCTTTCACTGAGAAAGGTGTAGGTCTTTTCTATTCCATAGTTGGTTTTTGGAACGGTACTTGTGCTTATATCTAACTCTGGTTTTATGCATCACCCCACCCCTCCTTCCCCATTAAGCAGGCATAAGAGTGTTTTCTAAATGTGAGACACTGTTTTCTTTCCTAACTCAGTTCAAGTGTAGCCATGTTTATAGGATCTTCATAAGTGATATCTTATGATAAGTTTCTTTTTCTGTGTGACTTATTTCACTTAGAATCATCGTACCTGTATCCACCCATTTTGCTGCTACTGGTCTTATGACATTGATTTCATGGCTGAGGGATATTCCATCGTCCGTAAGTACCACAATATTTTGAACCATTTTTATATTTCCTGGGATACTTAAGGTGTATCAAGTTGAGGTCCTTGTAAGCAGTGCAGCCCTAAATTTTGGGGTGGCTCTGTCTTATTGATTTTCAGTTTTCCCAAGGTATATTCCCTTGACTGGAAGTGCCCTTGGCTCTTTAGCTCTGTTCTTTACTTGTTTTAGGGAACACAATGCACTCCTCCAGAGAAGCAGTTGGCAATTTACATCACGCCCATCAGCATAACAAGGCTCCCTGTTCTCCAGGGCCTGTCTTGCCTTTCTGGTTTTTACACATTTTGTGGATGTCCCTTTTGACCGGTGGGAAGTGATACTTCTTTGTAGTGCAGATTTGCATTGCCCGCTTGCTTGCTTGGCCAAAAAGGGCGTATGCGTTTTCTCCTGAATATATTCAGGAGAAAACACATACACCATTTTTGGCCAAGTGCATCATTGTCGAAGTTGTACCCCTCTTCCTGTGCTTTAAAGGCGATTCCAACGTACCTCTTGAAATCTGTTTCCTGCTATTCTGCCTCACATTCAAGTCTGCCTCGTTGCCTTCCCTCAACAGATTTTTGGACGATAGTTGTCCTTTATTACTTGGCCTGTTTGTGAATTGCTGTGCCCCTGAGCTTCATTTTTCAACTCGTTTTTGGTGAGCTGACCGCAAGTCCAAAATTTTGGTTCAGGACCTATACTGGTTCCCGGTGGGTGGCTGAGACTTTGGTTAATTCTTCTTCCTGCCGGGAAGTTAGAGTGATATGTTCCCGTCAAAATGCCACCAGCTACTCTCTCATTGCTTCTCCCTCTTCCCTTTCATCCTCTGCCAAATTGGCAACCTGTGCGAACCAGGAGGTTAAAGGGGCTGTCTCTCCAAGTTGGGAGGTTGATAGTAAAGCAGATGGAAAGTCAAACCGGAGCACCAGGAGAGGGACTATTCGTTGAGTTTTAGAAACCTTTCGTATTCACAGTGTGTCCTTTCTCTAGGTTTCCCGTACATGTTATAGCTGTAGTAATATTCCCTTCAACCTGGAGAGTTGGGACCCATGGAATGGGTGCCAGGCATTTTTGCTTTAAAGGGTCTGCATTTGCTCACCCAATCTCACCAATCGTCTCAGTCCCAAATGTCCGTCCTTATGCCACATCCAGCTGTCGTTGTAGATAGGGTCATTCCAGGTTTCATCAGAGACCCTGAAGGAATTGTAAAGAATTTCCCAGTTTTTTTGTTTTGTTTTTGAAATTCCTTTTTTTAGTGGGCTTGAGCTGATTCCCGCTGCCATGTTTATGGCAGTCTAGACACACTTGATTCCCTTATGGAGACATATCAATACATAGGTTTTAAGATTCTTACTAGTCAGATATATTCCTCTGCGGGAAATATGGGGTTTTGAGTCCCTTTCACTGAGGAAGGTGTAGGTCTTGTCTATTCCATAGTTGGTTTTTGGAACGGTACCTGTGCTTATATCAAACTCTGGTTTTATGCATCACGGCACCTCCCCTTCTCCCTTAAGCAGGCATAAGAGTGTTTTCTAAATGTGAGACACTGCTCTCTTTCCTAACTCAGTTCAAATGTAGCCATGTTTATAGGATCTTTATAAGTGATATCTTATGATAAGTTTCTTTTTCTGTGTGACTTATTTCACTTAGAATCATCGTACCTGAATCCACCCATTTTGCTGCTACTGGTCTTATGATATTGATTTCATGGTTGAGGGATATTCCATCGTACGTAAGTACCACAATTTTTTGAACCATTTTTATATTTCCTGGGATACTTAATGTGTATCCAAGTTGAGGTCCTTGTAAGCAGTGCAGCCCTAAATTTTGGGGTGGCTCTGTCTTATTGATTTTCAGTATTCCCAAGGTATATTCCCTAGACTGGAAGTGCCCTTGGCTCTGTAGGTCTGTTGTTTACTTGTTATAGGGAACACAATGCACTCCTCCAGAGAGGCAGTTGGCAATTTACATCCCGCCCATCAGCATAACAAGGCTCCCTGTTCTCCAGGGCCTGTCTTGCCTTTCTGGTTTTTACACATTTTGTGGATGTCCCTTTTGACCGGTGGGAAGTGATACTTCTTTGTAGTGCAGATTTGCATTGCCCGCTTGCTTGCTTGGCCAAAAAGGGCGTATGCGCTTTCTCCTGAATATATTCAGGAGAAAACGCATACGCCCTTTTTGGCCAAGTGCATCATTGTCGAAGTTGTGCCCCTCTTCCTGTGCTTTAAAGGCGATTCCAAAGTACCTCTTGAAATCTGTTTCCTGCTATTCTGCCTCTCTTTCAAGTCCTCCTCGTTGCCTTCCCTCAACAGATTTTTGGACGATAGTTGTCCTTTATTACTCGGCCAGTTTGTGAATTGCTGTGCCCCTGAGCTCCATTTTTCAACTCGTTTTTGGTGAGCTGACCGCAAGTCCAAAATTTTGGTTCAGGACCTATACTTGTTCCCAGTGGGTGGCTGAGACTTTGGTTAATTCTTCTTCCTGCCGGGAAATTACAGTGATATGTGCCCGTCCAAATGCCTAACAGCTACTCTCTCATTGGTTCTCCCTCTTCCCTTTCATCCTCTGCCATATTGGCAACCTGTGTGAACTAGGAGGTTAAAGGGGCTGTCTCTCCAAGTTGGGAGGTTTATAGTAAAGCAGATGAAAAGTCAAACCAGAGCACCAGGAAAGGGACTATTCGTTGAGTTTTAGAAAACTTTCGTATTCACAGTGTGTCCATTCTCTAGGTTTCCCGTACATGTTATTGCTGTAGTAATATTCCCTTCAACCTGGAGAGTTGGGGCCCATGGAATGGATGCCAGGCATTTGTGATTTAAAGGGTCTGCATTTGCTCACCCAATCTCACCAAACCTCTCAGTCCCAAGTGTCCTTCCTTATGCCACATCCAGCTGTCGTTGTAGATAGGGTCATTCCAGGTTTCATCAGAGACCCTGAAGGAATTGTAAAGAATTTCCCAGTTTTTTTTGTTTTGTTTTTGAAATTCCTTTTTATAGTGGGTTTGAGCTGATTCTCACTGCCATGTTTATGCCAGTCTGGACACACTTGATTCCCTTACGGAGACATATCAATACATAGGTTTTAAGATTCTTACTAGTCAGATATATTCCTCTGCGGGAAATATGGGGTTTTGAGTCCCTTTCACTGAGGAAGGTGTAGGTCTTTTCTATTCCATAGTTGGTTTTTGGAACGGTACTTGTGCTTATATCAAACTCTGGTTGTATGCATCACCCCACCTCTCCTTCCCCCTTAAGCAGGCATAAGAGTGTTTTCTAAATGAGAGACACTGTTCTCTTTCCTAACTCAGTTCAAGTGTAGCCATGTTTATAGGATCTTCATAAGTGATATCTTATGATAAGTTTCTTTTTCTGTGTGACTTATTTCACTTAGAATCATCGTACCTGAATCCACCCATTTTGCTGCTAATGGTCTTATGACATTGATTTCATGGCTGAGGGATATTCCATCGTACGTAAGTACCACAATTTTTTGAACCATTTTTATATTTCCTGGGATACTTAAGGTGTATCCAAGTTGAGGTCCTTGTAAGCAGTGCAGCCGTAAATTTTGGGGTGGCTCTGTCTTATTGATTTTCAGTTTTCCCAAGGTATATTCCCAAGACTGGAAGTGCCCTTGGCTCTGTAGCTCTGTTCTTTACTTGTTTTAGGGAACACAATGCACTCCTCCAGAGAGGCAGTTGGCAATTTACATCCCACCCATCAGCATAACAAGGCTCCCTGTTATCCAGTGCCTGTCTTGCCTTTCTGGTTTTTACACATTTTGTGGATGTCCTTTTTGACCGGTGGGAAGTGATACTTCTTTGTAGTGCAGATTTGCATTGCCCGCTTCGTTGCTTGGCCAAAAAGGGCGTATGCATTTTCTCCTGAATATATTCAGGAGAAAACGCATACGCCCTTTTTGGCCAAGTGCATCATTGTCGAAGTTGTGCCCCTCTTCCTGTGCTTTAAAGGCGATTCCAACGTACCTCTTGAAATCTGTTTCCTGCTATTCTGCCTCGCTTTCAAGTCCGCCTCGTTGCCTTCCCTCAACAGATTTTTGGACGATAGTTGTCCTTTATTACTCGGCCAGTTTGTGAATTGCTGTGCCCCTGAGCTCCATTTTTCAACTCGTTTTTGGTGAGCTGACTGCAAGTCCAAAATTTTGGTTCAGGACCTATACTGGTTCCCGGTGGGTGGCTGAGACTTTGGTTAATTCTTCTTCCTGCCGGGAAATTACAGTGATATGTGCCCGTCCAAATGCCTAACAGCTACTCTCTCATTGGTTCTCCCTCTTCCCTTTCATCCTCTGCCAAATTGGCAACCTGTGCGAACCAGGAGGTTAAAGGGGCTGTCTCTCCAAGTTGGGAGGTTGATAGTAAAGCAGATGGAAAGTCAAACCGGAGCACCAGGAAAGGGACTATTCGTTGAGTTTTAGAAACCTTTCGTATTCAGAGTGTGTCCGTTTTCTAGATTTCCCGTACATGTTATAGCTGTAGTAATATTCCCTTCAACCTGGAGAGTTGGGACTCATGGAATGGGTGCCAAGCATTTGTGCTTTAAAGGGTCTGCATTTGCTCACCCAATCTCACCAATCGTCTCAGTCCCAAGTGTCCCTCCTTATGCCACATCCAGCTGTCGTTGTAGATAGGGTCATTCCAGGTTTCATCAGAGACCCTGAAGGAATTGTAAAGAATTTCCCAGTTTTTTTGTTTTGTTTTTGAAATTCCTTTTTATAGTGGGTTTGAGCGGATTCTCGCTGCCATGTTTATGCCAGTCTAGACACACTTGATTCCCTTACGGAGACATATCAATACATAGGTTTTAAGATTCTTACTAGTCAGATATATTCCTCTGCGGGAAATATGGGGTTTTGAGTCCCTTTCACTGAGGAAGGTGTAGGTCTTGTCTATTCCATAGTTGGTTTTTGGAACGGTATCTGTGTTTATATCAAACTCTTGTTGTATGCATCACCCCACCTCTCCTTCCCCCTTAAGCAGGCATAAGAGTGTTTTCTAAATGAGAGACACTGTTCTCTTTCCTAACTCAGTTCAATTGTAGCCATGTTTACAGGATCTTCATAAGTGATATCTTATGATAAGTTTCTTTTTCTGTGTGACTTATTTCACTTAGAATCACCGAACCTGAATCCACCCATTGTGCTGTTACTGCTCTTATGACATTGATTTCATGGCTGAGGGATATTCCATCGTACGTAAGTACCACAATTTTTTGAACCATTTTTATATTTCCTGGGATATTTAACGTGTACCCTAGTTGAGGTCCTTGTAAGCAGTGGAGCCCTAAATTTTGGGGTGGCTCTGTATTATTGATTTTCAGTTTTCCCAAGGTATATTCCCTAGACAGGAAGTGCCCTTGGCTCTGTAGCTCTGTTCTTTACTTGTTTTAGGGAACACAATGCACTCCTCCAGAGAGGCAGTTGGCAATTTACATCCCGCCCATCAGCATAACAAGGCTCCCTGTTCTCCAGGGCCTGTCTTGCCTTTCTGGTTTTTACACATTTTGTGGATGTCCCTTTTGACCGGTGGGAAGTGATACTTCTTTGTAGTGCAGATTTGCATTGTCCGCTTGCTTGCTTGGCCAAAAAGGGCGTATGCGTTTTCTCCTGAATATATTCAGGAGAAAACGCATACGCCCTTTTTGGCCAAGGGCATCATTGTCGAAGTTGTGCCCCTCTTCCTGTGCTTTAAAGGCGATTCCAACGTACCTCTTGAAATCTGTTTCCTGCTATTCTGCCTCGCTTTCAAGTCCACCTCGTTGCCTTCCCTCAACAGATTTTTGGACGATAGTTGTCCTTTATTACTCGGCCAGTTCGTGAATTGCTGTGCCCCTGAGCACCATTATTCAACTCGTTTTTGGTGAGCTGACCGCAAGTCCAAAATTTTGGTTCAGGACCTATACTGGTTCCCGGTGGGTGGCTGAGACTTTGGTTAATTCTTATTCCTGCCGGGAAATTACAGTGATATGTGCCCGTCCAAATGCCTAACAGCTACTCTCTCATTGGTCCTCCCTCTTCCCTTTCATCCTCTGCCAAATTGGCAACCTGTGTGAACAAGGAGGTTAAAGGGGCTGTCTCTCCAAGTTGGGAGGTTGATAGTAAAGCAGATGAAAAGTCAAACCAGAGCAGCAGGAGAGAAACTATTCGTTGAGTTTTAGAAACCTTTCGTATTCACAGTGTGTCCGTTCTCTAGGTTTCCCGTATATGTTATAGCTGTAGTAATATTCCCTTCAACCTGGGGAGTTGGGGCCCATGGAATGGATGCCCGGCATTTGTGCTTTAAAGGGTCTGCATTTGCTCACCCAATCTCACCAATCGTCTCAGTCCGAAGTGTCCAGCCTTATGCCACATCCAGTTGTCATTGTAGATAGGGTCATTCCAGGTTTCATCAGAGACCCTGAAGGAATTGTAAAGAATTTCTCAGTTTTTTTGTTTTGTTTTTGAAATTCCTTTTTATCGTGGGTTTGAGCTGATTCTCGCTGCCATGTTTATGCCAGTCTAGACACACTTGATTCCCTTACGGAGACATATCAATACATAGGTTTTAAGATTCTTACTAGTCAGATATATTCCACTGTGGGAAATATGGGGTTTTGAGTCCCTTTCAGTGAGGAAGGTGTAGTTCTTGTCTATTCCATAGTTGGTTTTTGGAACGGTACCTGTGCTTATATCAAACTCTGGTTTTATGCATCACCCCACCTCTCCTTCCCCCTTAAGCAGGCATAAGATTGTTTTCTAAATGAGAGACACTGTTCTCTTTCCTAACTCAGTTCAAGTGTAACCATGTTTACAGGAACTTCATAAGTGATATCTTATGATAAGTATATTTTTCTGTGTGACTTATTTCACTTAGAATCATCGTACCTGAATCCACCCATTTTGCTGCTACTGGTCTTATGACATTGATTTCATGGCTGAGGGATATTCCATCGTACGTAAGTACCACAATTTTTTGAACCATTTATATATTTCCTGGGATATTTAAGGTGTACCCAAGTTGAGGTCCTTGTAAGCAGTGCAGCCCTAAATTTTGGGGTGGCTCTGTCTTATTGATTTTCAGTTTTCCCAAGGTATATTCCCTAGACTGGAAGTGCCCTTGGCTCTGTATCTCTGTTCTTTACTTCTTTTAGGGAACACAATGCACTCCTCCAGAGAGGCAGTTCGCAATTTACATGCCGCCTATCAGCATAACAAGGCTCCCTGTTCAAAAGGGCCTGTCTTGCCTTTCTGGTTTTTACACATTTTGTGGATGTCCCTTTTGACCGTTGGGAAGTGATACTTCTTTGTAGTGCAGATTTGCATTGCCCGCTTGCTTGCTTGGCCAAAAGGGGCGTATGCGTTTTCTCCTGAATATATTCAGGAGAAAACGCATACGCCCTTTTTGGCCTAGTGCATCATTGTCGAATTTGTGCCCCTCTTCCTGTGCTTTAAAGGCGATTCCAACGTACCTCTTGAAATCTGTTTCCTGCTATTCTGCCTCACTTTCAATTCCGCCTCGTTGCCTTCGCTCAACAGATTTTTGGACGATAGTTGTCCTTTATTACTCGGCCAGTTTGTGAATTGCTGTGTCCCTGAGCTCCATTTTTCAACTCGTTTTTGGTGAGCTGACCGCAAGTCCGAAATTTTGGTTCAGGACCTATGCTTGTTCCCGGTGGGGGGCTGAGACTTTGGTTAATTCTACTTCCTGCCGGGAAATTACAGTGATATGTGCCCGTTCAAATGCCTAACAGCTACTCTCTCATTGGTTCTCCCTCTTCCCTTTCATCCTCTGCCAAATTGTAAACCTGTGCGAACCAGGAGGTTAAAGGGGCTGTCTCTCCAACTTGGGAGGATGATAGTAAAGCAGGTGTAAAGTCAAACCGGAGCACCAGAAGAGGGACTATTCGTTGAGTTTTAGAAACCTTTCATATTCACAGTGTGTCCGTTCTCTAGGTTTCCCGTACATGTTATAGCTGTAGTAATATTCCCTTCAACCTGGAGAGTTGGGACCCATGGAATGGGTGCCATGCATTATTGCTTTAAAGGGTCTGCATTTGCTCACCCAATCTCACCAATCGTCTCAGTCCCAAGTGTCCAGCCTTATGCCACATCCAGATGTCATTGTAGATAGGGTCATTCCAGGTTTCATCAGAGACCCTGAAGGAATTGTAAAGAATTTCCCAGTTTTTTTGTTTTGTTTTTGAAATTCCTTTTTATAGTGGGTTTGAGCTGATTCCCGCTGCCATGTTTAAGCCAGTCTAGACACACTTGATTCCCTTACGGAGACATATCAATACATAGGTTTTAATATTCTTACTAGTCAGATATATTCCTCTGCAGGAAATATGGGGTTTTGAGTCCATTTCACTGAGGAAGGTGTAGGTCTTGTCTATTCCATAGTTGGTTTTTGGAACGGTACCTGTGCTTATATCAAACTCTGGTTTTATGCATCACCCCACCTCTCCTTACCCCTTAAGCAGGCATAAGAGTGTTTTCTAAATGTGAGACACTGTTCTCTTTCCTAACTCAGTTCAAGTGTAGCCATGTTTACAGGATCTTCTTAAGTGATATCTTATGATAAGTTTCTTTTTCTGTGTGACTTATTTCACTTAGAATCATCGTACCTAAATCCACCCATTTTGCTGCTACTGGTCTTATGACATTGATTTCATGGCTGAGGGATATTCCATCGTACGTAAGTACCACAATTTTTTGAACCATTTTTATATTTCCTGGGATATTTAAGGTGTACCCAAGTTGATGTCCTTGTAAACAGTGCAGCCCTAAATTTTGGGGTGGCTTTGTCTTATTGATTTTCAGCTTTCCCAAGGTATATTCCCTAGACTGGAAGTGCCCTTGGCTCTGTAGCTCTGTTGTTTACTTGTTTTAGGGAACACAATGCACTCCTCCGGAGAGGCAGTTGGCAATTTACATCCCGCCCATCAGCATAACAAGGCTCCCGGTTCTCCAGGGCCTGTCTTGCCTTTCTGGTTTTTACACATTTTGTGGATGTTCCTTTTTACCGGTGGGAAGTGATACTTCTGTGTAGTGCAGATTTGCATTGCCCGCTTGCTTGCTTGGCCAAAAAGGGCGTATGCGTTTTCTTCTGAATATATTCAGTAGAAAACGCATACACCCTTTTTGGCCAAGTGCATCATTGTCGAAGTTGTGCCCCTCTTCCTGTGCTTTAAAGGCGATTCCAACTTACCTCTTCAGATATGTTTCCTGATATTCTGCCTTGCTTTCAAGTCTGCCTCGTTGCCTTCCCTCAACAGATTTTTGGACGATAGTTTTCCTTTCTTACTCGGCCAGTTTGTGAATTGCTGTGCAACTGAGCTCCATTTTTCAACTCGTTTTTGGTGAGCTGACCGCAAGTCCATCATTTTGGTTCAGGACCTATGCTGGTTCCCGGAGGGGGGCTGAGACTTTGGTTAATTCTTCTTCCTGCCGGGAAGTTAGAGTGATATGTGACCGTCCAAATGCCTAACAGCTACTCTCTCATTGGTTCTCCCTCTTCCCTTTCATCCTCTGCCAAATTGGAAACCTGTGCGAACCAGGAGTTTAAAGTGGCTGTCTCTCCAAGTTGGGAGGTTGAGAGTAAAGCAGATGGAAAGTCAAACCGGAGCACCAGGAGAGGGACTATTCGTTGAGTTTTAGAAACCTTTCGTATTCACAGTATGTCCGTTCTCTAGGTTTCCCGTACATGTTATAACTGTAGTAATATTCCCTTCAACCTGGAGAGTTGGGACCCATGGAATGGGTGACAGGCATTTGTTATTTAATGGGTCTGCATTTGCTCACCCAATCTCACCAATCGTCTCAGTCCCAAGTGTCCAGCCTTATGCCACATCCAGCTGTCGTTGTAGATAGGGTCATTCCAGGTTTCATCAGAGACCCTGAAGGAATTGTAAAGAATTTCCCAGTTTTTTTGTTTTGTTTTTGAAACTCCTTTTTATAGTGGGTTTGAGCTGATTCTCGCTGCCATGTTTATGCCAGTCTAGACACACTTGATTCCCTTACGGAGACATATCAATACATAGGTTTTAAGATTCTTACAAGTCAGATATATTCCTCTGCGGGAAATATGGGGTTTTTAGTCCCTTTCACTGAGGAAGGTATAGGTCTTGTCTATTCCATAGTTGGTTTTTGGAACGGTACCTGTGCTTATATCAAACTCTGGTTTTATGCATCACTCCACCTCTCCTTTCCCTTAAGCAGGCATAAGAGTGTTTTCTAAATGTGAGACACTGTTCTATTTCCTAACTCAGTTCAAGTGTAGCCAAGTTTACAGGATCTTCATAAGTGATATCTTATGATAAGTTTCTTTTTCTGTGTGACTTATTTCATTTAGAATCATCGTACCTGAATCCACCCATTTTGCTGCTACTGGTCTTATGACATTGATTTCATGGCTGAGGGATATTCCATCATATGTAAGTACCACAATTTTTAGAACCATTTTTATATTTCTTGGGATATTTAAGGTGTACCCAAGTTGATGTCCTTGTAAGCAGTGCAGCACTAAATTTTGGGGTGGCTCTGTCTTATTGATTTTCAGTTTTCCAAATGTATATTACATACACTGGAAGTGCCCTTGTCTCTGTAGCTCTGTTCTTTACTTGTTTTAGGGAACACAATGCACTCCTCCAGAGAGGCAGTTGGCAATTTGCATCCCGCCCAACAGCATAACAAGGCTCCCTGTCCTCCGGGGCCTGTCTTCCCTTTCTGGTTTTTACACATTTTGTGGATGTCCCTTTTGACCAGTGGGAAGTGATACTTCTTTGTAGTGCAGATTTGCATTGCCCGCTTGCTTGCTTGGCCAAAAAGGGCGTATGCGTTTTCTCCTGAATATATTCAGGAGAAAACGCATACGCCCTTTTTGGCCAAGTGCATCATTGTCGCAGTTGTGCCCCTCTTCCTGTGCTTTAAAGGCGATTCCACCGTACCTCTTGAAATCTGTTTCCTGCTATTCTGCCTCACTTTCAAGTCTGCCTCGTTGCCTTCCCTCAACAGATGTTTGGACGATAGTTGTCCTTTATTACTCGGCCAGTTTGTTAATTGCTGTACCCCTGAGCTCCATTTTTCAACTCGTTTTAGGTAAGCTGACCGCAAGTCCAAAATTTTGGTTCAGGACCTATGCTGGTTCCCGGTGGGGGGCTGAGAGTTTGGTTAATTCTTCTTCCTGCCGGGAAATTACAGTGATATGTGCCCGTCCAAATGCCTAACAGCTACTCTCTCATTGGTTCTCCCTCTTCCCTTTCATCCTCTGCCAAATTGGCAACCTGTGCGAACCAGGAGGTTAAAGGGGCTGTCTCTCCAAGTTGGGAGGCTGATAGTAAAGCAGATGGAAAGTCAAACCGGAGCACCAGGAGAGGGACTATTCGTTGAGTTTTAGAAACCTTTCATATTCACAGTGTGTCCGTTCTCTAGGTTTCCCGTACATGTTATATCTGTAGTAATATTCCCTTCAACCTGGAGAGTTGGGACCCATGGAATGTGTGCCATGCATTATTGCTATAAAGGGTCTGCATTTGCTCACCCAATCTCACCAATCCCCTCAGTCCCAAGTGTCCAGCCTTATGCCACATCCAGCTGTCGTTGTAGATAGGGTCATTCCAGGTTTCATCATTGACCCTGAAGGAATTGTAAAGAATTTCCCAGTTTTTTTGTTTTGGTTTTGAAATTCCTTTTTATAGTGGGTTTGAGCTGATTCTCGCTGCCATGTTTATGCCAGTCTAGACACACTTGATTCCCTTACGGAGACATATCAATACATAGGTTTTAAGATTCTTACTAGTCAGATATATTCCTCTGCAGGAAATATGGGGTTTTGAGACCCTTTCACTGAGGAAGGTGTAGGTCTTGTCTATTCCATAGTTGGTTTTTGGAACGGTACCTCTGCTTATATCAAACTCTGGTTTTATGCATCACCCCACCTCTCCTTCCCCCTTAAGCAGGCATAAGAGTGTTTTCTAAATGTGAGACACTGTTCTCTTTCCTAACTCAGTTCAAGTGTAGCCATGTTTACAGAATCTTCATAAGTGATATCTTATGATAAGTTTGTTTTTCTCTGTGACTTATTTCACTTAGAATCATCGTACCTGAATCCACCCATTTTGCTGCTACTGGTCTTATGACATTGATTTCATGGCTGAGGGATATTCCATCGTACGTAAGTACCACAATTTTTTGAACCATTTTTATATTTCCTGGGATATTTAAGGTGTACCCAAGTTGAGGTCCTTGTACGCACTGCAGCCCTAAATTTTGGGGTGGCTCTGCCTTATTGATTTTCAGTTTTCCCAAGGTTTATTCCCTAGACTGGAAGTGCCCTTGGCTCTGTAGCTCTGTTCTTTACTTGTTTTAGGGAACACAATGTACTCCTCCAGAGAGGCTTTTGGCAATTTACATCCCACCCATCAGCATAACAAGGCTCCCTGTTCTCCAGGGCCTGTCTTGCCTTTCTGGTTTTTACACATTTTCTGGATGTCCCTTTTGACCGGTGGGAAGTGATACTTCTTTGTTGTGCAGATTTGCATTGCCCGCTTGCTTGCTTGGCCTAAAATGGTGTATGCGTTTTCTCCTGAATATATTCAGGAGAAAACGCATACGCCCTTTTTGGCCAAGTGCATCGTTGTCGAAGTTGTGCCCCTCTTCCTGTGCTTTAAAGGCGATTCCAACGTACCTCTTGAAATCTGTTTCCTGCTATTCTGCCTCGCTTTCAAGTCCGCCTCGTTGCCTTCCCTCAACAGAATTTTGGACGATAGTTGTCCTTTATTTCTCTGCCAGTTTGTGGATTGCTGTGCCCCTGAGCTCCATTTTTCAACTCGTTTTTGGTGAGCTGACCGCAAGTCCAAAATTTTGGTTCAGGACCTATGCTGGTTCCCGGTGGGGGGCTTAGACTTTGGTTAATTCTTCTTCCTGCTGGGAAATTACAGTGATATGTGCCCGTCCAAATGCCTAACAGCTACTCTCTCATTGGTTCTCCCTCTTCCCTTTCACCCTCTGCCAAATTGGAAACCTGTGCGAACCAGGAGGTTAAAGGGGCTGTCTCTCCAAGTTGGGAGATTGATAGTAAAGCAGATGGAAAGTCAAACCGGGGCACCAGGAGAGGGACTACTCGTTGAGTTTTAGAAACCTTTCGTATTCACAGTGTGTCTGTTCTCTTGGTTTCCCGTACATGTTATAACTGTAGTAATATTCCCTTCAACATGGAGAGTTGGGAACCATGGAATGGGTGCCATGCATTATTGCTTTAAAGGGTCTGCATTTGCTCACCCAATCTCACCAATCGTCTCAGTCCCAAGTGTCCAGCCTTATGCCACATCCAGCTGTCCTTGTAGATAGGATCATTCCATGTTTCATCAGAGACCCTGAAGGAATTGAAAAGAATTTCCCAGTTTTTTTGTTTTGTTTTTGAAAGTCCTTTTTATAGTGGGTTTGACCTGATTCTCGCTGCCATGTTTATGCCAGTCTAGACACACTTGATTCCCTTACGGAGACATATCAATACATAGGTTTTAAGATTCTTACTAGTCAGATATATTCCTCTGCGGGAAATATGGGGTTTTGAGTCCCTTTCACTGAGGAAGGTGTAGGTCTTGTCTATTCCATAGTTGGTTTTTGGAACGGTACCTGTGCTTATATCAAACTCTGGTTTAATGCATCACCCCACCTCTCCTTCCCCCTTAAGCAGGCATAAGAGTGTTTTCTAAATGTGAGACACTGTTCTCTTTCCTAACTCAGTTCAAGTGTAGCCAGGTTTACAGGACCTTCATAAGTGATATCTTATGATAAGTGTCTTTTTCTGTGTGACTTATTTCACTTAGAATCATCGTACCTGAATCCACCCATTTTGCTGCTACTGGTCTTATGACATTGATTTCATGGCTGAGGGATATTCCATCGTACGTAAGTACCACAATTTTTTGAACCATTTTTATATTTCCTGGGATATTTAAGGTGTACCCAAGTTGAGGTCCTTGTACGCAGTGCAGCCCTAAATTTTGGGGTGGCTCTGCCTTATTGATTTTCAGTTTTCCCAAGGTTTATTCCCTAGACTGGAAGTGCCCTTGGCTCTGTAGCTCTGTTCTTTACTTGTTTTAGGGAACACAATGTACTCCTCCAGAGAGGCTTTTGGCAATTTACATCCCGCCCATCAGCATAACAAGGCTCCCTGTTCTCCAGGGCCTGTCTTGCCTTTCTAGTTTTTACACATTTTGTGGATATCCCTTTTGACCGGTGGGAAGTGATACTTCTTTGTAGTGAAGATTTGCATTGCGCGCTTGCTTGCTTGGACAAAAAGGGCGTATGCGTTTTCTCCTGAATATATTCAGGAGAAAACGCATACGCCCTTTTTGGCCAAGTGCATCATTGTCGAAGTTGTGCCCCTCTTCCTGTGCTTTAAAGGTGATTCCAACGTACCTCTTGAAATCTCTTTCCTGCTATTCTGCCTCGCATTCAAGTCCGCCTCGTTGCCTTCCCTCAACAGATTTTTGGACGATAGTTGTCCTTTATTACTCGGCCAGTTTGTGAATTGCTGTGCCCCTGAGCTCAATTTTTCAACTCTTTTTTTGTGAGCTGACCGCAAGTCCAAATTTTGGTTCAGGACATATGCTGGTTCCCAGTGGGGGGCTGAGACTTTGTTTAATTCTTCTTCCTGCCGGGAAGTTAGAGTGATATGTGCCCTTCCAAATGCCTAACAGCTACTCTCTCATTGGTTCTCCCTCTTCCCTTTCATCCTCTGCCAAATTGGAAACCTGTGCGAACCAGGAGGTTAAAGGAGCTGTCTCTCCAATTTGGGAGATTGATAGTAAAGCAGATGGAAAGTCAAACCAGAACACCAAGAGGGGGACTATTCGTTGAGTTTTAGAAACCTTTTGTATTCACAGTGTGTCCGTTCTCTAGGTTTCCCGTACATGTTATAGCTGTAGTAATATTCCCTTCAACCTGGAGAGTTCAGACCCATGGAATGGGTGCCAGGCATTTGTGCTTTAAAGGGTCTGCATTTGCTCACCCAATCTCACCAATCGTCTCAGTCCCAAGAGTCCCTCCTTATGCCACATCCAGCTGTCGTTGTAGATAGGGTCATTCCAGGTTGCATCAGAGACCCTGAAGGAATTGTAAAGAATTTCCCAGTTTTTTCTTTTGTTTTTGAAATTCCTTTTTATAGTGGGTTTGAGCTGATTCTCGCTGCCATGTTAATGCCAGTCTAGACACACTTGATTCCCTTATAGAGACATATCAATACATAGGTTTTAAGATTCTTACTAGTCAGATATATTCCTCTGCAGGAAATATGGTGTTTTGAGTCCCTTTCACTGAGGAAGGTGTAGGTCTTGTCTATTCCATAGTTGGTTTTTGGAACGGTACCTGTGCTTATATCAAACTCTTCTTTTATGCATCACCCCACCTCTCCTTCCCCCTTAAGCAGGCATAAGAGTGTTTTCTAAATGTGAGACACTGTTCTCTTTCCTAACTCAGTTCAAGTGTAGCCATGTTTACAGGATCTTCATAAGTGATATCTTATGATAAGTTTCTTTTTCTGTGTGACTTATTTCACTTAGAATCATCGAACCTGAAACCACCCATTTTGCCTCTACTGGTCTTATGACATTGATTTCATGGCTGAGGGATATTCCATCGTACGTAAGTACCACAATTTTTTGAACCATTTTTATATTTCCTGGGATATTTAAGGTGAACCCAAGTTGAGGTCCTTGTAAGCAGTTCAGCCTTAAATTTTGGGGTGGCTCTGTCTTATTGATTTTCAGTTTTCCCAAGGTATATTCCCTAGACTGGAAGTGCCCTTGGCTCTGTAGCTCTGTTCTTTACCTGTTTTAGGGAACACAATGTACTCCTCCAGAGAGGCAGTTGGCAATTTACATCCCGCCCATCAGCATAACAAGGCTCCCTGTTCTCCAGGGCCTGTCTTGCCTTTCTGGTTTTTACGCATTTTGTGGATGTCCCTTTTGAGCGGCGGGAAGTGATACTTCTTTGTATTGCAGATTTGCATTGCCCGCTTGCTTGCTAGGTCAAAAAGGGCGTATGCGTTTTCTCCTGAATATATTCAGGAGAAAACGCATACGCCCTTTTTGGCCAAGTGCATCATTGTCAATGTTGTGCCCCTCTTCCTGTGCTTTAAAGGCGATTCCAACGTACCTCTTGAAATCTGTTTCCTGCTATTCTGCCTCGCTTTCAAGTCCGCCTCGTTGCCTTCCCTCAACAGATTTTTGGACGATAGTTGTCCTTTATTACTCGGCCAGTTTGTGAATTGCTGTGCCCCTGAGCTAAATTTTTCAACTCGTTTTTGGTGAGCTGACCGCAAGTCCAAAATTTTGGTTCAGGATCTATACTGATTCCCGGTGGGTGGCTGAGACTTTGGTTAATTCTTCTTCCTGCTGGGAAATTACAGTGATATGTGCCCGTCCAAATGCCTAACAGGTACTCTCTCATTGGTTCTCCCTCTTTCCTTTCATCCTCTGCCAAATTGGAAACCTGTGCGAACCAGGAGGTTAAAGGGGCTGTGTCTCCAAGTTGGGAGATTGATAGTAAAGCAGATGGAAAGACAAACCGGAGCACCAGGGGAGGGTCTATTCGTTGAGTTTAAAAACCTTTCGTATTCACAGTGTGTCCATTCTCTAGGTTTCCCGTACATGTTATAACTGTAGTAATATTCCCTTCAACCTGGAGAGTTGGGACCCATGGAATGGGTGCCATGCATTATTGCTTTAAAGGGTCTGCATTTGCTCACCCAATCTCACCAATCGTCTCAGCCCCAAGTGTCCCTCCTTATGCCACATCCAGCTGTCGTTGTAGATAGGGTCATTCCAGCTTTCATCAGAGACCCTGAAGGAATTGTAAAGAATTTCCCAGTTTTTTTGTTTTGTTTTTGAAATTCCTTTTTATAGTGGGTTTGAGCTGATTCTCGCTGCCATGTTTATGCCAGTCTAGACACACTTGATTCCCTTATGGAGACATATCAATACATAGGTTTTAAGATTCTTACTAGTCAGATACTTTCCTCTGCGGGAAATATGGGGTTTTGAGTCCCTTTCACTGAGGACGGTGTAGGTCTTGTCTATTCCATAGTTGGTTTTTGGAACGGTACCTGTGCTTATATCAAACTCTGGTTTTATGCATCACCCCACCTCTCCTTCCCCCTTAAGCAGGTATAAGAGTGTTTTCTAAATGTGAGACACTGTTGTCTTTCCTAACTCAGTTCAAGTGTAGCCATGTTTACAGGATCTTCATAAGTGATATCTTATGATAAGTTTCTTTTTCTGTGTGACTTATTTCACTTAGAATCATCGTACATGAATCCACCCATTTTGCTGCTACTGGTCTTATGACATTGATTTCATGGCTGAGGGATATTCCATCGTACGTAAGTACCACAATTTTTTGAACCATGTTTATATTTTCTGGGATACTTAAGGTGTATCCAAGTTGAGGTCCTTGTATGCAGTGCAGCCCTAAATTTTTGGGTGGCACTGTCTTATTGATTTTCAATTTTCCCAAGGTATATTCCCTAGACTGGTAGTGCCCTTGGCTCTGTAGCTCTGTTCTTTACTTGTTTTAGGGAACACAATGCACTCCTCCAGAGAGGCAGTTGGCAATTTACATCCCGCCCATCAGCATAACAATGCTCCCTGTTCTCCAGGGCCTGTCTTGCCTTTCTGGTTCTTACACATTTTTTGGATGTCCCTTTTGTCCGGTGGGAAGTGATACTTCTTTGTAGTGCAGATTTGCATTGCCCGCTTGCTTGCTTGGCCAAAAAGGGCGTATGCGTTTTCTCCTGAATATATTCAGGAGAAAACGCATACGCCCTTTTTGGCCAAGTGCATCATTGTCGAAGTTGTGCCCCTCTTCCTGTGCTTTAAAGGCGATTCCAACGTACCTCTTGAAATCTGTTTCCTGCTATTCTGCCTCGCTTTCAAGTCCGCCTCGTTGCCTTCCCTCAACAGATTTTTGGACGATAGTTGTCCTTTATTACTTGGCCAGTTTGTGAATTGCTGTGCCCCTGAGCTCCATTTTTCAACTCGTTTTTGGTGAGCTGACCGCAAGTCCAAAATTTTGGTTCAGGACCTATACTGGTTCCTGGTGGGTGGCTGAGAATTTGGTTAATTCTTCTTCCTGCCGGGAAATTACAGTGATATGTGCCCGTCCAAATGCCTAACAGCTACTCTCTCATTGGTTCTCCCTCTTCCCTTTCATCCTCTGCCAAATTGGCAACCTGTGCGAACCAACAGGTTAAAGGGGCTGTCTCTCCAAGTTGGGAGGTTGATAGTAAAGCAGACGGAAAGTCAAACCGGAGCACCAGGAGAGGGACTATTCGTTGAGTTTTAGAAACCTTTCGTATTCACAGTGTGTCCGTTCTCTAGGTTTCCCGCACATGTTATAGCTGTAGTAATATTCCCTTCAACCTGGAGAGTTCGGACCCATGGAATGGGTGCCATGCATTATTGCTTTAAAGGGTCTGAATTTGCTCACCCAATCTCACCAATCGTCTCAGTCCCAAGTGTCCCTCCTTATGCCACATCCAGCTGTCATTGTAGATAGGGTCATTCCAGCTTTCATCAGAGACCCTGAAGGAATTGTAAAGAATTTCCCAGTTTTTTTTGTTTTGTTTTTCAAATTCCTTTTTATAGTGGGTTTGAGCTGATTCTCGCTGCCATGTTTATGCCAGTCTAGACACACTTGATTCCCTTACAGAGACATATCAATACATAGGTTTTAAGATTCTTACTAGTCAGATATTTTCCTCTGTGGGAAATATGGGGTTTTGAGTCCCTTTCACTGAGGACGGTGTAGGTCTTGTCTATTCCATAGTTGGTTTTTGGAACGGTACCTGTGCTTATATCAAACTCTGGTTTTATGCATCACCCCACCTCTCCTTCCCCCTTAAGCAGGTATAAGAGTGTTTTCTAAATGTGAGACACTGTTCTCTTTCCTAACTCAGTTCAAGTGTAGCCATGTTTACAGGATCTTCATAAGTGATATCTTATGATAAGTTTCTTTTTCTGTGTAACTTATTTCACTTAGAATCATCGTACCTGAATCCACCCATTTTGCTGCTACTGGTCTTATGACATTGATTTCATGGCTGAGGGTTATTCCATCGTACGTAAGTACCACAATTTTTTGAACCATGTTTATATTTTCTGGGATACTTAAGGTGTATCCAAGTTGAGGTCCTTGTATGCAGTGCAGCCCTACATTTTGGGGTGGCTCTGTCTTATTAATTTTCAGTTTTCCCAAGGTATATTCCCTAGACTGGTAGTGCCCTTGGCTCTGTAGCTCTGTTCTTTACTTGTTTTAGGGAACAGAATGCACTCCTCCAGAGAGGCAGTTGGCAATTTACATCCTGCCCATCAGCATAACAAGGCTCCCTGTTCTCCAGGGCCTGTCTTGCCTTTCTTGTTCTTACACATTTTGTGGATGTCCCTTTTGACCGGTGGGAAGTGATACTTCTTTGTAGTGCAGATTTTCATTGCCCGCTTGCTTGCTTGGCCAAAAAAGGCGTATGCGTTTTCTCCTGAATATATTCAGGAGAAAACGCATACGCCCTTTTTGGACAAGTGCATCATTGTCGAAGTTGTGCCCCTCTTCCTGTGCTTTAAAGGCAATTCCAACGTACCTCTTGAAATCTGTTTCCTGCTATTCTGCCTCGCTTTCAAGTCCGCCTCGTTGCCTTCCCTCAACAGATTTTTGGACGATAGTTGTCCTTTATTACTCGGCCAGTTTGTGAATTGCTGTGCCCCTGAGCTCCATTTTTCAACTCGTTTTTGGTGAGCTGACCGCAAGTCCAAAATTTTGGTTCAGGACCTATACTGGTTCCCAGTGGGTGGCTGAGACTTTGGTTAAATCTTCTTCCTGCCGGGAAATTACAGTGATATGTGCCCGTCCAAATGCCTAACAGCTACTCTCTCATTGGTTCTCCCTCTTCCCTTTCATCCTCTGCCAAATTGGCAACCTGTGCAAACCAAAAGGTTAAAGGGGCTGTCTCTCCAAGTTGGGAGGTTGATAGTAAAGCAGACGGAAAGTCAAACCGGAGCACCAGGAGAGGGACTATTCGTTGAGTTTTAGAAACCTTTCGTATTCACAGTGTGTCCGTTCTCTAGGTTTCCCGCACATGTTATAGCTGTAGTAATA
Source organism: Hyperoodon ampullatus (assembly GCF_949752795.1). Lineage (NCBI taxonomy): Eukaryota > Metazoa > Chordata > Mammalia > Artiodactyla > Ziphiidae > Hyperoodon > Hyperoodon ampullatus. The sequence goes on along the minus strand of NW_027640625.1, from coordinate 1,631,174 downwards.
TTCCCTTCAACCTGGAGAGTTCGGACCCATGGAATGGGTGCCATGCATTATTGCTTTAAAGGGTCTGCATTTGCTCACCAAATCTCACCAATCGTCTCAGTCCCAAGTGTCCCTCCTTATGCCACATCCAGCTGTCGTTGTAGATAGGGTCATTCCAGCTTTCATCAGAGACCCTGAAGGAATTGTAAAGAATTTCCCAGTTTTTTTGTTTTGTTTTTGAAATTCCTTTTTATAGTGGGTTTGAGCTGATTCTCGCTGCCATGTTTATGCTAGTCTAGACACACTTGATTCCCTTACAGAGACATATCAATATATAGGTTTTCAGATTCTTACTAGTCAGATATTTTCCTCTGCGGGAAATATGGGGTTTTGAGTCCCTTTCACTGAGGACGGTGTAGGTCTTGTCTATTCCATAGTTGGTTTTTGGAATGGTACCTGTGCTTATATCAAACTCTGGTTTTATGCATCACCCCACCTCTCCTTCCCCCTTAAGCAGGTATAAGAGTGTTTTCTAAATGTGAGACACTGTTCTCTTTCCTAACTCAGTTCAAGTGTAGCCATGTTTACAGGATCTTCATAAGTGATATCTTATGATAAGTTTCTTTTTCTCTGTGACTTATTTCACTTAGAATCATCGTACCTGAATCCACCCATTTTGCTGCTACTGGTCTTATGACATTGATTTCATGGCTGAGGGATATTCCATCGTACGTAAGTACCACAATTTTTTGAACCATGTTTATATTTTCTGGGATACTTAAGGTGTATCCAAGTTGAGGTCCTTGTATGCAGTGCAGCCCTACATTTTGGGGTGGCTCTGTCTTATTGATTTTCAGTTTTCCCAAGGTATATTCCCTAGACTGGTAGTGCCCTTGGCTCTGTAGCTCTGTTCTTTTCTTGTTTTAGGGAACAGAATGCACTCCTCCAGAGAGGCAGTTGGCAATTTACATCCCGCCCATCAGCATAACAAGGCTCCCTGTTCTCCAGGGCGTTTCTTGCCTTTCTTGTTCTTACACATTTTGTGGATGTCCCTTTTGACCGGTTGGAAGTGATACTTCTTTGTAGTGCAGATTTGCATTGCCCGCTTGCTTGCTTGGCCAAAAAGGGCGTATGCGTTTTCTCCTGAATATATTCAGGAGAAAACGCATACGCCCTTTTTGGCCAAGTGCATCATTGTCGAAGTTGTGCCCCTCTTCCTGTGCTTTAAAGGCGATTCCAACGTACCTCTTGAAATCTGTTTCCTGCTCTTCTGCCTCGCTTTCAAGTCCGCCTCGTTGCCTTCCCTCAACAGATTTTTCGACGATAGTTGTCCTTTATTACTCGGCCAGTTTGTGAATTGCTGTGCCCCTGAGCTCCATTTTTCAACTCGTTTTTGGTGAGCTGACCGCAAGTCCAAAATTTTGGTTCAGGACCTATACTGGTTCCCGGTAGGTGGCTGAGAATTTGGTTAATTCTTATTCCTGCCGGGAAATTACAGTGATATGTGCCCATCCAAATGCCTAACAGCTACTCTCTCATTGGTTCTCCCTCTTCCCTTTCATCCTCTGCCAAATTGGCAACCTGTGCGAACCAAGAGGTTAAAGGGGCTGTCTCTCCAAGTTGGGAGGTTGATAGTAAAGCAGACGGAAAGTCAAACCGGAGCACCAGGAGAGGGACTATTCGTTGAGTTTTAGAAACCTTTCGTATTCACAGTGTGTCCGTTCTCTAGGTTTCCCGGACATGTTATAGCTGTAGTTATATTCCCTTCAACCTGTAGAGTTCGGACCCATGGAATGGGTGCCATGCATTATTGCTTCAAAGGGTCTGCATTTGCTCACCCAATCTCACCAATCGTCTCAGTCCCAAGTGTCCCTCCTTATGCCACATCCAGCTGTCGTTGTAGTTAGGGTCATTCCAGGTTGCATCAGAGACCCTGAAGGAATTGTAAATAATTTCCCAGTTTTTTCTTTTGTTTTTGAAATTCCTTTTTATAGTGGGTTTGAGCTGATTCTCGCTGCCATGTTTATGCCAGTCTAGGCATACTTGATTCCCTTATAGAGACATATCAATACATAGGTTTTAAGATTCTTAGTAGTCAGATATATTCCTCTGCGGGAAATATGGTGTTTTGAGTCCCTTTCACTGAGGAAGGTGTAGGTCTTGTCTATTCCATAGTTGGTTTTTGAGAAGGTACCTGTGCGTATATCAAACTCTTCTTTTATGCATCACCCCACCTCTCCTTCCCCCTTAAGCAGGCATAAGAGTGTTTTCTAAATGTGAGACACTGTTCTCTTTCCTAACTCAGTTCAAGTGCAGCCATGTTTACAGAACCTTCATAAGTGATATCTTATGATAAGTTTCTTTTTCTGTGTGACTTATTTCACTTAGAATCATCGTACCTGAAACCACCCATTTTGCTGCTACTGGTCTTATGACATTGATTTCATGGCTGAGGGGTATTCCATCGTACGTAAGTACCACAATTTTTTGAACCATTTTTATATTTCCTGGGATATTTAAGGTGTACCCAAGTTGAGGTCCTTGTAAGCAGTTCAGCCCTAAATTTTGGGGTGGCTCTGTCTTATTGATTTTCAGTTTTCCCAAGGTATATTCCCTAGACTGGAAGTGCCCTTGGCTCTGTAGCTCTGTTCTTTACTTGTTTTAGGGAACACAATGCACTCCTCCAGAGAGGCAGTTGGCAATTTACATCCCGCCCATCAGCATAACAATGCTCCCTGTTCTCCAGAGCCTGTCTTGCCTTTCTGGTTCTTACACATTTTGTGGATGTCCCTTTTGACCGGTGGGAAGTGATACTTCTTTGTAGTGCAGATTTGCATTGCCCGCTTGCTTGCTTGGCCAAAAAGGGCGTATGCGTTTTCTCCTGAATATATTCAGGAGAAAACGCATACGCCCTTTTTGGCCAAGTGCATCATTGTCGAAGTTGTGCCCCTCTTCCTGTGCTTTAAAGGCGATTCCAACGTACCTCTTGAAATCTGTTTCCTGCTATTCTGCCTCGCTTTCAAGTCCGCCTCGTTGCCTTCCCTCAACAGATTTTTGGACGATAGTTGTCCTTTATTACTTGGCCAGTTTGTGAATTGCTGTGCCCCTGAGCTCCATTTTTCAACTCGTTTTTGGTGAGCTGACCGCAAGTCCAAAATTTTGGTTCAGGACCTATACTGGTTCCTGGTGGGTGGCTGAGAATTTGGTTAATTCTTCTTCCTGCCGGGAAATTACAGTGATATGTGCCCGTCCAAATGCCTAACAGCTACTCTCTCATTGGTTCTCCCTCTTCCCTTTCATCCTCTGCCAAATTGGCAACCTGTGCGAACCAACAGGTTAAAGGGGCTGTCTCTCCAAGTTGGGAGGTTGATAGTAAAGCAGACGGAAAGTCAAACCGGAGCACCAGGAGAGGGACTATTCGTTGAGTTTTAGAAACCTTTCGTATTCACAGTGTGTCCGTTCTCTAGGTTTCCCGCACATGTTATAGCTGTAGTAATATTCCCTTCAACCTGGAGAGTTCGGACCCATGGAATGGGTGCCATGCATTATTGCTTTAAAGGGTCTGAATTTGCTCACCCAATCTCACCAATCGTCTCAGTCCCAAGTGTCCCTCCTTATGCCACATCCAGCTGTCATTGTAGATAGGGTCATTCCAGCTTTCATCAGAGACCCTGAAGGAATTGTAAAGAATTTCCCAGTTTTTTTTGTTTTGTTTTTCAAATTCCTTTTTATAGTGGGTTTGAGCTGATTCTCGCTGCCATGTTTATGCCAGTCTAGACACACTTGATTCCCTTACAGAGACATATCAATACATAGGTTTTAAGATTCTTACTAGTCAGATATTTTCCTCTGTGGGAAATATGGGGTTTTGAGTCCCTTTCACTGAGGACGGTGTAGGTCTTGTCTATTCCATAGTTGGTTTTTGGAACGGTACCTGTGCTTATATCAAACTCTGGTTTTATGCATCACCCCACCTCTCCTTCCCCCTTAAGCAGGTATAAGAGTGTTTTCTAAATGTGAGACACTGTTCTCTTTCCTAACTCAGTTCAAGTGTAGCCATGTTTACAGGATCTTCATAAGTGATATCTTATGATAAGTTTCTTTTTCTGTGTAACTTATTTCACTTAGAATCATCGTACCTGAATCCACCCATTTTGCTGCTACTGGTCTTATGACATTGATTTCATGGCTGAGGGTTATTCCATCGTACGTAAGTACCACAATTTTTTGAACCATGTTTATATTTTCTGGGATACTTAAGGTGTATCCAAGTTGAGGTCCTTGTATGCAGTGCAGCCCTACATTTTGGGGTGGCTCTGTCTTATTAATTTTCAGTTTTCCCAAGGTATATTCCCTAGACTGGTAGTGCCCTTGGCTCTGTAGCTCTGTTCTTTACTTGTTTTAGGGAACAGAATGCACTCCTCCAGAGAGGCAGTTGGCAATTTACATCCTGCCCATCAGCATAACAAGGCTCCCTGTTCTCCAGGGCCTGTCTTGCCTTTCTTGTTCTTACACATTTTGTGGATGTCCCTTTTGACCGGTGGGAAGTGATACTTCTTTGTAGTGCAGATTTTCATTGCCCGCTTGCTTGCTTGGCCAAAAAAGGCGTATGCGTTTTCTCCTGAATATATTCAGGAGAAAACGCATACGCCCTTTTTGGACAAGTGCATCATTGTCGAAGTTGTGCCCCTCTTCCTGTGCTTTAAAGGCAATTCCAACGTACCTCTTGAAATCTGTTTCCTGCTATTCTGCCTCGCTTTCAAGTCCGCCTCGTTGCCTTCCCTCAACAGATTTTTGGACGATAGTTGTCCTTTATTACTCGGCCAGTTTGTGAATTGCTGTGCCCCTGAGCTCCATTTTTCAACTCGTTTTTGGTGAGCTGACCGCAAGTCCAAAATTTTGGTTCAGGACCTATACTGGTTCCCAGTGGGTGGCTGAGACTTTGGTTAAATCTTCTTCCTGCCGGGAAATTACAGTGATATGTGCCCGTCCAAATGCCTAACAGCTACTCTCTCATTGGTTCTCCCTCTTCCCTTTCATCCTCTGCCAAATTGGCAACCTGTGCAAACCAAAAGGTTAAAGGGGCTGTCTCTCCAAGTTGGGAGGTTGATAGTAAAGCAGACGGAAAGTCAAACCGGAGCACCAGGAGAGGGACTATTCGTTGAGTTTTAGAAACCTTTCGTATTCACAGTGTGTCCGTTCTCTAGGTTTCCCGCACATGTTATAGCTGTAGTAATATTCCCTTCAACCTGGAGAGTTCGGACCCATGGAATGGGTGCCATGCATTATTGCTTTAAAGGGTCTGCATTTGCTCACCAAATCTCACCAATCGTCTCAGTCCCAAGTGTCCCTCCTTATGCCACATCCAGCTGTCGTTGTAGATAGGGTCATTCCAGCTTTCATCAGAGACCCTGAAGGAATTGTAAAGAATTTCCCAGTTTTTTTGTTTTGTTTTTGAAATTCCTTTTTATAGTGGGTTTGAGCTGATTCTCGCTGCCATGTTTATGCTAGTCTAGACACACTTGATTCCCTTACAGAGACATATCAATATATAGGTTTTCAGATTCTTACTAGTCAGATATTTTCCTCTGCGGGAAATATGGGGTTTTGAGTCCCTTTCACTGAGGACGGTGTAGGTCTTGTCTATTCCATAGTTGGTTTTTGGAATGGTACCTGTGCTTATATCAAACTCTGGTTTTATGCATCACCCCACCTCTCCTTCCCCCTTAAGCAGGTATAAGAGTGTTTTCTAAATGTGAGACACTGTTCTCTTTCCTAACTCAGTTCAAGTGTAGCCATGTTTACAGGATCTTCATAAGTGATATCTTATGATAAGTTTCTTTTTCTCTGTGACTTATTTCACTTAGAATCATCGTACCTGAATCCACCCATTTTGCTGCTACTGGTCTTATGACATTGATTTCATGGCTGAGGGATATTCCATCGTACGTAAGTACCACAATTTTTTGAACCATGTTTATATTTTCTGGGATACTTAAGGTGTATCCAAGTTGAGGTCCTTGTATGCAGTGCAGCCCTACATTTTGGGGTGGCTCTGTCTTATTGATTTTCAGTTTTCCCAAGGTATATTCCCTAGACTGGTAGTGCCCTTGGCTCTGTAGCTCTGTTCTTTTCTTGTTTTAGGGAACAGAATGCACTCCTCCAGAGAGGCAGTTGGCAATTTACATCCCGCCCATCAGCATAACAAGGCTCCCTGTTCTCCAGGGCGTTTCTTGCCTTTCTTGTTCTTACACATTTTGTGGATGTCCCTTTTGACCGGTTGGAAGTGATACTTCTTTGTAGTGCAGATTTGCATTGCCCGCTTGCTTGCTTGGCCAAAAAGGGCGTATGCGTTTTCTCCTGAATATATTCAGGAGAAAACGCATACGCCCTTTTTGGCCAAGTGCATCATTGTCGAAGTTGTGCCCCTCTTCCTGTGCTTTAAAGGCGATTCCAACGTACCTCTTGAAATCTGTTTCCTGCTCTTCTGCCTCGCTTTCAAGTCCGCCTCGTTGCCTTCCCTCAACAGATTTTTCGACGATAGTTGTCCTTTATTACTCGGCCAGTTTGTGAATTGCTGTGCCCCTGAGCTCCATTTTTCAACTCGTTTTTGGTGAGCTGACCGCAAGTCCAAAATTTTGGTTCAGGACCTATACTGGTTCCCGGTAGGTGGCTGAGAATTTGGTTAATTCTTATTCCTGCCGGGAAATTACAGTGATATGTGCCCATCCAAATGCCTAACAGCTACTCTCTCATTGGTTCTCCCTCTTCCCTTTCATCCTCTGCCAAATTGGCAACCTGTGCGAACCAAGAGGTTAAAGGGGCTGTCTCTCCAAGTTGGGAGGTTGATAGTAAAGCAGACGGAAAGTCAAACCGGAGCACCAGGAGAGGGACTATTCGTTGAGTTTTAGAAACCTTTCGTATTCACAGTGTGTCCGTTCTCTAGGTTTCCCGGACATGTTATAGCTGTAGTTATATTCCCTTCAACCTGTAGAGTTCGGACCCATGGAATGGGTGCCATGCATTATTGCTTTAAAGGGTCTGCATTTGCTCACCCAATCTCACCAATCGTCTCAGTCCCAAGTGTCCCTCCTTATGCCACATCCAGCTGTCGTTGTAGTTAGGGTCATTCCAGGTTGCATCAGAGACCCTGAAGGAATTGTAAATAATTTCCCAGTTTTTTCTTTTGTTTTTGAAATTCCTTTTTATAGTGGGTTTGAGCTGATTCTCGCTGCCATGTTTATGCCAGTCTAGGCATACTTGATTCCCTTATAGAGACATATCAATACATAGGTTTTAAGATTCTTAGTAGTCAGATATATTCCTCTGCGGGAAATATGGTGTTTTGAGTCCCTTTCACTGAGGAAGGTGTAGGTCTTGTCTATTCCATAGTTGGTTTTTGAGAAGGTACCTGTGCGTATATCAAACTCTTCTTTTATGCATCACCCCACCTCTCCTTCCCCCTTAAGCAGGCATAAGAGTGTTTTCTAAATGTGAGACACTGTTCTCTTTCCTAACTCAGTTCAAGTGCAGCCATGTTTACAGAACCTTCATAAGTGATATCTTATGATAAGTTTCTTTTTCTGTGTGACTTATTTCACTTAGAATCATCGTACCTGAAACCACCCATTTTGCTGCTACTGGTCTTATGACATTGATTTCATGGCTGAGGGATATTCCATCGTACGTAAGTACCACAATTTTTTGAACCATTTTTATATTTCCTGGGATATTTAAGGTGTACCCAAGTTGAGGTCCTTGTAAGCAGTTCAGCCCTAAATTTTGGGGTGGCTCTGTCTTATTGATTTTCAGTTTTCCCAAGGTATATTCCCTAGACTGGAAGTGCCCTTGGCTCTGTAGCTCTGTTCTTTACTTGTTTTAGGGAACACAATGCACTCCTCCAGAGAGGCAGTTGGCAATTTACATCCCGCCCATCAGCATAACAATGCTCCCTGTTCTCCAGAGCCTGTCTTGCCTTTCTGGTTCTTACACATTTTGTGGATGTCCCTTTTGACCGGTGGGAAGTGATACTTCTTTGTAGTGCAGATTTGCATTGCCCGCTTGCTTGCTTGGCCAAAAAGGGCGTATGCGTTTTCTCCTGAATATATTCAGGAGAAAACGCATACGCCCTTTTTGGCCAAGTGCATCATTGTCGAAGTTGTGCCCCTCTTCCTGTGCTTTAAAGGCGATTCCAACGTACCTCTTGAAATCTGTTTCCTGCTATTCTGCCTCGCTTTCAAGTCCGCCTCGTTGCCTTCCCTCAACAGATTTTTGGACGATAGTTGCCCTTTATTACTTGGCCAGTTTGTGAATTGCTGTGCCCCTGAGCTCCATTTTTCAACTCGTTTTTGGTGAGCTGACCGCAAGTCCAAAATTTTGGTTGAGGACCTATACTGGTTCCCAGTGGGTGGCTGAGAATTTGGTTAATTCTTCTTCCTGCCGGGAAATTACAGTGATATGTGCCCGTCCAAATGCCTAACAGCTACTCTCTCATTGGTTCTCCCTCTTCCCTTTCATCCTGTGCCAAATTGGCAACCTGTGCGAACCAAAAGGTTAAAGGGGCTGTCTCTCCAAGTTGGGAGGTTGATAGTAAAGCAGACGGAAAGTCAAACCGGAGCACCAGGAGAGGGACTATTCATTGAGTTTTAGAAACCTTTCGTATTCACAGTGTGTCCGTTCTCTAGGTTTCCCGCACATGTTATAGCTGTAGTAATATTCCCTTCAACCTGGAGAGTTCGGACCCATGGAATGGGTGCCATGCATTATTGCTTTAAAGGGTCTGCATTTGCTCACCCAATCTCACCAATCGTCTCAGTCCCAAGTGTCCCTCCTTATGCCACATCCAGCTGTCGTTGTAGATAGGGTCATGCCAGCTTTCATCAGAGACCCTGAAGGAATTGTAAAGAATTTCCCAGTTTTTTTGTTTTGTTTTTGAAATTCCTTTTTATAGTGGGTTTGAGCTGATTCTCGCTGCCATGTTTATGCCAGTCTAGACACACTTGATTCCCTTACGCAGACATATCAATACATAGGTTTTAAGATTCTTACTAGTCAGATATATTCCTCTGCGGGAAATATGGGGTTTTGAGTCCCTTTCACTGAGGACGGTGTAGGTCATGTCTATTCCATAGTTGGTTTTTGGAACGGTACCTGTGCTTATATCAAACTCTGGTTTTATGCATCACCCCAGCTCTCCTTTCCCCTTAAGCAGGCATAAGAGTGTTTTCTAAATGTGAGACACTGTTCTCTTTCCTAACTCAGTTCAAGTGTAGCCATGTTTACAGGATCTTCATAAGTGATATCTTATGATAAGTTTCTTTTTCTCTGTGACTTATTTCACTTAGAATCATCGTACCTGAATCCACCCATTTTGCTGCTACTGGTCTTATGACATTGATTTCATGGCTGAGGGATATTCCATCGTACGTAAGTACCACAATTTTTTGAACCATTTTTATATTTCCTGGGATATTTAAGGTGTACCCAAGTTGAGGTCCTTGTAAGCAGTTCAGCCCTAAATTTTGGGGTGGCTCTGTCTTATTGATTTTCAGGTTTCCCAAGGTATATTCCCTAGACTGGAAGTGCCCTTGGCTCTGTAGCTCTGTTCTTTACTTGTTTTAGGGAACACAATGCACTCCTCCAGAGAGGCAGTTGGCAATTTACATCCCGACCATCAGCATAACAAGGCTCCCTGTTCTCCAGAGCCTGTCTTGCCTTTCTGGTTCTTACACATTTTGTGGATGTCCCTTTTGACCGGTGGGAAGTGATACTTCTTTGTAGTGCAGATTTGCATTGCCCACTTGCTTGCATACGCCCTTTTTGGCCAAGTGCATCATTGTCGAAGTTGTGCCCCTCTTCCTGTGCTTTAAAGGTGATTCCAACGTACCTCTTGAAATCTGTTTCCTGCTATTCTGCCTCGCATTCAAGTCCGCCTCGTTGCCTTCCCTCAACAGATTTTTGGACGATAGTTGTCCTTTATTACTCGGCCAGTTTGTGAATTGCTGTGCCCCTAAGCTCAATTTTTCAACTCTTTTTTTGTGAGCTGACCGCAAGTCCAAATTTTGGTTCAGGACATATGCTGGTTCCCAGTGGGGGGCTGAGACTTTGGTTAATTCTTCTTCCTGCCGGGAAGTTAGAGTGATATGTGCCCTTCCAAATGCCTAACAGCTACTCTCTCATTGGTTCTCCCTCTTCCCTTTCATCCTCTGCCAAATTGGAAACCTGTGCGAACCAGGAGGTTAAAGGAGCTGTCTCTCCAATTTGGGAGATTGATAGTAAAGCAGGTGGAAAGTCAAACCAGAACACCAAGAGGGGGACTATTCGTTGAGTTTTAGAAACCTTTCGTATTCACAGTGTGTCCGTTCTCTAGGTTTCCCGTACATGTTATAGCTGTAGTAATATTCCCTTCAACCTGGAGAGTTCAGACCCATGGAATGGGTGCCAGGCATTTGTGCTTTAAAGGGTCTGCATTTGCTCACCCAATCTCACCAATCGTCTCAGTCCCAAGAGTCCCTCCTTATGCCACATCCAGCTGTCGTTGTAGATAGGGTCATTCCAGGTTGCATCAGAGACCCTGAAGGAATTGTAAAGAATTTCCCAGTTTTTTCTTTTGTTTTTGAAATTCCTTTTTATAGTGGGTTTGAGCTGATTCTCGCTGCCATGTTAATGCCAGTCTAGACACACTTGATTCCCTTATAGAGACATATCAATACATAGGTTTTAAGATTCTTACTAGTCAGATATATTCCTCTGCAGGAAATATGGTGTTTTGAGTCCCTTTCACTGAGGAAGGTGTAGGTCTTGTCTATTCCATAGTTGGTTTTTGGAACGGTACCTGTGCTTATATCAAACTCTTCTTTTATGCATCACCCCACCTCTCCTTCCCCCTTAAGCAGGCATAAGAGTGTTTTCTAAATGTGAGACACTGTTCTCTTTCCTAACTCAGTTCAAGTGTAGCCATGTTTACAGGATCTTCATAAGTGATATCTTATGATAAGTTTCTTTTTCTGTGTGACTTATTTCACTTAGAATCATCGAACCTGAAACCACCCATTTTGCCTCTACTGGTCTTATGACATTGATTTCATGGCTGAGGGATATTCCATCGTACGTAAGTACCACAATTTTTTGAACCATTTTTATATTTCCTGGGATATTTAAGGTGAACCCAAGTTGAGGTCCTTGTAAGCAGTTCAGCCTTAAATTTTGGGGTGGCTCTGTCTTATTGATTTTCAGTTTTCCCAAGGTATATTCCCTAGACTGGAAGTGCCCTTGGCTCTGTAGCTCTGTTCTTTACCTGTTTTAGGGAACAAAATGTACTCCTCCAGAGAGGCAGTTGGCAATTTACATCCCGCCAATCAGCATAACAAGGCTCCCTGTTCTCCAGGGCCTGTCTTGCCTTTCTGGTTTTTACGCATTTTGTGGATGTCCCTTTTGAGCGGCGGGAAGTGATACTTCTTTGTATTGCAGATTTGCATTGCCCGCTTGCTTGCTAGGTCAAAAAGGGCGTATGCGTTTTCTCCTGAATATATTCAGGAGAAAACGCATACGCCCTTTTTGGCCAAGTGCATCATTGTCGATGTTGTGCCCCTCTTCCTGTGCTTTAAAGGCGATTCCAACGTACCTCTTGAAATCTGTTTCCTGCTATTCTGCCTCGCTTTCAAGTCCGCCTCGTTGCCTTCCCTCAACAGATTTTTGGACGATAGTTGTCCTTTATTACTCGGCCAGTTTGTGAATTGCTGTGCCCCTGAGCTAAATTTTTCAACTCGTTTTTGGTGAGCTGACCGCAAGTCCAAAATTTTGGTTCAGGATCTATACTGATTCCCGGTGGGTGGCTGAGACTTTGGTTAATTCTTCTTCCTGCTGGGAAATTACAGTGATATGTGCCCGTCCAAATGCCTAACAGGTACTCTCTCATTGGTTCTCCCTCTTCCCTTTCATCCTCTGCCAAATTGGAAACCTGTGCGAACCAGGAGGTTAAAGGGGCTGTGTCTCCAAGTTGGGAGATTGATAGTAAAGCAGATGGAAAGACAAACCGGAGCACCAGGGGAGGGTCTATTCGTTGAGTTTAAAAACCTTTCGTATTCACAGTGTGTCCATTCTCTAGGTTTCCCGTACATGTTATAACTGTAGTAATATTCCCTTCAACCTGGAGAGTTGGGACCCATGGAATGGGTGCCATGCATTATTGCTTTAAAGGGTCTGCATTTGCTCACCCAATCTCACCAATCGTCTCAGCCCCAAGTGTCCCTCCTTATGCCACATCCAGCTGTCATTGTAGATAGGGTCATTCCAGCTTTCATCAGAGACCCTGAAGGAATTGTAAAGAATTTCCCAGTTTTTTTGTTTTGTTTTTGAAATTCCTTTTTATAGTGGGTTTGAGCTGATTCTCGCTGCCATGTTTATGCCAGTCTAGACACACTTGATTCCCTTATGGAGACATATCAATACATAGGTTTTAAGATTCTTACTAGTCAGATACTTTCCTCTGCGGGAAATATGGGGTTTTGAGTCCCTTTAACTGAGGACGGTGTAGGTCTTGTCTATTCCATAGTTGGTTTTTGGAACGGTACCTGTGCTTATATCAAACTCTGGTTTTATGCATCACCCCACCTCTCCTTCCCCCTTAAGCAGGTATAAGAGTGTTTTCTAAATGTGAGACACTGTTGTCTTTCCTAACTCAGTTCAAGTGTAGCCATGTTTACAGGATCTTCATAAGTGATATCTTATGATAAGTTTCTTTTTCTGTGTGACTTATTTCACTTAGAATCATCGTACCTGAATCCACCCATTTTGCTGCTACTGGTCTTATGACATTGATTTCATGGCTGAGGGATATTCCATCGTACGTAAGTACCACAATTTTTTGAACCATGTTTATATTTTCTGGGATACTTAAGGTGTATCCAAGTTGAGGTCCTTGTATGCAGTGCAGCCCTAAATTTTTGGGTGGCACTGTCTTATTGATTTTCAATTTTCCCAAGGTATATTCCCTAGACTGGTAGTGCCCTTGGCTCTGTAGCTCTGTTCTTTACTTGTTTTAGGGAACACAATGCACTCCTCCAGAGAGGCAGTTGGCAATTTACATCCCGCCCATCAGCATAACAATGCTCCCTGTTCTCCAGGGCCTGTCTTGCCTTTCTGGTTCTTACACATTTTTTGGATGTCCCTTTTGTCCGGTGGGAAGTGATACTTCTTTGTAGTGCAGATTTGCATTGCCCGCTTGCTTGCTTGGCCAAAAAGGGCGTATGCGTTTTCTCCTGAATATATTCAGGAGAAAACGCATACGCCCTTTTTGGCCAAGTGCATCATTGTCGAAGTTGTGCCCCTCTTCCTGTGCTTTAAAGGCGATTCCAACGTACCTCTTGAAATCTGTTTCCTGCTATTCTGCCTCGCTTTCAAGTCCGCCTCGTTGCCTTCCCTCAACAGATTTTTGGACGATAGTTGTCCTTTATTACTTGGCCAGTTTGTGAATTGCTGTGCCCCTGAGCTCCATTTTTCAACTCGTTTTTGGTGAGCTGACCGCAAGTCCAAAATTTTGGTTCAGGACCTATACTGGTTCCCGGTGGGTGGCTGAGAATTTGGTTAATTCTTCTTCCTGCCGGGAAATTACAGTGATATGTGCCCGTCCAAATGCCTAACAGCTACTCTCTCATTGGTTCTCCCTCTTCCCTTTCATCCTCTGCCAAATTGGCAACCTGTGCGAACCAACAGGTTAAAGGGGCTGTCTCTCCAAGTTGGGAGGTTGATAGTAAAGCAGACGGAAAGTCAAACCGGAGCACCAGGAGAGGGACTATTCGTTGAGTTTTAGAAACCTTTCGTATTCACAGTGTGTCCGTTCTCTAGGTTTCCCGCACATGTTATAGCTGTAGTAATATTCCCTTCAACCTGGAGAGTTCGGACCCATGGAATGGGTGCCATGCATTATTGCTTTAAAGGGTCTGCATTTGCTCACCCAATCTCACCAATCGTCTCAGTCCCAAGTGTCCCTCCTTATGCCATATCCAGCTGTCGTTGTAGATAGGGTCATTCCAGCTTTCATCAGAGACCCTGAAGGAATTGTAAAGAATTTCCCAGTTTTTTTTGTTTTGTTTTTCAAATTCCTTTTTATAGTGGGTTTGAGCTGATTCTCGCTGCCATGTTTATGCCAGTCTAGACACACTTGATTCCCTTACAGAGACATATCAATACATAGGTTTTAAGATTCTTACTAGTCAGATATTTTCCTCTGCGGGAAATATGGGGTTTTGAGTCCCTTTCACTGAGGACGGTGTAGGTCTTGTCTATTCCATAGTTGGTTTTTGGAACGGTACCTGTGCTTATATCAAACTCTGGTTTTATGCATCACCCCACCTCTCCTTCCCCCTTAAGCAGGTATAAGAGTGTTTTCTAAATGTGAGACACTGTTCTCTTTCCTAACTCAGTTCAAGTGTAGCCATGTTTACAGGATCTTCATAAGTGATATCTTATGATAAGTTTCTTTTTCTGTGTGACTTATTTCACTTAGAATCATCGTACCTGAATCCACCCATTTTGCTGCTACTGGTCTTATGACATTGATTTCATGGCTGAGGGTTATTCCATCGTACGTAAGTACCACAATTTTTTGAACCATGTTTATATTTTCTGGGATACTTAAGGTGTATCCAAGTTGAGGTCCTTGTATGCAGTGCAGCCCTACATTTTGGGGTGGCTCTGTCTTATTAATTTTCAGTTTTCCCAAGGTATATTCCCTAGACTGGTAGTGCCCTTGGCTCTGTAGCTCTGTTCTTTACTTGTTTTAGGGAACAGAATGCACTCCTCCAGAGAGGCAGTTGGCAATTTACATCCTGCCCATCAGCATAACAAGGCTCCCTGTTCTCCAGGGCCTGTCTTGCCTTTCTTGTTCTTACACATTTTGTGGATGTCCCTTTTGACCGGTGGGAAGTGATACTTCTTTGTAGTGCAGATTTTCATTGCCCGCTTGCTTGCTTGGCCAAAAAAGGCGTATGCGTTTTCTCCTGAATATATTCAGGAGAAAACGCATACGCCCTTTTTGGCCAAGTGCATCATTGTCGAAGTTGTGCCCCTCTTCCTGTGCTTTAAAGGCAATTCCAACGTACCTCTTGAAATATGTTTCCTGCTATTCTGCCTCGCTTTCAAGTCCGCCTCGTTGCCTTCCCTCAACAGATTTTTGGACGATAGTTGTCCTTTATTACTCGGCCAGTTTGTGAATTGCTGTGCCCCTGAGCTCCATTTTTCAACTCGTTTTTGGTGAGCTGACCGCAAGTCCAAAATTTTGGTTCAGGACCTATACTGGTTCCCAGTGGGTGGCTGAGACTTTGGTTAAATCTTCTTCCTGCCGGGAAATTACAGTGATATGTGCCCGTCCAAATGCCTAACAGCTACTCTCTCATTGGTTCTCCCTCTTCCCTTTCATCCTCTGCCAAATTGGCAACCTGTGCAAACCAAAAGGTTAAAGGGGCTGTCTCTCCAAGTTGGGAGGTTGATAGTAAAGCAGACGGAAAGTCAAACCGGAGCACCAGGAGAGGGACTATTCGTTGAGTTTTAGAAACCTTTCGTATTCACAGTGTGTCCGT
Organism: Hyperoodon ampullatus; assembly: GCF_949752795.1. Taxonomy (NCBI): domain Eukaryota; kingdom Metazoa; phylum Chordata; class Mammalia; order Artiodactyla; family Ziphiidae; genus Hyperoodon; species Hyperoodon ampullatus. Next base: position 1,615,617 of record NW_027640625.1, on the reverse strand, counting down.
TCTCTAGGTTTCCCGCACATGTTATAGCTGTAGTAATATTCCCTTCAACCTGGAGAGTTCGGACCCATGGAATGGGTGCCATGCATTATTGCTTTAAAGGGTCTGCATTTGCTCACCCAATCTCACCAATCGTCTCAGTCCCAAGTGTCCCTCCTTATGCCACATCCAGCTGTCGTTGTAGTTAGGGTCATTCCAGGTTGCATCAGAGACCCTGAAGGAATTGTAAATAATTTCCCAGTTTTTTCTTTTGTTTTTGAAATTCCTTTTTATAGTGGGTTTGAGCTGATTCTCGCTGCCATGTTTATGCCAGTCTAGGCATACTTGATTCCCTTATAGAGACATATCAATACATAGGTTTTAAGATTCTTAGTAGTCAGATATATTCCTCTGCGGGAAATATGGTGTTTTGAGTCCCTTTCACTGAGGAAGGTGTAGGTCTTGTCTATTCCATAGTTGGTTTTTGAGAAGGTACCTGTGCGTATATCAAACTCTTCTTTTATGCATCACCCCACCTCTCCTTCCCCCTTAAGCAGGCATAAGAGTTTTTTCTAAATGTGAGACACTGTTCTCTTTCCTAACTCAGTTCAAGTGCAGCCATGTTTACAGAACCTTCATAAGTGATATCTTATGATAAGTTTCTTTTTCTGTGTGACTTATTTCACTTAGAATCATCGTACCTGAAACCACCCATTTTGCTGCTACTGGTCTTATGACATTGATTTCATGGCTGAGGGATATTCCATCGTACGTAAGTACCACAATTTTTTGAACCATTTTTATATTTCCTGGGATATTTAAGGTGTACCCAAGTTGAGGTCCTTGTAAGCAGTTCAGCCTTAAATTTTGGGGTGGCTCTGTCTTATTGATTTTCAGTTTTCCCAAGGTATATTCCCTAGACTGGAAGTGCCCTTGGCTCTGTAGCTCTGTTCTTTACTTGTTTTAGGGAACACAATGCACTCCTCCAGAGAGGCAGTTGGCAATTTACATCCCGCCCATCAGCATAACAAGGCTCCCTGTTCTCCAGAGCCTGTCTTGCCTTTCTGGTTCTTACACATTTTGTGGATGTCCCTTTTGACCGGTGGGAAGTGATACTTCTTTGTAGTGCAGATTTGCATTGCCCGCTTGCTTGCTTGGCCATAAAGGGCGTATGCGTTTTCTCCTGAATATATTCAGGAGAAAACGCATACGCCCTTTTTGGCCAAGTGCATCATTGTCGAAGTTGTGCCCCTCTTCCTGTGCTTTAAAGGCGATTCCAACGTACCTCTTGAAATCTGTTTCCTGCTATTCTGCCTCGCTTTCAAGTCCGCCTCGTTGCCTTCCCTCAACAGATTTTTGGACGATAGTTGCCCTTTATTACTTGGCCAGTTTGTGAATTGCTGTGCCCCTGAGCTCCATTTTTCAACTCGTTTTTGGTGAGCTGACCGCAAGTCCAAAATTTTGGTTGAGGACCTATACTGGTTCCCAGTGGGTGGCTGAGAATTTGGTTAATTCTTCTTCCTGCCGGGAAATTACAGTGATATGTGCCCGTCCAAATGCCTAACAGCTACTCTCTCATTGGTTCTCCCTCTTCCCTTTCATCCTGTGCCAAATTGGCAACCTGTGCGAACCAAAAGGTTAAAGGGGCTGTCTCTCCAAGTTGGGAGGTTGATAGTAAAGCAGACGGAAAGTCAAACCGGAGCACCAGGAGAGGGACTATTCATTGAGTTTTAGAAACCTTTCGTATTCACAGTGTGTCCGTTCTCTGGGTTTCCTGCACATGTTATAGCTGTAGTAATATTCCCTTCAACCTGGAGAGTTCGGACCCATAGAATGGGTGCCATGCATTATTGCTTTAAAGGGTCTGCATTTGCTCACCCAATCTCACCAATCGTCTCAGTCCCAAGTGTCCCTCCTTATGCCACATCCAGCTGTCGTTGTATATAGGGTCATGCCAGCTTTCATCAGAGACCCTGAAGGAATTGTAAAGAATTTCCCAGTTTTTTTGTTTTGTTTTTGAAATTCCTTTTTATAGTGGGTTTGAGCTGATTCTCGCTGCCATGTTTATGCCAGTCTAGACACACTTGATTCCCTTACGGAGACATATCAATACATAGGTTTTAAGATTCTTACTAGTCAGATATATTCCTCTGCGGGAAATATGGGGTTTTGAGTCCCTTTCACTGAGGACGGTGTAGGTCATGTCTATTCCATAGTTGGTTTTTGGAACGGTACCTGTGCTTATATCAAACTCTGGTTTTATGCATCACCCCAGCTCTCCTTTCCCCTTAAGCAGGCATAAGAGTGTTTTCTAAATGTGAGACACTGTTCTCTTTCCTAACTCAGTTCAAGTGTAGCCATGTTTACAGGATCTTCATAAGTGATATCTTATGATAAGTTTCTTTTTCTCTGTGACTTATTTCACTTAGAATCATCGTACCTGAATCCACCCATTTTGCTGCTACTGGTCTTATGACATTGATTTCATGGCTGAGGGATATTCCATCGTACGTAAGTACCACAATTTTTTGAACCATTTTTATATTTCCTGGGATATTTAAGGTGTACCCAAGTTGAGGTCCTTGTAAGCAGTTCAGCCCTAAATTTTGGGGTGGCTCTGTCTTATTGATTTTCAGGTTTCCCAAGGTATATTCCCTAGACTGGAAGTGCCCTTGGCTCTGTAGCTCTGTTCTTTACTTGTTTTAGGGAACACAATTCACTCCTCCAGAGAGGCAGTTGGCAATTTACATCCCGCCCATCAGCATAACAAGGCTCCCTGTTCTCCAGAGCCTGTCTTGCCTTTCTGGTTCTTACACATTTTGTGGATGTCCCTTTTGACCGGTGGGAAGTGATACTTCTTTGTAGTGCAGATTTGCATTGCCCGCTTGCTTGCATACGCCCTTTTTGGCCAAGTGCATCATTGTCGAAGTTGTGCCCCTCTTCCTGTGCTTTAAAGGCGATTCCAACGTACCTCTTGAAATCTGTTTCCTGCTATTCTGCCTCGCTTTCAAGTATGCCTCATTGCCTTCCCTCAACAGATTTTTGGACGATAGTTGTCCTTTATTACTCGGCCAGTTTGTGAATTGCTGTGCCCCTGAGCTCCATTTTTCAACTCGTTTTTGGTGAGCTGACCGCAAGTCCAAAATTTTGGTTCAGGACCTATACTGGTTCCCGGTGGGGGGCTGAGACTTTGGTTAATTCTTCTTCCTGCCGGGAAATTACAGTGATATGTGCCCGTCCAAATGCCTAACAGCTACTCTCTCATTGGTTCTCCCTCTTCCCTTTCATCCTCTGCCAAATTGGCAACCTGTGCGAACCAAGAGGTTAAAGGGGCTGTCTCTCCAAGTTGGGAGGTTGATAGTAAAGCAGACGGAAAGTCAAACCGGAGCACCAGGAGAGGGACTATTCGTTGAGTTTTAGAAACCTTTCATATTCACAGTGTGTCCGTTCTCTAGGTTTCCCGCACATGTTATAGCTGTAGTAATATTCCCTTCAACCTGGAGAGTTCGGACCCATGGAATGGGTGCCATGCATTATTGCTTTAAAGGGTCTGCATTTGCTCACCCAATCTCACCAATCGTCTCAGTCCCAAGTGTCCCTCCTTATGCCACATCCAGCTCTCGTTGTAGATAGGGTCATTCCAGCTTTCATCAGAGACCCTGAAGGAATTGTAAAGAATTTCCCAGTTTTTTTGTTTTGTTTTTGAAATTCCTTTTTATAGTGGGTTTGAACTGATTCTCGCTGCCATGTTTATGCCAGTCTAGACACACTTGATTCCCTTACAGAGACATATCAATACATAGGTTTTAAGATTCTTACTAGTCAGATATTTTCCTCTGCGGGAAATATGGGGTTTTGAGTCCCTTTCACTGAGGACGGTGTAGGTCTTGTCTATTCCATAGTTGGTTTTTGGAACGGTACCTGTGCTTATATCAAACTCTGGTTTTATGCATCACCCCACCTCTCCTTCCCCCTTAAGCAGGTATAAGAGTGTTTTCTAAATGTGAGACACTGTTCTCTTTCCTAACTCAGTTCAAGTGTAGCCATGTTTACAGGATCTTCATAAGTGATATCTTATGATAAGTTTCTTTTTCTGTGTGACTTATTTCACTTAGAATCATCGTACCTGAATCCACCCATTTTGCTGCTACTGGTCTTATGACATTGATTTCATGGCTGAGGGATATTCCATCGTACGTAAGTACCACAATTTTTTGAACCATGTTTATATTTTCTGGGATACTTAAGGTGTATCCAAGTTGAGGTCCTTGTATGCAGTGCAGCCCTAAATTTTGGGGTGGCTCTGTCTTATTGATTTTCAGTTTTCCCAAGGTATATTCCCTAGACTGGTAGTGCCCTTGGCTCTGTAGCTCTGTTCTTTACTTGTTTTAGGGAACAGAATGCACTCCTCCAGAGAGGCAGTTGGCAATTTACATCCCGCCCATCAGCATAACAAGGCTCCCTGTTCTCCAGGGCATGTCTTGCCTTTCTTGTTCTTACACATTTTGTGGATGTCCCTTTTGACCGGTGGGAAGTGATACTTCTTTGTAGTGCAGATTTGCATTGCCCGCTTGCTTGCTTGGCCAAAAAGGGCGTATGCGTTTTCTCCTGAATATATTCAGGAGAAAACGCATACGCCCTTCTTGGCCAAGTGCATCATTGTCGAAATTGTGCCCCTCTTCCTGTGCTTTAAAGGCGATTCCAACGTACCTCTTGAAATTTGTTTCCTGCTATTCTGCCTCGCTTTCAAGTCCGCCTCGTTGCCTTCCCTCAACAGATTTTTGGACGATAGTTGTCCTTTATTACTCGGCCAGTTTGTGAATTGCTGTGCCCCTGAGCTCCATTTTTCAACTCGTTTTTGGTGAGCTGACCGCAAGTCCAAAATTTTGTTTCAGGACCTATACTGGTTCCCGGTGGGGGGCTGAGACTTTGGTTAATTCTTCTTCCTGCCGGGAAATTACAGTGATATGTGCCCGTCCAAATGCCTAACAGCTACTCTCTCATTGGTTCTCCCTCTTCCCTTTCATCCTCTGCCAATTTGGCAACCTGTGCGAACCAAGAGGTTAAAGTGGCTGTCTCTCCAAGTTGGGAGGTTGATAGTAAACCAGACGGAAAGTCAAACCGGAGCACCAGGAGAGGGACTATTCGTTGAGTTTTAGAAACCTTTCGTATTCACAGTGTGTTCGTTCTCTAGGTTTCCCGCACATGTTATAGATGTCGTAATATTCCCTTCAACCTGGAGAGTTCGGACCCATGGAATGGGTGCCATGCATTATTGCTTTAAAGGGTCTGCATTTGCTCACCCAATCTCACCAATCGACTCAGTCCCAAGTGTCCCTCCTTATGCAACATCCAGCTGTCGTTGTAGATAGGGTCATTCCAGCTTTCATCAGAGACCCTGAAGGAATTGTAAAGAATTTCCCAGTTTTTTTGTTTTGTTTTTGAAATTCCTTTTTATAGTGGGTTTGAGCTGATTCTCGCTGGCATGTTTATGCTAGTCTAGACACACTTGATTCCCTTACAGAGGCATATCAATACATAGGTTTTAAGATTCTTACTAGTCAGATATTTTCCTCTGCGGGAAATATGGGGTTTTGAGTCCCTTTCACTGAGGAAGGTGTAGGTCTTGTCTATTCCATAGTTGGTTTTTGGAACGGTACCTGTGCTTATATCAAACTCTGGTTTTATGCATCACCCCACCTCTCCTTCCCCCTTAAGCAGGTATAAGAGTGTTTTCTAAATGTGAGACACTGTTCTCTTTCCTAACTCAGTTCAAGTGTAGCCATGTTAACAGGATCTTCATAAGTGATATCTTATGATAAGTTTCTTTTTCTGTGTGACTTATTTCACTTAGAATCATCGTACCTGAAACCACCCATTTTGCTGCTACTGGTCTTATGACATTGATTTCATGGCTGAGGTATATTCCATCGTACGTAAATACCACAATTTTTTGAACCATGTTTATATTTTCTGGGATACTTAAGGTGTATCCAAGTTGAGGTCCTTGTATGCAGTGCAGCCCTACATTTTGGGGTGGCTCTGTCTTATTGATTTTCAGTTTTCCCAAGGTATATTCCCTAGACTGGTAGTGCCCTTGGCTCTGTAGCTCTGTTCTTTACTTGTTTTAGAGAACAGAATGCACTCCTCCAGAGAGGCAGTTGGCAATTTACATCCCGACCATCAGCATAACAAGGCTCCCTGTTCTCCAGGGCCTGTCTTGCCTTTCTTGTTCTTACACATTTTGTGGATGTCCCTTTTGACCGGTGGGAAGTGATACTTCTTTGTAGTGCAGATTTGCATTGCCCGCTTGCTTGCTTGGCCAAAAAGGGCGTATGCGTTTTCTCCTGAATATATTCAGGAGAAAACGCATATGCCCTTTTTGGCCAAGTGCATCATTGTCGAAGTTGTGCCCCTCTTCCTGTGCTTTAAAGGCGATTCCAACGTACCTCTTGAAATCTGTTTCCTGCTATTCTGCCTCGCTTTCAAGTCCGCCTCATTGCCTTCCCTCAACAGATTTTTGGACGATAGTTGTCCTTTATTACTCGGCCAGTTTGTGAATTGCTGTGCCCCTGAGCTCCATTTTTCAACTCGTTTTTGGTGAGCTGACCGCAAGTCCAAAATTTTGGTTCAGGACCTATACTGGTTCCCGGTGGGTGGCTGAGAATTTGGTTAATTCTTCTTCCTGCCGGGAAATTACAGTGATATGCGCCCGTCCAAATGCCTAACAGCTACTCTCTCATTGGTTCTCCCTCTTCCCTTTCATCCTCTGCCAAATTGGCAACCTGTGCGAACCAAGAGGTTAAAGGGGCTGTCTCTCCAAGTTGGGAGGTTGATAGTAAAGCAAACGGAAAGTCAAACCGGAGCACCAGGAGAGGGACTATTCGTTGAGTTTTAGAAACCTTTCGTATTCACAGTGTGTCCGTTCTCTAGGTTTCCCGGACATGTTATAGCTGTAGTTATATTCCCTTCAACCTGGAGAGTTCGGACCCATGGAATGGGTGCCATGCATTATTGCTTTAAAGGGTCTGCATTTGCTCACCCAATCTCACCAATCGTCTCAGTCCCAAGTGTCCCTCGTTATGCCACATCCAGCTGTCGTTGAAGATAGGGTCATTCCAGGTTGCATCAGAGACCCTGAAGGAATTTAAAGAATTTCCCAGTTTTTTTGTTTTGTTTTTGAAATTCCTTTTTATAGTGGGTTTGAGCTGATTCTCGCTGCCATGTTTATGCCAGTCTAGACACACTAGATTCCCTTACGGAGACATATCAATACATAGGTTTTAAGATTCTTACTAGTCAGATATATTCCTCTGTGGGAAATATGGGGTTTTGAGTCCCTTTCACTGAGGAAGGTGTAGGTCTTGTCTATTCCATAGTTGGTTTTTGGAACGGTACCTGTGCTTATATCAAACTCTGGTTTTATGCATCACCCCACCTCTCCTTCCCCCTTAAGCAGGCATAAGAGTGTTTTCTAAATGTGAGACACTGTTCTCTTTCCTAACTCAGTTCAAGTGTAGGCATGTTTACAGGATCTCCATAAGTGACATCTTATGATAAGTTTCTTTTTCTGTGTGACTTATTTCACTTAGAATCATCGTACCTGAATCAACCCATTTTGCTGCTACTGGTCTTATGACATTGATTTCATGGCTGAGGGATATTCCATCGTACGTAAGTACCACAATTTTTTGAACCTTTTTTATATTTCCTGGGATATTTAAGGTGTACCCTAGTTGAGGTTCTTGTAAGCAGTGCAGCCCTAAATTTTGGGGTGGCTCTGTCTTATTGATTTTCAGTTTTCCCAAGGAATATTCCCTAGACGGGAAGTGCCCTTGGCTCTGTAGCTCTGTTGTTTACTTGTTTTAGGGAACACAATTCACTCCTCCAGAGAGACAGTTGGCAATGTACATCCCGCCCATCAGCATAACAAGGCTCCCTGTTCTCCAGGGCCTGTCTTGCCTTTCTGGTTTTTACACATTTTGTGGATGTCCCTTTTGACCGGTGGGAAGTGATACTTCTTTGTAGTGCAGATTTGCATTGCCCGCTTGCTTGCTTGGCCAAAAAGGGCGTATGCGTTTTCTCCTGAATATATTCAGGAGAAAACGCATACGCCCTTTTTGGCCAAGTGCATCACTGTCGAAGTTGTGCCCCTCTTCCTGTGCTTTAAAGGCGATTCCAACGTACCTCTTGAAATCTGTTTCCTGCTATTCTGCCTCACTTTCAAGTCCGCCTCGTTGCCTTCCCTCAACAGATTTTTGGACGATAGTTGTCCTTTATTACTCGGCCAGTTTGTGAATTGCTGTGCCCCTGAGCTCCATTTTTCAACTCGTTTTTGGTGAGCTGACCGCAAGTCCAAAATTTTGGTTCAGGACCTACGCTGGTTCCCGGTGCGTTGCTGAGACTTTGGTTAATTATTCTTCCTGCCGGGAATTTAGAGTGATATGTTCCCTTCCAAATGCCTAACAGCTACTCTCTCAATGGCTCTCCCTCTTCCCTTTCATCCTCTACCAAATTGGCAACCTGTGCGAACCAGGAGGTTAATGGGGCTGTCTCTCCAAGTTGGGAGGTTGATAGTAAAGCAGATGGAAAGTCAAACAAGAGCACCAGGAGAGGGACTATTCATTGAGTTTTAGAAACCTTTCGTATTCACAGTGTGTCCGTTCTCTAGGTTTCCCGCACATGTTATAGCTGTAGTAATATTCCCTTCAACCTGGAGAGTTCGGACCCATGGAATGGGTGCCATGCATTATTGCTTTAAAGGGTCTGCATTTGCTCACCCAATCTCACCAATCCTCTCAGTCCCAACTGTCCAGGCTTATCCCACATCCAGCTGTCGTTGTAGATAGGGTCATTCCATGTTTCATCAGAGACCCTGAAGGAATTGTAAAGAATTTTCCAGTTTTTTTGTTTTGTTTTTGAAATTCCTTTTTATAGTGGGTTTGAGCTGATTCTCGCTGCCATGTTTATGCCAGTCTAGACACACTTGATTCCCTTAAGGAGACATATCAATACATAGGTTTTAAGATTCTTACTAGTCAGATATATTCCTCTGTGGGAAATATGGGGTTTTGAGTCCCTTTCACTGAGGAAGGTGTAGGTCTTGTCTATTCCATAGTTGGTTTTTGGAACGGTACCTGTGCTTATATCAAACTCTGGTTTTATGCATCACCCCACCTCTCCTTCCCCCTTAAGCAGGCATAAGAGTGTTTTCTAAATGTGAGACACTGTTCTCTTTCCTAACTCAGTTCAAATGTAGCCATGTTTACAGGATCTTCATAAGTGATATCTTATGATAAGTTTCTTTTTCTGTGTGACTTATTTCACTTAGAATCATCGTACCTGAATCCACCCATTTTGCTGCTACTGGTCTTATGACATTGATTTCATGGCTGAGGGTTATTCCATCGTACGTAAATACCACAATTTTTTGAACCATTTTTATATTTTCTGGTATACTTAAGGTGTACCCAAGTTGAGGTCCTTATAAGCAGTGCAGCCCTAAATTTTAGGGTGGCTCTGTCTTATTGATTTTCAGTTTTCCCAAGGTATATTCCATAGACTGGAAGTGCCCTTGGCTCTGTAGCTCTGTTCTTTACTTGTTTTAGGGAACACAATGTACTCCTCCAGAGAGGCAGTTGGCAATTTACATCCCATCCATCAGCATAACAAGGCTCCCTCTTCTCTTGGGCCTGTCTTGCCTTTCTGATTTTTACACTTTTTGTGGATGTCCCTTTTGACCTGTGGGAAGTGATACTTCTTTGTAGTGCAGATTTGCATTGCCCGCTTGCTTGCTTGGCCAAAAAGGGTGTATGCGTTTTCTCCTGAATATATTCAGGAGAAAACACATACGCCCTTTTTGGCCAAGTGCATCATTGTCGAAATTGTGCCCCTCTTCCTGTGCTTTAAAGGCGATTCCAACGTACCTATTGAAATCTGTTTCCTGCTATTCTGCCTCGCTTTCAAGTCCACCTCGTTGCCTTCCCTCAACAGATTTTTGGACGATAGTTGTCCTTTATTACTCGGCCAGTTTGTGAATTGCTGTGCCCCTGAGCTCCATTTTTCAACTCGTTTTTTGTGAGCTGACCGCAAGTCCAAAATTTTGGTTCAGGACCTATGCTGGTACCCGGTGGGGGGCTGAGACTTTGGTTCATTCTTCTTCCTACCGGGAAGTTAGAGTGATATATGCCCGTTCAAATGCCTAAAAGCTACGCTCTCATTGGTTCTCCCTCTTCCCTTACATCCTCTGCCAAATTGGAAACCTGTGTGAACCAGGAGGTTGAAGGGGCTGTCTCTCCAAGTTGGGAGATTGATAGTAAAGCAGATGGAAAGTCAAACCGGAGCACCAGGAGAGGGACTATTCGTTGAGCTTTAGAAACCTTTCGTATTCACAGTGTGTCTGTTCTCTAGGTTTCTCGTACATGTTCTAACTGTAGTAATATTCCCTTCAACCTGGAGAGTTGGGACCCATGGAATGGGTGCCATGCATTATTGCTTTAAAGGGTCTGCATTTGCTCACCCAATCTCACCAATCCTCTCAGTCCCAGGTGTCCAGGCTTATGCCACATCCAGCTGTCGTTGTAGATAGGGTCATTCCAGGTTTCATCAGAGACCCTGAAGGAATTGTAAAGAATTTCCCAGTTTTTTTGTTTTGTTTTTGAAATTCCTTTTTATAGTGGGTTTGAGCTGATTCTCGCTGCCATGTTTATGCCAGTCTAGACACACTACATTCCCTTACGGAGACATATCAATACATAGGTTTTAATATTCTTACTAGTCAGATATATTCCTCTGCGGGAAATATTGGGTTTTGAGTCCCTTTCACTGAGGATGGTGTAGGTCTTGTCTATTCCATAGTTGGTTTTTGGAACGGTACCTGTGCTTATATCAAACTCTGGTTTTATGCATCACCCCACCTCTTCTTCCCCCTTAAGCAGGCTTAAGAGTGTTTTCTAAATGTGAGACATTCTTCTCTTTCCTAACTCAGTTCAAGTGTAGCCATGTTTACAGGATCTTCATAAGTGATATCTTATGATAAGTTTCTTTTTCTGTGTGACTTATTTCACTTAGAATCATCGTACCTGAATCCACCCATTGTGCTGCTACTTGTCTTATGACATTGATTTCATGGCTGAGGGATATTCAATCGTAATTAAGTACCACAATTTTTTGAACCATTTTTATATTTCCTTTGATATTTAAGGTGTACCCAAGTTGAGGTCCTTGTAAGCAGTGTAGCCCTAAATTTTGGGGTGGCTCTGTCTTATTGATTTTCAGATTTCCCAAGGTATATTCCGTAGACTGGAAGTGCCCTTGGCTCTGTAGCTCTGTTGTTTACTTGTTTTAGGGAACACAATGCACTCCTCCAGAGAGGCAATTGGCAATTTACATCCCGTCCATCAGCATAACAATGCTCCCTGTTCTCCAGGGCCTGTCTTGCCTTTCTGGTTTTTACACATTTTGTGGATGTCCCTTTTGACCGGTGGGAAGTGATACTTCTTTGTAGTGCAGATTTGCATTGCCCGCTTGCTTGCTTGGCCAAAAAGGGCGTATGCGTTTCCCCCTGAATATATTCAGGAGAAAACACATACGCCCTTTTTGGCCAAGTGCATCATAGTCGAAGTTGTGCCCCTCTTCCTGTGCTTTAAAGGCGATTCCAACGTACCTCTTGAAATCTGTTTCCTGCTATTCTGCCTCGCTTTCAAGTCCGCCTCGTTGCCTTCCCTCAACAGATTTTTGGACGATAGTTGTCCTTTATTACTCTGCCAGTTTGTGAATTGCTTTGCCCCTGAGCTCCATTTTTCAACTCGTTTTTGGTGAGCTGACCGCAAGTCCAAAATTTTGGTTCAGGACCTATACTGGTTCCCGGTGGGTGGCTGAGACTTTGGTTAATTTTTCTTCCTGCCGGGAAATTACAGTGATATGTGCCCGTCCAAAAGCCTAACAGCTACTCTCTCATTGGTTCTCCCTCTTCCCTTTCATCCTCTGCCAAATTGGCAACCTGTGCGAACCAGGAGGTTAAAGGGGCTGTCTCTCCAAGATAGGAGGTTAATAGTAAAGCAGATGGAAAGTCAAACCGGAGTACCAGGAGAGGGACTATTCGTTGACTTTAAGAAACCTTTCGTATTCACAGTGTGTCCATTCTCTAGGTTTCCGGTACATGTTATAACTGTAGTAATATTCCCTTCAACCTGGAGAGTTGGGACCCATGGAATGGGTGCCAGGCATTTGTGCTTTAAAGGGTCTGCATTTGCCCACCAAATCTCACCAATACTCTCAGTCCCAAGTTTCCAGCCTTATGCCACATCAAGCTGTCGTTGTAGATAGGGTCATTCCAGGTTTCATCAGAGACCCTGAAGGAATTTAAAGAATTTCCCAGTTTTTTTGTTTTGTTTTTGAAATTCCTTTTTATAGTTGGTTTGAGCTGATTCTCGCTGCCATGTTTATGCCAGTCTAGACACACTTGATTCCCTTACGGAGACATATCAATACATAGGTTTTAAGATTCTTACTAGTTAGATATATTCCTCTGTGGGAAATATGGGGTTTTGAGTCCCTTTCACTGAGGAAGGTGTAGGTCTTGTCTATTCCATAGTTGGTTTTTGGAACGGTACCTGTGCTTATATCAAACTCTGGTTTTATGCATCACCCCACCTCTCCTTCCCCCTTAAGCAGGCATAAGAGTGTTTTCTAAATGTGAGACACTGTTCTCTTTCCTAACTCAGTTCAAGTGTAGCCATGTTTACAGGATCTTCATAAGTGATATCTTATGATAAGTTTCTTTTTCTGTGTGACTTATTTCACTTAGAATCATCGTACCTGAATCCACCCATTTTGCTGCTACTGGTCTTATGACATTGATTTCATGGCTGAGGGATATTCCATCGTACGTAAGTACCACAATTTTTTGAACCTTTTTTATATTTCCTGGGATATTTAAGGTGTACCCAAGTTGAGGTTCTTGTAAGCTGTGCAGCCCTAAATTTTGGGGTGGCTCTGTCTTATTGATTTTCAGTTTTCCCAAGGAATATTCCCTAGACGGGAAGTGCCCTTGGCTCTGTAGCTCTGTTGTTTACTTGTTTTAGGGAACACAATTCACTCCTCCAGAGAGACAGTTGGCAATTTACATCCCGCCCATCAGCATAACAAGGCTCCCTGTTCTCCAGGGCCTGTCTTGCCTTTCTGGTTTTTACACATTTTGTGGATGTCCCTTTTGACCGGTGGGAAGTGATACTTCTTTGTAGTGCAGATTTGCATTCCCCGCTTGCTTGCTTGGCCAAAAAGGGCGTATGCGTTTTCTCCTGAATATATTCAGGAGAAAACGCATACGCCCTTTTTGGCCAAGTGCATCACTGTCGAAGTTGTGCCCCTCTTCCTGTGCTATAAAGGCGATTCTAACGTACCTCTTGAAATCTGTTTCCTGCTATTCTGCCTCGCTTTCAAGTCCGCCTCGTTGCCTTCCCTCAACAGATTTTTGGACGATAGTTGTCCTTTATTACTCGGCCAGTTTGTGAATTGCTGAGCCCCTGAGCTCCATTTTTCAACTCGTTTTTGGTGAGCTGACCGCAAGTCCAAAATTTTGGTTCAGGACCTATGCTGGTACCCGGTGGGGGGCTGAGACCTTGGTTCATTCTTCTTCCTGCCGGGAAGTTAGAGTGATATATGCCCGTTCAAATGCCTAACAGCTACGCTCTCATTGTTTCTCCCTATTCCCTTACATCCTCTGCCAAATTGGAAACCTGTGCGAACCAGGAGGTTGAAGGGGCTGTCTCTCCAAGTTGGGAGATTGATATTAAAGCAGATGGAAAGTCAAACCGGAGCACCAGGGGAGGGACTATTCGTTGAGTTTTAGAAACCTTTCGTATTCACAGTGTGTCCGTTCTCTAGGTTTCTCGTACATGTTATAACTGTAGTAATATTCCCTTCAACCTGGAGAGTTGGGACCCATGGAATGTGTGCCATGCATTATTGCTTTAAAGGGTCTGCATTTGCTCACCCAATCTCACCAATCCTCTCAGTCCTAAGTGTCCAGCCTTATGCCACATCCAGCTGTCATTGTAGATAGGGTCATTCCAGGTTTCATCAGAGACCCTGAAGGAATTGTAAAGAATTTCCCATTTTTTTTGTTTTGTTTATGAAATTCCTTTTTATAGTTGGTTTGAGCTGATTCTCGCTGCCATGTTTATGCCAGTCTAGACACACTTGATTCCCTTACGGAGACATATCAATACATAGGTTTTAAGTTTCTTACTAGTCAGATATATTCCTCTGCATGAAATATGGGGTTATGAGTCCCTTTCCCTGAGGAAGGTGTAGGTCTTGTCTATTCCATAGTTGGTTTTTTGAACGGTAACTGTGCTTATATCAAACTCTGGTTTTATGCATCACCCCACCTCTCCTTCCCCCTTAAGCAGGCATAAGAGTGTTTTCTAAATGTGAGACACTGTTCTCTTTCCTAACTCAGTTCAAGTGTAGCCATGTTTACAGGATCTTCATAAGTGATATCTTATGATAAGTTTCTTTTTCTCTGTGACTTATTTCACTTAGAATCATCGTACCTGAATCCACCCATTTGGCTGCTACTGGTCTTATGACATTGATTTCATGGCTGAGGGATATTCCATCGTACGTAAGTACCACAATTTTTTGAACCATTTTTATATTTCCTGGGATATTTAAGGTGTACCCAAGTTGAGGTCCTTGTAAGCAGTGCAGCCCTAAATTTTGGGGTGGCTCTGTGTTATTGATTTTCACTTTTCCCAAGGTATATTCCCTAGACTGGAAGTGCCCTTGGCTCTATAGCTCTGTTCTTTACTTGTTTTAGGGAACACAATACACTCCTCCAGAGAGGCAGTTGGCAATTTACATTCCGCCCATCAGTATAACAAGGTTCCCTGTTCTCCAGGGCCAGTCTTGCCTTTCTGGTTTTTACACATTTCGTGGATGTCCCTTTTGACCGGTGGGAAGTGATACTTCTTTGTAGCGCAGATTTGCATTGGCCGCTTGCTTGCTTGGCCAAAAAGGGTGTATGCGTTTTCTCCTGAATATATTCAGGAGAAAACGCATACGCCCTTTTTGGCCAAGTGCATCATTGTCGAAGTTGTGCCCCTCTTCCTGTGCTTTAAAGGCGATTCCAACGTACCTCTTGAAATCTGTTTCCTGCTATTCTGCCTTGGTTTCTAGTCCGCCTCGTTGCCTTCCCTCAACAGATTTTTGGACGATAGTTGTCCTTTATTACTCGGCCAGTTTGTGAATTGCTGTGCCCCTGAACTCCATTTTTCAACTCGTTTTTGGTGAGCTGACCGCAAGTCAAAATTTTGGTTCAGAACATATACTGGTTCCTGGTGGGTGGCTGAGACTTTGGTTAATTCTTCCTGCTGGGAAATTATGGTGATATGTGCCCGTCCAAATGCCTAACAGCTACTCTCTCATTGGTTCTCCCTCTTCCCTTTCATTCACTGCCAAATTGGCAACCTGTGTGAACCAGGAGGTTAAAGGGGCTGTCTCTCCAAGTTGAGAGGTTGATAGTAAAGCAGATGGAAAGTCAAACCGGAGCACCAGGAGAGGGACTATTCGTTGAGTTTTAGAAACCTTTCGTATTCACAGTGTGTCCGTTCTCTAGGTTTCCCGTACATGTTATAGCTGTAGTAATATTCGCTTCAACCTGGAGAGTTGGGACCCATGGAATGGTTGCCAGGCATTTGTGCTCTAAAGGGTCTGCATTTGCTCACCCAATCTCACAAATCGTCTCAGAGTCAAGTGGCCCTCCTTATGCTACATCCAGCTGTCATTGTAGTAGGGTCATTCCAAGTTTCATCAGAGATCCTGAAGGAATTGTAAAGAATTTCGCAGTTTTTTCGTTTTGTTTTTGAAATTCCTTTTTATAGTGGGTTTGAGCTGATTCTCGCTGCCATGTTTATGCCAGTGTAGAAACACTTGATTCCCTTACGGAGACATATCCATACTTAGGTTTTGAGATTCTTACTACTCAGATATATTCCTCTGCGGGAAATATGGGGTTTTGAGTCCCTTTCACTGAGGAAGGTGTAGGTCTTGTCTATTTCATAGTTGGTTTTTGGAACGGTACCTGTGCTTATATCAAACTCTGGTTTTATGCATCACCCCACCTCTCCTTCCCCCTTAAGCAGGCATAAGAGTGTTTTCTAAATGTGAGACACTGTTCTCTTTCCTAACTCAGTTCAAGTGTAGCCATGTTTACAGGATCGTCATAAGTGATATCTTATGATAAGTTTCTTTTTCTGTGTGACTAATTTCCCTTAGAATCATCGTACCTGAATCCACCCATTTTGCTGCTACTGGTCTTATGACATTGAATTCATGGCTGAGGGATATTCCATCGTACGTAAGTACCACAATTTTTTGAACCATTTTTATATTTCCTGGGATATTTAAGGTGTACCCAAGTTGAGGTCCTTGTAAGCAGTGCAGCCCTAAATTTTGGGGTGGCTCTGTCTTATTGATTTTCAGTTTCCCAGGGTATATTCCCTAGACTGGAAGTGCCCTTGGCTCTGTAGGTCTGTTGTTTACTTGTTTTAGGGAACAAAATGTACTCCTCAAGAGAGGCAGTTGGCAATTTACATCCCGCCCATCAGCATAAAAAGGCTCCCTGTTCTCCAGGGCCTGTCTTGCCTTACTGGTTTTTAAACATTTTGTGGATGTCCCTTTTGACCGGTGGGAAGTGATACTTCTTTGTGGTGCAGATTTGCATTGCCCGCTTGCTTGCTTGGCCAAAAAGGGCGTATGCGTTTTCTCCTGAATATATTCAGGAGAAAACGCATACGCCCTTTTTGGCCAAGTGCATCATTGTCGAAGTTGTGCCCCTCTTCCTGTGCTTTAAAGGTGATTCCAACGTACCTCTTGAAATCTGTTTCCTGCTATTCTGCCTCGCTTTCAAGTCCGCCTCGTTGCCTTCCCTCAACAGATTTTTGGACGATAGTTGTCCTTTATTACTCAGCCAGTTTGTGAATTGCTGTGCCCCTGAACTCCATTTTTCAACTCGTTTTTGGTGAGCTGACCGCAAGTCAAAATTTTGGTTCAGGACCTATACTGGTTCCCTGTGGGTGGCTGAGGCTTTGGTTAATTCTTCTTCCTGCCGGGAAATTACAGTGATATGTGCCCGTCCAAATGCCTAACAGCTACTCTATCATTGGTTCTCCCTATTCCCTTTCATCCTCTGCCAAATTGGCAACCTGTGCGAACCAGGAGGTTAAAGGGGCTGTCTCTCCAAGTTGGGAGGTTGATAGTAAAGCAGATGGAAAATCAAACCAGAGCACCAGGAGAGGGACTATTCGTTGAGTTTTAGAAACCTTTCGTATTCACAGTGGGTCCGTTCTCTAGGTTTCCCGTACATGTTATATCTGTAGTAATATTCCCTACAACCTGGAGAGTTGGGACCCATGGAATGGGTGCCAGGCATTATTGCTTTAAAGGGTCTGCATTTGCTCACCCAATCTCACCAATCGACTCAGTCCCAAGTGTCCCTCCTTATGCAACATCCAGCTGTCGTTGTAGATAGGGTCATTCCAGCTTTCATCAGAGACCCTGAAGGAATTGTAAAGAATTTCCCAGTTTTTTTGTTTTGTTTTTGAAATTCCTTTTTATAGTGGGTTTGAGCTGATTCTCGCTGGCATGTTTATGCTAGTCTAGACACACTTGATTCCCTTACAGAGGCATATCAATACATAGGTTTTAAGATTCTTACTAGTCAGATATTTTCCTCTGCGGGAAATATGGGGTTTTGAGTCCCTTTCACTGAGGAAGGTGTAGGTCTTGTCTATTCCATAGTTGGTTTTTGGAACGGTACCTGTGCTTATATCAAACTCTGGTTTTATGCATCACCCCACCTCTCCTTCCCCCTTAAGCAGGTATAAGAGTGTTTTCTAAATGTGAGACACTGTTCTCTTTCCTAACTCAGTTCAAGTGTAGCCATGTTTACAGGATCTTCATAAGTGATATCTTATGATAAGTTTCTTTTTCTGTGTGACTTATTTCACTTAGAATCCTCGTACCTGAATCCACCCATTTTGCTGCTACTGGTCTTATGACATTGATTTCATGGCTGAGGTATATTCCATCGTACGTAAATACCACAATTTTTTGAACCATGTTTATATTTTCTGGGATACTTAAGGTGTATCCAAGTTGAGGTCCTTGTATGCAGTGCAGCCCTACATTTTGGGGTGGCTCTGTCTTATTGATTTTCAGTTTTCCCAAGGTATATTCCCTAGACTGGTAGTGCCCTTGGCTCTGTAGCTCTGTTCTTTACTTGTTTTAGAGAACAGAATGCACTCCTCCAGAGAGGCAGTTGGCAATTTACATCCCGACCATCAGCATAACAAGGCTCCCTGTTCTCCAGGGCCTGTCTTGCCTTTCTTGTTCTTACACATTTTGTGGATGTCCCTTTTGACCGGTGGGAAGTGATACTTCTTTGTAGTGCAGATTTGCATTGCCCGCTTGCTTGCTTGGCCAAAAAGGGCGTATGCGTTTTCTCCTGAATATATTCAGGAGAAAACGCATATGCCCTTTTTGGCCAAGTGCATCATTGTCGAAGTTGTGCCCCTCTTCCTGTGCTTTAAAGGCGATTCCAACGTACCTCTTGAAATCTGTTTCCTGCTATTCTGCCTCGCTTTCAAGTCCGCCTCATTGCCTTCCCTCAACAGATTTTTGGACGATAGTTGTCCTTTATTACTCGGCCAGTTTGTGAATTGCTGTGCCCCTGAGCTCCATTTTTCAACTCGTTTTTGGTGAGCTGACCGCAAGTCCAAAATTTTGGTTCAGGACCTATACTGGTTCCCGGTGGGTGGCTGAGAATTTGGTTAATTCTTCTTCCTGCCGGGAAATTACAGTGATATGTGCCCGTCCAAATGCCTAACAGCTACTCTCTCATTGGTTCTCCCTCTTCCCTTTCATCCTCTGCCAAATTGGCAACCTGTGCGAACCAAGAGGTTAAAGGGGCTGTCTCTCCAAGTTGGGAGGTTGATAGTAAAGCAAACGGAAAGTCAAACCGGAGCACCAGGAGAGGGACTATTCGTTGAGTTTTAGAAACCTTTCGTATTCACAGTGTGTCCGTTCTCTAGGTTTCCCGGACATGTTATAGCTGTAGTTATATTCCCTTCAACCTGGAGAGTTCGGACCCATGGAATGGGTGCCATGCATTATTGCTTTAAAGGGTCTGCATTTGCTCACCCAATCTCACCAATCGTCTCAGTCCCAAGTGTCCCTCGTTATGCCACATCCAGCTGTCGTTGAAGATAGGGTCATTCCAGGTTGCATCAGAGACCCTGAAGGAATTTAAAGAATTTCCCAGTTTTTTTGTTTTGTTTTTGAAATTCCTTTTTATAGTGGGTTTGAGCTGATTCTCGCTGCCATGTTTATGCCAGTCTAGACACACTAGATTCCCTTACGGAGACATATCAATACATAGGTTTTAAGATTCTTACTAGTCAGATATATTCCTCTGTGGGAAATATGGGGTTTTGAGTCCCTTTCACTGAGGAAGGTGTAGGTCTTGTCTATTCCATAGTTGGTTTTTGGAACGGTACCTGTGCTTATATCAAACTCTGGTTTTATGCATCACCCCACCTCTCCTTCCCCCTTAAGCAGGCATAAGAGTGTTTTCTAAATGTGAGACACTGTTCTCTTTCCTAACTCAGTTCAAGTGTAGGCATGTTTACAGGATCTCCATAAGTGACATCTTATGATAAGTTTCTTTTTCTGTGTGACTTATTTCACTTAGAATCATCGTACCTGAATCCACCCATTTTGCTGCTACTGGTCTTATGACATTGATTTCATGGCTGAGGGATATTCCATCGTACGTAAGTACCACAATTTTTTGAACCTTTTTTATATTTCCTGGGATATTTAAGGTGTACCCTAGTTGAGGTTCTTGTAAGCAGTGCAGCCCTAAATTTTGGGGTGGCTCTGTCTTATTGATTTTCAGTTTTCCCAAGGAATATTCCCTAGACGGGAAGTGCCCTTGGCTCTGTAGCTCTGTTGTTTACTTGTTTTAGGGAACACAATTCACTCCTCCAGAGAGACAGTTGGCAATGTACATCCCGCCCATCAGCATAACAAGGCTCCCTGTTCTCCAGGGCCTGTCTTGCCTTTCTGGTTTTTACACATTTTGTGGATGTCCCTTTTGACCGGTGGGAAGTGATACTTCTTTGTAGTGCAGATTTGCATTGCCCGCTTGCTTGCTTGGCCAAAAAGGGCGTATGCGTTTTCTCCTGAATATATTCAGGAGAAAACGCATACGCCCTTTTTGGCCAAGTGCATCACTGTCGAAGTTGTGCCCCTCTTCCTGTGCTTTAAAGGCGATTCCAACGTACCTCTTGAAATCTGTTTCCTGCTATTCTGCCTCGCTTTCAAGTCCGCCTCGTTGCCTTCCCTCAACAGATTTTTGGACGATAGTTGTCCTTTATTACTCGGCCAGTTTGTGAATTGCTGTGCCCCTGAGCTCCATTTTTCAACTCGTTTTTGGTGAGCTGACCGCAAGTCCAAAATTTTGGTTCAGGACCTACGCTGGTTCCCGGTGCGTGGCTGAGACTTTGGTTAATTATTCTTCCTGCCGGGAATTTAGAGTGATATGTCCCCTTCCAAATGCCTAACAGCTACTCTCTCAATGGCTCTCCCTCTTCCCTTTCATCCTCTACCAAATTGGCAACCTGTGCGAACCAGGAGGTTAATGGGGCTGTCTCTCCAAGTTGGGAGGTTGATAGTAAAGCAGATGGAAAGTCAAACAAGAGCACCAGGAGAGGGACTATTCATTGAGTTTTAGAAACCTTTCGTATTCACAGTGTGTCCGTTCTCTAGGTTTCCCGCACATGTTATAGCTGTAGTAATATTCCCTTCAACCTGGAGAGTTCGGACCCATGGAATGGGTGCCATGCATTATTGCTTTAAAGGGTCTGCATTTGCTCACCCAATCTCACCAATCCTCTCAGTCCCAAGTGTCCAGGCTTATCCCACATCCAGCTGTCGTTGTAGATAGGGTCATTCCATGTTTCATCAGAGACCCTGAAGGAATTGTAAAGAATTTTCCAGTTTTTTTGTTTTGTTTTTGAAATTCCTTTTTATAGTGGGTTTGAGCTGATTCTCGCTGCCATGTTTATGCCAGTCTAGACACACTTGATTCCCTTAAGGAGACATATCAATACATAGGTTTTAAGATTCTTACTAGTCAGATATATTCCTCTGTGGGAAATATGGGGTTTTGAGTCCCTTTCACTGAGGAAGGTGTAGGTCTTGTCTATTCCATAGTTGGTTTTTGGAACGGTACCTGTGCTTATATCAAACTCTGGTTTTATGCATCACCCCACCTCTCCTTCCCCCTTAAGCAGGCATAAGAGTGTTTTCTAAATGTGAGACACTGTTCTCTTTCCTAACTCAGTTCAAATGTAGCCATGTTTACAGGATCTTCATAAGTGATATCTTATGATAAGTTTCTTTTTCTGTGTGACTTATTTCACTTAGAATCATCGTACCTGAATCCACCCATTTTGCTGCTACTGGTCTTATGACATTGATTTCATGGCTGAGGGTTATTCCATCGTACGTAAATACCACAATTTTTTGAACCATTTTTATATTTTCTGGTATACTTAAGGTGTACCCAAGTTGAGGTCCTTATAAGCAGTGCAGCCCTAAATTTTAGGGTGGCTCTGTCTTATTGATTTTCAGTTTTCCCAAGGTATATTCCATAGACTGGAAGTGCCCTTGGCTCTGTAGCTCTGTTCTTTACTTGTTTTAGGGAACACAATGTACTCCTCCAGAGAGGCAGTTGGCAATTTACATCCCATCCATCAGCATAACAAGGCTCCCTCTTCTCCTGGGCCTGTCTTGCCTTTCTGATTTTTACACTTTTTGTGGATGTCCCTTTTGACCTGTGGGAAGTGATACTTCTTTGTAGTGCAGATTTGCATTGCCCGCTTGCTTGCTTGGCCAAAAAGGGTGTATGCGTTTTCTCCTGAATATATTCAGGAGAAAACACATACGCCCTTTTTGGCCAAGTGCATCATTGTCGAAATTGTGCCCCTCTTCCTGTGCTTTAAAGGCGATTCCAACGTACCTATTGAAATCTGTTTCCTGCTATTCTGCCTCGCTTTCAAGTCCACCTCGTTGCCTTCCCTCAACAGATTTTTGGACGATAGTTGTCCTTTATTACTCGGCCAGTTTGTGAATTGCTGTGCCCCTGAGCTCCATTTTTCAACTCGTTTTTTGTGAGCTGACCGCAAGTCCAAAATTTTGGTTCAGGACCTATGCTGGTACCCGGTGGGGGGCTGAGACTTTGGTTCATTCTTCTTCCTACCGGGAAGTTAGAGTGATATATGACCGTTCAAATGCCTAAAAGCTACGCTCTCATTGGTTCTCCCTCTTCCCTTACATCCTCTGCCAAATTGGAAACCTGTGTGAACCAGGAGGTTGAAGGGGCTGTCTCTCCAAGTTGGGAGATTGATAGTAAAGCAGATGGAAAGTCAAACCGGAGCACCAGGAGAGGGACTATTCGTTGAGTTTTAGAAACCTTTCGTATTCACAGTGTGTCTGTTCTCTAGGTTTCTCGTACATGTTCTAACTGTAGTAATATTCCCTTCAACCTGGAGAGTTGGGACCCATGGAATGGGTGCCATGCATTATTGCTTTAAAGGGTCTGCATTTGCTCACCCAATCTCACCAATCCTCTCAGTCCCAGGTGTCCAGGCTTATGCCACATCCAGCTGTCGTTGTAGATAGGGTCATTCCAGGTTTCATCAGAGACCCTGAAGGAATTGTAAAGAATTTCCCAGTTTTTTTGTTTTGTTTTTGAAATTCCTTTTTATAGTGGGTTTGAGCTGATTCTCGCTGCCATGTTTATGCCAGTCTAGACACACTACATTCCCTTACGGAGACATATCAATACATAGGTTTTAATATTCTTACGAGTCAGATATATTCCTCTGCGGGAAATATTGGGTTTTGAGTCCCTTTCACTGAGGATGGTGTAGGTCTTGTCTATTCCATAGTTGGTTTTTGGAACGGTACCTGTGCTTATATCAAACTCTGGTTTTATGCATCACCCCACCTCTTCTTCCCCCTTAAGCAGGCTTAAGAGTGTTTTCTAAATGTGAGACATTCTTCTCTTTCCTAACTCAGTTCAAGTGTAGCCATGTTTACAGGATCTTCATAAGTGATATCTTATGATAAGTTTCTTTTTCTGTGTGACTTATTTCACTTAGAATCATCGTACCTGAATCCACCCATTGTGCTGCTACTTGTCTTATGACATTGATTTCATGGCTGAGGGATATTCAATCGTAATTAAGTACCACAATTTTTTGAACCATTTTTATATTTCCTGGGATATTTAAGGTGTACCCAAGTTGAGGTCCTTGTAAGCAGTGTAGCCCTAAATTTTGGGGTGGCTCTGTCTTATTGATTTTCAGATTTCCCAAGGTATATTCCCTAGACTGGAAGTGCCCTTGGCTCTGTAGCTCTGTTGTTTACTTGTTTTAGGGAACACAATGCACTCCTCCAGAGAGGCAATTGGCAATTTACATCCCGTCCATCAGCATAACAATGCTCCCTGTTCTCCAGGGCCTGTCTTGCCTTTCTGGTTTTTACACATTTTGTGGATGTCCCTTTTGACCGGTGGGAAGTGGTACTTCTTTGTAGTGCAGATTTGCATTGCCCGCTTGCTTGCTTGGCCAAAAAGGGCGTATGCGTTTCCCCCTGAATATATTCAGGAGAAAACACATACGCCCTTTTTGGCCAAGTGCATCATAGTCGAAGTTGTGCCCCTCTTCCTGTGCTTTAAAGGCGATTCCAACGTACCTCTTGAAATCTGTTTCCTGCTATTCTGCCTCGCTTTCAAGTCCGCCTCGTTGCCTTCCCTCAACAGATTTTTGGACGATAGTTGTCCTTTATTACTCTGCCAGTTTGTGAATTGCTTTGCCCCTGAGCTCCATTTTTCAACTCGTTTTTGGTGAGCTGACCGCAAGTCCAAAATTTTGGTTCAGGACCTATACTGGTTCCCGGTGGGTGGCTGAGACTTTGGTTAATTTTTCTTCCTGCCGGGAAATTACAGTGATATGTGCCCGTCCAAAAGCCTAACAGCTACTCTCTCATTGGTTCTCCCTCTTCCCTTTCATCCTCTGCCAAATTGGCAACCTGTGCGAACCAGGAGGTTAAAGGGGCTGTCTCTCCAAGATAGGAGGTTAATAGTAAAGCAGATGGAAAGTCAAACCGGAGTACCAGGAGAGGGACTATTCGTTGACTTTAAGAAACCTTTCGTATTCACAGTGTGTCCATTCTCTAGGTTTCCGGTACATGTTATAACTGTAGTAATATTCCCTTCAACCTGGAGAGTTGGGACCCATGGAATGGGTGCCAGGCATTTGTGCTTTAAAGGGTCTGCATTTGCCCACCAAATCTCACCAATACTCTCAGTCCCAAGTTTCCAGCCTTATGCCACATCAAGCTGTCGTTGTAGATAGGGTCATTCCAGGTTTCATCAGAGACCCTGAAGGAATTTAAAGAATTTCCCAGTTTTTTTGTTTTGTTTTTGAAATTCCTTTTTATAGTGGGTTTGAGCTGATTCTCGCTGCCATGTTTATGCCAGTCTAGACACACTTGATTCCCTTACGGAGACATATCAATACATAGGTTTTAAGATTCTTACTAGTTAGATATATTCCTCTGTGGGAAATATGGGGTTTTGAGTCCCTTTCACTGAGGAAGGTGTAGGTCTTGTCTATTCCATAGTTGGTTTTTGGAACGGTACCTGTGCTTATATCAAACTCTGGTTTTATGCATCACCCCACCTCTCCTTCCCCCTTAAGCAGGCATAAGAGTGTTTTCTAAATGTGAGACACTGTTCTCTTTCCTAACTCAGTTCAAGTGTAGCCATGTTTACAGGATCTTCATAAGTGATATCTTATGATAAGTTTCTTTTTCTGTGTGACTTATTTCACTTAGAATCATCGTACCTGAATCCACCCATTTTGCTGCTACTGGTCTTATGACATTGATTTCATGGCTGAGGGATATTCCATCGTACGTAAGTACCACAATTTTTTGAACCTTTTTTATATTTCCTGGGATATTTAAGGTGTACCCAAGTTGAGGTTCTTGTAAGCTGTGCAGCCCTAAATTTTGGGGTGGCTCTGTCTTATTGATTTTCAGTTTTCCCAAGGAATATTCCCTAGACGGGAAGTGCCCTTGGCTCTGTAGCTCTGTTGTTTACTTGTTTTAGGGAACACAATTCACTCCTCCAGAGAGACAGTTGGCAATTTACATCCCGCCCATCAGCATAACAAGGCTCCCTGTTCTCCAGGGCCTGTCTTGCCTTTCTGGTTTTTACACATTTTGTGGATGTCCCTTTTGACCGGTGGGAAGTGATACTTCTTTGTAGTGCAGATTTGCATTCCCCGCTTGCTTGCTTGGCCAAAAAGGGCGTATGCGTTTTCTCCTGAATATATTCAGGAGAAAACGCATACGCCCTTTTTGGCCAAGTGCATCACTGTCGAAGTTGTGCCCCTCTTCCTGTGCTATAAAGGCGATTCTAACGTACCTCTTGAAATCTGTTTCCTGCTATTCTGCCTCGCTTTCAAGTCCGCCTCGTTGCCTTCCCTCAACAGATTTTTGGACGATAGTTGTCCTTTATTACTCGGCCAGTTTGTGAATTGCTGAGCCCCTGAGCTCCATTTTTCAACTCGTTTTTGGTGAGCTGACCGCAAGTCCAAAATTTTGGTTCAGGACCTATGCTGGTACCCGGTGGGGGGCTGAGACCTTGGTTCATTCTTCTTCCTGCCGGGAAGTTAGAGTGATATATGCCCGTTCAAATGCCTAACAGCTACGCTCTCATTGGTTCTCCCTATTCCCTTACATCCTCTGCCAAATTGGAAACCTGTGCGAACCAGGAGGTTGAAGGGGCTGTCTCTCCAAGTTGGGAGATTGATATTAAAGCAGATGGAAAGTCAAACCGGAGCACCAGGGGAGGGACTATTCGTTGAGTTTTAGAAACCTTTCGTATTCACAGTGTGTCCGTTCTCTAGGTTTCTCGTACATGTTATAACTGTAGTAATATTCCCTTCAACCTGGAGAGTTGGGACCCATGGAATGTGTGCCATGCATTATTGCTTTAAAGGGTCTGCATTTGCTCACCCAATCTCACCAATCCTCTCAGTCCTAAGTGTCCAGCCTTATGCCACATCCAGCTGTCATTGTAGATAGGGTCATTCCAGGTTTCATCAGAGACCCTGAAGGAATTGTAAAGAATTTCCCATTTTTTTTGTTTTGTTTATGAAATTCCTTTTTATAGTTGGTTTGAGCTGATTCTCGCTGCCATGTTTATGCCAGTCTAGACACACTTGATTCCCTTACGGAGACATATCAATACATAGGTTTTAAGTTTCTTACTAGTCAGATATATTCCTCTGCGTGAAATATGGGGTTATGAGTCCCTTTCCCTGAGGAAGGTGTAGGTCTTGTCTATTCCATAGTTGGTTTTTTGAACGGTAACTGTGCTTATATCAAACTCTGGTTTTATGCATCACCCCACCTCTCCTTCCCCCTTAAGCAGGCATAAGAGTGTTTTCTAAATGTGAGACACTGTTCTCTTTCCTAACTCAGTTCAAGTGTAGCCATGTTTACAGGATCTTCATAAGTGATATCTTATGATAAGTTTCTTTTTCTCTGTGACTTATTTCACTTAGAATCATCGTACCTGAATCCACCCATTTGGCTGCTACTAGTCTTATGACATTGATTTCATGGCTGAGGGATATTCCATCGTACGTAAGTACCACAATTTTTTGAACCATTTTTATATTTCCTGGGATATTTAAGGTGTACCCAAGTTGAGGTCCTTGTAAGCAGTGCAGCCCTAAATTTTGGGGTGGCTCTGTGTTATTGATTTTCACTTTTCCCAAGGTATATTCCCTAGACTGGAAGTGCCCTTGGCTCTATAGCTCTGTTCTTTACTTGTTTTAGGGAACACAATACACTCCTCCAGAGAGGCAGTTGGCAATTTACATTCCGCCCATCAGTATAACAAGGTTCCCTGTTCTCCAGGGCCAGTCTTGCCTTTCTGGTTTTTACACATTTCGTGGATGTCCCTTTTGACCGGTGGGAAGTGATACTTCTTTGTAGCGCAGATTTGCATTGGCCGCTTGCTTGCTTGGCCAAAAAGGGTGTATGCGTTTTCTCCTGAATATATTCAGGAGAAAACGCATACGCCCTTTTTGGCCAAGTGCATCATTGTCGAAGTTGTGCCCCTCTTCCTGTGCTTTAAAGGCGATTCCAACGTACCTCTTGAAATCTGTTTCCTGCTATTCTGCCTTGCTTTCTAGTCCGCCTCGTTGCCTTCCCTCAACAGATTTTTGGACGATAGTTGTCCTTTATTACTCGGCCAGTTTGTGAATTGCTGTGCCCCTGAACTCCATTTTTCAACTCGTTTTTGGTGAGCTGACCGCAAGTCAAAATTTTGGTTCAGAACATATACTGGTTCCTGGTGGGTGGCTGAGACTTTGGTTAATTCTTCCTGCTGGGAAATTACGGGGATATATGCCCGTCCAAATGCCTAACAGCTACTCTCTCATTGGTTCTCCCTCTTCCCTTTCATTCACTGCCAAATTGGCAACCTGTGTGAACCAGGAGGTTAAAGGGGCTGTCTCTCCAAGTTGAGAGGTTGATAGTAAAGCAGATGGAAAGTCAAACCGGAGCACCAGGAGAGGGACTATTCGTTGAGTTTTAGAAACCTTTCGTATTCACAGTGTGTCCGTTCTCTAGGTTTCCCGTACATGTTATAGCTGTAGTAATATTCGCTTCAACCTGGAGAGTTGGGACCCATGGAATGGTTGCCAGGCATTTGTGCTCTAAAGGGTCTGCATTTGCTCACCCAATCTCACAAATCGTCTCAGAGTCAAGTGGCCCTCCTTATGCTACATCCAGCTGTCATTGTAGTAGGGTCATTCCAAGTTTCATCAGAGATCCTGAAGGAATTGTAAAGAATTTCGCAGTTTTTTCGTTTTGTTTTTGAAATTCCTTTTTATAGTGGGATTGAGCTGATTCTCGCTGCCATGTTTATGCCAGTCTAGAAACACTTGATTCCCTTACGGAGACATATCCATACTTAGGTTTTGAGATTCTTACTACTCAGATATATTCCTCTGCGGGAAATATGGGGTTTTGAGTCCCTTTCACTGAGGAAGGTGTAGGTCTTGTCTATTTCATAGTTGGTTTTTGGAACGGTACCTGTGCTTATATCAAACTCTGGTTTTATGCATCACCCCACCTCTCCTTCCCCCTTAAGCAGGCATAAGAGTGTTTTCTAAATGTGAGACACTGTTCTCTTTCCTAACTCAGTTCAAGTGTAGCCATGTTTACAGGATCGTCATAAGTGATATCTTATGATAAGTTTCTTTTTCTGTGTGACTAATTTCCCTTAGAATCATCGTACCTGAATCCACCCATTTTGCTGCTACTGGTCTTATGACATTGAATTCATGGCTGAGGGATATTCCATCGTACGTAAGTACCACAATTTTTTGAACCATTTTTATATTTCCTGGGATATTTAAGGTGTACCCAAGTTGAGGTCCTTGTAAGCAGTGCAGCCCTAAATTTTGGGGTGGCTCTGTCTTATTGATTTTCAGTTTCCCAGGGTATATTCCCTAGACTGGAAGTGCCCTTGGCTCTGTAGGTCTGTTGTTTACTTGTTTTAGGGAACAAAATGTACTCCTCAAGAGAGGCAGTTGGCAATTTACATCCCGCCCATCAGCATAAAAAGGCTCCCTGTTCTCCAGGGCCTGTCTTGCCTTACTGGTTTTTAAACATTTTGTGGATGTCCCTTTTGACCGGTGGGAAGTGATACTTCTTTGTGGTGCAGATTTGCATTGCCCGCTTGCTTGCTTGGCCAAAAAGGGCGTATGCGTTTTCTCCTGAATATATTCAGGAGAAAACGCATACGCCCTTTTTGGCCAAGTGCATCATTGTCGAAGTTGTGCCCCTCTTCCTGTGCTTTAAAGGCGTTTCCAACGTACCTCTTGAAATCTGTTTCCTGCTATTCTGCCTCGCTTTCAAGTCCGCCTCGTTGCCTTCCCTCAACAGATTTTTGGACGATAGTTGTCCTTTATTACTCAGCCAGTTTGTGAATTGCTGTGCCCCTGAACTCCATATTTCAACTCGTTTTTGGTGAGCTGACCGCAAGTCAAAATTTTGGTTCAGGACCTATACTGGTTCCCTGTGGGTGGCTGAGGCTTTGGTTAATTCTTCTTCCTGCCGGGAAATTACAGTGACATGTGCCCGTCCAAATGCCTAACAGCTACTCTATCATTGGTTCTCCCTATTCCCTTTCATCCTCTGCCAAATTGGCAACCTGTGCGAACCAGGAGGTTAAAGGGGCTGTCTCTCCAAGTTGGGAGGTTGATAGTAAAGCAGATGGAAAATCAAACCAGAGCACCAGGAGAGGGACTATTCGTTGAGTTTTAGAAACCTTTCGTATTCACAGTGGGTCCGTTCTCTAGGTTTCCCGTACATGTTATATCTGTAGTAATATTCCCTACAACCTGGAGAGTTGGGACCCATGGAATGGGTGCCAGGCATTTGTGCTTTAAAGGGTCTTCATTTGCTCACCCAAACTCACCAATCCTCTCAGTCCCAAGTGTCCAGCCTTATGCCACATCCAGCTGTCATTGTAGATAGGGTCATTCCAGGTTTCATCAGAGACCCTAAAGGAATTGTAAAGAATTTCCCAGTTTTTTTGTTTTGTTTTTGAAATTCCTTTTTATAGTGGGTTTGAGCTGATTCTCGCTGCCATGTTTATGGCAGTCTAGACACACTTGATTCCCTTATGGAAACATATCAATACATAGGTTTTAAGTTTCTTACTAGTCAGATATATTCCTCTGCGGGAAATATGGGGATATGAGTCCCTTTCACTGAGGAACGTGTAGGTCTTGTCTATTCCATAGTTGGTTTTTGGAACGGTACCTGTGCTTATATCAAACTCTGGTTTTATGCATCACCCCAGCTCTCCTTCCCCCTTAAGCAGGCATAAGAGTGTTTTCTAAATGTGAGACACTGTTCTCTTTCCTAACTCAGTTCAAGTGTAGCCATGTTTACAGGCTCTCCTTAAGTGATATCTTATGATAAGTTTCTTTTTCTCTGTGACTTATTTCACTTAGAATCATCGTACCTGAATCCACCCATTTTGCTGTTACTGGTCTTATGACATTGATTTCATGGCCGAGGGATATTCCATCGTACGTAAGTACCACAGTTTTTTGAACCATTTTTATATTTCCTGGGATATTTAAGGTGTACCCAAGTTGAGGTCCTTGTAAGCAGTGCAGCCCTAAATTTTGGGGTGGCTCTGTCTTATTGATTTTCAGTTTTCCCAAGGTATATTCCCTAGACTGGAAGTGCCCTTGGCTCTGTAGCTCTGTTGTTTACTTGTTTTAGGGAACACAATGCACTCTTCCAGAGAGGCAGTTGGCAATTTACATCCCGCCCATCAGCATAAAAAGGCTCCCTGTTCTCCAGGGCCTGTCTTGCCTTTCTGGTTTTTACACATTTTGTGGATGTCCCTTTTGACCGGTGGGAAGTGATACTTCTTTGTAGTGAAGATTTGCATTGCCCGCTTGCTTGCTTGGCCAAAAAGGGCGTATGCGTTTTCTCCTGAATATATTCAGGAGAAAACGCATACGCACTTTTTGCGCAAGTGCATCATTATAGAAGTTGTGCCCCTCTTCCTGTGCTTTAGAGGCGATTCCAACGTACCTCTTGAAATCTGTTTCCTGTTATTCTGCCTCGCTTTCAAGTCCGCCTTGTTGCCTTCCCTCAAAAGATTTTTGGACGATAGTTGTCCTTTATTACTCGGCCAGTCTGTGAATTGCTGTGCCCCTCAGCTCCATTTTTCAACTCGTTTTTGGTGAGCTGACCGCAAGTCCAAAATTTTGGTTCAGGACCTATACTGGATCCCGGTGGGTGGCTGAGGCTTTGGTTAATTCTTCTTCCTGCTGGGAAATTGCAGTGATATGTGCGCGTCCAAATGCCTAACAGCTACTCTTTCATTGGTTCTCCCTCTTCCCTTTCATCCTCTGCCAAATTGGAAACCTGTGCGTTTCAGGAGTTTAAAGGGGCTGTCTCTCCAAGTTGGGAGGTTGATAGTAAAGCAGATGGAAAGTCAAACCGGAGCACCAGGAGAGGGACTATTCGTTGAGTTTTAGAAACTTTTCGTATTCACAGTGTGTCCGTTTACTAGGTTTCCTGTACATGTTATAGCTGTAGTAATATTCCCTTCAACCTGGAGAGTTGGGCCCCATGGAATGGGTGCCAGGCATTTGTGCTTTAAAGGGTCTGCATTTGCTTACCCAATCTCACCAATCGTCTCAGTCCCAAGGGTGCCACCTTATGCCACATCCAGCTGTCATTGTAGATAGGGTCATTCCAGGTTTCATCAGAGACCCTGAAGGAATTGTAAAGAATTTCCCAGTTTTTTTGTTTTGTTTTGAAATTCCTTTTTATAGTGGGTTTGAGCTGATTCTCGCTGCCATGTTTATGCCAGTCTAGACACACTTGATTCCCTTACGGAGACATATCAATACATAGGTTTTAAGATTCTTACTAGTCAGATATATTCCTCTGCGGGAAATATGGGGTTTTGAGTCCCTTTTACTGAGGAAGGTGTAGGTCTTGTCTATTCCATAGTTGGTTTTTGGAACGGTACCTGTGCTTATATCAAACTCTGGTTTTATGCATCACCCCACCTCTGCTTCCCCCTTATGCAGGCATAAGTGTGTTTTCTAAATGTGAGACACTGTTCTCTTTCCTAACTCACTTCAAGTGTAGCCATGTTTACAGGATCTTCATAAGTGATATCTTATGATAAGTTTCTTCTTCTCTGAGACTTATTTCACTTAGAATCATCGTACCTGAATCCACCCATTTTGCTGCTACTGGTCTTATGACATTGATTTCATGGCTGAGGGATATTCCATCGTACATAAGTACCACAATTTTTTGAACCATTTCTATATTTCCTGGGATACTTAAGGTGTACCCAAGTTGAGGTCCTTGTAAGCAGTGCAGCCCTAAATTTTGGGGTGGCTCTGTCTTATTGATTTTCAGTTTTCCCAAGGAATATTCCCTAGACTGGAAGTACCCTTGGCTCTGTAGCTCTGTTGTTTACTTGTTTTAGGGAACACAATGCACTCCTCCAGAGAGGCAGTTGGCAATTTACATCCCGCCCATCAGCATAACAAGGCTCCCTGTTCTCCAGGGCCTGTCTTGCCTTTCTGGTTTTTACACATTTTGTGGATGTCCCTTTTGACCGGTGGGAAGTGATACTTCTTTGTAGTGCAGATTTGCATTACCCTCTTGCTTGCTTGGCGAAAAAGGTCGTATGCGTTTTCTCCTGAATATATTCAGGAGAAAACACATACGCACTTTTTCGCTAAGTGCATCATTGTCGAAGTTGTGCCCCTCTTCCTGTGCTTTAAAGGTGATTCCAACGTACCTCTTGAAATCTGTTTCCTGCTATTCTGCCTCGCTTTCAAGTCGGCCTCGTTGCCTTCCCTCAACAGATTTTTGGACGATAGTTGTCCTTTATTACTCGGCCAGTTTGTGAATTGCTGTGCCCCTTAGCTCAATTTTTCAACTCGTTTTTGGTGAGCTGACCGCAAGTCCAATATTTTGGTTCAGGACCTATGCTGGTTCCCGGTGGGTGGCTGAGACTTTGGTTAATTCTTCTTCCTGCCGGGAATTTAGACTGATATGTGCCCGTCCAAATGCCTAACAGCTACTCTCTCATTGGTTCTCCCTCTTCCCTTTC
Organism: Hyperoodon ampullatus; assembly: GCF_949752795.1. NCBI lineage: Eukaryota > Metazoa > Chordata > Mammalia > Artiodactyla > Ziphiidae > Hyperoodon > Hyperoodon ampullatus. The sequence continues at coordinate 1,582,811 of NW_027640625.1, read as the reverse complement.
ATCCTCTGCCAAATTGGCAACCTGTGCGAACCAGGAGGTTAAAGGGGCTGTCTCTCCAAGTTGGGAGGTTGATAGTAAAGCAGATGGAAAGTCAAACCAGAGCACCAGGATAGGGACTATTCGTTGAGTTTTAGAAACCTTTCGTATTCACAGTGTGTCCGTTCTCTAGGTTTCCCGTACATGTTATAACTGTAGTAATATTCCCATCAACCTGGAGAGTTGGGCCCCATGGAATGGGTGCCATGCATTATTGCTTTAAAGGGTCTGCATTTGCTCACCCAATCTCACCAATCCTCTCAGTCCCAAGTGTCCAGCCTTATGCCACATCCAGCTGTCGTTGTAGATAGGGTCATTCCAGGTTTCATCAGAGACCCTGAAGGAATTGTAAAGAATTTCCCAGTTTTTTTGTTTTGTTTTTGAAATTCCTTTTTATAGTGGGTTTGAACTGATTCTTGCTGCCATGTTTATGCCAGTCTAGACACACTTGATTCCCTTACGGAGACATATCAATACATAGGTTTTAAGATTCTTACTAGTCAGATATATTCCTCTGCGGGAAATATGGGGTTTTGAGTCCCTTTCACTGAGGAAGGTGTAGGTGTTGTCTATTCCATAGTTGGTTTTTGGAACGGTACCTGTGCTTATATCAAACTCTGGTTTTATGCATCACCCCACCTCTCCTTCCCCCTTAAGCAGGCATCAGAGTGTTTTCTAAATGTGAGACACTGTTCTCTTTCCTTACTCAGTTCATGTGTAGCCATGTTTACAGGATCTTCATAAGTGATATCTTATGATAAGTTTCTTTTTCTGTGTGACTTATTTCACTTAGAATCATCGTACCTGAAGCCACCCATTTTGCTGCTACTGGTCTTATGACATTGATTTCATGGCTGAGGGATATTCCATCGTACGTAAGTACCACAATTTTTTGAACCATTTGTATATTTCCTGGGATACTTAAGGTGTACCCAAGTTGAGGTCCTTGTAAGCAGTGCAGCCCTAAATTTTTGGTGGCTCTGCCTTATTGATTTTCAGTTTTCCCAAGGTATATTCCCTAGACTGGAAGTGCCCTTGGCTCTGTAGTTATGTTCTTTATTTGTTTTAGGGAACACAATGTACTCCTCCAGAGAGGCAGTTGGCAATTTACATCCCGCCCATCAGCATAACAAGGCTCCCTGTTCTCCAGGGCCTGTGTTGCCTTTCTGGTTTTTACACATTTTGTGGATATCCCTTTTGACCGGTGGGAAGTGATACTTCTTTGTAGTGCAGATTTGCATTGCCCGCTTGCTTGCTTGGCCAAAAAGGGCGTATGCGTTTTCTCCTGAATATATTCAGGAGAAAACGCATACGCCCTTTTTGGCCAAGTGCATCATTGTCGAAGTTGTGCCCCTCTTCCTGTGCTTTAAAGGCGATTCCAACGTACCTCTTGAAATCTCTTTCCTGCTATTCTGCCTCGCTTTCAAGCCCGCCTCGTTGCCTTCCCTCAACAGATTTTTGTACGATAGTTGTCCTTTCTTACTCGGCCAGTTTGTGAATTGCTGTGCCCCTAAGCTCCATTTTTCAACTCGTTTTTGGTGAGCTGAACGCAAGTCCAAAATTTTGGTTCAGGACCTATACTGGTTCCCGGTGGGGGGCTGAGACTTTGGTTAATTCTTCTTCCTGCCGGGAAATTACAGTGATATGAGCCCGTCCAAATGCCTAACAGCAACTCTCTCATTGGTTCTCCCTCTTCCCTTTCATCCTCTGCCCAATTGGTAACCTGTGCGAACCAGGAGGTTAAAGGGGCTGTCTCTCCAAGTTGGGAGGTTGATAGTAAAGCAGATGGAAAGTCAAAGCCGAGCACCAGGAGAGGGAATATTCTTTGAGATTTAGAGACCTTTCGTATTCACAGTGTGTCCGTTCTCTAGGTTTCCCGTACATGTTATAACTGTAGTAATATTCCCTTCAACCTGGAGAGTTGGGACCCATGGACTGGGTGCCATGCATTATTGCTTTAAAGGGTCTGCATTTGCTCACCCAATCTCACCAATCCTCTCAGTGCCAAGTGTCCAGCCTTATGCCACATCCAGCTGTCATTGTAGATAGGGTCATTCCAGGTTTCATCAGAGACCCTGAAGGAATTGTAAAGAATTTCCCAGTTTTTTTGTTTTGTTTTTGAAATTCCTTTTTATAGTGGGTTTGAGCTGATTCTCGCTGCCATGTTTATGCCAGTCTAGACACACTTGATTCCCTTACGGAGACATATCAATACATAGGTTTTAAGATTCTTACTAGTCAGATATATTCCTCTGCGGGAAATATGGGGTTTTGAGTCCCTTTCACTGAGGAAGGTGTAGGTCTTGTCTATTCCATAGTTGGTTTTTGGAACGGTACCTGTGCTTATATCAAACTCTGGTTTTATGCATCACCCCACCTCTGCTTCCCCCTTAAGCAGGCATAAGTGTGTTTTCTAAATGTGAGACACTGTTCTCTTTCCTAACTCACTTCAAGTGTAGCCATGTTTACAGGATCTTCATAAGTGATATCTTATGATAAGTTTCTTTTTCTGTGTGACTTATTTCACTTAGAATCATCGTACCTGAATCCACCCATTTTGCTGCTACTGGTCTTATGACATTGATTTCATGGCTGAGGGATATTCCGTCGTACGTAAGTACCACAATTTTTTGAACCGTTTTTATATTTCCTGGGATATTTAAGGTGTACCCAAGTTGAGGTCCTTGTAAGCAGTGCAGCCCTAAATTTTGGGGTGGCTCTGTCTTTTTGATTTTCAGTTTTCCCAAGGAATATTCCCTAGACTGTAAGTACCCTTGGCTCTGTAGCTCTGTTGTTTACTTGTTTTAGGGAACACAATGCACTCCTACAGAGACGCAGTTGGCAATTTACATCCCGCCCATCAGCATGACAATGCTCCCTGTTCTCCAGGGCCTGTCTTGCCTTTCTGGTTTTTACACATTTTGTGGATGTCCCTTTTGACCGGAGGGAAGTGATACTTCTTTGTAGTGCAGATTTGCATTACCCTCTTGCTTGCTTGGCGAAAAAGGTCGTATGCGTTTTCTCCTGAATATATTCAGGAGAAAACTCATAAGCCCTTTTTGGCCAAGTGCATCATTGTCGAAGTTGTGCCCCTCTTCCTGTGCTTTAAAGGCGATTCCAACGTACCTTTTGAAATCTGTTTCCTGCTATTCTGCCTCGCTTTCAAGTCCGCCACGTTGCCTTCCCTCAACAGATTTTTGGACGATAGTTGTCCTTTATTACTCGGCCAGTTTGTGAATTGCTGTGCCCCTGAGCTCCATTTTTCAACTCGTTTTTGGTGAGCTGTCCGCAAGTCCAATATTTTGGTTCAGGACCTATGCTGGTTCCCGGTGGGTGGCTGAGACTTTGGTTAATAATTCTTCCTGCCGGGAATTTAGACTGATATGTGCCCGTCCAAATGCCTAACAGCTACTCTCTCATTGGTTCTCCCTCTTCCCTTTCATCCTCTGCCAAATTGGAAACCTGTGCGAACCAGGAGGTTAAAGGGGCTGTCTCTCCAAGTTGGGATGTTGATAGTAAAGCAGATGGAAAGTCAAACCAGAGCACCAGGAGAGGGACTATTCGTTGAGTTTTAGAAACCTTTCGTATTGACAGTGTGTCCGTTCTCTAGGTTTCCCGTACATGTTATAACTGTAGTAATATTCCCTTCAACCTGGAGAGTTGGGCCCCATGGAATGTGTGCCATGCATTATTGCTTTAAATGGTCTACATATGCTCACCCAATCTCACCAATCCTCTCAGTCCCAAGTGTCCAGCCTTATGCCACATCCAGCTGTCGTTGTAGATAGGGTCATTCCAGGTTTCATCAGAGACCCTGAAGGAATTGTAAAGAATTTCCCAGTTTTTTTGTTTTGTTTTTGAAATTCCTTTTTATAGTGGGTTTGAAATGATTCTCGCTGCCATGTTTATGCCAGCCTAGAAACACTTGAATCCCTTACGGAGACATATCAATACATAAGTTTTAAGATTCTTACTAGTCAGATATATTCCTCTGCGGGAAATATGGGGTTTTGAGTCCCTTTCACTGAGGAAGGTGTAGGTCTTATGTATTCCATAGTTGGTTTTTGGAACGGTACCTGTGCTTCTATCAAACTCTGCTTTTATGCATCACCCCACCTCTCCTTCCCCCTTAAGCAGGCATAAGAGTGTTTTCTGAATGTGAGACACTGTTCTCTTTCCTAACTCAGTTCAAGTGTAGCCATGTTTACAGGATCTTCATAAGTGATATCTTATGATAAGTTTCTTTTTCTGTGTGACTTATTTCACTTAGAATCATCGTACCTGAATCCACCCATTTTGCTGCTACTGGTCTTATGACATTGATTTCATAGCTGAGGGATATTCCATCGTACGTAAGTACCACAATTTTTTGAACCATTTTTATATTTCCTGGGATATTTAAGGTGTACCCAAGTTGAGGTCCTTGTAAGCAGTGCAGCCCTAAATTTTGGTGTGGCTCTGTCTTATTGATTTTCAGTTTTCCCAATGTATATTCCCTAGACTGGAAGTGCCCTTGGCTCTGTAGCTCTGTTGTTTACTTGTTTTAGGGAACACAATGCACTCCTCCAGAGAGGCAGTTGGCAATTTACATCCCGCCCATCAGCATAACAAGGCTCCCTGTTCTCCAGGGCCTGTCTTGCCTTTCTGGTTTTTACACATTTCTTGGATGTCCCTTTTGACCGGTGGGAAGTGATACTTCTTTGTAGTGCAGATTTGCATTGCCCGCTTGCTTGCTTGGCCAAAAAGGGCATATGAGTTTTCTCCTGAATATATTCAGGAGAAAACGCATATGCCCTTTTTGGCCAAGTGCATCATTTTCAAAGTTGTGCACCTCTTCCTGTGCTTTAAAGGCGATTCCAACGTACCTCTTGAAATCTGTTTCCTGCTATTCTGCCTCGCTTTCAAGTCCGCCTCGTTGCCTTCCCTCAACAGATTTTTGGACGGTAGTTGTCCTTTATTACTCGGCCAGTTTGTGACTTGCTGTGCCCCTGAGCTCCATTTGTCAACTCGTTTTTGGTGAGCTGACCGCAAGTCCAAAATTTTGGTTCAGGACATATACTGGTTCCCGGTGGGTGGCTGAGACTTTGGTTAATTCTTCTTCCTGCCGGGAAGTTAGAGTGATATGTGCCCGTCCAAATGCCTAACAGCTACTCTCTCATTGGTTCTCCCTCTTCCCTTTCATCCTCTGCCAAATTGGAAACATGTGCGAACCAGGAGGTTAAAGGGGCTGTCTCTCCAACATGGGAGATTGATAGTAAAGCAGATGGAAAGTCAAACCAGAGCACCAGGAGAGGGACTATTCGTTGAGTTTTAGAAACCTTTCGTATTCACAGTGTGTCCGTTCTCTAGGTTTCCCGTACATGTTATAACTGTAGTAATATTCCCTTCAACCTGGAGAGTTGGGACCCAAGGAATGGGTGCCATGCATTATTGCTTTAAAGGGTCTGCATTTGCTCACCCAATCTCACCAATCCTCTCAGTCATAAGTGTTGAGCCTTATGCCACATCCAGCTGTCGTTGTAGATAGGGTCATTCCAGGTTTCATCAGAGACCCTGAAGGAATTGTAAAGAATATCCCAGTTTTTTTGTTTTGTTTTTGAAATTCCTTTTTATAGTGGGTTTGAGCTCATTCTCGCTGCCATGTTTATGCCAGTCTAGACAGACTTGATTCCCTTACGGAGACATATCAATACATAGGTTTTTAGATTCTTACTAGTCAGATATATTCCTCTGCGGGAAATATGGGGTTTTGAGTCCCTTTCACTGAGGAAGGTGTAGGTCTTGTCTATTACATAGTTGGTTTTTGGAATGGTACCTGTGCTTATATCAAACTCTGGTTTTATGCATCACCCCACCTCTCCTTCCCCCTTAAGCAGGCATAAGAGTGTTTTCTAAATGTGAGACACTGTTCTCTTTCCTAACTCAGTTCAAGTGTAGCCATGTTTACAGTATCTTCATAAGTGATATCTTATGATAAGTTTCTTTTTCTGTGTGACTTATTTCACTTAGAATCATCGTACCTGAATCCACCCATTTTGCTGCTACTGGTCTTATGACATTGATTTCATGGCTGAGGGATATTCCATCATACGTAAATACCACAATTTTTTGAACCATTTTTATATTTCCTGGGATACTTAAGGTGTATCCAAGTTGAGGTCCTTGTAAGCAGTGCAGCCCTAAATTTTGGGGTGGCTCTGTCTTATTGATTTTCAGTTTTCCCAAGGTATATTCCCTAGACTGGAAGTGCCGTTGGCTCTGTAGCTCTGTTCTTTACTTGTTTTAGGGAACACAATGCACTCCTCCAGAGAGGCAGTTGGCAACTTACATCCCGCCCATCAGCATAACAAGGCTCCCTGTTGTCCAGGGCCTGTCTTACCTTTCTGGTTTTTACACATTTTGTGGATGTCCCTTTTGACCGGTGGGAAGTGATACTTCTTTGTAGTGCAGATTTGCATTGCCCGCTTGCTTGCTTGGCCAAAAAGGGCGTATGCGTTTTCTCCTGAATATATTCAGGAGAAAACGCATACGCCCTTTTTGGCCAAGTGCATCATTGTCGAAGTTGTGCCCCTCTTCCTGTGCTTTAAAGGCGATTCCAACGTACCTCTTGAAATCTGTTTCCTGCTATTCTGCCTCGCTTTCAAGTCCGCCTTGTTGCCTTCCCTCAAAAGATTTTTGGACGATAGTTGTCCTTTATTACTCGGCCAGTTTGGGAATTGCTGTGCCCCTGAGCTCCATTTTTCAACTCGTTTTTGGTGAGCTGACCACAAGTCCAAAATTTTGGTTCAGGACCTATGCTGGTTCCCGGTGGGGGGCTGAGACTTTGGTTAATTCTTCTTCCTGCCGGGAAGTTAGAGTCATATATGCCCGTCCAAATGCCTAACAGCTACTCTCTCATTGGTTCTCCCTCTTCCCTTTCATACTCTGCCAAATTGGAAACCTGTGCAAACCAGGAGGTTAAAGGGGCTGTCTCTCCAAGTTGGGAGGTTGATAGTAAAGCAGAGGGAAAATCAAACCCGAGCACCAGGAGAGGGACAATTCGTTGAGTTTTAGAAACCTTTCGTATTCACAGTGTGTCCGTTCTCTAGGTTTCCCGTACATGTTATAACTGTAGTAATATTCCCTTCAACCTGGAGAGTTGGGACAAATGGAATGGGTGCCATACATTATTGCTTTAAATGGTCGGCATTTGCTCACGCAATTTCACCAATCCTCTTGTCCCAAGTGTCCAGCCTTATGCCACATCCAGCTGTCGTTGTAGATAGGGTCATTCCAGGTTTCATCAGAGACCCTGAAGGAATTGTAAAGAATTTCACAGTTTTTTTGTTTTGTTTTTGAATATCCTTTTTATAGTGGGTTTGAGCTGATTCTCGCTGCCATGTTTATGCCAGTCTAGACACACTTGATTCCCTTACGGAGACATATCAATACATAGGTTTTAAGATTCTTACTAGTCAGATATATTCCTCTGCTGGAAATATGGGGTTTTGAGTCCCTTTCACTGAGGAAGGTGTAGGTCTTGTCTATTTCATATTTGGATTTTGGAACGGTACCTGTGTTTATATCAAACACTGGTTTTATGCATCACCCCACCTCTCCTTCCCCCTTAAGCAGGCATAAGTGTGTTTTCTAAATGTGAGACACTGTTCCCTTTCCTAACAGAGTTCAAGTGTAGCCATGTTTACAGGATCTCCATAAGTGATATCTTATGATATGTTTCTTTTTCTGTGTGACTTATTTCACTTAGAATCATCGTACCTGAATCCACCCATTTTGCTGCTACTGGTCTTATGACATTGATTTCATAGCTGAGGGATATTCCATCGTACGTAAGTACCACAATTTTTTGAACCATTTTTATATTTCCTGGGATATTTAAGGTGTACCCAAGTTGAGGTCCTTGTAAGCAGTGCAGCCCTAAATTTTGGTGTGGCTCTGTCTTATTGATTTTCAGTTTTCCCAATGTATATTCCCTAGACTGGAAGTGCCCTTGGCTCTGTAGCTCTGTTGTTTACTTGTTTTAGGGAACACAATGCACTCCTCCAGAGAGGCAGTTGGCAATTTACATCCCGCCCATCAGCATAACAAGGCTCCCTGTTCTCCAGGGCCTGTCTTGCCTTTCTGGTTTTTACACATTTCTTGGATGTCCCTTTTGACCGGTGGGAAGTGATACTTCTTTGTAGTGCAGATTTGCATTGCCCGCTTGCTTGCTTGGCCAAAAAGGGCATATGAGTTTTCTCCTGAATATATTCAGGAGAAAATGCATATGCCCTTTTTGGCCAAGTGCATCATTTTCAAAGTTGTGCACCTCTTCCTGTGCTTTAAAGGCGATTCCAACGTACCTCTTGAAATCTGTTTCCTGCTATTCTGCCTCGCTTTCAAGTCCGCCTCGTTGCCTTCCCTCAACACATTTTTGGACGACAGTTGTCCTTTATTACTCGGCCAGTTTGTGAATTGCTGTGCCCCTCAGCTCCATTTTTCAACTCGTTTTTGGTGAGCTGACCGCAAGTCCAAAATTTTGGTTCAGGACCTATGCTGGTTCCCGGTGGGGGGCTGAGACTTTGGTTAATTCTTCTTCGTGCCGGGAATTTAGAGAGATATGTGCCCGTCCAAATGCCTAACAGCTACTCTCTCATTGGTTCTCCCTCTTCCCTTTCATCCTCTGCCAAATTGGAAACGTGTGTGAACCAGGAGGTTAAAGGGGCTGTCTCTCCAAGTTTGGAGGTTGATAGTAAAGCTGATGTAAAGTCAAAGAGGAGAACCAGGAGAGGGTCTATTCGTTGAGTTTTAGAAACATTTCGTATTCACAGTGTGTCCGTTCTCTAGGTTTCCCGTACATGTTAAAGCTGTAGTAATATTCCCTTCAACCTGGAGAGATGGGACCAATGGAATGGGTGCCAGGCATTATTGCTTTAAAGGGTCTGCATTTGCTCACCCAATCTCACCAATTCTCTCAGTCCCAAGTGTCCCTCCTTATGCCACATCCAGCTGTCATTGTAGATAGTGTCATTCCAGGATTCATCAGAGACCCTGAAGGAATTGTAAAGAATTTCCCAGTTTTTTTGTTTTGTTTTTGAAATTCCTTTTTATAGTGGGTTTGAGCTGATTCTCGCTGCAATGTTTATGCCAGTCTAGACACACTTGATTCCCTTACGGAGACATATCAATCCATAGGTTTTAAGATTCTTACTAGTCAGATATATTCCTCTGCGAGAAATATGGGGTTTTGAATCCCTTTCACTGAGGAAGGTGTAGGTCTTGTCTATTCCATAGTTGGTTTTTGGAACAGTACCTGTGCTTATATCAAACTCTGGTTTTATGCATCACCCCACCTCTCCTTCCCCATTAAGCAGGCATAAGAGTGTTTTCTAAATGTGAGATACTGTTCTCTTTCCTAACTCAGTTCAAGTGTAGCCATGTTTACAGGATCTCCATAAGTGATATCTTATGATAAGTTTCTTTTTCTGTGTGACTTATTTCACTTAGAATCGTCGTACCTGAATCCACCCATTTTGCTGTTACTGGTCTTATGAGATTGATTTCATGGCTGAGGGATATTCCATCGTACATAAGTACCACAATTTTTTGAACCGTTTTTATATTTCCTGGGATATTTAAGGTGTACCCAAGTTGAGGCCCTTGTAAGCAGTGCAGCCCTAAATTTTGGGGTGGCTCTGTCTTATTGAATTTCAGTTTTCCCAAGGTATATTCCCTAGACTGGAAGTGTCCTTGGCTCTGTAGCTCTGTTGTTTACTTGTTTTAGGGAACACAATGCACTCTTCCAGAGAGGCAGTTGGCAATTTACATCCCGCCCATCAGCATAACAAGGCTCCCTGTTCTCCAGGGCCTGTCTTGCCTTTCTGGTTTTTACACATTTTGTGATGTCCCTTTTGAACCGGTGGGAAATGATACTTCTTTGTAGTGCAGATTTGCATTGCCCGCTTGCTTGCTTGGCCAAAAATGGCGTATGCGTTTTCTCCTGAATATATTCAGCAGAAAACGCATACGCCCTTTTTGGCCAAGTGCATCATTGTCGAAGTTGTGTCCCTCTTCCTGTGCTTTAGAGGCGATTCCAACGTACCTCTTGAAATCTGTTTCCTGCTATTCTGCCTCGCTTTCAAGTCCGCCTCGTTGCCTTCCCTCAACAGATGTTTGGACGATAGTTGTTCTTTATTACTCCGCCAGTTTGTGAATTGCTGAGCCCCTGAGCTCCATTTTTCAACTCGTTTTTGGTGAGCTGACCGCAAGTCCGAAATTTTGGTTCAGGACCTATACTGGTTCCCGGTGGGTGGCTGAGGCTTTGGTTAATTCTTCTTCCTGACGGGAAATTACAGTGATATGTGCCCGTCCAAATGCCTAACAGCTACTCTCTCATTGGTTCTCCCTATTCCTTTTCATCCTCTGCCAAATTGGCAACCTGTGCGAACCAGGAGGTTAAAGGGGCGGTCTCTCCAAGTTGGGAGGTTGATAGTAAAGCAGATGGAAAGTCAAACCGGAGCACCAGGAGAGGGACTATTCGTTTAGTTTTAGAAACCTTTCGTATTCACAGTGTGTCCGTTCTCTAGGTTTCCCGTACATGTTATAGCTGTAGTAATATTCCCTTCAACCTGGAGAGTTGGGACCCATGGAATGGGTGCCAGGCATTTGTGCTCTAAAGGGTCTGAATTTGCTCACCCAATCTCACCAATCGTCTCAGTCCCAAGTGGCCCTCCTTATGCTACATCCAGCTGTCATTGTAGATAGGGTCATTCCTGGTTTCATAAGAGATCCTGAAGGAATTGTAAAGAATTTCCCAGTTTTTTCGTTTTGTTTTTGAAATTCCTTTTTATACTGGGTTTGAGCTGATTCTCGCTGCCATGTTTATGCCAGTCTAGAAACACTTGATTCCCTTACGGAGACATATCCATACATAGGTTTTAAGATTCTTACTACTCAGATATATTCCTCTGCGGGAAATATGGGGTTTTGAGTCCCTTTCACTGAGGAAGGTGTAGGTCTTGTCTATTCCATAGTTGGTTTTTGGAACGGTACCTGTGCTTATATCAAACTCTGGTTTTATGCATCACCCCACCTCTCCTTCCCCCTTAAGCAGGCATAAGAGTGTTTTCTAAATGTGAGACACTGTTCTCTTTCCTAACTCAGTTCAAGTGTAGCCATGTTTACAGGATCTTCATAAGTGATATCTTATGATAAGTTTCTTTTTCTGTGTGACTAATTTCACTTGGAATCATCGTACCTGAATCCTCACATTTTGCTGCTACTGGTCTTATGACATTGATTTCATGTCTGAGGGATATTCCATCGTACGTAAGTACCACAATTTTTTGAACCATTTTTATATTTCCTGGGATATTTAAGGTGTACCCAAGTTGAGGTCCTTGTAAGCAGTGCAGCCCTCAATTTTGGGGTGGCTCTGTCTTATTGATTTTCAGTTTTCCCAAGGTATATTCCCTAGACTGGAAGTGCCCTTGGCTCTGTTGCTCTGTTCTTTACTTGTTTTAGGGAACAAAAGGTACTCTTCCAGAGAGGCATTTGGCAATTTTCATTCCGCCCATCAGCATAAAAAGGCTCCCTGTTCTCCAGGTCCTGTCTTGCCTTTCTGGTTTTTACACATTTTGTGGATGTCCCTTTCGACCGGTGGGAAGTGATACTTCTTTGTTGTGCAGATTTGCATTGCCCACTTGCTTGCTTGGCCAGAAAGGGCGTATGTGTTTTCTCCTGAATATATTCAGGAGAAAACGCATACGCCCTTTTTGGCCAAGTGCATCATTGTCGAAGTTGTGCCCCTCTTCCTGTGCTTTAAAGGTGATTCCAACGTACCACTTGAAATCTGTTTCCTGCTATTCTGCCTCGCTTTCAAGTCTGCCTCGTTGCCTTCCCTCAACAGATTTTTGGACGATAGTTGTCCTTTATTACTCGGCCAGTTTGTGAATTGCTGTGCCCCTGAACTCCATTTTTCAACCCGTTTTTGGTGAGCTGACCGCAAGTCAAAATTTTGCTTCAGGACCTATACTGGTTCCCTGTTGGTGGCTGAGGCTTTGGTTAATTCTTCTTCCTGCCGGGAAATTACAGTGATATGTGCCCGTCCAAATGCCTAACAGCTACTCTCTCATTGGTTCTCCCTATTCCCTTTCATCCTCTGCCAAATTGGCAACCTGTGCGAACCAGGAGGTTAAAGGGGCTGTCTCTCCAAGTTGGGAGGTTGATAGTAAAACAGATGTAAAGTCAAACCGGAGCACCAGGAGAGGGACTATTCGTTGAGTTTTAGAAACCTTTCGTATTCACAGTGTGTCCGTTTTCTAGGTTTACCGTACATGTTATAGCTGTAGTAATATTCCCTTCAACCAGGACAGTTGGGACCCATGGAATGGGTGCCAGGCATTTGTGCTTTAAAGGGTCTGCATTTGCTCACCCAATCACACCAATCGTCTCAGTCCCAAGTGTCCCTCCTTTTGCCACATCCAGCTGTCGTTTTAGATAGGGTCATTCCAGGTTTCATCAGAGACCCTGAAGGAATTGTAAAGAATTTCCCAGTTTTTTTGTTTTGTTTTTGAAATTCCTTTTTATAGTGCGTTTGAGCTGATTCTCGCTGCCATGTTTATGCCAGTCTAGACACACTTGATTCCCTTACGGAGACATATCAATACATAGGTTTTAATATTCTTACTAGTCAGATATATTCCTCTGTGGGAAATATGGTGTTTTGAGTCCCTTTCACTGAGGAAGGTGTAGGTCTTGTCTATTCCATAGTTGGTTTTTGGAACGGTACCCGTGCTTATATCAAACTCTGGTTTTATGCATCACCCCACCTCTCCTTCCCCCTTAAGCAGGCATAAGAGTGTTTTCTAAATATGAGACAATGTTCTCTTTCGTAACTCAGTTCAAGTGTAGCCATGTTTATAGGATCTTCATAAGTGATATCTTATGATAAGTTTCTTTTTCTATGTGACTTATTTCACTTAGAATCATCGTACCTGAATCCACCTATTTTGCTGCTACTGGTCTTATGACATTGATTTCATGGCTGAGGGATATTCCATCGTACGTAAGTACCACAATTTTTGAACCATTTTTATATTTCCTGGGATATTTAAGGTGTATCCAAGTTGAGGTCCTTGTAAGCAGTGCAGCCCTAAATTTTGGGGTGGCTCTGTCTTATTGATTTTCAGTTTTCCCAAGGTATATTCTCTAGACTGGAAGTGCCCTTGGCTCTGTAGCTCTGTTCTTTACCTGTTTTAGGGAACACAATGCACTCCTCCAGAGAGGCAGTTGGCAATTTACATCCCGCCCATCAGCATAACAAGGCTCCCTGTTCTCCAGGGCCTGTCTTGCCTTTCTGGTTTTTACACATTTTGTGGATGTCCCTTTTGACCGGTGGGATGTGATACTTCTTTGTAGTGCAGATTTGCATTGCCCGCTTGCTTGCTTGGCCAAAAAGGGCGTATGCATTTTATCCTGAATATATTCAGGAGAAAACGCATACGCCCTTTTTGGCCAAGTGCATCATTGTCGAAGTTGTGGCCCTCTTCCTGTGCTTTAAAGGCGATTCGAACGTACCTCTTGAAATCTGTTTCCTGCTATTCTGCCTCGCTTTCAAGTCCGCCTCGTTGCCTTTCCTCAAACGATTTTTGGATGATAGTTGTCCTTTATTACTTGGCCAGTTTGTGAATTGCTGTGCCCCTGAGCTCCATTTTTCAACTCGTTTTTGGTGAGCTGACCGCAAGTCCAAAATTTGGTTCAAGACCTATACTGGTTCCCGGTGGGTGGCTGAGACTTTGGTTAATTCTTCTTCCTGCCGGGAAGTTACAGTGATATGTGCCCGTCCAAATGCCTAACAGCTACTCTCTCGTTGGTTCTCCCTCTTCCCTTTCATCCTCTGCCAAATTGGCAACCTGTGCGAACCAGGAGGTTAAAGGGGCTGTCTCTCCAAGTTGGGAGGTTGATAGTAAAGCAGATGGAAAGTCAAACCGGAGCACCAGGAGAGGGACTATTCGTTGAGTTTTAGAAACCTTTCGTATTCACAGTGTGTCCGTTCTCTAGGTTTCCCGTACATGTTATAGCTGTAGTAATATTCCCTTCAACCTGCAGAGTTGGGACCCATGGAATGGTTGCCAGGCATTTGTGCTCTAAAGGGTCTGCATTTGCTCACCCAATCTCAGCAATCCTCTCAGTCCCAAGTGTCCAGCCTTATGCCACATCCAGCTGTCATTGTAGTAGGGTCATTCCAGGTTTCATCAGAGATCCTGAAGGAATTGTAAAGAATTTCGCAGTTTTTTCGTTTTGTTTTTGAAATTCCTTTTTATAGTGGGTTTGAGCTGATTCTCGCTGCCATGTTTATGCCAGTCTAGAAACACTTGATTCCCTTACGGGGACATATCCATACATAGGTTTTAAGATTCTTACTACTCAGATATATTCCGCTGCGTGAAATATGGGGTTTTGAGTCCCTTTCACTGAGGAAGGTGTAGGTCTTGTCTATTCCATAGTTGGTTTTTGGAACGGTACCTGTGCTTATATCAAACTCTGGTTTTATGCATCACCCCACCTCTCCTTCCCCCTTAAGCAGGCATAAGAGTGTTTTCTAAATGTGAGACACTGTTCTCTTTCCTAACTCAGTTCAAGTGTAGCCATGTTTACAGGATCTTCATAAGTGATATCTTATGATAAATTTCTTTTTCTGTGTGACTAATTTCACTTAGAATCATCGTACCTGAATCCACCCATTTTGCTGCTACTAGTCTTATGACATTGAATTCATGGCTGAGGGATATTCCATCGTACGTAAGTACCACAATTTTTTGAACCATTTTTATATTTCCTGGGATATTTAAGGTGTACCCAAGTTGAGGTCCTTGTAAGCAGTGCAGCCCTAAATTTTGGGGTGGCTCTGTCTTATTGATTTTCAGTTTCCCAAGGTATATTCCCTAGAGTGGAAGTGCCCTTGGCTCTGTAGGTCTGTTCTTTACTTGTTTTAGGGAACAAAATGTACTCCTCCAGAGAGGCAGTTGGCAATTTACATCCCGGCCATCAGCATAAAAAGGCTCCCTGTTCTCCAGGTCCTGTCTTGCCTTTCTGGTTTTTACACATTTTGTGGATGTCCCTTTTGACCGGTGGGAAGTGATACTTCTTTGTTGTGCAGATTTGCATTGCCCGCTTGCTTGCTTGGACAAAAAGGGCGTATGCGTTTTCTCCTGAATATATTCAGGAGAAAACGCATACGCCCATTTTGGCCAAGTGCATCATTGTCGAAGTTGTGCCCCTCTTCCTGTGCTTTAAAGGTGATTCCAACGTACCTCTTGAAATCTGTTTCCTGCTATTCTGCCTCGCTTTCAAGTCCGCCTCGTTGCCTTCCCTCAACAGATTTTTGGACGATAGTTGTCCTTTATTACTCAGCCAGTTTGTGAATTGCTGTGCCCCTGAACTCCATTTTTCAACTCGTTTTTGGTGAGCTGACCGCAAGTCAAAATTTTGGTTCAGGACCTATACTGGTTCCCTGTGGGTGGCTGAGGCTTTGGTTAATTCTTCTTCCTGCCGGGAAATTACAGTGATATGTGCCCGTCCAAATGCCTAACAGCTACTCTCTCATTGGTTCTCCCTATTCCCTTTCATCCTCTGCCAAATTGGCAACCTGTGCGAACCAGGAGGTTAAAGGGGCTCTCTCTCCAAGTTGGGAGGTGGATAGTAAAGCAGATGGAAAGTCAAACCTTAGCACCAGGAGAGGGACTATTCGTTGAGTTTTAGAAACCTTTTGTATTCACAGTGGGTCCGTTCTCTAGGTTTCCCGTACATGTTATATCTGTAGTAATATTCCCTTCAACCTGGAGAGTTGGGACCCATGGAATGGGTGCCAGGCATTTGTGCTTTAAAGGGTCTGCATTTGCTCACCCAATCTCACCAATCCTCTCAGTCCCAAGTGTCCAGCCTTATGCCACATCCAGCTGTCATTGTAGATAGGGTCATTCCAGGTTTCATCAGATACCCTGAAGGAATTGTAAAGAATTTCCCAGTTTTTTTGTTTTGTTTTTGAAATTCCATTTTATAGTGGGTTTGAGCTGATTCTCGCTGCCATGTTTATGGCAGTCTAGACACACTTGATTCCCTTACGGAGACGTATCAATACATAGGTTTTAAGTTTCTTACTAGTCAGATATATTCCTCTGCAGGAAATATGGGGATATGAGTCCCTTTCACTGAGGAAAGTGTAGGTCTTGTCTATTCCATAGTTGGTTTTTGGAACGGTACATGTGCTTATATCAAACTCTGGTTTTATGCATCACCCCACCTCTCCTTCCCCCTTAAGCAGGCATAAGAGTGTTTTCTAAATGTGAGACACTGTTCTCTTTCCTAACTCAGTTCAAGTGTAGGCATGTTTACAGGATCTCCATAAGTGACATCTTATGATAAGTTTCTTTTTCTGTGTGACTTATTTCACTTAGAATCATCGTACCTGAATCCACCCATTTTGCTGTTACTGGTCTTATGACATTGATTTCATGGCCGAGGGATATTCCATCGTACGTAAATACCACAGTTTTTTGAACCATTTTTATATTTCCTGGGATATTTAAGGTGTACCCAAGTTGAGGTCCTTGTAAGCAGTGCAGCCCTAAATTTTGGGGTGGCTCTGTCTTATTGATTTTCAGTTTTCCCAAGGTATATTCCCTAGACTGTTAGTGCCCTTGGCTCTGTAGCTCTGTTGTTTACTAGTTTTAGGGAACACAATGCACGCTTCCAGAGAGGCAGTTGGCAATTTACATCCCGCCCATCAGCATAAAAAGGCTCCCTGTTCTCCAGGACCTGTCTTTACTTTCTGGTTTTTACACATTTTGTGGATGTCCCTTTTGACCGGTGGGAAGTGATACTTCTTTGTTGTGCAGATTTGCATTGCCCGCTTGCTTGCTTGGCCAAAAAGGGCGTATGCGTTGTCTCCTGAATATATTCAGGAGAAAACGCATACGCCCTTTTTGGCCAAGTGCATCATTGTCGAAGTTGTGCCCCTCTTCCTGTGCTTTAGAGGCGATTCCAACGTACCTCTTGAAATCTGTTTCCTGCTATTCTGCCTCGCTTTCAAGTCCGCCTCGTTGCCTTCCCTCAACAGATTTTTGGACGATAGTTGTCCTTTATTACTCGGCCAGTTTGTGAATTGCTGTGCCCCTGAGCTCCATTTTTCAACTCGTTTTTGGTGAGCTGACCGCAAGTCCAAAATTTTGGTTCAGGACCTATACTGGTTTCCGGTGGGTGGCTGAGGCTTTGGTTAATTCTTCTTCCTGCCGGGAAATTACAGTGATATGTGCCCGTCCAAATGCCTAACAGCTAGTCTCTCATTGGCTCTCCCTATTGCCTTTCATCCTCTGCCAAATTGGCAAACTGTGCGAACCAGGAGGTTAAACGGGCTGTCTCTCCAAGTAGGGAGGTTGATAGTAAAGCAGATGTAAAGTCAAAGCGGAGAACCAGGAGAGGGACTATTCGTTGAGTTTTAGAAACCTTTCGTATTCACAGTGTGTCCGTTCTCTATGTTTCCCGTACATGTTAAAGCTGTAGTAATATTCCCTTCAACCTGGAGAGATGGGACCCATGGAATGGGTGCCAGGCATTATTGCTTTAAAGGGTCTGAATTTGCTCACCCAATCTAACCAATCCTCTCAGTCCCAAGTGTCCAGCCTTATGCCACATCCAGCTGTCATTGTAGATAGGGTCATTCCAGGTTTCATCAGAGACCCTGAAGGAATTGTAAAGAATTTCCCAGTTTTTTTGTTTTGTTTTTGAAATTCCTTTTTATACTGGGTTTGAGCTGATTCTCACTGCCATGTTTATGCCAGTCTAGACACACTTGATTCCCTTAAGGAGACATATCAATACATAGGTTTTAAGATTCTTACTAGTCAGATATATTCCTCTGCGGGAAATATGGGGTTTTGAGTCCCTTTCACTGAGGAAGGTGTAGGTCCTGTCTATTCCATAGTTGGTTTTTGGAACGGTACCTGTGCTTATATCAAACTCTGGTTTTATGCATCACCCCACCTCTCCTTCCCCATTATGCAGGCATAAGAGTGTTTTCTAAATGTGAGACACTGTTCTCTTTCCTAACTCAGTTCAAGTGTAGCCATGTTTATAGGATCTTCATAAGTGATATCTTATGATAAGTTTCTTTTTCTGTGTGACTTATTTCACTTAGAATCATCGTACCTGAATCCACCCATTTTGCTGCTACTGGTCTTATGACATTGATTTCATGGCTGAGGGATATTCCATCATACGTAAATACCACAATTTTTTGAACCATTTTTATATTTCCTGGGATACTTAAGGTGTATCCCAGTTGAGGTCCTTGTAAGCAGTGCAGCCATAAATTTTGGGGTGGCTCTGTCTTATTGATTTTCAGTTTTCCCAAGGTATATTCCCTAGACTGGAAGTGCCCTTGGCTCTGTTGCTCTGTTCTTTACTTGTTTTAGGGAACAAAAGGTACTCTTCCAGAGAGGCATTTGGCAATTTTCATTCCGCCCATCAGCATAAAAAGGCTCCCTGTTCTCCAGGTCCTGTCTTGCCTTTCTGGTTTTTACACATTTTGTGGATGTCCCTTTCGACCGGTGGGAAGTGATACTTCTTTGTTGTGCAGATTTGCATTGCCCACTTGCTTGCTTGGCCAGAAAGGGCGTATGTGTTTTCTCCTGAATATATTCAGGAGAAAACGCATACGCCCTTTTTGGCCAAGTGCATCATTGTCGAAGTTGTGCCCCTCTTCCTGTGCTTTAAAGGTGATTCCAACGTACCACTTGAAATCTGTTTCCTGCTATTCTGCCTCGCTTTCAAGTCTGCCTCGTTGCCTTCCCTCAACAGATTTTTGGACGATAGTTGTCCTTTATTACTCGGCCAGTTTGTGAATTGCTGTGCCCCTGAACTCCATTTTTCAACCCGTTTTTGGTGAGCTGACCGCAAGTCAAAATTTTGCTTCAGGACCTATACTGGTTCCCTGTTGGTGGCTGAGGCTTTGGTTAATTCTTCTTCCTGCCGGGAAATTACAGTGATATGTGCCCGTCCAAATGCCTAACAGCTACTCTCTCATTGGTTCTCCCTATTCCCTTTCATCCTCTGCCAAATTGGCAACCTGTGCGAACCAGGAGGTTAAAGGGGCTGTCTCTCCAAGTTGGGAGGTTGATAGTAAAACAGATGTAAAGTCAAACCGGAGCACCAGGAGAGGGACTATTCGTTGAGTTTTAGAAACCTTTCGTATTCACAGTGTGTCCGTTTTCTAGGTTTACCGTACATGTTATAGCTGTAGTAATATTCCCTTCAACCAGGACAGTTGGGACCCATGGAATGGGTGCCAGGCATTTGTGCTTTAAAGGGTCTGCATTTGCTCACCCAATCACACCAATCGTCTCAGTCCCAAGTGTCCCTCCTTTTGCCACATCCAGCTGTCGTTTTAGATAGGGTCATTCCAGGTTTCATCAGAGACCCTGAAGGAATTGTAAAGAATTTCCCAGTTTTTTTGTTTTGTTTTTGAAATTCCTTTTTATAGTGCGTTTGAGCTGATTCTCGCTGCCATGTTTATGCCAGTCTAGACACACTTGATTCCCTTACGGAGACATATCAATACATAGGTTTTAATATTCTTACTAGTCAGATATATTCCTCTGTGGGAAATATGGTGTTTTGAGTCCCTTTCACTGAGGAAGGTGTAGGTCTTGTCTATTCCATAGTTGGTTTTTGGAACGGTACCCGTGCTTATATCAAACTCTGGTTTTATGCATCACCCCACCTCTCCTTCCCCCTTAAGCAGGCATAAGAGTGTTTTCTAAATATGAGACAATGTTCTCTTTCGTAACTCAGTTCAAGTGTAGCCATGTTTATAGGATCTTCATAAGTGATATCTTATGATAAGTTTCTTTTTCTATGTGACTTATTTCACTTAGAATCATCGTACCTGAATCCACCTATTTTGCTGCTACTGGTCTTATGACATTGATTTCATGGCTGAGGGATATTCCATCGTACGTAAGTACCACAATTTTTGAACCATTTTTATATTTCCTGGGATATTTAAGGTGTATCCAAGTTGAGGTCCTTGTAAGCAGTGCAGCCCTAAATTTTGGGGTGGCTCTGTCTTATTGATTTTCAGTTTTCCCAAGGTATATTCTCTAGACTGGAAGTGCCCTTGGCTCTGTAGCTCTGTTCTTTACCTGTTTTAGGGAACACAATGCACTCCTCCAGAGAGGCAGTTGGCAATTTACATCCCGCCCATCAGCATAACAAGGCTCCCTGTTCTCCAGGGCCTGTCTTGCCTTTCTGGTTTTTACACATTTTGTGGATGTCCCTTTTGACCGGTGGGATGTGATACTTCTTTGTAGTGCAGATTTGCATTGCCCGCTTGCTTGCTTGGCCAAAAAGGGCGTATGCATTTTATCCTGAATATATTCAGGAGAAAACGCATACGCCCTTTTTGGCCAAGTGCATCATTGTCGAAGTTGTGGCCCTCTTCCTGTGCTTTAAAGGCGATTCGAACGTACCTCTTGAAATCTGTTTCCTGCTATTCTGCCTCGCTTTCAAGTCCGCCTCGTTGCCTTTCCTCAAACGATTTTTGGATGATAGTTGTCCTTTATTACTTGGCCAGTTTGTGAATTGCTGTGCCCCTGAGCTCCATTTTTCAACTCGTTTTTGGTGAGCTGACCGCAAGTCCAAAATTTGGTTCAAGACCTATACTGGTTCCCGGTGGGTGGCTGAGACTTTGGTTAATTCTTCTTCCTGCCGGGAAGTTACAGTGATATGTGCCCGTCCAAATGCCTAACAGCTACTCTCTCGTTGGTTCTCCCTCTTCCCTTTCATCCTCTGCCAAATTGGCAACCTGTGCGAACCAGGAGGTTAAAGGGGCTGTCTCTCCAAGTTGGGAGGTTGATAGTAAAGCAGATGGAAAGTCAAACCGGAGCACCAGGAGAGGGACTATTCGTTGAGTTTTAGAAACCTTTCGTATTCACAGTGTGTCCGTTCTCTAGGTTTCCCGTACATGTTATAGCTGTAGTAATATTCCCTTCAACCTGCAGAGTTGGGACCCATGGAATGGTTGCCAGGCATTTGTGCTCTAAAGGGTCTGCATTTGCTCACCCAATCTCAGCAATCCTCTCAGTCCCAAGTGTCCAGCCTTATGCCACATCCAGCTGTCATTGTAGTAGGGTCATTCCAGGTTTCATCAGAGATCCTGAAGGAATTGTAAAGAATTTCGCAGTTTTTTCGTTTTGTTTTTGAAATTCCTTTTTATAGTGGGTTTGAGCTGATTCTCGCTGCCATGTTTATGCCAGTCTAGAAACACTTGATTCCCTTACGGGGACATATCCATACATAGGTTTTAAGATTCTTACTACTCAGATATATTCCGCTGCGTGAAATATGGGGTTTTGAGTCCCTTTCACTGAGGAAGGTGTAGGTCTTGTCTATTCCATAGTTGGTTTTTGGAACGGTACCTGTGCTTATATCAAACTCTGGTTTTATGCATCACCCCACCTCTCCTTCCCCCTTAAGCAGGCATAAGAGTGTTTTCTAAATGTGAGACACTGTTCTCTTTCCTAACTCAGTTCAAGTGTAGCCATGTTTACAGGATCTTCATAAGTGATATCTTATGATAAATTTCTTTTTCTGTGTGACTAATTTCACTTAGAATCATCGTACCTGAATCCACCCATTTTGCTGCTACTAGTCTTATGACATTGAATTCATGGCTGAGGGATATTCCATCGTACGTAAGTACCACAATTTTTTGAACCATTTTTATATTTCCTGGGATATTTAAGGTGTACCCAAGTTGAGGTCCTTGTAAGCAGTGCAGCCCTAAATTTTGGGGTGGCTCTGTCTTATTGATTTTCAGTTTCCCAAGGTATATTCCCTAGAGTGGAAGTGCCCTTGGCTCTGTAGGTCTGTTCTTTACTTGTTTTAGGGAACAAAATGTACTCCTCCAGAGAGGCAGTTGGCAATTTACATCCCGGCCATCAGCATAAAAAGGCTCCCTGTTCTCCAGGTCCTGTCTTGCCTTTCTGGTTTTTACACATTTTGTGGATGTCCCTTTTGACCGGTGGGAAGTGATACTTCTTTGTTGTGCAGATTTGCATTGCCCGCTTGCTTGCTTGGACAAAAAGGGCGTATGCGTTTTCTCCTGAATATATTCAGGAGAAAACGCATACGCCCATTTTGGCCAAGTGCATCATTGTCGAAGTTGTGCCCCTCTTCCTGTGCTTTAAAGGTGATTCCAACGTACCTCTTGAAATCTGTTTCCTGCTATTCTGCCTCGCTTTCAAGTCCGCCTCGTTGCCTTCCCTCAACAGATTTTTGGACGATAGTTGTCCTTTATTACTCAGCCAGTTTGTGAATTGCTGTGCCCCTGAACTCCATTTTTCAACTCGTTTTTGGTGAGCTGACCGCAAGTCAAAATTTTGGTTCAGGACCTATACTGGTTCCCTGTGGGTGGCTGAGGCTTTGGTTAATTCTTCTTCCTGCCGGGAAATTACAGTGATATGTGCCCGTCCAAATGCCTAACAGCTACTCTCTCATTGGTTCTCCCTATTCCCTTTCATCCTCTGCCAAATTGGCAACCTGTGCGAACCAGGAGGTTAAAGGGGCTCTCTCTCCAAGTTGGGAGGTGGATAGTAAAGCAGATGGAAAGTCAAACCTTAGCACCAGGAGAGGGACTATTCGTTGAGTTTTAGAAACCTTTTGTATTCACAGTGGGTCCGTTCTCTAGGTTTCCCGTACATGTTATATCTGTAGTAATATTCCCTTCAACCTGGAGAGTTGGGACCCATGGAATGGGTGCCAGGCATTTGTGCTTTAAAGGGTCTGCATTTGCTCACCCAATCTCACCAATCCTCTCAGTCCCAAGTGTCCAGCCTTATGCCACATCCAGCTGTCATTGTAGATAGGGTCATTCCAGGTTTCATCAGATACCCTGAAGGAATTGTAAAGAATTTCCCAGTTTTTTTGTTTTGTTTTTGAAATTCCATTTTATAGTGGGTTTGAGCTGATTCTCGCTGCCATGTTTATGGCAGTCTAGACACACTTGATTCCCTTACGGAGACGTATCAATACATAGGTTTTAAGTTTCTTACTAGTCAGATATATTCCTCTGCAGGAAATATGGGGATATGAGTCCCTTTCACTGAGGAAAGTGTAGGTCTTGTCTATTCCATAGTTGGTTTTTGGAACGGTACATGTGCTTATATCAAACTCTGGTTTTATGCATCACCCCACCTCTCCTTCCCCCTTAAGCAGGCATAAGAGTGTTTTCTAAATGTGAGACACTGTTCTCTTTCCTAACTCAGTTCAAGTGTAGGCATGTTTACAGGATCTCCATAAGTGACATCTTATGATAAGTTTCTTTTTCTGTGTGACTTATTTCACTTAGAATCATCGTACCTGAATCCACCCATTTTGCTGTTACTGGTCTTATGACATTGATTTCATGGCCGAGGGATATTCCATCGTACGTAAATACCACAGTTTTTTGAACCATTTTTATATTTCCTGGGATATTTAAGGTGTACCCAAGTTGAGGTCCTTGTAAGCAGTGCAGCCCTAAATTTTGGGGTGGCTCTGTCTTATTGATTTTCAGTTTTCCCAAGGTATATTCCCTAGACTGTTAGTGCCCTTGGCTCTGTAGCTCTGTTGTTTACTAGTTTTAGGGAACACAATGCACGCTTCCAGAGAGGCAGTTGGCAATTTACATCCCGCCCATCAGCATAAAAAGGCTCCCTGTTCTCCAGGACCTGTCTTTACTTTCTGGTTTTTACACATTTTGTGGATGTCCCTTTTGACCGGTGGGAAGTGATACTTCTTTGTTGTGCAGATTTGCATTGCCCGCTTGCTTGCTTGGCCAAAAAGGGCGTATGCGTTGTCTCCTGAATATATTCAGGAGAAAACGCATACGCCCTTTTTGGCCAAGTGCATCATTGTCGAAGTTGTGCCCCTCTTCCTGTGCTTTAGAGGCGATTCCAACGTACCTCTTGAAATCTGTTTCCTGCTATTCTGCCTCACTTTCAAGTCCGCCTCGTTGCCTTCCCTCAACAGATTTTTGGACGATAGTTGTCCTTTATTACTCGGCCAGTTTGTGAATTGCTGTGCCCCTGAGCTCCATTTTTCAACTCGTTTTTGGTGAGCTGACCGCAAGTCCAAAATTTTGGTTCAGGACCTATACTGGTTTCCGGTGGGTGGCTGAGGCTTTGGTTAATTCTTCTTCCTGCCGGGAAATTACAGTGATATGTGCCCGTCCAAATGCCTAACAGCTAGTCTCTCATTGGCTCTCCCTATTGCCTTTCATCCTCTGCCAAATTGGCAAACTGTGCGAACCAGGAGGTTAAACGGGCTGTCTCTCCAAGTAGGGAGGTTGATAGTAAAGCAGATGTAAAGTCAAAGCGGAGAACCAGGAGAGGGACTATTCGTTGAGTTTTAGAAACCTTTCGTATTCACAGTGTGTCCGTTCTCTATGTTTCCCGTACATGTTAAAGCTGTAGTAATATTCCCTTCAACCTGGAGAGATGGGACCCATGGAATGGGTGCCAGGCATTATTGCTTTAAAGGGTCTGAATTTGCTCACCCAATCTAACCAATCCTCTCAGTCCCAAGTGTCCAGCCTTATGCCACATCCAGCTGTCATTGTAGATAGGGTCATTCCAGGTTTCATCAGAGACCCTGAAGGAATTGTAAAGAATTTCCCAGTTTTTTTGTTTTGTTTTTGAAATTCCTTTTTATACTGGGTTTGAGCTGATTCTCACTGCCATGTTTATGCCAGTCTAGACACACTTGATTCCCTTAAGGAGACATATCAATACATAGGTTTTAAGATTCTTACTAGTCAGATATATTCCTCTGCGGGAAATATGGGGTTTTGAGTCCCTTTCACTGAGGAAGGTGTAGGTCCTGTCTATTCCATAGTTGGTTTTTGGAACGGTACCTGTGCTTATATCAAACTCTGGTTTTATGCATCACCCCACCTCTCCTTCCCCATTATGCAGGCATAAGAGTGTTTTCTAAATGTGAGACACTGTTCTCTTTCCTAACTCAGTTCAAGTGTAGCCATGTTTATAGGATCTTCATAAGTGATATCTTATGATAAGTTTCTTTTTCTGTGTGACTTATTTCACTTAGAATCATCGTACCTGAATCCACCCATTTTGCTGCTACTGGTCTTATGACATTGATTTCATGGCTGAGGGATATTCCATCATACGTAAATACCACAATTTTTTGAACCATTTTTATATTTCCTGGGATACTTAAGGTGTATCCCAGTTGAGGTCCTTGTAAGCAGTGCAGCCATAAATTTTGGGGTGGCTCTGTCTTATTGATTTTCAGTTTTCCCAAGGTATATTCCCTAGACTGGAAGTGCCCTTGGCTCTGTAGCTCTGTTCTTTACTTGTTTTAGGGAACACAGTGCAATCCTCCAGAGAGTCAGTTGGCAACTTACATCCCGCCCATCAGCATAACAAGGCTCCCTGTTCTCCAAGGCCTGTCTTGCCTTTCTGGTTTTTACACATTTTGTGGATGTCCGTTTTGACCGGTGGGAAGTGATACTTCTTTGTAGTGCAGATTTGCATTGCCCGCTTGCTTGCTTGGCCAAAAAGGGCGTATGCGTTTTCTCCTGAATATATTCAGGAGGAAACGCATACGCCCTTTTTGGCCAAGTGCATCATTGTCGAAGTTGTGCCACTCTTCCTGTGATTTAAAGGGGATTCCAACGTACCTCTTGAAATCTGTTTCCTGCTATTCTGCCTCGCTTTCAAGTCCGCCTCGTTGCCTTCCCTCAACAGATTTTTGGACGACAGTTGTCCTTTATTACTCGGCCAGTTTGTGAATTGCTGTGCCCCTCAGCTCCATTTTTCAACTCGTTTTTGGTGAGCTGACCGCAAGTCCAAAATTTTGGTTCAGGACCTATGCTGGTTCCCGCTGGGGGGCTGAGACTTTGTTTAATTCTTCTTCCTGCCGGGAAGTTAGAGTGATATGTGCCCGTCCAAATGCCTAACAGCTACTCTCTCATTGGTTCTCCCTCTTCCCTTTCATCCTCTGCCAAATTGGAAACCTGTGTGAACCAGGAGGTTAAAGGGGCTGTCTCTCCAAGTTGGGAGGTTGATAGTAAAGCAGATGTAAAGTCAAAGCGGAGAACCAGGAGAGGGACTATTCGTTGAGTTTTAGAAACCTTTCGTATTCACAGTGTGTCCGTTCTCTAGGTTTCCCGTACATGTTAAAGCTGTAGTAATATTCCCTTCAACCTGGAGAGATGGGACCCATGGAATGGGTGCCAGGCATTATTGCTTTAAAGGGTCTGCATTTGCTCACCCAATCTCACCAATCCTCTCAGTCCCAAGTGTCCCTCCTTATGCCACATCAAGCTGTCATTGTAGATAGGGTCATTCCAGGTTTCATCAGAGACCCTGAAGGAATTGTAAAGAATTTCCCAGTTTTTTTGTTTTGTTTTTGAAATTCCTTTTTATAGTGGGTTTGAGCTGATTCTCGCTGCCATGTTTATGCCAGTCAGGACACACTTGATTCCCTTACGGAGACATATCAATACATAGGTTTTAAGATTCTTACTAGTCAGATATATTCCTCTGCAGGAAATATGGTGTTTTGAGTCCCTTTCACTGAGGAAGGTGTAGGTCTTGTCTATTCCATAGTTGGTTTTTGGAACGATACCTGTGCTTATATCAAACTCTGGTTTTATTCATCCCCCCACCTCTGCTTTCCCCTTAAGCATGCATAAGAGTGTGTTCTATATATGATACTCTGTTCCCTTTCCTAATTCATTCCATGTGTAGCCATGTTTATATACCCTTCTTAAGTAATATCTTATGATAAGTTTCTTTTTCTGTGTGATTTTTTCAGTTAGAATCATCGTACATGAATCCCGTCATTATGCTGCTACTGGCCTTATGGCATTGACTTCATGGCTGAGGGATATTTCATCATACGTATGTACCACAATTTCTTTACCATTTTTGTCTTTCCTGGGATATATAAGGTGTCCCGAAGTCGAGGTTCTTGTAAGCAGTGCTGACATAAATTTTGGGGTGGCTGTGTCTTATTGATTTTCAGTTTTCCCAAGGTATATTCCCGTGACTGGTAGTGCCTTAGGTTGTGAAGCACTGCTGTTTACTTCTTTTTGGGAACACAGTGCTCTCCTCCAGAGTGGCTCTTGGCAATTTACATCCCACCCATCCGCATAACAAGGCTCCCTCTTCTCCAGATCCTGTCTTGCCTTTCTTGTTTTTACACATTTTACGGATGTCCCTTTTGACCGGTTGGAAGTGATACTTCCTTGTACTTCAGATTTGCATTATGCGGTTGCTTGGTTGGCCAAAATGGGCGCATGCGTTTTCTCTTGAATATGTTCAGGAGAAAACGCATGCGCCCTTTTTGGACAATTCCATAATTGTCGAAGTTTTGATGCTTTTCCTGTGTTTAAAGGCGATTCCAATGTACTTCTGGAAATCTGTTTCGTGCACTTCTGCCTCATTTTCAAGTCCGCCTCATGGCTTTCTCTCAACAGATTTTTGGAAGAGAGTAGTCCTTTATAACTCTGCAAGTTAGTGAATTGCTGTGCCTCTGAGCTCCATTTTTCAACTTGTGTTTTTGTGGGCTGACTGCCAACCCACAATTTTGCTTCAGGACCTATACTGGTTCCATTGGGGAGGCTGGCTCAGAGTTTGTTAATTCTTCTTCGTGACGGGAATTTAGAGTGACATGTGGCCATCCAAATGCCTACAGCTACTCTCTTATTGTTTCTCCCTCTTCCCTTATATCCTCTGCAAAACGTGCCAACTGTGCGAACCAGGAGGTTAAAGGTGCTGACTCTCCAATTTGGGAGATTGATACTAAAGCAGTTGGAATGTCAAACTGGTGCACAAGGAGAGAAAAAAAATTAGTAGAGTTTTAGAAACCTTTCACCATCAGATGGTGTCCATTCTCTAGGTTTCCCATACATGTTATAACTGTAGTGATATTCCCTTCTACCTGGAGAGTTGGGAACCATGGAATGGGTGCCAGGTATTATTGCTTTAAACGGTCTGCATTTTCTCACCCAATCTCACCAATTCTCTCAGTCCCAAGTGACCAGCCTTATGCCACATCCAGCTGTCGTTGTAGATAGGGTCATTCTAAGTTTCATCAGAACCCCTGAAGGTATTGTGTAAGAATTTCACTGTTTATTTGTTTTGTTTTGAAATTCATTTTTATAGTGGGTTTGAGCTGATTCTCACTGCCGTGTTTATGTCGCTCTAGACACACTTCGTTACCTTATGGAGACATATCAATACATAGGTTTTAAGATTCTTACTAGTCAGATATACTACTCTGCGGGGAATAGGGGTGGTGAGCCCCATTCAGTGAGGAAAGAGTTGGTCTTGTCTATTCTGTATTTGGATTATGCAACCGTACCTGTGCTAATATCAAAATCTGGTTTTATGCATCACCCCACCTCTCCTTTCCTCTTGAGCAGGCATAAGAGTGTTTTCTAAATGTGAGACTCTTCTCTTTCCTAATTCAGTTCATGTGTAGCCATGTTTACAAGACCTTCATAAGTGATATCTTATGATAAGTTTCTTTTTCTGTGTGACTTATTTCAGTTAGAATCAGCGTACATGAATCCACCCATTATGCTGCTACTGGCCTTATGACATTGATTTCATGACTGAGGGATATTCCATCGTACGTATGTACCACAATTTCTTTACTATTTTTGTCTTTCCTGGGATATTTAAGGTGTCCCGAAGTCGAGGTTCTTGTAAGCAGTGCTGCCCTATATTTTGGGTTGGCTGTGTCTTATTGATTTTCAATTTTCCCAAGGTATATTCCCATGACTGGAAGTGCCTTAGGTTGTTAAGCTCTGTTGTTTAATTCTTTTAGGGAACACAGTGCACTCCTCCAGAGTGGCTGTTGGCAATCTACATCCCACCCATCAGCATAACAAGGCTCCCTGTTCTCCAGAGCCCCTCTTGCCTTTCTGGTTTTTACACATTTTACGGATATCCCTTTTGACTGGTGGGAAGGGATACTTCTTTGTAGTGCAGATTTGCATTGTGCGGTTGCTTGGTTGGCCAAAATGGGTGTATGCGTTTTCTCCTGAGTATATTCAGGAGAAAACACATGCACCCTTTATGGACAATTCCATAATTGTCGAAGTTGTGATGCTTTTCCTGTGTTTAAAGGCGATTCCAATGTACTTCTGGAAATCTGTTTCGTGCAAATCTCCCTCATTTTCAAGTCTGCCTCATGGCTTTTCCTCAACAGATTTTTGGAAGAGAGTAGTCCTGTATAACTCTGCAAGTTAGTGAATTGCTGTGCCCCTGAGCTCCATTTTTCAAATTGTGTTTTTGTGAGCTGACCGCAAACCCACAATTTTGCTTCAGGACCTATACTAGTTATTGGGGTGGGGCAGGCTGAGAGTTTGGTTAATTCTTCTTCATGACGGGAAATTAGAGTGACATGTGGCCGTCCAAATGCTTACAGCTACTCTCTCATTGGTTCTCCCTCTTCCCTTATATCCTCTGCACAATGTGCCAACTGTGCGAACCAGGAGGTTATAGGGGCTGACTCTCCAAGTTGGGAGATTGATATTAAAGCAGTTGGAATGTCAAGCTGCAGCACATGGAGAGAAAAAAATTAGTAGAGTTTTAGAAACCTTTCACCATCAGAGGGTGTCCATTCTCTAGGTTTCCCATACATGTTATAACTGTAGTGATATTCCCTTCTACCTGGAGAGTTGGGAACCATGGAATCAGTGGCAGGCATTATTGCTTTAAAGCATCTGCATTTTCACACCCAATCTCACCAATCCTCTCAGTCCCAAGTGAACAGCCTTATGCCACATCCAGCTGTTGTAGATAGGGTCATTCCAAGTTTCATCAGAACCCATGAAGATATTGTGTAAGAAATTCACTGTTTCTTTGTTTTGTTTTGAAATTCCTTTTTATAGTGGGTTTGAGCTGATTCTCACTGCCGTGTTTATGTCATTCTAGACACACTTGGTTCCCTTATGGAGACATATCAATACATAGGTTTTAAGATCCTTACTAGTCAGATATATTTCTCTGTGGGGAATAGGGGTGTTGAGTCCCATTCACTGAGGAAGGAGTCGGGCTTGTCTCTTCTGTATTTGGATTATGGAACGGTACCTGTGTTAATATCAAACTCTGGTTTTGTGAGTCTCCCCACCTCTCCTTCCCCCTTAAGCAAGCATAAGAGTGTTTTCTAAATCTGAGACTCTGTTCTCTTTCCTAATTCAGTTCATATGTAGCCAAGTTTACATTCCCTTCATAAATGATATCTTATATCAGAATGCACCATGGCCCTTGTCATAATAATGCTCCATGACCCCTGTCATCACAATGCTCCATTCCCTGGTTATCACAATGCTCCATGTCCCTTGTCATAACAATTCTCCACGTACTTGTCATCACAATTCTACATGACACTTCTCATCACAAAGTTACATGCTCGTTTCATCACAATTCTCCATGCACTTGTCATTGCAATGTTCCATGACCCCTGTCATAGCAAGCTCCAAGTGTTTGTCATCACAATGCTTCACGACTTTATCATCAAAATTCTCAATGGCACTTTTCATCACAATGTTCCGTACCCTTGTCATCACAATGCTCCATGTCCTTGTCATCA
The DNA here is from genome assembly GCF_949752795.1 of Hyperoodon ampullatus. NCBI lineage: Eukaryota > Metazoa > Chordata > Mammalia > Artiodactyla > Ziphiidae > Hyperoodon > Hyperoodon ampullatus. The sequence goes on along the minus strand of NW_027640625.1, from coordinate 1,552,127 downwards.
CAATGCTCCATGACCCCTGTCATCACAATGCTCCCTGACACCTGTCATCACAATGCTTCATGCCCCTTGTCATTACAGTGCTCCATGATGCTCGTCATCACAATTACCCAAGGTCTTCTCATCACAATGCTCCACGGTTTTGCCATCACAATGCTCCATGCCCTGGTCATCTCAAAGCTCAATGTCCCTTGTCCTCACAATTCTCCACGTCCTTGTCATCACAATGCTCCATGGCACTTCTCATCACAATGTTATATGCTCTTGTCATAACAATACTCCATGCACTTGTCATCCCAATGCTCCATGACCCCTGTCATAGGAAGCTCCATGCGCTTGTCATCACAATGTTTCACGACATGGACATTAAAATTATCAATGGCCCTTGTCATCTCAATGCTCCATGCGCTTATCATCACAATGCTCCTTTACCTTTGTCACAACAATCCTCCATGACACTTGGCATCACAATGCTCCGTGCTATTGTCATCACAATGGAACATGACATATGTCATCACAATGCTCCCTGACACCTGTCTTCACAATACTCCATGACCTTGTCATCACAATGCTCCATGCCCTTGTCATCACAATGTGCCATGCCCACTGTCATCAAAATAATCCATGAAACTTGTCAGACCAAAGCTCCATGCCACCTTTCATCACAATGCTCCATGAACCCTGTCATCACAATGCACCATGCCCATCATCATAATGCTTCATGCTCTTGTCATCACAATGAAATCAAAATGCTCCATGACCTCTGTCATCACAATGCTCCAAACCCTTGTGATCACAATGTTCCATAACACTTGTCATCACAATACCCCATGACGCTACTCATCACAATTATCCATGGACTTCTCATCACAATGCCCCATGACATTTGTCATCACAATGCACAATACACATGTCATCACAATGCTCCCTGACTCTTGCCATCAGTATGCTCCCTGAACCCTTTCATGACAAGGCTCCATGCATTTTTCATCACAATGATCCATGCCATTTTCATCACAATGCTCCAAGACCCCTGTAATCACAATGCTTCATGCCCTTGTCATCACAAAGCTCCATGATGCATGTCATCAGAATGCTCCATGGCCTTCTCATCACAATGCTCCATGCCCTTGTCATCACAATGCTCCAAGACCCCTGTAATCACAATGGTCCATGCCCCTTTTCATCAGAATGCTCCATGAGACTTGTCATCACAAGGCTCCATGGTCTTCTCATCACAATGCTCCAGGACATTGTCATCAAAATGCCCCATTCCCTTATCATCACAATGCTCCATGACCCCTGTCATCACAATACTCCATGAACATTTTCAGCCCTATGCTCCATGACCTTCTCATCACAATGCTCCATGACCAATATCATCACAATTCTCCATGACCACAGTCATTACAACGCTCAATATCACCTGACAACACAATGATCCGGGACTCTTGTCATCACAATGCTCCATTCCCTAGTCATCACAATGCTCCATGACCCCTGTCATCACAATACTCCATGAACATTTTCAGCCCAATGCTCCATGACACTTGTCATCACAATGATGCATGCCCTTGTCATCCCAATGCTCCATGACCCCTGTAATCACAATGCTCCGTGACGCTTGTCATCACAGTGCTCCATGACACCTGTCATCACAATGCTCCATGCCTTTGTCAGCAAAATGCTACATGACCTTGTCATTACAATGTTCTATGCACTTGTCATCACAATACTCCATTACCATTGCCATCACAATCCTCCATGAACCTTGGGATCACATTGCTCCATGCCCTTGTCATCACAATGCTCCATGCTCCTTGAAATCAAAATGATCCATGACCTCTGTCATCACAATGCTCCAAACCCTTGTGATCACAATGTTCCATAACACTTGTCATCACAATGCTCCATGATGCCTGTCATCACAATACTCCATGCCCTTTTCATCACAATGCTCCATGACCTTTGTCATCACAATTCTCAATACACTTGTCATCACAATGCTCCCTGACACTTGTCGTCAGAATGCTCCTTGAACCCTGTCACAAAAAGGCTCCATGCCTTTTTCATCAAAATGCACCATGCCATTTTCATCACAATGCTCCATGCCATTGTCATCAAAATACTCCACAAGCTTGTCATCAGAATGCTCCATGTCCCTTGTCATCACAATTTTCCATGCACTTGTCAGCACAAGGCTCCCTGACCCTTGTCATCACAATGCTCCAAGCCATTGTCATCACAATGCTCCATTACCTTTGTCATCAGAATCCTCCATGACACTTGGCATCACAATGCTCCATGGCATTGTCATCACAATGGGCCATTACATATGTCATCGCAATGTTCCCTGACACCTGTCTTCACAATAATGAATGACCTGGTCATCACAATGCTCCATGCCCTTGTCATCACAATGCGCCATTCCAACTGTCATCGCAATAAACCATGAAACTTATTAGACCAATGCTCCATGCCCTTGTCATCACAATGCCCCATGCCCTTGTTATCACAATGCTCCATGACCCCTGTCATCACAATGCTCCCTGACTCCAGTCATCACAAGGCTTCATGACCTTTGTCATCACAGTGGTCCATGCCCTTGTCATCAACAGTCTCTGTGACCTTTTTAACCACAATGCTTCATGAACTTTTCATCACAATGCTCTTTGACCCTTGTCATCATAATGCTCTATGCCTTTCTCAGCACAATGCTCCATGACCCTTGTCATCACAATGCTCCATGCGCTTGTCAGCACAATGCTCCATGACCCATGTCATCACAATGCACCATGCGCTTGTCGTCACAGTGCTCCACAATCTTGTCATCACAATGCTCCATAAACCTTGTCATCACAATGCTCCATGCACTTCAAATCAAAATGCTCTCTCACCACTGATATCACAATGTTACATCACTATTCATCACAATACTCCCTCAACCCTGTCATCACAATGTTCCATGACTCCTGTCATCACAATGCTACATGCACTTATCATCACAATGTTTGATGATCCCTGACATCACAATGTTCCATAACCCCTGTCATCACAATGCTCCATGACCCTTTTCATCAAAATGCTCCATGACCCCTAACATCACAATGTTACATAACGCCTCTCATCAAAATGTTCCATGACACTTTTCATCAAATTGGTCCATGACAATGTCATCACAATGCTCCCTGCCCTTCTCATCACAATGCACCACGCCCTTGTCATCAAAATGCTCCATGACCCTTGGCATCACAATGCTCCATGCCATTGTCATCACAATACTCCATGAAACCTCTCATCACATTGTTCCATGCAATTGTCATCAAAAAGCTCCATGGTGCTTGTCATCACACTGCTCGATGCCCTTCTCATCACAATGCTCCATGCCCTTGTCATTACAATCCTCCATGACCCATGTATCACTGTGTTCCGTGCCCTTGTCATCACAATGCTCCATGCCCACTCTCATCACAATAATCCATGAAACTTTTCAGACAAATGCTCCATGCCCTTGTCATCACAATGCTCCATTACCCCTGTCATAACAATGCTCCATGACCCCTGCCATCACAACGTTCCACGGCCTTCTCATCACAAGGCTCCATGACCCTTGTCATCACAATGCTCCAAGACCCCTGTAATCACAGTGCTACATGCCCTTGTCATCACAAAGCTCCATGATGCATGTCATCAGAATGCTCCATGCCCTTGCCATCACAATGCTCCATTACCCCTGTGATAACAATGCTCGATGACCCCTGCCATCACGATGATCCATGGCCTTGTCATCACAAGGCTCCATGACCCTTCTCATCACAATGCTCCAAGACACCTGTAATCACAATGCTCCATGTCCCTTTTTATCTCAATGATCCATGAACCCTGTCATCACAATACACCATGCCCATCATCATAATGCTTCAGGCTATTGTCATCACAATGAAATCAAAATGCTCCATGACCTCTGTCATAACACTGCTCCAAACCCTTGTGATCACAATATTCCATAACACTTGTCATCACAATGCCCCATGACGCTCGTCATCACAATTATCTATGGTCTTCTCTTCACAATGCTCCATGACCTTTGTCATCACAATGCTCAATACACTTGTCATCAAAATGCTCCCTGACACTTGTTCTCTGTATGCTCCTTGAACCCTGTCATGACAAGGCTCCATGCCTTTTTCATCACAATGATCCATGCCTTTTTCATCACAATGCTCCAAGACGCCTGTAATTACAATGCTCCATGCCCTTGTCATCACAAAGCTCAATGACGCATGTCATCAGACTGCTCCTTGGCCTTCTCATCACAATGCTCCATGCCCTTGTCATCACAATTTTCCAAGACACTCTAATCACAATGCTCCATGCCCCTTTTCATCAGTATGCTCCATGAGACTTGTCTCACAAGGCTCCATGGTTTTCTCATCACAATGCTCCAGCACCTTGTCATCACAATGCTTCACGACCTTGTCATGAAAATTTTCAATGGCCCTTGTCATCATAATGCTCCAAGCCCTAGTCATCACAATGCTCCATTATATTTGTCATCACAATCCTCCATTACATTTGGCATCACAATGCTCCATGCCATTGTCATCGCAATGGACCATGACATATGTCATCACAATGCTCCCTGACACCTGTCTTCACAATACTCCATGACCTTCTCATCACAATGCCCCATGCCCTTGTCATCACAATGCCCCATGCCCACTGTCATCACAATAATCTATTAAACTTGTCAGACCAATGCTCCATGCCCCTGTCATCACAATGCTCCATGCCCTTGTCATCACAATGCTCCATGACCCTTGTCATCACAATGCTCTGTGACTCCAGTCATCACAATGCTTCATAACATTTGTCATCACAGTGGTCCATGCCCACATCATCACAAGGCTCTGTGACCTTTGTAACCACAATACTCCATGAACTTTTCATCACAATGCTCCGTGACCCTTGTCATCACAATGCTCCATGCCTTTGTCAGAACAATGCTCCATGACCCTTGTCATCACAATGTGCCACGTGATTTTCATCACAACGGTCCACAACCTTGTCATCGTAATGCTCCATAAACCTTGTAATCACAATGCTCCATGCACTTCTCATCAAAATGCTCTCTCAACAGAGATATCACAATGTTCCATCACTAGTCATCACAATACTCCCTCACCCCTGTAATCACAATGTTCCATGACCCCTGTCATCACAATGCTACATCCCCTTGTCATCACAATGTTCCATGACCCCTGACATCACAATGTTCCATAACCCCTGTCATCAAAATGCTCCATGACCCTTTTCATCCCAAAGCTCCATGACCCCTGACATCACAATGTTCTATAACCCCTGTCATCAAAATGTTCCATTACACTTTTCATCAAATTGCTGCATGACCCTGTCATTAAAATGCTCCCTGCCCTTCTCATCACAATGCACCACGCCCTTGACATCAAAATGCTCCATGACTTTTGTCATCACAAAGCTCCATAACCCTTGGAATCACAATGTTCCATGAACCCTCTCATCACATTGTTCCATGCCCTTGTCATCACAAAGCTCCATGACGCTTGTCAAAACAATGTTCGATGCCCTTCTCATCACAATGCTCCATGCCCTTGTCATTACAATCCTCCATGACCCATGGATCACAGTGTTCCGTGACCTTGTCATCACAATGCTCCATGCCCACTCTCATCACAATAATCCATGAAACTTTTCAGACCAATGCTCCATGCCCTTCTCATCACAATGCTCCATTACCCCTGTCATAACAATGCTCCATGACCCCTGCCATCACAATGTTCCACACCATTGTCATCACAAGGCTCCATGACCCTTGTCATCACAATGCTCCAAGACCCCTGTAATCACAATGCTCCATGCCCTTGTCATCACAAAGCTCAATGACGTATGCCATCAGAATGCTCCATGGCCTTCTCATCACAATGCTCCTTGCCCTTGTCATCACAATGCTCCAAGACCCCTGTAATCACAATGCTCCATGAACGCTGTCATCACAATGCACCATGCCCATCACCATAATGCTTCAGGCTATTGTCATCACAATGAAATCAAAATGCTCCATGACCTCTGTCATCACAATGCTCCAAACCCTTGTGATCACAATGTTCCATAAAACTTATCATCACAACACCCTATGACGCTCATCATCAAAATTATCCATGGTCTTCTCATCACAATGCTCCATGAACTTTGTCATCACAATGCTCAATACACTTGTCATCACAATGCTCCGTGACACTTGTCGTCAGTATTCTCCTAGAACCCTGTCATGACAAGGCTCCATGCCTTTTTCATAACAATGATCCATGCCATTTTCATCACAATACTCCATGCCCTTGTCAGCACAAAGCTCCATGACGCATGTCATCAGAATGCTCCATGGCCCTCTCATCACAATACTCCATGCCCTTGTCATCACAATGCTCCAAGACCCCTGTAATCACAATGCTCCATGCCCCTTTTCATCAGAATGTTCCATGAGAATTGTCATCACAAGGCTCCATGGACTTCCCATCACAATGCTCCAGGACCTTGTCATCACAGTGCTCAATTCCCTTCTCATTACAATGCTCCATGACCCCTGTCATCACAATAATCCATGAACATTTTCAGCCCAATGCTTCATGACCTTCTCATCACAATGCTCCATGACCCATATCATCACAATCCTCCATGACCACTGTCATCACAACACTCCATGACCCCTGACAACACAATGATCCGGGACTCTTGTCATCACAATGCTCCATTCCCTTGTCATCACAATGCTCCATGAACATTTTCAGCCCAATGCTCCATGACACTTGTCATCACAATGATCCATGCCCTTGTCATCCCAATGCTCCATGACCCTTGTAATCACAATGCTCCGTGACGCTTATCATCACAGTGCTCCATGACCCTTATCATCACAATTCTCCATGCCTGTGTCATCAAAATCCTACATGACCTTGTCATCACAATGCTCCATGAGCTTGTCATCACAATACTCCATTACCATTTTCATCACAATCCTCCATGAACCTTGGGATCACATTGCTCCATGCCCTTGTCATCACAATGCTCCATGCTCCTTGAAATCAAAATGGTCCATGACCTCTGTCATCACAATGCTCCAACCCCTTGTGATCACAATGTTCCATAACACTTGTCATCACAACACTCCATGATGACTGTCATGACAATACTCCATGCACTTGTCGTCACAATGCTCCATGACATTTGTCATCACAATTCTCAATACACTTGTCATCACAATGCTCCCTGACACTTGTCGTCAGAATACTCCTTGAACACTGTCATGAAAATGCTCCATGCCTTTTTCATAAGAATGCTCCATGCCCTTTTCATCACAACGCTCCATGTCATTGTCATCACAATACTCCAGAAGCTTGTCATCAGAATGCTCCCTGATCATTGTCTTCAGAATGCTCCATGACCCCTGTCATCAAAATGCTCCATACCCCTTGTCATTACAGTGTTCCATGACGCTCGTCATCACAATTATCCATGGTCTTCTCATCACAATGCTCCACGGTCTTGCCATCACAATGCTCCATGCCTTGGTCATCACGATGCTCCATGTCCTCAGTCATCACAATGCTCCATGACCCCTGTCATCACAATGCTCCATACCCCTTGTCATTACAGTGCTCCATGACGCTCGTCATCACAATTATCCATGGTCTTCTCATCACAATGCTCCACGGTCTTGCCATCACAATGCTTTATGCCCTGGTCATCACAATGCTCCATGTCCCCTGTCATCACAATTCTCCACGTTCTTGGCATCACTATGCTCCATGATACTTCTCATCACAGTGTTACATGTTTTGTCATCACAATTCTCTATGCACTTGTCATCGCAATGCTCCATGACCCCTGTCATAGCAAGCTCCATGTGATTGTCATCACAATGCTTCATGAACATGTCATCAAAATTCTCAATGGCCCTTGTTATCACAATGCGCCATGACCCTTGTCATCACAATGCTCCAAGCCCTTGTCATCAAAATGCTCCATTACCTTTGTCATCACAATCCTCCATGACACTTGGCATCACAATGCTACATTCCATTGTCATTGAAATATACCATGACATATGTCATCACAATGCTCCCTGACACCCTTCTTCACAATACTCCATGACCTTCTCATCACAATGCTCCATGCCCTTGTCATCACAATGCGCCATGCCCACTGTCATCACAATAATCCCTGAAACTTGTCAAACCAATGCAACATGCCCCTGTCATCACAATGCTCCATGCCCTTTCATCACAATGCTCTATGACCCCTGTCATCACAATGCTCCGTGACTCCAGTCATCACAATGCTTCATGACCTTCGTCATCACAATGGTCCATGCCTTCGTCATCACAAGGCTCTGTAACCTTTGTGACCACAACACTCCATGAACATTTCATCACAATGCTCGGTGACCCTTGTCATCACAATGCTCCATGCCTTTCTCAGCACATTACTCCATGACACATGGCATCAAATGTGCCATGCGCTTGTCATCACAATGCTCCACATCATTGTCATCACAATGCTCCATAAACCTTGTCATCACAATGCTCCATGCGTTTGTCAGCACAATGTTCCATGACCCATGTCATCACAATGTGCCCTGCGTTTCTCATCACAATGCTCCACAGCCTTGTCATCACAATGCTCCATGCACCTCTCATCAAAATGCTCTCTCACCACTGATATCACAATGTTCCATCACTAGTCAACACAATACTCCCTCCACCCTGTCATCCCAATGTTCCATGACCCTTGTCACAACAATGCTACATGCTCTTATCATCACAATGCTCCATGACCCCTGACATCACAATGTTCCATAACCCCTGTCATCACAATGCTCCATGACCCTTTTCATCACAATGCTCCATGACCCCTAACATCACAATGTTCCATAAACACTGTCATCAAAATGTTCCATGACCCTTTTCATCCAATTGCTCCATGACCCTGTCATCACAATGCTCCCTGCCCTTCTCATCACAATGCACCACGCCCTTGTCATCAAAATGCTCCATGGCCTATGTCATCACAAAGCTCCATGACCATTGTAATCACAATGCTCCATGCCATTGTCATCACAAACCTCCATGAAATCTCTCATCACATTGCTCCATGCCGTTATCATCACAAAGCTCCATGACGCTTGACATCACAATGCTCCATGCCCTTGTCATTGCAATCCTCCCTGACACATGTATCACTGTGTTCCGTGCCCTTGTCATCACAATGCTCCATGCTCACTCTCATCACAATAATCCATGAAACTTTTCTGACAAATGCTCCATGCCCTTGTCATCACAATGCTCCATTACACCTGTCATAACAATGCTCCATGACCCCTGCCATCACAATGTTCTACGGCCTTGTCATCACAAGGCTCCATGACCCTTGTCATCACAATGCTCCAAGACCCCTGTAATCACAATGCTCCATGCCCATGTCATCACAAAGATCCCTGATGCATGTCATCAGAATGCTCCATGGCCTTCTCATCACAATACTCCATGCCCTTGTCATCACAATGCTCCAAGACCCTTGTTATTACAATGATCCATGCCTCTTTTCATCTCAATGCTCCATGAACCCTGTCATCACAATGCACCATGCCCATCATCATAATGCTTCATGCTATTGTCATCACAATGAAATCAAAATTCTCCATGACCTCTCTCATCACAATGCTCCAAACCCTTGTGATCACAATGTTCCATAAGACTTGTCATCACAACGCCCCATGACGCTGGTCATCACAATTATCCATGGACTTCTCATCACAATGCTCCATGACCTTTGTCATCACAATTCTCAATACAATTGTCATCACAATGCTCCCTGATACTTGTCATCAGTATGCTCATTGAACCCTGTCATGACAAGTCTCCATGCCTTTTTCATCACAATGATCCATGCCCTTTTCATCACAATGCTCCATGCCATTGTCATCACAATACTCCACAAGCTTGTCATCAGAATGCTCCGTGACACTTTTCATCTCAATGATCCATGACACCTGTCATCACAATGCTCCATGACACCTGTCATCACAATGCTCCATGCCCCTTGTCATTACAGTGCTCCATGATGTTCGTCATCACAATTATCCATGGTCTTCTCATCACAGTGCTCCACGGTCTTGCCATCACAATGCTCCATGCCCTGGTCATCACAATGCTCCATGTCCCCAATCATCACAATGCTCCATGACCCTGTCATCACAATGCTCCATACCGCTTGTCATTACAGTGCTCCATGACACTCGTAATCACAATTGTCCATGGTCTTCTCATCACAATGCTCCACGCCCTTGTCATCAAAATGCTCCATGACCCTTGTCATCACAATGCTCCACGCCCTTGTCATCAAAATGCTCCATGACCCTTGTCATCACAATGCTCCATGACCACTGTCATAACAATGCTCCATGACCCCTGTCATCACAAGGCTCCATACCACTTGTCATTACAGTGCTCCATGACACTCCTCATCACAATTATCCATGGTCTTCTCATCACAATGCTCCACAGTCTTGCCATAACAGTGCTCCATGCCTTGGGCATCACAATGCTCCATGTCCCCGGTCATCACAATGCTCCATGACCACTGTCATCACAATGCTCTATACCCCTTGTCATTACAGTGCTCCATGACACTCGTCATCACAATTATCCATGATCTTCTCATCACAGTGCTCCATGATCTTGCCATCACAAGGCTCCATGCCCTGGTCATCACAATGCTCCATGTCCCCAGTCATCACAATGCTCTATGACCCCTGTCATCACAATGCTCCATACCCCTTGTCATTACAGTGCTCCATGACGCTCGTCATCACAATTATCCATGGTCTTCTCATCACAATGCTCCACGGTCTTGCCATCACAATGCTCCATGCCCTGGTCATCACAATGCTCCATGTCCCCTGTCATCACAATTCTCCACGTTCTTGGCATCACTATGCTCCATGATACTTCTCATCACAGTGTTACATGTTTTGTCATCACAATTCTCTATGCACTTGTCATCGCAATGCTCCATGACCCCTGTCATAGCAAGCTCCATGTGATTGTCATCACAATGCTTCATGAACATGTCATCAAAATTCTCAATGGCCCTTGTTATCACAATGCTCCATGACCCTTGTCATCACAATGCTCCAAACCCTTGTCATCAAAATGCTCCATTACCTTTGTCATCACAATCCTCCATGACACTTGGCATCACAATGCTCCATTCCATTGTCATTGCAATAGACCATGACATATGTCATCACAATGCTCCCTGACACCCTTCTTCACAATACTCCATGACCTTCTCATCACAATGCTCCATGCCCTTGTCATCACAATGCGCCATGCCCACTGTCATCACAATAATCCCTGAAACTTGTCAAACCAATGCAACATGCCCCTGTCATCACAATGCTCCATGCCCTTTCATCACAATGCTCTATGACCCCTGTCATCACAATGCTCCGTGACTCCAGTCATCACAATGCTTCATGACCTTTGTCATCACAATGGTCCATGCCCTCGTCATCACAAGGCTCTGTAACCTTTGTGACCACAACACTCCATGAACATTTCATCACAATGCTCGGTGACCCTTGTCATCACAATGCTCCATGCCTTTGTCAGCAGATTACTCCATGACACATGGCATCAAATGTGCCATGCGCTTGTCATCACAATGCTCCACATCGTTGTCATCACAATGCTCCATAAACCTTGTCATCACAATGCTCCATGCGTTTGTCAGCACAATGTTCCATGACCCATGTCATCACAATGTGCCCTGCGTTTCTCATCACAATGCTCCACAGCCTTGTCATCACAATGCTCCATGCACCTCTCATCAAAATGCTCTCTCACCACTGATATCACAATGTTCCATCACTAGTCAACACAATACTCCCTCCACCCTGTCATCCCAATGTTCCATGACCCTTGTCACAACAATGCTACATGCTCTTATCATCACAATGCTCCATGACCCCTGACATCACAATGTTCCATAACCCCTGTCATCACAATGCTCCATGACCCTTTTCATCACAATGCTCCATGACCCCTAACATCACAATGTTCCATAAACACTGTCATCAAAATGTTCCATGACCCTTTTCATCCAATTGCTCCATGACCCTGTCATCACAATGCCCCCTGTCCTTCTCATCACAATGCACCACGCCCTTGTCATCAAAATGCTCCATGGCCTATGTCATCACAAAGCTCCATGACCCTTGGAATCACAATGCTCCGTGCCATTGTCATCACAAAGCTCCGTGAAACCTCTCATCACATTGCTCCATGCTGTTGTCATCACCAAGCTCCATGACGCTTGTCATCACAATGCTCCATGCCCTTGTCATTGCAATCCTCCCTGACACATGTATCACTGTTTTCCGTGCCCTTGTCATCACAATGCTCCATGCTCACTCTCATCACAATAATCCATGAAACTTTTCAGACCAATGCTCCATGCCCTTGTCATCACAATGCTCCATTACACCTGTCATAACAATGCTCCATGACCCCTGCCATCACAATGTTCTACGGCCTTGTCATCACAAGACTCCATGACCCTTGTCATCACAATGCTCCAAGACCCCTGTAATCGCAATGCTCCATGCCCATGTCATCACAAAGCTCCCTGACGCATGTCATCAGAATGCTCCATGGCCTTCTCATCACAATACTCCATGCCCTTGTCATCACAATGCTCCAAGACCCTTGTTATTACAATGATCCATGCCTCTTTTCATCTCAATGCTCCATGAACCCTGTCATCACAATGCACCATGCCCATCATCATAATGCTTCATGCTATTGTCATCACAATGAAATCAAAATTCTCCATGACCTCTCTCATCACAATGCTCCAAACCCTTGTGATCACAATGTTCCATAAGACTTGTCATCACAACGCCCCATGACGCTGGTCATCACAATTATCCATGGACTTCTCATCACAATGCTCCATGACCTTTGTCATCACAATTCTCAATACACTTGTCATCACAATGCTCCCTGACACTTGTCATCAGTATGCTCATTGAACCCTGTCATGACAAGTCTCCATGCCTTTTTCATCACAATGATCCATGCCCTTTTCATCACAATGCTTCATGCCATTGTCATCACAATACTCCACAAGCTTGTCATCAGAATGCTCCGTGACCTTTGTCATCTCAATGATCCATGACCCCTTTCATCACAATGCTCCATGACACCTGTCATCACAATGCTCCATGCCCCTTGTCATTACAGTGCTCCATGATGTTCGTCATCACAATTATCCATGGTCTTCTCATCACAGTGCTCCACGGTCTTGCCATCACAATGCTCCATGCCCTGGTCATCACAATGCTCCATGTCCCCAGTCATCACAATGCTCCATGACCCCTGTCATCACAATGCTCCATACTGCTTATCATTACAGTGCTCCATGACACTCGTAATCACAATTGTCCATGGTCTTCTCATGACAATGCTCCACGCCCTTGTCATCAAAATGCTCCATGACACTTGTCATCACAATGCTCCATGACCACTGTCATAACAATGCTCCATGACCCCTGTCATCACAAGGCTCCATACCACTTGTCATTACAGTGCTCCATGACGCTCCTCATCACAATTATCCATGGTCTTCTCATCACAATGCTCCACGGTCTTGCCATCACAGTGCTCCATGCCTTGGGCATCACAATGCTCCATGTCCCCGGTCATCACAATGCTCCATGTCCCCTGTCATCACAATTCTCCACGTTCTTGGCATCACTGTGCTCCATGATGCTTTTCATCACAGTGTTACATGCTTTGTCATCACAATTCTCTATGCACTTTTCATCGCAATGCTCCATGATCCCTGTCACAGCAAGCTCCATGTGATTGTCATCACAATGCTTCATGAACATGTCATCAAAATTCTCAATGGCCCTTGTTATCACAATGCTCCATGACCCTTGTCATCACAATGCCCCAAGCGCTTGTCATCAAAATGCTCCATTACCTTTGTCATCACAATCCTCCATGACACTTGGCATCACAATGCTCCATTCCATTGTCATCGCAATGGACCACGACATATGTCATCACAATGCTCCCTGACACCCTTCTTCACAATACTCCATGACCTTCTCAACACAATGCTCCATGCCCTTGTCATCACAATGCGCCATGCCCACTGTCATCACAATAATCCCTGAAACTTGTCAAACCAATGCAACATGCCCCTGTCATCACAATGCTCCATGTCCTTTCATCACAATGCTCTATGACCCCTGTCATCACAATGCTCCGTGACTCCAGTCATCACAATGATTCATGACCTTTGTCATCACAATGGTCCATGCCCTCGTCATCACAAGGCTCTGTGACCTTTGTCACCACAGCGCTCCATGAACATTTCATCACAATGCTCGGTGACCCTTGTCCTCCCAATGCTCAATGCCTTTGTTAGCACAATACTCCATGACCCATGGCATCACAATGTGCCATGCGCTTGTCATCACAATGCTCCACATCTTTGTCATCACAATGCTCCATAAACCTTGTCATCACAGTGCTCCATGCACTTCTCATCAAAATGCTCTCTCACCACTGATATCACAATGTTCCATCACTAGTCAACACAATACTCCCTCACCCCTGTCATGACAATATTCCATGACCCTTGTCACAACAATGCTACATGCCTTTATCATCATAATGCTCCATTCCCCTGACATCACAATGTTCCATAACCCCTGTCATCACAATGCTCCCTGCCCTTCACAACAGAATGCACCACACCCTTGTCATCAAAATGCTCCATGACCTTTGTCATCACAAAGCTCAATGACCCTTGTCATCACAATGCTGCATGCCATTGTCATCACAATGCTCCATGAGCCCTCTTATCACATTGTTCCATGACCTTGTCATCACAGGCTCCATGATGCTTCTCATCACAATGCTCGATGCCATTCTTATCACAATGCTCCATGCGCTTGTCATTACAATCCTCCATGACCCTTGTATCACAGTGTTCCGCGCCCTTGTCATCACAATGCTCCTTGCCCCCTCTCATCACAATAATCCATGAAACTTTTCAGACCAATGCTCCATGCCCTTGTCATCACAATGCTCCATTACCCCTGTCATAACAATGCTCCATGACCCCTGCCATCACAATGTTCCACAGCCTTGTCATCACAAGGCTCCATGACCCTTGTCATCACAATGCTCCAAGACCCCTGTAATCACAATGCTCCATGCCCTTGTCATCACAAAGCTCCATGATGCATGTCAACAGAATGATCCATGGCCTTCTCATTCACGATGTTCCATGCCTTTGTCATCACAATGCTCCAAGACTCCTGTAATCGCAATGCTCCATGCCCCTTTTCATCTCAATGCTCCATGAACCCTGTCATCACAATGCACCATGCCCATCACCATAATGCTTCAGGCTATTGTCATCACAATGAAACCAAAATGCTCCATGACCTCTGTCATCAAAATGCTCCAAATCCTTGAGATCAATATGTTCCATAACACTTATCATCACAACGCCCCATGACGCTCGTCATCACAATTATCCATGGTCTTCTCATCACAATGCTCCATGACCTTTGTCATCACAATACTCAATACCCTTGTCATCACAATGCTCCCTGACACTTGTTGTCAGTTTGCTCCTTGAACGCTGTCATGACAAGGCTCCATGCCTTTTTCATCACAATGATCCATGCCCTTTTCATCACAGTGCTCCAAGACCGCTGTAATCACAATGCTCCATGCCTTTGTCATCACAAAGCTCCATGATGCATGTCATCAGAACGCTCCATAGCCTTCTCATCCCAATGCTCCATGCCCTTGTCATCACAATGCTCCAAGACCCCTGTAATCACAATGCTCCATGGCACTTTTCATCAGAATGCTCCATGAGACTTGTCATCACAAGGCTCCATGGTCTTCTCATCACAGTGCTCCAGTACCTTGTCATCACAATGCTCCATGACCCCTGTCATCACAGTACTCCATGGACATTTTCAGCCCAATGCTCCATGACCTTCTCATCACAATGCGCCATGACCCCTGTCATCACAATGCTCCATGACCACTGTCATCACAACGCTCCATGAACCCTGACAACACAATCATCCGGGACTCTTGTCATTAAAATGCTCCATGACCATTGTCATCACAATGATCCATGCGCTTGTCATCCCAATGCTCCATGACCCCTGTAATCACTATGCTCCGTGATGCTTGTCATCACAGTGCTCCATGAACCTTGTCATCATAATGCTCCTTGCCTTTGTCAACAAAATGGTACATAATCTTCTCATCACAATTCTCCATGCGCTTGTCATCACAATCCTCCATGACCATTGGGATCACATTGCTTCATGCCCTTGCCATCTCTCT
This sequence comes from Hyperoodon ampullatus, assembly GCF_949752795.1. Taxonomy (NCBI): domain Eukaryota; kingdom Metazoa; phylum Chordata; class Mammalia; order Artiodactyla; family Ziphiidae; genus Hyperoodon; species Hyperoodon ampullatus. Next base: position 1,535,643 of record NW_027640625.1, on the reverse strand, counting down.
CTTGCCTTTCTGGTTTTTACAGATATTTGGATGTCCCTTTTGACCGGTGGTAAGTGACAATTCTTTGTAGTGTGGATTTGTATTGCGCGCTTGCTTGATTGGCCAAAAAGGGTGTATGCGTTTTCTTCTGAATATATTCAGGAGAAAAGTCATACGCCCTTTTTGGCCAAGTGCATCTCTGTCCAAGTTGGGATGCTTTTCCTGTGCTTTAAAGGCGATTCCAATTTACCTCTTGAAATATGTTTTGTGCAATTCTGGCTCATTTTCAAGGCCACTTCATTGCCTTCCCTCAACAGATTTTTGCAAGAGAGTAGTCCTTTATAAGTCTGCAGGTTTGTGGTTTGCTGTGCCCCTGAGCTCCAATTTTCAAATCCCATCTTTGTGAGCTGGCCGCAAATCCACAATTTTGCTTCAGGACCTATACTGGTTCCAGGGGTGGCTATATCGGTTCCCTGTGGGTGGCTGAGGCTTTGGTTAATTCTTCTTCCTGCCGGGAAATTAGAGTGACATGTGCCCGTCCAAATGCCTACATCTACTCTCTGATTGGTTCTCCCTCTTCCCTTTCATCCTCTGCACAATTAGCAAACTGTGCGAACCAGGAGGTTATAGGGGTTGACTCTCCTAAGTTGGGAGATTGATAGTAAAGCAGTTGGAATGCCAAAGTGGAGCACAAGGAGAGGAAAAATTAGGAGAGTTTTAGAAACCTTTCGCCATCACAGGGTGTCCATTTTCTAGGTTTCCCATACATGTTATAATTGTAGTGATATTCCCTTCTACCTGGAGATTTGGGACACATGGAATGGTGGCATGCATTACTACTTTAAAAGGTCTGCATTTTCTCTCCCAATCTCAACAGTCCTCTCAGTCCCACGTGTCCAGCCTTATGTCTCATCCAGCTGTCTTTGCAGATAGGGGCATTCCAGGTTTCATCAGAACCGCTGAATGAATTGTGTAAGAATTTCGCTGTTTTTTTGGGTTTTTTGAAATTCATTTTTATAATGGGGTTGAGCTGATTTTCACTGACGTGTTTATGCCAGTCTAGACACAATTGATTCCCTTACGGAGACATATCAATACATAGGTTTTAAGATTCTTAGTAGTCAGATATATTCCTCTGTGGGTCATAGGGGTGTTGAGTCCAGTTCACTGAGGAAGGTGTAGGTCTTGTCTATTCTGTATTTGGTTTATGGAATGGTACCTGTGCTAATATCAAACTCTGGTTTTATGCATCACACCACCTCTCCTTTCCCCTGAAGCAGGCATAAGAGATTTTTGCTAAATGTGAGACTCTGTTCTCTTTCCTAATTCAGTTCATGTGTTGTGATATTGACATTCCCTCTATAAGTGATATCTTATGATAAGATTCTTTTTCTGTGTGACTAATTTCCCTTAAAATCATCTTACCTAAATCCACTCATTATGCTGCTACTGGCCTTATATACATTGATTTCACGTCTGAGTGATATTCCGTTGTACAAAATTACCACAAGTTCTTTATGCATTTCTCTTTTTCCTGGGATATTTTAGGTGTACCAAAGTTGAGCTTCTTGTATGCAGAGCAGCCCTAAACTTTGGGGTGCCTGTGTCTTATTGACATTTAGTCTTCCCAAGTTATATGTCCATGAGTTGAAATCCCCTTGATCCGGGGCTTTGTATTTTAGATGTATTAAAAACTGCATACACTTCTTCAGAGTGGCTCTTGGATATTTATACCCCACCCATCAGCGTGACTAGGCTCCCTGTTTTCCATGGCCTCTCCTGCATTTCTGGTTTGTACATATTTTTTGGATGGCCTTTCTGAGCAGTGGAAATTGAGACTTCTTTGTTGTGCGGATTTGCATTTCCCTCTTGCTTGGTTGGCCAAAAACTCTGCATGTGTTTTTTTCCTGAAGATATTCACGAAAAAAACGCATACACCCTTTTACCCAACCGCATCATTTTAGAAATTCTGCTGCTTTTCATATGCTTTAAATGTGAGTACAATCTACCTTTTGAAATCTTTTTCCTGCAATTCTGCCTCTCATTCAGATCCTCTTCGTTACCTTAGCTGAATATATTTTTGGACGTTGGTTATCATTTATATCTTTGCAGGTCTTTGAATTGTCTGCTCCTGAGCTCCATTTTGCAACTCGCTTTTTTTGTGAGCTGGCCGCCAAACCATTGGATTACTTCTGGCCCTATTCTGGTTCTGGGGAGGCAGGCTGAGCCTTTGGTTAATTCTTCTTCCTAATGGGAAATTAGAGTGACATGTGCCTGTCAAAACTCCTACAGCTAATCTCTCATTGGTTCCCCCGCTTCCCATTTATCCTCTGCACAAATTGCCAACTGTGTGAAACAGGAGGTTAAAGGTGCTGATTCTCCAAGTGGGGAGATTGTTAGTAATGTGGCTGGAATGGCGAACCCCAGCACCAGGAGATCAAAAATGAGGTGCATTTTAGACACCTTTCCTGAGCACATGGTGTACATTCATCTCGGTTTCCCAGGCATGTTTTCGCTGTCAGAAGATTCCCTTGAACCTGCAGATTTGGGACCCATGGAATGGGTACCAGGCAGTATTACTTTAAAAGGTCTGCATTTCCTCACCCAGCCTCTCTAACATCTCTTAGCGTGCATAGCTTCCAGCCTTATATAATCATCCTGCTGAGGGTCTACATGTGTTCAATCCATGTTACATCGTAGCCCTTCAACAAAGGTTGTAAGAATTTTTGTCTGTCTCACTGTTTTTATAAATAGTTTTAAATTTATTTTTATATTGGTTACAGCTGATTTTCAAAGCTCTGTTTTTTGCTGCTGTACATCCACTTGATTCATGTACTGTGAGACAACAATAACTTCTTTTTCAGATGCTTACCAGTCATATGTATTATTTTCCAGTGACTTGAGTGGGCTGAGTGCAGTGCTTTGAGGTACCGTGTAGGCCTTGTCAGTTATTCAATTTGGTACTTGGAATGGTATCTTTGCTAATTTCAACCTCCTGGATAATACCTCACCATTCCCCACCTTTCCCATTTAGCAGCCTTATGTCTATTTTCTACATATTTGACTATGTTTCTGTTTTGTAATTTATTTCATGTGTAGCCATTTTTGATTCCACCTTTAAGTGACATCTTATGATATGTGTCTTTTTCTTTCTGACATATGTCACTTAGAATGATCGTATGTAACTCCTCCAGAGTTGTTACAACTGGCCTTATTTCATTGATTTCTGGATGAGTAATATTCCACTCTACATAAGTACCCCATCTCTTTTATCCATTTTATCCTTCCAGGGACATTTAGGTTATATCCAAGTTGAGCCCCTTTTTAACAGAGAGGTGGTAAACGTTCGGGTGCCTGTTTTCTGTCGATTTTTGTTTTTCCCAAGGTACACGCCCATGAGTGCAAGTGCCCTATGCTCTGTAGCTCATTTTTTAGATGTTTTAGCAAACACAATACACTTCTCCAGAGTGGCCGTTGGCAAATTACATTTCCACTATCAGCCTCACAGGGCTCCCTTTTCTCCTCGCCCTGTCCTGCATTTCTGGTGTTTACACTTTATGTGGATGGCCCTTCTGACTGATGTGAAGTGATACATTTTGTGATATTGATTTCCAGTGCCCACCTGTTTGGTTGGATAAAAAGTGTGTATGGCCTTTACTTGAATATATTCAGAAAAAATGCATACACCCTTTTTGGCCAACTGCATCATTGGCGATGTTCAGCCCCTTTTCTTGTGCTTTAATGGGGAGTCCTTTCTACCTCTTCAAATCTGTTTCCTGCCACTCTCCCTTGCTTACAAGTCCTTTTCTGTGACTTACCTCAAGACATTTTTCGACGATAGATATTTTCAACTCTGCAGTTTCATGAATTTTAGTGCCCCTGAGTTCCATTTTTCAACTTGTGTTTTTGGAAACTGGACACAAAACAGCGGGATTTCCTCTAGCCCTATTCTGTTTCCGTGGGCAATTCTAGCCTTTGATGAATTTGCCTTCTGGATTGGAAATTAGAGTGGCATGTGCCTGTCCGAACACCTAAGACTTGTCTCTAAATTTTTCTCATCCTTCCGCTTCATCCTCTGGATAAATTCCAAACTGTGTGCAACAGGATGTTGACGGTGCTGATATCCCCAAGTGAGGAGATTGATAGGAAAGATGCTGGAGGGTTGAACCCGAGCACCAGGCGATGAGGAGATGAGGAGCCTTTTCCAAACTCTTTCCGATCAAATGGTGTACCATCCTCTAGGTGTGACAGGCATGTTTTAGCTGTAGGAAGGGTCCCGTGCATGTAAGGAGAACACCAGGGATTTTTCCAAATCAGTGCCTCCCCGAACCCCAAACTGGGGAATTTGTAAGCTACGGCTACACGTATGTCCTTTAAGGGCCTTGGGAAATAGGCAGAGCCCAAACTTTAGATGACTGAAATCTTCAGGGTCTGAAGCGCTCACCATCGGCCTTGCTTAGGTTACATTTTATCTGTCATTGATAGATGATGTCAATAAAAATATCTATTCTTTTTCAGATTATTTCCCCTTATAGGTTATTGCAAAATATTCAGTGTAGTTCCCTGTGCTATACAGTAGTTCCTTGTTGATGATCTATTTCATACATAGCAGTGTGTATGTGTTAATCCCAAACTGTTAATTTATCCCTTCTCCTACCTTTCCCCTTTGGTAATAATAAATTATAAGATTTTATACTTCTCAGAAATGGGGGAGCTGAAAGAGAGGTATCATTTTCAATGGAAAAGCATTCAAAACAAGATTGAAGCTTCAGCCAAGAGTATTCGATGTACATCCATGGAAATAAATCACTTCATTTCTCTAATGTTGACCTGACAAATAAGACAGACGTCTTCACTGAACTTGCTTATAGGAAAGTGATGGAAATATCAAATGTAAGTCTTAGAAACATCTTATTTTACCCGAGCATTATACACTGCTCTATGTTAACTACAGTTTGGCTCACACATCTGTTCATTGAAGTTACAATGTTCTCAATTTCTGTTACTGATCCTCCAGAGTGGACCCCAACAGGAGTCCCCGTGCCCAGTGTCATTGGAGCCAACAGATCAAGACTGAGTTTGGTTCAGAAGCAAAGGAAACATTATTTTGAAAACAGAATGGAGAAGTGAGAGCGTGCACTCCCCCATGGGCTGTGGGCTGGGCTGCTGTGTAGGGTCCCCGGCAGCGTCAGTGGGAGGGAGGGGATGGAGCTCTCGAGGGCTGCGTTGGCTGCAGCTCAGGCTCTATGCCGCGGAGTCTGCATGGGACCCCGCTAGCTGAGGTGTCGACCCAGCCATTCTGCACTAGGAAATCGGGTCTGAAGTGCCGGGTGTGGGACCTCTGCATGCGGAACCCTAGGAGCACGTGAAATTAGACAAAGCACAAAGGAAAAACAGGTTAGACTTTATTTTATTGCCCAGATTCTCTTTTTATCTCCCAGGAATTTTTAATGAACGTTGCCGGAGATGAACACCTCCTCTGCTTTTTGTTCCATTCCTTATTCTTGGGGTGTTGAGGGTGCAGACCCCTCTTTTGTAACTGCTTCATGCTGTGGTGGGAGCCCTGATACATGTGGGGAGGGGCAAAACGTCTCCCCACCAGCCTCCTGGTGAGGTTGATTGTCCCAAGGCCTCCTGCCTCACTTCTCGTGCGCCTGAGCACCAGCATTGGAAGTGTTACAGATTCTAATGACCTTTAAGGATCCAGGAAAGAGAGGCGCAGAGATGCTGCGGTGGCAGGTTTCACCCCACCCCACATATGTTCGGCGACCTTACGCTGACAGTTTTTGCCAGACTAGATGCTCTGACCAGTAGTCTGTGCTTCCTTTAATTAGGTCCCTGAATTAATGTACAAACAGCACCATGTGTCAGAGCCCTGCCCGCGCAACTCCCAGACAGTCCAGGGTCAGTGGTGATCCAGGACCATGACGTCCACTGAGTCAACGGCCTTTAGAAGTAGCCAGCAGTCCAGCCGGTCATATTGGCCACCATCACCGCGGTGTCTGTAGGGTTTTCTATGGTGAAAGCGTGATATACGTTTCCCCCGCCAAGCTTATTAGCTCCCCTCTGGGTGCAGTAAGTCCTGCAAGCAGTAGTCTGCTCTTTCGTGGCACAGTCTTGTCGTTTTCTGAGAGAAACTCCAGGTCAAGTGATGGTCACACAAGTCATCTTGGGGGCCCGTTGCCCCCGTTTATCTCTCTGGAGGTTGGAGTTGGAGGGCCTCCTCACTCGAGGTCAGTGTGTCCACAGAGCGACCCCTGCAACTTCAGGGCATGATGGGTGGTTAGGATCACCACGTGGGGTCCTTTTCCCTTAGGAGGGAGCTGGCCTTGCGGGCTGCTGATTTCCAGCTTTTTAGATACCCCAGTATCCTGGCCTGATGAGTCGGTGGGCAAAGCCCTTGGTGACCATAGTTTATCATACCTGAAGGGCATTCTTGTGTTGCTCCATTTCAAGTGGTCCCAGTTTTTGCACTAAGGCTCCAAGGGCGATTAACCTTTGACCGGGTATGTAAAGGTCAAAGGGTTTAGCTAAATTAGGGAGTTCCTGGGCAAGGGTCTGTATTGACTGCTCTTTCCATTCTTGAAAGGCTGCTTCTGGATTCTATTCAAAAGGATCATCATCTTTTCGTGTCAGTGTTTCATGTAGAGGCCCAGCTATTAGACTGTAGTTAGGGATCCAGATGCAGAAAACCTTGGCCTCCCCAGGAACCCCTAAGCTGTCTTCTAGTTTTAGAAGAGGTAAGGCTGCAAATGGCTTCTTCCCTATCCTGGGATGCGTTTCTCCGAATATCTGTGAGAATGAAGCCCAGGCATGTCACCTTAGCCTGGGATATTTGAGCGTTTTTCTTGGACACCTTCTATCCTTTCTTGGCTAGGTAGTTCAGAGGCGTCTTTAGTAGGCCTGGCGATCAGAATGTCATCTGCATATTGAAGGAGGGTTCCCTTTTACAGAGGTTGAACTTTTAGGTCTTTAGAGGACATTTCCCCAATGATGGTGTGGGGATTTTTGAACCATTGGGGCAGGACGGCCCAGCATTATTGCTTTTGTTGCATGTTGTGTCCTGCCACTCACAAGCCAAAAATTCTTGTGACTCTGAGATGAATGGAATACAGAAGAAGGCATCATTGAAGTCTAATACAGAATGCCATGGCCTGGTGGAAGGTAGAATGACCAGCAGGGAGTAGGAAATAGGAGCTACTGGATGTATATCCTCGGTGGCTTCACTGACTGTCCTGATATCCTTTACCAGGTCTCCAGCAGCCCATGGGGTTCTCTTGGTCAGGCCAATCCCAGGATATGGAGCTCACCTGGGCTGCACCCCTACCCCACAGCCCACGGGGCTCTCGTGGTCAAGTCCCTCCCAGGGTATGGAGCTCACCTCTGCAGCTACCCAGCAGCCCATGGGGCTCTCCTACTCAGGCCCTTCCCAGGATACGGAGCTCCCCTGGGCAGGTACCCCAGCAGGGCTGGACACACAGGAACTGTGCACATAGCCCACCTTGCAGAGAACCCCCAGCTCACCTGTCGCTCACAGCTGACACAGAATACCTCAGAGCAGGACTTGAACTAACAAACAGCAGCTCTGACAGGTCTGTGACCATGGCTATCACTCTCTGCAGGCTCTTTCTGCCTGGTCTTCCAGACACTTCCACTGCAGCCAGGGCACCAGGCCTCTGTCTCCACCCACCATCACTCCTCTACCTGACTCCTTGGTTCCTCTCATTAGGATAGGGTCTTCTTGAAGTTGTTTTCCACTCATGGACCAGATAAAATGATAAGAAAACAAGCCGCAGCTGCAGCCCCTTGTCTATCCTGACTCTCAAGAGCCCACACCTGTTCCTAGGGCCTGGCCCGTTTAGCAAGTTTCATTTTCTGCAACTGTGAGCCCCTGAGGGGTGAGGATTGGCTGATTTTGGCAGCCTGAAACTGCCTGCCAGCCCTCCGCAGGTGTGCCTGGGTTGAGGGCAATATAAACAGCTCTCCAGTGAGCGACAGCCCTTGTAGCTGTGACTGACGCCATATTCTCTGCCCCGTAGGCAGTGCCGGGGCTGTGCTGGTGGGAGGGAGTGAGGGGCCGTGGCTTTGTGGGTGGCCTAGTGTGAGTGGGGCTCTGCTGGACTTTCTGCAGGAGTTGCCAGGCTGCCACCTGCTAAAGAAGAGGATGTGTCACCCATACCTGCCGCTGGAATTTCTCCCCAGGCAGAGGTGAGGAAGTAAAAAAGCAGTGGGGGCCGTGGCAGGAGGGGTATCTCAGGCAGGGAAATGGAAAGCTTCCAGAAGAGCATCTGGGGACAGGACAATCCTGACTGGGCTGCAGGCACCAAGTCGGCCTGTGTGCTGTCGCTGGTGTGGCTCCACAGCCCTTCCTCTAGGCTTGCAAGTTCTTGTACATATTCAGGTGTTTTAACTGGAAAGGGTGGGAAGAGTTCAGCTGCAGCAGGACTGGGGCTCAGCTCACGTTTACTCACAGATGCCTTGGCTTGGTCCCCCAGCTTTGCAATGAGGACCCTCCTTGCTTGGGGGGTGGGCTGCTGGCTGTATGGGAGATGATTCCCCACCTCTGACCAATTTCAGAATTGTTTACCGCTGGAGCAAGTGCCCTGATAGGGTTTTCCTCTGTATAACTGGTGGGTTCAGGTTTTTTTTCCTTTTTTGGTTCAAGTTAGATTTTATTCCTCTTTTATGTATTTATTGATATAAGCATGGAAATAATTCATTCATATAAATACATCTGTGTGAAGGGAAGAACTTTTTTTCTGTTTTATTTTTAAATTTTATTTTTAAAAATTTTAAAATTTAAATTTATTTATGTTTTTATACAGCAGGTTATTATTAGTTATGAATTTTATGCATATACATGTATACAGGTCAATCCCAATCTCCCAACATATGCCACCACCACCACCCCATGGCTTCCCACACTTGGTGTCCATTCGTGTGTTCTCTACCTCTGTGTCTCTATTTCTTCCCTGCAAAGCAGTTCATCTATACCATTTTTCTAGGTTCCACATATATGCATTAATATACAATATTTGTTTTTCTCTTTCTGACTTACTTCATTCTGTATGACAGTCTCTAGATCCATCGACGTCTCTACAAATGACCCAGTTTCATTCCTTCTTATGGCTGAGTAATATTCCATTTTATATATGTACCACATCTTTATCCATTCGTCTGTCTGTGGGTATTTAGGTTGCTTCCATTACCTGGCTATTGTAAATAGTGCTGAAATGAGCACTGTGGTGAATGTGCCTTTTTGATTTATGGTTTTCTCTGGGTATATGCCCAGAAGTGGGATTGCTGGATCATATGGTAATTCTATTTCTAGTTTTTTTAAGGAAACTCCATACTGTTCTCCATCGTGACTGTATCAATTTACATTTCCACCACTAGTGGAAGAGGGATCCTTTTGTCCACACCCTCCCCAGAATTTGTTGTTTGTAGATTTTCTGATGATGCCGATTCTAACAGGTGTGAGGTGGTACCTCATTGTAGTTTTGATTTGTATTTCTCTAATAATTAGTGATGTTGAGCAGCTTTTCATGTGCGTCGTGGCCATCTCTGTGTCTTCTTTGAAGAAACGTCTCTTTAGATCTTCTGCCCAATTTTGTATTGGGTTGTTTGTTTTTTTAATATTAAGCTGCATGAGCTCTTTATATATATTGGAGATTAAACCTTTGTCCATTGATTCGTTTGCAAATATTTTCGCCCATTCTGAGGGATGCTTTTTGCCATTCCCGTTTTTTTAACAACAAAAGAAAGAAAGAAAAAGAAGCAGAACACTAATGTGTGTAAAATATGCCTTTTGAAACTGTCGTTTTGAAATATGGACGTCCTTTGAATTTTTTGGTCGATATATGAACCCAGGATTTGTTTTCAGGGCAGGTGTCATTTACAGGCCTGCAATGATTTTGAATATCAACTGACCATTAGCGCTGGGATTAAAGCTGCTGTTTTGTGAAACGGCCACAATGTGGCAGCAGTTCTCCTTTACCAAATCTGGTTACTGGGGCAACAGTGCCTCAATGGAAGTTGTGTTCTAGATTGGAATTTAGAATGGAATGTGCCAGGAGAAAGCCCCTCAATTTGTCTCACTACTTCTTGTTCGTGTTTTTAGTTTATTTTTTTTTATTTTTTATTACAGCAAATTTGATTACAATGTTTGGCTTGTTGTAGGTGTGGAAGATGTGGTTCTTTTACACATATACAGTTGTCGTTCTTCCTGGGATCCTTTTCCCATGTACCTTATGACAGAATGTTGAGTAGTCTTCTCTTGGTATTCTGTAGGTCTTTGGTGATTATATATGTCACCTGTGTTTGTATATGTCTGTTAACCCCAATATCATAATGAAACCAACCCTCACACCTTTCTATTGGTGAACCATAAGTTTGTTGAATGAATCTGTGATTGCCCTTCTCCGTGGAAATATCTGCCCTGGTATCCATTTTTCGGTCACACCTATAAGAGATATGATATGATATGTGTCTTTCACTTTCTGACTTACTACAAGTCACGTGATTACCTCTAGACACACCTACGGTGCTGCAAATGGAATTGTGTCCTTTTATTCCTTGGCTTCTGTTCTGCCTTAGCGAGGTCCATTTTCAACAATGTGATTCCCTGAGGGCTGAGGATTAGCTGACCTGGGTAGCCTGACCCTGCCGGCCGGCCCTCCCCAGGTGTGCCTGGGTTGAGGTCAATATAAACAGCGCTGCAGGCAGCAATAAACCCTGAAGCTGTGCCTGACTCCATATTCTCTGCCCCGTCAGCAGTCTCGGGGCTGTGCTGGTGGGAGGGAGTGAGGGGCCACGGCTTTGTGTGTGGCCCGGTGTGAGTGGGTCTCTGCTGGACTTTCTGCAGGAGTTGCCAGGCTGCCACCTGTAAAGAAGAGGATGTGTCACCCATACCTTCCGCTGGAATTTCTCTCTGGACAGAGGTGTTGAAGGAAAAAAGCAGTGGGTACCAGGACAGGAGGGGTATCTCAGGCAGGGCAATGGAAAGCTTCCAGAAGAGCGCCCAGGGCCAGGACCATCCTGGCTGGCCTGCAGGCACCAAGTTGGCCTGCGTGTTGTCGCTGGTGTGGCTCCACGGCCCTTCCTCTAGACTTTCAAGCCCTTGTACATATTCAGGTGTTTTACCTGGGAAGGGTGGGAAAAGTTCAACAGCAGCTGGCCTGGGGCTCAGCTCACGGTTACTCACAGATGCCTCGGCATGGCCCCCCGCTTTGCAATGAGGACACTCCTTGCATAGGAGTGGGCTGCTGGCTCTATGGGAGATGATTCCCCACCTCTGACCAATTTCAGAATTGTATACCGCTGGAGCAAGTGCCCTGATAAGGTTTTCCTCTGTCTAAATCGTGGGTTCAGGTTTTTTTTTTTCTTTTTTGGTTCAAGTCAGATTTTATTCCTCTTTTATGTATTTATAGATATAAATATGGAAATAATTCATTCATATAAATACATCTGTGTGAAGGGAAGAACTTTTTTCTGTTTTATTTTTAAATTTTATTTTTTAAAATTTTGAAATTTAATTTTATTTATTTTTTATACAGCAGCGTATTATTAGTTATGTATTTTATGCATATACATGTATACAGGTCAATCCCAGTCTCCCAACTCATCCCAACACCACCTCCCCATGGCTTCCCACACTTGGTGTCCATACGTGTGTTCTCTACCTCTGTGTCTCTATTTCTTCCATGCAAAGCAGTTCATCTGTACCATTTTTCTAGGCTCCACATATATGCATTAACATACAATATCTGTTTTTCTCTTTCTGACTTACTTCATTCTGTATGACAGTCTCTAGATCCATTGACGTCTCTACAAATGACCCAGTTTCATTCCTTCTTATGGCTGAGTAATATTCCATTTTATATATGTACCACATCTTTATCCATTCGTCTGTCTGTGGGTATTTAGGTTGTTTCCATTACCTGGCTATCGTAAATAGTGCTGAAATGAGAATTGTGGTGAATGTGCCTTTTTGATGTATGGTTTTCACTGGGTATATGCCCAGAATTGGGATTGCTGGATCATATGGTAATTCTCTTTCTAGTTTTTTAAGGAAACTCCATACTGTTCTCCATCGTGACTGTATCAATTTACATTTCCACCACTAGTGGAAGAGGGATCCTTTTGTCCACACCCTCCCCAAAATTTGTTGTTTGTAGATTTTCTGATGATGCCGATTCTAACAGGTGTGAGGTGATACCTCATTGTAGTTTTGATTTGCATTTCTCTAATAATTAGTGATGTTGAGCAGCTTTTCATATGTGTCTTGGCCATCTCTGTGTCTTCTTTGAAGAAACGTCTCTTTAGATCTTCTGCCCATTTTTGTATTGGGTTGTTTGTTTTTTTAATATTAAGCTGCATGAGCTCTTTATATATATTGGAGATTAAACCTTTGTCCATTGATTCGTTTGCAAATATTTTCGCCCATTCTGAGGGATGCTTTTTGCCATTCCCGTTTTTTTAACACCAAAGAAAGAAAGAAAAAGAAGCAGAACACTAATGTGTGTAAAATATGCCTTTTGGAACTGTCGTTTTGAAATATGGACATCCTTTGAATTTTTTGGTCGATATATGAACCCAGGATTTGTTTTCAGGGCAGGTGTCATTTACAGGCCTGCAATGATTTTGAATATCAACTGACCATTAGCGCTGGGATTCAAGCTGCTGTTTTATGAAACGGCCACAAGCTGGCAGCAGTTCTCCCTTACCAAATCTGGTTACTGGGGCAACAGAGCCTCAATGGAAGTCCTGTTATAGATTGGAATTTAGAATGGAATGTGCCAGGAGAAAGCCCCTCAAGTTTGTCTCACTACTTCTTGTTCGTGTTTTTAATTTAATTTTTTATTTTTTATTACAGGTAATTTGATTACAGTGTTTGGCTTGTTGTAGGTGTGGAAGATTTGGCTCTTTTACACATATACATATGTCTGTTATTCCTGAAATCCTTTTCCCATGTACCTTATGACAGAATGTTGAGTAGTCTTCTCTTGGTATTCTGTAGGTCTTTGGTCATTATATATGTCACCTGTGTTTGTATATGTCTGTTAACCCCAATATAATAATGAAACCAATCCTCACACCTTTCCATTGGTGAACCATAAGTTTGTTGAATGAATCTGTGATTGCCCTTCTCCGTGGAAATATCTGCCCTGGTATCCATTTTTTGGTCACACCTATAAGAAATATGATATGATATGTGTCTTTCACTTTCTGACTTACTACAAGTCACGTGATTACCTCTAGACACACCTACGGTGCTGCAAATGGCATTGTGTCCTTTTATTCCTTGGCTTCTATTCTGCCTTAGCGAGGTCCATTTTCAACAATGTGATTCCCTGAGGGCTGAGGATTAGCTGACCTGTGTAGCCTGACCCTGCCGGCCGGCCCTCCCCAGGTGTGCCTGGGTTGAGGTCAATATAAACAGCGCTGCAGGCAGCAATAGCCCCTGAAGCTGTGCCTGACTCCATATTCTCTGCCCCATCAGCAGTCTCGAGGCTGTGCTGGTGGGAGGGAGTGAGGGGCCACGGCTTTGTGGGTGGCCCGGTGTGAGTGGGTCTCTGCTGGACTTTCTGCAGGAGTTGCCAGGCTGCCACCTGTAAAGAAGAGGATGTGTCACTCATACCATCCACTGGAATTTCTGTCCGGACAGAGGTGAGGAAGGAAAAAAGCAGTGGGGGCCGGGACAGGAGTGGTATTTCAGGCAGGGCAATGGAAAGTTTCCAGAAGAGCGCCCAGGGCCAGGACCATCCTGGCTGGCCTGCAGGCACCAAGTTGTCCTGCGTGCTGTCGCTGGTGTGGCTCCACGGCCCTTCCTCTAGGCTTTCAAGCCCTTGTACATATTCAGGTGTTTTACCTGGGAAGGGTGGGAAATCTTCAACAGCAGCTGGCCTGGGGCTCAGCTCACGGTTACTCACAGATGCCTCGGCATGGCCCCCAGCTTTGCAATGAGGACGCTCCTTGCGTAGGAGTGGGCTGCTGGCTCTATGGGAGATGATTCCCCACCTCTGACCAATTTCAGAATTGTTTACCAATGGAGCAAGTGCCCTGATTGTGTTTTCCTCTGTCTAACTCGTGGGTTCAGGTTTTTTTTTTCTTTTTTTGTTCAAGTTAGATTTTATTCCTCTTTTATGTATTTATAGATATAAGCATGGAAATAATTCATTCATATAAATACATCTGTGTGAAGGGAAGAACTTTTTTCTGTTTTATTTTTAAATTTTATTTTTTTAAATTTTGAAATTTAATTTTATTTATTTTTTTATACAGCAGTTTATTATTAGTTATGTATTTTATGCATATACATGTATACAGGTCAATCCCAATCTCCCAACTCATCCTAACACCACGTCCCCATGGCTTCCCACACTTGGTGTCCATATGTGTATTCTCTACCTCTGTGTCTCTATTTCTTCCCTGCAAACCAGTTCATCTGTACCATTTTTCTAGGTTCCACATATATGCATTAATATACAATATTTGTTTGTCTCTTTATGACTTACTTCATCCTGTATGACAGTCTCTAGATCCATCGACGTCTCTACAAATCACCCAGTTTCATTCCTTCTTATGGCTGAGTAATATTCCATTTTATATATGTACCACATCTTTATCCATTCGTCTGTCTGTGGGTATTTAGGTTGCTTCCATTACCTGGCTATCGTTAATAGTGCTGAAATGAGCATTGTGGTGAATGTGCCTTTTTGAATTATGGTTTTCTCTGGGTATATGCCCAGAAGTGGGATTGCTGGATCATATGGTAATTCTATTTCTAGTTTTTTTAAGGAAACTCCATACTGTTCTCCATCGTGACTGTATCAATTTACATTTCCACCACTAGTAGGAAGAGGGATCCTTTTGTCCACACCCTCCCCAGAATTCGTTGTTTGTAGATTTTCTGATGATGCCAATTGTAACAGGTGTGAGGTGATACCTCATTGTAGTTTTGATTTGCATTTCTCTAATAATTAGTGATGTTGAGCAGATTTTCATGTGCGTCTTGGCCATCTCTGTGTCTTCTTTGGAGAAACGTCTCTTTAGATCTTCTGCCCATTTTTGTATTGGGTTGTTTGTTTTTTTAATATTAAGCTGCATGAGCTCTTTATATATATTGGAGATTAAACTTTTGTCCATTGATTCGTTTGCAAATATTTTCGCCCATTCTGAGGGATGCTTTTTGCCATTCCCGTTTTTTTAACAAAAAAAGAAAGAAAGAAAAAGAAGCAGAACACTAATGTGTGTAAAATATGCCTTTTGAAACTGTCTTTTTGAAATATTGACGTCCTTTGAATTTTTTGGTCGATATATGAACCCAGGATTTGTTTTCAGGCCAGGTGTCATTTACAGGCCTGCAATGATTTTGAATATCAACTGACCATTAGTGCTGGGATTAAAGCTGCTGTTGTGTGAAACGGCCACAAGGTGGCAGCAGGTCTCCCTTACCAAATCTGGTTACTGGGGCAACAGAGCCTCAATGGAAGTCCTGTTCTAGATTGGAATTTAGAATGGAATGTGCCAGGAGAAAGCCCCTCAAGTTTGTCTCACTACTTCTTGTTCGTGTTTTTAATTTAATTTTTATTTTTTTATTACAGCAAATTTGATTACAATGTTTGGCTTGCTGTAGGTGTGGAAGATGTGGTTCTTTTACACATACACATATGTCTGTTCTTCCTGGGATCCTTTTCCCATGTACCTTATGACAGAATGTTGAGTAGTCTTCTCTTGGTATTCTGTAGGTCTTTGGTGATTATATATGTCACCTGTGTTTGTATATGTCTGTTAACCCCAATATCATAATGAAACCAATCCTCACACCTTTCCATTGGTGAACCATAAGTTTGTTGAATGAATCTGTGATTGCCCTTCTCCGTGGAAATATCTGCCTTGGTATCCATTTTTCGGTCACACCTATAAGAGATATGATATGATATGTGTCTTTCACTTTCTGACTTACAACAACTCACGTGATTACCTCTAGACACACCTACGGTGCTACAAATGGCATTGTGTCCTTTTATACCTTGGCTTCTATTCTGCCTTAGCGAGGTCCATTTTCAACAATGTGATTCCCTGAGGGCTGAGGATTAGCTGACCTGGGTAGCCTGACCCTGCCGGCCGGCCCTCCCCAGGTGTGCCTGGGTTGAGGTCTATATAAACAGCGCTGCAGGCAGCAATAGCCCCTGAAGCTCTGCCTGACTCCATATTCTCTGCCCCGTCAGCAGTCTCGGGGCTGTGCTGGTGGGAGGGAGTGAGGGGCTACGGCTTTGTGGGTGGCCCGGTGTGAGTGGGTCTCTGCTGGACTTTCTGCAGGAGTTGCCAGGCTTCCACCTGTAAAGAAAAGGATGTGTCACACATACCTTCCGCTGGAATTTCTCTCCGGACAGAGGTGAGGAAGCAAAAAAGCAGTGGGGGCCGGGACAGGAGGGGTATCTCAGGCAGGTCAATGGAAAGCTTCCAGAAGAGCGCCCAGGGCCAGGACCATGCTGACTGGCCTGCAGGCACCAAGTTGGCCTGCGTGCTGTCACTGCTGTGGCTCCACGGCCCTTCCTCTAGGCTTTCAAGCCCTTGTACATATTCAGGTGTTTTACCTGGGAAGGGTGGGAAAAGTTCAACAGCAGCTGGCCTGGGGCTCAGCTCATGGTTACTCACAGATGCCTCGAGTTCCTTTCACTGACGATGGTGTAGGTCTTGTCTATTCCATAGTTTGTGTTTGGAACGGTACCTGTGCTTATATCAAACTCTGGTTTTATGCATCACCCCACCTCTCATTCCCCCTTAAGCAGGCATCAGAGTGTTTTCCAAAGGTGAGACTCTGTTCTCTTTCTTAACTGAGTTCAAGTGTAGCCATGTTTACAGGATCTTCATAAGTGATATCTTATGATAAGTTTCTTTTTCTGTGTGACTTATTTCACTTAGAAGCATCATACCTCAATCCACTCGTTTTGCTGCTACTGGTCTTATGCCATTCATTGCATGGCTGAGGGATATTCCATCGTATGGAAGTACCACAAATTTTTGAACCATTTTTATATTTCCTGGGATATTTAAGGTGTACCCAAGTTGAGGTCCTTGTAAGCAGTGCAGCCCTAAATTTTGGGGTGGCTCTGTCTTATTGATTTTCAGTTTTCCCAAGGTATATTCCCTATACTGGAAGTGCCATTGCCTCTGTAGCTCTGTTGTTTACTTGTTTAGGGAACACAATGCACTCCTCCAGAGATGCAGTTGGCAGTTTACATCCCGCCCATCAGCAAAACAAGCCTCCCTGTTCTCCGGGGCCGGTCTTGCCTTTCTGGATTTTACACATTTTGTGGATGTCCCTTTTGAAAAGTGGGAAGTGATACTTCTTTGTAGTGCAGATTTGCATTGCCCGCTTGCTTGCTTGGCCAAAAAGGACGTATGCATTTTCTCCTGAATATATTTAGGAGAAAACGGATATGCCCTTTTTGCTCAAATGCATCATTGTTGAAGTTGTGCCCCTCATCCTGTGCTTTAAAGTCAATTCCAACGTACCACTTGAAATCTGTTTCCTGCTATTCTGCCTAGCTTTCAAGTCCACCTCGTTGCCTTCCCTCAACAGATTTTTGGACTATAGTTGTCTTTATTACTCTGCCGGTTTGTGAATTGCTGTGCCCCTGAGCTCCATTTTTCAAGTTGTTTTTTGTGAGCTGACCAAAAGTCCAAAATTGTGGTTCAGGACCTATACTGGTTCCCGGTGGGGGGCTGAGAGGTTGGTTAATTCTTCTTCCTGCTGGGATATTAGAGTGACATGTGCTCGTCCAAATGCCTTAGAGCTACTCTCTCACTGGTTCTCCCTCTTCCCTTTCATCCTCTGCCAATTTGGCAACTGTGCGAACCAGGAGGTTAAAGGGGCTGTTTCTCCAAGTTGGGAGATTGATAGAAAAGCAGTTGGAAAATCAAACCGGAGCACCAGGAGAGGGACTATTCGTTGAGTTTTAGAGACCTTTCATATTCACAGTGTGTCCATTCTCTATTTTTCCCTTACCTGTTACATTTGTAGTAATAGTCCCTTCAAGCTGGAGAGTTGGGAACCATGGAATGCGTGCCATTCATTATTGCTTTAAAGTGTCTGCATTTGCTCACTGAATCTCACCAATCCTCTCAGTCCCAAGTGTCCAGCCTTATGCCACATCCAGCTGTCGTTGTAGATTGGGTCAGTCCAGGTTTCTTCAGAGACCCTGAAGGAATTGTGAAGAATTTCCATTATGGTTTTGTTTTGTATTTGAAATTCCTTTTTATAGTGGGTTTGAGCTGGATCTCGCTGCCATGTTTATGCCAGTCTAGACACACTTGATTCCCTTATGCAGACATATCAATAAATAGGTTTTAAGATTCTTACTAGTCAGATATATTCCTCTGCGTGAAATATGGGGTTTTGAGTCCCTTTCACTGAGGAAGGTGTAGGTCTTGTCTATTCCATAATTAGTTTTTGGAACGGTACCTGTGCTTATATCAAACTCCGGTTTTATGCATCACCTCACCTCTCCTTCCCCCTTAAGCAGGCATAAGAGTGCTTTCTAAATGTGAGACTCTGTTCTCTTTCCTAACTCAGTTCAAGTGTAGCCATGTTTACAGGATCTTCATAAGTGATATCTTATGATAAGTTTCTTTTTCTGTGTGACTTATTTCACTTAGAATCATCGTACCTGAATCCACTCATTTTGCTGCTACTGGTCTTGTGACATTGATTGTATGGCTGAAGGATATTCCATCGTATGTAAGTACCACAATTTTTTGACCCATTTTTATCTTTCCTGGGATATTTATGGTTTACCCAAGTTGAGGTTCTTGTAAGCAGTGCAGCCTTAAATATTGGGGTGGATGAGTCTTATTGATTTTCAGTTTTCCCAAGGTATATTCCCTAGACTGGAAGTGCCCTTGGCTCTGTAGCTCTGTTGTTTACTTGTTTTAGGGAACACAATGAACTCCTCCAGAGAGGCAGATGACAATTTACATCCCGCCCTGCAGCACAAGAAGCCTCTCTGTTCTCCAGGGCCTGTCTTGCCTTTCTCGTTTTTACACATTTTGTGGATGTCCCTTTTGAATGGTCGGAAGTGATACTACTTTGTAGTGCAGATTTGCATTGCCCGCTGGCTGGCTTGGTCAAAAAGGGCGTATGCGTTTTCTCCTGAATATATTCAGGAGAAAACGCATACGGCCTTTTTGGCCAAGTGGACCATTGTTGAAGTTGTGCCCATCTTCCTGTGCTTTAAAGGCGATTCCAACGTACCTCTCAAAATCTGTTTCCTGCTATTTTGCCTGGCTTTCAAGTCCGCCTCGTTGCCTTCCCTCAAAAGATTTTTGGATTATAGTTGTCTTTTATTACTCTGCCAGTTTGTGAATTGCTGTGCCCCTGAGCTCTATTATTCAACTCGTTTTTTGTGAGCTGACCGCAAGTCCAGAAGTTTGGTTCAGGACCTATACTGGTTCCCGGTGTGTGGCTGAGGCTTTGGTTAATTCTTCTTCCTGCCGGGAAATTAGAGTGACATGTGCCCGTCCAAATGCCTAAGAGCTACTCTCTCATTGGTTCTCCCTCTTCCCTTTCATCCTCTGCCAAATTGGCAACCTGTGCGAACCAGGAGGTTAAAGGGGCTGTCTCTCCAAGTTGAGAGATTGACACTAAAGCAGTGGAAAATCAAACCAGAGCACCATGAGTGGGACTATTCGTTGAGTTTTAGAAACCTTTCGCATTCACAGTGTGTCCATTCTCTAGATATGCTGTACATGTTATAGCTGTAGTAATATTCCCTTCAACCTGGAGCGTTGTGACCCATGGCATGGATGCCATGCATTTTTGCTTTAAGTGTCTGCATTTGCTCACCCAATCTCACCAATCCTCTCAGTCCCAAGTGTCCAGCCTTATGCCACATCCAGCTGTCGTTGTACATAGGGTCATTCCAGGTTTCATCAGAGACCCTGATACATTGTAAAGAATTTCCCAGTTTTTTGTTTTGTTTTTGAAATTCCTTTTTATGGTGGGTTTGAGCTGATTCTCGCTGCCATGTTTATGCCAGTCTAGACACACTTGATTCCCTTACGGAGACATATCAATACATAGGTTTTAAGATTCTTACTAGTCAGATATATTCCTCTGCGGGAAATATGGGATTTTGAGTCCCTTTCACTGAGGAAGGTGTAGGTCTTTTCTATTCTTTAGCTGGTTTTTGGAACGGTACCTGTGCTTATATCAAAATCCGGTTTTATGCATCACCCAACTTCTCCTTCCCCCTTAAGCAGGCATAAGAGTGCTTTCTAAATGTGAGACTCTGTTCTCTTTCCTAACTCAGTTCAAGTGTAGGCAAGTTTATAGGATCTTCATAAGTGATATCTTATGATAAGTTTCTTTTTCTGTGTGACTTATTTCACTTAGAATCAACGTTCCTGAATCCACTCATTTTGCTGCTACTGGTCTTATGATATTGACTTCATGGCTGTGGCCTATTCCATCATACGTATGTACCAAAATTTTTTAAACCATTTTTATATTTCCTGGGATATTTAATGTGTACCCAAGTTGAGGTTCTTGTAAGCAGTGTAGCCCTAAATTTTGGGGTGGCTCTGTCTTATTTATTTACAATTTTCCCAATGTATATTCCCTAGACGGGAAGTGCCTTTGGCTCTGTAGCTCTGTTGTTTACTTGTTTTAGGGATCACAATGCACTCCTTCAGAGAGGCACATGGCAATTTACATCCCGCCCTTCAGCATAAGTAGGCTCCTTGTTCTCCAGGGCCTCTCTTGCCTTTCTGGTATTTACACATTTTCTCGATGTCCTTTTTGACTAGTGGGAAGTGATACTTCTTTGTAGTGCAGGTTTTCACTGCCCGCTTGCTTGCTTAGCCAAAAAGGGCGTATGCGTTTTCTCCTGAATATATTCAGGACAAAACGCATACGCCCATTTTGGCTAAGTGTGTCACTGTCGAAGTTGTGCCCCTCTTCCTCTTCTTTAAAGGCGATTCCAACGTCCCTCTCGAAATCTGTTTCCTGCTATTATGCCTGGCTTTAAATTCCGCCTCGTTGACTTCCCTCAACAGATTTTTGGACGATAGTTGTCCTTTATTACTCTGCCAGTTTGTGAATTGATGTGCCCCTGAGCTCCATTTTTCAACTCGTTTTTTGTGAGCTTACCGCAAGTCCAAAATTTTGGTTCAGGACCTATACAGGTTCCCAGTGGGTGGCTGAGACGTTGGTTAATTCTTCTTCCTGCCGGGAAATTAGAGTGACATGTGCCCGTCCAAATGCCTAACAGCTACTCTCTCATTGGTTCTCCGTCTTCCCCTTCATCCTCTGCCAAATTGGCAACCTGTGCGAACCAGGAAGTTAAAGGCGCTGTCTCTCCAAGTTATGGAGATTGATAAAAAATTAGTTGGCAAGTCAAAGCAGAGCACCAGGTGAGGGACTATTCGTTGAGATTTTGAAACCTTTCGTATTCACAGTGTGTCAATTCTCTAGTTTTC
The DNA here is from genome assembly GCF_949752795.1 of Hyperoodon ampullatus. NCBI lineage: Eukaryota > Metazoa > Chordata > Mammalia > Artiodactyla > Ziphiidae > Hyperoodon > Hyperoodon ampullatus. Next base: position 1,514,178 of record NW_027640625.1, on the reverse strand, counting down.
CCGTACATGTCATAGCTGTAGTGATATTCCCTTCAAGCTTGAGAGTTGGGACCCATGGAATGTGTGCCATGCATTATTGCTTTAAAGGGTTTGCATTTGCTCACCCAATCTCACCAATCCTCGCAGTCTCAAGTGTCCAGCATTATGCCACATCCAGCTGTCATTGTAGATAGGGTCATTCCAGGTTTTATCAGAGACCCTGAAGGAATTGTAAAGAATTTCCCATTTTTTTGTTTTGTTTTTCCAATTCCTTTTTATAGTGGGTTTGAGCTGATTCTCGCTGCCATGTTTATGCCAGTCTAGACACACTTGATTCCCTTTCGGAGACATATCAATACATAGGTTTTAAGATTCTTACTAGTCAGATATATTCCTCTGTGGTAAATATGAGGTTTTGAGTCCCTTTCACTGAGGAAGGTGTAGGTCTTGTCTATTCCATAGTTGGTTTTTGGAACGGAACCTGTGCTTATATCAAACTCTGGTTTTATGCATCACCCGACCTCTCCTTCCCCCTTAAGCAGGCATAAGTGTGTTTTCTAAATGTGAGACTCTGTTCCCTTTCCTAACTCACTTCAAGTGTAGCCATGTTTACAGGATCTTCATGAGTGATATCTTATGATAAGTTTCTTTTTTTGTGTGACTTATTTCACTTAGAATCATCGTACGTGAATCCAGTCATTTTGCTGCTACTGGTCTTATGACATTGATTTCATGGCTGAGGGATATTCCATCGTACGTAAGTATCACAGTTTTTTGAACCATTTTTATATTTCCTGGGATATTTAAGGTGTACCCAAGTTGAGGTCCTTGTAAGCAGTGCAGCCCTAAATTTTGGGCTGGCTCTGTCTTATTGATTTTGAGTTTTACCAAAGTATATTCCCTAGACTGGAAGTGCCCTTGGCTCTGTAGCTCTGTTGTTTACTACTTCTATGGAACACAATGCACTCCTCCAGAGAGGCTGTTGGCAATTTACATCCTGCCCATCAGCAAAAAAAGGCTCCCTGTTCTCCAGGGCCTGTGTTGTCTTTCTGGTTTTTACACATTTTGTGCATGTCCCTTTTGACCGGTGGGAAGTGATAATTTTTTGTAGTGCAGATTTGCATTGCCCACTTGCTTGCTTTGCCAAAAAGGGCGTGTGCGTTTTCTCCTGAATATATTCAGGTGAAAATGCTTACACCGTTTTTGGCCAAGTGCATCATTGTCGAAGTTGTGCCCCTCTTCCTGTGCTTTAAAGGCGATTCCAACGTACCTCTTGAAATCAGTTTCCTGCTATTCTGCCTCGCTTTCAAGTCCGCCTCGTTGCCTTCCCTCAACAGATTTTTGGACGATAGTTGTCCTTTATTACTCGGCCAGTTTGTGAATTGCTGTGCCCCTGAGCTCCATTTTTCCACTCGTTTTTGTGAGCTGACCGCAAGTCCAAAATTTTGGTTCAGGACCTATACTGGTTCCCGGTGGGGGGCTGAGACTTTGGTTAATTCTTCTTCCTGCTGGGAAATTACAGTGATATGTGCCCGTCCAAATGCCTAACAGCTACTCTCTCATTGGTTCTCCCTCTTCCCTTTTATCCTCTGCCAAATTGGCAACCTGTGTGAACCAGGAGGATAAAAGGGCTGTCTCTCCAAGTTGGGAGATTGATAGTAAAGCAGATGGAAAGTCAAACCGGAGCACCAGGAGAGGGACTATTCGTTGAGTTTTAGAAACCTTTCGTATTCACAGTGTGTCCGTTCTCTAGGTTTCTCGTACATTTTATAACTGTAGTAATATTCCCTTCAACCTGGAGAGGTGGGACCAATGGAATGGGTGCCATGCACTACTGCTTTAAAGGGACTTCATTTGCTCACCCAATCTCACCAATCCTCTCAGTCCCAAGTGTGCAGCCTTATGCCACATCCAGCTGTCGTTGTAGATAGGGTCATTCCAGGTTTCATCAGAGACCCTGAAGGAATTGTAAAGAATTTCCCAGTTTTTTTGTTTTGTTTTTGAAATTCCTTTTTATAGTGGGTTTGAGCTGATTCTCGCTGCCATGTTTACGCCAGTCTAGACACAATTGATTCCCTTACGGTGACATATCAAAACATAGGTTTTCAGATTCTTATAGTCAGATATATTCCTCTGCGGGAAATATGGGGTTTTGAGTCCCTTTCACTGAGGAAGGTGTAGGTCTTGTCTATTCCATAGTTGGTTTTTGGAACGGTACCTGTGCTTCTATCAAACTCTGGTTTTATGCATCACCCCACCTCTCCTTCCCCCTTAAGCAGGCATAAGAGTGTTTTCTAAATGTGAGACACTGTTCTCTTTCCTAACTCAGTTCAAGTGTAGCCATGTTTACAGGATCTTCATAAGTGATATCTTATGATAAGTTTCTTTTTCTCTGTGACTTATTTCACTTAGAATCATCGTATCTGAATCCACCCATTTTGCTGCTACTGGTCTTATGACATTTATTTCATGGCTGAGGGATATACCATCATACGTAAGTACCACAATTTTTTGAACCATTTTTATATTTCCTGGGATATTTAAGGTGTACCCAAGTTGAGGTCCTTGTAAGCAGTGCAGCCCTAAATTTTGGGGTGGTTCTGTCTTATTGATTTTCAGTTTTCCCAAGGTATATTCCCTAGACTGGAAGTGCCCTTGGCTCTGTATCTCTGTTGTTTACTTATTTTAGGGAACAAAATGCACTGCTCCAGAAAGGAAGATGGCAATTTACATCCCACCCATCAGCATATCAAGGCTCCCTGTTCTCCAGGGCCTGTCTTGACTTTCTGGTTTTTACACATTTTCTGAAAGTCCCTTTTGACTGGTGGGAAGTGATACTTCTTTGTAGTGCAGATTTGCATTGCCCGCTTGCTTGCTTGGCCAAAAAAGGCGTATGCGTTTTCTCCTGAATATATTCAGAGGAAAACGCTTACGCATTTTTTGGCCAAGTGCATCATTTTCGCAGTTGTGCCTCTCTTCCTGTGCTTTAAAGGCGATTCCAACATAACACTTGAAATCTGTTTCCTGCTATTCTGCCTCGCTTTCAAGTCCGCCTCGTTGCCTACCGTTCACAGATTTTTGGACGATAGTTGTCCTTTATTATTCTGCCAGTTTGTGAATTGCTGTGCCCCTGAGCTCCATTTTTCAACTCGTATTCTGTGAGCTGACCGCAAGTCCAAAATTTTGGTTCAGGACCTATGCTGGTTCCCAGTGGGGGGCTGAGATTTAGGTTACTTCTTCTTCCTGCCGGGAAGTTAGAGAGATATGTGCCCGTCCAAATGCCTTACAGCTACTCTCTCATTGGTTCTGCCTCTTCCCTTTCATCCACTGCCAAATTGGAAACCTGTACGAACCAGGAGGTTAAAGGGACTGTCTCTCCAAGTTGGGAGATTGATAGTAAAGCAGATGGAAAGTCAAACCAGAGCACCAGGAGAGGGACTATTCGTTGAGTTTTAGAAACCTTTAGTATTCACAGTGTGTCCGTTCTCTAGGTTTCCTGTACATGTTATAGCTGTAGTAATATTCCCTTCAACCTGGAGAGTTCGGACCCATGGAATGGGTGCCTGGCATTTGTGCTTTAAAGGGTCTGCATTTTCTCACCCAATCTCACCAATCCTCTCAGTCCCAAGTGTCCAGCCTTATGCCACATCCAGCTGTCGTTGTAGATAGGGCCATTCCAGGTTACATCAGAGACCCTGAAGGAATTGTAAAGAATTTCCCAGTTTTTTTGTTTTTTTTCAAATTCATTTTTATAGTGGGTTTGAGCTGATTCTCGCTGCCATGTTTATGCCAGTCTAGAAACACTTGATTCCCTTACGGAGACATATCAATACATAGGTTTTAAGATTCTTACTAGTCAGATATATTCCTCTGCGGGAAATATGGGGTTTTGAGTCCCTTTCACTGAGGAAGGTGTAGGTCTTGACTATTCCATAGTTGGTTTTTAGAACTGTACCTGTGCTTATATCAAACTCTGGTTTTATGCATCACCCCACCTCTCCTTCCCCCTTAAGCAGGCATAAGTGTGTTTTCTAAATGTGAGACACTGTTCTCTTTCCTAACTCAGTTCAAGTGTTGCCATGTTTACAGGATCTTCATACGTGATATCTTATGAAAGTTTCTTTTTCTGTGTGACTTATTTCACTTAGAATCATCGTACCTGAATCCACCCATTTTGCTGCTACTGGTCTTATGACATTGACTTCATGGCTGAGGGATATTCCATCGTACGTAAGTACCACAATTTTTTGAACCATTTTTATATTTCCTGGGATAGTTAAGGTGTACCCAAGTTGAGATCCTTGTAAGCAGTGCAGCCCTAAATTTTGGAGTAGCTCTGTCTTATTGATTTTCAGGTTTCCCAAGGTATATTCCCTAGACTGGAAGTGCCCTTGGCTCTGTATCTCTGTTGTTTACTTGTTTTAGTGAACACAATGCCCTCCTCCAGAGAGGCAGTTGGCAATTTACATCCCGCCCATCAGCATAACAAGGCTGCCTGTTCTCCAGGGCCTGTCTTGCCTTTCTGGTTTTTACACATTTTGTGGATGTCCCTTTTGACCGGTGGGAAGTGATACTTCTTTGTAGTGCAGATTTGCATTGCCCGCTTGCTTGCTTGGCCAAAAAGGTCGTATGCGTTTTCTCTTGAATATATTCAGGAGAAAACGCATACACCATTTGTGGCCAAGTGCATATTCGTCGAAGTTGTGCCCCTCTTCCTGTGCTTTAAAGGCGATTCCCACGTACCTCTTGAAATCTGTTTCCTGCTATTCGGCCTCTCTTTCAAGTCCGCCTCGTTGCCTTCCCTTAACAGATTTTTGGACGATAGTTGTCCTTTATTACTCTGCCAGTTTGTGAATTGCTGTGCCCCTGAGCTCCATTTTTCAACTCGTTTTTTGTGAGCTGACCGCAAGTCCAAAATTTTGGTTCAGGACCTATGCTGGTTTCCGGTGGGGGGCTGAGATTTTGGTTAATTCTTCTTCTTGCCGGGAAAATAGTGTGATATTTGCCCGTCCAAATGCCTAACAGCTACTCTCTCATTGGTTCTCCCTCTTCCCCTTCATCCTCTGCCAAATTGGCAACCTGTGCGAACCAGGAGGTTAAAGGGGCTTTCTCTCCATGTTGGGAGATTGATAGTAAAGCAGATGGAAGGTCAAACCGGAGCACCAAGAGAGGGTCTATTCGTTGAGTTTTAGAAACCTTTAGTATTCACAGTGTGTCCGTTCTCTAGGTTTCCTGTTTATGTTATAGATGTAGTAATATTCCTTTCAACCTTGAGAGTTGTGACCCATGGAATGGGTGCCATGCATTATTGCTTTAAAGTGTCTGCATTTGCTCACCCAATCTCACCAATCGTCTCAGTCCCAAGTGTCCCTCCTTATGCCACATCCAGCTGTCGTAGTAGATAGGGTCATTCCAGGTTTCATCAGAGACCCTGAAGGAATTGTAAAGAATTTCCCAGTTTTTTTGTTTTGTTTTTGAAATTCCTTTTTATAGTGGGATTGAGCTGATGCTCGCTCCCCTGTTTATGCCCGTCTAGACACACTTGATTCCCTTACGGAGACATATCAATACATAGGTTTTAAGATTCTTACTAGTCAGATATATTGCTCTGTGGGAAATATGGGGTTTTGAGTCCCTTTCACTGAGGAAGGTGTATGTCTTGTCTATTCCTTAGCTGGTTTTTGGAACGGTACATGTGCTTATATCAAAATCCGGTTTTATGCATCACCCAAACTCTCCTTCCCCCTTAGCAGGCATAAGAGTGCTTTCTAAATGTGAGACTCTGTTCTCTTTCCTAACTCAGTTCAAGTGTCGCCATGTTTACAGGATCTTCATGAGTGATATCTTATGATAATTTCCTTTTTCTGTGTGACTTATTTCACTTAGAATCATCGTACCTGAATCCACCTATTTTGCTGCTGCTGGTCTTATGACATTGATTTAATGGCTGAGGGATATTCCATGATACGTAAGTACCACAAATTTTTGAACCATTTTTATACTTCCTTGGGTATTAAAGTGTACCCAAGTTGAGGTTATTGTAAGCAGTGCAGCCATAAATTTTGGGCTGGCTCTGTCTTATTGAGTTTCTGTTTTCCCAAGGTATATTCCCTAGATTCGAAGTGCCCTTGGCTCTGTAACTCTGTTGTTTCCTTGTTTTAGGGAACACAATGCACTCCTCCAGAGAGGCAGTTGGCAATTTACATCCCGCCCATCATCATAACAAGGCTGCCTGTTCTCCAGGGCCTGTCTTGCCTTTCTGGTTTTTACACATTTTGTGGATGTCCCTTTTGACCGGTGGGAAGTGATACTTCTTTGTAGTGCAGATTTGCATTGCCTGCTTGCTTGCTTAGCCAAAAAGGGTGTATGCGTTTTCTCCTGAATATATTCAGGAGAAAACGCATACGCCCTTTTTGCCAAGTGCATCATTGTCGAAGTTGTGCCCCTCTTCCTGTGCTTTAAAGGCGATTCCAACGTACCTCTTGAAATCTGTTTCCTGCTATTCTGCCTCGCTTTCAAGTCTGCCTCGTTGCCTTCCCTCAACAGATTTTTGGACGATAGTTGTCCTTTATTACTCGGCCTGTTTGTGAATTGCTGTGCCCCTGAGATCCATTTTTCAACTCGTTTTTTTGTGAGCTGACCGCATGTCCAAAATTTTAGTTCAGGACCTATGATGGTTCCCGGTGGGTGGCTGAGACTTTGGTTAATTCTTCTTCCTGCTGGGAAATTAGAGTGATATGTGCCCGTCCAAATGCCTGACAGCTACTCTCTCATTGGTTCTCCCTCTTCCCTTTCATCCTCTGCCAAATTGGCAACCTGTGCGAACCAGGAGGATAAAAGGGCTGTCTCTCCAAGTTGGGAGATTGATAGTAAAGCAGATGGAAAGTCAAACCGGAGCACCAGGAGAGGGACTATTCGTTGAGTTTTAGAAACCTTTCGTATTCACAGTGTGTCCGTTCTCTAGGTTTCTCGTACATGTTATAACTGTAGTAATATTCCCTTCAACGTGGAGAGGTGGGACCCATGGAGTGGGTGCCATGCACTACTGCTTTAAAGGGACTGCATTTGCTCACCCAATCTCACCAATCCTCTCAGTCCCAAGTGTCCAGCCTTATGCCACATCCAGCTGTCGTTGTAGATAGGGTCATTCCAGGTTTCATCAGAGACCCTGAAGGAATTGTAAAGACTTTCACAGTTTTTTTGTTTTGTTTTTGAAATTCCTTTCTATAGTGGGTTTGAGCTGATTCTCGCTGCCATGTTTATGCCAGTCTAGACACACTTGATTCCCTTATGGAGACATATCAATACACAGGTTTTCAGATCCTTATAGTCAGATATATTCCTCTGCGGGAACTATGGGGTTTTGATTCCCTTTCACTGAGGAAGGTGTAGGTCTTGTCTATTCCATAGTTGGTTTTTGGAACGGTACCTGTGCTTCTATCAAACTCTGGTTTTATGCATCACCCCACCTCTCCTTCCCCCTTAAGCAGGCATAAGAGTGTTTTCTAAATGTGAGACACTGCTCTCTTTCCTAACTCATTTCAAGTGTAGCCATGTTTACAGGACCTTCATAAGTGATATCTTATGATAAGTTTCTTTTTCTCTGTGACTTATTTCACTTAGAATCATCGTACCTGAATCCACCCATTTTGCTGCTACTGGTCTTATGACATTGATTTCATGGCTGAGGGATATTCCATCGTACGTAAGTACCACAATTTTTTGAACCATTTTTATATTTCCTGGCATATGTAAGGTGTACCCAAGTTGAGGTCCTTGTAAGCAGTGCAGCCCTAAATCTTGGGGTGGCTCAGTCTTATTGATTTTCAGTTTTCCCAAGGTATATTCCCTAGATTGGAAGTGCCCTTGGCTCTGTAGCTCTGTTGTTTACTTGTTTTAGGGAACAGAATGCACTCCTCCAGAGAGGCAGTTGGCAATTTACATCCCGCCCATCAGCATAACAAGGCTCCCTGCTCTCCAGGGCCTGTCTTGCCTTTCTGGTTTTTACACATTTTGTGGATGTACCTTTTGACCGGTGGGAAGTGTTACTTCCTTGTAGTGCAGATTTGCATTGCCCACTTGCTTGCTTGGCCAAAAAAGGCGTAACCGTTTTCTCCTGAATATATTCAGGGGAAAACGCTTACGCATTTTTTGGCCAAGTGCATCATTTTCGAAGTTGTGCCTCTCTTCCTGTGCTTTAAAGGCGATTCCAACGTAACTCTTGAAATCTGTTTCCTGCTATTCTGCCTCGCTTTCAAGTCCGCCTCCTTGCCTACCGTTCACAGATTTTTGGACGATAGTTGTCCTTTATTACTCTGCCAGTTTGTGAATTGCTGTGCCCCTGAGCTCCATTTTTCAACTCGTATTCTGTGAGCTGACCGCAAGTCCAAAATTATGGTTCAGGACCTATGCTGGTTCCCGGTGGGTGGCTCAGACTTTGGTTAATTCTTCTTCCTGCCGGGAAGTTAGAGTGATATGTGCCCGTCCAAATGCCTAACAGCTACTCTCTCATTGGTTCTCCATCTTCCCTTTCATCCTCTGCCAAATTGGAAACCTGTGCGAACCAGGAGGTTAAAGGGGCTGTCTCTCCAAGTTGGGAGGTTGATAGTAAAGCAGATGGAAAGTCAAACCGGAGCACCAGGAGAGGGACTATTCATTGAGTTTCAGAAACCTTTCGTATTCACAGTGTGTCCGTTCTCTAGGTTTCCCGTACATGTTATAGCTGTAGTAATATTCCCTTCAACCTGGAGAGTTGGGACCCATGGAATGGGTGCCAGGCATTTGTGCTTTAAAGGGTCTGCATTTTCTCACCCACTCTCACCAATCGTATCAGTCCCAAGTGTCCCTCCTTATGCCACATCCAGCTGTCATTGTAGATAGGGTCATTCCAGGTTTCATCAGAGACCCTGAAGGAATTGTAAACAATTTCCCAGTTTTTTTGTTTTGTTTTTGAAATTCCTTTTTATAGTGGTTTTGAGCTGATTCCCGCTTCCATGTTTGTGCCAGTCTAAACACACTTGATTCCCTTATGGAGACATATCAATACATAGGTTTTAAGATTCTTACTAGTCAGATATATTCCTCTGGGGGAAATATGGGGTTTTGAGTCCCTTTCACTCAGGAAGGTGTAGGTCTTGTCTATTCCATAGTTGGTTTTTGGAACGGTACCTGTGCTTATATCAAACTCTGGTTTTATGCATCACCCCACCTCTCCTTCTCCCTTAAGCAGGCATAAGGGTGTTTTCTAAATGTGAGACACTGTTCTCTTTCCTAACTCAGTTCAAGTGTAGCCATGTTTACAGGATCTTCATAAGTGATATCTTATGATAAGTTTCTTTTTCTGTGTGACTTATTTCACTTAGAATCATCGTACCTGAATCCACCCACTTTTATGCTACTGGTATTATGACATTGATTTCATGGCTGAGGGATATTCCATCGTACATAAGTACCACAATTTTTTGAACCATTTTTATATTTCCTGGGATATTTAAGGTGTACCCAAGTTGAGATCCTTGTAAGCAGTGCAGCCCTAAATTTTGGGGTGGCTTTGTCTTATTGGTTTTCAGTTTTCCCAAGGTATATTCCCTTGACTGGAAGTGCCCTTGGCTCTGTATCTCTGTTCTTTAGTTGTTTTAGGGAACACAATGCACTCCTCCTGAGAGGCAGTTGGCAATTTACATCCTGCCCATCAGCATAACAAGGCTCCCTGTTCTCCAGGGCCTGTCTTTCCTTTACGGTTTTTACATATTTTGTGCATGTCCCTTTTGACCGGTGGGAAGTGATACTTCTTTGTAGTGCAGATTTGCATTGCCCGCTTGCTTGCTTGGACAAAAAGGGCGTATGCGTTTTCTCCTGAATGTATTCAGGAGATAACGCATATGCCCTTTTTGGCCAAGTGCATCATTGTCGAAGTTGTGCCCCTCTTCCTGTGCTTTAAAGGCGATTCCAACGTACCTCTTGAAATCTGTTTCCTGCTATTCTGCCTCGCTTTCAAGTCCGCCTCGTTGCCTTCCCTCAACAGATTTTTGGACGATAGTTGTCCTTTATTCCTCGGCCAGTTTGTGAATTGCTGTGCCCCTGAGCTCCATTTTTCAACTCGTTTTTGGTGAGCTGACCGCAAGTCCAAAATTTTGGTTCAGGACCTATGCTGGTTCCCGGTGGGTGGCTGAGACTTTCGTTAATTCTTCTTCCTACCGAGAATTTAGAGTGATATGTGCCCGTCCAAATGCTTAACAGCTACTCTCTCATTGGTTCTCCCTCTTCCCTTTCATCCTCTGCCAAATTGGAAACCTGTGCGAACCAGGAGGTTAAAGGTGCTGTCTCTCCAAGTTGGGAGGTTGATAGTATAGCAGATGGAAAGTCAAACCAGAGCACCAGGAGAGGGACTGTTTGTTGAGTTTTAGAAACCTTTCGTATTCACAGTGTGTACGTTCTCTAGGTTTCCCGTACATGTTATAACTGTAGTAATATTCCCTTCAACCTGGAGAGTTGGGACCCATGGAATGGGTGCCATGCATTATTGCTTTAAAGGGTCTGCCTTTGCTCACCAAATCTCACCAATCCTCTCAGTCCCAAGTGTCCAGCCTTATGCCACATCCAGCTGTCGTTGTAGATAGGGTCATTCCAGGTTTCATCAGAGACCCTGAAGGAATTGTAAAGAATTTCCCAGTTTTTTTGTTTTGTTTTTGAAATTCCTTTTTATAGTGGGTTTGAGCTGATTCTCGCTGCCATGTTTATGCCAGTCTAGAGACACTTGATTCCCTTACGGAGACATATCAATACATAGGTTTTAAGATTCTTACTAGTCAGATATATTCCTCTGCGGGAAATATGGGGTTTTGAGTCCCTTTCACTGAGGAAGGTGTAGGTCTTGTCTATTCCATAGTTGGTTTTTGGAACGGTACCTGTGCTTATATCAAACTCTGGTTTTGTTCATCACCCCACCTCTGCTTTCCCCTTAAGCATGCATAAGAGAGTGTTCTATATATGATACTCTGTTCCCTTTCCTAATTCATTCCATGTGTAGCCATGTTTATATACCCTTCAAAAGTGATATCTTATGATAAGTTTCTTTTTCTGTGTGATTTTTTCAGTTCGAACCATCGTACATGAATCCCGTCATTATGCTGCTACTGGCCTTATGGCATTGACTTCATGGCTGAGGGATATTCCATCATACGTATGTACCACAATTTCTTTACCATTTTTGTCTTTCCTGGGATATATAAGGTGTCCCGAAGTCTAGGTTCTTGTAAGCAGTGCTGCCATAAATTTTGGGGTGGCTGTGTCTTATTGATTTTCAGTTTTCCCAAGGTATATTCCCGTGACTGGTAGTGCCTTAGGTTGTGAAGCACTGCTGTTTACTTCTTTTTGGGAACACCGTGCACTCCTCCAGAGTGGCTGTTGGCAATTTACATCCCACCCATCCGCATAACAAGGCTCCCTGTTCTCCAGATCCTGTCTTGCCTTTCTTGTTTTTACACATTTTACGGATGTCCCTTTTGACCGGTTGGAAGTGATACTTCCTTGTAGTGCAGATTTGCATTGTGCGGTTCCTTGGTTGGCCAAAATGGGCGCATGCGTTTTCTCCTGAATATATTCAGGAGAAAACGCATGCACCCTTTATGGACAATTCCATAATTGTCGAAGTTTTGATGCTTTTCCTGTGTTTAAAGGCGATTCCAATGTACTTCTGGAAATCTGTTTCGTGCACTTCTGCCTCATTTTCAAGTCCGCCTCATGGCTTTCTCTCAACAGATTTTTGGAAGAGAGTAGTCCTTTATAACTCTGCAAGTTAGTGAATTGCTGTGCCCCTGAGCTCCATTTTTCAACTCGCGCTTTTGTGGGCTGACTGCCAACCCACAGTTTTGCTTCAGGACCTATACTGGTTCCATTGGGGAGGCTGGCTCAGAGTTTGTTAATTCTTCTTCGTGACGGGAATTTAGAGTGACATGTGGCCATCCAAATGCCTACAGCTACTCTCTAATTGTTTCTCCCTCTTCCCTTATATCCTCTGCAAAACGTGCCAACTGTGTGAACCAGGATGTTAAAGGTGCTGACTCTCCAATTTGGGAGATTGATACTAAAGCAGTTGGAATGTCAAACTGGTGCACAAGCAGAGAAAAATATTAGTAGAGTTTTAGAAACCTTTCACCATCAGATGGTGTCCATTCTCTAGGGTTCCCATACATGTTATAACTGTAGTGATATGCCCTTCTACCTGGAGAGTTGGGAACCATGGAATGGGTGCCAGGTATTATTGCTTTAAACGGTCTGCATTTTCTCACCCAATCTCACCAATCCTCTCAGTCCCAAGTGACCAGCCTTATGCCACATCCAGCTGTCGTTGTAGATAGGGTCATTCTAAGTTTCATCAGAACCCCTGAAGGTATTGTGTAAGAATTTCACTGTTTATTTGTTTTGTTTTGAAATTCATTTTTATAGTGGGTTTGAGCTGATTCTCACTGCCGTGTTTATGTCGCTCTAGACACACTTCGTTACCTTATGGAGACATATCAGTACAGAGGTTTTAAGATTCTTACTAGTCAGATATACTACTCTGTGGGGAATAGGGGTGGTGAGCCCCATTCAGTGAGGAAAGAGTTGGTCTTGTCTATTCTGTATTTGGATTATGCAACCGTACCTGTGCTAATATCAAAATCTGGTTTTATGCATCACCCCACCTCTCCTTTCCTCTTGAGCAGGCATAAGAGTGTTTTCTAAATGTGAGACTCTTCTCTTTCCTAATTCAGTTCATGTGTAGCCATGTTTACAAGACCTTCATAAGTGATATCTTATGATAAGTTTCTTTTTCTGTGTGACTTATTTCAGTTAGAATCAGCGTACATGAATCCACCCATTATGCTGCTACTGGCCTTATGACATTGATTTCATGACTGAGGGATATTCCATCGTACGTATGTACCACAATTTCTTTACTATTTTTGTCTTTCCTGGGATATTTAAGGTGTCCCGAAGTCGAGGTTCTTGTAAGCAGTGCTGCCCTATATTTTGGGTTGGCTGTGTCTTATTGATTTTCAATTTTCCCAAGGTATATTCCCATGACTGGAAGTGCCTTAGGTTGTTAAGCTCTGTTGTTTAATTCTTTTAGGGAACACAGTGCACTCCTCCAGAGTGGCTGTTGGCAATCTACATCCCACCCATCAGCATAACAAGGCTCCCTGTTCTCCAGAGCCCCTCTTGCCTTTCTGGTTTTTACACATTTTACGGATATCCCTTTTGACTGGTGGGAAGGGATACTTCTTTGTAGTGCAGATTTGCATTGTGCGGTTGCTTGGTTGGCCAAAATGGGTGTATGCGTTTTCTCCTGAATATATTCAGGAGAAAACACATGCGCCCTTTATGGACAATTCCATAATTGTCGAAGTTGTGATGCTTTTCCTGTGTTTAAAGGCGATTCCAATGTACTTCTGGAAATCTGTTTCGTGCAAATCTCCCTCATTTTCAAGTCTGCCTCATGGCTTTTCCTCAACAGATTTTTGGAAGAGAGTAGTCCTGTATAACTCTGCAAGTTAGTGAATTGCGGTGCCCCTGAGCTCCATTTTTCAACTTGTGTTTTTGTGAGCTGACCGCAAACCCACTATTTTGCTTCAGGACCTATACTAGTTATTGGGGTGGGGCAGGCTGAGAGTTTGGTTAATTCTTCTTCGTGACGGGAAATTAGAGTGACATGTGGCCGTCCAAATGATTACAGCTACTCTCTCATTGGTTCTCCCTCTTCCCTTATATCCTCTGCACAATCTGCCCACTGTGCGAACCAGGAGGTTATAGGGGCTGACTCTCCAAGTTGGGAGATTGATATTAAAGCAGTTGGAATGTCAAGCTGCAGCACATGGAGAGAAAAAAATTAGTAGAGTTTTAGAAACCTTTCACCATCAGAGGGTGTCCATTCTCTAGTTTTCCCATACATGTTATAACTGTAGTGATATTCCCTTCTACCTGGAGAGTTGGGAACCATGGAATCAGTGGCAGGCATTATTGCTTTAAAGCGTCTGCATTTTCACACCCAATCTCACCAATCCTCTCAGTCCCAAGTAAACAGCCTTATGCCACATCCAGCTGTTGTTGTAGATAGGGTCATTCCAAGTTTCATCAGAACCCCTGAAGGTATTGTGTAAGAAATTCACTGTTTCTTTGTTTTGTTTTGAAATTCCTTTTTATAGTGGGTTTGAGCTGATTCTCACTGCCGTGTTTATGTCATTCTAGACACACTTGGTTCCCTTATGGAGACATATCAATACATAGGTTTTAAGATCCTTACTAGTCAGATATATTTCTCTGTGGGGAATAGGGGTGTTGAGTCCCATTCACTGAGGAAGGAGTCGGGCTTGTCTCTTCTGTATTTGGATTATGGAACGGTACCTGTGTTAATATCAAACTCTGGTTTTGTGAGTCTCCCCACCTCTCCTTCCCCCTTAAGCAAGCATAAGAGTGTTTTCTAAATCTGAGACTCTGTTCTCTTTCCTAATTCAGTTCATATGTAGCCACGTTTACATTCCCTTCATAAATGATATCTTATATCAGAATGCACCATGGCCCTTGTCATAATAATGCTCCATGACCCCTGTCATCACAATGCTCCATTCCCTGGTTATCACAATGCTCCATGTCCCTTGTCATAACAATTCTCCACGTACTTGTCATCACAATGCTACATGACACTTCTCATCACAAAGTTACATGCTCGTTTCATCACAATTCTCCATGCACTTGTCATTGCAATGTTCCATGACCCCTGTCATAGCAAGCTCCAAGTGTTTGTCATCACAATGCTTCACGACTTTATCATCAAAATTCTCAATGGCACTTTTCATCACAACGTTCCGTACCCCTGTCATCACAATGCTCCATGTCCTTGTCATCACAATGCTCCATGACCCCTGTCATCACAATGCTCCCTGACACCTGTCATCACAATGCTTCATGCCCCTTGTCATTACAGTGCTCCATGATGCTCGTCATCACAATTACCCAAGGTCTTCTCATCACAATGCTCCACGGTTTTGCCATCACAATGCTCCATGCCCTGGTCATCTCAAAGCTCAATGTCCCTTGTCCTCACAATTCTCCACGTCCTTGTCATCACAATGCTCCATGGCACTTCTCATCACAATGTTATATGCTCTTGTCATAACAATACTCCATGCACTTGTCATCGCAATGCTCCATGACCCCTGTCATAGGAAGCTCCATGCGCTTGTCATCACAATGTTTCACGACATGGACATTAAAATTATCAATGGCCCTTGTCATCTCAATGCTCCATGCGCTTATCATCACAATGCTCCTTTACCTTTGTCACAACAATCCTCCATGACACTTGGCATCACAATGCTCCGTGCTATTGTCATCACAATGGAACATGACATATGTCATCACAATGCTCCCTGACACCTGTCTTCGCAATACTCCATGACCTTGTCATCACAATGCTCCATGCCCTTGTCATCACAATGTGCCATGCCCACTGTCATCAAAATAATCCATGAAACTTGTCAGACCAAAGCTCCATGCCACCTTTCATCACAATGCTCCATGAACCCTGTCATCACAATGCACCATGCCCATCATCATAATGCTTCATGCTCTTGTCATCACAATGAAATCAAAATGCTCCATGACCTCTGTCATCACAATGCTCCAAACCCTTGTGATCACAATGTTCCATAACACTTGTCATCACAATACCCCATGACGCTACTCATCACAATTATCCATGGACTTCTCATCACAATGCCCCATGACATTTGTCATCACAATGCACAATACACATGTCATCACAATGCTCCCTGACTCTTGCCATCAGTATGCTCCCTGAACCCTTTCATGACAAGGCTCCATGCATTTTTCATCACAATGATCCATGCCATTTTCATCACAATGCTCCAAGACCCCTGTAATCACAATGCTCCATGCCCTTGTCATCACAAAGCTCCATGATGCATGTCATCAGAATGCTCCATGGCCTTCTCATCACAATGCTCCATGCCCTTGTCATCACAATGCTCCAAGACCCCTGTAATCACAATGGTCCATGCCCCTTTTCATCAGAATGCTCCATGAGACTTGTCATCACAAGGCTCCATGGTCTTCTCATCACAATGCTCCAGGACATTGTCATCAAAATGCCCCATTCCCTTATCATCACAATGCTCCATGACCCCTGTCATCACAATACTCCATGAACATTTTCAGCCCTATGCTCCATGACCTTCTCATCACAATGCTCCATGACCAATATCATCACAATTCTCCATGACCACAGTCATCACAACGCTCAATATCACCTGACAACACAATGATCCGGGACTCTTGTCATCACAATGCTCCATTCCCTAGTCATCACAATGCTCCATGACCCCTGTCATCACAATACTCCATGAACATTTTCAGCCCAATGCTCCATGACACTTGTCATCACAATGATGCATGCCCTTGTCATCCCAATGCTCCATGACCCCTGTAATCACAATGCTCCGTGACGCTTGTCATCACAGTGCTCCATGACACCTGTCATCACAATGCTCCATGCCTTTGTCAGCAAAATGCTACATGACCTTGTCATTACAATGTTCTATGCACTTGTCATCACAATACTCCATTACCATTGCCATCACAATCCTCCATGAACCTTGGGATCACATTGCTCCATGCCCTTGTCATCACAATGCTCCATGCTCCTTGAAATCAAAATGATTCATGACCTCTGTCATCACAATGCTCCAAACCCTTGTGATCACAATGTTCCATAACACTTGTCATCACAATGCTCCATGATGCCTGTCATCACAATACTCCATGCCCTTTTCATCACAATGCTCCATGACCTTTGTCATCACAATTCTCAATACACTTGTCATCACAATGCTCCCTGACACTTGTCATCAGAATGCTCCTTGAACCCTGTCACAAAAAGGCTCCATGCCTTTTTCATCAAAATGCACCATGCCGTTTTCATCACAATGCTCCATGCCATTGTCATCAAAATACTCCACAAGCTTGTCATCAGAATGCTCCATGTCCCTTGTCATCACAATTTTCCATGCACTTGTCAGCACAATGCTCCCTGACCCTTGTCATCACAATGCTCCAAGCCATTGTCATCACAATGCTCCATTACCTTTGTCATCAGAATCCTCCATGACACTTGGCATCACAATGCTCCATGGCATTGTCATCACAATGGGCCATTACATATGTCATCGCAATGTTCCCTGACACCTGTCTTCACAATAATGAATGACCTGGTCATCACAATGCTCCATGCCCTTGTCATCACAATGCGCCATTCCAACTGTCATCGCAATAAGCCATGAAACTTATTAGACCAATGCTCCATGCCCTTGTCATCACAATGCCCCATGCTCTTGTTATCACAATGCTCCATGACCCCTGTCATCACAATGCTCCGTGACTCCAGTCATCACAAGGCTTCATGACCTTTGTCATCACAGTGGTCCATGCCCTTGTCATCAACAGTCTCTGTGACCTTTTTAACCACAATGCTTCATGAAATTTTCATCACAATGCTCTTTGACCCTTGTCATCACAATGCTCTATGCCTTTCTCAGCACAATGCTCCATGACCCTTGTCATCACAATGCTCCATGCACTTGTCAGCACAATGCTCCATGACCCATGTCATCACAATGCACCATGCGCTTGTCCTCACAGTGCTTCACAATCTTGTCATCACAATGCTCCATAAACCTTGTCATCACAATGCTCCATGCACTTCAAATCAAAATGCTCTCTCACCACTGATATCACAATGTTACATCACTATTCATCACAGTACTCCCTCAAACCTGTCATCACAATGTTCCATGACTCCTGTCATCACAATGCTACATGCACTTATCATCACAATGTTTGATGATCCCTGACATCACAATGTTCCATAACCCCTGTCATCAAAATGCTCCATGACCCTTTTCATCAAAATGCTCCATGACCCCTAACATCACAATGTTACATAACGCCTCTCATCAAAATGTTCCATGACACTTTTCATCAAATTGGTCCATGACAATGTCATCACAATGCTCCCTGCCCTTCTCATCACAATGCACCACGCCCTTGTCATCAAAATGCTCCATGACCCTTGGCATCACAATGCTCCATGCCATTGTCATCACAATACTCCATGAAACCTCTCATCACATTGTTCCATGCAATTGTCATCAAAAAGCTCCATGGTGCTTGTCATCACACTGCTCGATGCCCTTCTCATCACAATGCTCCATGCCCTTGTCATTACAATCCTCCATGACACATGTATCACTGTGTTCCGTGCCCTTGTCATCACAATGCTCCATGCCCACTCTCATCACAATAATCCATGAAACTTTTCAGACAAATGTTCCATGCCCTTGTCATCACAATGCTCCATTACCCCTGTCATAACAATGCTCCATGACCCCTGCCATCACAACGTTCCACGGCCTTCTCATCACAAGGCTCCATGACCCTTGTCATCACAATGCTCCAAGACCCCTGTAATCACAGTGCTACATGCCCTTGTCATCACAAAGCTCCATGATGCATGTCATCAGAATTCTCCATGCCCTTGCCATCACAATGCTCCATTACCCCTGTGATAACAATGCTCCATGACCCCTGCCATCACGATGTTCCATGGCCTTGTCATCACAAGGCTCCATGACCCTTCTCATCACAATGCTCCAAGACACCTGTAATCACAATGCTCCATGTCCCTTCTTATCTCAATGATCCATGAACCCTGTCATCACAATGCACCATGCCCATCATCATAATGCTTCAGGCTATTGTCATCACAATGAAATCAAAATGCTCCATGACCTCTGTCATAACACTGCTCCAAACCCTTGTGATCACAATATTCCATAACACTTGTCATCACAATGCCCCATGACGCTCGTCATCACAATTATCTATGGTCTTCTCTTCACAATGCTCCATGACCTTTGTCATCACAATGCTCAATACACTTGTCATCAAAATGCTCCCTGACACTTGTTCTCTGTATGCTCCTTGAACCCTGTCATGACAAGGCTCCATGCCTTTTTCATCACAATGATCCATGCCTTTTTCATCACAATGCTCCAAGACGCCTGTAATTACAATGCTCCATGCCCTTGTCATCACAAAGCTCAATGACGCATGTCATCAGACTGCTCCTTGGCCTTCTCATCACAATGCTCCATGCCCTTGTCATCACAATTTTCCAAGACACTCTAATCACAATGCTCCATGCCCCTTTTCATCAGTATGCTCCATGAGACTTGTCTCACAAGGCTCCATGGTTTTCTCATCACAATGCTCCAGCACCTTGTCATCACAATGCTTCACGACCTTGTCATGAAAATTTTCAATGGCCCTTGTCATCATAATGCTCCAAGCCCTAGTCATCACAATGCTCCATTATATTGTCATCACAATCCTCCATTACATTTGGCATCACAATGCTCCATGCCATTGTCATCGCAATGGACCATGACATATGTCATCACAATGCTCCCTGACACCTGTCTTCACAATACTCCATGACCTTCTCATCACAATGCCCCATGCCCTTGTCATCACAATGCCCCATGCCCACTGTCATCACAATAATCTATTAAACTTGTCAGACCAATGTTCCATGCCCCTGTCATCACAATGCTCCATGCCCTTGTCATCACAATGCTCCATGACCCTTGTCATCACAATGCTCTGTGACTCCAGTCATCACAATGCTTCATAACATTTGTCATCACAGTGGTCCATGCCCACATCATCACAAGGCTCTGTGACCTTTGTAACCACAATACTCCATGAACTTTTCATCACAATGCTCCGTGACCCTTGTCATCACAATGCTCCATGCCTTTGTCAGAACAATGCTCCATGACCCTTGTCATCACAATGTGCCACGTGATTTTCATCACAACGGTCCACAACCTTGTCATCGTAATGCTCCATAAACCTTGTAATCACAATGCTCCATGCACTTCTCATCAAAATGCTCTCTCAAAAGAGATATCACAATGTTCCATCACTAGTCATCACAATACTCCCTCACCCCTGTAATCACAATGTTCCATGACCCCTGTCATCACAATGCTACATCCCCTTATCATCACAATGTTCCATGACCCCTGACATCACAATGTTCCATAACCCCTGTCATCAAAATGCTCCATGACCCTTTTCATCCCAAAGCTCCATGACCCCTGACATCACAATGTTCTATAACCCCTGTCATCAAAATGTTCCATTACACTTTTCATCAAATTGCTGCATGACCCTGTCATTAAAATGCTCCCTGCCCTTCTCATCACAATGCACCACGCCCTTGACATCAAAATGCTCCATGACTTTTGTCATCACAAAGCTCCATAACCCTTGGAATCACAATGTTCCATGAACCCTCTCATCACATTGTTCCATGCCCTTGTCATCACAAAGCTCCATGACGCTTGTCAAAACAATGTTCGATGCCCTTCTCATCACAATGCTCCATGCCCTTGTCATTACAATCCTCCATGACCCATGGATCACAGTGTTCCGTGACCTTGTCATCACAATGCTCCATGCCCACTCTCATCACAATAATCCATGAAACTTTTCAGACCAATGCTCCATGCCCTTCTCATCACAATGCTCCATTACCCCTGTCATAACAATGCTCCATGACCCCTGCCATCACAATGTTCCACACCATTGTCATCACAAGGCTCCATGACCCTTGTCATCACAATGCTCCAAGACCCCTGTAATCACCATGCTCCACGCCTTTGTCATCACAAAGCTCAATGACGCATGTCATCAGAATGCTCCATGGCCTTCTCATCACAATGCTCCTTGCCCTTGTCATCACAATGCTCCAAGACACCTGTAATCACAATGCTCCATGCCCCTTTTCATCTCAATGCTCCATGAACGCTGTCATCACAATGCACCATGCCCATTACCATAATGCTTCAGGCTATTGTCATCACAATGAAATCAAAATGCTCCATGACCTCTGTCATCACAATGCTCCAAACCCTTGTGATCACAATGTTCCATAAAACTTATCATCACAACACCCCATGACGCTCATCATCAAAATTATCCATGGTCTTCTCATCACAATGCTCCATGAACTTTGTCATCACAATGCTCAATACACTTGTCATCACAATGCTCCGTGACACTTGTCGTCAGTATTCTCCTAGAACCCTGTCATGACAAGGCTCCATGCCTTTTTCATAACAATGATCCATGCCATTTTCATCACAATACTCCATGCCCTTGTCAGCACAAAGCTCCATGACGCGTGTCATCAGAATGCTCCATGGCCCTCTCATCACAATACTCCATGCCCTTGTCATCACAATGCTCCAAGACCCCTGTAATCACAATGCTCCATGCCCCTTTTCATCAGAATGTTCCATGAGAATTGTCATCACAAGGCTCCATGGACTTCCCATCACAATGCTCCAGGACCTTGTCATCACAGTGCTCAATTCCCTTCTCATTACAATGCTCCATGACCCCTGTCATCACAATACTCCATGAACATTTTCAGCCCAATGCTTCATGACCTTCTCATCACAATGCTCCATGACCCATATCATCACAATCCTCCATGACCACTGTCATCACAACACTCCATGACCCCTGACAACACAATGATCCGGGACTCTTGTCATCACAATGCTCCATTCCCTTGTCATCACAATGCTCCATGAACATTTTCAGCCCAATGCTCCATGACACTTGTCATCAAAATGATCCATGCCCTTGTCATCCCAATGCTCCATGACCCCTGTAATCACAATGCTCCGTGACGCTTATCATCACAGTGCTCCATGACCCTTATCATCACAATTCTCCATGCCTGTGTCATCAAAATCCTACATGACCTTGTCATCACAATGCTCCATGAGCTTGTCATCACAATACTCCATTACCATTTTCATCACAATCCTCCATGAACCTTGGGATCACATTGCTCCATGCCCTTGTCATCACAATGCTCCATGCTCCTTGAAATCAAAATGGTCCATGACCTCTGTCATCACAATGCTCCAACCCCTTGTGATCACAATGTTCCATAACACTTGTCATCACAACACTCCATGATGACTGTCATGACAATACTCCATGCACTTGTCGTCACAATGCTCCATGACCTTTGTCATCACAATTCTCAATACACTTGTCATCACAATGCTCCCTGACACTTGTCATCAGAATACTCCTTGAAAACTGTCATGAAAAGGCTCCATGCCTTTTTCATAAGAATGCTCCATGCCCTTTTCATCACAACGCTCCATGTCATTGTCATCACAATACTCCACAAGCTTGTCAACAGATTGCTCCCTGATCATTGTCTTCAGAATGCTCCATGACCCCTGTCATCAAAATGCTCCATACCCCTTGTCATTACTGTGTTCCATGACGCTCGTCATCACAATTATCCATGGTCTTCTCATCACAATGCTCCACGGTCTTGCCATCACAATGCTCCATGCCTTGGTCATCACGATGCTCCCTGTCCTCAGTCATCACAATGCTCCATGACCCCTGTCATCACAATGCTCCATACCCCTTGTCATTACAGTGCTCCATGACGCTCGTCATCACAATTATCCATGGTCTTCTCATCACAATGCTCCACGGTCTTGCCATCACAATGCTCTATGCCCTGGTCATCACAATGCTCCATGTCCCCTGTCATCACAATTCTCCACGTTCTTGGCATCACTATGCTCCATGATACTTCCCATCACAGTGTTACATGTTTTGTCATCACAATTCTCTATGCACTTGTCATCGCAATGCTCCATGACCCCTGTCATAGCAAGCTCCATGTGATTGTCATCAAAATGCTTCCTGAACATGTCATCAAAATTCTCAATGGCCCTTGTTATCACAATGCTCCATGACCCTTGTCATCACAATGCTCCAAGCCCTTGTCATCAAAATGCTCCATTACCTTTGTCATCACAATCCTCCATGACACTTGGCATCACAATGCTACATTCCATTGTCATTGCAATAGACCATGACATATGTCATCACAATGCTCCCTGACACCCTTCTTCACAATACTCCATGACCTTCTCATCACAATGCTCCATGCCCTTGTCATCACAATTCGCCATGCCCACTGTCATCACAATAATCCCTGAAACTTGTCAAACCAATGCAACATGCCCCTGTCATCACAATGCTCCATGCCCTTTCATCACAATGCTCTATGACCCCTGTCATCACAATGCTCCGTGACTCCAGTCATCACAATGCTTCATGACCTTCGTCATCACAATGG
Organism: Hyperoodon ampullatus; assembly: GCF_949752795.1. Lineage (NCBI taxonomy): Eukaryota > Metazoa > Chordata > Mammalia > Artiodactyla > Ziphiidae > Hyperoodon > Hyperoodon ampullatus. The sequence continues at coordinate 1,490,891 of NW_027640625.1, read as the reverse complement.
TCCATGCCCTCGTCATCACAAGGCTCTGTAATCTTTGTGACCACAACACTCCATGAACATTTCATCACAATGCTCGGTGACCCTTGTCATCACAATGCTCCATGCCTTTGTCAGCACATTACTCCATGACACATGGCATCAAATGTGCCATGTGCTTGTCATCACAATGCTCCACATCGTTGTCATCACAATGCTCCATAAACCTTGTCATCACAATGCTCCATGCGTTTGTCAGCACAATGTTCCATGACCCATGTCATCACAATGTGCCCTGCGTTTCTCATCACAATGCTCCACAGCCTTGTCATCACAATGCTCCATGCACCTCTCATCAAAATGCTCTCTCACCACTGATATCACAATGTTCCATCACTAGTCAACACAATACTCCCTCCACCCTGTCATCCCAATGTTCCATGACCCTTGTCACAACAATGCTACATGCTCTTATCATCACAATGCTCCATGACCCCTGACATCACAATGTTCCATAACCCCTGTCATCACAATGCTCCATGACCCTTTTCATCACAATGCTCCATGACCCCTAACATCACAATGTTCCATAAACACTGTCATCAAAATGTTCCATGACCCTTTTCATCCAATTGCTCCATGACCCTGTCATCACAATGCTCCCTGCCCTTCTCATCACAATGCACCACGCCCTTGTCATCAAAATGCTCCATGGCCTATGTCATCACAAAGCTCCATGACCCTTGGAATCACAATGCTCCATGCCATTGTCATCACAAAGCTCCGTGAAACCTCTCATCACATTGCTCCATGCCGTTGTCATCACAAAGCTCCATGACGCTTGTCATCACAATGCTCCATGCCCTTGTCATTGCAATCCTCCCTGACACATGTATCACTGTGTTCCGTGCCCTTGTCATCACAATGCTCCAAGCTCACTCTCATCACAATAATCCATGAAACTTTTCAGACCAATGCTCCATGCCCTTGTCATCACAATGCTCCATTACACCTGTCATAACAATGCTCCATGACCCCTGCCATCACAATGTTCTACGGCCTTGTCATCACAAGACTCCATGACCCTTGTCATCACAATGCTCCAAGACCCCTGTAATCGCAATGCTCCATGCCCAGGTCATCACAAAGCTCCCTGACGCATGTCATCAGAATGCTTCATGGCCTTCTCATCACAATACTCCATGCCCTTGTCATCACAATGCTCCAAGACCCTTGTTATTACAATGATCCATGCCTCTTTTCATCTCAATGCTCCATGAACCCTGTCATCACAATGCACCATGCCCATCATCATAATGCTTCATGCTATTGTCATCACAATGAAATCAAAATTCTCCATGACCTCTCTCATCACAATGCTCCAAACCCTTGTGATCACAATGTTCCATAAGACTTGTCATCACAACGCCCCATGACGCTGGTCATCACAGTTATCCATGGACTTCTCATCACAATGCTCCATGACCTTTGTCATCACAATTCTCAATACACTTGTCATCACAATGCTCCCTGACACTTGTCATTAGTATGCTCATTGAACCCTGTCATGACAAGTCTCCATGCCTTTTTCATCACAATGATCCATGCCCTTTTCATCACAATGCTTCATGCCATTGTCATCACAATACTCCACAAGCTTGTCATCAGAATGCTCCGTGACCTTTGTCATCTCAATGATCCATGACCCCTTTCATCACAATGCTCCATGACACCTGTCATCACAATGCTCCATGCCCCTTGTCATTACAGTGCTCCATGATGTTCGTCATCACAATTATCCATGGTCTTCTCATCACAGTGCTCCACGGTCTTGCCATCACAATGCTCCATGCCCTGGTCATCACAATGCTCCATGTCCCCAGTCATCACAATGCTCCATGACCCCTGTCATCACAATGTTCCATACTTCTTATCATTACAGTGCTCCATGACACTCGTAATCACAATTGTCCATGGTCTTCTCATCACAATGCTCCACGCCCTTGTCATCAAAATGCTCCATGACCCTTGTCATCACAATGCTCCATGACCACTGTCATAACAATGCTCCATGACCCCTGTCATCACAAGGCTCCATACCACTTGTCATTACAGTGCTCCATGACGCTCCTCATCACAATTATCCATGGTCTTCTCATCACAATGCTCCACGGTCTTGCCATTACAGTGCTCTGTGCCTTGGGCATCACAATGCTCCATGTCCCCGGTCATCACAATGCTCCATGTCCCCTGTCATCACAATTCTCCACGTTCTTGGCATCACTGTGCTCCATGATGCTTTTCATCACAGTGTTACATGCTTTGTCATCACAATTCTCTATGCACTTTTCATCGCAATGCTCCATGATCCCTGTCACAGCAAGCTCCATGTGATTGTCATCACAATGCTTCATGAACATGTCATCAAAATTCTCAATGGCCCTTGTTATCACAATGCTCCATGACCCTTGTCATCACAATGCCCCAAGCGCTTGTCATCAAAATGCTCCATTACCTTTGTCATCACAATCCTCCATGACACTTGGCATCACAATGCTCCATTCCATTGTCATCGCAATGGACCACGACATATGTCATCACAATGCTCCCTGACACCCTTCTTCACAATACTCCATGACCTTCTCATCACAATGCTCCATGCCCTTGTCATCACAATGCGCCATGCCCACTGTCATCACAATAATCCCTGAAACTTGTCAAACCAATGCAACATGCCCCTGTCATCACAATGCTCCATGTCCTTTCATCACAATGCTCTATGACCCCTGTCATCACAATGCTCCGTGACTCCAGTCATCACAATGCTTCATGACCTTTGTCATCACAATGGTCCATGCCCTCGTCATCACAAGGCTCTGTGACCTTTGTCACCACAGCGCTCCATGAACATTTCATCACAATGCTCGGTGACCCTTGTTCTCCCAATGCTCAATGCCTTTGTTAGCACAATACTCCATGACCCATGGCATCACAATGTGCCATGCACTTGTCATCACAATGCTCCACATTTTTGTCATCACAATGCTCCATAAACCTTGTCATCACACTGCTCCATGCACTTCTCATCAAAATGCTCTCTCACCACTGATATCACAATGTTCCCTCACTAGTCAACACAATACTCCCTCACCCCTGTCATGACAATATTCCATGACCCTTGTCACAACAATGCTACATGCCTTTATCATCACAATGCTCCATTCCCCTGACATCACAATGTTCCATAACCCCTGTCATCACAATGCTCCCTGCCCTTCACAACAGAATGCACCACACCCTTGTCATCAGAATGCTCCATGACCTTTGTCATCACAAAGCTCAATGACCCTTGTCATCACAATGCTGCATGCCATTGTCATCACAATGCTCCATGAACCCTCTCATCACATTGTTCCATGCCCTTGTCATCACAGGCTCCATGATGCTTTCCATCACAATGCTCGATGCCATTCTTATCACAATGCTCCATGCGCTTGTCATTACAATCCTCCATGACCCATGTATCACAGTGTTCCACACCCTTGTCATCACAATGCTCCTTGCCCCCTCTCATCACAATAATCCATGAAACTTTTCAGACCAATGCTCCATGCCCTTGTCATCACAATGCTCCATTACCCCTGTCATAACAATGCTCCATGACCCCTGCCATCACAATGTTCCACAGCCTTGTCATCACAAGGCTCCATGACCCTTGTCATCACAATGCTCCAAGACCCCTGTAATCACAATGCTCCATGCCCTTGTCATCACAAAGCTCCATGATGCATGTCAACAGAATGCTCCATGGCCTTCTCATTCACGATGTTCCATGCCTTTGTCATCACAATGCTCCAAGACTCCTGTAATCGCAATGCTCCATGCCCCTTTTCATCTCAATGCTCCATGAACGCTGTCATCACAATGCACCATGCCCATCACCATAATGCTTCAGGCTATTGTCATCACAATGAAACCAAAATGCTCCATGACCTCTGTCATCAAAATGCTCCAAATCCTTGAGATCAATATGTTCCATAACACTTATCATCACAACGCCCCATGACGCTCGTCATCACAATTATCCATGGTCTTCTCATCACAATGCTCCATGACCTTTGTCATCACAATACTCAATACCCTTGTCATCACAATGCTCCCTGACACTTGTTGTCAGTTTGCTCCTTGAACCCTGTCATGACAAGGCTCCATGCCTTTTTCATCACAATGATCCATGCCCTTTTCATCACAGTGCTCCAAGACCGCTGTAATCACAATGCTCCATGCCCTTGTCATCACAAAGCTCCATGATGCATTTCATCAGAACGCTCCATAGCCTTCTCATCCCAATGCTCCATGCTCTTGTCATCACAATGCTCCAAGACCCCTGTAATCACAATGCTCCATGGCACTTTTAATCAGAATGCTCCATGAGACTTGTCATCACAAGGCTCCATGGTCTTCTCATCACAGTGCTCCAGTACCTTGTCATCACAATGCTCCATGACCCCTGTCATCACAGTACTCCATGGACATTTTCAGCCCAATGCTCCATGACCTTCTCATCACAATGCGCCATGACCCCTGTCATCACAATGCTCCATGACCACTGTCATCACAACGCTCCATGAACCCTGACAACACAATGATCCGGGACTCTTGTCATTAAAATGCTCCATGACCATTGTCATCACAATGATCCATGCGCTTGTCATCCCAATGCTCCATGACCCCTGTAATCACTATGCTCCGTGATGCTTGTCATCACAGTGCTCCATGAACCTTGTCATCATAATGCTCCTTGCCTTTGTCAACAAAATGGTACATAATCTTGTCATCACAATTCTCCATGCGCTTGTCATCACAATCCTCCATGACCATTGGGATCACATTGCTTCATGCCCTTGCCATCTCTCTCTTGCCTTTCTGGTTTTTACAGATATTCGGATGTCCCTTTTGACCGGTGGTAAGTGACAATTCTTTGTAGTGTGGATTTGTATTGCGCGCTTGCTTGATTGGCCAAAAAGGGTGTATGTGTTTTCTTCTGAATATATTCAGGAGAAAAGTCATACGCCCTTTTTGGCCAAGTGCATCTCTGTCCAAGTTGGGATGCTTTTCCTGTGCTTTAAAGGCGATTCCAATTTACCTCTTGAAATATGTTTTGTGCAATTGTGGCTCATTTTCAAGGCCACTTCATTGCCTTCCCTCAACAGATTTTTGCAAGAGAGTAGTCCTTTATAAGTCTGCAGGTTTGTGATTTGCTGTGCCCCTGAGCTCCAATTTTCAAATCCCATCTTTGTGAGCTGGCCGCAAATCAACAATTTTGCTTCAGGACCTATACTGGTTCCAGGGGAGGCTATATTGGTTCCCTGTGGGTGGCTGAGGCTTTGGTTAATTCTTCTTCCTGCCGGGAAATTAGAGTGACATGTGCCCGTCCAAATGCCTACATCTACTCTCTGATTGGTTCTCCCTCTTCCCTTTCATCCTCTGCACAATTAGCAAACTGTGCGAACCAGGAGGTTATAGGGGCTGACTCTCCTAAGTTGGGAGATTGATAGTAAAGCAGTTGGAATGCCAAAGTGGAGCACAAGGAGAGGAAAAATTAGGAGAGTTTTAGAAACCTTTCGCCATCACAGGGTGTCCATTTTCTAGGTTTCCCATACATGTTATAATTGTAGTGATATTCCCTTCTACCTGGAGATTTGGGACACATGGAATGGTGACATGCATTACTACTTTAAAAGGTCTGCATTGTCTCTCCCAATCTCAACAGTCCTCTCAGTCCCACGTGTCCAGCATTATGTCTCATCCAGCTGTCTTTGCAGATAGGGTCATTCCAGGTTTCATCAGAACCCCTGAAGGAATTGTGTAAGAATTTCGCTGTTTTTTGGGGTTTTTTTGAAATTCATTTTTATAATGGGGTTGAGCTGATTTTCACTGACGTGTTTATGCCAGTCTAGACACAATTGATTCCCTTACGGAGACATATCAATACATAGGTTTTAAGATTCTTAGTAGTCAGATATATTCCTCTGTGTGTCATAGGGGTGCTGAGTCCCGTTCACTGAGGAAGGTGTAGGTCTTGTCTATTCTGTATTTGGTTTATGGAATGGTACCTGTGCTAATATCAAACTCTGGTTTTATGCATCACACCACCTCTCCTTTCCCCTGAAGCAGGCATAAGAGATTTTTGCTAAATGTGAGACTCTGTTCTCTTTCCTAATTCAGTTCATGTGTTGTGATATTGACATTCCCTCTATAAGTGATATCTTATGATAAGATTCTTTTTCTGTGTGACTAATTTCCCTTAAAATCATCATACCTATATCCACTCTTTATGCTGCTACTGGCCTTATATACATTGATTTCACGTCTGAGTGATATTCCGTTGTACAAAATTACCACAAGTTCTTTATGCATTTCTCTTTTTCCTGGGATATTTTATGTGTACCAAAGTTGAGCTTCTTGTATGCAGAGCAGCCCTAAACTTTGGGGTGCCTGTGTCTTATTGACATTTAGTCTTCCCAAGTTATATGTCCATGAGTTGAAATCCCCTTGCTCCGGGGCTTTGTATTTTAGATGTTTTAAAAACAGCATACACTTCTTCAGAGTGGCTCTTGGATATTTATACCCCACCCATCAGCGTGACTAGGCTCCCTGTTTTCCATGGCCTCTCCTGCATTTCTGGTTTGTACACATTTTTTGGATGGCCTTTCTGAGCAGTGGAAATTGAGACTTCTTTGTTGTGCGGATTTGCATTTCCCTCTTGCTTGGTTGGCCAAAAACTCTGCATGTGTTGTTTTCCTGAAGATATTCACGAAAAAAACGCATACACCCTTTTGCCCAACCGCATCATTTTAGAAATTCTGCTGCTTTTCATATGCTTTAAATGTGAGTACAATCTACCTTTTGAAATCTTTTTCCTGCAATTCTGCCTCTCATTCAGATCCTCTTCGTTACCTTACCTGAATATATTTTTGGACGTTGGTTATCATTTATATCTTTGCAGGTCTTTGAATTGTCTGCTCCTGAGCTCCATTTTGCAACTCGCTTTTTGTGAGCTGGCCGCCAAACCATTGGATTACTTCTGGCCCTATTCTGGTTCTGGGGAGGCAGGCTGAGCCTTTGGTTAATTCTTCTTCCTAATGGGAAATTAGAGTGACATGTGCCTGTCAAAAGTCCTACAGCTAATCTCTCATTGGTTCCCCCTCTTCCCATTTATCCTCTGCACAAATTGCCAACTGTGTGAAACAGGAGGTTAAAGGTGCTGATTCTCCAAGTGGGGAGATTGTTAGTAATGTGGCTGGAATGGTGAACCCCAGCACCAGGAGATCAAAAATGAGGTGCATTTTAGACACCTTTCCTGAGCACACGGTGTACATTCATCTCGGTTTCCCAGGCATGTTTTCGCTGTCAGAAGATTCCCTTGAACCTGCAGATTTGGGACCCATGGAATGGGTACCAGGCAGTATTACTTTAAAAGGTCTGCATTTCCTCACCCAGCCTCTCTAACATCTCTTAGCGTGCATAGCTTCCAGCCTTATATAATCATCCTGCTGTGGGTCTACATGTGTTCAATCCATGTTACATCGTAGCCCTTCAACAAAGGTTGTAAGAATTTTTGTCTGTCTCACTGTTTTTATAAATAGTTTTAAATTTATTTTTATATTGGTTACAGCTGATTTTCAAAGCTCTGTTTTTTGCTGCTGTACATCCACTTGATTCATGTACTGTGAGACAACAATAACTTCTTTTTCAGATGCTTACCAGTCATATGTATTATTTTCCAGTGACTTGAGTGGGCTGAGTGCAGTGCTTTGAGGTACCGTGTAGGCCTTGTCAGTTATTCAATTTGGTACTGGGAATGGTATCTTTGCTAATTTCAACCTCCTGGATAATACCTCACCGTTCCCCACCTTTCCCATTTAGCAGCCTTATGTCTATTTTCTACATATTTGACTATGTTTCTGTTTTGTAATTTATTTCATGTGTAGCCATTTTTGATTCCACCTTTAAGTGACATCTTATGATATGTGTCTTTTTCTTTCTGACATATGTCACTTAGAATGATCGTATGTAACTCCTCCAGAGTTGTTACAACTGGCCTTATTTCATTGATTTCTGGATGAGTAATATTCCACTCTACATAAGTACCCCATCTCTTTTATCCATTTTATCCTTCCAGGGACATTTAGGTTATATCCAAGTTGAGGCCCTTTTTAACAGAGAGGTGGTAAACGTTCGGGTGCCTGTTTTCTGTCGATTTTTGTTTTTCCCAAGGTACACGCCCATGAGTGCAAGTGCCCTATGCTCTGTAGCTCATTTTTTAGATGTTTTAGCAAACACAATACACTTCTCCAGAGTGGCCGTTGGCAAATTACATTTCCACTATCAGCCTCACAGGGCTCCCTTTTCTCCTCGCCCTGTCCTGCATTTCTGGTGTTTACACTTTATGTGGATGGCCCTTCTGACTGATGTGAAGTGATACATTTTGTGATATTGATTTTCAGTGCCCACCTGTTTGGTTGGATAAAAAGTGTGTATGGCCTTTACTTGAATATATTCAGAAAAAATGCATACACCCTTTTTGGCCAACTGCATCATTGGCGATGTTCAGCCCCTTTTCTTGTGCTTTAATGGGGAGTCCTTTCTACCTCTTCAAATCTGTTTCCTGCCACTCTCCCTTGCTTACAAGTCCTTTTCTGTGACTTACCTCAAGACATTTTTCGACGATAGATATTTTCAACTCTGCAGTTTCATGAATTTTAGTGCCCCTGAGTTCCATTTTTCAACTTGTGTTTTTGGAAACTGGACACAAAACAGCGGGATTTCCTCTAGCCCTATTCTGTTTCCGTGGGCAATTCTAGCCTTTGATGAATTTGCCTTCTGGATTGGAAATTAGAGTGGCATGTGCCTGTCCGAACACCTAAGACTTGTCTCTAAATTTTTCTCATCCTTCCGCTTCATCCTCTGGATAAATTCCAAACTGTGTGCAACAGGATGTTGACGGTGCTGATATCCCCAAGTGAGGAGATTGTTAGGAAAGATGCTGGAGGGTTGAACCCGAGCACCAGGCAATGAGGAGATGAGGTGCCTTTTCCAAACTCTTTCCGATCAAACGGTGTACCATCCTCTAGGTGTGACAGGCATGTTTTAGCTGTAGGAAGGGTCCCGTTCATGTAAGGAGAACACCAGGGATTTTTCCAAATCAGTGCCTCCCCGAACCCCAAACTGGGGAATTTGTAAGCTACGGCTACACGTATGTCCTTTAAGGGCCTTGGGAAATAGGCAGAGCCCAAACTTTAGATGACTGAAATCTTCAGGGTCAGAAGCGCTCACCATCGGCCTTGCTTAGGTTACATTTTATCTGTCATTGATAGATGATGTCAATAAAAATATCTATTCTTTTTCAGATTATTTCCCCTTATAGGTTATTGCAAAATATTCAGTGTAGTTCCCTGTGCTATACAGTAGTTCCTTGTTGATGATCTATTTCATACATAGCAGTGTGTATGTGTTAATCCCAAACTGTTAATTTATCCCTTCTCCTACCTTTCCCCTTTGGTAATAATAAATTATAAGATTTTATACTTCTCAGAAATGGGGGAGGGCTTCTCTGGTGGCGCAGTGGTTGAGAGTCCGCCTGCCGATGCAGGGGACACGGGTTCGTGCCCCGGTCTGGGAAGATCCCACATGCCGTGGAGCGGCTGGGCCCGTGAGCCATGGCCACTGAGCCTGTGCTCCGGAGCCTGTGCTCCGCAAGGGGAGAGGCCACAACAGTGAGAGGCCCGCCTACCGCAAAAAAAAAAAAAAAAAGAAATGGGGGAGCTGAAAGAGAGGTATCATTTTCAATGGAAAAGCATTCAAAACAAGATTGAAGCTTCAGCCAAGAGTATTCGATGTACATGCATGGAAATAAATCACTTCATTTATCTAATGTTGACCTGACAAATAAGACAGACGTCTTCACTGAACTTGCTTATAGGAAAGTGATGGAAATATCAAATGTAAGTCTTAGAAACATCTTATTTTACCCGAGCATTATACACTGCTCTATGTTAACTACAGTTTGGCTCACACATCTGTTCATTGAAGTTACAATGTTCTCAATTTCTGTTACTGATCCTCCAGAGTGGACCCCAACAGGAGTCCCCGTGCCCAGTGTCATTGGAGCCAACAGATCAAGACTGAGTTTGGTTCACAAGCAAAGGAAACATTATTTTGAAAACAGAATGGAGAGGTGAGAGCGTGCACTCCCCCATGGGCTGTTGGCTGGGCTGCTGTGTAGGGTCCCCGGCAGCGTCAGTGGGAGGGTGGGGATGGAGCTCTCGAGGGCTGCGTTGGCTGCAGCTCAGGCTCTATGCCGCGGAGTCTGCATGGGACCCCGCTAGCTGAGGTGTCGACCCAGCCATTCTGCACTAGGAAATCGGGTCTGAAGTGCCAGGTGTGGGACCTCTGCATGCGGAACCCTAGGAGCACGTGAAATTAGACAAAGCACAAAGGAAAAACAGGTTAGACTTTATTTTATTGCCCAGATTCTCTTTTTATCTCCCAGGAATTTTTAATGAACGTTGCCGGAGACGAACACCTCCTCTGCTTTTTGTTCCATTCCTTATTCTTGGGGTGTTGAGGGTGCAGACCCCTCTTTTGTAACTGCTTCATGCTGTGGTGGGAGCCCTGATACATGGGGGGAGGGGCAAAACGTCTCCCCACCAGCCTCCTGGTGAGGTTGATTGTCCCAAGGCCTCCTGCCACACTTCTCGTGCGCCTGAGCACCAGCATTGGAAGTGTTACAGATTCTAATGACCTTTAAGGGTCCAGGAAAGAGAGGTGCAGAGATGCTGCGGTGGCAGGTTTCACCCCACCCCACATATGTTCGGCGACCTTAGGCTGACAGTTTTTGTCAGACTAGATGCTCTGACCAGTAGTCTGTGCTTCCTTTAATTAGGTCCCTGAATTAATGTACAAACAGCACCATGTGTCAGAGCCCTGCCCGCGCAACTCCCAGACAGTCCAGGGTCAGTGGTGATCCAGGACCATGACGTCCACTGAGTCAACGGCCTTTAGAAGTAGCCAGCAGTCCAGCCGGTCATATTGGCCACCATCACCGCGGTGTCTGTAGGGTTTTCTATGGTGAAAGCGTGATATACGTTTCCCCCGCCAAGCTTATTAGCTCCCCTCTGGGTGCAGTAAGTCCTGCAAACAGTAGTCTGCTCTTTCGTGGCACAGTCTTGTCGTTTTCTGAGAGAAACTCCAGGTCAAGTGATGGTCACACGAGTCATCTTGGGGGCCCGTTGCCCCCGTTTATCTCTCTGGAGGTTGGAGTTGGAGGGCCTCCTCACTCGAGGTCAGTGTGTCCACAGAGCGACCCCTGCAACTTCAGGGCATGATGGGTGGTTAGGATCACCACGTGGGGTCCTTTTCCCTTAGGAGGGAGCTGGCCTTGCGGGCTGCTGATTTCCAGCTTTTTAGATACCCCAGTATCCTGGCCTGATGAGTCGGTGGGCAAAGCCCTTGGTGACCATAGTTTATCATACCTGAAGGGCATTCTTGTGTTGCTCCATTTCAAGTGGTCCCAGTTTTTGCACTAAGGCTCCAAGGGCGATTAACCTTTGACCGGGTATGTAAAGGTCAAAGGGTTTAGCTAAATTAGGGAGTTCCTGGGCAAGGGTCTGTATTGACTGCTCTTTCCATTCTTGAAAGGCTGCTTCTGGATTCTATTCAAAAGGATCATCATCTTTTCGTGTCAGTGTTTCATGTAGAGGCCCAGCTGTTAGACTGTAGTTAGGGATCCAGATGCAGAAAACCTTGGCCTCCCCAGGAACCCCTAAGCTGTCTTCTAGTTTTAGAAGAGGTAAGGCTGCAAATGGCTTCTTCCCTATCCTGGGATGCGTTTCTCCGAATATCTGTGAGAATGAAGCCCAGGCATGTCACCTTAGCCTGGGATATTTGAGCGTTTTTCTTGGACACCTTCTATCCTTTCTTGGCTAGGTAGTTCAGAGGCGTCTTTAGTAGGCCTGGCGATCAGAATGTCATCTGCATATTGAAGGAGGGTTCCCTTTTACAGAGGTTGAACTTTTAGGTCTTTAGAGGACATTTCCCCAATGATGGTGTGGGGATTTTTGAACCATTGGGGCAGGACGGCCCAGCATTATTGCTTTTGTTGCAGGTTGTGTCCTGCCACTCACAAGCCAAAAATTCTTGTGACTCTGAGATGAATGGAATACAGAAGAAGGCATCATTGAAGTCTAATACAGAATGCCATGGCCTGGTGGAAGGTAGAATGGCCAGCAGGGAGTAGGAAATAGGAGCTACTGGATGTATATCCTCGGTGGCTTCACTGACTGTCCTGATATACTTTACCAGGTCTCCAGCAGCCCATGGGGCTCTCTTGGTCAGGCCAATCCCAGGATATGGAGCTCACCTGGGCTGCACCCCTACCCCACAGCCCACGGGGCTCTCGTGGTCAAGTCCCTCCCAGGGTATGGAGCTCACCTCTGCAGCTACCCAGCAGCCCATGGGGCTCTCCTACTCAGGCCCTTCCCAGGATACGGAGCTCCCCTGGGCAGGTACCCCAGCAGTTCTGGACACACAGGAACTGTGCACATAGCCCACCTTGCAGAGAACCCCCAGCTCACCTGTCGCTCACAGCTGACACAGAATACCTCAGAGCAGGACTTGAACTAACAAACAGCAGCTCTGACAGGCCTGTGACCATGGCTATCACTCTCTGCAGGCTCTTTCTGCATGGTCTTCCAGACACTTCCACTGCAGCCAGTGCACCAGGCCTCTGTCTCCACCCACCATCACTCCTCTCCCTGACTCCTTGGTTCCTCTCATTAGGATAGGGTCTTCTTGAAGTTGTTTTCCACTCATGGACCAGATAAAATGATAAGAAAACAAGCCGCAGCTGCAGCCCCTTGTCTATCCTGACTCTCAAGAGCCCACACCTGTTCCTAGGGCCTGGCCCGTTTAGCAAGTTTCATTTTCTGCAACTGTGAGCCCCTGAGGGGTGAGGATTGGCTGATTTTGGCAGCCAGAAACTGCCTGCCAGCCCTCCACAGGGGTGCCTGGGTTGAGGGCAATATAAACAGCTCTCCAGTGAGCGACAGCCCTTGTAGCTGTGACTGACGCCATATTCTCGGCCCCGTAGGCAGTGCCGGGGCTGTGCTGGTGGGAGGGAGTGAGGGGCCGTGGCTTTGTGGGTGGCCCAGTGTGAGTGGGGCTCTGCTGGACTTTCTGCAGGAGTTGCCAGGCTGCCACCTGCTAAAGAAGAGGATGTGTCACCCATACCTGCCGCTGGAATTTCTCCCCAGGCAGAGGTGAGGAAGTAAAAAAGCAGTGGGGGCCGTGGCAGGAGGGGTATCTCAGGCAGGGAAATGGAAAGCTTCCAGAAGAGCATCTGGGCCAGGACCATCCTGACTGGGCTGCAGGCACCAAGTCGGCCTGTGTGCTGTCGCTGGTGTGGCTCCACAGCCCTTCCTCTAGGCTTGCAAGTTCTTGTACATATTCAGGTGTTTTAACTGGAAAGGGTGGGAAGAGTTCAGCTGCAGCAGGACTGGGGCTCAGCTCACGTTTACTCACAGATGCCTTGGATTGGTCCCCCAGCTTTGCAATGAGGAGCCTCCTTGCTTGGGGGGTGGGCTGCTGGCTGTATGGGAGATGATTCCCCACCTCTGACCAATTTCAGAATTGTTTACCGCTGGAGCAAGTGCCCTGATAGGGTTTTCCTCTGTATAACTGGTGGGTTCAGGTTATTTTTCCTTTTTTGGTTCAAGTTAGATTTTATTCCTCTTTTATGTATTTATTGATATAAGCATGGAAATAATTCATTCATATAAATACATCTGTGTGAAGGGAAGAACTTTTTTCTGTTTTATTTTTAAATTTTATTTTTAAAAATTTTAAAATTTAAATTTATTTATGTTTTTATACAGCAGGTTATTATTAGTTATGTATTTTATGCATATACATGTATACAGGTCAATCCCAATCTCCCAACATATGCCACCACCACCACCCCATGGCTTCCCACACTTGGTGTCCATACGTGTGTTCTCTACCTCTGTGTCTCTATTTCTTCCCTGCAAAGCAGTTCATCTATACCATTTTTCTAGGTTCCACATATATGCATTAATATACAATATTTGTTTTTCTCTTTCTGACTTACTTCATTCTGTATGACAGTCTCTAGATCCATCGACGTCTCTACAAATGACCCAGTTTCATTCCTTCTTATGGCTGAGTAATATTCCATTTTATATATGTACCACATCTTTATCCATTCGTCTGTCTGTGGGTATTTAGGTTGCTTCCATTACCTGGCTATTGTAAATAGTGCTGAAAAGAGCACTGTGGTGAATGTGCCTTTTTGATTTATGGTTTTCTCTGGGTATATGCCCAGAAGTGGGATTGCTGGATCATATGGTAATTCTATTTCTAGTTTTTTTAAGGAAACTCCATACTGTTCTCCATCGTGACTGTATCAATTTACATTTCCACCACTAGTGGAAGAGGGATCCTTTTGTCCACACCCTCCCCAGAATTTGTTGTTTGTAGATTTTCTGATGATGCCGATTCTAACAGGTGTGAGGTGATACCTCATTGTAGTTTTGATTTGTATTTCTCTAATAATTAGTGATGTTGAGCAGCTTTTCATGTGCGTCTTGGCCATCTCTGTGTCTTCTTTGAAGAAACGTCTCTTTAGATCTTCTGCCCAATTTTGTATTGGGTTGTTTGTTTTTTTAATATTAAGCTGCATGAGCTCTTTATATATATTGGAGATTAAACCTTTGTCCATTGATTCGTTTGCAAATATTTTCGCCCATTCTGAGGGATGCTTTTTGCCATTCCCGTTTTTTTAACAACAAAAGAAAGAAAGAAAAAGAAGCAGAACACTAATGTGTGTAAAATATGCCTTTTGAAACTGTCGTTTTGAAATATGGACGTCCTTTGAATTTTTTGGTCGATATATGAACCCAGGATTTGTTTTCAGGGCAGGTGTCATTTACAGGCCTGCAATGATTTTGAATATCAACTGACCATTAGCGCTGGAATTAAAGCTGCTGTTTTGTGAAACGGCCACAATGTGGCAGCAGTTCTCCTTTACCAAATCTGGTTACTGGGGCAACAGTGCCTCAATGGAAGTCGTGTTCTAGATTGGAATTTAGAATGGAATGTGCCAGGAGAAAGCCCCTCAATTTGTCTCACTACTTCTTGTTCGTGTTTTTAGTTTAATTTTTTATTTTTTATTACAGCAAATTTGATTACAATGTTTGGCTTGTTGTAGGTGTGGAAGATGTGGTTCTTTTACACATATACAGATGTCGTTCTTCCTGGGATCCTTTTACCATGTACCTTATGACAGAATGTTGAGTAGTCTTCTCTTGGTATTCTGTAGGTCTTTGGTCATTATATATGTCACCTGTGTTTGTATATGTCTGTTAACCCCAATATAATAATGAAACCAACCCTCACACCTTTCTATTGGTGAACCATAAGTTTGTTGAATGAATCTGTGATTGCCCTTCTCCGTGGAAATATCTGCCCTGGTATCCATTTTTCGGTCACACCTATAAGAGATATGATATGATATGTGTCTTTCACTTTCTGACTTACTACAAGTCACGTGATTACCTCTAGACACACCTACGGTGCTGCAAATGGCATTGTGTCCTTTTATTCCTTGGCTTCTATTCTGCCTTAGCGAGGTTCATTTTCAACAATGTGATTCCCTGAGGGCTGAGGATTAGCTGACCTGGGTAGCCTGACCCTGCCGGCCGGCCCTCCCCAGGTGTGCCTGGGTTGAGGTCAATATAAACAGCGCTGCAGGCAGCAATAGCCCCTGAAGCTGTGCCTGACTCCATATTCTCTGTCCCGTCAGCCGTCTCGGGGCTGTGCTGGTGGGAGGGAGTGAGGGGCCACGGCTTTGTGGGTGGCCCGGTGTGAGTGGGTCTCTGCTCGACTTTCTGCAGGAGTTGCCAGGCTTCCACCTGTAAAGAAGAGGATGTGTCACCCATACCTTCCGCTGGAATTTCTCTCTGGACAGAGGTGAGGAAGGAAAAAAGCAGTGGGTACCGGGGCAGGAGGGGTATCTCAGGCAGGGCAATGGAAAGCTTCCAGAAGAGCGCCCAGGGCCAGGACCATCCTGGCTGGCCTGCAGGCACCAAGTTGGCCTGCGTGTTGTCGCTGGTGTGGCTCCACGGCCCTTCCTCTAGGCTTTCAAGCCCTTGTACATATTCAGGTGTTTTACCTGGGAAGGGTGGGAAAAGTTCAACAGCAGCTGGCCTGGGGCTCAGCTCACGGTTACTCACAGATGCCTCGGCATGGCCCCCCACTTTGCAATGAGGACACTCCTTGCATAGGAGTGGGCTGCTGGCTCTATGGGAGATGATTCCCCACCTCTGACCAATTTCAGAATTGTATACCGCTGGAGCAAGTGCCCTGATAAGGTTTTCCTCTGTCTAAATCGTGGGTTCAGGTTTTTTTTTTTTCTTTTTTGGTTCAAGTTAGATTATATTCCTCTTTTATGTATTTATAGATATAAATATGTAAATAATTCATTCATATAAATACATCTGTGTGAAGGGAAGAACTTTTTTCTGTTTTATTTTTAAATTTTATTTTTTAAAATTTTGAAATTTAATTTTATTTATTTTTTATACAGCAGCTTATTATTAGTTATGTATTTTATGCATATACATGTATACATGTCAATCCCAGTCTCCCAACTCATCCCAACACCACCTCCCCATGGCTTCCCACACTTGGTGTCCATACGTGTGTTCTCTACCTCTGTGTCTCTATTTCTTCCATGCAAAGCAGTTCATCTGTACCATTTTTCTAGGCTCCACATATATGCATTAACATACAATATCTGTTTTTCTCTTTCTGACTTACTTCATTCTGTATGACAGTCTCTAGATCCATCGACGTCTCTACAAATGACCCAGTTTCATTCCTTCTTATGGCTGAGTAATATTCCATTTTATATATGTACCACATCTTTATCCATTCGTCTGTCTGTGGGTATTTAGGTTGTTTCCATTACCTGGCTATCGTAAATAGTGCTGAAATGAGAATTGTGGTGAATGTGCCTTTTTGATGTATGGTTTTCACTGGGTATATGCCCAGAATTGGGATTGCTGGATCATATGGTAATTCTCTTTCTAGTTTTTTAAGGAAACTCCATACTGTTCTCCATCGTGACTGTATCAATTTACATTTCCACCACTAGTGGAAGAGGGATCCTTTTGTCCACACCCTCCCCAAAATTTGTTGTTTGTAGATTTTCTGATGATGCCGATTCTAACAGGTGTGAGGTGATACCTCATTGTAGTTTTGATTTGCATTTCTCTAATAATTAGTGATGTTGAGCAGCTTTTCATATGTGTCTTGGCCATCTCTGTGTCTTCTTTGAAGAAACGTCTCTTTAGATCTTCTGCCCATTTTTGTATTGGGTTGTTTGTTTTTTTAATATTAAGCTGCATGAGTTCTTTATATATATTGGAGATTAAACCTTTGTCCATTGATTCGTTTGCAAATATTTTCGCCCATTCTGAGGGATGCTTTTTGCCATTCCCGTTTTTTTAACAGAAACAGAAAGAAAGAAAAAGAAGCAGAACACTAATGTGTGTAAAATATGCCTTTTGGAACTGTCGTTTTGAAATATGGACATCCTTTGAATTTTTTGGTCGATATATGAACCCAGGATTTGTTTTCAAGGCAGATGTCATTTACAGGCCTGCAATGATTTTGAATATCAACTGACCATTAGCGCTGGGATTCAAGCTGCTGTTTTATGAAACGGCCACAAGCTGGCAGCAGTTCTCCCTTACCAAATCTGGTTACTGGGGCAACAGAGCCTCAATGGAAGTCCTGTTATAGATTGGAATTTAGAATGGAATGTGCCAGGAGAAAGCCCCTCAAGTTTGTCTCACTACTTCTTGTTCGTGTTTTTAATTAATTTTTTATTTTTTATTACAGGTAATTTGATTACAGTGTTTGGCTTGTTGTAGGTGTGGAAGATTTGGCTCTTTTACACATATACATATGTCTGTTATTCCTGAAATCCTTTTCCCATGTACCTTATGACAGAATGTTGAGTAGTCTTCTCTTGGTATTCTGTAGGTCTTTGGTCATTATTTATGTCACCTGTGTTTGTATATGTCTGTTAACCCCAATATAATAATGAAACCAATCCTCACACCTTTCCATTGGTGAACCATAAGTTTGTTGAATGAATCTGTGATTGCCCTTCTCCGTGGAAATATCTGCCCTGGTATCCATTTTTTGGTCACACCTATAAGAAATATGATATGATATGTGTCTTTCACTTTCTGACTTACTACAAGTCACGTGATTACCTCTAGACACACCTACGGTGCTGCTAATGGCATTAAGTCCTTTTATTCCTTGGCTTCTATTCTGCCTTAGCGAGGTCCATTTTCAACAATGTGATTCCCTGAGGGCTGAGGATTAGCTGACCTGGGTAGCCTGACCCTGCCGGCCGGCCCTCCACAGGTGTGCCTGGGTTGAGGTCAATATAAACAGCGCTGCAGGCAGCAATAGCCCCTGAAGCTGTGCCTGACTCCATATTCTCTGCCCCATCAGCACTCCCGGGGCTGTGCTGATGGGAGGGAGTGAGGGGCCACGGCTTTGTGGGTGATCCGGTGTGAGTGGGTCTCTGCTGGACTTTCTGCAGGAGTTGCCAGGCTGCCACCTGTAAAGAAGAGGATGTGTCACCCATACCATCCACTGGAATTTCTGTCCGGACAGAGGTGAGGAAGGAAAAAAGCAGTGGGGGCCGGGACAGGAGGGGTATCTCAGGCAGGGCAATGGAAAGTTTCCAGAAGAGCGCCCAGGGCCAGGACCATCCTGGCTGGCCTGCAGGCACCAAGTTGGCCTGCGTGCTGTCGCTGGTGTGGCTCCACGGCCCTTCCTCTAGGCTTTCAAGCCCTTGTACATATTCAGGTGTTTTACCTGGGAAGGGTGGGAAAACTTCAACAGCAGCTGGCCTGGGGCTCAGCTCACGGTTACTCACAGATGCCTCGGCATGGCCCCCGGCTTTGCAATGAGGACGCTCCTTGCGTAGGAGTGGGCTGCTGGCTCTATGGGAGATGATTCCCCACCTCTGACCAATTTCAGAATTGTTTACCAATGGAGCAAGTGCCCTGATTGTGTTTTCCTCTGTCTAACTCGTGGGTTCAGGTTTTTTTTTTATTTTTTTGTTCAAGTTAGATTTTATTCCTCTTTTATGTATTTATAGATATAAGCATGGAAATAATTCATTCATATAAATACATCTGAGTGAAGGGAAGAACTTTTTTCTGTTTTATTTTTAAATTTTATTTTTTAAAATTTTGAAATTTAATTTTATTTATTTTTTTATACAGCAGTTTATTATTAGTTATGTATTTTATGCATATACATGTATACAGGTCAATCCCAATCTCCCAACTCATCCTAACACCACCTCCCCATGGCTTCCCAAACTTGGTGTCCATATGTGTGTTCTCTACCTCTGTGTCTCTATTTCTTCCCTGCAAAGCAGTTCATCTGTACCATTTTTCTAGGTTCCACATATATGCATTAATATACAATATTTGTTTGTCTCTTTCTGACTTACTTCATCCTGTATGACAGTCTCTAGATCCATCGACGTCTCTACAAATGACCCAGTTTCATTCCTTCTTATGGCTGAGTAATATTCCATTTTATATATGTACCACATCTTTATCCATTCGTCTGTCTGTGGGTATTTAGGTTGCTTCCATTACCTGGCTATCGTAAATAGTGCTGAAATGAGCATTGTGGTGAATGTGCCTTTTTGATTTATGGTTTTCTCTGGGTATATGCCCAGAAGTGGGATTGCTGGATCATATGGTAATTCTATTTCCAGTTTTTTTAAGGAAACACCATACTGTTCTCCATCATGACTGTATCAATTTACATTTCCACCACTAGTAGGAAGAGGGATCCTTTTGTCCACACCTTCCCCAGAATTCGTTGTTTGTAGATTTTCTGATGATGCCAATTGTAACAGGTGTGAGGTGATACCTCATTGTAGTTTTGATTTGCATTTCTCTAATAATTAGTGATGTTGAGCAGATTTTCATGTGCGTCTTGGCCATCTCTGTGTCTTCTTTGGAGAAACGTCTCTTTAGATCTTCTGCCCATTTTTGTATTGGGTTGTTTGTTTTTTTAATATTAAGCTGCATGAGCTCTTTATATATATTGGAGATTAAACTTTTGTCCATTGATTCGTTTGCAAATATTTTCGCCCATTCTGAGGGATGCTTTTTGCCATTCCCGTTTTTTTAACAAAAAAAGAAAGAAAGAAAAAGATGCAGAACACTAATGTGTGTAAAATATGCCTTTTGAAACTGTCGTTTTGAAATATTGACGTCCTTTGAATTTTTTGGTCGATATATGAACCCAGGATTTGTTTTCAGGCCAGGTGTCATTTACAGGCCTGCAATGATTTTGAATAACAACTGACCATTAGTGCTGGGATTAAAGCTGCTGTTGTGTGAAACGGCCACAAGGTGGCAGCAGGTCTCCCTTACCAAATCTGGTTACTGGGGCAACAGAGCCTCAATGGAAGTCGTGTTCTAGATTGGAATTTAGAATGGAATGTGCCAGGAGAAAGCCCCTCAAGTTTGTCTCACTACTTCTTGTTCGTGTTTTTAATTTAATTTTTATTTTTTTATTACAGCAAATTTGATTACAATGTTTGGCTTGCTGTAGGTGTGGAAGATGTGGTTCTTTTACACATACACATATGTCTGTTCTTCCTGGGATCCTTTTCCCATGTACCTTATGACAGAATGTTGAGTAGTCTTCTCTTGGTATTCTGTAGGTCTTTGGTGATTATATATGTCACCTGTGTTTGTATATGTCTGTTAACCCCAATATCATAATGAAACCAATCCTCACACCTTTCCATTGGTGAACCATAAGTTTGTTGAATGAATCTGTGATTGCCCTTCTCCGTGGAAATATCTGCCCTGGTATCCATTTTTCGGTCACACCTATAAGAGATATGATATGATATGTGTCTTTCACTTTCTGACTTACAACAACTCACGTGATTACCTCTAGACACACCTACGGTGCTACAAATGGCATTGTGTCCTTTTATACCTTGGCTTCTATTCTGCCTTAGCGAGGTCCATTTTCAACAATGTGATTCCCTGAGGGCTGAGGATTAGCTGACCTGGGTAGCCTGACCCTGCCGGCCGGCCCTCCCCAGGTGTGCCTGGGTTGAGGTCAATATAAACAGCGCTGCAGGCAGCAATAGCCCCTGAAGCTGTGCCTGACTCCATATTCTCTGCCCCGTCAGCAGTCTCGGGGCTGTGCTGGTGGGAGGGAGTGAGGGGCCACGGCTTTGTGGGTGGCCCGGTGTGAGTGGGTCTCTGCTGGACTTTCTGCAGGAGTTGCCAGGCTTCCACCTGTAAAGAAGAGGATGTGTCACCCATACCTTCCGCTGGAATTTCTCTCCGGACAGAGGTGAGGAAGCAAAAAAGCAGTGGGGGCCGGGACAGGGGGGGTATCTCAGGCAGGGCAATGGAAAGCTTCCAGAAGAGCGCCCAGGGCCAGGACCATCCTGACTGGCCTCCAGGCACCAACTTGGCCTGCGTGCTGTCACTGGTGTGGCTCCACGGCCCTTCCTCTAGGCTTTCAATCCCTTGTACATATTCAGGTGTTTTACCTGGGAAGTGTGGGAAAAGTTCAACAGCAGCTGGCCTGAGGCTCAGCTCATGGTTACTCACAGATGCCTCGAGTTCCTTTCACTGATGAAGGTGTTGGTCTTGTCTATTCCATAGTTTGTGATTGGAACGGTACCTGTGCTTATATCAAACTCTGGTTTTATGCATCACCCCACCTCTCATTCCCCCTTAAGCAGGCATCAGAGTGTTTTCCAAAGGTGAGACTCTGTTCTCTTTCTTAACTGAGTTGAAGTGTAGCCATGTTTACAGGATCTTCATAAGTGATATCTTAATATAAGTGTCTTTTTCTGTGTGACTTATTTCACTTAGAAGCATCATACCTCAATCCACTCATTTTGCTGCTACTGGTCTTATGCCATTCATTGCATGGCTGAGGGATATTCCATCGTACGGAAGTACCACAATTTTTTGAACCATTTTTATATTTCCTGGGATATTTAAGGTGTACCCAAGTTGAGGTCCTTGTAAGCAGTGCAGCCCTAAATTTTGGGGTGGCTCTGTCTATTGATTTTCAGTTTTCCCAAGGTATATTCCCTATACTGGAAGTGCCATTGGCTCTGTAGCTCTGTTGTTTACTTGTTTTAGGGAACACAATGCACTCCTCCAGAGATGCAGTTGGCAGTTTACATCCCGCCCATCAGCAAAACAAGCCTCCCTGTTCTCCGGGGCCGGTCTTGCCTTTCTGGATTTTACACATTTTGTGGATGTCCCTTTTGAAAAGTGGGAAGTGATACTTCTTTGTAGTGCAGATTTGCATTGCCCGCTTGCTTGCTTGGACAAAAAGGGCGTATGCGTTTTCTCCTGAATATATTCAGGAGAAAACGGATATGCCTTTTTTGCTCAAATGCAACATTGTTGAAGTTGTGCCCCTCATCCTGTGCTTTAAAGTCAATTCCAACGTACCACTTGAAATCTGTTTCCTGCTATTTTGCCTGGCTTTCAAGTCCGCCTCGTTGCCTTCCCTCAAAAGATTTTTGGATTATAGTTGTCTTTTATTACTCTTCCAGTTTGTGAATTGTTGTGCCCCTGAGCTCTATTATTCAACTCGTTTTTTGTGAGCTGACCGCATGTCCAGAAGTTTGGTTCAGGACCTATACTGGTTCCCGGTGGGTGGCTGAGACTTTGGTTAATTCTTCTTCCTGCCGGGAAATTAGAGTGACATGTGCCCGTCCAAATGCCTAAGAGCTACTCTCTCATTGGTTCTCCCTCTTCCCTTTCATCCTCTGCCAAATTGGCAACCTGTGCGAACCAGGGGGTAAAAGGGGCTGTCTCTCCAAGTTGAGAGATTGACACTAAAGCAGTGGAAAATCAAACCAGAGCACCATGAGAGGGACTATTCGTTGAGTTTTAGAAACCTTTCGCATTCACAGTGTGTCCATTCTCTAGATATCCTGTACATGTTATAGCTGTAGTAATATTCCCTTCAACCTGGAGCGTTGTGACCCATGGCATGGATGCCATGCATTTTTGCTTTAAGTGTCTGCATTTGCTCACCCAATCTCACCAATCCTCTCAGTCCCAAGTGTCCAGCCTTATGCCACATCCAGCTGTCGTTGTAGACAGGGTCATTCCAGGTTTCATCAGAGACCCTGATACATTGTAAAGAATTTCCCAGTTTTTTTGTTTTGTTTTTGAAATTCCTTTTTATGGTGGGTTTGAGCTGATTCTCGCTGCCATGTTTATGCCAGTCTAGACACACTTGATTCCCTTACGGAGACATATCAATACATAGGTTTTAAGATTCTTACTAGTCAGATATATTCCTCTGCGGGAAATATGGGGTTTTGAGTCCCTTTCACTGAGGAAGGTGTAGTTCTTTTCTATTCTTTAGCTGGTTTTTGGAACGGTACCTGTGCTTATATAAAAATCCGGTTTTATGCATCACCCAACTTCTCCTTCCCCCTTAAGCAGGCATAAGAGTGCTTTCTAAATGTGAGACTCTGTTCTCTTTCCTAACTCAGTTCAAGTGTAGGCAAGTTTATAGGATCTTCATAAGTGATATCTTATGATAAGTTTCTTTTTCTGTGTGACTTATTTCACTTAGAATCAACGTACCTGAATCCACTCATTTTGCTGCTACTGGTCTTATGACATTGATTTCATGGCTGAGGGATATTCCATCGTACGTAAGTACCACAATATTTTGAACAATTTTTATATTTCCTGGGATATTTAAGGTGTACCCAAGTTGAGGTCCTTGTAAGCAGTGCAGCCCTAAATTTTGGGGTGGTTCTGTCTTATTGATTTTCAGTTTTCCCAAGGTATATTCCCTAGACTGGAAGTTCCCTTGGCTCTGTATCTCTGTTGTTTACTTATTTTAGGGAACAAAATGCACTGCTCCTGAGAGGAAGTTGGCAATTTACATCGCACCCATCAGCATATCAAGGCTCCCAGTTCTCCAGGGCCTGTCTTGACTTTCTGGTTTTTACACATTTTCTGAAAGTCCCTTTTGACTGGTGGGAAGTGATACTTCTTTGTAGTGCAGATTTGCATTGCCGGCTTGCTTGCTTCGCCAAAAAATGCGTATGCGTTTTCTCCTGAATATATTCAGAGGAAAACGCATACGCATTTTTTGGCCAAGTGCATCATTTTCGAAGTTGTGCCTCTCTTCCTGTGCTTTAAAGGCGATTCCAACGTACCTCTTGAAATCTGTTTCCTGCTATTCTGCCTGGCTTTCAAGTCCGCCTCTTTGCCTACCCTTCACAGATTTTTGGACGATAGTTGTCCTTTATTACTCTGCCAGTTTGTGAATTGCTGTGCCCCTGAGCTGCATTTTTCAACTCGTTTTCTGTGAGCAGACCGCAAGTCCAAAATTTTGGTTCAGGACCTATGCTGGTTCCCGGTGGGGGGCTGAGACTTTGGTTACTTCTTCTTCCTGCCGGGAAGTTAGAGAGATATGTGCCCGTCCAAATGCCTTACAGCTACTCTCTCATTGGTTCTCCCTCTTCCCTTTCATCCACTGCCAAATTGGAAACCTGTGCGAACCAGGAGGTTAAAGGGACTGTCTCTCCAAGTTGGGAGATTGATAGTAAAGCAGATGGAAAGTCAAACCAGAGCACCAGGAGAGGGACTATTCGTGGAGTTTTAGAAACCTTTCGTATTCACAGTGTGTGCGTTCTCTAGGTTTCCCGTACATGTTATAGCTGTAGTAATATTCCCTTCAACCAGGAGAGTTCGGACCAATGGAATGGGTGCCAGGCATTTGTGCTTTAAAGGGTCTGCATTTGCTCACCAATCTCACCAATCCTCTCAGTCCCAAGTGTCCAGCCTTATGCCACATCCAGCTGTCGTTGTAGATAGGGCCATTCCAGGTTTCATCAGAGACCCTGAAGGAATTGTAAAGAATTTCCCAGTTTTTTTGTTTTTTTTCAAATTCATTTTTATAGTGGGTTTCAGCTGATTCTCGCTGCCATGTTTATGCCAGTCTAGAAACACTTGATTCCCTTACGGAGACATAGCAATACATAGGTTTTAAGATTCTTACTAGTCAGATATATTCCTCTGCGGGAAATATGGGGTTTTGAGTCCCTTTCACTGAGGAAGGTGTAGGTCTTGACTATTCCATATTAATATTCCCTTCAACCTGGAGAGTTGTGACCCATGGAATGGGTGCCATGCATTATTGCTTTAAAGGGTCTGCATTTGCTCACCCAATCTCACCAATCCTCTCAGTCCCAAGTGTCCAGACTTATGCCACATCCAGCTGTCGTAGTAGATAGGGTCATTCCAGGTGTCATCAGAGACCCTGAAGGAATTGTAAAGAATTTCCCAATTTTTTTGTTTTGTTTTTGAAATTCCTTTTTATAGTGGGATTGAGCTGATTCTCGCTCCCCTGTTTATGCCCGTCTAGACACACTTGATTCCCTTATGGAGACATATCAATACATAGGTTTTAAGATTCTTACTAGTCAGATATATTGCTCTGTGGGAAATATGGGGTTTTGAGTACCTTTCACTGAGGAAGGTGTATGTCTTGTCTATTCCTTAGCTAGTTTTTGGAACGGTACCTGTGCTTATATAAAAATCCGGTTTTATGCATCACCCAAACTCTCCTTCCCCCTTAGCAGGCATAAGAGTGCTTTCTAAATGTGAGACTCTGTTCTCTTTCCTGACTCAGTTCAAGTGTAGCCATGTTTACAGGATCTTCATGAGTGATATCTTATGAAAATTTCCTTTTTCTGTGTGACTTATTTCACTTAGAATCATCGTACCTGAATCCACCCATTTTGCTGCTGCTGGTCTTATGACATTGATTTCATGGCTGATGGATATTCCATGTTACGTAAGTACCACAAATTTTTGAACCATTTTTTACTTCCTTGGATATTAAAGTGTACCCAAGTTGAGGTTCTTGTAAGCAGTGCAGCCCTCAATTTTGGGCTGGCTCTGTCTTATTGAGTTTCAGTTTTCCCAAGGTATATTCCCTAGACTGGAAGTGCCCTTGGCTCTGTAGCTCGGTTCTTTACTTGTTTTAGGGAACACAGTGTACTCCTCCAGAGAGGCAGTTGGCAATTTACATCCCGCCCATCAGCATAACAAGGCTCCCTGTTCTCCAGGGCCGGTCTTGCCTTTCTGGTTTTTACACATTTTGTGGATGTCCCTTTTAACCTGTGGGAAGTGATACTTCTTTGTAGTGCAGATTTGCATTGCCCGCTTGCTTGCTTGGCCAAAAAGGGCGTATGCGTTTTCTCCTGAATATATTCAGGAGAAAATGCATACGCCCTTTATGGCCAAGTGCATCATTGTCGAAGTTGTGCCCCTCTTCCTGTGCTTTAAAGGCAATTCCAACGTACCTCTTGAAATCTGTTTCCTGCTATTCTGCCTCGCTTTAAAGTCCGCCTCGTTGCCTTCCCTCAACAGATTTTTGGACGATAGTTGTCCTTTATTACTCGGCCAGTTTGTGAATTGCTGTGCCCCTGAGCTCCATTTTTCAACTCGTTTTTGGTGAGCAGACCGCATGTCGAAAATTTTGGTTCATGACCTCTGCTGGTTCCTGGTGGGGGGCTGAGACTTTGGTTAATTCTTCTTCCTGCCGGGAAATTCGAGTGATATGTGCCCGTCCAAATGCCTAACAGCTACTCTCTCATTGGTTCTCCCTCTTCCCTTTCATCCTCTGCCAAATTGGCCACCTGTGCGAACCAGGAGTTTTAAGGCGCTGTCTCTCCATGTTGGGAGGTTGATAGTAAAGAAGATGGCAAGCAAAACCAGAGCACCAGGAGATGGATTCTTCGTTGAGTTTTAGAAACCTTTCATATTCACAGTGTGTCTGTTCTCTAGGCTTCCTGTACATGTTATAGCTGTAGAAATATTCCCTTCAACCTGGAGAGTTGGGGCCCATGGAATGGGTGCCAGGCATTTGTGCTTTAAAGGGTCTGCATTTGCTCACCCAATCTCACCAATCGTCTCAGTCCCAAGTGTCCAGCCTTATGCCACATCCAGCTGTCGTTGTAGATAAGGTCATTCCAGGATTCATCAGAGACCCTGAAGGAATTCTAAATATTTCCCAGTTTTTTTGTTTTGTTTTTGAAATTCCTTTTTATAGTGGGTTTGAGCTGATTCTCGCTGCCATGTTTATGCCAGTCTAGACACTCTTGATTCCCTTACGGAGACATACCAATACATAGGTTTTAAGATTCTTACTAGTCAGATATATTCCTCTGCGGGAAATATGGGATTTTGAGTCCCTTTCACTGAGGAAGGTGTACGTCTTGTCTATTCCATTGTTGGTTTTTGGGATGGTACCTGTGCTTATATCAAACTCTGGTTTTATGCATCACCCCACCTCTCCTTCCCCCTTAAGCAGGCATAAGAGTGTTTCCTAAATGTGAGACTCTGTTTTCTTTCCGAACTCAGTTCAAGTGTAGCCATGTTTACAGGATCTTCATAAGTGATATCTTATGATAAGTTTCTTTTTCTCTGTGACTTATTTCACTTAGAATCATCGTACCTGAATCCACCCATTTTGCTGCTACTGGTCTTATGACATTGATTTCATGGCTGAGGGATATTCCATCGTACGTAAGTACCACAATTTTTTGAACCATTTTTATATTTCCTGGGATATTTAAGGTGTACCCAAGTTGAGGTCCTTGTAAGCAGTGCAGCCCTAAATTTTGGGGTGGCTCTGTCTTATTGCCTTTCAGTTTTTCCAAGGTATATTCCCTAGACTGGAAGTGTCCTTGGCTCTGTAGCTCTGTTGTTTACATGTTTTAGGGAACACAACGCACTCCTCCAGAGAGGCAGATGTCAATTTATATCCCGCCAATCAGCATAACAAGGCTCCCTGTTCTCCAGGGCCTGCCTTGCCTTTTTGGTTTTTACACATTTTGTGGATGTCCCTTTTGACCGGTGGGAAGTGATACTTCTTTGTAGTGCAGATTTGCATTGCCCGCTTGCTTGCTTGGCCAAAAAGGACGTATGCGTTTTCTCCTGAATATATTCAGGAGAAAACGCATACGCCCTTTTTGGCCAAGTGCATCATTGTCGAAGTTGTGCCCCTCTTCCTGTGCTTTAAAGGCGATTCCAACGTACCTCTTGAAATCTGTTTCCTGCTATTCTGCCTCGCTTTCAAGTCCGCCTCGTTGCCTTCCCTCAACAGATTTTTGGACGATAGTTGTCCTTTATTACTCGGCCAGTTTGTGAATTGCTGTGCCCCTGAGCTCCATTTTTCAACTCGTTTTGTTGAGCTGACCGCAAGCCCAAAATTTTGGTTCAGGACCTATACTGGTTCCCGGTGGGTGGCTGAGACTTTGATTAATTCTTCTTCCTGCCGGGAAATTACAGTGATATGTGCCCGTCCAAATGCCTAACAGCTACTCTCTCATTGGTTCTCCCTCTTCCCTTTCACCCTCTGCCAAATTGGCAACCTGTGCGAACCAGGAGGTTAAACGGGCTGTCTCTCCAAGTTGGGAGGTTGATACTAAAGCAGATGGAAAGTCAAACCGGAGCACCAGGAGAGGGACTATTCGTTGAGTTTTAGAAACCTTTCTTATTCACAGTGTGTCCGTTCTCTAGGTTTCCCGTACATGTTATAGCTGTAGTAATATTCCCTTCAACCTGGAGAGTTGGTACTCAAGGAATGTCTGCCATGCATTATTGCTTTAAAGGGTCTGCATTTGCTCACCCAATCTCACCAATCCTCTCACTCGCAAGTGTCCAGCCTTATGCCACATCCAGCTGTCGTTGTAGATAGGGTCATTCCAGGTTTCATCAGAGACCCTGAAGGAATTGTAAAGAATTTCCCAGTTTTTTTCTTTTGTTTTTGAAATTCCTTTTTATAGTGGGTTTGAGCTGATTTTCGCTGCCATGTTTATGCCAGTCTAGACACACTTGATTCCCTTACGGAGACATATCAATACATAGGTTCTAAGATTCTTACTAGTCAGATATATTCCTCTGAGGGAAATATGGGATTTTGAGTCCCTTTCACTGAGGAAGGTGTAGGTCTTGTCTATTCCATAGTTGGTTTTTCGAACGGTACCTGTGCTTATATCAAACTCTGGTTTTATGCATCACCCCACCTCTCCTTCCCCCTTAAGCAGGCATAAGTGTGTTTCCTAAATGTGAGACTCTGTTATCTTTCCGAACTCAGTTCAAGTGTAGCCATGTTTTCAGGATCTTCATAAGTGATATCTTATGATAAGTTTCTTTTTCTCTGTGACTTATTTCACTTAGAATCATCGTACCTGAATCCACCCATTTTGCTGCTACTGGTCTTATGACATTGATTTCATGACTGAGGGATATTCCATCGTACGTAAGTACCACAATTGTTTGAACCATTTTTATATTTCCTGGGATATTTAAGGTGTACCCAAGTTGAGGTCCTTGTATGCAGTGCAGCCCTAAATTTTGGGGTGGCTCTGTCTTATTGATTTTCAGTTTTCCCAAGGTATATTCCCTAGACTGGAAGTGCCCTTGGCTCTGTAGCTCTGTTGTTTACTTGTTTTAGGGAACACAATGTACTCCTCCAGAGAGGCAGTTGGCAATTTACATCCTGCCCATCAGCATAACAAGGCTCCCTGTTCTCCAGGGCCTGTCTTGCCTTTCTGGTTTTTACACATTTTGTGGATGTCCCTTTTGAACGGTGGGAAGTGATACTTCTTTGTAGTGCAGATTTGCATTGCCTGCTTGCTTGCTTGGCCAAAAAGGGCGTATGCATTTTCTCCTGAATATATTCAGGAGAAAATGCATACGCCCTTTTTGGCCAAGTGCATCATTGTCGAAGTTGTGCCCCTCTTCCTGTGCTTTAAAGGCGATTCCAACGTACCTCTTGAAATCTGTTTCCTGCTGTTCTGCCTCGCTTTCAAGTCCGCCTCGTTGCCTTCCCTCAACAGATTTTTGGACGATAGTTGTCCTTTATTACTCGGCCGGTTTGTGAATTGCTGTGTCCCTGAGCTCCATTTTTCAACTCGTTTTTGGTGAGCTGACCGTAAGGCCAAAATTTTGGTTCAGGACCTACACTTTTTCCCGGTGGGTGGCTGAGACTTTGGTTAATTCTTCTTCCTGCCGGGAAATTACAGTGATATGTGCCCGTCTAAATGCCTAACAGCTACTCTCTCATTGGTTCTCCCTCTTCCCTTTCATCCTGTGCCAAATTGGAAACCTGTGCGAACCAGGAGGTTAAAGGGGCTGTCTCTCCAAGTTCGGAGGTTGATAGTAAAGCAGATGGAAAGTCAAACCGGAGCACCAGGAGAGGGACTATTCGTTGAGTTTTAGAAACATTTCATATTCACAGTGTGTCCGTTCTGTAGGTTTGCCTTACATGTTATAGCTGTAGTAATATTCCCTTTAACCTGGAGAGTTGGGACCCATGGAATGGGTGCCAGGCATTTGTGCTTTAAAGCGTCTGCATGTGCTCACCCAATCTCACCAATCTTTTCAGTCCTAAGTGTCCCTCCTTATGCCACATCCAGCTGTCATTGTAGATAGGGTCATTCCAAGTTTGATCAGAGACCCTGTAGGAATTGTAAAGAATTTCCCAGTTTTTTTGTTTTGTTTTTGAAATTCCTTTTTATAGTGGGTTTGAGCTGATTCTCGCTGCCATGTTTATGCCAGTCTAGACACACTTGATTCCGTTACGGAGACATATCAATACATAGGTTTTAAGATTCTTACTAGTCAGATATATTCCTCTGCGGGAAATATGGGGTTTTGCGTTCCTTTCACAGAGGAAGGTATAGGTCTTGTCTATTCCATAGTTGGTTTTTGGAACGGTACCTGTGCTTATATCCAACTCTGGTTTTATGCATCACCCCACCTCTCCTTCCCCCTTAAGCAGGCATAAGAGTTTTTTCTAAATGTGAGACACTGTTCTCTTTCCTAACTCAGTTCAAGTGTAGCCATGTTTACAGGATCTTCATAAGTGATATCTTATGATAAGTTTCTTTTTCTCTGTGACTTATTTCTTTTAGAATCATCGTACCTGAATCCACCCATTTTGCTTCTACTGGACTTATGACATTGATTTCTTGGCTGAGGGATATTCCATCCTACGTAAGTACCACAATTTTTTGAACCATTTTTATATTTCCTGGGATATTTAAGGTGTACCCAAGTTGAGGTCCTTGTAAGCAGTGCAGCCCTAAATTTTGGGGTGGCTATGTCTTATTGATTTTCAGTTTTCCCAAGGTATATTCCCTAGACTCAAAGTGCCCTTGGCTCTGTAGCTCTGTTGTTTACTTGTTTTAGGGAACACAATGCACTCCTCCATAGAGGCAGTTGGCAATTTACATCCCGCCCATCAGCATAAAAAGGCTCCCTGTTCTCCAGGGCCTGTCTTGCCTTTCTGGTTTTTACACATTTTGTGGATGTCCCTTTTGACCGGTGGGAAATGATACTTCTTTGTAGTGCAGATTTGCATTGCCCGCTTGCTTGCTTGGCCAAAAAGTGAGTATGCGTTTCCTCCTGAATATATTCAGGAGAAAACGCATACGCCCTTTTTGGCCAAGTGCATCATTGTCGAAGTTGGGCCCCTCTTCATGTGCTTTAAAGGCGATTCCAACGTACCTCTTCAAATCTCTTTCCTGTTCTTCTGCCTCGCTTTCAAGTCCTCCTCGTTGGCTTCCCTCAACAGATTTTTGGACGATAGATGTCCTTTATTACTCGGCCAGTTTGTGAATTGCTGTGCCCCTGAGCTCCATTTTTCAACTCGTTTTTGGTGAGCTGACCGCACGTCCAAAATTTTCGTTCAGGACCTATACTGGTTCCCGGTGGGGGGCTGAGACTTTCGTTAATTCTTCTTCCTGCCAGGAAATTACAGTGATATGTGCCCGTCCAAATGCCTAACAGCTACTCTCTCATTGGTTCTCCCTCTTCCCTTTCATCCTCTGCCAAATTGGCAACCTGTGCAAACCAGGAGGTTAAAGGGGCTGTCTCTCCAAGTTGGGAGGTTGATAGTAAAGCAGATGGAAAATCAAACCGGAGCACCAGGAGAGGGACTATTTGTGGAGTTTTAGAAACCTTTCGTATTCACAGTGTGTCCGTTCTCTAGGTTTCCCGTACATGTTATAGCTGTAGTAATATTCCCTTCAACCTGGAGAGATGGGACCCATGGAATGGGTGCCAGGCATTTGTGCTTTAAAGGGTCTGCATTTGCTCACCCAATCTCACCAATCATCTCAGTCCCAAGTGTCCCTCCTTATGCCACATCCAGCTGTCATTGTAGATAGGGTCATTCCAGGTTTCATCAGAGACCCTGAAGGAATTGTAAAGAATTTCCCAGTTTTTTTGTTTTGTTTTTGAAATTCCCTTTTATAGTGGGTTTGAGCTGATTCTCGCTGCCATGTTTATGCCAGTCTAGACACACTTGATCCTTTTATGGAGACATATCAATACATAGGTTTTAAGATTCTTACTAGTCAGATATATTCCTCTGCGGTAAATATGGGGTTTTGAGTCCCTTTCACTGAGGAAGGTGTAGGTCTTGTCTATTCCATAGTTGGTTTTTGGAACGGTACCTGTGCTTATACCAAACTCTGGTTTTATGCATCACCCCACTTCTCCTTCCCCCTTAAGCAGGCATAAGTGTGTTTTCTAAATGTGAGACACTGTTCTCTTTCCTAACTCAGTTCAAGTGTATCCATGTTTACAGCATCTTCATAAGTGATATCTTATGATAAGTTTCTTTTTCTCTGTGACTTATTTCACTTAGAATCATCGTACCTGAATCCACCCATTTTGCTGCTACTGGTCTTATGACATTGATTTCATGGCTGAGGGATATTCCATCGTACGTAAGTACCACAATTTTTTGAACCATTTTTATATTTCCTGGAATATTTAAGGTGTACCCAAGTTGAGGTCCTTGTAAGCAGTGCAGCCTTAAATTTTGGGGTGGCTCTGTCTTATTGATTTTCAGTTTTCCCAAGGTATATTCCCTAGACTCGAAGTGCCCTTGGCTCTGTAGTTCTGTTGTTTATTGTTTTAGGGAACACAATACACTCCTCCAGAGAGGCAGTTGGCAATTTACATCCCGCCCATCAGCATAACAAGGCTCCCTGTTCTCCAGTGCCTCTCTTGCCTTTCTGGTTTTTACACATTTTGTGGATGTCCCTTTTGACCGGTGGGTAGTGATACTTCTTTGTAGTGCAGATTTGCATTGCCCGCTTGCTTGCTTGGCCAAAAAGGGCGTATGCGTTTTCTCCTGAATATATTCAGGAGAAAACGCATACACCCTTTTTGGCCAAGTGCATCATTGTCGAAGTTGTGCCCCTCTTCCTGTGCTTTAAAGGCAATTCCAACGTACCTCTTGAAATCTGTTTCCTGCTATTCTGCCTCGTTTTCAAGTCCGCCTCATTGCCTTCCCTCAACAGATTTTTGGAGGATAGTTGTCCTTTATTACACGGCCAGTTTGTGAATTGCTGTGCCCCTGAGCTCCATTTTTCAACTCGTTTTTGGTGAGCTGACCGCAAGTCCAAAATTTTGGTTCAGGACCTATGCTGGTTCCCGGTGGGGGCTGAGACTTTGGTTAATTCTTCTTCGTGCTGGGAAGTTAGAGTGATATATGCCTGTTCAAACGCCTAACAGCTACTCTCTCATTGGTTCTCCCTCTTCCCTTTCATCCTCTGCCAAATTGGAAACCTGTGTGAAGCAGGAGGTTGAAGGGGCTGTCTCTCCAAGTTGGGAGATTGGTAGTAAAGCAGATGGAAAGTCAAACCTGAGCACCAGGAGAGGGACTATTAGTTGAGTTTTAGAAACCTTTCGTATTCACAGTGTGTCCGTTCTCTAGGTTTCTCGTACATGTTATAACTGTAGCAATATTCCCTGCAACCTGGAGAGTAGGGACCCATGGAATGAGTGCCATGCATTATTGCTTTAAAGGGTCTGCATTTGCTCACCCAATCTCACCAATCGTCTCAGTCCCAAGTGTACGGCCTTATGCCACATCCAGCTGTCATTGTAGATAGGGTCATTCCAGGTTTCATCAGAGACCCTGAAGGAATTGTAAAGAATTTCCCAGTTTTTTTGTTTTGTTTTTGAAATTCCTTTTTATAGTGGGTTGGAGCTGATTCTCGCTGCCATGTTTATGCCAGTCTAGACACACTTGATTCCCTTACGGAGACATATCAATACATAGGTTTTAAGATTCTTACTAGTCAGATATATTCCTCTGCGGGAAATATGGGGTTTTGCGTTCCTTTCACAGAGGAAGGTATAGGTCTTGTCTATTCCATAGTTGGTTTTTGGAACGGTACCTGTGCTTATATCCAACTCTGGTTTTATGCATCACCCCACCTCTCCTTCCCCCTTAAGCAGGCATAAGAGTGTTTTCTAAATGTGAGACACTGTTCTCTTTCCTAACTCAGTTCAAGTGTAGCCATGTTTACAGGATCTTCATAAGTGATATCTTATGATAAGTTTCTTTTTCTCTGTGACTTATTTCACTTAGAATCATCGTACCTGAATCCACCCATTTTGCTGCTACTGGTCTTATGACATTGATTTCATGGCTGAGGGATATTCCATCGTACGTAAGTACCACAATTTTTTGAACCATTTTTATATTTCCTGGGATATTTAAGGTGTACCCTAGTTGAGGTCCTTGTAAGCAGTGCAGCCCTAAATTTTGGGGTGGCTCTGTCTTATTGATTTTCAGTTTTCCCAAGGTATATTCCCTAGACTGGAAGTGCCCTTGGCTCTGTAGTTCTGTTGTTTCTTGTTTTAGGGAACACAATGCACTCCTCCAGAGAGGCAGTTGGCAATTTACATCCCGCCCATCAGCATAACAAGGCTCCCTGTTCTCCAGGGCCTGTCTTGCCTTTCTGGTTTTTACACATTTTGTGGATGTCCCTTTTGACCGGTGGGAAGTGATACTTCTTTGTAGTGCAGATTTGCATTGCCCGCTTGCTTGCTTGGCCAAAAAGGGCGTATGCGTTTTCTCCTGAATATATTCAGGAGAAAATGCATACGCCCTTTTTGGCCAAGTGCATCATTGTCGAAGTTGTGCCCCTCTTCCTGTGCTTCAAAGGCGATTCCAAAGTACCTCTTGAAATCTGTTTCCTGCTATTCTGCCTCGCTTTCAAGTCCGCCTCGTTGCCTTCCCTCAACAGATTTTTGGACGATAGTTGTCCTTTATTACTCGGCCAGTTTGTGAATTGCTGTGCCCCTGAGCTCTATTTTTCAACTCGTTTTTGGTGAGCTGACCGCAAGTCCAAAATTTTGGTTCAGGACCTATGCTGGTTCCCGGTGGGGGGCTGAGACTTTGGTTAATTCTTCTTCCTGCCGGGAAGTTAGAGTGATATATGCCCGTTCAAACGCCTAACAGCTACTCTCTCATTGGTTCTCCCTCTTCCCTTTCATCCTCTGCCAAATTGGAAACCTGTGTGAAGCAGGAGGTTGAAGGGGCTGTCTATCCAAGTTGGGAGATTGATAGTAAAGGAGATGGAAAGTCAAACCAGAGCACCAGGAGAGGGACTATTCGTTGAGTTTTAGAAACCTTTCGTATTCACAGTGTGTCCGTTCTCTAGGTTTCCCGTCCATGTTATAACTGTAGTAATATTCCCTGCAACCTGGAGACTTGGGACCCATGGAATGGGTGCCATGCATTATTGCTTTAAAGGGTCTGCATTTGCTCACCCAATCTCACCAATCGTCTCAGTCCCAAGTGTCCAGCCTTATGCCACATCCAGCTGTCATTGTAGATAGGGTCATTCCAGGTTTCATCAGAGACCCTGAAGGAATTGTAAAGAATTTCCCAGTTTTTTTGTTTTGTTTTTGAAATTCCTTTTTATAGTGGGTTGGAGCTGATTCTCGCTGCCATGTTTATGCCAGTCTAGACACACTTGATTCCCTTACCGAGACATATCAATACATATGTTGTAAGATTCTTTCTAGTCAGATATATTCCTCTGAGGGAAATATGGTGTTTTGAGTCCCTTTCACTGAGGAAGGTGTAGGTCTTGTCTATTCCATAGTTGGTTTTTGGAATGGTACCTGTGCTTATATCAAACTTTGGTTTTATGCATCACCCCACCTCTCCTTCCCCCTTAAGCAGGCATAAGAGTGTTTTCTAAATGTGAGACATTCTTCTCTTTCCTAACTCAGTTCAAGTGTAGCCATGTTTACAGGATCTTCATAAGTGATATCTTATGATAAGTTTCTTTTTCTCTGTGACTTATTTCACTTAGAATCATCGTACCTGAATCCACCCATTTTGCTTCTACTGGACTTATGACATTGATTTCTTGGCTGAGGGATATTCAATCCTACGTAAGTACCACAATTTTTTGAACTATTTTTATATTTCCTGGGATATTTAAGGTGTACCCAAGTTGAGGTCCTTGTAAGCAGTGCAGCCCTAAATTTTGGGGTGGCTGTGTCTTATTGATTTTCAGATTTCCCAAGGTATATTCCCTAGACTCGAAGTGCCCTTGGTTCTCTAGCTCTGTTTTTTACTTGTTTTAGGGAACACAATGCACTCCTCCATAGAGGCAGTTGGCAATTTACATCCCGCCCATCAGCATAACAAGGCTCCCTGTTCTCCAGGGCCTGTCTTGCCTTTCTGGTTTTTACACATTTTGTGGATGTCCCTTTTGACCGGTGGGAAGTGATACTTCTTTGTAGTGCAGATTTGCATTGCCCGCTTGCTTGCTTGGCCAAAAAGGGTGTATGCGTTTCCTCCTGAATATATTCAGGAGAAAACGCATACGCCCTTTTTGGCCAAGTGCATCATTGTCGAAGTTGTGCCCCTCTTCATGTGCTTTAAAGGCGATTCCAACGTACCTCTTCAAATCTCTTTCCTGTTCTTCTGCCTCGCTTTCAAGTCCTCCTCGTTGGCTTCCCTCAACAGATTTTTGGATGATAGTTGTCCTTTATTACTCGGCCAGTTTGTGAATTGCTGTGCCCCTGAGCTCCATTTTTCAACTCGTTTTTGGTGAGCTGACCGCACGTCCAAAATTTTCGTTCAGGACCTATACTGGTTCCCGGTGGGGGGCTGAGACTTTGGTTAATTCTTCTTCCTGCCGGGAAATTACAGTGATATGTGCCCGTCCAAATGCCTAACAGCTACTCTCTCATTGGTTCTCCCTCTTCCCTTTCACCCTCTGCCAAATTGGCAACCTGTGCGAACCAGGAGGTTAAAGGGGCTGTCTCTCCAAGTAGGGAGGTTGATAGTAAAGCAGATGGAAAATCAAAGCGGAGCACCAGGAGAGGGACTATTCGTTGAGTTTTAGAAACCTTTCGTATTCACAGTGTGTCTGTTCTCTAGGTTTCCCGTACATGTTATAGCTGTAGTAATATTCCCTTCAACCTGGAGAGTTGGGCCCCATGGAATGGGTGCCAGTCATTTGTGCTTTAAAGGGTCTGCATTTGCTCACCCAATCTCACCAATCGTCTCAGTCCCAAGTGTCCCTCCTTATTCCACATCCAGCTGTAATTGTAGATAGGGTCATTCCAGGTTTCATCAGAGACCCTGAAGGAATTGTAAAGAATTTCCCAGTTTTTGTGTTTTGTTTTTGAAATTCCTTTTTATAGTGGGTTTGAGCTGATTCTCGCTGCCATGTTTATGCCAGTCTACACACACTTGATTCTTTTATGGAGACATATCAATACATAGGTTTTAAGATTCTTACTAGTCAGATATATTCCTCTGTGGTAAATATGGGGTTTTGAGTCCCTTTCACTGAGGAAGGTGTAGGTGTTGTCTATTCCATAGTTGGTTTTTGGAACGGTACCTGTGCTTATATCAAACTCTGGTTTTATGCATCACCCCACCTCTCCTTCCCCCTTAAGCAGGCATAAGAGTGTTTTCTAAATATGAGACACTGTTCTCTTTCCTATCTCAGTTCAAGTGTATCCATGTTTACAGGATCTTCATAAGTGATATCTTATGATAAGTTTCTTTTTCTGTGTGACTTATTTCACTTAGAATCATCGCACCTGAATCCACCCATTTTGCTGCTACTGGTCTTATGACATTGATTTCATGGCTGAGGGATATTCCATCGTATGTAAGTACCACAATTTTTTGAACCATTTTTATATTTCCTGGGATATTTAAGGTGTACCCAAGTTGAGGTCCTTGTAAGCAGTGCAGCCCTAAATTTTGGGGTGGCTCTGTCTTATTGATTTTCAGTTTTCCCAAGGTATATTCCCTAGACTGGAAGTGCCCTTGGCTCTGTAGTTCTGTTGTTTACTTGTTTTAGGGAACACAATGCACTCTTCCAGAGAGGCAGTTGGCAATTTACATCCCGCCCATCAGCATAACAAGGCTCCCTGTTCTCCAGGGCCTGTCTTGCCTTTCTGGTTTTTACACATTTTGTGGATGTCTCTTTTGACCGGTGGGAAGTGATACTTCTTTGTAGTGCAGATTTGCATTGCCCGCTTGCTTGCTTTACCAAAAAGGGCGTATGTGTTTTCTCCTGAATATATTCAGGAGAAAACGCATACGCCCTTTTTGGCCAAGTGCATCATTGTCGAAGTTGTGCCCCTCTTCCTGTGCTTTAAAAGCGATTCCAACGTACCTCTTGAAATCTGTTTCCTGCTATTCTGCCTCGCTTTCAAGTCCGCCTCGTTGCCTTCCCTCAACAGATTTTTGGAGGATAGTTGTCCTTTATTACACAGCCTGTTTGTGAATTGCTGTGCCCCTGAGCTCCATTTTTCAACTCGTTTTTGGTGAGCTGACCGCAAGTCCAAAATTTTGGTTCAGGACCTATGCTGGTTCCTGGTGGGGGCTGAGACTTTGGTTAATTCTTCTTCCTGCTGGGAAGTTAGAGTGATATATGCCTGTTCAAACGCCTAACAGCTACTCTCTCATTGGTTCTCCCTCTTCCCTTTCATCCTCTGCCAAATTGGCAACCTGTGTGAAGCAGGAGGTTGAAGGGGCTGTCTCTCCAAGTTGGGAGATTGATAGTAAAGCAGATGGAAAGTCAAACCGGAGCACCAGGAGAGGGACTATTCGTTGAGTTTTAGAAACCTTTCGTATTCACAGTGTGTCCGTTCTCTAGGTTTCTCGTACATGTTATAACTGTAGCAATATTCCCTTCAACCTGGAGAGTTGGGACCCATGGAATGGGTGCCATGCATTATTGCATTAAAGGGTCTGCATTTGCTCACCCAATCTCACCAATCGTCTCAGTCCCAAGTGTACGGCCTTATGCCACATCCAGCTGTCGTTGTAGATAGGGTCATTCCAGGTTTCATCAGAGACCCTGAAGGAATTGTAAAGAATTTCCCAGTTTTTTTGTTTTGTTTTTGAAATTCCTTTTTATAGTGGGTTTGAGCTGATTCTCGCTGCCATGTTTATGCCAGTCTAGACACACTTGATTCCCTTACGGAGACATATCAATACATAGGTTTTAAGATTCTTACTAGTCAGATATACTCCTCTGTGGTAAATATGGGGTTTTGAGTCGCTTTCACTGAGGATGGTGTAGGTCTTGTCTATTCCATAGTTGGTTTTTAGAACGGTACCTGTGCTTATATCAAACTCTGGTTTTATGCATCACCCCACCTCTCCTTCCCCCTTAAGCAGGCATAAGAGTGTTTTCTAAATGTGAGACACTGTTCTCTTTCCTAACTCAGTTCAAGTGTAGCCATGTTTACAGGATCTTCATAAGTGATATCTTATGATAAGTTTCTTTTTCTCTGTGACTTATTTCACTTAGAATCATCGTTCCTGAATCCACCCATTTTGCTGCTACTGGTCTTATGACATTGATTTCATGGCTGAGGGATATTCCATCGTACGTAAGTACCACAATTTTTTGAACCATTTTTATATTTCCTGGGATATTTAAGGTGTACCCAAGTTGAGGTCCTTGTAAGCAGTGCAGCCCTAAATTTTGGGGTGGCTCTGTCTTATTGATTTTCACTTTTCCCAAGGTAGATTCCCTAGACTGGAAGTGCCCTTGGCTCTGTAGTTCTGTTGTTTATTGTTTTAGGGAACACAATGCACTCCTCCAGAGAAGCAGTTGGCAATTTACATCCCGCCCATCAGCATAACAAGGCTCCCTGTTCTCCAGGGCCTGTCTTGCCTTTCTGGTTTTTACACATTTTGTGGATGTCCCTTTTGACCGGTGGGAAGTGATACTTCTTTGTAGTGCAGATTTGCATTGCCCGCTTGCTTGCTTGGCCAAAAAGTGCGTATGCGTTTTCTCCTGAATATATTCAGGAGAAAACGCATACGCCCTTTTTGGCCAAGTGCATCATTGTCGAAGTTGTGTCCCTCTTCCTGTGCTTTAAAGGCGATTCCAACGTACCTCTTGAAATCTGTTTCCTGCTATTCTGCCTCGCTTTCAAGTCCACCTCGTTGCCTTCCCTCAACAGATTTTTGGACGATAGTTGTCCTTTATTACTCGGCCAGTTTGTGAATTGCTGTGCCCCTGAGCTCCATTTTTCAACTCGTTTTTGGTGAGCTGACCGCAAGTCCAAAATTTTGGTTCAGGACCTATGCTGGTTCCCGGTGGGGGGCTGAGACTTTGGTTAATTCTTCTTCCTGCCGGGAAGTTAGAGTGATATATGCCCGTTCAAACGCCTAACAGCTACTCTCTCATTGGTTCTCCCTCTTCCCTTTCATCCTCTGCCAAATTGGAAACCGGTGCGAACCAGGAGGTTGAAGGGGCTGTCTCTCCAAGTTGGGAGATTGATAGTAAAGCAGATGGAAAATCAAACCAGAGCACCAGGAGAGGGACTATTCGTTGAGTTTTAGAAACCTTTCGTATTCACAGTGTGTCCTTTCTCTAGGTTTCTCGTACATGTTATAAATGTAGTAATATTCCCTGCAACCTGGAGAGTTGGGACCCATGGAATGGGTGCCATGCATTATTGCTTTAAAGGGTCTGCATTTGCTCACCCAATCTCACCAATCGTCTCAGTCCCAAGTGTACGGCCTTATGCCACATCCAGCTGTCGTTGTAGATAGGCTCATTCCAGGTTTCATCAGAGACCCTGAAGGAATTGTAAGGAATTTCCCAGTTTTTTTATTTTGTTTTTGAAATTCCTTTTTATAGTGGGTTTGAGCTGATTCTCGCTGCCATGTTTATGCCAGTCTAGACACACTTGATTCCCTTAAGGAGACATATCAATACATAGGTTTTAAGATTCTTACTAGTCAGATATATTCCTCTGTGGGAAATATGGG
This sequence comes from Hyperoodon ampullatus, assembly GCF_949752795.1. NCBI lineage: Eukaryota > Metazoa > Chordata > Mammalia > Artiodactyla > Ziphiidae > Hyperoodon > Hyperoodon ampullatus. Next base: position 1,449,605 of record NW_027640625.1, on the reverse strand, counting down.
GTTTTGAGTCCCTTTCACTGAGGAAGGTGTAGGTCTTGTCTATTCCATTGTTGGTTTTTGGAACGGTACCTCTGCTTATATCAAACTCTGGTTTTACGCATCACCCCACCTCTCCTTCCCCCTTAAGCAGGCATAAGAGTGTTTTCTAAATGTGAGACATTCTTCTCTTTCCTGACTCATTTCAAGTGTAGCCATGTTTACAGGATCTTCATAAGTGATATCTTATGATAAGTTTCTTTTTCTGTGTGACTTATTTCACTTAGAATCATCCTACCTGAATCCACCCATTTTGCTGCTACTGGACTTATGACATTGATTTCTTGGCTGAGGGATATTCAATCGTACGTAAGTACCACAATTTTTTGAACCATTTTTATATTTCCTGGGATATTTAAGGTGTACCCAAGTTGAGGTCCTTGTAAGCAGTGCAGCCCTAAATTTGTGGTGGCTCTGTCTTATTGATTTTCAGTTTTCCCAAGGTATATTCCCTAGACTGGAAGTGCCCTTGGCTCTGTAGCTCTGTTGTTTACTTGTTTTAGGGAACACAATGCACTCCTCCATAGAGGCAGTTGGCAATTTACATCCCGCCCTTCAGCATAACAAGGCTCCCTGTTCTCCTGTGCCTGTCTTGCCTTTCTGGTTTTTACACATTTTGTGGATGTCCCTTTTGACCGGTGGGAAGTGATACTTCTTTGTAGTGCAGATTTGCATTGCCCGCTTGCTTGCTTGGCCAAAAAGGGCGTATGCGTTTTCTCCTGAATATATTCAGGAGAAAACGCATACGCCCTTTTTGGCCAAGTGCATCATTGTCGAAGTTGTGCCCCTCTTCCTGTGCTTTAAAGGCGATTCCAACGTACCTCTTGAAATGTGTTTCCGGCTATTCTGCCTCGCTTTCAAGTCCGCCTCGTTGCCTTCCCTCAGCAGATTTTTGGACCATAGTTGTCCTTTATTACTCGGCCAGTTTGTGAATTGCTGTGCCCCTGAGCTCCATTTTTCAACTCGTTTTTGGTGAGCTGACCGCAGGTCCAAAATTTTGGTTCAGGACCTATACTGGTTCCCCGTGGGGGGCTGAGACTTTGGTTAATTATTCTTCCTGCCGGGAAATTACAGTGATATGTGCCCGTCCAAATGCCTAACAGCTACTCTCTCATTGGTTCTCCCTCTTCCCTTTCATCCTCTGCCAAATTAGAAACCTGTGCGAACAAGGAGCTTAAAGGGGCTGTATCTCCAAGTTGGGAGATTGATAGTAAAGAAGATGGAAAGTCAAACCGGAGCATCAGGAGAGGGACTATTCGTTGAGTTTTATAAACCTTTCGTATTCACAGTGTGTCCGTTCTCTAGGTTTCCCGTACATGTTATAACTGTAGTAATATTCCCATCAACCTGGAGAGTTGGGACCCATGGAATGGGTGCCATGCATTATTGCTTTAAAGGGTCTGCATTTGCTCACCCAATCTCACCAATCCTCTCAGTCCCAAGTGTCCAGCCTTATGCCACATCCAGCTGTCATTGTAGATAGGGTCATTCCAGGTTTCATCAGAGACCCTGAAGGAATTGTAAAGAATTTCCCAGTTTTTTTGTTTTGTTTTTGAAATTCCTTTTTATAGTGGGTTTGAGCTGATTCTCGCTGCCATGTTTATGCCAGTCTAGACACACTTGATTCCCTTACGGAGACATATCAATCCATAGGTTTTAAGATTCTTACTAGTCAGATATATTCCTCTGCGGGAAATATGGGGTTTTGGGACCCTTTCACTGAGGAAGGTGTAGGTCTTGCTAATTCAATATTTGGTTTTTGGAATGGTACCTGTGCTTATATCAAACTCTGGTTTTATGCATCACCCCACCTCTCCTTCCCCCTTAAGCAGGCATAAGAGTGTTTTCTAAATGTGAGACACTGTTCTCTTTCCTAACTCAGTTCAAGTGTAGCCATGTTTACAGGATCTTCATAAGTGATATCTTATGATAAGTTTCTTTTTCTCTGTGACTTATTTCACTTAGAATCATCGTACCTGAATCCACCCATTTTGCTGCTACTGGACTTATGACATTGATTTCTTGGCTGAGGGATATTCCATCCTACGTAAGTACCACAATTTTTTGAACCATTTTTATATTTCCTGGGATATTTAAGGTGTACCCAAGTTGAGGTCCTTGTAAGCAGTGCAGCCCTAAATTTTGGGGTGGCTCTGTCTTATTGATTTTCAGTTTTCCCAAGGTATATTCCTTAGACTGGAAGTGCCCTTGGCTCTGTAGCTCTGTTGTTTACTTGTTTTAGGGAACACAATGCACTCCTCCATAGAGGCAGTTGGCAATTTACATCCCGTCCATCAGCATAACAAGGCTCCCTGTTCTCCAGGGCCTGTCTTGCCTTTCTGGTTTTTACACATTTTGTGGATGTCCCTTTTGACCGGTGGGAAGTGATACTTCTTTGTAGTGCAGATTTGCATTGCCCGCTTGCTTGCTTGGCCAAAAAGGGCGTATGCGTTTCCTCCTGAATATATTCAGGAGAAAACGCATACGCCCTTTTTGGCCAAGTGCATCATTGTCGAACTTGGGCCCCTCTTCCTGTGCTTTAAAGGTGATTCCAACGTACCTCTTGAAATCTGTTTCCTGTTCTTCTGCCTCGCTTTTAAGTCCTCCTCGTTGGCTTCCCTCAACAGATTTTTAGACGATAGTTGTCCTTTATTACTCGGCCAGTTTGTGAATTGCTGTGCCCCTGAGCTCCATTTTTCAACTCGTTTTTGCTGAGCTGACCGCACGTCCAAAATTTTCGTTCAGGACCTATGCTGGTTCCCGGTGGGTGGCTGAGACTTTGGTTAATTCTTCTTCCTGCCGGGAAATTACAGTGATATGTGCCCGTCCAAATGCCTAACAGCTACTCTCTCATTGGTTCTCCCTCTTCCCTTTCATCCTCTGCCAAATTGGCAACCTATGCGAACCAGGAGGTTAAAGGGGCTGTCTCTCCAAGTTGGGAGGTTGATAGTAAAGCAGATGGAAAATCAAACCGGAGCACCAGGAGAGGGACTATTCTTTGAGTTTTAGAAACCTTTCATATTTTCAGTGTGTCCGTTCTCTAGGTTTCCCGTACATGTTATAGCTGTAGTAATATTCCCTTCAACCTGGAGACTTGGGCCCAAAGGAATGGGTGCCAGGCATTTGTGCTTTAAAGGGTCTGCATTTGCTCACCCAATCTCACCAATCGTCTCAGTCCCAAGTGTCCCTCCTTATGCCACATCCAGCTGTCATTGTAGATAGGGTCATTCCAGGTTTCATCAGAGATCCTGAAGGAATTGTAAAGAATTTCCCAGTTTTTTTGTTTTGTTTTTGAAATTCCTTTTTATAGTGTGTTTGAGCTGATTCTCGCTGCCATGTTTATGCCAGTCTAGACACACTTGATTCCCTTACGGAGACATATCAATCCATAGGTTTTAAGATTCTTACTAGTCAGATATATTCCTCTGCGGGAAATATGGGGTTTTGAGTCCCTTTCACTGAGGAAGGTGTAGGTCTTGTCTATTCCATAGTTGGTTTTTGGAACGGTACCTGTGCTTATATCAAACTCTGGTTTTATGCATTACCCCACCTCTCCTTCCCCCTTAAGCAGGCATAAGAGTGTTTTCTAAATGTGAGACACTGTTCTCTTTCCGAACTCAGTTCAAGTGTAGCCATGTTTACAGGATCTTCATAAGTGATATCTTATGATAAGTTTCTTTTTCTCTGTGACTTATTTCACTTAGAATCATCGTATCTGAATCCACCCATTTTGCTTCTACTGGACTTATGACATTGATTTCTTGGCTGAGGGATATTCCATCCTACGTAAGTACCACAATTTTTTGAACCATTTTTATATTTCCTGGGATATTTAAGGTGTACCCAAGTTGAGGTCCTTGTAAGCAGTGCAGCCCTAAATTTTGGGGTGGCTCTGTCTTATTGATTTTCAGTTTTCCCAAGGTATATTCCCTAGACTCGAAGTGCCCTTGGCTCTGTAGCTCTGTTGTTTACTTGTTTTAGGGAACACAATGCACTCCTCCATAGAGGCAGTTGGCAATTTACATCCCGCCCATCAGCATAACAAGGCTCCCTGTTCTCCAGGGCCTGTCTTGCCTTTCTGGTTTTTACACATTTTGTGGATGTCCCTGTTGACCGGTGGGAAGTGATACTTCTTTGTAGTGCAGATTTGCATTGCCCGCTTGCTTGCTTGGCCAAAATGGGTGTATGCGTTTCCTCCTGAATATATTCAGGAGAAAACGCATACGCCCTTTTTGGCCAAGTGCATCATTGTCGAAGTTCTGCCCCTCTTCCTGTGCTTTAAAGGCGATTCCAACGTACCTCTTGAAATCTGTTTCCTGCTATTCTGCCTCGCTTTCAAGTCCGCCTCGTTGCCTTCCCTCAACAGATTTTTGGAGGATAGTTGTCCTTTATTACACGGCCAGTTTGTGAATTGCTGTGCCCCTGAGCTCCATTTTTCAACTCGTTTTTGGTGAGCTGACCGCAAGTCCAAAATTTTGGTTCAGGACCTATGCTGGTTCCCGGTGGGGGCTGAGACTTTGGTTAATTCTTCTTCGTGCTGGGAAGTTAGAGTGATATATGCCTGTCCAAACGCCTAACAGCTACTCTCTCATTGGTTCTCCCTCTTCCCTTTCATCCTCTGCCAAATTGGAAACCTGTGTGAAGCAGGAGGTTGAAGGGGATGTCTCTCCAAGTTGGGAGATTGATAGTAAAGCAGATGGAAAGTCAAACCGGAGCACCAGGAGAGGGACTATTCGTTGAGTTTTAGAAACCTTTCGTATTCACAGTGTGTCCGTTCTCTAGGTTTCTCGTACATGTTATAGCTGTAGCAATATTCCCTGCAACCTGGAGAGTTGGGACCCATGGAATGGGTGCCATGCATTATTGCTTTAAAGGGTCTGCATTTGCTCACCCCATCTCACCAATCGTCTCAGTCCCAAGTGTACGGCCTTATGCCACATCCAGCTGTCATTGTAGATAGGGTCATTCCAGGTTTCATCAGAGACCCTGAAGGAATTGTAAAGAATTTCCCAGTTTTTTTGTTTTGTTTTTGAAATTCCTTTTTATAGTGGGTTGGAGCTGATTCTCGCTGCCATGTTTATGCCAGTCTAGACACACTTGATTCCCTTACGGAGACATATCAATACATAGGTTTTAAGATTCTTACTAGTCAGATATATTCCTCTGAGGGAAATATGGGATTTTGAGTCCCTTTCACTGAGGAAGGTGTAGGTCTTGTCTATTCCATAGTTGGTTTTTGGAACGGTACCTGTGCTTATATCAAACTCTGGTTTTATGCATCACCCCACCTCTCCTTCCCCCTTAAGCAGGCATAAGAGTGTTTTCTAATGTGAGACATTCTTCTCTTTCCTAACTCAGTTCAAGTGTAGCCATGTTTACAGGATCTTCATAAGTGATATCTTATGATAAGTTTCTTTTTCTCTGTGACTTATTTCACTTAGAATCATCGTACCTGAATCCACCCATTTTGCTTCTACTGGACTTATGACATTGATTTCTTGGCTGAGGGATATTCCATCCTACGTAAGTACCACAATTTTTTGAACCATTTTTATATTTCCTGGGATATTTAAGGTGTACACAAGTTGAGGTCCTTGTAAGCAGTGCAGCCCTAAATTTTGGGGTGGCTCTGTCTTATTGATTTTCAGTTTTCCCAAGGTATATTCCCTAGACTGGAAGTGCCCTTGGCTCTGTAGCTCTGTTGTTTACTTGTTTTAGGGAACACAATGCACTCCTCCATAGAGGCAGTTGGCAATTTACATCCCGCCCATCAGCATAACAAGGCTCCCTGTTCTCCAGGGCCTGTCTTGCCTTTCTGGTTTTTACATATTTTGTGGATGTCCCTTTTGACCGGTGGGAAGTGATACTTCTTTGTAGTGCAGATTTGCATTGCCCGCTTGCTTGCTTGGCCAAAAAGGGCGTATGCGTTTCCTCCTGAATATATTCAGGAGAAAACGCATACGCCCTTTTTGGCCAAGTGCATCATTGTCGAAGTTGGGCCCCTCTTCCTGTGCTTTAAAGGCGATTCCAACGTACCTCTTGAAATCTGTTTCCTGTTCTTCTGCCTCGCTTTCAAGTCCTCCTCGTTGGCTTCCCTCAACAGATTTTTGGAGGATAGTTGTCCTTTATTACTCGGCCAGTTTGTGAATTGCTGTGCCCCTGAGCTCCATTTTTCAACTCGTTTTTGGTGAGCTGAGCGCACGTCCAAAATTTGCGTTCAGGACCTATACTGGTTCCCGGTGGGTGGCTGAGAATTTGGTTAATTCTTCTTCCTGCCAGGAAATTACAGTGATATGTGCCCGTCCAAATGCCTAACAGCTACTCTCTCATTGGTTCTCCCTCTTCCCTTTCATCCTCTGCCAAATTGGCAACCTGTGCGAACCAGGAGGTTAAAGGGGCTGTCTCTCCAAGGTGGGAGGTTGAAAGTAAAGCAGATGGAAAATCAAACCGGAGCACCAGGAGAGGGACTATTCGTTGCGTTTTAGAAACTTTTCGTATTCACAGTGTGTCTATTCTCTAGGTTTCCCGTACATGCTATAGCTGTAGTAATATTCCCTTCAACCTGGAGAGTTGGGCCCAAAGGAATGGGTGCCAGGCATTTGTGCTTTAAAGGGTCTGCATTTCCTCACCCAATCTCACCAATACTCTCAGTCCCATGTGTCCATCCTTATGCCACATCCAGCTGTCGTTGTAGATAGGATCATTCCCGGGTTCATCAGAGACCCTGAAGGAATTGTAAATAATTTCCCAGTTTTTTTTGTTTTGTTTTTGAAATTCCTTTTTATAGTGGGTTTGAGCTGATTCTCGCTGCCATGGTTATGCCAGTCTAGACACACTTGATTCCCTTACGGAGACATATCAATACATAGGTTTTAAGATTCTTACTAGTCAGATATATTCTTCTGCGGGAAATATGGTGTTTTGAGTCCCTTTCACTGAGGAAGGTGTAGGTCTTGTCTATTCCATAGTTTGTTTTTGGAACGGTACCTGTGCTTATATCAAACTCTAGTTTTATGCATCACCCCACCTCTCCTTCCCCCTTAAGCAGGCATAAGAGTGTTTTCTAAATGTGAGACACTGTTCTCTTTCCTAACTCAGTTCAAGTTTAGCCTTGTTTACAGGATCTTCATAAGTGATATCTTATGATAAGTTTCTTTTTCTGTGTGACTTATTTCACTTAGAATCATCGTACCTGAATCCACCCATTTGGCTGCTACTGGTCTTATGACATTGATTTCATGGCTGAGGGATATTCCATCGTACGTAAGTACCACAATTTTTTGAACCATTTTTATATTTCCTGGGATATTTAAGGTGTACCCAAGTTGAGGTCCTTGTAAGCAGTGCAGCCCTAAATTTTGGGGTGGTTCTGTCTTATTGATTTTCAGTTTTCCCAAGGTATATTCCCTAGACTGGAAGTGTCCTTGGCTCTGTAGCTCTGTTGTTTACTTGTTTCAGGGAACACAATGCACTCCTCCAGAGAGGCAGTTGGCAATTTACATCCCGCCCATCAGCATAACAAGGCTCCCTGTTCTCCAGGGCCTCTCTTGCCTTTCTGGTTTTTACACATTTTGTGGAAGTCCATTTTGACTGGTGGGAAGTGATACTTCTTTGTAGTGCAGATTTGCATTGCCCGCTTGCTTGCTTGGCCAAAAAGGGCGTATGCGTTTTCTCCTGAATATATTCAGGAGAAAACTCATACGCTCTTTTTGCCCAAGTGCATCATTTTCGTAGTTGTGCCCCTCTTCCTGTGCTTTAAAGGCGATTCCAACGTACCTCTTGAAATCTGTTACCTGCTATTCTGCCTCGCTTTCAAGTCCGCCTCGTTGCCTTACCTCAACAGATTTTTGGATGATAGTTGTCCTTTATTACTCGGCCAGTTTGTGAATTGCTGTGCCCCTGAGCTCCATTTTTCAATTCGTTTTTTGTGAGCTGACCGCAAGTCCAAAATTTTGGTTCAGAACCTATGCTGGTTGCCGGTGGGGGGCTGAGACTTTGGTTAATTCTTCTTCCTGCCGTGAAGTTAGAGTGATATGTGCCCGTCCAAATGCCTAACAGCTACTCTCTCATTGGTTCTCCCTCTTCCCTTTCATCCTCTGCCAAATTGGCAACCTGTGCGAACCAGGAGGTTAAAGGGGCTGTCTCTCCAAGTTGGGAGATTGATAGTAAAGCAGATGGAAAGTCAAACCGGAGCTCCAGGAGAGGGACTATTCGTTGCGTTTTAGAAACCTTCCGTATTCACAGTGTGTCCGTTCTCTAGGTTTCCCGTACATGTTATAACTGTAGTAATATTCCCTTCAACCTGGAGAGTTGGGAACCATGGAATGGGTGCCTTGCATTATTGCTTTAAAGGGTCTGCATTTGCTCACCCAATCTCACCAATCGTCTCAGTCCCAAGTGTCCAGCCTTATGCCACATCCAGCTGTCATTGTAGATAGGGTCATTCCTGGTTTCATCAGAGACCCTGAAGGAATTGTAAAGAATTTCCCAGTTTTTTTGTTTTGTTTTTGAAATTCCTTTTTATAGTGGGTTTGAGCTGATTCTCACTGCCATGGTTATGCCAGTCTAGACACACTTGATTCCCTTACGGAGACATATCAATACATAGGTTTTAATATTCTTACTAGTCAGATATATTCCTCTGCGGGAAATATGGGGTTTTGAGTCCCTTTCACTGAGGAAGGTGTAGGCCTTGTCTATTCCATAGTTGGTTTTTGGAACGGTACCTGTGCTTATATCAAACTCTGGTTTTATGCATCACCCCACCTCTCCTTCCCCCTTAAGCAGGCATAAGAGTGTTTTCTAAGTGTCAGACACTGTTCTCTTTCCTAACTCAGTTCAAGTGTAGCCATGTTTACAGGATCTTCATAAGTGATATCTTATGATAAGTTTCTTTTTCTGTGTGACTTATTTCACTTAGAATCATCGTACCTGAATCCACCCATTTTGCTGATACTGGTCTTATGACTTTGATTTCATGGCTGAGGGATATTCCATCGTGCGTAAGTACCACAATTTTTTGAACCATTTTTATATTTCCTGGGATATTTAAGGTGTACCCAAGTTGAGGTCCTTGTAAGCAGTGCAGCCCTAAATTTTCGGGTGGCTCTCTCTTATTGATTTTCAGTTTTCCCAAGGTAGATTCCCTAGACTGGAAGTGCCCTTGGCACTGTAGCTCTGTTCTTTACTTGTTTTAGGGAACACAATGGACTATTCCAGAGAGGTAGTTGGCAATTTACATCCCGCCCATCAGCATAACAAGGCTCCCTGTTCTCCAGGGCCTGTCTTGCCTTTCTGGTTTTTACACATTTTGTGGATGTCCCTTTTGACCGGTGGGAAGTGATACTTCTTTGTAGTGCAGATTTGCATTGCCCGCTTGCTTGCTTGGCCAAAAAGGGCGTATTCGTTTTCTCCTGGCATACGCCATTTTTGGCCAAGGGCATCATTTTCGAAGTTGTGCCCCTCTTCCTGTGCTTTAAAGGCGATTCCAACGTACCTCTTGAAATCTGTTTCCTGCTATTCTGCCTCGCTTTCAAGTCCACCTCGTTGCCTTCCCTCAACAGATTTTTGGACGATAGTTGTCCTTTACTACTCGGCCAGTTTGTGAATTGCTGTGCCCCTGAGCTCCATTTTTCAACTCGTTTTTGGTGAGCTGACCGCAAGTCCAAAATTTTGGTTCAGGACCTATACTGGTTCCCAGTGGGTGCATGAGACTTTGGTTAATTCTTCTTCTTGCCGCGAAATTAGAGTGATATGTGCCCGTCCATATGCCTAACAGCTACTCTCTCATTGGTTCTCCCTCTTCCCTTTCATCCTCTCCCAATTTGGCAACCTGTGCGAACGAGGAGGTTAAAGGGGCTTTCTCTCCAAGTTGGGAGGTTGATAGTAAAGCAGATGGAAAGTCAAACCGGAGCAACAGGAGAGGGACTATTCGTTGAGTTTTAGAAACCTTTCGTATTCACAGTGTGTCCGTTATCTTGGTTTCCCGTACATGTTATAGCTGTGGTAATATTCCCTTCAACCTGGAAGTTGGGACCCATGGAATGGGTGCCAGGCATTTGTGCTTTAAAGGGTCTGCATTTGCTCACCCAATCTCACCAATCTTCTCAGTCCCAAGTGTCCCTCCTTATGCCACATCCAGCTGTCATTGTGGATATGGTCATTCCAGGGTTCATCAGAGACCATGAAGGAATTTTAAAGAATTTCCCAGTATTTTTGTTTTGTTTTTGAAATTCCTGTTTATAGTGGGTTTGAGCTGATTCTCGCTGCCATGTTTATGCCAGTCTAGACACACTTGATTCCCTTACGGAGACATATCAATACATAGGTTTTAAGATTCTTACTAGTCAGATATATTCCTCTGCGGGAAATATGGGGTTTTGAGTCCCTTTCACTGAGGAAGGTATAGGTATTGTCTATTCCATAGTTGGTTTTTGGAACGGTACCTGTGCTTATATCAAACTCTGGTTTTATGCATCACCCCACCTCTCCTTCCCCCTTAAGCAGGCATAAGAGTTTTTTCTAAATGTCAGACTCTGTTCTCTTTCCTAACTCAGTTCAAGTGTAGCCATGTTTACAGGATCTTCATAAGTGATATCTTATGATAAGTTTCTTTTTCTCTGTGACTTATATCACTTAGAATCATCATACCTGAATCCACCCATTTTGCTGCTACTGGTTTATGACATTGATTTCATGGCTGAGGGATATTCCATCGTACGTAAGTACCACAATTTTTGAACCATTTTTATATTTCCTGGGATATTTAAGGTGTACCCAAGTTGAGGTCCTTTTAAGCAGTGCAGCCCTAAATTTTGGAGTGGCTCTTTCTTATTGATTTTCAGAATTCCCAAGGTATATTCCCTAGACTGGAAGTGCCCTTGGCTCTTTAGCTCAGTTCTTTACTTGTTTTAGGGAACACAATATACTCCTCCAGAGTCGCAGTTGGCAATTTACATCCGGCCCATCAGCATAACAAGGCTCCCTGTTCTCCAGGGCCTGTCTTGCCTTTCTGGTTTTTACACATTTTGTGGATGTCCCTTTTGACCGGTGGGAAGTGATACTTCTTTGTAGTGCAGATTTGCATTGCCCACTTGCTTGCTTGGCCAAAAAGGGCGTATGCGTTTTCTCCAGATTATATTCAGGAGAAAACGCATACGCCATTTTTGGCCAAGTGCATCATTTTCGTAGTTGTGCCCCTCTTCCTGTGCTTTAAAGGCGATTCCAACGTACCTCTTGAAATCTGTTTCCTGCTATTCTGCCTCGCTTTCAAGTCCGCCTCGTTGCCTTCTCTCAACAGATTTTTGGACGATAGTTGTCCTTTATTACTCGGCCAGTTTGTGAATTGCTGTGCCCCTTAGCTCCATTTTTCAACTCGTTTTTTGTGAGCTGACCGCAAGTCCAAAATTTTGGTTCAGGACATATGCTGGTTCCCGATGGGGGGCTGAGACTTTGGTTAATTCTTCTTCCTGCCAGGAAGTTAGAGTGATATGTGCCCATCCAAATGCCTAACAGCTACTCTCTCATTGGTTCTCCCTCTTCCCTTTCATCCTCTGCCAAATTGGAAACCTGTGCGAACCAGGAAGTTAAAGTGGCTGTCTCTGCAAGTTGGGAGATTGATAGTAAAGCAGATGGAAAGTCAAACCGGAGCACCAGGAGAGGGACTATTCGTTGAGTTTTAGAAACCTTTCGTATTCACAGTGTGTCCGTTCTCTAGGTTTCCCGTACATGTTATAGCTGTAGTAATATTCCCTTCAACCTGGAGAGTTGGGACCCATGGAATGGGTGCCAGGCATTTGTGCTTTAAAGGGTCTGCATTTGCTCACCCAACCTCCCCAAACCTCTCAGTCCCAAGTGTCCAGCCTTATGCCACATCCAGCTGTCGTTGTAGATAGGGTCATTCCATGTTTCATCAGAGACCCTGAAGGAATTGTAAAAAATTTCCCAGTTTTTTTGTTTTGTTTTTGAAATTCTTTTTTATAGTGGGTTTGAGCTGATTCTCGCTGCCATGTTTATGCCAGTCTAGACACACTTGATTCCCTTACGGAGACATATCAATACATAGGTTTTCAGATTCTTTCTAGTCAGATATATTCCTCTGCGGGAAATATGGGGTTTTGAGTCCCTTTCACTGAGGAAGGTGTAGGTGTTGTCTATTCCATAGTTGGTTTTTGGAACGGTACCTGTGCTTATATCAAACTCTGGTTTTATGCATCACCCCACCTCTCCTTTCCCCTTAAGCAGGCATAAGAGTGTTTTCTAAATGTCAGACTCTGTTCTCTTACCTAACTCAGTTCAAGTGTAGCCATGTTTACAGGATCTTCATAAGTGATATCTTATGATAAGTTTCTTTTTCTCTGTGACTTATTTCACTTAGAATCATCATACCTGAATCCACCCATTTTGCTGCTACTGGTTTATGACATTGATTTCATGGCTGAGGGATATTCCATCGTACGTAAGTACCACAATTTTTGTACCATTTTTATATTTCCTGGGATATTTAAGGTGTACCCAATTTGAGGTCCTTGTAAGCAGTGCAGCCCTAAATTTTGGAGCGGCTCTTCCTTATTGATTTTCAGAATTCCCAAGGTATATTCCCTAGACTGGAAGTGCCCTTGGCTCTTTAGCTCTGTTCTTTACCTGTTTTAGGGAACACAATATACTCCTCCAGAGACGCAGTTGGCAATTTACATCCCGCCCATCAGCATAACAAGGCTCCCTTTTCTCCAGGGCCTGTCTTGCCTTTCTGGTTTTTACACATTTTGTGGATGTCCCTTTTGACCGGTGGGAAGTGATACTTCTTTGTAGTGCAGATTTGCATTGCCCGCTTGCTTGCTTGGCCAAAAAGAGCGTAAGCATTTTCTCCTGAATATATTTAGGAGAAAACGCATACGCACTTTTGGGCCAAGTGCATCATTTTCGTAGTTGTGCCCCTCTTCCTGTGCTTTAAAGGCGATTCCAACGTACCTCTTGAAATCTGTTTCCTGCTATTCTGCCTCGCTTTCAAGTCCGACTCGTTGCCTTCCCTCAACAGATTTTTGGACGATAGTTGTCCTTTATTACTCGGCCAGTTTGTGAATTGCTGTGCCCCTTAGCTCCATTTTTCAACTCGTTTTTTGTGAGCTGACCGCAAGTCCAGAATTTTGGTTCAGGACCTATGCTGGTTCCCTATGGGGGGCTGAGACTTTGGTTAATTCTTCTTCCTGCCGGGAAGTTAGAGTGATATGTGCCCGTCCAAATGCCTAACAGCTACTCTCTCATTGGTTCTCCCTCTTCCCTTTCATCCTCTGCCAATTTGGCAACCTATGCGAACCAGGAGGTTAAAGGGGCTGTCTCTCCAAGTTGGGAGGTTGATAGTAAAGCAGATGGAAAGTCAAACCGGAGCATCAGGAGAGGGACTATTCGTTGAGTTTTAGAGACCTTTCGTATTCACAGTGTGTCCGTTCTCTAGGTTTCCCGTACATGTTATAACTATACAAATATTCCCTTCAACCTGGAGAGTTGGGACCCATGGAATGGGTGCCATGCTTTATTGATTTAAAGGGTCTGCATTTGCTCACCCAATCTCAACAATCCTCTCAGTCCCAAGTGTCCAGCCTTATGCCACATCCAGCTGTCGTTGTAGATAGGGTCATTCCAGGTTTCATCAGAGACACTGAAGGAATTGTAAAGAATTTCCCAGTTTTTTTGTTTTGTTTTTGAAATTCCTTTTTAGAGTGGGTTTGAGTTGATTCTCGCTGCCCTGTTTATGCCAGTCTAGACACACTTGATTCCCTTACGGAGACATAAAAATACATAGGTTTTAAGATTCTTACTAGTCAGATATATTCCTCTGTGGGAAATATGGGGTTTTGAGTCCCTTTCACTGAGGAAGGTGTAGGTCTTGTCTATTCCATAGTTGGTTTTTGGAACGGGACCTGTGCATATATTAAACTCTGGTTTTATGCATCACCCCACCTCTCCTTCCCCCTTAAGCAGGCATAAGAGTGTTTTCTAAATGTGAGACACTGTTCTCTTTCCTAACTCAGTTCAAGTGTAGCCATGTTTACAGGATCTTCATAAGTGATATCTTATGATAAGTTTCTTTTTCTGTGTGATTATTTCACTTAGAATCAACGTACCTGAATCCACGCGTTTTGCTGCTACTGGTCTTATGACATTGGTTTCATTGCTGAGGGATATTCCATCGTACGTAAGTACCACAATTTTTTGAACCATTTTTATATTTCCTGGCATATATAAGGTGTACCAAAGTTGAGGTCCTTGTAAGCAGTGCAGCCCTAAATTTTGGGGTGGCTCTGTCTTATTGATTTTAATTTTTCCCAAGGTATATTCCCTAGACTGGAAGTGCCCTTGGCTCTGTTGCTCTGTTCTTTACTTGTTTTAGGGAACACAATGTACTCCTCCATAGAGGCAGTTGGCAATTTACATCCCGCCCATCAGCATAACAAGGCTCCCTGTTCTCCAGGGCCTGTCTTGCCTTTCTGGTTTTTACACATTTTGTGGATGTCCCTTTTGACCGGTGGGAAGTGATACTTCTTTGTAGTGCAGATTTGCATTGCCCGCTTCTTTGCTTGGCCAAAAAGGGCGTATGCGTTTTCTCCTGAATATATTCAGGAGAAAACGCATACACACTTTTTGGCCAAGTGCATCATTGTCGAAGTTGTGCCCCTCTTCCTGTGCTTTAAAGGCGATTCCAACGTACCTCTTGAAATCTGTTTCCTGCTATTCTGCCACGCTTTCAAGTCCGCCTCGTTGCCTTCCCTCAACAGATTTTTGGACGATAGTTGTCCTTTAATACTCGGCCAGTTTGTGAATTGCTGTGCCCCTGAACTCCATTTTTCAACTCGTTTTTGGTGAGCTGACCGCAGGTCCAAAATTTTGGTTCAGGACCTATGCTGGTTCCCGATGGGGGGCTGAGACTTTGGTTAATTCTTCTTCCTGCTTGGAAGTTAGAGTGAAATGTGCCCGTCCAAATGCCTAACAGCTACTCTCTCATTGGTTCTCCCTCTTCCCTTTCATCCTCTGCCAAATTGGCAACGTGTGTGAACCAGGAGGTTAAAGGGGCTGTCTCTCCAAGTTGGGAGATTCATAGTAAAGCAGATGGAAAGTCAGACCGGAGCACCAGGAGAGGGACTATTCGTTGAGTTTAAGAAACCTTTCGTATTCACAGTGTGTCCGTTCTCTAGGTTTCCCGTACATGTTATAACTGTAGTAATATTCCCTTCAACCTGGAGAGTTGGGACCCATGGAATGGGTGCCATGCATTATTGCTTTAAAGGGTCTGCATTTCCTCACCCAATGTCACCAATCATCTCAGTCCCTAGTGTCCAGCCTTATGCCACATCCAGCTGTCGTTGTAGATAGGGTCATTCCAGGTTTCATCAGAGACCCTGAAGGAATTGTAAAAAATTTCCCAGTTTTTTTGTTTTGTTTTTGAAATTCCTTTTTATAGTGGGTTTGAGCTGATTCTCGATGCTATGTTTATGCCAGTCTAGACACACTTGATTCCCTTACGGAGACATATCAATACATAGGTTTTAAGATTCTTACTAGTCAGATATATTCCTCTGCGGTAAATATGGGGTTTTGAGTTCCTTTCACTGAGGAAGGTGTAGGTCTTGTCTATTCCATAGTTGGTTTTTGGAACGGTACCTGTGCTTATATCAAACTCTGGTTTTATGCATCACCCCACCACTCCTTCCCCGTTAAGCAGGCATAAGAGTGTTTTCTAAATGTGAGACACTGTTCTCTTTCCTAACTCAGTTCAAGTGTAGCCATGTTTATAGAATCTACATAAGTGATATCTTATGATAAGTTTCTTTTTCTGTGTGACTTATTTCACTTAGAATCATCGTACCTGAATCCACCCATTTTGCTGCTACTGGTCTTATGACATTGATTTCATGGCTGAGGGATATTCCATCGTACGTAAGTACCACAGTTTTTTGAAAAATTTTTATATTTCCTTGGATACTTAAGGTGTACCCAAGTTGAGGTCCTTGTAAGCAGTGCAGCCCTAAATTTTGGGGAGGCTCTGTCTTATTGATTTTCAGTTTTCCCAAGGTATATTCCCTAGACTGGAAGTGCCCTTGGCTCTGTAGCTCTGTTCTTTACTTGTTTTAGGGAACACAATGCACTCCTCCAGAGAGGCAGTTGGCAATTTACATCCCGCCCAACAGCATAACAAGGCTCCCTGTTCTCCAGGGCCTGTCTTGCCTTTCTGGTTTTTACACATTTTGTGGATGTCCCTTTTGACCGGTGGGAAGTGATACTTCTTTGTAGTGCAGATTTGCATTGCCCGCCTGCTTGCTTGGCCAAAAAGGTTGTATGCGTTTTCTCCTGAATATATTCAGGAGAAAACGCATACGCACTTTTTGGCCAAGTGCATCATTGTCGAAGTTGTGCTCCTCTTCCTGTGCTTTAAAGGCGTTTCCAACGTACCTCTTGAAATCTGTTTCCTGCTATTCTGCCTCGCGTTCAAGTCCGCCTCGTTGCCTTCCCTCAACAGATTTTTGGACGATAGTTGTCCTTTATTACTCGGCCAGTTTGTGAATTGCTGTGCCCCTGAGGTCTATTTTTCCGCTCGTTTTGGTGAGCTGACTGCAAGTCCAAAATTTTGGTTCTGTACCTATACTGGTTCCCGTTGGGTGGCTGAGATTTTGGTTAATTCTTCTTCCTGCCGGGAAATTACAGTGATATGTGCTCGTCCAAATGCCTAACTGCTACTCTCTCATTGGTTCTCCCTCTTCCCTTTCATCCTCTGCCAAATTGGCAACCTGTGCGAACCAGGAGTTTAAAGGGGCTGTCTCTCCAAGTTGGGAGGTTGATAGTAAAGCAGATGTAAAGTCAAACCGGAGCACCAGGAGAGGGACTATTCGTTGAGTTTTAGAAACCTTTCTTATTCACAGTGTGTCCGTACTCTAGGTTTCCCGTACATGTTATAACTTTAGTAATATTCCCTTCAACCTGGAGAGTTGGGACCCATGGAATGGGTGCTATGCATTATTGCTTTAAAGGGTCTGCATTTGCTCACCCAATCTCACCAATCCTCTCACTCCCAAGTGTCCAGCCTTATTCCACATCCAGCTGTCGTGTAGATAGGGTCATTCCTGGTTTCATCAGAGACTCTGAAGGAATTGTAAAGAATTTCCCAGTTTTTTTGTTTTGTTTTTGAAATTCCTTTTTATAGTGGGTTTGAGCTGATTCTCGCTGCCATGTTTATGCCAGTGTAGACACACTTGATTCCCTTACGGAGACATATCAATACATAGGTTTTAAGATTCTTACTAGTCAGATATATTCCTCTGCGGGAAATATGGGGTTTTGAGTCCCTTTCACTGAGGAAGGTGTAGGTCTTGTCTAATCCATAGTTGGTTTTTGGAACGGTACCTGTGCTTATATCAAACTCTGGTTTTATGCATCACCCCACCTGTCCTTCCCCCTTAAGCAGGCATAAGAGTGTTTTCTAAATGTGAGACACTGTTCTCTTTCCTAACTCAGTTCAAGTGTAGCCATGTTTACAGGATCTTCATAAGTGATATCTTATGATAAGTTCCTTTTTCTGTGTGACTTATTTCACTTAGAATCATCGTACCTGTATCCACCCATTTTGCTGCTACTGGTCTTATGACTTTGATTTCATGGCTGAGGGATATTCCATCGTACGTAAGTACCACAATTTTTTGAACCATTTTTATATTTCCTGGCATATTTAAGGTGTACCCAAGTTTAGGTCCTTGTAAGCAGTGCAGCCCTAAATTTTGGGGTGGCTCTGTCTTATTGATTTTCAATTTTCCCAAGGTATATTCCCTAGACTGGAAGTACCCTTGGCTCTGTAGCTCTGTTCTTTACTTGTTTTAGGGAACACAATGCATTCCTGCAGAGAGGCAGATGGCAATTTACCTCCCGCCCATCAGCATAACAAGGCTCCCTGTTCTCCAGGGCCTGTCTTGCCTTTCTGGTTTTTACACATTTTGTGGATGTCCCTTTTGACCGGTGGGAAGTGATACTTCTTTGTAGTGCAGATTTGCATTGCCCGCTTGCTTGCTTGGCCAAAAAGGGCGTATGCGTTTTCTCCTGAATATATTCAGGAGAAAATGCATACGCCCTTTTTGGCCAAGTGCATCATTGTGGAAGTTGTGCCCCTCTTCCTGTGCTTTATAGGCGATTCCAACGTACCTCTTGAAATCTGTTTCCTGCTATTCTGCCTCGCTTTCATGTCCGCCTCGTTGCCTTCCCTCAACAGATTTTTGGACGATAGTTGTCCTTTATTACTCGGCCAGTTTGTGAATTGCTGTGCCGCTGAGCTCCATTTTTCAACTCGTTTTTGGTGAGCTGACCGCAATTCCAAAATTTTGGTTCAGAATCTATACTGGTTCCCGGTGGGTGGCTGAGACTTTGGTTAATTCTTCTTCCTGCCGGGAAATTACAGTGATATGTGCCCTTCCAAATGCCTAACAGCTAGTCTCTCATTGGTTCTCCCTCTTCCCTTTCATCCTCTGCCAAATTGGCAACCTGTGCGAACCAGGAGGTTAAAGGGGCTGTCTCTCCATGTTGGAGGTTGATAGTAAAGCAGATGGAAAGCCAAAGCCGAGCACCAGGAGAGGGACTATTCGTTGAGTTTTAGAAACATTTCGTATTCACAGTGGGTCCGTTCTCTAGGTTTCCCGTACATGTTATAGCTGTAGTAATATTCCCTTCAACCTGGAGAGTTGGGACCCATGGAATGGGTGCCAGGCATTTGTGTTTAAAGGGTCTGCATTTGATCACCCAATCTCACCAATCCTCTCAGTCCCATGTGTCCAGCCTTATGCCACATTCAGCTGTCGTTGTAGATAGGGTCATTCCAGGTTTCATCAGAGACCATGAAGGAATTGTAAAGAATTTCCCAGTTTTTTTGTTTTGTTTTTGAAATTCCTTTTTATAGTGGGTTTGAGATGATTCTCGTTCCCCTGTTTATGCCAGTCTAGACACACTTGATTCCCTTATGGAGACATATCAATACATAGGTTTTAAGATTCTTACTAGTCAGATATATTCCTCTGCAGGAAATATGGGGTTTTGAGTCCCTTTCACTGAGGAAGGTGTCGGTCTTGTCTATTCCATAGTTGGTTTTTGGAACGGTACCTGTGCTTATATCAAACTCTGGTTTTATGCATCACCCCACCTCTCCTTCCCCCTTAAGCAGGCAAAAGAGTGTTTTCTACATGTTAGATACTGTTCTCTTTCCTAACTCAGTTCAAGTGTAGCCATGTTTACAGGATCTTCATAAGTGATATCTTATGATAAGTTTCTTTTTCTGTGTGACTTATTTCACTTAGAATCATGGTACCTGAATCCACCCATTTTGATGCTACTTGTCTTATGACATTGATTTCATGGCTGAGGGATACTCCATCGTACGTAGGTACCACAATTTTTTGAACCATTTTTATATTTCCTGGGATATTTAAGGTGTACCCAAGTTGAGGTCCTTGTAAGCAGTGCAGCCCTAAATTTTGGGGTGGCTCTGTCTTATTGATTTTCACTTTTCCCAAGGTATATTCCCTAGACTGGAAGTGCCCTTGGCTCTGTAGCTCTGTTGTTTACTTGTTTTAGGGAACACAATGCACTCCTCCAGAGAGGCAGTTGGCAATTTACATCCCGCCCTTCAGCATAACAAGGCTCCCTGTTCTCCAGGGCCTGTCTTGCCTTTCTGGTTTTTACGCATTTTGTGGATGTCCCTTTTGACCGGTGGGAAGTGATACTTCTTTGTAGTGCAGATTTGCATTGCCCGCTTGCTTGCTTGGCCAAAATGGGTGTATGCATTTTCTCCTGAATATATTCAGGAGAAAATGCATACGCCCATTTTGGCCAAGTGCATCATTGTCGAAGTTGTGCCCCTCTTCCTGTGCTTTAAAGGCGTTTCCAACTTACCTCTTGAAATTTGTTTCCTGCTATTCTGCCTCACTTTGAAGTCTGCCTCGTTGCCTTCCCTCAACAGATTTTTGGACGATAGTTGTCCTTTGTTACTCGGCCAGTTTGTGAATTGCTGTGCCCCTGAGCTCCATTTTTCATCTCGTTTTTTGTGAGCTGACCGCAAGTCCAAAATTTTGGTTCAGGACCTATACTGGTTCCCGGTGGGTGGCTGAGACTTTGGTTAATTCTTCTTCCTGCCGGGAAATTACAGTGATATGTGCCCTTCCAAATGCCTAACAGCTACTCTCTCATTGGTTCTCTCTCTTCACTTTCATCCTCTGCCAAATTGGCAACCTGTGCGAACCAGGAGGTTAAAGGGGCTGTCTCTCCAACTTGGGAGGTTGATAGTAAAGCAGATGGAAAGCCAAGCGGGAGCACCAGGAGAGGGACTATTCGTTGAGTTTTAGAAACATTTCGTATTCACAGTGGGTCCGTTCTCTAGGTTTCCCGTACATGTTATAGCTGTAGTAATATTCCCTTTAACCTGGAGAGTAGGGACCCATGGAATGGGTGCCAGGCATTTGTGCTTTAAAGGGTCTGCATTTGATCACCCAATCTCACCAATCCTCTCAGTCCCAAGTGTCCAGCCTTATGCCACATACAGCTGTCGTTGTAGATAGGGTCATTCCAGGTTTCATCAGAGACCCTGAAGGAATTTTAAAGAATTTCCCAGTTTTTTTGTTTTGTTTTTGAAATTCCTTTTTATAGTGGGTTTGAGCTGATTCTCGTTCCCCTGTTTATGCCAGTCTAGACACACTTGATTCCCTTATGGAGACATATCAATACATAGGTTTTAAGATTCTTACTAGTCAGATATATTCCTCTGCGGGAAATATGGGGTTTTGAGTCCCTTTCACTGAGGAAGGTTTAGGTCTTGTCTATTCCATAGTTGGATTTTGGAACAGTACCTGTGCTTATATCAAACTCTGTTTTTATGCATCACCCCACCTCTCCTTCCCCCTTAATCAGGCATAAGTGTGTTTTCTAAATGTGAGACACTGTTCTCTTTCCTAACTCAGTTCAAGTGTAGCCATGTTTACAGGATCTTCATAAGTGATATCTTATGATAAGTTTCTTTTTCTGTATAACTTATTTCACTTAGAAAAATCGTACCTGAATCCACCCAATTTGCTGCTACTGGTCTTATGACATTAATTTCAAGGCTGAGGGATATTCCATCGTACGTAGGTACCACAATTTTTTGAACCATTTTTATATTTCCTTGGATATTTAAGGTGTACCCAAGTTGAGGTCCTTGTAAGCAGTGCAGCCCTAAATTTTGGGGTTGCTCTGTCTTATTGATTTTCAATATTCCCAAGGTATATTCCCTAGACTGGAAGTGCCCTTGGCTCTGTAGCTCTGTTTTTACGTGTTTTAGGGAACACAATGCACTGCTCCAGAGAGGCAGTTGGCAATTTACATCCCGCCCATCAGCATAACAAGCCTCCCTGTTCTCCAGGGCCTGTCTTGCCTTTCTGGTTTTTACACATTTTGTGGATGTCCCTTTTGACCGGTGGGAAGTGATACTTCTTTGTAGTGCAGATTTGCATTGCCCCCTTGCTTGCTTGGCCAAAAAGGGCGTATGCGTTTTCTCCTGAATATATTCAGGAGAAAACGCATACGCCCTTTTTGGCCAAGTGCATCATTGTCGAAGTTGTGCCCCTCTTCCTGTGCTTTAAAGGCGATTCCAACGTACCTCTTGAAATCTGTTTCCTGCTATTCTGCCTCGCTTTCAAGTCCGCCTCGTTGCCTTCCCTCAACAGAATTTTGGACGATAGTTGTCCTTTATTACTCGGCCAGTTTGTGAATTGCTGTGCCCCTGAGCTCCATTTTTCAACTCGTTTTTTTTTGAGCTGACCGCAAGTCCATAATTTTGGTTCAGGACCTATTCTGGTTCCCTGTGGGGGGCTGAGACTTTGGTTAATTCTTCTTCCTGCCGGGAAATTACAGTGATATATGCCCGTCGAAATGCCTAACAGCTACTCTCTCATTGATTCTCCCTCTTCCCTTTCATCCTCTGCCAAATTGGCAACCTGTGTGAACCAGGAGGTTAAAAGGGCTGTCTCTCCAAGTTTGGACGTTGATAGTAAAGCAGACGGAAAGTCAAACTGGAGCACCAGGAGAGGGACTATTCGTTGAGTTTTAGAAACCTTTCGTATTCACAGTGTGTCCGTTCTCTAGGATTCCCGTACATGTTATAGCTGTAGTAATATTCCCTTCAACCTGGAGAGTTGGGACCCATGGAATGGGTGCCATGCATTATTGCTTTAAAGGGTCTGCATTTGCTCACCCAATCTCACCAATCCTCTCACTCCCAAGTGTCCAGCCTTATTCCACATCCAGCTGTCGTGTAGATAGGGTCATTCCTGGTTTCATCAGAGACTCTGAAGGAATTGTAAAGAATTTCCCAGTTTTTTTGTTTTGTTTTTGAAATTCCTTTTTATAGTGGGTTTGAGCTGATTCTCGCTGCCATGTTTATGCCAGTCTAGACACACTTGATTCCCTTACGGAGACATATCAATACATAGGTTTTAAGATTCTTACTAGTCAGATATATTCCTCTGCGGGAAATATGGGGTTTTGAGTCCCTTTCACTGAGGAAGGTGTAGGTCTTGTCTAATCCATAGTTGGTTTTTGGAACGGTACCTGTGCTTATATCAAACTCTGGTTTTATGCATCACCCCACCTGTCCTTCCCCCTTAAGCAGGCATAAGAGTGTTTTCTAAATGTGAGACACTGTTCTCTTTCCTAACTCCGTTCAAGTGTAGCCATGTTTACAGGATCTTCATAAGTGATATCTTATGATAAGTTCCTTTTTCTGTGTGACTTATTTCACTTAGAATCATCGTACCTGTATCCACCCATTTTGCTGCTACTGGTCTTATGACTTTGATTTCATGGCTGAGGGATATTCCATCGTACGTAAGTACCACAATTTTTTGAACCATTTTTATATTTCCTGGCATATTTAAGGTGTACCCAAGTTTAGGTCCTTGTAAGCAGTGCAGCCCTAAATTTTGGGGTGGCTCTGTCTTATTGATTTTCAGTTTTCCCAAGGTATATTCCCTAGACTGGAAGTACCCTTGGCTCTGTAGCTCTGTTCTTTACTTGTTTTAGGGAACACAATGCATTCCTGCAGAGAGGCAGATGGCAATTTACCTCCCGCCCATCAGCATAACAAGGCTCCCTGTTCTCCAGGGCCTGTCTTGCCTTTCTGGTTTTTACACATTTTGTGGATGTCCCTTTTGACCGGTGGGAAGTGATACTTCTTTGTAGTGCAGATTTGCATTGCCCGCTTGCTTGCTTGGCCAAAAAGGGCGTATGCGTTTTCTCCTGAATATATTCAGGAGAAAATGCATACGCCCTTTTTGGCCAAGTGCATCATTGTGGAAGTTGTGCCCCTCTTCCTGTGCTTTATAGGCGATTCCAACGTACCTCTTGAAATCTGTTTCCTGCTATTCTGCCTCGCTTTCATGTCCGCCTCGTTGCCTTCCCTCAACAGATTTTTGGACGATAGTTGTCCTTTATTACTCGGCCAGTTTGTGAATTGCTGTGCCGCTGAGCTCCATTTTTCAACTCGTTTTTGGTGAGCTGACCGCAATTCCAAAATTTTGGTTCAGGATCTATACTGGTTCCCGGTGGGTGGCTGAGACTTTGGTTAATTCTTCTTCCTGCCGGGAAATTACAGTGATATGTGCCCTTCCAAATGCCTAACAGCTACTCTCTCATTGGTTCTCTCTCTTCACTTTCATCCTCTGCCAAATTGGCAACCTGTGCGAACCAGGAGGTTAAAGGGGCTGTCTCTCCAACTTGGGAGGTTGATAGTAAAGCAGATGGAAAGCCAAGCGGGAGCACCAGGAGAGGGACTATTCGTTGAGTTTTAGAAACATTTCGTATTCACAGTGGGTCCGTTCTCTAGGTTTCCCGTACATGTTATAGCTGTAGTAATATTCCCTTTAACCTGGAGAGTAGGGACCCATGGAATGGGTGCCAGGCATTTGTGCTTTAAAGGGTCTGCATTTGATCACCCAATCTCACCAATCCTCTCAGTCCCAAGTGTCCAGCCTTATGCCACATACAGCTGTCGTTGTAGATAGGGTCATTCCAGGTTTCATCAGAGACCCTGAAGGAATTTTAAAGAATTTCCCAGTTTTTTTGTTTTGTTTTTGAAATTCCTTTTTATAGTGGGTTTGAGCTGATTCTCGTTCCCCTGTTTATGCCAGTCTAGACACACTTGATTCCCTTATGGAGACATATCAATACATAGGTTTTAAGATTCTTACTAGTCAGATATATTCCTCTGCGGGAAATATGGGGTTTTGAGTCCCTTTCACTGAGGAAGGTGTAGGTCTTGTCTATTCCATAGTTGGATTTTGGAACAGTACCTGTGCTTATATCAAACTCTGTTTTTATGCATCACCCCACCTCTCCTTCCCCCTTAATCAGGCATAAGTGTGTTTTCTAAATGTGAGACACTATTCTCTTTCCTAACTCAGTTCAAGTGTAGCCATGTTT
This sequence comes from Hyperoodon ampullatus, assembly GCF_949752795.1. Classification (NCBI taxonomy): domain Eukaryota; kingdom Metazoa; phylum Chordata; class Mammalia; order Artiodactyla; family Ziphiidae; genus Hyperoodon; species Hyperoodon ampullatus. Next base: position 1,425,092 of record NW_027640625.1, on the reverse strand, counting down.
ACAGGATCTTCATAAGTGATATCTTATGATAAGTTTCTTTTTCTGTATAACTTATTTCACTTAGAAAAATCGTACCTGAATCCACCCAATTTGCTGCTACTGGTCTTATGACATTAATTTCAAGGCTGAGGGATATTCCATCGTACGTAGGTACCACAATTTTTTGAACCATTTTTATATTTCCTGGGATATTTAAGGTGTACCCAAGTTGAGGTCCTTGTAAGCAGTGCAGCCCTAAATTTTGGGGTTGCTCTGTCTTATTGATTTTCAATATTCCCAAGGTATATTCCCTAGACTGGAAGTGCCCTTGGCTCTGTAGCTCTGTTTTTACGTGTTTTAGGGAACACAATGCACTGCTCCAGAGAGGCAGTTGGCAATTTACATCCCGCCCATCAGCATAACAAGCCTCCCTGTTCTCCAGGGCCTGTCTTGCCTTTCTGGTTTTTACACATTTTGTGGATGTCCCTTTTGACCGGTGGGAAGTGATACTTCTTTGTAGTGCAGATTTGCATTGCCCCCTTGCTTGCTTGGCCAAAAAGGGCGTATGCGTTTTCTCCTGAATATATTCAGGAGAAAACGCATATGCCCTTTTTGGCCAAGTGCATCATTGTCGAAGTTGTGCCCCTCTTCCTGTGCTTTAAAGGCGATTCCAACGTACCTCTTGAAATCTGTTTCCTGCTATTCTGCCTCGCTTTCAAGTCCGCCTCGTTGCCTTCCCTCAACAGAATTTTGGACGATAGTTGTCCTTTATTACTCGGCCAGTTTGTGAATTGCTGTGCCCCTGAGCTCCATTTTTCAACTCGTTTTTTTTTGAGCTGACCGCAAGTCCATAATTTTGGTTCAGGACCTATTCTGGTTCCCTGTGGGGGGCTGAGACTTTGGTTAATTCTTCTTCCTGCCGGGAAATTACAGTGATATATGCCCGTCGAAATGCCTAACAGCTACTCTCTCATTGTTTCTCCCTCTTCCCTTTCATCCTCTGCCAAATTGGCAACCTGTGTGAACCAGGAGGTTAAAAGGGCTGTCTCTCCAAGTTTGGACGTTGATAGTAAAGCAGACGGAAAGTCAAACTGGAGCACCAGGAGAGGGACTATTCGTTGAGTTTTAGAAACCTTTCGTATTCACAGTGTGTCCGTTCTCTAGGATTCCCGTACATGTTATAGCTGTAGTAATATTCCCTTCAACCTGGAGAGTTGGGACCCATGGAATGGGTGCCATGCATTATTGCTTTAAAGGGTCTGCATTTGCTCACCCAATCTCAACAAACCTCTCTGTCCCAAGTGTCCAGCCTTATGCCACTTCCAGCTGTCATTGTAGATAGGGTCATTCCAGGTTTCATCAGAGACCCTGAAGTAATTGTAAAGAATATCCCAGTTTCTTTGTTTTGTTTTCGAAATTCCTTTTTGTAGTGGGTTTGAGCTGATTCTCGCTGCCATGTTTATGCTAGTCTAGACACACTTGATTCCCTTACGGAGACATATCAATACTTAGTTTTCAAGATTCTTACTAGTCAGATATATTCCTCTGCGGGAAATATGGGGTTTTGAGTCCCTTTCACTGATTAAGGTGTAGGTCTTGTCTATTCCATAGTTGGTTTATGGAACGGTACCTGTGCTTATATCAAACTCTGATTTTATGCATCACCCCATCTCTCCTTCCCCCTTAAGCAGGCATAAGAGTGTTTTCTAAATGTGAGACACTGTTCTCTTTCCTAACTCAGTTCAACTGTAGCCATGTTTACAGGATCTTCATAAGTGGTATCTTATGATAAGTTTCTTTTTCTCTGTGACTTATTTCACTTAGAATCATTGTACCTGAATCCACCCATTTTTCTGCTACTGGTCTTATGACATTGATTTCATGGCTGAGGGATATTCCATCGTACGTAAGTACCACAATTTTTTGAACCATTTTTATATTTCCTGGGATATTTAAGGTGTACCCAAGTTGAGGTCCTTGTAAGCAGTGCAGCCCTAAATTTTGGGGTGGCTCTGTCTTATTGATTTTCAGTTTTCCCAAGGTATATTCCCTAGACTGGAAGTGCCCTTGGCTCTGTAGCTCTGTTCTTTACTTGTTTTAGGGAACACAATGCACTCCTCCAGAGAGGCAGTTGACAATTTACCTCCGTCCCATCAGCATAACAGTGCTCCCTGTTCTCCAGGGCCTGTCTTGCCTTTCTGGTTTTTACACATTTTGTGGATGTCCCTTTTGACCAGTGGGAAGTGATACTTCTTTGTAGTGCAGATTTGCATTGCCCGCTTGCTTGCTTGGCCAGAAAGGGCGTATGCGTTTTCTCCTGAATATATTCAGGAGAAAACGCATACGCCCTTTTTGGCCAAGTGCATCATTGTCGAAGTTGTGCCCCTCTTCCAGTGCTTTAAAGGCGATTTCAACGTACCTCTTGAAATCTGTTTCCTGCTATTCTGCCTCGCATTCAAGTCCGCCTCGTTGCCTTCCCTCAACAGATTTTTGGACGATACTTGTCCTTAATTACTCGGCCAGGTTGTGAATTGCTGTGCCCCTGAGCTCCATTATTCAACTCGTTTTTTGTGAGCTGACCGCAAGTCCAAAATTTTGGTTCAGGACTTATGCTGGTTCCCGGTGGGGGGCTGAGACTTTGGTTAATTCTTCTTCCTGCCGGGAAGTTACAGTGATATGTGCCCGTCCAAATGCCTAACAGCTACTCTCTCATTGGTTCTCCCTCTTCCCTTTCATCCTCTGCCAAATTGGCAACCTGTGCGAACCAGGAGTTTAAAGGGGCTGTCTCTCCAAGTTGGGAGGTTGATAGTAAAGCAGATTGAAAGTCAAACCGGAGCACCAGGAGAGGGACTATTCGTTGAGTTTCAGAAACCTTTCATATTCACAGTGTGTCCGTTCTCTAGGTTTCCCGTACATGTTATAACTGTAGTAATATTCCCTTCAACCTGGAGAGTTGGTACCCATGGAATGGGTGCTATGCATTATTGCTTTAAAGGGTCTGCATTTGCTCACCCAATCTCACCAATCCTCTCAGTCCCAAGTGTCCTGCCTTATGCCACATCCAGCTGTCGTTATAGATAGGGTCATTCCAGGTTTCATCAGAGACCCTGAAGGAATTGTAAAGAATTTCCCAGTTTTTATGTTTTGTTTTTGAAATTCCTTTTTATAGTGGGTTTGAGCTGATTCTCGCTGCCATGTTTAGGCCAGTCTAGGCACACTTGATTCCCTTACGGAGACATACCAATACATAGGTTTTAAGATTCTTACTAGTCAGATATATTCCTCTGCGGGAAATATGGGGTTTTGAGTCCCTTTCACTGAGGAAGGTGTAGGTCTTGTCTATTCCATAGTTGGTTTTTGGAACGGTACCTGTGCTTATATCAAACTCTGGTTTTATGCATCACCCTACCTCTCCTTCCCCCTTAAGCAGGCATAAGAGTGTTTTCTAAATGTGAGACACTGTTCTCTTTCCTAACTCAGTTCAAGTGTAGCCATGTTTACAGGATCTTCATAAGTGATATCTTATGATAAGTTCCTTTTTCTGTGTGACTTATTTCACTTAGAATCATCGTACCTGTATCCACCCATTTTGCTGCTACTGGTCTTATGACTTTGATTTCATGGCTGAGGGATATTCCATCGTACGTAAGTACCACAATTTTTTGAACCATTTTTATATTTCCTGGCATATTTAAGGTGTACCCAAGTTTAGGTCCTTGTAAGCAGTGCAGCCCTAAATTTTGGGGTGGCTCTGTCTTATTGATTTTCAGTTTTCCCAAGGTATATTCCCTAGACTGGAAGTACCCTTGGCTCTGTAGCTCTGTTCTTTACTTGTTTTAGGGAACACAATGCATTCCTGCAGAGAGGCAGTTGGCAATTTACCTCCCGCCCATCAGCATAACAAGGCTCCCTGTTCTCCAGGGCCTGTCTTGCCTTTCTGGTTTTTACACATTTTGTGGATGTCCCTTTTGACCGGTGGGAAGTGATACTTCTTAGTAGTGCAGATTTGCATTGCCCGCTTGCTTGCTTGGCCAAAAAGGGCGTATGCGTTTTCTCCTGAATATATTCAGGAGAAAATGCATACGCCCTTTTTGGCCAAGTGCATCATTGTGGAAGTTGTGCCCCTCTTCCTGTGCTTTATAGGCGATTCCAACGTACCTCTTGAAATCTGTTTCCTGCTATTCTGCCTCGCTTTCAAGTCCGCCTCGTTGCCTTCCCTCAACAGATTTTTGGACGATAGTTGTCCTTTATTACTCGGCCAGTTTGTGAATTGCTGTGCCGCTGAGCTCCATTTTTCAACTCGTTTTTGGTGAGCTGACCGCAATTCCAAAATTTTGGTTCAGGATCTATACTGGTTCCCGGTGGGTGGCTGAGACTTTGGTTAATTCTTCTTCCTGCCGGGAAATTACAGTGATATGTGCCCTTCCAAATACCTAACAGCTAGTCTCTCATTGGTTCTCCCTCTTCCCTTTCATCCTCTGCCAAATTGGCAACCTGTGCGAACCAGGAGGTTAAAGGGGCTGTCTCTCCATGTTGGGAGGTTGATAGTAAAGCAGATGGAAAGCCAAAGCCGAGCACCAGGAGAGGGACTATTCGTTGAGTTTTAGAAACATTTCGTATTCACAGTGGGTCCGTTCTCTATGTTTCCCGTACATGTTATAGCTGTAGTAATATTCCCTTCAACCTGGAGAGTTGGGACCCATGGAATGGGTGCCAGGCATTTGTGTTTAAAGGGTCTGCATTTGATCACCCAATCTCACCAATCCTCTCAGTCCCATGTGTCCAGCCTTATGCCACATTCAGCTGTCGTTGTAGATAGGGTCATTCCAGGTTTCATCAGAGACCATGAAGGAATTGTAAAGAATTTCCCAGTTTTTTTGTTTTGTTTTTGAAATTCCTTTTTATAGTGGGTTTGAGATGATTCTCGTTCCCCTGTTTATGCCAGTCTAGACACACTTGATTCCCTTATGGAGACATATCAATACATAGGTTTTAAGATTCTTACTAGTCAGATATATTCCTCTGCAGGAAATATGGGGTTTTGAGTCCCTTTCACTGAGGAAGGTGTCGGTCTTGTCTATTCCATAGTTGGTTTCTGGAACGGTACCTGTGCTTATATCAAACTCTGGTTTTATGCATCACCCCACCTCTCCTTCCCCCTTAAGCAGGCAAAAGAGTGTTTTCTACATGTTAGACACTGTTCTCTTTCCTAACTCAGTTCAAGTGTAGCCATGTTTACAGGATCTTCATAAGTGATATCTTATGATAAGTTTCTTTTTCTGTGTGACTTATTTCACTTAGAATCATGGTACCTGAATCCACCCATTTTGATGCTACTGGTCTTATGACATTGATTTCATGGCTGAGGGATACTCCATCGTACGTAGGTACCACAATTTTTTGAACCATTTTTATATTTCCTGGGATATTTAAGGTGTACCCAAGTTGAGGTCCTTGTAAGCAGTGCAGCCCTAAATTTTGGGGTGGCTCTGTCTTATTGATTTTCACTTTTCCCAAGGTATATTCCCTAGACTGGAAGTGCCCTTGGCTCTGTAGCTCTGTTGTTTACTTGTTTTAGGGAACACAATGCACTCCTCCAGAGAGGCAGTTGGCAATTTACATCCCGCCCATCAGCATAACAAGGCTCCCTGTTCTCCAGGGCCTGTCTTGCCTTTCTGGTTTTTACACATTTTGTGGATGTCCCTTTTGACCGGTGGGAAGTGATACTTCTTTGTAGTGCAGATTTGCATTGCCCGCTTGCTTGCTTGGCCAAAATGGGCGTATGCATTTTCTCCTGAATATATTCAGTTGAAAATGCATACGCCCATTTTGGCCAAGTGCAATATTGTCGAAGTTGTGCCCCTCTTCCTGTGCTTTAAAGGCGTTTCCAACTTACCTCTTGAAATTTGTTTCCTGCTATTCTGCCTCACTTTGAAGTCTGCCTCGTTGCCTTCCCTCAACAGATTTTTGGACGATAGTTGTCCTTTATTACTCGGCCAGTTTGTGAATTGCTGTGCCCCTGAGCTCCATTTTTCATCTCTTTTTTTGTGAGCTGACCGCAAGTCCAAAATTTTGGTTCAGGACCTATACTGGTTCCCGGTGGGTGGCTGAGACTTTGGTTAATTCTTCTTCCTGCCGGGAAATTACAGTGATATGTACCCTTCCAAATGCCTAACAGCTACTCTCTCATTGGTTCTCTCTCTTCACTTTCATCCTCTGCCAAATTGGCAACCTGTGCGAACCAGGAGGTTAAAGGGGCTGTCTCTCCAACTTGGGAGGTTGATAGTAAAGCAGATGGAAAGCCAAGCGGGAGCACCAGGAGAGGGACTATTCGTTGAGTTTTAGAAACATTTCGTATTCACAGTGGGTCCGTTCTCTAGGTTTCCCGTACATGTTATAGCTGTAGTAATATTCCCTTTAACCTGGAGAGTAGGGACCCATGGAATGGGTGCCAGGCATTTGTGCTTTAAAGGGTCTGCATTTGATCACCCAATCTCACCAATCCTCTCAGTCCCAAGTGTCCAGCCTTATGCCACATACAGCTGTCGTTGTAGATAGGGTCATTCCAGGTTTCATCAGAGACCCTGAAGGAATTTTAAAGAATTTCCCAGTTTTTTTGTTTTGTTTTTGAAATTCCTTTTTATAGTGGGTTTGAGCTGATTCTCGTTCCCCTGTTTATGCCAGTCTAGACACACTTGATTCCCTTATGGAGACATATCAATACATAGGTTTTAAGATTCTTACTAGTCAGATATATTCCTCTGCGGGAAATATGGGGTTTTGAGTCCCTTTCACTGAGGAAGGTGTAGGTCTTGTCTATTCCATAGTTGGATTTTGGAACAGTACCTGTGCTTATATCAAACTCTGTTTTTATGCATCACCCCACCTCTCCTTCCCCCTTAATCAGGCATAAGTGTGTTTTCTAAATGTGAGACACTGTTCTCTTTCCTAACTCAGTTCAAGTGTAGCCATGTTTACAGGATCTTCATAAGTGATATCTTATGATAAGTTTCTTTTTCTGTATAACTTATTTCACTTAGAAAAATCGTACCTGAATCCACCCAATTTGCTGCTACTGGTCTTATGACATTAATTTCAAGGCTGAGGGATATTCCATCGTACGTAGGTACCACAATTTTTTGTACCATTTTTATATTTCCTGGGATATTTAAGGTGTACCCAAGTTGAGGTCCTTGTAAGCAGTGCAGCCCTAAATTTTGGGGTTGCTCTGTCTTATTGATTTTCAATATTCCCAAGGTATATTCCCTAGACTGGAAGTGCCCTTGGCTCTGTAGCTCTGTTGTTTACGTGTTTTAGGGAACACAATGCACTGCTCCAGAGAGGCAGTTGGCAATTTACATCCCGCCCATCAGCATAACAAGGCTCCCTGTTCTCCAGGGCCTGTCTTGCCTTTCTGGTTTTTACACATTTTGTGGATGTCGCTTTTGACCGGTGGGAAGTGATACTTCTTTGTAGTGCAGATTTGCATTGCCCCCTTGCTTGCTTGGCCAAAAAGGGCGTATGCGTTTTCTCCTGAATATATTCAGGAGAAAACGCATACGCCCTTTTTGGCCAAGTGCATCATTGTCGAAGTTGTGCCCCTCTTCCTGTGCTTTAAAGGCGATTCCAACGTACCTCTTGAAATCTGTTTCCTGCTATTCTGCCTCGCTTTCAAGTCCGCCTCGTTGCCTTCCCTCAACAGAATTTTGGACGATAGTTGTCCTTTATTACTCGGCCAGTTTGTGAATTGCTGTGCCCCTGAGCTCCATTTTTCAACTCGTTTTTTTTTGAGCTGACCGCAAGTCCATAATTTTGGTTCAGGACCTATTCTGGGTCCCTGTGGGGGGCTGAGACTTTGGTTAATTCTTCTTCCTGCCGGGAAATTACAGTGATATATGCCCGTCGAAATGCCTAACAGCTACTCTCTCATTGTTTCTCCCTCTTCCCTTTCATCCTCTGCCAAATTGGCAACCTGTGTGAACCAGGAGGTTAAAAGGGCTGTCTCTCCAAGTTTGGACGTTGATAGTAAAGCAGACGGAAAGTCAAACCGGAGGACCAGGAGAGGGACTATTCGTTGAGTTTTAGAAACCTTTCGTATTCACAGTGTGTCCGTTCTCTAGGATTCCCGTACATGTTATAGCTGTAGTAATATTCCCTTCAACCTGGAGAGTTGGGACCCATGGAATGGGTGCCATGCATTATTGCTTTAAAGGGTCTGCATTTGCTCACCCAATCTCAACAAACCTCTCTGTCCCAAGTGTCCAGCCTTATGCCACTTCCAGCTGTCATTGTAGATAGGGTCATTCCAGGTTTCATCAGAGACCCTGAAGTAATTGTAAAGAATATCCCAGTTTTTTTGTTTTGTTTTCGAAATTCCTTTTTGTAGTGGGTTTGAGCTGATTCTCGCTGCCATGTTTATGCTAGTCTAGACACACTTGATTCCCTTACGGAGACATATCAATACTTAGTTTTCAAGATTCTTACTAGTCAGATATATTCCTCTGCGGGAAATATGGGGTTTTGAGTCCCTTTCACTGAGGAAGGTGTAGGTCTTGTCTATTCCATAGTTGGTTTATGGAACGGTACCTGTGCTTATATCAAACTCTGATTTTATGCATCACCCCATCTCTCCTTCCCCCTTAAGCAGGCATAAGAGTGTTTTCTAAATGTGAGACACTGTTCCCTTTCCTAACTCAGTTCAACTGTAGCCATGTTTACAGGATCTTCATAAGTGGTATCTTATGATAAGTTTCTTTTTCTCTGTGACTTATTTCACTTAGAATCATTGTACCTGAATCCACCCATTTTTCTGCTACTGGTCTTATGACATTGATTTCATGGCTGAGGGATATTCCATCGTACGTAAGTACCACAATTTTTTGAACCATTTTTATATTTCCTGGGATATTTAAGGTGTACCCATGTTGAGGTCCTTGTAAGCAGTGCAGCCCTAAATTTTGGGGTGGCTCTGTCTTATTGATTTTCAGTTTTCCCAAGGTATATTCCCTAGACTGGAAGTGCCCTTGGCTCTGTAGCTCTGTTCTTTACTTGTTTTAGGGAACACAATGCACTCCTCCAGAGAGGCGGTTGACAATTTAACTCCGTCCCATCAGCATAACAGTGCTCCCTGTTCTCCAGGGCCTGTCTTGCCTTTCTGGTTTGTACATATTTTGTGGATGTCCCTTTTGACCGGTGGGAAGTGATACTTCTTTGTAGTGCAGATTTGCATTGCCCGCTTGCTTGCTTGGCCAGAAAGGGCGTATGCGTTTTCTCCTGAATATATTCAGGAGAAAACGCATACGCCCTTTTTGGCCAAGTGCATCATTGTCGAAGTTGTGCCCCTCTTCCAGTGCTTTAAAGGCGATTTCAACGTACCTCTTGAAATCTGTTTCCTGCTATTCTGCCTCGCATTCAAGTCCACCTCGTTGCCTTCCCTCAACAGATTTTTGGACGATACTTGTCCTTAATTACTCGGCCAGGTTGTGAATTGCTGTGCCCCTGAGCTCCATTATTCAACTCGTTTTTTGTGAGCTGACCGCAAGTCCAAAATTTTGGTTCAGGACTTATGCTGGTTCCCGGTGGGGGGCTGAGACTTTGGTTAATTCTTCTTCCTGCCGGGAAGTTAGAGTGGTATGTGCCCGTCCAAATGCCTAACAGCTACTCTCTCATTGGTTCTCCCTCTTCCCTTTCATCCTCTGCCAAATTGGCAACCTGTGCGAACCAGGAGTTTAAAGGGGCTGTCTCTCCAAGTTGGGAGGTTGATAGTAAAGCAGATTGAAAGTCAAACCAGAGCACCAGGAGAGGGACTATTCGTTGAGTTTCAGAAACCTTTCGTATTTACAGTGTGTCCGTTCTCTAGGTTTCCCGTACATGTTATAACTGTAGTAATATTCCCTTCAACCTGGAGAGTTGGGACCCATGGAATGGGTGCTATGCATTATTGCTTTAAAGGGTCTGCATTTGCTCACCCAATCTCACCAATCCTCTCAGTCCCAAGTGTCCTGCCTTATGCCACATCCAGCTGTCGTTATAGATAGGGTCATTCCAGGTTTTATCAGAGACCCTGAAGGAATTGTAAAGAATTTCCCAGTTTTTATGTTTTGTTTTTCAAATTCCTTTTTATAGTGGGTTTGAGCTGATTCTCGCTGCCATGTTTAGGCCAGTCTAGGCACACTTGATTCCCTTACGGAGACATACCAATACATAGGTTTTAAGATTCTTACTAGTCAGATATATTCCTCTGCGGGAAATATGGGGTTTTGAGTCCCTTTCACTGAGGAAGGTGTAGGTCTTGTCTATTCCATAGTTGGTTTTTGGAACGGTACCTGTGCTTATATCAAACTCTGGTTTTATGCATCACCCCACCTCTCCTTCCCCGTTAAGCAGGCATAAGAGTGTTTTCTAAATACGAGACACTGTTCTCTTTCCTAACTCAGTTCAAGTGTAGCCATGTTTACAGGATCTTCATAAGTGATATCTTATGATAAGTTTCTTTTTCTGTGTGACTTATTTCACTTAGAATCATGGTACCTGAATCCACCCATTTTGATGCTACTGGTCTTATGACATTGATTTCATGGCTGAGGGATACTCCATCGTACGTAGGTACCACAATTTTTTGAACCATTTTTATATTTCCTGGGATATTTAAGGTGTACCCAAGTTGAGGTCCTTGTAAGCAGTGCAGCCCTAAATTTTGGGGTGGCTCTGTCTTATTGATTTTCAGTTTTCCCAAGGTATATTCCTTAGACTGGAAGTGCCCTTGGCTCTGTAGCTCTGTTGTTTACTTGTTTTAGGGAACACAATGCACTCCTCCAGAGAGGCAGTTGGCAATTTACATCCCGCCCATCAGCATAACAAGGCTCCCTGTTCTCCAGGGCCTGTCTAGCCTTTCTGGTTTTTACACATTTTGTGGATGTCCCTTTTGACCGGTGGGAAGTGATACTTCTTTGTAGTGCAGATTTGCATTGCCCGCTTGCTTGCTTGGCCAAAATGGGCGTATGCATTTTCTCCTGAATATATTCAGGAGAAAATGCATACGCCCATTTTGGCCAAGTGCATCATTGTGGAAGTTGTGCCCCTCTTCCTGTGCTTTAAAGGCGTTTCCAACTTACCTCTTGAAATTTGTTTCCTGCTATTCTGCCTCACATTGAAGTCTGCCTCGTTGCCTTCCCTCAACAGATTTTTGGACGATAGTTGTCCTTTATTACTCGGCCAGTTTGTGAATTGCTGTGCCCCTGAGCTCCATTTTTCATCTCGTTTTTTGTGAGCTGACCGCAAGTCCAAAATTTTGGTTCAGGACCTATACTGTTTCCCGGTGGGTGGCTGAGACTTTGGTTAATTCTTCTTCCTGCCGGGAAATTACAGTGATATGTGCCCTTCCAAATGCCTAACAGCTACTCTCTCATTGGTTCTCTCTCTTCACTTTCATCCTCTGCCAAATTGGCAACCTGTGCGAACCAGGAGGTTAAAGGGGCTGTCTCTCCAACTTGGGAGGTTGATAGTAAAGCAGATGGAAAGCCAAGCGGGAGCACCAGGAGAGGGACTATTCGTTGAGTTTTAGAAACATTTCGTATTCACAGTGGGTCCGTTCTCTAGGTTTCCCGTACATGTTATAGCTGTAGTAATATTCCCTTTAACCTGGAGAGTAGGGACCCATGGAATGGGTGCCAGGCATTTGTGCTATAAAGGGTCTGCATTTGATCACCCAATCTCACCAGTCCTCTCAGTCCCAAGTGTCCAGCCTTATGCCACATACAGCTGTCGTTGTAGATAGGGTCATTCCAGGTTTCATCAGAGACCCTGAAGGAATTGTAAAGAATTTCCCAGTTTTTTTGTTTTGTTTTTGAAATTCCTTTTTATAGTGGGTTTGAGCTGATTCTCGTTCCCCTGTTTATGCCAGTCTAGACACACTTGATTCCCTTATGGAGACATATCAATACATAGGTTTTAAGATTCTTACTAGTCAGATATATTCCTCTGCGGGAAATATGGGGTTTTGAGTCCCTTTCACTGAGGAAGGTGTAGGTCTTGTCTATTCCATAGTTGGATTTTGGAACAGTACCTGTGCTTATATCAAACACTGGTTTTATGCATCACCCCACCTCTCTTTCCCCCTTAATCAGGCATAAGTGTGTTTTCTAAATGTGAGACACTGTTCTCTTTCCTAACTCAGTTCAAGTGTAGCCATGTTTACAGGATCTTCATAAGTGATATCTTATGATAAGTTTCTTTTTCTGTATAACTTATTTCACTTAGAAAAATCGTACCTGAATCCACCCAATTTGCTGCTACTGGTCTTATGACATTAATTTCAAGGCTGAGGGATATTCCATCGTACGTAGGTACCACAATTTTTTGAACCATTTTTATATTTCCTGGGATATTTAAGGTGTACCCAAGTTGAGGTCCTTGTAAGCAGTGCAGCCCTAAATTTTGGGGTTGCTCTGTCTTATTGATTTTCAATATTCCCAAGGTATATTCCCTAGACTGGAAGTGCCCTTGGCTCTGTAGCTCTGTTGTTTACGTGTTTTAGGGAACACAATGCACTCCTCCAGAGAGGCAGTTGGCAATTTACATCCCGCCCATCAGCATAACAAGCCTCCCTGTTCTCCAGGGCCTGTCTTGCCTTTCTGGTTTTTACACATTTTGTGGATGTCCCTTTTGACCGGTGGGAAGTGATACTTCTTTGTAGTGCAGATTTGCATTGCCCCCTTGCTTGCTTGGCCAAAAAGGGCGTATGCGTTTTCTCCTGAATATATTCAGGAGAAAACGCATATGCCCTTTTTGGCCAAGTGCATCATTGTCGAAGTTGTGCCCCTCTTCCTGTGCTTTAAAGGCAATTCCAACGTACCTCTTGAAATCTGTTTCCTGCTATTCTGCCTCGCTTTCAAGTCCGCCTCGTTGCCTTCCCTCAACAGAATTTTGGACGATAGTTGTCCTTTATTACTCGGCCAGTTTGTGAATTGCTGTGCCCCTGAGCTCCATTTTTCAACTCGTTTTTTTTTGAGCTGACCGCAAGTCCATAATTTTGGTTCAGGACCTATTCTGGTTCCCTGTGGGGGCTGAGACTTTGGTTAATTCTTCTTCCTGCCGGGAAATTACAGTGATATGTGCCCGTCCAAATGCCTAACAGCTACTCTCTCATTGTTTCTCCCTCTTCCCTTTCATCCTCTGCCAAATTGGCAACCTGTGTGAACCAGGAGGTTAAAAGGGCTGTCTCTCCAAGTTTGGACGTTGATAGTAAAGCAGACGGAAAGTCAAACCGGAGCAGCAGGAGAGGGACTATTCGTTGAGTTTTAGAAACCTTTCGTATTCACAGTGTGTCCGTTCTCTAGGATTCCCGTACATGTTATAGCTGTAGTAATATTCCCTTCAACCTGGAGAGTTGGGACCCATGGAATGGGTGCCATGCATTATTGCTTTAAAGGGTCTGCATTTGCTCACCCAATCTCAACAAACCTCTCTGTCCCAAGTGTCCAGCCTTATGCCACAGCCAGCTGTCGTTGTAGATAGGGTCATTCCAGGTTTCATCAGAGACCCTGAAGTAATTGTAAAGAATATCCCAGTTTTTTTGTTTTGTTTTCGAAATTCCTTTTTGTAGTGGGTTTGAGCTGATTCTCGCTGCCATGTTTATGCTAGTCTAGACAGACTTGATTCCCTTACGGAGACATATCAATACTTAGTTTTCAAGATTCTTACTAGTCAGATATATTCCTCTGCGGGAAATATGGGGTTTTGAGTCCCTTTCACTGAGGAAGGTGTAGGTCTTGTCTATTACATAGTTGGTTTATGGAACGGTACCTGTGCTTATATCAAACTCTGATTTTATGCATCACCCCATCTCTCCTTCCCCCTTAAGCAGGCATAAGAGTGTTTTCTAAATGTGAGACACTGTTCTCTTTCCTAACGCAGTTCAACTGTAGCCATGTTTACAGGATCTTCATAAGTGGTATCTTATGATAAGTTTCTTTTTCTCTGTGACTTATTTCACTTACAATCATCGTACCTGAATCCACCCATTTTTCTGCTACTGGTCTTATGACATTGATTTCATGGCTGAGGGATATTCCATCGTACGTAAGTACCACAATTTTTTGAACCATTTTTATATTTCCTGGGATATTTAAGGTGTACCCAAGTTGAGGTCCTTGTAAGCAGTGCAGCCCTAAATTTTGGGGTGGCTCTGTGTTATTGATTTTCAGTTTTCCCAAGGTATATTCCCTAGACTGGAAGTGCCCTTGGCTCTGTAGCTCTGTTCTTTACTTGTTTTAGGGAACACAATGCACTCCTCCAGAGAGGCAGTTGACAATTTACCTCCCGCCCATCAGCATAACAGTGCTCCCTGTTCTCCAGGGCCTGTCTTGCCTTTCTGGTTTGTACATATTTTGTGGATGTCCCTTTTGACCGGTGGGAAGTGATACTTCTTTGTAGTGCAGATTTGCATTGCCCGCTTGCTTGCTTGGCCAGAAAGGGCGTATGCGTTTTCTCCTGAATATATTCAGGAGAAAACGCGGAGAAAACGCATACGCCCTTTTTGGCCAAGTGCATCATTGTCGAAGTTGTGCCCCTCTTCCAGTGCTTTAAAGGCGATTTCAACGTACCTCTTGAAATCTGTTTCCTGCTATTCTGCCTCGCATTCAAGTCCGCCTCGTTGCCTTCCCTCAACAGATTTTTGGACGATAGTTGTCCTTTATTACTCGGCCAGGTTGTGAATTGCTGTGCCCCTGAGCTCCATTATTCAACTCGTTTTTTGTGAGATGACCGCAAGTCCAAAATTTTTGTTCAGGACCTATGCTGGTTCCCGGTGGGGGGCTGAGACTTTGGTTAATTCTTCTTCCTACCGGGAATTTAGAGTGATATGTGCCCGTCCAAATGCCTAACAGCTACTCTCTCATTGGCTCTCCCTCTTCCCTTTCATCCTCTGCCAAATTGGCAACCTGTGCGAACCAGGAGGTTAAAGGGGCTGTCTCACCAAGTTGGGAGATTGATAGTAAAGGTGATGGAAAGTCTAACCGGAGCAAGAGGAGAGGGACTATTCGTTGAGTTTTAGAAACCTTTCGTATTCACAGTGTGTCCGTTCTCTAGGTTTCCCTTACATGTTATAACTGTAGTAATATTCCCTTTATCCTGGAGAGTTGGGACCCATGGAATGGGTGCCATGCATTATTGCTTTAAAGGGTCTGCATTTGCTCACCCAATCTCACCAATCCTCTCAGTCCCAAGTGTCCAGCCTTATGCCACAGCCAGCTGTCGTTGTAGATAAGGTCATTCCAGGTTTCATCAGAGACACTGAAGGAATTGTAAAGAATTTCCCAGTTTTTTTGTTTTGTTTTTGAAATTCCTTTTTATAGTGGGTTTGAGCTGATTCTCGATGCCATGTTTATGCCAGTCTAGACACACTTGATTCACTTATGGAGACATATCAATACATAGGTTTTAAGATTCTTAGTAGTCAGATATATTCCTCTTCGCGAAATATGGGATTTTGAGTTCCTTTCACTGAGGAAGGTGTAGGTCTTGTCTATTCCATAGTTGGTTTTTGGAACGGTACCTGTGCTTATATCTAACCCTGGTTTTATGCATCATCCCACCTCTCCTTCCCCCTTAAGCAGGCATAAGAGTGTTTTCTAAATGTGAGACACTGTTCTCTTTCCTAACTCAGTTCAAGTGTAGCCATGTTTATAGGATCTTCATAATTGTTATTTTATGATATGTTTCTTTTTCTGTGTGACTTATTTCACTTAGAATCATCGTACCTGAATCCACCCATTTTGCTGCTACTGGTCTTATGACATTGATTTCATGGCTGAGGGATATTCCATCGTACGTAAGTACCACAATATTTTGAACCATTTTTATATTTCCTGGGATATTTAAGGTGTACCCAAGTTGAGGTCCTTGTAAGCAGTGCAGCCCTAAATTTTGGGGTGGCTCTGTCTTATTGATTTTCAGTTTTCCCAAGGTATATTCCCTAGACTGGAAGTGCCCTTGGCTCTGTAGCTCTTTTGTTTACTTATTTTAGGGAACACAATGCACTCCTCCAGAGAGGCAGTTGGCAATTTACATCCCGCCCATCAGCATAACAAGGCTCCCTGTTCTCCAGGGCCTGTCCTGCCTTTCTGGTTTGTACACATTTTGTGGATGTCCCTTTTGACCGGTGGGAAGTGATACTTCTTTGCAGTGCAGTTTTGCATTGCCCGCTTGCTTGCTTGGGCAAAAAGGGCGTATGCGTTTTCTCCTGGATATGTTCAGGATAAAACGCATACGCCCTTTTTGGCCAAGTGCATCATTGTCGAAGTTGTGCCCCTCTTCCTGTGCTTTAAAGGCGATTCCAACGTACCTCTTGAAATCTGTTTCCTGCTATTCTGCCTCGCTTTCAAGTCCGCATCGTTGCCTTCCCTCAACAGATTTTTGGACGATAGTTGTCCTTTATTACTCGGCCAGTTTTTGAATTGCTGTGCCCCTGAGCTCCATTTTTCAACTCGTTTTTGGTGAGCTGACCGCAAGTCCAAAATTTTGGTTCAGGACCTATACTGGTTCCCGGTGGGTGGCTGAGACTTTGGTTAATTCTTCTTCCTGCCGGGAAATTACAGTGATATGTGCCCGTCCAAATGCCTAACAGCTACTCTCTCATTGGTTCTCCCTCTTCCCTTTCATCCTCTGCCAAATTGGCAACCTGTGCGAACCAGGAGTTTAAAGGGGCTGTCTCTCCAAGTTGGGAGGTTGATAGTAAAGCAGATGGAAAGTCAAACCGGAGCACCAGGAGAGGGACTATTCGTTGAGTTTCAGAAAACTTTCGTATTCACAGTGTGTCCATTCTCTAGGTTTCCCGTACATGTTATAACTGTAGTAATATTCCCTTAAACCTGGAGAGTTGGGACCCATGGAATGGGTGCCATCCATTATTGCTTTAAAGAGTCTGCATTTGCTCACCCAATCTCACCAATCCTCTCAGTCCCAAGTGTCCAGCCTTATGCCACAACCAGCTGTTGTTGTAGATAGGGTCATTCCAGGTTTCATCAGAGACTCTGAAGGAATTGTAAAGAATTTCACAGTTTTTTTGTTTTGTTTTTGAAATTCCTTTTTATAGTGGGTTTGAGCTGATTCTCGCTGCCATGTTTATGCCAGTCTAGACACACTTGATTCCCTTACGGAGACATATCAATACATAGGTTTTAAGATTCTTACTAGTCCGATATATTCCTCTGCGGGAAATATGGGGTTTTGAGTCCCTTTCACTGAGGAAGGTGTAGGTCTTGTCTCTTTCATAGTTGGTTTTTGGAACGGTACCTGTGCTTATATCAAACTCTGGTTTTATGCATCACCCCACCTCTCCTTCCCCCTTAAGCAGGCATAAGAGTGTTTTCAAAATGTGAGACACTGCTCTCGTTCCTAACTCAGTTCAAGTGTAGCCATGTTTAAAGGATCATCATAAGTGATATCTTATGATAAGTTTCTTTTCCTGTGTGACTTATTTCACTTAGAATCATCGTACCTGAATCCACCCATTTTTCTGCTTCTGGTCTTATGACATTGATTTCATGGCTGAGGGATATTCCATCGTACGTAAGTACCACAATTTTTTGAACCATTTTTATATTTCCTGGCATATTTAAGGTGTACCCAAGTTGAGGTCCTTGTAAGCAGTGCAGCCCTAAATTTTGGGCTGGCTCTGTCTTATTGATTTTCATTTTTCCCAAGGTATATTCCCTAGACTGGAAGTGCCCTCGGCTCTGTAGCTCTGTTGTTTACTTGTTTTAAGGAACACAATGCACTCCTCCAGAGAGGCAGTTGGCAATTTAAATCCCGCCCATCAGCATAACAAGGCTCCCTGTTCTCCAGGACCTGTCTTGCCTTTCTGGTTTTTACACATTTTGTGGATGTCCCTTTTAACCTGTGGGAAGTGATACTTCTTTGTAGTGCAGATTTGCATTGCCCGCTTGCTTGCTTGGCCAAAGTGGGCGTATGCGTTTTCTCCTGAATATATTCAGGAGAAAACGCATACGCCCTTTTTGGCCAAGTGCATCATTGTCGAAGTTGTGCCCCTCTTCCTGTGCTTTAAAGGCGATTCCAACGTACCTCTTGAAATCTGTTTCCTGCTATTCTGCCTCGCTTTCAAGTCCGCCTCGTTGCCTTCCCTCAACAGATTTTTGGACGATAGTTGTCCTTTATTACTCGGCCAGTTTGTGAATTGCTGTGCCCCTCAGCTCCATTTTTCAACTCGTTTTTGGTGAGCTGACCGCAAGTCCAAAATTTTGGTTCAGGACCTATACTGTTTCCCGGTGGGTGGCTGAGACTTTGGTTAATTCTTCTTCCTGCCGGGAAATTACAGTGATATGTGCCCTTCCAAAGGCCTAACAGCTACTCTCTCATTGGTTCTCTCTCTTCACTTTCATCCTCTGCCAAATTGGCAATCTGTGCGAACCAGGAGTGTAAAGGGGCTGTCTCTCAAAGTTGGGAGGTTGATAGTAAAGCAGATGGAAAGTCAAACCGGAGCACCAGGAGAGGGACAATTCGTTGAGTTTTAGAAACCTTTCGTATTCACAGTGTGTCCGTTCTCTAGGTTTCCCGTACATGTTATAACTGTTGTAATATTCCCTTAAACCTGGAGAGTTGGGACCCATGGAATGGGTGCCATGCATTATTGCATTAAAGGGTCTGCATTTGTTCACCCAATCTCACCAATCCTCTCAGTCATAAGTGTCGAGCCTTATGCCACATCCAGCTGTCGTTGTAGATAGGGTCATTCCAGGTTTCATCAGAGACCCTGAAGGAATTGTAAAGAATTTCCCAGTTTTTTTGTTTTGTTTTTGAAATTCCTTTTTATAGTGGGTTTGAGCTCATTCTCGCTGCCATGTTTATGCCAGTCTAGACACACTTGATTCCCTTACGGAGACATATCAATACATAGGTTTTAAGATTCTTACTAGTCAGATATATTCCTCTGCGGGAAATATGGGTTTTTGCGTCCCTTTCACTGAGGAAGGTGTAGGTCTTGTCTATTCCATAGTTGGTTTTTGGAAAGGCACCTGTGCTTATATCAAACACTGGTTTTATGCATCACCCCACCTGTCCTTACCCCTTAAGCAGGCATAAGAGTGTTTTCTAAATGTGAGACACTGTTCTCTTTCCTAACTCAGTTCAAGTGTAGCCATGTTTACAAGATCTTGATAAGTGATATTTTATGATAAGTTTATTTTCCTGTGTGACTTATTTCACTTAGAATCATCGAACCTGAATCCACCCATTTTGCTGCTACTGGTCTTATGACATTGATTTCATGGCTGTGGGATATTCCATCGTACGTAAGTACCACAATTTTTTGAACCATTTTTATATTTCCTTGGATATTTAAGGTGTACCCAAGTTGAGGTCCTTGTAAGCAGTGCAGCCCTAAATTTTGGGGTGGTTCTGTCTTATTGATTTTCACTTTTCCCAAGGCATATTCCCTTGACTGGAAGTGCCCTTGGCTCTGTAGCTCTGTTGTTTACTTGTTTTAGGGAACACAATGCACTCCTCCAGAGAGGCAGTTGGCAATTTACATCCCTCCCATCAGCATAACAAGGCTCCCTGTTCTCCAGGGCCTCTCTTGCCTTTCTGGTTTTTACACATTTTGTGGATGTCCCTTTTGACCAGTGGGAAGTGATACTTCTTTGTAGTGCAGATTTGCATTGCCCGCTTGCTTGCTTGGCCAAAAAGGGCGTATGCGTTTTCTCCTGAATATATTCAGGAGAAAACGCATACGCCCTTTTTGGCCAAGTGCATCATTGTCGAAGTTGTGCCCCTCTTCCTGTGCTTTAAAGGCGATTCCAACGTACCTCTTGAAATCTGTTTCCTGCTATTCTGCCTCGATTTCAAGTCCGCCTCGTTGCCTTCCCTCAACAGATGTTTGGACGATAGTTGTCCTTTATTACTCGGCCAGTTTGTGAACTGCTGTGCCCCTGAGCTCCATTTTTCAAATCGTTTTTGGTGAGCTGACCGCAAGTCGAAAATTTTGGTTCAGGACCTATACTGTTTCCCGGTGGGTGGCTGAGACTTTGGTTAATTCTTCTTCCTGCCGGGAAATTACAGTGATATGTGCCCGTCCAAATGCCTAACAGCTACTCTCTCATTAGTTTTCCCTCTTCACTTTCATCCTCTGCCAAATTGGCAGCCTGTGAGAACCAGGAGGTTAAAGGGGCTGTCTCTCCAAGTTGGGAGGTTGATAGTAAAGCAGATGGAAAGTCAAACCGGAGAACCAGGAGAGGGACGATTCGTTGAGTTTTAGAAACCTTTCGTATTCACAGTGTGTCCGTTCTCTAGGTTTCCCGTACATGTTATAACTGTAGTAATATTCCCTTCAACCTGGAGAGTTGGGACCCATGGAATGGGTGCTATGCATTATTGCTTTAAAGGGTCTGCATTTGCTCACCCAATCTCACCAATCCTCTCAGTCCCAAGTGTCCAGCCTTATGCCACATCCAGCTGTCGTTGTAGATAGGGTCATTCCTGGTTTCATCAGAGACTCTGAAGGAATAGTAAAGAATTTCCCAGTTTTTTTGTTTTGTTTTTGAAATTCCTTTTTATAGTGGGTTTCAGCTGATTCTCACTGCCATGTTTATGCCAGTCTAGACACACTTGATTCCCTTACGGAGACATATCAATACATAGGTTTTAAGATTCTTACTAGTCAGATATATTCCTCTGCGGGAAATATGGGGTTTTGAGTCCCTTTCACTGAGGAAGGTGTAGGTCTTGTCTATTCCATAGTTGGTTTTTGGAACGGTACCTGTGCTTATATCAAACTCTGGTTTTATGCATCACCCCACCTCTCCTTCCCCCTTAAGCAGGCATAAGAGTGTTTTCTAAATGTGAGACACTGTTCTCTTTCCTAACTCAGTTCAAGTGTAGCCATGTTTACAGGAACTTCATAAGTGATATCTTATGATAAGATTCTTTTTCTGTGTGACTTATTTCACTTAGAATCATCGTACCTGAATCCACCCACTTGGCTACTACTGGTCTTATGATATTGATTTCATGGCTGAGGGATATTCCATCGTACGTAAGTACCACAATTTTTTGAACCTTTTTTATATTTCCTTGGATACTTAAGGTGTACCCAAGTTGAGGTCCTTGTAAGCAGTGCAGCCCTATGTTTTGGGGAGGCTCTGTCTTATTGATTTTCAGTTTTCCCAAGGTATATTCCCTAGACTGGAAGTGCCCTTGGCTCCGTAGCTCTGTTCTTTACTTGTTTTAGGGAACACAATGCACTCCTCCAGAGAGGCAGTTGGCAATTTACATCCCGCCCATCAGTATAACAAGGCTCCCTGTTCTCCAGGGCCTGTCTTGCCTTTCTGGTTTTTACACATTTTGTGGATGTCCCTTTTGACCGGTGGGAAGTGATACTTCTTTGTAGTGCAGATTTGCATTGCCCGCCTGCTTGCTTGGCCAAAAAGGGCGTATGCGTTTTCTCCTGAATATATTCAGGAGAAAACGCATACGCCCTTTTTGGCCAAGTGCATCATTGTCGAAGTTGTGCTCCTCTTCCTGTGCTTTAAAGGCGTTTCCAACGTACCTCTTGAAATCTGTTTCCTGCTATTCTGCCTCGCTTTCAAGTCCGCCTGGTTGCCTTCCCTCAACAGATTTTTGGACGATAGTTTTCCTTAATTACTCGGCCAGTTTGTGAATTGCTGTGCCCCTGAGCTCCATTTTTCAACTCGTTTTTTGTGAGCTGACCGCAAGTCCAAAATTTTGGTTCAGGACCTATGCTGGTTCCCGGTGGGGGGCTGAGACCTTGGTTAATTCTTCTTCCTACTGGGAATTTAGAGTGATATGTGCCCGTCCAAATGCCTAACAGCTACTCTCTCATTGGTTCTCCCTCTTCCCTTTCATCCTCTGCCAAATTGGAAACCTGTGCGAACCAGGAGGTTAAAGGGGCTGTCTCACCAAGTTGGGAGATTGATGGTAAAGCAGATGGAAAGTCAAACCGGAGCACCAGGAGAGGGACTATTCGTTGAGTTTTAGAAACCTTTCGTATTCACAGTGTGTCCGTTCTCTAGGTTTCGCGTACATGTTATAACTGTAGTAATATTCCCTTTATCCTGGAGAGTTGGGACCCATGGAAGGGGTGCCATGCATTATTGCTTTAAAGGGTCTGCATTTGCTCACCCAATCTCACCAATCCTCTCAGTCCCAAGTGTCCAGCCTTATGCCACAGCCAGCTGTCGTTGTAGATAGGGTCATTCCAGGTTTCATCAGAGACCCTGAAGGAATTGTAAAGAATTTCCCAGTTTTTCTGTTTTGTTTTTGAAATTCCTTTTTATAGTGGGTTTGAGCTGATTCTCGATGCCATGTTTATGCCAGTCTAGACACACTTGATTCCCTTACGGATACATATCAATACATAGGTTTTAAGATTCTTACTAGTCAGATATATTCCTCTGCGGGAAATATGGGGTTTTGAGTTCCTTTCACTGAGGAAGGTGTAGGTCTTTTCTATTCCATAGTTGGTTTTTGGAATGGTACCTGTGCTTATATCAAACTCTGGTTTTATGCATCACCCCACCACTCCTTCCCCCTTAAGCAGGCATAAGAGTGTTTTCTAAATGTGAGACACTGTTCTCTTTCCTAACTCAGTTCAAGTGTAGCCATGTTTACAGGATCTTCATAAGTGATATCTTATGATAAGTTTCTTTTTCTGTGTGACTTATTTCACTTAGAATCATCGTACCTGAATCCACCCATTTTGCTGCTACTGGTCTTATGACATTGATTTCATGGCTGAGGGATATTCCATCGTACGTAAGTACCACAATTTTTTGAACCATTTTTATATTTCCTTGGATAATTAAGGTTTACCCAAGTTGAGGTCCTTGTAAGCAGTGCAGCCCTAAATTTTGGGGTGGCTCTGTCTTATTGAGTTTCAGTTTTCCCAAGGTATATTCCCTAGACTGGAAGTGCCCTTGGCTCTGTAGCTCTGTTCTTTACTTGTTTTAGGGAACACAATGGACTACTCCAGAGAGGCAGTTGGCAATTTACATCCCGCCCATCAGCATAACAAGGCTCCCTGTTCTCCAGGGCCTGTCTTGCCTTTCCGGTTTTTACACATTTTGTGGATGTCCCTTTTGACCGGTGGGAAGTGATACTTCTTTGTAGTGCAGATTTGCATTGCCCGCTTGCTTGCTTGGCCAAAAAGTGCGTATGCGTTTTCTCCTGAATATATACAGGAGAAAACGCATACGCCCTTTTTGGCCAAGTGCATCATTGTCGAAGTTGTGCCCCTCTTCCTGTGCTTTAAAGGCGTTTCCAACGTACCTCTTGAAATCTGTTTCCTGCTATTGTGCCACGCTTTCAAGTCCGCCTCGTTGCCTGCCCTCAACAGATTTTTGGACGATAGTTGTCCTTTATTATTCGGCCAGTTTGTGAATTGCTGTGCCCCTGAGCTCCATTATTCAACTCGTTTTTTGTGAGCTGACCACAAGTCCAAAATTTTGGTTCAGGACCTATACTGGTTCCCGGTGGGTGGCTGAGACTTTGGTTAATTCTTCTTCCTGCCGGGAAATTAGAGTGATATGTGCCCGTCCAAATGCCTAACAGCTACTCTCTCATTGGTTCTCCCTCTTCCCTTTCATCCTCTGCCAAATTGGCAACCTGTTCGAACAAGGAGTTTAAAGCGGCTGTCTCTCCAAGTTTGGAGGTTGATAGTAAAGCAGATGGAAAGTCAAACCGGAACACCACGAGAGGGACTATTCGTTGAGTTTTAGAAACCTTTCGTATTCACAGTGTGTCCGTTATCTAGGTTTCCCGTACATGTTATAGCTGTAGTAATATTCCCTTCAACCTGGAGAGTTGGGACCCATGGAATGGGTGCCAGGCATTTGTGCTTTAAAGGGTGTGCATTTTCGCACCCCATCTAACCAGTCCTCTCAGTCCCATGTGTCCAGCCTTATGCCATATCCAGCTGTCGTTGTAGATAGGGTCATTCCAGGTTTCATCATAGACCCTGAAGGAATTGTAAAGAATTTCCCAGTTTTTTTGTTTTGTTTTTGAAATTCCTTTTTATAGTAGGTTTGAGCTGATTCTCTCTGCCATGTTTATGCCAGTACAGACACACTTGATTCCCTTACGAAGACATATCAATACATAGGTTTTAAGTTTCTTACTAGTCAGATATATTCCTCTGCGGGAAATATGGGGTTTTGAGTCACTTTCACTGAGGAAGGTGTAGGTCTTGTCTATTCCATAGTTGGTTTTTGGAACGGTACCTGTGCTTATATCAAACTCTGGTTTTATGCATCACCCCACCTCTCCTTCCCCTTAAGCAGGCATAAGAGTGTTTTCCTAATGTGAGACACTGTTCTCTTTCCTAACTCAGTTCAAGTGTAGCCATGTTTACAGGAACTTCATAAGTGATATCTTATGATAAGTTTCTTTTTCTGTGTGACTTATTTCACTTAGAATCATGGTACCTGAATCCACCCTTTTTGCTGCTACTGGTCTTATGACATTGATTTCATGGCTGAGGGATATTCCATCGTACGTAAGTACCACAAATTTTTGAACCATTTTTATATTTCCTGGGATATTTAAGGTGTACCCAATTTGAGGTCCTTGTAAGCAGTGCAGCCCTAAATTTTTGGGTGACTCTGTCTTATTGAGTTTCAGTTTTCCCAAGGTATATTCCCTAGACTGGAAGTGTCCTTGGCTCTGTAGCTCTGTTGTTTCCTTGTTTTAGGGAACACAGTGGACTACTCCAGAGAGGCAGTTGGCAATTTACATCCCGCCCATGAGCATAACAAGGCTCCCTGTTCTCCAGGGCCTGTCTTGCCTTTCTGGTTTTTACACATTTTGTGGATGTCCCTTTTGACCGGTGGGAAGTGATACTTCTTTGTAGTGCAGATTTGCATTGCCCGCTTGCTTGCTTGGCCAAAAAGTGCGTATGCGTTTTCTCCTGAATATATTCAGGAGAAAACGCATACGCCCTTTTTGGCCAAGTGCATCATTGTCGAAGTTGTGCCCCTCTTCCTGTGCTTTAAAGGCGTTTCCAACGTACCTCTTGAAATCTGTTTCCTGCTATTGTGCCTCGCTTTCAAGTCCGCCTCGTTGCCAGCCCTCAACAGATTTTTGGACGATTGTTGTCCTTTATTACTCGGCCAGTTTGTGAATTGCTGTGCCCCTGAGCTCCATTATTCAACTCGTTTTTTGTGAGCTGACCACAAGTCCAAAATTTTGGTTCAGGACCTATACTGATTCCCGGTGGGTGGCTGAGACTTTGGTTAATTCTTCTTCCTGCCGGGAAATTAGAGTGATATGTGCCCGTCCAAATGCCTAACAGCTACTCTCTCATTGGTTCTCCCTCTTCCCTTTCATCCTCTGCCATATTGGCAACCTGTTCGAACAAGGAGTTTAAAGGGGCTGTCTCTCCAAGTTGGGAGGTTGATAGTAAAGCAGATGGAAAGTCAAACCGGAGCACCAGGAGAGGGACTATTCGTTGAGTTTTAGAAACCTTTCGTATTCACAGTGTGTCCGTTCTCTAGGTTTCCCGTACATGTTATAGCTGTAGTAATATTCCCTTCAACCTGGAGAGTTGGGACCCATGGAATGGGTGCCAGGCACTTGTGCTTTAAAGGGCCTGCATTTTCTCACCCAATCTCACCAGTCCTCTCAGTCCCAAGAGTCCAGCCTTATGCCACATCCAGCTGTCGTTGTAGATAGTGTCATTCCAGGTTTCATCAGAGACCCTGAAGGAATTGTAAAGAATTTCCCAGTTTTTTTGTTTTGTTTTTGAAATTCCTTTTTATAGTAGGTTTGAGCTGATTCTCGCTGCCATGCTTATGCCAGTATAGACACACTTGATTCCCTTACGGAGACATATCAATACATAGGTTTTAAGATTCTTACTAGTCATATATATTCCCCTGCGGTAAATATGGGGTTTTGAGCCCCTTTCACTGAGGAAGGTGTAGGTCTTGTCTATTCCATAGTTGGTTTTTGGAACGGTACCTGTGCTTATATCAAACTCTGGTTTTATGCATCACCCCACCTCTCCTTCCCCCTTAAGCAGGCATAAGAGTGTTTTCTAAATGTGAGACACTGTTCTCTTTCCTAACTCAGTTCAAGTGTAGCCATGTTTACAGGATCTTCATAAGTGATATCTTATGATAAGTTTCTTTTTCTGTGTGACTTATTTCACTTAGAATCATCGTACCTGAATCCACCCATTTTGCTGCTACTGGTCTTATGACATTGATTTCATGGCTGAGGGATATTCCATCGTACGTAAGTACCACAATTTTTTGAACCATTTTTATATTTCCTGGGATATTTAAGGTGTACCCAAGTTGAGGTCCTTGTAAGCAGTGCAGCCCTAAATTTTGGGGTGGATCTGTCTTATTGATTTTCAGTTTTCCCAAGGTATATTCCCTAGACTGGAAGTGCCCTTGGCTCTGTAGCTCTGTTCTTTACTTGTTTTAGGGAACACAATGTACTCCTCCAGAGAGGCAGTTGTCAATTTAAATCCCGCCCATCAAAATAACAAGGCTCCCTGTTCTCCAGGGCCTGTCTTGCGTTTCTGGTTTTTACACATTTTGTGGATGTCCCTTTTGACCGGTGGGAAGTGATACTTCTTCGTAGTGCAGATTTGCATTGTCCGCTTGCTTGCCTGGCCAAAAAGGGCGTATGCGTTTTCTCCTGAATATATTCAGGAGAAAACGCATACGCCCTTTTTGGCCAAGTGCATCATTGTCGAAGTTGTGCCCCTCTTCCTGTGCTTTAAAGGCGATTCCAACGTACCTCTTGAAATCTGTTTCCTGCTATTCTGCCTCGCTTTCAAGTCCGCCTCGTTGCCTTCCCTCAACAGATTTTTGGACTATACTTGTCCTTTATTACTCGGCCAGTTTGTGAATTGCTGTGCCCCTGAGCTCCATTTTTCAACTCGTTTTTTGTGAGCTGACCGCAAGTCCAAAATTTTGGTTCAGGACCTATGCTGGCTCCCAGTGGGGGGCTGAGACTTTGGTTAATTCTTCTTCCTGCCAGGAATTTAGAGTGATATGTGCCCGTCCAAATGCCTAACAGCTACTCTCTCATTGGCTCTCCCTCTTCCCTTTCATCCTCTGCCAAATTGGCAACCTGTGCGAAGCAGGAGGTTAAAGGGGCTGTCTCTCCAAGTTGGGAGATTGATAGTAAAGCAGATGGAAAGTCAAACCGGAGCACCAGGAGAGGGACTATTCGTTGAGTTTTAGAAACCTTTCGTATTCACAGTGTGTCCGTTCTCTAGGTTTCGCGTACATGTTATAACTGTAGTAATATTCCCATTATCCTGGAGAGTTGGGACCCATGGAAGTGGTGCCATGCATTATTGCTTTAAAGGGTCTGCATTTGCTCACCCAATCTCACCAATCCTCTCAGTCCCAAGTGTCCAGCCTTATGCCACAGCCAGCTGTCGTTGTACATAGGGTCATTCCAGGTTTCATCAGAGACCCTGAAGGAATTGTAAAGAATTTCCCAGTTTTTCTGTTTTGTTTTTGAAATTCCTTTTTATAGTGGGTTTGAGCTGATTCTCGATGCCATGTTTATGCCAGTCTAGACACACTTGATTCCCTTACGGAGACATATCAATACATAGGTTTTAAGATTCTTACTAGTCAGATACATTCCTCTGCGGGAAATATGGGGTTTTGAGTTCCTTTCACTGAGGAAGGAGTAGGTCTTTTCTATTCCATAGTTGGTTTTTGGAACGGTACCTGTGCTTATATCAAACTCTGGTTTTATGCATCACCCTACCTCTCCTTCCCCCTTAAGCAGGCATAAGAGTGTTTTCTAAATGTGAGACACTGTTCTCTTTCCTAACTCAGTTCAAGTGTAGCCATGTTTACAGGATCTTCATAAGTGGTGTCTTATGATAAGTTTCTTTTTCTGTGTGACTTATTTCACTTAGAATCATCGTACCTGAATCCACCCATTTTGCTGCTACTGGTCTTATGACTTTGATTTCATGGCTGAGGGATATTCCATCGTACATAAGTACCACAATTTTTTGAACCATTTTTATACTTCCTGGGATATTTAAGGTGTACCCAAGTGGAGGTCCTTGTAAGCAGTGCAGCCCTAAATTTTGGGGTGGCTCTGTCTTATTGATTTTCAGTATTCCCAAGGTATATTCCCTAGACTGGAAGTGCCCTTGGCTCTGTATCTCTATTCTTTACTTGTTTTAGGGAACACAATACACTCCTCCAGAGAGGCAGTTGGCAATTTACATCCCGCCCATCAGCATAAAAAGGCTCCCTGTTCTCCAGGGCCTGTCTTGCCTTTCTGGATTTTACACATTTTGTGGATGTCCCTTTTGACCGGTGGGAAGTGATACTTCTTTGTAGTGCAGATTTGCATTGCCCGCTTGCTTACTTGGCCAAAAAGTGCGTATGCGTTTTCTCCTGAATATATTCAGGAGAAAACGCATACGCCCTTTTTGGCCAAGTGCATCATTGTGGAAGTTGTGCCCCTCTTCCTGTGCTTTAAAGGCGATTCCAACGTACCTCTTGAAATCTGTTTCCTGCTATTCTGCCTCGCTTTCAAGTCCGCCTCGTTGCCTTCCCTCAACAGATTATTGGACGATAGTTGTCCTTTATTACTCGGCCAGTTTGTGAATTGCTGTGCCCCTGAGCTCCATTTTTCAACTCGTTTTTGGTGAGGTGACCGCAAGTCCAAAATTTTGGTTCAGGATCTATACTGGTTCCCGGTGGGTGGCTGAGACTTTGGTTAATTCTTCTTCCTGCCGGGAAATTACAGTGATATATGCCCTTCCAAATGCCTAACAGCTAGACTCTCATTGGTTCTCCCTCTTCCCTTTCATCCTCTGCCAAATTGGCAACCTGTGCTAACCAGGAGGTTAAAGGGGCTGTCTCTCCAAGTTGGGAGGTTGATAGTAAAGAAGATGGAAAGCCAAAGCGGAGCACCAGTAGAGGGACTATTCGTTGAGTTTTAGCAACATTTCGTATTCACAGTGGGTCCGTTCTCTAGGTTTCCCGTACATGTTATAGCTGTAGTAATATTCCCTTCAACCTGGAGAGTTGGGACCCATGGAATGGGTGCCAGGCATTTGTGTTTAAAGGGTCTGCATTTGATCACCCAATCTCAACAATCCTCTCAGTCCCATGTGTCCAGCCTTATGCCACATTCAGCTGTCGTTGTAGATAGGGTCATTCCAGGTTTCATCAGAGACCATGAAGGAATTGTAAAGAATTTCCCAGTTTTTTTGTTTTGTTTTTGAAATTCCTTTTTATAGTGGGTTTGAGCTGATTCTCGTTCCCCTGTTTATGCCAGTCTAGACACACTTGATTCCCTTATGGAGACATATCAATACATAGGTTTTAAGATTCTTACTAGTCAGATATATTCCTCTGCGGGAAATATGGGGTTTTGAGTCCCTTTCACTGAGGAAGGTGTAGGTCTTGTCTATTCCATAGTTGGATTTTGGAACAGTACCTGTGCTTATATCAAACACTGGTTTTATGCATCACCCCACCTCTCCTTCCCCCTTAATCAGGCATAAGTGTGTTTTCTAAATGTGAGACACTGTTCTCTTTCCTAACTCAGTTCAAGTGTAGCCATGTTTACAGGATCTTCATAAGTGATATCTTATGATAAGTTTCTTTTTCTGTATAACTTATTTCACTTAGAAAAATCGTACCTGAATCCACCCAATTTGCTGCTACTGGTCTTATGACATTAATTTCAAGGCTGAGGGATATTCCATCGTACGTAGGTACCACAATTTTTTGAACCATTTTTATATTTCCTGGGATATTTAAGGTGTACCCAAGTTGAGGTCCTTGTAAGCAGTGCAGCCCTAAATTTTGGGGTTGCTCTGTCTTATTGATTTTCAATATTCCCAAGGTATATTCCCTAGACTGGAAGTGCCCTTGGCTCTGTAGCTCTGTTGTTTACGTGTTTTAGGGAACACAATGCACTCCTCCAGAGAGGCAGTTGGCAATTTACATCCCGCCCATCAGCATAACAAGCCTCCCTGTTCTCCAGGGCCTGTCTTGCCTTTCTGGTTTTTACACATTTTGTGGATGTCCCTTTTGACCGGTGGGAAGTGATACTTCTTTGTAGTGCAGATTTGCATTGCCCCCTTGCTTGCTTGGCCAAAAAGGGCGTATGCGTTTTCTCCTGAATATATTCAGGAGAAAACGCATATGCCCTTTTTGGCCAAGTGCATCATTGTCGAAGTTGTGCCCCTCTTCCTGTGCTTTAAAGGCAATTCCAACGTACCTCTTGAAATCTGTTTCCTGCTATTCTGCCTCGCTTTCAAGTCCGCCTCGTTGCCTTCCCTCAACAGAATTTTGGACGATAGTTGTCCTTTATTACTCGGCCAGTTTGTGAATTGCTGTGCCCCTGAGCTCCATTTTTCAACTCGTTTTTTTTTGAGCTGACCGCAAGTCCATAATTTTGGTTCAGGACCTATTCTGGTTCCCTGTGGGGGCTGAGACTTTGGTTAATTCTTCTTCCTGCCGGGAAATTACAGTGATATGTGCCCGTCCAAATGCCTAACAGCTACTCTCTCATTGTTTCTCCCTCTTCCCTTTCATCCTCTGCCAAATTGGCAACCTGTGTGAACCAGGAGGTTAAAAGGGCTGTCTCTCCAAGTTTGGACGTTGATAGTAAAGCAGACGGAAAGTCAAACCGGAGCACCAGGAGAGGGACTATTCGTTGAGTTTTAGAAACCTTTCGTATTCACAGTGTGTCCGTTCTCTAGGATTCCCGTACATGTTATAGCTGTAGTAATATTCCCTTCAACCTGGAGAGTTGGGACCCATGGAATGGGTGCCATGCATTATTGCTTTAAAGGGTCTGCATTTGCTCACCCAATCTCAACAAACCTCTCTGTCCCAAGTGTCCAGCCTTATGCCACTTCCAGCTGTCGTTGTAGATAGGGTCATTCCAGGTTTCATCAGAGACCCTGAAGTAATTGTAAAGAATATCCCAGTTTTTTTGTTTTGTTTTCGAAATTCCTTTTTGTAGTGGGTTTGAGCTGATTCTCGCTGCCATGTTTATGCTAGTCTAGACAGACTTGATTCCCTTACGGAGACATATCAATACTTAGTTTTCAAGATGCTTACTAGTCAGATATATTCCTCTGCGGGAAATATGGGGTTTTGAGTCCCTTTCACTGAGGAAGGTGTAGGTCTTGTCTATTACATAGTTGGTTTATGGAACGGTACTTGTGCTTATATCAAACTCTGATTTTATGCATCACCCCATCTCTCCTTCCCCCTTAAGCAGGCATAAGAGTGTTTTCTAAATGTGAGACACTGTTCTCTTTCCTAACGCAGTTCAACTGTAGCCATGTTTACAGGATCTTCTTAAGTGGTATCTTATGATAAGTTTCTTTTTCTCTGTGACTTATTTCACTTACAATCAGCGTACCTGAATCCACCCATTTTTCTGCTACTGGTCTTATGACATTGATTTCATGGCTGAGGGATATTCCATCGTACGTAAGTACCACAATTTTTTGAACCATTTTTATATTTCCTGGGATATTTAAGGTGTACGCAAGTTGAGGTCCTTGTAAGCAGTGCAGCCCTAAATTTTGGGGTGGCTCTGTCTTATTGATTTTCAGTTTTCCCAAGGTATATTCCCTAGACTGGAAGTGCCCTTGGCTCTGTAGCTCTGTTCTTTACTTGTTTTAGGGAACACAATGCACTCCTCCAGAGAGGCAGTTGACAATTTACCTCCCGCCCATCAGCATAACAGTGCTCCCTGTTCTCCAGGGCCTGTCTTGCCTTTCTGGTTTGTACATATTTTGTGGATGTCCCTTTTGACCGGTGGGAAGTGATACTTCTTTGTAGTGCAGATTTGCATTGCCCGCTTGCTTGCTTGGCCAGAAAGGGCGTATGCGTTTTCTCCTGAATATATTCAGGAGAAAACGCATACGCCCTTTTTGGCCAAGTGCATCATTGTCGAAGTTGTGCCCCTCTTCCAGTGCTTTAAAGGCGATTTCAACGTACCTCTTGAAATCTGTTTCCTGCTATTCTGCCTCGCATTCAAGTCCGCCTCGTTGCCTTCCCTCAACAGATTTTTGGACGATAGTTGTCCTTTAATACTCGGCCAGGTTGTGAATTGCTGTGCCCCTGAGCTCCATTATTCAACTCGTTTTTTGTGAGCTGACCGCAAGTCCAAAATTTTTGTTCAGGACCTATGCTGGTTCCCGGTGGGCTGAGACTTTGGTTAATTCTTCTTCCTACCGGGAATTTAGAGTGATATGTGCCCGTCCAAATGCCTAACAGCTACTCTCTCATTGGCTCTCCCTCTTCCCTTTCATCCTCTGCCAAATTGGCAACCTGTGCGAACCAGGAGGTTAAAGGGGCTGTCTCACCAAGTTGGGAGATTGATAGTAAAGGTGATGGAAAGTCTAACCGGAGCACGAGGAGAGGGACTATTCGTTGAGTTTTAGAAACCTTTCGTATTCACAGTGTGTCCGTTCTCTAGGTTTCCCTTACATGTTATAACTGTAGTAATATTCCCTTTATCCTGGAGAGTTGGGACCCATGGAATGGGTGCCATGCATTATTGCTTTAAAGGGTCTGCATTTGCTCACCCAATCTCACCAATCCTCTCAGTCCCAAGTGTCCAGCCTTATGCCACAGCCAGCTGTCGTTGTAGATAAGGTCATTCCAGGTTTCATCAGAGACACTGAAGGAATTGTAAAGAATTTCCCAGTTTTTTTGTTTTGTTTTTGAAATTCCTTTTTATAGTGGGTTTGAGCTGATTCTCGATGCCATGTTTATGCCAGTCTAGACACACTTGATTCACTTATGGAGACATATCAATACATAGGTTTTAAGATTCTTAGTAGTCAGATATATTCCTCTTCGCGAAATATGGGATTTTGAGTTCCTTTCACTGAGGAAGGTGTAGGTCTTGTCTATTCCATAGTTGGTTTTTGGAACGGTACCTGTGCTTATATCTAACCCTGGTTTTATGCATCATCCCACCTCTCCTTCCCCCTTAAGCAGGCATAAGAGTGTTTTCTAAATGTGAGACACTGTTCTCTTTCCTAACTCAGTTCAAGTGTAGCCATGTTTATAGGATCTTCATAATTGTTATTTTATGATATGTTTCTTTTTCTGTGTGACTTATTTCACTTAGAATCATCGTACCTGAATCCACCCATTTTGCTGCTACTGGTCTTATGACATTGATTTCATGGCTGAGGGATATTCCATCGTACGTAAGTACCACAATATTTTGAACCATTTTTATATTTCCTGGGATATTTAAGGTGTACCCAAGTTGAGGTCCTTGTAAGCAGTGCAGCCCTAAATTTTGGGGTGGCTCTGTCTTATTGATTTTCAGTTTTCCCAAGGTATATTCCCTAGACTGGAAGTGCCCTTGGCTCTGTAGCTCTTTTGTTTACTTATTTTAGGGAACACAATGCACTCCTCCAGAGAGGCAGTTGGCAATTTACATCCCGCCCATCAGCATAACAAGGCTCCCTGTTCTCCAGGGCCTGTCCTGCCTTTCTGGTTTGTACACATTTTGTGGATGTCCCTTTTGACCGGTGGGAAGTGATACTTCTTTGCAGTGCAGATTTGCATTGCCCGCTTGCTTGCTTGGGCAAAAAGGGCGTATGCGTTTTCTCCTGGATATGTTCAGGATAAAACGCATACGCCCTTTTTGGCCAAGTGCATCATTGTCGAAGTTGTGCCCCTCTTCCTGTGCTTTAAAGGCGATTCCAACGTACCTCTTGAAATCTGTTTCCTGCTATTCTGCCTCGCTTTCAAGTCCGCATCGTTGCCTTCCCTCAACAGATTTTTGGACGATAGTTGTCCTTTATTACTCGGCCAGTTTTTGAATTGCTGTGCCCCTCAGCTCCATTTTTCAACTCGTTTTTGGTGAGCTGACCGCAAGTCCAAAATTTTGGTTCAGGACCTATACTGGTTCCCGGTGGGTGGCTGAGACTTTGGTTAATTCTTCTTCCTGCCGGGAAATTACAGTGATATGTGCCCGTCCAAATGCCTAACAGCTACTCTCTCATTGGTTCTCCCTCTTCCCTTTCATCCTCTGCCAAATTGGCAACCTGTGCGAACCAGGAGTTTAAAGGGGCTGTCTCTCCAAGTTGGGAGGTTGATAGTAAAGCAGATGGAAAGTCAAACCGGAGCACCAGGAGAGGGACTATTCGTTGAGTTTCAGAAAACTTTCGTATTCACAGTGTGTCCATTCTCTAGGTTTCCCGTACATGTTATAACTGTAGTAATATTCCCTTAAACCTGGAGAGTTGGGACCCATGGAATGGGTGCCATCCATTATTGCTTTAAAGAGTCTGCATTTGCTCACCCAATCTCACCAATCCTCTCAGTCCCAAGTGTCCAGCCTTATGCCACAACCAGCTGTTGTTGTAGATAGGGTCATTCCAGGTTTCATCAGAGACTCTGAAGGAATTGTAAAGAATTTCACAGTTTTTTTGTTTTGTTTTTGAAATTCCTTTTTATAGTGGGTTTGAGCTGATTCTCGCTGCCATGTTTATGCCAGTCTAGACACACTTGATTCCCTTACGGAGACATATCAATACATAGGTTTTAAGATTCTTACTAGTCCGATATATTCCTCTGCGGGAAATATGGGGTTTTGAGTCCCTTTCACTGAGGAAGGTGTAGGCCTTGTCTCTTTCATAGTTGGTTTTTGGAACGGTACCTGTGCTTATATCAAACTCTGGTTTTATGCATCACCCCACCTCTCCTTCCCCCTTAAGCAGGCATAAGAGTGTTTTCAAAATGTGAGACACTGCTCTCGTTCCTAACTCAGTTCAAGTGTAGCCATGTTTAAAGGATCATCATAAGTGATATCTTATGATAAGTTTCTTTTCCTGTGTGACTTATTTCACTTAGAATCATCGTACCTGAATCCACCCATTTTTCTGCTTCTGGTCTTATGACATTGATTTCATGGCTGAGGGATATTCCATCGTACGTAAGTACCACAATTTTTTGAACCATTTTTATATTTCCTGGCATATTTAAGGTGTACCCAAGTTGAGGTCCTTGTAAGCAGTGCAGCCCTAAATTTTGGGCTGGCTCTGTCTTATTGATTTTCATTTTTCCCAAGGTATATTCCCTAGACTGGAAGTGCCCTCGGCTCTGTAGCTCTGTTGTTTACTTGTTTTAAGGAACACAATGCACTCCTCCAGAGAGGCAGTTGGCAATTTAAATCCCGCCCATCAGCATAACAAGGCTCCCTGTTCTCCAGGACCTGTCTTGCCTTTCTGGTTTTTACACATTTTGTGGATGTCCCTTTTAACCTGTGGGAAGTGATACTTCTTTGTAGTGCAGATTTGCATTGCCCGCTTGCTTGCTTGGCCAAAGTGGGCGTATGCGTTTTCTCCTGAATATATTCAGGAGAAAACGCATACGCCCTTTTTGGCCAAGTGCATCATTGTCGAAGTTGTGCCCCTCTTCCTGTGCTTTAAAGGCGATTCCAACGTACCTCTTGAAATCTGTTTCCTGCTATTCTGCCTCGCTTTCAAGTCCGCCTCGTTGCCTTCCCTCAACAGATTTTTGGACGATAGTTGTCCTTTATTACTCGGCCAGTTTGTGAATTGCTGTGCCCCTGAGCTCCATTTTTCAACTCGTTTTTGGTGAGCTGACCGCAAGTCCAAAATTTTGGTTCAGGACCTATACTGTTTCCCGGTGGGTAGCTGAGACTTTGGTTAATTCTTCTTCCTGCCGGGAAATTACAGTGATATGTGCCCTTCCAAAGGCCTAACAGCTACTCTCTCATTGGTTCTCTCTCTTCACTTTCATCCTCTGCCAAATTGGCAATCTGTGCGAACCAGGAGTGTAAAGGGGCTGTCTCTCAAAGTTGGGAGGTTGATAGTAAAGCAGATGGAAAGTCAAACCGGAGCACCAGGAGAGGGACAATTTGTTGAGTTTTAGAAACCTTTCGTATTCACAGTGTGTCCGTTCTCTAGGTTTCCCGTACATGTTATAACTGTAGTAATATTCCCTTAAACCTGGAGAGTTGGGACCCATGGAATGGGTGCCATGCATTATTGCATTAAAGGGTCTGCATTTGTTCACCCAATCTCACCAATCCTCTCAGTCATAAGTGTCGAGCCTTATGCCACATCCAGCTGTCGTTGTAGATAGGGTCATTCCAGGTTTCATCAGAGACCCTGAAGGAATTGTAAAGAATTTCCCAGTTTTTTTGTTTTGTTTTTGAAATTCCTTTTTATAGTGGGTTTGAGCTCATTCTCGCTGCCATGTTTATGCCAGTCTAGACACACTTGATTCCCTTACGGAGACATATCAATACATAGGTTTTAAGATTCTTACTAGTCAGATATATTCCTCTGCGGGAAATATGGGTTTTTGCGTCCCTTTCACTGAGGAAGGTGTAGGTCTTGTCTATTCCATAGTTGGTTTTTGGAAAGGCACCTGTGCTTATATCAAACACTGGTTTTATGCATCACCCCACCTGTCCTTACCCCTTAAGCAGGCATAAGAGTGTTTTCTAAATGTGAGACACTGTTCTCTTTCCTAACTCAGTTCAAGTGTAGCCATGTTTACAAGATCTTGATAAGTGATATTTTATGATAAGTTTATTTTCCTGTGTGACTTATTTCACTTAGAATCATCGAACCTGAATCCACCCATTTTGCTGCTACTGGTCTTATGACATTGATTTCATGGCTGTGGGATATTCCATCGTACGTAAGTACCACAATTTTTTGAACCATTTTTATATTTCCTTGGACATTTAAGGTGTACCCAAGTTGAGGTCCTTGTAAGCAGTGCAGCCCTAAATTTTGGGGTGGTTCTGTCTTATTGATTTTCACTTTTCCCAAGGCATATTCCCTTGACTGGAAGTGCCCTTGGCTCTGTAGCTCTGTTGTTTACTTGTTTTAGGGAACACAATGCACTCCTCCAGAGAGGCAGTTGGCAATTTACATCCCTCCCATCAGCATAACAAGGCTCCCTGTTCTCCAGGGCCTCTCTTGCCTTTCTGGTTTTTACACATTTTGTGGATGTCCCTTTTGACCAGTGGGAAGTGATACTTCTTTGTAGTGCAGATTTGCATTGCCCGCTTGCTTGCTTGGCCAAAAAGGGTGTATGCGTTTTCTCCTGAATATATTCAGGAGAAAACGCATACGCCCTTTTTGGTCAAGTGCATCATTGTCGAAGTTGTGCCCCTCTTCCTGTGCTTTAAAGGCGATTCCAACGTACCTCTTGAAATCTGTTTCCTGCTATTCTGCCTCGATTTCAAGTCCGCCTCGTTGCCTTCCCTCAACAGATGTTTGGACGATAGTTGTCCTTTATTACTCGGCCAGTTTGTGAACTGCTGTGCCCCTGAGCTCCATTTTTCAAATCGTTTTTGGTGAGCTGACCGCAAGTCGAAAATTTTGGTTCAGGACCTATACTGTTTCCCGGTGGGTGGCTGAGACTTTGGTTAATTCTTCTTCCTGCCGGGAAATTACAGTGATATGTGCCCGTCCAAATGCCTAACAGCTACTCTCTCATTGGTTTTCCCTCTTCACTTTCATCCTCTGCCAAATTGGCAGCCTGTGAGAACCAGGAGGTTAAAGGGGCTGTCTCTCCAAGTTGGGAGGTTGATAGTAAAGCAGATGGAAAGTCAAACCGGAGAACCAGGAGAGGGACGATTCGTTGAGTTTTAGAAACCTTTCGTATTCACAGTGTGTCCGTTCTCTAGGTTTCCCGTACATGTTATAACTGTAGTAATATTCCCTTCAACCTGGAGAGTTGGGACCCATGGAATGGGTGCTATGCATTATTGCTTTAAAGGGTCTGCATTTGCTCACCCAATCTCACCAATCCTCTCAGTCCCAAGTGTCCAGCCTTATGCCACATCCAGCTGTCGTTGTAGATAGGGTCATTCCTGGTTTCATCAGAGACTCTGAAGGAATAGTAAAGAATTTCCCAGTTTTTTTGTTTTGTTTTTGAAATTCCTTTTTATAGTGGGTTTGAGCTGATTCTCACTGCCATGTTTATGCCAGTCTAGACACACTTGATTCCCTTACGGAGACATATCAATACATAGGTTTTAAGATTCTTACTAGTCAGATATATTCCTCTGCGGGAAATATGGGGTTTTGAGTCCCTTTCACTGAGGAAGGTGTAGGTCTTGTCTATTCCATAGTTGGTTTTTGGAACGGTACCTGTGCTTATATCAAACTCTGGTTTTATGCATCACCCCACCTCTCCTTCCCCCTTAAGCAGGCATAAGAGTGTTTTCTAAATGTGAGACACTGTTCTCTTTCCTAACTCAGTTCAAGTGTAGCCATGTTTACAGGAACTTCATAAGTGATATCTTATGATAAGATTCTTTTTCTGTGTGACTTATTTCACTTAGAATCATCGTACCTGTATCCACCCATTTTGCCGCTACTGGTCTTATGACTTTGATTTCATGGCTGAGGGATATTCCATCGTACGTAAGTACCACAATTTTTTGAACCATTTTTATATTTCCTGGCATATTTAAGGTGTACCCAAGTTGAGGTCCTTGTAAGCAGTGCAGCCCTAAATTTTGGGGAGGCTCTGTCTTATTGATTTCCAGTTTTCCCAAGGTATATTCCCTAGACTGGAAGTGCCCTTGGCTCTGTAGCTCTGTTCTTTACTTGTTTTAGGGAACACAATGCACTCCTCCAGAGAGGCAGTTGGCAATTTACATCCCGCCCATCAGCATAACAAGGCTCCCTGTTATCCAGGGCCTGTCTTGCCTTTCTGGTTTTTACACATTTTGTGGATATCCCTTTTGACCGGTGGGAAGTGATACTTCTTTGTAGTGCAGATTTGCATTGCCCGATTGCTTGCTTGGCTAAAAAGGGCGTATGCGTTTTCTCCTGAATATATTCAGGAGAAAACGCATACGCCCTTTTTGGCCAAGTGCATCATTGTGGAAGTTGTGCCCCTCTTCCTGTGCTTTAAAGGCGATTCCAACGTACCTCTTGAAATCTGTTTCCTGCTATTCTGCCTCGCTTTGAAGTCCACCTCGTTGCCTTCCCTCAACAGATTTTTGGACGATAGTTGTCCTTTATTACTCTGCCAGTTTGTGAATTTCTGTGCCCCTGAGCTCCATTTTTCAACTCGTTTTTTTTGAGCTGACCGCAAGTCCAAAATTTTGGTTCAGGACCTATACTGGTTCCCGGTGGGGGGCTGAGACTTTGGTTAATTCTTCTTCCTCCCGGGAAATTACAGTGATATGTGCCCGTCCAAATGCCTAACAGCTACTCTCTCATTGGCTCTCCCTCTTCCCTTTCATCCTCTGCCAAATTGGCAACCTGTGCGAACCAGGAGGTTAAAGGGGCTGTCTCTCCAAGTTGGGAGATTGATAGTTAGGATGATGGAAAGTCTAACCGGAGCACGAGGAGAGGGACTATTCGTTGAGTTTTAGAAACCTTTCGTATTCACAGTGTGTCCATTCTCTAGGTTTCCCGTACATGTTATAACTGTAGTAATATTCCCTTTATCCTGGAGAGTAGGGACCCATGGAATGGGTGCCATGCATTATTGCTTTAAAGGGTCTGCATTTGCTCACCCAATCTCACCAATCCTCTCAGTCCCAAGTGTCCAGCCTTATGCCACAGCCAGCTGTCGTTGCAGATAAGGTCATTCCAGGTTTCATCAGAGACCCTGAAGGAATTGGAAAGAATTTCCCAGTTTTTTTGTTTTGTTTTTGAAATTCCTTTTTATAGTGGGTTTGAGCTGATTCTCGATGCCATGTTTATGCCAGTCTAGACACACTTGATTCCCTTACGGAGACATATCAATACATAGGTTTTAAGATTCTTACTAGTCAGATATATTCCTCTGCGTAAATATGGGGTTTTGAGTTCCTTTCACTGAGGAAGGTGTAGGTCTTGTCTATTCCATAGTTGGTTTTTGGAACGGTACCTGTGCTTATATCAAACTCTGGTTTTATGCATCACCCCACCACTCCTTCCCCGTTAAGCAGGCATAAGAGTGTTTTCTAAATGTGAGACACTGTTCTCTTTCCTAACTCAGTTCAAGTGTAGCCATGTTTATAGGATCTTCATAAGTGATATCTTATGATAAGTTTCTTTTTCTGTGTGACTTATTTCACTTAGAATCATCGTACCTGAATCCACCCACTTGGCTACTACTGGTCTTATGATATTGATTTCATGGCTGAGGGATATTCCATCGTACGTAAGTACCACAATTTTTTGAACCATTTTTATATTTCCTTGGATACTTAAGGTGTACCCAAGTTGAGGTCCTTGTAAGCAGTGCAGCCCTATATTTTGGGGAGGCTCTGTCTTATTGATTTTCAGTTTTCCCAAGGTATATTCCCTAGACTGGAAGTGCCCTTGGCTCCGTAGCTCTGTTCTTTACTTGTTTTAGGGAACACAATGCACTCCTCCAGAGAGGCAGTTGGCAATTTACATCCCGCCCATCAGCATAACAAGGCTCCCTGTTCTCCAGGGCCTGTCTTGCCTTTCTGGTTTTTACACATTTTGTGGATGTCCCTTTTGACCGGTGGGAAGTGATACTTCTTTGTAGTGCAGATTTGCATTGCCCGCCTGCTTGCTTGGCCAAAAAGGTTGTATGCGTTTTCTCCTGAATATATTCAGGAGAAAACGCATACGCCCTTTTTGGCCAAGTGCATCATTGTCGAAGTTGTGCTCCTCTTCCTGTGCTTTAAAGGCGTTTCCAACGTACCTCTTGAAATCTGTTTCCTGCTATTCTGCCTCGCTTTCAAGTCCGCC
Organism: Hyperoodon ampullatus; assembly: GCF_949752795.1. NCBI lineage: Eukaryota > Metazoa > Chordata > Mammalia > Artiodactyla > Ziphiidae > Hyperoodon > Hyperoodon ampullatus. Next base: position 1,384,384 of record NW_027640625.1, on the reverse strand, counting down.
TGGTTGCCTTCCCTCAACAGATTTTTGGACGATAGTTTTCCTTAATTACTCGGCCAGTTTGTGAATTGCTGTGCCCCTGAGCTCCATTTTTCAACTCGTTTTTTGTGAGCTGACCGCAAGTCCAAAATTTTGGTTCAGGACCTATGCTGGTTCCCGGTGGGGGGCTGAGACCTTGGTTAATTCTTCTTCCTACTGGGAATTTAGAGTGATATGTGCCCGTCCAAATGCCTAACAGCTACTCTCTCATTGGTTCTCCCTCTTCCCTTTCATCCTCTGCCAAATTGGAAACCTGTGCGAACCAGGAGGTTAAAGGGGCTGTCTCACCAAGTTGGGAGATTGATGGTAAAGCAGATGGAAAGTCAAACCGGAGCACCAGGAGAGGGACTATTCGTTGAGTTTTAGAAACCTTTCGTATTCACAGTGTGTCCGTTCTCTAGGTTTCGCGTACATGTTATAACTGTAGTAATATTCCCTTTATCCTGGAGAGTTGGGACCCATGGAAGGGGTGCCATGCATTATTGCTTTAAAGGGTCTGCATTTGCTCACCCAATCTCACCAATCCTCTCAGTCCCAAGTGTCCAGCCTTATGCCACAGCCAGCTGTCGTTGTAGATAGGGTCATTCCAGGTTTCATCAGAGACCCTGAAGGAATTGTAAAGAATTTCCCAGTTTTTCTGTTTTGTTTTTGAAATTCCTTTTTATAGTGGGTTTGAGCTGATTCTCGATGCCATGTTTATGCCAGTCTAGACACACTTGATTCCCTTACGGAGACATATCAATACATAGGTTTTAAGATTCTTACTAGTCAGATATATTCCTCTGCGGGAAATATGGGGTTTTGAGTTCCTTTCACTGAGGAAGGTGTAGGTCTTTTCTATTCCATAGTTGGTTTTTGGAACGGTACCTGTGCTTATATCAAACTCTGGTTTTATGCATCACCCCACCACTCCTTCCCCCTTAAGCAGGCATAAGAGTGTTTTCTAAATGTGAGACACTGTTGTCTTTCCTAACTCAGTTCAAGTGTAGCCATGTTTACAGGATCTTCATAAGTGATATCTTATGATAAGTTTCTTTTTCTGTGTGACTTATTTCACTTAGAATCATTGTACCTGAATCCACCCATTTTGCTGCTACTGGTCTTATGACATTGATTTCATGGCTGAGGGATATTCCATCGTACGTAAGTACCACAATTTTTTGAACCATTTTTATATTTCCTTGGATAATTAAGGTGTACCCAAGTTGAGGTCCTTGTAAGCAGTGCAGCCCTAAATTTTGGGGTGGCTCTGTCTTATTGAGTTTCAGTTTTCCCAAGGTATATTCCCTAGACTGGAAGTGCCCTTGGCTCTGTAGCTCTGTTCTTTACTTGTTTTAGGGAACACAATGGACTACTCCAGAGAGGCAGTTGGCAATTTACATCCCGCCCATCAGCATAACAAGGCTCCCTGTTCTCCAGGGCCTGTCTTGCCTTTCCGGTTTTTACACATTTTGTGGATGTCCCTTTTGACCGGTGGGAAGTGATACTTCTTTGTAGTGCAGATTTGCATTGCCCGCTTGCTTGCTTGGCCAAAAAGTGCGTATGCGTTTTCTCCTGAATATATACAGGAGAAAACGCATACGCCCTTTTTGGCCAAGTGCATCATTGTCGAAGTTGTGCCCCTCTTCCTGTGCTTTAAAGGCGTTTCCAACGTACCTCTTGAAATCTGTTTCCTGCTATTGTGCCACGCTTTCAAGTCCGCCTCGTTGCCTGCCCTCAACAGATTTTTGGACGATAGTTGTCCTTTATTATTCGGCCAGTTTGTGAATTGCTGTGCCCCTGAGCTCCATTATTCAACTCGTTTTTTGTGAGCTGACCACAAGTCCAAAATTTTGGTTCAGGACCTATACTGGTTCCCGGTGGGTGGCTGAGACTTTGGTTAATTCTTCTTCCTGCCGGGAAATTAGAGTGATATGTGCCCGTCCAAATGCCTAACAGCTACTCTCTCATTGGTTCTCCCTCTTCCCTTTCATCCTCTGCCAAATTGGCAACCTGTTCGAACAAGGAGTTTAAAGCGGCTGTCTCTCCAATTTTGGAGGTTGATAGTAAAGCAGATGGAAAGTCAAACCGGAACACCACGAGAGGGACTATTCGTTGAGTTTTAGAAACCTTTCGTATTCACAGTGTGTCCGTTATCTAGGTTTCCCGTACATGTTATAGCTGTAGTAATATTCCCTTCAACCTGGAGAGTTGGGACCCATGGAATGGGTGCCAGGCATTTGTGCTTTAAAGGGTGTGCATTTTCGCACCCCATCTAACCAGTCCTCTCAGTCCCAAGTGTCCAGCCTTATGCCATATCCAGCTGTCGTTGTAGATAGGGTCATTCCAGGTTTCATCATAGACCCTGAAGGAATTGTAAAGAATTTCCCAGTTTTTTTGTTTTGTTTTTGAAATTCCTTTTTATAGTAGGTTTGAGCTGATTCTCTCTGCCATGTTTATGCCAATACAGACACACTTGATTCCCTTACGAAGACATATCAATACATAGGTTTTAAGTTTCTTACTAGTCAGATATATTCCTCTGCGGGAAATATGGGGTTTTGAGTCACTTTCACTGAGGAAGGTGTAGGTCTTGTCTATTCCATAGTTGGTTTTTGGAACGGTACCTGTGCTTATATCAAACTCTGGTTTTATGCATCACCCCACCTCTCCTTCCCCTTAAGCAGGCATAAGAGTGTTTTCCTAATGTGAGACACTGTTCTCTTTCCTAACTCAGTTCAAGTGTAGCCATGTTTACAGGAACTTCATAAGTGATATCTTATGATAAGTTTCTTTTTCTGTGTGACTTATTTCACTTAGAATCATGGTACCTGAATCCACCCTTTTTGCTGCTACTGGTCTTATGACATTGATTTCATGGCTGAGGGATATTCCATCGTACGTAAGTACCACAAATTTTTGAACCATTTTTATATTTCCTGGGATATTTAAGGTGTACCCAATTTGAGGTCCTTGTAAGCAGTGCAGCCCTAAATTTTTGGGTGACTCTGTCTTATTGAGTTTCAGTTTTCCCAAGGTATATTCCCTAGACTGGAAGTGTCCTTGGCTCTGTAGCTCTGTTGTTTCCTTGTTTTAGGGAACACAATGGACTACTCCAGAGAGGCAGTTGGCAATTTACATCCCGCCCATGAGCATAACAAGGCTCCCTGTTCTCCAGGGCCTGTCTTGCCTTTCTGGTTTTTACACATTTTGTGGATGTCCCTTTTGACCGGTGGGAAGTGATACTTCTTTGTAGTGCAGATTTGCATTGCCCGCTTGCTTGCTTGGCCAAAAAGTGCGTATGCGTTTTCTCCTGAATATATTCAGGGGAAAACGCATACGCCCTTTTTGGCCAAGTGCATCATTGTCGAAGTTGTGCCCCTCTTCCTGTGCTTTAAAGGCGTTTCCAACGTACCTCTTGAAATCTGTTTCCTGCTATTGTGCCTCGCTTTCAAGTCCGCCTCGTTGCCAGGCCTCAACAGATTTTTGGACGATTGTTGTCCTTTATTACTCGGCCAGTTTGTGAATTGCTGTGCCCCTGAGCTCCATTATTCAACTCGTTTTTTGTGAGCTGACCACAAGTCCAAAATTTTGGTTCAGGACCTATACTGATTCCCGGTGGGTGGCTGAGACTTTGGTTAATTCTTCTTCCTGCCGGGAAATTAGAGTGATATGTGCCCGTCCAAATGCCTAACAGCTACTCTCTCATTGGTTCTCCCTCTTCCCTTTCATCCTCTGCCATATTGGCAACCTGTTCGAACAAGGAGTTTAAAGGGGCTGTCTCTCCAAGTTGGGAGGTTGATAGTAAAGCAGATGGAAAGTCAAACCGGAGCACCAGGAGAGGGACTATTCGTTGAGTTTTAGAAACCTTTCGTATTCACAGTGTGTCCGTTCTCTAGGTTTCCCGTACATGTTATAGCTGTAGTAATATTCCCTTCAACCTGGAGAGTTGGGACCCATGGAATGGGTGCCAGGCACTTGTGCTTTAAAGGGCCTGCATTTTCTCACCCAATCTCACCAGTCCTCTCAGTCCCAAGAGTCCAGCCTTATGCCACATCCAGCTGTCGTTGTAGATAGTGTCATTCCAGGTTTCATCAGAGACCCTGAAGGAATTGTAAAGAATTTCCCAGTTTTTTTGTTTTGTTTTTGAAATTCCTTTTTATAGTAGGTTTGAGCTGATTCTCGCTGCCATGCTTATGCCAGTATAGACACACTTGATTCCCTTACGGAGACATATCAATACATAGGTTTTAAGATTCTTACTAGTCATATATATTCCTCTGCGGTAAATATGGGGTTTTGAGCCCCTTTCACTGAGGAAGGTGTAGGTCTTGTCTATTCCATAGTTGGTTTTTGGAACGGTACCTGTGCTTATATCAAACTCTGGTTTTATGCATCACCCCACCTCTCCTTCCCCCTTAAGCAGGCATAAGAGTGTTTTCTAAATGTGAGACACTGTTCTCTTTCCTAACTCAGTTCAAGTGTAGCCATGTTTACAGGATCTTCATAAGTGATATCTTATGATAAGTTTCTTTTTCTGTGTGACTTATTTCACTTAGAATCATCGTACCTGAATCCACCCATTTTGCTGCTACTGGTCTTATGACATTGATTTCATGGCTGAGGGATATTCCATCGTACGTAAGTACCACAATTTTTTGAACCATTTTTATATTTCCTGGGATATTTAAGGTGTACCCAAGTTGAGGTCCTTGTAAGCAGTGCAGCCCTAAATTTTGGGGTGGATCTGTCTTATTGATTTTCAGTTTTCCCAAGGTATATTCCCTAGACTGGAAGTGCCCTTGGCTCTGTAGCTCTGTTCTTTACTTGTTTTAGGGAACACAATGTACTCCTCCAGAGAGGCAGTTGTCAATTTAAATCCCGCCCATCAGCATAACAAGGCTCCCTGTTCTCCAGGGCCTGTCTTGCGTTTCTGGTTTTTACACATTTTGTGTATGTCCCTTTTGACCGGTGGGAAGTGATACTTCTTCGTAGTGCAGATTTGCATTGTCCGCTTGCTTGCCTGGCCAAAAAGGGCGTATGCGTTTTCTCCTGAATATATTCAGGAGAAAACGCATACGCCCTTTTTGGCCAAGTGCATCATTGTCGAAGTTGTGCCCCTCTTCCTGTGCTTTAAAGGCGATTCCAACGTACCTCTTGAAATCTGTTTCCTGCTATTCTGCCTCGCTTTCAAGTCCGCCTCGTTGCCTTCCCTCAACAGATTTTTGGACTATACTTGTCCTTTATTACTCGGCCAGTTTGTGAATTGCTGTGCCCCTGAGCTCCATTTTTCAACTCGTTTTTTGTGAGCTGACCGCAAGTCCAAAATTTTGGTTCAGGACCTATGCTGGCTCCCAGTGGGGGGCTGAGACTTTGGTTAATTCTTCTTCCTGCCAGGAATTTAGAGTGATATGTGCCCGTCCAAATGCCTAACAGCTACTCTCTCATTGGCTCTCCCTCTTCCCTTTCATCCTCTGCCAAATTGGCAACCTGTGCGAAGCAGGAGGTTAAAGGGGCTGTCTCTCCAAGTTGGGAGATTGATAATAAAGCAGATGGAAAGTCAAACCGGAGCACCAGGAGAGGGACTATTCGTTGAGTTTTAGAAACCTTTCGTATTCACAGTGTGTCCGTTCTCTAGGTTTCGCGTACATGTTATAACTGTAGTAATATTCCCATTATCCTGGAGAGTTGGGACCCATGGAAGGGGTGCCATGCATTATTGCTTTAAAGGGTCTGCATTTGCTCACCCAATCTCACCAATCCTCTCAGTCCCAAGTGTCCAGCCTTATGCCACAGCCAGCTGTCGTTGTACATAGGGTCATTCCAGTTTTCATCAGAGACCCTGAAGGAATTGTAAAGAATTTCCCAGTTTTTCTGTTTTGTTTTTGAAATTCCTTTTTATAGTGGGTTTGAGCTGATTCTCGATGCCATGTTTATGCCAGTCTAGACACACTTGATTCCCTTACGGAGACATATCAATACATAGGTTTTAAGATTCTTACTAGTCAGATACATTCCTCTGCGGGAAATATGGGGTTTTGAGTTCCTTTCACTGAGGAAGGAGTAGGTCTTTTCTATTCCATAGTTGGTTTTTGGAACGGTACCTGTGCTTATATCCAACTCTGGTTTTATGCATCACCCTACCTCTCCTTCCCCCTTAAGCAGGCATAAGAGTGTTTTCTAAATGTGAGACACTGTTCTCTTTCCTAACTCAGTTCAAGTGTAGCCATGTTTACAGGATCTTCATAAGTGGTGTCTTATGATAAGTTTCTTTTTCTGTGTGACTTATTTCACTTAGAATCATCGTACCTGAATCCACCCATTTTGCTGCTACTGGTCTTATGACTTTGATTTCATGGCTGAGGGATATTCCATCGTACATAAGTACCACAATTTTTTGAACCATTTTTATATTTCCTGGGATATTTAAGGTGTACCCAAGTGGAGGTCCTTGTAAGCAGTGCAGCCCTAAATTTTGGGGTGGCTCTGTCTTATTGATTTTCAGTATTCCCAAGGTATATTCCCTAGACTGGAAGTGCCCTTGGCTCTGTATCTCTGTTCTTTACTTGTTTTAGGGAACACAATGCACTCCTCCAGAGAGGCAGTTGGCAATTTACATCCCGCCCATCAGCATAAAAAGGCTCCCTGTTCTCCAGGGCCTGTCTTGCCTTTCTGGATTTTACACATTTTGTGGATGTCCCTTTTGACCGGTGGGAAGTGATACTTCTTTGTAGTGCAGATTTGCATTGCCCGCTTGCTTGCTTGGCCAAAAAGTGCGTATGCGTTTTCTCCTGAATATATTCAGGAGAAAACGCATACGCCCTTTTTGGCCAAGTGCATCATTGTGGAAGTTGTGCCCCTCTTCCTGTGCTTTAAAGGCGATTCCAACGTACCTCTTGAAATCTGTTTCCTGCTATTCTGCCTCGCTTTCAAGTCCGCCTCGTTGCCTTCCCTCAACAGATTATTGGACGATAGTTGTCCTTTATTACTCGGCCAGTTTGTGAATTGCTGTGCCCCTGAGCTCCATTTTTCAACTCGTTTTTGGTGAGCTGACCGCAAGTCCAAAATTTTGGTTCAGGATCTATACTGGTTCCCGGTGGGTGGCTGAGACTTTGGTTAATTCTTCTTCCTGCCGGGAAATTACAGTGATATATGCCCTTCCAAATGCCTAACAGCTAGACTCTCATTGGTTCTCCCTCTTCCCTTTCATCCTCTGCCAAATTGGCAACCTGTGCGAACCAGGAGGTTAAAGGGGCTGTCTCTCCAAGTTGGGAGGTTGATAGTAAAGAAGATGGAAAGCCAAAGCGGAGCACCAGTAGAGGGACTATTCGTTGAGTTTTAGCAACATTTCGTATTCACAGTGGGTCCGTTCTCTAGGTTTCCCGTACATGTTATAGCTGTAGTAATATTCCCTTCAACCTGGAGAGTTGGGACCCATGGAATGGGTGCCAGGCATTTGTGTTTAAAGGGTCTGCATTTGATCACCCAATCTCAACAATCCTCTCAGTCCCATGTGTCCAGCCTTATGCCACATTCAGCTGTCGTTGTAGATAGGGTCATTCCAGGATTCATCAGAGACCATGAAGGAATTGTAAAGAATTTCCCAGTTTTTTTGTTTTGTTTTTGAAATTCCTTTTTATAGTGGGTTTGAGATGATTCTCGTTCCCCTGTTTATGCCAGTCTAGACACACTTGATTCCCTTATGGAGACATATCAATACATAGGTTTTAAGATTCTTACTAGTCAGATATATTCCTCTGCAGGAAATATGGGGTTTTGAGACCCTTTCACTGAGGAAGGTGTTGGTCTTGTCTATTCCATAGTTGGTTTTTGGAACGGTACCTGTGCTTATATCAAACTCTGGTTTTATGCATCACCCCACCTCTCCTTCCCCCTTAAGCAGGCATAAGAGTGTTTTCTACATGTTAGACACTGTTCTCTTTCCTAACTCAGTTCAAGTGTAGCCATGTTTACAGGATCTTCATAAGTGATATCTTATGATAAGTTTCTTTTTCTGTGTGACTTATTTCACTTAGAATCATGGTACCTGAATCCACCCATTTTGATGCTACTGGTCTTATGACATTGATTTCATGGCTGAGGGATACTCCATCGTACGTAGGTACCACAATTTTTTGAACCATTTTTATATTTCCTGGGATATTTAAGGTGTACCCAAGTTGAGGTCCTTGTAAGCAGTGCAGCCCTAAATTTTGGGGTGGCTCTGTCTTATTGATTTTCACTTTTCCCAAGGTATATTCCCTAGACTGGAAGTGCCCTTGCCTCTGTAGCTCTGTTGTTTACTTGTTTTAGGGAACACAATGCACTCCTCCAGAGAGGCAGTTGGCAATTTACATCCCGCCCATCAGCATAACAAGGCTCCCTGTTCTCCAGGGCCTGTCTTGCCTTTCTGGTTTTACACATTTTGTGGATGACCCTTTTGACCGGTGGGAAGTGATACTTCTTTGTAGTGCAGATTTGCATTGCCCGCTTGCTTGCTTGGCCAAAATGGGCGTATGCATTTTCTCCTGAATATATTCAGGAGAAAATGCATACGCCCATTTTGGCCAAGTGCATCATTGTCGAAGTTGTGCCCCTCTTCCTGTGCTTTAAAGGCATTTCCAACTTACCTCTTGAAATTTGTTTCCTGCTATTCTGCCTCACTTTGAAGTCTGCCTCGTTGCCTTCCCTCAACAGATTTTTGGACGATAGTGGTCCTTTATTACTCGGCCAGTTTGTGAATTGCTGTGCCCCTGAGCTCCATTTTTCAACTCGTTTTTTTTTGAGCTGACCGCAAGTCCATAATTTTGGTTCAGGACCTATACTGGTTCCCTGTGGGGGGCTGAGACTTTGGTTAATTCTTCTTCCTGCCGGGAAATTACAGTGATATGTGCCCGTCGAAATGCCTAACAGCTACTCTCTCATTGTTTCTCCCTCTTCCCTTTCATCCTCTGCCAAATTGGCAACCTGGGTGAACCAGGAGGTTAAAAGGGCTGTCTCTCCAAGTTTGGACGTTGATAGTAAAGCAGACGGAAAGTCAAACCGGAGCACCAGGAGAGGGACTATTCGTTGAGTTTTAGAAACCTTTCGTATTCACAGTGTGTCCGTTCTCTAGGATTCCCGTACATGTTATAGCTGTAGTAATATTCCCTTCAACCTGGAGAGTGGGACCCATGGAATGGGTGCCATGCATTATTGCTTTAAAGGGTCTGCATTTGCTCACCCAATCTCAACAAACCTCTCTGTCCCAAGTGTCCAGCCTTATGCCACTTCCAGCTGTCGTTGTAGATAGGGTCATTCCAGGTTTCATCAGAGACCCTGAAGTAATTGTAAAGAATATCCCAGTTTTTTGTTTTGTTTTCGAAATTCCTTTTTGTAGTGGGTTTGAGCTGATTCTCGCTGCCATGTTTATGCTAGTCTAGACACACTTGATTCCCTTACGGAGACATATCAATACTTAGTTTTCAAGATTCTTACTAGTCAGATATATTCCTCTGCGGGAAATATGGGGTTTTGAGTCCCTTTCACTGAGGAAGGTGTAGGTCTTGTCTATTCCATAGTTGGTTTATGGAACGGTACCTGTGCTTATATAAAACTCTGATTTTATGCATCACCCCATCTCTCCTTCCCCCTTAAGCAGGCATAAGAGTGTTTTCTAAATGTGAGACACTGTTCTCTTTCCTAACTCAGTTCAACTGTAGCCATGTTTACAGGATCTTCATAAGTGGTATCTTATGATAAGTTTCTTTTTCTCTGTGACTTATTTCACTTAGAATTATCGTACCTGAATCCACCCATTTTTCTGCTACTGGTCTTATGACATTGATTTCATGGCTGAGGGATATTCCATCGTACGTAAGTACCACAATTTTTTGAACCATTTTTATATTTCCTGGGATATTTAAGGTGTACCCAAGTTGAGGTCCTTGTAAGCAGTGCAGCCCTAAATTTTGGGGTGGCTCTGTCTTATTGATTTTCAGTTTTCCCAAGGTATATTCCCTAGACTGGAAGTGCCCTTGGCTCTGTAGCTCTGTTCTTTACTTGTTTTAGGGAACACAATGCACTCCTCCAGAGAGGCAGTTGACAATTTACCTCCCGCCCATCAGCATAACAGTGCTCCCTGTTCTCCAGGGCCTGTCTTGCCTTTCTGGTTTGTACATATTTTGTGGATGTCCCTTTTGACCGGTGGGAAGTGATACTTCTTTGTAGTGCAGATTTGCATTGCCCGCTTGCTTGATTGGCCAGAAAGGGCGTATGCGTTTTCTCCTGAATATATTCAGGAGAAAATGCATACGCCCTTTTTGGCCAAGTGCATCATTGTCGAAATTGTGCCCCTCTTCCAGTGCTTTAAAGGTGATATCAACGTACCTCTTGAAATCTGTTTCCTGCTATTCTGCCTCGCATTCAAGTCCGCCTCGTTGCCTTGCCTCAACAGATTTTTGGACGATACTTGTCCTTAATTACTCGGCCAGGTTTTGAATTGCTGTGCCCCTGAGCTCCATTATTCAACTCGTTTTTTGTGAGCTGACCGCAAGTCCAAAATTTTGGTTCAGGACCTATGCTGGTTCCCGGTGGGGGGCTGAGACTTTGGTTAATTCTTCTTCCTACCGGGAATTTAGAGTGATATGTGCCCGTCCAAATGCCTAACAGCTACTCTCTCATTGGTTCTCCCTCTTCCCTTTCATCCTCTGCCAAATTGGCAACCTGTGCGAACCAGGATGTTAAAGGGGCTGTCTCTCCAAGTTGAGAGATTGATAGTAAAGCAGATGGAAAGTCAAACCGGAGCACCAGGAGAGGGACTATTCGTTGAGTTTTAGAAACCTTTCGTATTCACAGTGTGTCCGTTCTCTAGGATTCCCGTACATGTTATAGCTGTAGTAATATTCCCTTTAACCTGGAGAGTTGGGACCCATGGAATGGGTGCCATGCATTATTGCTTTAAATGGTCTGCATTTGCTTACCCAATCTCACCAATTCTCTCCGTCCCAAGTGTCTAGCCTTATGCCACATCCAGCTGTCGTTGTAGATAGGGTCATTCCAGGTTTCATCAGAGACCCTGAAGGAATTGTAAATAATTTCCCAGTTTTTTTGTTTTGTTTTTCAAATTCCTTTTTATAGTGGGTTTGAGCTGATTCTCGCTGCCATGTTTATGCCAGTCTAGACACACTTGATTCCCTTACGGAGACATATCAATACATAGGTTTTAAGATTCTTAGTAGTCAGATATATTCCTCTTCGCGAAATATGGGGTTTTGAGTTCCTTTCACTGAGGAAGGTGTAGGTCTTGTCTATTCCATAGTTGGTTTTTGGAACGGTACCTGTGCTTATATCTAACCCTGGTTTTATGCATCACCCCACCTCTCCTTCCCCCTTAAGCAGGCATAAGAGTGTTTTCTAAATGTGAGACACTGTTCTCTTTCCTAACTCAGTTCAAGTGTAGCCATGTTTACAGGATCTTCATAAGTGATATCTTATGATAAGTTTCTTTTTCTGTGTGACTTATTTCACTTAGAATCATCGTACCTGAATCCACCCATTTTGCTGCTACTGGTCTTATGACATTGATTTCATGGCTGAGGGATATTCCATCGTACGTAAGTACCACAATTTTTTGAACCATTTTTATATTTCCTGGGATATTTAAGGTGTACCCAAGTTGAGGTCCTTGTAAGCAGTGCAGCCCTAAATTTTGGGGTGGCTCTGTCTTATTGATTTTCAGTTTTCCCAAGGTATATTCCCTAGACTGGAAGTGCCCTTGGCTCTGTAGCTCTTTTGTTTACTTGTTTTAGGGAACACATTGCACTCCTCCAGAGAGGCAGTTGGCAATTTACATCCCGCCCATCAGCATAACAAGGCTCCCTGTTCTCCAGGGCCTGTCCTGCCTTTCTGGTTTTTACACATTTTGTGTATGTCCCTTTTGACCGGTGGGAAGTGATACTTCTTTGCAGTGCAGATTTGCATTGCCCGCTTGCTTGCTTGGCCAAAAAGGGCGTATGAGTTTTCTCCTGGATATGTTCAGGATAAAACGCATACGCCCTTTTTGGCCAAGTGCATCATTGTCGAAGTTGTGCCCCTCTTCCTGTGCTTTAAAGGCGATTCCAACGTACCTCTTGAAATCTGTTTCCTGCTATTCTGCCTCGATTTCAAGTCCGCCTCGTTGCCTTCCCTCAACAGATGTTTGGAAGATAGTTGTCCTTTATTACTCGGCCAGTTTGTGAATTGCTGTGCCCCTGATCTCCATTTTTCAAATCGTTTTTGGTGAGCTGAAAGCAAGTCGCAAATTTTGGTTCAGGACCTATACTGTTTCCCGGTTGGTGGCTGAGGCTTTGGTTAATTCTTCTTCCTGCCGGGAAATTACAGTGATATGTGCCCTTCCAAATGCCTAACAGATAGTCTCTCATTGGTTCTCTCTCTTCCCTTTCATCCTCTGCCAAATTGGCAACCTGTGTGAACCAGGATTGTAAAGGGGCTGTCTCTCCAAGTTGGGAGGTTGATAGTAAAGCAGATGGAAAGTCAAACCGGAGCACCAGGAGAGGGACTATTCGTTGAGTTTTAGAAACCTTTCGTATTCACAGTGTGTCCATTCTATAGGTTTCCCGTAATTGTTATAACTGTAGTAATATTCCCTTCAACCTGGAGAGTTGGGACCCATGGAATGGGTGCCATTCATTATTGCTTTAAAGGGTCTGCATTTGCTCACCCAATCTCACCAATCCTCTCAGTCCCAAGTGTCCAGCCTTATGCCACATCCAGCTGTCGTTGTAGATAGGGACATTCCAGGTTTCATCAGACACCCTGAAGGAATTGTAAAGAATATCCCAGTTTTTTTGTTTTGTTTTTGAAATTCCTTTTTATAGTGGGTTTGAGCTGATTCTCGCTGCCATGTTTATGCCAGTCTAGACACACTTGATTCCCATACGGAGACAAATCAATACATAGGTTTTAAGATTCTTAGTAGTCAGATATATTCCTCTGCGGGAAATATGGGGTTTTGAGTCCCTTTCACTGAGGAAGGTGTAGGTCTTGTCTATTCCATAGTTGTTTTTTGGAAAGGCACCTGTGCTTATATCAAACTCTGGTTTTATGCATCACCCCACCTCTCCTTCCCCCTTAAGCAGGCATAAGAGTGTTTTCTAAATGTGAGACACTGTTCTCTTTCCTAACTCAGTTCAAGTGTAGCCATGTATACAGGATCTTCATAAGTGCTATTTTATGATAAGTTTCTTTTTCTGTGTGACTTATTTCACTTAGAATCACCGTACCTGAATCCAACCATTTTGCTGCTACTGGTCTTATGACATTGATTTCATGGCTGAGGGATATTCCATCGTACGTAAGTACCACAAATTTTTGAACCATTTTTATATTTCCTGGGATATTTAAGGTGTACCCAAGTTGAGGTCCTTGTAAGCAGTGCAGCGCTAAATTTTGGGGTGGCTCTGTCTTATTGATTTTCAGTTTTCCCAAGGTATGTACCCTAGACTGGAAGTGCCCTTGGCTCTGTAGCTCTGTTGTTTACTTGTTTTAGGGAACACAATGCACTCATCCAGAGAGGCAGTTGGCAATTTACATCCCGCCCATCAGCAAAACAAGGCTCCCTGTTCTCCAGGGCCTGTCTTGCCTTTCTGGTTTTTACACATTTTGTGGATGTCCCTTTTGACCGGTGGGAAGTGATACTTCTTTGTAGTGCAGATTTGCATTGCCCGCTTGCTTGCTTGGCCAAAAAGGGCGTATGCGTTTTCTCCTGAATATATTCAGGAGAAAACGCATACGCCCATTTTGGCCAAGTGCATCATTGTCGAAGTTGTGCCCCTCTTCCTGTGCTTTAAAGGCGATTCCAACGTACCTCTTGAAATCTGTTTCCTGCTATTCGGCCTCGCTTTCAAGTCCGCCTCATTGCCTTCCCTCAACAGATTTTTGGACGATAGTTGTCCTTTATTACTCGGCCAGTTTGTGAATTGCTGTGCCCCTGAGCTCCATTTTTTCAACTCGTTTTCGGTGAGCTGACCGCAAGTCCAAAATTTTGGTTCAGGACCTATACTGGTTCCCGGTGGGTGGCTGAGACTTTGGTTAATTCTTCTTCCTGCCGGGAAATTACAGTGATATGTGCCCTTCCAAATGCCTAACAGATAGTCTCTCATTGGTTCTCCCTCTTCCTTTTCATCCTCTGCCAAATTGGCAACCTGTGCAAACCAGGAGTTTAAAGGGGCTGTCTCTCCAAGTTGGGAGGTTGATTGTAAAGCAGATGGAAAGTCAAACCGGAGCACCAGGAGAGGGACTATTCGTTGAGTTTTAGAAACCTTTCGTATTCACAGTGTGTCCATTCTCTAGGTTTCCCGTACATGTTATAGCTGTAGTAATATTCCCTTCAACCTGGAGAGTTGGGACCCATGGAATGGGTGCCAGGCATTTGTGCTTTAAAGGGTCTGCATTTGCTCACCCAATCTCACCAATCCTCTCAGTCCCAAGTGTCCAGCCTTATGCCACATCCAGCTATCATTGTAGATAGGGTCATTCCAGGTTTCATCAGAGACCCTGAAGGAATTGTAAAGAATATCCCAGTTTTTTTTTGTTATGTTTTTGAAATTCCTTTTTATAGTGGGTTTGAGCTGATTCTCGCTGCCATGTTTATGCCAGTCTAGACACACTTGATTCCCTTACGGAGACATATCAATACATAGGTTTTAAGATTCTTACTAGTCCGATATATTCCTCTGCGGGAAATATGGTGTTTTGAGTCCCTTTCACTGAGGAAGGTGTAGGTCTTGTCTATTCCATAGTTGGTTTTTGGAACGGTACCTGTGCTTATATCAAACTCTGGTTTTATGCATCACCCCACCTCTCCTTCTTCCTTAAGCAGGCATATGTGTGTTTTCTAAATGTGAGACACTCTTCTCTTTCCTAACTCAGTTCAAGTGTAGCCATGTTTACAGGATCTACATAAGTGATATCTTATGATAAGTTTCTTTTTTTTTTTTTTTTTTTGTTTTTATTTTTTTATTTATTTTATTTTTTTTTTTACACTGTTCAATAAAGTTTTAATTTGACATTAGCAATAAAAATAATGAGGTAAAGCTATATACAGATACAGAAACATCTCAATCACATACTGTTACATGGAGAAAAAAACCAAGGTAGTACAGTGCATTGTATATCAACTGTATAAATTTTTTAAGTGTATGTAGGCATATACATGGTATTTCATCTATTCTAAGATGCACACTTTTTTTTTTTTTATTTTTTGCTTTATCACAAATTTAATCAGTTATATGTATACATATGTTCCCATATCCCCTCCCTTTTGCGTCTCCCTCCCACCCTCCCTATCCCACCCCTCCAGGCGGTCACAAAGCACCGAGCTGATCTCCCTGTGCTATGCGGCTGCTTCCCACTAGCTATCTACCTTACGTTTGGTAGTGTATATATGTCCATGCCGCTCTTTCACTTTGTCACAGCTTACCCTTCCCCCTCCCCATATCCTCAAGTCCATTCTCTAGTAGGTCTGTGTCTTTATTCCTGTCTTACCCCTATGTTCTTCATGACCTTTTTTTTTCTTAAATTCCATATATATGTGTCAGCATACAGTATTTGTCTTTCTCTTTCTGACTTACTTCACTCTGTATGACAGACTCTAGGTCCATCCACCTCATTACAAATAGTTCCATTTCATTTCTTTTTATGGCTGAGTAATATTCCATTGTATGTATGTGCCACATCTTCTTTACCCATTCATCCGATGATGGACACTTAGGTTGTTTCCATCTCCGGGCTATTGTAAATAGGGCTGCTATGAACATTTTGGTACATGTCTCTTTTTGAATTATGGTTTTCTCAGGGTATATGCCCAGTAGTGGGATTGCAGGGTCATATGGTAGTTCTATTTTTAGTTTTTTAAGGAACCTCCATACCGTTCTCCATAGTGGCTGTACCAATTCACATTCCCACCAGCAGTGCAAGAGTGTTCCCTTTTTTCCACACCCTCTCCAGCATTTATTGTTTCTAGATTTTTTGATGATGGCCATTCTGACTGGTGTGAGATGATATCTCATTGTAGTTTTGATTTGCATTTCTCTAATTAGTAAAGATGTTGAGCATCCTTTCATGTGTTTGTTGGCAGTCTGTATATCTTCTGTGGAGAAATGTCTATTTAGGTCTTCTGCCCATTTTTGGATTGGGTTGTTTGTTTTTTTGTTATTGAGCTGCATGAGCTGCTTATAAATTTTGGAGATTAATCCTTTGTCAGTTGCTTCATTTGCAAATATTTTCTCCCATTCTGAGGGTTGTCTTTTGGTCTTGTTTATGGTTTCCTTTGCTGTGCAAAAGCTTTTAAGTTTCATTAGGTCCCATGTGTTTATTTTTGTCTTTATTTCCATTTCTCTAGGAGGTGGGTCAAAAAGGATCTTGCTGTGATTTATGTCATAGAGTGTTCTGCCTATGTTGTCCTCTAAGAGTTTGATAGTGTCTGGCCTTACATTTAGGTCTTTAATCCATTTTGAGCTTATTTTTGTGTATGGTGTTAGGGAGTGATCGAATCTCATACTTTTACATGTCCCTGTCCAGTTTTCCCAACACCACTTATTGAAGAGACTGTCCTTTCTCCACTGTACATTCCTGCCTCCTTTATCAAAGATAAGGTGACCATATGTCCGTGGGTTTATCTCTGGGCTTTCTATCCTGTTCCATTGATCTATCTTTCTGTTTCTGTGCCAGTACCATACTGTCTTGATTACTGCAGCTTTGTAGTATAGTCTGAAGTCAGGGAGCCTGATTCCTCCAGCTCCATTTTTCGTTCTCAAGATTGCTTTGGCTATTCGGGGTCTTTTGTGTTTCCATACAAATTGTGAAATTTTTTGTTCTAGTTCTGTGAAAAATGCCAGTGGTATTTTGATAGGGATTGCATTGAATCTGTAGATTGCTTTGGGTAGTAGAGTCATTTTCACAATGTTGATTCTTCCAATCCAAGAACATGGTACATCTCTCCATCTATTTGTATCATCTTTAATTTCTTTCATCAGTGTCTTATAATTTTCTGCATACAGGTCTTTTGTCTCCTTAGGTAGGTTTATTCCTAGATATTTTATTCTTTTTGTTGCAATGGTAAATGGGAGTGTTTCCTTGATTTCACTTTCAGATTTTTCATCATTAGTATATAGGAATGCCAGAGATTTCTGTGCATTAATTTTGTATCCTGCAACTTTACCAAATTCATTGATTAGCTCTAGTAGTTTTCTGGTAGCATCTTTAGGATTCTCTATGTATAGTATCATGTCATCTGCAAACAGTGACAGCTTTACTTCTTCTTTTCCAATTTGGATTCCTTTTATTTGCTTTTCTTCTCTGATTGCTGTGGCTAAAACTTCCAAAACTATGTTGAATAAGAGTGGTGAGAGTGGGCAACCTTGTCTTGTTCCTGATCTTAGTGGAAATGGTTTCAGTTTTTCACCATTGAGGACGATGCTGGCTGTGGGTTTGTCATATATGGCCTTTATTATGTTGAGGAAAGTTCCCTCTATGCCTACTTTCTGCAGGGTTTTTATCATGAATGGGTGTTGAATTTTGTCGAAAGCTTTCTCTGCATCTATTGAGATGATCATATGGTTTTTCTCCTTCAATTTGTTAATATGGTGTATCACGTTGATTGATTTGCGTATATTGAAGAATCCTTGCATTCCTGGGATAAACCCCACTTGATCATGGTGTATGATCCTTTTAATGTGCTGTTGGATTCTGTTTGCTAGTATTTTGTTGAGGATTTTTGCATGTATGTTCATCAGTGATATTGGCCTGTAGTTTTCTTTCTTTGTGACATCCTTGTCTGGTTTTGGTATCAAGGTGATGGTGGCCTCGTAGAATGAGTTTGGGAGTGTTCCTCCCTCTGCTATATTTTGGAAGAGTTTGAGAAGGATAGGCGTTAGCTCTTCTCTAAATGCTTGATAGAATTCGCCTGTGAAGCCATCTGGTCCTGGGCTTTTGTTTGTTGGAAGATTTTTTATCACAGTTTCAATTTCAGTGCTTGTGATTGGTCTGTTCATATGTTCTATTTCTTCCTGATTCAGTCTTGGCAGGTTGTGCATTTCTAAGAATTTGTCCATTTCTTCCAGGTTGTCCATTTTATTGGCATAGAGTTGCTTATAGTAATCTCTCACGATCTTTTGTATTTCTGCAGTGTCAGTTGTTACTTCTCCTTTTTCATTTCTAATTCTATTGATTTGAGTCTTCTCCCTTTTTTTCTTGATGAGTCTGGCTAATGGTTTATCAATTTTGTTTATCTTCTCAAAGAACCAGCTTTTAGTTTTATTGATCTTTGCTATTGTTTCCTTCATTTCTTTTTCATTTATTTCTGATCTGATTTTTATGATTTCTTTCCTTCTGCTAACTTTGGGATGTTTTTGTTCTTCTTTCTCTAATTGCTTTAGGTGCAAGGTTAGGTTGTTTAGTCGAGATATTTCCTGTTTCTTAAGGTGGGATTGTATTGCTATAAACTTCCCTCTTAGAACTGCTTTTGCTGCATCCCATAGGTTTTGGGTCGTCGTGTCTCCATTGTCATTTGTTTCTAGGTATTTTTTTATTTCCTCTTTGATTTCTTCAGTGATCACTTCGTTATTAAGTAATGTATTGTTTAGCCTCCATGTGTTTGTATTTTTTATAGCTCTTTTCCTGTAATTGATATCTAGTCTCATAGCATTGTGGTCGGAAAAGATACTTGATACAATTTCAATTTTCTTAAATTTACCAAGGCTTGATTTGTGACCCAAGATATGATCTATCCTGGAGAATGTTCCATGAGCACTTGAGAAAAATGTGTATTCTGTTGTTTTTGGATGGAATGTCCTATAAATATCAATTAAGTCCATCTTGTTTAATGTATCATTTAAAGCTTGTGTTTCCTTATTTATTTTCATTTTGGATGATCTGTCCATTGGTGAAAGTGGGGTGTTAAAGTCCCCTACTATGATTGTGTTACTGTCGATTTCTCCTTTTATGGCTGTTAGTGTTTGCCTTATGTATTGAGGTGCTCCTATGTTGGGTGCATAAATATTTACAATTGTTATATCTTCTTCTTGGATCGATCCCTTGATCATTATGTAGTGTCCTTCTTTGTCTCTTCTAGTAGTCTTTATTTTAAAGTCTATTTTGTCTGATATGAGAATTGCTACTCCAGCTTTCTTTTGGTTTCCATTTGCATGGAATATCTTTTTCCATCCCCTTACTTTCAGTCTGTATGTGTCTCTAGGTCTGAAGTGGGTCTCTTGTAGACAGCATATATATGGGTCTTGTTTTTGTATCCATTCAGCCAATCTGTGTCTTTTGGTGGGAGCGTTTAGTCCATTTACATTTAAGGTAATTATCGATATGTATGTTCCTATTCCCATTTTCTTAATTGTTTTGGGTTCGTTATTGTAGGTCTTTTCCTTCTGTTGTGTTTCTTGCCTAGAGAAGTTCCTTTAGCATTTGTTGTAAAGCTGGTTTGGTGGTGCTGAACTCTCTCAGCTTTTGCTTGTCTGTAAACGTTTTAATTTCTCCATCAAATCTGAATGAGATCCTTGCTGGGTAGAGTAATCTTGGTTGCAGGTTTCTCTCCTTCATCACTTTAATTATGTCCTGCCACTCCCTTCTGGCTTGTAGAGTTTCTGCTGAGAGATCAGCTGTTATCCTGATGGGGATTCCCTTGTGTGTTATTTGTTGTTTTTGCCTTGCTGCTTTTAATATGATTTCTTTGTGTTTAATTTTTGACAGTTTGATTAATATGTGTCTTGGCGTATTTCTCCTTGGATTTATTCTGTATGGGACTCTCTGTGCTTCTTGGACTTGATTAACTATTTCCTTTCCCATATTAGGGAAGTTTTCAACTATAATCTCTTCAAATATTTTCTCAGTCCCTTTCTTTTTCTCTTCTTCTTCTGGAACCCCTATAATTCGAATGTTGGTGCGTTTAATGTTGTCCCAGAGGTCTCTGATATTGTCCTCTGTTTTTTTCATTCTTTTCTCTTTATTTTGCTCTGCATTAGTTATTTCCACTATTTTATCTTCCACCTCACTTATCCGTTCTTCTGCCTCAGTTATTCTGCTATTGATCCCATCTAGAGTATTTTTCATTTCATTTATTGTGTTTTTAATCGATGCTTGATTCATCTTTAGTTCTACTAGGTCCTTGTTAACTGTTTCTTGCATTTTGTCTATTCTATTTCCAAGATTTTGGATCATCTTTACTATCATTATTCTGAATTCTTTTTCAGATAGACTGCCTATTACCTCTTCATTTGTTAGGTCTGGTGGGTTTTTATCTTGCTCCTTCTCCTGCTGTGTGTTTTTCTGTCTTCTCATTTTGCTTATGTTACTGTGTTTGGGGTCTCCTTTTTGCCGGCTGCAGGTTCGTAGTTCCTGTTGTTTTTGGTGTCTGTCCCCAGTGGCTAAGGTTGGTTTAGTGGGTTGTGTAGGCTTCCTGGTCGAGGGGACTAGTGCCTGTGTTCTGGTGGATGAGGCTGGATCTTGTCTTTCTGGTGGGCAGGTCCACGTCTGGTGGTGTGTTTTGGGGTGTCTGCAGACTTTTTATGATTTTAGGCCACCTCTCTGCTAATGGGTGGCGTTGTGTTCCTGTCTTGCTAGTTGTTTGGCATAGGGTGTCCAGCACTGTAGCTTGCTGGTCGTTGAGTGAAGCTGGGTGCTGGTGTTGAGATGGAGATCTCTGGAAGATTTTCGCCGTTTGATATTATGTGGAGCTGGGAGGTCTCTTGTGGACCAGTGTCCTGAAGTTGGCTCTCCCACCTCAGAGGCACAGTACTGACTCCTGGCTCCTCAATTTGGGATGATTTGTTGTCTATTCATGTATTCCACAGATGCAGGGTACATCAAGTTGATTGTGGAGCTTTAATCCGCTGCTTCTGAGGCTGCTGGGAGAGGTTTCCCTTTCTCTTCTTTGTTCTCACAGCTCCCGGGTCTCAGCTTTGGATTTGGCCCCGCCTCTGCGTGTAGGTCGCCGGAGGGCGTCTGTTCTTCGCTCAGACAGGAAAGGGTTAAAGGAGCAGCCTCTTCGGGAACTCTGGCTCACTCAGGCTGGGCGGGAGGGAGGGGCACGGAGTGCGGGGCGAGCCTGCAGCGGCAGAGGTCGGCGTGACGTTGCACCAGCCCGAGGCGCGCCGTGCGTTCTCCCAGGGAAGCCGCCCCTGGATCCCGGGACCCCGGCAGTGGCGGGCTGCTCAGGCTCCCGGAAGGGCGGTGTGGACAGTGACCTGCACTCGCACACGGGCTTCTTGGCGGCGGCAGCAGCAGCCCCAGCGTCCCACGCCCGTCACTGGGCTCCGCGCTTTCAGTCGCGACTCGCGCCCGTCTGTGGAGCCCCTTTAAGCAGCGCTCTTAATCCCCTCTCCTCGCGCAGCAGGAAACCAAGAGGGAAGAACAAGTCTCTTGCCTCTTCAGCAGCTCCAGAGTTTTCCCGGAATCCCTCCCGGCTAGCTGTGGCACATTAGCCCCCTTCAGGCTGAGTTCTCGCCGCCAGCCCCAGTCCTCTCCCTGCGCTCTGACCGAAGCCCGAGCCTCAGCTTCCAGCGCCGCCCGCCCCGGCGGGCGAGCAGACAAGCCTCTCGGGCTGGTGAGTGCCGCTCGGCACCGATCCTCTGTGCGGGAATCTCTCCGCTTTGCCCTACCCAGGTATGTGGGGAGTTTCTTGCCTTTTGGGAGGTCTGGGGTCTTCTGCCAGCGTTCAGTAGGTGTTCTGTAGGAGTTGTTCCACGTGTAGCTGTATTTCTGGTGTATCCGTGAGGAGGAAGGTGATCTCCGCCGATAAGTTTCTTTTTCTGTGTGACATATTTCACTTAGAATCATCGTACCTGAATCCACCCATTTTGCTGCTACTGGTCTTATGACATTGATTTCATGGCTGAGGGATATTCCATCGTACGTAAGTACCACAATTTTTTGAACCATTTTTATATTTCCTTGGATAATTAAGGTGTACCCAAGTTGAGGTCCTTGTAAGCAGTGCTACCCTAAATTTAGGGGTGGCTCTGGCTTATTGATTTTCAGTTTTCCCAAGGTATATTCCCTAGACTGGAAGTGCCCTTGGCTCTGTAGCTCTGTTGTTTACTTGTTTTAGGAAACACAATGCACTCCTCCAGAGAGGCAGTTGGCAATTTACATCCCGCCCATCAGCATAACAAGGCTCCCTGTTCTCCAGGGCCTGTCATGCCTTTCTGGTTTTTATACCTTTTGTGGATGTCCCTTTTGACCGGTAGGAAGTGATACTTCTTTGTAGTGCAGATTTGCATTGCCCCCTTGCTTGCTTGGCCAAAAAGGGCGTATGCGTTTTCTCCTGAATATATTCAGGAGAAAACGCATACGCCCTTTTTGGCCAAGTGCATCATTGTCGAAGTTGTGCCCCTCTTCCTGTGCTTTAAAGGCGATTCCAACGTACCTCTTGAAATCTGTTTCCTGCTATTCTGCCTCGCTTTCAAGTCCGCCTCGTTGCCTTCCCTCAACAGAATTTTGGACGATAGTTGTCCTTTATTACTCGGCCAGTTTGTGAATTGCTGTGCCCCTGAGCTACATTTTTCAACTCGTTTTTTTTTTGAGCTGACCGCAAGTCCATAATTTTGGTTCAGGACCTATACTGGTTCCCTGTGGGGGGCTGAGACTTTGGTTAATTCTTCTTCCTGCCGGGAAATTACAGTGATATGTGCCCGTCGAAATGCCTAACAGCTACTCTCTCATTGTTTCTCCCTCTTCCCTTTCATCCTCTGCCAAATTGGCAACCTGTGTGAACCAGGAGGTTAAAAGGGCTGTCTCTCCAAGTTTGGACGTTGATAGTAAAGCAGATGGAAAGTCAAACCGGAGCACCAGGAGAGGGACAATTCGTTGAGTTTTAGAAACCTTTCGTATTCACAGTGTGTCCGTTCTCTAGGTTTCCCGTACATGTTATAACTGTAGTAATATTCCCTTCAAACTCGAGAGTTGGGACCCATGGAATGGGTGCCATGCATTATTGCTTTAAAGGGTCTGCACTTGCTCACCCAATCTCTCCAATCCTCTCAGTCCCAAGTGTCCAGCCTTATGCCACATCCAGCTGTCGTTGTAGATAGGGTCATTCCAGGTTTCATCAGAGACCCTGAAGGAATTGT
Source organism: Hyperoodon ampullatus (assembly GCF_949752795.1). Lineage (NCBI taxonomy): Eukaryota > Metazoa > Chordata > Mammalia > Artiodactyla > Ziphiidae > Hyperoodon > Hyperoodon ampullatus. The sequence goes on along the minus strand of NW_027640625.1, from coordinate 1,361,255 downwards.
AAAGAATATCCCAGTTTTTTTGTTTTGTTTTTGAAATTCCTTTTTATAGTGGGTTTGAGCTGATTCTCGCTGCCATGTTTATGCCAGTCTAGACACACTTGATTCCCTTATGGAGACAAATCAATACATAGGTTTTAAGATTCTTACTAGTCAGATATATTCCTCTGCGTGAAATATGGGGTTTTGAGTCCCTTTCACTGAGGAAGGTGTAGGTCTTGTCTATTCCATAGTTGTTTTTTGGAAAGGCACCTGTGCTTATATCAAACTCTGGTTTTATGCATAACCCCACCTCTCCTTCCCCCTTAAGCAGGCATAAGAGTGTTTTCTAAATGTGAGACACTGTTCTCTTTCCTAACTCAGTTCAAGTGTAGCCATGTATACAGAATCTTCATAAGTGCTATTTTATGATAAGTTTCTTTATCTGTGTGACTTATTTCACTTAGAATCACCGTACCTGAATCCACCCATTTTGCTGCTACTGGTCTTATGACATTGATTTCATGGCTGAGGGATATTCCATCGTACGTAAGTACCACAAATTTTTGAAACATTTTTATATTTCCTGGGATATTTAAGGTGTACCCAAGTTGAGGTCCTTGTAAGCAGTGCAGCCCTAAATTTTGGGGTGGCTCTGTCTTATTGATTTTCAGTTTTCCCAAGGTATGTTCCCTAGACTGGAAGTGCCCTTGGCTCTGAAGCTCTGTTGTTTACATGTTTTAGGGAACACAGTGCACTCCCCCAGAGAGGCAGTTAGCAATTTACATCCCGCCCATCAGCATAACAAGGCTCCCTGTTCTCCAGGGCCTGTCTTGCCTTTCTGGTTTTTACACATTTTGTGGATGTCCCTTTTGACCGGTGGGAAGTGATACTTCTTTGTAGTGCAGATTTGCATTGCCCGCTTGCTTGCTTGGCCAAAAAGGGCGTTTGCGTTTTCTCCTGAATATATTCAGGAGAAAACGCATACGCCCTTTTTGGCCAAGTGCATCATTGCCGAAGTTGGGCCCTCTTCCAGTGCTTTAAAGGCGATTTCAGCGTACCTCTTGAAATCTGTTTCCTGCTATTCTGCCTCGCATTCAAGTCCGCCTCGTTGCCTTCCCTCAACAGATTTTTGGACGATACTTGTCCTTAATTACTCGGCCAGGTTGTGAATTGCTGTGCCCCGGAGCTCCATTATTCAACTCGTTTTTTGTGAGCTGACCGCAAGTCCAAAATTTTGGTTCAGGACCTATGCTGGTTCCCGGTGGGGTGCTGAGACTTTGGTTAATTCTTCTTCCTGCCGGGAAGTTAGAGTGATATGTGCCCGTCCAAATGCCTAACAGCTACTCTCTTCATTGGTTCTCCCTCTTCCCTTTCATCCTCTGCCAAATTCGCAACCTGTGCGAACCAGGATGTTAAAGGGGCTGTCTCTCCAAGTTGGGAGATTGATAGTAAAGCAGATGGAAAGTCAAACCGGAGCACCAGGAGAGGGACTATTCGTTGAGTTTTAGAAACCTTTCGTATTCACAGTGTGTCCGTTCTCTAGGATTCCCGTACATGTTATAGCTGTAGTAATATTCCCTTTAAACTGGAGAGTTGGGACCCATGGAATGGGTGCCATGCATTATTGCTTTAAATGGTCTGCATTTGCTTATCCAATCTCACCAATTCTCTCCGTCCCAAGTGTCCAGCCTTATGCCACATCCAGCTGTCGTTGTAGATAGGGTCATTCCAGGTTTCATCAGAGACCCTGAAGGAATTGTAAATAATTTCCCAGTTTTTTTGTTTTGTTTTTCAAATTCCTTTTTATAGTGGGTTTGAGCTGATTCTCGCTGCCATGTTTATGCCAGTCTAGACACACTTGATTCCCTTACGGAGACATATCAATACATAGGTTTTAAGATTCTTAGTAGTCAGATATATTCCTCTTCGGGAAATATGGGGTTTTGAGTTCCTTTCACTGAGGAAGGTGTAGATCTTGTCTCTTCCATAGTTGGTTTTTGGAACGGTACCTGTGCTTATATCAAACTCTGGTTTTATGCATCACCCCACCTCTCCTTCCCCCTTAAGCAGGCATAAGAGTGTTTTCTATATGTGAGACACTGTTCTCTTTCCTAACTCAGTTCAAGTGTAGCCATGTTTATAGGATCTTCATAATTGTTATTTTATGATATGTTTCTTTTTCTGTGTGACTTATTTCACTTAGAATCATCGTACCTGAATCCACCCATTTTGCTGCTACTGGTCTTATGACATTGATTTCATGGCTGAGGGATATTCCATCGTACGTAAGTACCACAATTTTTTGAACCATTTTTATATTTCCTGGCACATTTAAGGTGTACCCAAGTTGAGGTCCTTGTAAGCAGTGCAGCCCTAAATTTTGGGGTGGCTCTGTCTTATTGATTTTCAGTTTTCCCAAGGTATATTCCCTATACTGGAAGTGCCCTTGGCTATGTAGCTCTTTTGTTTACTTGTTTTAGGGAACACAATGCACTCCTCCAGAGAGGCAGTTGGCAATTTACATCCCGCCCATTAGCATAACAAGGCTCCCTGTTCTCCAGGGCCTGCCCTGCCTTTCTGGTTTTTACACATTTTGTGGATGTCCCTTTTGACCGGTGGGAAGTGATACTTCTTTGCAGTGCAGATTTGCATTGCCCGCTTGCTTGCTTGGCCAAAAAGGGCGTATGCATTTTCTCCTGGATATGTTCAGGAGAAAACGCATACGCCCTTTTTGGCCAAGTGCATCATTGTCGAAGTTGTGCCCCTCTTCCTGTGCTTTAAAGGCGATTCCAACGTACCTCTTGAAATCTGTTTCCTGATATTCTGCCTCGCTTTAAAGTCCGCCTCGTTGCCTTCCCTCAACAGATTTTTGGACGATAGTTGTCCTTTATTACTCGGCCAGTTTGTGAATTGCTGTGCCCCTGAGCTCCATTTTTCAACTCGTTTTTGGTGAGCTGACCGCAAGTCCAAAATTTTGGTTCAGGACCTATACTGGTTCCCGGTGGGTGGCTGAGACTTTGGTTAATTCTTCTTCCTGCCGGGAAATTACAGTGATATGTGCCCTTCCAAAGGCCTAACAGCTAGTCTCTCATTGGTTCTCCCTCTTCCCTTTCATCCTCTGACAAATTGGCAACCTGTGCGAACCAGGAGTGTAAAGGGGCTGTCTCTCCAAGTTGGGAGCTTTATAGTAAAGTAGATGGAAAGTCAAACCAGAGCACCAGGAGAGGGACTATTCGTGGAGTTTTAGAAACCTTTCGTATTCACAGTGTGTGCGTTCTCTAGGTTTCCCGTACATGTTATAGCTGTAGTAATATTCCCTTCAACCAGGAGAGTTCAGACCAATGGAATGGGTGCCAGGCATTTGTGCTTTAAAGGGTCTGCATTTGCTCACCAATCTCACCAATCCTCTCAGTCCCAAGTGTCCAGCCTTATGCCACATCCAGCTGTCGTTGTAGATAGGGCCATTCCAGGTTTCATCAGAGACCCTGAAGGAATTGTAAAGAATTTCCCAGTTTTTTTGTTTTTTTTCAAATTCATTTTTATAGTGGGTTTGAGCTGATTCTCGCTGCCATGTTTATGCCAGTCTAGAAACACTTGATTCCCTTACGGAGACATAGCAATACATAGGTTTTAAGATTCTTACTAGTCAGATATATTCCTCTGCGGGAAATATGGGGTTTTGAGTCCCTTTCACTGAGGAAGGTGTAGGTCTTGACTATTCCATATTAATATTCCCTTCAACCTGGAGAGTTGTGACCCATGGAATGGGTGCCATGCATTATTGCTTTAAAGGGTCTGCATTTGCTCACCCAATCTCACCAATCCTCTCAGTCCCAAGTGTCCAGACTTATGCCACATCCAGCTGTCGTAGTAGATAGGGTCATTCCAGGTGTCATCAGAGACCCTGAAGGAATTGTAAAGAATTTCCCAGTTTTTTTGTTTTGTTTTTGAAATTCCTTTTTATAGTGGGATTGAGCTGATTCTCGCTCCCCTGTTTATGCCCGTCTAGACACACTTGATTCCCTTATGGAGACATATCAATACATAGGTTTTAAGATTCTTACTAGTCAGATATATTGCTCTGTGGGAAATATGGGGTTTTGAGTACCTTTCACTGAGGAAGGTGTATGTCTTGTCTATTCCTTAGCTAGTTTTTGGAACGGTACCTGTGCTTATATAAAAATCCGGTTTTATGCATCACCCAAACTCTCCTTCCCCCTTAGCAGGCATAAGAGTGCTTTCTAAATGTGAGACTCTGTTCTCTTTCCTGACTCAGTTCAAGTGTAGCCATGTTTACAGGATCTTCATGAGTGATATCTTATGAAAATTTCCTTTTTCTGTGTGACTTATTTCACTTAGAATCATCGTACCTGAATCCACCCATTTTGCTGCTGCTGGTCTTATGACATTGATTTCATGGCTGATGGATATTCCATGTTATGTAAGTACCACAAATTTTTGAACCATTTTTTACTTCCTTGGATATTAAAGTGTACCCAAGTTGAGGTTCTTGTAAGCAGTGCAGCCCTTAATTTTGGGCTGGCTCTGTCTTATTGAGTTTCAGTTTTCCCAAGGTATATTCCCTAGACTGGAAGTGCCCTTGGCTCTGTAGCTCTGTTCTTTACTTGTTTTAGGGAACACAATGTACTCCTCCAGAGAGGCAGTTGGCAATTTACATCCCGCCCATCAGCATAACAAGGCTCCCTGTTCTCCAGGGCCGGTCTTGCCTTTCTGGTTTTTACACATTTTGTGGATGTCCCTTTTAAACTGTGGGAAGTGATACTTCTTTGTAGTGCAGATTTGCATTGCCCGCTTGCTTGCTTGGCCAAAGTGGGCGTATGCGTTTTCTCCTGAATATATTCAGGAGAAAATGCATACGCACTTTATGGCCAAGTGCATCATTGTCGAAGTTGTGCCCCTCTTCCTGTGCTTTAAAGGCAATTCCAACGTACCTCTTGAAATCTGTTTCCTGCTATTCTGCCTCGCTTTAAAGTCCGCCTCGTTGCCTTCCCTCAACAGATTTTTGGACGATAGTTGTCCTTTATTACTCGGCCAGTTTGTGAATTGCTGTGCCCCTGAGCTCCATTTTTCAACTCGTTTTTGGTGAGCAGACCGCATGTCGAAAATTTTGGTTCATGACCTCTGCTGGTTCCTGGTGGGGGGCTGAGACTTTGGTTAATTCTTCTTCCTGCCGGGAAATTCGAGTGATATGTGCCCGTCCAAATGCCTAACAGCTACTCTCTCATTGGTTCTCCCTCTTCCCTTTCATCCTCTGCCAAATTGGCCACCTGTGCGAACCAGGAGTTTTAAGGCGCTGTCTCTCCAAGTTGGGAGGTTGATAGTAAAGAAGATGGCAAGCAAAACCAGAGCACCAGGAGATGGATTCTTCGTTGAGTTTTAGAAACCTTTCATATTCACAGTGTGTCTGTTCTCTAGGCTTCCTGTACATGTTATAGCTGTAGAAATATTCCCTTCAACCTGGAGAGTTGGGGCCCATGGAACGGGTGCCAGGCATTTGTGCTTTAAAGGGTCTGCATTTGCTCACCCAATCTCACCAATCGTCTCAGTCCCAAGTGTCCAGCCTTATGCCACATCCAGCTGTCGTTGTAGATAAGGTCATTCCAGGATTCATCAGAGACCCTGAAGGAATTCTAAAGATTTCCCAGTTTTTTTGTTTTGTTTTTGAAATTCCTTTTTATAGTGGGTTTGAGCTGATTCTCGCTGCCATGTTTATGCCAGTCTAGACACTCTTGATTCCCTTACGGAGACATATCAATACATAGGTTTTAAGATTCTTACTAGTCAGATATATTCCTCTGCGGGAAATATGGGATTTTGAGTCCCTTTCACTGAGGAAGGTGTACGTCTTGTCTATTCCATTGTTGGTTTTTGGGATGGTACCTGTGCTTATATCAAACTCTGGTTTTATGCATCACCCCACCTCTCCTTCCCCCTTAAGCAGGCATAAGAGTGTTTCCTAAATGTGAGACTCTGTTTTCTTTCCGAACTCAGTTCAAGTGTAGCCATGTTTACAGGATCTTCATAAGTGATATCTTATGATAAGTTTCTTTTTCTCTGTGACTTATTTCACTTAGAATCATCGTACCTGAATCCACCCATTTTGCTGCTACTGGTCTTATGACATTGATTTCATGGCTGAGGGATATTCCATCGTACGTAAGTACCACAATTTTTTGAACCATTTTTATATTTCCTGGGATATTTAAGGTGTACCCAAGTTGAGGTCCTTGTAAGCAGTGCAGCCCTAAATTTTGGGGTGGCTCTGTCTTATTGCCTTTCAGTTTTTCCAAGGTATATTCCCTAGACTGGAAGTGTCCTTGGCTCTGTAGCTCTGTTGTTTACATGTTTTAGGGAACACAACGCACTCCTCCAGAGAGGCAGATGTCAATTTATATCCCGCCAATCAGCATAACAAGGCTCCCTGTTCTCCAGGGCCTGCCTTGCCTTTTTGGTTTTTACACATTTTGTGGATGTCCCTTTTGACCGGTGGGAAGTGATACTTCTTTGTAGTGCAGATTTGCATTGCCCGCTTGCTTGCTTGGCCAAAAAGGACGTATGCGTTTTCTCCTGAATATATTCAGGAGAAAACGCATACGCCCTTTTTGGCCAAGTGCATCATTGTCGAAGTTGTGCCCCTCTTCCTGTGCTTTAAAGGCGATTCCAACGTACCTCTTGAAATCTGTTTCCTGCTATTCTGCCTCGCTTTCAAGTCCGCCTCGTTGCCTTCCCTCAACAGATTTTTGGACGATAGTTGTCCTTTATTACTCGGCCAGTTTGTGAATTGCTGTGCCCCTGAGCTCCATTTTTCAACTCGTTTTTGTTGAGCTGACCGCAAGCCCAAAATTTTGGTTCAGGACCTATACTGGTTCCCGGTGGGTGGCTGAGACTTTGATTAATTCTTCTTCCTGCCGGGAAATTACAGTGATATGTGCCCGTCCAAATGCCTAACAACTACTCTCTAATTGGTTCTCCCTCTTCCCTTTCACCCTCTGCCAAATTGGCAACCTGTGCGAACCAGGAGGTTAAACGGGCTGTCTCTCCAAGTTGGGAGGTTGATACTAAAGCAGATGGAAAGTCAAACCGGAGCACCAGGAGAGGGACTATTGGTTGAGTTTTAGAAACCTTTCTTATTCACAGTGTGTCCGTTCTCTAGGTTTCCCGTACATGTTATAGCTGTAGTAATATTCCCTTCAACCTGGAGAGTTGGTACTCAAGGAATGTCTGCCATGCATTATTGCTTTAAAGGGTCTGCATTTGCTCACCCAATCTCAGCAATCCTCTCACTCGCAAGTGTCCAGCCTTATGCCTCATCCAGCTGTCGTTGTAGATAGGGTCATTCCAGGTTTCATCAGAGACCCTGAAGGAATTGTAAAGAATTTCCCAGTTTTTTTCTTTTGTTTTTGAAATTCCTTTTTATAGTGGGTTTGAGCTGATTTTCGCTGCCATGTTTATGCCAGTCTAGACACACTTGATTCCCTTACGGAGACATATCAATACATAGGTTTTAAGATTCTTAATAGTCAGATATATTCCTCTGAGGGAAATATGGGATTTTGAGTCCCTTTCACTGAGGAAGGTGTAGGTCTTGTCTATTCCATAGTTGGTTTTTCGAACGGTACCTGTGCTTATATCAAACTCTGGTTTTATGCATCACCCCACCTCTCCTTCCCCCTTAAGCAGGCATAAGAGTGTTTCCTAAATGTGAGACTCTGTTATCTTTCCGAACTCAGTTCAAGTGTAGCCATGTTTTCAGGATCTTCATAAGTGATATCTTATGATAAGTTTCTTTTTCTCTGTGACTTATTTCACTTAGAATCATCGTACCTGAATCCACCCATTTTGCTGCTACTGGTCTTATGACATTGATTTCATGACTGAGGGATATTCCATCGTACGTAAGTACCACAATTGTTTGAACCATTTTTATATTTCCTGGGATATTTAAGGTGTACCCAAGTTGAGGTCCTTGTATGCAGTGCAGCCCTAAATTTTGGGGTGGCTCTGTCTTATTGATTTTCAGTTTTCCCAAGGTATATTCCCTAGACTGGAAGTGCCCTTGGCTCTGTAGCTCTGTTGTTTACTTGTTTTAGGGAACACAATGTACTCCTCCAGAGAGGCAGTTGGCAATTTACATCCCGCCCATCAGCATAACAAGGCTCCCTGTTCTCCAGGGCCTGTCTTGCCTTTCTGGTTTTTACACATTTTGTGGATGTCCCTTTTGAACGGTGGGAAGTGATACTTCTTTGTAGTGCAGATTTGCATTGCCTGCTTGCTTGCTTGGCCAAAAAGGGCGTATGCATTTTCTCCTGAATATATTCAGGAGAAAATGCATACGCCCTTTTTGGCCAAGTGCATCATTGTCGAAGTTGTGCCCCTCTTCCTGTGCTTTAAAGGCGATTCCAACGTACCTCTTGAAATCTGTTTCCTGCTGTTCTGCCTCGCTTTCAAGTCCGCCTCGTTGCCTTCCCTCAACAGATTTTTGGACGATAGTTGTCCTTTATTACTCGGCCGGTTTGTGAATTGCTGTGTCCCTGAGCTCCATTTTTCAACTCGTTTTTGGTGAGCTGACCGTAAGGCCAAAATTTTGGTTCAGGACCTACACTTTTTCCCGGTGGGTGGCTGAGACTTTGGTTAATTCTTCTTCCTGCCGGGAAATTACAGTGATATGTGCCCGCCTAAATGCCTAACAGCTACTCTCTCATTGGTTCTCCCTCTTCCCTTTCATCCTGTGCCAAATTGGAAACCTGTGCGAACCAGGAGGTTAAAGGGGCTGTCTCTCCAAGTTCGGAGGTTGATAGTAAAGCAGATGGAAAGTCAAACCGGAGCACCAGGAGAGGGACTATTCGTTGAGTTTTAGAAACATTTCATATTCACAGTGTGTCCGTTCTGTAGGTTTGCCTTACATGTTATAGCTGTAGTAATATTCCCTTTAACCTGGAGAGTTGGGACCCATGGAATGGGTGCCAGGCATTTGTGCTTTAAAGCGTCTGCATGTGCTCACCCAATCTCACCAATCTTTTCAGTCCTAAGTGTCCCTCCTTATGCCACATCCAGCTGTCATTGTAGATAGGGTCATTCCAAGTTTGATCAGAGACCCTGTAGGAATTGTAAAGAATTTCCCAGTTTTTTTGTTTTGTTTTTGAAATTCCTTTTTATAGTGGGTTTGAGCTGATTCTCGCTGCCATGTTTATGCCAGTCTAGACACACTTGATTCCGTTACGGAGACATATCAATACATAGGTTTTAAGATTCTTACTAGTCAGATATATTCCTCTGCGGGAAATATGGGGTTTTGCGTTCCTTTCACAGAGGAAGGTATAGGTCTTGTCTATTCCATAGTTGGTTTTTGGAACGGTACCTGTGCTTATATCCAACTCTGGTTTTATGCATCACCCCACCTCTCCTTCCCCCTTAAGCAGGCATAAGAGTTTTTTCTAAATGTGAGACACTGTTCTCTTTCCTAACTCAGTTCAAGTGTAGCCATGTTTACAGGATCTTCATAAGTGATATCTTATGATAAGTTTCTTTTTCTCTGTGACTTATTTCTTTTAGAATCATCGTACCTGAATCCACCCATTTTGCTTCTACTGGACTTATGACATTGATTTCTTGGCTGAGGGATATTCCATCCTACGTAAGTACCACAATTTTTTGAACCATTTTTATATTTCCTGGGATATTTAAGGTGTACCCAAGTTGAGGTCCTTGTAAGCAGTGCAGCCCTAAATTTTGGGGTGGCTATGTCTTATTGATTTTCAGTTTTCCCAAGGTATATTCCCTAGACTCAAAGTGCCCTTGGCTCTGTAGCTCTGTTGTTTACTTGTTTTAGGGAACACAATGCACTCCTCCATAGAGGCAGTTGGCAATTTACATCCCGCCCATCAGCATAAAAAGGCTCCCTGTTCTCCAGGGCCTGTCTTGCCTTTCTGGTTTTTACACATTTTGTGGATGTCCCTTTTGACCGGTGGGAAATGATACTTCTTTGTAGTGCAGATTTGCATTGCCCGCTTGCTTGCTTGGCCAAAAAGTGAGTATGCGATTCCTCCTGAATATATTCAGGAGAAAACGCATACGCCCTTTTTGGCCAAGTGCATCATTGTCGAAGTTGGGCCCCTCTTCATGTGCTTTAAAGGCGATTCCAACGTACCTCTTCAAATCTCTTTCCTGTTCTTCTGCCTCGCTTTCAAGTCCTCCTCGTTGGCTTCCCTCAACAGATTTTTGGACGATAGATGTCCTTTATTACTCGGCCAGTTTGTGAATTGCTGTGCCCCTGAGCTCCATTTTTCAACTCGTTTTTGGTGAGCTGACCGCACGTCCAAAATTTTCGTTCAGGACCTATACTGGTTCCCGGTGGGTGGCTGAGACTTTCGTTAATTCTTCTTCCTGCCAGGAAATTACAGTGATATGTGCCCGTCCAAATGCCTAACAGCTACTCTCTCATTGGTTCTCCCTCTTCCCTTTCATCCTCTGCCAAATTGGCAACCTGTGCAAACCAGGAGGTTAAAGGGGCTGTCTCTCCAAGTTGGGAGGTTGATAGTAAAGCAGATGGAAAATCAAACCGGAGCACCAGGAGAGGGACTATTTGTGGAGTTTTAGAAACCTTTCGTATTCACAGTGTGTCCGTTCTCTAGGTTTCCCGTACATGTTATAGCTGTAGTAATATTCCCTTCAACCTGGAGAGATGGGACCCATGGAATGGGTGCCAGGCATTTGTGCTTTAAAGGGTCTGCATTTGCTCACCCAATCTCACCAATCGTCTCAGTCCCAAGTGTCCCTCCTTATGCCACATCCAGCTGTCATTGTAGATAGGGTCATTCCAGGTTTCATCAGAGACCCTGAAGGAATTGTAAAGAATTTCCCAGTTTTTTTGTTTTGTTTTTGAAATTCCCTTTTATAGTGGGTTTGAGCTGATTCTCGCTGCCATGTTTATGCCAGTCTAGACACACTTGATCCTTTTATGGAGACATATCAATACATAGGTTTTAAGATTCTTACTAGTCAGATATATTCCTCTGCGGTAAATATGGGGTTTTGAGTCCCTTTCACTGAGGAAGGTGTAGGTCTTGTCTATTCCATAGTTGGTTTTTGGAACGGTACCTGTGCTTATACCAAACTCTGGTTTTATGCATCACCCCACTTCTCCTTCCCCCTTAAGCAGGCATAAGTGTGTTTTCTAAATGTGAGACACTGTTCTCTTTCCTAACTCAGTTCAAGTGTATCCATGTTTACAGGATCTTCATAAGTGATATCTTATGATAAGTTTATTTTTCTCTGTGACTTATTTCACTTAGAATCATCGTACCTGAATCCACCCATTTTGCTGCTACTGGTCTTATGACATTGATTTCATGGCTGAGGGATATTCCATCGTACGTAAGTAACACAATTTTTTGAACCATTTTTATATTTCCTGGAATATTTAAGGTGTACCCAAGTTGAGGTCCTTGTAAGCAGTGCAGCCTTAAATTTTGGGGTGGCTCTGTCTTATTGATTTTCAGTTTTCCCAAGGTATATTCCCTAGACTCGAAGTGCCCTTGGCTCTGTAGTTCTGTTGTTTACTTGTTTTAGGGAACACAATACACTCCTCCAGAGAGGCAGTTGGCAATTTACATCCCGCCCATCAGCATAACAAGGCTCCCTGTTCTCCAGTGCCTCTCTTGCCTTTCTGGTTTTTACACATTTTGTGGATGTCCCTTTTGACCGGTGGGTAGTGATACTTCTTTGTAGTGCAGATTTGCATTGCCCGCTTGCTTGCTTGGCCAAAAAGGGCGTATGCGTTTTCTCCTGAATATATTCAGGAGAAAACGCATACACCCTTTTTGGCCAAGTGCATCATTGTCGAAGTTGTGCCCCTCTTCCTGTGCTTTAAAGGCAATTCCAACGTACCTCTTGAAATCTGTTTCCTGCTATTCTGCCTCGTTTTCAAGTCCGCCTCATTGCCTTCCCTCAACAGATTTTTGGAGGATAGTTGTCCTTTATTACACGGCCAGTTTGTGAATTGCTGTGCCCCTGAGCTCCATTTTTCAACTCGTTTTTGGTGAGCTGACCGCAAGTCCAAAATTTTGGTTCAGGACCTATGCTGGTTCCCGGTGGGGGCTGAGACTTTGGTTAATTCTTCTTCCTGCTGGGAAGTTAGAGTGATATATGCCTGTTCAAACGCCTAACAGCTACTCTCTCATTGGTTCTCCCTCTTCCCTTTCATCCTCTGCCAAATTGGAAACCTGTGAGAAGCAGGAGGTTGAAGGGGCTGTCTCTCCAAGTTGGGAGATTGGTAGTAAAGCAGATGGAAAGTCAAACCGGAGCACCAGGAGAGGGACTATTAGTTGAGTTTTAGAAACCTTTCGTATTCACAGTGTGTCCGTTCTCTAGGTTTCTCGTACATGTTATAACTGTAGCAATATTCCCTGCAACCTGGAGAGTAGGGACCCATGGAATGAGTGCCATGCATTATTGCTTTAAAGGGTCTGCATTTGCTCACCCAATCTCACCAATCGTCTCAGTCCCAAGTGTACGGCCTTATGCCACATCCAGCTGTCATTGTAGATAGGGTCATTCCAGGTTTCATCAGAGACCCTGAAGGAATTGTAAAGAATTTCCCAGTTTTTTTGTTTTGTTTTTGAAATTCCTTTTTATAGTGGGTTGGAGCTGATTCTCGCTGCCATGTTTATGCCAGTCTAGACACACTTGATTCCCTTACGGAGACATATCAATACATAGGTTTTAAGATTCTTACTAGTCAGATATATTCCTCTGCGGGAAATATGGGGTTTTGCGTTCCTTTCACAGAGGAAGGTATAGGTCTTGTCTATTCCATAGTTGGTTTTTGGAACGGTACCTGTGCTTATATCCAACTCTGGTTTTATGCATCACCCCACCTCTCCTTCCCCCTTAAGCAGGCATAAGAGTGTTTTCTAAATGTGAGACACTGTTCTCTTTCCTAACTCAGTTCAAGTGTAGCCATGTTTACAGGATCTTCATAAGTGATATCTTATGATAAGTTTCTTTTTCTCTGTGACTTATTTCACTTAGAATCATCGTACCTGAATCCACCCATTTTGATGCTACTGGTCTTATGACATTGATTTCATGGCTGAGGGATATTCCATCGTACGTAAGTACCACAATTTTTTGAACCATTTTTATATTTCCTGGGATATTTAAGGTGTACCCTAGTTGAGGTCCTTGTAAGCAGTGCAGCCCTAAATTTTGGGGTGGCTCTGTCTTATTGATTTTCAGTTTTCCCAAGGTATATTCCCTAGACTGGAAGTGCCCTTGGCTCTGTAGTTCTGTTGTTTCTTGTTTTAGGGAACACAATGCACTCCTCCAGAGAGGCAGTTGGCAATTTACATCCCGCCCATCAGCATAACAAGGCTCCCTGTTCTCCAGGGCCTGTCTTGCCTTTCTGGTTTTTACACATTTTGTGGATGTCCCTTTTGACCGGTGGGTAGTGATACTTCTTTGTAGTGCAGATTTGCATTGCCCGCTTGCTTGCTTGGCCAAAAAGGGCGTATGCGTTTTCTCCTGAATATATTCAGGAGAAAACGCATACGCCCTTTTTGGCCAAGTGCATCATTGTCGAAGTTGTGCCCCTCTTCCTGTGCTTCAAAGGCGATTCCAAAGTACCTCTTGAAATCTGTTTCCTGCTATTCTGCCTCGCTTTCAAGTCCGCCTCGTTGCCTTCCCTCAACAGATTTTTGGACGATAGTTGTCCTTTATTACTCGGCCAGTTTGTGAATTGCTGTGCCCCTGAGCTCTATTTTTCAACTCGTTTTTGGTGAGCTGACCGCAAGTCCAAAATTTTGGTTCAGGACCTATGCTGGTTCCCGGTGGGGGGCTGAGACTTTGGTTAATTCTTCTTCCTGCCGGGAAGTTAGAGTGATATATGCCCGTTCAAACGCCTAACAGCTACTCTCTCATTGGTTCTCCCTCTTCCCTTTCATCCTCTGCCAAATTGGAAACCTGTGTGAAGCAGGAGGTTGAAGGGGCTGTCTATCCAAGTTGGGAGATTGATAGTAAAGGAGATGGAAAGTCAAACCAGAGCACCAGGAGAGGGACTATTCGTTGAGTTTTAGAAACCTTTCGTATTCACAGTGTGTCCGTTCTCTAGGTTTCCCGTCCATGTTATAACTGTAGTAATATTCCCTGCAACCTGGAGACTTGGGACCCATGGAATGGGTGCCATGCATTATTGCTTTAAAGGGTCTGCATTTGCTCACCCAATCTCACCAATCGTCTCAGTCCCAAGTGTCCAGCCTTATGCCACATCCAGCTGTCATTGTAGATAGGGTCATTCCAGGTTTCATCAGAGACCCTGAAGGAATTGTAAAGAATTTCCCAGTTTTTTTGTTTTGTTTTTGAAATTCCTTTTTATAGTGGGTTGGAGCTGATTCTCGCTGCCATGTTTATGCCAGTCTAGACACACTTGATTCCCTTACCGAGACATATCAATACATATGTTGTAAGATTCTTTCTAGTCAGATATATTCCTCTGCGGGAAATATGGTGTTTTGAGTCCCTTTCACTGAGGAAGGTGTAGGTCTTGTCTATTCCATAGTTGGTTTTTGGAATGGTACCTGTGCTTATATCAAACTTTGGTTTTATGCATCACCCCACCTCTCCTTCCCCCTTAAGCAGGCATAAGAGTGTTTTCTAAATGTGAGACATTCTTCTCTTCCCTAACTCAGTTCAAGTGTAGCCATGTTTACAGGATCTTCATAAGTGATATCTTATGATAAGTTTCTTTTTCTCTGTGACTTATTTCACTTAGAATCATCGTACCTGAATCCACCCATTTTGCTTCTACTGGACTTATGACATTGATTTCTTGGCTGAGGGATATTCAATCCTACGTAAGTACCACAATTTTTTGAACTATTTTTATATTTCCTGGGATATTTAAGGTGTACCCAAGTTGAGGTCCTTGTAAGCAGTGCAGCCCTAAATTTTGGGGTGGCTGTGTCTTATTGATTTTCAGCTTTCCCAAGGTATATTCCCTAGACTCGAAGTGCCCTTGGTTCTCTAGCTCTGTTGTTTACTTGTTTTAGGGAACACAATGCACTCCTCCATAGAGGCAGTTGGCAATTTACATCCCGCCCATCAGCATAACAAGGCTCCCTGTTCTCCAGGGCCTGTCTTGCCTTTCTGGTTTTTACACATTTTGTGGATGTCCCTTTTGACCGGTGGGAAGTGATACTTCTTTGTAGTGCAGATTTGCATTGCCCGCTTGCTTGCTTGGCCAAAAAGGGTGTATGCGTTTCCTCCTGAATATATTCAGGAGAAAACGCATACGCCCTTTTTGGCCAAGTGCATCATTGTCGAAGTTGTGCCCCTCTTCATGTGCTTTAAAGGCGATTCCAACGTACCTCTTCAAATCTCTTTCCTGTTCTTCTGCCTCGCTTTCAAGTCCTCCTCGTTGGCTTCCCTCAACAGATTTTTGGATGATAGTTGTCCTTTATTACTCGGCCAGTTTGTGAATTGCTGTGCCCCTGAGCTCCATTTTTCAACTCGTTTTTGGTGAGCTGACCGCACGTCCAAAATTTTCGTTCAGGACCTATACTGGTTCCCGGTGGGGGGCTGAGACTTTGGTTAATTCTTCTTCCTGCCGGGAAATTACAGTGATATGTGCCCGTCCAAATGCCTAACAGCTACTCTCTCATTGGTTCTCCCTCTTCCCTTTCACCCTCTGCCAAATTGGCAACCTGTGCGAACCAGGAGGTTAAAGGGGCTGTCTCTCCAAGTAGGGAGGTTGATAGTAAAGCAGATGGAAAATCAAAGCGGAGCACCAGGAGAGGGACTATTCGTTGAGTTTTAGAAACCTTTCGTATTCACAGTGTGTCTGTTCTCTAGGTTTCCCGTACATGTTATAGCTGTAGTAATATTCCCTTCAACCTGGAGAGTTGGGCCCCATGGAATGGGTGCCAGTCATTTGTGCTTTAAAGGGTCTGCATTTGCTCACCCAATCTCACCAATCGTCTCAGTCCCAAGTGTCCCTCCTTATTCCACATCCAGCTGTCATTGTAGATAGGGTCATTCCAGGTTTCATCAGAGACCCTGAAGGAATTGTAAAGAATTTCCCAGTTTTTTTGTTTTGTTTTTGAAATTCCTTTTTATAGTGGGTTTGAGCTGATTCTCGCTGCCATGTTTATGCCAGTCTACACACACTTGATTCTTTTATGGAGACATATCAATACATAGGTTTTAAGATTCTTACTAGTCAGATATATTCCTCTGTGGTAAATATGGGGTTTTGAGTCCCTTTCACTGAGGAAGGTGTAGGTGTTGTCTATTCCATAGTTGGTTTTTGGAACGGTACCTGTGCTTATATCAAACTCTGGTTTTATGCATCACCCCACCTCTCCTTCCCCCTTAAGCAGGCATAAGAGTGTTTTCTAAATATGAGACACTGTTCTCTTTCCTATCTCAGTTCAAGTGTATCCATGTTTACAGGATCTTCATAAGTGATATCTTATGATAAGTTTCTTTTTCTGTGTGACTTATTTCACTTAGAATCATCGCACCTGAATCCACCCATTTTGCTGCTACTGGTCTTATGACATTGATTTCATGGCTGAGGGATATTCCATCGTATGTAAGTACCACAATTTTTTGAACCATTTTTATATTTCCTGGGATATTTAAGGTGTACCCAAGTTGAGGTCCTTGTAAGCAGTGCAGCCCTAAATTTTGGGGTGGCTCTGTCTTATTGATTTTCAGTTTTCCCAAGGTATATTCCCTAGACTGGAAGTGCCCTTGGCTCTGTAGTTCTGTTGTTTACTTGTTTTAGGGAACACAATGCACTCTTCCAGAGAGGCAGTTGGCAATTTACATCCCGCCCATCAGCATAACAAGGCTCCCTGTTCTCCAGGGCCTGTCTTGCCTTTCTGGTTTTTACACATTTTGTGGATGTCTCTTTTGACCGGTGGGAAGTGATACTTCTTTGTAGTGCAGATTTGCATTGCCCGCTTGCTTGCTTTACCAAAAAGGGCGTATGTGTTTTCTCCTGAATATATTCAGGAGAAAACGCATACGCCCTTTTTGGCCAAGTGCATCATTGTCGAAGTTGTGCCCCTCTTCCTGTGCTTTAAAAGCGATTCCAACGTACCTCTTGAAATCTGTTTCCTGCTATTCTGCCTCGCTTTCAAGTCCGCCTCGTTGCCTTCCCTCAACAGATTTTTGGAGGATAGTTGTCCTTTATTACACAGCCTGTTTGTGAATTGCTGTGCCCCTGAGCTCCATTTTTCAACTCGTTTTTGGTGAGCTGACCGCAAGTCCAAAATTTTGGTTCAGGACCTATGCTGGTTCCTGGTGGGGGCTGAGACTTTGGTTAATTCTTCTTCCTGCTGGGAAGTTAGAGTGATATATGCCTGTTCAAACGCCTAACAGCTACTCTCTCATTGGTTCTCCCTCTTCCCTTTCATCCTCTGCCAAATTGGCAACCTGTGTGAAGCAGGAGGTTGAAGGGGCTGTCTCTCCAAGTTGGGAGATTGATAGTAAAGCAGATGGAAAGTCAAACCGGAGCACCAGGAGAGGGACTATTCGTTGAGTTTTAGAAACCTTTCGTATTCACAGTGTGTCCGTTCTCTAGGTTTCTCGTACATGTTATAACTGTAGCAATATTCCCTTCAACCTGGAGAGTTGGGACCCATGGAATGGGTGCCATGCATTATTGCATTAAAGGGTCTGCATTTGCTCACCCAATCTCACCAATCGTCTCAGTCCCAAGTGTACGGCCTTATGCCACATCCAGCTGTCGTTGTAGATAGGGTCATTCCAGGTTTCATCAGAGACCCTGAAGGAATTGTAAAGAATTTCCCAGTTTTTTTGTTTTGTTTTTGAAATTCCTTTTTATGGTGGGTTTGAGCTGATTCTCGCTGCCATGTTTATGCCAGTCTAGACACACTTGATTCCCTTACGGAGACATATCAATACATAGGTTTTAAGATTCTTACTAGTCAGATATATTCCTCTGTGGTAAATATGGGGTTTTGAGTCGCTTTCACTGAGGAAGGTGTAGGTCTTGTCTATTCCATAGTTGGTTTTTGGAACGGTACCTGTGCTTATATCAAACTCTGGTTTTATGCATCACCCCACCTCTCCTTCCCCCTTAAGCAGGCATAAGAGTGTTTTCTAAATGTGAGACACTGTTCTCTTTCCTAACTCAGTTCAAGTGTAGCCATGTTTACAGGATCTTCATAAGTGATATCTTATGATAAGTTTCTTTTTCTCTGTGACTTATTTCACTTAGAATCATCGTTCCTGAATCCACCCATTTTGCTGCTACTGGTCTTATGACATTGATTTCATGGCTGAGGGATATTCCATCGTACGTAAGTACCACAATTTTTTGAACCATTTTTATATTTCCTGGGATATTTAAGGTGTACCCAAGTTGAGGTCCTTGTAAGCAGTGCAGCCCTAAATTTTGGGGTGGCTCTGTCTTATTGATTTTCACTTTTCCCAAGGTAGATTCCCTAGACTGGAAGTGCCCTTGGCTCTGTAGTTCTGTTGTTTACTTGTTTTAGGGAACACAATGCACTCCTCCAGAGAAGCAGTTGGCAATTTACATCCCGCCCATCAGCATAACAAGGCTCCCTGTTCTCCAGGGCCTGTCTTGCCTTTCTGGTTTTTACACATTTTGTGGATGTCCCTTTTGACCGGTGGGAAGTGATACTTCTTTGTAGTGCAGATTTGCATTGCCCGCTTGCTTGCTTGGCCAAAAAGTGCGTATGCGTTTTCTCCTGAATATATTCAGGAGAAAACGCATACGCCCTTTTTGGCCAAGTGCATCATTGTCGAAGTTGTGTCCCTCTTCCTGTGCTTTAAAGGCGATTCCAACGTACCTCTTGAAATCTGTTTCCTGCTATTCTGCCTCGCTTTCAAGTCCACCTCGTTGCCTTCCCTCAACAGATTTTTGGACGATAGTTGTCCTTTATTACTCGGCCAGTTTGTGAATTGCTGTGCCCCTGAGCTCCATTTTTCAACCCGTTTTTGGTGAGCTGACCGCAAGTCCAAAATTTTGGTTCAGGACCTATGCTGGTTCCCGGTGGGGGGCTGAGACTTTGGTTAATTCTTCTTCCTGCCGGGAAGTTAGAGTGATATATGCCCGTTCAAACGCCTAACAGCTACTCTCTCATTGGTTCTCCCTCTTCCCTTTCATCCTCTGCCAAATTGGAAACCGGTGCGAACCAGGAGGTTGAAGGGGCTGTCTCTCCAAGTTGGGAGATTGATAGTAAAGCAGATGGAAAATCAAACCGGAGCACCAGGAGAGGGACTATTCGTTGAGTTTTAGAAACCTTTCGTATTCACAGTGTGTCCTTTCTCTAGGTTTCTCGTACATGTTATAAATGTAGTAATATTCCCTGCAACCTGGAGAGTTGGGACCCATGGAATGGGTGCCATGCATTATTGCTTTAAAGGGTCTGCATTTGCTCACCCAATCTCACCAATCGTCTCAGTCCCAAGTGTACGGCCTTTTGCCACATCCAGCTGTCGTTGTAGATAGGCTCATTCCAGGTTTCATCAGAGACCCTGAAGGAATTGTAAGGAATTTCCCAGTTTTTTTATTTTGTTTTTGAAATTCCTTTTTATAGTGGGTTTGAGCTGATTCTCGCTGCCATGTTTATGCCAGTCTAGACACACTTGATTCCCTTAAGGAGACATATCAATACATAGGTTTTAAGATTCTTACTAGTCAGATATATTCCTCTGTGGGAAATATGGGGTTTTGAGTCCCTTTCACTGAGGAAGGTGTAGGTCTTGTCTATTCCATTGTTGGTTTTTGGAACGGTACCTGTGCTTATATCAAACTCTGGTTTTACGCATCACCCCACCTCTCCTTCCCCCTTAAGCAGGCATAAGAGTGTTTTCTAAATGTGAGACATTCTTCTCTTTCCTGACTCATTTCAAGTGTAGCCATGTTTACAGGATCTTCATAAGTGATATCTTATGATAAGTTTCTTTTTCTGTGTGACTTATTTCACTTAGAATCATCCTACCTGAATCCACCCATTTTGCTGCTACTGGACTTATGACATTGATTTCTTGGCTGAGGGATATTCAATCGTACGTAAGTACCACAATTTTTTGAACCATTTTTATATTTCCTGGGATATTTAAGGTGTACCCAAGTTGAGGTCCTTGTAAGCAGTGCAGCCCTAAATTTGTGGTGGCTCTGTCTTATTGATTTTCAGTTTTCCCAAGGTATATTCCCTAGACTGGAAGTGCCCTTGGCTCTGTAGCTCTGTTGTTTACTTGTTTTAGGGAACACAATGCACTCCTCCATAGAGGCAGTTGGCAATTTACATCCCGCCCTTCAGCATAACAAGGCTCCCTGTTCTCCTGTGCCTGTCTTGCCTTTCTGGTTTTTACACATTTTGTGGATGTCCCTTTTGACCGGTGGGAAGTGATACTTCTTTGTAGTGCAGATTTGCATTGCCCGCTTGCTTGCTTGGGCAAAAAGGGCGTATGCGTTTTCTCCTGAATATATTCAGGAGAAAACGCATACGCCCTTTTTGGCCAAGTGCATCATTGTCGAAGTTGTGCCCCTCTTCCTGTGCTTTAAAGGCGATTCCAACGTACCTCTTGAAATGTGTTTCCTGCTATTCTGCCTCGCTTTCAAGTCCGCCTCGTTGCCTTCCCTCAGCAGATTTTTGGACCATAGTTGTCCTTTATTACTCGGCCAGTTTGTGAATTGCTGTGCCCCTGAGCTCCATTTTTCAACTCGTTTTTGGTGAGCTGACCGCAGGTCCAAAATTTTGGTTCAGGACCTATACTGGTTCCCCGTGGGGGGCTGAGACTTTGGTTAATTATTCTTCCTGCCGGGAAATTACAGTGATATGTGCCCGTCCAAATGCCTAACAGCTACTCTCTCATTGGTTCTCCCTCTTCCCTTTCATCCTCTGCCAAATTAGAAACCTGTGCGAACAAGGAGCTTAAAGGGGCTGTATCTCCAAGTTGGGAGATTGATAGTAAAGAAGATGGAAAGTCAAACCGGAGCATCAGGAGATGGACTATTCGTTGAGTTTTATAAACCTTTCGTATTCACAGTGTGTCCGTTCTCTAGGTTTCCCGTACATGTTATAACTGTAGTAATATTCCCATCAACCTGGAGAGTTGGGACCCATGGAATGTGTGCCATGCATTATTGCTTTAAAGGGTCTGCATTTGCTCACCCAATCTCACCAATCCTCTCAGTCCCAAGTGTCCAGCCTTATGCCACATCCAGCTGTCATTGTAGATAGGGTCATTCCAGGTTTCATCAGAGACCCTGAAGGAATTGTAAAGAATTTCCCAGTTTTTTTGTTTTGTTTTTGAAATTCCTTTTTATAGTGGGTTTGAGCTGATTCTCGCTGCCATGTTTATGCCAGTCTAGACACACTTGATTCCCTTACGGAGACATATCAATCCATAGGTTTTAAGATTCTTACTAGTCAGATATATTCCTCTGCGGGAAATATGGGGTTTTGGGTCCCTTTCAATGAGGAAGGTGTAGGTCTTGCTAATTCAATATTTGGTTTTTGGAATGGTACCTGTGCTTATATCAAACTCTGGTTTTATGCATCACCCCACCTCTCCTTCCCCCTTAAGCAGGCATAAGAGTGTTTTCTAAATGTGAGACACTGTTCTCTTTCCTAACTCAGTTCAAGTGTAGCCATGTTTACAGGATCTTCATAAGTGATATCTTATGATAAGTTTCTTTTTCTCTGTGACTTATTTCACTTAGAATCATCGTACCTGAAACCACCCATTTTGCTGCTACTGGACTTATGACATTGATTTCTTGGCTGAGGGATATTCCATCCTACGTAAGTACCACAATTTTTTGAACCATTTTTATATTTCCTGGGATATTTAAGGTGTACCCAAGTTGAGGTCCTTGTAAGCAGTGCAGCCCTAAATTTTGGGGTGGCTCTGTCTTATTGATTTTCAGTTTTCCCAAGGTATATTCCTTAGACTGGAAGTGCCCTTGGCTCTGTAGCTCTGTTGTTTACTTGTTTTAGGGAACACAATGCACTCCTCCATAGAGGCAGTTGGCAATTTACATCCCGTCCATCAGCATAACAAGGCTCCCTGTTCTCCAGGGCCTGTCTTGCCTTTCTGGTTTTTACACATTTTGTGGATGTCCCTTTTGACCGGTGGGAAGTGATACTTCTTTGTAGTGCAGATTTGCATTGCCCGCTTGCTTGCTTGGCCAAAAAGGGCGTATGCGTTTCCTCCTGAATATATTCAGGAGAAAACGCATACGCCCTTTTTGGCCAAGTGCATCATTGTCGAACTTGGGCCCCTCTTCCTGTGCTTTAAAGGTGATTCCAACGTACCTCTTGAAATCTGTTTCCTGTTCTTCTGCCTCGCTTTTAAGTCCTCCTCGTTGGCTTCCCTCAACAGATTTTTAGACGATAGTTGTCCTTTATTACTCGGCCAGTTTGTGAATTGCTGTGCCCCTGAGCTCCATTTTTCAACTCGTTTTTGCTGAGCTGACCGCACGTCCAAAATTTTCGTTCAGGACCTATGCTGGTTCCCGGTGGGTGGCTGAGACTTTGGTTAATTCTTCTTCCTGCCGGGAAATTACAGTGATATGTGCCCGTCCAAATGCCTAACAGCTACTCTCTCATTGGTTCTCCCTCTTCCCTTTCATCCTCTGCCAAATTGGCAACCTATGCGAACCAGGAGGTTAAAGGGGCTGTCTCTCCAAGTTGGGAGGTTGATAGTAAAGCAGATGGAAAATCAAACCAGAGCACCAGGAGAGGGACTATTCTTTGAGTTTTAGAAACCTTTCATATTTTCAGTGTGTCCGTTCTCTAGGTTTCCTGTACATGTTATAGCTGTAGTAATATTCCCTTCAACCTGGAGACTTGGGCCCAAAGGAATGGGTGCCAGGCATTTGTGCTTTAAAGGGTCTGCATTTGCTCACCCAATCTCACCAATCGTCTCAGTCCCAAGTGTCCCTCCTTATGCCACATCCAGCTGTCATTGTAGATAGGGTCATTCCAGGTTTCATCAGAGATCCTGAAGGAATTGTAAAGAATTTCCCAGTTTTTTTGTTTTGTTTTTGAAATTCCTTTTTATAGTGTGTTTGAGCTGATTCTCGCTGCCATGTTTATGCCAGTCTAGACACACTTGATTCCCTTACGGAGACATATCAATCCATAGGTTTTAAGATTCTTACTAGTCAGATATATTCCTCTGCGGGAAATATGGGGTTTTGAGTCCCTTTCACTGAGGAAGGTGTAGGTCTTGTCTATTCCATAGTTGGTTTTTGGAACAGTACCTGTGCTTATATCAAACTCTGGTTTTATGCATCACCCCACCTCTCCTTCCCCCTTAAGCAGGCATAAGAGTGTTTTCTAAATGTGAGACACTGTGCTCTTTCCTAACTCAGTTCAAGAGTAGCCGTGTTTACAGGATCTTCATAAGTGATATCTTATGATAAGTTTCTTTTTCTGTGTGACTTATTTCACTTAGAATCATCGTACCTGAATCCACCCATTTTGCTGCTACTGGTCTTATGACATTGATTTCATGGCTGAGCGATATTCCATCATACGTAAATACCACAATTTTTTGAACCATTTTTATATTTCCTGGGATATTTAAGGTGTACCCAAGTTGAGGTCCTTGTAAGAAGTGCAGCCCTAAATTTTGGGGTGGCTCTGTCTTATTGATTTTCAGTTTTCCCAAGGTATATTCCCTAGACTGGAAGTGCCCTTGTCTCTGTAGCTCTGTTCTCTACTTGTTTTAGGGAACACAATGTACTCCTCCAGAGAGGCAGTTGGCAATTTACATCCCGCCCATCAGCATAACAAGGCTCCCTGTTCTCCAGGGCCTGTCTTGCCTTTCTGGTTTTTACACATTTTGTGGATGTCCCTTTTGACCGGTGGGAAGTGATACTTCTTTGTAGTGCAGATTTCCATTACCCGCTTGCTTGCTTGGCCAAAAAGGGCATATGCATTTTCTCCTGAGTATATTCAGGAGAAAACGCATACGCCCTTTTTGGCCAAGTGCATCATTGTCGAAGTTGTGCCCCTCTTCCTGTGCTTTAAAGGCGATTCCAACGTACCTCTTGAAATCTGTTTCCTGCTATTCTGCCTCGCTTTCAAGTCCGCCTCGTTGCCTTCCCTCAACAGATTTTTGGACGATAGTTGTCCTTTATTACTCGGCCAGTTTGTGAATTGCTGTGCCCCTGAGCTCCATTTTCCACTCGTTTTTTGTGAGCTGACCGCAAGTCCAAAATTTTGGTTCAGTACCTATGCTGGTTCCCGGTGGGGGGCTGAGACTTTGCTTAATTCTTCTTCCTGCCGGGAAGTTAGAGTGATATGTGCCCGTCCAAATGCCTAACAGCTACTCTCTCATTGGTTCTCCCTCTTCCCTTTCATCCTCTGCCAAATTGGAAATCTGTGCGAACCAGGAGGTTAAAGGGGCTGTCTCTCCAAGTTTGGAGATTGATAGTAAAGCAGATGGAAAGTCAAACCGGAGCACCAGGAGAGGGACTATTCGTTGAGTTTTAGAAACCTTTCATATTCACAGTGTGTCCGTTCTGTAGGTTTCCCGTACATGTTATAACTGTAGTAATATTCCCTTCAACCTGGAGAGTTGGGACCCATGGAATGGGTGCCATGCATTATTGCTTTAAAGGGTCTGCATTTGCTCACCCAATCTCACCAATCCTCTCAGTCCCAAGTGTCCAGCCTTATGCCACAACCAGCTGTCATTGTAGATAGGGTTATTCCAGGTTTCATCAGAGACCCTGAAGGAATTGTAAAGAATTTCCCAGTTTTTTTGTTTTGTTTCTGAAATTCCTTTTTATAGTGCATTTGAGCTGATTCTCGCTGCCATGTTTATGCCAGTCTAGACACACTTGATTCCCTTATGGAGACATATCAATACATAGGTTTTAAGGTTCTTACTAGTCAGATATATTCCTCTGCGGGAAATATGGTGTTTTGAGTCCCTTTCACTGAGGAAGGTGTAGGTCTTGTCTATTCCATAGTTTGTTTTTGGAACGGTACCTGTGCTTATATCAAACTCTAGTTTTATGCATCACCCCACCTCTCCTTCCCCCTTAAGCAGGCTTAAGAGTGTTTTCTAAATGTGAGACACTGTTCTCTTTCCTAACTCAGTTCAAGTTTAGCCTTGTTTACAGGATCTTCATAAGTGATATCTTATGATAAGTTTCTTTTTCTGTGTGACTTATTTCACTTAGAATCATCGTACCTGAATCCACCCATTTTGCTGCTACTGGTCTTATGACATTGATTTCATGGCTGAGGGATATTCCATCGTACGTAAGTACCACAAATTTTTGAACCATTTTTATATTTCCTGGGATATTTAAGGTGTACCCAAGTTGAGGTCCTTGTAAGCAGTGCAGCCCTAAATTTTGGGGTGTCTCTGTCTTATTGATTTTCAGGTTTCCCAAGGTATATTCCCTAGACTGGAAGTGTCCTTGGCTCTGTAGCTCTGTTTTTTACTTGTTTCAGGGAACACAATGCACTCCTCCAGAGAGGCAGTTGGCAATTTACATCCCGCCCATCAGCATAACAAGGCTCCCTGTTCTCCAGGGCCTGTCTTGCCTTTCTGGTTTTTACACATTTTGTGGAAGTCCATTTTGACCGGTGGGAAGTGATACTTCTTTGTAGTGCAGATTTGCATTGCCCGCTTGCTTGCTTGGCCAAAAAGGGCGTATGCGTTTTCTCCTGAATATATTCAGGAGAAAACTCATACGCTCTTTTTGCCCAAGTGCATCATTTTCGTAGTTGTGCCCCTCTTCCTGTGCTTTAAAGGCGATTCCAACGTACCTCTTGAAATCTGTTACCTGCTATTCTGCCTCGCTTTCAAGTCCGACTCGTTGCCTTACCTCAACAGATTTTTGGATGATAGTTGTCCTTTATTACTCGGCCAGTTTGTGAATTGCTGTGCCCCTGAGCTCCATTTTTCAACTCGTTTTTTGTGAGCTGACCGCAAGTCCAAAATTTTGGTTCAGAACCTATGCTGGTTGCCGGTGGGGGGCTGAGACTTTGGTTAATTCTTCTTCCTGCCGGGAAGTTAGAGTGATATGTGCCCGTCCAAATGCCTAACAGCTACTCTCTCATTGGTTCTCCCTCTTCCCTTTCATCCTCTGCCAAATTGGCAACCTGTGCGAACCAGGAGGTTAAAGGGGCTCTCTCTCCAAGTTGGGAGATTGATAGTAAAGCAGATGGAAAGTCAAACCGGAGCTCCAGGAGAGGGACTATTCGTTGCGTTTTAGAAACCTTCCGTATTCACAGTGTGTCCGTTCTCTAGGTTTCCCGTACATGTTATAACTGTAGTAATATTCCCTTCAACCTTGAGAGCTGGGAACCATGGAATGGGTGCCTTGCATTATTGCTTTAAAGGGTCTGCATTTGCTCACCCAATCTCACCAATCGTCTCAGTCCCAAGTGTCCAGCCTTATGCCACATCCAGCTGTCATTGTAGATAGGGTCATTCCAGGTTTCATCAGAGACCCTGAAGGAATTGTAAAGAATTTCCCAGTTTTTTTGTTTTGTTTTTGAAATTCCTTTTTATAGTGGGTTTGAGCTGATTCTCGCTGCCATGGTTATGCCAGTCTAGACACACTTGATTCCCTTACGGAGACATATCAATACATAGGTTTTAAGATTCTTACTAGTCAGATATATTCTTCTGCGGGAAATATGGTGTTTTGAGTCCCTTTCACTGAGGAAGGTGTAGGTCTTGTCTATTCCATAGTTTGTTTTTGGAACGGTACCTGTGCTTATATCAAACTCTAGTTTTATGCATCACCCCACCTCTCCTTCCCCCTTAAGCAGGCATAAGAGTGTTTTCTAAATGTGAGACACTGTTCTCTTTCCTAACTCAGTTCAAGTTTAGCCTTGTTTACAGGATCTTCATAAGTGATATCTTATGATAAGTTTCTTTTTCTGTGTGACTTATTTCACTTAAATCATCGTACCTGAATCCACCCATTTGGCTGCTACTGGTCTTATGACATTGATTTCATGGCTGAGGGATATTCCATCGTACGTAAGTACCACAATTTTTTGAACCATTTTTATATTTCCTGGGATATTTAAGGTGTACCCAAGTTGAGGTCCTTGTAAGCAGTGCAGCCCTAAATTTTGGGGTGGTTCTGTCTTATTGATTTTCAGTTTTCCCAAGGTATATTCCCTAGACTGGAAGTGTCCTTGGCTCTGTAGCTCTGTTGTTTACTTGTTTCAGGGAACACAATGCACTCCTCCAGAGAGGCAGTTGGCAATTTACATCCTGCCCATCAGCATAACAAGGCTCCCTGTTCCCCAGGGCCTGTCTTGCCTTTCTGGTTTTTACACATTTTGTGGAAGTCCATTTTGACTGGTGGGAAGTGATACTTCTTTGTAGTGCAGATTTGCATTGCCCGCTTGCTTGCTTGGCCAAAAGGGCGTATGCGTTTTCTCCTGAATATATTCAGGAGAAAACTCATACGCTCTTTTTGCCCAAGTGCATCATTTTCGTAGTTGTGCCCCTCTTCCTGTGCTTTAAAGGCGATTCCAACGTACCTCTTGAAATCTGTTACCTGCTATTCTGCCTCGCTTTCAAGTCCGCCTCGTTGCCTTACCTCAACAGATTTTTGGATGATAGTTGTCCTTTATTACTCGGCCAGTTTGTGAATTGCTGTGCCCCTGAGCTCCATTTTTCAACTCGTTTTTTGTGAGCTGACCGCAAGTCCAAAATTTTGGTTCAGAACCTATGCTGGTTGCCGGTGGGGGGCTGAGACTTTGATTAATTCTTCTTCCTGCCGTGAAGTTAGAGTGATATGTGCCCGTCCAAATGCCTAACAGCTACTCTCTCATTGGTTCTCCCTCTTCCCTTTCATCCTCTGCCAAATTGGCAACCTGTGCGAACCAGGAGGTTAAAGGGGCTGTCTCTCCAAGTTGGGAGATTGATAGTAAAGCAGATGGAAAGTCAAACCGGAGCTCCAGGAGAGGGACTATTCGTTGCGTTTTAGAAACCTTCCGTATTCACAGTGTGTCCGTTCTCTAGGTTTCCCGTACATGTTATAACTGTAGTAATATTCCCTTCAACCTGGAGAGTTGGGAACCATGGAATGGGTGCCTTGCATTATTGTTTTAAAGGGTCTGCATTTGCTCACCCAATCTCACCAATCATCTCAGTCCCAAGTGTCCAGCCTTATGCCACATCCAGCTGTCATTGTAGATAGGGTCATTCCAGGTTTCATCAGAGACCCTGAAGGAATTGTAAAGAATTTCCCAGTTTTTTTGTTTTGTTTTTGAAATTCCTTTTTATAGTGGGTTTGAGCTGATTCTCGCTGCCATGGTTATGCCAGTCTAGACACACTTGATTCCCTTACGGAGACATATCAATACATAGGTTTTAATATTCTTACTAGTCAGATATATTCCTCTGCGGGAAATATGGGGTTTTGAGTCCCTTTCACTGAGGAAGGTGTAGGCCTTGTCTATTCCATAGTTGGTTTTTGGAACGGTACCTGTGCTTATATCAAACTCTGGTTTTATGCATCACCCCACCTCTCCTTCCCCCTTAAGCAGGCATAAGAGTGTTTTCTAAATGTCAGACACTGTTCTCTTTCCTAACTCAGTTCAAGTGTAGCCATGTTTACAGGATCTTCATAAGTGATATCTTATGATAAGTTTCTTTTTCTGTGTGACTTATTTCACTTAGAATCATCGTACCTGAATCCACCCATTTTGCTGATACTGGTCTTATGACTTTGATTTCATGGCTGCGGGATATTCCATCGTGCGTAAGTACCACAATTTTTTGAACCATTTTTATATTTCCTGGGATATTTAAGGTGTACCCAAGTTGAGGTCCTTGTAAGCAGTGCAGCCCTAAATTTTCGGGTGGCTCTCTCTTATTGATTTTCAGTTTTCCCAAGGTAGATTCCCTAGACTGGAAGTGCCCTTGGCACTGTAGCTCTGTTCTTTACTTGTTTTAGGGAACACAATGGACTATTCCAGAGAGGTAGTTGGCAATTTACATCCCGCCCATCAGCATAACAAGGCTCCCTGTTCTCCAGGGCCTGTCTTGCCTTTCTGGTTTTTACACATTTTGTGGATGTCCCTTTTGACCGGTGGGAAGTGATACTTCTTTGTAGTGCAGATTTGCATTGCCCGCTTGCTTGCTTGGCCAAAAAGGGCGTATTCGTTTTCTCCTGGCTTACGCCATTTTTTGCCAAGGGCATCATTTTCGAAGTTGTGCCCCTCTTCCTGTGCTTTAAAGGCGATTCCAACGTACCTCTTGAAATCTGTTTCCTGCTATTCTGCCTCGCTTTCAAGTCCACCTCGTTGCCTTCCCTCAACAGATTTTTGGACGATAGTTGTCCTTTACTACTCGGCCAGTTTGTGAATTGCTGTGCCCCTGAGCTCCATTTTTCAACTCGTTTTTGGTGAGCTGACCGCAAGTCCAAAATTTTGGTTCAGGACCTATACTGGTTCCCAGTGGGTGCATGAGACTTTGGTTAATTCTTCTTCTTGCCGCGAAATTAGAGTGATATGTGCCCGTCCATATGCCTAACAGCTACTCTCTCATTGGTTCTC
Source organism: Hyperoodon ampullatus (assembly GCF_949752795.1). Taxonomy (NCBI): domain Eukaryota; kingdom Metazoa; phylum Chordata; class Mammalia; order Artiodactyla; family Ziphiidae; genus Hyperoodon; species Hyperoodon ampullatus. The sequence continues at coordinate 1,331,703 of NW_027640625.1, read as the reverse complement.
CCTCTTCCCTTTCATCCTCTCCCAATTTGGCAACCTGTGCGAACGAGGAGGTTAAAGGGGCTTTCTCTCCAAGTTGGGAGGTTGATAGTAAAGCAGATGGAAAGTCAAACCGGAGCACCAGGAGAGGGACTATTCGTTGAGTTTTAGAAACCTTTCGTATTCACAGTGTGTCCGTTATCTTGGTTTCCCGTACATGTTATAGCTGTGGTAATATTCCCTTCAACCTGGAAGTTGGGACCCATGGAATGGGTGCCAGGCATTTGTGCTTTAAAGGGTCTGCATTTGCTCACCCAATCTCACCAATCCTCTCAGTCCCAAGTGTCCCTCCTTATGCCACATCCAGCTGTCATTGTGGATATGGTCATTCCAGGGTTCATCAGAGACCATGAAGGAATTTTAAAGAATTTCCCAGTATTTTTGTTTTGTTTTTGAAATTCCTGTTTATAGTGGGTTTGAGCTGATTCTCGCTGCCATGTTTATGCCAGTCTAGACACACTTGATTCCCTTACGGAGACATATCAATACATAGGTTTTAAGATTCTTACTAGTCAGATATATTCCTCTGCGGGAAATATGGGGTTTTGAGTCCCTTTCACTGAGGAAGGTATAGGTATTGTCTATTCCATAGTTGGTTTTTGGAACGGTACCTGTGCTTATATCAAACTCTGGTTTTATGCATCACCCCACCTCTCCTTCCCCCTTAAGCAGGCATAAGAGTTTTTTCTAAATGTCAGACTCTGTTCTCTTTCCTAACTCAGTTCAAGTGTAGCCATGTTTACAGGATCTTCATAAGTGATATCTTATGATAAGTTTCTTTTTCTCTGTGACTTATATCACTTAGAATCATCATACCTGAATCCACCCATTTTGCTGCTACTGGTTTATGACATTGATTTCATGGCTGAGGGATATTCCATCGTACGTAAGTACCACAATTTTTGAACCATTTTTATATTTCCTGGGATATTTAAGGTGTACCCAAGTTGAGGTCCTTTTAAGCAGTGCAGCCCTAAATTTTGGAGTGGCTCTTTCTTATTGATTTTCAGAATTCCCAAGGTATATTCCCTAGACTGGAAGTGCCCTTGGCTCTTTAGCTCAGTTCTTTACTTGTTTTAGGGAACACAATATACTCCTCCAGAGTCGCAGTTGGCAATTTACATCCGGCCCATCAGCATAACAAGGCTCCCTGTTCTCCAGGGCCTGTCTTGCCTTTCTGGTTTTTACACATTTTGTGGATGTCCCTTTTGACCGGTGGGAAGTGATACTTCTTTGTAGTGCAGATTTGCATTGCCCACTTGCTTGCTTGGCCAAAAAGGGCGTATGCGTTTTCTCCAGATTATATTCAGGAGAAAACGCATACGCCATTTTTGGCCAACTGCATCATTTTCGTAGTTGTGCCCCTCTTCCTGTGCTTTAAAGGCGATTCCAACGTACCTCTTGAAATCTGTTTCCTGCTATTCTGCCTCGCTTTCAAGTCCGCCTCGTTGCCTTCTCTCAACAGATTTTTGGACGATAGTTGTCCTTTATTACTCGGCCAGTTTGTGAATTGCTGTGCCCCTTAGCTCCATTTTTCAACTCGTTTTTTGTGAGCTGACCGCAAGTCCAAAATTTTGGTTCAGGACATATGCTGGTTCCCGATGGGGGGCTGAGACTTTGGTTAATTCTTCTTCCTGCCAGGAAGTTAGAGTGATATGTGCCCATCCAAATGCCTAACAGCTACTCTCTCATTGGTTCTCCCTCTTCCCTTTCATCCTCTGCCAAATTGGAAACCTGTGCGAACCAGGAAGTTAAAGTGGCTGTCTCTGCAAGTTGGGAGATTGATAGTAAAGCAGATGGAAAGTCAAACCGGAGCACCAGGAGAGGGACTATTCGTTGAGTTTTAGAAACCTTTCGTATTCACAGTGTGTCCGTTCTCTAGGTTTCCCGTACATGTTATAGCTGTAGTAATATTCCCTTCAACCTGGAGAGTTGGGACCCATGGAATGGGTGCCAGGCATTTGTGCTTTAAAGGGTCTGCATTTGCTCACCCAACCTCCCCAAACCTCTCAGTCCCAAGTGTCCAGCCTTATGCCACATCCAGCTGTCGTTGTAGATAGGGTCATTCCATGTTTCATCAGAGACCCTGAAGGAATTGTAAAAAATTTCCCAGTTTTTTTGTTTTGTTTTTGAAATTCTTTTTTATAGTGGGTTTGAGCTGATTCTCGCTGCCATGTTTATGCCAGTCTAGACACACTTGATTCCCTTACGGAGACATATCAATACATAGGTTTTCAGATTCTTTCTAGTCAGATATATTCCTCTGCGGGAAATATGGGGTTTTGAGTCCCTTTCACTGAGGAAGGTGTAGGTGTTGTCTATTCCATAGTTGGTTTTTGGAACGGTACCTGTGCTTATATCAAACTCTGGGTTTATGCATCACCCCACCTCTCCTTTCCCCTTAAGCAGGCATAAGAGTGTTTTCTAAATGTCAGACTCTGTTCTCTTTCCTAACTCAGTTCAAGTGTAGCCATGTTTACAGGATCTTCATAAGTGATATCTTATGATAAGTTTCTTTTTCTCTGTGACTTATTTCACTTAGAATCATCATACCTGTATCCACCCATTTTGCTGCTACTGGTTTATGACATTGATTTCATGGCTGAGGGATATTCCATCGTACGTAAGTACCACAATTTTTGAACCATTTTTATATTTCCTGGGATATTTAAGGTGTACCCAATTTGAGGTCCTTGTAAGCAGTGCAGCCCTAAATTTTGGAGCGGCTCTTCCTTATTGATTTTCAGAATTCCCAAGGTATATTCCCTAGACTGGAAGTGCCCTTGGCTCTTTAGCTCTGTTCTTTACCTGTTTTAGGGAACACAATATACTCCTCCAGAGACGCAGTTGGCAATTTACATCCCGCCCATCAGCATAACAAGGCTCCCTTTTCTCCAGGGCCTGTCTTGCCTTTCTGGTTTTTACACATTTTGTGGATGTCCCTTTTGACCGGTGGGAAGTGATACTTCTTTGTAGTGCAGATTTGCATTGCCCGCTTGCTTGCTTGGCCAAAAAGAGCGTAAGCATTTTCTCCTGAATATATTTAGGAGAAAACGCATACGCACTTTTGGGCCAAGTGCATCATTTTCGTAGTTGTGCCCCTCTTCCTGTGCTTTAAAGGCGATTCCAACGTACCTCTTGAAATCTGTTTCCTGCTATTCTGCCTCGCTTTCAAGTCCGACTCGTTGCCTTCCCTCAACAGATTTTTGGAAGATAGTTGTCCTTTATTACTCGGCCAGTTTGTGAATTGCTGTGCCCCTTAGCTCCATTTTTCAACTCGTTTTTTGTGAGCTGACCGCAAGTCCAAAATTTTGGTTCAGGACCTATGCTGGTTCCCTATGGGGGGCTGAGACTTTGGTTAATTCTTCTTCCTGCCGGGAAGTTAGAGTGATATGTGCCCGTCCAAATGCCTAACAGCTACTCTCTCATTGGTTCTCCCTCTTCCCTTTCATCCTCTGCCAATTTGGCAACCTATGCGAACCAGGAGGTTAAAGGGGCTGTCTCTCCAAGTTGGGAGGTTGATAGTAAAGCAGATGGAAAGTCAAACCGGAGCATCAGGAGAGGGACTATTCGTTGAGTTTTAGAGACCTTTCGTATTCACAGTGTGTCCGTTCTCTAGGTTTCCCGTACATGTTATAACTATACAAATATTCCCTTCAACCTGGAGAGTTGGGACCCATGGAATGGGTGCCATGCTTTATTGATTTAAAGGGTCTGCATTTGCTCACCCAATCTCAACAATCCTCTCAGTCCCAAGTGTCCAGCCTTATGCCACATCCAGCTGTCGTTGTAGATAGGGTCATTCCAGGTTTCATCAGAGACACTGAAGGAATTGTAAAGAATTTCCCAGTTTTTTTGTTTTGTTTTTGAAATTCCTTTTTAGAGTGGGTTTGAGTTGATTCTCGCTGCCCTGTTTATGCCAGTCTAGACACACTTGATTCCCTTACGGAGACATAAAAATACATAGGTTTTAAGATTCTTACTAGTCAGATATATTCCTCTGTGGGAAATATGGGGTTTTGAGTCCCTTTCACTGAGGAAGGTGTAGGTCTTGTCTATTCCATAGTTGGTTTTTGGAACGGGACCTGTGCATATATTAAACTCTGGTTTTATGCATCACCCCACCTCTCCTTCCCCCTTAAGCAGGCATAAGAGTGTTTTCTAAATGTGAGACACTGTTCTCTTTCCTAACTCAGTTCAAGTGTAGCCATGTTTACAGGATCTTCATAAGTGATATCTTATGATAAGTTTCTTTTTCTGTGTGACTTATTTCACTTAGAATCATCGTACCTGAATCCACGCGTTTTGCTGCTACTGGTCTAATGACATTGGTTTCATTGCTGAGGGATATTCCATCGTACGTAAGTACCACAATTTTTTGAACCATTTTTATATTTCCTGGCATATATAAGGTGTACCAAAGTTGAGGTCCTTGTAAGCAGTGCAGCCCTAAATTTTGGGGTGGCTCTGTCTTATTGATTTTAATTTTTCCCAAGGTATATTCCCTAGACTGGAAGTGCCCTTGGCTCTGTTGCTCTGTTCTTTACTTGTTTTAGGGAACACAATGTACTCCTCCATACAGGCAGTTGGCAATTTACATCCCGCCCATCAGCATAACAAGGCTCCCTGTTCTCCAGGGCCTGTCTTGCCTTTCTGGTTTTTACACATTTTGTGGATGTCCCTTTTGACCGGTGGGAAGTGATACTTCTTTGTAGTGCAGATTTGCATTGCCCGCTTCTTTGCTTGGCCAAAAAGGGCGTATGCGTTTTCTCCTGAATATATTCAGGAGAAAACGCATACACACTTTTTGGCCAAGTGCATCATTGTCGAAGTTGTGCCCCTCTTCCTGTGCTTTAAAGGCGATTCCAACGTACCTCTTGAAATCTGTTTCCTGCTATTCTGCCTCGCTTTCAAGTCCGCCTCGTTGCCTTCCCTCAACAGATTTTTGGACGATAGTTGTCCTTTAATACTCGGCCAGTTTGTGAATTGCTGTGCCCCTGAACTCCATTTTTCAACTCGTTTTTGGTGAGCTGACCGCAGGTCCAAAATTTTGGTTCAGGACCTATGCTGGTTCCCGATGGGGGGCTGAGACTTTGGTTAATTCTTCTTCCTGCTTGGAAGTTAGAGTGAAATGTGCCCGTCCAAATGCCTAACAGCTACTCTCTCATTGGTTCTCCCTCTTCCCTTTCATCCTCTGCCAAATTGGCAACGTGTGTGAACCAGGAGGTTAAAGGGGCTGTCTCTCCAAGTTGGGAGATTCATAGTAAAGCAGATGGAAAGTCAGACCGGAGCACCAGGAGAGGGACTATTCGTTGAGTTTAAGAAACCTTTCGTATTCACAGTGTGTCCGTTCTCTAGGTTTCCCGTACATGTTATAACTGTAGTAATATTCCCTTCAACCTGGAGAGTTGGGACCCATGGAATGGGTGCCATGCATTATTGCTTTAAAGGGTCTGCATTTGCTCACCCAATGTCACCAATCATCTCAGTCCCTAGTGTCCAGCCTTATGCCACATCCAGCTGTCGTTGTAGATAGGGTCATTCCAGGTTTCATCAGAGACCCTGAAGGAATTGTAAAAAATTTCCCAGTTTTTTTGTTTTGTTTTTGAAATTCCTTTTTATAGTGGGTTTGAGCTGATTCTCGCTGCCATGTTTATGCCAGTCTAGACACACTTGATTCCCTTATGGAGACATATCAATACATAGGTTTTCAGATTCTTTCTAGTCAGATATATTCCGCTGCGTGAAATATGGGGTTTTGAGTCCCTTTCACTGAGGAAGGTGTAGGTCTTGTCTATTCCATAGTTGGTTTTTGGAACGGTACATGTGCTTATATCAAACTCTGGTTTTATTCATCACCCCACCTCTCCTTCCCCCTTAAGCAGGCATAAGAGTGTTTTCTAAATGTGAGACACTGTTTTCTTTCCTATCTCAGTTCAAGTGTAGCCATGTTTACAGGATCTTCATAAGTGATATCTTATGATAAGTTTCTTTTACTGTGTGACTTATTTCACTTAGAATCATCGTACCTGAATCCACCCATTTGGCTGCTACTGGTCTTATGACATTGATTTCATGGTTTAGAGATATTCCATCGTACGTAAGTACCACAATTTTTTGAATCATTTTTATATTTCCTGGGATATTTAAGGTGTACCCAAGTTGAGGTCCTTGTAAGCAGTGCAGCCCTAAATTTTGGGGTGGCTCTGTCTTATTGATTGTCAGTTTTCCCAAGGTATATTCCCTAGACTGGTAGTGCCCTTGGCTCTGTAGCTCTGTTCTTTACTTGTTTTAGGGAACACAACACACTCCTCCATAGAGGCAGTTGGCAATTTACATCCCGCCAATCAGCATAACAAGGCTCCCACTTCTCCAGGGCCTGTCTTGCCTTCTGGTTTTTACACAATTTGTGGATGTCGCTTTTGACCGGTGGGAAGTGATACTTCTTTGTAGTGCAGATTTGCATTGCCCGCTTGCTTGCTTGGCCAAAAAGGGCGTATGCGTTTTCTCCTGAATATATTCAGGAGAAAACTCATACGCTCTTTTTGCCCAAGTGCATCATTTTCGTAGTTGTGCCCCTCTTCCTGTGCTTTAAAGGCGATTCCAACGTACCTCTTGAAATCTGTTACCTGCTATTCTGCCTCGCTTTCAAGTCCACCTCGTTGCCTTACCTCAACAGATTTTTGGATGATAGTTGTCCTTTATTACTCGGCCAGTTTGTGAATTGCTGTGCCCCTGAGCTCCATTTTTCAACTCGTTTTTTGTGAGCTGACCGCAAGTCCAAAATTTTGGTTCAGAACCTATGCTGGTTGCCGGTGGGGGGCTGAGACTTTGATTAATTCTTCTTCCTGCCGTGAAGTTAGAGTGATATGTGCCCGTCCAAATGCCTAACAGCTACTCTCTCATTGGTTCTCCCTCTTCCCTTTCATCCTCTGCCAAATTGGCAACCTGTGCGAACCAGGAGGTTAAAGGGGCTGTCTCTCCAAGTTGGGAGATTGATAGTAAAGCAGATGGAAAGTCAAACCGGAGCTCCAGGAGAGGGACTATTCGTTGCGTTTTAGAAACCTTCCGTATTCACAGTGTGTCCGTTCTCTAGGTTTCCCGTACATGTTATAACTGTAGTAATATTCCCTTCAACCTGGAGAGTTGGGAACCATGGAATGGGTGCCTTGCATTATTGTTTTAAAGGGTCTGCATTTGCTCACCCAATCTCACCAATCGTCTCAGTCCCAAGTGTCCAGCCTTATGCCACATCCAGCTGTCATTGTAGATAGGGTCATTCCAGGTTTCATCAGAGACCCTGAAGGAATTGTAAAGAATTTCCCAGTTTTTTTGTTTTGTTTTTGAAATTCCTTTTTATAGTGGGTTTGAGCTGATTCTCGCTGCCATGGTTATGCCAGTCTAGACACACTTGATTCCCTTACGGAGACATATCAATACATAGGTTTTAATATTCTTACTAGTCAGATATATTCCTCTGCGGGAAATATGGGGTTTTGAGTCCCTTTCACTGAGGAAGGTGTAGGCCTTGTCTATTCCATAGTTGGTTTTTGGAACGGTACCTGTGCTTATATCAAACTCTGGTTTTATGCATCACCCCACCTCTCCTTCCCCCTTAAGCAGGCATAAGAGTGTTTTCTAAATGTCAGACACTGTTCTCTTTCCTAACTCAGTTCAAGTGTAGCCATGTTTACAGGATCTTCATAAGTGATATCTTATGATAAGTTTCTTTTTCTGTGTGACTTATTTCACTTAGAATCATCGTACCTGAATCCACCCATTTTGCTGATACTGGTCTTATGACTTTGATTTCATGGCTGCGGGATATTCCATCGTGCGTAAGTACCACAATTTTTTGAACCATGTTTATATTTCCTGGGATATTTAAGGTGTACCCAAGTTGAGGTCCTTGTAAGCAGTGCAGCCCTAAATTTTCGGGTGGCTCTCTCTTATTGATTTTCAGTTTTCCCAAGGTAGATTCCCTAGACTGGAAGTGCCCTTGGCACTGTAGCTCTGTTCTTTACTTGTTTTAGGGAACACAATGGACTATTCCAGAGAGGTAGTTGGCAATTTACATCCCGCCCATCAGCATAACAAGGCTCCCTGTTCTCCAGGGCCTGTCTTGCCTTTCTGGTTTTTACACATTTTGTGGATGTCCCTTTTGACCGGTGGGAAGTGATACTTCTTTGTAGTGCAGATTTGCATTGCCCGCTTGCTTGCTTGGCCAAAAAGGGCGTATTCGTTTTCTCCTGGCATACGCCATTTTTTGCCAAGGGCATCATTTTCGAAGTTGTGCCCCTCTTCCTGTGCTTTAAAGGCGATTCCAACGTACCTCTTGAAATCTGTTTCCTGCTATTCTGCCTCGCTTTCAAGTCCACCTCGTTGCCTTCCCTCAACAGATTTTTGGACGATAGTTGTCCTTTACTACTCGGCCAGTTTGTGAATTGCTGTGCCCCTGAGCTCCATTTTTCAACTCGTTTTTGGTGAGCTGACCGCAAGTCCAAAATTTTGGTTCAGGACCTATACTGGTTCCCAGTGGGTGCATGAGACTTTGGTTAATTCTTCTTCTTGCCGCGAAATTAGAGTGATATGTGCCCGTCCATATGCCTAACAGCTACTCTCTCATTGGTTCTCCCTCTTCCCTTTCATCCTCTCCCAATTTGGCAACCTGTGCGAACGAGGAGGTTAAAGGGGCTTTCTCTCCAAGTTGGGAGGTTGATAGTAAAGCAGATGGAAAGTCAAACCGGAGCACCAGGAGAGGGACTATTCGTTGAGTTTTAGAAACCTTTCGTATTCACAGTGTGTCCGTTATCTTGGTTTCCCGTACATGTTATAGCTGTGGTAATATTCCCTTCAACCTGGAAGTTGGGACCCATGGAATGGGTGCCAGGCATTTGTGCTTTAAAGGGTCTGCATTTGCTCACCCAATCTCACCAATCCTCTCAGTCCCAAGTGTCCCTCCTTATGCCACATCCAGCTGTCATTGTGGATATGGTCATTCCAGGGTTCATCAGAGACCATGAAGGAATTTTAAAGAATTTCCCAGTATTTTTGTTTTGTTTTTGAAATTCCTGTTTATAGTGGGTTTGAGCTGATTCTCGCTGCCATGTTTATGCCAGTCTAGACACACTTGATTCCCTTACGGAGACATATCAATACATAGGTTTTAAGATTCTTACTAGTCAGATATATTCCTCTGCGGGAAATATGGGGTTTTGAGTCCCTTTCACTGAGGAAGGTATAGGTATTGTCTATTCCATAGTTGGTTTTTGGAACGGTACCTGTGCTTATATCAAACTCTGGTTTTATGCATCACCCCACCTCTCCTTCCCCCTTAAGCAGGCATAAGAGTTTTTTCTAAATGTCAGACTCTGTTCTCTTTCCTAACTCAGTTCAAGTGTAGCCATGTTTACAGGATCTTCATAAGTGATATCTTATGATAAGTTTCTTTTTCTCTGTGACTTATATCACTTAGAATCATCATACCTGAATCCACCCATTTTGCTGCTACTGGTTTATGACATTGATTTCATGGCTGAGGGATATTCCATCGTACGTAAGTACCACAATTTTTGAACCATTTTTATATTTCCTGGGATATTTAAGGTGTACCCAAGTTGAGGTCCTTTTAAGCAGTGCAGCCCTAAATTTTGGAGTGGCTCTTTCTTATTGATTTTCAGAATTCCCAAGGTATATTCCCTAGACTGGAAGTGCCCTTGGCTCTTTAGCTCAGTTCTTTACTTGTTTTAGGGAACACAATATACTCCTCCAGAGTCGCAGTTGGCAATTTACATCCGGCCCATCAGCATAACAAGGCTCCCTGTTCTCCAGGGCCTGTCTTGCCTTTCTGGTTTTTACACATTTTGTGGATGTCCCTTATGACCGGTGGGAAGTGATACTTCTTTGTAGTGCAGATTTGCATTGCCCACTTGCTTGCTTGGCCAAAAAGGGCGTATGCGTTTTCTCCAGATTATATTCAGGAGAAAACGCATACGCCATTTTTGGCCAACTGCATCATTTTCGTAGTTGTGCCCCTCTTCCTGTGCTTTAAAGGCGATTCCAACGTACCTCTTGAAATCTGTTTCCTGCTATTCTGCCTCGCTTTCAAGTCCGCCTCGTTGCCTTCTCTCAACAGATTTTTGGACGATAGTTGTCCTTTATTACTCGGCCAGTTTGTGAATTGCTGTGCCCCTTAGCTCCATTTTTCAACTCGTTTTTTGTGAGCTGACCGCAAGTCCAAAATTTTGGTTCAGGACATATGCTGGTTCCCGATGGGGGGCTGAGACTTTGGTTAATTCTTCTTCCTGCCAGGAAGTTAGAGTGATATGTGCCCATCCAAATGCCTAACAGCTACTCTCTCATTGGTTCTCCCTCTTCCCTTTCATCCTCTGCCAAATTGGAAACCTGTGCGAACCAGGAAGTTAAAGTGGCTGTCTCTGCAAGTTGGGAGATTGATAGTAAAGCAGATGGAAAGTCAAACCGGAGCACCAGGAGAGGGACTATTCGTTGAGTTTTAGAAACCTTTCGTATTCACAGTGTGTCCGTTCTCTAGGTTTCCCGTACATGTTATAGCTGTAGTAATATTCCCTTCAACCTGGAGAGTTGGGACCCATGGAATGGGTGCCAGGCATTTGTGCTTTAAAGGGTCTGCATTTGCTCACCCAACCTCCCCAAACCTCTCAGTCCCAAGTGTCCAGCCTTATGCCACATCCAGCTGTCGTTGTAGATAGGGTCATTCCATGTTTCATCAGAGACCCTGAAGGAATTGTAAAAAATTTCCCAGTTTTTTTGTTTTGTTTTTGAAATTCTTTTTTATAGTGGGTTTGAGCTGATTCTCGCTGCCATGTTTATGCCAGTCTAGACACACTTGATTCCCTTACGGAGACATATCAATACATAGGTTTTCAGATTCTTTCTAGTCAGATATATTCCTCTGCGGGAAATATGTGGTTTTGAGTCCCTTTCACTGAGGAAGGTGTAGGTGTTGTCTATTCCATAGTTGGTTTTTGGAACGGTACCTGTGCTTATATCAAACTCTGGGTTTATGCATCACCCCACCTCTCCTTTCCCCTTAAGCAGGCATAAGAGTGTTTTCTAAATGTCAGACTCTGTTCTCTTTCCTAACTCAGTTCAAGTGTAGCCATGTTTACAGGATCTTCATAAGTGATATCTTATGATAAGTTTCTTTTTCTCTGTGACTTATTTCACTTAGAATCATCATACCTGAATCCACCCATTTTGCTGCTACTGGTTTATGACATTGATTTCATGGCTGAGGGATATTCCATCGTACGTAAGTACCACAATTTTTGAACCATTTTTATATTTCCTGGGATATTTAAGGTGTACCCAATTTGAGGTCCTTGTAAGCAGTGCAGCCCTAAATTTTGGAGCGGCTCTTCCTTATTGATTTTCAGAATTCCCAAGGTATATTCCCTAGACTGGAAGTGCCCTTGGCTCTTTAGCTCTGTTCTTTACCTGTTTTAGGGAACACAATATACTCCTCCAGAGACGCAGTTGGCAATTTACATCCCGCCCATCAGCATAACAAGGCTCCCTTTTCTCCAGGGCCTGTCTTGCCTTTCTGGTTTTTACACATTTTGTGGATGTCCCTTTTGACCGGTGGGAAGTGATACTTCTTTGTAGTGCAGATTTGCATTGCCCGCTTGCTTGCTTGGCCAAAAAGAGCGTAAGCATTTTCTCCTGAATATATTTAGGAGAAAACGCATACGCACTTTTGGGCCAAGTGCATCATTTTCGTAGTTGTGCCCCTCTTCCTGTGCTTTAAAGGCGATTCCAACGTACCTCTTGAAATCTGTTTCCTGCTATTCTGCCTCGCTTTCAAGTCCGACTCGTTGCCTTCCCTCAACAGATTTTTGGAAGATAGTTGTCCTTTATTACTCGGCCAGTTTGTGAATTGCTGTGCCCCTTAGCTCCATTTTTCAACTCGTTTTTTGTGAGCTGACCGCAAGTCCAAAATTTTGGTTCAGGACCTATGCTGGTTCCCTATGGGGGGCTGAGACTTTGGTTAATTCTTCTTCCTGCCGGGAAGTTAGAGTGATATGTGCCCGTCCAAATGCCTAACAGCTACTCTCTCATTGGTTCTCCCTCTTCCCTTTCATCCTCTGCCAATTTGGCAACCTATGCGAACCAGGAGGTTAAAGGGGCTGTCTCTCCAAGTTGGGAGGTTGATAGTAAAGCAGATGGAAAGTCAAACCGGAGCATCAGGAGAGGGACTATTCGTTGAGTTTTAGAGACCTTTCGTATTCACAGTGTGTCCGTTCTCTAGGTTTCCCGTACATGTTATAACTATACAAATATTCCCTTCAACCTGGAGAGTTGGGAACCATGGAATGGGTGCCTTGCATTATTGTTTTAAAGGGTCTGCATTTGCTCACCCAATCTCACCAATCGTCTCAGTCCCAAGTGTCCAGCCTTATGCCACATCCAGCTGTCATTGTAGATAGGGTCATTCCAGGTTTCATCAGAGACCCTGAAGGAATTGTAAAGAATTTCCCAGTTTTTTTGTTTTGTTTTTGAAATTCCTTTTTATAGTGGGTTTGAGCTGATTCTCGCTGCCATGGTTATGCCAGTCTAGACACACTTGATTCCCTTACGGAGACATATCAATACATAGGTTTTAATATTCTTACTAGTCAGATATATTCCTCTGCGGGAAATATGGGGTTTTGAGTCCCTTTCACTGAGGAAGGTGTAGGCCTTGTCTATTCCATAGTTGGTTTTTGGAACGGTACCTGTGCTTATATCAAACTCTGGTTTTATGCATCACCCCACCTCTCCTTCCCCCTTAAGCAGGCATAAGAGTGTTTTCTAAATGTCAGACACTGTTCTCTTTCCTAACTCAGTTCAAGTGTAGCCATGTTTACAGGATCTTCATAAGTGATATCTTATGATAAGTTTCTTTTTCTGTGTGACTTATTTCACTTAGAATCATCGTACCTGAATCCACACATTTTGCTGATACTGGTCTTATGACTTTGATTTCATGGCTGCGGGATATTCCATCGTGCGTAAGTACCACAATTTTTTGAACCATTTTTATATTTCCTGGGATATTTAAGGTGTACCCAAGTTGAGGTCCTTGTAAGCAGTGCAGCCCTAAATTTTCGGGTGGCTCTCTCTTATTGATTTTCAGTTTTCCCAAGGTAGATTCCCTAGACTGGAAGTGCCCTTGGCACTGTAGCTCTGTTCTTTACTTGTTTTAGGGAACACAATGGACTATTCCAGAGAGGTAGTTGGCAATTTACATCCCGCCCATCAGCATAACAAGGCTCCCTGTTCTCCAGGGCCTGTCTTGCCTTTCTGGTTTTTACACATTTTGTGGATGTCCCTTTTGACCGGTGGGAAGTGATACTTCTTTGTAGTGCAGATTTGCATTGCCCGCTTGCTTGCTTGGCCAAAAAGGGCGTATTCGTTTTCTCCTGGCATACGCCATTTTTTGCCAAGGGCATCATTTTCGAAGTTGTGCCCCTCTTCCTGTGCTTTAAAGGCGATTCCAACGTACCTCTTGAAATCTGTTTCCTGCTCTTCTGCCTCGCTTTCAAGTCCACCTCGTTGCCTTCCCTCAACAGATTTTTGGACGATAGTTGTCCTTTACTACTCGGCCAGTTTGTGAATTGCTGTGCCCCTGAGCTCCATTTTTCAACTCGTTTTTGGTGAGCTGACCGCAAGTCCAAAATTTTGGTTCAGGACCTATACTGGTTCCCAGTGGGTGCATGAGACTTTGGTTAATTCTTCTTCTTGCCGCGAAATTAGAGTGATATGTGCCCGTCCATATGCCTAACAGCTACTCTCTCATTGGTTCTCCCTCTTCCCTTTCATCCTCTCCCAATTTGGCAACCTGTGCGAACGAGGAGGTTAAAGGGGCTTTCTCTCCAAGTTGGGAGGTTGATAGTAAAGCAGATGGAAAGTCAAACCGGAGCACCAGGAGAGGGACTATTCGTTGAGTTTTAGAAACCTTTCGTATTCACAGTGTGTCCGTTATCTTGGTTTCCCGTACATGTTATAGCTGTGGTAATATTCCCTTCAACCTGGAAGTTGGGACCCATGGAATGGGTGCCAGGCATTTGTGCTTTAAAGGGTCTGCATTTGCTCACCCAATCTCACCAATCCTCTCAGTCCCAAGTGTCCCTCCTTATGCCACATCCAGCTGTCATTGTGGATATGGTCATTCCAGGGTTCATCAGAGACCATGAAGGAATTTTAAAGAATTTCCCAGTATTTTTGTTTTGTTTTTGAAATTCCTGTTTATAGTGGGTTTGAGCTGATTCTCGCTGCCATGTTTATGCCAGTCTAGACACACTTGATTCCCTTACGGAGACATATCAATACATAGGTTTTAAGATTCTTACTAGTCAGATATATTCCTCTGCGGGAAATATGGGGTTTTGAGTCCCTTTCACTGAGGAAGGTATAGGTATTGTCTATTCCATAGTTGGTTTTTGGAACGGTACCTGTGCTTATATCAAACTCTGGTTTTATGCATCACCCCACCTCTCCTTCCCCCTTAAGCAGGCATAAGAGTTTTTTCTAAATGTCAGACTCTGTTCTCTTTCCTAACTCAGTTCAAGTGTAGCCATGTTTACAGGATCTTCATAAGTGATATCTTATGATAAGTTTCTTTTTCTCTGTGACTTATATCACTTAGAATCATCATACCTGAATCCACCCATTTTGCTGCTACTGGTTTATGACATTGATTTCATGGCTGAGGGATATTCCATCGTACGTAAGTACCACAATTTTTGAACCATTTTTATATTTCCTGGGATATTTAAGGTGTACCCAAGTTGAGGTCCTTTTAAGCAGTGCAGCCCTAAATTTTGGAGTGGCTCTTTCTTATTGATTTTCAGAATTCCCAAGGTATATTCCCTAGACTGGAAGTGCCCTTGGCTCTTTAGCTCAGTTCTTTACTTGTTTTAGGGAACACAATATACTCCTCCAGAGTCGCAGTTGGCAATTTACATCCGGCCCATCAGCATAACAAGGCTCCCTGTTCTCCAGGGCCTGTCTTGCCTTTCTGGTTTTTACACATTTTGTGGATGTCCCTTTTGACCGGTGGGAAGTGATACTTCTTTGTAGTGCAGATTTGCATTGCCCACTTGCTTGCTTGGCCAAAAAGGGCGTATGCGTTTTCTCCAGATTATATTCAGGAGAAAACGCATACGCCATTTTTGGCCAAGTGCATCATTTTCGTAGTTGTGCCCCTCTTCCTGTGCTTTAAAGGCGATTCCAACGTACCTCTTGAAATCTGTTTCCTGCTATTCTGCCTCGCTTTCAAGTCCGCCTCGTTGCCTTCTCTCAACAGATTTTTGGACGATAGTTGTCCTTTATTACTCGGCCAGTTTGTGAATTGCTGTGCCCCTTAGCTCCATTTTTCAACTCGTTTTTTGTGAGCTGACCGCAAGTCCAAAATTTTGGTTCAGGACATATGCTGGTTCCCGATGGGGGGCTGAGACTTTGGTTAATTCTTCTTCCTGCCAGGAAGTTAGAGTGATATGTGCCCATCCAAATGCCTAACAGCTACTCTCTCATTGGTTCTCCCTCTTCCCTTTCATCCTCTGCCAAATTGGAAACCTGTGCGAACCAGGAAGTTAAAGTGGCTGTCTCTGCAAGTTGGGAGATTGATAGTAAAGCAGATGGAAAGTCAAACCGGAGCACCAGGAGAGGGACTATTCGTTGAGTTTTAGAAACCTTTCGTATTCACAGTGTGTCCGTTCTCTAGGTTTCCCGTACATGTTATAGCTGTAGTAATATTCCCTTCAACCTGGAGAGTTGGGACCCATGGAATGGGTGCCAGGCATTTGTGCTTTAAAGGGTCTGCATTTGCTCACCCAACCTCCCCAAACCTCTCAGTCCCAAGTGTCCAGCCTTATGCCACATCCAGCTGTCGTTGTAGATAGGGTCATTCCATGTTTCATCAGAGACCCTGAAGGAATTGTAAAAAATTTCCCAGTTTTTTTGTTTTGTTTTTGAAATTCTTTTTTATAGTGGGTTTGAGCTGATTCTCGCTGCCATGTTTATGCCAGTCTAGACACACTTGATTCCCTTACGGAGACATATCAATACATAGGTTTTCAGATTCTTTCTAGTCAGATATATTCCTCTGCGGGAAATATGGGGTTTTGAGTCCCTTTCACTGAGGAAGGTGTAGGTGTTGTCTATTCCATAGTTGGTTTTTGGAACGGTACCTGTGCTTATATCAAACTCTGGGTTTATGCATCACCCCACCTCTCCTTTCCCCTTAAGCAGGCATAAGAGTGTTTTCTAAATGTCAGACTCTGTTCTCTTTCCTAACTCAGTTCAAGTGTAGCCATGTTTACAGGATCTTCATAAGTGATATCTTATGATAAGTTTCTTTTTCTCTGTGACTTATTTCACTTAGAATCATCATACCTGAATCCACCCATTTTGCTGCTACTGGTTTATGACATTGATTTCATGGCTGAGGGATATTCCATCGTACGTAAGTACCACAATTTTTGAACCATTTTTATATTTCCTGGGATATTTAAGGTGTACCCAATTTGAGGTCCTTGTAAGCAGTGCAGCCCTAAATTTTGGAGCGGCTCTTCCTTATTGATTTTCAGAATTCCCAAGGTATATTCCCTAGACTGGAAGTGCCCTTGGCTCTTTAGCTCTGTTCTTTACCTGTTTTAGGGAACACAATATACTCCTCCAGAGACGCAGTTGGCAATTTACATCCCGCCCATCAGCATAACAAGGCTCCCTTTTCTCCAGGGCCTGTCTTGCCTTTCTGGTTTTTACACATTTTGTGGATGTCCCTTTTGACCGGTGGGAAGTGATACTTCTTTGTAGTGCAGATTTGCATTGCCCGCTTGCTTGCTTGGCCAAAAAGAGCGTAAGCATTTTCTCCTGAATATATTTAGGAGAAAACGCATACGCACTTTTGGGCCAAGTGCATCATTTTCGTAGTTGTGCCCCTCTTCCTGTGCTTTAAAGGCGATTCCAACGTACCTCTTGAAATCTGTTTCCTGCTATTCTGCCTCGCTTTCAAGTCCGACTCGTTGCCTTCCCTCAACAGATTTTTGGAAGATAGTTGTCCTTTATTACTCGGCCAGTTTGTGAATTGCTGTGCCCCTTAGCTCCATTTTTCAACTCGTTTTTTGTGAGCTGACCGCAAGTCCAGAATTTTGGTTCAGGACCTATGCTGGTTCCCTATGGGGGGCTGAGACTTTGGTTAATTCTTCTTCCTGCCGGGAAGTTAGAGTGATATGTGCCCGTCCAAATGCCTAACAGCTACTCTCTCATTGGTTCTCCCTCTTCCCTTTCATCCTCTGCCAATTTGGCAACCTATGCGAACCAGGAGGTTAAAGGGGCTGTCTCTCCAAGTTGGGAGGTTGATAGTAAAGCAGATGGAAAGTCAAACCGGAGCATCAGGAGAGGGACTATTCGTTGAGTTTTAGAGACCTTTCGTATTCACAGTGTGTCCGTTCTCTAGGTTTCCCGTACATGTTATAACTATACAAATATTCCCTTCAACCTGGAGAGTTGGGACCCATGGAATGGGTGCCATGCTTTATTGATTTAAAGGGTCTGCATTTGCTCACCCAATCTCAACAATCCTCTCAGTCCCAAGTGTCCAGCCTTATGCCACATCCAGCTGTCGTTGTAGATAGGGTCATTCCAGGTTTCATCAGAGACACTGAAGGAATTGTAAAGAATTTCCCAGTTTTTTTGTTTTGTTTTTGAAATTCCTTTTTAGAGTGGGTTTGAGTTGATTCTCGCTGCCCTGTTTATGCCAGTCTAGACACACTTGATTCCCTTACGGAGACATAAAAATACATAGGTTTTAAGATTCTTACTAGTCAGATATATTCCTCTGTGGGAAATATGGGGTTTTGAGTCCCTTTCACTGAGGAAGGTGTAGGTCTTGTCTATTCCATAGTTGGTTTTTGGAACGGGACCTGTGCATATATTAAACTCTGGTTTTATGCATCACCCCACCTCTCCTTCCCCCTTAAGCAGGCATAAGAGTGTTTTCTAAATGTGAGACACTGTTCTCTTTCCTAACTCAGTTCAAGTGTAGCCATGTTTACAGGATCTTCATAAGTGATATCTTATGATAAGTTTCTTTTTCTGTGTGACTTATTTCACTTAGAATCATCGTACCTGAATCCACGCGTTTTGCTGCTACTGGTCTAATGACATTGGTTTCATTGCTGAGGGATATTCCATCGTACGTAAGTACCACAATTTTTTGAACCATTTTTATATTTCCTGGCATATATAAGGTGTACCAAAGTTGAGGTCCTTGTAAGCAGTGCAGCCCTAAATTTTGGGGTGGCTCTGTCTTATTGATTTTAATTTTTCCCAAGGTATATTCCCTAGACTGGAAGTGCCCTTGGCTCTGTTGCTCTGTTCTTTACTTGTTTTAGGGAACACAATGTACTCCTCCATACAGGCAGTTGGCAATTTACATCCCGCCCATCAGCATAACAAGGCTCCCTGTTCTCCAGGGCCTGTCTTGCCTTTCTGGTTTTTACACATTTTGTGGATGTCCCTTTTGACCGGTGGGAAGTGATACTTCTTTGTAGTGCAGATTTGCATTGCCCGCTTCTTTGCTTGGCCAAAAAGGGCGTATGCGTTTTCTCCTGAATATATTCAGGAGAAAACGCATACACACTTTTTGGCCAAGTGCATCATTGTCGAAGTTGTGCCCCTCTTCCTGTGCTTTAAGGGCGATTCCAACGTACCTCTTGAAATCTGTTTCCTGCTATTCTGCCTCGCTTTCAAGTCCGCCTCGTTGCCTTCCCTCAACAGATTTTTGGACGATAGTTGTCCTTTAATACTCGGCCAGTTTGTGAATTGCTGTGCCCCTGAACTCCATTTTTCAACTCGTTTTTGGTGAGCTGACCGCAGGTCCAAAATTTTGGTTCAGGACCTATGCTGGTTCCCGATGGGGGGCTGAGACTTTGGTTAATTCTTCTTCCTGCCTGGAAGTTAGAGTGAAATGTGCCCGTCCAAATGCCTAACAGCTACTCTCTCATTGGTTCTCCCTCTTCCCTTTCATCCTCTGCCAAATTGGCAACGTGTGTGAACCAGGAGGTTAAAGGGGCTGTCTCTCCAAGTTGGGAGATTCATAGTAAAGCAGATGGAAAGTCAGACCGGAGCACCAGGAGAGGGACTATTCGTTGAGTTTAAGAAACCTTTCGTATTCACAGTGTGTCCGTTCTCTAGGTTTCCCGTACATGTTATAACTGTAGTAATATTCCCTTCAACCTGGAGAGTTGGGACCCATGGAATGGGTGCCATGCATTATTGCTTTAAAGGGTCTGCATTTGCTCACCCAATGTCACCAATCATCTCAGTCCCTAGTGTCCAGCCTTATGCCACATCCAGCTGTCGTTGTAGATAGGGTCATTCCAGGTTTCATCAGAGACCCTGAAGGAATTGTAAAAAATTTCCCAGTTTTTTTGTTTTGTTTTTGAAATTCCTTTTTATAGTGGGTTTGAGCTGATTCTCGCTGCCATGTTTATGCCAGTCTAGACACACTTGATTCCCTTATGGAGACATATCAATACATAGGTTTTCAGATTCTTTCTAGTCAGATATATTCCTCTGCGTGAAATATGGGGTTTTGAGTCCCTTTCACTGAGGAAGGTGTAGGTCTTGTCTATTCCATAGTTGGTTTTTGGAACGGTACATGTGCTTATATCAAACTCTGGTTTTATTCATCACCCCACCTCTCCTTCCCCCTTAAGCAGGCATAAGAGTGTTTTCTAAATGTGAGACACTGTTCTCTTTCCTAACTCAGTTCAAGTGTAGCCATGTTTACAGGATCTTCATAAGTGATATCTTATGATAAGTTTCTTTTACTGTGTGACTTATTTCACTTAGAATCATCGTACCTGAATCCACCCATTTGGCTGCTACTGGTCTTATGACATTGATTTCATGGTTTAGAGATATTCCATCGTACGTAAGTACCACAATTTTTTGAATCATTTTTATATTTCCTGGGATATTTAAGGTGTACCCAAGTTGAGGTCCTTGTAAGCAGTGCAGCCCTAAATTTTGGGGTGGCTCTGTCTTATTGATTTTCAGTTTTCCCAAGGTATATTCCCTAGACTGGAAGTGCCCTTGGCTCTGTAGCTCTGTTCTTTACTTGTTTTAGGGAACACAACACACTCCTCCATAGAGGCAGTTGGCAATTTACATCCCGCCAATCAGCATAACAAGGCTCCCACTTCTCCAGGGCCTGTCTTGCCTTCTGGTTTTTACACAATTTGTGGATGTCGCTTTTGACCGGTGGGAAGTGATACTTCTTTGTAGTGCAGATTTGCATTGCCCGCTTGCTTGCTTGGCCAAAAAGGGCGTATGCGTTTTCTCCTGAATATATTCAGGAGAAAACCCATACGCCCTTTTTGGCCAAGGGCATCATTGTCGAAGTTGTGCCCCTCTTCCTGTGCTTTAAAGGCGATTCCAACGTACCTCTTGAAATCTGTTTCCTGCTATTCTGCCTCGCTTTCAAGTCCGCCTCGTTGCCTTCCCTCAACAGATTTTGGACGATAGTTGTCCTTTACTACTCGGCCAGTTTGTGAATTGCTGTGCCCCTGAGCTCCATTTTTCAACTCGTTTTTGGTGAGCTGACCGCAAGTCCAAAATTTTGGTTCAGGACCTATACTGGTTCCCAGTGGGTGCATGAGACTTTGGTTAATTCTTCTTCTTGCCGCGAAATTAGAGTGATATGTGCCCGTCCAAATGCCTAACAGCTACTCTCTCATTTGTTCTCCCTCTTCCCTTTCATCCTCTCCCAATTTGGCAACCTGTGCGAACCAGGAGGTTAAAGGGGCTGTCTCTCCAAGTTGGGAGGTTGATAGTAAAGCAGATGGAAAGTCAAACCGGAGCACCAGGAGAGGGACTATTCGTTGAGTTTTAGAAACCTTTCGTATTCACAGTGTGTCCGTTCTCTAGGTTTCCCGTACATGTTATAGCTGTAGTAATATTCCCTTCAACCTGGAGAGTTGGGACCCATGGAATGGGTGCCAGGCATTTGTGCTTTAAAGGGTCTGCATTTTCTCACCCAATCTCACCAGTCCTCTCAGTCCCAAGTGTCCAGCCTTATGCCACATCCAGCTGTCGTTGTAGATAGGGTCATTCCAGGTTTCATCAGAGACTCTGAAGGAATTATAAAGAATTTCTCAGTTTTTTTGTTTTGTTTTTGAAATTCCTTTTTACAGTGGGTTTGAGCTGATTCTCGCTGCCATGTTTATGCCAGTCTAGACACACTTGATTCCCTTACGGAGACATATCAATACATAGGTTTTAAGATTCTTACTAGTCAGATATATTCTTCTGTGGGAAATATGGGGTTTTGAGTCCCTTTCACTGAGGAAGGTGTAGGTCTTGTCTATTCCATACTTGGTTTTTGGAACGGTACCTGTGCTTATATCAAACTCTGGTTTTATGCATCACCCCACCTGTCCTTCCCCCTTAAGCAGGCATAAAAGTGTTTTCTAAATGTGAGACACTGGTCTCTTTCCTAACTCAGTTCAAGTGTAGCCATGTTTACAGGATCTTCATAAGTGATATCTTATTATAAATTTCTTTTTCTGTGTGACTTATTTCACTTAGAATCATCGTACCTGAATCCACCCATTTTGCTGCTACTGGTCTTATGACTTTGATTTCATGGCTGAGGGATATTCCATCGTACGTAAGTACCACAATTTTTTGAACCATTTTTATATTTCCTGGCATATTTAAGGTGTACCCAAGTTGAGGTCCTTGTAAGCAGTGCAGCCCTAAATTTTGGGGTGCCTCTGTCTTATTGATTTCCAGTTTTCCCAAGGTATATTCCCTAGAGTGGAAGTGCCCTTGGCTCTGTAGCTCTGTTCATTACTTGTTTTAGGGAACACAATGCACTCCTCCAGAGAGGCAGTTGGCAATTTACATCCCGCCCATCAGCATAACAAGGCTCCCTGTTCTCCAGGGCCTGTCTTGCCTTTCTGGTTTTTACACATTTTGTGGATGTCCCTTTTGACCGGTGGGAAGTGATACTTCTTTGTAGTGCAGATTTGCATTGCCCGATTGCTTTCTTGGCTAAAAAGGGCGTATGCGTTTTCTCCTGAATATATTCAGGAGAAAACGCATACGCCCTTTTTGGCCATGTGCATCATTGTCGAAGTTGTGCCCCTCTTCCTGTGCTTTAAAGGCGATTCCAACGTACCTCTTGAAATCTGTTTCCTGCTATTCTGCCTCGCTTTGAAGTCCACCTCGCTGCCTTCCCTCAACAGATTTTTGGACGATAGTTGTCCTTTATTACTCGGCCAGTTTGTGAATTACTGTGCCCCTGAGCTCCATTTTTCAACTCGTTTTTTGTGAGCTGACCGCAAGGCCAAAATTTTGGTTCAGGACCTATACTGGTTCCCGGTGGGTGGCTGAGACTTTGGTTAATTCTTCTTCCTCCCGGGAAATTACAGTGATATGTGCCCGTCCAAATGCCTAACAGCTACTCTCTCATTGGCTCTCCCTCTTCCCTTTAATCCTCTGCCAAATTGGCAACCTGTGCGAACCAGGAGGTTAAAGGGGCTGTCTCTCCAAGTTGGGAGATTGATAGTAAAGATGATGGAAAGTCTAACCGGAGCACGAGGAGAGGGACTATTCATTGAGTTTTAGAAACCTTTCGTATTCACAGTGTGTCCGTTCTCTAGGTTTCCCGTACATGTTATAACTGTAGTAATATTCCCTTCAACCTGGAGAGTTGGGACCCATGGAATGGGTGCTATGCATTATTGCTTTAAAGGGTCTGCATTTGCTCACCCAATCTCACCAATCCTCTCAGTCCCAAGTGTCCAGCCTTATGCCACATCCAGCTGTCCTTGTAGATAGGGTCATTCCTGGTTTCATCAGAGACTCTGAAGGAATTATAAAGAATTTCCCAGTTTTTTTGTTTTGTTTTTGAAATTCCTTTTTATAGTGGGTTTGAGCTGATTCTCGCTGCCATGTTTATGCCAGTCTAGACACACTTGATTCCCTTACGGAGACATATCAATACATAGGTTTTAAGATTCTTACTAGTCAGATATATTCCTCTGTGGGAAATATGGGGTTTTGAGTCCCTTTCACTGAGGAAGGTGTAGGTCTTGTCTACTCCATACTTGGTTTTTGGAACGGTACCTGTGCTTATATCAAACTCTGGTTTTATGCATCACCCCACCTGTCCTTCCCCCTTAAGCAGGCATAAAAGTGTTTTCTAAATGTGAGACACTGTTCTCTTTCCTAACTCAGTTCAAGTGTAGCCATGTTTACAGGATCTTCATAAGTGATATCTTATGATAAGTTTCTTTTTCTGTGTGACTTATTTCACTTAGAATCATCGTACCTGAATCCACCCATTTTGCTGCTACTGGTCTTATGACTTTGATTTCATGGCTGAGGGATATTCCATCGTACGTAAGTACCACAATTTTTTGAACCATTTTTATATTTCCTGGCATATTTAAGGTGTACCCAAGTTGAGGTCCTTGTAAGCAGTGCAGCCCTAAATTTTGGGGTGCCTCTGTCTTATTGATTTCCAGTTTTCCCAAGGTATATTCCCTAGAGTGGAAGTGCCCTTGGCTCTGTAGCTCTGTTCTTTACTTGTTTTAGGGAACACAATGCACTCCTCCAGAGAGGCAGTTGGCAATTTACATCCCGCCCATCAGCATAACAAGGCTCCCTGTTCTCCAGGGCCTGTCTTGCCTTTCTGGTTTTTACACATTTTGTGGATGTCCCTTTTGACTGGTGGGAAGTGATACTTCTCTGTAGTGCAGATTTGCATTGCCCGATTGCTTGCTTGGCTAAAAAGGGCGTATGCGTTTTCTCCTGAATATATTCAGGAGAAAACGCATACGCCCTTTTTGGCCAAGTGCATCATTGTCGAAGTTGTGCCCCTCTTCCTGTGCTTTAAAGGCGATTCCAACGTACCTCTTGAAATCTGTTTCCTGCTATTCTGCCTCGCTTTCAAGTCCACCTCGTTGACTTCCCTCAACAGATTTTTGGACGATAGTTGTCCTTTATTACTCGGCCAGTTTGTGAATTTCTGTGCCCCTGAGCTCCATTTTTCAACTCGTTTTTTGTGAGCTGACCGCAAGTCCAAAATTTTGGTTCAGGACCTATACTGGTTCCCGGTGGGTGGCTGAGACTTTGGTTAATTCTTCTTCCTCCCGGGAAATTACAGTGATATATGCCCGTCCAAATGCCTAACAGCTACTCTCTCATTGGCTCTCCCTCTTCCCTTTCATCCTCTGCCAAATTGGCAACCTGTGCGAACCAGGAGGTTAAAGGGGCTGTCTCTCCAAGTTGGGAGATTGATGGTAAAGCAGATGGAAAGTCAAACCGGAGCACCAGGAGAGGGACTATTCGTTGAGTTTTAGAAACCTTTCGTATTCACAGTGTGTCCGTTCTCTAGGTTTCCCGTACATGTTATAACTGTAGTAATATTCCCTTCAAACTGGAGAGTTGGGAGCCATGGAATGGGTGCCAGGCATTTGTGCTTTAAAGGGTCTGCATTTGCTCACCCAATCTCACCAAACCTCTCTGTCCCAAGTGTCCAGCCTTATGCCACATCCAGCTGTCGTGGTAGATACGGTCATTCCAGGTTTCATCAGACACCCTGAAGGAATTGTAAAGAATTTCCCAGTTTTTTTTTTTTTGTTTTCGAAAGTCCTTTTTATAGTGGGTTTGAGCTGATTCTCGCTGCCATGTTTATGCCAGTCTAGACACACTTGATTCCCTTACGGAGACATATCAATACATAGGTTTTAAGATTCTTACTAGTCAGATATATTCCTCTGCGGGAAATATGGGGTTTTGAGTCCCTTTCACTGAGGAAGGTGTAGGTCTTGTCTATTCCATACTTGGTTTTTGGAACGGTACCTGTGCTTATATCAAACTCTGGTTTTATGCATCACCCCACCTCTCCTTCCCCCTTAAGCAGGCATAAGAGTGTTTTCTTAATGTCAGACTCTGTTCTCTTTCCTAACTCAGTTCAAGTGTAGCCATGTTTACAGGATCTTCATAAGTGATATCTTATGATAAGATTCTTTTTCTGTGTGACTTATTTCACTTAGAATCATCGTACCTGAATCCACCCATTTTGCTGCTACTGGTCTTATGACATTGATTTCATGGCTGAGGGATATTCCATCGTACGTAAGTACCACAATTTTTTGAACCATTTTTATATTTCCTGGGATATTTAAGGTGTACCCAAGTTGAGGTCCTTGAAAGCAGTGCAGCCCTAAATTTTGGGGTGGCTCTGGCTTATTGATTTTCAGTTTTCCCAAGTTATATTCCCTAGACTGGAAGTGCCCTTGGCTCTGTAGCTCTTTTGTTTACTTGTTTTAGGGAACACAATGCACTCCTCCAGAGAGGCAGTTGGCCATTTACATCCCGCCCATCAGCATAACAAGGCTCCCTGTTCTCCAGGGCCTCTCTTGCCTTTCTGGTTTTTACACATTTTGTGGATGTCCCTTTTGACTGGTGGGAAGTGATACTTCTTTGTAGTGCAGATTTGCATTGCCCGCTTGCTTGCTTGGCCAAAAAGGGCGTATGCGTTTTCTCCTGAATATATTCAGGAGAAAACGCATACGCCCTTTTTGGCCAAGTGCATCATTGTCGAAGTTGTGCCCCTCTTCCTGTGCTTTAAAGGCGATTCCAACGTACCTCTTGAAATCTGTTTCCTGCTATTCTGCCTCGCTTTCAAGTCCGCCTCGCTGCCTTCCCTCAACAGATTTTTGGACGATAGTTGTCCTTTATTACTTGGCCAGTTTGTGAATTGCTGTGCCCCTGAGCTCCAAATTTCAACTCGTTTTTGGTGAGCTGACCGTAAGTCCAAAATTTTGGTTCAGGAACTATACTGGTTCCCGGTGGGTGGCCTAGACTTTGGTTAATTCTTCTTCCTGCCGGGAAATTACAGAGATATGTGCCCGTCCAAATGCCTAACAGCTACTCTCTCATTGGTTCTCCCTCTTCCCTTTCATCCTCTGCCAAATTGGCAACCTGTGCGAACCAGGAGTTTAAAGGGGCTGTCTCTCCAATTTGGGAGGTTGATAGTAAAGCAGATGGAAAGTCAAACCGGAGCACCAGGAGAGGGACTATTCGTTGAGTTTTAGAAACCTTTCGTATTCACAGTGTGTCCATTCTCTAGGATTCCCGTACATGTTATAACTGTAGTAATATTCCCTTCAACCTGGAGAGTTGGGACCCATGGAATGGGTGCCATTCATTATTGCTTTAAAGGGTCTGCATTTGCTCACCCAATCTCACCAATCCTCTTAGTCCCAAGTGTCCAGCCTTATGCCACATCCAGCTGTCGTTGTAGATAGGGTCATTCCAGGTTTCATCAGAGACCCTGAAGGAATTGTAAAGAATATCCCAGTTTTTTTGTTTTGTTTTTTAAATTCCTTTTTATAGTGGGTTTGAGCTGATTTTCGCTGCCAGGTTTATGCCAGTCTAGACACACTTGATTCCCTTACAGAGACATATCAATACATAGGTTTTAAGATTCTTACTAGTCAGATATATTCCTCTGCGGGAAATAAGGGGTTTTGAGTCCCTTTCACTGAGGAAGGTGTAGGTCTTGTCTATACCATAGTTGGTTTTTGGAAAGGCACCTGTGCTTATATCGAACTCTGGTATTATGCATCTCCCCACCTCTCCTTCCCCCTTAAACAGGCATAAGAGTGTTTTCTAAATGTGAGACACAGTTCTCTTTCCTAACTCAGTTCAAGTGTAGCCATGTTTAAAGGATCTTCATAAGTGATATTTTATGATAAGTTTCTTTTTCTGTGTGACTTATTTCACTTAGAATCATCGTACCTGAATCCACCCATTTTGCTGCTACTGGTCTTATGACATTTATTTCATGGCTGAGGGATATTCCATCGTACGTAAGTACCACAATTTTTTGAACCATTTTTATATTTCCTGGGATATTTAAGGTGTACCCAAGTTGAGGTCCTTGTAAGCAGTGCAGCCCTAAATTTTGGGGTGGCTCTGTCTTATTGACTTTCAGTTTTCCCAAGGTATATTCCCTAGACTGGAAGTGCCCTTGGCTCCGTAGCTCTGTTGTTTACTTGTTTTAGGGAACACAATGCACTCCTCCAGAGAGGCAGTTGGCAATTTACATCCCGACCATCAGCATAACAAGGCTCCCTGTTCTCCAGGGCCTGTCTTGCCTTTCTGGTTTTTACACATTTTGTGGATGTCCCTTTTGACCAGTGGGAAGTGATACTTCTTTGTAGTGCAGATTTGCATTTCCCGCTTGCTTGCTTGGCTAAAAAGGGCGTATGCGTTGTCTTCTGAATATATTCAGGAGAAAACGCATACGCCTTTTTGGCCAAGTGCATCATTGTCCAAGTTGTGCCCCTCTTCCTGTGCTTTAAAGGCGATTCCAACGTACCTCTTGAAATCTGTTTCCTGCTATTCGGCCTCGCTTTCAAGTCCACCTCGTTGCCTTCCCTCAACAGATTTTTGGACGATACTTGTCCTTTATTACTCGGCCAGTTTGTGAATTGCTGTGCCCCTGAGCTCCATTTTTCAACTCGTTTTTGGTGAGCTGACCGCAAGTCCAAACTTTTGGTTCAGGACCTATACTGGTTCCCGGTGGGTGGCTGAGACTTTGGTTAATTCTTCTTCCTCCCGGGAAATTACAGTGATATGTGCCCGTCCAAATGCCTAACAGCTACTCTCTCATTGGCTCTCCGTCTTCCCTTTCATCCTCTGCCAAATTGGCAACCTGTGCGAACCAGGAGGTTAAAGGGGCTGTCTCTTCAAGTTGGGAGATTGATAGTTAGGATGATGGAAAGTCAAACCGGAGCACGAGGAGTGGGACTATTCGTTGAGTTTTAGAAACCTTTCGTATTCACAGTGTGTCCGTTCTCTAGGTTTCCCTTACATGTTATAACTGTAGTAATATTCCCTTTATCCTGGAGAGTTGGGACCCATGGAATGGGTGCCATGCATTATTGGTTTAAAGGGTCTGCATTTGCTCACCCAATCTCACCAATCCTCTCAGTCCCAAGTGTCCAGCCTTATGCCACAGCCAGCTGTCGTTGTAGATAAGGTCATTCCAGGTTTCATCAGAGACACTGAAGGAATTGTAAAGAATTTCCCAGTTTTTTTGTTTTGTTTTTGAAATTCCTTTTTATAGTGGGTTTGAGCTGATTCTCGATGCCATGTTTATGCCAGTCTAGACACACTTGATTCCCTTATGGAGACATATCAATACATAGGTTTTAAGATTCTTACTAGTCAGATATATTCCTCTGCGGTAAATATTGGGTTTTGAGTTCCTTTCACTGAGGAAGGTGTAGGTCTTGTCTATTCCATAGTTGGTTTTTGGAACGGTACCTGTGCTTATATCAAACTCTGGTTTTATGCATCACCCCACCACTCCTTCCCCGTTAAGCAGGCATAAGAGTGTTTTCTAAATGTGAGACACTGTTCTCTTTCCTAACTCAGTTCAAGTGTAGCCATGTTTACAGGATCTTCATAAGTGATATCTTATGATAAGTTTCTTTTTCTGTGTGACTTATTTCACTTAGAATCATCGTACCTGAATCCACCCATTTTGCTGCTACTGGTCTTATGACATTGATATCATGGCTGAGGGATATTCCATCGTACGTAAGTACCACAATTTTTTGAACCATTTTTATATTTCCTGGCATATTTAAGGTGTACCCAAGTTGAGGTCCTTGTAAGCAGTGCAGCCCTAAATTTTGGGGTGCCTCTGTCTTATTGATTTCCAGTTTTCCCAAGCTATATTCCCTAGACTGAAGTGCCCTTGGCTCTGTAGCTCTGTTCTTTACTTGTTTTAGGGAACACAATGCACTCCTCCAGAGAGGCAGTTGGCAATTTACATCCCGACCATCAGCATAACAAGGCTCCCTGTTCTCCAGGGCCTGTCTTGCCTTTCTGGTTTTTACACATTTTGTGGATGTCCCTTTTGACCGGTGGGAAGTGATACTTCTTTGTAGTGCAGATTTGCATTGCCCGATTGCTTGCTTGGCTAAAAAGGGCGTATGCGTTTTCTCCTGAATATATTCAGGAGAAAACGCATACGCCCTTTTTGGCCAAGTGCATCATTGTCAAAGTTGTGCCCCTCTTCCTGTGCTTTAAAGGCGATTCCAACGTACCTCTTGAAATCTGTTTCCTGCTATTCTGCCTCGCTTTCAAGTCCACCTCGTTGACTTCCCTCAACAGATTTTTGGACGATAGTTGTCCTTTATTACTCGGCCAGTTTGTGAATTGCTGTGCCCCTGAGCTCCATTTTTCAACTCGTTTTTTGTGAGCTGACCGCAAGTCCAAAATTTTGGTTCAGGACCTATACTGGTTCCCGGTGGGTGGCTGAGACTTTGGTTAATTCTTCTTCATCCCGGGAAATTACAGTGATATGTGCCCGTCCAAATGCCTAACAGCTACTCTCTCATTGGCTCTCCCTCTTCCCTTTCATCCTCTGCCAAATTGGCAACCTGTGCGAACCAGGAGGTTAAAGGGGCTGTCTCTCCAAGTTGGGAGATTGATAGTTAGGATGATGGAAAGTCTAACCGGAGCACGAGGAGAGGGACTATTCGTTGAGTTTTAGAAACCTTTCGTATTCACAGTGTGTCCGTTCTCTAGGTTTCCCTTACATGTTATAACTGTAGTAATATTCCCTTTATCCTGGAGAGTTGGGACCCATGGAATGGGTGCCATGCATTATTGGTTTAAGGGTCTGCATTTGCTCACCCAATCTCACCAATCCTCTCAGTCCCAAGTGTCCAGCCTTATGCCACAGCCAGCTGTCGTTGTAGATATGGTCATTCCAGGTTTCATCAGAGACACTGAAGGAATTGTAAAGAATTTCCCAGTTTTTTTGTTTTGTTTTTGAAATTCCTTTTTATAGTGGGTTTGAGCTGATTCTCGATGCCATGTTTATGCCAGTCTAGACACACTTGATTCCCTTACGGAGACATATCAATACATAGGTTTTAAGATTCTTACTAGTCAGATATATTCCTCTGCGGTAAATATGGAGTTTTGAGTTCCTTTCACTGAGGAAGGTGTAGGTCTTGTCTATTCCATAGTTGGTTTTTGGAACGGTACCTGTGCTTATATCAAACTCTGGTTTTATG
This sequence comes from Hyperoodon ampullatus, assembly GCF_949752795.1. NCBI lineage: Eukaryota > Metazoa > Chordata > Mammalia > Artiodactyla > Ziphiidae > Hyperoodon > Hyperoodon ampullatus. The sequence continues at coordinate 1,301,521 of NW_027640625.1, read as the reverse complement.
CATCACCCCACCACTCCTTCCCCGTTAAGCAGGCATAAGAGTGTTTTCTAAATGTGAGACACTGTTCTCTTTCCTAACTCAGTTCAAGTGTAGCCATGTTTATAGGATCTTCATAAGTGATATCTTATGATAAGTTTCTTTTTCTGTGTGACTTATTTCACTTAGAATCATCGTACCTGAATCCACCCATTTTGCTGCTACTGGTCTTATGACATTGATTTCATGGCTGAGGGATATTCCATCGTACGTAAGTACCACAGTTTTTTGAACCATTTTTATATTTCCTTGGATACTTAAGGTGTACCCAAGTTGAGGTCCTTGTAAGCAGTGCAGCCCTAAATTTTGGGGAGGCTCTGTCTTATTGATTTTCAGTTTTCCCAAGGTATATTCCCTAGACTGGAAGTGCCCTTGGCTCTGTAGCTCTGTTCTTTATTTGTTTTAGGGAACACAATGCACTCCTCCAGAGAGGCAGTTGGCAATTTACATCCCGCCGAACAGCATAACAAGGCTCCCTGTTCTCCAGGGCCTGTCTTGCCTTTCTGGTTTTTACACATTTTGTGGATGTCCCTTTTGACCGGTGGGAAGTGATACTTCTTTGTAGTGCAGATTTGCATTGCCCGCCTGCTTGCTTGGCCAAAAAGGTTGTATGCGTTTTCTCCTGAATATATTCAGGAGAAAACGCATACGCCCTTTTTGGCCAAGTGCATCATTGTCGAAGTTCTGCCCCTCTTCCTGTGCTTTAAAGGCGTTTCCAACGTACCTCTTGAAATCTGTTTCCTGCTATTGTGCCTCGCTTTCAAGTCCGCCTCGTTGCCTGCCGTCAACAGATTTTTGGACGATTGTTGTCCTTTATTACTCGGCCAGTTTGTGAATTGCTGTGCCCCTGAGCTCCGTTATTCAACTCGTTTTTTGTGAGCTGACCACAAGTCCAAAATTTTGGTGCAGGACCTATACTGATTCCCGGTGGGTGGCTGAGATTTTGGTTAATTCTTCTTCCTGCCGGGAAATTAGAGTGATATGTGCCCATCCAAATGCCTAACAGCTACTCTCTCATTGGTTCTCCCTCTTCCCTTTCATCCTCTGCCAAACTGGCAACCTGTTCGAACAAGGAGTTTAAAGGGGCTGTCTCTCCAAGTTGGGAGGTTGATAGTAAAGCAGATGGAAAGTCAAACCGGAGCACCAGGAGAGGGACTATTCGTTGAGTTTTAGAAACCTTTCGTATTCACAGTGTGTCCGTTCTCTAGGTTTCCCGTACATGTTATAGCTGTAGTAATATTCCCTTCAACCTGGAGAGTTGGGACCCATGGAATGGGTGCCAGGCATTTGTGCTTTAAAGGGTCTGCATTTTCTCACCCAATCTCACCAGTCCTCTCAGTCCCAAGTGTCCAGCCTTATGCCACATCCAGCTGTCGTTGTAGATAGGGTCATTCCAGGTTTCATCAGAGACTCTGAAGGAATTATAAAGAATTTCTCAGTTTTTTTGTTTTGTTTTTGAAATTCCTTTTTAGAGTGGGTTTGAGCTGATTCTCGCTGCCATGTTTATGCCAGTCTAGACACACTTGATTCCCTTACGGAGACATATCAATACATAGGTTTTAAGATTCTTACTAGTCAGATATATTCTTCTGTGGGAAATATGGGGTTTTGAGTCCCTTTCACTGAGGAAGGTGTAGGTCTTGTCTATTCCATACTTGGTTTTTGGAACGGTACCTGTGCTTATATCAAACTCTGGTTTTATGCATCACCCCACCTGTCCTTCCCCCTTAAGCAGGCATAAAAGTGTTTTCTAAATGTGAGACACTGGTCTCTTTCCTAACTCAGTTCAAGTGTAGCCATGTTTACAGGATCTTCATAAGTGATATCTTATTATAAATTTCTTTTTCTGTGTGACTTATTTCACTTAGAATCATCGTACCTGAATCCACCCATTTTGCTGCTACTGGTCTTATGACTTTGATTTCATGGCTGAGGGATATTCCATCGTACGTAAGTACCACAATTTTTTGAACCATTTTTATATTTCCTGGCATATTTAAGGTGTACCCAAGTTGAGGTCCTTGTAAGCAGTGCAGCCCTAAATTTTGGGGTGCCTCTGTCTTATTGATTTCCAGTTTTCCCAAGGTATATTCCCTAGAGTGGAAGTGCCCTTGGCTCTGTAGCTCTGTTCATTACTTGTTTTAGGGAACACAATGCACTCCTCCAGAGAGGCAGTTGGCAATTTACATCCCGCCCATCAGCATAACAAGGCTCCCTGTTCTCCAGGGCCTGTCTTGCCTTTCTGGTTTTTACACATTTTGTGGATGTCCCTTTTGACCGGTGGGAAGTGATACTTCTTTGTAGTGCAGATTTGCATTGCCCGATTGCTTTCTTGGCTAAAAAGGGCGTATGCGTTTTCTCCTGAATATATTCAGGAGAAAACGCATACGCCCTTTTTGGCCATGTGCATCATTGTCGAAGTTGTGCCCCTCTTCCTGTGCTTTAAAGGCGATTCCAACGTACCTCTTGAAATCTGTTTCCTGCTATTCTGCCTCGCTTTGAAGTCCACCTCGCTGCCTTCCCTCAACAGATTTTTGGACGATAGTTGTCCTTTATTACTCGGCCAGTTTGTGAATTACTGTGCCCCTGAGCTCCATTTTTCAACTCGTTTTTTGTGAGCTGACCGCAAGGCCAAAATTTTGGTTCAGGACCTATACTGGTTCCCGGTGGGTGGCTGAGACTTTGGTTAATTCTTCTTCCTCCCGGGAAATTACAGTGATATGTGCCCGTCCAAATGCCTAACAGCTACTCTCTCATTGGCTCTCCCTCTTCCCTTTAATCCTCTGCCAAATTGGCAACCTGTGCGAACCAGGAGGTTAAAGGGGCTGTCTCTCCAAGTTGGGAGATTGATAGTAAAGATGATGGAAAGTCTAACCGGAGCACGAGGAGAGGGACTATTCATTGAGTTTTAGAAACCTTTCGTATTCACAGTGTGTCCGTTCTCTAGGTTTCCCGTACATGTTATAACTGTAGTAATATTCCCTTCAACCTGGAGAGTTGGGACCCATGGAATGGGTGCTATGCATTATTGCTTTAAAGGGTCTGCATTTGCTCACCCAATCTCACCAATCCTCTCAGTCCCAAGTGTCCAGCCTTATGCCACATCCAGCTGTCCTTGTAGATAGGGTCATTCCTGGTTTCATCAGAGACTCTGAAGGAATTATAAAGAATTTCCCAGTTTTTTTGTTTTGTTTTTGAATTCCTTTTTATAGTGGGTTTGAGCTGATTCTCGCTGCCATGTTTATGCCAGTCTAGACACACTTGATTCCCTTACGGAGACATATCAATACATAGGTTTTAAGATTCTTACTAGTCAGATATATTCCTCTGTGGGAAATATGGGGTTTTGAGTCCCTTTCACTGAGGAAGGTGTAGGTCTTGTCTACTCCATACTTGGTTTTTGGAACGGTACCTGTGCTTATATCAAACTCTGGTTTTATGCATCACCCCACCTGTCCTTCCCCCTTAAGCAGGCATAAAAGTGTTTTCTAAATGTGAGACACTGTTCTCTTTCCTAACTCAGTTCAAGTGTAGCCATGTTTACAGGATCTTCATAAGTGATATCTTATGATAAGTTTCTTTTTCTGTGTGACTTATTTCACTTAGAATCATCGTACCTGAATCCACCCATTTTGCTGCTACTGGTCTTATGACTTTGATTTCATGGCTGAGGGATATTCCATCGTACGTAAGTACCACAATTTTTTGAACCATTTTTATATTTCCTGGCATATTTAAGGTGTACCCAAGTTGAGGTCCTTGTAAGCAGTGCAGCCCTAAATTTTGGGGTGCCTCTGTCTTATTGATTTCCAGTTTTCCCAAGGTATATTCCCTAGAGTGGAAGTGCCCTTGGCTCTGTAGCTCTGTTCTTTACTTGTTTTAGGGAACACAATGCACTCCTCCAGAGAGGCAGTTGGCAATTTACATCCCGCCCATCAGCATAACAAGGCTCCCTGTTCTCCAGGGCCTGTCTTGCCTTTCTGGTTTTTACACATTTTGTGGATGTCCCTTTTGACTGGTGGGAAGTGATACTTCTCTGTAGTGCAGATTTGCATTGCCCGATTGCTTGCTTGGCTAAAAAGGGCGTATGCGTTTTCTCCTGAATATATTCAGGAGAAAACGCATACGCCCTTTTTGGCCAAGTGCATCATTGTCGAAGTTGTGCCCCTCTTCCTGTGCTTTAAAGGCGATTCCAACGTACCTCTTGAAATCTGTTTCCTGCTATTCTGCCTCGCTTTCAAGTCCACCTCGTTGACTTCCCTCAACAGATTTTTGGACGATAGTTGTCCTTTATTACTCGGCCAGTTTGTGAATTTCTGTGCCCCTGAGCTCCATTTTTCAACTCGTTTTTTGTGAGCTGACCGCAAGTCCAAAATTTTGGTTCAGGACCTATACTGGTTCCCGGTGGGTGGCTGAGACTTTGGTTAATTCTTCTTCCTCCCGGGAAATTACAGTGATATATGCCCGTCCAAATGCCTAACAGCTACTCTCTCATTGGCTCTCCCTCTTCCCTTTCATCCTCTGCCAAATTGGCAACCTGTGCGAACCAGGAGGTTAAAGGGGCTGTCTCTCCAAGTTGGGAGATTGATGGTAAAGCAGATGGAAAGTCAAACCGGAGCACCAGGAGAGGGACTATTCGTTGAGTTTTAGAAACCTTTCGTATTCACAGTGTGTCCGTTCTCTAGGTTTCCCGTACATGTTATAACTGTAGTAATATTCCCTTCAAACTGGAGAGTTGGGAGCCATGGAATGGGTGCCAGGCATTTGTGCTTTAAAGGGTCTGCATTTGCTCACCCAATCTCACCAAACCTCTCTGTCCCAAGTGTCCAGCCTTATGCCACATCCAGCTGTCGTGGTAGATACGGTCATTCCAGGTTTCATCAGACACCCTGAAGGAATTGTAAAGAATTTCCCAGTTTTTTTTTTTTTGTTTTCGAAAGTCCTTTTTATAGTGGGTTTGAGCTGATTCTCGCTGCCATGTTTATGCCAGTCTAGACACACTTGATTCCCTTACGGAGACATATCAATACATAGGTTTTAAGATTCTTACTAGTCAGATATATTCCTCTGCGGGAAATATGGGGTTTTGAGTCCCTTTCACTGAGGAAGGTGTAGGTCTTGTCTATTCCATACTTGGTTTTTGGAACGGTACCTGTGCTTATATCAAACTCTGGTTTTATGCATCACCCCACCTCTCCTTCCCCCTTAAGCAGGCATAAGAGTGTTTTCTTAATGTCAGACTCTGTTCTCTTTCCTAACTCAGTTCAAGTGTAGCCATGTTTACAGGATCTTCATAAGTGATATCTTATGATAAGATTCTTTTTCTGTGTGACTTATTTCACTTAGAATCATCGTACCTGAATCCACCCATTTTGCTGCTACTGGTCTTATGACATTGATTTCATGGCTGAGGGATATTCCATCGTACGTAAGTACCACAATTTTTTGAACCATTTTTATATTTCCTGGGATATTTAAGGTGTACCCAAGTTGAGGTCCTTGAAAGCAGTGCAGCCCTAAATTTTGGGGTGGCTCTGGCTTATTGATTTTCAGTTTTCCCAAGTTATATTCCCTAGACTGGAAGTGCCCTTGGCTCTGTAGCTCTTTTGTTTACTTGTTTTAGGGAACACAATGCACTCCTCCAGAGAGGCAGTTGGCCATTTACATCCCGCCCATCAGCATAACAAGGCTCCCTGTTCTCCAGGGCCTCTCTTGCCTTTCTGGTTTTTACACATTTTGTGGATGTCCCTTTTGACTGGTGGGAAGTGATACTTCTTTGTAGTGCAGATTTGCATTGCCCGCTTGCTTGCTTGGCCAAAAAGGGCGTATGCGTTTTCTCCTGAATATATTCAGGAGAAAACGCATACGCCCTTTTTGGCCAAGTGCATCATTGTCGAAGTTGTGCCCCTCTTCCTGTGCTTTAAAGGCGATTCCAACGTACCTCTTGAAATCTGTTTCCTGCTATTCTGCCTCGCTTTCAAGTCCGCCTCGCTGCCTTCCCTCAACAGATTTTTGGACGATAGTTGTCCTTTATTACTTGGCCAGTTTGTGAATTGCTGTGCCCCTGAGCTCCAAATTTCAACTCGTTTTTGGTGAGCTGACCGTAAGTCCAAAATTTTGGTTCAGGAACTATACTGGTTCCCGGTGGGTGGCCTAGACTTTGGTTAATTCTTCTTCCTGCCGGGAAATTACAGAGATATGTGCCCGTCCAAATGCCTAACAGCTACTCTCTCATTGGTTCTCCCTCTTCCCTTTCATCCTCTGCCAAATTGGCAACCTGTGCGAACCAGGAGTTTAAAGGGGCTGTCTCTCCAATTTGGGAGGTTGATAGTAAAGCAGATGGAAAGTCAAACCGGAGCACCAGGAGAGGGACTATTCGTTGAGTTTTAGAAACCTTTCGTATTCACAGTGTGTCCATTCTCTAGGATTCCCGTACATGTTATAACTGTAGTAATATTCCCTTCAACCTGGAGAGTTGGGACCCATGGAATGGGTGCCATTCATTATTGCTTTAAAGGGTCTGCATTTGCTCACCCAATCTCACCAATCCTCTCAGTCCCAAGTGTCCAGCCTTATGCCACATCCAGCTGTCGTTGTAGATAGGGTCATTCCAGGTTTCATCAGAGACCCTGAAGGAATTGTAAAGAATATCCCAGTTTTTTTGTTTTGTTTTTTAAATTCCTTTTTATAGTGGGTTTGAGCTGATTTTCGCTGCCAGGTTTATGCCAGTCTAGACACACTTGATTCCCTTACAGAGACATATCAATACATAGGTTTTAAGATTCTTACTAGTCAGATATATTCCTCTGCGGGAAATAAGGGGTTTTGAGTCCCTTTCACTGAGGAAGGTGTAGGTCTTGTCTATACCATAGTTGGTTTTTGGAAAGGCACCTGTGCTTATATCGAACTCTGGTATTATGCATCTCCCCACCTCTCCTTCCCCCTTAAACAGGCATAAGAGTGTTTTCTAAATGTGAGACACAGTTCTCTTTCCTAACTCAGTTCAAGTGTAGCCATGTTTAAAGGATCTTCATAAGTGATATTTTATGATAAGTTTCTTTTTCTGTGTGACTTATTTCACTTAGAATCATCGTACCTGAATCCACCCATTTTGCTGCTACTGGTCTTATGACATTTATTTCATGGCTGAGGGATATTCCATCGTACGTAAGTACCACAATTTTTTGAACCATTTTTATATTTCCTGGGATATTTAAGGTGTACCCAAGTTGAGGTCCTTGTAAGCAGTGCAGCCCTAAATTTTGGGGTGGCTCTGTCTTATTGACTTTCAGTTTTCCCAAGGTATATTCCCTAGACTGGAAGTGCCCTTGGCTCCGTAGCTCTGTTGTTTACTTGTTTTAGGGAACACAATGCACTCCTCCAGAGAGGCAGTTGGCAATTTACATCCCGACCATCAGCATAACAAGGCTCCCTGTTCTCCAGGGCCTGTCTTGCCTTTCTGGTTTTTACACATTTTGTGGATGTCCCTTTTGACCAGTGGGAAGTGATACTTCTTTGTAGTGCAGATTTGCATTTCCCGCTTGCTTGCTTGGCTAAAAAGGGCGTATGCGTTGTCTTCTGAATATATTCAGGAGAAAACGCATACGCCTTTTTGGCCAAGTGCATCATTGTCCAAGTTGTGCCCCTCTTCCTGTGCTTTAAAGGCGATTCCAACGTACCTCTTGAAATCTGTTTCCTGCTATTCGGCCTCGCTTTCAAGTCCACCTCGTTGCCTTCCCTCAACAGATTTTTGGACGATACTTGTCCTTTATTACTCGGCCAGTTTGTGAATTGCTGTGCCCCTGAGCTCCATTTTTCAACTCGTTTTTGGTGAGCTGACCGCAAGTCCAAACTTTTGGTTCAGGACCTATACTGGTTCCCGGTGGGTGGCTGAGACTTTGGTTAATTCTTCTTCCTCCCGGGAAATTACAGTGATATGTGCCCGTCCAAATGCCTAACAGCTACTCTCTCATTGGCTCTCCGTCTTCCCTTTCATCCTCTGCCAAATTGGCAACCTGTGCGAACCAGGAGGTTAAAGGGGCTGTCTCTTCAAGTTGGGAGATTGATAGTTAGGATGATGGAAAGTCAAACCGGAGCACGAGGAGTGGGACTATTCGTTGAGTTTTAGAAACCTTTCGTATTCACAGTGTGTCCGTTCTCTAGGTTTCCCTTACATGTTATAACTGTAGTAATATTCCCTTTATCCTGGAGAGTTGGGACCCATGGAATGGGTGCCATGCATTATTGGTTTAAAGGGTCTGCATTTGCTCACCCAATCTCACCAATCCTCTCAGTCCCAAGTGTCCAGCCTTATGCCACAGCCAGCTGTCGTTGTAGATAAGGTCATTCCAGGTTTCATCAGAGACACTGAAGGAATTGTAAAGAATTTCCCAGTTTTTTTGTTTTGTTTTTGAAATTCCTTTTTATAGTGGGTTTGAGCTGATTCTCGATGCCATGTTTATGCCAGTCTAGACACACTTGATTCCCTTATGGAGACATATCAATACATAGGTTTTAAGATTCTTACTAGTCAGATATATTCCTCTGCGGTAAATATTGGGTTTTGAGTTCCTTTCACTGAGGAAGGTGTAGGTCTTGTCTATTCCATAGTTGGTTTTTGGAACGGTACCTGTGCTTATATCAAACTCTGGTTTTATGCATCACCCCACCACTCCTTCCCCGTTAAGCAGGCATAAGAGTGTTTTCTAAATGTGAGACACTGTTCTCTTTCCTAACTCAGTTCAAGTGTAGCCATGTTTATAGGATCTTCATAAGTGATATCTTATGATAAGTTTCTTTTTCTGTGTGACTTATTTCACTTAGAATCATCGTACCTGAATCCACCCATTTTGCTGCTACTGGTCTTATGACATTGATATCATGGCTGAGGGATATTCCATCGTACGTAAGTACCACAATTTTTTGAACCATTTTTATATTTCCTGGCATATTTAAGGTGTACCCAAGTTGAGGTCCTTGTAAGCAGTGCAGCCCTAAATTTTGGGGTGCCTCTGTCTTATTGATTTCCAGTTTTCCCAAGCTATATTCCCTAGACTGAAGTGCCCTTGGCTCTGTAGCTCTGTTCTTTACTTGTTTTAGGGAACACAATGCACTCCTCCAGAGAGGCAGTTGGCAATTTACATCCCGACCATCAGCATAACAAGGCTCCCTGTTCTCCAGGGCCTGTCTTGCCTTTCTGGTTTTTACACATTTTGTGGATGTCCCTTTTGACCGGTGGGAAGTGATACTTCTTTGTAGTGCAGATTTGCATTGCCCGATTGCTTGCTTGGCTAAAAAGGGCGTATGCGTTTTCTCCTGAATATATTCAGGAGAAAACGCATACGCCCTTTTTGGCCAAGTGCATCATTGTCAAAGTTGTGCCCCTCTTCCTGTGCTTTAAAGGCGATTCCAACGTACCTCTTGAAATCTGTTTCCTGCTATTCTGCCTCGCTTTCAAGTCCACCTCGTTGACTTCCCTCAACAGATTTTTGGACGATAGTTGTCCTTTATTACTCGGCCAGTTTGTGAATTGCTGTGCCCCTGAGCTCCATTTTTCAACTCGTTTTTTGTGAGCTGACCGCAAGTCCAAAATTTTGGTTCAGGACCTATACTGGTTCCCGGTGGGTGGCTGAGACTTTGGTTAATTCTTCTTCATCCCGGGAAATTACAGTGATATGTGCCCGTCCAAATGCCTAACAGCTACTCTCTCATTGGCTCTCCCTCTTCCCTTTCATCCTCTGCCAAATTGGCAACCTGTGCGAACCAGGAGGTTAAAGGGGCTGTCTCTCCAAGTTGGGAGATTGATAGTTAGGATGATGGAAAGTCTAACCGGAGCACGAGGAGAGGGACTATTCGTTGAGTTTTAGAAACCTTTCGTATTCACAGTGTGTCCGTTCTCTAGGTTTCCCTTACATGTTATAACTGTAGTAATATTCCCTTTATCCTGGAGAGTTGGGACCCATGGAATGGGTGCCATGCATTATTGGTTTAAGGGTCTGCATTTGCTCACCCAATCTCACCAATCCTCTCAGTCCCAAGTGTCCAGCCTTATGCCACAGCCAGCTGTCGTTGTAGATATGGTCATTCCAGGTTTCATCAGAGACACTGAAGGAATTGTAAAGAATTTCCCAGTTTTTTTGTTTTGTTTTTGAAATTCCTTTTTATAGTGGGTTTGAGCTGATTCTCGATGCCATGTTTATGCCAGTCTAGACACACTTGATTCCCTTACGGAGACATATCAATACATAGGTTTTAAGATTCTTACTAGTCAGATATATTCCTCTGCGGTAAATATGGAGTTTTGAGTTCCTTTCACTGAGGAAGGTGTAGGTCTTGTCTATTCCATAGTTGGTTTTTGGAACGGTACCTGTGCTTATATCAAACTCTGGTTTTATGCATCACCCCACCACTCCTTCCCCGTTAATCAGGCATAAGAGTGTTTTCTAAATGTGAGACACTGTTCTCTTTCCTAACTCAGTTCAAGTGTAGCCATGTTTATAGGATCTTCATAAGTGATATCTTATGATAAGTTTCTTTTTCTGTGTGACTTATTTCACTTAGAATCATCGTACCTGAATCCACCCATTTTGCTGCTACTGGTCTTATGACATTGATTTCATGGCTGAGGGATATTCCATCGTACGTAAGTACCACAGTTTTTTGAACCATTTTTATATTTCCTTGGATACTTAAGGTGTACCCAAGTTGAGGTCCTTGTAAGCAGTGCAGCCCTAAATTTTGGGGAGGCTCTGTCTTATTGATTTTCAGTTTTCCCAAGGTATATTCCCTAGACTGGAAGTGCCCTTGGCTCTGTAGCTCTGTTCTTTACTTGTTTTAGGGAACACAATGCACTCCTCCAGAGAGGCAGTTGGCAATTTACATCCCGCCGAACAGCATAACAAGGCTCCCTGTTCTCCAGGGCCTGTCTTGCCTTTCTGGTTTTTACACATTTTGTGGATGTCCCTTTTGACCGGTGGGAAGTGATACTTCTTTGTAGTGCAGATTTGCATTGCCCGCCTGCTTGCTTGGCCAAAAAGGTTGTATGCGTTTTCTCCTGAATATATTCAGGAGAAAACGCATACGCCCTTTTTGGCCAAGTGCATCATTGTCGAAGTTCTGCCCCTCTTCCTGTGCTTTAAAGGCGTTTCCAACGTACCTCTTGAAATCTGTTTCCTGCTATTGTGCCTCGCTTTCAAGTCCGCCTCGTTGCCTGCCGTCAACAGATTTTTGGACGATTGTTGTCCTTTATTACTCGGCCAGTTTGTGAATTGCTGTGCCCCTGAGCTCCGTTATTCAACTCGTTTTTTGTGAGCTGACCACAAGTCCAAAATTTTGGTGCAGGACCTATACTGATTCCCGGTGGGTGGCTGAGATTTTGGTTAATTCTTCTTCCTGCCGGGAAATTAGAGTGATATGTGCCCATCCAAATGCCTAACAGCTACTCTCTCATTGGTTCTCCCTCTTCCCTTTCATCCTCTGCCAAACTGGCAACCTGTTCGAACAAGGAGTTTAAAGGGGCTGTCTCTCCAAGTTGGGAGGTTGATAGTAAAGCAGATGGAAAGTCAAACCGGAGCACCAGGAGAGGGACTATTCGTTGAGTTTTAGAAACCTTTCGTATTCACAGTGTGTCCGTTCTCTAGGTTTCCCGTACATGTTATAGCTGTAGTAATATTCCCTTCAACCTGGAGAGTTGGGACCCATGGAATGGGTGCCAGGCATTTGTGCTTTAAAGGGTCTGCATTTTCTCACCCAATCTCACCAGTCCTCTCAGTCCCAAGTGTCCAGCCTTATGCCACATCCAGCTGTCGTTGTAGATAGGGTCATTCCAGGTTTCATCAGAGACTCTGAAGGAATTATAAAGAATTTCTCAGTTTTTTTGTTTTGTTTTTGAAATTCCTTTTTAGAGTGGGTTTGAGCTGATTCTCGCTGCCATGTTTATGCCAGTCTAGACACACTTGATTCCCTTACGGAGACATATCAATACATAGGTTTTAAGATTCTTACTAGTCAGATATATTCTTCTGTGGGAAATATGGGGTTTTGAGTCCCTTTCACTGAGGAAGGTGTAGGTCTTGTCTATTCCATACTTGGTTTTTGGAACGGTACCTGTGCTTATATCAAACTCTGGTTTTATGCATCACCCCACCTGTCCTTCCCCCTTAAGCAGGCATAAAAGTGTTTTCTAAATGTGAGACACTGGTCTCTTTCCTAACTCAGTTCAAGTGTAGCCATGTTTACAGGATCTTCATAAGTGATATCTTATTATAAATTTCTTTTTCTGTGTGACTTATTTCACTTAGAATCATCGTACCTGAATCCACCCATTTTGCTGCTACTGGTCTTATGACTTTGATTTCATGGCTGAGGGATATTCCATCGTACGTAAGTACCACAATTTTTTGAACCATTTTTATATTTCCTGGCATATTTAAGGTGTACCCAAGTTGAGGTCCTTGTAAGCAGTGCAGCCCTAAATTTTGGGGTGCCTCTGTCTTATTGATTTCCAGTTTTCCCAAGGTATATTCCCTAGAGTGGAAGTGCCCTTGGCTCTGTAGCTCTGTTCATTACTTGTTTTAGGGAACACAATGCACTCCTCCAGAGAGGCAGTTGGCAATTTACATCCCGCCCATCAGCATAACAAGGCTCCCTGTTCTCCAGGGCCTGTCTTGCCTTTCTGGTTTTTACACATTTTGTGGATGTCCCTTTAGACCGGTGGGAAGTGATACTTCTTTGTAGTGCAGATTTGCATTGCCCGATTGCTTTCTTGGCTAAAAAGGGCGTATGCGTTTTCTCCTGAATATATTCAGGAGAAAACGCATACGCCCTTTTTGGCCATGTGCATCATTGTCGAAGTTGTGCCCCTCTTCCTGTGCTTTAAAGGCGATTCCAACGTACCTCTTGAAATCTGTTTCCTGCTATTCTGCCTCGCTTTGAAGTCCACCTCGCTGCCTTCCCTCAACAGATTTTTGGACGATAGTTGTCCTTTATTACTCGGCCAGTTTGTGAATTACTGTGCCCCTGAGCTCCATTTTTCAACTCGTTTTTTGTGAGCTGACCGCAAGGCCAAAATTTTGGTTCAGGACCTATACTGGTTCCCGGTGGGTGGCTGAGACTTTGGTTAATTCTTCTTCCTCCCGGGAAATTACAGTGATATGTGCCCGTCCAAATGCCTAACAGCTACTCTCTCATTGGCTCTCCCTCTTCCCTTTAATCCTCTGCCAAATTGGCAACCTGTGCGAACCAGGAGGTTAAAGGGGCTGTCTCTCCAAGTTGGGAGATTGATAGTAAAGATGATGGAAAGTCTAACCGGAGCACGAGGAGAGGGACTATTCATTGAGTTTTAGAAACCTTTCGTATTCACAGTGTGTCCGTTCTCTAGGTTTCCCGTACATGTTATAACTGTAGTAATATTCCCTTCAACCTGGAGAGTTGGGACCCATGGAATGGGTGCTATGCATTATTGCTTTAAAGGGTCTGCATTTGCTCACCCAATCTCACCAATCCTCTCAGTCCCAAGTGTCCAGCCTTATGCCACATCCAGCTGTCCTTGTAGATAGGGTCATTCCTGGTTTCATCAGAGACTCTGAAGGAATTATAAAGAATTTCCCAGTTTTTTTGTTTTGTTTTTGAAATTCCTTTTTATAGTGGGTTTGAGCTGATTCTCGCTGCCATGTTTATGCCAGTCTAGACACACTTGATTCCCTTACGGAGACATATCAATACATAGGTTTTAAGATTCTTACTAGTCAGATATATTCCTCTGTGGGAAATATGGGGTTTTGAGTCCCTTTCACTGAGGAAGGTGTAGGTCTTGTCTACTCCATACTTGGTTTTTGGAACGGTACCTGTGCTTATATCAAACTCTGGTTTTATGCATCACCCCACCTGTCCTTCCCCCTTAAGCAGGCATAAAAGTGTTTTCTAAATGTGAGACACTGTTCTCTTTCCTAACTCAGTTCAAGTGTAGCCATGTTTACAGGATCTTCATAAGTGATATCTTATGATAAGTTTCTTTTTCTGTGTGACTTATTTCACTTAGAATCATCGTACCTGAATCCACCCATTTTGCTGCTACTGGTCTTATGACTTTGATTTCATGGCTGAGGGATATTCCATCGTACGTAAGTACCACAATTTTTTGAACCATTTTTATATTTCCTGGCATATTTAAGGTGTACCCAAGTTGAGGTCCTTGTAAGCAGTGCAGCCCTAAATTTTGGGGTGCCTCTGTCTTATTGATTTCCAGTTTTCCCAAGGTATATTCCCTAGAGTGGAAGTGCCCTTGGCTCTGTAGCTCTGTTCTTTACTTGTTTTAGGGAACACAATGCACTCCTCCAGAGAGGCAGTTGGCAATTTACATCCCGCCCATCAGCATAACAAGGCTCCCTGTTCTCCAGGGCCTGTCTTGCCTTTCTGGTTTTTACACATTTTGTGGATGTCCCTTTTGACTGGTGGGAAGTGATACTTCTCTGTAGTGCAGATTTGCATTGCCCGATTGCTTGCTTGGCTAAAAAGGGCGTATGCGTTTTCTCCTGAATATATTCAGGAGAAAACGCATACGCCCTTTTTGGCCAAGTGCATCATTGTCGAAGTTGTGCCCCTCTTCCTGTGCTTTAAAGGCGATTCCAACGTACCTCTTGAAATCTGTTTCCTGCTATTCTGCCTCGCTTTCAAGTCCACCTCGTTGACTTCCCTCAACAGATTTTTGGACGATAGTTGTCCTTTATTACTCGGCCAGTTTGTGAATTTCTGTGCCCCTGAGCTCCATTTTTCAACTCGTTTTTTGTGAGCTGACCGCAAGTCCAAAATTTTGGTTCAGGACCTATACTGGTTCCCGGTGGGTGGCTGAGACTTTGGTTAATTCTTCTTCCTCCCGGGAAATTACAGTGATATATGCCCGTCCAAATGCCTAACAGCTACTCTCTCATTGGCTCTCCCTCTTCCCTTTCATCCTCTGCCAAATTGGCAACCTGTGCGAACCAGGAGGTTAAAGGGGCTGTCTCTCCAAGTTGGGAGATTGATGGTAAAGCAGATGGAAAGTCAAACCGGAGCACCAGGAGAGGGACTATTCGTTGAGTTTTAGAAACCTTTCGTATTCACAGTGTGTCCGTTCTCTAGGTTTCCCGTACATGTTATAACTGTAGTAATATTCCCTTCAAACTGGAGAGTTGGGAGCCATGGAATGGGTGCCAGGCATTTGTGCTTTAAAGGGTCTGCATTTGCTCACCCAATCTCACCAAACCTCTCTGTCCCAAGTGTCCAGCCTTATGCCACATCCAGCTGTCGTGGTAGATACGGTCATTCCAGGTTTCATCAGACACCCTGAAGGAATTGTAAAGAATTTCCCAGTTTTTTTTTTTTTGTTTTCGAAAGTCCTTTTTATAGTGGGTTTGAGCTGATTCTCGCTGCCATGTTTATGCCAGTCTAGACACACTTGATTCCCTTACGGAGACATATCAATACATAGGTTTTAAGATTCTTACTAGTCAGATATATTCCTCTGCGGGAAATATGGGGTTTTGAGTCCCTTTCACTGAGGAAGGTGTAGGTCTTGTCTATTCCATACTTGGTTTTTGGAACGGTACCTGTGCTTATATCAAACTCTGGTTTTATGCATCACCACACCTGTCCTTCCCCCTTAAGCAGGCATAAGAGTGTTTTCTAAATGTGAGACACTGTTCTCTTTCCTAACTCAGTTCAACTGTAGCCATGTTTACAGGATCTTCATAAGTGATATCTTATGATAAGTTTCTTTTTCTGTGTGACTTATTTCACTTAGAATCATCGTACCTGAATCCACCCTTTTTGCTGCTACTGGTCTTATGACATTGATTTCATGGCTGAGGGATATTCCATCGTACGTAAGTACCACAAATTTTTGAACCATTTTTATATTTCCTGGGATATTTAAGGTGTACCCAATTTGAGGTCTTTGTAAGCAGTGCAGCCCTAAATTTTTGGGTGGCTCTGTCTTATTGATTTTCAGTTTTCCCAAGGTATATTCCCTAGACTGGAAGTGCCCTTGGCTCTGTAGCTCTGTTGTTTCCTTGTTTTAGGGAACACAATGGACTACTCCAGAGAGGCAGTTGGCAATTTACATCCCGCCCATCAGCATAACAAGGCTCCCAGTTCTCCAGGGCCTGTCTTGCCTTTCTGGTTTTTACACATTTTGTGGATCTCCCTTTTGACCGGTGGGAAGTGATACTTCTTCGTAGTGCAGATTTGCATTGTCCGCTTGCTTGCCTGGCCAAAAAGGGCGTATGCGTTTTCTCCTGAATATATTCAGGAGAAAACGCATACGCCCTTTTTGGCCAAGTGCATCATTGTCGAAGTTGTGCCCCTCTTCCTGTGCTTTAAAGGCGATTCCAACGTTCCTCTTGAAATCTGTTTCCTGCTATTCTGCCTCGCTTTCAAGTCCGCCTCGTTGCCTTCCCTCAACAGATTTTTGGACTATACTTGTCCTTTATTACTCGGCCAGTTTGTGAATTGCTGTGCCCCTGAGCTCCATTTTTCAACTCGTTTTTTGTGAGCTGACCGCAAGTCCAAAATTTTGGTTCAGGACCTATGCTGGCTCCCAGTGGGGGGCTGAGACTTTGGTTAATTCTTCTTCCTGCCAGGAATTTAGAGTGATATGTGCCCGTCCAAATGCCTAACAGCTACTCTCTCATTGGCTCTCCCTCTTCCCTTTCATCCTCTGCCAAATTGGCAACCTGTGCGAAGCAGGAGGTTAAAGGGGCTGTCTCTCCAAGTTGGGAGATTGATAGTAAAGCAGATGGAAAGTCAAACCGGAGCACCAGGAGAGGGACTATTCGTTGAGTTTTAGAAACCTTTCGTATTCACAGTGTGTCCGTTCTCTAGGTTTCCCGTACATGTTATAACTGTAGTAATATTCCCTTTATCCTGGAGAGTTGGGACCCATGGAAGGGGTGCAATGCATTATTGCTTTAAAGGGTCTGCATTTGCTCACCCAATCTCACCAATCCTCTCAGTCCCAAGTGTCCAGCCTTATGCCACAGCCAGCTGTCGTTGTAGATAGGGTCATTCCAGGTTTCATCAGAGACCCTGAAGGAATTGTAAAGAATTTCCCAGTTTTTCTGTTTTGTTTTTGAAATTCCTTTTTATAGTGGGTTTGAGCTGATTCTCGATGCCATGTTTATGCCAGTCTAGACACACTTGATTCCCTTACGGAGACATATCAATACATAGGTTTTAAGATTCTTACTAGTCAGATATATTCCTCTGCGGGAAATATGGGGTTTTGAGTTCCTTTCACTGAGGAAGGTGTAGGTCTTTTCTATTCCATAGTTGGTTTTTGGAACGGTACCTGTGCTTATATCAAACTCTGGTTTTATGCATCACCCCACCACTCCTTCCCTCTTAAGCAGACATAAGAGTGTTTTCTAAATGTGAGACACTGTTCTCTTTCCTAACTCAGTTCAAGTGTAGCCATGTTTATAGGATCTTCATAAGTGATATCTTATGATAAGTTTCTTTTTCTGTGTGACTTATTTCACTTAGAATCATCGTACCTGAATCCACCCATTTTGCTGCTACTGGTCTTATGACATTGATTTCATGGCTGAGGGATATTCCATCGTACGTAAGTACCACAATTTTTTGAACCATTTTTATATTTCCTTGGATAATTAAGGTGTACCCAAGTTGAGGTCCTTGTAAGCAGTGCAGCCCTAAATTTTGGGGTGGCTCTGTCTTATTGAGTTTCAGTTTTCCCAAGGTATATTCCCTAGACTGGAAGTGCCCTTGGCTCTGTAGCTCTGTTCTTTACTTGTTTTAGGGAACACAATGGACTACTCCAGAGAGGCAGTTGGCAATTTACATCCCGCCCATCAGCATAACAAGGCTCCCTGTTCTCCAGGGCCTGTCTTGCCTTTCTGGTTTTTACACATTTTGTGGATGTCCCTTTTGACCGGTGGGAAGTGATACTTCTTTGTAGTGCAGATTTGCATTGCCCGCTTGTTTGCTTGGCCAAAAAGGGCGTATGCGTTTTCTCCTGAATATATTCAGGAGAAAACGCATACGCCCTTTTTGGCCAAGTGCATCATTGTCGAAGTTGTGCCCCTCTCCCTGTGCTTTAAAGGCGTTTCCAACGTACCTCTTGAAATCTGTTTCCTGCTATTGTGCCACGCTTTCAAGTCCGCCTCGTTGCCTGCCCTCAACAGATTTTTGGACGATAGTTGTCCTTTATTACTCGGCCAGTTTGTGAATTGCTGTGCCCCTGAGCTCCATTATTCAACTCGTTTTTTGTGAGCTGACCACAAGTCCAAAATTTTGGTTCAGGACCTATACTGGTTCCCGGTGGGTGGCTGAGACTTTGGTTAATTCTTCTTCCTGCCGGGAAATTACAGTGATATGTGCCCGTCCAAATGCCTAACAGCTACTCTCTCATTGGTTCTCCCTCTTCCCTTTCATCCTCTGCCAAATTGGCAACCTGTTCGAACAAGGAGTTTAAAGGGGCTGTCTCTCCAAGTTGGGAGGTTGAGAGTAAAGCAGATGGAAAGTCAAACCGGAGCACCAGGCGAGGGACTATTCGTTGAGTTTTAGAAACCTTTTGTATTCACAGTGTGTCCGTTCTCTAGGTTTCCCGTACATGTTATAGCTGTAGTAATATTCCCTTCAACCTGGAGAGTTGGGACCCATGGAATGGGTGCCAGGCATTTGTGCTTTAAAGGGTCTGCATTTGCTCACCCAATCTCACCAATCCTCTCAGTCCCAAGTGTCCAGCCTTATGCCACATCCAGCTGTCGTTGTAGATAGGGTCATTCCAGGTTTCATCAGAGACCCTGAAGGAATTGTAAAGAATTTCCCAGTTTTTTTGTTTTGTTTTTGAAATTCCTTTTTATAGTAGGTTTGAGCTGATTCTCGCTGCCATGTTTATGCCAGTATAGACACACTTGATTCCCTTAAGAAGACATATCAATACATAGGTTTTAAGATTCTTACTAGTCAGATATATTCCTCTGCGGGAAATTTGGGGTTTTTAGCCCCTTTCACTGAGGAAGGTGTAGGTCTTGTCTATTCCATAGTTGGTTTTTGGAACGGTACATGTGCTTATATCAAACTCTGGTTTTATGCATCAACCCACCTCTTCTTCCCCCTTAAGCAGGCATAAGAGTGTTTTCTAAATGTGAGACACTGTTCTCTTTCCTAACTCAGTTCAAGTGTAGCCATGTTTACAGGATCTTCATAAGTGATATCTTATGATAAGTTTCTTTTTCTGTGTGACTTATTTCACTTAGAATCATCGTACCTGAATCCACCCATTTTGCTGCTACTGGTCTTATGACATTGATTTCATGGCTGAGGGATATTCCATCGTACGTAAGTACCACAATTTTTTGAACCATTTTTATATTTCCTGGGATATTTAAGGTGTACCCAAGTTGAGGTCCTTGTAAGCAGTGCAGCCCTAAATTTTGGGGTGGACCTGTCTTATTGATTTTCAGTTTTCCCAAGGTATATTCCCTAGACTGGAAGTGCCCTTGGCTCTGTAGCTCTGTTCTTCACTTGTTTTAGGGAACACAATGTACTCCTGCAGAGAGGCAGTTGGCAATTTACATCCCGCCCATCAGCATAACAAGGCTCCCTGTTCTCCAGGGCCTGTCTTGCCTTTCTGGTTTTTACACATTTTGTGGATGTCCCTTTTGACCGTTGGGAAGTGATACTTCTTTGTAGTGCAGATTTGCATTGCCCGCTTGCTTGCTTGGCCAAAAAGGGCGTATGCGTTTTCTCCTGAATATATTCAGGAGAAAACGCATACACCCTTTTTGGCCAAGTGCATCATTGTCGAAGTTCTGCCCCTCTTCCTGTGCTTTAAAGGCGATTCCAACGTACCTCTTGAAATCTGTTTCCTGCTATTCTGCCTCGCTTTCAAGTCCGCCTCGTTGCCTTCCCTCAACAGATTTTTGGACGATAGTTGTCCTTTATTACTCAGCAAGTTTGTGAATTGCTGTGCCCCTGAGCTCCATTTATCAACTCGTTTTTGGTGAGCTGACCGCAAGTCCAAAATTTTGGTTCAGGACCTATACTGGTTCCCGGTGGGTGGCTGAGACTTTGGTTAATTCTTCTTCCTGCCGGGAAATTACAGTGATATGTGCCCGTCCAAATGCCTAACAGCTACTCTCTCATTGGTTCTCCCTCTTCCCTTTCATCCTCTGCCAAATTGGCAGCCTGTGAGAACCAGGAGGTTAAAGGGGCTGTCTCTCCAAGTTGGGAGGTTGATAGTAAAGCAGATGGAAAGTCAAACCGGAGCACCAGGAGAGGGACGATTCGTTGAGTTTTAGAAACCTTTCGTATTCACAGTGTGTCCGTTCTCTAGGTTTCCCGTACATGTTATAACTGTAGTAATATTCCCTTCAACCTGGAGAGTTGGGACCCATGGAATGGGTGCTATGCATTATTGCTTTAAAGGGTCTGCATTTGCTCACCCAATCTCACCAATCCTCTCAGTCCCAAGTGTCCAGCCTTATGCCACATCCAGCTGTCATTGTAGATAGGGTCATTCCTGGTTTCATCAGAGACTCTGAAGGAATAGTAAAGAATTTCCCAGTTTTTTGGTTTTGTTTTTGTTATTCCTTTTTATAGTGGGTTTGAGCTGATTCTCGCTGCCATGTTTATGCCAGTCTAGACACACTTGATTCCCTTACGGAGACATATCAATACATAGGTTTTAAGATTCTTACTAGTCAGATATATTCCTCTGCGGGAAATATGGGGTTTTGAGTCCTTTTCACTGAGGAAGGTGGAGGTCTTGTCTATTCCATAGTTGGTTTTTGGAACGGTACCTGTACTTATATCAAACTCTGGTTTTATGCATCACCCCACCTCTCCTTCCCCCTTAAGCAGGCATAAGAGTGTTTTCTAAATGTGAGACACTGTTCTCTTTCCTAACTCAGTTCAAGTGTAGCCATGTTTACAGGATCTTCATAAGTGATATCTTATGATAAGATTCTTTTTCTGTGTGACTTATTTCACTTACAATCATCGTACCTGTATCCACCCATTTTGCCGCTACTGGTCTTATGACTTTGATTTCATGGCTGAGGGATATTCCATCGTACGTAAGTACCACAATTTTTTGAACCATTTTCATATTTCCTGGCATATTTAAGGTGTACCCAAGTTGAGGTCCTTGTAAGCAGTGCAGCCCTAAATTTTGGGGTGCCTCTGTCTTATTGATTTCCAGTTTTCCCAAGGTATATTCCCTAGACAGGAAGTGCCCTTGGCTCTGTAGCTCTGTTCTTTACTTGTTTTAGGGAACACAATGCACTCCTCCAGAGAGGCAGTTGGCAATTTACATCCCGCCCATCAGCATAACAAGGCTCCCTGTTCTCCAGGGCCTGTCTAGCCTTTCTGGTTTTTACACATTTTGTGGATGTCCCTTTTGACCGGTGGGAAGTGATACTTCTTTGTAGTGCAGATTTGCATTGCCCGATTGCTTGCTTGGCTAAAAAGGGCGTATGCGTTTTCTCCTGAATATATTCAGGAGAAAACGCATACGCCCTTTTTGGCCAAGTGCATCATTGTCGAAGTTGTGCCCCTCTTCCTGTGCTTTAAAGGCGATTCCAACGTACCTCTTGAAATCTGTTTCCTGCTATTCTGCCTCGCTTTCAAGTCCACCTCGTTGCCTTCCCTCAACAGATTTTTGGACGATAGTTGTCCTTTATTACTCGGCCAGTTTGTGAATTTCTGTGCCCCTGAGCTCCATTTTTCAACTCGTTTTTTGTGAGCTGACCGCAAGTCCAAAATTTTGGTTCTGACCTATACTGGTTCCCGGTGGGTGGCTAAGACTTTGGTTAATTCTTCTTCCTGCCGGGAAATTACAGTGATATGTGCCCGTCCAAATGCCTAACAGCTACTCTCTCATTGGCTCTCCCTCTTACCTTTCATCCTCTGCCAAATTGGCAACCTGTGCGAACCAGGAGGTTAAAGGGGCTGTCTCTCCAAGTTGGGAGATTGATAGTTAGGATGATGGAAAGTCTAACCGGAGCACGAGGAGAGGGACTATTTGTTGAGTTTTAGAAACCTTTCGTATTCACAGTGTGTCCGTTGTCTAGGTTTCCCTTACATGTTATAACTGTAGTAATATTCCCTTTATCCTGGAGAGTTGGGACCCATGGAATGGGTGCCATGCATTATTGCTTTAAAGGGTCTGCATTTGCTCACCCAATCTCACCAATCCTCTCAGTCCCAAGTGTCCAGCCTTATGCCACAGCCAGCTGTCGTTGTAGATAAGGTCATTCCAGGTTTCATCAGAGACCCTGAAGGAATTGTAAAGAATTTCCCAGTTTTTTTGTTTTGTTTTTGAAATTCCTTTTTATAGTGGGTTTGAGCTGATTCTCGATGCTATGTTTATGCCAGTCTAGACACACTTGATTCCCTTACGGAGACATATCAATACATAGGTTTTAAGATTCTTACTAGTCAGATATATTCCTCTGCGGTAAATATGGGGTTTTGAGTTCCTTTCACTGAGGAAGGTGTAGGTCTTGTCTATTCCATAGTTGGTTTTTGGAACGGTACCTGTGCTTATATCAAACTCTGGTTTTATGCATCACCCCACCACTCCTTCCCCGTTAAGCAGGCATAAGAGTGTTTTCTAAATGTGAGACACTGTTCTCTTTCCTAACTCAGTTCAAGTGTAGCCATGTTTATAGAATCTACATAAGTGATATCTTATGATAAGTTTCTTTTTCTGTGTGACTTATTTCACTTAGAATCATCGTACCTGAATCCACCCATTTTGCTGCTACTGGTCTTATGACATTGATTTCATGGCTGAGGGATATTCCATCGTACGTAAGTACCACAGTTTTTTGAAAAATTTTTATATTTCCTTGGATACTTAAGGTGTACCCAAGTTGAGGTCCTTGTAAGCAGTGCAGCCCTAAATTTTGGGGAGGCTCTGTCTTATTGATTTTCAGTTTTCCCAAGGTATATTCCCTAGACTGGAAGTGCCCTTGGCTCTGTAGCTCTGTTCTTTACTTGTTTTAGGGAACACAATGCACTCCTCCAGAGAGGCAGTTGGCAATTTACATCCCGCCCATCAGCATAACAAGGCTCCCTGTTCTCCAGGGCCTGTCTTGCCTTTCTGGTTTTTACACATTTTGTGGATGTCCCTTTTGACCGGTGGGAAGTGATACTTCTTTGTAGTGCAGATTTGCATTGCCCGCCTGCTTGCTTGGCCAAAAAGGTTGTATGCGTTTTCTCCTGAATATATTCAGGAGAAAACGCATACGCACTTTTTGGCCAAGTGCATCATTGTCGAAGTTGTGCTCCTCTTCCTGTGCTTTAAAGGCGTTTCCAACGTACCTCTTGAAATCTGTTTCCTGCTATTCTGCCTCGCTTTCAAGTCCGCCTCGTTGCCTTCCCTCAACAGATTTTTGGACGATAGTTTTCCTTAATTACTCGGCCAGTTTGTGAATTGCTGTGCCCCTGAGCTCCATTTTTCAACTCGTTTTTTGTGACCTGACCGCAAGTCCAAAATTTTGGTTCAGGACCTATGCTGGTTCCCGGTGGGGTGCTGAGACCTTGGTTAATTCTTCTTCCTACTGGGAATTTAGAGTGATATGTGCCCGTCCAAATGCCTAACAGCTACTGTCTCATTGGTTCTCCCTCTTCCCTTTCATCCTCTGCCAAATTGGAAACCTGTGCGAACCAGGAGGTTAAAGGGGCTGTCTCACCAAGTTGGGAGATTGATGGTAAAGCAGATGGAAAGTCAAACCGGAGCACCAGGAGAGGGACTATTCGTTGAGTTTTAGAAACCTTTCGTATTCACAGTGTGTCCGTTCTCTAGGTTTCCCGTACATGTTATAACTGTAGTAATATTCCCTTCAAACTGGAGAGTTGGGAGCCATGGAATGGGTGCCATGCATTTGTGCTTTAAAGGGTCTGCATTTGCTCACCCAATCTCACCAATCCTCTCAGTCCCAAGTGTCCTGCCTTATGCCACATCCAGCTGTCGTTATAGATAGGGTCATTCCAGGTTTCATCAGAGACCCTGAAGGAATTGTAAAGAATTTCCCAGTTTTTATGTTTTGTTTTTGAAATTCCTTTTTATAGTGGGTTTGAGCTGATTCTCGCTGCCATGTTTAGGCCAGTCTAGGCACACTTGATTCCCTTACAGAGACATACCAATACATAGGTTTTAAGATTCTTACTAGTCAGATATATTCCTCTGCGGGAAATATGGGGTTTTGAGTCCCTTTCACTGAGGAAGGTGTAGGTCTTGTCTATTCCATAGTTGGTTTTTGGAACGGTACCTGTGCTTATATCAAACTCTGGTTTTATGCATCACCCTACCTCTCCTTCCCCCTTAAGCAGGCATAAGAGTGTTTTCTAAATGTGAGACACTGTTCTCTTTCCTAACTCAGTTCAAGTGTAGCCATGTTTACAGGATCTTCATAAGTGATATCTTATGATATGTTCCTTTTTCTGTGTGACTTATTTCACTTAGAATCATCGTACCTGTATCCACCCATTTTGCTGCTACTGGTCTTATGACTTTGATTTCATGGCTGAGGGATATTCCATCGTACGTAAGTACCACAATTTTTTGAACCATTTTTATATTTCCTGGCATATTAAAGGTGTACCCAAGTTTAGGTCCTTGTAAGCAGTGCAGCCCTAAATTTTGGGGTGGCTCTGTCTTATTGATTATCAGTTTTCCCAAGGTATATTCCCTAGACTGGAAGTACCCTTGGCTCTGTAGCTCTGTTCTTTACTTGTTTTAGGGAACACAATGCATTCCTGCAGAGAGGCAGTTGGCAATTTACCTCCCGCCCATCAGCATAACAAGGCTCCCTGTTCTCCAGGGCCTGTCTTGCCTTTCTGGTTTTTACACATTTTGTGGATGTCCCTTTTGACCGGTGGGAAGTGATACTTCTTAGTAGTGCAGATTTGCATTGCCCGCTTGCTTGCTTGGCCAAAAAGGGCGTATGCGTTTTCTCCTGAATATATTCAGGAGAAAATGCATACGCCCTTTTTGGCCAAGTGCATCATTGTGGAAGTTGTGCCCCTCTTCCTGTTCTTTATAGGCGATTCCAACGTACCTCTTGAAATCTGTTTCCTGCTATTCTGCCTCGCTTTCAAGTCCGCCTCGTTGCCTTCCCTCAACAGATTTTTGGACGATAGTTGTCCTTTATTACTCGGCCATTTTGTGAATTGCTGTGCCGCTGAGCTCCATTTTTCAACTCGTTTTTGGTGAGCTGACCGCAATTCCAAAATTTTGGTTCAGGATCTATACTGGTTCCCGGTGGGTGGCTGAGACTTTGGTTAATTCTTCTTCCTGCCGGGAAATTACAGTGATATGTGCCCTTCCAAATACCTAACAGCTAGTCTCTCATTGGTTCTCCCTCTTCCCTTTCATCCTCTGCCAAATTGGCAACCTGTGCGAACCAGGAGGTTAAAGGGGCTGTCTCTCCATGTTGGGAGGTTGATAGTAAAGCAGATGGAAAGCCAAAGCCGAGAACCAGGAGAGGGACTATTCGTTGAGTTTTAGAAACATTTCGTATTCACAGTGGGTCCGTTCTCTATGTTTCCCGTACATGTTATAGCTGTAGTAATATTCCCTTCAACCTGGAGAGTTGGGACCCATGGAATGGGTGCCAGGCATTTGTGTTTAAAGGGTCTGCATTTGATCACCCAATCTCACCAATCCTCTCAGTCCCATGTGTCCAGCCTTATGCCACATTCAGCTGTCGTTGTAGATAGGGTCATTCCAGGTTTCATCAGAGACCATGAAGGAATTGTAAAGAATTTCCCAGTTTTTTTGTTTTGTTTTTGAAATTCCTTTTTATAGTGGGTTTGAGATGATTCTCGTTCCCCTGTTTATGCCAGTCTAGACACACTTGATTCCCTTATGGAGACATATCAATACATAGGTTTTAAGATTCTTACTAGTCAGATATATTCCTCTGCAGGAAATATGGGGTTTTGAGTCCCTTTCACTGAGGAAGGTGTCGGTCTTGTCTATTCCATAGTTGGTTTTTGGAACGGTACCTGTGCTTATATCAAACTCTGGTTTTATGCATCACCCCACCTCTCCTTCCCCCTTAAGCAGGCAAAAGAGTGTTTTCTACATGTTAGACACTGTTCTCTTTCCTAACTCAGTTCAAGTGTAGCCATGTTTACAGGATCTTCATAAGTGATATCTTATGATAAGTTTCTTTTTCTGTGTGA
Source organism: Hyperoodon ampullatus (assembly GCF_949752795.1). Lineage (NCBI taxonomy): Eukaryota > Metazoa > Chordata > Mammalia > Artiodactyla > Ziphiidae > Hyperoodon > Hyperoodon ampullatus. The sequence goes on along the minus strand of NW_027640625.1, from coordinate 1,275,289 downwards.
CTTATTTCACTTAGAATCATGGTACCTGAATCCACCCATTTTGATGCTACTGGTCTTATGACATTGATTTCATGGCTGAGGGATACTCCATCGTACGTAGGTACCACAATTTTTTGAACCATTTTTATATTTCCTGGGATATTTAAGGTGTACCCAAGTTGAGGTCCTTGTAAGCAGTGCAGCCCTAAATTTTGGGGTGGCTCTGTCTTATTGATTTTCAGTTTTCCCAAGGTATATTCCTTAGACTGGAAGTGCCCTTGGCTCTGTAGCTCTGTTGTTTACTTGTTTTAGGGAACACAATGCACTCCTCCAGAGAGGCAGTTGGCAATTTACATCCCGCCCATCAGCATAACAAGGCTCCCTGTTCTCCAGGGCCTGTCTAGCCTTTCTGGTTTTTACACATTTTGTGGATGTCCCTTTTGACCGGTGGGAAGTGATACTTCTTTGTAGTGCAGATTTGCATTGCCCGCTTGCTTGCTTGGCCAAAATGGGCGTATGCATTTTCTCCTGAATATATTCAGGAGAAAATGCATACGCCCATTTTGGCCAAGTGCATCATTGTCGAAGTTGTGCCCCTCTTCCTGTGCTTTAAAGGCGTTTCCAACTTACCTCTTGAAATTTGTTTCCTGCTATTCTGCCTCACATTGAAGTCTGCCTCGTTGCCTTCCCTCAACAGATTTTTGGACGATAGTTGTCCTTTATTACTCGGCCAGTTTGTGAATTGCTGTGCCCCTGAGCTCCATTTTTCATCTCGTTTTTTGTGAGCTGACCGCAAGTCCAAAATTTTGGTTCAGGACCTATACTGGTTCCCGGTGGGTGGCTGAGACTTTGGTTAATTCTTCTTCCTGCCGGGAAATTACAGTGATATGTGCCCTACCAAATGCCTAACAGCTACTCTCTCATTGGTTCTCTCTCTTCACTTTCATCCTCTGCCAAATTGGCAACCTGTGCGAACCAGGAGGTTAAAGGGGCTGTCTCTCCAACTTGGGAGGTTGATAGTAAAGCAGATGGAAAGCCAAGCGGGAGCACCAGGAGAGGGACTATTCGTTGAGTTTTAGAAACATTTCGTATTCACAGTGGGTCCGTTCTCTAGGTTTCCCGTACATGTTATAGCTGTAGTAATATTCCCTTTAACCTGGAGAGTAGGGACCCATGGAATGGGTGCCAGGCATTTGTGCTATAAAGGGTCTGCATTTGATCACCCAATCTCACCAGTCCTCTCAGTCCCAAGTGTCCAGCCTTATGCCACATACAGCTGTCATTGTAGATAGGGTCATTCCAGGTTTCATCAGAGACCCTGAAGGAATTTTAAAGAATTTCCCAGTTTTTTTGTTTTGTTTTTGAAATTCCTTTTTATAGTGGGTTTGAGCTGATTCTCGTTCCCCTGTTTATGCCAGTCTAGACACACTTGATTCCCTTATGGAGACATATCAATACATAGGTTTTAAGATTCTTACTAGTCAGATATATTCCTCTGCGGGAAATATGGGGTTTTGAGTCCCTTTCACTGAGGAAGGTGTAGGTCTTGTCTATTCCATAGTTGGATTTTGGAACAGTACCTGTGCTTATATCAAACACTGGTTTTATGCATCACCCCACCTCTCCTTCCCCCTTAATCAGGCATAAGTGTGTTTTCTAAATGTGAGACACTGTTCTCTTTCCTAACTCAGTTCAAGTGTAGCCATGTTTACAGGATCTTCATAAGTGATATCTTATGATAAGTTTCTTTTTCTGTATAACTTATTTCACTTAGAAAAATCGTACCTGAATCCACCCAATTTGCTGCTACTGGTCTTATGACATTAATTTCAAGGCTGAGGGATATTCCATCGTACGTAGGTACCACAATTTTTTGAACCATTTTTATATTTCCTGGGATATTTAAGGTGTACCCAAGTTGAGGTCCTTGTAAGCAGTGCAGCCCTAAATTTTGGGGTTGCTCTGTCTTATTGATTTTCAATATTCCCAAGGTATATTCCCTAGACTGGAAGTGCCCTTGGCTCTGTAGCTCTGTTGTTTACGTGTTTTAGGGAACACAATGCACTCCTCCAGAGAGGCAGTTGGCAATTTACATCCCGCCTTTCAGCATAACAAGCCTCCCTGTTCTCCAGGGCCTGTCTTGCCTTTCTGGTTTTTACACATTTTGTGGATGTCCCTTTTGACCGGTGGGAAGTGATACTTCTTTGTAGTGCAGATTTGCATTGCCCCCTTGCTTGCTTGGCCAAAAAGGGCGTATGCGTTTTCTCCTGAATATATTCAGGAGAAAACGCATATGCCCTTTTTGGCCAAGTGCATCATTGTCGAAGTTGTGCCCCTCTTCCTGTGCTTTAAAGGCAATTCCAACGTACCTCTTGAAATCTGTTTCCTGCTATTCTGCCTCGCTTTCAAGTCCGCCTCGTTGCCTTCCCTCAACAGAATTTTGGACGATAGTTGTCCTTTATTACTCGGCCAGTTTGTGAATTGCTGTGCCCCTGAGCTCCATTTTTCAACTCGTTTTTTTTTGAGCTGACCGCAAGTCCATAATTTTGGTTCAGGACCTATTCTGGTTCCCTGTGGGGGCTGAGACTTTGGTTAATTCTTCTTCCTGCCGGGAAATTACAGTGATATGTGCCCGTCCAAATGCCTAACAGCTACTCTCTCATTGTTTCTCCCTCTTCCCTTTCATCCTCTGCCAAATTGGCAACCTGTGTGAACCAGGAGGTTAAAAGGGCTGTCTCTCCAAGTTTGGACGTTGATAGTAAAGCAGACGGAAAGTCAAACCGGAGCACCAGGAGAGGGACTATTCGTTGAGTTTTAGAAACCTTTCGTATTCACAGTGTGTCCGTTCTCTAGGATTCCCGTACATGTTATAGCTGTAGTAATATTCCCTTCAACCTGGAGAGTTGGGACCCATGGAATGGGTGCCATGCATTATTGCTTTAAAGGGTCTGCATTTGCTCACCCAATCTCAACAAACCTCTCTGTCCCAAGTGTCCAGCCTTATGCCACTTCCAGCTGTCGTTGTAGATAGGGTCATTCCAGGTTTCATCAGAGACCCTGAAGTAATTGTAAAGAATATCCCAGTTTTTTTGTTTTGTTTTCGAAATTCCTTTTTGTAGTGGGTTTGAGCTGATTCTCGCTGCCATGTTTATGCTAGTCTAGACAGACTTGATTCCCTTACGGAGACATATCAATACTTAGTTTTCAAGATTCTTACTAGTCAGATATATTCCTCTGCGGGAAATATGGGGTTTTGAGTCCCTTTCACTGAGGAAGGTGTAGGTCTTGTCTATTACATAGTTGGTTTATGGAACGGTACCTGTGCTTATATCAAACTCTGATTTTATGCATCACCCCATCTCTCCTTCCCCCTTAAGCAGGCATAAGAGTGTTTTCTAAATGTGAGACACTGTTCTCTTTCCTAACGCAGTTCAACTGTAGCCATGTTTACAGGATCTTCATAAGTGGTATCTTATGATAAGTTTCTTTTTCTCTGTGACTTATTTCACTTACAATCATCGTACCTGAATCCACCCATTTTTCTGCTACTGGTCTTATGACATTGATTTCATGGCTGAGGGATATTCCATCGTACGTAAGTACCACAATTTTTTGAACCATTTTTATATTTCCTGGGATATTTAAGGTGTACCCAAGTTGAGGTCCTTGTAAGCAGTGCAGCCCTAAATTTTGGGGTGGCTCTGTGTTATTGATTTTCAGTTTTCCCAAGGTATATTCCCTAGACTGGAAGTGCCCTTGGCTCTGTAGCTCTGTTCTTTACTTGTTTTAGGGAACACAATGCACTCCTCCAGAGAGGCAGTTGACAATTTACCTCCCGCCCATCAGCATAACAGTGCTCCCTGTTCTCCAGGGCCTGTCTTGCCTTTCTGGTTTGTACATATTTTGTGGATGTCCCTTTTGACCGGTGGGAAGTGATACTTCTTTGTAGTGCAGATTTGCATTGCCCGCTTGCTTGCTTGGCCAGAAAGGGCGTATGCGTTTTCTCCTGAATATATTCAGGAGAAAACGCATACGCCCTTTTTGGCCAAGTGCATCATTGTCGAAGTTGTGCCCCTCTTCCAGTGCTTTAAAGGCGATTTCAACGTACCTCTTGAAATCTGTTTCCTGCTATTCTGCCTCGCATTCAAGTCCGCCTCGTTGCCTTCCCTCAACAGATTTTTGGACGATAGTTGTCCTTTATTACTCGGCCAGGTTGTGAATTGCTGTGCCCCTGAGCTCCATTATTCAACTCGTTTTTTGTGAGCTGACCGCAAGTCCAAAATTTTTGTTCAGGACCTATGCTGGTTCCCGGTGGGGGGCTGAGACTTTGGTTAATTCTTCTTCCTACCGGGAATTTAGAGTGATATGTGCCCGTCCAAATGCCTAACAGCTACTCTCTCATTGGCTCTCCCTCTTCCCTTTCATCCTCTGCCAAATTGGCAACCTGTGCGAACCAGGAGGTTAAAGGGGCTGTCTCATCAAGTTGGGAGATTGATAGTAAAGGTGATGGAAAGTCTAACCGGAGCACGAGGAGAGGGACTATTCGTTGAGTTTTAGAAACCTTTCGTATTCACAGTGTGTCCGTTCTCTAGGTTTCCCTTACATGTTATAACTGTAGTAATATTCCCTTTATCCTGGAGAGTTGGGACCCATGGAATGGGTGCCATGCATTATTGCTTTAAAGGGTCTGCATTTGCTCACCCAATCTCACCAATCCTCTCAGTCCCAAGTGTCCAGCCTTATGCCACAGCCAGCTGTCGTTGTAGATAAGGTCATTCCAGGTTTCATCAGAGACACTGAAGGAATTGTAAAGAATTTCCCAGTTTTTTTGTTTTGTTTTTGAAATTCCTTTTTATAGTGGGTTTGAGCTGATTCTCGATGCCATGTTTATGCCAGTCTAGACACACTTGATTCACTTATGGAGACATATCAATACATAGGTTTTAAGATTCTTAGTAGTCAGATATATTCCTCTGCGGGAAATATGGGGTTTTGAGTCCCTTTCACTGAGGAAGGTGTAGGTCTTGTCTCTTTCATAGTTGGTTTTTGGAACGGTACCTGTGCTTATATCAAACTCTGGTTTTATGCATCACCCCACCTCTCCTTCCCCCTTAAGCAGGCATAAGAGTGTTTTCAAAATGTGAGACACTGCTCTCGTTCCTAACTCAGTTCAAGTGTAGCCATGTTTAAAGGATCATCATAAGTGATATCTTATGATAAGTTTCTTTTCCTGTGTGACTTATTTCACTTAGAATCATCGTACCTGAATCCACCCATTTTTCTGCTTCTGGTCTTATGACATTGATTTCATGGCTGAGGGATATTCCATCGTACTTAAGTACCACAATTTTTTGAACCATTTTTATATTTCCTGGCATATTTAAGGTGTACCCAAGTTGAGGTCCTTGTAAGCAGTGCAGCCCTAAATTTTGGGCTGGCTCTGTCTTATTGATTTTCATTTTTCCCAAGGTATATTCCCTAGACTGGAAGTGCCCTCGGCTCTGTAGCTCTGTTGTTTACTTGTTTTAAGGAACACAATGCACTCCTCTAGAGAGGCAGTTGGCAATTTAAATCCCGCCCATCAGCATAACAAGGCTCCCTGTTCTCCAGGACCTGTCTTGCCTTTCTGGTTTTTACACATTTTGTGGATGTCCCTTTTAACCTGTGGGAAGTGATACTTCTTTGTAGTGCAGATTTGCATTGCCCGCTTGCTTGCTTGGCCAAAGTGGGCGTATGCGTTTTCTCCTGAATATATTCAGGAGAAAACGCATACGCCCTTTTTGGCCAAGTGCATCATTGTCGAAGTTGTGCCCCTCTTCCTGTGCTTTAAAGGCGATTCCAACGTACCTCTTGAAATCTGTTTCCTGCTATTCTGCCTCGCTTTCAAGTCCGCCTCGTTGCCTTCCCTCAACAGATTTTTGGACGATAGTTGTCCTTTATTACTCGGCCAGTTTGTGAATTGCTGTGCCCCTGAGCTCCATTTTTCAACTCGTTTTTGGTGAGCTGACCGCAAGTCCAAAATTTTGGTTCAGGACCTATACTGTTTCCCGGTGGGTGGCTGAGACTTTGGTTAATTCTTCTTCCTGCCGGGAAATTACAGTGATATGTGCCCTTCCAAAGGCCTAACAGCTACTCTCTCATTGGTTCTCTCTCTTCACTTTCATCCTCTGCCAAATTGGCAATCTGTGCGAACGAGGAGTGTAAAGGGGCTGTCTCTCAAAGTTGGGAGGTTGATAGTAAAGCAGATGGAAAGTCAAACCGGAGCACCAGGAGAGGGACAATTCGTTGAGTTTTAGAAACCTTTCGTATTCACAGTGTGTCCGTTCTCTAGGTTTCCCGTACATGTTATAACTGTAGTAATATTCCCTTAAACCTGGAGAGTTGGGACCCATGGAATGGGTGCCATGCATTATTGCATTAAAGGGTCTGCATTTGTTCACCCAATCTCACCAATCCTCTCAGTCATAAGTGTCGAGCCTTATGCCACATCCAGCTGTCGTTGTAGATAGGGTCATTCCAGGTTTCATCAGAGACCCTGAAGGAATTGTAAAGAATTTCCCAGTTTTTTTGTTTTGTTTTTGAAATTCCTTTTTATAGTGGGTTTGAGCTCATTCTCGCTGCCATGTTTATGCCAGTCTAGACACACTTGATTCCCTTACGGAGACATATCAATACATAGGTTTTAAGATTCTTACTAGTCAGATATATTCCTCTGCGGGAAATATGGGTTTTTGCGTCCCTTTCACTGAGGAAGGTGTAGGTCTTGTCTATTCCATAGTTGGTTTTTGGAAAGGCACCTGTGCTTATATCAAACACTGGTTTTATGCATCACCCCACCTGTCCTTACCCCTTAAGCAGGCATAAGAGTGTTTTCTAAATGTGAGACACTGTTCTCTTTCCTAACTCAGTTCAAGTGTAGCCATGTTTACAAGATCTTGATAAGTGATATTTTATGATAAGTTTATTTTCCTGTGTGACTTATTTCACTTATAATCATCGAACCTGAATCCACCCATTTTGCTGCTACTGGTCTTATGACATTGATTTCATGGCTGTGGGATATTCCATCGTACGTAAGTACCACAATTTTTTGAACCATTTTTATATTTCCTTGGATATTTAAGGTGTACCCAAGTTGAGGTCCTTGTAAGCAGTGCAGCCCTAAATTTTGGGGTGGTTCTGTCTTATTGATTTTCACTTTTCCCAAGGCATATTCCCTTGACTGGAAGTGCCCTTGGCTCTGTAGCTCTGTTGTTTACTTGTTTTAGGGAACACAATGCACTCCTCCAGAGAGGCAGTTGGCAATTTACATCCCTCCCATCAGCATAACAAGGCTCCCTGTTCTCCAGGGCCTCTCTTGCCTTTCTGGTTTTTACACATTTTGTGGATGTCCCTTTTGACCAGTGGGAAGTGATACTTCTTTGTAGTGCAGATTTGCATTGCCCGCTTGCTTGCTTGGCCAAAAAGGGCGTATGCGTTTTCTCCTGAATATATTCAGGAGAAAACGCATACGCCCTTTTTGGCCAAGTGCATCATTGTCGAAGTTGTGCCCCTCTTCCTGTGCTTTAAAGGCGATTCCAACGTACCTCTTGAAATCTGTTTCCTGCTATTCTGCCTCGATTTCAAGTCCGCCTCGTTGCCTTCCCTCAACAGATGTTTGGACGATAGTTGTCCTTTATTACTCGGCCAGTTTGTGAACTGCTGTGCCCCTGAGCTCCATTTTTCAAATCGTTTTTGGTGAGCTGACCGCAAGTCGAAAATTTTGGTTCAGGACCTATACTGTTTCCCGGTGGGTGGCTGAGACTTTGGTTAATTCTTCTTCCTGCCGAGAAATTACAGTGATATGTGCCCGTCCAAATGCCTAACAGCTACTCTCTCATTGGTTTTCCCTCTTCACTTTCATCCTCTGCCAAATTGGCAGCCTGTGAGAACCAGGAGGTTAAAGGGGCTGTCTCTCCAAGTTGGGAGGTTGATAGTAAAGCAGATGGAAAGTCAAACCGGAGAACCAGGAGAGGGACGATTCGTTGAGTTTTAGAAACCTTTCGTATTCACAGTGTGTCCGTTCTCTAGGTTTCCCGTACATGTTATAACTGTAGTAATATTCCCTTCAACCTGGAGAGTTGGGACCCATGGAATGGGTGCTATGCATTATTGCTTTAAAGGGTCTGCATTTGCTCACCCAATCTCACCAATCCTCTCAGTCCCAAGTGTCCAGCCTTATGCCACATCCAGCTGTCGTTGTAGATAGGGTCATTCCTGGTTTCATCAGAGACTCTGAAGGAATAGTAAAGAATTTCCCAGTTTTTTTGTTTTGTTTTTGAAATTCCTTTTTATAGTGGGTTTGAGCTGATTCTCACTGCCATGTTTATGCCAGTCTAGACACACTTGATTCCCTTACGGAGACATATCAATACATAGGTTTTAAGATTCTTACTAGTCAGATATATTCCTCTGCGGGAAATATGGGGTTTTGAGTCCCTTTCACTGAGGAAGGTGTAGGTCTTGTCTATTCCATAGTTGGTTTTTGGAACGGTACCTGTGCTTATATCAAACTCTGGTTTTATGCATCACCCCACCTCTCCTTCCCCCTTAAGCAGGCATAAGAGTGTTTTCTAAATGTGAGACACTGTTCTCTTTCCTAACTCAGTTCAAGTGTAGCCATGTTTACAGGAACTTCATAAGTGATATCTTATGATAAGATTCTTTTTCTGTGTGACTTATTTCACTTAGAATCATCGTACCTGTATCCACCCATTTTGCCGCTACTGGTCTTATGACTTTGATTTCATGGCTGAGGGATATTCCATCGTACGTAAGTACCACAATTTTTTGAACCATTTTTATATTTCCTGGCATATTTAAGGTGTACCCAAGTTGAGGTCCTTGTAAGCAGTGCAGCCCTAAATTTTGGGGAGGCTCTGTCTTATTGATTTCCAGTTTTCCCAAGGTATATTCCCTAGACTGGAAGTGCCCTTGGCTCTGTAGCTCTGTTCTTTACTTGTTTTAGGGCACACAATGCACTCCTCCAGAGAGGCAGTTGGCAATTTACATCCCGCCCATCAGCATAACAAGGCTCCCTGTTATCCAGGGCCTGTCTTGCCTTTCTGGTTTTTACACATTTTGTGTATGTCCCTTTTGACCGGTGGGAAGTGATACTTCTTTGTAGTGCAGATTTGCATTGCCCGATTGCTTGCTTGGCTAAAAAGGGCGTATGCGTTTTCTCCTGAATATATTCAGGAGAAAACGCATACGCCCTTTTTGGCCAAGTGCATCATTGTGGAAGTTGTGCCCCTCTTCCTGTGCTTTAAAGGCGATTCCAACGTACCTCTTGAAATCTGTTTCCTGCTATTCTGCCTCGCTTTGAAGTCCACCTCGTTGCCTTCCCTCAACAGATTTTTGGACGATAGTTGTCCTTTATTACTCTGCCAGTTTGTGAATTTCTGTGCCCCTGAGCTCCATTTTTCAACTCGTTTTTTTTGAGCTGACCGCAAGTCCAAAATTTTGGTTCAGGACCTATACTGGTTCCCGGTGGGGGGCTGAGACTTTGGTTAATTCTTCTTCCTCCCGGGAAATTACAGTGATATGTGCCCGTCCAAATGCCTAACAGCTACTCTCTCATTGGCTCTCCCTCTTCCCTTTCATCCTCTGCCAAATTGGCAACCTGTGCGAACCAGGAGGTTAAAGGGGCTGTCTCTCCAAGTTGGGAGATTGATAGTTAGGATGATGGAAAGTCTAACCGGAGCACGAGGAGAGGGACTATTCGTTGAGTTTTAGAAACCTTTCGTATTCACAGTGTGTGCATTCTCTAGGTTTCCCGTACATGTTATAACTGTAGTAATATTCCCTTTATCCTGGAGAGTAGGGACCCATGGAATGGGTGCCATGCATTATTGCTTTAAAGGGTCTGCATTTGCTCACCCAATCTCACCAATCCTCTCAGTCCCAAGTGTCCAGCCTTATGCCACAGCCAGCTGTCGTTGCAGATAAGGTCATTCCAGGTTTCATCAGAGACACTGAAGGAATTGTAAAGAATTTCCCAGTTTTTTTGTTTTGTTTTTGAAATTCCTTTTTATAGTGGGTTTGAGCTGATTCTCGATGCCATGTTTATGCCAGTCTAGACACACTTGATTCCCTTACGGAGACATATCAATACATAGGTTTTAAGATTCTTACTAGTCAGATATATTCCTCTGCGTAAATATGGGGTTTTGAGTTCCTTTCACTGAGGAAGGTGTAGGTCTTGTCTATTCCATAGTTGGTTTTTGGAACGGTACCTGTGCTTATATCAAACTCTGGTTTTATGCATCACCCCACCACTCCTTCCCCGTTAAGCAGGCATAAGAGTGTTTTCTAAATGTGAGACACTGTTCTCTTTCCTAACTCAGTTCAAGTGTAGCCATGTTTATAGGATCTTCATAAGTGATATCTTATGATAAGTTTCTTTTTCTGTGTGACTTATTTCACTTAGAATCATCGTACCTGAATCCACCCACTTGGCTACTACTGGTCTTATGATATTGATTTCATGGCTGAGGGATATTCCATCGTACGTAAGTACCACAATTTTTTGAACCATTTTTATATTTCCTTGGATACTTAAGGTGTACCCAAGTTGAGGTCCTTGTAAGCAGTGCAGCCCTATATTTTGGGGAGGCTCTGTCTTATTGATTTTCAGTTTTCCCAAGGTATATTCCCTAGACTGGAAGTACCCTTGGCTCCGTAGCTCTGTTCTTTACTTGTTTTAGGGAACACAATGCACTCCTCCAGAGAGGCAGTTGGCAATTTACATCCCGCCCATCAGTATAACAAGGCTCCCTGTTCTCCAGGGCCTGTCTTGCCTTTCTGGTTTTTACACATTTTGTGGATGTCCCTTTTGACCGGTGGGAAGTGATACTTCTTTGTAGTGCAGATTTGCATTGCCCGCCTGCTTGCTTGGCCAAAAAGGTTGTATGCGTTTTCTCCTGAATATATTCAGGAGAAAACGCATACGCCCTTTTTGGCCAAGTGCATCATTGTCGAAGTTGTGCTCCTCTTCCTGTGCTTTAAAGGCGTTTCCAACGTACCTCTTGAAATCTGTTTCCTGCTATTCTGCCTCGCTTTCAAGTCCGCCTGGTTGCCTTCCCTCAACAGATTTTTGGACGATAGTTTTCCTTAATTACTCGGCCAGTTTGTGAATTGCTGTGCCCCTGAGCTCCATTTTTCAACTCGTTTTTTGTGAGCTGACCGCAAGTCCAAAATTTTGGTTCAGGACCTATGCTGGTTCCCGGTGGGGGGCTGAGACCTTGGTTAATTCTTCTTCCTACTGGGAATTTAGAGTGATATGTGCCCGTCCAAATGCCTAACAGCTACTCTCTCATTGGTTCTCCCTCTTCCCTTTCATCCTCTGCCAAATTGGAAACCTGTGCGAACCAGGAGGTTAAAGGGGCTGTCTCACCAAGTTGGGAGATTGATGGTAAAGCAGATGGAAAGTCAAACCGGAGCACCAGGAGAGGGACTATTCGTTGAGTTTTAGAAACCTTTCGTATTCACAGTGTGTCCGTTCTCTAGGTTTCTCGTACATGTTATAACTGTAGTAATATTCCCTTTATCCTGGAGAGTTGGGACCCATGGAAGGGGTGCCATGCATTATTGCTTTAAAGGGTCTGCATTTGCTCACCCAATCTCACCAATCCTCTCAGTCCCAAGTGTCCAGCCTTATGCCACAGCCAGCTGTCGTTGTAGATAGGGTCATTCCAGGTTTCATCAGAGACCCTGAAGGAATTGTAAAGAATTTCCCAGTTTTTCTGTTTTGTTTTTGAAATTCCTTTTTATAGTGGGTTTGAGCTGATTCTCGATGCCATGTTTATGCCAGTCTAGACACACTTGATTCCCTTACGGAGACATATCAATACATAGGTTTTAAGATTCTTACTAGTCAGATATATTCCTCTGCGGGAAATATGGGGTTTTGAGTTCCTTTCACTGAAGAAGGTGTAGGTCTTTTCTATTCCATAGTTGGTTTTTGGAATGGTACCTGTGCTTATATCAAACTCTGGTTTTATGCATCACCCCACCACTCCTTCCCCCTTAAGCAGGCATAAGAGTGTTTTCTAAATGTGAGACACTGTTCTCTTTCCTAACTCAGTTCAAGTGTAGCCATGTTTACAGGATCTTCATAAGTGATATCTTATGATAAGTTTCTTTTTCTGTGTGACTTATTTCACTTAGAATCATCGTACCTGAATCCACCCATTTTGCTGCTACTGGTCTTATGACATTGATTTCATGGCTGAGGGATATTCCATCGTACGTAAGTACCACAATTTTTTGAACCATTTTTATATTTCCTTGGATAATTAAGGTGTACCCAAGTTGAGGTCCTTGTAAGCAGTGCAGCCCTAAATTTTGGGGTGGCTCTGTCTTATTGAGTTTCAGTTTTCCCAAGGTATATTCCCTAGACTGGAAGTGCCCTTGGCTCTGTAGCTCTGTTCTTTACTTGTTTTAGGGAACACAATGGACTACTCCAGAGAGGCAGTTGGCAATTTACATCCCGCCCATCAGCATAACAAGGCTCCCTGTTCTCCAGGGCCTGTCTTGCCTTTCTGGTTTTTACACATTTTGTGGATGTCCCTTTTGACCGGTGGGAAGTGATACTTCTTTGTAGTGCAGATTTGCATTGCCCGCTTGCTTGCTTGGCCAAAAAGTGCGTATGCGTTTTCTCCTGAATATATACAGGAGAAAACGCATACGCCCTTTTTGGCCAAGTGCATCATTGTCGAAGTTGTGCCCCTCTTCCTGTGCTTTAAAGGCGTTTCCAACGTACCTCTTGAAATCTGTTTCCTGCTATTGTGCCACGCTTTCAAGTCCGCCTCGTTGCCTGCCCTCAACAGATTTTTGGACGATAGTTGTCCTTTATTATTCGGCCAGTTTGTGAATTGCTGTGCCCCTGAGCTCCATTATTCAACTCGTTTTTTGTGAGCTGACCACAAGTCCAAAATTTTGGTTCAGGACCTATACTGGTTCCCGGTGGGTGGCTGAGACTTTGGTTAATTCTTCTTCCTGCCGGGAAATTAGAGTGATATGTGCCCGTCCAAATGCCTAACAGCTACTCTCTCATTGGTTCTCCCTCTTCCCTTTCATCCTCTGCCAAATTGGCAACCTGTTCGAACAAGGAGTTTAAAGCGGCTGTCTCTCCAAGTTTGGAGGTTGATAGTAAAGCAGATGGAAAGTCGAACCGGAACACCACGAGAGGGACTATTCGTTGAGTTTTAGAAACCTTTCGTATTCACAGTGTGTCCGTTATCTAGGTTTCCCGTACATGTTATAGCTGTAGTAATATTCCCTTCAACCTGGAGAGTTGGGACCCATGGAATGGGTGCCAGGCATTTGTGCTTTAAAGGGTGTGCATTTTCTCACCCCATCTAACCAGTCCTCTCAGTCCCAAGTGTCCAGCCTTATGCCATATCCAGCTGTCGTTGTAGATAGGGTCATTCCAGGTTTCATCATAGACCCTGAAGGAATTGTAAAGAATTTCCCAGTTTTTTTGTTTTGTTTTTGAAATTCCTTTTTATAGTAGGTTTGAGCTGATTCTCTCTGCCATGTTTATGCCAGTACAGACACACTTGATTCCCTTACGAAGACATATCAATACATAGGTTTTAAGTTTCTTACTAGTCAGATATATTCCTCTGCGGGAAATATGGGGTTTTGAGTCACTTTCACTGAGGAAGGTGTAGGTCTTGTCTATTCCATACTTGGTTTTTGGAACGGTACCTGTGCTTATATCAAACTCTGGTTTTATGCATCACCCCACCTCTCCTTCCCCTTAAGCAGGCATAAGAGTGTTTTCCTAATGTGAGACACTGTTCTCTTTCCTAACTCAGTTCAAGTGTAGCCATGTTTACAGGAACTTCATAAGTGATATCTTATGATAAGTTTCTTTTTCTGTGTGACTTATTTCACTTAGAATCATCGTACCTGAATCCACCCTTTTTGCTGCTACTGGTCTTATGACATTGATTTCATGGCTGAGGGATATTCCATCGTACGTAAGTACCACAAATTTTTGAACCATTTTTATATTTCCTGGGATATTTAAGGTGTACCCAATTTGAGGTCCTTGTAAGCAGTGCAGCCCTAAATTTTTGGGTGACTCTGTCTTATTGAGTTTCAGTTTTCCCAAGGTATATTCCCTAGACTGGAAGTGTCCTTGGCTCTGTAGCTCTGTTGTTTCCTTGTTTTAGGGAACACAATGGACTACTCCAGAGAGGCAGTTGGCAATTTACATCCCGCCCATGAGCATAACAAGGCTCCCTGTTCTCCAGGGCCTGTCTTGCCTTTCTGGTTTTTACACATTTTGTGGATGTCCCTTTTGACCGGTGGGAAGTGATACTTCTTTGTAGTGCAGATTTGCATTGCCCGCTTGCTTGCTTGGCCAAAAAGTGCGTATGCGTTTTCTCCTGAATATATTCAGGAGAAAACGCATACGCCCTTTTTGGCCAAGTGCATCATTGTCGAAGTTGTGCCCCTCTTCCTGTGCTTTAAAGGCGTTTCCAACGTACCTCTTGAAATCTGTTTCCTGCTATTGTGCCTCGCTTTCAAGTCCGCCTCGTTGCCAGCCCTCAACAGATTTTTGGACGATTGTTGTCCTTTATTACTCGGCCAGTTTGTGAATTGCTGTGCCCCTGAGCTCCATTATTCAACTCGTTTTTTGTGAGCTGACCACAAGTCCAAAATTTTGGTTCAGGACCTATACTGATTCCCGGTGGGTGGCTGAGACTTTGGTTAATTCTTCTTCCTGCCGGGAAATTACAGTGATATGTGCCCGTCCAAATGCCTAACAGCTACTCTCTCATTGGTTCTCCCTCTTCCCTTTCATCCTCTGCCATATTGGCAACCTGTTCGAACAAGGAGTTTAAAGGGGCTGTCTCTCCAAGTTGGGAGGTTGATAGTAAAGCAGATGGAAAGTCAAACCGGAGCACCAGGAGAGGGACTATTCGTTGAGTTTTAGAAACCTTTCGTGTTCATAGTGTGTCCGTTCTCTAGGTTTCCCGTACATGTTATAGCTGTAGTAATATTCCCTTCAACCTGGAGAGTTGGGACCCATGGAATGGGTGCCAGGCACTTGTGCTTTAAAGGGCCTGCATTTTCTCACGCAATCTCACCAGTCCTCTCAGTCCCAAGAGTCCAGCCTTATGCCACATCCAGCTGTCGTTGTAGATAGTGTCATTCCAGGTTTCATCAGAGACCCTGAAGGAATTGTAAAGAATTTCCCAGTTTTTTTGTTTTGTTTTTGAAATTCCTTTTTATAGTAGGTTTGAGCTGATTCTCGCTGCCATGCTTATGCCAGTATAGACACACTTGATTCCCTTACGGAGACATATCAATACATAGGTTTTAAGATTCTTACTAGTCATATATATTCCTCTGCGGTAAATATGGGGTTTTGAGCCCCTTTCACTGAGGAAGGTGTAGGTCTTGTCTATTCCATAGTTGGTTTTTGGAACGGTACCTGTGCTTATATCAAACTCTGGTTTTATGCATCACCCCACCTCTCCTTCCCCCTTAAGCAGGCATAAGAGTGTTTTCTAAATGTGAGACACTGTTCTCTTTCCTAACTCAGTTCAAGTGTAGCCATGTTTACAGGATCTTCATAAGTGATATCTTATGATAAGTTTCTTTTTCTGTGTGACTTATTTCACTTAGAATCATCGTACCTGAATCCACCCATTTTGCTGCTACTGGTCTTATGACATTGATTTCATGGCTGAGGGATATTCCATCGTACGTAAGTACCACAATTTTTTGAACCATTTTTATATTTCCTGGGATATTTAAGGTGTACCCAAGATGAGGTCCTTTTAAGCAGTGCAGCCCTAAATTTTGGGGTGGATCTGTCTTATTGATTTTCAGTTTTCCCAAGGTATATTCCCTAGACTGGAAGTGCCCTTGGCTCTGTAGCTCTGTTCTTTACTTGTTTTAGGGAACACAATGGACTACTCCAGAGAGGCAGTTGTCAATTTAAATCCCGCCCATCAGCATAACAAGGCTCCCTGTTCTCCAGGGCCTGTCTTGCGTTTCTGGTTTTTACACATTTTGTGGATGTCCCTTTTGACCGGTGGGAAGTGATACTTCTTCGTAGTGCAGATTTGCATTGTCCGCTTGCTTGCCTGGCCAAAAAGGGCGTATGCGTTTTCTCCTGAATATATTCAGGAGAAAACGCATACGCCCTTTTTGGCCAAGTGCATCATTGTCGAAGTTGTGCCCCTCTTCCTGTGCTTTAAAGGCGATTCCAACGTACCTCTTGAAATCTGTTTCCTGCTATTCTGCCTCGCTTTCAAGTCCGCCTCGTTGCCTTCCCTCAACAGATTTTTGGACTATACTTGTCCTTTATTACTCGGCCAGTTTGTGAATTGCTGTGCCCCTGAGCTCCATTTTTCAACTCGTTTTTTGTGAGCTGACCGCAAGTCCAAAATTTTGGTTCAGGACCTATGCTGGCTCCCAGTGGGGGGCTGAGACTTTGGTTAATTCTTCTTCCTGCCAGGAATTTAGAGTGATATGTGCCCGTCCAAATGCCTAACAGCTACTCTCTCATTGGCTCTCCCTCTTCCCTTTCATCCTCTGCCAAATTGGCAACCTGTGCGAAGCAGGAGGTTAAAGGGGCTGTCTCTCCAAGTTGGGAGATTGATAGTAAAGCAGATGGAAAGTCAAACCGGAGCACCAGGAGAGGGACTATTCGTTGAGTTTTAGAAACCTTTCGTATTCACAGTGTGTCCGTTCTCTAGGTTTCGCGTACATGTTATAACTGTAGTAATATTCCCATTATCCTGGAGAGTTGGGACCCATGGAAGGGGTGCCATGCATTATTGCTTTAAAGGGTCTGC
Source organism: Hyperoodon ampullatus (assembly GCF_949752795.1). NCBI lineage: Eukaryota > Metazoa > Chordata > Mammalia > Artiodactyla > Ziphiidae > Hyperoodon > Hyperoodon ampullatus. The sequence continues at coordinate 1,258,448 of NW_027640625.1, read as the reverse complement.
ATTTGCTCACCCAATCTCACCAATCCTCTCAGTCCCAAGTGTCCAGCCTTATGCCACAGCCAGCTGTCGTTGTACATAGGGTCATTCCAGGTTTCATCAGAGACCCTGAAGGAATTGTAAAGAATTTCCCAGTTTTTCTGTTTTGTTTTTGAAATTCCTTTTTATAGTGGGTTTGAGCTGATTCTCGATGCCATGTTTATGCCAGTCTAGACACACTTGATTCCCTTACGGAGACATATCAATACATAGGTTTTAAGATTCTTACTAGTCAGATACATTCCTCTGCGGGAAATATGGGGTTTTGAGTTCCTTTCACTGAGGAAGGAGTAGGTCTTTTCTATTCCATAGTTGGTTTTTGGAACGGTACCTGTGCTTATATCAAACTCTGGTTTTATGCATCACCCTACCTCTCCTTCCCCCTTAAGCAGGCATAAGAGTGTTTTCTAAATGTGAGACACTGTTCTCTTTCCTAACTCAGTTCAAGTGTAGCCATGTTTACAGGATCTTCATAAGTGGTGTCTTATGATAAGTTTCTTTTTCTGTGTGACTTATTTCACTTAGAATCATCGTACCTGAATCCACCCATTTTGCTGCTACTGGTCTTATGACTTTGATTTCATGGCTGAGGGATATTCCATCGTACATAAGTACCACAATTTTTTGAACCATTTTTATATTTCCTGGGATATTTAAGGTGTACCCAAGTGGAGGTCCTTGTAAGCAGTGCAGCCCTAAATTTTGGGGTGGCTCTGTCTTATTGATTTTCAGTATTCCCAAGGTATATTCCCTAGACTGGAAGTGCCCTTGGCTCTGTATCTCTGTTCTTTACTTGTTTTAGGGAACACAATGCACTCCTCCAGAGAGGCAGTTGGCAATTTACATCCCGCCCATCAGCATAAAAAGGCTCCCTATTCTCCAGGGCCTGTCTTGCCTTTCTGGATTTTACACATTTTGTGGATGTCCCTTTTGACCGGTGGGAAGTGATACTTCTTTGTAGTGCAGATTTGCATTGCCCGCTTGCTTGCTTGGCCAAAAAGGGCGTATGCGTTTTCTCCTGAATATATTCAGGAGAAAACGCATACGCCCTTTTTGGCCAAGTGCATCATTGTGGAAGTTGTGCCCCTCTTCCTGTGCTTTAAAGGCGATTCCAACGTACCTCTTGAAATCTGTTTCCTGCTATTCTGCCTCGCTTTCAAGTCCGCCTCGTTGCCTTCCCTCAACAGATTATTGGACGATAGTTGTCCTTTATTACTCGGCCAGTTTGTGAATTGCTGTGCCCCTGAGCTCCATTTTTCAACTCGTTTTTGGTGAGCTGACCGCAAGTCCAAAATTTTGGTTCAGGATCTATACTGGTTCCCGGTGGGTGGCTGAGACTTTGGTTAATTCTTCTTCCTGCCGGGAAATTACAGTGATATATGCCCTTCCAAATGCCTAACAGCTAGACTCTCATTGGTTCTCCCTCTTCCCTTTCATCCTCTGCCAAATTGGCAACCTGTGCGAACCAGGAGGTTAAAGGGGCTGTCTCTCCAAGTTGGGAGGTTGATAGTAAAGAAGATGGAAAGCCAAAGCGGAGCACCAGTAGAGGGACTATTCGTTGAGTTTTAGCAACATTTCGTATTCACAGTGGGTCCGTTCTCTAGGTTTCCCGTACATGTTATAGCTGTAGTAATATTCCCTTCAACCTGGAGAGTTGGGACCCATGGAATGGGTGTCAGGCATTTGTGTTTAAAGGGTCTGCATTTGATCACCCAATCTCAACAATCCTCTCAGTCCCATGTGTCCAGCCTTATGCCACATTCAGCTGTCGTTGTAGATAGGGTCATTCCAGGTTTCATCAGAGACCATGAAGGAATTGTAAAGAATTTCCCAGTTTTTTTGTTTTGTTTTTGAAATTCCTTTTTATAGTGGGTTTGAGATGATTCTCGTTCCCCTGTTTATGCCAGTCTAGACACACTTGATTCCCTTATGGAGACATATCAATACATAGGTTTTAAGATTCTTACTAGTCAGATATATTCCTCTGCAGGAAATATGGGGTTTTGAGACCCTTTCACTGAGGAAGGTGTTGGTCTTGTCTATTCCATAGTTGGTTTTTGGAACGGTACCTGTGCTTATATCAAACTCTGGTTTTATGCATCACCCCACCTCTCCTTCCCCCTTAAGCAGGCATAAGAGTGTTTTCTACATGTTAGACACTGTTCTCTTTCCTAACTCAGTTCAAGTGTAGCCATGTTTACAGGATCTTCATAAGTGATATCTTATGATAAGTTTCTTTTTCTGTGTGACTTATTTCACTTAGAATCATGGTACCTGAATCCACCCATTTTGATGCTACTGGTCTTATGACATTGATTTCATGGCTGAGGGATACTCCATCGTACGTAGGTACCACAATTTTTTGAACCATTTTTATATTTCCTGGGATATTTAAGGTGTACCCAAGTTGAGGTCCTTGTAAGCAGTGCAGCCCTAAATTTTGGGGTGGCTCTGTCTTATTGATTTTCACTTTTCCCAAGGTATATTCCCTAGACTGGAAGTGCCCTTGGCTCTGTAGCTCTGTTGTTTACTTGTTTTAGGGAACACAATGCACTCCTCCAGAGAGGCAGTTGGCAATTTACATCCCGCCCATCAGCATAACAAGGCTCCCTGTTCTCCAGGGCCTGTCTTGCCTTTCTGGTTTTTACACATTTTGTGGATGTCCCTTTTGACCGGTGGGAAGTGATACTTCTTTGTAGTGCAGATTTGCATTGCCCGCTTGCTTGCTTGGCCAAAATGGGCGTATGCATTTTCTCCTGAATATATTCAGGAGAAAATGCATACGCCCATTTTGGCCAAGTGCATCATTGTCGAAGTTGTGCCCCTCTTCCTGTGCTTTAAAGGCATTTCCAACTTACCTCTTGAAATTTGTTTCCTGCTATTCTGCCTCACTTTGAAGTCTGCCTCGTTGCCTTCCCTCAACAGATTTTTGGACGATAGTGGTCCTTTATTACTCGGCCAGTTTGTGAATTGCTGTGCCCCTGAGCTCCATTTTTCAACTCGTTTTTTTTTGAGCTGACCGCAAGTCCATAATTTTGGTTCAGGACCTATACTGGTTCCCTGTGGGGTGCTGAGACTTTGGTTAATTCTTCTTCCTGCCGGGAAATTACAGTGATATGTGCCCGTCGAAATGCCTAACAGCTACTCTCTCATTGTTTCTCCCTCTTCCCTTTCATCCTCTGCCAAATTGGCAACCTGGGTGAACCAGGAGGTTAAAAGGGCTGTCTCTCCAAGTTTGGACGTTGATAGTAAAGCAGACGGAAAGTCAAACCGGAGCACCAGGAGAGGGACTATTCGTTGAGTTTTAGAAACCTTTCGTATTCACAGTGTGTCCGTTCTCTAGGATTCCCGTACATGTTATAGCTGTAGTAATATTCCCTTCAACCTGGAGAGTGGGACCCATGGAATGGGTGCCATGCATTATTGCTTTAAAGGGTCTGCATTTGCTCACCCAATCTCAACAAACCTCTCTGTCCCAAGTGTCCAGCCTTATGCCACTTCCAGCTGTCGTTGTAGATAGGGTCATTCCAGGTTTCATCAGAGACCCTGAAGTAATTGTAAAGAATATCCCAGTTTTTTGTTTTGTTTTCGAAATTCCTTTTTGTAGTGGGTTTGAGCTGATTCTCGCTGCCATGTTTATGCTAGTCTAGACACACTTGATTCCCTTACGGAGACATATCAATACTTAGTTTTCAAGATTCTTACTAGTCAGATATATTCCTCTGCGGGAAATATGGGGTTTTGAGTCCCTTTCACTGAGGAAGGTGTAGGTCTTGTCTATTCCATAGTTGGTTTATGGAACGGTACCTGTGCTTATATAAAACTCTGATTTTATGCATCACCCCATCTCTCCTTCCCCCTTAAGCAGGCATAAGAGTGTTTTCTAAATGTGAGACACTGTTCTCTTTCCTAACTCAGTTCAACTGTAGCCATGTTTACAGGATCTTCATAAGTGGTATCTTATGATAAGTTTCTTTTTCTCTGTGACTTATTTCACTTAGAATTATCGTACCTGAATCCACCCATTTTTCTGCTACTGGTCTTATGACATTGATTTCATGGCTGAGGGATATTCCATCGTACGTAAGTACCACAATTTTTTGAACCATTTTTATATTTCCTGGGATATTTAAGGTGTACCCAAGTTGAGGTCCTTGTAAGCAGTGCAGCCCTAAATTTTGGGGTGGCTCTGTCTTATTGATTTTCAGTTTTCCCAAGGTATATTCCCTAGACTGGAAGTGCCCTTGGCTCTGTAGCTCTGTTCTTTACTTGTTTTAGGGAACACAATGCACTCCTCCACAGAGGCAGTTGACAATTTACCTCCCGCCCATCAGCATAACAGTGCTCCCTGTTCTCCAGGGCCTGTCTTGCCTTTCTGGTTTGTACATATTTTGTGGATGTCCCTTTTGACCGGTGGGAAGTGATACTTCTTTGTAGTGCAGATTTGCATTGCCCGCTTGCTTGATTGGCCAGAAAGGGCGTATGCGTTTTCTCCTGAATATATTCAGGAGAAAATGCATACGCCCTTTTTGGCCAAGTGCATCATTGTCGAAATTGTGCCCCTCTTCCAGTGCTTTAAAGGTGATATCAACGTACCTCTTGAAATCTGTTTCCTGCTATTCTGCCTCGCATTCAAGTCCGCCTCGTTGCCTTGCCTCAACAGATTTTTGGACGATACTTGTCCTTAATTACTCGGCCAGGTTTTGAATTGCTGTGCCCCTGAGCTCCATTATTCAACTCGTTTTTTGTGAGCTGACCGCAAGTCCAAAATTTTGGTTCAGGACCTATGCTGGTTCCCGGTGGGGGGCTGAGACTTTGGTTAATTCTTCTTCCTACCGGGAATTTAGAGTGATATGTGCCCGTCCAAATGCCTAACAGCTACTCTCTCATTGGTTCTCCCTCTTCCCTTTCATCCTCTGCCAAATTGGCAACCTGTGCGAACCAGGATGTTAAAGGGGCTGTCTCTCCAAGTTGAGAGATTGATAGTAAAGCAGATGGAAAGTCAAACCGGAGCACCAGGAGAGGGACTATTCGTTGAGTTTTAGAAACCTTTCGTATTCACAGTGTGTCCGTTCTCTAGGATTCCCGTACATGTTATAGCTGTAGTAATATTCCCTTTAACCTGGAGAGTTGGGACCCATGGAATGGGTGCCATGCATTATTGCTTTAAATGGTCTGCATTTGCTTACCCAATCTCACCAATTCTCTCCGTCCCAAGTGTCTAGCCTTATGCCACATCCAGCTGTCGTTGTAGATAGGGTCATTCCAGGTTTCATCAGAGACCCTGAAGGAATTGTAAATAATTTCCCAGTTTTTTTGTTTTGTTTTTCAAATTCCTTTTTATAGTGGGTTTGAGCTGATTCTCGCTGCCATGTTTATGCCAGTCTAGACACACTTGATTCCCTTACGGAGACATATCAATACATAGGTTTTAAGATTCTTAGTAGTCAGATATATTCCTCTTCGCGAAATATGGGGTTTTGAGTTCCTTTCACTGAGGAAGGTGTAGGTCTTGTCTATTCCATAGTTGGTTTTTGGAACGGTACCTGTGCTTATATCTAACCCTGGTTTTATGCATCACCCCACCTCTCCTTCCCCCTTAAGCAGGCATAAGAGTGTTTTCTAAATGTGAGACACTGTTCTCTTTCCTAACTCAGTTCAAGTGTAGCCATGTTTACAGGATCTTCATAAGTGATATCTTATGATAAGTTTCTTTTTCTGTGTGACTTATTTCACTTAGAATCATCGTACCTGAATCCACCCATTTTGCTGCTACTGGTCTTATGACATTGATTTCATGGCTGAGGGATATTCCATCGTACGTAAGTACCACAATTTTTTGAACCATTTTTATATTTCCTGGGATATTTAAGGTGTACCCAAGTTGAGGTCCTTGTAAGCAGTGCAGCCCTAAATTTTGGGGTGGCTCTGTCTTATTGATTTTCAGTTTTCCCAAGGTATATTCCCTAGACTGGAAGTGCCCTTGGCTCTGTAGCTCTTTTGTTTACTTGTTTTAGGGAACACATTGCACTCCTCCAGAGAGGCAGTTGGCAATTTACATCCCGCCCATCAGCATAACAAGGCTCCCTGTTCTCCAGGGCCTGTCCTGCCTTTCTGGTTTTTACACATTTTGTGTATGTCCCTTTTGACCGGTGGGAAGTGATACTTCTTTGCAGTGCAGATTTGCATTGCCCGCTTGCTTGCTTGGCCAAAAAGGGCGTATGAGTTTTCTCCTGGATATGTTCAGGATAAAACGCATACGCCCTTTTTGGCCAAGTGCATCATTGTCGAAGTTGTGCCCCTCTTCCTGTGCTTTAAAGGCGATTCCAACGTACCTCTTGAAATCTGTTTCCTGCTATTCTGCCTCGATTTCAAGTCCGCCTCGTTGCCTTCCCTCAACAGATGTTTGGAAGATAGTTGTCCTTTATTACTCGGCCAGTTTGTGAATTGCTGTGCCCCTGATCTCCATTTTTCAAATCGTTTTTGGTGAGCTGAAAGCAAGTCGCAAATTTTGGTTCAGGACCTATACTGTTTCCCGGTTGGTGGCTGAGGCTTTGGTTAATTCTTCTTCCTGCCGGGAAATTACAGTGATATGTGCCCTTCCAAATGCCTAACAGATAGTCTCTCATTGGTTCTCTCTCTTCCCTTTCATCCTCTGCCAAATTGGCAACCTGTGTGAACCAGGATTGTAAAGGGGCTGTCTCTCCAAGTTGGGAGGTTGATAGTAAAGCAGATGGAAAGTCAAACCGGAGCACCAGGAGAGGGACTATTCGTTGAGTTTTAGAAACCTTTCGTATTCACAGTGTGTCCATTCTATAGGTTTCCCGTAATTGTTATAACTGTAGTAATATTCCCTTCAACCTGGAGAGTTGGGACCCATGGAATGGGTGCCATTCATTATTTCTTTAAAGGGTCTGCATTTGCTCACCCAATCTCACCAATCCTCTCAGTCCCAAGTGTCCAGCCTTATGCCACATCCAGCTGTCGTTGTAGATAGGGACATTCCAGGTTTCATCAGACACCCTGAAGGAATTGTAAAGAATATCCCAGTTTTTTTGTTTTGTTTTTGAAATTCCTTTTTATAGTGGGTTTGAGCTGATTCTCGCTGCCATGTTTATGCCAGTCTAGACACACTTGATTCCCATACGGAGACAAATCAATACATAGGTTTTAAGATTCTTAGTAGTCAGATATATTCCTCTGCGGGAAATATGGGGTTTTGAGTCCCTTTCACTGAGGAAGGTGTAGGTCTTGTCTATTCCATAGTTGTTTTTTGGAAAGGCACCTGTGCTTATATCAAACTCTGGTTTTATGCATCACCCCACCTCTCCTTCCCCCTTAAGCAGGCATAAGAGTGTTTTCTAAATGTGAGACACTGTTCTCTTTCCTAACTCAGTTCAAGTGTAGCCATGTATACAGGATCTTCATAAGTGCTATTTTATGATAAGTTTCTTTTTCTGTGTGACTTATTTCACTTAGAATCACCGTACCTGAATCCACCCATTTTGCTGCTACTGGTCTTATGACATTGATTTCATGGCTGAGGGATATTCCATCGTACGTAAGTACCACAAATTTTTGAACCATTTTTATATTTCCTGGGATATTTAAGGTGTACCCAAGTTGAGGTCCTTGTAAGCAGTGCAGCGCTAAATTTTGGGGTGGCTCTGTCTTATTGATTTTCAGTTTTCCCAAGGTATGTACCCTAGACTGGAAGTGCCCTTGGCTCTGTAGCTCTGTTGTTTACTTGTTTTAGGGAACACAATGCACTCATCCAGAGAGGCAGTTGGCAATTTACATCCCGCCCATCAGCAAAACAAGGCTCCCTGTTCTCCAGGGCCTGTCTTGCCTTTCTGGTTTTTACACATTTTGTGGATGTCCCTTTTGACCGGTGGGAAGTGATACTTCTTTGTAGTGCAGATTTGCATTGCCCGCTTGCTTGCTTGGCCAAAAAGGGCGTATGCGTTTTCTCCTGAATATATTCAGGAGAAAACGCATACGCCCATTTTGGCCAAGTGCATCATTGTCGAAGTTGTGCCCCTCTTCCTGTGCTTTAAAGGCGATTCCAACGTACCTCTTGAAATCTGTTTCCTGCTATTCGGCCTCGCTTTCAAGTCCGCCTCATTGCCTTCCCTCAACAGATTTTTGGACGATAGTTGTCCTTTATTACTCGGCCAGTTTGTGAATTGCTGTGCCCCTGAGCTCCATTTTTTCAACTCGTTTTCGGTGAGCTGACCGCAAGTCCAAAATTTTGGTTCAGGACCTATACTGATTCCCGGTGGGTGGCTGAGACTTTGGTTAATTCTTCTTCCTGCCGGGAAATTACAGTGATATGTGCCCTTCCAAATGCCTAACAGATAGTCTCTCATTGGTTCTCCCTCTTCCTTTTCATCCTCTGCCAAATTGGCAACCTGTGCAAACCAGGAGTTTAAAGGGGCTGTCTCTCCAAGTTGGGAGGTTGATTGTAAAGCAGATGGAAAGTCAAACCGGAGCACCAGGAGAGGGACTATTCGTTGAGTTTTAGAAACCTTTCGTATTCACAGTGTGTCCATTCTCTAGGTTTCCCGTACATGTTATAGCTGTAGTAATATTCCCTTCAACCTGGAGAGTTGGGACCCATGGAATGGGTGCCAGGCATTTGTGCTTTAAAGGGTCTGCATTTGCTCACCCAATCTCACCAATCCTCTCAGTCCCAAGTGTCCAGCCTTATGCCACATCCAGCTATCATTGTAGATAGGGTCATTCCAGGTTTCATCAGAGACCCTGAAGGAATTGTAAAGAATATCCCAGTTTTTTTTTGTTATGTTTTTGAAATTCCTTTTTATAGTGGGTTTGAGCTGATTCTCGCTGCCATGTTTATGCCAGTCTAGACACACTTGATTCCCTTACGGAGACATATCAATACATAGGTTTTAAGATTCTTACTAGTCCGATATATTCCTCTGCGGGAAATATGGTGTTTTGAGTCCCTTTCACTGAGGAAGGTGTAGGTCTTGTCTATTCCATAGTTGGTTTTTGGAACGGTACCTGTGCTTATATCAAACTCTGGTTTTATGCATCACCCCACCTCTCCTTCTTCCTTAAGCAGGCATATGTGTGTTTTCTAAATGTGAGACACTCTTCTCTTTCCTAACTCAGTTCAAGTGTAGCCATGTTTACAGGATCTACATAAGTGATATCTTATGATAAGTTTCTTTTTTTTTTTTTTTTTTTGTTTTTATTTTTTTATTTATTTTATTTTTTTTTTACACTGTTCAATAAAGTTTTAATTTGACATTAGCAATAAAAATAATGAGGTAAAGCTATATACAGATACAGAAACATCTCAATCACATACTGTTACATGGAGAAAAAAACCAAGGTAGTACAGTGCATTGTATATCAACTGTATAAATTTTTTAAGTGTATGTAGGCATATACATGGTATTTCATCTATTCTAAGATGCACACTTTTTTTTTTTTTATTTTTTGCTTTATCACAAATTTAATCAGTTATATGTATACATATGTTCCCATATCCCCTCCCTTTTGCGTCTCCCTCCCACCCTCCCTATCCCACCCCTCCAGGCGGTCACAAAGCACCGAGCTGATCTCCCTGTGCTATGCGGCTGCTTCCCACTAGCTATCTACCTTACGTTTGGTAGTGTATATATGTCCATGCCGCTCTTTCACTTTGTCACAGCTTACCCTTCCCCCTCCCCATATCCTCAAGTCCATTCTCTAGTAGGTCTGTGTCTTTATTCCTGTCTTACCCCTATGTTCTTCATGACCTTTTTTTTTCTTAAATTCCATATATATGTGTCAGCATACAGTATTTGTCTTTCTCTTTCTGACTTACTTCACTCTGTATGACAGACTCTAGGTCCATCCACCTCATTACAAATAGTTCAATTTCATTTCTTTTTATGGCTGAGTAATATTCCATTGTATGTATGTGCCACATCTTCTTTACCCATTCATCCGATGATGGACACTTAGGTTGTTTCCATCTCCGGGCTATTGTAAATAGGGCTGCTATGAACATTTTGGTACATGTCTCTTTTTGAATTATGGTTTTCTCAGGGTATATGCCCAGTAGTGGGATTGCAGGGTCATATGGTAGTTCTATTTTTAGTTTTTTAAGGAACCTCCATACCGTTCTCCATAGTGGCTGTACCAATTCACATTCCCACCAGCAGTGCAAGAGTGTTCCCTTTTTTCCACACCCTCTCCAGCATTTATTGTTTCTAGATTTTTTGATGATGGCCATTCTGACTGGTGTGAGATGATATCTCATTGTAGTTTTGATTTGCATTTCTCTAATTAGTAAAGATGTTGAGCATCCTTTCATGTGTTTGTTGGCAGTCTGTATATCTTCTGTGGAGAAATGTCTATTTAGGTCTTCTGCCCATTTTTGGATTGGGTTGTTTGTTTTTTTGTTATTGAGCTGCATGAGCTGCTTATAAATTTTGGAGATTAATCCTTTGTCAGTTGCTTCATTTGCAAATATTTTCTCCCATTCTGAGGGTTGTCTTTTGGTCTTGTTTATGGTTTCCTTTGCTGTGCAAAAGCTTTTAAGTTTCATTAGGTCCCATGTGTTTATTTTTGTCTTTATTTCCATTTCTCTAGGAGGTGGGTCAAAAAGGATCTTGCTGTGATTTATGTCATAGAGTGTTCTGCCTATGTTGTCCTCTAAGAGTTTGATAGTGTCTGGCCTTACATTTAGGTCTTTAATCCATTTTGAGCTTATTTTTGTGTATGGTGTTAGGGAGTGATCGAATCTCATACTTTTACATGTCCCTGTCCAGTTTTCCCAACACCACTTATTGAAGAGACTGTCCTTTCTCCACTGTACATTCCTGCCTCCTTTATCAAAGATAAGGTGACCATATGTCCGTGGGTTTATCTCTGGGCTTTCTATCCTGTTCCATTGATCTATCTTTCTGTTTCTGTGCCAGTACCATACTGTCTTGATTACTGCAGCTTTGTAGTATAGTCTGAAGTCAGGGAGCCTGATTCCTCCAGCTCCATTTTTCGTTCTCAAGATTGCTTTGGCTATTCGGGGTCTTTTGTGTTTCCATACAAATTGTGAAATTTTTTGTTCTAGTTCTGTGAAAAATGCCAGTGGTATTTTGATAGGGATTGCATTGAATCTGTAGATTGCTTTGGGTAGTAGAGTCATTTTCACAATGTTGATTCTTCCAATCCAAGAACATGGTACATCTCTCCATCTATTTGTATCATCTTTAATTTCTTTCATCAGTGTCTTATAATTTTCTGCATACAGGTCTTTTGTCTCCTTAGGTAGGTTTATTCCTAGATATTTTATTCTTTTTGTTGCAATGGTAAATGGGAGTGTTTCCTTGATTTCACTTTCAGATTTTTCATCATTAGTATATAGGAATGCCAGAGATTTCTGTGCATTAATTTTGTATCCTGCAACTTTACCAAATTCATTGATTAGCTCTAGTAGTTTTCTGGTAGCATCTTTAGGATTCTCTATGTATAGTATCATGTCATCTGCAAACAGTGACAGCTTTACTTCTTCTTTTCCAATTTGGATTCCTTTTATTTGCTTTTCTTCTCTGATTGCTGTGGCTAAAACTTCCAAAACTATGTTGAATAAGAGTGGTGAGAGTGGGCAACCTTGTCTTGTTCCTGATCTTAGTGGAAATGGTTTCAGTTTTTCACCATTGAGGACGATGCTGGCTGTGGGTTTGTCATATATGGCCTTTATTATGTTGAGGAAAGTTCCCTCTATGCCTACTTTCTGCAGGGTTTTTATCATGAATGGGTGTTGAATTTTGTCGAAAGCTTTCTCTGCATCTATTGAGATGATCATATGGTTTTTCTCCTTCAATTTGTTAATATGGTGTATCACGTTGATTGATTTGCGTATATTGAAGAATCCTTGCATTCCTGGGATAAACCCCACTTGATCATGGTGTATGATCCTTTTAATGTGCTGTTGGATTCTGTTTGCTAGTATTTTGTTGAGGATTTTTGCATGTATGTTCATCAGTGATATTGGCCTGTAGTTTTCTTTCTTTGTGACATCCTTGTCTGGTTTTGGTATCAAGGTGATGGTGGCCTCGTAGAATGAGTTTGGGAGTGTTCCTCCCTCTGCTATATTTTGGAAGAGTTTGAGAAGGATAGGCGTTAGCTCTTCTCTAAATGCTTGATAGAATTCGCCTGTGAAGCCATCTGGTCCTGGGCTTTTGTTTGTTGGAAGATTTTTTATCACAGTTTCAATTTCAGTGCTTGTGATTGGTCTGTTCATATGTTCTATTTCTTCCTGATTCAGTCTTGGCAGGTTGTGCATTTCTAAGAATTTGTCCATTTCTTCCAGGTTGTCCATTTTATTGGCATAGAGTTGCTTATAGTAATCTCTCACGATCTTTTGTATTTCTGCAGTGTCAGTTGTTACTTCTCCTTTTTCATTTCTAATTCTATTGATTTGAGTCTTCTCCCTTTTTTTCTTGATGAGTCTGGCTAATGGTTTATCAATTTTGTTTATCTTCTCAAAGAACCAGCTTTTAGTTTTATTGATCTTTGCTATTGTTTCCTTCATTTCTTTTTCATTTATTTCTGATCTGATTTTTATGATTTCTTTCCTTCTGCTAACTTTGGGATGTTTTTGTTCTTCTTTCTCTAATTGCTTTAGGTGCAAGGTTAGGTTGTTTAGTCGAGATATTTCCTGTTTCTTAAGGTGGGATTGTATTGCTATAAACTTCCCTCTTAGAACTGCTTTTGCTGCATCCCATAGGTTTTGGGTCGTCGTGTCTCCATTGTCATTTGTTTCTAGGTATTTTTTTATTTCCTCTTTGATTTCTTCAGTGATCACTTCGTTATTAAGTAATGTATTGTTTAGCCTCCATGTGTTTGTATTTTTTATAGCTCTTTTCCTGTAATTGATATCTAGTCTCATAGCATTGTGGTCGGAAAAGATACTTGATACAATTTCAATTTTCTTAAATTTACCAAGGCTTGATTTGTGACCCAAGATATGATCTATCCTGGAGAATGTTCCATGAGCACTTGAGAAAAATGTGTATTCTGTTGTTTTTGGATGGAATGTCCTATAAATATCAATTAAGTCCATCTTGTTTAATGTATCATTTAAAGCTTGTGTTTCCTTATTTATTTTCATTTTGGATGATCTGTCCATTGGTGAAAGTGGGGTGTTAAAGTCCCCTACTATGATTGTGTTACTGTCGATTTCTCCTTTTATGGCTGTTAGTGTTTGCCTTATGTATTGAGGTGCTCCTATGTTGGGTGCATAAATATTTACAATTGTTATATCTTCTTCTTGGATCGATCCCTTGATCATTATGTAGTGTCCTTCTTTGTCTCTTCTAGTAGTCTTTATTTTAAAGTCTATTTTGTCTGATATGAGAATTGCTACTCCAGCTTTCTTTTGGTTTCCATTTGCATGGAATATCTTTTTCCATCCCCTTACTTTCAGTCTGTATGTGTCTCTAGGTCTGAAGTGGGTCTCTTGTAGACAGCATATATATGGGTCTTGTTTTTGTATCCATTCAGCCAATCTGTGTCTTTTGGTGGGAGCGTTTAGTCCATTTACATTTAAGGTAATTATCGATATGTATGTTCCTATTCCCATTTTCTTAATTGTTTTGGGTTCGTTATTGTAGGTCTTTTCCTTCTGTTGTGTTTCTTGCCTAGAGAAGTTCCTTTAGCATTTGTTGTAAAGCTGGTTTGGTGGTGCTGAACTCTCTCAGCTTTTGCTTGTCTGTAAACGTTTTAATTTCTCCATCAAATCTGAATGAGATCCTTGCTGGGTAGAGTAATCTTGGTTGCAGGTTTCTCTCCTTCATCACTTTAATTATGTCCTGCCACTCCCTTCTGGCTTGTAGAGTTTCTGCTGAGAGATCAGCTGTTATCCTGATGGGGATTCCCTTGTGTGTTATTTGTTGTTTTTGCCTTGCTGCTTTTAATATGATTTCTTTGTGTTTAATTTTTGACAGTTTGATTAATATGTGTCTTGGCGTATTTCTCCTTGGATTTATTCTGTATGGGACTCTCTGTGCTTCTTGGACTTGATTAACTATTTCCTTTCCCATATTAGGGAAGTTTTCAACTATAATCTCTTCAAATATTTTCTCAGTCCCTTTCTTTTTCTCTTCTTCTTCTGGAACCCCTATAATTCGAATGTTGGTGCGTTTAATGTTGTCCCAGAGGTCTCTGATATTGTCCTCTGTTTTTTTCATTCTTTTCTCTTTATTTTGCTCTGCATTAGTTATTTCCACTATTTTATCTTCCACCTCACTTATCCGTTCTTCTGCCTCAGTTATTCTGCTATTGATCCCATCTAGAGTATTTTTCATTTCATTTATTGTGTTTTTAATCGATGCTTGATTCATCTTTAGTTCTACTAGGTCCTTGTTAACTGTTTCTTGCATTTTGTCTATTCTATTTCCAAGATTTTGGATCATCTTTACTATCATTATTCTGAATTCTTTTTCAGATAGACTGCCTATTACCTCTTCATTTGTTAGGTCTGGTGGGTTTTTATCTTGCTCCTTCTCCTGCTGTGTGTTTTTCTGTCTTCTCATTTTGCTTATGTTACTGTGTTTGGGGTCTCCTTTTTGCCGGCTGCAGGTTCGTAGTTCCTGTTGTTTTTGGTGTCTGTCCCCAGTGGCTAAGGTTGGTTTAGTGGGTTGTGTAGGCTTCCTGGTCGAGGGGACTAGTGCCTGTGTTCTGGTGGATGAGGCTGGATCTTGTCTTTCTGGTGGGCAGGTCCACGTCTGGTGGTGTGTTTTGGGGTGTCTGCAGACTTTTTATGATTTTAGGCCACCTCTCTGCTAATGGGTGGCGTTGTGTTCCTGTCTTGCTAGTTGTTTGGCATAGGGTGTCCAGCACTGTAGCTTGCTGGTCGTTGAGTGAAGCTGGGTGCTGGTGTTGAGATGGAGATCTCTGGAAGATTTTCGCCGTTTGATATTATGTGGAGCTGGGAGGTCTCTTGTGGACCAGTGTCCTGAAGTTGGCTCTCCCACCTCAGAGGCACAGTACTGACTCCTGGCTCCTCAATTTGGGATGATTTGTTGTCTATTCATGTATTCCACAGATGCAGGGTACATCAAGTTGATTGTGGAGCTTTAATCCGCTGCTTCTGAGGCTGCTGGGAGAGGTTTCCCTTTCTCTTCTTTGTTCTCACAGCTCCCGGGTCTCAGCTTTGGATTTGGCCCCGCCTCTGCGTGTAGGTCGCCGGAGGGCGTCTGTTCTTCGCTCAGACAGGAAAGGGTTAAAGGAGCAGCCTCTTCGGGAACTCTGGCTCACTCAGGCCGGGCGGGAGGGAGGGGCACGGAGTGCGGGGCGAGCCTGCAGCGGCAGAGGTCGGCGTGACGTTGCACCAGCCCGAGGCGCGCCGTGCGTTCTCCCAGGGAAGCCGCCCCTGGATCCCGGGACCCCGGCAGTGGCGGGCTGCTCAGGCTCCCGGAAGGGCGGTGTGGACAGTGACCTGCACTCGCACACGGGCTTCTTGGCGGCGGCAGCAGCAGCCCCAGCGTCCCACGCCCGTCACTGGGCTCCGCGCTTTCAGTCGCGACTCGCGCCCGTCTGTGGAGCCCCTTTAAGCAGCGCTCTTAATCCCCTCTCCTCGCGCAGCAGGAAACCAAGAGGGAAGAACAAGTCTCTTGCCTCTTCAGCAGCTCCAGAGTTTTCCCGGAATCCCTCCCGGCTAGCTGTGGCACATTAGCCCCCTTCAGGCTGAGTTCTCGCCGCCAGCCCCAGTCCTCTCCCTGCGCTCTGACCGAAGCCCGAGCCTCAGCTTCCAGCGCCGCCCGCCCCGGCGGGCGAGCAGACAAGCCTCTCGGGCTGGTGAGTGCCGCTCGGCACCGATCCTCTGTGCGGGAATCTCTCCGCTTTGCCCTACCCAGGTATGTGGGGAGTTTCTTGCCTTTTGGGAGGTCTGGGGTCTTCTGCCAGCGTTCAGTAGGTGTTCTGTAGGAGTTGTTCCACGTGTAGCTGTATTTCTGGTGTATCCGTGAGGAGGAAGGTGATCTCCGCCGATAAGTTTCTTTTTCTGTGTGACATATTTCACTTAGAATCATCGTACCTGAATCCACCCATTTTGCTGCTACTGGTCTTATGACATTGATTTCATGGCTGAGGGATATTCCATCGTACGTAAGTACCACAATTTTTTGAACCATTTTTATATTTCCTTGGATAATTAAGGTGTACCCAAGTTGAGGTCCTTGTAAGCAGTGCTACCCTAAATTTAGGGGTGGCTCTGGCTTATTGATTTTCAGTTTTCCCAAGGTATATTCCCTAGACTGGAAGTGCCCTTGGCTCTGTAGCTCTGTTGTTTACTTGTTTTAGGAAACACAATGCACTCCTCCAGAGAGGCAGTTGGCAATTTACATCCCGCCCATCAGCATAACAAGGCTCCCTGTTCTCCAGGGCCTGTCATGCCTTTCTGGTTTTTATACCTTTTGTGGATGTCCCTTTTGACCGGTAGGAAGTGATACTTCTTTGTAGTGCAGATTTGCATTGCCCCCTTGCTTGCTTGGCCAAAAAGGGCGTATGCGTTTTCTCCTGAATATATTCAGGAGAAAACGCATACGCCCTTTTTGGCCAAGTGCATCATTGTCGAAGTTGTGCCCCTCTTCCTGTGCTTTAAAGGCGATTCCAACGTACCTCTTGAAATCTGTTTCCTGCTATTCTGCCTCGCTTTCAAGTCCGCCTCGTTGCCTTCCCTCAACAGAATTTTGGACGATAGTTGTCCTTTATTACTCGGCCAGTTTGTGAATTGCTGTGCCCCTGAGCTCCATTTTTCAACTCGTTTTTTTTTTGAGCTGACCGCAAGTCCATAATTTTGGTTCAGGACCTATACTGGTTCCCTGTGGGGGGCTGAGACTTTGGTTAATTCTTCTTCCTGCCGGGAAATTACAGTGATATGTGCCCGTCGAAATGCCTAACAGCTACTCTCTCATTGTTTCTCCCTCTTCCCTTTCATCCTCTGCCAAATTGGCAACCTGTGTGAACCAGGAGGTTAAAAGGGCTGTCTCTCCAAGTTTGGACGTTGATAGTAAAGCAGATGGAAAGTCAAAGCGGAGCACCAGGAGAGGGACTATTCGTTGAGTTTTAGAAACCTTTCGTATTCACAGTGTGTCCGTTCTCTAGGATTCCCGTACATGTTATAGCTGTAGTAATATTCCCTTCAACCTGGAGAGTTGGGACCCATGGAATGGGTGCCATGCATTATTGCTTTAAAGGGTCTGCATTTGCTCACCCAATCTCAACAAACCTCTCTGTCCCAAGTGTCCAGCCTTATGCCACTTCCAGCTGTCGTTGTAGATAGGGTCATTCCAGGTTTCATCAGAGACCCTGAAGTAATTGTAAAGAATATCCCAGTTTTTTTGTTTTGTTTTCGAAATTCCTTTTTGTAGTGGGTTTGAGCTGATTCTCGCTGCCATGTTTATGCTAGTCTAGACACACTTGATTCCCTTAGGGAGACATATCAATACTTAGTTTTCAAGATTCTTATTAGTCAGATATATTCCTCTGCGGGAAATATGGGGTTTTGAGTCCCTTTCACTGAGGAAGGTGTAGGTCTTGTCTATTCCATAGTTGGTTTATGGAACGGTACCTGTGCTTATATAAAACTCTGATTTTATGCATCACCCAATCTCTCCTTCCCCCTTAGCAGGCATAAGAGTGTTTTCTAAATGTGAGAATCTGTTCTCTTTCCTAACTCAGTTCAAGTGTAGCCATGTTTACAGGATCTTCATAAGTGGTATCTTATGATAAGTTTCTTTTTCTCTGTGAATTATTTCACTTAGAATCATCGTACCTGAATCCACCCATTTTGCTGCTACTGGTCTTATGACATTGATTTCATGGCTGAGGGATATTCCATCGTACGTAAGTACCACAAATTTTTGAACCATTTTTATATTTCCTGGGATATTTAAGGTGTACCCAAGTTGAGGTCCTTGTAAGCAGTGCAGCCCTAAATTTTGGGGTGGCTCTGTCTTATTGATTTTCAGTTTTCCCAAGGTATATTCCCTAGACTGGAAGTGCCCTTGGCTCTGTAGCTCTGTTCTTTACTTGTTTTAGGGAACACAATGTACTCCTCCAGAGAGGCAGTTGACAATTTACCTCCCGCCCATCAGCATAACAGTGCTCCCTGTTCTCCAGGGCCTGTCTTGCCTTTCTTGTTTGTACATATTTTGTGGATGTCCCTTTTGACCGGTGGGAAGTGATACTTCTTTGTAGTGCAGATTTGCATTGCCCGCTTGCTTGCTTGGCCAAAAAGGGCGTATGCGTTTTCTCCTGAATATATTCAGGAGAAAACGCATACGCCCTTTTTGGCCAAGTGCATCATTGCCGAAGTTGGGCCCTCTTCCAGTGCTTTAAAGGCGATTTCAGCGTACCTCTTGAAATCTGTTTCCTGCTATTCTGCCTCGCATTCAAGTCCGCCTCGTTGCCTTCCCTCAACAGATTTTTGGACGATACTTGTCCTTAATTACTCGGCCAGGTTGTGAATTGCTGTGCCCCGGAGCTCCATTATTCAACTCGTTTTTTGTGAGCTGACCGCAAGTCCAAAATTTTGGTTCAGGACCTATGCTGGTTCCCGGTGGGGTGCTGAGACTTTGGTTAATTCTTCTTCCTGCCGGGAAGTTAGAGTGATATGTGCCCGTCCAAATGCCTAACAGCTACTCTCTTCATTGGTTCTCCCTCTTCCCTTTCATCCTCTGCCAAATTCGCAACCTGTGCGAACCAGGATGTTAAAGGGGCTGTCTCTCCAAGTTGGGAGATTGATAGTAAAGCAGATGGAAAGTCAAACCGGAGCACCAGGAGAGGGACTATTCGTTGAGTTTTAGAAACCTTTCGTATTCACAGTGTGTCCGTTCTCTAGGATTCCCGTACATGTTATAGCTGTAGTAATATTCCCTTTAAACTGGAGAGTTGGGACCCATGGAATGGGTGTCATGCATTATTGCTTTAAATGGTCTGCATTTGCTTATCCAATCTCACCAATTCTCTCCGTCCCAATTGTCCAGCCTTATGCCACATCCAGCTGTCGTTGTAGATAGGGTCATTCCAGGTTTCATCAGAGACCCTGAAGGAATTGTAAATAATTTCCCAGTTTTTTTGTTTTGTTTTTCAAATTCCTTTTTATAGTGGGTTTGAGCTGATTCTCGCTGCCATGTTTATGCCAGTCTAGACACACTTGATTCCCTTACGGAGACATATCAATACATAGGTTTTAAGATTCTTAGTAGTCAGATATATTCCTCTTCGGGAAATATGGGGTTTTGAGTTCCTTTCACTGAGGAAGGTGTAGATCTTGTCTATTCCATAGTTGGTTTTTGGAACGGTACCTGTGCTTATATCAAACTCTGGTTTTATGCATCACCCCACCTCTCCTTCCCCCTTAAGCAGGCATAAGAGTGTTTTCTATATGTGAGACACTGTTCTCTTTCCTAACTCAGTTCAAGTGTAGCCATGTTTATAGGATCTTCATAATTGTTATTTTATGATATGTTTCTTTTTCTGTGTGACTTATTTCACTTAGAATCATCGTACCTGAATCCACCCATTTTGCTGCTACTGGTCTTATGACATTGATTTCATGGCTGAGGGATATTCCATCGTACGTAAGTACCACAATTTTTTGAACCATTTTTATATTTCCTGGCACATTTAAGGTGTACCCAAGTTGAGGTCCTTGTAAGCAGTGCAGCCCTAAATTTTGGGGTGCCTCTGTCTTATTGATTTTCAGTTTTCCCAAGGTATATTCCCTAGACTGGAAGTGCCCTTGGCTCTGTAGCTCTTTTGTTTACTTGTTTTAGGGAACACAATGCACTCCTCCAGAGAGGCAGTTGGCAATTTACATCCCGCCCATCAGCATAACAAGGCTCCCTGTTCTCCAGGGCCTGCCCTGCCTTTCTGGTTTTTACACATTTTGTGGATGTCCCTTTTGACCGGTGGGAAGTGATACTTCTTTGAAGTGCAGATTTGCATTGCCCGCTTGCTTGCTTGGCCAAAAAGGGCGTATGCATTTTCTCCTGGATATGTTCAGGAGAAAACGCATACGCCCTTTTTGGCCAAGTGCATCATTGTCGAAGTTGTGCCCCTCTTCCTGTGCTTTAAAGGCGATTCCAACGTACCTCTTGAAATCTGTTTCCTGATATTCTGCCTCGCTTTCAAGTCCGCCTCGTTGCCTTCCCTCAACAGATTTTTGGACGATAGTTGTCCTTTATTACTCGGCCAGTTTGTGAATTGCTGTGCCCCTGAGCTCCATTTTTCAACTCGTTTTTGGTGAGCTGACCGCAAGTCCAAAAT
Source organism: Hyperoodon ampullatus (assembly GCF_949752795.1). NCBI lineage: Eukaryota > Metazoa > Chordata > Mammalia > Artiodactyla > Ziphiidae > Hyperoodon > Hyperoodon ampullatus. The sequence continues at coordinate 1,238,120 of NW_027640625.1, read as the reverse complement.
TTTGGTTCAGGACCTATACTGGTTCCCGGTGGGTGGCTGAGACTTTGGTTAATTCTTCTTCCTGCCGGGAAATTACAGTGATATGTGCCCTTCCAAAGGCCTAACAGCTAGTCTCTCATTGGTTCTCCCTCTTCCCTTTCATCCTCTGACAAATTGGCAACCTGTGCGAACCAGGAGTGTAAAGGGGCTGTCTCTCCAAGTTGGGAGCTTTATAGTAAAGTAGATGGAAAGTCAAACTGGAGCACCAGGAGAGGGACTATTCGTTGAGTTTTAGAAAGCTTTTGTATTCACAGTGTGTCCGTTCTCTTGGTTTCCCGTACATGTTATAACTGTAGAAATATTCCCTTCAACCTGGAGAGTTGGGACCCATGGAATGGGTGCCATCCATTATTGCTTTAAAGAGTCTGCATTTGCTCACCCAATCTCACCAATCCTCTCAGTCCCAAGTGTCCAGCCTTATGCCACAACCAGCTGTTGTTGTAGATAGGGTCATTCCAGGTTTCATCAGAGACTCTGAAGGAATTGTAAAGAATTTCCCAGTTTTTTTGTTTTGTTTTTGAAATTCCTTTTTATAGTGGGTTTGAGCTGATTCTCGCTGCCATGTTTATGCCAGTCTAGACACACTTGATTCCCTTACGGAGACATATCAATACATAGGTTTTAAGATTCTTACTAGTCCGATATATTCCTCTGCGGGAAATATGGGGTTTTGAGTCCCTTTCACTGAGGAAGGTGTAGGTCTTGTCTATTCCATAGTTGGTTTTTGGAACGGTACCTGTGCTTATATCAAACTCTGGTTTTATGCATCACCGACCTCTCCTTCCCCCTTAAGCAGGCATAAGAGTGTTTTCAAAATGTGAGACACTGCTCTCGTTCCTAACTCAGTTCAAGTGTAGCCATGTTTAAAGGATCATCATAAGAGATATCTTATGATAAGTTTCTTTTCCTGTGTGACTTATTTCACTTAGAATCATCGTACCTGAATCCACCCATTTTTCTGCTTCTGGTCTTATGACATTGATTTCATGGCTGAGGGATATTCCATCGTACGTAAGTACCACAATTTTTTGAACCATTTTTATATTTCCTGGGATATTTAAGGTGTACCCAAGTTGAGGTCCTTGTAAGCAGTGCAGCCCTAAATTTTGGGCTGGCTCTGTCTTATTGATTTTCAGTTTTCCCAAGGTATATTCCCTAGACTGGAAGTGCCTTCGGCTCTGTAGCTCTGTTGTTTACTTGTTTTAAGGAACACAATGCACTCCTCCAGAGAGGCAGTTGGCAATTTAAATCCCGCCCATCAGCATAACAAGGCTCCCTGTTCTCCAGGGCCTGTCTTGCCTTTCTGGTTTTTACACATTTTGTGGATGTCCCTTTTAACCTGTGGGAAGTGTTACTTCTTTGTAGTGCAGATTTGCATTGCCCGCTTGCTTGCTTGGCCAAAGTGGGCGTATGCGTTTTCTCCTGAATATATTCAGGAGAAAACGCATACGCCCTTTTTGGCCAAGTGCATCATTGTCGAAGTTGTGCCCCTCTTCCTGTGCTTTAAAGGCGATTCCAACGTACCTCTTGAAATCTGTTTCCTGCTATTCTGCCTCGCTTTCAAGTCCGCTTCGTTGCCTTCCCTCAACAGATTTTTGGACGATAGTTGTCCTTTATTACTCGGCCAGTTTGTGAATTGCTGTGCCCCTGAGCTCCAAATTTCAACTCGTTTTTGGTGAGCTGACCGCAAGTCCAAAATTTTGGTTCAGGACCTATACTGTTTCCCGGTGGGTGGCTGAGACTTTGGTTAATTCTTCTTCCTGCCGGGAAATTACAGTGATATGTGCCCTTCCAAAGGCCTAACAGCTTCTCTCTCATTGGTTCTCTCTCTTCACTTTCATCCTCTGCCAAATTGGCAATCTGTGCGAACCAGGAGTGTAAAGGGGCTGTCTCTCAAAGTTGGGAGGTTGATGGTAAAGCAGATGGAAAGTCAAACCGGAGCACCAGGAGAGGGACAATTCGTTGAGTTTTAGAAACCTTTCGTATTCACAGTGTGTCCGTTCTCTAGGTTTCCCGTACATGTTATAACTGTAGTAATATTCCCTTCAAACTCGAGAGTTGGGACCCATGGAATGGGTGCCATGCATTATTGCTTTAAAGGGTCTGCACTTGCTCACCCAATCTCTCCAATCCTCTCAGTCCCAAGTGTCCAGCGTTATGCCACATCCAGCTGTCGTTGTAGATAGGGTCATTCCAGGTTTCATCAGAGACCCTGAAGGAATTGTAAAGAATTTCCCAGTTTTTTTGTTTTGTTTTTGAAATTCCTTTTTATAGTGGGTTTGAGCTGATTCTCGCTGCCATGTTTATGCCAGTCTAGAAACACTTGATTCCCTTATGGAGACAAATCAATACATAGGTTTTAAGATTCTTACTAGTCAGATATATTCCTCTGCGTGAAATATGGGGTTTTGAGTCCCTTTCACTGAGGAAGGTGTAGGTCTTGTCTATTCCATAGTTGTTTTTTGGAAAGGCACCTGTGCTTATATCAAACTCTGGTTTTATGCATAACCCCACCTCTCCTTCCCCCTTAAGCAGGCATAAGAGTGTTTTCTAAATGTGAGACACTGTTCTCTTTCCTAACTCAGTTCAAGTGTAGCCATGTATACAGAATCTTCATAAGTGCTATTTTATGATAAGTTTCTTTATCTGTGTGACTTATTTCACTTAGAATCACCGTACCTGAATCCACCCATTTTGCTGCTACTGGTCTTATGACATTGATTTCATGGCTGAGGGATATTCCATCGTACGTAAGTACCACAAATTTTTGAACCATTTTTATATTTCCTGGGATATTTAAGGTGTACCCAAGTTGAGGTCCTTGTAAGCAGTGCAGCCCTAAATTTTGGGGTGGCTCTGTCTTATTGATTTTCAGTTTTCCCAAGGTATGTTCCCTAGACTGGAAGTGCCCTTGGCTCTGTAGCTCTGTTGTTTACATGTTTTAGGGAACACAGTGCACTCCCCCAGAGAGGCAGTTAGCAATTTACATCCCGCCCATCAGCATAACAAGGCTCCCTGTTCTCCAGGGCCTGTCTTGCCTTTCTGGTTTTTACACATTTTGTGGATGTCCCTTTTGACCGGTGGGAAGTGATACTTCTTTGTAGTGCAGATTTGCATTGCCCGCTTGCTTGCTTGGCCAAAAAGGGCGTATGCGTTTTCTCCTGAATATATTCAGGAGAAAACGCATACGCCCTTTTTGGCCAAGTGCATCATTGCCGAAGTTGGGCCCTCTTCCAGTGCTTTAAAGGCGATTTCAGCGTACCTCTTGAAATCTGTTTCCTGCTATTCTGCCTCGCATTCAAGTCCGCCTCGTTGCCTTCCCTCAACAGATTTTTGGACGATACTTGTCCTTAATTACTCGGCCAGGTTGTGAATTGCTGTGCCCCGGAGCTCCATTATTCAACTCGTTTTTTGTGAGCTGACCGCAAGTCCAAAATTTTGGTTCAGGACCTATGCTGGTTCCCGGTGGGGTGCTGAGACTTTGGTTAATTCTTCTTCCTGCCGGGAAGTTAGAGTGATATGTGCCCGTCCAAATGCCTAACAGCTACTCTCTTCATTGGTTCTCCCTCTTCCCATTCATCCTCTGCCAAATTCGCAACCTGTGCGAACCAGGATGTTAAAGGGGCTGTCTCTCCAAGTTGGGAGATTGATAGTAAAGCAGATGGAAAGTCAAACCGGAGCACCAGGAGAGGGACTATTCGTTGAGTTTTAGAAACCTTTCGTATTCACAGTGTGTCCGTTCTCTAGGATTCCCGTACATGTTATAGCTGTAGTAATATTCCCTTTAAACTGGAGAGTTGGGACCCATGGAATGGGTGCCATGCATTATTGCTTTAAATGGTCTGCATTTGCTTATCCAATCTCACCAATTCTCTCCGTCCCAAGTGTCCAGCCTTATGCCACATCCAGCTGTCGTTGTAGATAGGGTCATTCCAGGTTTCATCAGAGACCCTGAAGGAATTGTAAATAATTTCCCAGTTTTTTTTGTTTTGTTTTTCAAATTCCTTTTTATAGTGGGTTTGAGCTGATTCTCGCTGCCATGTTTATGCCAGTCTAGACACACTTGATTCCCTTACGGAGACATATCAATACATAGGTTTTAAGATTCTTAGTAGTCAGATATATTCCTCTTCGGGAAATATGGGGTTTTGAGTTCCTTTCACTGAGGAAGGTGTAGATCTTGTCTCTTCCATAGTTGGTTTTTGGAACGGTACCTGTGCTTATATCAAACTCTGGTTTTATGCATCACCCCACCTCTCCTTCCCCCTTAAGCAGGCATAAGAGTGTTTTCTATATGTGAGACACTGTTCTCTTTCCTAACTCAGTTCAAGTGTAGCCATGTTTATAGGATCTTCATAATTGTTATTTTATGATATGTTTCTTTTTCTGTGTGACTTATTTCACTTAGAATCATCGTACCTGAATCCACCCATTTTGCTGCTACTGGTCTTATGACATTGATTTCATGGCTGAGGGATATTCCATCGTACGTAAGTACCACAATTTTTTGAACCATTTTTATATTTCCTGGCACATTTAAGGTGTACCCAAGTTGAGGTCCTTGTAAGCAGTGCAGCCCTAAATTTTGGGGTGGCTCTGTCTTATTGATTTTCAGTTTTCCCAAGGTATATTCCCTATACTGGAAGTGCCCTTGGCTCTGTAGCTCTTTTGTTTACTTGTTTTAGGGAACACAATGCACTCCTCCAGAGAGGCAGTTGGCAATTTACATCCCGCCCATCAGCATAACAAGGCTCCCTGTTCTCCAGGGCCTGCCCTGCCTTTCTGGTTTTTACACATTTTGTGGATGTCCCTTTTGACCGGTGGGAAGTGATACTTCTTTGCAGTGCAGATTTGCATTGCCCGCTTGCTTGCTTGGCCAAAAAGGGCGTATGCATTTTCTCCTGGATATGTTCAGGAGAAAACGCATACGCCCTTTTTGGCCAAGTGCATCATTGTCGAAGTTGTGCCCCTCTTCCTGTGCTTTAAAGGCGATTCCAACGTACCTCTTGAAATCTGTTTCCTGATATTCTGCCTCGCTTTCAAGTCCGCCTCGTTGCCTTCCCTCAACAGATTTTTGGACGATAGTTGTCCTTTATTACTCGGCCAGTTTGTGAATTGCTGTGCCCCTGAGCTCCATTTTTCAACTCGTTTTTGGTGAGCTGACCGCAAGTCCAAAATTTTGGTTCAGGACCTATACTGGTTCCCGGTGGGTGGCTGAGACTTTGGTTAATTCTTCTTCCTGCCGGGAAATTACAGTGATATGTGCCCTTCCAAAGGCCTAACAGCTAGTCTCTCATTGGTTCTCCCTCTTCCCTTTCATCCTCTGACAAATTGGCAACCTGTGCGAACCAGGAGTGTAAAGGGGCTGTCTCTCCAAGTTGGGAGCTTTATAGTAAAGTAGATGGAAAGTCAAACTGGAGCACCAGGAGAGGGACTATTCGTTGAGTTTTAGAAAGCTTTTGTATTCACAGTGTGTCCGTTCTCTTGGTTTCCCGTACATGTTATAACTGTAGAAATATTCCCTTCAACCTGGAGAGTTGGGACCCATGGAATGGGTGCCATCCATTATTGCTTTAAAGAGTCTGCATTTGCTCACCCAATCTCACCAATCCTCTCAGTCCCAAGTGTCCAGCCTTATGCCACAACCAGCTGTTGTTGTAGATAGGGTCATTCCAGGTTTCATCAGAGACTCTGAAGGAATTGTAAAGAATTTCCCAGTTTTTTTGTTTTGTTTTTGAAATTCCTTTTTATAGTGGGTTTGAGCTGATTCTCGCTGCCATGTTTATGCCAGTCTAGACACACTTGATTCCCTTACGGAGACATATCAATACATAGGTTTTAAGATTCTTACTAGTCCGATATATTCCTCTGCGGGAAATATGGGGTTTTGGGTCCCTTTCACTGAGGAAGGTGTAGGTCTTGTCTCTTCCATAGTTGGTTTTTGGAACGGTACCTGTGCTTATATCAAACTCTGGTTTTATGCACCACCGACCTCTCCTTCCCCCTTAAGCAGGCATAAGAGTGTTTTCAAAATGTGAGACACTGCTCTCGTTCCTAACTCAGTTCAAGTGTAGCCATGTTTAAAGGATCATCATAAGTGATATCTTATGATAAGTTTCTTTTCCTGTGTGACGTATTTCACTTAGAATCATCGTACCTGAATCCACCCATTTTTCTGCTTCTGGTCTTATGACATTGATTTCATGGCTGAGGGATATTCCATCGTACGTAAGTACCACAATTTTTTGAACCATTTTTATATTTCCTGGGATATTTAAGGTGTACCCAAGTTGAGGTCCTTGTAAGCAGTGCAGCCCTAAATTGTGGGCTGGCTCTGTCTTATTGATTTTCAGTTTTCCCAAGGTATATTCCCTCGACTGGAAGTGCCCTCGGCTCTGTAGCTCTGTTGTTTACTTGTTTTAAGGAACACAATGCACTCCTCCAGAGAGGCAGTTGGCAATTTAAATCCCGCCCATCAGCATAACAAGGCTCCCTGTTCTCCAGGGCCTGTCTTGCCTTTCTGGTTTTTACACATTTTGTGGATGTCCCTTTTAACCTGTGGGAAGTGTTACTTCTTTGTAGTGCAGATTTGCATTGCCCGCTTGCTTGCTTGGCCAAAGTGGGCGTATGCGTTTTCTCCTGAATATATTCAGGAGAAAACGCATACGCCCTTTTTGGCCAAGTGCATCATTGTCGAAGTTGTGCCCCTCTTCCTGTGCTTTAAAGGCGATTCCAACGTACCTCTTGAAATCTGTTTCCTGCTATTCTGCCTCGCTTTCAAGTCCGCTTCGTTGCCTTCCCTCAACAGATTTTTGGACGATAGTTGTCCTTTATTACTCGGCCAGTTTGTGAATTGCTGTGCCCCTGAGCTCCAAATTTCAACTCGTTTTTGGTGAGCTGACCGCAAGTCCAAAATTTTGGTTCAGGACCTATACTGTTTCCCGGTGGGTGGCTGAGACTTTGGTTAATTCTTCTTCCTGCCGGGAAATTACAGTGATATGTGCCCTTCCAAAGGCCTAACAGCTTCTCTCTCATTGGTTCTCTCTCTTCACTTTCATCCTCTGCCAAATTGGCAATCTGTGCGAACCAGGAGTGTAAAGGGCCTGTCTCTCAAAGTTGGGAGGTTGATGGTAAAGCAGATGGAAAGTCAAACCGGAGCACCAGGAGAGGGACAATTCGTTGAGTTTTAGAAACCTTTCGTATTCACAGTGTGTCCGTTCTCTAGGTTTCCCGTACATGTTATAACTGTAGTAATATTCCCTTCAAACTCGAGAGTTGGGACCCATGGAATGGGTGCCATGCATTATTGCTTTAAAGGGTCTGCACTTGCTCACCCAATCTCTCCAATCCTCTCAGTCCCAAGTGTCCAGCCTTATGCCACATCCAGCTGTCGTTGTAGATAGGGTCATTCCAGGTTTCATCAGAGACCCTGAAGGAATTGTAAAGAATTTCCCAGTTTTTTTGTTTTGTTTTTGAAATTCCTTTTTATAGTGGGTTTGAGCTGATTCTCGCTGCCATGTTTATGCCAGTCTAGACACACTTGATTCCCTTATGGAGACAAATCAATACATAGGTTTTAAGATTCTTACTAGTCAGATATATTCCTCTGCGTGAAATATGGGGTTTTGAGTCCCTTTCACTGAGGAAGGTGTAGGTCTTGTCTATTCCATAGTTGTTTTTTGGAAAGGCACCTGTGCTTATATCAAACTCTGGTTTTATGCATAACCCCACCTCTCCTTCCCCCTTAAGCAGGCATAAGAGTGTTTTCTAAATGTGAGACACTGTTCTCTTTCCTAACTCAGTTCAAGTGTAGCCATGTATACAGAATCTTCATAAGTGCTATTTTATGATAAGTTTCTTTATCTGTGTGACTTATTTCACTTAGAATCACCGTACCTGAATCCACCCATTTTGCTGCTACTGGTCTTATGACATTGATTTCATGGCTGAGGGATATTCCATCGTACGTAAGTACCACAAATTTTTGAACCATTTTTATATTTCCTGGGATATTTAAGGTGTACCCAAGTTGAGGTCCTTGTAAGCAGTGCAGCCCTAAATTTTGGGGTGGCTCTGTCTTATTGATTTTCAGTTTTCCCAAGGTATGTTCCCTAGACTGGAAGTGCCCTTGGCTCTGTAGCTCTGTTGTTTACATGTTTTAGGGAACACAGTGCACTCCCCCAGAGAGGCAGTTAGCAATTTACATCCCGCCCATCAGCATAACAAGGCTCCCTGTTCTCCAGGGCCTGTCTTGCCTTTCTGGTTTTTACACATTTTGTGGATGTCCCTTTTGACCGGTGGGAAGTGATACTTCTTTGTAGTGCAGATTTGCATTGCCCGCTTGCTTGCTTGGCCAAAAAGGGCGTATGCGTTTTCTCCTGAATATATTCAGGAGAAAACGCATACGCCCTTTTTGGCCAAGTGCATCATTGCCGAAGTTGGGCCCTCTTCCAGTGCTTTAAAGGCGATTTCAGCGTACCTCTTGAAATCTGTTTCCTGCTATTCTGCCTCGCATTCAAGTCCGCCTCGTTGCCTTCCCTCAACAGATTTTTGGACGATACTTGTCCTTAATTACTCGGCCAGGTTGTGAATTGCTGTGCCCCGGAGCTCCATTATTCAACTCGTTTTTTGTGAGCTGACCGCAAGTCCAAAATTTTGGTTCAGGACCTATGCTGGTTCCCGGTGGGGTGCTGAGACTTTGGTTAATTCTTCTTCCTGCCGGGAAGTTAGAGTGATATGTGCCCGTCCAAATGCCTAACAGCTACTCTCTTCATTGGTTCTCCCTCTTCCCTTTCATCCTCTGCCAAATTCGCAACCTGTGCGAACCAGGATGTTAAAGGGGCTGTCTCTCCAAGTTGGGAGATTGATAGTAAAGCAGATGGAAAGTCAAACCGGAGCACCAGGAGAGGGACTATTCGTTGAGTTTTAGAAACCTTTCGTATTCACAGTGTGTCCGTTCTCTAGGATTCCCGTACATGTTATAGCTGTAGTAATATTCCCTTTAAACTGGAGAGTTGGGACCCATGGAATGGGTGCCATGCATTATTGCTTTAAATGGTCTGCATTTGCTTATCCAATCTCACCAATTCTCTCCGTCCCAAGTGTCCAGCCTTATGCCACATCCAGCTGTCGTTGTAGATAGGGTCATTCCAGGTTTCATCAGAGACCCTGAAGGAATTGTAAATAATTTCCCAGTTTTTTTGTTTTGTTTTTCAAATTCCTTTTTATAGTGGGTTTGAGCTGATTCTCGCTGCCATGTTTATGCCAGTCTAGACACACTTGATTCCCTTACGGAGACATATCAATACATAGGTTTTAAGATTCTTAGTAGTCAGATATATTCCTCTTCGGGAAATATGGGGTTTTGAGTTCCTTTCACTGAGGAAGGTGTAGATCTTGTCTCTTCCATAGTTGGTTTTTGGAACGGTACCTGTGCTTATATCAAACTCTGGTTTTATGCATCACCCCACCTCTCCTTCCCCCTTAAGCAGGCATAAGAGTGTTTTCTATATGTGAGACACTGTTCTCTTTCCTAACTCAGTTCAAGTGTAGCCATGTTTATAGGATCTTCATAATTGTTATTTTATGATATGTTTCTTTTTCTGTGTGACTTATTTCACTTAGAATCATCGTACCTGAATCCACCCATTTTGCTGCTACTGGTCTTATGACATTGATTTCATGGCTGAGGGATATTCCATCGTACGTAAGTACCACAATTTTTTGAACCATTTTTATATTTCCTGGCACATTTAAGGTGTACCCAAGTTGAGGTCCTTGTAAGCAGTGCAGCCCTAAATTTTGGGGTGGCTCTGTCTTATTGATTTTCAGTTTTCCCAAGGTATATTCCCTATACTGGAAGTGCCCTTGGCTCTGTAGCTCTTTTGTTTACTTGTTTTAGGGAACACAATGCACTCCTCCAGAGAGGCAGTTGGCAATTTACATCCCGCCCATCAGCATAACAAGGCTCCCTGTTCTCCAGGGCCTGCCCTGCCTTTCTGGTTTTTACACATTTTGTGGATGTCCCTTTTGACCGGTGGGAAGTGATACTTCTTTGCAGTGCAGATTTGCATTGCCCGCTTGCTTGCTTGGCCAAAAAGGGCGTATGCATTTTCTCCTGGATATGTTCAGGAGAAAACGCATACGCCCTTTTTGGCCAAGTGCATCATTGTCGAAGTTGTGCCCCTCTTCCTGTGCTTTAAAGGCGATTCCAACGTACCTCTTGAAATCTGTTTCCTGATATTCTGCCTCGCTTTCAAGTCCGCCTCGTTGCCTTCCCTCAACAGATTTTTGGACGATAGTTGTCCTTTATTACTCGGCCAGTTTGTGAATTGCTGTGCCCCTGAGCTCCATTTTTCAACTCGTTTTTGGTGAGCTGACCGCAAGTCCAAAATTTTGGTTCAGGACCTATACTGGTTCCCGGTGGGTGGCTGAGACTTTGGTTAATTCTTCTTCCTGCCGGGAAATTACAGTGATATGTGCCCTTCCAAAGGCCTAACAGCTAGTCTCTCATTGGTTCTCCCTCTTCCCTTTCATCCTCTGACAAATTGGCAACCTGTGCGAACCAGGAGTGTAAAGGGGCTGTCTCTCCAAGTTGGGAGCTTTATAGTAAAGTAGATGGAAAGTCAAACTGGAGCACCAGGAGAGGGACTATTCGTTGAGTTTTAGAAAGCTTTTGTATTCACAGTGTGTCCGTTCTCTTGGTTTCCCGTACATGTTATAACTGTAGAAATATTCCCTTCAACCTGGAGAGTTGGGACCCATGGAATGGGTGCCATCCATTATTGCTTTAAAGAGTCTGCATTTGCTCACCCAATCTCACCAATCCTCTCAGTCCCAAGTGTCCAGCCTTATGCCACAACCAGCTGTTGTTGTAGATAGGGTCATTCCAGGTTTCATCAGAGACTCTGAAGGAATTGTAAAGAATTTCCCAGTTTTTTTGTTTTGTTTTTGAAATTCCTTTTGATAGTGGGTTTGAGCTGATTCTCGCTGCCATGTTTATGCCAGTCTAGACACACTTGATTCCCTTACGGAGACATATCAATACATAGGTTTTAAGATTCTTACTAGTCCGATATATTCCTCTGCGGGAAATATGGGGTTTTGGGTCCCTTTCACTGAGGAAGGTGTAGGTCTTGTCTCTTCCATAGTTGGTTTTTGGAACGGTACCTGTGCTTATATCAAACTCTGGTTTTATGCATCACCGACCTCTCCTTCCCCCTTAAGCAGGCATAAGAGTGTTTTCAAAATGTGAGACACTGCTCTCGTTCCTAACTCAGTTCAAGTGTAGCCATGTTTAAAGGATCATCATAAGTGATATCTTATGATAAGTTTCTTTTCCTGTGTGACTTATTTCACTTAGAATCATCGTACCTGAATCCACCCATTTTTCTGCTTCTGGTCTTATGACATTGATTTCATGGCTGAGGGATATTCCATCGTACGTAAGTACCACAATTTTTTGAACCATTTTTATATTTCCTGGGATATTTAAGGTGTACCCAAGTTGAGGTCCTTGTAAGCAGTGCAGCCCTAAATTTTGGGCTGGCTCTGTCTTATTGATTTTCAGTTTTCCCAAGGTATATTCCCTCGACTGGAAGTGCCCTCGGCTCTGTAGCTCTGTTGTTTACTTGTTTTAAGGAACACAATGCACTCCTCCAGAGAGGCAGTTGGCAATTTACATCCCGCCCATCAGCATAACAAGGCTCCCTGTTCTCCAGGGCCTGTCTTGCCTTTCTGGTTTTTACACATTTTGTGGATGTCCCTTTTAACCTGTGGGAAGTGTTACTTCTTTGTAGTGCAGATTTGCATTGCCCGCTTGCTTGCTTGGCCAAAGTGGGCGTATGCGTTTTCTCCTGAATATATTCAGGAGAAAACGCATACGCCCTTTTTGGCCAAGTGCATCATTGTCGAAGTTGTGCCCCTCTTCCTGTGCTTTAAAGGCGATTCCAACGTACCTCTTGAAATCTGTTTCCTGCTATTCTGCCTCGCTTTCAAGTCCGCTTCGTTGCCTTCCCTCAACAGATTTTTGGACGATAGTTGTCCTTTATTACTCGGCCAGTTTGTGAATTGCTGTGCCCCTGAGCTCCAAATTTCAACTCGTTTTTGGTGAGCTGACCGCAAGTCCAAAATTTTGGTTCAGGACCTATACTGTTTCCCGGTGGGTGGCTGAGACTTTGGTTAATTCTTCTTCCTGCCGGGAAATTACAGTGATATGTGCCCTTCCAAAGGCCTAACAGCTTCTCTCTCATTGGTTCTCTCTCTTCACTTTCATCCTCTGCCAAATTGGCAATCTGTGCGAACCAGGAGTGTAAAGGGGCTGTCTCTCAAAGTTGGGAGGTTGATGGTAAAGCAGATGGAAAGTCAAACCGGAGCACCAGGAGAGGGACAATTCGTTGAGTTTTAGAAACCTTTCGTATTCACAGTGTGTCCGTTCTCTAGGTTTCCCGTACATGTTATAACTGTAGTAATATTCCCTTCAAACTCGAGAGTTGGGACCCATGGAATGGGTGCCATGCATTATTGCTTTAAAGGGTCTGCACTTGCTCACCCAATCTCTCCAATCCTCTCAGTCCCAAGTGTCCAGCCTTATGCCACATCCAGCTGTCGTTGTAGATAGGGTCATTCCAGGTTTCATCAGAGACCCTGAAGGAATTGTAAAGAATTTCCCAGTTTTTTTGTTTTGTTTTTGAAATTCCTTTTTATAGTGGGTTTGAGCTGATTCTCGCTGCCATGTTTATGCCAGTCTAGACACACTTGATTCCCTTATGGAGACAAATCAATACATAGGTTTTAAGATTCTTACTAGCCAGATATATTCCTCTGCGTGAAATATGGGGTTTTGAGTCCCTTTCACTGAGGAAGGTGTAGGTCTTGTCTATTCCATAGTTGTTTTTTGGAAAGGCACCTGTGCTTATATCAAACTCTGGTTTTATGCATAACCCCACCTCTCCTTCCCCCTTAAGCAGGCATAAGAGTGTTTTCTAAATGTGAGACACTGTTCTCTTTCCTAACTCAGTTCAAGTGTAGCCATGTATACAGAATCTTCATAAGTGCTATTTTATGATAAGTTTCTTTATCTGTGTGACTTATTTCACTTAGAATCACCGTACCTGAATCCACCCATTTTGCTGCTACTGGTCTTATGACATTGATTTCATGGCTGAGGGATATTCCATCGTACGTAAGTACCACAAATTTTTGAACCATTTTTATATTTCCTGGGATATTTAAGGTGTACCCAAGTTGAGGTCCTTGTAAGCAGTGCAGCCCTAAATTTTGGGGTGGCTCTGTCTTATTGATTTTCAGTTTTCCCAAGGTATGTTCCCTAGACTGGAAGTGCCCTTGGCTCTGTAGCTCTGTTGTTTACATGTTTTAGGGAACACGATGCACTCCCCCAGAGAGGCAGTTAGCAATTTACATCCCGCCCATCAGCATAACAAGGCTCCCTGTTCTCCAGGGCCTGTCTTGCCTTTCTGGTTTTTACACATTTTGTGGATGTCCCTTTTGACCGGTGGGAAGTGATACTTCTTTGTAGTGCAGATTTGCATTGCCCGCTTGCTTGCTTGGCCAAAAAGGGCGTTTGAGTTTTCTCCTGAATATATTCAGGAGAAAACGCATACGCCCTTTTTGGCCTAGTGCATCATTGTCGAAGTTGTGCCCCTCTTCCTGTGCTTTAAAGGCGATTCCAACGTACCTCTTGAAATCTGTTTCCTGCTATTCGGCCTCGCTTTCAAGTCCGCCTCATTGCCTTCCCTCAACAGATTTTTGGACGATAGTTGTCCTTTATTACTCGGCCAGTTTGTGAATTGCTGTGCCCCTGAGCTCCATTTTTCAACTCGTTTTCGGTGAGCTGACCGCAAGTCCAAAATTTTGGTTCAGGACCTATACTGGTTCCCGGTGGGTGGCTGAGACTTTGGTTAATTCTTCTTCCTGCCGGGAAAATACAGTGATATGTGCCCTTCCAAATGCCTAACAGCTAGTCTCTCATTGGTTCTCCCTCTTCCTTTTCATCCTCTGCCAAATTGGCAACCTCTGCAAACCAGGAGTTTAAAGGGGCTGTCTCTCCAAGTTGGGAGGTTGATTGTAAAGCAGATGGAAAGTCAAACCGGAGCACCAGGAGAGGGACTATTCGTTGAGTTTTAGAAACCTTTCATATTCAGAGTGTGTCCATTCTCTAGGTTTCCCGTACATGTTATAGCTGTAGTAATATTCCCTTCAACCTGGAGAGTTGGGACCCATGGAATGGGTGCCATGCATTATTGCTTTAAAGGGTCTGCATTTGCTCACCCAATCTCACCAATCCTCTCAGTCCCAAGTGTCCAGCCTTATGCCACATCCAGCTATCATTGTAGATAGGGTCATTCCAGGTTTCATCAGAGACCCTGAAGGAATTGTAAAGAATATCCCAGTTTTTTTTTTTGTTTGTTTGTTTTTGAAATTCCTTTTTATAGTGGGTTTGAGCTGATTCTCGCTGCCATGTTTATGCCAGTCTAGACACACTTGATTCCCTTACAGAGACTTATCAATACATAGGTTTTAAGATTCTTACTAGTCAGATATATTCCTCTGCGGGAAATATGGGGTTTTGAGTCCCTTTCACTGAGGAAGGTGTAGGTCTTGTCTATTCCATAGTTGGTTTTTGGAATGGTACCTGTGCTTATATCAAACTCTGGTTTTATGAATCACCCCACCTCTCCTTCTTCCTTAAGCAGGCATAAGTGTGTTTTCTAAATGTGAGACACTCTTCTCTTTCCTAACTCAGTTCAAGTGTAGCCATGTTTACAGGATCTTCCTAAGTGATATCTTATGATAATTTTCTTTTTCTGTGTGACTTATTTCACTTAGAATCACCGTACCTGAATCCACCCATTTTGCTGCTACTGGTCTTATGACATTGATTTCATGGCTGAGGGATATTCCATCGTACGTAAGTACCACAAATTTTTGAACCATTTTTATATTTCCTGGGATATTTAAGGTGTACCCAAGTTGAGGTCCTTGTAAGCAGTGCAGCCCTAAATTTTGGGGTGGCTCTGTCTTATTGATTTTCAGTTTTCCCAAGGTATGTTCCCTAGACTGGAAGTGCCCTTGGCTCTGTAGCTCTGTTGTTTACATGTTTTAGGGAACACAGTGCACTCCCCCAGAGAGGCAGTTAGCAATTTACATCCCGCCCATCAGCATAACAAGGCTCCCTGTTCTCCAGGGCCTGTCTTGCCTTTCTGGTTTTTACACATTTTGTGGATGTCCCTTTTGACCGGTGGGAAGTGATACTTCTTTGTAGTGCAGATTTGCATTGCCCGCTTGCTTGCTTGGCCAAAAAGGGCGTATGCGTTTTCTCCTGAATATATTCAGGAGAAAACGCATACACCCTTTTTGGCCAAGTGCATCATTGCCGAAGTTGGGCCCTCTTCCAGTGCTTTAAAGGCGATTTCAGCGTACCTCTTGAAATCTGTTTCCTGCTATTCTGCCTCGCATTCAAGTCTGCCTCGTTGCCTTCCCTCAACAGATTTTTGGACGATACTTGTCCTTAATTACTCGGCCAGGTTGTGAATTGCTGTGCCCCGGAGCTCCATTATTCAACTCGTTTTTTGTGAGCTGACCGCAAGTCCAAAATTTTGGTTCAGGACCTATGCTGGTTCCCGGTGGGGTGCTGAGACTTTGGTTAATTCTTCTTCCTGCCGGGAAGTTAGAGTGATATGTGCCCGTCCAAATGCCTAACAGCTACTCTCTTCATTGGTTCTCCCTCTTCCCTTTCATCCTCTGCCAAATTCGCAACCTGTGCGAACCAGGATGTTAAAGGGGCTGTCTCTCCAAGTTGGGAGATTGATAGTAAAGCAGATGGAAAGTCAAACCGGAGCACCAGGAGAGGGACTATTCGTTGAGTTTTAGAAACCTTTCGTATTCACAGTGTGTCCGTTCTCTAGGATTCCCGTACATGTTATAGCTGTAGTAATATTCCCTTTAAACTGGAGAGTTGGGACCCATGGAATGGGTGCCATGCATTATTGCTTTAAATGGTCTGCATTTGCTTATCCAATCTCACCAATTCTCTCCGTCCCAAGTGTCCAGCCTTATGCCACATCCAGCTGTCGTTGTAGATAGGGTCATTCCAGGTTTCATCAGAGACCCTGAAGGAATTGTAAATAATTTCCCAGTTTTTTTGTTTTGTTTTTCAAATTCCTTTTTATAGTGGGTTTGAGCTGATTCTCGCTGCCATGTTTATGCCAGTCTAGACACACTTGATTCCCTTACGGAGACATATCAATACATAGGTTTTAAGATTCTTAGTAGTCAGATATATTCCTCTTCGGGAAATATGGGGTTTTGAGTTCCTTTCACTGAGGAAGGTGTAGATCTTGTCTCTTCCATAGTTGGTTTTTGGAACGGTACCTGTGCTTATATCAAACTCTGGTTTTATGCATCACCCCACCTCTCCTTCCCCCTTAAGCAGGCATAAGAGTGTTTTCTATATGTGAGACACTGTTCTCTTTCCTAACTCAGTTCAAGTGTAGCCATGTTTATAGGATCTTCATAATTGTTATTTTATGATATGTTTCTTTTTCTGTGTGACTTATTTCACTTAGAATCATCGTACCTGAATCCACCCATTTTGCTGCTACTGGTCTTATGACATTGATTTCATGGCTGAGGGATATTCCATCGTACGTAAGTACCACAATTTTTTGAACCATTTTTATATTTCCTGGCACATTTAAGGTGTACCCAAGTTGAGGTCCTTGTAAGCAGTGCAGCCCTAAATTTTGGGGTGGCTCTGTCTTATTGATTTTCAGTTTTCCCAAGGTATATTCCCTATACTGGAAGTGCCCTTGGCTCTGTAGCTCTTTGGTTTACTTGTTTTAGGGAACACAATGCACTCCTCCAGAGAGGCAGTTGGCAATTTACATCCCGCCCATCAGCATAACAAGGCTCCCTGTTCTCCAGGGCCTGCCCTGCCTTTCTGGTTTTTACACATTTTGTGGATGTCCCTTTTGACCGGTGGGAAGTGATACTTCTTTGCAGTGCAGATTTGCATTGCCCGCTTGCTTGCTTGGCCAAAAAGGGCGTATGCATTTTCTCCTGGATATGTTCAGGAGAAAACGCATACGCCCTTTTTGGCCAAGTGCATCATTGTCGAAGTTGTGCCCCTCTTCCTGTGCTTTAAAGGCGATTCCAACGTACCTCTTGAAATCTGTTTCCTGATATTCTGCCTCGCTTTCAAGTCCGCCTCGTTGCCTTCCCTCAACAGATTTTTGGACGATAGTTGTCCTTTATTACTCGGCCAGTTTGTGAATTGCTGTGCCCCTGAGCTCCATTTTTCAACTCGTTTTTGGTGAGCTGACCGCAAGTCCAAAATTTTGGTTCAGGACCTATACTGGTTCCCGGTGGGTGGCTGAGACTTTGGTTAATTCTTCTTCCTGCCGGGAAATTACAGTGATATGTGCCCTTCCAAAGGCCTAACAGCTAGTCTCTCATTGGTTCTCCCTCTTCCCTTTCATCCTCTGACAAATTGGCAACCTGTGCGAACCAGGAGTGTAAAGGGGCTGTCTCTCCAAGTTGGGAGCTTTATAGTAAAGTAGATGGAAAGTCAAACTGGAGCACCAGGAGAGGGACTATTCGTTGAGTTTTAGAAAGCTTTTGTATTCACAGTGTGTCCGTTCTCTTGGTTTCCCGTACATGTTATAACTGTAGAAATATTCCCTTCAACCTGGAGAGTTGGGACCCATGGAATGGGTGCCATCCATTATTGCTTTAAAGAGTCTGCATTTGCTCACCCAATCTCACCAATCCTCTCAGTCCCAAGTGTCCAGCCTTATGCCACAACCAGCTGTTGTTGTAGATAGGGTCATTCCAGGTTTCATCAGAGACTCTGAAGGAATTGTAAAGAATTTCCCAGTTTTTTTGTTTTGTTTTTGAAATTCCTTTTGATAGTGGGTTTGAGCTGATTCTCGCTGCCATGTTTATGCCAGTCTAGACACACTTGATTCCCTTACGGAGACATATCAATACATAGGTTTTAAGATTCTTACTAGTCCGATATATTCCTCTGCGGGAAATATGGGGTTTTGGGTCCCTTTCACTGAGGAAGGTGTAGGTCTTGTCTCTTCCATAGTTGGTTTTTGGAACGGTACCTGTGCTTATATCAAACTCTGGTTTTATGCATCACCGACCTCTCCTTCCCCCTTAAGCAGGCATAAGAGTGTTTTCAAAATGTGAGACACTGCTCTCGTTCCTAACTCAGTTCAAGTGTAGCCATGTTTAAAGGATCATCATAAGTGATATCTTATGATAAGTTTCTTTTCCTGTGTGACTTATTTCACTTAGAATCATCGTACCTGAATCCACCCATTTTTCTGCTTCTGGTCTTATGACATTGATTTCATGGCTGAGGGATATTCCATCGTACGTAAGTACCACAATTTTTTGAACCATTTTTATATTTCCTGGGATATTTAAGGTGTACCCAAGTTGAGGTCCTTGTAAGCAGTGCAGCCCTAAATTTTGGGCTGGCTCTGTCTTATTGATTTTCAGTTTTCCCAAGGTATATTCCCTCGACTGGAAGTGCCCTCGGCTCTGTAGCTCTGTTGTTTACTTGTTTTAAGGAACACAATGCACTCCTCCAGAGAGGCAGTTGGCAATTTACATCCCGCCCATCAGCATAACAAGGCTCCCTGTTCTCCAGGGCCTGTCTTGCCTTTCTGGTTTTTACACATTTTGTGGATGTCCCTTTTAACCTGTGGGAAGTGTTACTTCTTTGTAGTGCAGATTTGCATTGCCCGCTTGCTTGCTTGGCCAAAGTGGGCGTATGCGTTTTCTCCTGAATATATTCAGGAGAAAACGCATACGCCCTTTTTGGCCAAGTGCATCATTGTCGAAGTTGTGCCCCTCTTCCTGTGCTTTAAAGGCGATTCCAACGTACCTCTTGAAATCTGTTTCCTGCTATTCTGCCTCGCTTTCAAGTCCGCTTCGTTGCCTTCCCTCAACAGATTTTTGGACGATAGTTGTCCTTTATTACTCGGCCAGTTTGTGAATTGCTGTGCCCCTGAGCTCCAAATTTCAACTCGTTTTTGGTGAGCTGACCGCAAGTCCAAAATTTTGGTTCAGGACCTATACTGTTTCCCGGTGGGTGGCTGAGACTTTGGTTAATTCTTCTTCCTGCCGGGAAATTACAGTGATATGTGCCCTTCCAAAGGCCTAACAGCTTCTCTCTCATTGGTTCTCTCTCTTCACTTTCATCCTCTGCCAAATTGGCAATCTGTGCGAACCAGGAGTGTAAAGGGGCTGTCTCTCAAAGTTGGGAGGTTGATGGTAAAGCAGATGGAAAGTCAAACCGGAGCACCAGGAGAGGGACAATTCGTTGAGTTTTAGAAACCTTTCGTATTCACAGTGTGTCCGTTCTCTAGGTTTCCCGTACATGTTATAACTGTAGTAATATTCCCTTCAAACTCGAGAGTTGGGACCCATGGAATGGGTGCCATGCATTATTGCTTTAAAGGGTCTGCACTTGCTCACCCAATCTCTCCAATCCTCTCAGTCCCAAGTGTCCAGCCTTATGCCACATCCAGCTGTCGTTGTAGATAGGGTCATTCCAGGTTTCATCAGAGACCCTGAAGGAATTGTAAAGAATTTCCCAGTTTTTTTGTTTTGTTTTTGAAATTCCTTTTTATAGTGGGTTTGAGCTGATTCTCGCTGCCATGTTTATGCCAGTCTAGACACACTTGATTCCCTTATGGAGACAAATCAATACATAGGTTTTAAGATTCTTACTAGCCAGATATATTCCTCTGCGTGAAATATGGGGTTTTGAGTCCCTTTCACTGAGGAAGGTGTAGGTCTTGTCTATTCCATAGTTGTTTTTTGGAAAGGCACCTGTGCTTATATCAAACTCTGGTTTTATGCATAACCCCACCTCTCCTTCCCCCTTAAGCAGGCATAAGAGTGTTTTCTAAATGTGAGACACTGTTCTCTTTCCTAACTCAGTTCAAGTGTAGCCATGTATACAGAATCTTCATAAGTGCTATTTTATGATAAGTTTCTTTATCTGTGTGACTTATTTCACTTAGAATCACCGTACCTGAATCCACCCATTTTGCTGCTACTGGTCTTATGACATTGATTTCATGGCTGAGGGATATTCCATCGTACGTAAGTACCACAAATTTTTGAACCATTTTTATATTTCCTGGGATATTTAAGGTGTACCCAAGTTGAGGTCCTTGTAAGCAGTGCAGCCCTAAATTTTGGGGTGGCTCTGTCTTATTGATTTTCAGTTTTCCCAAGGTATGTTCCCTAGACTGGAAGTGCCCTTGGCTCTGTAGCTCTGTTGTTTACATGTTTTAGGGAACACGATGCACTCCCCCAGAGAGGCAGTTAGCAATTTACATCCCGCCCATCAGCATAACAAGGCTCCCTGTTCTCCAGGGCCTGTCTTGCCTTTCTGGTTTTTACACATTTTGTGGATGTCCCTTTTGACCGGTGGGAAGTGATACTTCTTTGTAGTGCAGATTTGCATTGCCCGCTTGCTTGCTTGGCCAAAAAGGGCGTTTGAGTTTTCTCCTGAATATATTCAGGAGAAAACGCATACGCCCTTTTTGGCCTAGTGCATCATTGTCGAAGTTGTGCCCCTCTTCCTGTGCTTTAAAGGCGATTCCAACGTACCTCTTGAAATCTGTTTCCTGCTATTCGGCCTCGCTTTCAAGTCCGCCTCATTGCCTTCCCTCAACAGATTTTTGGACGATAGTTGTCCTTTATTACTCGGCCAGTTTGTGAATTGCTGTGCCCCTGAGCTCCATTTTTCAACTCGTTTTCGGTGAGCTGACCGCAAGTCCAAAATTTTGGTTCAGGACCTATACTGGTTCCCGGTGGGTGGCTGAGACTTTGGTTAATTCTTCTTCCTGCCGGGAAAATACAGTGATATGTGCCCTTCCAAATGCCTAACAGCTAGTCTCTCATTGGTTCTCCCTCTTCCTTTTCATCATCTGCCAAATTGGCAACCTGTGCAAACCAGGAGTTTAAAGGGGCTGTCTCTCCAAGTTGGGAGGTTGATTGTAAAGCAGATGGAAAGTCAAACCGGAGCACCAGGAGAGGGACTATTCGTTGAGTTTTAGAAACCTTTCATATTCAGAGTGTGTCCATTCTCTAGGTTTCCCGTACATGTTATAGCTGTAGTAATATTCCCTTCAACCTGGAGAGTTGGGACCCATGGAATGGGTGCCATGCATTATTGCTTTAAAGGGTCTGCATTTGCTCACCCAATCTCACCAATCCTCTCAGTCCCAAGTGTCCAGCCTTATGCCACATCCAGCTATCATTGTAGATAGGGTCATTCCAGGTTTCATCAGAGACCCTGAAGGAATTGTAAAGAATATCCCAGTTTTTTTTTTTGTTTGTTTGTTTTTGAAATTCCTTTTTATAGTGGGTTTGAGCTGATTCTCGCTGCCATGTTTATGCCAGTCTAGACACACTTGATTCCCTTACAGAGACTTATCAATACATAGGTTTTAAGATTCTTACTAGTCAGATATATTCCTCTGCGGGAAATATGGGGTTTTGAGTCCCTTTCACTGAGGAAGGTGTAGGTCTTGTCTATTCCATAGTTGGTTTTTGGAATGGTACCTGTGCTTATATCAAACTCTGGTTTTATGAATCACCCCACCTCTCCTTCTTCCTTAAGCAGGCATAAGTGTGTTTTCTAAATGTGAGACACTCTTCTCTTTCCTAACTCAGTTCAAGTGTAGCCATGTTTACAGGATCTTCCTAAGTGATATCTTATGATAATTTTCTTTTTCTGTGTGACTTATTTCACTTAGAATCACCGTACCTGAATCCACCCATTTTGCTGCTACTGGTCTTATGACATTGATTTCATGGCTGAGGGATATTCCATCGTACGTAAGTACCACAAATTTTTGAACCATTTTTATATTTCCTGGGATATTTAAGGTGTACCCAAGTTGAGGTCCTTGTAAGCAGTGCAGCCCTAAATTTTGGGGTGGCTCTGTCTTATTGATTTTCAGTTTTCCCAAGGTATGTTCCCTAGACTGGAAGTGCCCTTGGCTCTGTAGCTCTGTTGTTTACATGTTTTAGGGAACACAGTGCACTCCCCCAGAGAGGCAGTTAGCAATTTACATCCCGCCCATCAGCATAACAAGGCTCCCTGTTCTCCAGGGCCTGTCTTGCCTTTCTGGTTTTTACACATTTTGTGGATGTCCCTTTTGACCGGTGGGAAGTGATACTTCTTTGTAGTGCAGATTTGCATTGCCCGCTTGCTTGCTTGGCCAAAAAGGGCGTATGCGTTTTCTCCTGAATATATTCAGGAGAAAACGCATACACCCTTTTTGGCCAAGTGCATCATTGCCGAAGTTGGGCCCTCTTCCAGTGCTTTAAAGGCGATTTCAGCGTACCTCTTGAAATCTGTTTCCTGCTATTCTGCCTCGCATTCAAGTCTGCCTCGTTGCCTTCCCTCAACAGATTTTTGGACGATACTTGTCCTTAATTACTCGGCCAGGTTGTGAATTGCTGTGCCCCGGAGCTCCATTATTCAACTCGTTTTTTGTGAGCTGACCGCAAGTCCAAAATTTTGGTTCAGGACCTATGCTGGTTCCCGGTGGGGTGCTGAGACTTTGGTTAATTCTTCTTCCTGCCGGGAAGTTAGAGTGATATGTGCCCGTCCAAATGCCTAACAGCTACTCTCTTCATTGGTTCTCCCTCTTCCCTTTCATCCTCTGCCAAATTCGCAACCTGTGCGAACCAGGATGTTAAAGGGGCTGTCTCTCCAAGTTGGGAGATTGATAGTAAAGCAGATGGAAAGTCAAACCGGAGCACCAGGAGAGGGACTATTCGTTGAGTTTTAGAAACCTTTCGTATTCACAGTGTGTCCGTTCTCTAGGATTCCCGTACATGTTATAGCTGTAGTAATATTCCCTTTAAACTGGAGAGTTGGGACCCATGGAATGGGTGCCATGCATTATTGCTTTAAATGGTCTGCATTTGCTTATCCAATCTCACCAATTCTCTCCGTCCCAAGTGTCCAGCCTTATGCCACATCCAGCTGTCGTTGTAGATAGGGTCATTCCAGGTTTCATCAGAGACCCTGAAGGAATTGTAAATAATTTCCCAGTTTTTTTGTTTTGTTTTTCAAATTCCTTTTTATAGTGGGTTTGAGCTGATTCTCGCTGCCATGTTTATGCCAGTCTAGACACACTTGATTCCCTTACGGAGACATATCAATACATAGGTTTTAAGATTCTTAGTAGTCAGATATATTCCTCTTCGGGAAATATGGGGTTTTGAGTTCCTTTCACTGAGGAAGGTGTAGATCTTGTCTCTTCCATAGTTGGTTTTTGGAACGGTACCTGTGCTTATATCAAACTCTGGTTTTATGCATCACCCCACCTCTCCTTCCCCCTTAAGCAGGCATAAGAGTGTTTTCTATATGTGAGACACTGTTCTCTTTCCTAACTCAGTTCAAGTGTAGCCATGTTTATAGGATCTTCATAATTGTTATTTTATGATATGTTTCTTTTTCTGTGTGACTTATTTCACTTAGAATCATCGTACCTGAATCCACCCATTTTGCTGCTACTGGTCTTATGACATTGATTTCATGGCTGAGGGATATTCCATCGTACGTAAGTACCACAATTTTTTGAACCATTTTTATATTTCCTGGCACATTTAAGGTGTACCCAAGTTGAGGTCCTTGTAAGCAGTGCAGCCCTAAATTTTGGGGTGGCTCTGTCTTATTGATTTTCAGTTTTCCCAAGGTATATTCCCTATACTGGAAGTGCCCTTGGCTCTGTAGCTCTTTGGTTTACTTGTTTTAGGGAACACAATGCACTCCTCCAGAGAGGCAGTTGGCAATTTACATCCCGCCCATCAGCATAACAAGGCTCCCTGTTCTCCAGGGCCTGCCCTGCCTTTCTGGTTTTTACACATTTTGTGGATGTCCCTTTTGACCGGTGGGAAGTGATACTTCTTTGCAGTGCAGATTTGCATTGCCCGCTTGCTTGCTTGGCCAAAAAGGGCGTATGCATTTTCTCCTGGATATGTTCAGGAGAAAACGCATACGCCCTTTTTGGCCAAGTGCATCATTGTCGAAGTTGTGCCCCTCTTCCTGTGCTTTAAAGGCGATTCCAACGTACCTCTTGAAATCTGTTTCCTGATATTCTGCCTCGCTTTCAAGTCCGCCTCGTTGCCTTCCCTCAACAGATTTTTGGACGATAGTTGTCCTTTATTACTCGGCCAGTTTGTGAATTGCTGTGCCCCTGAGCTCCATTTTTCAACTCGTTTTTGGTGAGCTGACCGCAAGTCCAAAATTTTGGTTCAGGACCTATACTGGTTCCCGGTGGGTGGCTGAGACTTTGGTTAATTCTTCTTCCTGCCGGGAAATTACAGTGATATGTGCCCTTCCAAAGGCCTAACAGCTAGTCTCTCATTGGTTCTCCCTCTTCCCTTTCATCCTCTGACAAATTGGCAACCTGTGCGAACCAGGAGTGTAAAGGGGCTGTCTCTCCAAGTTGGGAGCTTTATAGTAAAGTAGATGGAAAGTCAAACTGGAGCACCAGGAGAGGGACTATTCGTTGAGTTTTAGAAAGCTTTTGTATTCACAGTGTGTCCGTTCTCTTGGTTTCCCGTACATGTTATAACTGTAGAAATATTCCCTTCAACCTGGAGAGTTGGGACCCATGGAATGGGTGCCATCCATTATTGCTTTAAAGAGTCTGCATTTGCTCACCCAATCTCACCAATCCTCTCAGTCCCAAGTGTCCAGCCTTATGCCACAACCAGCTGTTGTTGTAGATAGGGTCATTCCAGGTTTCATCAGAGACTCTGAAGGAATTGTAAAGAATTTCCCAGTTTTTTTGTTTTGTTTTTGAAATTCCTTTTGATAGTGGGTTTGAGCTGATTCTCGCTGCCATGTTTATGCCAGTCTAGACACACTTGATTCCCTTACGGAGACATATCAATACATAGGTTTTAAGATTCTTACTAGTCCGATATATTCCTCTGCGGGAAATATGGGGTTTTGGGTCCCTTTCACTGAGGAAGGTGTAGGTCTTGTCTCTTCCATAGTTGGTTTTTGGAACGGTACCTGTGCTTATATCAAACTCTGGTTTTATGCATCACCGACCTCTCCTTCCCCCTTAAGCAGGCATAAGAGTGTTTTCAAAATGTGAGACACTGCTCTCGTTCCTAACTCAGTTCAAGTGTAGCCATGTTTAAAGGATCATCATAAGTGATATCTTATGATAAGTTTCTTTTCCTGTGTGACTTATTTCACTTAGAATCATCGTACCTGAATCCACCCATTTTTCTGCTTCTGGTCTTATGACATTGATTTCATGGCTGAGGGATATTCCATCGTACGTAAGTACCACAATTTTTTGAACCATTTTTATATTTCCTGGGATATTTAAGGTGTACCCAAGTTGAGGTCCTTGTAAGCAGTGCAGCCCTAAATTTTGGGCTGGCTCTGTCTTATTGATTTTCAGTTTTCCCAAGGTATATTCCCTAGACTGGAAGTGCCCTCGGCTCTGTAGCTCTGTTGTTTACTTGTTTTAAGGAACACAATGCACTCCTCCAGAGAGGCAGTTGGCAATTTACATCCCGCCCATCAGCATAACAAGGCTCCCTGTTCTCCAGGGCCTGTCTTGCCTTTCTGGTTTTTACACATTTTGTGGATGTCCCTTTTAACCTGTGGGAAGTGTTACTTCTTTGTAGTGCAGATTTGCATTGCCCGCTTGCTTGCTTGGCCAAAGTGGGCGTATGCGTTTTCTCCTGAATATATTCAGGAGAAAACGCATACGCCCTTTTTGGCCAAGTGCATCATTGTCGAAGTTGTGCCCCTCTTCCTGTGCTTTAAAGGCGATTCCAACGTACCTCTTGAAATCTGTTTCCTGCTATTCTGCCTCGCTTTCAAGTCCGCTTCGTTGCCTTCCCTCAACAGATTTTTGGACGATAGTTGTCCTTTATTACTCGGCCAGTTTGTGAATTGCTGTGCCCCTGAGCTCCAAATTTCAACTCGTTTTTGGTGAGCTGACCGCAAGTCCAAAATTTTGGTTCAGGACCTATACTGTTTCCCGGTGGGTGGCTGAGACTTTGGTTAATTCTTCTTCCTGCCGGGAAATTACAGTGATATGTGCCCTTCCAAAGGCCTAACAGCTTCTCTCTCATTGGTTCTCTCTCTTCACTTTCATCCTCTGCCAAATTGGCAATCTGTGCGAACCAGGAGTGTAAAGGGGCTGTCTCTCAAAGTTGGGAGGTTGATGGTAAAGCAGATGGAAAGTCAAACCGGAGCACCAGGAGAGGGACAATTCGTTGAGTTTTAGAAACCTTTCGTATTCACAGTGTGTCCGTTCTCTAGGTTTCCCGTACATGTTATAACTGTAGTAATATTCCCTTCAAACTCGAGAGTTGGGACCCATGGAATGGGTGCCATGCATTATTGCTTTAAAGGGTCTGCACTTGCTCACCCAATCTCTCCAATCCTCTCAGTCCCAAGTGTCCAGCCTTATGCCACATCCAGCTGTCGTTGTAGATAGGGTCATTCCAGGTTTCATCAGAGACCCTGAAGGAATTGTAAAGAATTTCCCAGTTTTTTTGTTTTGTTTTTGAAATTCCCTTTTATAGTGGGTTTGAGCTGATTCTCGCTGCCATGTTTATGCCAGTCTAGACACACTTGATTCCCTTATGGAGACAAATCAATACATAGGTTTTAAGATTCTTACTAGCCAGATATATTCCTCTGCGTGAAATATGGGGTTTTGAGTCCCTTTCACTGAGGAAGGTGTAGGTCTTGTCTATTCCATAGTTGTTTTTTGGAAAGGCACCTGTGCTTATATCAAACTCTGGTTTTATGCATAACCCCACCTCTCCTTCCCCCTTAAGCAGGCATAAGAGTGTTTTCTAAATGTGAGACACTGTTCTCTTTCCTAACTCAGTTCAAGTGTAGCCATGTATACAGAATCTTCATAAGTGCTATTTTATGATAAGTTTCTTTATCTGTGTGACTTATTTCACTTAGAATCACCGTACCTGAATCCACCCATTTTGCTGCTACTGGTCTTATGACATTGATTTCATGGCTGAGGGATATTCCATCGTACGTAAGTACCACAAATTTTTGAACCATTTTTATATTTCCTGGGATATTTAAGGTGTACCCAAGTTGAGGTCCTTGTAAGCAGTGCAGCCCTAAATTTTGGGGTGGCTCTGTCTTATTGATTTTCAGTTTTCCCAAGGTATGTTCCCTAGACTGGAAGTGCCCTTGGCTCTGTAGCTCTGTTGTTTACATGTTTTAGGGAACACGATGCACTCCCCCAGAGAGGCAGTTAGCAATTTACATCCCGCCCATCAGCATAACAAGGCTCCCTGTTCTCCAGGGCCTGTCTTGCCTTTCTGGTTTTTACACATTTTGTGGATGTCCCTTTTGACCGGTGGGAAGTGATACTTCTTTGTAGTGCAGATTTGCATTGCCCGCTTGCTTGCTTGGCCAAAAAGGGCGTTTGAGTTTTCTCCTGAATATATTCAGGAGAAAACGCATACGCCCTTTTTGGCCTAGTGCATCATTGTCGAAGTTGTGCCCCTCTTCCTGTGCTTTAAAGGCGATTCCAACGTACCTCTTGAAATCTGTTTCCTGCTATTCGGCCTCGCTTTCAAGTCCGCCTCATTGCCTTCCCTCAACAGATTTTTGGACGATAGTTGTCCTTTATTACTCGGCCAGTTTGTGAATTGCTGTGCCCCTGAGCTCCATTTTTCAACTCGTTTTCGGTGAGCTGACCGCAAGTCCAAAATTTTGGTTCAGGACCTATACTGGTTCCCGGTGGGTGGCTGAGACTTTGGTTAATTCTTCTTCCTGCCGGGAAAATACAGTGATATGTGCCCTTCCAAATGCCTAACAGCTAGTCTCTCATTGGTTCTCCCTCTTCCTTTTCATCCTCTGCCAAATTGGCAACCTGTGCAAACCAGGAGTTTAAAGGGGCTGTCTCTCCAAGTTGGGAGGTTGATTGTAAAGCAGATGGAAAGTCAAACCGGAGCACCAGGAGAGGGACTATTCGTTGAGTTTTAGAAACCTTTCATATTCAGAGTGTGTCCATTCTCTAGGTTTCCCGTACATGTTATAGCTGTAGTAATATTCCCTTCAACCTGGAGAGTTGGGACCCATGGAATGGGTGCCATGCATTATTGCTTTAAAGGGTCTGCATTTGCTCACCCAATCTCACCAATCCTCTCAGTCCCAAGTGTCCAGCCTTATGCCACATCCAGCTATCATTGTAGATAGGGTCATTCCAGGTTTCATCAGAGACCCTGAAGGAATTGTAAAGAATATCCCAGTTTTTTTTTTGTTTGTTTGTTTTTGAAATTCCTTTTTATAGTGGGTTTGAGCTGATTCTCGCTGCCATGTTTATGCCAGTCTAGACACACTTGATTCCCTTACAGAGACTTATCAATACATAGGTTTTAAGATTCTTACTAGTCAGATATATTCCTCTGCGGGAAATATGGGGTTTTGAGTCCCTTTCACTGAGGAAGGTGTAGGTCTTGTCTATTCCATAGTTGGTTTTTGGAATGGTACCTGTGCTTATATCAAACTCTGGTTTTATGAATCACCCCACCTCTCCTTCTTCCTTAAGCAGGCATAAGTGTGTTTTCTAAATGTGAGACACTCTTCTCTTTCCTAACTCAGTTCAAGTGTAGCCATGTTTACAGGATCTTCCTAAGTGATATCTTATGATAATTTTCTTTTTCTGTGTGACTTATTTAACTTAGAATCATCGTACCTGAATCCACCCATTTTGCTGCTACTGGTCTTATGACATTGATTTCATGGCTGAGGGATATTCCATCGTACGTAAGTACCACAAATTTTTGAACCATTTTTATATTTCCTGGGATATTTAAGGTGTACCCAAGTTGAGATCCTTGTAAGCAGTGCAGCCCTAAATTTTCGGTTGGCTCTCTCTTATTGATTTTCAGTTTTCCCAAGGTATATTCCCTAGACTGGAAGTGCCCTTGGCTCTGTAGCTCTGTTGTTTACTTGTTTTAGGGAACACAATGCACTCCTCAAGAGAGGCAGTTGGCAATTTACATCCCGCCCATCAGCATAAAAAGGCTCCCTGTTCTCCAGGGCCTCTCTTGCCTTTCTGGTTTTTACACATTTTGTGGATGTCCCTTTTGACCGGTGGGAAGTGATACTTCTTTGTAGTGCAGATTTGCATTGCCCGCTTGCTTGCTTGGCCAAAAAGGGCGTATGCGTTTTCTCCTGAATATATTCAGGAGAAAACGCATACGCCCTTTTTGGCCAAGTGCATCATTGTCGAAGTTGTGCCCCTCTTCCTGTGCTTTACAGGCGATTCCAACGTACCTCTTGAAATCTGTTTCCTGCTATTCTGCCTCTCTTTCAAGTCCGCCTCATTGCCTTCCCTCAACAGAATTTTGGACGATAGTTGTCCTTTATTACTCGGCCAGTTTGTGAATTGCTGTGCCCCTGAGCTCCAAATTTCAACTCGTTTTTGGTGAGCTGACCGCAAGTCCAAAATTTTGGTTCAGGAACTATACTGGTTCCCGGTGGGTGGCCTAGACTTTGGTTAATTCTTCTTCCTGCCGGGAAATTACAGTGATATATGCCCGTCCAAGTGCCTAACAGCTAGTCTCTCATTGGTTCTCCCTCTTCCTTTTCATCCTCTGTCAAATTGGCAACCTGTGCAAACCAGGAGTTTAAAGGGGCTGTCTCTCCAAGTTGGGAGGTTGATTGTAAAGCAGATGGAAAGTCAAACCGGAGCACCAGGAGAGGGACTATTCGTTGAGTTTTAGAAACCTTTCGTATTCACAGTGTGTCCATTCTCTAGGTTTCCCGTACATGTTATAGCTGTAGTAATATTCCCTTCAACCTGGAGAGTTGGGACCCATGGAATGGGTGCCATGCATTATTGCTTTAAAGCGTCTGAATTTGCTCACCCAATCTCACCAATCCTCTCGGTCATAAGTGTCCAGCCTTATGCCACATCCAGCTGTCGTTGTAGATAGGGTCATTCCAGGTTTCATCAGAGACCCTGAAGGAATTGTAAAGAATATCCCAGTTTATTTGTTTTGTTTTTGAAATTCCTTTTTATATTGGGTTTGAGCTGATTCTCGCTGCCATGTTTATGCCAGTCTAGACACACTTGATTCCCTTACGGAGACATATCAATACATAGGTTTTAAGATTCTTACTAGTCAGATATATTCCTCTGCGGGAAATATGGGGTTTTGAGTCCCTTTCACTGAGGAAGGTGTAGGTCTTTTCTATTCCATAGTTGGTTTTTGGAAAGGTACCTGTGCTTATATCAAACTCTGGTTTTATGCATCTCCCCACCTCTCCTTCCCCCTTAAGCAGGCATAAAAGTGTTTTCTAAATGTGAGACTCTGTTCTCTTTCCTAACTCAGTTCAAGTGTAGCCATGTTTACAGGATCTTCATAAGTGATATCTTATGATAAGTTTCTTTTTCTCTGTGACTTATTTCACTTAGAATCATCGTACCTGAATTCACCCATTTTGCTTCTACTGGTCTTATGACATTGATTTCATGGCTGAGGGATATTCCATCGTATATAAATTCCAAAATTTTTTGAACCATTTTTATATTTCCTGGGATATTTAAGTTGTACGCAAGTTGAGGTCCTTGTAAGCAGTGCAGCCCTAAATTTTGGGGTGGCTCTGTCTTATTGATTTTCAGTTTTCCCAAGGTATATTCCCTAGACTGGAAGTGCCCTTGGCTCTGTAGCTCTGTTGTTTACTTGTTTTAGGAAACACAATGCACTCCTCCAGAGAGGCAGTTGGCAATTTACATCCCGCCCATCATCATAACAAGGCTCCCTGTTCTCCAGGGCCTGTCTTGCCTTTCTGGTTTTTATACATTTTGTGGATGTCCCTTTTGACCGGTGGGAAGTGATACTTCTTTATAGTGCAGATTTGCATTGCCTACTTGCTTGCTTGGCCAAAATGGGCGTATGCGTTTTCTCCTGAATATATTCAGGAGAAAACGCATACGCCCTTTTTGGCCAAGTGCATCATTGTCGAAGTTGTGCCCCTCTTCCTGTGCTTTAAAGGCGATTCCAATGTACCTCTTGAAATCTGTTTCCTGCTATTCTGCCGCACTTTCAAGTCTGCCTCGTTGCCTTCCCTCAACAGATTTTTGGACGATAGTTGTCCTTTATTACTCGGCCAGTTTGTGGATTTCTGTGCCCCTGAGCTCCATTTTTAACTCGTTTTTGGTGAGCTGACCGCAAGTCCAAAATTTTGGTTCAGGACCTATACTGGTTCCCGGTGGGTGGCTGAGACTTTGGTTAATTCTTCTTCCTGCCGGGAAATTACAGTGATATGTGCCCGTCCAAATGCCTAACAGGTAGTCTCTCATTGGTTCTCCCTCTTCCCTTTCATCCTCTGCCAAATTGGCAGCCTGTGCGAACCAGGAGCTTAAAGGGGCTGTCTCTCCAAGTTGGGAGGTTGATAGTAAAGCAGATGGAAAGTCAAACCGGAGCACCAGGAGAGGGACTATTCGTTGGGTTTTAGAAACCTTTCGTATTCACAGTGTGTCCGTTCTCTACGTTTCCCGTAC
Organism: Hyperoodon ampullatus; assembly: GCF_949752795.1. Lineage (NCBI taxonomy): Eukaryota > Metazoa > Chordata > Mammalia > Artiodactyla > Ziphiidae > Hyperoodon > Hyperoodon ampullatus. The sequence continues at coordinate 1,206,483 of NW_027640625.1, read as the reverse complement.
ATGTTATAGCTGTAGTAATATTCCCTTCAACCTGGAGAGTTTGGACCCATGGAATGGGTGCCATGCATTATTGCTTTAAAGGGTCTGCATTTGCTCACCCAATCTCACCAATCCTCTCAGTCCCAAGTGTCCAGTCTTATGCCACATCCAGCTGTCGTTGTAGATAGGGTCATTCCAGGTTTCATCAGAGACCCTGAAGGAATTGTAAAGAATTTCCCAGTTTTTTTGTTTTGTTTTTGAAATTCCTTTTTATAGTGGGTTTGAGCTGATTCTCGTTCCCCTGTTTATGCCAGTCTAGACACACTTGATTCCCTTACGGAGACATATCAATACATAGGTTTTAAGATTCTTACTAGTCAGATATATTCCTCTGCGGGAAATATGGGGTTTTGAGTCCCTTTCACTGAGGAAGGTGTAGGTCTTGTCTATTCCATAGTTTGTTTTTGGAATGGTACCTGTGCTTATATCAAACTCTGGTTTTATGCATCACCCCACCACTCCTTCCTCCTTAAGCAGGCATAAGAGTGTTTTCTAAATGTGAGACACTCTTCTCTTTCCTAACTCAGTTCAAGTGTAGCCATGTTTACAGGATCTTCATAAGTGATATCTTATGATAAGTTTCTTTTTCTGTGTGACTTATTTCACTTTGAATAATCGTACCTGAATCCACCCATTTTGCTGCTACTGGTCTTATGACATTGATTTCATGGCTGAGGGATATTCCATCGTAGGTAAGTACCACAATTTTTTGAACCATTTTTATATTTCCTCGGATATTTAAGGTGTACCCAAGTTGAGGTCCTTGTAAGCAGTGCAGCCCTAAATTTTGGGGTGGCTCTGGCTTATTGATTTTCAGTTTTCCCAAGGTATATTCCCTAGACTGGAAGTGCCCTTGGCTCTGTAGCTCTGTTCTTTACTTGTTTTAGGGAACACAATGCACTCCTCCAGAGAGGCAGTTGGCAATTTACATCCCGCCCATCAGCATAACAAGGCTCCCTGTTCTCCAGGGCCTCTCTTTCCTTTCAGGTTTTTACACATTTTGTGGATGTCCCTTTTGACCAGTGGGAAGTGATACTTCTTTGTAGTGCAGATTTGCATTGCCCGCTTGCTTGCTTGGCCAAAAAGGGCGTATGCGTTTTCTCCTGAATATATTCAGGAGAAAACGCATACGCCCTTTTTGGCCTAGTGCATCATTGTCGAAGTTGTGCCCCTCTTCCTGTGCTTTACAGGTGATTCCAACGTACCTCTTGAAATCTGTTTCCTGCTATTCTGCCTCGCTTTCAAGTCCGCCTTGTTGCCTTCCCTCAACAGAATTTTGGACGATAGTTCTCCTTTATTACTCGGCCAGTTTGTGAATTGCTGTGCCCCTGAGCTCCAATTTTCAACTCGTTTTGGTGAGCTGACCGCAAGTCCAAAATTTTGGTTCAGGATCTATACTGGTTCCCGGTGGGTGGCTGAGACTTTGGTTAATTCTTCTTCCTGCCGGGAAATTACAGTGATATGTGCCCGTCCAAATGCCTAACAGGTAGTCTCTCATTGGTTCTCCCTCTTCCCTTTCATCCTCTGCCAAATTGGCAGCCTGTGCGAACCAGGAGCTTAAAGGGGCTGTCTCTCCAAGTTGGGAGGTTGATAGTAAAGCAGATGGAAAGTCAAACCGGAGCACCAGGAGAGGGACTATTCGTTGAGTTTTAGAAACCTTTCGTATTCACAGTGTGTCCGTTCTCTACGTTTCCCGTACATGTTATAGCTGTAGTAATATTCCCTTCAACCTGGAGAGTTTGGACCCATGGAATGGGTGCCATGCATTATTGCTTTAAAGGGTCTGCATTTGCTCACCCAATCTCACCAATCCTCTCAGTCCCAAGTGTCCAGTCTTATGCCACATCCAGCTGTCGTTGTAGATAGGGTCATTCCAGGTTTCATCAGAGACCCTGAAGGAATTGTAAAGAATTTCCCAGTTTTTTTGTTTTGTTTTTGAAATTCCTTTTTATAGTGGGTTTGAGCTGATTCTCGCTGCCATGTTTATGCCAGTGTAGACACACTTGATTCCCTTACGGAGACATATCAATACATAGGTTTTAAGATTCTTACTAGTCAGATATATTCCTCTGCGGGAAATATGGGGTTTTGAGTCCCTTTCACTGAGGAAGGTGTAGGTCTTGTCTATTCCATAGTTTGTTTTTGGAATGGTACCTGTGCTTATATCAAACTCTGGTTTTATGCATCACCCCACCACTCCTTCCTCCTTAAGCAGGCATAAGAGTGTTTTCTAAATGTGAGACACTGTTCTCTTTCCTAACTCAGTTCAAGTGTAGCCATGTTTACAGGATCTTCATAAGTGATATCTTATGATAAGTTTCTTTTTCTGTGTGACTTATTTCACTTTGAATAATCGTACCTGAATCCACCCATTTTTCTGCTACTGGTCTTATGACATTGATTTCATGGCTGAGGGATATTCCATCGTAGGTAAGTACCACAATTTTTTGAACCATTTTTATATTTCCTCGGATATTTAAGGTGTACCCAAGTTGAGGTCCTTGTAAGCAGTGCAGCCCTAAATTTTGGGGTGGCTCTGGCTTATTGATTTTCAGTTTTCCCGAGGTATATTCCCTAGACTGGAAGTGCCCTTGGCTCTGTAGCTCTGTTCTTTACTTGTTTTAGGGAACACAATGCACTCCTCCAGAGAGGCAGTTGGCAATTTACATCCCGCCCATCATCATAACAAGGCTCCCTGTTCTCCAGGGCCTGTCTTGCCTTTCTGGTTTTTACACATTTTGTGGATGTCCCTTTTGACCGGTGGGAAGTGATACTTCTTTATAGTGCAGATTTGCATTGCCCACTTGCTTGCTTGGCCAAAATGGGCGTATGCGTTTTCTCCTGAATATATTCAGGAGAAAACGCATACGCCCTTTTTGGCCAAGTGCATCATTGTCGAAGTTGTGCCCCTCTTCCTGTGCTTTAAAGGCGATTCCAACGTACCTCTTGAAATCTGTTTCCTGCTCTTCTGCCGCACTTTCAAGTCTGCCTCGTTGCCTTCCCTCAACAGATTTTTGGACGATAGTTGTCCTTTACTACTCGGCCAGTTTGTTAATTTCTGTGCCCCTGAGCTCCATTTTTAACTCGTTTTTGGTGAGCTGACCGTAAGTCCAAAATTTTGGTTCAGGACCTATACTGGTTCCCGGTGGGTGGCTGAGACTTTGGTTAATTCTTCTTCCTGCCGGGAAATTACAGTGATATGTGCACGTCCAAATGCCTAACAGGTACTCTCTCATTGGTTCTCCCTCTTCCATTTCATCCTCTGCCAAATTGGAGGCCTGTGCGAACCAGGAGGTTAAAGGGGCTGTCTCTCCAAGTTGGGAGGTTGATAGTAAAGCAGATGGAAAGTCAAACCGGATCACCAGGAGAGGGACTATTCGTTGAGTTTTAGAAACCTTTCGTATTCACAGTGTGTCCGTTCTCTAGGTTTCCCGTACATGTTATAGTTTTAGTAATATTCCCTACAACCTGGAGAGTTTGGACCCATGGAATGGGTGCCATGCATTATTGCTTTAAAGGGTCTGCATTTGCTCACCCAATCTCACCAATCCTCTCAGTCCCAAGTGTCCAGTCTTATGCCACATCCAGCTGTCGTTGTAGATAGGGTCATTCCAGGTTTCATCAGAGACCCTGAAGGAATTGTAAAGAATTTCCCAGTTTTTTTGTTTTGTTTTTGAAATTCCTTTTTATAGTGGGTTTGAGCTGATTCTCGCTGCCATGTTTATGCCAGTGTAGACACACTTGATTCCCTTACGGAGACATATCAATACATAGGTTTTAAGATTCTTACTAGTCAGATATATTCCTCTGCGGGAAATATGGGGTTTTGAGTCCCTTTCACTGAGGAAGGTGTAGGTCTTGTCTATTCCATAGTTGGTTTTTGGAATGGTACCTGTGCTTATATCAAACTCTGGTTTTATGCATCACCCCACCACTCCTTCCTCCTTAAGCAGGCATAAGAGTGTTTTCTAAATGTGAGACACTCTTCTCTTTCCTAACTCAGTTCAAGTGTAGCCATGTTTACAGGATCTTCATAAGTGATATCTTATGATAAGTTTCTTTTTCTGTGTGACTTATTTCACTTTGAATAATCGTACCTGAATCCACCCATTTTGCTGCTACTGGTCTTATGACATTGATTTCATGGCTGAGGGATATTCCATCGTAGGTAAGTACCACAATTTTTTGAACCATTTTTATATTTCCTCGGATATTTAAGGTGTACCCAAGTTGAGGTCCTTGTAAGCAGTGCAGCCCTAAATTTTGGGGTGGCTCTGGCTTATTGATTTTCAGTTTTCCCAAGGTATATTCCCTAGACTGGAAGTGCCCTTGGCTCTGTAGCTCTGTTGTTTACTTGTTTTAGGGAACACAATGCACTCCTCCAGAGAGGCAGTTGGCAATTTACATCCCGCCCATCAGCATAACAAGGCTCCCTGTTCTCCAGGACCTCTCTTGCCTTTCAGGTTTTTACACATTTTGTGGATGTCCCTTTTGACCGTTGGGAAGTGATACTTCTTTGTAGTGCAGATTTGCATTGCCCGCTTGCTTGCTTGGCCAAAAAGGGCGTATGTGTTTTCTCCGGAATATATTCAGGAGAAAACGCATACGCCCTTTTTGGCCAAGTGCATCATTGTCGAAGTTGTGCCCCTCTTCCTGTGCTTTAAAGGTGATTCCAACGTACCTCTTGAAATCTGTTTCCTGCTATTCTGCCTCGCTTTCAAGTCCGCCTCGTTACCTTCCCTCAACAGATTTTTGGACGATAGTTGTCCTTTATTACTCGGCCAGTTTGTGAATTGCTGTGCCCCTGCGCTCCATTTTGCAACTCGTTTTTGGTGAGCTGACCGCAAGTCCAAAATTTTGGTTCAGGACCTATACTGGTTCCCGGTCGGTGGCTAAGACTTTGGTTAATTCTTCTTCCTCCCGGGAAATTAGAGTGATATGTGCCCGTCCAAATGCCTAACAGCTACTCTTTCATTGGTTCTCCCTCTTCCCTTTCATCCTCTGCCAAATTGGCCACCTGTGCGAACCAGGAGTTTAAAGTGGCTGTCTCTCCAAGTTGGGAGATTGATAGTAAAGCAGATGAAAAATCAAACCGGATCACCAGGAAAGGGACTATTCGTTGAGTTTTAGAAACCTTTCGTATTCACAGTGTGTCCGTTCTCTAGGTTTCCCGTACATGTTATAACTGTAGTAAAATTCCCTTCAACCTGGAGAGTTGGGACCCATGGAATGGGTGCCATGCATTATTGCATTAAAGGGTCTGCATTTGCTCACCCAATCTCACCAATCCTCTCAGTCATAAGTGTCGAGCCTTATGCCACATTCAGCTGTCGTTGTAGATAGGGTCGTTCCAGGTTTCATCAGAGACCCTGAAGGAATTGTAAAGAATATCCCAGTTTTTTTGTTTTGTTTTTGAAATTCCTTTTTATAGTAGGTTTGAGCTCATTCTCGCTGCCATGTTTATGCCAGTCTAGACACACTTGATTCCCTTACGGAGACATATCAATACATAGGTTTTAAGATTCTTACTAGTCAGATATATTCCTCTGCGGGAAATATGGGTTTTTGAGTCCCTTTCACTAGGAAGGTGTAGGTCTTGTCTATTCCATAGTTGGTTTTTGGAAAGGCACCTGTGCTTATATCAAAAACTGGTTTTATGCATCACCCCACCTGTCCTTACCCCTTAAGCAGGCATAAGAGTGTTTTCTAAATGTGAGACACTGTTCTCTTTCCTAACTCAGTTCAAGTGTAGCCATGTTTACAGGATCTTCATAAGTGATATTTTATGATAAGTTTCTTTTCCTGTGTGACTTATTTCACTTAGAATCATCGAACCTGAATCCACCCATTTTGCTGCTACTGGTCTTATGACATTGATTTCATGGCTGAGGGATATTCCATCGTACGTAAGTACCACAATTTTTTGAACCATTTTTATATTTCCTGGGATATTTAAGGTGTACCCAAGTTGAGGTCCTTGTAAGCAGTGCAGCCCTAAATTTTGGGGTGGCTCTGTCTTATTGATTTTCACTTTTCCCAAGGCATATTCCCTTGACTGGAAGTGCCCTTGGCTCTGTAGCTCTGTTTTTTACTTGTTTTAGGGAACACAATGCACTCCTCCAGAGAGGCAGTTGGCAATTTACCTCCCTCCCATCAGCATAACAAGGCTCCCTGTTCTCCAGGGCCTGTCTTGCCTTTCTGGTTTTTACACATTTTGTGGATGTCCCTTTTGACCGGTGGGAAGTGATACTTCTTTGTAGTGCAGATTTGCATTGCCCGCTTGCTTGCTTGGCCAAAAAGGGCGTATGCGTTTTCTCCTGAATATATTCAGGAGAAAACGCATACACCCTTTTTGGCTAAGTGCATCATTGTCGAAGTTGTGCCCCTCTTCCTGTGCTTTAAAGGCGATTCCAACGTACGTCTTGAAATCTGCTTCCTGCTATTCTGCCTCGATTTCAAGTCCGCCTCATTGCCTTCCCTCAACAGATGTTTGGACGATAGTTGTCCTTTATTACTCGGCCAGTTTGTGAATTGCTGTGCCCCTGAGCTCCATTTTTCAAATCGTTTTTGGTGAGCTGACCGCAAGTCGCAAATTTTGGTTCAGGACCTATACTGTTTCCCGGTTGGTGGCTGAGACTTTGGTTAATTCTTCTTCCTGCCGGGAAATTACAGTGATATGTGCCCTTCCAAAGGCCTAACAGCTACTCTCTCATTGGTTCTCCCTCTTCCCTTTCATCCTCTGCCAAATTGGCCACCTGTGCGAACCAGGAGTTTAAAGGGGCTGTCTCTCCATGTTGGGAGGTTGATAGTAAAGCAGATGGAAAGTCAAACCGGAGCACCAGGAGAGGGACTATTCGTTGAGTTTTAGAAACCTTTCGTATTCACAGTGTGTCCGTTCTCTAGGTTTCCCGTAATTGTTATAACTGTAGTAATATTCCCATCAACCTGGAGAGTTGGGACCCATGGAATGGGTGCCATTCATTATTGCTTTAAAGGGTCTGCATTTGCTCACCCAATCTCACCAATCCTCTCAGTCCCAAGTGTCCAGCCTTATGCCACATCCAGCTGTCGTTGTAGATAGGGACATTCCAGGTTTCATCAGAGACCCTGAAGGAATTGTAAAGAATATCCCAGTTTTTTTGTTTTGTTTTTGAAATTCCTTTTTATAGTGGGTTTGAGCTGATTCTCGCTGCCATGTTTATGCCAGTCTAGACACACTTGATTCCCATATGGAGACAAATCAATACATAGGTTTTAAGATTCTTAGTAGTCAGATATATTCCTCTGCGGGAAATATGGGGATTTGAGTCCCTTTCACTGAGGAAGGTGTAGGTCTTGTCTATTCCATAGTTGTTTTTTGGAAAGGCACCTGTGCTTATATCAAACTCTGGTTTTATGCATCACCCCATCTCTCCTTCCCCCTTAAGCAGGCATAAGAGTGTTTTCTAAATGTGAGACACTGTTCTCTTTCCTAACTCAGTTCAAGTGTAGCCATGTATACAGGATCTTCATAAGTGCTATTTTATGATAAGTTTCTTTATCTGTGTGACTTATTTCACTTAGAATCACCGTACCTGAATCCACCCATTTTGCTGCTACTGGTCTTATGACATTGATTTCATGGCTGAGGGGTATTCCATCGTACGTAAGTACCACAAATTTTTGAACCATTTTTATATTTCCTGGGATATTTAAGGTGTACCCAAGTTGAGGTCCTTGTAAGCAGTGCAGCCCTTAATTTTGGGGTGGCTCTGTCTTATTGATTTTCAGTTTTCCCAAGGTATGTTCCCTAGACTGGAAGTGCCCTTGGCTCTGTAGCTCTGTTGTTTACTTGTTTTAGGGAACACAATGCACTCCTCCAGAGAGGCAGTTGGCAATTTACATCCCGCTCATCAGCATTACAAGGCTCCCTGTTCTCCAGGGCCTCTCTTGCCTTTCTGGTTTTTACACATTTTGTGGATGTCCCTTTTGACCGGTGGGAAGTGATACTTCTTTGTAGTGCAGATTTGCATTGCCCGCTTGCTTGCTTGGCCAAAAAGGGCGTATGCGTTTTCTCCTGAATATATTCAGGAGAAAACGCATACGCCCTTTTTGGCCAAGTGCATCATTGTCGAAGTTGTGCCCCTCTTCCTGTGCTTTAAAGGCGATTCCAACGTACCTCTTGAAATCTGTTTCCTGCTATTCTGCCTCGCTTTCAAGTCCGCCTCTTTGCCTTCCCTCAACAGATTTTTGGACGATAGTTGTCCTTTATTACTTGGCCAGTTTGTGAATTGCTGTGCCCCTGAGCTCCATTTTTCAAATCGTTTTTGGTGAGCTGACCGCAAGTCCAAAATTTTGGTTCAGGACCTATACTAGTTCCAGTTGGGTGGCTGAGACTTTGGTTAATTCTTCTTCCTGCCGGGAAATTACAGTGATATGTGCTCGTCCAAATGCCTAACAACTACTCTCTCATTGGTTCTCCCTCTTCCCTTTCATCCTCTGCCAAATTGGAAACCTGTGCGAACCAGGAGGTTAAAGGGGCTGTCTCTCCAAGTTGGGGGGTTGATAGTAAAGCAGATGGAAAGTCAAACCGGAGCACCAGGAGAGGGACTATTCGTTGAGTTTTAGAAACCTTTCGTATTCACAGTGTGTCCGTTCTCTAGGTTTCCCGTACATGTTATAACTGTAGTAATATTCCCTTCAACCTGGGGAGTTGGGACCCATGGAATGGGTGCCATTCATTATTGCTTTAAAGGGTCTGCATTTGCTCACCCAATCTCACCAATCCTCTCAGTCCCAAGTGTCCAGCCTTATGCCACATCCAGCTGTCGAGTAGAGAGGGTCATTCCAGGTTTCATCAGAGACCCTGAATGAATTGTAAAGATTATCCCAGTTTTTTTGTTTTGTTTTTGAAATTCCTTTTTATAGTGGGTTTGAGCTCATTCTCGCTGCCATGTTTATGCCAGTCTAGACACACTTGATTCCCTTACGGAGACAAATCAATACATAGGTTTTAAGATTCTTACTAGTCAGATATATTCCTCTGCGGGAAATATGGGGTTTTGAGTCCCTTTCACTGAGGAAGGTGTAGGTCTTGCCTATTCGATAGTTGTTTTTTGAAAGGCACCTGTGCTTATATCAAACTCTGGTTTTATTCATCACCCCACCTCTCCTTCCCACTTAAGCAGGCATAAGAGTGTTTTCTAAATGTGAGACACTGTTCTCTTTCCTAACTCAGTTCAAGTGTAGCCATGTTTACAGGATCTTCATAAGTGATATTTCATGATAAGTTTCTTTTTCTGTGTGACTTATTTCACTTAGAATCATCGTACTTGAATCCACCCATTTTGCTGCTACTGGTCTTATGACATTGATTTCATGGCTGAGGGGTATTCCATCGTACGTAAGTACCACAATTTTTTGAACCATTTTTATATTTCCTGGGATATTTAAGGTGTACCCCAGTTGAGGTCCTTGTAAGCAGTGCAGCCGTAAATTTTGGGGTGGCTCTGGCTTATTGATTTTCAGTTTTCCCAAGGTATATTCCCTAGACTGGAAGTGCCCTTGGCTCTGTAGCTCTGTTGTTTACTTGTTTTAGGGAACACAATGCACTCCCCCAGAGAGCCAGTTGGCAATTTACATCCCGCCCATCAGCATACCAAGGCTCCCTGTTCTCCAGGGCCTGTCTTGCCTTTCTGGTTTTTACACATTTTGTGGATGTCCCTTTTGCCCGGTGGGAAGTGATACTTCTTTGTAGTGCAGATTTGCATTGCCCGCTTGCTTGCTTGGCCAAAAAGGGCGTATGCGTTTTCTCCTGAATATATTCAGGAGAAAACGCATACGCCCTTTTTGGCCAAGTGCATCATTGTCGAAGTTGTGCCCCTCTTCCTGTGCTTTAAAGGTGATTCCAACGTACCTCTTGAAATCTGTTTCCTGCTATTCTGCCTCGATTTCAAGTCAGCCTCGTTGCCTTCCCTCAACAGATTTTTGGACAATAGTTGTCCTTTATTACTCGGCCACTTTGTGAATTGCTGTGCCCCTGAGATCCATTTTTCAACTCGTTTTTGGTGAGCTGACCGCAAGTCCAAAATTTTGGTTCAGGACCTATACTGGTTCCCGGTGGGTGGCTAAGACTTTGGTTAATTCTTCTTCCTGCCAGGAAATTACAGTGATATGTGCCCGTCCAAATGCCTAACTGCTACTCTTTCATTGGTTCTCCCTCTTCCCTTTCATCCTCTGCCAAATTGGCAACCTGTGCCAACCAGGAGTTTAAATGGGCTGTCTCTCCAAGTTGGGAGATTGATAGTAAAGCAGATGGAAAGTCAAACCGGATCACCAGGAGAGGGACTATTCGTTGAGTTTTAGAAACCTTTCATATTCACAGTGTGTCCGTTCTCTAGGTTTCCCATACATGTTATAACTGTAGTAATATTCCCTTCAACCTGGAGAGTTGGGACCCATGGAATGGGTGCCATGCATTATTGCTTTAAAGGGTCTGCATTTGCTCACCCAATCTCACCAATCCTCTCGGTCATAAGTGTCCAGCCTTATGCCACATCCAGCTGTCGTTGTAGATAGGGTCATTCCAGGTTTCATCAGAGACCCTGAAGGAATTGTAAAGAATATCCCAGTTTTTTTGTTTTGTTTTTGAAATTCCTTTTTATAGTGGGTTTGAGCTGATTCTCGCTGCCATGTTTATGCCAGTGTAGACACACTTGATTCCCTTACGGAGACATATCAATACATAGGTTTTAAGATTCTTACTAGTCAGATATATTCCTCTGCGGGAAATATGGGGTTTTGAGTCCCTTTCACTGAGGAAGGTGTAGGTCTTGTCTATTCCATAGTTGGTTTTTTGAAAGGCACCTGTGCTTATATCAAACACTGGTTTTATGCATCACCCCACCTGTCCTTACCCCTTAAGCAGGCATAAGAGTGTTTTCTAAATGTGAGACACTGTTCTCTTTCCTAACTCAGTTCAAGTGTAGCCATGTTTACAGGATCTTCATAAGGGATATCTTATGATAAGTTTCTTTTTCTGTGTGACTTATTTCACTTAGAATCATTGTACCTGAATCCACCCATTTTGCTGCTACTGGTCTTATGACATTGATTTCATGGCTGAGGGATATTCCATCGTACGTAAGTACCACAATTTTTGAACCATTTTTATATTTCCTGGGATATTTAAGGTGTACTCAAGTTGAGGTCCTTGTAAGCAGTGCAGCCCTAAATTTTGGGGTGGCTCTGGCTTATTGATTTTCAGTTTTCCCAAGGTATATTCCCTAGACTGGAAGTGCCCTTGGCTCTGTAGCTCTGTTGTTTACTTTTTTTAGGGAACACAATGCACTCCTCCAGAGAGGCAGTTGGCAATTTACATCCCGCCCATCATCATAACAAGGCTCCCTGTTCTCCAGGGCCTGTCTTGCCTTTCTGGTTTTTACACATTTTGTGGATGTCCCTTTTGACCGGTGGGAAGTTATACTTCTTTATAGTGCAGATTTGCATTGCCCACTTGCTTGCTTGGCCAAAAAGGGCGTATGCGTTTTCTCCTGAATATATTCAGGAGAAAACGCATACGCCCTTTTTGGCCAAGTGCATCATTGTCGAAGTTGTGCCTCTCTTCCTGTGCTTTAAAGGCGATTCCAACGCACCTCTTGAAATCTGTTTCCTGCTATTCTGCCGCACTTTCAAGTCTGCCTCGTTGCCTTCCCTCAACAGATTTTTGGACGATAGTTGTCCTTTATTACTCTGCCAGTTTGTGAATTTCTGTGCCCCTGAGCTCCATTTTTAACTCGTTTTTGGTGAGCTGACCGCAAGTCCAAAATTTTGGTTCAGGACCTATACTGGTTCCCGGTGGGTGGCTGAGACTTTGGTTAATTCTTCTTCCTGCCGGGAAATTACAGTGATATGTTCCCGTCCAAATGCCTAACAGGTACTCTCTCATTGGTTCTCCCTCTTCCCTTTAATCCTCTGCCAAATTGGCAGCCTGTGCGAACCAGGAGGTTAAAGGGGCTGTCTCTCCAAGTTGGGAGTTTGATAGTAAAGCAGATGGAAAGTCAAACCGGAGCACCAGGAGAGGGACTATTCGTTGAGTTTTAGAAACCTTTCGTATTCACAGTGTGTCCGTTCTCTAGGTTTCCCGTACATGTTATATCTGTAGTAATATTCCCTTCAACCTGGAGAGTTTGGACCCATGGAATGGGTGCCATGCATTATTGCTTTAAAGGGTCTGCATTTGCTCACCCAATCTCACCAATCCTCTCAGTCCCAAGTGTCCAGTCTTATGCCACATCCAGCTGTCGTTGTAGATAGGGTCATTCCAGGTTTCATCAGAGACTCTGAAGGAATTGTAAAGAATTTCCCAGTTTTTTTGTTTTGTTTTTGAAATTCCTTTTTATAGTGGGTTTGAGCTGATTCTCGCTGCCATGTTTATGCCAGTGTAGACACACTTGATTCCCTTACGGAGACATATCAATACATAGGTTTTTAGATTCTTACTAGTCAGATATATTCCTCTGCGGGAAATATGGGGTTTTGAGTCCCTTTCACTGAGGAAGGTGTAGGTCTTGTCTATTCCATAGTTTGTTTTTGGAATGGTACCTGTGCTTATATCAAACTCTGGTTTTATGCATCACCCCACCACTCCTTCCTCCTTAAGCAGGCATAAGAGTGTTTTCTAAATGTGAGACACTCTTCTCTTTCCTAACTCAGTTCAAGTGTAGCCATGTTTACAGGATCTTCATAAGTGATATCTTATGATAAGTTTCTTTTTCTGTGTGACTTATTTCCCTTTGAATAATCGTACCTGAATCCACCCATTTTGCTGCTACTGGTCTTATGACATTGATTTCATGGCTGAGGGATATTCCATCGTAGGTAAGTACCACAATTTTTTGAACCATTTTTATATTTCCTGGGATATTTAAGGTGTACCCAAGTTGAGGTCCTTGTAAGCAGTGCAGCCCTAAATTTTGGGGTGGCTCTGTCTTATTGATTTTCAGTTTTCCCAAGGTATATTCCCTAGACTGGAAGTGCCCTTGGCTCTGTAGCTCTGTTTTTTACTTGTTTTAGGGAACACAATGCACTCCTCCAGAGAGGCAGTTGGCAATTTACATCCCGCCCATCAGCATAACAAGGCTCCCTGTTCTCCAGGGCCTCTCTTGCCTTTCAGGTTTTTACACATTTTGTGGATGTCCCTTTTGATCGGCAGGAAGTGATACTTCTTTGTAGTGCAGATTTGCATTGCCCGCTTGCTTGCTTGGCCAAAAAGGGCGTATGCGTTTTCTCCTGAATATATTCAGGAGAAAACGCATACGCCCTTTTTGGCCAAGTGCATCATTGTCGAAGTTGTGCCCCTTTTCCTGTGCTTTAAAGGCGATTCCAACGTACCCCTTGAAATCTGTTTCCTGCTATTCTGCCTCGCTTTCAAGTCCGCCTCGTTGCCTTCCCTCAACAGATTGTTGGACGATAGTTGTCCTTTATTACTCGGCCAGTTTGTGAATTGCTGTGCCCCTGAGCTCCATTTTTCAACTCGTTTTTGGTGAGCTGACCGCAAGTCCAAAATTTTGTTTCAGGACCTATACTGGTTCCCGGTGGGTGGCTAAGACTTTGGTTAATTCTTCTTCCTGCCGGGAAATTACAGTGATACGTGCCCGTCCAAATGCCTAACAGCTACTTTCTCATTGTTTCTCCCTCTTCCCTTTCATCCTCTGCCAAATTGGCAACCTGTGCGAACCAGGAGGTTAAAGGGGCTGTCTCTCCAAGTTGGGAGGTTGACAGTAAAGCAGATGGAAAGTCAAACCGGAGCACCAGGAGAGGGACTATTCGTTGAGTTTTAGAAACCTTTCGTATTCACAGTGTGTCCGTTCTCTACGTTTCCCGTACATGTTATAGCTGTAGTAATATTCCCTTCAACCTGGAGAGTTGGGACCCATGGAATGGGTGCCATGCATTATTGCTTTAAAGGGTCTGCATTTGCTCACCTAATCTCACCAATCCTCACAGTCCCAAGTGTCCAGTCTTATGCCACATCCAGCTGTCGTTGTAGATAGGGTCATTCCAGGTTTCATCAGAGACCCTGAAGGAATTGTAAAGAATTTCCCAGTTTTTTTGTTTTGTTTTTGAAATTCCTTTTTATAGTGGGTTTGAGCTGATTCTCGCTGCCATGTTTATGCCAGTCTAGACACACTTGATTCCCTTATGGAGACATATCAATACATAGGTTTTAAGATTCTTACTAGTCAGATATATTACTCTGCGGGAAATATGGGGTTTTGAGTCCCTTTCACTGAGGAAGGTGTAGGTCTTGTCTATTCCATAGTTGGTTTTTGGAACGGTACCTGTGCTTATATCAAACTCTGGTTTTATGCATCACCCCACCTCTCCTTCCCCCTTAAGCAGGCATAAGAGTGTTTTCTAAATGTGAGACACTGTTCTCTTTCCTAACTCAGTTCAAGTGTAGCCATGTTTACAGGATCTTCATAAGTGATATCTTATGATAAGTTTCTTTTTCTGTGTGACTTATTTCACTTAGAATCATGGTACCTGAATCCACCCATTTTGATGCTACTGGTCTTATGACATTGATTTCATGGCTGAGGGATATTCCATCGTACGTAAGTACCACAATTTTTTGAACCATTTTTATATTTCCTGGCATATTTAAGGTGTACCCCAGTTGAGGTCCTTGTAAGCAGTGCAGCCCTAAATTTTGGGGTGGCTCTGTCTTATTGATTTTCAGTTTTCCCAAGGTATATTCCCTAGACTGGAAGTGCCCTTGGCTCTGTAGCTCTGTTGTTTACTTGTTTTAGGGAACACAATGCACTCCTCCAGAGAGGCAGTTGGCAATTTACATCCCGCCCATCAGCATAACAAGGCTCCCTGTTCTCCAGGGCCTGTCTTGCCTTTCTGGTTTTTACACATTTTGTGGATGTCCCTTTTGACCGGTGGGAAGTGATACTTCTTTGTAGTGCAGATTTGCATTACCCGCTTGCTTGCTTGGCCAAAAAGGGCGTATGCGTTTTCTCCTGAATATATTCAGGAGAAAACGCATACGCCCTTTTTGACCAAGTGCATCATTGTCGAAGTTGTTCCCCTCCTCCTGTGCTTTAAAGGCGATTCCAACGTACCTCTTGAAATCTGTTTCCTGCTATTCTGCCTCGATTTCAAGTCCGCCTCGTTGCCTTCCCTCAACAGATTTTTGGACGATAATTGTCCTTTATTACTTGGCCAGTTTGTGAATTGCTGTGCCGCTGAGCTCCATTTTTCAACTCGTTTTTGGTGAGCTGACCGCAAGTCCAAAATTTTGGTTCAGGACCTATACTGTTTCCCGGTGGGTGGCTGAGACTTTAGTTAATTCTTCTTCCTGCCAGGAAATCACAGTGATATGTGCCCGTCCAAATGCCTAACAGCTACTCTCTCATTGGATCTCCCTCTTCCCTTTCATCCTCTTCCAAATTGGCAGCCTGTGCGAACCAGGAGGTTAAAGGGGCTGTCTCTCCAAGTTGTGAGGTTGATAGTAAAGCAGGTGGAAAGTCAAACCGGAGCACCAGGTGAGGGATTATTCGTTGAGTTTTAGAAACCTTTTGTATTCACAGTGTGTCCGTTCTCTAGGTTTCCCGTACATGTTATAGCTGTAGTAATATTCCCTTCAACCTGGAGAGTTGGGACCCATGGAATGGGTGCCAGGCATTATTGCTTTAAAGGGTCTGCATTTGCTCACCCAATCTCACCAATCCTCTCAGTCCCAAGTGTCCAGCCTTATGCCACATACAGTTGTCGTTGTAGATAAGGTCATTCCAGGTTTCATCAGAGACCCTGAAGGAATTGTAAAGAATTTCCCAGTTTTTTTGTTTTGTTTTTGAAATTCCTTTTTATAGTGGGTTTGAGCTGATTCTCGCTGCCATGTTTATGCCAGTCTAGACACACTTGATTCCCTTATGGAGACATATCAATACATAGGTTTTAAGATTCTTACTAGTCAGATATATTCCTCTGCGGGAAATATGGGGTTTTGAGTCCCTTTCACTGAGGAAGGTGTAGGTCTTGTCTATTCCATAGTTGGTTTTTCGAACGGTACCTGTGCTTATATCAAACTCTGGTTTTATGCATCACCCCATCTCTCCTTCCCCCTTAAGCAGGCATAAGAGTGTTTTCTAAATGTGAGACACTATTCTCTTTCCTAACTCAGTACAAGTGTAGCCATGTTTACAGGATCTTCATAAGTGATATCTTATGATAAGTTTCTATTCCTGTGTGACCTATTTCACTTAGAATCATCGTACCTGAATCCACCCATTTTGCTGCTACTGGGCTTATGTCATTGATTTCATGGCTGAGGGATATTCCATCGTACGTAAGTACCACAATTTTTTGAACCATTTTTATATATCCTGGGATATTTAAGGTGTAGAAGTTGAGGTCCTTGTAAGCAGTGCAGCCCTAAATTTTGGGGTGGCTCTGTCTTATTGATTTTCACTTTTCCCAAGGTATATTCCCTAGACTAGAAGTGCCCTTGGCTCTGTAGCTCTGTTGTTTACTTGTTTTAGGGAACACAATGCACTCCTCCAGAGAGGCATTTGGCAATTTACATCCCGCCCATCAGCATAACAAGGCTCCCTGTTCTCCAGGGCCTGTCTTGCCTTTCTGGTTTTTACACATTTTGTGGATGTCCCTTTTGACTGGTGGGAAGTGATACTTCTTTGTAGTGCAGATTTGCATTGCCCGCTTGCTTGCTTGGCCGAAAAGGGCGTATGCATTTACTCCTGAATATATTCAGGAGAAAACGCATACGCCCTTTTTGGCCAAGTGCATCATTGTCGAAGTTGTGCCCCTCTTCCTGTGCTTTAAAGGCGATTCCAACGTACCTCTTGAAATCTGTTTCCTGCTATTCTGCTTTGCTTTCAAGTCCGCCTCGTTGCCTTCACTCAACAGATTTTTGGACGATAGTTGTCCTTTATTACTCGGCCAGTTTGTGAATTGCTGTGCCCCTGAGCTCCATTTTTCAACTCGTTTTTGGTGAGCTGACCGCAATTCCAAAATTTTGGTTCAGGACCTATACTGGTTCCCGGTGGGTGGCTAAGACTTTGGTTAATTCTTCTACCTGCCGGGAAATTACAGAGATATGTGCCCGTCCAAATGCCTAACAGCTACTCCCTCATTGGTTCTCCCTCTTCCCTTTCATCCTCTCCCAAATTGGAAACCTGTGCGAACCGGCACGTAAAGCGGCTGTCTCTCCAAGTTGGGAGGTTGATAGTAAAGCAGATGGAAAGTCAAACCGGATCACAAGGAGAGGTACTATTCGTTGAGTTTTAGAAACCTTTCGTATTCACAGTGTGTCCGTTCTCTAGGTTTCCCGTACATGTTATAGCTGTAGTAATATTCCCTTCAACCTGGAGAGTTTGGACCCATGGAATGGGTGCCATGCATGATTGCTTTAAAGGGTCTGCATTTGCTCACACAATCTCACCAATCCTCTCAATCACAAGTTTTCAACCTTATGCCACATCCAGCTGTCGTTGTAGAAAGGGTCATTCCAGGTTTCATCAGAGACCCTGAAGGAATTGTAAAGAATTTCCCAGTTTTTTTGTTCTGTTTTTGAAATTCCTTTTTATAGTGGGTTTGAGCTGATTCTCGCTGCCATGTTTATGCCAGTCTAGACACACTTGTTTCCCTTACGGAGACATATCAATACATAGGTTTTAAGATTCTTACTAGTCAGATATATTCCTTTGCGGGAAATATGGGGTTTTGAGTCCCTTTCACTGAGGAAGGTGTAGGTCTTGTCTATTCCATAGTTTGTTTTTGGAACGGTACCTGTGCTTATATCAAACTCTGGTTTTATGCATCACCCCACCTCTCCTTCCCCCTTAAGCAGGCATAAGAGTGTTTTCTAAATATGAGACACTGTTCTCTTTCCTAACTCAGTTCAAGTGTAGCCATGTTTACAGCATCTTCATAAGTGATATCTTATGATAAGTTTCTTTTTCTGTGTGACTTATTTCACTTAGAATCTACGTACCTGAATCCACCCATTTTTCTGCTACTGGTCTTATGACATTGATTTCATGGCTGAGGGATATTCCATCGTATGTAAGTACCACAATTTTTTGAACCATTTTTATATTTCCTGGCATATTTAAAGTGTACCCAAGTTGAGGTCCTTGTAAGCAGTGCAGCCCTAAATTTTGGGGTGGATCTGTCTTATTGATTTTCAGTTTTCCCAAGGTATATTCCCTAGACTGGAAGTGCCCTTGGCTCTGTAGCTCTGTTGTTTACTTGTTTTAGGGAACACAATGCACTCCCCCAGAGAGGCAGTTGGCAATTTACATCCCGCCCATCAGCAAAACAAGGCTCCCTGTTCTCCAGGGCCTGTCTTGCCTTTCTGGTTTTTACACATTTTGTGGATGTCCCTTTTGACCGGTGGGAAGTGATACTTCTTTGTAGTGCAGATTTGCATTTCCCGCTTGCTTTCTTGGCCAAAAAGGGCGTATGCGTTTTCTCCTGAATATATTCAGGAGAAAACGCATACGCCCTTCTTGGCCAAGTGCATCATTGTCGAAGTTGTGCCCCTCTTCCTGTGCTTTAAAGGCGATTCCAACATACCTCTTGAACTCTGTTTCCTGCTATTCTGCCTCGCTTTCAAGTGCGCCTCGTTGCCTTCCCTCAACAGATTTTTGGACGATAATTGTCCTTTATTACTTGGCCAGTTTGTGAATTGCTGTGCCGCTGAGCTCCATTTTTCAACTCGTTTTTGGTGAGCTGACCGCAAGTCCAAAATTTTGGTTCAGGACCTATACTGTTTCCCGGTGGGTGGCTGAGACTTTAGTTAATTCTTCTTCCTGCCGGGAAATTACAGTGATATGTGCCCGTCCAAATGCCTAACAGCAACTCTCTCATTGGATCTCCCTCTTCCCTTTCATCCTCTTCCAAATTGGCAGCCTGTGCGAACCAGGAGGTTAAAGGGGCTGGCTCTCCAAGTTGGGAGGTTGATAGTAAAGCAGGTGGAAAGTCAAACCGGAGCACCAGGTGAGGGATTATTCGTTGAGTTTTAGAAACCTTTCGTATTCACAGTGTGTCCGTTCTCTAGGTTTCCCGTACATGTTATAGCTGTAGTAATATTCCCTTCAACCTGGAGAGTTGGGACCCATGGAATGCGTGCCATGCATGATTGCTTTAAAGGGTCTGCATTTGCTCACCCAATCTCACCAATCCTCTCAGTCCCAAGTGTCCAGCCTTATGCCACATCCAGCTGTCGTTGTAGATAGGGTCATTCCAGGTTTCATCAGAGACCCTGAAGGAATTGTAAAGAATTTCCCAGTTTTTTGTTTTGTTTTTGAAATAACTTTTTATAGGGGGTTTGAGCTGATTCTCGCTGCCATGTTTATGCCAGTGTAGACACACTTGATTCCGTTACGGAGACATATCAATACATAGGTTTTAAGATTCTTACTAGTCAGATATATTCCTCTGCGGGAAATATGGAGTTTTGAGTCCCTTTCACTGAGGAAGGTGTAGGTCTTGTCTATTCCATAGTTGGTTTTTGGAACGGTACCTGTGCTTATATCAAACTCTGGTTTTATGCATCACCCCACCTCTCCTTCCCCCTTAAGCAGGCATAAGAGTGTTTTCTAAATGTGAGACACTGTTCTCTTTCCTAACTCAGTTCAAGTGTAGCCATGTTTATAGGATCTTCATAAGTGATATCTTATGATAAGTTTCTTTTTCTGTGTGACTTATTTCACTTAGAATCATCGTACCTCAATCCACCCAGTTTGCTGCTACTGGTCTTATGATATTGATCTAATGACTGAGGGATATTCCATCGTACGTAAGTACCACGATTTTTTGAACCATTTTTATATTTCCTTGGATACTTAAGGTGTACCCAAGTTGAGGTCATTGTAAGCAGTGCAGCCCTAAATTTTGGGGTGGCTCTGTCTTATTGATTTTCACTTTTCCCAAGGTATATTCCCTAGACTGGAAGTGCCCTTGGCCCTGTTGCTCTGTTGTTTACTTGTTTTAGGGAACACAATGCACTCCTCCAGAGAGGCAGTTGGCAATTTACATCCCGCCCATCAGCATAACAAGGCTCCCTGTTCTCCAGGGCCTGTCTTGCCTTTCTCGTTTTTACATCTTTTGTGGATGTCCCTTTTGACCGGTGGGAAGTGATACTTCTTTGTAGTGCAGATTTGCATTGCCCACTTGCTTGCTTGGCCAAAAAGGGCGTATGCGTTTTCTCCTGAATATATTCAGGAGAAAACGCATACGCCCTTTTTGGCCAAGTGCATCATTGTCAAAGTTGTGCCCCTCTTCCTGTGCTTTAAAGGCGATTCCAACGTACCTCTTGAAATCTGTTTCCTGCTGTTCTGCCTCGCTTTCAAGTCCGCCTCGTTGCCTTCCCTCAACAGATTTTTGGACGATAGTTGTCCTTTATTACTTGGCCAGTTTGTGAATTGCCGTGCCCCTGAGCTCCATTTTTCAACTCGTTTTTGGTGAGCTGACCGCAAGTCCAAAATTTTGATTCAGGACCTATACTGGTTCCCGGTGGGTGGCTAAGACTTTGATTAAATCTTCTTCCTGCCGGGAAATTACAGTGATATGTGCCTGACCAAATGCCTAACAGCTACTCTCTCATTGGTTCTCCCTCTTCCCTTTCATCCTCTGCCAAATTGGCAACCTGGGCGAACCAGGAGGTTAAAGGGGCTGTCTCTCCAAGTTGGGAGGTTGATAGTAAAGCAGATGGAAAGTCAAACCGAATCACCAGGAGAGGGACTATTCGTTGAGTTTTAGAAACCTTTCGTATTCACAGTGTGTCCTTTCTCTAGGTTTCCCGTACATGTTATAGCTGTAGTAATATTCCCTTCAACCTGGAGAGTTGGGACCCTTGGAATGCGTGCCATGCATGATTGCTTTAAAGGGTCTGCATTTGCTCACCCAATCTCACCAATCCTCTCAGTCCCAAGTGTCCAGCCTTATGCCACATCCATCTGTCGTTGTAGATAGGGTCATTCCAGGTTTCATCAGAGACCCTGAAGGAATTGTAATGAATTTCCCAGTTTTTTTGTTTTGTTTTTGAAATTCCTTTTTATAGTGGGTTTGAGCTGATTCTCGCTGCCATGTTTATGCCAGTCTAGACACACTTGATTCCCTTACGGAGACATATAAATACATAGGTTTTAAGATTCTTACTAGTCAGATATATTCCTCTGCGGGAAATATGGGGTTTTGAGTCCCTTTCACTGAGGAAGGTGTAGGTCTTGTCTATTCCATAGTTGGTTTTTGGAACGGTACCTGTGCTTATATCAAACTCTGGTTTTATGCATCACCCCACCTCTCCTTCCCCCTTAAGCAGGCATAAGAGTGTTTTCTAAATGTGAGACACTGTTCTCTTTCCTAACTCAGTTCAAGTGTAGCCATGTTTACAGGATCTTCATAAGTGATATCTTATGATAAGTTTCTTTTTCTGTGTGACTTATTTCACTTAGAATCATGGTACCTGAATCCACCCATTTTGATGCTACTGGTCTTATGACATTGATTTCATGGCTGAGGGATATTCCATCGTACGTAAGTACCACAATTTTTTGAACCATTTTTATATTTCCTGGCATATTTAAGGTGTACCCCAGTTGAGGTCCTTGTAAGCAGTGCAGCCCTAAATTTTGGGGTGGCTCTGTCTTATTGATTTTCAGTTTTCCCAAGGTATATTCCCTAGACTGGAAGTGCCCTTGGCTCTGTAGCTCTGTTGTTTACTTGTTTTAGGGAACACAATGCACTCCTCCAGAGAGGCAGTTGGCAATTTACATCCCGCCCATCAGCATAACAAGGCTCCCTGTTCTCCAGGGCCTGTCTTGCCTTTCTGGTTTTTACACATTTTGTGGATGTCCCTTTTGACCGGTGGGAAGTGATACTTCTTTGTAGTGCAGATTTGCATTACCCGCTTGCTTGCTTGGCCAAAAAGGGCGTATGCGTTTTCTCCTGAATATATTCAGGAGAAAACGCATACGCCCTTTTTGACCAAGTGCATCATTGTCGAAGTTGTTCCCCTCCTCCTGTGCTTTAAAGGCGATTCCAACGTACCTCTTGAAATCTGTTTCCTGCTATTCTGCCTCGATTTCAAGTCCGCCTCGTTGCCTTCCCTCAACAGATTTTTGGACGATAATTGTCCTTTATTACTTGGCCAGTTTGTGAATTGCTGTGCCGCTGAGCTCCATTTTTCAACTCGTTTTTGGTGAGCTGACCGCAAGTCCAAAATTTTGGTTCAGGACCTATACTGTTTCCCGGTGGGTGGCTGAGACTTTAGTTAATTCTTCTTCCTGCCAGGAAATCACAGTGATATGTGCCCGTCCAAATGCCTAACAGCTACTCTCTCATTGGATCTCCCTCTTCCCTTTCATCCTCTTCCAAATTGGCAGCCTGTGCGAACCAGGAGGTTAAAGGGGCTGTCTCTCCAAGTTGTGAGGTTGATAGTAAAGCAGGTGGAAAGTCAAACCGGAGCACCAGGTGAGGGATTATTCGTTGAGTTTTAGAAACCTTTTGTATTCACAGTGTGTCCGTTCTCTAGGTTTCCCGTACATGTTATAGCTGTAGTAATATTCCCTTCAACCTGGAGAGTTGGGACCCATGGAATGGGTGCCAGGCATTATTGCTTTAAAGGGTCTGCATTTGCTCACCCAATCTCACCAATCCTCTCAGTCCCAAGTGTCCAGCCTTATGCCACATACAGTTGTCGTTGTAGATAAGGTCATTCCAGGTTTCATCAGAGACCCTGAAGGAATTGTAAAGAATTTCCCAGTTTTTTTGTTTTGTTTTTGAAATTCCTTTTTATAGTGGGTTTGAGCTGATTCTCGCTGCCATGTTTATGCCAGTCTAGACACACTTGATTCCCTTATGGAGACATATCAATACATAGGTTTTAAGATTCTTACTAGTCAGATATATTCCTCTGCGGGAAATATGGGGTTTTGAGTCCCTTTCACTGAGGAAGGTGTAGGTCTTGTCTATTCCATAGTTGGTTTTTCGAACGGTACCTGTGCTTATATCAAACTCTGGTTTTATGCATCACCCCATCTCTCCTTCCCCCTTAAGCAGGCATAAGAGTGTTTTCTAAATGTGAGACACTATTCTCTTTCCTAACTCAGTACAAGTGTAGCCATGTTTACAGGATCTTCATAAGTGATATCTTATGATAAGTTTCTATTCCTGTGTGACCTATTTCACTTAGAATCATCGTACCTGAATCCACCCATTTTGCTGCTACTGGGCTTATGTCATTGATTTCATGGCTGAGGGATATTCCATCGTACGTAAGTACCACAATTTTTTGAACCATTTTTATATATCCTGGGATATTTAAGGTGTAGAAGTTGAGGTCCTTGTAAGCAGTGCAGCCCTAAATTTTGGGGTGGCTCTGTCTTATTGATTTTCACTTTTCCCAAGGTATATTCCCTAGACTAGAAGTGCCCTTGGCTCTGTAGCTCTGTTGTTTACTTGTTTTAGGGAACACAATGCACTCCTCCAGAGAGGCATTTGGCAATTTACATCCCGCCCATCAGCATAACAAGGCTCCCTGTTCTCCAGGGCCTGTCTTGCCTTTCTGGTTTTTACACATTTTGTGGATGTCCCTTTTGACTGGTGGGAAGTGATACTTCTTTGTAGTGCAGATTTGCATTGCCCGCTTGCTTGCTTGGCCGAAAAGGGCGTATGCATTTACTCCTGAATATATTCAGGAGAAAACGCATACGCCCTTTTTGGCCAAGTGCATCATTGTCGAAGTTGTGCCCCTCTTCCTGTGCTTTAAAGGCGATTCCAACGTACCTCTTGAAATCTGTTTCCTGCTATTCTGCTTTGCTTTCAAGTCCGCCTCGTTGCCTTCACTCAACAGATTTTTGGACGATAGTTGTCCTTTATTACTCGGCCAGTTTGTGAATTGCTGTGCCCCTGAGCTCCATTTTTCAACTCGTTTTTGGTGAGCTGACCGCAATTCCAAAATTTTGGTTCAGGACCTATACTGGTTCCCGGTGGGTGGCTAAGACTTTGGTTAATTCTTCTACCTGCCGGGAAATTACAGAGATATGTGCCCGTCCAAATGCCTAACAGCTACTCCCTCATTGGTTCTCCCTCTTCCCTTTCATCCTCTCCCAAATTGGAAACCTGTGCGAACCGGCACGTAAAGCGGCTGTCTCTCCAAGTTGGGAGGTTGATAGTAAAGCAGATGGAAAGTCAAACCGGATCACAAGGAGAGGTACTATTCGTTGAGTTTTAGAAACCTTTCGTATTCACAGTGTGTCCGTTCTCTAGGTTTCCCGTACATGTTATAGCTGTAGTAATATTCCCTTCAACCTGGAGAGTTTGGACCCATGGAATGGGTGCCATGCATGATTGCTTTAAAGGGTCTGCATTTGCTCACACAATCTCACCAATCCTCTCAATCACAAGTTTTCAACCTTATGCCACATCCAGCTGTCGTTGTAGAAAGGGTCATTCCAGGTTTCATCAGAGACCCTGAAGGAATTGTAAAGAATTTCCCAGTTTTTTTGTTCTGTTTTTGAAATTCCTTTTTATAGTGGGTTTGAGCTGATTCTCGCTGCCATGTTTATGCCAGTCTAGACACACTTGTTTCCCTTACGGAGACATATCAATACATAGGTTTTAAGATTCTTACTAGTCAGATATATTCCTTTGCGGGAAATATGGGGTTTTGAGTCCCTTTCACTGAGGAAGGTGTAGGTCTTGTCTATTCCATAGTTTGTTTTTGGAACGGTACCTGTGCTTATATCAAACTCTGGTTTTATGCATCACCCCACCTCTCCTTCCCCCTTAAGCAGGCATAAGAGTGTTTTCTAAATATGAGACACTGTTCTCTTTCCTAACTCAGTTCAAGTGTAGCCATGTTTACAGCATCTTCATAAGTGATATCTTATGATAAGTTTCTTTTTCTGTGTGACTTATTTCACTTAGAATCTACGTACCTGAATCCACCCATTTTTCTGCTACTGGTCTTATGACATTGATTTCATGGCTGAGGGATATTCCATCGTATGTAAGTACCACAATTTTTTGAACCATTTTTATATTTCCTGGCATATTTAAAGTGTACCCAAGTTGAGGTCCTTGTAAGCAGTGCAGCCCTAAATTTTGGGGTGGATCTGTCTTATTGATTTTCAGTTTTCCCAAGGTATATTCCCTAGACTGGAAGTGCCCTTGGCTCTGTAGCTCTGTTGTTTACTTGTTTTAGGGAACACAATGCACTCCCCCAGAGAGGCAGTTGGCAATTTACATCCCGCCCATCAGCAAAACAAGGCTCCCTGTTCTCCAGGGCCTGTCTTGCCTTTCTGGTTTTTACACATTTTGTGGATGTCCCTTTTGACCGGTGGGAAGTGATACTTCTTTGTAGTGCAGATTTGCATTTCCCGCTTGCTTTCTTGGCCAAAAAGGGCGTATGCGTTTTCTCCTGAATATATTCAGGAGAAAACGCATACGCCCTTCTTGGCCAAGTGCATCATTGTCGAAGTTGTGCCCCTCTTCCTGTGCTTTAAAGGCGATTCCAACATACCTCTTGAACTCTGTTTCCTGCTATTCTGCCTCGCTTTCAAGTGCGCCTCGTTGCCTTCCCTCAACAGATTTTTGGACGATAATTGTCCTTTATTACTTGGCCAGTTTGTGAATTGCTGTGCCGCTGAGCTCCATTTTTCAACTCGTTTTTGGTGAGCTGACCGCAAGTCCAAAATTTTGGTTCAGGACCTATACTGTTTCCCGGTGGGTGGCTGAGACTTTAGTTAATTCTTCTTCCTGCCGGGAAATTACAGTGATATGTGCCCGTCCAAATGCCTAACAGCAACTCTCTCATTGGATCTCCCTCTTCCCTTTCATCCTCTTCCAAATTGGCAGCCTGTGCGAACCAGGAGGTTAAAGGGGCTGGCTCTCCAAGTTGGGAGGTTGATAGTAAAGCAGGTGGAAAGTCAAACCGGAGCACCAGGTGAGGGATTATTCGTTGAGTTTTAGAAACCTTTCGTATTCACAGTGTGTCCGTTCTCTAGGTTTCCCGTACATGTTATAGCTGTAGTAATATTCCCTTCAACCTGGAGAGTTGGGACCCATGGAATGCGTGCCATGCATGATTGCTTTAAAGGGTCTGCATTTGCTCACCCAATCTCACCAATCCTCTCAGTCCCAAGTGTCCAGCCTTATGCCACATCCAGCTGTCGTTGTAGATAGGGTCATTCCAGGTTTCATCAGAGACCCTGAAGGAATTGTAAAGAATTTCCCAGTTTTTTGTTTTGTTTTTGAAATAACTTTTTATAGGGGGTTTGAGCTGATTCTCGCTGCCATGTTTATGCCAGTGTAGACACACTTGATTCCGTTACGGAGACATATCAATACATAGGTTTTAAGATTCTTACTAGTCAGATATATTCCTCTGCGGGAAATATGGAGTTTTGAGTCCCTTTCACTGAGGAAGGTGTAGGTCTTGTCTATTCCATAGTTGGTTTTTGGAACGGTACCTGTGCTTATATCAAACTCTGGTTTTATGCATCACCCCACCTCTCCTTCCCCCTTAAGCAGGCATAAGAGTGTTTTCTAAATGTGAGACACTGTTCTCTTTCCTAACTCAGTTCAAGTGTAGCCATGTTTATAGGATCTTCATAAGTGATATCTTATGATAAGTTTCTTTTTCTGTGTGACTTATTTCACTTAGAATCATCGTACCTCAATCCACCCAGTTTGCTGCTACTGGTCTTATGATATTGATCTAATGACTGAGGGATATTCCATCGTACGTAAGTACCACGATTTTTTGAACCATTTTTATATTTCCTTGGATACTTAAGGTGTACCCAAGTTGAGGTCATTGTAAGCAGTGCAGCCCTAAATTTTGGGGTGGCTCTGTCTTATTGATTTTCACTTTTCCCAAGGTATATTCCCTAGACTGGAAGTGCCCTTGGCCCTGTTGCTCTGTTGTTTACTTGTTTTAGGGAACACAATGCACTCCTCCAGAGAGGCAGTTGGCAATTTACATCCCGCCCATCAGCATAACAAGGCTCCCTGTTCTCCAGGGCCTGTCTTGCCTTTCTCGTTTTTACATCTTTTGTGGATGTCCCTTTTGACCGGTGGGAAGTGATACTTCTTTGTAGTGCAGATTTGCATTGCCCACTTGCTTGCTTGGCCAAAAAGGGCGTATGCGTTTTCTCCTGAATATATTCAGGAGAAAACGCATACGCCCTTTTTGGCCAAGTGCATCATTGTCAAAGTTGTGCCCCTCTTCCTGTGCTTTAAAGGCGATTCCAACGTACCTCTTGAAATCTGTTTCCTGCTGTTCTGCCTCGCTTTCAAGTCCGCCTCGTTGCCTTCCCTCAACAGATTTTTGGACGATAGTTGTCCTTTATTACTTGGCCAGTTTGTGAATTGCCGTGCCCCTGAGCTCCATTTTTCAACTCGTTTTTGGTGAGCTGACCGCAAGTCCAAAATTTTGATTCAGGACCTATACTGGTTCCCGGTGGGTGGCTAAGACTTTGATTAAATCTTCTTCCTGCCGGGAAATTACAGTGATATGTGCCTGACCAAATGCCTAACAGCTACTCTCTCATTGGTTCTCCCTCTTCCCTTTCATCCTCTGCCAAATTGGCAACCTGGGCGAACCAGGAGGTTAAAGGGGCTGTCTCTCCAAGTTGGGAGGTTGATAGTAAAGCAGATGGAAAGTCAAACCGAATCACCAGGAGAGGGACTATTCGTTGAGTTTTAGAAACCTTTCGTATTCACAGTGTGTCCTTTCTCTAGGTTTCCCGTACATGTTATAGCTGTAGTAATATTCCCTTCAACCTGGAGAGTTGGGACCCTTGGAATGCGTGCCATGCATGATTGCTTTAAAGGGTCTGCATTTGCTCACCCAATCTCACCAATCCTCTCAGTCCCAAGTGTCCAGCCTTATGCCACATCCATCTGTCGTTGTAGATAGGGTCATTCCAGGTTTCATCAGAGACCCTGAAGGAATTGTAATGAATTTCCCAGTTTTTTTGTTTTGTTTTTGAAATTCCTTTTTATAGTGGGTTTGAGCTGATTCTCGCTGCCATGTTTATGCCAGTCTAGACACACTTGATTCCCTTACGGAGACATATAAATACATAGGTTTTAAGATTCTTACTAGTCAGATATATTCCTCTGCGGGAAATATGGGGTTTTGAGTCCCTTTCACTGAGGAAGGTGTAGGTCTTGTCTATTCCATAGTTGGTTTTTGGAACGGTACCTGTGCTTATATAAAACTCTGGTTTTATGCATCACCCCACCTCTCCTTCTCCCTTAAGCAGGCATAAGAGTGTTTTCTAAATGTGAGACACTGTTCTCTTTCCTAACTCAGTTCAAGTGTAGCCATGTTTACACGATCTTCATAAGTGATATCTTATGATATGTTTCTTTTCCTGTGTGACCTATTTCACTTAGAATCATCGTACCTGAATCCACCCATTTTGCTGCTACTGGGCTTATGACATTGATTTCATGGCTGAGGGACATTCCATCGTACGTAAGTACCACAATTTTTTGAACCATTTTTATATTTCCTGGGATATTTAAGGTGTACAAGTTGAGGTCCTTGTAAGCAGTGCAGCCCTAAATTTTGGGGTGGCTCTGTCTTATTGATTTTCAGTTTTCCCAAGGTATATTCCCTAGACAAAAGTGCCCTTGGCTCTGTAGCCCTGTTGTTTACTTGTTTTAGGGAACACAATGCACTCCTCCAGAGAGGCAGTTGGCAATTTACATCCCGCCCATCAGCATAGCAAGGCTCCCTGTTCTCCAGGGCCTGTCTTGCCTTTCTGGTTTTCACACATTTTGTGGATGTCCCTTTTGACCGGTGGGAAGTGATCCTTGTTTGTAGTGCCGATTTGCATTGCCCGCTTGCTTGCTTGGCCAAAAAGGGCGCATGCGTTTACTCCTGAATATATTCAGGAGAAAACGCATACGAACTTTTTGGCCAAGTGCATCATTGTCGAAGTTGTGCCCCTCTTCCTGTGCTTTAAAGGCAATTCCAACGTACCTCTTGAAATCTGTTTCCTGCTATTCTGCCTCGCTTTCAAGTCCGCCTCGTTGCCTTCCCTCAACAGATTTTTGGACGATAGTTATCCTTTATTACTCGGCCAGTTTGTGAATTGCTGTGCCCCTGAGCTACATTATTCAACTCGTTTTTGGTGAGCTGACCGCAAGTCCAAAATTTTGGTTCAGGACCTATACTGGTTCCCGGTGGGTGGCTGAGACTTTGGTTAATTCTTCTTCCTGCCGGGAAATTACAGTGATATATGCCCTTCCAAATGCCTAACAGCTACTCTCTCATTAGTTCTCCCTCTTCCCTTTCAGCCTCTGCCAAATTGGCAACCTATGCGAACCAGGAGGTTAAAGGGGCTGTCTCTCCAAGTTGGGAGGTTGATAGTAAAGCAGATGGAAAGTCAAACCGGAGCACCAGGAGAGGGACTATTCGTTGAGTTTTAGAAACCTTTCGTATTCACAGTGTGTCCGTTCTCTATGTTTCCCGTACATGTTATAACTGTAGTAATATTCCCTTCAACCTGGAGAGTTGGGACCCATGGAATGGGTGCCATGCATTATTGCATTAAAGGGTCTGCATTTGCTCACCCAATCTCACCAATCCACTCAGTCCCAAGTGTCCAGGCTTATGCCACATCCAGCTGTCGTTGTAGATAGGGTCATTCCAGGTTTCATCAGAGACCCTGAAGGAATTGTAAAGAATTTCCCAGTTTTTTGTTTTGTTTTTGAAATAACTTTTTATAGGGGGTTTGAGCTGATTCTCGCTGCCATGTTTATGCCAGTGTAGACACACTTGATTCCGTTACGGAGACATATCAATACATAGGTTTTAAGATTCTTACTAGTCAGATATATTCCTCTGCGGGAAATATGGGGTTTTGAGTCCCTTTCACTGAGGAAGGTGTAGGTCTTGTCTATTCCATAGTTGGTTTTTGGAACGGTACCTGTGCTTATATCAAACTCTGGTTTTATGCATCACCCCACCTCTCCTTCCCCCTTAAGCAGGCATAAGAGTGTTTTCTAAATGTGAGACACTGTTCTCTTTCCTAACTCAGTTCAAGTGTAGCCATGTTTACAGGATCTTCATAAGTGATATCTTATGATAAGTTTCTTTTTCTGTGTGACTTATTTCACTTAGAATCATCGTACCTCAATCCACCCAGTTTGCTGCTACTGGTCTTATGATATTGATCTAATGACTGAGGGATATTCCATCGTACGTAAGTACCACGATTTTTTGAACCATTTTTATATTTCCTTGGATACTTAAGGTGTACCCAAGTTGAGGTCATTGTAAGCAGTGCAGCCCTAAATTTTGGGGTGGCTCTGTCTTATTGATTTCAGTTTTCCCAAGGTATATTCCCTAGACTGGAAGTGCCCTTGGCCCTGTTGCTCTGTTCTTTACTTGTTTTAGGGAACACAATGCACTCCTCCAGAGAGGCAGTTGGCAACTTACATCCCGCCCATCAGCATAACAAGGCTCCCTGTTCTCCAGGGCCTGTCTTGCCTTTCTGGTTTTTACACCTTTTGTGGATGTCCCTTTTGACCGGTGGGAAGTGATACTTCTTTGTAGTGCAGATTTGCATTGCCCGCTTGCTTGCTTGGCCAAAAAGGGCGTATGCGTTTTCTCCTGAATATATTCAGGAGAAAACGCATACGCCCTTTTTGGCCAAGTGCATCATTGTCAAAGTTGTGCCCCTCTTCCTGTGCTTTAAAGGCGATTCCAACGTACCTCTTGAAATCTGTTTCCTGCTATTCTGCCTCGCTTTTAAGTCCGCCTCGTTGCCTTCCCTCAACAGATTTTTGAACGATAGTTGTCCTTTATTACTTGGCCAGTTTGTGAATTGCTGTGCCCCTGAGCTCCATTTTTCAACTCGTTTTTGGTGAGCTGACCGCAAGTCCAAAATTTTGATTCAGGACCTATACTGGTTCCCGGTGGGTGGCTAAGACTTTGATTAATTCTTCTTCCTGCCGGGAAATTACAGTGATATGTGCCTGACCAAATGCCTAACAGCTACTCTCTCATTGGTTCTCCCTCTTCCCTTTCATCCTCTGCCAAATTGGCAACCTGGGCGAACCAGGAGGTTAAAGGGGCTGTCTCTCCAAGTTGGGAGGTTGATAGTAAAGCAGATGGAAAGTCAAACCGAATCACCAGGAGAGGGACTATTCGTTGAGTTTTAGAAACCTTTCGTATTCACAGTGTGTCCTTTCTCTAGGTTTCCCGTACATGTTATAGCTGTAGTAATATTCCCTTCAACCTGGAGAGTTGGGAACCTTGGAATGCGTGCCATGCATGATTGCTTTAAAGGGTCTGCATTTGCTCACCCAATCTCACCAATCCTCTCAGTCCCAAGTGTCCAGCCTTATGCCACATCCAGCTGTCGTTGTAGATAGGGTCATTCCAGGTTTCATCAGAGACCCTGAAGGAATTGTAAAGAATTTCACAGTTTTTTGTTTTGTTTTTGAAATTCCTTTTTATAGTGGGTTTGAGCTGATTCTCGCTGCTACGTTTATGCCAGTCTAGACACACTTGATTCCCTTACGGAGACATATCAATACATAGGTTTTAAGATTCTTACTAGTCAGATATATTCCTGTGTGGGAAATATGGGGTTTTGAGTCCCTTTCACTGAGGAAGGTGTAGGTCTTGTCTATTCCATAGTTGGTTTTTGGAACGGTACCTGTGCTTATATCAATCTCTGGTTTTATGCATCACCCCACCTCTCCTTCCCCCTTAAGCAGGCATAAGAGTGTTTTCTAAATGTGAGACACTGTTCTCTTTCCTAACTCAGTTCAAGTGTAGCCATGTTTACAGGATCTTCATAAGTGATATCTTATGATAAGTTTCTTTTTCTGTGTGACTAATTTCACTTAGAATCATCGTACCTGAATCCACCCATTTTGCTGCTACTGGTCTTATGACATGATTTCATGGCTTAGGGATATTCCATCGTACGTAAGTACCACAATTTTTTGAACCATTTTTATATTTCCTGGCATATTTAAGGTGTACCCAAGTTGAGGTCCTTGTAAGCAGTGCAGCCCTAAATTTTGGGGTGGCTCTGTCTTATTGATTTTCAGTTTTCCCAAGGTATATTCCTTAGACTGGAAGTGCCCTTGGCTCTGTAGCTCTGTTGTTTACTTGTTTTAGGGAACACAATGCACTCCTCCAGAGAGGCAGTTGGCAATTTACATTCCGCCCATCAGCATAACAAGGCTCTCTGTTCTCCAGGGCCTGTCTTGCTTTTCTGGTTTTTACACATTTTGTGGATGTCCCTTTTGACCGGTGGGAAGTGATACTTCTTTGTAGTGCAGATTTGCATTGCCCGCTTGCTTGCTTGGCCGAAAAGGGAGTATGCATTTACTCCTGCATATATTCAGGAGAAAACGCATACGACCATTTTGGCCAAGTGCATCATTGTCGAAGTTGTGCCCCTCTTCCTGTGCTTTAAAGGCGATTCCAACGTACCTCTTGAAATCTGTTTCCTGCTATTCTGCCTCGCTTTCAAGTCCGCCTCTTTGCCTTCCCTCAACAGATTTTTGGAGGATAGTTGTCCTTTATTACTCAGCCAGTTTGTGAATTGCTGTGCCCCTGAGCTCCATTTTTCAACTCCTTTTTGGTGAGCTGACCGCAAGTCCAAAATTTTGGTTCAGGACCTATACTGGTTCCCGGTGGTTGGCTGAGACTTTGGTTAATTCTTCTTCCTGCCGGGAAATTACAGTGATATGTGCCCGTCCAAATGCCTAACAGCTACTCTCTCATTGGTTCTCCCTCTTCACTTTCATCCTCTGCCAAATTGGAAACCTGTGCGAACCAGCAGGTAAAGGGGCTGTCTCTCCAAGTTGGGAGGTTGATAGTAAAGCAGATGGAAAGTCAAACCTGATCACCAGGAGAGGGAATATTCGTTGAGTTTTAGAAACCTTTCGTATTCACAGTGTGTCCGTTCTCTAGGTTTCTCGTACATGTTATAGCTGTAGTAATATCACCTTCAACCTGCAGAGTTGGGACCCATGGAATGGGTGCCATGCATTATTGCTTTAAAGGGTCTGCATTTGCTCACCCAATCTCACCAATCCTCTCAGTCCCAAGTGTCCAGCCTTATGCCACATCCAGCTGTCGTTGTAGATAGGGTCATTCCAGGTTTCATCAGAGACCCTGAAGGATTTGTAATGAATTTCCCAGTTTTTTTGTTTTGTTTTTGAAATTCCTTTTTATAGTGGGTTTGAGCTGATTCTCGCTGCCATGTTTATGCCAGTCTAGACACACTTGATTCCCTTACAGAGACATATAAATACATAGGTTTTAAGATTCTTACTAGTCAGATATATTCCTCTGCGGGAAATATGTTTTTTTTTTTTTTGTTTTTTTTTTTTTTTTTTTTGTGGTACGCGGGCCTCTCACTGTTGTGGCCTCTCCCGTTGCGGAGCACAGGCTCTGGATGTGCAGGCTCAGCAGCCATGGCTCACGGGCCCAGCCGCTCCGCGGCATATGGGATCCTCCCAGACCGGGGCACGAACCCGTATCCCCTGCATCGGCAGGCGGACTATCAACCACTGCGCCACCAGGGAGGCCCAAATATGGGGTTTTGAGTCCCTTTCACTGAGGAAGGTGTAGGTCTTGTCTATTCCATAGTTGGTTTTTGGAACGGTACCTGTGCTTATATCAAACTCTGGGTTTATGCATCACCCCACCTCTCCTTCCCCCTTAAGCAGGCATAAAAGTGTTTTCTACATGTGAGACTCTGTTCTCTTTCCTAACTCAGTTCAAGTGTAGCCATGTTTACAGGATCTTCATAAGTGATATCTTATGATAAGTTTCTTTTTCTGTGTGACTTATTTCACTTAGAATCATCGTACCTGAATCCACCCATTTTGCTGCTACTGGTCTTATGACATTGATTTCATGGCTGAGGGATATTCCATCGTACGTAAGTACCACAAATTTTTGAACCATTTTTATATTTCCTGGGATATTTAAGGTGTACCCAAGTTGAGGTCCTTGTAAGCAGTGCAGCCCTAAATTTTGGGGTGTCTCTGTCTTATTGATTTTCAGTTTTCCCAAGGTATATTCCCTAGACTGGAATTGCCCTTGGCTCTGTAGCTCTGTTGTTTACTTGTTTTAGGGAACACAATGCACTCCTCCAGAGAGGCAGTTGGCAATTTACATCCCGCCCATCAGCATAACAAGGCTCCCTGTTCTCCAGGGCCTTTCTTGCCTTTCTGTTTTTTACATATTTTGTGGATGTCCCTTTTGATCGGTGGGAAGTGATACTTCTTTGTAGTGCAGATTTGCATTGCCCGCTTGCTTGCTTGGCCAAAAAGGGCGTATGCGTTTTCTCCTGAATATATTCAGGAGAAAACGCATACGCCCTTTTTGGCCAAGTGCATCATTGTCGAAGTTGTGCCCCTCTTCCTGTGCTTTAAAGGCGATTCCAACGTACCTCTTGAAATCTGTTTCCTGCTATTCTGCCTCGCTTTCAAGTCCGCCTCGTTGCCTTCCCTCAACAGATTTTTGGACGATAGTTGTCCTTTATTACTCGGCCAGTTTGTGAATTGCTGTGCCCCTGAGCTCCATTTTTCAACTCGTTTTTTTTTAGCTGACTGCAAGTCCAAAATTTTGGCTCAGAACCTATACTGGTTCCCGGTGGCTGGCTGACACTTTGGTTAATTCTTCTTCCTGCCGGGAAATTAGAGTGACATGTGCCCGTCCAAATGCCTAACAGCTACTCTCTCATTGTTTCTCCTTCTTCCGTTTCATCCTCTGCCAAATTGGAAACCTGTGCGAACCAGGAGGTTAAAGGGGCTGTCTCTCCAAGTTGGGAGATTGATAGTAAAGCAGATGGAAAGTCAAACCGGTGCACCAAGGGAGGGAATATTCGTTGAGTTTTAGAAACTTTTCGTATTCACAGTGTGTCCGTTCTCTAGGTTTCCCGTACATGTCATAGCTTTAGTAATATTCCCTTCAACCTGGAGAGTTGGGACCCATGGAATGGGTTCCATGCCTTATTGCTTTAAAGGGTCTGCATGTGCTCACCCAATTTCACCAATCGTCTCAGTCCCAAGTGTCCAGCCTTATGCCACATCCAGCTGTCATTGTACATAGGGTCATTCCAGGTTTCATCAGAGACCCTGAAGGAACTGTAAAGAATTTCCCAGTTTTTTTGTTTTGTTTTTGAAATTCCTTGTTATACTGGTTTTGAGCTGATTCTCGCTGCGATGTTTATGCCAGTCTAGACACACTTGATTCCCTTACGGAGACATATCAATACATAGGTTTTAAGATTCTTACTAGTCAGATATATTCCTGTGCAGGAAATAAGGGGTTTTGAGATCCTTTCACTGAAGAAAGTGTAGGTCTTGTCTATTCAATAGTTGGTTTTTGGAACGGTACCTGTGCTTATATCAAACTCTGGGTTTATGCATCACCCCACCTCTCCTTCCCCCTTAAACAGGCATAAGAGTGTTTTCTAAATGTGAGACTCTGTTCTCTTTCCTAACTCAGTTCAAGTGTAGCCATGTTTACAGGATCCTCATGAGTGATATCTTATGATAAGTTTCTTTTTCTGTGTGACTTATTTCACTTAGAATCATCGTACCTGAATCCACTCATTTTGCTGCTACTGGTCTTATGTCATTGATTTCATGGGTGAGGGATATTCCATCGTACGTAAGTACCACAATTTTTTGAACCATTTTTATATTTCCTGGGATATTTAAGGTGAACCCAAGTTGAGGTCCTTGTAAGCAGTGCAGCCCTAAATTTTGGGGTGGCTCTGTCTTATTGATTTTCACTTTTCCCAAGGCATATTCCCTTGACTGGAAGTGCCCTTGGCTCTGTAGCTCTGTTGTTTACTTGTTTTAGGGAACACAATGCACTCCTCCAGAGAGGCAGTTGGCAATTTATATCCCGCCCATCAGCATAACAAGGCTCCCTGTTCTCCAGGGCCTGTCTTGCCTTTCTGGTTTTTACACGTTTTGTGGATGTCCCTTTTGACCAGTATGAAGTGATACTTCTTTGTAGTGCAGATTTGCATAGCCCGCTTGCTTGCTTGGCCAAAAAGGGCGTATGCGTTTTCTCCTGAATATATTCAGGAGAAAACGCATACGCCCTTTTTGGCCAAGTGCATCATTGTCGAACTTGTGCCCCTCTTCCTGTGCTTTAAAGGCGATTCCAACGTACCTCTTGAAATCTGTTTCCTACTATTCTGCCTCGATTTCAAGTCCGCCTCGTTGCCTTCCCTCAACAGATTTTTGGACGATAGTTGTCCTTTATTACTCGGCCAGTTTGTGAATTGCTGTGCCCCTGAGCTCCATTTTTCAAATCGTTTTTGGTGAGCTGACCGCAAGTCCAAAATTTTGGTTCAGGACCTATACTGGTTCCCGGTGGGTGGCTGAGACTTTGGTTAATTCTTCTTCCTGCCGGGAAATTACAGTGATATGTGCCCTTCCAAAGGCCTAACAGCTACTCTCTCATTGGTTCTCCCTCTTCCCTTTCATCCTCTGCCAAATTGGCAACCTGTGCGAACCAGGAGTGTAAAGGGGCTGTCTCTCCAAGTTGGGAGGTTGATAGTAAAGCAGATGGAAAGTCAAACCGGAGCACCAGGAGAGGGACTATTCGTTCAGTTTTAGAAACCTTTCGTATTCACAGTGTGTCCATTCTCTAGGTTTCCCGTAAATGTTATAACTGTAGTAATATTCCCTTCAACCTGGAGAGTTGGGACCCATGGAATGGGTGCCATTCATTATTGCTTTAAAGGGTCTGCATTTGCTCAACCAATCTCACCAATCCTCTCAGTCCCAAGTGTCCAGCCTTATGCCACATCCAGCTGTCGTTGTAGATAGGGTCATTCCAGGTTTCATCAGAGACCCTGAAGGAATTGTAAAGAATATCCCAGTTTTTTTGTTTTGTTTTTTTAAATTCCTTTTTATAGTGGGTTTGAGCTGATTCTCGCTGCCATGTTTATGCCAGTCTAGACACACTTGATTCCCATACGGAGACAAATCAATACATAGGTTTTAAGATTCTTAGTAGTCAGATATATTCCTCTGCGGGAAATATGGGGTTTTGAGTCCCTTTCACTGAGGAAGGTGTAGGTCTTGTCTATTCCATAGTTGGTTTTTGGAACGGTACCTGTGCTTATATCAAACTCTGGTTTTATGCATCACCCCACCTCTCCTTCCCCCTTAAGCAGGCATAAGAGTGTTTTCTAAATGTGAGACACTGTTCTCTTTCCTAACTCAGTTCAAGTGTAGCCATGTTTACAGGATCTTCATAAGTGATATCTTATGATAAGTTTCTTTTTCTGTGTGACTTATTTCACTTAGAATCATCGTACCTCAATCCACCCAGTTTGCTGCTACTGGTCTTATGATATTGATCTAATGACTGAGGGATATTCCATCGTACGTAAGTACCACGATTTTTTGAACCATTTTTATATTTCCTTGGATACTTAAGGTGTACCCAAGTTGAGGTCATTGTAAGCAGTGCAGCCCTAAATTTTGGGGTGGCTCTGTCTTATTGATTTTCACTTTTCCCAAGGTATATTCCCTAGACTGGAAGTGCCCTTGGCCCTGTTGCTCTGTTCTTTACTTGTTTTAGGGAACACAATGCACTCCTCCAGAGAGGCAGTTGGCAATTTACATCCCGCCCATCAGCATAACAAGGCTCCCTGTTCTCCAGGGCCTGTCTTGCCTTTCTCGTTTTTACACCTTTTGTGGATGTCCCTTTTGACCGGTGGGAAGTGATACTTCTTTGTAGTGCAGATTTGCATTGCCCGCTTGCTTGCTTGGCCAAAAAGGGCGTATGCGTTTTCTCCTGAATATATTCAGGAGAAAACGCATACGCCCTTTTTGGCCAAGTGCATCATTGTCAAAGTTGTGCCCCTCTTCCTGTGCTTTAAAGGCGATTCCAACATACCTCTTGAAATCTGTTTCCTGCTGTTCTGCCTCGCTTTCAAGTCCGCCTCGTTGCCTTCCCTCAACAGATTTTTGGACGATAGTTGTCCTTTATTACTTGGCCAGTTTGTGAATTGCCGTGCCCCTGAGCTCCATTTTTCAACTCGTTTTTGGTGAGCTGACCGCAAGTCCAAAATTTTGATTCAGGACCTATACTGGTTCCCGGTGGGTGGCTAAGACTTTGATTAATTCTTCTTCCTGCCGGGAAATTACAGTGATATGTGCCTGACCAAATGCCTAACAGCTACTCTCTCATTGGTTCTCCCTCTTCCCTTTCATCCTCTGCCAAATTGGCAACCTGGGCGAACCAGGAGGTTAAAGGGGCTGTCTCTCCAAGTTGGGAGGTTGATAGTAAAGCAGATGGAAAGTCAAACCGAATCACCAGGAGAGGGACTATTCGTTGAGTTTTAGAAACCTTTCGTATTCACAGTGTGTCCTTTCTCTAGGTTTCCCGTACATGTTATAGCTGTAGTAATATTCCCTTCAACCTGGAGAGTTGGGACCCTTGGAATGCGTGCCATGCATGATTGCTTTAAAGGGTCTGCATTTGCTCACCCAATCTCACCAATCCTCTCAGTCCCAAGTGTCCAGCCTTATGCCACATCCATCTGTCGTTGTAGATAGGGTCATTCCAGGTTTCATCAGAGACCCTGAAGGAATTGTAATGAATTTCCCAGTTTTTTTGTTTTGTTTTTGAAATTCCTTTTTATAGTGGGTTTGAGCTGATTCTCGCTGCCATGTTTATGCCAGTCTAGACACACTTGATTCCCTTACGGAGACATATAAATACATAGGTTTTAAGATTCTTACTAGTCAGATATATTCCTCTGCGGGAAATATGGGGTTTTGAGTCCCTTTCACTGAGGAAGGTGTAGGTCTTGTCTATTCCATAGTTGGTTTTTGGAGCGGTACCTGTGCTTATATCAAACTCTGGTTTTATGCATCACCCCACCTCTCCTTCCCCCTTAAGCAGGCATAAGAGTGTTTTCTAAATGTGAGACACTGTTCTCTTTCCTAACTCAGTTCAAGTGTAGCCATGTTTACACGATCTTCATAAGTGATATCTTATGATATGTTTCTTTTCCTGTGTGACCTATTTCACTTAGAATCATCGTACCTGAATCCACCCATTTTGCTGCTACTGGGCTTATGACATTGATTTCATGGCTGAGGGACATTCCATCGTACGTAAGTACCACAATTTTTTGAACCATTTTTATATTTCCTGGGATATTTAAGGTGTACAAGTTGAGGTCCTTGTAAGCAGTGCAGCCCTAAATTTTGGGGTGGCTCTGTCTTATTGATTTTCAGTTTTCCCAAGGTATATTCCCTAGACAAAAGTGCCCTTGGCTCTGTAGCCCTGTTGTTTACTTGTTTTAGGGAACACAATGCACTCCTCCAGAGAGGCAGTTGGCAATTTACATCCCGCCCATCAGCATAGCAAGGCTCCCTGTTCTGCAGGGCCTGTCTTGCCTTTCTGGTTTTCACACATTTTGTGGATGTCCCTTTTGACCGGTGGGAAGTGATCCTTGTTTGTAGTGCCGATTTGCATTGCCCGCTTGCTTGCTTGGCCAAAAAGGGCGCATGCGTTTACTCCTGAATATATTCAGGAGAAAACGCATACGAACTTTTTGGCCAAGTGCATCATTGTCGAAGTTGTGCCCCTCTTCCTGTGCTTTAAAGGCGATTCCAACGTACCTCTTGAAATCTGTTTCCTGCTATTCTGCCTCGCTTTCAAGTCCGCCTCGTTGCCTTCCCTCAACAGATTTTTGGACGATAGTTATCCTTTATTACTCGGCCAGTTTGTGAATTGCTGTGCCCCTGAGCTACATTATTCAACTCGTTTTTGGTGAGCTGACCGCAAGTCCAAAATTTTGGTTCAGGACCTATACTGGCTCCCGGTGGGTGGCTGAGACTTTGGTTAATTCTTCTTCCTGCCGGGAAATTACAGTGATATATGCCCGTCCAAATGCCTAACAGCTACTCTCTCATTAGTTCTCCCTCTTCCCTTTCAGCCTCTGCCAAATTGGCAACCTATGCGAACCAGGAGGTTAAAGGGGCTGTCTCTCCAAGTTGGGAGGTTGATAGTAAAGCAGATGGAAAGTCAAACCGGAGCACCAGGAGAGGGACTATTCGTTGAGTTTTAGAAACCTTTCGTATTCACAGTGTGTCCGTTCTCTAGGTTTCCCGTACATGTTATAACTGTAGTAATATTCCCTTCAACCTGGAGAGTTGGGACCCATGGAATGGGTGCCATGCATTATTGCATTAAAGGGTCTGCATTTGCTCACCCAATCTCACCAATCCTCTCAGTCCCAAGTGTCCAGCCTTATGCCACATCCAGCTGTCGTTGTAGATAGGGTCATTCCAGGTTTCATCAGAGACCCTGAAGGAATTGTAAAGAATTTCCCAGTTTTTTGTTTTGTTTTTGAAATAACTTTTTATAGTGGGTTTGAGCTGATTCTCGCTGCCATGTTTATGCCAGTGTAGACACACTTGATTCCGTTACGGAGACATATCAATACATAGGTTTTAAGATTCTTAGTAGTCAGATATATTCCTCTGCGGGAAATATGGGGTTTTGAGTCCCTTTCACTGAGGAAGGTGTAGGTCTTGTCTATTCCATAGTTGGTTTTTGGAACGGTACCTGTGCTTATATCAAACTCTGGTTTTATGCATCACCCCACCTCTCCTTCCCCCTTAAGCAGGCATAAGAGTGTTTTCTAAATGTGAGACACTGTTCTCTTTCCTAACTCAGTTCAAGTGTAGCCATGTTTACAGGATCTTCATAAGTGATATCTTATGATAAGTTTCTTTTTCTCTGTGACTTATTTCACTTAGAATCATCGTACCTCAATCCACCCAGTTTGCTGCTACTGGTCTTATGATATTGATCTAATGACTGAGGGATATTCCATCGTACGTAAGTACCACGATATTTTGAACCATTTTTATATTTCCTTGGATACTTAAGGTGTACCCAAGTTGAGGTCATTGTAAGCAGTGCAGCCCTAAATTTTGGGGTGGCTCTGTCTTATTGATTTTCACTTTTCCCAAGGTATATTCCCTAGACTGGAAGTGCCCTTGGCCCTGTTGCTCTGTTCTTTACTTGTTTTAGGGAACACAATGCACTCCTCCAGAGAGGCAGTTGGCAATTTACATCCCGCCCATCAGCATAACAAGGCTCCCTGTTCTCCGGGGCCTGTCTTGCCTTTCTCGTTTTTACACCTTTTGTGGATGTCCCTTTTGACCGGTGGGAAGTGATACTTCTTTGTAGTGCAGATTTGCATTGCCCGCTTGCTTGCTTGGCCAAAAAGGGCGTATGCGTTTTCTCCTGAATATATTCAGGAGAAAACGCATACGCCCTTTTTGGCCAAGTGCATCATTGTCAAAGTTGTGCCCCTCTTCCTGTGCTTTAAAGGCGATTCCAACGTACCTCTTGAAATCTGTTTCCTGCTATTCTGCCTCGCTTTCAAGTCCGCCTCGTTGCCTTCCCTCAACAGATTTTTGGACGATAGTTGTCCTTTATTACTTGGCCAGTTTGTGAATTGCCGTGCCCCTGAGCTCCATTTTTCAACTCGTTTTTGGTGAGCTGACCGCAAGTCCAAAATTTTGATTCAGGACCTATACTGGTTCCCGGTGGGTGGCTAAGACTTTGATTAATTCTTCTTCCTGCCGGGAAATTACAGTGATATGTGCCTGACCAAATGCCTAACAGCTACTCTCTCATTGGTTCTCCCTCTTCCCTTTCATCCTCTGCCAAATTGGCAACCTGGGCGAACCAGGAGGTTAAACGGGCTGTCTCTCCAAGTTGGGAGATTGATAGTAAAGCAGATGGAAAGTCAAACCGAATCACCAGGAGAGGGACTATTCGTTGAGTTTTAGAAACCTTTCGTATTCACAGTGTGTCCTTTCTCTAGGTTTCCCGTACATGTTATAGCTGTAGTAATATTCCCTTCAACCTGGAGAGTTGGGAACCTTGGAATGCGTGCCATGCATGATTGCTTTAAAGGGTCTGCATTTGCTCACCCAATCTCACCAATCCTCTCAGTCCCAAGTGTCCAGCCTTATGCCACATCCAGCTGTCGTTGTAGATAGGGTCATTCCAGGTTTCATCAGAGACCCTGAAGGAATTGTAAAGAATTTCACAGTTTTTTGTTTTGTTTTTGAAATTCCTTTTTATAGTGGGTTTGAGCTGATTCTCGCTGCTACGTTTATGCCAGTCTAGACACACTTGATTCCCTTACGGAGACATATCAATACATAGGTTTTAAGATTCTTACTAGTCAGATATATTCCTGTGTGGGAAATATGGGGTTTTGAGTCCCTTTCACTGAGGAAGGTGTAGGTCTTGTCTACTCCATAGTTGGTTTTTGGAACGGTACCTGTGCTTATATCAACCTCTGGTTTTATGCATCACCCCACCTCTCCTTCCCCCTTAAGCAGGCATAAGAGTGTTTTCTAAATGTGAGACACTGTTCTCTTTCCTAACTCAGTTCAAGTGTAGCCATGTTTACAGGATCTTCATAAGTGATATCTTATGATAAGTTTCTTTTTCTGTGTGACTTATTTCACTTAGAATCATCGTACCTGAATCCACCCATTTTTCTGCTACTGGTCTTATGACATGATTTCATGGCTTAGGGATATTCCATCGTACGTAAGTACCACAATTTTTTGAACCATTTTTATATTTCCTGGCATATTTAAGGTGTACCCAAGTTGAGGTCCTTGTAAGCAGTGCAGCCCTAAATTTTGGGGTGGCTCTGTCTTATTGATTTTCAGTTTTCCCAAGGTATATTCCTTAGACTGGAAGTGCCCTTGGCTCTGTAGCTCTGTTGTTTACTTGTTTTAGGGAACACAATGCACTCCTCCAGAGAGGCAGTTGGCAATTTACATTCCGCCCATCAGCATAACAAGGCTCTCTGTTCTCCAGGGCCTGTCTTGCTTTTATGGTTTTTACACATTTTGTGGATGTCCCTTTTGACCGGTGGGAAGTGATACTTCTTTGTAGTGCAGATTTGCATTGCCCGCTTGCTTGCTTGGCCGAAAAGGGAGTATGCATTTACTCCTGCATATATTCAGGAGAAAACGCATACGACCATTTTGGCCAAGTGCATCATTGTCGAAGTTGTGCCCCTCTTCCTGTGCTTTAAAGGCGATTCCAACGTACCTCTTGAAATCTGTTTCCTGCTATTCTGCCTCGCTTTCAAGTCCGCCTCGTTGCCTTCCCTCAACAGATTTTTGGAGGATAGTTGTCCTTTATTACTCGGCCAGTTTGTGAATTGCTGTGCCCCTGAGCTCCATTTTTCAACTCCTTTTTGGTGAGCTGACCGCAAGTCCAAAATTTTGGTTCAGGACCTATACTGGTTCCCGGTGGTTGGCTGAGACTTTGGTTAATTCTTCTTCCTGCCGGGAAATTACAGTGATATGTGCCCGTCCAAATGCCTAACAGCTACTCTCTCATTGGTTCTCCCTCTTCACTTTCATCCTCTGCCAAATTGGAAACCTGTGCGAACCAGCAGGAAAAGGGGCTGTCT
Organism: Hyperoodon ampullatus; assembly: GCF_949752795.1. NCBI lineage: Eukaryota > Metazoa > Chordata > Mammalia > Artiodactyla > Ziphiidae > Hyperoodon > Hyperoodon ampullatus. The sequence goes on along the minus strand of NW_027640625.1, from coordinate 1,162,930 downwards.
CTCCAAGTTGGGAGGTTGATAGTAAAGCAGATGGAAAGTCAAACCGGAGCACCAGGAGAGGGACTATTCGTTGAGTTTTAGAAACCTTTCGTATTCACAGTGTGTCCGTTCTCTAGGTTTCCCGTACATGTTATAGCTGTAGTAATATTCCCTTCAACCTGCAGAGTTGGGACCCATGGAATGGGTGCCATGCATTATTGCTTTAAAGGGTCTGCATTTGCTCACCCAATCTCACCAATCCTCTCAGTCCCAAGTGTCCAGCCTTATGCCACATCCAGCTGTCGTTGTAGATAGGGTCATTCCAGGTTTCATCAGAGACCCTGAAGGAATTGTAATGAATTTCCCAGTTTTTTTGTTTTGTTTTTGAAATTCCTTTTTATAGTGGGTTTGAGCTGATTCTCGCTGCCATGTTTATGCCAGTCTAGACACACTTGATTCCCTTACGGAGACATATAAATACATAGGTTTTAAGATTCTTACTAGTCAGATATATTCCTCTGCGGGAAATATGTTTTGTTTTTTTTTTTTTTTTTTTTTTTTTTGTGGTACGCGGGCCTCTCACTGTTGTGGCCTCTTCCGTTGCGGAGCACAGGCTCTGGATGCGCAGGCTCAGCAGCCATGGCTCACGGGCCCAGCCGCTCCGCGGCATATGGGATCCTCCCAGACCGGGGCACGAACCCGTATCCCCTGCATCGGCAGGCGGACTATCAACCACTGCGCCACCAGGGAGGCCCAAATATGGGGTTTTGAGTCCCTTTCACTGAGGAAGGTGTAGGTCTTGTCTATTCCATAGTTGGTTTTTGGAACGGTACCTGTGCTTATATCAAACTCTGGGTTTATGCATCACCCCATCTCTCCTTCCCCCTTAAGCAGGCATAAAAGTGTTTTCTACATGTGAGACTCTGTTCTCTTTCCTAACTCAGTTCAAGTGTAGCCATGTTTACAGGATCTTCATAAGTGATATCTTATGATAAGTTTCTTTTTCTGTGTGACTTATTTCACTTAGAATCATCGTACCTGAATCCACCCATTTTGCTGCTACTGGTCTTATGACATTGATTTCATGGCTGAGGGATATTCCATCGTACGTAAGTACCACAAATTTTTGAACCATTTTTATATTTCCTGGGATATTTAAGGTGTACCCAAGTTGAGGTCCTTGTAAGCAGTGCAGCCCTAAATTTTGGGGTGTCTCTGTCTTATTGATTTTCAGTTTTCCCAAGGTATATTCCCTAGACTGGAAGTGCCCTTGGCTCTGTAGCTCTGTTGTTTACTTGTTTTAGGGAACACAATGCACTCCTCCAGAGAGGCAGTTGGCAATTTACATCCCGCCCATCAGCATAACAAGGCTCCCTGTTCTCCAGGGCCTTTCTTGCCTTTCTGTTTTTTACATATTTTGTGGATGTCCCTTTTGATCGGTGGGAAGTGATACTTCTTTGTAGTGCAGATTTGCATTGCCTGCTTGCTTGCTTGGCCAAAAAGGGCGTATGCGTTTTCTCCTGAATATATTCAGGAGAAAACGCATACGCCCTTTTTGGCCAAGTGCATCATTGTCGAAGTTGTGCCCCTCTTCCTGTGCTTTAAAGGCGATTCCAACGTACCTCTTGAAATCTGTTTCCTGCTATTCTGCCTCGCTTTCAAGTCTGCCTCGTTGCCTTCCCTCAACAGATTTTTGGACGATAGTTGTCCTTTATTACTCGGCCAGTTTGTGAATTGCTGTGCCCCTGAGCTCCATTTTTCAACTCGTTTTTTTTTAGCTGACTGCAAGTCCAAAATTTTGGCTCAGAACCTATACTGGTTCCCAGTGGCTGGCTGACACTTTGGTTAATTCTTCTTCCTGCCGGGAAATTAGAGTGACATGTGCCCGTCCAAATGCCTAACAGCTACTCTCTCATTGTTTCTCCTTCTTCCGTTTCATCCTCTGCCAAATTGGAAACCTGTGCGAACCAGGAGGTTAAAGGGGCTGTCTCTCCAAGTTGGGAGATTGATAGTAAAGCAGATGGAAAGTCAAACCGGAGCACCAAGGGAGGGACTATTCGTTGAGTTTTAGAAACTTTTCGTATTCACAGTGTGTCCGTTCTCTAGGTTTCCCGTACATGTCATAGCTGTAGTAATATTCCCTTCAACCTGGAGAGTTGGGACCCATGGAATGGGTTCCATGCCTTATTGCTTTAAAGGGTCTGCATGTGCTCACCCAATTTCACCAATCGTCTCAGTCCCAAGTGTCCAGCCTTATGCCACATCCAGCTGTCATTGTACATAGGGTCATTCCAGGTTTCATCAGAGACCCTGAAGGAACTGTAAAGAATTTCCCAGTTTTTTTGTTTTGTTTTTGAAATTCCTTGTTATACTGGTTTTGAGCTGATTCTCGCTGCCATGTTTATGCCAGTCTACACACACTTGATTCCCTTACGGAGACATATCAATACATAGGTTTTAAGATTCTTACTAGTCAGATATATTCCTGTGCAGGAAATAAGGGGTTTTGAGATCCTTTCACTGAAGAAAGTGTAGGTCTTGTCTATTCAATATTTGGTTTTTGGAACGGTACCTGTGCTTATATCAAACTCTGGGTTTATGCATCACCCCACCTCTCCTTCCCCCTTAAGCAGGCATAAGAGTGTTTTCTAAATGTGAGACTCTGTTCTCTTTCCTAACTCAGTTCAAGTGTAGCCATGTTTACAGGATCCTCATGAGTGATATCTTATGATAAGTTTCTTTTTCTGTGTGACTTATTTCACTTAGAATCATCGTACCTGAATCCACTCATTTTGCTGCTACTGGTCTTATGTCATTGATTTCATGGGTGAGGGATATTCCATCGTACGTAAGTACCACAATTTTTTGAACCATTTTTATATTTCCTGGGATATTTAAGGTGAACCCAAGTTGAGGTCCTTGTAAGCAGTGCAGCCCTAAATTTTGGGGTGGCTCTGTCTTATTGATTTTCACTTTTCCCAAGGCATATTCCCTTGACTGGAAGTGCCCTTGGCTCTGTAGCTCTGTTGTTTACTTGTTTTAGGGAACACAATGCACTCCTCCAGAGAGGCAGTTGGCAATTTATATCCCGCCCATCAGCATAACAAGGCTCCCTGTTCTCCAGGGCCTGTCTTGCCTTTCTGGTTTTTACACGTTTTGTGGATGTCCCTTTTGACCAGTATGAAGTGATACTTCTTTGTAGTGCAGATTTGCATAGCCCGCTTGCTTGCTTGGCCAAAAAGGGCGTATGCGTTTTCTCCTGAATATATTCAGGAGAAAACGCATACGCCCTTTTTGGCCAAGTGCATCATTGTCGAACTTGTGCCCCTCTTCCTGTGCTTTAAAGGCGATTCCAACGTACCTCTTGAAATCTGTTTCCTACTATTCTGCCTCGATTTCAAGTCCGCCTCGTTGCCTTCCCTCAACAGATTTTTGGACGATAGTTGTCCTTTATTACTCGGCCAGTTTGTGAATTGCTGTGCCCCTGAGCTCCATTTTTCAAATCGTTTTTGGTGAGCTGACCGCAAGTCCAAAATTTTGGTTCAGGACCTATACTGGTTCCCGGTGGGTGGCTAAGACTTTGATTAATTCTTCTTCCTGCCGGGAAATTACAGTGATATGTGCCTGACCAAATGCCTAACAGCTACTCTCTCATTGGTTCTCCCTCTTCCCTTTCATCCTCTGCCAAATTGGCAACCTGGGCGAACCAGGAGGTTAAACGGGCTGTCTCTCCAAGTTGGGAGATTGATAGTAAAGCAGATGGAAAGTCAAACCGAATCACCAGGAGAGGGACTATTCGTTGAGTTTTAGAAACCTTTCGTATTCACAGTGTGTCCTTTCTCTAGGTTTCCCGTACATGTTATAGCTGTAGTAATATTCCCTTCAACCTGGAGAGTTGGGAACCTTGGAATGCGTGCCATGCATGATTGCTTTAAAGGGTCTGCATTTGCTCACCCAATCTCACCAATCCTCTCAGTCCCAAGTGTCCAGCCTTATGCCACATCCAGCTGTCGTTGTAGATAGGGTCATTCCAGGTTTCATCAGAGACCCTGAAGGAATTGTAAAGAATTTCACAGTTTTTTGTTTTGTTTTTGAAATTCCTTTTTATAGTGGGTTTGAGCTGATTCTCGCTGCTACGTTTATGCCAGTCTAGACACACTTGATTCCCTTACGGAGACATATCAATACATAGGTTTTAAGATTCTTACTAGTCAGATATATTCCTGTGTGGGAAATATGGGGTTTTGAGTCCCTTTCACTGAGGAAGGTGTAGGTCTTGTCTACTCCATAGTTGGTTTTTGGAACGGTACCTGTGCTTATATCAATCTCTGGTTTTATGCATCACCCCACCTCTCCTTCCCCCTTAAGCAGGCATAAGAGTGTTTTCTAAATGTGAGACACTGTTCTCTTTCCTAACTCAGTTCAAGTGTAGCCATGTTTACAGGATCTTCATAAGTGATATCTTATGATAAGTTTCTTTTTCTGTGTGACTTATTTCACTTAGAATCATCGTACCTGAATCCACCCATTTTTCTGCTACTGGTCTTATGACATGATTTCATGGCTTAGGGATATTCCATCGTACGTAAGTACCACAATTTTTTGAACCATTTTTATATTTCCTGGCATATTTAAGGTGTACCCAAGTTGAGGTCCTTGTAAGCAGTGCAGCCCTAAATTTTGGGGTGGCTCTGTCTTATTGATTTTCAGTTTTCCCAAGGTATATTCCTTAGACTGGAAGTGCCCTTGGCTCTGTAGCTCTGTTGTTTACTTGTTTTAGGGAACACAATGCACTCCTCCAGAGAGGCAGTTGGCAATTTACATTCCGCCCATCAGCATAACAAGGCTCTCTGTTCTCCAGGGCCTGTCTTGCTTTTATGGTTTTTACACATTTTGTGGATGTCCCTTTTGACCGGTGGGAAGTGATACTTCTTTGTAGTGCAGATTTGCATTGCCCGCTTGCTTGCTTGGCCGAAAAGGGAGTATGCATTTACTCCTGCATATATTCAGGAGAAAACGCATACGACCATTTTGGCCAAGTGCATCATTGTCGAAGTTGTGCCCCTCTTCCTGTGCTTTAAAGGCGATTCCAACGTACCTCTTGAAATCTGTTTCCTGCTATTCTGCCTCGCTTTCAAGTCCGCCTCGTTGCCTTCCCTCAACAGATTTTTGGAGGATAGTTGTCCTTTATTACTCGGCCAGTTTGTGAATTGCTGTGCCCCTGAGCTCCATTTTTCAACTCCTTTTTGGTGAGCTGACCGCAAGTCCAAAATTTTGGTTCAGGACCTATACTGGTTCCCGGTGGTTGGCTGAGACTTTGGTTAATTCTTCTTCCTGCCGGGAAATTACAGTGATATGTGCCCGTCCAAATGCCTAACAGCTACTCTCTCATTGGTTCTCCCTCTTCACTTTCATCCTCTGCCAAATTGGAAACCTGTGCGAACCAGCAGGAAAAGGGGCTGTCTCTCCAAGTTGGGAGGTTGATAGTAAAGCAGATGGAAAGTCAAACCGGAGCACCAGGAGAGGGACTATTCGTTGAGTTTTAGAAACCTTTCGTATTCACAGTGTGTCCGTTCTCTAGGTTTCCCGTACATGTTATAGCTGTAGTAATATTCCCTTCAACCTGCAGAGTTGGGACCCATGGAATGGGTGCCATGCATTATTGCTTTAAAGGGTCTGCATTTGCTCACCCAATCTCACCAATCCTCTCAGTCCCAAGTGTCCAGCCTTATGCCACATCCAGCTGTCGTTGTAGATAGGGTCATTCCAGGTTTCATCAGAGACCCTGAAGGAATTGTAATGAATTTCCCAGTTTTTTTGTTTTGTTTTTGAAATTCCTTTTTATAGTGGGTTTGAGCTGATTCTCGCTGCCATGTTTATGCCAGTCTAGACACACTTGATTCCCTTACGGAGACATATAAATACATAGGTTTTAAGATTCTTACTAGTCAGATATATTCCTCTGCGGGAAATATGTTTTGTTTTTTTTTTTTTTTTTTTTTTTTTTGTGGTACGCGGGCCTCTCACTGTTGTGGCCTCTTCCGTTGCGGAGCACAGGCTCTGGATGCGCAGGCTCAGCAGCCATGGCTCACGGGCCCAGCCGCTCCGCGGCATATGGGATCCTCCCAGACCGGGGCACGAACCCGTATCCCCTGCATCGGCAGGCGGACTATCAACCACTGCGCCACCAGGGAGGCCCAAATATGGGGTTTTGAGTCCCTTTCACTGAGGAAGGTGTAGGTCTTGTCTATTCCATAGTTGGTTTTTGGAACGGTACCTGTGCTTATATCAAACTCTGGGTTTATGCATCACCCCATCTCTCCTTCCCCCTTAAGCAGGCATAAAAGTGTTTTCTACATGTGAGACTCTGTTCTCTTTCCTAACTCAGTTCAAGTGTAGCCATGTTTACAGGATCTTCATAAGTGATATCTTATGATAAGTTTCTTTTTCTGTGTGACTTATTTCACTTAGAATCATCGTACCTGAATCCACCCATTTTGCTGCTACTGGTCTTATGACATTGATTTCATGGCTGAGGGATATTCCATCGTATGTAAGTACCACAAATTTTTGAACCATTTTTATATTTCCTGGGATATTTAAGGTGTACCCAAGTTGAGGTCCTTGTAAGCAGTGCAGCCCTAAATTTTGGGGTGTCTCTGTCTTATTGATTTTCAGTTTTCCCAAGGTATATTCCCTAGACTGGAAGTGCCCTTGGCTCTGTAGCTCTGTTGTTTACTTGTTTTAGGGAACACAATGCACTCCTCCAGAGAGGCAGTTGGCAATTTACATCCCGCCCATCAGCATAACAAGGCTCCCTGTTCTCCAGGGCCTTTCTTGCCTTTCTGTTTTTTACATATTTTGTGGATGTCCCTTTTGATCGGTGGGAAGTGATACTTCTTTGTAGTGCAGATTTGCATTGCCTGCTTGCTTGCTTGGCCAAAAAGGGCGTATGCGTTTTCTCCTGAATATATTCAGGAGAAAACGCATACGCCCTTTTTGGCCAAGTGCATCATTGTCGAAGTTGTGCCCCTCTTCCTGTGCTTTAAAGGCGATTCCAACGTACCTCTTGAAATCTGTTTCCTGCTATTCTGCCTCGCTTTCAAGTCTGCCTCGTTGCCTTCCCTCAACAGATTTTTGGACGATAGTTGTCCTTTATTACTCGGCCAGTTTGTGAATTGCTGTGCCCCTGAGCTCCATTTTTCAACTCGTTTTTTTTTAGCTGACTGCAAGTCCAAAATTTTGGCTCAGAACCTATACTGGTTCCCAGTGGCTGGCTGACACTTTGGTTAATTCTTCTTCCTGCCGGGAAATTAGAGTGACATGTGCCCGTCCAAATGCCTAACAGCTACTCTCTCATTGTTTCTCCTTCTTCCGTTTCATCCTCTGCCAAATTGGAAACCTGTGCGAACCAGGAGGTTAAAGGGGCTGTCTCTCCAAGTTGGGAGATTGATAGTAAAGCAGATGGAAAGTCAAACCGGAGCACCAAGGGAGGGACTATTCGTTGAGTTTTAGAAACTTTTCGTATTCACAGTGTGTCCGTTCTCTAGGTTTCCCGTACATGTCATAGCTGTAGTAATATTCCCTTCAACCTGGAGAGTTGGGACCCATGGAATGGGTTCCATGCCTTATTGCTTTAAAGGGTCTGCATGTGCTCACCCAATTTCACCAATCGTCTCAGTCCCAAGTGTCCAGCCTTATGCCACATCCAGCTGTCATTGTACATAGGGTCATTCCAGGTTTCATCAGAGACCCTGAAGGAACTGTAAAGAATTTCCCAGTTTTTTTGTTTTGTTTTTGAAATTCCTTGTTATACTGGTTTTGAGCTGATTCCCGCTGCCATGTTTATGCCAGTCTACACACACTTGATTCCCTTACGGAGACATATCAATACATAGGTTTTAAGATTCTTACTAGTCAGATATATTCCTGTGCAGGAAATAAGGGGTTTTGAGATCCTTTCACTGAAGAAAGTGTAGGTCTTGTCTATTCAATATTTGGTTTTTGGAACGGTACCTGTGCTTATATCAAACTCTGGGTTTATGCATCACCCCACCTCTCCTTCCCCCTTAAGCAGGCATAAGAGTGTTTTCTAAATGTGAGACTCTGTTCTCTTTCCTAACTCAGTTCAAGTGTAGCCATGTTTACAGGATCCTCATGAGTGATATCTTATGATAAGTTTCTTTTTCTGTGTGACTTATTTCACTTAGAATCATCGTACCTGAATCCACTCATTTTGCTGCTACTGGTCTTATGTCATTGATTTCATGGGTGAGGGATATTCCATCGTACGTAAGTACCACAATTTTTTGAACCATTTTTATATTTCCTGGGATATTTAAGGTGAACCCAAGTTGAGGTCCTTGTAAGCAGTGCAGCCCTAAATTTTGGGGTGGCTCTGTCTTATTGATTTTCACTTTTCCCAAGGCATATTCCCTTGACTGGAAGTGCCCTTGGCTCTGTAGCTCTGTTGTTTACTTGTTTTAGGGAACACAATGCACTCCTCCAGAGAGGCAGTTGGCAATTTATATCCCGCCCATCAGCATAACAAGGCTCCCTGTTCTCCAGGGCCTGTCTTGCCTTTCTGGTTTTTACACGTTTTGTGGATGTCCCTTTTGACCAGTATGAAGTGATACTTCTTTGTAGTGCAGATTTGCATAGCCCGCTTGCTTGCTTGGCCAAAAAGGGCGTATGCGTTTTCTCCTGAATATATTCAGGAGAAAACGCATACGCCCTTTTTGGCCAAGTGCATCATTGTCGAACTTGTGCCCCTCTTCCTGTGCTTTAAAGGCGATTCCAACGTACCTCTTGAAATCTGTTTCCTACTATTCTGCCTCGATTTCAAGTCCGCCTCGTTGCCTTCCCTCAACAGATTTTTGGACGATAGTTGTCCTTTATTACTCGGCCAGTTTGTGAATTGCTGTGCCCCTGAGCTCCATTTTTCAAATCGTTTTTGGTGAGCTGACCGCAAGTCCAAAATTTTGGTTCAGGACCTATACTGGTTCCCGGTGGGTGGCTGAGACTTTGGTTAATTCTTCTTCCTGCCGGGAAATTACAGTGATATGTGCCCTTCCAAAGGCCTAACAGCTACTCTCTCATTGGTTCTCCCTCTTCCCTTTCATCCTCTGCCAAATTGGCAACCTGTGCGAACCAGGAGTGTAAAGGGGCTGTCTCTCCAAGTTGGGAGGTTGATAGTAAAGCAGATGGAAAGTCAAACCGGAGCACCAGGAGAGGGACTATTCGTTCAGTTTTAGAAACCTTTCGTATTCACAGTGTGTCCATTCTCTAGGTTTCCCGTAAATGTTATAACTGTAGTAATATTCCCTTCAACCTGGAGAGTTGGGACCCATGGAATGGGTGCCATTCATTATTGCTTTAAAGGGTCTGCATTTGCTCAACCAATCTCACCAATCCTCTCAGTCCCAAGTGTCCAGCCTTATGCCACATCCAGCTGTCGTTGTAGATAGGGTCATTCCAGGTTTCATCAGAGACCCTGAAGGAATTGTAAAGAATATCCCAGTTTTTTTGTTTTGTTTTTGAAATTCCTTTTTATAGTGGGTTTGAGCTGATTCTCGCTGCCATGTTTATGCCAGTCTAGACACACTTGATTCCCATACGGAGACAAATCAATACATAGGTTTTAAGATTCTTAGTAGTCAGATATATTCCTCTGCGGGAAATATGGGGTTTTGAGTCCCTTTCACTGAGGAAGGTGTAGGTCTTGTCTATTCCATAGTTGGTTTTTGGAACGGTACCTGTGCTTATATCAAACTCTGGTTTTATGCATCACCCCACCTCTCCTTCCCCCTTAAGCAGGCATAAGAGTGTTTTCTAAATGTGAGACACTGTTCTCTTTCCTAACTCAGTTCAAGTGTAGCCATGTTTACAGGATCTTCATAAGTGATATCTTATGATAAGTTTCTTTTTCTGTGTGACTTATTTCACTTAGAATCATCGTACCTCAATCCACCCAGTTTGCTGCTACTGGTCTTATGATATTGATCTAATGACTGAGGGATATTCCATCGTACGTAAGTACCACGATTTTTTGAACCATTTTTATATTTCCTTGGATACTTAAGGTGTACCCAAGTTGAGGTCATTGTAAGCAGTGCAGCCCTAAATTTTGGGGTGGCTCTGTCTTATTGATTTTCACTTTTCCCAAGGTATATTCCCTAGACTGGAAGTGCCCTTGGCCCTGTTGCTCTGTTCTTTACTTGTTTTAGGGAACACAATGCACTCCTCCAGAGAGGCAGTTGGCAATTTACATCCCGCCCATCAGCATAACAAGGCTCCCTGTTCTCCAGGGCCTGTCTTGCCTTTCTCGTTTTTACACCTTTTGTGGATGTCCCTTTTGACCGGTGGGAAGTGATACTTCTTTGTAGTGCAGATTTGCATTGCCCGCTTGCTTGCTTGGCCAAAAAGGGCGTATGCGTTTTCTCCTGAATATATTCAGGAGAAAACGCATACGCCCTTTTTGGCCAAGTGCATCATTGTCAAAGTTGTGCCCCTCTTCCTGTGCTTTAAAGGCGATTCCAACATACCTCTTGAAATCTGTTTCCTGCTGTTCTGCCTCGCTTTCAAGTCCGCCTCGTTGCCTTCCCTCAACAGATTTTTGGACGATAGTTGTCCTTTATTACTTGGCCAGTTTGTGAATTGCCGTGCCCCTGAGCTCCATTTTTCAACTCGTTTTTGGTGAGCTGACCGCAAGTCCAAAATTTTGATTCAGGACCTATACTGGTTCCCGGTGGGTGGCTAAGACTTTGATTAATTCTTCTTCCTGCCGGGAAATTACAGTGATATGTGCCTGACCAAATGCCTAACAGCTACTCTCTCATTGGTTCTCCCTCTTCCCTTTCATCCTCTGCCAAATTGGCAACCTGGGCGAACCAGGAGGTTAAAGGGGCTGTCTCTCCAAGTTGGGAGGTTGATAGTAAAGCAGATGGAAAGTCAAACCGAATCACCAGGAGAGGGACTATTCGTTGAGTTTTAGAAACCTTTCGTATTCACAGTGTGTCCTTTCTCTAGGTTTCCCGTACATGTTATAGCTGTAGTAATATTCCCTTCAACCTGGAGAGTTGGGACCCTTGGAATGCGTGCCATGCATGATTGCTTTAAAGGGTCTGCATTTGCTCACCCAATCTCACCAATCCTCTCAGTCCCAAGTGTCCAGCCTTATGCCACATCCATCTGTCGTTGTAGATAGGGTCATTCCAGGTTTCATCAGAGACCCTGAAGGAATTGTAATGAATTTCCCAGTTTTTTTGTTTTGTTTTTGAAATTCCTTTTTATAGTGGGTTTGAGCTGATTCTCGCTGCCATGTTTATGCCAGTCTAGACACACTTGATTCCCTTACGGAGACATATAAATACATAGGTTTTAAGATTCTTACTAGTCAGATATATTCCTCTGCGGGAAATATGGGGTTTTGAGTCCCTTTCACTGAGGAAGGTGTAGGTCTTGTCTATTCCATAGTTGGTTTTTGGAACGGTACCTGTGCTTATATCAAACTCTGGTTTTATGCATCACCCCACCTCTCCTTCCCCCTTAAGCAGTCATAAGAGTGTTTTCTAAATGTGAGACACTGTTCTCTTTCCTAACTCAGTTCAAGTGTAGCCATGTTTACACGATCTTCATAAGTGATATCTTATGATATGTTTCTTTTCCTGTGTGACCTATTTCACTTAGAATCATCGTACCTGAATCCACCCATTTTGCTGCTACTGGGCTTATGACATTGATTTCATGGCTGAGGGACATTCCATCGTACGTAAGTACCACAATTTTTTGAACCATTTTTATATTTCCTGGGATATTTAAGGTGTACAAGTTGAGGTCCTTGTAAGCAGTGCAGCCCTAAATTTTGGGGTGGCTCTGTCTTATTGATTTTCAGTTTTCCCAAGGTATATTCCCTAGACAAAAGTGCCCTTGGCTCTGTAGCCCTGTTGTTTACTTGTTTTAGGGAACACAATGCACTCCTCCAGAGAGGCAGTTGGCAATTTACATCCCGCCCATCAGCATAGCAAGGCTCCCTGTTCTCCAGGGCCTGTCTTGCCTTTCTGGTTTTCACACATTTTGTGGATGTCCCTTTTGACCGGTGGGAAGTGATCCTTGTTTGTAGTGCCGATTTGCATTGCCCGCTTGCTTGCTTGGCCAAAAAGGGCGCATGCGTTTACTCCTGAATATATTCAGGAGAAAACGCATACGAACTTTTTGGCCAAGTGCATCATTGTCGAAGTTGTGCCCCTCTTCCTGTGCTTTAAAGGCGATTCCAACGTACCTCTTGAAATCTGTTTCCTGCTATTCTGCCTCGCTTTCAAGTCCGCCTCGTTGCCTTCCCTCAACAGATTTTTGGACGATAGTTATCCTTTATTACTCGGCCAGTTTGTGAATTGCTGTGCCCCTGAGCTACATTATTCAACTCGTTTTTGGTGAGCTGACCGCAAGTCCAAAATTTTGGTTCAGGACCTATACTGGCTCCCGGTGGGTGGCTGAGACTTTGGTTAATTCTTCTTCCTGCCGGGAAATTACAGTGATATATGCCCGTCCAAATGCCTAACAGCTACTCTCTCATTAGTTCTCCCTCTTCCCTTTCAGCCTCTGCCAAATTGGCAACCTATGCGAACCAGGAGGTTAAAGGGGCTGTCTCTCCAAGTTGGGAGGTTGATAGTAAAGCAGATGGAAAGTCAAACCGGAGCACCAGGAGAGGGACTATTCGTTGAGTTTTAGAAACCTTTCGTATTCACAGTGTGTCCGTTCTCTAGGTTTCCCGTACATGTTATAACTGTAGTAATATTCCCTTCAACCTGGAGAGTTGGGACCCATGGAATGGGTGCCATGCATTATTGCATTAAAGGGTCTGCATTTGCTCACCCAATCTCACCAATCCTCTCAGTCCCAAGTGTCCAGCCTTATGCCACATCCAGCTGTCGTTGTAGATAGGGTCATTCCAGGTTTCATCAGAGACCCTGAAGGAATTGTAAAGAATTTCCCAGTTTTTTGTTTTGTTTTTGAAATAACTTTTTATAGTGGGTTTGAGCTGATTCTCGCTGCCATGTTTATGCCAGTGTAGACACACTTGATTCCGTTACGGAGACATATCAATACATAGGTTTTAAGATTCTTAGTAGTCAGATATATTCCTCTGCGGGAAATATGGGGTTTTGAGTCCCTTTCACTGAGGAAGGTGTAGGTCTTGTCTATTCCATAGTTGGTTTTTGGAACGGTACCTGTGCTTATATCAAACTCTGGTTTTATGCATCACCCCACCTCTCCTTCCCCCTTAAGCAGGCATAAGAGTGTTTTCTAAATGTGAGACACTGTTCTCTTTCCTAACTCAGTTCAAGTGTAGCCATGTTTACAGGATCTTCATAAGTGATATCTTATGATAAGTTTCTTTTTCTGTGTGACTTATTTCACTTAGAATCATCGTACCTCAATCCACCCAGTTTGCTGCTACTGGTCTTATGATATTGATCTAATGACTGAGGGATATTCCATCGTACGTAAGTACCACGATATTTTGAACCATTTTTATATTTCCTTGGATACTTAAGGTGTACCCAAGTTGAGGTCATTGTAAGCAGTGCAGCCCTAAATTTTGGGGTGGCTCTGTCTTATTGATTTTCACTTTTCCCAAGGTATATTCCCTAGACTGGAAGTGCCCTTGGCCCTGTTGCTCTGTTCTTTACTTGTTTTAGGGAACACAATGCACTCCTCCAGAGAGGCAGTTGGCAATTTACATCCCGCCCATCAGCATAACAAGGCTCCCTGTTCTCCGGGGCCTGTCTTGCCTTTCTCGTTTTTACACCTTTTGTGGATGTCCCTTTTGACCGGTGGGAAGTGATACTTCTTTGTAGTGCAGATTTGCATTGCCCGCTTGCTTGCTTGGCCAAAAAGGGCGTATGCGTTTTCTCCTGAATATATTCAGGAGAAAATGCATACGCCCTTTTTGGCCAAGTGCATCATTGTCAAAGTTGTGCCCCTCTTCCTGTGCTTTAAAGGCGATTCCAACGTACCTCTTGAAATCTGTTTCCTGCTATTCTGCCTCGCTTTCAAGTCCGCCTCGTTGCCTTCCCTCAACAGATTTTTGGACGATAGTTGTCCTTTATTACTTGGCCAGTTTGTGAATTGCCGTGCCCCTGAGCTCCATTTTTCAACTCGTTTTTGGTGAGCTGACCGCAAGTCCAAAATTTTGATTCAGGACCTATACTGGTTCCCGGTGGGTGGCTAAGACTTTGATTAATTCTTCTTCCTGCCGGGAAATTACAGTGATATGTGCCTGACCAAATGCCTAACAGCTACTCTCTCATTGGTTCTCCCTCTTCCCTTTCATCCTCTGCCAAATTGGCAACCTGGGCGAACCAGGAGGTTAAACGGGCTGTCTCTCCAAGTTGGGAGATTGATAGTAAAGCAGATGGAAAGTCAAACCGAATCACCAGGAGAGGGACTATTCGTTGAGTTTTAGAAACCTTTCGTATTCACAGTGTGTCCTTTCTCTAGGTTTCCCGTACATGTTATAGCTGTAGTAATATTCCCTTCAACCTGGAGAGTTGGGAACCTTGGAATGCGTGCCATGCATGATTGCTTTAAAGGGTCTGCATTTGCTCACCCAATCTCACCAATCCTCTCAGTCCCAAGTGTCCAGCCTTATGCCACATCCAGCTGTCGTTGTAGATAGGGTCATTCCAGGTTTCATCAGAGACCCTGAAGGAATTGTAAAGAATTTCACAGTTTTTTGTTTTGTTTTTGAAATTCCTTTTTATAGTGGGTTTGAGCTGATTCTCGCTGCTACGTTTATGCCAGTCTAGACACACTTGATTCCCTTACGGAGACATATCAATACATAGGTTTTAAGATTCTTACTAGTCAGATATATTCCTGTGTGGGAAATATGGGGTTTTGAGTCCCTTTCACTGAGGAAGGTGTAGGTCTTGTCTACTCCATAGTTGGTTTTTGGAACGGTACCTGTGCTTATATCAATCTCTGGTTTTATGCATCACCCCACCTCTCCTTCCCCCTTAAGCAGGCATAAGAGTGTTTTCTAAATGTGAGACACTGTTCTCTTTCCTAACTCAGTTCAAGTGTAGCCATGTTTACAGGATCTTCATAAGTGATATCTTATGATAAGTTTCTTTTTCTGTGTGACTTATTTCACTTAGAATCATCGTACCTGAATCCACCCATTTTTCTGCTACTGGTCTTATGACATGATTTCATGGCTTAGGGATATTCCATCGTACGTAAGTACCACAATTTTTTGAACCATTTTTATATTTCCTGGCATATTTAAGGTGTACCCAAGTTGAGGTCCTTGTAAGCAGTGCAGCCCTAAATTTTGGGGTGGCTCTGTCTTATTGATTTTCAGTTTTCCCAAGGTATATTCCTTAGACTGGAAGTGCCCTTGGCTCTGTAGCTCTGTTGTTTACTTGTTTTAGGGAACACAATGCACTCCTCCAGAGAGGCAGTTGGCAATTTACATTCCGCCCATCAGCATAACAAGGCTCTCTGTTCTCCAGGGCCTGTCTTGCTTTTATGGTTTTTACACATTTTGTGGATGTCCCTTTTGACCGGTGGGAAGTGATACTTCTTTGTAGTGCAGATTTGCATTGCCCGCTTGCTTGCTTGGCCGAAAAGGGAGTATGCATTTACTCCTGCATATATTCAGGAGAAAACGCATACGACCATTTTGGCCAAGTGCATCATTGTCGAAGTTGTGCCCCTCTTCCTGTGCTTTAAAGGCGATTCCAACGTACCTCTTGAAATCTGTTTCCTGCTATTCTGCCTCGCTTTCAAGTCCGCCTCGTTGCCTTCCCTCAACAGATTTTTGGAGGATAGTTGTCCTTTATTACTCGGCCAGTTTGTGAATTGCTGTGCCCCTGAGCTCCATTTTTCAACTCCTTTTTGGTGAGCTGACCGCAAGTCCAAAATTTTGGTTCAGGACCTATACTGGTTCCCGGTGGTTGGCTGAGACTTTGGTTAATTCTTCTTCCTGCCGGGAAATTACAGTGATATGTGCCCGTCCAAATGCCTAACAGCTACTCTCTCATTGGTTCTCCCTCTTCACTTTCATCCTCTGCCAAATTGGAAACCTGTGCGAACCAGCAGGAAAAGGGGCTGTCTCTCCAAGTTGGGAGGTTGATAGTAAAGCAGATGGAAAGTCAAACCGGAGCACCAGGAGAGGGACTATTCGTTGAGTTTTAGAAACCTTTCGTATTCACAGTGTGTCCGTTCTCTAGGTTTCCCGTACATGTTATAGCTGTAGTAATATTCCCTTCAACCTGCAGAGTTGGGACCCATGGAATGGGTGCCATGCATTATTGCTTTAAAGGGTCTGCATTTGCTCACCCAATCTCACCAATCCTCTCAGTCCCAAGTGTCCAGCCTTATGCCACATCCAGCTGTCGTTGTAGATAGGGTCATTCCAGGTTTCATCAGAGACCCTGAAGGAATTGTAATGAATTTCCCAGTTTTTTTGTTTTGTTTTTGAAATTCCTTTTTATAGTGGGTTTGAGCTGATTCTCGCTGCCATGTTTATGCCAGTCTAGACACACTTGATTCCCTTACGGAGACATATAAATACATAGGTTTTAAGATTCTTACTAGTCAGATATATTCCTCTGCGGGAAATATGTTTTGTTTTTTTTTTTTTTTTTTTTTTTTTTGTGGTACGCGGGCCTCTCACTGTTGTGGCCTCTTCCGTTGCGGAGCACAGGCTCTGGATGCGCAGGCTCAGCAGCCATGGCTCACGGGCCCAGCCGCTCCGCGGCATATGGGATCCTCCCAGACCGGGGCACGAACCCGTATCCCCTGCATCGGCAGGCGGACTATCAACCACTGCGCCACCAGGGAGGCCCAAATATGGGGTTTTGAGTCCCTTTCACTGAGGAAGGTGTAGGTCTTGTCTATTCCATAGTTGGTTTTTGGAACGGTACCTGTGCTTATATCAAACTCTGGGTTTATGCATCACCCCATCTCTCCTTCCCCCTTAAGCAGGCATAAAAGTGTTTTCTACATGTGAGACTCTGTTCTCTTTCCTAACTCAGTTCAAGTGTAGCCATGTTTACAGGATCTTCATAAGTGATATCTTATGATAAGTTTCTTTTTCTGTGTGACTTATTTCACTTAGAATCATCGTACCTGAATCCACCCATTTTGCTGCTACTGGTCTTATGACATTGATTTCATGGCTGAGGGATATTCCATCGTACGTAAGTACCACAAATTTTTGAACCATTTTTATATTTCCTGGGATATTTAAGGTGTACCCAAGTTGAGGTCCTTGTAAGCAGTGCAGCCCTAAATTTTGGGGTGTCTCTGTCTTATTGATTTTCAGTTTTCCCAAGGTATATTCCCTAGACTGGAAGTGCCCTTGGCTCTGTAGCTCTGTTGTTTACTTGTTTTAGGGAACACAATGCACTCCTCCAGAGAGGCAGTTGGCAATTTACATCCCGCCCATCAGCATAACAAGGCTCCCTGTTCTCCAGGGCCTTTCTTGCCTTTCTGTTTTTTACATATTTTGTGGATGTCCCTTTTGATCGGTGGGAAGTGATACTTCTTTGTAGTGCAGATTTGCATTGCCTGCTTGCTTGCTTGGCCAAAAAGGGCGTATGCGTTTTCTCCTGAATATATTCAGGAGAAAACGCATACGCCCTTTTTGGCCAAGTGCATCATTGTCGAAGTTGTGCCCCTCTTCCTGTGCTTTAAAGGCGATTCCAACGTACCTCTTGAAATCTGTTTCCTGCTATTCTGCCTCGCTTTCAAGTCTGCCTCGTTGCCTTCCCTCAACAGATTTTTGGACGATAGTTGTCCTTTATTACTCGGCCAGTTTGTGAATTGCTGTGCCCCTGAGCTCCATTTTTCAACTCGTTTTTTTTTAGCTGACTGCAAGTCCAAAATTTTGGCTCAGAACCTATACTGGTTCCCAGTGGCTGGCTGACACTTTGGTTAATTCTTCTTCCTGCCGGGAAATTAGAGTGACATGTGCCCGTCCAAATGCCTAACAGCTACTCTCTCATTGTTTCTCCTTCTTCCGTTTCATCCTCTGCCAAATTGGAAACCTGTGCGAACCAGGAGGTTAAAGGGGCTGTCTCTCCAAGTTGGGAGATTGATAGTAAAGCAGATGGAAAGTCAAACCGGAGCACCAAGGGAGGGACTATTCGTTGAGTTTTAGAAACTTTTCGTATTCACAGTGTGTCCGTTCTCTAGGTTTCCCGTACATGTCATAGCTGTAGTAATATTCCCTTCAACCTGGAGAGTTGGGACCCATGGAATGGGTTCCATGCCTTATTGCTTTAAAGGGTCTGCATGTGCTCACCCAATTTCACCAATCGTCTCAGTCCCAAGTGTCCAGCCTTATGCCACATCCAGCTGTCATTGTACATAGGGTCATTCCAGGTTTCATCAGAGACCCTGAAGGAACTGTAAAGAATTTCCCAGTTTTTTTGTTTTGTTTTTGAAATTCCTTGTTATACTGGTTTTGAGCTGATTCTCGCTGCCATGTTTATGCCAGTCTACACACACTTGATTCCCTTACGGAGACATATCAATACATAGGTTTTAAGATTCTTACTAGTCAGATATATTCCTGTGCAGGAAATAAGGGGTTTTGAGATCCTTTCACTGAAGAAAGTGTAGGTCTTGTCTATTCAATATTTGGTTTTTGGAACGGTACCTGTGCTTATATCAAACTCTGGGTTTATGCATCACCCCACCTCTCCTTCCCCCTTAAGCAGGCATAAGAGTGTTTTCTAAATGTGAGACTCTGTTCTCTTTCCTAACTCAGTTCAAGTGTAGCCATGTTTACAGGATCCTCATGAGTGATATCTTATGATAAGTTTCTTTTTCTGTGTGACTTATTTCACTTAGAATCATCGTACCTGAATCCACTCATTTTGCTGCTACTGGTCTTATGTCATTGATTTCATGGGTGAGGGATATTCCATCGTACGTAAGTACCACAATTTTTTGAACCATTTTTATATTTCCTGGGATATTTAAGGTGAACCCAAGTTGAGGTCCTTGTAAGCAGTGCAGCCCTAAATTTTGGGGTGGCTCTGTCTTATTGATTTTCACTTTTCCCAAGGCATATTCCCTTGACTGGAAGTGCCCTTGGCTCTGTAGCTCTGTTGTTTACTTGTTTTAGGGAACACAATGCTCTCCTCCAGAGAGGCAGTTGGCAATTTATATCCCGCCCATCAGCATAACAAGGCTCCCTGTTCTCCAGGGCCTGTCTTGCCTTTCTGGTTTTTACACGTTTTGTGGATGTCCCTTTTGACCAGTATGAAGTGATACTTCTTTGTAGTGCAGATTTGCATTGCCCGCTTGCTTGCTTGGCCAAAAAGGGCGTATGCGTTTTCTCCTGAATATATTCAGGAGAAAACGCATACGCCCTTTTTGGCCAAGTGCATCATTGTCGAACTTGTGCCCCTCTTCCTGTGCTTTAAAGGCGATTCCAACGTACCTCTTGAAATCTGTTTCCTACTATTCTGCCTCGATTTCAAGTCCGCCTCGTTGCCTTCCCTCAACAGATTTTTGGACGATAGTTGTCCTTTATTACTCGGCCAGTTTGTGAATTGCTGTGCCCCTGAGCTCCATTTTTCAAATCGTTTTTGGTGAGCTGACCGCAAGTCCAAAATTTTGGTTCAGGACCTATACTGGTTCCCGGTGGGTGGCTGAGACTTTGGTTAATTCTTCTTCCTGCCGGGAAATTACAGTGATATGTGCCCTTCCAAAGGCCTAACAGCTACTCTCTCATTGGTTCTCCCTCTTCCCTTTCATCCTCTGCCAAATTGGCAACCTGTGCGAACCAGGAGTGTAAAGGGGCTGTCTCTCCAAGTTGGGAGGTTGATAGTAAAGCAGATGGAAAGTCAAACCGGAGCACCAGGAGAGGGACTATTCGTTGAGTTTTAGAAACCTTTCGTATTCACAGTGTGTCCATTCTATAGGTTTCCCGTAAATGTTATAACTGTAGTAATATTCCCTTCAACCTGGAGAGTTGGGACCCATGGAATGGGTGCCATTCATTATTGCTTTAAAGGGTCTGCATTTGCTCAACCAATCTCACCAATCCTCTCAGTCCCAAGTGTCCAGCCTTATGCCACATCCAGCTGTCGTTGTAGATAGGGTCATTCCAGGTTTCATCAGAGACCCTGAAGGAATTGTAAAGAATATCCCAGTTTTTTTGTTTTGTTTTTGAAATTCCTTTTAATAGTGGGTTTGAGCTGATTCTCGCTGCCATGTTTATGCCAGTCTAGACACACTTGATTCCCATACGGAGACAAATCAATACATAGGTTTTAAGATTCTTAGTAGTCAGATATATTCCTCTGCGGGAAATATGGGGTTTTGAGTCCCTTTCACTGAGGAAGGTGTAGGTCTTGTCTATTCCATAGTTGTTTTTTGGAAAGGCACCTGTGCTTATATCAAACTCTGGTTTTATGCATCACCCCACCTCTCCTTCCCCCTTAAGCAGGCATAAGAGTGTTTTCTAAATGTGAGACACTGTTCTCTTTCCTAACTCAGTTCAAGTGTAGCCATGTATACAGGATCTTCATAAGTGCTATTTTATGATTAGTTTCTTTTTCTGTGTGACTTATTTCAATTAGAATCACCGTACCTGAATCCACCCATTTTGCTGCTACTGGTCTTATGACATTGATTTCATGGCTGAGGGATATTCCATGGTACGTAAGTACCACAAATTTTTGAACTATTTTTATATTTCCTGGGATATTTAAGGTGTACCCAAGTTGAAGTCCTTGTAAGCAGTGCAGCCCTAAATTTTTGGGTGGCTCTGTCTTATTGATTTTCAGTTTTCCCAAGGTATATTCCCTGGACTGGAAGTGCCCTTGGCTCTGTAGCTCTGTTGTTTACTTGTTTTAGGGAACACAATGCACTCCTCCAGAGAGGCAGTTGGCAATTTACATCCCGCCCATCAGCATAACAAGGCTCCCTGTTCTCCAGGGCCTGTCTTGCCTTTCTGGTTTTTACACATTTTGTGGATGTCCCTTTTGACCGGTGGGAAGTGATACTTCTTTGTAGTGCAGATTTGCATTGCCCGCTTGCTTGCTTGGCCAAAAAGGGCGTATGCGTTTTCTCCTGAATATATTCAGGAGAAAACGCATACGCCCTTTTTGGCCAAGTGCATCATTGTCGAAGTTGTGCCCCTCTTCCTGTGCTTTAAAGGTGATTCCAACGTACCTCTTGAAATCTGTTTCCTGCTATTCTGCCTCGCTTTCAAGTCCGCGTCGTTGCCTTCCCTCAATAGAATTTTGGACGATAGTTGTCATTTATTACTCGGCCAGTTTGTGAATTGCTGTGCCCCTTAGCTCCATTTTTCAACTCGTTTTTGGTGAGCTGACCGCAAGTCCAAAATTTTGGTTCAGGACCTATGCTGGTTCCCGGTGGGTGGCTGAGACTTTGGTTAATTCTTCATCCTGCCGGGAAGATAGAGTGATATGTCCCTGTCCAAATGCCTAACAGCTACTCTCTCATTGGTTCTCCCTCTTCCCTTTCATCCTCTGCCAAATTGAAACCTGTGCGAACCAGGAGGTTAAAGGGGCTGTCTCTCCAAGTAGGGTGATTGATAGCAAAGCTGATGGAAAGTCAAACCGGAGCACCAGGAGAGGGACTATTCGTTGAGTTTTAGAAACCTTTCATATTCACAGTGTGTCCGTTCCCTAGGTTTCCCGTACATGTTATAACTGTAGTAATATTCCCTTCAACCTTGCGAGTTGGGACCCATGGAATGGTTGCCAGGCATTTGTGCTTTAAAGGGTCTGCACTTGCTCACCCAATCTCACTAATCGTCTCAGTCCCAAGTGTCACTCCTTATGCCACATCCAGCTGTCATTGTAGATAGGGTCATTCCAGGTTTCATCAGAGACCCTGAAGGAATTGTAAAGAATTTCCCAGTTTTTTTGATTTGTTTTTGAAATTCCTTTTTATACTGGGTTTGAGCTGATTCTGGCTTCCATGTTTATGCCAGTCTAGACACACTTGATTCACTTACAGAGACATATCAATACATAGGTTTTAAGATTCTTACTAGTCAGATATATTCCTCTGCGGGAAATATGGGGTTTTGAGTCCCTTTCACTAAGGAAGGAGTACGTCTTGTCTGTTCCATTGTTGGTTTTTGGAACGGTACCTGTGCTTATATCAAACTCTGGTTTTATGCATCATCCCACCTCTCCTTCCCCCTTAAGCAGGCATAAGAGTGTTTTCTAAGTGTGAAATATTGTTCTCTTTCCTAACTCAGTTCAAGTGTAGCCATGTTTACAGGATCTTCATAAGTGATATCTTATGATATGTTTCTTTTTCTCTGTGACTTATTTCACTTAGAATCATCGTACCTGAATCCACCCATTTTGCTGCTACTGGTCTTAAGACATTGATTTCATGGCTGAGGGATATTCCATCGTACGTAAGTACCACAATTTTTTGAACCATTTTTATATTTCCTGGGATATTTAAGGTGTACCCAAGTTGAGGTTCTTGTAAGCAGTGCAGCCCTAAATTATGGGGTGGCTCTGTCTTATTGATTTTCAGTTTTCCCAAGGTATATTCCCTAGACTGGAAGTGCCCTTGGTTCTGTAGCTCTGTTCTTTACTTCTTTTAGGGAACACAATGCAATCCTCCAGAGAGGCAGTTGGCAATTTATATCCCGCCCATCCGCATAAAAAGGCTCCCTGTTCTCCAGGGCCTGTCTTGCCTTTCTGGTTTTTACACATTTTGTGGATGTCCCTTTTGACCGGTGGGAAGTGATACTTTTTTGTAGTGCAGATTTGCATTGCCCGCTTGCTTGCTTGGCCAAAAAGGGCGTATGCGTTTTCTCCTGAATATATTCAGGAGAAAACGCATACGCCCTTTTTGGCCAAGTGCATCATTGTCGAAGTTGTGCCCCTCTTCCTGTGCTTTAAAGGCGATTCCAACGTACCTCTTGAAATCTGTTTCCTGCTATTCTGCCTCGCTTTCAAGTCGGCCTCGCTGCCTTCCCTCAACAGATTTTTGGACGATAGTTGTCCTTTATTACTCGGCCAGTTTATGAATTGCTGTGCCGCTGAGCTCCATTTTTCAACTCGTTTTTGGTGAGTGTCCCGCAAGTCCAAAATTTTGGTTCAGGACCTATACTGGTTCCCAGTGGTTGGCTGAGACTTTGGTTAATTCTTCTTCCTTGCGGGAATTTAGAGTGATATGTGCCCATCCAAATGCATAACAGCTACTCTCTCATTGGTTCTCCCTCTTCCCTTTCATCCTCTGCCAAATTGGCAACCTGTGCGAACCAGGAGGTTAAAGGGGCTGTCTCTCCAAGTTGGGAGATTGATAGTAAAGCAGATGGAAAGTCAAACCAGAGCACCAGGAGAGGGACTATTCGTTGAGTTTGAGAAACCTTTCGTATTCACAGTGTGTCTGTTCTCTAGGATTCCCGTACATGTTAAATCTGTAGTAATATTCCCTTCAACCTGGAGAGTTGAAACCCATTAAATGGGTGCCATGCATTATTGCTTTAAAGGGTCTGCATTTGCTCACCCAATCTAACCAATCCTCTCAGTCCCAAGTGTCCAGCCTTATGCCACATCCAGCTGTCATTGTAGATAGGGTCATTCCAGGTTTCATCAGAGACCCTGAAGGAATTGTTAAGAATTTCCCAGTTTTTTTGTTTTGTATTTGAAATTCCTTTTTATAGTGGGTTTGAGCTGATTCTCGCTGCCATGTTTATGCCAGTCTAGACACACTTGATTTCCTTATGGAGATATATCAATACATAGGTTTTAAGATTCTTACTAGTCAGATGTATTCCTCTGCGGGAAATATGGGGTTTTGAGTCCCTTTCACTGAGGAAGTTGTAGGTCTTGTCTATTCCATAGTTGGTTTTTGGAACGGTACCTGTGCTTATATCAAACTCTGGTTTTATGCATCACCCCACCTCTCCTTCCCCCTTAAGCAGGCATAAGAGTGTTTTCTAAATGTGAGACACTGTTCTCTTTCCTAACTCAGTTCAAGTGTAGCCATGTTTACAGGATCTTCATAAGTGATATCTTATGATAAGTTTCTTTTTCTGTGTGACTTATTTCACTTAGAATCATCGTACCTGAATCCACTCATTTGCTGCTACTGGTCTTATGACATTGATTTCATGGCTGAGGGATATTCCATCGCACGTAAGTACCACAGTTTTTTGAACCATTTTTATATTTCCTGGGATATTTAATGTGTACCCAAGTTGAGGTTCTTGTAAGCAGTGCATCCCTAAATTTTGAGGTGGCTCTTTCTTTTTGATTTTCAGTTTTCCCAAGGTATATTCCCTAGACTGGAAGTGCCGTTAGCTCTGTAGCTCTGTTCTTTACTTGTTTTAGGCCACACAATGCATTCCTCCAGAGAGGCAGTTGACAGTTTACATCCCGCCCAACACCATAACAAGGTTCCCTGTTCTCCAGGGCCTGTCTTGCCTTTCTGGATTTTACACATTTTGTAGCTGTCCCTTTTGACCAGTGGATAGTGATACTTCTTTGAGTGCAGATTTGCATTGCCCGCTTACTTGCTTGGCCAAAAAGGGCGTATGCGTTTTCTCCTGAATATATTCAGGAGAAAACGCATACGCCCTTTCTGGCCAAGTGCATTATTGTCGAAGTTGTGCCCCTCTTCCTGTGCTTTAAAGGTGATTCCAACGTACCTCTTGAAATCTGTTTCCTGCTATTCTTCCTGCCTTTCAAATACACCTCGTTTCCTTCCCTCAACAGATTTTTGGACGATAGTTGTCCTTTATTACTCGGCCACTTTGTGAATTGCTGTGCCCCTGAGCTCCATTTTTCAACTCGTTTTTTGTGAGCTGAACGCAAGTCCAAAATTTTGGTTCAGGACCTATACTGGTTCCCGGTGGGGGGCTGAGACTTTTGTTAATTCTTCTTCCTGCCGGGAAATTAGAGTGACATGTGCCCGTCCAAATGCCTAACAGCTACTCTCTCATTGGTTCTCCCTCTTCCCTTTCATCCTCTGCCAAATTGGCAACCTGTGCGAACCAGGAGGTTAAAGGGGCTGTCTCTTCAAGTTGGGAGACTGATAATAAAGCAGTTGGAAAGTCAAACCGGTGCACCAGGAGAGGGTCTATTCTTTGAGTTTTAGAAACCTTTTGTATTCACAGTGTGTCCGTTCTCTAGGTTTCCCGTACATGTTATAGCTGTAGTAATAGTTCCTTCAACCTGGAGAGTTGGGACCCATGGAATGGGTGCCACATATTATTGTTTTAAAGTGTCTGCATTTGCTCACCCAATCTCACCAATCCTCTCAGTCCCAAGTGTCCAGCCTTATGTCACATCCAGCTGCCGTTGTTGATAGGGTCATTCCAGGTTTCATCAGAGACCCTGAAGGAATTGTAAAGAATTTCCCAGTTTTTTGTTTTGTTTTTGAATTTCCTTTTCTAGTGGGTTTGAGCTGATTCTCGCTGCCATGTTTATGCCAGTCTAGACACACTTGATTCCCTTACGGAGATATATCAATCCATAGGTTTTAAGATTCTTACTAGTAAGATATATTCCTCTGCAGGAAATATGGGGTTTTGAGTCCCGTTCACAGAGAAAGTAGTAGGTCTTGTCTATTCTGTATTTGGATTATGGAACCGTACCTGTGCTAATATCAAACTCTGGTTTTATTCATCACCCCACCTCTGCTTTCCCCTTAAGCATGCATAAGAGAGTTTTCTATATATGATACTCTGTTCCCTTTCCTAATTAATTCCATGTGTAGCCATGTTTATATACCCTTCATAAGTTATATCTTATGATAAGTGTCTTTTTCTGTGTGATTTTTTCAGTTAGAATCATCATACATGAATCCCGTCATTATGCTGCTACTGGCCTTATGACATTGACTTCATGGCTGAGGGATATTCCATCATACGTATGTACCACAATTTCTTTACCATTTTTGTCTTTCCTGGGATATATAAGGTGTCCCGAAGTCGAGGTTCTTGTAAGCAGTGCTGCCATAAAATTTGGGGTAGCTGTGTCTTCTTGATTTTCAATTTTCCCAAGGTATATTCCCGTGACAGGTAGTGCCTTAGGTTGTGAAGCACTGCTGTTTACTTCTTTTTGGGAACACAGTGCACTCCTCCAGAGTGGCTGTTGGCAATTTACATCCCACCCATCCGCATAACAAGGCTCCCTCTTCTCCAGATCCTGTCTTGCCTTTCTTGTTTTTACACATTTTACGGATGTCCCTTTTGACCGGTTGGAAGTGATACTTCTTTGTAGTGCAGATTTGCATTGTGCGGTTGCTTGGTTGGCCAAAATGGGCGCATGCGTTTTCTCCTGAATATATTCAGGAGAAAACGCATGCGCCCTTTATGGACAATTCCATAATTGTCGAAGTTTTGATGCTTTTCCTGTGTTTAAAGGCGATTCCAATGTACTTCTGGAAATCTGTTTCGTGCACTTCTGCCTCATTTTCAAGTCCGCCTCATGGCTTTCTCTCAACAGATTTTTGGAAGAGAGTAGTCCTTTATAACTCTGCAAGTTAGTGAATTGCTGTGCCCCTGAGCTCCATTTTTCAACTCGCGTTTTTGTGGGCTGACTGCCAATCCACAATTTTGCTTCAGGACCTATACTGGTTCCATTGGGGAGGCTGGCTCAGAGTTTGTTAATTCTTCTTCGTGACGGGAAATTAGAGTGACATGTGGCCATCCAAATGCCTACAGCTACTCTCTAATTGTTTCTCCCTCTTCCCTTATATCCTCTGCAAAACGTGCCAACTGTGCGAACCAGGAGGTTAAAGGTGCTGACTCTCCAATTTGGGAGATTGATACTAAAGCAGTTGGAATGTCAAACTGGTGCACAAGGAGAGAAAAAAATTAGTAGAGTTTTAGAAACCTTTCACCATCAGATGGTGTCCATTCTCTAGGTTTCCCATACATGTTATAACTGTAGTGATAATCCCTTCTACCTGGAGAGTTGGGAACCATGGAATGGGTGCCAGGTATTATTGCTTTAAACGGTGTGCATTTTCTCACCCAATCTCACCAATCCTCTCAGTCCCAAGTGACCAGCCTTATGCCACATCCAGCTGTCGTTGTAGATAGGGTCATTCTAAGTTTCATCAGAACCCCTGAAGGTATTGTGTAAGAATTTCACTGTTTATTTGTTTTGTTTTGAAATTCATTTTTATAGTGGGTTTGAGCTGATTCTCACTGCCGTGTTTATTTCGTTCTAGACACACTTGGTTACCTTATGGAGACATATCAATACATAGGTTTTAAGATTCTTACTAGTCAGATATACTACTCTGCGGGGAATAGAGGTGTTGAGCCCCATTCAGTGAGGAAAGAGTTGGTCTTGTCTATTCTGTATTTGGATTATGAAATCGTACCTGTGCTAATATCAAACTCTGGTTTTATACATCACCACACCTCTCCTTTCCTCTTGAGCAGGCATAAGAGTGTTTTCTAAATGTGAGACTCTTCTCTTTCCTAATTCAGTTCATGTGTAGCCATGTTTACAAGACCTTCATAAGTGATATCTTATGATAAGTTTCTTTTTCTGTGTGACTTACTTCAGTTAGAATCATTGTACATGAATCCACTCATGCTGCTACTGGCCTTATGACATTGATTTCATGGCTGAGGGATATTCCATCGTACGTATGTACCACAATTTCTTTACTATTTTTGTCTTTCCTGGGATATTTAAGGTGTCCCGAAGTCGAGGTTCTTGTAAGCAGTGCTGCCCTATATTTTGGGTTGGCTGTGTCTTATTGATTTTCAATTTTCCCAAGGTATATTCCCTAGACTGGAATGCCTTAGGTTGTGAAGCTCTGTTGTTTAATTCTTTTAGGGAACACAAGGCACTCCTCCAGAGTGGCTGTCGGCAATCTACATCCCACCCATCAGCATAACAAGGCTCCCTGTTCTCCAGAGCCCCTCTTGCCTTTCTGGTTTTTACACATTTTACGGATATCCCTTTTGACTGGTGGGAAGTGATACTTCTTTGTAGTGCAGATTTGCATTGTGCGGTTGCTTGGTTGGCCAAAATGGGTGTATGCGTTTTCTCCTGAATATATTCAGGAGAAAACACATGCGCCCTTTATGGACAATTCCATAATTGTCGAAGTTGTGATGCTTTTCCTATGTTTAAAGGCGATTCCAATGTACTTCTGGAAATCTGTTTCGTGCAAATCTCCCTCATTTTCAAGTCCGCCTCATGGCTTTTCCTCAACAGATTTTTGGAAGAGAGTAGTCCTGTATAACTCTGCAAGTTAGTGAATTGCTGTGCCCCTGAGCTCCATTTTTCAACTTGTGTTTTTGTGAGCTGTCCGCAAACCCACAATTTTGCTTCAGGACCTATGCTAGTTATTGGGCTGGGGAAGGCTGAGAGTTTGGTTAATTCTTCTTCGTGACGGGAAATTAGAGTGACATGTGGCCGTCCAAATGCCTACAGCTACTCTCTCATTGGTTCTCCCTCTTCCCTTATATCCTCTGCACAATGTGCCAACTGTGCGAACCAGGAGGTTATAGGGGCTGACTCTCCAAGTTGGGAGATTGATAATAAAGCAGTTGGAATGTCAAGCTGCAGCACATGGAGAGAAAAAAAATTAGTAGAGTTTTAGAAACCTTTCACCATCAGAGGGTGTCCATTCTCTAGGTTTCCCATACATGTTATAACTGTAGTGATATTCCCTTCTACCTGGAGAGTTGGGAACCATGGAATCAGTGGCAGGCATTATTGCTTTAAAGCGTCTGCATTTTCACACCCAATCTCACCAATCCTCTCAGTCCCAAGTGAACAGCCTTATGCCACATCCAGCTGTTGTTGTAGATAGGGTCATTCCAAGTTTCATCAGAACCCCTGAAGGTATTGTGTAAGAATTTCACTGTTTCTTTGTTTTGTTTTGAAATTCCTTTTTATAGTGGGTTTGAGCTGATTCTCACTGCCGTGTTTATGTCATTCTAGACACACTTGGTTCCCTTATGGAGACATATCAATACATAGGTTTTAAGATCCTTACTAGTCAGATATATTTCTCTGTGGGGAATAGGGGTGTTGAGTCCCATTCACTGAGGAAGGAGTCGGGCTTGTCTCTTCTGTATTTGGATTATGGAACGGTACCTGTGTTAATATCAAACTCTGGTTTTGTGAGTCTCCCCACCTCTCCTTCCCCCTTAAGCAAGCATAAGAGTGTTTTCTAAATCTGAGACTCTGTTCTCTTTCCTAATTCAGTTCATATGTAGCCAGGTTTACATTCCCTTCATAAATGATATCTTATATCAGAATGCACCATGGCCCTTGTCATAATAATGCTCCATGACCCCTGTCATCACAATGCTCCATTCCCTGGTTATCACAATGCTCCATGTCCCTTGTCATAACAATTCTCCACGTACTTGTCATCACAATGCTACATGACACTTCTCATCACAAAGTTACATGCTCGTTTCATCACAATTCTCCATGCACTTGTCATTGCAATGTTCCATGACCCCTGTCATAGGAAGCTCCAACTGTTTGTCATCACAATGCTTCACGACTTTATCATCAAAATTCTCAATGGCACTTTTCATCACAATGTTCCGTACCCTTGTCATCACAATGCTCCACGTCCTTGTCATCACAATGCTCCTTGACCCCTGTCATCACAATGCTCCCTGACACCTGTCTTCACAATGCTTCATGCCCCTTGTCATTACAGTGCTCCATGATGCTCGTCATCACAATTACCCATGGTCTTCTCATCACAATGCTCCACGGTTTTGCCATCACAATGCTCCATGCCCTGGTCATCTCAAAGCTCAATGTCCCTTTTCCTCACAATTCTCCACGTCCTTGTCATCACAATGCTCCATGGCACTTCTCATCACAATGTTATATGCTCTTGTCATAACAATAGTCCATGCACATGTCATCGCAATGCTCCATGACCCCTGTCATAGGAAGCTCCATGCGCTTGTCATCACAATGTTTCATGACATGGACATTAAAATTATCAATGGCCCTTGTCATCTCAATACTCCATGCGCTTATCATCACAATGCTCCTTTACCTTTGTCACAACAATCCTCCATGACACTTGGCATCACAAT
The DNA here is from genome assembly GCF_949752795.1 of Hyperoodon ampullatus. Taxonomy (NCBI): domain Eukaryota; kingdom Metazoa; phylum Chordata; class Mammalia; order Artiodactyla; family Ziphiidae; genus Hyperoodon; species Hyperoodon ampullatus. The sequence goes on along the minus strand of NW_027640625.1, from coordinate 1,132,881 downwards.
GCTCCGTGCTATTGTCATCACAATGGAACATGACATATGTCATCACAATGTTCCCTGACACCTGTCTTCACAATACTCCATGACCTTGTCATCACAATGCTCCATGCCCTTTTCATCACAATGTGCCATGCCCACTGTCATCAAAATAATCCATGAAACTTGTCAGACCAAAGCTCCATGCCACCTTTCATCACAATGCTCCATGAACACTGTCATCACAATGCACCATGCCCATCATCATAATGCTTCATGCTCTTGTCATCACAATGAAATCAAAATGCTCCATGACCTCTGTCATCACAGTGCTCCAAACCCTTGTGATCACAATGTTCCATAACACTTGTCATCACAATACCCCATGACGCTACTCATCACAATTATCCATGGACTTCTCATCACAATGCCCCATGACATTTGTCATCACAATGCGCAATACACGTCATCACAATGCTCCCTGACTCTTGCCATCAGTATGCTCCCTGAACCCTTTCATGACAAGGCTCCATGCCTTTTTCATCACAATGATCCATGCCATTTTCATCACAATGCTCCAAGACCCCTGTAATCACAATGCTCCATGCCCTTGTCATCACAAAGCTCCATGATGCATGTCATCAGAATGCTCCATGGCCTTCTCATCACAATGCTCCATGCCCTTGTCATCACAATGCTCCAAGACCCCTGTAATCACAATGGTCCATGCCCCTTTTCATCAGAATGCTCCATAAGACTTGTCATCACAAGGCTCCATTGTCTTCTCAACACAATGCTCCAGGACATTGTCATCAAAATGCCCCATTCCCTTATCATCACAATGCTCCATGACCCCTGTCATCACAATACTCCGTGAACATTTTCAGCGCAATACTCCATGACCTTCTCCTCACAATGCTCCATGACCAATATCATCACAATTCTCCATGACCACAGTCATCACAACGCTCAATATCACCTGACAACACAATGATCCAGGACTCTTGTCATCACAATGCTCCATTCCCTAGTCATCACAATGCTCCATGACCCCTGTCATCACAATACTCCATGAACATTTTCAGCCCAATGCTCCATGACACTTGTCATCACAATGATGCATGCCCTTGTCATCCCAATGCTCCATGACCCCTGTAATCACAATGCTCCGTGACGCTTGTCATCACAGTGCTCCATGACACCTGTCATCACAATGCTCCATGCCTTTGTCAGCAAAATGCTACATGACCTTGTCATTACAATGTTCTATGCACTTGTCATCACAATACTCCATTACCATTGCCATCACAATCCTCCATGAACCTTGGGATCACATTGCTCCATGCCCTTGTCATCACAATGCTCCATGCTCCTTGAAATCAAAATGATCCATGACCTCTGTCATCACAATGCTCCAAACCCTTGTGATCACAATGTTCCATAACACTTGTCATCACAATGCTCCATGATGCCTGTCATCACAATACTCCATGCCCTTTTCATCACAATGCTCCATGACCTTTGTCATCACAATTCTCGATACACTTGTCATCACAATGCTCCCTGACACTTGTCGTCAGAATGCTCCTTGAACCCTGTCACAAAATGGCTCCATGCCTTTTTCATCAAAATGCACCATGCCATTTTCAACACAATGCTCCTTGACATTGTCATCAAAATACTCCACAAGCTTGTCATCAGAATGCTCCATGTCCCTTGTCATCACAATTTTCCATGCACTTGTCAGCACAATGCTCCCTGACCCTTGTCATCACAATGCTCCAAGCCATTGTCATCACAATGCTCCATTACCTTTGTCATCAGAATCCTCCATGACACTTGGCATCACAATGCTCCATGGCATTGTCATCACAATGGGCCATTACATATGTCATCACAATGCTCCCTGACACCTGTCTTCACAATAATGAATGACCTGGTAATCACAATGCTCCATGCCCTTGTCATCACAATGCGCCATTCCAACTGTCATCGCAATAAGCCATGAAACTTATTAGACCAATGCTCCATGCCTTGTCATCACAATGCCCCATGCTCTTGTTATCACAATGCTCCATGACCCCTGTCATCACAATGCTCCGTGACTCCAGTCATCACAAGGCTTCATGACCTTTGTCATCACAGTGGTCCATGCCCTTGTCATCAACAGTCTCTGTGACCTTTTTAACCACAATGCTTCATGAACTTTTCATCACAATGCCCTTAGACCCTTGTCATCACAATGCTCTATGCCTTTCTCAGCACAATGCTCGATGACCCTTGTCATCACAATGCTCCATGCGCTTGTCAGCATAATGCTCCATGACCCATGTCATCACAATGCACCATGCGCTTGTCGTCACAGTGCTCCACAATCTTGTCATCACAATGCTCCATAAACCTTGTCATCACAATGCTCCATGCACTTCAAATCAAAATGCTCTCTCACCACTGATATCACAATGTTACATCACTATTCATCACAATACTCCCTCAACCCTGTCATCACAATGTTCCATGACTCCTGTCATCACAATGCTACATGCACTTATCATCACAATGTTTGATGATCCCTGATATCACAATGTTCCATAACCCCTGTCATCAAAATGCTCCATGACCCTTTTCATCAAAATGCTCCATGACCCCTAACATCACAATGTTACATAACGCCTCTCATCAAAATGTTCCATGACCCTTTTCATCAAATTGGTCCATGACAATGTCATCACAATGCTCCCTACCCTTCTCATCACAATGCACCACGCCCTTGTCATCAAAATGCTCCATGACCTTTGTGATCACAAAGCTCCATGACCCTTGGCATCACAATGCTCCATGCCATTGTCATCACAATACTCCATGAAACCTCTCATCACATTGTTCCATGCAATTGTCATCAAAAAGCTCCACGGTGCTTGTCATCAAACTGCTCGATGCCCATCTCATCACAATGCTCCATGCCCTTGTCATTACAAATCTCCATGACCCATGTATCACTGTGTTCCGTGCCCTTGTCATCACAATTCTCCATGCCCACTCTCATCACAATAATCCATGAAACTTTTCAGACAAATGTTCCATGCCCTTGTCATCACAATGCTCCATTACCCCTGTCATAACAATGCTCCATGACCCCTGCCATCACAACATTCCACGGCCTTGTCATCACAAGGCTCCATGACCCTTGTCATCACAATGCTCCAAGACCCCTGTAATCACAGTGCTACATGCCCTTGTCATCACAAAGCTCCATGATGCATGTCATCAGAATGCTCCAGGCCCTTGCCATCACAATGCTCCATTACCCCTGTGATAACAATGCTCCATGACCCCTGCCATCACGATGTTCCATGGCCTTGTCATCACAAGGCTCCATGACCCTTCTCATCACAATGCTCCAAGACACCTGTAATCACAATGCTCCATGTCCCTTTTTATCTCAATGATCCATGAACCCTGTCATCACAATACACCATGCCCATCATCATAATGCTTCAGGCTATTGTCATCACAATGAAATCAAAATGCTCCATGACCTCTGTCATAACACTGCTCCAAACCCTTGTGATCACAATATTCCATAACACTTGTCATCACAATGCCCCATGACGCTCGTCATCACAATTATCTATGGTCTTCTCTTCACAATGCTCCATGACCTTTGTCATCACAATGCTCAATACACTTATCATCAAAATGCTCCCTGACACTTGTTCTCTGTATGCTCCTTGAACCCTGTCATGACAAGGCTCCATGCCTTTTTCATCACAATGATCCATGCCTTTTTCATCACAATGCTCCAAGACGCCTGTAATTACAATGCTCCATGCCCTTGTCATCACAAAGTTCAATGACGCATGTCATCAGACTGCTCCTTGGTCTTCTCATCACAATGCTCCATGCCCTTGTCATCACAATTTTCCAAGACACTCTAATCACAATGCTCCATGCCCCTTTTCATCAGTATGCTCCATGAGACTTGTCTCACAAGGCTCCATGGTTTTCTCATCATAATGCTCCAGCACATTGTCATCACAATGCTTCACGACCTTGTCATGAAATTTTTCAATGGCCCTTGTCATCATAATGCTCCAAGCCCTAGTCATCACAATGCTCCATTATATTTGTCATCACAATCCTCCATTACATTTGGCATCACAATGCTCCATGCCATTGTCATCGCAATGGACCATGACATATGTCATCACAATGCTCCCTGACACCTGTCTTCACAATACTCCATGACCTTCTCATCACAATGCTCCATGCCCTTGTCATCACAATGCCCCATGCCCACTGTCATCACAATAATCTATTAAACTTGTCAGACCAATGTTCCATGCCCCTGTCATCACAATGCTCCATGCCCTTGTCATCACAATGCTCCATGACCCTTGTCATCACAATGCTCTGTGACTCCAGTCATCACAATGCTTCATAACATTTGTCATCACAGTGGTCCATGCCCACATCATCACAAGGCTCTGTGACCTTTGTAACCACAATACTCCATGAACTTTTCATCACAATGCTCCGTGACCCTTGTCATCACAATGCTCCATGCCTTTGTCAGAACAATGCTCCATGACCCTTGTCATCACAATGTGCCACGTGATTTTCATCACAACGGTCCACAACCTTGTCATCGTAATGCTCCATAAACCTTGTAATCACAATGCTCCATGCACTTCTCATCAAAATGCTCTCTCAACAGAGATATCACAATGTTCCATCACTAGTCATCACAATACTCCCTCACCCCTGTAATCACAATGTTCCAGGACCCCTGTCATCACAATGCTACATCCCCTTATCATCACAATGTTCCATGACCCCTGACATCACAATGTTCCATAACCCCTGTCATCAAAATGCTCCATGAACCTTTTCATCCCAAAGCTCCATGACCCCTGACATCACAATGTTCTATAACCCCTGTCATCAAAATGTTCCATTACACTTTTCATCAAATTGCTGCATGACCCTGTCATCAAAATGCTCCCTGCCCTTCTCATCACAATGCACCACGCCCTTGACATCAAAATGCTCCATGACTTTTGTCATCACAAAGCTCCATAACCCTTGGAATCACAATGTTCCATGAACCCTCTCATCACATTGTTCCATGCCCTTGTCATCACAAAGCTCCATGACGCTTGTCAAAACAATGTTCGATGCCCTTCTCATCACAATGCTCCATGCCCTTGTCATTACAATCCTCCATGACCCATGGATCACAGTGTTCCGTGACCTTCTCATCACAATGCTCCATGCCCACTCTCATCACAATAATCCATGAAACTTTTCAGACCAATGCTCCATGCCCTTCTCATCACAATGCTCCATTACCCCTGTCATAACAATGCTCCATGAACCCTGCCATCACAATGTTCCACACCATTGTCATCACAAGGCTCCATGACCCTTGTCATCACAATGCTCCAAGACCCCTGTAATCACAATGCTCCATGCCCTTGTCATCACAAAGCTCAATGACGCATGTCATCAGAATGCTCCATGGCCTTCTCATCACAATGCTCCTTGCCCTTGTCATCACAATGCTCCAAGACACCTGTAATCACAATGCTCCATGCCCCTTTTCATCTCAATGCTCCATGAACGCTGTCATCACAATGCACCATGCCCATCACCATAATGCTTCAGGCTATTGTCCTCACAATGAAATCAAAATGCTCCATGACCTCTGTCATCACAATGCTCCAAACCCTTGTGATCACAATGTTCCATAAAACTTATCATCACAACACCCCATGACGCTCATCATCAAAATTATCCATGGTCTTCTCATCACAATGCTCCATGAACTTTGTCATCACAATGCTCAATACACTTGTCATCACAATGCTCTGTGACATTTGTCGTCAGTATGCTGCTAGAACCCTGTCATGACAAGGCTCCATGCCTTTTTCATAACAATGATCCATGCCATTTTCATCACAATACTCCATGCCCTTGTCAGCACAAAGCTCCATGACGCATGTCATCAGAATGCTCCATGGCCTTCTCATCACAATACTCCATGCCCTTTTCATCACAATGCTCCAAGACCCCTGTAATCACAATGCTCCATGCCCCTTTTCATCAGAATGTTCCATGAGAATTGTCATCACAAGGCTCCATGGACTTCCCATCACAATGCTCCAGGACCTTGTCATCACAGTGCTCAATTCCCTTCTCATTACAATGCTCCATGACCCCTGTCATCACAATACTCCATGAACATTTTCAGCCCAATGCTTCATGACCTTCTCATCACAATGCTCCATGACCCATATCATCACAATCCTCCATGACCACTGTCATCACAACACTCCATGACCCCTGACAACACAATGATCCGGGACTCTTGTCATCACAATGCTCCATTCCCTTGTCATCACAATGCTCCATGAACATTTTCAGCCCAATGCTCCATGACACTTGTCATCACAATGATCCATGCCCTTGTCATCCCAATGCTCCATGACCCCTGTAATCACAATGCTCCGTGACGCTTATCATCACAGTGCTCCATGACCCTTATCATCACAATTCTCCATGCCTGTGTCATCAAAATCCTACATGACCTTGTCATCACAATGCTCCATGAGCTTGTCATCACAATACTCCATTCCCATTTTCATCACAATCCTCCATGAACCTTGGGATCACATTGCTCAATGCCCTTGTCATCACAGTGCTCCATGCTCCTTGAAATCAAAATGGTCCATGACCTCTGTCATCACAATGCTCCAACCCCTTGTGATCACAATGTTCCATAACACTTGTCATCACAACACTCCATGATGACTGTCATGACAACACTCCATGCACTTGTCGTCACAATGCTCCATAACCTTTGTCATCACAATTCTCAATACACTTGTCATCACAATGCTCCCTGACACTTGTCAGAATACTCCTTGAACACTGTCATGAAAATGCTCCATGCCTTTTTCATAAGAATGTTCTATGCCCTTTTCATCACAACGCTCCATGTCATTGTCATCACAATACTCCACAAGCTTGTCATCAGAATGCTCCCTGATCATTGTCTTCAGAATGCTCCATGACCCCTGTCATCAAAATGCTCCATATCCCTTGTCATTACAGTGTTCCAAGACGCTCGTCATCACAATTATCCATGGTCTTCTCATCACAATGCTCCACGGTCTTGCCATCACAATGCTCCATGCCTTGGTCATCACGATGCTCCATGTCCTCAGTCATCACAATCCTCCATGACCCCTGTCATCACAATGTTCCATACCCCTTGTCATTACAGTGCTCCATGACGCTCGTCATCACAATTATCCATGGTCTTCTCATCACAATTCTCCACGTTCTTGGCATCACTATGTTCCATGATACTTCTCATCACAGTGTTACATGTTTTGTCATCACAATTCTCTATGCACTTGTCATTGTAATGCTCCATGACCCCTGTCATAGCAAGCTCCATGTGATTGTCATCACAATGCTTCATGAACATGTCATCAAAATTCTCAGTGGCCCTTGTTATCACAATGTGCCATGACCCTTGTCATCACAATGCTCCAAGGCCTTGTCATCAAAATGCTCCATTACCTTTGTCATCACAATCCTCCATGACACTTGGCATCACAATGCTACATTCCATTGTCTTTGCAATAGACCATGACATATGTCATCACAATGCTCCCTGACAGCCTTCTTCACAATACTCCATGAGCTTCTCATCACAATGCTCCATGCCCTTGTCATCACAATGCGCCATGCCCACTGTCATCACAATAATCCCTGAAACTTGTCAAACCAATGCAACATGCCCCTGTCATCAAAATGCTCCATGCCCTTTCATCACAATGCTCTATGACCCCTGTCATCACAATGCTCCGTGACTCCAGTCATCACAATGCTTCATGACCTTTGTCATCACAATGGTCCATGCCCTCGTCATCACAAGGCTCTGTGACCTTTGTGACCACAACACTCCATGAACATTTCATCACAATGCTCGGTGACCCTTGTCATCACAATGCTCCATGCCTTTGTCAGCACATTACTCCATGACACATGGCATCAAATGTGCCATGCGCTTGTCATCACAATGCTCCACATCGTTGTCATCACAATGCTCCATAAACCTTGTCATCACAATGCTCCATGCGTTTGTCAGCACAATGTTCCATGACACATGTCATCACAATGTGCCCTGCGTTTCTCCTCACAATGCTCCACAGCCTTGTCATCACAATGCTCCATGCACCTCTCATCAAAATGCTCTCTCACCACTGATATCACAATGTTCCATCACTAGTCAACACAATACTCCCTCCACCCTGTCATCCCAATGTTCCATGACCCTTGTCACAACAATGCTACATGCTCTTATCATCACAATGCTCCATGACCCCTGACATCACAATGTTCCATAACCCCTGTCATCACAATGTTCCATCACCCTTTTCATCACAATGCTCCATGACCCCTAACATCACAATGTTCCATAAACACTGTCATCAAAATGTTCCATGACCCTTTTCATCCAATTGCTCCATGACCCTGTCATCACAATGCTCCCTGCCCTTCTCATCACAATGCACCACGCCCTTGTCATCAAAATGCTCCATTGCCTATGTCATCACAAAGCTCCATGACCCTTGGAATCACAATGCTCCATGCCATTGTCATCACAAAGCTCCATGAAACCTCTCATCACATAGCTCCATGCCGTTGTCATCACAAAGCTCCATGACGCTTGTCATCACAATGCTCCATGCCCTTGTCATTGCAATCCTCCATGACACATGTATCACTGTGTTCCGTGCCCTTGTCATCACAATGCTCCATGCTCACTCTCATCACAATAATCCATGAAACTTTTCATGCCAATGCTCCATGCCCTTGTCATCACAATGCTCCATTACACCTGTCATAACAATGCTCCATGACCCCTGCCATCACAATGTTCTACGGCCTTGTCATCACAAGGCTCCATGACCCTTGTCATCACAATGCTCCAAGACCCCTGTAATCACAATGCTCCATGCCCATGTCATCACAAAGCTCCCTGACGCATGTCATCAGAATTCTCCATGGCCTTCTCATCACAATACTCCATGCCCTTGTCATCACAATGCTCCAAGACCCTTGTTATTACAATAATCCATGCCTCTTTGCATCTCAATGCTCCATGAACCCTGTCATCACAATGCACCATGCCCATCATCATAATGCTTCATGCTATTGTCATCACAATGAAATCAAAATTCTCCATGACCTCTCTCATCACAATGCTCCAAACCCTTGTGATCACAATGTTCCATAACACTTGTCATCACAACGCCCCATGACGCTGGTCATCACAATTATCCATGGACTTATCATCACAATGCTCCATGACCTTTGTCATCACAATTCTCAATACACTTGTCATCACAATGCTCCCTGACACTTGTCATCAGTATGCTCATTGAACCCTGTCATGAAAAGTCTCCATGCCTTTTTCATCACAATGATCCATGCCCTTTTCATCAGAATGCTTTATGCCATTGTCATCACAATACTCCACAAGCTTGTCATCAGAATGCTCCGTGACCTTTGTCATCTCAATGATCCATGACCCCTGTCATCACAATGCTCCATGACACCTGTCATCACAATGCTCCATGCCCCTTGTCATTACTGTGCTCCATGATGTTCATCATCACAATTATCCATGGTCTTCTCATCACAGTGCTCCACGGTCTTGCCATCACAATGCTCCATGCCCTGGTCATCACAATGCTCCATGTCCCCAGTCATCACAATGCTCCATGACCCCTGTCATCACAATGCTCCATACTGCTTGTCATTACAGTGCTCCATGACACTCATAATCACAATTGTCCATGGTCTTCTCATCACAATGCTCCACGCCTTTGTCATCAAAATGCTCCATGACACTTGTCATCACAATGCTCCATGACCCCTGTCATCACAAGGCTCCATACCACTTGTCATTACAGTGCTCCATGATGCTCCTCATCACAATTATCCATGGTCTTCTCATCACAATGCTCCACGGTCTTGCCATCACAGTGCTCCATGCCTTGGGCATCACAATGCTCCATGTCCCCGGTCATCACAATGCTCCATGACCACTGTCATCACAATGCTCTATACCCCTTGTCATTACAGTGCTCCATGACCCTCGTCATCACAATTATCCATGGTCTTCTCATCACAATGCTCCACGATCTTGCCATCGCAATGCTCCTTGCCCTGGTCATCACAATGCTCCATGTCCCCTGTCATCACAATTCTCCACGATCTTGGCATCACTATGCTCCATGACACTTCTCATCACAGTGTTACATGCTTTTTCATCACAATTCTCTATGCACTTGTCATCGCAATGCTCCTTGACCCCATCATAGCAAGCTCCATGTGCTTGTCATCACAATACTCCATGCCCTTGTCGTCACAATTCTCCATGACCTTTGTCATCACAATGCTCCCTGACACTTGTCGTCAGAATGCTCCCTGAAAACTGTCATGAAAAGGCTCCATGTCTTTTTCATCACAATGCCCCATGCCATTTTCATCAAAATTCTCCATGTCATTGTCATCAAAATACTCCACAAGCTTGTCATCAGAATGCTCCATGAACCTTGTCATCACAATGCTCCATGACCCCTGTCATCACAATGCTCCATACCCCTTGTCATTACAGTGCTCCATGATGCTCATCATCACAATTATCCATGGTCTTCTCATCACAATGCTCCACGGTCTTGCCATCACAATACTCCATGCCCTGGTCATTACAATGCTCCATGTCCCCTGTCATCACAATTCTCCACGTTCTTGGCAGCACTGTGCTCCATGATGCTTTTCATCACAGTGTTACATGCTTTGTCATCACAATTCTCTATGCACTTTTCATCGCAATGCTCCATGATCCCTGTCACAGCAAGTTCCATGTGATTGTCATCACAATGCTTCATGAACATGTCATCAAAATTCTCAATGGCCCTTGTTATCACAATGCTCCATGACCCTTGTCATCACAATGCCCCAAGCGCTTGTAATCAAAATGCTCCATTACCTTTGTCATCACAGTCCTCCATGACACTTGGCATCACAATGCTCCATTCCATTGTCATCGCAATGGACCATGACATATGTCATCACAATGCTCCCTGACACCCTTCTTCACAATACTCCATGACCTTCTTATCACAATGCTCCATGCCCTTGTCATCACAATGTGCCATGCCCACTGTCATCACAATAATCCCTGAAACTTGTCAAACCAATGCAACATGCCCCTGTCATCACAATGCTCCATGCCCTTTCATCACAATGCTCTATGACCCCTGTCATCACAATGCTCCGTGACTCCAGTCATCACAGTGCTTCATGACATTTGTCATCACAATGGTCCATGCCCTCGTCATCACAAGGCTCTGTGACCTTTGTGACCACAGCGCTCCATGAACATTTCATCACAATGCTCGGTGACCCTTGTCCTCCCAATGCTCAATGCCTTTGTTAGCACAATACTACATGACCCATGGCATCACAATGTGCCATGCACTTGTCATCACAATGCTCCACATCTTTGTCATCACAATGCTCCATAAGCCTTGTCATCACACTCCTCCATGCACTTCTCATCAATATGCTCTCTCACCACTGATATCACAATGTTCCATCACTAGTCAACACAATACTCCCTCACCCCTGTCATCACAATATTCCATGACCCTTGACACAACAATGCTACATGCCTTTATCATCACAATGCTCCATTCCCCTGACATCACAATGTTCCATAACCCCTGTCATCACAATGCTCCCTGCCCTTCAAAACAGAATGCACCACACCCTTGTCATCAAAATGCTCCATGACCTTTGTCATCAAAAAGCTCAATGACCCTTGTCATCACAATGCTGCATGCCATTGTCATCACAATGCTCCATGAACCCTCTCATCACATTGTTCCATGCCCTTGTCATCACAGGCTCCATGATGCTTTTCATCACAATGCTCGATGCCATTCTTATCACAATGCTCCATGCGCTTCTCATTACAATCCTCCATGACCCATGTATCACAGTGTTCCATGCCCTTGTAATCACAATGCTCCTTGCCCCCTCTCATCACAATAATCCATGAAACTTTTCAGACAAATGATCCATGCCCTTGTCATCACAATGCTCCATTACCCCTGTCATAACAATGCTCCATGACCCCTGCCATCACAATGTTCCACAGCCTTGTCATCACAAGGCTCCATGACCCTTGTCATCACAATGCTCCAAGACCCCTGTAATCACAATGCTCCATGCCCTTGTCATCACAAAGCTCCATGACGCATGTCAACAGAATGCTCCATGGCCTTCTCATTCATGATGTTCCATGCCTTTGTCATCACAATGCTCCAAGACTCCTGTAATCGCAATGCTCCATGCCCCTTTTCATCTCAATGCTCCATGAACCCTGTCATCACAATGCACCATGCCCATCATCATAATGCTTCAGGCTATTGTCATCACAATGAAACCAAAATGCTCCATGACCTCTGTCATCACAATGCTCCAAATCCTTGTGATCAATATGTTCCATAACACTTATCATCACAACGCCCCATGACGCTCGTCATCACAATTATCCATGGTCTTCTCATCACAATGCTCCATGACCTTTGTCATCACAATACTCAATACCCTTGTCATCACAATGCTCCCTGACACTTGTTGTCAGTTTGCTCCTTGAACCCTGTCATGACAAGGCTCCATGCCTTTTTCATCACAATGATCCATGCCCTTTTCATCACAGTGCTCCAAGACCGCTGTAATCACAATGCTCCATGCCCTTGTCATCACAAAGCTCCATGACGCATGTCATCAGAATGCTCCATGGCCTTCTCATCCCAATGCTCCATGACCCTTGTCATCACAATGCTCCAAGACCCCTGTAATCACAATGCTCCATGGCACTTTTCATCAGAATGCTCCATGAGACTTGTCATCACAAGGCTCCATGGTCTTCTCATCACAGTGCTCCAGTACCTTGTCATCACAATGCTCCATGACCCCTGTCATCACAGTACTCCATGGATATTTTCAGCCCAATGCTCCATGACCTTCTCATCACAATGGGCCATGACCCCTGTCATCACAATGCTCCATGACCACTGTCATCACAACGCTACATGAACCCTGACAACACAATGATCCGGGACTCTTGTCATTAAAATGCTCCATGACCATTGTCATCACAATGATCCATGCGCTTGTCATCCCAATGCTCCATGAACCCTGTAATCACTATGCTCCGTGATGCTTGTCATCACAGTGCTCCATGAACCTTGTCATCATAATGCTCCTTGCCTTTGTCAACAAAATGGTACATAATCTTCTCATCACAATTCTCCATGCGCTTGTCATCACAATCCTCCATGACCATTGGGATCACATTGCTTCATGCCCTTGCCATCTCTCTCTTGCCTTTCTGGTTTTTACAGATATTCGGATGTCCCTTTTGACCGGTGGTAAGTGACAATTCTTTGTAGTGTGGATTTGTATTGCGTGCTTGCTTGATTGGCCAAAAAGGGTGTATGCGTTTTCTTCTGAATATATTCAGGAGAAAAGGCATATGCCCTTTTTGGCCAAGTGCATCTCTGTCCAAGTTGGGATGCTTTTCCTGTGCTTTAAAGGCGATTCCAATTTACCTCTTGAAATATGTTTTGTGCAATTCTGGCTCATTTTCAAGGCCGCTTCATTGCCTTCCCTCAACAGATTTTTGGAAGAGAGTAGTCCTTTATAAGTCTGCAGGTGTGTGAATTGCTGTGCCCCTGAGCTCCAATTTTCAAATCCCATCTTTGTGAGCTGGCCGCAAATCCACAATTTTGCTTCAGGACCTATACTGGTTCCAGGGGTGGCTATATTGGTTCCCTGTGGGTGGCTGAGGCTTTGGTTAATTCTTCTTTCTGCCGGGAAATTAGAATGACATGTGCCCGTCCAAATGCCTACATCTACTCTTTGATTGGTTCTCCCTCTTCCCTTTCATCCTCTGCACAATTAGCAAACTGTGCGAACCAGGAGGTTATAGGGGCTGACTCTCCTAAGTTGGGAGATTGATAGTAAAGCAGTTGGAATGCCAAAGTGGAGCACAAGGAGAGGAAAAATGAGGAGAGTTTTAGAAACCTTTCGCCATCACAGGGTGTCCATTTTCTAGGTTTCCCATACATGTTATAATTGTAGTGATATTCCCTTCTACCTGGAGATTTGGGACACATGGAATGGTGGCATGCATTACTACTTTAAAAGGTCTGCATTTTCTCTCCCAATCTCACCAGTCCTCTCAGTCCCAAGTGTCCAGCCTTATGTCTCATCCAGCTGTCTTTGCAGATAGGGTCATTCCAGGTTTCATCAGAACCCCTGAAGGAATTGTGTAAGAATTTCGCTGTTTTTTGGGGTTTGTTTGAAATTCATATTTATAATGGGGTTGAGCTGATTTTCACTGACGTGTTTATGCCAGTCTAGACACAATTGATTCCCTTACGGAGACATATCAATACATAGGTTTTAAGATTCTTAGTAGTCAGATATATTCCTCTGTGGGGCATAGGGGTGTTGAGTCCCGTTCACTGAGGAAGGTGTAGGTCTTGTCTATTCTGTATTTGGTTTATGGAATGGTACCTGTGCTAATATCAAACTCTGGTTTTATGCATCACCCCACCTCTCCTTTCCCCTGAAGCAGGCATAAGAGATTTTTGCTAAATGTGAGACTCTGTTCTCTTTCCTAATTCAGTTCATGTGTTGTGATATTGACATTCCCTCTATAAGTCATATCTTATGATAAGATTCTTTTTCTGTGTGACTAATTTCCCTTAAAATCATCATACCTAAATCCACTCATTATGCTGCTACTGGCCTTATATACATTGATTTCACGTCTGAGTGATATTCCGTTGTACAAAATTACCACAAGTTCTTTATGCATTTCTCTTTTTCCTGGGATATTTTAGGTGTACCAAAGTTGAGGTTCTTGTATGCAGAGCAGCCCTAAACTTTGGGGTGCCTGTGTCTTATTGACATTTAGTCTTCCCAAGTTATATGTCCATGAGTTGAAGTCCCCTTGCTCCGGGGCTTTGTATTTTAGATGTTTTAAAAACAGCATACACTTCTTCAGAGTGGCTCTTGGATATTTATACCCCACCCATCAGCGTGACTAGGCTCCCTGTTTTCCATGGCCTCTCCTGCATTTCTGGTTTGTACACATTTTTTGGATGGCCTTTCTGAGCAGTGGAAATTGAGACTTCTTTGTTGTGCGGATTTGCATTTCCCTCTTGCTTGGTTGGCCAAAAACTCTGCATGTGTTTTTTTCCTGAAGATATTGACGAAAAAAACGCATACACCCTTTTGCCCAACCGCATCATTTTAGAAATTCTACTGCTTTTCATATGCTTTAAATGTGAGTACAATCTACCTTTTGAAATCTGTTTCCTGCAATTCTGCCTCTCATTCAGATCCTCTTCGTTACCTTAGCTGAATATATTTTTGGACATTGGTTATCATTTATATCTTTGCAGGTCTTTGAATTGTCTGCTCCTGAGCTCCATTTTGCAACTCGCTTTTTTTGTGAGCTGGCCGCCAAACCATTGGATTACTTCTGGCCCTATTCTGGTTCTGGGGAGGCAGGCTGAGCCTTTGGTTAATTCTTCTTCCTAATGGGAAATTAGAGTGACATGTGCCTGTCAAAAGTCCTACAGCTAATCTCTCATTGGTTCCCCCTCTTCCCATTTATCCTCTGCACAAATTGCAAACTGTGTGAAACAGGAGGTTAAAGGTGCTGATTCTCCAAGTGGGGAGGTTGTTAGTAATGTGGCTGGAATGGCAAACCCCAGCACCAGGAGATCAAAAATGAGGTGCATTTTAGACACCTTTCCTGAGCACACGGTGTACATTCATCTCGGTTTCCCAGGCATGTTTTCGCTGTCAGAAGATTCCCTTGAACCTGCAGATTTGGGACCCATGGAATGGGTACCAGGCAGTATTACTTTAAAAGGTCTGCATTTCCTCACCCAGCCTCTCTAACATCTCTTAGCGTGCATAGCTTCCAGCCTTATATAATCATCCTGCTGTGGGTCTACATGTGTTCAATCCATGTTACATCGTAGCCCTTCAACAAAAGTTTTAAGAATTTTTGTCTGTCTCACTGTTTTTATAAATAGTTTTAAATTTATTTTTATATTGGTTACAGCTGATTTTCAAAGCTCTGTTTTTTGCTGCTGTACATCCACTTGATTCATGTACTGTGAGACAACAATAACTTCTTTTTCAGATGCTTACCAGTCATATGTATTATTTTCCAGTGACTTGAGTGGGCTGAGTGCAGTTCTTTGAGGTACCGTGTAGGCCTTGTCAGTTATTCAATTTGGTACTTGGAATGGTATCTTTGCTAATTTCAACCTCCTGGATAATACCTCACCATTCCCCACCTTTCCCATTTAGCAGCCTTATGTCTATTTTCTACATATTTGACTATGTTTCTGTTTTGTAATTTATTTCATGTGTAGCCATTTTTGATTCCACCTTTAAGTGACATCTTATGATATGTGTCTTTTTCTTTCTGACATATGTCACTTAGAATGATTGTATGTAACTCCTCCAGAGTTGTTACAACTGGCCTTATTTCATTGATTTCTGGATGAGTAATATTCCACTCTACATAAGTACCCCATCTCTTTTATCCATTTTATCCTTCCAGGGACATTTAGGTTATATCCAAGTTGAGCCCCTTTTTAACAGAGAGGTGGTAAACGTTCGGGTGCCTGTTTTCTGTCGATTTTTGTTTTTCCCAAGGTACACGCCCATGAGTGCAAGTGCCCTATGCTCTGTAGCTCATTTTTTAGATGTTTTAGCAAACACAATACACTTCTCCAGAGTGGCCATTGGCAAATTACATTTCCACTATCAACCTCACAGGGCTCCCTTTTCTCCTCGCCCTGTCCTGCATTTCTGGTGTTTACACTTTATGTGGATGGCCCTTCTGACTGATGTGAAGTGATACATTTTGTGATATTGATTTCCAGTGCCCACCTGTTTGGTTGGATAAAAAGTGTGTATGGCCTTTACTTGAATATATTCAGAAAAAATGCATACACCCTTTTTGGCCAACTGCATCATTGGCGATGTTCAGCCCCTTTTCTTGTGCTTTAATGGGGAGTCCTTTCTACCTCTTCAAATCTGTTTCCTGCCACTCTCCCTTGCTTACAAGTCCTTTTCTGTGACTTACCTCAAGACATTTTTCGATGATAGATATTTTCAACTCTGCAGTTTCATGAATTTTAGTGCCCCTGAGTTCCATTTTTCAACTTGTGTTTTTGGAAACTGGACACAAAACAGCGGGATTTCCTCTAGCCCTATTCTGTTTCCGTGGGCAATTCTAGCTTTTGATGAATTTGTCTTCTGGATTGGAAATTAGAGTGGCATGTGCCTGTCCGAACACCTAAGACTTGTCTCTAAATTTTTCTCATCCTTCCGCTTCATCCTCTGGACAAATTCCAAACTGTGTGCAACAGGATGTTGACGGTGCTGATATCCCCAAGTGAGGAGATTGTTAGGAAAGATGCTGGAGGGTTGAACCCGAGCACCAGGCGATGAGGAGATGAGGTGCCTTTTCCAAACTCTTTCCGATCAAACAGTGTACCATCCTCTAGGTGTGACAGGCATGTTTTAGCTGTAGGAAGGGTCCCGTGCATGTAAGGAGAACACCAGGGATTTTTCCAAATCAGTGCCTCCCCGAACCCCAAACTGGGGAATTTTTAAGCTACGGCTACACGTATGTCCTTTAAGGGCCTTGGGAAATAGGCAGAGCCCAAACTTTAGATGACTGAAATCTTCAGGGTCAGAAGCGCTCACCATCGGCCTTGCTTAGGTTACATTTTATCTGTCATTGATAGATGATGTCAATAAAAATATCTATTCTTTTTCAGATTATTTCCCCTTATAGGTTATTGCAAAATATTCAGTGTAGTTCCCTGTGCTATACAGTAGTTCCTTGTTGATGATCTATTTTATACATAGCAGTGTGTATGTGTTAATCCCAAACTGTTAATTTATCCCTTCTCCTACCTTTCCCCTTTGGTAATAATAAATTATAAGATTTTATACTTCTCAGAAATGGGGGAGCTGAAAGAGAGGTATCATTTTCAATGGAAAAGCATTCAAAACAAGATTGAAGCTTCAGCCAAGAGTATTCGATGTACATGCATGGAAATAAATCACTTCATTTCTCTAATGTTGACCTGACAAATAAGACAGACGTCTTCACTGAACTTGCTTATAGGAAAGTGATGGAAATATCAAATGTAAGTCTTAGAAACATCTTATTTTACCCGAGCATTATACACTGCTCTATGTTAACTACAGTTTGGCTCACACATCTGTTCATTGAAGTTACAATGTTCTCAATTTCTGTTACTGATCCTCCAGAGTGGACCCCAACAGGAGTCCCCGTGCCCAGTGTCATTGGAGCCAACAGATCAAGACTGAGTTTGGTTCAGAAGCAAAGGAAACATTATTTTGAAAACAGAATGGAGAGGTGAGAACGTGCACTCCCCCATGGGCTGTGGGCTGGGCTGCTGTGTAGGGTCCCCGGCAGCGTCAGTGGGAGGGAGGGGATGGAGCTCTCGAGGGCTGCGTTGGCTGCAGCTCAGGCTCTATGCCGCGGAGTCTGCATGGGACCCCGCTAGCTGAGGTGTCGACCCAGCCATTCTGCACTAGGAAATCGGGTCTGAAGTGCCGGGTGTGGGACCTCTGCATACGGAACCCTAGGAGCATGTGAAATTAGACAAAGCACAAAGGAAAAACAAGTTAGACTTTATTTTATTGCCCAGATTCTCTTTTTATCTCCCAGGAATTTTTAATGAACGTTGCCGGAGACGAACACCTCCTCTGCTTTTTGTTCCGTTCCTGATTCTTGGGGTGTTGAGGGTTCAGACCACTCTTTTGTAACTGCTTCATGCTGTGGTGAGAGCCCTGATACATGGGGGGAGGGGCAAAACGTCTCCCCACCAGCCTCCTGGTGAGGTTGATTGTCCAAGACCTCCTGCCTCACTTCTCGTCCGCCTGAGCACCAGCATTGGAAGTGTTACAGATTCTAATGACCTTTAAGGGTCCAGGAAAGAGAGGCGCAGAGATGCTGCGGTGGCAGGTTTCACCCCACCCCACATATGTTCGGCGACCTTAGGCTGACAGTTTTTGCCAGACTAGATGCTCTGACCAGTAGTCTGTGCTTTCTTTAATTAGGTCCCTGAATTAATGTACAAACAGCACCATGTGTCAGAGCCCTGCCCGCACAACTCCCAGACAGTCCAGGGTCAGTGGTGATCCAGGACCATGACGTCCACTGAGTCAACGGCCTTTAGAAGTAGCCAGCAGTCCAGCCGGTCATATTGGCCACCATCACTGCGGTGTCTGTAGGGTTTTCTATGGTGAAAGCGTGATATACGTTTCCCCCGCCAAGCTTATTAGCTGCCCTCTGGGTGCAGTAAGTCCTGCAAGCAGTAGTCTGCTCTTTCGGGGCACAGTCTTGTCGTTTTCTGAGAGAAACTCCAGGTCAAGTGATGGTCACACGAGTCATCTTGGGGGCCCGTTGCCCCCGTTTATCTCTCTGGAGGCTGGAGTTGGAGGGCCTCCTCACTCGAGGTCAGTGTGTCCACAGAGCGACCCCTGCAACTTCAGGGCATGATGGGTGGTTAGGATCACCACGTGGGGTCCTTTTCCCTTAGGAGGGAGCTGGCCTTGTGGGCTGCTGATTTCCAGCTTTTTAGATACCCCAGTATCCTGGCCTGATGAGTCGGTGGGCAAAGCCCTTGGTGACCATAGTTTATCATACCTGAAGGGCATTCTTGTGTTGCTCCATTTCAAGTGGTCCCAGTTTTTGCACTAAGGCTCCAAGGGCGATTAACCTTTGACCGGGTATGTAAAGGTCAAAGGGTTTAGCTAAATTAGGGAGTTCCTGGGCAAGGGTCTGTATTGACTGCTCTTTCCATTCTTGAAAGGCTGCTTCTGGATTCTATTCAAAAGGATCATCATCTTTTTGTGTCAGTGTTTCATGTAGAGGCCCAGCTATTAGACTGTAGTTAGGGATCCAGATGCAGAAAACCTTGGCCTCCCCAGGAACCCCTAAGCTGTCTTCTAGTTTTAGAAGAGGTAAGGCTGCAAATGGCTTCTTCCCTATCCTGGGATGCGTTTCTCCGAATATCTGTGAGAATGAAGCCCAGGCATGTCACCTTAGCCTGGGATATTTGAGCGTTTTTCTTGGACACCTTCTGTCCTTTCTTGGCTAGGTAGTTCAGAGGCGTCTTTAGTAGGCCTGGTGATCAGAATGTCATCTGCATATTGAAGGAGGGTTCCCTTTTACAGAGGTTGAACTTTTAGGTCTTTAGAGGACATTTCCCCAATGATGGTGTGGGGATTTTTGAACCATTGGGGCAGGACGGCCCAGCATTATTGCTTTTGTTGCATGTTGTGTCCTGCCACTCACAAGCCAAAAATTCTTGTGAATCTGAGATGAATGGAATACAGAAGAAGGCATCATTGAAGTCTAATACAGAATGCCATGGCCTGGTGGAAGGTAGAATGACCAGCAGGGAGTAGGAAATAGGAGCTACTGGATGTATATCCTCGGTGGCTTCACTGACTGTCCTGATATACTTTACCAGGTCTCCAGCAGCTCATGGGGCTCTCGTGGTCAGGCCAATACCAGGATATGGAGCTCACCTGGGCTGCACCCCTACCCCACAGCCCACGGGGCTCTCGTGGTCAAGTCCCTCCCAGGGTATGGAGCTCACCTCTGCAGCTACCCAGCAGCCCATGGGGCTCTCCTACTCAGGCCCTTCCCAGGATACGGAGCTCCCCTGGGCAGGTACCCCAGCAGGGCTGGACACACAGGAACTGTGCACATAGCCCACCTTGCAGAGAATCCCCAGCTCACCTGTCGCTCACAGCTGACACAGAATACCTCAGAGCAGGACTTGAACTAACAAACAGCAGCTCTGACAGGTCTGTGACCATGGCTATCACTCTCTGCAGGCTCTTTCTGCCTGATCTTCCAGACACTTCCACTGCAGCCAGGGCACCAGGCCTCTGTCTCCACCCACCATCACTCTCTCCCTGACTCCTTGGTTCCTCTCATTAGGATAGGGTCTTCTTGAAGTTGTTTTCCACTCATGGACCAGATAAAATGATAAGAAAACAAGCCACAGCTGCAGCCCCTTGTCTCTCCTGACTCTCAAGAGCCCACACCTGTTCCTAGGGCCTGGCCCGTTTAGCAAGTTTCATTTTCTGCAACTGTGAGCCCCTGAGGGGTGAGGATTGGCTGATTTTGGCAGCCTGAAACTGCCTGCCAGCCCTCCACAGGTGTGCCTGGGTTGAGGGCAATATAAACAGCTCTCCAGTGAGCGACAGCCCTTGTAGCTGTGACTGACGCCATATTCTCTGCCCCGTAGGCAGTGCCGGGGCTGTGCTGGTGGGAGGGAGTGAGGGGCCGTGGCTTTGTGGGTGGCCCAGTGTGAGTGGGGCTCTGCTGGACTTTCTGCAGGAGTTGCCAGGCTGCCACCTGCTAAAGAAGAGGATGTGTCACCGATACCTGCCGCTGGAATTTCTCCCCAGGCAGAGGTGAGGAAGTAAAAAAGCAGTGGGGGCCGTGGCAGGAGGGGTATCTCAGGCAGGGAAATGGAAAGCTTCCAGAAGAGCATCTGGGGACAGGACCATCCTGACTGGCCTGCAGGCACCAAGTCGGCCTGTGTGCTGTCGCTGGTGTGGCTCCACAGCCCTACCGCTAGGCTTGCAAGTTCTTGTACATATTCAGGTGTTTTAACTGGAAAGGGTGGGAAGAGTTCAGCTGCAGCAGGACTGGGGCTCAGCTCACGTTTAATCACAGATGCCTTGGCTTGGTCCCCCAGCTTTGCAATGAGGACCCTCCTTGCTTGGGGGGTGGGCTGCTGGCTGTATGGGAGATGATTCCCCACCTCTGACCAATTTCAGAATTGTTTACTGATGGAGCAAGTGCCCTGATAGGGTTTTCCTCTGTATAACTGGTGGGTTCAGGTTTTTTTTCCTTTTTTGGTTCAAGTTAGATTTTATTCCTCTTTTATGTATTTATTGATATAAGCATGGAAATAATTCATTCATATAAATACATCTGTGTGAAGGGAAGAACTTTTTTCTGTTTTATTTTTAAAATTTAAAATTTAATTTTATTTATGTTTTTATACAGCAGGTTATTATTAGTTATGTATTTTATGCATATACATGTATACAGGTCAATCCCAATCTCCCAACATATGCCACCACCACCACCCCATGGCTTCCCACACTTGGTGTCCATACGTGTGTTCTCTACCTCTGTGTCTCTATTTCTTCCCTGCAAAGCAGTTCATCTATACCATTTTTCTAGGTTCCACACATATGCATTAATATACAATATTTGTTTTTCTCTTTCTGACTTACTTCATTCTGTATGACAGTCTCTAGATCCATCGACGTCTCTACAAATGACCCAGTTTCATTCCTTCTTATGGCTGAGTAATATTCCATTTTATATATGTACCACATCTTGATCCATTCGTCTGTCTGTGGGTATTTAGGTTGCTTCCATTACCTGGCTATCGTAAATAGTGCTGAAATGAGCATTGTGGTGAATGTGCCTTTTTGATTTATGGTTTTATCTGGGTATATGCCCAGAAGTGGGATTTCTGGATCATATGGTAATTCTATTTCTAGTTTTTTTAAGGAAACTCCATACTGTTCTCCATCGTGACTGTATCAATTTACATTTCCACCACTAGTGGAAGAGGGATCCTTTTGTCCACACCCTCCCCAGAATTTGTTGTTTGTAGATTTTCTTATGATGCCGATTCTAACAGGTGTGAGGTGATACCTCATTGTAGTTTTGATTTGCATTTCTCTAATAATTAGTGATGTTGAGCAGCTTTTCATGTTGGTCTTGGCCATCTCTGTGTCTTCTTTGAAGAAACGTCTCTTTAGATCTTCTGCCCAATTTTGTATTGGGTTGTTTTTTTTTTTTAATATTAAGCTGCATCAGCTCTTTATATATATATTGGAGATTAAACCTTTGTCCATTGATTCGTTTGCAAATATTTTCGCCCATTCTGAGGGATACTTTTTCCCATTCCCGTTTTTTTAACAACAAAAGAAAGAAAGAAAAACAAGCAGAAAACTAATGTGTGTAAAATATGCCTTTTAAAACTGTCGTTTTGAAATATGGACGTCCTTTGAATTTTTTGGTCGATATATGACCCCAGGATTTGTTTTCAGGGCAGGTGTCATTTACAGGCCTGCAATGATTTTGAATATCAACTGACCATTAGCGCTGGGCTTAAAGCTGCTGTTTTGTGAAATGGCCACAATGTGGCAGCAGTTCTCCTTTACCAAATCTGGTTAAAGGGGCAACAGAGCGTCAATGGAAGTCGTGTTCTAGATTGGAATTTAGAATGGAATGTGCCAGGAGAAAGCCCCTCAAGTTTGTCTCACTACTTCTTGTTCGTGTTTTTAGTTTAATTTTTTATTTTTTATTACAGCAAATTTGATTACAATGTTTGGCTTGTTGTAGTTGTGGAAGATGTGGTTCTTTTACACATATACAGATGTCGTTCTTCCTGGGATCCTTTTCCCATGTACCTTATGACAGAATGTTGAGTAGTCTTCTCTTGGTATTCTGTAGGTCTTTGGTGATTATATATGTCACCTGTGTTTGTATATGTCTGTTAACCCCAATATCATAATGAAACCAACCCTCACACCTTTCCATTGGTGAACCATAAGTTTGTTGAATGAATCTGTGATTGCCCTTCTGCGTGGAAATATCTGCCCTGGTATCCATTTTTCGGTCACACCTATAAGAGATATGATATGATATGTGTCTTTCACTTTCTGACTTACTACAAGTCACGTGATTACCTCTAGACACACCTACGGTGCTGCAAATGGCATTGTGTCCTTTTATTCCTTGGCTTCTATTCTGCCTTAGCGAGGTCCATTTTCAACAATGTGATTCCCTGAGGGCTGAGGATTAGCTGACCTGGGTAGCCTGACCCTGCCGGCCGGCCCTCCCCAGGTGTGCCTGGGTTGAGGTCAATATAAACAGCGCTGCAGGCAGCAATAGCCCCTGAAGCTGTGCCTGACTCCATATTCTCTGCCCCGTCAGCAGTCTCGGGGCTGTGCTAGTGGGAGGGAGTGAGGGGTCACGGCTTTGTGGGTGGCCCGGTGTGAGTGGGTCTCTGCTGGACTTTCTGCAGGAGTTGCCAGGCTTCCACCTGTAAAGAAGAGGACGTGTCACCCATACCATCCACTGGAATTTCTCTCCGGACAGAGGTGAGGAAGGAAAAAAGCAGTGGGGGCCGGGACAGGAGGGGTATCTCAGGCAGGGCAATGGAAAGCTTCCAGAAGAGCGCCCATGGCCAGGACCATCCTGGCTGGCCTGCAGGCACCAAGTTGGCCTGCGTGCTGTTGCTGGTGTGGCTCCACGGCCCTTCCTCTAGTCTTTCAAGCCCTTGTACATATTCAGGTGTTTTACCTGGGAAGGGTGGGAACAGTTCAGCAGCAGCTGGCCTGGGGCTCAGCTCACGGTTACTCACAGATGCCTCGGCATGGCCCCCCGCTTTGCAATGAGGACGCTCCTTGCATAGGAGTGGGCTGCTGGCTCTATGGGAGATGATTCCCCACCTCTGACCAATTTCAGAATTGTTTACCGATGGAGCAAGTGCCCTGATTGTGTTTTCCTCTGTCTAACTCGAGGGTTCAGGTTTTTTTTTTTCTCTTTTGGTTAAAGTTAGATTTTATTCCTCTTTTATGTATTTATAGATATAAGCATGGAAATAATTCATTCATATAAATACATCTGTGTGAAGGGAAGAACTTTTTTCTGTTTTATTTTTAAATTTTATTTTTAAAAATTTTGAAATTTAATTTTATTTATTTTTTATACAGCAGGTTATTATTAGTTATGTATTTTATGCATATACATGTATACAGGTCAATCCCAGTCTCCCAACTCATCCCAACACCACCTCCCCATGGCTTCCCACACTTGGTGTCCATACGTGTGTTCTCTACCTCTGTGTCTCTATTTCTTCCCTGCAAACCAGTTCATCTGTACCATTTTTCTAGGCTCCACATATATGCATTAACATACAATATCTGTTTTTCTCTTTCTGACTTACTTCATTCTGTATGACAGTCTCTAGATCCATCGACGTCTCTACAAATGACCCAGTTTCATTCCTTCTTATGGCTGAGTAATATTCTATTTTATATATGTACCACATCTTTATCCATTCGTCTGTCTGTGGGTATTTAGGTTGCTTCCATTACCTGGCTATCGTAAATAGTGCTGAAATGAGAATTGTGGTGAATGTGCCTTTTTGATGTATGGTTTTCTCTGGGTATATGCCCAGAAGTGGGATTGCTGGATCATATGGTAATTCTCTTTCTAGTTTTTTAAGGAAACTACATACTGTTCTCCATCGTGACTGTATCAATTTACATATCCACCACTAGTGGAAGAGGGATCCTTTTGTCCACACCCTCCCCAAAATTTGTTGTTTGTAGATTTTCTGATAATGCCGATTCTAACAG
The DNA here is from genome assembly GCF_949752795.1 of Hyperoodon ampullatus. Lineage (NCBI taxonomy): Eukaryota > Metazoa > Chordata > Mammalia > Artiodactyla > Ziphiidae > Hyperoodon > Hyperoodon ampullatus. Next base: position 1,107,264 of record NW_027640625.1, on the reverse strand, counting down.
GTGTGAGGTGATACCTCACTGTAGTTTTGATTTGCATTTCTCTAATAATTAGTGATGTTGAGCAGCTTTTCATATGTGTCTTGTCCATCTCTGTGTCTTCTTTGAAGAAACGTCTCTGTAGATCTTCTGCCCATTTTTGTATTGATTTGTTTGTTTTTTTAATATTAAGCTGCATGAGCTCTTTATATATATTGGAGATTAAACCTTTGTCCATTGATTCGTTTGCAAATATTTTCGCCCATTCTGAGGGATGCTTTTTGCCATTCCCGTTTTTTTAACAAAAAAAGAAAGAAAGAAAAAGAAGCAGAACACTAATGTGTCTAAAATATGCCTTTTGAAACTGTCGTTTTGAAATATGGACATCCTTTGAATTTTTTGGTCGATATATGAACCCAGGATTTGTTTTCAGGGCAGGTGTCATTTACAGGCCTGCAATGATTTTGAATATCAACTGACCATTAGCGCTGGGTTAAAAGCTGCTGTTTTATGAAACGGCCACAAGCTGGCAGCAGTTCTCCCTTACCAAATCTGGTTACTGGGGCAACAGAGCCTCAATGGAAGTCGTGTTGTAGATTGGAATTTAGAATGGAATGTGCCAGGAGAAAGCCCCTCAAGTTTGTCTCACCTCTTCGTGTTCGTGTTTTTATTTAATTTTTTATTTTTTATTACAGGTAATTTGATTACAGTGTTTGGCTTGTTGTAGGTGTGGAAGATGTGGCTCTTTTACACATATACATATGTGTGTTATTCCTAAAATCCTTTTCCCATGTACCTTATGACAGAATGTTGAGTAGTCTTCTCTTGGTATTCTGTAGGTCTTTGGTCATTATATATGTCACCTGTGTTTGTATATGTATGTTAACCCCAATATAATAATGAAACAAATCCTCACACCTTTCCATTGGTGAACCATAAGTTTGTTGAATGAATCTGTGATTGCCCTTCTCCGTGGAAATATCTGCCCTGGTATCCATTTTTTGGTCACACCTATAAGAAATATGATATGATATGTGTCTTTCACTTTCTGACTTACTACAAGTCACGTGATTACATCCAGACACACCTACGGTGCTGCAAATGGCATTGTGTCCTTTTATTCCTTGGCTTCTATTCTGCCTTAGCGAGGTCCATTTTCAACAATGTGATTCCCTGAGGGCTGAGGATTAGCTGACCTGGGTAGCCTGACCCTGCCGGCCGGCCCTCCCCAGGTGTGCCTGTGTTGAGGTCAATATAAACAGCGCTGCAGGCAGCAATAGCCCCTGAAGCTGTGCCTGACTCCATATTCTCTGCCCCGTCAGCAGTCTCGGGGCTGTGCTGGTGGGAGGGAGTGAGGGGCCACGGCTTTGTGGGTGGCCCGGTGTGAGTGGGTCTCTGCTGGACTTTCTGCAGGAGTTGCCAGGCTTCCACCTGTAAAGAAAAGGATGTGTCACCCATACCATCCACTGGAATTTCTCTCCGGACAGAGGTGAGGAGGCAAAAAAGCAGTGGGTGCCGGGACAGAGGGGTATCTCAGGCAGGGCAATGGAAAGCTTCCAGAAGAGCGCCCAGGGCCAGGACCATCCTGGCTGGCCTGCAGGCACCAAGTTGGCCTGCGTGCTGTCGCTGGTGTGGCTCCACGGCCCTTCCTCTAGTCTTTCAAGCCCTTGTACATATTCAGGTGTTTTACCTGTGAAGGGTGGGAAAAGTTCAACAGCAGCTGGCCTGGGGCTCAGCTCACGGTTACTCACAGATGCCTCGGCATGGCCCCCCGCTTTGCAATGAGGACGCTCCTTGCGTAGGAGTGGGCTGCTGGCTCTATGGGAGATGATTCCCCACCTCTGACCAATTTCAGAATTGTTTACCGATGGAGCAAGTGCGCTGATTGTGTTTTCCTCTGTCTAACACGTGGGTTCAGGTTTTTTTTTCTTTTTTGGTTAAAGTTAGATTTTATTCCTCTTTTATGTATTTATAGATATAAGCATGGAAATAATTCATTCATATAAATACATCTGTGTGAAGGGAAGAACTTTTTTCTGTTTTATTTTTAATTTTTTTTTTAAATTTTGAAATTTAATTTTATTTATTTTTTTATACAGCAGGTTATTATTAGTTATGTATTTTATGCATATACATGTATACAGGTCAATCCCAATCTCCCAACTCATCCCAACACCACCACCCAATGGCTTCCCACACTTGGTGTCCATATGTGTGTTCTCTACCTCTGTGTCTCTATTTCTTCCCTGCAAACCAGTTCATCTGTACCATTATTCTAGGTTCCACATATATGCATTAATATACAATATTTGTTTGTCTCTTTCTGACTTACTTCATTTTGTATGACAGTCTCTAGATCCATCGACGTCTCTACAAATGACCCAGTTTCATTCCTTCTTATGGCTGAGTAATATTCCATTTTATATATGTACCACATCTTTATCCATTCGTCTGTCTGTGGGTATTTAGGTTGCTTCCATTACCTGGCTATCGTAAAGAGTGCTGAAATGAGCATTGTGGTGAATGTGCCTTTTTGATTTATGGTTTTCTCTGGGTATATGCCCAGAAGTGGGATTGCTGGATCATATGGTAATTCTATTTCTAGTTTTTTTAAGGAAACTCTATACTGTTCTCCATCGTGACTGTATCAATTTACATTTCCACCACTAGTAGGAAGAGGGATCCTTTTGTCCACACCCTCCCCAGAATTCGTTGTTTGTAGATTTTCTGATGATGCCAATTGTAACAGGTGTGAGGCGATACCTCATTGTAGTTTTGATTTGCATTTCTCTAATAATTAGTGATGTTGAGTAGCTTTTCATGTGCGTCTTGGCCATCTCTGTGTCTTCTTTGAAGAAACGTCTCTTTAGATCTTCTGCCCATTTTTGTATTGGGTTGTTTGTTTTTTTAATATTAAGCTGCATGAGCTCTTTATATATATTGGAGATTAAACTTTTGTCCATTGATTCGTTTGCAAATATTTTCGCCCATTTTGAGGGATGCTTTTTGCCATTCCCGTTTTTTTAACAAAAAAAGAAAGAAAGAAAAAGAAGCAGAACACTAATGTGTGTAAAATATGCCTTTTGAAACTGTCGTTTTGAAATATGGACGTCCTTTGAATTTTTTGGTCGATATATGAACCCAGGATTTGTTTTCAGGGCAGGTGTCAATTACAGGCCTGCAATGATTTTGAATATCAACTGACCATTAGCGCTGGGATTAAAGCTGCTGTTGTGTGAAACGGCCACAAGGTGGCAGCAGGTCTCCCTTACCAAATCTGGTTACTGGGGCAACAGAGCCTCAATGGAAGTCGTGTTCTAGATTGGAATTTAGAATGGAATGTGCCAGGAGAAAGCCCCTCAAGTTTGTCTCACTACTTCTTGTTCGTGTTTTTAATTTAATTTTTTATTTTTTATTACAGCAAATTTGATTACAATGTTTGGCTTGTTGTAGGTGTGGAAGATGTGGTTCTTTTACACATACACATATGTCTGTTCTTCCTGGGATCCTTTTCCCATGTACCTTATGACAGAATGTTGAGTAGTCTTCTCTTGGTATTCTGTAGGTCTTTGGTGATTATATATGTCACCTGTGTTTGTATATGTCTGTTAACCCCAATATCATAATGAAACCAATCCTCACACCTTTCCATTGGTGAACCATAAGTTTGTTGAATGAATCTGTGATTGCCCTTCTCCGTGGAAATATCTGCCCTGGTATCCATTTTTCGGTCACACCTATAAGAGATATGATATGATATGTGTCTTTCACTTTCTGACTTACAACAACTCACGTGATTACCTCTAGACACACCTACGGTGCTGCAAATGGCATTGTGTCCTTTTATTCCTTGGCTTCTATTCTGCCTTAGCGAGGTCCATTTTCAACAATGTGATTCCCTGAGTGCTGAGGATTAGCTGACCTGGGTAGCCTGACCCTGCCGGCCGGCCCTCCCCAGGTGTGCCTGGGTTGAGGTCAATATAAACAGCGCTGCAGGCAGCAATAGCCCCTGAAGCTGTGCCTGACTCCATATTCTCTGTCCCGTCAGCAGTCTCGGGGCTGTGCTGGTGGGAGGGAGTGAGGGGCCACGGCTTTCTGGGTGGCCCGGTGTGAGTGGGTCTCTGCTGGACTTTCTGCAGGAGTTGCCAGGCTGCCACCTGTAAAGAAGAGGATGTGTCACCCATACCTTCCGCTGGAATTTCTCTCCGGACAGAGGTGAGGAGGCAAAAAAGCAGTGGGTGCCGGGTCAGGAGGGGTATCTCAGGCAGGGCAATGGAAAGTTTCCAGAAGAGCGCCCAGGGCCAAGACCTTCCTGACTGGCCTGCAGGCACCAAGTTGGCCTGGGTGCTGTCGCTGGTGTGGCTCCATGGCCCTTCCTCTAGGCTTTCAAGCCCTTGTACATATTCAGGTGTTTTACCTGGGAAGGGTGGGAAAAGTTCAACAGCAGCTGGCCTGGGGCTCAGCTCACGGTTACTCACAGATGCCTCGGCATGGCCCCCCGCTTTGCAATGAGGACGCTCCTTGCGTAGGAGTGGGCTGCTGGCTCTATGGGAGATGATTCCCCACCTCTGACCAATTTCAGAATTGTTTACCGCTGGAGCAAGTGCCCTGATAGTGTTTTCCTCTGTCTAACTCGTGGGTTCAGGTTTTTTTTTTCTTTTTTGGTTCAAGTTAGATTTTATTCCTCTTTTATGTATTTATAGATATAAGCATGGAAATAATTCATTCATATAAATACATCTGTGTGAAGGGAAGAACTTTTTTCTGTTTTATTTTTAAATTTTATTTTTTAAAATTTTGAAATTTAATTTTATTTATTTTTTTATACAGCAGGTTATTATTAGTTATGTATTTTATGCATATACATGTATACAGGTAAATCCCAATCTCCCAACTCATCCCAACACCACCTCCCCATGGCTTCCCACACTTGGTGTCCATACGTGTGTTCTCTACCTCTGTGTCTCTATTTCTTCCCTGCAAACCAGTTCACCTGTACCATTTTTCTAGGTTCCACATATATGCATTAATATACAATATTTGTTTGTCTCTTTCTGACTTACTTCATTTTGTATGACAGTCTCTAGATCCATCGACGTCTCTACAAATGACCCAGTTTCATTCCTTCTTATGGCTGAGAAATATTCCATTTTATATATGTACCACATCTTTATCCATTCGTCTGTCTGTGGGTATTTAGGTTGCTTCCATTACCTGGCTATCGTAAATAGTGCTGAAATGAGCATTGTGGTGAATGTGCCTTTTTGATTTATGGTTTTATCTGGGCATATGCCCAGAAGTGGGATTGCTGGATCATATGGTAATTCTATTTCTAGTGTTTTTAAGGAAACTCCATACTGTTCTCCATCGTGACTGTATCAATTTACATTTCCACCACTAGTGGAAGAGGGATCCTTTTGTCCACACCCTCCCCAGAATTCGTTGTTTGTAGATTTTCTGATGATGCCGATTCTAACAGGTGTGAGGTGATACCTCATTGTAGTTTTGATTTGCATTTCTCTAATAATTAGTGATGTTGAGCAGCTTTTCATGTGCGTCTTGGCCATCTCTGTGTCTTCTTTGAAGAAACATCTCTTTAGATCTTCTGCCCATTTTTGTATTGGGTTGTTTGTTTTTTTAATATTAAGCTGCATGAGCTCTTTATATATATTGGAGATTAAACCTTTGTCCATTGATTCGTTTGCAAATATTTTCGCCCATTCTGAGGGATGTCTTATTCCATTCACGTTTTTTTAACAAAAAAAGAAAGAAAGAAAAAGAAGCAGAACACTAATGTGTGTAAAATATGCCTTTTGAAACTGTCGTTTTGAAATATGGACATCCTTTGAAATTATTGGTCGATATATGAACCCAGGATTTGTTTTCAGGGCAGGTGTCATTTACAGGCCTGCAATGATTTTGAATATCAACAGGCCATTAGCGCTGAAATTAAAGCTGCTGTTGTGTGAAACGGCCACAAGGTGGCAGCAGTTCTCCCTTACCAAATCTGGTTACTAGGGCAACAGAGCCTCGATGGAAGTCCTGTTCTAGATTGGAATTTAGAATGCAATGTGCCAGGAGAAAGCCCCTCAAGTTTGTGTCACCTCTTCTTGTTCGTGTTTTTAATTTAATTTTTTTATTTTTTATTACAGCAAATTTGATTACAATGTTTGGCTTGTTGTAGGTGTGGAAGATGTGGTTCTTTTACACATATACATATGTCTGTTCTTCCTGGGATCCTTTTCCCATGTACCTTATGACAGAATGTTGAGTAGTCTTCTCTTGGTATTCTGTAGGTCTTTGGTGATTATATATGTCACCTGTGTTTGTATATGTCTGTTAACCCCAATATCATAATGAATCCAACCCTCACACATTTCCATTGGTGAACCATAAGTTTTTTTAATGAATCTGTGATTGCCCTTCTCCGTGGAAATATCTGTCCTGGTATCCATTTTTCGGTCACACCTATAAGAGTTAAGATATGATATGTGTCTTTCACTTTCTGACTTACTTCAAATCACGTGATTACCTCTAGACACACCTACGGTGCTGCAAATGGCATTGTGTCCTTTTATTCCTTGGCTTCTATTCTGCCTTAGCGAGGTCCATTTTCAACAATGTGATTCCCTGAGGGCTGAGGATTAGCTGACCTGGGTAGCCTGACCCTGCCGGCCGGCCCTCCCCAGGTGTGCCTGGGATGAGGTCAATATAAACAGCGCTGCAGGCAGCAATAGCCCCTGAAGCTGTGCCTGACTCCATATTCTCTGCCCCGTCAGCAGTCTCGGGGCTGTGCTGGTGGGAGGGAGTGAGGGGCCACGGCTTTGTGTGTGGCCCGGTGTGAGTGGGTCTCTGCTGGACTTTCTGCAGGAGTTGCCAGAATGCCACGTGTAAACAAGAGGATGTATCACCCACACCTTCCGTTGGAATTTCTCTCCGGACAGAGGTGAGGAAGGAAAAAAGCAGTGGGGGCAGGGACAGGAGGGGTATCTCAGGCAGGGCAATGGAAGGCTTCCAGAAGAGCGCCCAGGGCCAGGACCATCCTGGCTGTCCTGTAGTCACCAAGTTGGCCTGCGTGCTGTCGCTGGTGTGGCTCCACGGCCCTTCCTCTAAGCTTTCAAGCCCTTGTACATATTCAGGTGTTTTACCTGGGAAGGGTGGGAAAAGTTCAGCAGCAGCTGGCCTGGGGCTCAGCTCACGGTTACTCACAGATGCCTCGGTTCCCTTTCACTGACGAAGGTGTATGTCTTGTCTATTCCATAGTTTGTGTTTGGAACGGTACCTGTGCTTATATCAAACTCTGGTTTTATGCATCACCCCACCTCTCATTCCCCCTTAAGCAGGCATCAGAGTGTTTTCCAAAGGTGAGACTCTGTTCTCTTTCTTAACTGAGTTCAAGTGTAGCCATGTTTACAGGATCTTCATAAGTGATATCTTAATATAAGTTTCTTTTTCTGTGTGACTTATTTCACTTAGAAGCATCATACCTCAATCCACTCATTTTGCTGCTACTGGTCTTATGCCATTGATTGCATGGCTGAGGGATATTCCATCGTACGGAAGTACCACAATTATTCGAACCATTTTTTATTTCCTGGGATATTTAAGGTGTACCCAAGTTGAGGTTCTTGTAAGCAGTGCAGCCCTAAATTTTAGGGTGGCTCTGTCTTATTGATTTTCAGGTATCCCAAGGTATATTCCCTAGACTGGAAGTGCCCTTGTCTCTGTAGCTCTGTTGTTTACTTGTTTTAGGGAACACAATGCACTCCTCCAGAGATGCAGTTGGCAGTTTACATCCCGCCCATCAGCAAAACAAGCCTCCCTGTTCTCCGGGGCCGGGCTTGCCTTTCTGGATTTTACATATTTTGTGGATGTCCCTTTTGAACAGTGGGAAGTGATACTTCTTTGTAGTGCAGATTTGCATTTCCCGCTTGCTTGCTTGGCCAAAAAAGGCGTATGCATTTTCTCCTGAATATATTCAGGAGAAAACGGATATGCCCTTTATGCTCAAGTGCATCATTGTTGAAGTTGTGCCCCTCATCCTGTGCTTTAAAGTGAATTCCAACGTACCACTTGAAATCTGTTTCCTGCTATTCTGCCTAGCTTTCAAGTCCACTTCGTTGCCTTCCCTCAACAGATTTTTGGACAATAGTTGTCTTTATTACTCTGCCAGTTTGTAAATTGCTGTGCCCCTGAGCTCCATTTTTCAACTTGTTTTTTGTGAGCTGAACGAAAGTCCAAAATTGTGGTTCAGGACCTATACTGGTTCACGTTTGGGGGCTCAGACTTTGGTTAATTCTTCTTCCTGCTGGGAAATTAGAGTGACATGTGCCTGTCCAAATGCCGTAGAGCTACTCTCTCACGGGTTCTCCCTCTTCCCTTTCATCCTCTGCCTAATTGGCAACCTGTGCGAACCAGGAGGTTAAAGGGGCTGTCTCTCCAAGTTGGGAGGTTGAGAGTAAAGCAGATGGAAAGTCAAACCGGAGCACCAGGAGAGGGACTATTCGTTGAGTTTTAGAAACCTTTCGTATTCACAGTGTGTCCGTTCTCTAGGTTTCCTGTTTATGTTATAGCTGTAATAATATTCCCTTCAACCTAGAGAGTTGTGACCCATGGAATGGATGCCATGCATTATTGCTTTAAAGGGTCTGCATTTGCTCACCCAATCTCACCAATCCTCTCAGTCCCAAGTGTCCAGACTTATGCCACATCCAGCTGTCGTAGTAGATAGGGTCATTCCAGGTTTCATCAGAGACCCTGAAGGAATTGTAAAGAATTTCCCAGTTTTTTTGTTTTGTTTTTGAAATTCCTTTTTATAGTGGGTTTGAGCTGATTCTCGCTGCCATGTTTATGCCAGTCTCGACACACTTGATTCCCTTACGGAGACATATCAATACATAGGTTTTAAGATTCCTACTAGTCAAATATATTCCTCTGCGGGAACTATGGGGTTTTGAGTCCCTTTCACTGAGGAAGGTGTAGGTCTCGTCTATTCCATAGTTGGATTTTGGAATGGTACTTGTGCTTATATCAAACTCTGGTTTTATGCATCACCCCAGATCTCCTTCCCTCTTAAGCAGGCATAAGAGTGTTTCCTAAATGTGAGACTCTGTTCTCTTTCCTAACTCAGTTCAAGTGTAGCCATGTTTACAGGATCTTCATAAGTGATATCTTATGATAAGTTTCTTTTTCTGTGTGACTTATTTCACTTAGAATCATCGTACCTGAATCCACCCATTTTGCTGCTACTGGCCTTATGACATTGATTTCATGGCTGAGGGATATTCCATCGTACGTAAGTACCACAATTTTTTGAACCATTTTTATATTTCCTGGGATATTTAAGGTGTACCCAAGTTGAGGTCCTTGTAAGCAGTGCAGCCCTAAATTTTAGGGTGGCTCTGTCTTATTGATTTTCAGTTTTCCCAAGGTATATTCCCTAGACTGGAAGTGCCCTTGGCTCTGTAGCTCTGTTGTTTACTTGTTTTAGGGAACACAATGCACTCCTCCAGAGAGGCAGTTGGCAATTTATATCCCGCCGATCAGCATAACAAGGCTCCCTGTTCTCCAGGGCCTGTCTTGCCTTTCTGGTTTTTACACATTTTGTGGATGTCCCTTTTGACCGGTGGGAAGTGATACTTCTTTGCAGTGCAGATTTGCATTACCCGCTTGCTTGCTTGGCCAAAAAGGACGTATGCGTTTTCACCTGAATATATTCAGGAGAAAACACATACGCCCTTTTTGGCCAAGTGCATCATTGTTGAAGTTGTGCCCCTCTTCCTGTGCTTTAAAGGCGATTCCAACGTACCTCTTGAAATCTGTTTCCTGCTATTCTGCCTCCCTTTCAAGTCTGCCTCGTTGCCTTCCCTCAACAGATTTTTGGATGATAGTTTTCCTTTATTACTCGGTCTGTTTGTGAATTGCTGTGCCCCTGAGCTCCATTTTTCAACTCGTTTTTTGTGAGCTGAACGCATGTCCAAAATTTTGGTTCAGGACCTATGCTGGTTCCCGGTGGGTGGCTGAGACTTTGGTTAATTCTTCTTCCTGCCGGGAAATTAGAGTGATATGTGCCCGTCCAAATGCCTAACAGCTACTCTCTCATTGGTTCTCCCTCTTCGCTTTCATCCTCTGCCAAATTGGAAACTTGTGCGAACCAGGAGGTTAACGGGTCTGTCTCTCCAAGTTGGGAGGTTGATAGTAAAGCAGATGGAAAGTCAAACACGAGCACCAGGAGAGGGACTATTCGTTGAGTTTTAGAAACCTTTCGTATTCACAGTGTGTCCATTCTCTAGGTTTCCCGTACATGTTATATCTCTAGGATTATTCCCTTTAACCTGGAGAGTTGGGACCCATGGAATGGGTGCCAGGCATTTGTGCTTTAAAGGGTCTGCATTTGCTCACCCAATCTCACCAATCGTCTCAGTCCCAAGTGTCCCTCCTTATGCCACATCCAGCTGAGGTTGTAGATAGGGTCATTCCAGGTTTCATCAGAGACCCTGAAGGAATTGTAAAGAGTTTCCCAGTTTTTTTGTTTTGTTTTTGAAATTCCTTTTTATAGTGGGTTTGAGCTGATTCACGCTGCCATGTTTATGCCAGTCTAGACACACTTGATTCCCTTATGGAGACATATCAATACATAGGTTTTAAGATTCTTACTAGTCTGATATATTCCTCTGCGGGAAATATTGGGTTTTGAGTCCCTTTCACTGAGGAAGGTGTAGGTTTCTCTATTCCATAGTTGGTTTTTGGAACGGTACCTGTGCTTATATCAAACTCTGGTTTTATGCATCACCCCACCTCTCCTTCCCCCTTAAGCAGGCATAAGAGTGTTTTCTAAATGTGAGACTCTGTTCTCTTTCCTAACTCAGTTCAAGTGTAGCCATGTTTACAGGATCTTCATAAGTGATATCTTATGATAAGTTTCTTTTTCTGTGTGACTTATTTCACTTAGAATCATCGTACCTGAATCCACCCATTTTGCTCCTACTGGTCTCATGACATTGATTTCGTGGCTGAGGGATATCCCATCGTACGTAAGTACCACAATTTTTTGAACCATTTTTATATTTCCTGGGATATTTAAGGTGTACCCATTTGAGGTCCTTGTAAGCAGTGCAGCCCTAAATTTTGGGGTGGCTCTGTCTTATTGATTTTCAGTTTTCCCAATGTATATTCCCTAGCCTGGAAGTGCCCTTGACACTGTAGCTCTGTTGTTTACTTGTTTTAGGGAACACAATGCACTCCTCCAGAGAAGCAGTTGGCAATTTACATCCCGCCCATCAGCATAACAAGGCTCCCTGTTCTCCAGGGCCTGTCTTGCCTTTCTGGTTTTTACACATTTTGTGGATGTCCCTTTTGACCGGTGGGAAGTGATACTTCTTTGTAGTGCAGATTTGAATTGCCTGCTTGCTTGCTTGGCCAAAAAGGGCGTATGCGTTTTCTCCTGAATATATTCAGGAGAAAACGCATACGCCCTTTTTGGCCATGTGCATCATTGTCGAAGTTGTGCCCCTCTTCCTGTGCTTTAAAGGCGATTCCAAAGTACCTCTTGAAATCTGTTTCCTGCTATTCTGCCTCGCTTTCAAGTCCGCCTCGTTGCCTTCCCTTAACAGATTTTTGGACGATAGTTGTCCTTTATTAATTGGACAGTTCGTGAATTGCTATGCCCCTGAGCTCCATTTTTCAACTCTTTTTTTGTGAGCTGACCGCAAGTCCAAAGTTTTGGTTCAGGACCTATGCTGGTTCCCGGTGGGGGGCTTAGATTTTGCTTAATTCTTCTTCCTGCTGGGAAGTTAGAGTGATATGTGCCCGTCCAAATGCCTAACAGCTACTCTCTCATTGGTTCTCCCTCATCCCTTTCATCCTCTGCCAAATTGGAAACCTGTGCGAACCAGGAGGTTAAAGGGGCTGTCTCTCCAAGTTGGGAGATTGATAGTAAAGCAGATGGAAAGTCAAACCGGAGCACCAGGAGAGGGACTATTCGTTGAGTTTTAGAAACCTTTCGTATTCACAGTGTATCCGTTCTCTAGGTTTCCCGTACATGTTATAGCTGTAGTAATATTCCCTTCAACCTGGAGAGTTGGGACCCATGGAATGGGTGCCAGGCATTTGTGCTTTAAAGGGTCTGCATTTGCTCACCCAATCTCACCAATCGTCTCAGTCCCAAGTGTCCCTCCTTATGCCACATCCAGCTGAGGTTGTAGATAGGGTCATTCCAGGTTTCATCAGAGACCCTGAAGGAATTGTAAAGAGTTTCCCAGTTTTTTGTTTTGTTTTTGAAATTCCTTTTTATAGTAGGTTTGAGCTGATTCTCGCTGCCATGTTTATGCCAGTCTAGACACAATTGATTCCCTTACGGAGACATATCAATACATAGGTTTTAAGATTCTTACTAGCCTGATATATTCCTCTGCGGGAAATATGGGGTTTTGAGTCCCTTTCACTGAGGAAGGTGTAGGTTTCTCTATTCCATAGTTGGTTTTTGGAACGGTACCTGTGCTTATATCAAACTCTGGTTTTATGCATCACCCCACCTCTCCTTCCCCCTTAAGCAGGCATAAGAGTGTTTTATAAATGTGAGACTCTGTTCTCTTTCCTAACTCAGTTCAAGTGTAGCCATGTTTACAGGATCTTCATAAGTGATATCTTATGATAAGTTTCTTTTTCTCTGTGACTTATTTCACTTAGAATCATCGTACCTGAATCCACCCATTTTGCTGCTTGGTTTATGACATTGATTTCATGGCTGAGGGATATTCCATCGTACGTAAGTACCACAATTTTTGAACCATTTTTATATTTCCTGGGATATTTAAGGTGTACCCAAGTTGAGGTCCTTGTAAGCAGTGCAGCCCTAAATTTTGGGGTGGCTCTGTCTTATTGATTTTCAGAATTCCCAAGGTATATTCCCTAGACTGGTAGTGCCCTTGGCTCTTTAGCTCTGTTCTTTACTTCTTTTAGGGAACACAATATACTCCTCCAGAGAGGCAGTTGGCAATTTACATGCCGCCCATCAGCATAACAAGGCTCCCTGTTCTCCAGGGCCTGTCTTGCCTTTCTGGTTTTTACACATTTTGTGGATGTCCCTTTTGACCGGTGGGAAGTGATACTTCTTTGTAGTGCAGATTTGCATTGCCCGCTTGCTTGCTTGGCCAAAAAGAGGGTATGTGTTTTCTCCTGAATATATTCAGGAGAAAACGCATACGCCCTTTTTGGCCAAGTGCATCATTGTCAAAGTTGTGCCCCTCTTCCTGTGCTTTAAAGGCGATTCCAACGTACCTCTTGAAATCTGTTTCCTGCTATTCTGCCTCGCATTCAAGTCCGCCTCGTTGCCTACCCTCAACAGATTTTTGGACGATAGTTGTCCTTTATTACTCGGCCAGTTTGTGAATTGCTGTGCCCCTTAGCTCCATTTTGCATCTCGTTTTTTGTGAGCTGACCGCAAGTCCAAAATTTTGGTTCAGGACCTATGCTGGTTCCCGGTGGGGGGCTGAGACTTTGGTTAATTCTTCTTCCTGCCGGGAAGTTAGAGTGATATGTGCCCGTCCAAATGCCTAACAGCTACTCTCTCATTGGTTCTCCCTCTTCCCTTTCATCCTCTGCCAAATTGGAAACCTGTGCGAACCAGGAGGTTAAAGGGTCTGTCTCTCCAAGTTGGGAGATTGATAGTAAAGCAGATGGAAAGTCAAACCGTAAAACCAGGAGAGGGACTATTCGTTGAGGTTTTGAAACCTTTCGTATTCACAGTGTGTCCGTTCTCTAGGTTTCCCGTACATGTTATAGCTGTAGTAATATTCCCTTCAACCTGGAGAGTTGGGACCCATGGAATGGGTGCCAGGCATTTGTGCTTTAAAGGGTCTGCATTTGGTCACCCAATCTCACCAATCCTCTCAGTCCCAAGTGTCCCTCCTAATGCCACATCCAGCTGTCATTGTAGATATGGTCATTCCAGGGTTCATCAGAGACCCTGAAGGAATTGTAAAGAATTTCCCAGTATTTTTGTTTTGTTTTTGAAATTCCTGTTTATAGTGGGTTTGAGCTGATTCTCGCTGCCATGTTTATGCCAGTCTAGACACACTTGATTCCCATACGGAGACATATCAATACATAGGTTTTAAGATTCTTACTAGTCAGATATATTCCTCTGCGGGAAATATGGGGTTTTGAGTCCCTTTCACTGAGGAAGGTGTAGGTCTTGTCTAATCCATAGTTGGTTTTTGGAACGGTACCTGTGCTTATGTAAAACTCTGGTTTTATGCATCACCCCACCTCTCCTTCCCACTTAAGCAGGCATAAGAGTGTTTTCTAAATGTCAGACTCTGTTCTCTTTCCTAACTCAGTTCAAGTGTAGCCATGTTTACAGGATCTTCATAAGTGATATCTTATGATAAGTTTCTTTTTCTCTGTGACTTATTTCACTTAGAATCATCGTACCTGAATCCACCCATTTTGCTGCTACTGGTTTATGACATTGATTTCATGGCTGAGGGATATTCCATCGTACGTAAGTACCACAATTTTTGAACCATTTTTATATTTCCTGGGATATTTAAGGTGTACCCAAGTTGAGGTCCTTGTAAGCAGTGCAGCCCTAAATTTTGGGGTGGCTCTGTCTTATTGATTTTCAGAATTCCCAAGGTATATTCCCTAGACTGGAAGTGCCCTTGGCTCTGTAGCTCTGTTGTTTACTTGTTTTAGGGAACACAATGCACTCCTCCAGAGAGGCAGTTGGCAATTTACATCCCGCCCATCAGCATAACAAGGCTCCCTGTTCTCCAGGGCCTGTCTTTCCTTTCTGGTTTTTACACATTTTGTGGATGTCCCTTTTGAACGGTGGGAACTGATACTTTTTGTAGTGCAGATTTGCATTGCCCGCTTGCTTGCTTGGCCAAAAAGGGCGTATGCGTTTTCTCCTGAATATATTCAGGAGAAAACTCATACGCCCTTTTTGGCCAAGTGCATCATTTTCGTAGTTGTGCCCCTCTTCCTGTGCTTTAAAGGCGATTCCAACGTACCTCTTGAAATCAGTTTCCTGCTATTCTACCTCGCTTTCAAGTCCGCCTCGTTGCCTTCTCTCAACAGATTTTTGTACGATAGTTGTCCTTTATTACTCGGCCAGTTTGTGAATTGCTGTGCCCCTTAGCTCCATTTTTCAACTCGTTTTTGTGAGCTGACCGCAAGTCCAAAATTATGGTTCAGGACCTATGCTGGTTCCCGATGGGGGGCTGAGACTTTGGTTAATTCTTCTTCCTGCCGGGAAGTTAGAGTGATATGTGCCCATCCAAATGCCTAACGGCTACTCTCTCATTGGTTCTCCCTCTTCCCTTTCATCCTCTGCCAAATTGGAAACCTGTGCGAACCAGGAGGTTAAAGGGGCTGTCTCTCCAAGTTGGGAGATTGATAGTAAAGCAGATGGAAAGTCAAACCGGAGCACCAGGAGAGGGACTATTCGTTGAGTTTTAGAAACCTTTCGTATTCACAGTGTGTCCGTTCTCTAGGTTTCCCGTACATGTTATAACTGTAGTAATATTCCTTTCAACCTGGAGAGTTGGGACCCATGGAATGGGTGCCAGGCATTTGTGCTTTAAAGGGTCTGCATTTGCTCACCCAATCTCACCAATCGTCTCAGTCCCAAGTGTCCAGCCTTATGCCACATCCAGCTGTCGTTGTAGATAGGGTCATTGCAGGTTTCATCAGAGACCCTGAAGGAATTGTAAAGAATTTCCCCGTATTTTTGTTTTGTTTTTGAAATTCCTGTTTATAGTGGGTTTGAGCTGATTCTGCTGCCATGTTTATGCCAGTCTAGACACACTTGATTCCCTTACGGAGACATATCAATACATAGGTTTTAAGATTCTTTCTAGTCAGATATATTCCTCTGCGGGAAATATTGGGTTTTGAGTCCCTTTCACTGAGGAAGGTGTAGGTCTTGTCTATTCCATATTTGGTTTCTGGAACGGTACCTGTGCTTATATCAAACTCTGGTTTTATGCATCACCCCACCTCTCCTTCCCCCTTAAGCAGGCATAAGAGTGTTTTCTAAATGTGAGACACTGTTCTCTTTCCTAACTCAGTTCAAGTGTAGCCATGTTTACAGGATCTTCATAAGTGATATCTTATGATAAGTTTCTTTTTCTCTGTGACTTATTTCACTTAGAATCATCGTACCTGAATCCACCCATTTTGCTGCTACTGGTCTTATGACATTGATTTCATGGCTGAGAGATATTCCATCGTACGTAAGTACCACAATCTTTTGAACCATTTTTATATTTCCTGGGATATTTAAGGTGTACCCAAGTTGAGGTCCTTGTAAGCAGTGCAGCCCTAAATATTGGGGTGGCTCTGTCTTATTGATTGTCAGTTTTCCCAAGGTATATTCCCTAGACTGGAAGTGCCCTGGGCTCTGTAGCTCTGTTGTTTACTTGTTTTAGGGAACACAATGCACTCCTCCAGAGAGGCAGTTGGCAATTTACATCCCGCCCATCAGCATAACAAGGCTTGCTGTTCTCCAGGGCCTGTCTTGCCTTTCTGGTTTTTACACATTTTGTGGATGTCCCTTATGACCGGTGGGAAGTGATACTTCTTTGTAGTGCAGATTTGCATTGCCCGCTTGCTTGCTTGGCCAAAAAGGGCGTATGCGTTTTCTCCTGAATATATTCAGGAGAAAACGCATACGCCCTTTTTGGCCAAGTGCATCATTGTCGAAGTTGTGCCCCTCCTCCTGTTCTTTAAAGGCTATTCCAACGTACCTCTTGAAATCTGTTTCCTGCTATTCTGCCTCGCTTCCAAGTCTACCTCGTTGCCTTCCCTCAACTGATTTTTGACGATAGTTTTCCTTTATTACTCGGCCAGTTTGTGAATTGCTGTGCCCCTGAGCTCCATTTTTCAACTCATTTTTGGTGAGCTGACCGCAAGTCCAAAATTTTGGTTCAGGACCTATACTGGTTCCCAGTGGGTGCATGAGACATTGGTTAATTCTTCTTCTTGCCGCGAAATTAGAGTGATATGAGCCCGTCCAAATGCCTAACAGCTACGTTCTCATTGGTTCTCCCTCTTCCCTTTCATCCTCTCCCAATTTGGCAACCTGTGCGAACCAGGAGGTTAAAGGGGCTGTCTCTCCAAGTTGGGAGGTTGATAGTAAAGCAGATGGAAAGTCAAACAGGAGAACCAGGAGAGGGACTATTCGTTGAGTTTTAGAAACCTTTCGTATTCACAGTGTGTCCGTTGTCTAGGTTTCCCGTACATGTTATAGCTGTAGTAATATTCCCTTAAACCTGGAGAGTTGGGACCCATGGAATGGGTGCCAGGCATTTGTGCTTTAAATGGTCTGCATTTGCTCACCTAATCTCAACAATCATCTCAGTCCCAAGTGTCCCTCCTTATGCCACATCCAGCTGTCATTGTAGATATGGTCATTCCAGGGTTCATCAGAGACCCTGAAGGAATTGTAAAGAATTTCCCAGTATTTTTGTTTTGTTTTTGAAATTCCTGTTTATAGTGGGTTTGAGCTGATTCTCGCTGCCATGTTTATGCCAGTCTGGACACACTTGAATCCCTTATGGAGACATATCAATACATAGGTTTTAAGATTCTTACTAGTCAGATATATTCCTCTGCGGGAAATATGGGGTTTTGAGTCCCTTTCACTGAGGAAGGTGTAGGTCTTGTCTATTCCATAGTTGGTTTTTGGAACGGTACCTGTGCTTATATCAAACTCTGGTTTTATGCATCACCCCACCTCTCCTTCACACTTAAACAGGCATAAGAGTGTTTTCTAAATGTCAGACTCTGTTCTCTTTCCTAACTCAGTTCAAGTGTAGCCATGTTTACAGGATCTTCATAAGTGATATCTTATGATAAGTTTCTTTTTCTCTGTAACTTATTTCACTTAGAATCATCATACCTGAATCCACCCATTGTGCTGCTACTGGTTTATGACATTGATTTCATGGCTGCGGGATATTCCATCGTACGTAAGTACCACAATTTTTGAACCATTTTTATATTTCCTGGGATATTTAAGGTGTACCCAAGTTGAGGTCCTTTTAAGCAGTGCAGCCCTAAATTTTGGGGTGGCTATTTCTTATTGATTTTCAGAATTCCCAAGGTATATTCCCTAGACTGGAAGTGCCCTTGGCTCTTTAGCTCTGTTCTTTACTTGTTTTAGGGAACACAATATAACCCTCCCGAGACACAGTTGGCAATTTTCATCCCGACCATCAGCATAACAAGGCTCCCTGTTCTCCAGGGCCTGTCTTTCCTTTCTGGTTTTTACACATTTTGTGGATGTCCCTTTTGACCGGTGGGAAGTGATACTTCTTTGTAGTGCAGATTTGCATTGCCCGCTTGCTTGCTTGGCCAAAATGGGCGTATGCGTTTTCTCCTGATTATATTCAGGAGAAAACGCATACGCCCTTTTTGGCCAAGTGCATCATTTTCGTAGTTGTGCCCCTCTTCCTGTGCTTTAAAGGCGATTCTAACATACCTCTTGAAATCTGTTTCCTGCTATTCTACCTCGCTTTCATGTCCGCTTCGTTGCCTTCTCTCAAAAGATTTTTGGACGATAGTTGTCCTTTATTACTCGGCCAGTTTGTGAATTGCTGTTCCCCTTAGCTCCATTTTTCAACTCGTTTTTTGTGAGCTGACCGCAAGTCCAAAATTTTGGTGCAGGACCTATGCTGGTTCCCGATGGGGGGCTGAGACTTTGGTTAATTCTCCTTCCTGCTGGGAAGTTAGAGTGATATGTGCCCGTCCAAATGCCTAACAGCTACTCTCTCATTGGTTCTCCCTCTTCCCTTTCATCCTCTGCCAAATTGGCAACCTGTGCGAACCAGGAGGTTAAAGGGGCTGTCTCTCCAAGTTGGGAGGTTGATAGTAAAGCAGATGGAAAGTAAAGCCGGAGCACCAGGAGAGGGAGTATTCGTTGAGTTTTAGAAAACTTTCATATTCACAGTGTGTCCGTTCTCTACGTTTCCCGTACATGTTATAGCTGTAATAATATTCCCTTTAACCTGGAGAGTTGGGACCCATGGAATGGGTGCCAGGCATTTGTGCTTTAAAGGGTCTGCATTTGCTCACCCCATCTCACCAATCCTCTCAGTCCCAAGTGTCCAGCCTTATGCCACATCCAGCTGTCGTTGTAGATAGGGTCTTCCAGGTTTCATCAGAGACCCTGAATGAATTGTAAAGAATTTCCCAATTTTTTTGTTTTGTTTTTGAAATTCCTTTTTATAGTGGGTTTGAGCTGATTCTCGCTGCCATGTTTATGCCAGTCTAGACACACTTGATTCACTTACGGAGACATATCAATACATAGGTTTTAAGATTCTTACTAGTCAGATATATTCCTCTGCAGGAAATATGGTGTTTTGAGTCCCTTTCACTGAGGAAGGTGTAGGTCTTGTCTATTCCATAGTTGGTTTTTGGAACGGTACCTGTGCTTATATCAAACTCTGGTCTTATGCATCACCCAACAACTCCTTCCCCCTTAAGCAGGCATAAGAGTGTTTTCTAAATGTGAGACAGTGTTCTCTTTCCTAACTCAGTTCAAGTGTCGCCATGTATACAGGATCTTCATAAGTGATATCTTATGATAAGTTTCTTTTTCTGTGTGACTTATTTCACTTAGAATCACCGTACCTGAATCCACCCATTTTGCTGCTACTGGTCTTATGACATTGATTTCATGGCTGAGGGATATTCCATCGTACGTAAGTACCACAATTTCTTGACCCATTTTTATATTTCCTGGGATATTTAAGGTGTACCCAAGTTGAGGTCCTTGTAAGCAGTGCAGCCCTAAATTTTGGGGTGGCTCTGTCTTATCGATTTTCAATTTTCCCAAGGTATATTCCCTAGACTTGAAGTGCCCTTGGCTCTGTAGCTCTGTTGTTTACTTGTTTTAGGGAACACAATGCACTCCTCCAGAGAGGCAGTTGGCAATTTACATCCCACCCATCAGCATAACAAGGCTCCCTGTTCTCCAGGGCCTGTCTTGCCTTTCTGGTTTTTACACATTTTGTGGATGTCCCTTTTAACCGGTGGGAAGTGATACTTCTTTGTAGTGCAGATTTGCATTGCCCGCTTGCTTGCTTGGCCAAAAAGGGCGTATGCGTTTTCTCCTGATTATATTCAGGAGAAAACGCATACGCCCTTTTTGGCCAAGTGCATCATTTTCGTAGTTGTGCCCCTCTTCCTGTGCTTTAAAGGCGATTCCAACGTACCTCTTGAAATCTGTTTCCTGCTATTCTGCCTCGCTTTCAAGTCCGCCTCGTTGCCTTCCCTCAACAGATTTTTGGACGATAGTTGTCCTTTATTACTCGGCCAGTATGTGCATTGCTGTGACCCTGAGCTCCATTATTCAACTCGTTTTTTGTGAGCTCACCGCATGCCCAAAATTTTGGTTCAGGACCTATGCTGGTTCCCGGTGGGTTGCTGAGACTTTGGTTAATTCTTCTTCGTGCCGAGAAATTACAGTGATATGTGCCCGTGCAAATGCCTAACAGCTACTCTCTCATTGGTTCTCCCTCTTCCCTTTCATCCTCTGCCAAATTGGCAACCTGTGCGAACCAGGAGGTTAAAGGGGCTGTCTCTCCAAGTTGGGAGGTTGATAGTAAAGCAGATGGAAAGTCAAACCGGAGCACCAGGAGAGGGACTATTCGTTGAGTTTTAGAAACCTTTCGTATTCACAGTGTGTCCGTTTTCTAGGTTTCCCGTACATGTTATAGCTGTAGTAATATTCCCTTCAACCTGGAGAGTTGGGAACCTTGGAATGGGTGCCAGGCATTATTGCTTTAAAGGGTCTGCCTTTGCTCACCCAATCTCACCAATCGTCTCAGTCCCAAGTGTCCAGCCTTATGCCACATTCAGCTCTCGTTGTAGATACGGTCATTCCAGGTTTCATCAGAGACCCTGAAGTAATTGTAAACAATTTCCCAGTTTTTTTGTTTTGTGTTTGAAATTCCTTTTTATAGTGGGTTTGAGCTGATTCTCGCTGCCATGTTTATGCCAGTCTAGACACACTTGATTCCCTTACGGAGACATATCAATACATAGGTTTTAAGATTCTTACTAGTGAGATATATTCCTCTGTGGGGAATATGGGGTTTTGAGTCCCTTTCACTGAGGAAGGTGTAGGTCTTGTCTATTCCATAGTTGGGTTTTGGAACGGTACCTGTGCTTATATCAAACTCTGGTTTTATGCATCACCCCACCTCTCCTTCCCCCTTAAGCAGGCATAAGAGTGTTTTCTAAATGAGAGACACTGTTCTCTTTCCTAACTCAGTTCAAGTGTAGCCATGTTTACAGGACCTTCATAAGTGATATCTTATGATAAGTTTCTTTTTCTCTGTGACTTATTTCACTTAGAATCATCGTACCTGAATCCACCCATTTTGCTGCTACTGGTCTTATGACATTGATTTCATGGCTGAGGGATATTCCATCGTATGTAAGTACCACAATTTTTTGAACCATTTTTATATTTCCTGGGATATTTAAGGTGTACCCAAGTTGAGGTCCTTGTAAGCAGTGCAGCCCTAAATTTTGGGGTGGCTCTGTCTTATTGATTTTCATTTTTCCCAAGGTATATTCCCTAGACTGGAAGTGCCCTTGGCTCTGTAGCTCTGTTCTTTACTTGTTTTAGGGAACACAATGTACTCCTCCAGAGAGGCAGTTGGCAATTTACATCCCGCCCATCAGAATAACAAGGCTCCCTGTTCTCCAGGGCCTGTCTTGCCTTTCTGGTTTTACACATTTTTGTGGATGTCTCTTTTGACCGGTGGGAAGTGATACTTCTTTGTAGTGCAGATTTGCATTGCCCGCTTTCTTGCTTGCCCAAAAAGGGCGTATGCGTTTTCTCCTGAATATATTCAGGAGAAAACGCATACGCCCTTTTTGGCCAAGTGCATCATTGTGGAAGTTGTGCCCCTCTTCCTGTGCTTTAAAGGCGATTCCAACGTACCTCTTGAAATCTGTTTCCTGCTATTCTGCCTCGCTTTGAAGTCCGCCTCCTTGCCTTCCCTCAACAGAATTTTGGACGATAGTTGTCCTTTATTACTCGGCCAGTTTGTGAATTGCTGTGTCCCTGAGCTCCATTTTACTACTCGTTTTTGGTGAGCTGACCGCAAGTCCAAAATTTTGGTTCAGGACCTATACTGGTTCCCAGTGGGTGGCTGAGACTTTGGTTAATTCTTCTTCCTGCCAGGAAATAACAGTGATATGTGCCCGTCCAAATGCCTAACAGCTACTCTCTCATTGGTTCTCCCTCTTCCCTATCATCCTCTGCCAAATTGGCAAACTGTGTGAACCAGGAGGTTAAAGGGGCTGTCTCTCCAAGTTGGGAGGTTGATAGTAAAGCAGATGTAAAGTCAAACTGGAACACCAGGAGAGGGACTATTCGTTGAGTTTTAGAAACCTTTGGTATTCACAGTGTGTCCGTTCTCTAGGTTTCCCGTACATGTTATAGCTGTAGTAATATTCCCTTCAACCTGGAGAGTTGGGACCCATGGAATGGGTGCCAGGCATTTGTGCTTTAAAGGGTCGGCATTTGCTCACCCAATCTCACCAATCGTCTCAGTCCCAAGTGTCCCTGCTTGTGCCACATCCAGCTGTCATTGTAGATAGGGTCATTCCAGGTTTCATCAGAGACCCTGAAGGAATTGTAAAGAATTTCCCAGTTTTTTTGTTTTGTTTTTGAAATTCCTTTTTATAGTGGTTTTGAGCTGATTCTCGCTGCCATGTTTATGCCAGTCTAGACACACTTGATTCCCTTACGGAGACATATCAATACATAGGTTTTAAGATTCTTACTAGTCAGATATATTCCTCTGCGGGAAATATGGGGTTTTGAGTCCCTTTCACTGAGGAAGGTGTAGGTCTTGTCTATTCCATAGTTGGTTTTTGGAATGGTACCTGTGCTTATATCAAACTCTGGTTTTATGCATCACCCCACCTCTCCTTCCCCCTTAAGCAGGCATAAGCGTGTTTTCTAAATGTGAGACACTGCTCTCTTTCCCAACTCAGTTCAAGTGTAGCCATGTTTACAGGATCTTCATAAGTGATATCTTATGATAAGTTTCTTTTTCTGTGCGACTTATTTCACTTAGAATCATCGTACCTGAATCCAACCATTTTGCTGCTACTGGTCTTATGACATTGATTTCATGTCTTAGGGATATTCCATCGTACGTAAGTATCACAATATTTTGAACCATTTTTATATTTCCTGGGATATTTAAGGTGTACGCAAGTTGAGGTCCTTGTAAGCAGTGCAACCCTAAATGTTGGGGTGGCTCTGTCTTATTGATTTTCATTTTTCCCAAGGTATATTCCCTAGACTGGAAGTGCCCTTGGCTCTGTAGCTCTGTTCTTTACTTGTTTTAGGGAACACAATGTACTCCTCCAGAGAGGCAGTTGGCAATTTACATCCCGCCCATCAGCATAACAAGGCTCCCTGTTCTCCAGGGCCTGTCTTGCCTTTCTGGTTTTACACATTTTTGTGGATGTCCCTTTTGACCGGTGGGAATTGATACTTCTTTGTAGTGCAGATTTGCATTGCCCGCTTGCTTGCTTGCCCAAAAAGGGCGTATGCGTTTTCTCCTGAATATATTCAGGAGAAAACGCATACGCCCTTTTTGGCCAAGTGCATCATTGTGGAAGTTGTACCCCTCTTCCTGTGCTTTAAAGGCGATTCCAACGTACCTCTTGAAATCTGTTACCTGCTCTTCTGCCTCGCTTTCAAGTCCGCCTCGTTGCCTTCCCTCAACAGATTTTTGGACGATAGTTGTCCTTTATTACTTGGCCAGTTTGTGAATTGCTGTGCCCCTGAGCTCCATTTTTCAACTCGTTTTTGGTGAGCTGACCGCAAGTCCAAAATTTTGGTTCAGGAACTATACTGGTTCCCAGTGGGGGGCTGAGACTTTGGTTAATTCTTCTTCCTGCCGGGAAATTACAGTGATATGTGCCCGTCCAAATGCCTAACAGCTACTCTCTCATTGGATCTCCCTCTTCCCTTTCATCCTCTGCCAAATTGGCAACCTGTGCGAACCAGGAAGTTAAAGGGGCTGTCTCTCCAAGTTGGGAGATTGATAGTAAAGCAGATGGAAAGTCAAACCGGAGCACCAGGAGAGGGACTATTCGTTGAGTTTTAGAAACCTTTGGTATTCACCGTGTGTCCGTTCTCTAGGTTTCCCGTACATGTTATAACTGTATTAATATTCCCTTCAACCTGGAGAGTTGGGACCCATGGAATGGGTGCCATGCATTATTGCTTTAAAGGATCTGCATTTGCTCACCCAATCTCACCAATCCTCTCAGTCCCACGTGTCCAGCCTTATGCCACATCCAGCTGTCGTTGTACATAGGGTCATTCCAGGTTTCATCAGAGACCCTGAAGGAATTGGAAAGAATTTCCCAGTTTTTTTGTTTTGTTTTTGAAATTCCTTTTTATAGTGGGTTTGAGCTGATTCTCGCTGCCATGTTTATGCCAGTGTAGACACACTTGATTCCCTTACGGAGACATATCAATACATAGGTTTTAAGATTCTTACCACTCAGATATATTCCTCTGCGGGAAGTATGGGGTTTTGAATCCCTTTCACTGAGGAAGGTGTAGGTCTTGTCTATTCCATATTTGGTTTTTGGAACGGTACCTGTGCTTATATCAAACTCTGGTTTTATGCATCACCCCACCTCTCCTTCCCCCTTAAGCAGGCAAAAGAGTGTTTTCTAAATGTGAGACACTGTTCTTTCCTAACTCAGTTCAAGTGTAGCCATGTTTACAGGATCTTCATAAGTGATATCTTATTATAAGTTTCTTTTTCTGTGTGACTTATTTCACTTAGAATCATCGTACCTGAATCCACCCATTTTGCTGCTACTGGTCTTATGACATTGATTTCATGGCTGAGGGATATTCCATCGTACGTAAGTACCACAATTTTTGAACCATTTTTATATTTCCTGGGATATTTAAGGTGTACCCAAGTTGAGGTCCTTGTAAGCAGTGCAGCCCTAAATTTTGGGGTGGCTCTGTCTTATTGATTTTCAGTTTTCCCAAGGTATATTCCCTAGACTGGAAGTGCCCTTGGCTCTGTAGCTCTGTTCTTTACTTGTTTTAGGGAACACAATGCACTCCTCCAGAGAGGCAGTTGGCAATTTACATCCCGCCCATCAGCATAACAAGGCTCCCTGTTCTCCAGGGCCTGTCTTGCCTTTCTGGTTTTTACACATTTTGTGGATGTCCCTTTTGACCGGTGGGAAGTCATACTTCTTTGTAGTGCAGATTTGCATTGCCCGCTTGCTTGCTTGGACAAAAAGGGCGTATGCGTTTTCTCCTGAATATATTCAGGAGAAAACGCATACGCCCTTTTTGGCCAAGTGCATCATTGTCGAAGTTGTGCCCCTCTTCCTGTGCTGTAAAGGCGATTCCAACATACCTCTTGAAATCTGTTTCCTGCTATTCTGCCTCACTTTCAAGTCTGCTTCGTTGCCTTCCCTCAACAGATTTTTGGACGAAGGTTGTCCTTTATTACTCGGCCGGTTTGTGAATTGCTGTGCTCCTGAGCTCCATTTTTCAACTCGTTTTTTGTGAGCTGACCGCATGTCCAAAATTTTGGCTCAGGACCTATGCTTGTTCCCGGTGGGGGGCTGAGACTTTGGTTAATTCTTCTTCCTCCCGGGAAATTATAGTGATATGTGCCCGTCCAAATGCCTAACAGCTACTCTCTCATTGGTTCTCCCTCTTCCCTTTCATCCTCTGCCAAATTGGAAACATGTGCGAACCAGGAGGTTAAAGGGGCTGTCTCTCCAAGTTGGGAGATTGATAGTAAAGCAGATGGAATGTCAAACCGGAGCACCAGGAGAGGGAATATTCATTGAGTTTTAGAAACCTTTCGTATTCACAGTGTGTCCGTTGTCTAGGTTTCCCGTACATGTTATACCTGTAGTAATATTCCCTACAACCTGGAGAGTTGGGACCCATGGAATGGGTAGCAGGCATTTGTGCTTTAAAGGGTCTGCATTTGCTCACCCAGTCTCACCAATCCTCTCAGTCCCAAGTGTCCAGCCTTATGCCACATCCAGCTGTCGTTGTAGATAGGGTTATTCCAGGTTTCATCAGAGACCCTGAAGGAATTGTAAAGAATTTCCCAGTTTTTTTGTTTTGTTTTTGAAATTCCTTTTTATAGTGGTTTTGAGCTGATTCTCGCTGCCATGTTTATGCCAGTCTAGACACACTTGATTCCCTTACGGAGACATATCAATACATAGGTTTTAAGATTCTTACTAGTCAGATATATTCCTCTGCGGGAAATATGGGGTTTTGAGTCCCTTTCACTGAGGAAGGTGTAGGTCTTGTCTATTCCATAGTTGGTTTTTGGAACGGTACCTGTGCTTATATCAAACTCTGGTTTTATGCAACACCCCACCTCTCCTTCCACCTTAAGCAGGCATAAGAGTGTTTTCTAAATGAGAGACACTCTTCACTTTCCTAACTCAGTTCAAGTGTAGCCATGTTTACAGGACCTTCATAAGTGATATCTTATGATAAGTTTCTTTTTCTCTGTGACTTATTTCACTTAGAATCATCGTACCTGAATCCACCCATTTTGCTGCTACTGGTCTTATGACATTGATTTCATGGCTGAGGGATATTCCATCGTATGTAAGTACCACAATTTTTTGAACCATTTTTATATTTCCTGGGATATTTAAGGTGTACCCAAGTTGAGGTCCTTGTAAGCAGTGCAGCCCTAAATTTTGGGGTGGCTCTGTCTTATTGATTTTCATTTTTCCCAAGGTATATTCCCTAGACTGGAAGTGCCCTTGGCTCTGTAGCTCTGTTCTTTACTTGTTTTAGGGAACACAATGTACTCCTCCAGAGAGGCAGTTGGCAATTTACATCCCGCCCATCAGAATAACAAGGCTCCCTGTTCTCCAGGGCCTGTCTTGCCTTTCTGGTTTTACACATTTTTGTGGATGTCTCTTTTGACCGGTGGGAAGTGATACTTCTTTGTAGTGCAGATTTGCATTGCCCGCTTTCTTGCTTGCCCAAAAAGGGCGTATGCGTTTTCTCCTGAATATATTCAGGAGAAAACGCATACGCCATTTTTGGCCAAGTGCATCATTGTGGAAGTTGTGCCCCTCTTCCTGTGCTTTAAAGGCGATTCCAACGTACCTCTTGAAATCTGTTTCCTGCTATTCTGCCTCGCTTTGAAGTCCGCCTCCTTGCCTTCCCTCAACAGAATTTTGGACGATAGTTGTCCTTTATTACTCGGCCAGTTTGTGAATTGCTGTGTCCCTGAGCTCCATTTTACTACTCGTTTTTGGTGAGCTGACCGCAAGTCCAAAATTTTGGTTCAGGACCTATACTGGTTCCCAGTGGGTGGCTGAGACTTTGGTTAATTCTTCTTCCTGCCAGGAAATAACAGTGATATGTGCCCGTCCAAATGCCTAACAGCTACTCTCTCATTGGTTCTCCCTCTTCCCTATCATCCTCTGCCAAATTGGCAACGTGTGAACCAGGAGGTTAAAGGGGCTGTCTCTCCAAGTTGGGAGGTTGATAGTAAAGCAGATGTAAAGTCAAACTGGAACACCAGGAGAGGGACTATTCGTTGAGTTTTAGAAACCTTTGGTATTCACAGTGTGTCCGTTCTCTAGGTTTCCCGTACATGTTATAGCTGTAGTAATATTCCCTTCAACCTGGAGAGTTGGGACCCATGGAATGGGTGCCAGGCATTTGTGCTTTAAAGGGTCGGCATTTGCTCACCCAATCTCACCAATCGTCTCAGTCCCAAGTGTCCCTGCTTGTGCCACATCCAGCTGTCATTGTAGATAGGGTCATTCCAGGTTTCATCAGAGACCCTGAAGGAATTGTAAAGAATTTCCCAGTTTTTTTGTTTTGTTTTTGAAATTCCTTTTTATAGTGGTTTTGAGCTGATTCTCGCTGCCATGTTTATGCCAGTCTAGACACACTTGATTCCCTTACGGAGACATATCAATACATAGGTTTTAAGATTCTTACTAGTCAGATATATTCCTCTGCGGGAAATATGGGGTTTTGAGTCCCTTTCACTGAGGAAGGTGTAGGTCTTGTCTATTCCATAGTTGGTTTTTGGAATGGTACCTGTGCTTATATCAAACTCTGGTTTTATGCATCACCCCACCTCTCCTTCCCCCTTAAGCAGGCATAAGCATGTTTTCTAAATGTGAGACACTGCTCTCTTTCCCAACTCAGTTCAAGTGTAGCCATGTTTACAGGATCTTCATAAGTGATATCTTATGATAAGTTTCTTTTTCTGTGCGACTTATTTCACTTAGAATCATCGTACCTGAATCCAACCATTTTGCTGCTACTGGTCTTATGACATTGATTTCATGTCTTAGGGATATTCCATCGTACATAAGTATCACAATATTTTGAACCATTTTTATATTTCCTGGGATATTTAAGGTGTACGCAAGTTGAGGTCCTTGTAAGCAGTGCAACCCTAAATGTTGGGGTGGCTCTGTCTTATTGATTTTCATTTTTCCCAAGGTATATTCCCTAGACTGGAAGTGCCCTTGGCTCTGTAGCTCTGTTCTTTACTTGTTTTAGGGAACACAATGTACTCCTCCAGAGAGGCAGTTGGCAATTTACATCCCGCCCATCAGCATAACAAGGCTCCCTGTTCTCCAGGGCCTGTCTTGCCTTTCTGGTTTTACACATTTTTGTGGATGTCCCTTTTGACCGGTGGGAATTGATACTTCTTTGTAGTGCAGATTTGCATTGCCCGCTTGCTTGCTTGCCCAAAAAGGGCGTATGCGTTTTCTCCTGAATATATTCAGGAGAAAACGCATACGCCCTTTTTGGCCAAGTGCATCATTGTGGAAGTTGTACCCCTCTTCCTGTGCTTTAAAGGCGATTCCAACATACCTCTTGAAATCTGTTACCTGCTATTCTGCCTCGCTTTCAAGTCCGCCTCGTTGCCTTCCCTCAACAGATTTTTGGACGATAGTTGTCCTTTATTACTCGGCCAGTTTGTGAATTGCTGTGCCCCTGAGCTCCATTTTTCAACTCGTTTTTGGTGAGCTGACCGCAAGTCCAAAATTTTGGTTCAGGAACTATACTGGTTCCCAGTGGGGGGCTGAGACTTTGGTTAATTCTTCTTCCTGCCGGGAAATTACAGTGATATGTGCCCGTCCAAATGCCTAACAGCTACTCTCTCATTGGATCTCCCTCTTCCCTTTCATCCTCTGCCAAATTGGCAACCTGTGCGAACCAGGAAGTTAAAGGGGCTGTCTCTCCAAGTTGGGAGATTGATAGTAAAGCAGATGGAAAGTCAAACCGGAGCACCAGGAGAGGGACTATTCGTTGAGTTTTAGAAACCTTTGGTATTCACCGTGTGTCCGTTCTCTAGGTTTCCCGTACATGTTATAACTGTATTAATATTCCCTTCAACCTGGAGAGTTGGGACCCATGGAATGGGTGCCATGCATTATTGCTTTAAAGGATCTGCATTTGCTCACCCAATCTCACCAATCCTCTCAGTCCCACGTGTCCAGCCTTATGCCACATCCAGCTGTCGTTGTACATAGGGTCATTCCAGGTTTCATCAGAGACCCTGAAGGAATTGGAAAGAATTTCCCAGTTTTTTTGTTTTGTTTTTGAAATTCCTTTTTATAGTGGGTTTGAGCTGATTCTCGCTGCCATGTTTATGCCAGTGTAGACACACTTGATTCCCTTACGGAGACATATCAATACATAGGTTTTAAGATTCTTACCACTCAGATATATTCCTCTGCGGGAAGTATGGGGTTTTGAATCCCTTTCACTGAGGAAGGTGTAGGTCTTGTCTATTCCATATTTGGTTTTTGGAACGGTACCTGTGCTTATATCAAACTCTGGTTTTATGCATCACCCCACCTCTCCTTCCCCCTTAAGCAGGCAAAAGAGTGTTTTCTAAATGTGAGACACTGTTCTTTCCTAACTCAGTTCAAGTGTAGCCATGTTTACAGGATCTTCATAAGTGATATCTTATTATAAGTTTCTTTTTCTGTGTGACTTATTTCACTTAGAATCATCGTACCTGAATCCACCCATTTTGCTGCTACTGGTCTTATGACATTGATTTCATGGCTGAGGGATATTCCATCGTACGTAAGTACCACAATTTTTGAACCATTTTTATATTTCCTGGGATATTTAAGGTGTACCCTAGTTGAGGTCCTTGTAAGCAGTGCAGCCCTAAATTTTGGGGTGGCTCTGTCTTATTGATTTTCAGTTTTCCCAAGGTATATTCCCTAGACTGGAAGTGCCCTTGGCTCTGTAGCTCTGTTCTTTACTTGTTTTAGGGAACACAATGCACTCCTCCAGAGAGGCAGTTGGCAATTTACATCCCGCCCATCAGCATAACAAGGCTCCCTGTTCTCCAGGGCCTGTCTTGCCTTTCTGGTTTTTACACATTTTGTGGATGTCCCTTTTGACCGGTGGGAAGTGATACTTCTTTGTAGTGCAGATTTGCATTGCCCGCTTGCTTGCTTGGACAAAAAGGGCGTATGCGTTTTCTCCTGAATATATTCAGGAGAAAACGCATACGCCCTTTTTGGCCAAGTGCATCATTGTCGAAGTTGTGCCCCTCTTCCTGTGCTGTAAAGGCGATTACAACATACCTCTTGAAATCTGTTTCCTGCTATTCTGCCTCACTTTCAAGTCTGCTTCGTTGCCTTCCCTCAACAGATTTTTGGACGTAGGTTGTCCTTTATTACTCGGCCGGTTTGTGAATTGCTGTGCTCCTGAGCTCCATTTTTCAACTCGTTTTTTGTGAGCTGACCGCATGTCCAAAATTTTGGCTCAGGACCTATGCTTGTTCCCGGTGGGGGGCTGAGACTTTGGTTAATTCTTCTTCCTCCCGGGAAATTATAGTGATATGTGCCCGTCCAAATGCCTAACAGCTACTCTCTCATTGGTTCTCCCTCTTCCCTTTCATCCTCTGCCAAATTGGAAACATGTGCGAACCAGGAGGTTAAAGGGGCTGTCTCTCCAAGTTGGGAGATTGATAGTAAAGCAGATGGAATGTCAAACCGGAGCACCAGGAGAGGGAATATTCATTGAGTTTTAGAAACCTTTCGTATTCACAGTGTGTCCGTTGTCTAGGTTTCCCGTACATGTTATACCTGTAGTAATATTCCCTACAACCTGGAGAGTTGGGACCCATGGAATGGGTAGCAGGCATTTGTGCTTTAAAGGGTCTGCATTTGCTCACCCAGTCTCACCAATCCTCTCAGTCCCAAGTGTCCAGCCTTATGCCACATCCAGCTGTCGTTGTAGATAGGGTTATTCCAGGTTTCATCAGAGACCCTGAAGGAATTGTAAAGAATTTCCCAGTTTTTTTGTTTTGTTTTTGAAATTCCTTTTTATAGTGGTTTTGAGCTGATTCTCGCTGCCATGTTTATGCCAGTCTAGACACACTTGATTCCCTTACGGAGACATATCAATACATAGGTTTTAAGATTCTTACTAGTCAGATATATTCCTCTGCGGGAAATATGGGGTTTTGAGTCCCTTTCACTGAGGAAGGTGTAGGTCTTGTCTATTCCATAGTTGGTTTTTGGAACGGTACCTGTGCTTATATCAAACTCTGGTTTTATGCAACACCCCACCTCTCCTTCCACCTTAAGCAGGCATAAGAGTGTTTTCTAAATGAGAGACACTCTTCACTTTCCTAACTCAGTTCAAGTGTAGCCATGTTTACAGGATCTTCATATGTGATATCTTATGATAAGTTTCTTTTTCTGTGTGACTTATTTCACTTAGAATCATCGTACCTGAATCCACCCATTTTGCTGCTACTGGTCTCATGACATTGATTTCGTGGCTGAGGGATATCCCATCGTACGTAAGTACCACAATTTTTTGAACCATTTTTGTATTTCCTGGAATATTTAGGGTGTACCCAAGTTGAGGTCCTTGTAAGCAGTGCAGCCCTAAATTTTGGGGTGGCTCTGTCTTATGGATTTTCAGTTTTCCCAAGGTATATTCCCTAGACTGGAAGTGCCCTTGACTCTATAGCTCTGTTGTTTATTTGTTTTAGGGAAGACAATGCACTCCTCCAGAGAGGCAGTTGGCAAAGTACATCACGCCCATCAGCATAACAAGGCTCCCTGTTCTCCGGGGCCTGTCTTGCCTTTCTGGTTTTTACACATTTTGTGGATGTTCCTTTTGACCGGTGGGAAGTGATACTTCTTTGTAGTGCAGATTTGCATTGCCCGCTTGCTTGCTTGGCCAAAAAGGGCGTATGCGTTTTCTCCTGAATATATTCAGGAGAAAACGCATACGCCCTTTTTGGCCAAGTGCATCATTGTCGAAGTTGTGCCCCTCTTCCTGTGCTTTAAAGGTGATTCCAAAGTACCTCTTGAAATCTGTTTCCGGCTATTCTGCCTCGCTTTCAAGTCCGCCTCGTTGCCTTCCCTTAACAGATTTTTGGACGATAGTTGTCCTTTATTAATTGGACAGTTTGTGAATTGCTATGCCCCTGAGCTCCATTTTTCAACTCGTTTTTTGTGAGCTGACCGCAAGTCCAAAATTTTGGTTCAGGACCTATGCTGGTTCCCGGTGGGGGGCTGAGACTTTGGTTAATTCTTCTTCCTGCTGGGAAGTTAGAGTGATATGTGCCCGTCCAAATGCCTAACAGCTACTCTCTCATTGGTTCTCCCTCTTCCCTTTCATCCTCTGCCAAATTGGAAAACTGTGCGAACCAGGAGGTTAAAGGGGCTGTCTCTCCAAGTTGGGAGATTGATAGTAAAGCAGATGGAATGTCAAACCGGAGCACCAGGAGAGGGAATATTCGTTGAGTTTTAGAAACCTTTCGTATTCACAGTGTATCCGTTCTCTAGGTTTCCCGTACATGTTATAGCTGTAGTAATATTCCCTTCAACCTGGAGAGTTGGGACCCATGGAATGGGTGCCAGGCATTTGTGCTATACAGGGTCTGCATTTGCTCACCCAATCCCACCAATTCTCTCAGTCCCACGTGTCCAGCCTTATGCCACATCCAGCTGTCGTTGTAGATAGGGTCATTCCAGGTTTCATCAGAGACCCTGAAGGAATTGGAAAGAATTTCCCAGTTTTTTTGTTTTGTTTTTGAAATTCCTTTTTATAGTGGGTTTGAGCTGATTCTCGCTGCCATGTTTATGCCTGTCTTGACACACTTGATTCCCTTACGGAGACATATCAATACATAGGTTTTAAGATTCTTACTAGTCAGATATATTCCTCTGCGGGAAATATGGGGTTTTGAGTCCCTTTCACTGAGGAAGGTGTAGGTCTTGTCTATTCCATAATTGGTTTTTGGAACGGTACCTGTGCTTATATCAAACTCTGGTTTTATGCTTCACCCCACCTCTCCTTCCCCCTTAAGCAGGCATAAGAGTGTTTTCTAAATGTGAGACACTGTTCTCTTTCCTAACTCAGTTCAAGTGTAGCCATGTTTACCGGATCTTCATAAGTGATATCTTATGATAAGTTTCTTTTTCTCTGTGACTTATTTCACTTAGAAGCATCGTACCTGAATCCACCCATTTTGCTGCTACTGGTGTTATGACATTGATTTCATGGCTGAGGGATATTCCATCGTACGTAAGTACCACAATTTTTTGAACCATTTTTATATTTCCTGGGATATTTAAGGTGTACCCAAGTTGAGGTCCTTGTAAGCAGTGCAGCCCTAAATTTTGGGGTGGCTCTGTCTTATTGATTTTCAGAATTCCCAAGGTATATTCCCTAGCCTTGAAGTGCACTTGGCTCTTTAGCTCTGTTCTTTACTTGTTTTAGGGAACACAATGCACTCCTCCAGAGAGGCAGTTGTCAATTTACATCCCGCCCAACAGCATAACAAGGCTCCCTGTTCTCCAGGGCCTGTCTTGCCTTTCTGGTTTTTACACATTTTGTGGATGTCCCTTTTGACCGGTGGGAAGTGATACTTCTTTGTAGTGCAGATTTGCATTGCCCCCTTGCTTGCTTGGCCAAAATGGGTGTATGCGTTTTCCACTGAATATATTCAGGAGAAAACGCCTACACCCTTTTTGGCCAAGTGCATCATTGTCGAAGTTGTGCCCCTCTTCCTGTGCTTTAAAGGCGATTCCAACGTACCTCTTGAAATCTGTTTCCTGCTATTCTGCCTCACTTTCAAGTCCGCCTCGTTGCCTTCCCTCAACAGATTTTTGAACGATAGTTGTCCTTTATTACTCGGCCAGTTTGTGAATTGCTGTGCCCCTTAGCTCCATTTTGCATCTCGTTTTTTGTGAGCTGACCACAAGTCCAAAATTTTGGTTCAGGACCTATGCTGGTTCCCGGTGGGGGGCTGAGACTTTGGTTAATTTTTCTTCCTGCCGTGAAATTATAGTGATATGTGCCCGTCCAAACGCCTAACAGCTACTCTCTCATTGGTTCTCCCTCTTCCCTTTCATCCTTTGACAAATTGGAAACCTGTGCGAACCAGGAGGTTTAAGGGGCTGTCTCTCCAAGTTGGGAGATTGATAGTAAAGCAGATGGAAAGTCAAACCGGAGCACCAGGAGAGGGACTATTCGTTGAGTTTTAGATACCTTTTGTATTCACAGTGTGTCCGTTCTCTAGGTTTCCCGTACATGTTATAACTGTAGTAATATTCCCTTCAACCTGGAGAGTTGGGACCCATGGAATGGGTGCCAGGCATTATTGCTTTCAAGGGTCTGCATTTGCTCACCCAATCTCACCAATCCTCTCAGTCCCAAGTGTCCCTCCTTATGCCACATCCAGCTGAGGTTGTAGATAGGGTCATTCCAGGTTTCATCAGAGACCCTGAAGGAATTGTAAAGAATTTCCCAGTTGTTTTGTTTTGTTTTTGAAATTCCTTTTTGTAGTGGGTTTGAGCTGATTCTCGCTGCCATGTTTATGCCAGTCTAGACACACTTGATTCCCTTACGGAGACATATCAATACATAGGTTTTAAGATTCTTACTAGTTAGATATATTCCTCTGTGGGTAATATGGGGTTTTGAGTCCCTTTCACTGAGGAAGGTGTAGGTCTTGTCTCTTCCATAATTGGTTTTTGGAACGGTACCTGTGCTTATATCAAACTCTGGTTTTATGCATCACCCCACCTCTCCTTCCCCCTTAAGCAGGCATAAGAGTTTTTTCTAAATGTGAGACTCTGTTATCTTTCCTAACTCAGTTCAAGTGTAGCCATGTTTACAGGATCTTCATAAGTGATATCTTATGGTAAGTTTCTTTTTCTGTGTGACTTATTTCACTTAGAATCATCGTACCTGAATCCACCCATTTTGCTGCTACTGGTTTATGACATTGATTTCATGGCTGAGGGATATTCCGTCGTACGTAAGTACTACAATTTTTTGAAACATTTTTATATTTCCTGGGATATTTAAGGTGTACCCAAGTTGAGGTCCTTGTAAGCAGTGCAGCCCTAAATTTTGGGGTGGCTCTGTCTTATTGATTTTCAGTTTTCCCCAGGTATATTCCCTAGAATGGAAGTGCCCTTGGCTCTGTAGCTCTGTTCTTTCCTTGTTTTAGGGAACACAATGCACTCCTCCTGAGAGGCAGTTGGCAATTTACATCCCGCCCATCAGCATAACAAGGCTCCCTGTTCTCCAGGGCCTATCTTGCCTTTCTGGTTTTTACACATTTGGTGGATGTCCATTTTGACCGGTGGGAAGTGATACTTCTTTGTAGTGCAGATTTGCTTTGCCCGCTTGCTTGCTTGGCCAAAATGGGCGTATGCGTTTTCTCCTGAATATATTCAGGAGAAAACGCATACGCCCTTTTTGGCCAAGTGCATCATTTTCGAAGTTGTGCCCCTCTTCCTGTGCTTTAAAGGCGATTCCAACGTACCTCTTGAAATCTGTTTCCTGCAATTCTGCCTCGCATTTAAGTCCCCCTCGTTGCCTTCCCTCAACAGATTTTTGGACGATAGTTGTCCTTTATTACTCGGCCAGTTTGTGAATTGCTGTGCCCCTTAGCTCCATTTTGCATCTCGTTTTTTGTGAGCTGACCGCAAGTCCAAAATTTTGGTTCAGGACCTATGCTGGTTCCCGGTGGGGGTCTGAGACTTTGGTTAATTCTTCTTCCTGCCGGGAAGTTAGAGTGATATGTGCCCGTCCAAATGCCTAACAGCTACTCTCTCATTGGTTCTCCCTCTTCCCTTTCATCCTCTGCCAAATTGGAAACCTGTGCGAACCAGGAGGTTAAAGGGGCTGTCTCTCCAAGTTGGGCGATTGATAGTAAAGCAGATGGAAAGTCAAACCGGAAAACCAGGAGAGGGACTATTCGTTGAGTTTTAGAAACCTTTCGTATTCACAGTGTGTCCGTTCTCTAGGTTTCCCGTACATGTTATAACTGTAGTAATATTCCCTTCAACCTGGAGAGTTGGGACCCATGGAATGGGTGCCAGGCATTATTGCTTTAAAGGGTCTGCATTTGCTCACCCAATCTCACCAATCGTCTCAGTCCCAAGTGTCCAGCCTTATGCCACATCCAGCTGTCATTGTAGATAGGGTCATTCCAGGTTTCATCAGAGACCCTGAAGTAATTGTAAAGAATTTCCCAGTTGTTTTGTTTTGCTTCTGAAATTCCTTTTTGTAGTGGGTTTGAGCTGATTCTCGCTGCCATGTTTATGCCAGTCTAGACACACTTGATTCCCTTACGGAGACATATCAATACATAGGTTTTAAGATTCTTACTAGTCAGGTATATTCCTCTGCGGGAAATATGGGGTTTTGAGTCCCTTTCCCTGAGGAAGGTGTAGGTCTTGTCTCTTCCATAGTTGGTTTTTGGAACGGTACCTGTGCTTATATCAAACTCTGGTTTTATGCATCACCCCACCTCTCCTTCCCCCTTAAGCAGGCATAAGAATATTTTCTAAATGTGAGACTCTGTTATCTTTCCTAACTCAGTTCAAGTGTAGCCATGTTTACAGGATCTTCATAAGTGATATCTTATGGTAAGTTTCTTTTTCTGTGTGACTTATTTCACTTAGAATCATCGTACCTGAATCCACCCATTTTGCTGCTACTGGTTTATGACATTGATTTCACGGCTGAGGGATATTCCATCGTACGTAAGTACCACAATATTTGAACCATTTTTATATTTCCTGGGATATTTCAGGTGTACCCAAGTTGAGGTCCTTGTAAGCAGTGCAGCCCTAAATTTTGGGGTGGCTCTGTCTTATTGATTTTCAGAATTCCCAAGGTATATTCCCTAGACTGGAAGTGCCCTTGGCTCTTTAGCTCTGTTCTTTACTTGTTTTAGGGAACACAATATACACCTCCAGAGAGGCAGTTGGCGATTTACATCCCGCCCATCAGCATAACAAGGCTCCCTGTTCTCCAGGGCGTGTCTTGCCTTTCTGGTTTTTACACATTTTGTGGATGTCCCTTTTAACCGGTGGGAAGTGATACTTCTTTGTAGTGCAGATTTGCATTGCCCGCTTGCTTGCTTGGCCAAAAAGGGCGTATGCGTTTTCTCCTGAATATATTCAGGAGAAAACGCATACGCACTTTTTGGCCA
Organism: Hyperoodon ampullatus; assembly: GCF_949752795.1. NCBI lineage: Eukaryota > Metazoa > Chordata > Mammalia > Artiodactyla > Ziphiidae > Hyperoodon > Hyperoodon ampullatus. Next base: position 1,069,744 of record NW_027640625.1, on the reverse strand, counting down.
AGTGCATCATTTTCGTAGTTGTGCCCCTCTTCCTGTGCTTTAAAGGCGATTCCAACGTACCTCTTGAAATCTGTTTCCTGCAATTCTGCCTCGCATTTAAGTCCGCCTCGTTGCCTTCCCTCAACAGATTTTTGGATGATAGTTGTCCTTTATTACTCGGCCAGTTTGTGAATTGCTGTGCCCCTTAGCTCCATTTTGCATCTCGTTTTTTGTGAGCTGACCGCAAGTCCAAAATTTTGGTTCAGGACCTATGCTGGTTCCCGGTGGGGGTCTGAGACTTTGGTTAATTCTTCTTCCTGCCGGGAAGTTAGAGTGATATGTGCCCGTCCAAATGCCTAACAGCTACTCTCTCATTGGTTCTCCCTCTTCCCTTTCATCCTCTGCCAAATTGGCAACCTGTGCGAACCAGGAGGTTAAAGGGGCTGTCTCTCCAAGTTGGGCGATTGATAGTAAAGCAGATGGAAAGTCAAACCGGAAAACCAGGAGAGGGACTATTCGTTGAGTTTTAGAAACCTTTCGTATTCACAGTGTGTCCGTTCTCTAGGTTTCCCGTACATGTTATAACTGTAGTAATATTCCCTTCAACCTGGAGAGTTGGGACCCATGGAATGGGTGCCAGGCATTATTGCTTTAAAGGGTCTGCATTTGCTCACCCAATCTCACTAATCGTCTCAGTCCCAAGTGTCCAGCCTTATGCCACATCCAGCTGTCATTGTACATAGGGTCATTCCAGGTTTCATCAGAGACCCTGAAGTAATTGTAAAGAATTTCCCAGTTGTTTTGTTTTGCTTTTGAAATTCCTTTTTGTAGTGGGTTTGAGCTGATTCTCGCTGCCATGTTTATGCCAGTCTAGACACACTTGATTCCCTTACGGAGACATATCAATACATAGGTTTTAAGATTCTTACTAGTCAGGTATATTCCTCTGCGGGAAATATGGGGTTTTGAGTCCCTTTCCCTGAGGAAGGTGTAGGTCTTGTCTCTTCCATAGTTGGTTTTTGGAACGGTACCTGTGCTTATATCAAACTCTGGTTTTATGCATCACCCCACCTCTCCTTCCCCCTTAAGCAGGCATAAGAATATTTTCTAAATGTGAGACTCTGTTATCTTTCCTAACTCAGTTCAAGTGTAGCCATGTTTACAGGATCTTCATAAGTGATATCTTATGGTAAGTTTCTTTTTCTGTGTGACTTATTTCACTTAGAATCATCGTACCTGAATCCACCCATTTTGCTGCTACTGGTTTATGACATTGATTTCACGGCTGAGGGATATTCCATCGTACGTAAGTACCACAATATTTGAACCATTTTTATATTTCCTGGGATATTTAAGGTGTACCCAAGTTGAGGTCCTTGTAAGCAGTGCAGCCCTAAATTTTGGGGTGGCTCTGTCTTATTGATTTTCAGAATTCCCAAGGTATATTCCCTAGACTGGAAGTGCCCTTGGCTCTTTAGCTCTGTTCTTTACTTGTTTTAGGGAACACAATATACTCCTCCAGAGAGGCAGTTGGCGATTTACATCCCGCCCATCAGCATAACAAGGCTCCCTGTTCTCCAGGGCGTGTCTTGCCTTTCTGGTTTTTACACATTTTGTGGATGTCCCTTTTAACCGGTGGGAAGTGATACTTCTTTGTAGTGCAGATTTGCATTGCCCGCTTGCTTGCTTGGCCAAAAAGGGCGTATGCGTTTTCTCCTGAATATATTCAGGAGAAAACGCATACGCCCTTTTTGGCCAAGTGCATCATTTTCGTAGTTGTGCCCCTCTTCCTGTGCTTTAAAGGCGATTCCAACGTACCTCTTGAAATCTGTTTCCTGCAATTCTGCCTCGCATTTAAGTCCGCCTCGTTGCCTTCCCTCAACAGATTTTTGGACGATAGTTGTCCTTTATTACTCGGCCAGTTTGTGAATTGCTGTGCCCCTTAGCTCCATTTTGCATCTCGTTTTTTGTGAGCTGACCGCAAGTCCAAAATTTTGGTTCAGGACCTATGCTGGTTCCCGGTGGGGGTCTGAGACTTTGGTTAATTCTTCTTCCTGCCGGGAAGTTAGAGTGATATGTGCCCGTCCAAATGCCTAACAGCTACTCTCTCATTGGTTCTCCCTCTTCCCTTTCATCCTCTGCCAAATTGGCAACCTGTGCGAACCAGGAGGTTAAAGGGGCTGTCTCTCCAAGTTGGGCGATTGATAGTAAAGCAGATGGAAAGTCAAACCGGAAAACCAGGAGAGGGACTATTCGTTGAGTTTTAGAAACCTTTCGTATTCACAGTGTGTCCGTTCTCTAGGTTTCCCGTACATGTTATAACTGTAGTAATATTCCCTTCAACCTGGAGAGTTGGGACCCATGGAATGGGTGCCAGGCATTATTGCTTTAAAGGGTCTGCATTTGCTCACCCAATCTCACCAATCGTCTCAGTCCCAAGTGTCCAGCCTTATGCCACATCCAGCTGTCATTGTAGAGAGGGTCATTCCAGGTTTCATCAGAGACCCTGAAGTAATTGTAAAGAATTTCCCAGTTGTTTTGTTTTGCTTCTGAAATTCCTTTTTGTAGTGGGTTTGAGCTGATTCTCGCTGCCATGTTTATGCCAGTCTAGACACACTTGATTCCCTTACGGAGACATATCAATACATAGGTTTTAAGATTCTTACTAGTCAGGTATATTCCTCTGCGGGAAATATGGGGTTTTGAGTCCCTTTCCCTGAGGAAGGTGTAGGTCTTGTCTCTTCCATAGTTGGTTTTTGGAACGGTACCTGTGCTTATATCAAACTCTGGTTTTATGCATCACCCCACCTCTCCTTCCCCCTTAAGCAGGCATAAGAATATTTTCTAAATGTGAGACTCTGTTATCTTTCCTAACTCAGTTCAAGTGTAGCCATGTTTACAGGATCTTCATAAGTGATATCTTATGGTAAGTTTCTTTTTCTGTGTGACTTATTTCACTTAGAATCATCGTACCTGAATCCACCCATTTTGCTGCTACTGGTTTATGACATTGATTTCACGGCTGAGGGATATTCCATCGTACGTAAGTACCACAATATTTGAACCATTTTTATATTTCCTGGGATATTTAAGGTGTACCCAAGTTGAGGTCCTTGTAAGCAGTGCAGCCCTAAATTTTGGGGTGGCTCTGTCTTATTGATTTTCAGAATTCCCAAGGTATATTCCCTAGACTGGAAGTGCCCTTGGCTCTTTAGCTCTGTTCTTTACTTGTTTTAGGGAACACAATATACTCCACCAGAGAGGCAGTTGGCAATTTACATCCCGCCCATCAGCATAACAAGGCTCCCTGTTCTCCAGGGTGTGTCTTGCCTTTCTGGTTTTTACACATTTTGTGGATGTCCCTTTTAACCGGTGGGAAGTGATACTTCTTTGTAGTGCAGATTTGCATTGCCCGCTTGCTTGCTTGGCCAAAAAGGGCGTATGCGTTTTCTCCTGAATATATTCAGGAGAAAACGCATACGCCCTTTTTGGCCAAGTGCATCATTTTCGTAGTTGTGCCCCTCTTCCTGTGCTTTAAAGGCGATTCCAACTTACCTCTTGAAATCTGTTTCCTGCTATTCTGCCTCGCTTTCAAGTCCACCTCGTTGCCTTCCCTCAACAGATTTTTGGACGATAGTTGTCCTTTATTACTCGGCCAGTTTGTGAATTGCTGTGCCCCTTAGCTCCATTTTTCAACTCGTTTATTGTGAGCTGACCGCAAGTCCAAAATTTTGGTTCAGGACCTATGCTGGTTCCCGATGGGGGGCTGAGACTTTGGTTAATTCTTCTTCCTGCTGGGAAGTTAGAGTGATATGTGCCCGTCCAAATGCCTAACAGCTACTCTCTCATTGGTTCTCCCTCTTCCCTTTCATCCTCTGGCAAATTGGAAACCTGTGCGAACCAGGAGGTTAAAGGGGCTGTCTCTCCAAGTTGGGAGACTGATAGTAAAGCAGATGGAAAGTCAAACCGGAGCACCAGGAGAGGGACTATTCGTTGAGTTTTAGAAACCTTTTGTATTCACAGTGTGTCCGTTCTCTAGGTTTCCCGTACATGTTATAACTGTAGTAATATTCCCTTCAACCAGGAGAGTTGGGACCCATGGAATGGGTGCCATGCATTATTGCTTTTAACGGTCTGCATTTGCTCACTCAATCTCACCAATCGTCTCAGTCCCAAGTGTCCAGCCTTATGCCACATCCAGCTGTCGTTGTAGATAGGGTCATTCCAGGTTTCATCAGAGACCCTGAAGGAATTGTAAAGAATTTCCCAGTTTTTTTGTTTTGTTTTTGAAATTCCTTTTTATAGTGGGTTTGAGCTGATTCTCACTGCCATGTTTATGCCAGTCTAGACACAATTGATTCCCTTACGGAGACATATCAATACATAGGTTTTAAGATTCTTACTAGTCTGATATGTTCCTCTGCGGGAAATATGGGGTTTTGAGTCCCTTTCACTGAGGAAGGTGTAGGTTTCTCTATTCCATAGTTGGTTTTTGGAACGGTACCTGTTCTTATATCAAACTGTGATTTTATGCATCACCCCACCTCTCCTTCCCCCTTAAGCAGGCATAAGAGTGTTTTCTAAATGTGAGACTCTGTTCTCTTTCCTAACTAAGTTCAAGTGTAGCCATGTTTACAGGATCTTCATAAGTGATATCTTATGATAAGTTTCTTTTTCTCTGTGACTTATTTCACTTAGAATCATCGTACCTGAATCCACCCATTTTGCTGCTACTGGTCTTATGACATTGATTTCACGGCTGAGAGATATTCCATCGTACGTAAGTACCACAATTTTTTGAACCATTTTTATATTTCCTGGGATATTTAAGGTGTACCCAAGTTGAGGTCCTTGTAAGCAGTGCAGCCCTAAATTTTGGGGTGGCTCTGTCTTATTGATTGTCAGTTTTCCCAAGGTATATTCCCTAGACTGGAAGTGCCCTTGGTTCTGTAGCTCTGTTGTTTACTTGTTTTAGGGAACACAATGCACTCCTCCAGAGAGGCAGTTGGCAATTTACATCCCGTCCATCAGCATAACAAGGCTCGCTGTTCTCCAGGGCCTGTCTTGCCTTTCTGGTTTTTACACATTTTGTGGATGTCCCTTTTGACCGGTGGGAAGTGATACTTCTTTGTAGTGCAGATTTGCATTGCCCGCTTGCTTGCTTGGCCAAAAAGGGCGTATGCGTTTTCTCCTGAATATATTCAGGAGAAAACGCATACGCCCTTTTTGGCCAAGTGCATCATTGTCGAAGCTGTGCCCCTCCTCCTGTGCTTTAAAGGCGATTCCAACGTACCTCTTGAAATCTGTTTCCTGCTCTTCTGTCTCGCTTTCAAGTCCACCTCGTTGCCTTCCCTCAACTGATTTTTGTATGATAGTTGTCCTTTATTACTCGGCCAGTTTGTGAATTGCTGTGCCCCTGAGCCCCATTTTTCAACTCGTTTTTGGTGAGCTGACCGCAAGTCCAAAATTTTGGTTCAGGACCTATACTGGTTCCCAGTGGGTGCATGAGACTTTGGTTAATTCTTCTTCTTGCCGCGAAATTAGAGTGATATATGCCCGTTCAAATGCCTAACAGCTACTCTCTCATTGGTTCTCCCTCTTCCCTTTCATCCTCTCCCTATTTGGCAACCTGTGCGAACCAGGAGGTTAAAGGGGCTGTCTCTCCAAGTTGGGAGGTTGATAGTAGAGCAGATGGAAAGTCAAACCGGAGCACCAGGTGAGGGACTATTCGTTGAGTTTTAGAAACCTTTCGTATTCACAGTGTGTCCGTTCTCTAGGTTTCCCGTACATGTTATAGCTGTAGTAATATTCCCTTCAACCTGGAGAGTTGGGACCCATGGAATGGGTGCCAGGCATTTGTGCTTTAAAGGGTCTGCATTTGCTCACCCAATCTCACCAATCCTCTCAGTCCCAAGTGTCCCTCCTTATGCCACATCCAGCTGTCATTGTAGGTATGGTCATTCCAGGGTTCATCAGGGACCCTGAAGGAATTGTAAAGAATTTCCCAGTTTTTTTGTTTTGTTTTTGAAATTCCTGTTTATAGTGGGTTTGAGCTGATTCTCGCTGCCATGTTTATGCCAGTCTAGACACACTTGATTCCATTAAGGAGACATATCAATACATAGGTTTTAAGATTCTTACTAGTCAGATATATTCCTCTGCGGGAAATATGGGATTTTGAGACCCTTTCACTGAGGAAGATGTAGGTCTTGTCTATTCCATAGTTGGTTTTTGGAACGGTACCTGTGCTTATATCAAACTCTGGTTTTATGCATCACCCCACCTCTCCTTCCCCCTTAAGCAGGCATAAGAGTGTTTTCTAAATGTGAGACACTGTTCTCTTTCCTAACTCAGTTCAAGTGTAGCCATGTTTACAGGATCTTCATAGGTGATATCTTATGATAAGTTTCTTTTTCTCTGTAACTTATTTCACTTAGAATCATCATACCTGAATCCACCCATTTTGCTGCTACTGGTTTATGACTTTGATTTCATGGCTGAGGTGTATTCCATCGTACGTAAGTACCACAATTTTTGAACCATTTTTATATTTCCTGGGATATTTAAGGTGTACCCAAGTTGAGGTCCTTGTAAGCAGTGCAGCCCTAAATTTTGGGGTGGCTCTTTCTTATTGATTTTCAGAATTCCCAAGGTATATTCCCTAGACTGGAAGTGCCCTTGGCTCTTTAGCTCTGTTCTTTACTTGTTTTAGGGAACACAATATACTCCTCCAGAGATGCAGTTGGAAATTTACATCCCGCCCATCAGCATAACAAGGCTCCCTGTTCTCCAGGGCCTGTCTTGCCTTTCTGGTTTTTACACATTTTGCGGATGTCCCTTTTGACCGGTGGGAAGTGATACTTCTTTGTAGTGCAGATTTGCATTGCCCGCTTGCTTGCTTGGCCAAAAAGGGCGTATGTGTTTTCTCCTGAATATATTCAGGAGAAAACTCATACGCCCTTTTTGGATAAGTGCATCATTTTCGTAGTTGTGCCCCTCTTCCTGTGCTTTAAAGGCGATTCCAACGTACCTCTTGAAATCTGTTTCCTGCTATTCTGCCTCGCTTTCAAGTCCGCCTCGTTGCCTTCCCTCAACAGATTTTTGGACGATAGTTGTCCTTTATTACTCGGCCAGTTTGTGAATTGCTGTGCCCCTTAGCTCCATTTTGCATCTCGTTTTTTGTGAGCTGACCGCAAGTCCAAAATTTTGGTTCAGGACCTATGCTGGTTCCCGGTGGGGGGCTGAGACTTTGGTTAATTCTTCTTCCTGCCGGGAAGTTAGAGTGATATGTGCCCGTCCAAATGCCTAACAGCTACTCTCTCATTGGTTCTCCCTCTTCCCTTTCATCCTCTGCCAAATTGGAAACCTGTGCGAACCAGGAGGTTAAAGGGGCTCTCTCTCCAAGTTGGGAGATTGATAGTAAAGCAGATGGAAAGTCAAACCGGAAAACCAGGAGAGGGACTATTCGTTGAGTTTTAGAAACCATGGGTATTCACAGTGTGTCCGTTCTCTAGGTTTCCCGTACATGTTATAGCTGTAGTAATATTCCCTTCAACCTGGAGAGTTGGGACCCATGGAATGGGTGCCAGGCATTTGTGCTTTAAAGGGTCTGCATTTGCTCACCCAATCTCACCAATCCTCTCAGTCCCAAGTGTCCCTCCTAATGCCACATCCAGCTGTCATTGTAGATATGGTCATTCCAGGGTTCATCAGAGACCCTGAAGGAATTGTAAAGAATTTCCCAGTTTTTTTGTTTTGATTTGAAATTCCTGTTTATAGTGGGTTTGAGCTGATTCTCGCTGCCATGTTTATGCCAGTCTAGACACTCTTTATTCCCATACGGAGACATATCAATACATAGGTTTTAAGATTCTTACTAGTCAGATATATTCCTCTGCGGGAAATATGGGATTTTGAGTCCCTTTCACTGAGGAAGGTGTAGGTCTTGTCTATTCCATAGTTGGTTTTTGGAACGGTACCTGTGCTTATATCAAACTCTGGTTTTATGCATCACCCCACCTCTCCTTCCCCCTTAAGCAGGCATAAGAGAGTTTTCTAAATGTCAGACTCTGTTCTCTTTCCTAACTCAGTTCAAGTGTAGCCATGTTAACAGGATCTTCATAAGTGATATCTTATGATAAGTTTCTGTTTCTCTGTGACTTATTTCACTTAGAATCATCGTACCTGAATCCAGCCATTTTGCTGCTACTGGTCTTATGACATTGATTTCATGGCTGAGGGATATTCCATCGTACGTAAGTACCACAATTTTTTGAACCATTTTTATATTTCCTGGGATATTTAAGGTGTACCCAAGTTGAGGTACTTGTAAGCAGTGCAGCCCTAAATTTTGGGGTGCTCCGTCTTATTGATTTTCAGTTTTCCCAAGGTATATTCCCTAGACTGGAAGTGCCCTTGGCTCTGTAGCTCTGTTGTTTACTTGTTTTAGGGAACACAATGCACTCCTCCAGAGAGGCAGTTGGCAATGTACATCCCGCCCATCAGCATAACAAGGCTCCCTGTTCTCCAGGGCCTGTCTTACCTTTCTGGTTTTTACACATTTTGTGGATGTCGCTTTTGACCGGTGGGAAGTGATACTTCTTTGTAGTGCAGATTAGCATTGCCCGCTTGCTTGCTTGGCCGAAAAGGGCGTATGCGTTGTCTCCTGAATATATTCAAGAGAAAACGCATACGCCCTTTTTGGCCAAGTGCATCATTGTCGAAGTTGTGCCCCTCTTCCTGTATTTTAAAGGCAATTCCAACGTACCTCTTGAAATCTGTTTCCTGCTATTCTGCCTCGCTTTCAAGTCCGCCTCGTTGCCTTCCCTCAACAGATTTTTGGACGATAGTTGTCATTTATTACTCGGCCAGTTTGTGAATTGCTGTGCCCCTGAGCTCCATTTTTCAACTCGTTTTTTGTGAGCTGGCCGCAAGTCCAAAATTTTGGTTCAGGACCTATGCTGGTTCCCGATTGGGCGCTAAGACTTTGGTTAATTCTTCTTCCTGCCGGGAAGTTAGAGTGATATGTGCCCGTCCAAATGCCTAACAGCTACTCTCTCATTGGTTCTCCCTCTTCCCTTTCATCCTCTGCCAAATTGGAAACATGTGCAAACCAGGAGGTTAAAGGGGCTGTCTCTCCAAGTTGTGAGATTGATAGTAAAGCAGATGGAAAGTCAAACCGGAGCACCAGGAGAGGGACAATTCGTTGAGTTTTAGAAAACTTTCGTATTCACAGTGTGTCCGTTCTCTAGGTTTCCCGTACATGTTATAACTGTAGTAATATTCCCTTCAACCTGGAGAGTTGGGACCCATGGAATGGGTGCCATGCATTATTGCTTTAAAGGGTCTGCATTTGCTCACCCAATCTCACCAATCATCTCAGTCCCAAGTGTCCAGCCTTATGCCACATCCAGCTGTCGTTGTAGATAGGGTCATTGCAGGTTTCATCAGAGACCCTGAAGGAATTGTAAAGAATTTCCCAGTATTTTTGTTTTGTTTTTGAAATTCCTGTTTATAGTGGGTTTGAGCTGATTCTCGCTGCCATGTTTATGCCAGTCTAGACACACTTGATTCCCTTACGGAGACCTATCAATACATAGGTTTTAAGATTCTTTCTAGTCAGATATATTCCTCTGCGGGAAATATGGGGTTTTGAGTCCATTTCACTGACGAAGGTGTAGGTCTTGTCTATTCCATAGTTGGTTTTTGGAACGGTACCTGTGCTTATATCAAACTCTGGTTTTATGCATCACCCCACCTCTCCTTCCCCCTTAAGCAGACATAAGAGCGTTTTCTAAATATGAGACACTGTTCTCTTTCCTAACTCAGTTCAAGTGTAGCCATGTTTACAGGATCTTCATAGGTGATATCTTATGATAAGTTTCTTTTTCTCTGTGACTTATTTCACTTAGAATCATCGTACCTGAATCCACCCATTTTGCTGCTACTGGTCTTATGACATTGATTTCATGGCTGAGAGATATTCCTTCGTACGTAAGCAACACAATTTTTTGAAGCATTTTTATATTTCCTGGCATATTTAAGGCGTACCCAAGTTGAGGTCCTTGTAAGCAGTGCAGCCCTAAATTTTGGGGTGGCTCTGTCTTATTGATTTTCAGAATTCCCAAGGTATATTCCATAGACTGGAAGTGCCCTTGGCTCTTTACCTCTGTTCTTTATTTGTTTTAGGGAACACAATATACACCTCCAGAGAGGCAGTTGGCAATTTACATCCCGCCCATCAGCATAACAAGGCTCCCTGTTCTCCAGGGCCTGTCTTGCCTTTCTGGTTTTTACACATTTTGTGGATGTCCCTTTTGAACGGTGGGAAGTGATACTTCTTTGTAGTGCAGATTTGCATTGCCCGCTTGCCTGCTTGGCCAAAAAGGGCGTATGCGTTTTCTCCTGAATATATTCAGGAGAAAACGCATACGCCCTTTTTGGCCAAGTGCATCATTTTCGTAGTTGTGCCCCTCTTCCTGTGCTTTAAAGGCGATTCCAACTTACCTCTTGAAATCTGTTTCTTGCTATTCTGCCTCGCTTTCAAGTCCGCCTCGTTGACTTCCCTCAACAGATTTTTGGACTATAGTTGTCCTTTATTACTCGGCCAGTTTGTGAATTGCTGTGCCCCTTAGCTCCATTTTTCAACTCGTTTTTTGTGAGCTGACCGCAAGTCCAAAATTTTGGTGCAGGACCTATGCTGGTTCCCGATGGGTGGCTGAGACTTTGGTTAATTCTTCTTCCTGCTGGGAAGTTAGAGTGATATGTGCACGTCCAAATGCCTAACAGCTACTCTCTCATTGGTTCTCCCTCTTCCCTTTCATCCTCTGCCAAATTTGAATCCTGTGCGAACCAGGAGGTTAAAGGGGCTGTCTCTCCAAGTTGGGAGATTGATAGTAAAGCAGATGGAAAGTCAAACCGGAGCACCAGGAGACGGACTATTCGTTGAGTTTTAGAAACCTTTGGTATTCACAGTGTGTCCGTTCTCTAGGTTTCCCGTACATGTTAAAACTGTAGTAATATTCCCTTCAACCTGGAGAGTTGGGACCCATGAAATGGGTGCCAGGCATTTGTGCTTTAAAGGGTCTGCATTTGCTCACCCAATCTCACCAATCGTCTCAGTCCCAAGTGTCCCTACTTATGCCATATCCAGCTGTCGTTGTAGATAGGGTCATTCCAGGTTTCATCAGAGACCCTGAAGGAATTGTAAAGAATTTCCCAGTTGTTTTGTTTTGTTTTTGAAATTCCTTTTTGTAGTGGGTTTGAGCTGATTCTCGCTGCCATGTTTATGCCAGTCTAGACACACTTGATTCCCTTACGGAGACATATCAATACATAGATTTTAAGATTCTTACTAGTCAGATATATTCCTCTGCGGGAAATATGGGGTTTTGAGTCCCTTTCACTGAGGAAGGTGTAGGTCTTGTCTATTCCATAGTTGGTTTTTGGAACGGTACCTGTGCTTATATCAAACTCTGGTTTTATGCATCACCCCACCTCTCCGTCCCCCTTTATCAGGCATAAGAGTGTTTTCTAAATGTGAGACTCTGTTCTCTTTCCTAACTCAGTTCAAGTGTAGCCATGTTTACAGGATCTTCAAAAGTGATATCTTATGATAAGTTTCTTTTTCTCTGTGACTTATTTCACTTAGAATCATCGTACCTGAATCCACCCGTTTTGCTGCTACTGGTTTATGTCATTGATTTCATGGCTGAGGGATATTCCATCGTATGTAAGTACCACAATATTTGAACCATTTTTATATTTCCTGGGATATTTAACGTGTACCCAAGTTGAGGTCCTTGTAAGCAGTGCAGCACTAAATTTTGGGGTGGCTTTGTCTTATTGAATTTCAGAATTCCCAAGGTATATTCCCTAGACTGGAAGTGCCCTTGGCTCTTTATCTCTGTTCTTTACTTGTTTTAGGGAACACAATATACTCCTCCAGAGAGGCAGTTGGCAATTTACATCCCGCCCATCAGCATAACAAGGCTCCCTGTTCTCCAGGGCCTGTCTTGCCTTTCTGGTTTTTACACATTTTGTGGATGTCCCTTTTGAACGGTGGGAAGTGATACTTCTTTGTAGTGCAGATTTGCATTGCCCGCTTGCTTGCTTGGCCAAAAATGGCGTATGCGTTTTCTCCTGAATATATTCAGGAGAAAACGCATACGCCCTTTTTGGCCAAGTGCATCATTGTCGTAGTTGTGCCCCTCTTCCTGTGCTTTAAAGGCGATTCCAACGTACCTCTTGAAATCTGTTTCCTGCTATTCTGCCTCGCTTTCAAGTCCGCCTCGTTGCCTTCCCTCAACAGATTTTTGGACGATAGTTGTCCTTTATTAGTAGGCCAGTTTGTGAATTGCTGTGCCCCTTAGCTCCATTTTGCATCTCGTTTTTTGTGAGGTGACCGCAAGTCCAAAATTTTGGTTCAGGACCTATGCTGGTTCCCGGTGGGGGGCTGAGACTTTGGTTAATACTTCTTCCTGCCGGGAAGTTAGAGTGATATGTGGCCGTCCAAATGCCTAACAGCTACTCTCTCATTGGTTCTCCCTCTTCCCATTCATCCTCTGCCAAATTGGAAACCTGTGCGAACCAGGAGGTTAAAGGGGCTGTCTCTCCAATTTGGGAGATTGATAGTAAAGCAGATGGAAAGTCAAACCGGAGAACCAGGAGAGGGACTATTCGTTGAGTTTTAGAAACCTTTCGTATTCACAGTGTGTCCGTTCTTTAGGTTTCCCGTACATGTTATATCTTTAGTAATATTCCCTTCAACCTGGAGAGTTGGGACCCATGGAATGGGTGCCAGGCATTTGTGCTTTAAAGGGTCTGCATTTGCTCACCCAATCTCACCAATACTCTCAGTCGCAAGTGTCCAGCCTTATGCCACATCCAGCTGTCGTTGTAGATAGGGTCATTCCAGGTTTCATCAGAGACCCTGAAGGAATTTAAAGAATTTCCCAGTTTTTTTGTTTTGTTTTTGAAATTCCTTTTTATAGTGGGTTTGAGCTGATTCTCGCTGCCATGTTTATGCCAGTCTAGACACACTTGATTCACTTACGGAGACATATCAATACATAGGTTTTAAGAATCTTTCTGGTCAGATATATTCCTTTGCGGGAAATATGGGGTTTTGAGTCCCTTTCACTGAGGAAGGTGTAGGTCTTGTCTATTCCATAGTTGGTTTTTGGAACGGTACCTGTGCTTATATCAAACTCCGGTTTTATGCATCACCCCACCTCTCCTTCCCCCTTAAGCAGGCATAAGAGTGTTTTCTAAATGTGAGACACTGTTCTCTTTCCTAACTCAGTTCAAGTGTAGCTATGTTTACAGGATCTTCATAAGTGATATCTTATGATAAGTTTCTTTTTCTGTGTGACTTATTTCACTTAGAATCATCGTACCTGAATCCACCCATTTTGCTGCTACTGGTTTATGACATTGATTTCATGGCTGAGGGATATTCCGTCGTACGTAAGTACCACAATTTTTGAACCATTTTTATATTTCCTGGGATATTTAAGGTGTACCCAAGTTGAGGTCCTTGTAAGCAGTGCAGCCCTAAATTTTGGGGTGGCTCTGTCTTATTGATTTTCAGAATTCCAAAGGTATATTCCCTAGACTGGAAGTGCCCTTGGCTCTTTAGCTCTGTTCTTTATTTGTTTTAGGGAACACAATATACACCTCCAGAGAGGCAGTTGGCAATTTACATCCCGCCCATCAGCATAACAAGGCTCCCTGTTCTCCAGGGCCTGTCTTGCCTTTCTGGTTTTTACACATTTTGTGGATGTCCCTTTTGAACGGTGGGAAGTGATACTTCTTTGTAGTGCAGATTTGCATTGCCCGCTTGCCTGCTTGGCCAAAAAGGGCGTATGCGTTTTCTCCTGAATATATTCAGGAGAAAACGCATACGCCCTTTTTGGCCAAGTGCATCATTTCCGTAGTTGTGCCCCTCTTCCTGTGCTTTAAAGGCGATTCCAACTTACCTCTTGAAATCTGTTTCCTGCTATTCTGCCTCGCATTCAAGTCCGCCTCGTTGACTTCCCTCAACAGATTTTTGGACTATAGTTGTCCTTTATTACTCGGCCAGTTTGTGAATTGCTGTGCCCCTTAGCTCCATTTTTCAACTCGTTTTTTGTGAGCTGACCGCAAGTCCAAAATTTTGGTGCAGGACCTATGCTGGTTCCCGATGGGTGGCTGAGACTTTGGTTAATTGTTCTTCCTGCTGGGAAGTTAGAGTGATATGTGCACGTCCAAATGCCTAACAGCTACTCTCTCATTGGTTCTCCCTCTTCCCTTTCTTCCTCTGCCAAATTTGAATCCTGTGCGAACCAGGAGGTTAAAGGGGCTGTCTCTCCAAGTTGGGAGATTGATAGTAAAGCAGATGGAAAGTCAAACCGGAGCACCAGGAGAGGGACTATTCGTTGAGTTTTAGAAACCTTTGGTATTCACAGTGTGTCTGTTCTCTAGGTTTCCTGTACATGTTAAAACTGTAGTAATATTCCCTTCAACCTGGAGAGTTGGGACCCATGGAATGGGTGCCAGGCATTTGTGCTTTAAAGGGTCTGCATTTGCTCACCCAATCTCACCAATCGCCTCAGTCCCAAGTGTCCCTACTTATGCCATGTCGTTGTAGATAGGGTCATTCCAGGTTTCATCAGAGACCCTGAAGTAATTGTAAAGAATTTCCCAGTTGTTTTGTTTTGTTTTTGAAATTCCTTTTTGTAGTGGGTTTGAGCTGATTCTCGCTGCCATGTTTATGCCAGTCTAGACACACTTGATTCCCTTACGGAGACATATCAATACATAGATTTTAAGATTCTTACTAGTCAGATATATTCCTCTGCGGGAAATATGGGGTTTTGAGTCCCTTTCACTGAGGAAGGTGTAGGTCTTGTCTATTCCATAGTTGGTTTTTGGACCGGTACCTGTGCTTATATCAAACTCTGGTTTTATGCATCACCCCACCTCTCCGTCCCCCTTAAGCAGGCATAAGAGTGTTTTCTAAATGTGAGACTCTGTTCTCTTTCCTAACTCAGTTCAAGTGTAGCCATGTTTACAGGATCTTCAAAAGTGATATCTTATGATAAGTTTCTTTTTCTCTGTGACTTATTTCACTTAGAATCATCGTACCTGAATCCACCCATTTTGCTGCTACTGGTTTATGACATTGATTTCATGGCTGAGGGATATTCCATCGTACGTAAGTACCACAATATTTGAACCATTTTTATATTTCCTGGGATATTTAACTTGTACCCAAGTTGAGGTCCTTGTAAGCAGTGCCGCCCTAAATTTTGGGGTGGCTTTGTCTTATTGATTTTCAGAATTCCCAAGGTATTTTCCCTAGACTGGAAGTGCCCTTGGCTATTTATCTCTGTTCTTTACTTGTTTTAGGGAACACAATATACTCCTCCAGAGAGGCAGTTGGCAATTTACATCCCGCCCATCAGCATAACAAGGCTCCCTGTTCTCCAGGGCCTGTCTTGCCTTTCTGGTTTTTACACATTTTGTGGATGTCCCTTTTGAACGGTGGGAAGTGATACTTCTTTGTAGTGCAAATTTGCATTGCCCGCTTGCTTGCTTGGCCAAAAAGGGCGTATGCGTTTTCTCCTGAATATATTCAGGAGAAAACGCATACGCCCTTTTTGGCCAAGTGCATCATTTTCGAAGTTGTGCCCCTCTTCCTGTGCTTTAAAGGCGATTCTAACGTACCTCTTGAAATCTGTTTCCTGCTATTCTGCCTCGCATTCAAGTCCGCCTCGTTGACTTCCCTCAACAGATTTTTGGACGATAGTTGTCCTTTATTACTCGGCCAGTTTGTGAATTGCTGTGCCCTTTAGCTCCATTTTTCAACTCGTTTTTTGTGAGCTGATCGCAAGTCCAAAATTTTGGTTCAGGACCTATGCTGGTTCCCGATGGGTGGCTGAGATTTTGGTTAATTCTTCTTCCTGCTGGGAAGTTAGAGTGATATGTGCCCGTCCAAATGCCTAACAGCTACTCTCTCATTGGTTTTCCCTCTTCCCTTTCATCCTCTCCCAATTTGGCAACCTGTGCGAACCAGTAGGTTTAAGGGGCTGTCTCTCCAAGTTGGGAGGTTGATAGTAAAGCAGATGGAAAGTAAAACCAGAGCACCAGGAGAGGCACTATTCGTTGAGTTTTAGAAACCTTTCGTATTCACAGTGTGTCCATTCTCTAGGTTTCCCGTACATGTTATAGCTGTAGTAATATTCCCTTCAACCTGGAGAGTTGGGACCCATGGAATGTGTGCCAGGCATTTGTACTTTAAAGGTTCTGCATTTACTCACCCAATCTCACCAATCCTCTCAGTCCCAAGTGTCCCTCCTTATGCCACATCCAGCTGTCGTTTTAGATAGGGTCATTCCAGGGTTCATCAGAGACCCTGAAGGAATTGTAAAGAATATCACAGTTTTTTTGTTTTGTTTTTGAAATTCCTTTTTATAGTGGGTTTGAGCTGATTCTCGCTGCCATGTTTAGGCCAGTCTAGACACACTTGATTCCCTTATGGAAACATATCAATACATAGGTTTTAAGATACTTACTAGTCAGATATATTCCTCTGCGGGAAATATGGGTTTTTGAGTCCCTTTCACTGAGGAAGGTGTAGGTCTTGTCTATTCCATAGTTTTTTTTTGGAACGGTACTTGTGCTTATATCAAACTCTGGTTTTATGCATCACCCCACCTCTCCTTCCCCCTTAAGCAGGCATAAGAGTGTTTTCTAAATGTCAGACTCTGTTCTCTTTCCTAACTCAGTTCAAGTGTAGCCATGTTTACAGGATATTCATAAGTGATATCTTATGATAAGTTTCTTTTTCTGTGTGACTTATTTCACTTAGAATCATCGTACCTGAATCCACCCATTTTGCTGCTACTGGTTTATGACATTTATTTCATGGCTGAGGGATATTCCATCGTACGTAAGTACCACAATTTTTGAACGATTTTTATATTTCCTGGGATATTTAAGGTGTACACAAGTTGAGGTCCTTGTAAGCAGAGCAGCCATAAATTTTGGGGTGGCTCTGTCTTATTGATTTTCAGAATTCCCAAGGTATATTCCCTAGACTGGAAGTGCCCTTGGCTCTTTAGCTCTGTTGTTTACTTGATTTAGGGAACACAATATACTCCTCCAGAGAGGCAGTTGGCAATTTACATCCCGCCCATCAGCATAACAAGGCTCCCTGTTCTCCAGGGCCTGTCTTGCCTTTCTGGTTTTTACACATTTTGTTGCTGTCCCTTTTGAACGGTGGGAAGTGATACTTCTTTGTAGTGCAGATTTGCATTGCCCGCTTGCTTGCTTGGCCAAAAAGGGCGTATGCGTTTTCTCCTGAATATATTCAGGAGAAAACGCATACGCCCTTTTTGGCCAAGTGCATCATTGTCGAAGTTGTGCCCCTCTTCCTGTGCTTTAAAGGCGATTCCAACGTAACTCTTGAAATCTGTTTCCTGCTATTCTGCCTCGCTTTCAAGTCCGCCTCGTTGCCTTCCCTCAACAGATTTTTGGACGATAGTTGTCCTTTATTACTCGGCCAGTTTGTTAATTGCTGTGCCCTTGAGCTCAATTTTTCAACTCGTTTTTTGTGAGCTGACCGCAAGTCCAAAATTTTGTTTCAGGACCTATGCTGGTTCCCGGTGGGGGGCTGAGACTTTGGTTAATTTTTTTTCCTGCCGAGAAGTTAGAGTGATATGTGCCCATCCAAATGCCTAACAGCTACTCTCTCATTGGTTCTCCCTCTTCCCTTTCATCCTCTGCCAAATTTGAATCCTGTGCGAACCAGGAGGTTAAAGGGGCTGTCTCTCCAAGTTGGGAGATTGATAGTAAAGCAGATGGAAAGTCAAACCGGAGCACCAGGAGAGGGACTATTCGTTGAGTTTTAGAAACCTTTCGTATTCACAGTGTGTCCGTTCTCTAGGTTTTCCGTACATGTTATAACTGTAGTAATATTCCCTTCAACCTGGAGAGTTGGGACCCATGGAATGGGTGCCAGGCATTTGTGCTTTAAAGGGTCTGCATTTGCTCACCCAATCTCACCAATCGTCTCAGTCCCACGTGTCCCTCCTTAAGCCACATCTAGCTGTCGTTGTAGATAGGGTCATTCCAGGTTTCATCAGAGACCCTGAAATAATTGTAAAGAATTTCCCAGTTTTTTTGTTTTGTTTTTGAAATTCCTTTTTATAGTGGGTTTGAGCTGATTCTCGCTGCCATGTTTATGCCTGTCTAGACCCACTTGATTCCCTTATGGAGACATATCAATACATAGGTTTTAAGATTCTTACTAGTCTGATATATTCCTCTGCAGGAAATATGGTGTTTTGAGTCCCTTTCTCTGAGGAAGGTGTAGGTTTCTCTATTCCATAGTTCGTTTTTGGAACGGTACCTGTGCTTATATCAAACTCTGGTTTTATGCATCACCCCACCTCTCCTTCCCCCTTAAGCAGGCATAAGAGTGTTTTCTAAATGTCAGACTCTGTTCTCTTTCCTAACTCAGTTCAAGTGTAGCCATGTTTACAGGATCTTCATAAGTGATATCTTATGATAAGTTTCTTTTTCTGTGTGACTTATTTCACTTAGAATCATCGTACCTGAATCCACCCATTTTGCTGCTACAGGTTTATGACTTTTATTTCATGGCTGAGGGATATTCCTTCATACGTAAGTACCACAATTTTTGAACCATTTTTATATTTCCTGGGATATTTAAGGTGTACACAAGTTGAGGTCCTTGTAAGCAGTGCAGCCCTAAATTTTGGGGTCGCTCTGTCTTATTGATTTTCAGAATTCCCAAGGTATATTCCCTAGACTGGCAGTGCCCTTGGCTCTTTAGCTCTGTTCTTTACTTGTTTTAGGGAACACAATATACTCCTCCAGAGAGGCAGTTGGCAATTTACATCCCGCCCATCAGCATAACAAGGCTCCCTGTTCTCCAGGGCCTGTCTTGCCTTTCTGGTTTTTACACATTTTGTGGATGTCCATTTTGACCGGTGGGAAGTGATACTTCTTTGTAGTGCAGATTTGCATTGCCCGCTTGCTTGCTTGGCCAAAAAGGGCGTATGCGTTTTCTCCTGAATATATTCAGGAGAAAACGCATACGCCCTTTTTGGCCAAGTGCATCATTGTCGTAGTTGTGCCCCTCTTCCTGTGCTTTAAAGGCGATTCCAACGTACCTCTTGAAATCTGTTTCCTGCTATTCTGCCTCGCTTTCAAGTCCGCCTCGTTGCCTTCCCTCAACAGATTTTTGGACGATAGTTGTCCTTTATTAGTCGGCCAGTTTGTGAATTGCTGTGCCCCTTAGCTCCATTTTGCATCTCGTTTTTTGTGAGGTGACAGCAAGTCCAAAATTTTGGTTCGGGACCTATGCTGTTTCCCGGTGGGGGGCTGAGACTTTGGTTAATTCTTCTTCCTGCCGGGAAGTTAGAGTGATATGTGCCCGTCCAAATGCCTAACAGCTACTCTCTCATTGGTTCTCCCTCTTCCCATTCATCCTCTGCCAAATTGGAAACCTGTGCGAAACAGGAGGTTAAAGGGGCTGTCTCTCCAAGTTGGGAGATTGATAGTAAAGCAGATGGAAAGTCAAACCGGAGCACCAGGAGAGGGACTATTCGTTGAGTTTTAGAAACCTTTCGTATTCACAGTGTGTCCGTTCTCTAGGTTTCCCGTACATGTTATAGCTTTAGTAATATTCCCTTCAACCTGGAGAGTTGGGACCCATGGAATGGGTGCCAGGCATTTGTGCTTTAAAGGGTCTGCATTTGCTCACCCAATCTCACCAATCCTCTCAGTCCCAAGTGTCCCTCCTTATGCCTCATCCAGCTGTCGATGTAGATAGGGTCATTCCAGGTTTCATCAGAGACCCTGAAGTAATTGTAAAGAATTTCCCAGTTGTTTTTTTTTGATTTTGAAATTCCTTTTTGTAGTGGGTTTGAGCTGACTCTCGCTGCCATGTTTATGCCAGTCTAGACACACTTGATTCCCTTACGGAGACATATCAATACATAGGTTTTAAGATTCTTACTAGTCAGATATATTCCTCTGCGGGAAATATGGGGTTTTGAGTCCCTTTCACTGAGGAAGGTGTAGGTCTTGTCTATTCCATAGTTGGTTTTTGGAACGGTACCTGTGCTTATATCAAACTCTGGGTTTATGCATCACCCCACCTCTCCTTCCCCCTTAAGCAGGCATAAGAGTGTTTTCTAAATATGAGACTCTGTTCTCTTTCCTAACTCAGTTCAAGTGTAGCCATGTTTACAGGATCTTCATAAGTGATATCTTATGGTAAGTTTCTTTTTCTCCTTGACTTATTTCACTTAGAATCATCGTACCTGAATCCACCCATTTTGCTGCTACTGGTTTATGAGATTGATTTCATGGCTGAGGGATATTCCATCGTACGTAAGTACCACAATATTTGAACCATTTTTATATTTCCTGGGATATTTAAGGTGTACCCAAGTTGAGGTCCTTGTAAGCAGTGCAGCCCTAAATTTTGGGGTGCCTCTGTCTTATTGATTTTCAGAATTCCCAAGGTATATTCCCTAGACAGGGAGTGCCCTTGGCTCTTTAGCTCTGTTCTTTATTTGTTTTAGGGAACACAATATACTCCTCCAGAGAGGCAGTTGGCAATTTACATCCCGCCCATCAGCATAACAAGGCTCCCTGTTCTCCAGGGCCTGTCTTGCCTTTCTGGTTTTTACACATTTTGTGGATGTCCCATTTGAACGGTGAGAAGTGATACTTCTTTGTAGTGCAGATTTGCATTGTCCACTTGCCTGCTTGGCCAAAAAGGGCGTATGCGTTTTCTCCTGAATATATTCAGGAGAAAACGCATACGCCCTTTTTGGCCAAGTGCATCATTTTCGTAGTTGTGCCCCTCTTCCTGTGCTTTAAAGGCGATTCCAACGTACCTCTTGAAATCTGTTTCCTGCTATTCTGCCTCGCTTTCAAGTCCGCCTCGTTGCCTTCCCTCAACAGATTTTTGGACAATAGTTGACCTTTACTACTCGGCCAGTTTGTGAATTGCTGTGCCCCTGAGCTCCATTTTTCAACTCGTTTTTTGTGAGCTGACCGCAAGTCCAAAATTTTGGTTCAGGACCTATGCTGGTTCCCGGTGGGGGGCTGAGACTTTGGTTAATTTTTCTTCCTGCCGGGAAGTTAGAGTGATATGTGCCCTTCCAAATGCCTAACAGCTACTGTCTCATTGGTTCTGCCTCTTCCCTTTCATCCTCTGCCAAATTGGCAACCTGTGCGAACCAGGAGGTTAAAGGGTCTGTCTCTCCAAGTTGGGAGGTTGGTAGTAAAGCAGATGGAAAGTCAAACCGGAGCACCGGGAGTGAGACTATTCGTTGAGTTTTAGAAACCTTTCGTATTCACAGTGTGTCCGTTCTCTAGGTTTCCCGTACATGTTATAGCTGTAGTAATATTCCCTTCAACCTGGAGAGTTGGGACCCATGAAATGGGTGCCAGGCATTTGTGCTTTAAAGGGTCTGCATTTGCTCCCCCAGTCTCACCATTCGTCTCAGTCCCAAGTGTCCCTCTTTATGCCACATCCAGCTGTCATTGTAGATAGGGTCATTCCAGGTTTCATCAGAGACCCTGAAGGAATTGTAAAGAATTTCCCAGTTTCTTTGTTTTGTTTTTGAAATTCCGTTTTATACTGGGTTTGAGTTGATTCTCGCTGCCATGTTTATGCCAGTCTAGACACACTTGATTCCCTTACAGAAACATATCAATACATAGGTTTTAAGATTCTTACTAGTCAGATATATTCCTCTGAGGGAAATATGGGGTTTTGAGTCCCTTTCACTGAGGAAGGTGTAGGTCTTGTCTATTCCATATTTGGTTTTTGAAACGGTACCTGTGCTTATATCAAACTCTGGTTTTATGCATCACCCCACCTCTCCTTCCCCCTTAAGCAGGCATAAGAGTGTTTTCTAAATGTGAGACACTGTTCTCTTTCCTAACTCAGTTCAAGTGTAGCCATGTTTACAGGATCTTCATAAGTGATATCTTATGGTAAGTTTCTTTTTCTGTGTGACTTATTTCACTTAGAATCATCGTACCTGAATCTACCCGTTTTGCTGCTACTGGTCTTATGACATTGGTTTCATGGCTGAGGGATATTCCATCGTACGTAAGTACCACAATTTTTTGAACCATTTTTATATTTCCTGGGATATTTAAGGTGTACCCAAGTTGAGGTCCTTGTAAGCAGTGCAGCCCTAAATTTTGGGGTGGCTCTGTCTTATTGATTTTCAGAATTCCCAAGGTATATTCCCTAGACTGGAAGTGCCCTTGGCTCTTTAGCTCTGTTCTTTACTTTTTTTAGGGAACACAATGTACTCCTCCAGAGAGGCAGTTGGCAATTTACATCCCGCCCATCAGCATAACAAGGCTCCCTGTTCTCCAGGGCCTGTCTTGCCTTTCTGGTTTTTACACATTTTGTGGATGTCCCTTTTGACCGGTGGGAAGTGATACTTCTTTGTAGTGCAGATTTGCATTGCCCGCTTCTTTGCTTGGCCAAAAAGGGCGTATGCGTTTTCTCCTGAATATATTCAGGAGAAAACGCATACACACTTTTTGGCCAAGTGCATCATTGTCGAAGTTGTGCCCCTCTTCCTGTGCTTTAAAGGCGATTCCAATGTACCTCTTGAAATCTGTTTCCTGCTATTCTGCCTCTCTTTCAAGTCCGCCTCGTTGCCTTCCCTCAACAGATTTTTGGACGATAGTTGTCCTTTAATACTCGGCCAGTTTGTGAATTGCTGTGCCCCTGAACTGCATTTTTCAACTCGTTTTTGGTGAGCTGACCGCAGGTCCAAAATTTTGGTTCAGGACCTTTGCTTGTTCCCGTTGGGGGGCTGAGACTTTGGTTAATTCTTCTTCCTGCCGGGAAGTTAGAGTGATATGTTCCCGACCAAATGCCTAACATCTATTCTCTCATTGGTTCTCCCTCTTCCCTTTCATCCTCTGCCAAATGGGAAACCTGTGCGAATCAGGATGTTAAAGGGGCTGTCTCTCCAAGTTGGGAGATTGATAGTAAAGCAGATGGAAAGTCAAACCGGAGCACCAGGAGAGGGACTATTCGTTGAGTTTTAGAAACCTTTCGTATTCACAGTGTGTCCGTTCTCTAGGTTTCCCGTACATGTTATAGCTGTAGTAATATTCCCATCAACCTGGAGAGTTGGGACCCATGGAATGGGTGCCAGGCATTATTGCTTTAAAGGGTCTGCATTTGCTCACCCAATCTCACCAATCCTCTCAGTCCCAAGTGTCCAGCCTTATGCCACATCCAGCTGTCATTGTAGATAGGGTCATTCCAGGTTTCATCAGAGACCCTGAAGGAATTGTAAAGAATTTCCCAGTTTTTTTGTTTTGTTTTTGAAATTCCTTTTTATAGTGGGTTTGAGCTGATTCTCGCTGCCATGTTTATGCCAGTCTAGACACACTTGATTCCCTTACGGAGACATATCAATACATAGGTTTTAAGATTCTTACTAGTCAGATATATTCCTCTGCGGGAAATATGGGGTTTTGAGTCCCTTTCACTGAGGAAGGTGTAGGACTTGTCTATTCCATAGTTGGTTTTTGGAATGGTACCTGTGCTTATATCAAACTCTGGTTTTATGCATCACCACACCTCTCCTTCCCCCTTAAGCAGGCATAAGAGTGTTTTCTAAATGTCATACTCTGTTCTCTTTCCTAACTCAGTTCAAGTGTAGCCATGTTTACAGGATCTTCATAAGTGATATCTTATGATAAGTTTCTTTTTCTCTGTGACTTATTTCACTTAGAATCATCATACCTGAATCCACCCATTTTGCTGCTACTGGTTTATGACATTTATTTCATGGCTGAGGGATATTCCATCGTACGCAAGTACCACAATTTTTGAAACATTTTTATATTTCCTGGGATATTTAAGGTGTACCCATGTTGAGGTCCTTGTAAGCAGTGCAGCCCTAAATTTTGGAGTGGCTCTTTCTTATTGATTTTCAGAATTCCCAAGGTATATTCCCTAGACTGGAAGTGCCCTTGGCTCTTTAGCTCTGTTCTTTACTTGTTTTAGGGAACACAATATACTCCTCCAGAGACACAGTTGGCAATTTACATCCGGCCTATCAGCATAACAAGGCTCCCTGTTCTCCAGGGCCTGTCTTGCCTTTCTGGTTTTTACACATTTTGTGGATGTCCCTTTTGACCGGTGGGTAGTGATACTTCTTTGTAGTGCAGATTTGCATTGCCCGCTTGCTTGCTTGGCCATAAAGGGCGTATGCATTTTCTCCTGAATATATTCAGGAGAAAACGCATACGCCCTTTTCGGCCAAGTGCATCATTTTCGTAGTTGTGCCCCTCTTCCTGTGCTTTAAAGGCGATTCCAACGTACCTCTTAAAATCTGTTTCCTGCTATTCTGCCTCGCTTTAAAGTCTGCCTCGTTGCCTTCCGTCAACAGATTTTTGGACGATAGTTGTCCTTTATTACTCGGCCAGTTTGTGAATTGCTGTGCCCCTTAGCTCCATTTTTCAACTCGTTTTTTGTGAGCTGACCGCAAGTCCAAAATTTTGGTTCAGGACCTATGCTGGTTCCCCATGGGGGGCTGAGACTTTGGTTAATTCTTCTTCCTGCTGGGAAGTTAGAGTGAAATGTGCCCGTCCAAATGCCTAACAGCTACTCTCTCATTGGTTCTCCCTCTTCCCTTTCATCCTCTGCCAAATTGGAAACCTGTGCGAACCAGGAGGTTAAAGGGGCTGTCTCTCCAAGTTCGGTGATTCATAGTAAAGCAGATGGAAAGTCAAACCGGAGCACCAGGAGAGGGACTATTCGTTGAGTTTTAGAAACCTTTCGTATTCACAGTGTGTCCGTTCTCTAGGTTTCCAGTACATGTTATAACTGTAGTAATATTCCCTTCAACCTGGAGAGTTGGGACCCATGGAATGGGTGCCATGCATTATTGCATTAAAGGGTCTGCATTTGCTCACCCAATGTCACCAATCATCTCAGTCCCAAATGTCCAGCCTTATGCCACATCCAGCTGTCGTTGTAGATAGGGTCATTCCAGGTTTCATCAGAGACCCTGAAGGAATTGTAAAAAATTTCCCAGTTTTTTTGTTTTGTTTTTGAAATTCCTTTTTATAGTGGGTTTGAGCTGATTCTCGCTGCCATGTTTATGCCATTCTAGACACACTTGATTCCCTTACGGAGACATATCAATACATAGGTTTTCAGATTCTTTCTAGTCAGATATATTCCTCTGCGTGAAATATGGGGTTTTGAGTCCCTTTCACTGAGGAAGGTGTAGGTCTTGTCTATTCCATAGTTGGTTTTTGGAACGGTACCTGTGCTTATATCAAACTCTGGTTTTATGCATCACCCCACCTCTCCTTCCCCCTTAAGCAGGCATAAGAGTGTTTTCTAAATGTGAGACACTGTTATCTTTCCTAACTCAGTTCAAGTGTAGCCATGTTTACAGGATCTTCATAAGTGATATCTTATGATAAGTTTCTTTTTCTGTGTGACTTATTTCACTTAGAATCTTCGTACCTGAATCCACCCGTTTGGCTGCTACTGGTCTTATGACATTGATTTCATGGCTGAGAGATATTCCATCGTACGTAAGTACCACAATTTTTTGAACCATTTTTATATTTCCTGGGATATTTAAGGTGTACCCAAGTTGAGGTCCTTGTAAGCAGTGCAGCCCTAAATTTTGGGGTGGCTCTGTCTTATTGATTGTCAGTTTTCCCAAGGTATATTCCCTAGACTGGAAGTGCCCTTGGCTCTGTAGCTCTGTTCTTTACTTGTTTTAGGGAACACAATGCACTCCTCCAGAGAGGCAGTTGGCAATTTACATCCCGCCAATCAGCATAACAAGGCTCCCTGTGCTCCAGGGCCTGTCTTGCCTTTCTGGTTTTTACACATTTTGTGGATGTCCCTTTTGACCGGTGGGAAGTGATACTTCTTTGTAGTGCAGATTTGCATTGCCCGCTTGCTTGCTTGGCCAAAAAGGGCGTATGCGTTTTCTCCTGAATATATTCAGGAGAAAACGCATATGCCCTTTTTGGCCAAGGGCATCATTGTCGAAGTTGTGCCCCTCTTCCTGTGCTTTAAAGGCGATTCCAACGTACCTCTTGAAATCTGTTTCCTGCTATGCTGCCTCGCTTTCAAGTCCACCCCGTTGCCTTCCCTCAACAGATTTTTGGACGATAGTTGTCCTTTATTACTCGGCCAGTTTGTGAATTGCTGTGCCCCTGAGCTCCATTTTTCAACTCGTTTTTGGTGAGCTGACCGCAAGGCCAAAATTTTGGTTCAGGACCTATACTGTTTCCCAGTGGGTGCATGAGACTTTGGTTAATTCTTCTTCTTGCCGCGAAATTAGAGTGATATGTGCCCGTGCAAATGCCTAACAGCTACTCTCTCATTGGTTCTCCCTCTTCCCTTTCATCCTTTCCCAATTTGGCAACCTGTGCGAACCAGGAGGTTAAAGGGGCTGTCTCTCCAAGTTGGGAGGTTGATAGTAAAGCAGATGGAAAGTCAAACAGGAGCACCAGGACAGGGACTATTCGTTGAGTTTTAGAAACCTTTCGTATCCGCAGTGTGTCCGTTATCTAGGTTTCCCGTACATGTTATAGCTGTAGTAATATTCCTTTCAACCTGGAGAGTTGGGACCCATGGAATGGGTGCCAGGCATTTGTGCTTTAAAGGGTCTGCATTTGCTCACCCAATCTCACCAATCCTCTCAGTCCCAAGTGTCCCTCCTTATGCCACATCCGGCTGTCATTGTAGATATGGTCATTCCAGGGTTCATCAGAGACCCTGAAGGAATTTTAAAGAATTTCCCAGTATTTTTGTTTTGTCTTTGAAATTCCTGTTTATAGTGGGTTTGAGCTGATTCTCGCTGCCATGTTTATGCCAGTCTAGACACACTTGATTCCCTTACGGAGACATATCAATACATAGGTTTTAAGATTCTTACTAGTCAGATATATTCCTCTGCGGGAAATATGGGGTTTTGAGTCCCTTTCACTGAGGAAGGTGTAGGTCTTGTCTATTCCAGAGTTGGTTTTAGGAACGGTACCTGTGCTTATATCAAACTCTGGTTTTATGCATCACCCCACCTCTCCTTCCCCCTTAAGCAGGCATAAGAGTGTTTTCTAAATGTCAGACACTGTTCTCTTTCCTAACTCAGTTCAAGTGTAGCCATGTTTACAGGATCTTCATAAGTGATATCTTATGATAAGTTTCTTTTTCTCTGTGACTTATTTCACTTAGAATCATCATACCTGAATGCACCCATTTTGCTGCTACTGGTTTATGACATTGATTTCATGGCTGAGGGATATTCCATCGTACGTAAGTACCACAATTTTTGAACCATTTTTATATTTCCTGGGATATTTAAGGTGTACCCAAGTTGAGGTCCTTGTAAGCAGTGCAGCCCTAAATTTTGGGGTGGCTCTTTCTTATTGATTTTCAGAATTCCCAAGGTATATTCCCTAGACTGGAAGTACCCTTGGCTCTTTAGCTCTGTTCTTTACTTATTTTAGGGAACACAATATACTCCTCCAGAGACGCAGTTGGCAATTTACATCCGGCACATCAGCATAACAAGGCTCCCTGTTCTCCAGGGCCTGTCTTGCCTTTCTGGTTTTTACACATTTTGTGGATGTCCCTTTTGACCGGTGGGAAGTGATACTTCTTTGTAGTGCAGATTTGCATTGCCCGCTTGCTTGCTTGGCCATAAAGGGCGTATGCGTTTTCTCCTGAATATATTCAGGAGAAAACGCATACACCCTTTTTGGCCAAGTGCATCATTTTCGTAGTTGTGCCCCTCTTCTTGTGCTTTAAAGGTGATTCCAACGTACCTCTTGAAATCTGTTTCCTGCTATTCTGCCTCGCTTTAAAGTCTGCCTCGTTGCTTTCCCTCAACAGATTTTTGGACGATAGTTGTCCTTTATTACTCGGCCAGTTTGTGAATTGCTGTGCCCCTTAGCTCCATTTTTCAACTCGTTTTTTGTGAGCTGACCGCAAGTCCAAAATTTTGGTTCAGGACCTATGCTGGTTCCCGATGGGGGGCTGAGACTTTGGTTAATTCTTCTTCCTGCTGGGAAGTTAGAGTGAAATGTGCCCGTCCAAATGCCTAACAGCTACTCTCTCATTGGTTCTCCCTCTTCCCTTTCATCCTCTGCCAAATTGGAAACCTGTGCGAACCAGGAGGTTAAAGGGGCTGTCTCTCCAAGTTGGGAGATTCATAGTAAAGTAGATGGAAAGTCAAACCGGAGCACCAGGAGAGGGACTATTCGTTGAGTTTTAGAAACCTTTCGTATTCACAGTGTGTCCGTTCTCTAGGTTTCCCGTACATGTTATAACTGTAGTAATATTCCCTTCAACCTGGAGAGTTGGGACCCATGGAATGGGTGCCAGCATTATTGCTTTAAAGGGTCTGAATTTGCTCACCCAATGTCACCAATCATCTCAGTCCCAAGTGTCCCGCCTTATGCCACATCCAGCTGTCGTTGTAGATAGGGTCATTCCATGTTTCATCAGAGACCCTGAAGGAATTGTAAAGAATTTCCCAGTATTTTTGTTTGTTTTTGCAATTCCTGTTTATAGTGGGTTTGAGCTGATTCTCGCTGCCATGTTTATGCCAGTCTAGACACACTTGATTCCCTTACGGAGACATATCAATACATAGGTTTTAAGATTCTTACTAGTCAGATATATTCCTCTGCGGGAAATATGGGGTTTTGAGCCCCTTTCACTGAGGAAGGTGTAGGTCTTGTCTATTCCAGAGTTGGTTTTTGGAACGGTACCTGTGCTTCTATCAAACTCTGGTTTTATGCATCACCCCACCTCTCCTTCCCCCTTAAGCAGGCATAAGAGTGTTTTCTAAATGTCAGACTCTGTTCTATTTCCTAACTCAGTTCAAGTGTAGCCATGTTTACAGGATCTTCATATGTGATATCTTATGATAAGTTTCTTTTTCTCTGTGACTTATTTCACTTAGAATCATCATACCTGAATCCACCCATTTTGCTGCCACTGGTTAATGACATTGATTTCATGGCTGAGGGATATTCCATCGTACGTAAGTACCACAATTTTTGAACCATTTTTATATTTCCTGGGATATTTAAGGTGTACCCAAGTTGAGGTCCTTGTAAGCAGTGCAGCCCTAAATTTTGGGGTGGCTCTTTCTTATTGATTTTCAGAATTCCCAAGGTATATTCCCTAGACTGGAAGTGCCCTTGGCTCTTTAGCTCTGTTCTTTACTTGTTTTAGGGAACACAATATACTCCTCCAGAGACGCAGTTGGCAATTTACATCCGGCCCATCAGCATAACAAGGCTCCCTGTTCTCCAGGTCCTGTCTTGCCTTTCTGGTTTTTACACATTTTGTGGATGTCCCTTTTGAACGGTGGGAAGTGATACTTCTTTGTAGTGCAGATTTGCATTGCCCGCTTGCTTGCTTGGCCAAAAAGGGCGTATGCGTTTTCTCCTGAATATATTCAGGAGAAAACGCATACGCACTTTTAGCCCAAGTGCATCATTTTCGTAGTTGTGCCCCTCTTCCTGTGCTTTAAAGGCGATTCCAACGTACCACTTGAAATCTGTTTCCTGCTATTCTGCCTTGCTTTCAAGTCCGCCTCGGTGCCTTCCCTCAAAAGATTTTTGGACGATAGTTGTCCTTTATTACTCGGCCAGTTTGTGAATTGCTGTGCCCCTTAGCTCCATTTTTCAACTCGTTTTTTGTGAGCTGACCGCAAGTCCAAAATTTTGATTCAGGACCTATGCTGGTTCCCGATGGGGGGCTGAGACTTTGCTTAATTCTTCTTCCTGCCGGGAAGTTAGAGTGATATGTGCCCATCCAAATGCCTAACAGCTACTCTCTCATTGGTTCTCCCTCTTCCCTTTCATCCTCTGCCAAATTGGCAACCTGCGAACCAGGAGGTTAAAGGGGCTGTCTCTCCAAGTTGGGAGATTGATAATAAAGCAGATGGAAAGTCAAACCGGAGCGCCAGGAGAGGGACTATTCGTTGAGTTTTAGAAACCTTTCGTATTCACAGTGTGTCCGTTCTCTAGGTTTCCCGTACATGTTATAACTGTAGTAATATTCCCTTCAACCTCGAGAGTTGGGACCCGTGGAATGGGTGCCATGCATTATTGCTTTAAAGGGTCTGCATTTGCTCACCCAATCTCACCAATCGTCTCAGTCCCAAGTGTCCAGCCTTATGCCACATCCAGCTGTCGTTGTAGATAGGGTCATTCCAGGTTTCATCAGAGACCCTGAAGGAATTGTAAAGAATTTCCCAGTTTTTTTGTTTTGTTTTTGAAATTCCTGTTTATAGTGGGTTTGAGCTGATTATCGCTGCCATGTTTATGCCAGTCTAGACACACTTGATTCCCTTACAGAGACATATCAATACATAGGTTTTAAGATTCTTTCTAGTCAGATATACTCCTCTGCGGGAAATATGGGGTTTTGAGTCCCTTTCAATGAGGAAGGTGTAGGTCTTGTCTATTCCATAGTTGGTTTTTGGAACGGTACCTGTGCTTATATCAAACTCCGGTTTTATGCATCACCCCACCTCTCCTTCCCCATTAAGCAGGCATAAGAATGTTTTCTAAATCTGAGACACTGTTCTCTTTCCTAAATCAGTTCAAGTGTAGCCATGTTTACAGGATCTTCATAAGTGATATCTTATGATAAGTTTCTTTTTCTGTGTGACTTATTTCACTTAGAATCATCGTACCTGAATCCACCCATTTTGCTGCTACTGGTTTATGACATTGATTTCATGGCTGAGGGATATTCCGTCATACGTAAGTACCACAATTTTTTGAACCATTTTTATATTTCCTGGGATATTTAAGGTGTACCCAAGTTGAGGTCCTTGTAAGCAGTGCAGCCCTAAATTTTGGGGTGGCTCTGTCTTATTGATTTTCAGAATTCCCAAGGTATATTCCCTAGACTGGAAGTGCCCTTGGCTCTTTAGCTCTGTTCTTTACTTCTTTTAGGGAACACAATATACTCCTCCAGAGAGGCAGTTGGCAATTTACATCCCGCCCATCAGCATAACAAGGCGCCCTGTTCTCCAGGGCCTGTCTTGCCTTTCTGGTTTTACACATTTTGTGGATTTCCCTTTTGACCGGTGGGAAGTGATACTTCTTTGTAGTGCAGATTTGCATTGCCCGCTTGCTTGCTTGGCCAAAAAGGGCGTATGCGTTTTCTCCTGATTATATTCAGGAGAAAACGCATACGCCCTTTTTGGCCAAGTTCATCATTTTCATAGTTGTGCCCCTCTTCCTGTGCTTTAAAGGCGATTCCAACGTACCTCTTGAAATCTGTTTCCTGCTATTCTACCTCGCTTTCAAGTCCGCCTCGTTGCCTTCTCTCAACAGATTTTTGGACGATGGTTGTCCTTTATTACTCGGCCAGTTTGTGAATTGCTGTGCCCCTTAGCTCCATTTTTCAACTCGTTTTTTGTGAGCTGACCGCAAGTCCAAAATTTTGGTTCAGGACCTATGCTGGTTCCCGATGGGGGGCTGAGACTTTGGTTAATTCTTCTTCCTGCTGGGAAGTTAGAGTGAAATGTGCCCGTCCAAATGCCTAACAGCTACTCTCTCATTGGTTCTCCCTCTTCCCTTTCATCCTCTGCCAAATTGGAAACCTGTGCGAACCAGGAGGTTAAAGGGGCTGTCTCTCCAAGTTGGGAGATTCATAGTAAAGCAGATGGAAAGTCAAACCGGAGCACCAGGAGAGGGACTATTCGTTGAGTTTTAGAAACCTTTCGTATTCACAGTGTGTCCGTTCTCTAGGTTTCCCGTACATGTTATAACTGTAGTAATATTCCCTTCAACCTGGAGAGTTGGGACCCATGGAATGGGTGCCAGCATTATTGCTTTAAAGGGTCTGAATTTGCTCACCCAATGTCACCAATCATCTCAGTCCCAAGTGTCCCGCCTTATGCCACATCCAGCTGTCGTTGTAGATAGGGTCATTCCATGTTTCATCAGAGACCCTGAAGGAATTGTAAAGAATTTCCCAGTATTTTTGTTTGTTTTTGAAATTCCTGTTTATAGTGGGTTTGAGCTGATTCTCGCTGCCATGTTTATGCCAGTCTAGACACACTTGATTCCCTTACGGAGACATATCAATACATAGGTTTTAAGATTCTTACTAGTCAGATATATTCCTCTGCGGGAAATATGGGGTTTTGAGCCCCTTTCACTGAGGAAGGTGTAGGTCTTGTCTATTCCAGAGTTGGTTTTTGGAACGGTACCTGTGCTTCTATCAAACTCTGGTTTTATGCATCACCCCACCTCTCCTTCCCCCTTAAGCAGGCATAAGAGTGTTTTCTAAATGTCAGACTCTGTTCTATTTCCTAACTCAGTTCAAGTGTAGCCATGTTTACAGGATCTTCATATGTGATATCTTATGATAAGTTTCTTTTTCTCTGTGACTTATTTCACTTAGAATCATCATACCTGAATCCACCCATTTTGCTGCTACTGGTTTATGACATTGATTTCATGGCTGAGGGATATTCCATCGTACGTAAGTACCACAATTTTTGAACCATTTTTATATTTCCTGGGATATTTAATGTGTACCCAAGTTGAGGTCCTTGTAAGCAGTGCAGCCCTAAATTTTGGAGTGGCTCTTTCTTATTGATTTTCAGAATTCCCAAGGTATATTCCCTAGACTGGAAGTGCCCTTGGCTCTTTAGCTCTGTTCTTTACTTGTTTTAGGGAACACAATATACTCCTCCAGAGACGCAGTTGGCAATTTACATCCGGCCCATCAGCATAACAAGGCTCCCTGTTCTCTAGGTCCTGTCTTGCCTTTCTGGTTTTTACACATTTTGTGGATGTCCCTTTTGAACGGTGGGAAGTGATACTTCTTTGTAGTGCAGATTTGCATTGCCCGCTTGCTTGCTTGGCCAAAAAGGGCGTATGCGTTTTCTCCTGAATATATTCAGGAGAAAACGCATACGCACTTTTAGCCCAAGTGCATCATTTTCGTAGTTGTGCCCCTCTTCCTGTGCTTTAAAGGCGATTCCAACGTACCACTTGAAATCTGTTTCCTGCTATTCTGCCTCGCTTTCAAGTCCGCCTCGGTGCCTTCCCTCAAAAGATTTTTGGACGATAGTTGCCCTTTATTACTCGGCCAGTTTGTGAATTGCTGTGCCCCTTAGCTCCATTTTTCAACTCGTTTTTTGTAAGCTGACCGCAAGTCCAAAATTTTGGTTCAGGACCTTTGCTGGTTCCCGATGGGGGGCTGAGACTTTGGTTAATTCTTCTTCCTGCCGGGAAGTTAGAGTGATATGTGCCCATCCAAATGCCTAACAGCTACTCTCTCATTGGTTCTCCCTCTTCCCTTTCATCCTCTGCCAAATTGGAAACCTGTGCGAACCAGGAGGTTAAAGGGGCTGTCTCTGCAATTTGGGAGATTGATAGTAAAGCAGATGGAAAGTCAAACCGGAGCACCAGGAGAGGGACTATTCGTTGAGTTTTAGAAACCTTTCGTATTCACAGTGTGTCCGTTCTCTAGGTTTCCCGTACATGTTATAGCTGTAGTAATATTCCCTTCAACCTGGAGAGTTGGCACCCATGGAATGGGTGCCAGGCATTTGTGCTTTAAAGGGTCTGCATTTGCTCACCCAATCTCACCAATCGTCTCAGTCCCAAGTGTCCAGCCTTATGCCACATCCAGCTGTTGTTGTCGATAGGGTAATTGCAGGTTTCATCAGAGACCCTGAAGGAATTGTAAAGTATTTCCCAGTATTTTTGTTTTGTTTTTGAAATTCCTGTTTATAGTTGGTTTGAGCTGATTCTCGCTGCCATGTTTATGCCAGTCTAGACACACTTGATTACCTTACGGTGACATATCAATACATAGGTTTTAAGATTCTTTGTAGTCAGATATATTCCTCTGCGGGAAATATGGTGTTTTGAGTCCCTTTCACTGAGGAAGGTGTAGGTCTTGTCTATTCCATAGATGGTTTTGGGAACGGTACCTGTGCTTATATCAAACTCTGGTTTTATGCATCACCCCACCTCTCTTTACCCCTTAAGCAGGCATAAGAGTGTTTTCTAAATGTGAGACACTGTTATCTTTCCTAACTCAGTTCAAGTGTAGCCATGTTTACAGGATCTTCATAAGTGATATCTTATGATAAGTTTCTTTTTCTGTGTGACTTATTTCACTTAGGATCATCGTACCTGAATCCACCCATTTTGCTGCTACTGGTCTTATGACATTGATTTCATGGCTGAGAGATATTCCATCATACGTAAGTACCACAATTTTTTGAACCATTTTTATATTTCCTGGGATATTTAAGATGTACCAAGTTGAGGTCCTTGTAAGCAGTGCAGCCCTAAATTTTGGGGTGGCTCTGTCTTATTGATTGTCAGTTTTCCCAAGGTATATTCCCTAGACTGGAAGTGCCCTTGGCTCTGTAGCTTTGTTGTTTACTTGTTTTAGGGAAC
Source organism: Hyperoodon ampullatus (assembly GCF_949752795.1). NCBI lineage: Eukaryota > Metazoa > Chordata > Mammalia > Artiodactyla > Ziphiidae > Hyperoodon > Hyperoodon ampullatus. The sequence goes on along the minus strand of NW_027640625.1, from coordinate 1,035,265 downwards.
ACAATGCAGTCCTCCAGCGAGGCAGTTGGCAATTTACATCCCGCCCTTCAGCATAACAAGGCGCCCTGTTCTCCAGGGCCTGTCTTGCCTTTCTGGTTTTTACACATTTTGTGGATGTCCCTTTTGACCGGTGGGAAGTGATACTTGTTTGTAGTGCAGATTTGCATTGCCCGCTTGCTTGCTTGGCCAAAAAGGGCGTATGCGTTTTCTCCTGATTATATTCAGGAGAAAACGCATACGCCCTTTTTGGCCAAGTGCATCATTTTCGTAGTTGTGCCCCTCTTCCTGTGATTTAAAGGCGATTCCAACATACCTCTTGAAATCTGTTTCCTGCTATTCTGCCTCGCTTTCAAGTCCGCCTCGTTGCCTTCTCTCAACAGATTTTTGGACGATAGTTGTACTTTATTACTCGGCCAGTTTGTGAATTGCTGTGCCCCTTAGCTCCATTTTTCAACTCGTTTTTTGTTAGCTGACCGTAAGTCCAAAATTTTGGTTCAGGAACTTTGCTGGTTCCCGATGGGGGGCTGAGACTTTTGTTAATTCTTCTTCCTGCCAGGAAGTTAGAGTGATATGTGCCCGTCCAAATGCCTAACAGCTACTCTCTCATTGGTTCTCCCTCTTCCCTTTCATCCTCTGCCAAATTGGAAACCTGTGCGAACCAGGAGGTTAAAGGGGCTGTCTCTGCAAGTTGGGAGATTGATAGCAAAGCAGATGGAAAGTCAAAGCGGAGCACCAGGAGAGGGACTATTCGTTGAGTTTTAGAAACCTTTCGTATTCACAGTGTGTCCGTTATCTAGGTTTCCCGTACATGTTATAGCTGTAGTAATATTCCCTTCAATCTGGAGAGTTGGGACCCATGGAATGGGTGCCAGGCATTTGTGCTTTAAAGGGTCTGCATTTGCTCACCCAATCTCACCAATCGTCTCAGTCCCAAGTGTCCAGCATTATGCCACATCCAGCTGTCGTTGTAGATAGGGTCATTGCAGGTTTCATCAGAGACCCTGAAGGAATTGTAAAGAATTTCCCAGTATTTTTGTTTTGTTTTTGAAATTCCTGTTTATAGTTGGTTTGAGCTGATTCTCGCTGCCATGTTTATGCCAGTCTAGACACACTTGATTCCCTTACGGTGACATATCAATACATAGGTTTTAAGATTCTTTCTAGTCAGATATATTCCTCTGCGGGAAGTATGGTGTTTTGAGTCCCTATCACTGAGGAAGGTGTAGGTCTTGTCTATTCCATAGTTGGTTTTTGGAACGGTACCTGTGCTTATATCAAACTCTGGTTTTATGCAGCACCCCACCTCTCCGTCCCCCTTAAGCAGGCATAAGAGTGTTTTCTAAATGTGAGTCTCTGTTCTCTTTCCTAACTCAGTTCAAGTTGTGCCATGTTTACAGGATCTTCATAAGTGATATCTTATGATAAGTTTCTTTTTCTGTGTGACTTATTTCACTTAGAATCATCGTACCTGAATCCACCCATTTTGCTACTACTGGACTTATGACATTGATTTCATGGCTGAGGGATATTCCATCGTACGTAAGTACCACAATTTTTTGAACCATTTTTATATTTCCTGGGATATTTAAGGTTTACCAAGTTGAGGTCCTTGTAAGCAGTGCAGCCCTAAATTTTGGGGTGGCTCTGTGTTATTGATTTTCAGTTTTCCCAAGGTATATTCCCTAGACTGGAAGTGCCCTTGGCTCTGTAGCTCTGTTGTTTACTTCTTTTAGGGAACACAATGCACACCTCCAGAGAGGCAGTTGGCAATTTACTTTCCGCCCATCAGCATAACAAGGCTCCCTGTTCTCCAGGGCCTGTCTTGCCTTTCTGGTGTGTACACATTTTGTGGATGTACCTTTTGACCGGTGGGAAGTGATACTTCTGTGTAGTGCAGATTTGCATTGCCCACTTGCTTGCTTGGCCAAAAAGGGCGTATGCGTTTTCTCCTGAATATATTCAGGAGAAAACGCATACGCCCTTTTTGGCCAAGTGCATCATTGTCGAAGTTGTGCCCCTCTTCCTGTGCTTTAAAGGCGATTCCAACGTAACTCTTGAAATCTGTTTCCTGCTATTCTGCCTCGCTTTCAAGTCCGCCTCGTTGCCTTCCCTCCACAGATTTTTGGACGATAGTTGTCCTTTATTACTCTGAAAGTTGGTGAATTGCTGAGCCCCTGAGCTCCATTTTTCAACTCGTTTCTTGTGAGTCGACCGCATGTCCAAAACTTTGGTTCAGGACCTATGCTGGTTCCCAGTAGGTGGCTGAGACTTTGGTTAATTCTCCTTCTTTCCTGGAATTTAGATTGATATGTGCCCGTACAAATGCCTAACAGCTACTCTCTCATTGGTTCTCCCTCTTCCCTTTCATCCTCTGCCAAATTGGCCACCTGTGCAAACCAGGAGGTTAAATGGGCTGTCTCTCCAATTTGGGAGGTTGATAGGAAAGCAGATGGAAAGTCAAACAGGCGCACCAGGAGAGGGACTGTTCGGTGAGTTTTAGAAACCTTTCGTATTCACAGTGTGTCCGTTCTCTAGGTTTCCCATACATGATATAGCTGTAGTAATATTCCCTTCAACCTGGAGAGTTGGGACCCATGGAATGGGTGCCAGGCATTTGTGCTTTAAAGGGTCTGCATTTGCTCAACCAATCTCACCAATCGTCTCAGTCCCAAGTGTCCAGCCTTATGCCACATCCAGCTGTCGTTGTAGATAGGGTCATTCCAGGTTTCATCAGAGACACTGAAGGAATTGTAAAGAATTTCCCAGTTTTTTCGTTTTGTTTTTGAAATTCCTTTTTATAGTGGGTTTGAGCTGATTCTCCCTGCCATGTTTATGCCAGTCTAGACACACTTGATTCCCTTACGGAGACATATCAATACATAGGTTTTAAGATTCTTACTAGTCAGATATATTCCTCTGCGGGAAATATGGGGTTTTGAGTCCCTATCACTGAGGAAGGTGTAGGTCTTGTCTATTCCATAGTTGGTTTTTGGAACGGTACCTGTGCTTATATCAAACTCTGGTTTTATGCATCACCCGACCTCTCCTTCCCCCTTAAGCAGGCATAAGAGTGTTTTCTAAATGTGAGACACTGTTCTCTTTCCTAACTCAGTTCAAGTGTAGCCATATTTACAGGATCTTCATAAGTGATATCTTATGATAAGTTTCTTTTTCTGTGTGACTTATTTCAGTTAGAATCATCGTACCAGAATCCACCCATTTTGCTGCTACTGTTCTTATGACATTGATTTCATGGCTGAGGGATAATCCATCGTACGTAAGTACCACATTATTTTGAACCATTTTTATATTTCCTGGGATATTTAAGGTGTACCCAAGTTGAGGTCCTTGTAAGCAGTGCAGCCCTAAATTTTGGGGTGGCTCTGTCTTATTGATTTTCAGTTTTCCCAAGGTATATTCCCTAGACTGGAAGCGCCCTTGGCTCTGTAGCTCTGTTGTTTACTTGTTTTAGGGAACACAATGAACTCCTCCAGAGAGGCAGTTGGCAATTTACATCCCGACAATCAGCATAACAAGGCTCCCTGTTCTCCAGGGCCTGTCTTGCCTTTCTGGTTTTTACACATTTTGTGGATGTCCCTTTTGACCAGTGGGAAGTGATACTTCTGTGTATGCAGATTTGCATTGCCCACTTGCTTGCTTGGCCAAAAAGGGCGTATGTGTTTTCTCCTGAATATATTCAGGAGAAAACTCATACGCCCTTTTTGGCCAAGTGCATCATTGTCGAAGTTGTGCCCCTCTTCCTGTGCTTTAAAGGCGATTCCAACGTACCTCTTGAAATCTGTTTCCTGCTATTCTGCCTCGCTTTCAAGTCTGCCTCGTTGACTGCCCTCAACAGATTTTTGGACGATAGTTGTCGTTTATTACTTGGCCAGTTTGTGAATTGCTGTGCCCCTGAGCTCCATTTTTCAACTCGTTTTCTGTGAGCTGACCGCATTCCAAAATTTTGGTTCAGGACCTATAGTGGTTCCCGGGGGGTGGCTGAGACTTTGGTTAATTCTTCTTCCTGCCGGAAATTAGAGTGATATGGGCCCGTCCAAATGCCTAAGAGCTACTCTCTCATTGGTTCTCCCTCTTCCCTTTCATCCTCTGCCAAATTGGCAACCTGTGTGAACCAGGAGGTTAAAGGGGCTGTCTCTCCAAGTTGGGAGGTTGATAGTAAAGCAGATGGAAAGTCAAACCGGAGCACCAGGAGAGGGACTATTCGTTGAGTTTTAGAAACCTTTCGTATTCACAGTGTGTCCGTTCTCTAGGTTTACCGTACATGTTATAGCTGTAGTAATATTCCCTTTAACCTGGAGAGTTGGGACCCATGGAATGGGTGCCAGGGATTAGTTCTTTAAATGGTATGTATTTGCTCACTCAATCTCACCAATCCTCTCAGTCCCAAGTGTGCAGCCTTATGCCACATCCAGCTGTCATTGTAGATAGGGTCATTCCAGGTTTCATCAGAGACCCTGAAGCAATTGTAAAGAATTTCCCAGTTTTTTTGTTTTGTTTTCGAAGTTCCTTTTTATAGTGGGTTTGAGCTGATTCTCGCTGCCATGTTTATGCCAGTCTAGACACACTTGATTCCCTTATGGAGACATATCAATGCATAGGTTTTAAGATTCTTACTAGTCAGATATATTCCTCTGCGGGAAATATGGGGTTTTGATTCCCTTTCACTGAGGAAGGTGTAGGTCTTGTCTATTCCATAGTTGGTTTTTGGAACGGTACCTGTTCTTATATCAAACTCTGGTTTTATGCGTCACCCCACCTCTCCTTCCCCCTTAAGCAGGCATAAGAGTTTTTTCTAAATGTGAGACACTGTTCTCTTTCCTAACTCAGTTCAAGTGTAGCCATGTTTACAGGATCTTCATAAGTGATATCTTATGATATGTTTCTTTTTCTGTGTGACTTATTTCACTTAGAATCATCGTACCTGAATCCACCCATTTTGCTGCTACTGGTCTTATGACATTGATTTCATGGCTGAGGGATATTCCATCGTACGTAAGTACCATAAATTTTTGAACCATTTTTATATTTCCTGGGATATTTAAGGTGTACCCAAGTTGAGGTCCTTGTAAGCAGTGCAGCCCTAAATTTTGGGGTGGCTCTGTCTTATTGATTTTCAGTTTTCCCAAGGTATATTCCCTAGACTGGAAGTGCCCTTGGCTCTGTAGTTCTGTTCTTTACTTGTTTTAGGGAACACAATGCACTCCTCCAGAGAGGCAGTTGGCAATTTACATCCCGCTCATCAGCATAACAAGGCTCCCTGTTCTCCAGGGCCTGTCTTGCCTTTCTGGTTTTTACACATTTTGTGGATGTCCCTTTTGACCGGTGGGAAGTGATACTTCTGTGTATGCAGATTTGCATTGCCCACTTGCTTGCTTGGCCAAAAAGGGCGTATGTGTTTTCTCCTGAATATATTCAGGAGAAAACGCATACGCCCTTTTTGGCCAAGTGCATCATTGTCGAAGTTGTGCCCCTCTTCCTGTGCTTTAAAGGCGATTCCAACGTACCTCTTGAAATCTGTTTCCGGCTTTTCTGCCTCGCTTTCAAGTCTGCCTCGTTGCCTTCCCTCAACAGATTTTTGGACGATAGTTGTCCTTTTTTACTCGGCCAGTTTGTGAATTGCTGTGCCCCTGAGCTCAATTTTTCAACTTGTTTTTTGTGAGCTGACTGCAAGTCCAAAATTTTGGTTCAGGACCTATACTGGTTCCCGGTGGGTTGCTGAGACTTTGGTTAATTCTTCTTCCTGCCGGGAAATTACAGTGATATGTGCCCGTCGAAATGCCTAACAGCTACTCTCTCATTTGTTCTCCCTCTTCCCTTTCATCCTCTGCCAAATAGGCAACCTGTGTGAACCAGGAGGTTAAAGGGGCTGTCTCTCCAAGTTGGGAGGTTGATAGTAAAGCAGATGGAATGTCAAACTGGAGCACCAGGAGTGGGACTATTCGTTTAGTTTTAGAAACCTTTCGTATTCACAGTGTGTCCGTTCTCTAGGTTTCCCGTACATGTTATAGCTTTATTAATATTCCATTCAACCTGGAGAGTTGGGAACCATGGAATGGGTGCCAGGCATTTGTTCTTTAAAGGGTCTGCATTTGCTCACCCAATCTCACCAATTGTCTCTGTCCCAAGTGTCCCTCCTTATGCCACATCCAGCTGTCGTTGTAGATAGGGTCATTCCTGGGTTCATCAGAGCCCCTGAAGGAATTGTAAAGAATTTCCCAGTTTTTTTGTTTTGTTTTTGAAATTCCTTTTTATAGTGGGTTTGAGCTGATTCTCGCTGCCATGTTTACGCCAGTCTAGACACACTTGATTCCCTTATGGAGACATATCAATACATAGGTTTTAAGATTCTTACTAGTCAGATATATTCCTCTGCGGGAAATATGGGGTTTTGAGTCCCTTTCACTGAGGAAGGTGTAGGTCTTGTCTATTCCACAGTTGGTTTTTGGAACGGTACCTGTGCTTATATCAAACTCTGGTTTTATGCATCACCCCACCTCTCCTTCCCCCTTAAGCAGGCATAAGAGTGTTTTCTAAATGTGAGACACTGTTCTCTTTCCTAACTCAGTTCAAGTGTAGCCATGTTTACAGGATCTTCATAAGAGATATCTTATGATAAGTTTCTTTTTCTGTGTGACTTATTTCACTTAGAATCATGGTACCTGAATCCACCCATTTTGCTGCTAATGATTTATGACATTGATTTCATGGCTGAGGGATATTCCATCGTACGTAAGTACCACAATTTTTGAACCATTTTTATATTTCCTGGGATATTTAAGGTGTACCCAAGTTGAGGTCCTTGTAAGCAGTGCAGCCCTAAATTTTGGGGTTGCTCTGTCTTACTGATTTTCAGAATTCAGAAGGTATATTCCCTAGACTGGAAGTGCCCTTGGCTCTTTAGCTCTGTTCTTTACTTCTTTTAGGGAACACAATATACTCCTCCAGAGAGGTAGTTGGCAATTTACAAACCGCCCATCAGCATAACAAGGCTCCCTGTTCTCCAGTGCCTGTCTTGCCTTTCTGGTTTTTACACATTTTGTGGATGTCCCTTTTGACTGGTGGGAAGTGGTACTTCTTTCTAGTGCAGATTTGCATTGCCCGCTTGCTTGCTTGACCAAAAAGGGCGTATGCATTTTCTCCTGAATATATTCAGGAGAAAATGCATACGCCCTTTTTGGCCAAGTGCATCTTTGTCGAAGTTGTGCCCCTCTTCCTGTGCTTTAAAGGCAATTCCAACGTACCTCTTGAAATCTGTTTCCTGCTATTCTGCCTCGCTTTAAAGTCCGTCTCGTTGCCTTCCCTCAACAGATTTTTGGACGACAGTTGTCCTTTATTACTCGGCCAGTTTGTGTATTGCTGTGCCCCTTAGCTCCATTTTTCAACTCTTTTTTTGTGAGCTGACCGCAAGTCCAAAATTTTGGTTCAGGACCTATGCTGGTTCCCGGTGGGGGGCTGAGAATTGGTTAATTCTTCTTCCTGCCAGGAAGTTAGTGTGTTATGTGCCCGTCCAAATGCCTAACAGCTACTCTCTTATTGGTTCTCCCTCTTCCCTTTCATCCTCTGCCAAAATGGAAACCTGTGCGAACCAGGAGGTTAAAGGGGCTGTCTCTCCAAGTTGGGAGATTGATAGTAAAGCAGATGGAAAGTCAAACCGGAGCACCCGGAGAGGGACTATTCGTTGAGTTTTAGAAACCATTCGTATTCACAGTGTGTCCGTTCTCTAGGTTTCCCATACATGTTACAACTGTAGTAATATTCCCTTCAAGCTGGAGAGTTGGGACCCATGGAAAGGGTGCCAGGCATTATTGCTTTAAAGGGTCTGCATTTGCTCACCCAATCTCACCAATCCTCTCAGTCCCAAGTGTCCCTCCTTATGCCACATCCAGCTGTTGTTGTAGATAGGGTCATTCCATGTTTCATCAGAGACCCTGAAGGAATTGTAAAGAACTTCCCAGTTTTTTTGTTTTGTTTTTGAAATTCCTTTTTATAGTGGGTTTGAGCTGATTCTCGCTGCCATGTTTATGCCAGTCTAGACACACTTGATTCCCTTACGGAGACATATCAATACATAGGTTTTAAGATTCTTACTAGTCTGATATATTCCTCTGCAGGAAATATGGGGTTTTGAGTCCATTTCACTGAGGAAGGTGTAGGTCTTCTCTATTCCATAGTTGGTTTTTGGAACGGTACCTGTGCTTATATCAAACTCTGGTTTTATGCATCACCCCACCTCTCCTTCCCCCTTAAGCAGGCATAAGAGTGTTTTCTAAATGTGAGACACTGTTCTCTTTCCTAACTCAGTTCAAGTGTAGCCATGTTTATAGGATCTTCATAAGTGTTATCTTATGATAAGTTTCTTTTTCTGTGTGACTTATTTCACTTAGAATCATCGTACCTGAATCCACCCATTTTGCTGCTACTGGTCTTTTGACATTGATTTCATGGCTGAGGGATATTCCATCGTATGTAAGTACCACAATTTTTTGAACCATTTTTATATTTCCTGGGATATTTAAGGTGTACCCAAGTTGAGGTCCTTGTAAGCAGTGGAGCCCTAAATTTTGGGGTGGCTCTGTCTTATTGATTTTCAGTTATCGCAAGGTATATTCGCTAGACTGGAAGTGCCCTTGGCTCTGTAGCTCTGTTCTTTACTTGTTTTAAGGAACACAATGCACTCCTCCAGAGAGGCAGTTCGCAAGTTACATCCCGCCCATCAGCATAACAAGGCTCCCTGTTCTCCAGGGCCTGTCTTGCCTTTCTGGTTTTTACACATTTTGTGGATGTCCCTTTTGGCCGGTGTGAAGTGATACTTCTTTGTAGTGCAGATTTGCATTGCCCGCCTGCTTGCTTGGCCAAAAAGGGCGTATGCGTTTTCTCCTGAATATATTCAGGAGAAAACGCATACGCCCTTTTTGGCCAAGTGCATCATTGTCGAAGTTGTGCCCCTCTTCCTGTGCTTTAAAGGCGATTCCAACGTACCTCTTGAAATCTGTTTCCTGCTATTCTGCCTCGCTTTGAAGTCCACCTCGTTGCCTTCCCTAAACAGATTTTTGGACGATAGTTGTCCTTTATTACTCGGCCAGTTTGTGAATTGCTGTGCCCCTGAGCTCCATTATTCAACTCGTTTTTTGTGAGCTGACCGCATGCCCAAAATTTTGGTTCAGGACTTATACTGGTTCCCGGTGGGTGGCAGAGACTTTCGTTAATTCTACTTCCTGCCGGGACATTACAGTGATATGTGCCCGTCCAAATGCCTAACAACTACTCTCTCATTGGTTCTCCCTCTTCCCTTTCATCCTCTGCCAAATTGGCAACCTGTGCGAACCAGGAAGTTAAAGGGTATCTATCTCCAAGTTGAGACGTTGATAGTAAAGCAGATGGAAAGTCAAACACGAGCACCAGGAGAGGGAATATTCGTTGAGTTTTAGAAACCTTTCGTATTCACAGTGTGTCCGTTCTCTAGGTTTCCCGTACATGTTTTAGCTGTAGGAATATTCCCTTTAACCTGGAGAGTTGGGACCCATGGAATGGGTGCCAGGGATTTGTGCTTTAAAGGGTATGCATTTGCTCACCCAATCTCACCAATCCTCTCAGTCCCGAGTGTCCAGCCTTATGCCACATCCAGCTGTCGTTGTACATAGGGTCATTCCAGGTTTCATCAGAGACCCTGAAGGAATTGCAAAGAATTTCCCAGTTTTTTTTTTTTTTTTTGAAATTCCTTTTATAGTGGGTTTGAGCTGATTCTCGCTGCCATGTTTATGCCAGTCTAGACACACTTGATTCCCTTACGGTGACATATCAATCCATAGGTTTTAAGATTATTACTAGTCAGATATATTCCTCTGCGGGAAATATGGGGTTTTGAGTCCCTTTCACTGAGGAAGGTGTAGGTCTTGTCTATTCCATAGTTGGTTTTTGGAACTGTACCTGTGCTATATCAAACTCTGGTTTTATGCATCACCCGACCTCTCCTTCCCCCTTAAGCAGGCATAAGAGTGTTTTCTAAATGTGAGACACTGTTCTCTTTCCTAACTCAGTTCAAGTGTAGCCATGTTTACAGGATCTTCATAAGTGATATCTTATGATAAGTTTCTTTTTCTGTGTGACTTATTTCACTTAGAATCATCGTACCTGAATCCACCCATTTTGCTCCTACTGGTCTTATGACATTGATTTCATGGCTGAGGGATACTCCATCGTACGTAAGTACCACAATTTTTTGAACCATTTTTATATTTCCTGGGATATTTAAGGTGTACCCAAGTTGAGGTCCTTGTAAGCAGTTCAGCCTTAAATTTTGGGATGGCTCTGACTTATCGATTTTCAGTTTTCCCAAGGTGTATTCCCTACACTGGAAGTGCCCTTGGCTCTGTAGCTCTGTTGTTTATTTGTTTTAGGGAACACAATGCACTCCTCCAGAGAGGCAGTTGTCAAGTTACATCCCGCCCATCAGCATAACAAGGCTCCCTGTTCTCCAGGGCCTGTCTTGCCTTTCTGGTTTTTACACATTTTGTGGATGTCCCTTTTGACCGGTGGGAAGTGATACTTCTTTGTAGTGCAGATTTGCATTGCCCGCTTGCTTGCTTGGCCAAAAAGGGCGTATGCGTTTTCTCCTGAATATATTCAGGAGAAAACGCATACGCCCTTTTTGGCCAAGTGCATCATTGTCGAAGTTGTGCCCCTCTTCCTGTGCTTTAAAGGCGATTCCAACATACCTCTTGAAATCTGTTTCCTGCTATTCTGCCTCGCTTTCAAGTCCGCCTCGTTGCCTTCCCTCAACAGATTTTTGGACGACAGTTGTCCTTTATTACTCGGCCAGTTTGTGAATTGCTGTGCCCCTTAGCTCCATTTTTCAACTCTATTTTTGTGAGCTGACCGCAAGTCCAAAATTTTGGTTCAGGACCTATGCTGGTTCCCGGTGGGGGGCTGAGACTTTGGTTAATTCTTCTTCCTGCTGGGAAGTTAGTGTGTTATGTGCCCGTCCAAATGCCTAACAGCTACTCTCTTATTGGTTCTCCCTCTTCCCTTTCATCCTCTGCCAAATTGGAAACCTGTGCGAACCAGGAGGTTAAAGGGGCTGTCTCTCCAAGTTGGGAGATTGATAGTAAAGCAGATGGAAAGTCAAACCGGAACACCTGGAGAGGGACTATTCGTTGAGTTTTAGAAACCTTTCGTATTCACAATGTGTCCGTTCTCTAGGTTTCCCGTACATGTTATAACTGTAGTAATATTCCCTTCAAGCTGGAGAGTTGGGACCCATGGAATGGCTGCCAGGCATTATTGCTTTAAAGGGTCTGCATTTGCTCACCCAATCTCACCAATCCTCTCAGTCCCAAGTGTCCCTCCTTATGCCACATCCAGCTGTCGTTGTAGATAGGGTCATTCCATGTTTCATCAGAGACCCTGAAGGAATTGTAAAGAATTTCCCAGTTTTTTTGTTTTGTTTTTGAAATTCCTTTTTATAGTGGGTTTGAGCTGATTCTCGCTGCCATGTTTATGCCAGTCTAGACACACTTGATTCCCTTACGGAGACATATCAATACATAGGTTTTAAGATTCTTACTAGTCAGATATATTCCTCTGCGGGAAATATGGGGTTTTGAGTCCCTTTCACTGAGGAAGGTGTAGGTCTTCTCTATTCCATAGTTGGTTTTTGGAACGGTACCTGTGCTTATATCAAACTCTGCTTTTATGCATCACCCCACCTCTCCTTCCCCCTTAAGCAGGCATAAGAGTGTTTTCTAAATGTGAGACACTGTTCTCTTTCCTAACTCAGTTCAAGTGTAGCCATGTTTATAGGATCTTCATAAGTGATATCTTATGATAAGTTTCTTTTTCTGTGTGACTTATTTCACTTAGAATCATCGTACCTGAATCCACCCATTTTGCTGCTACTGGTCTTTTGACATTGATTTCATGGCTGAGGGATATTCCATCGTATGTAAGTACCACAATTTTTTGAACCATTTTTATATTTCCTGGGATATTTAAGGTGTACCCAAGTTGAGGTCCTTGTAAGCAGTGGAGCCCTAAATTTTGGGGTGGCTCTGTCTTATTGATTTTCAGTTATCGCAAGGTATATTCGCTAGACTGGAAGTGCCCTTGGCTCTGTAGCTCTGTTCTTTACTTGTTTTAAGGAACACAATGCACTCCTCCAGAGAGGCAGTTCGCAAGTTACATCCCGCCCATCAGCATAACAAGGCTCCCTGTTCTCCAGGGCCTGTCTTGCCTTTCTGGTTTTTACACATTTTGTGGATGTCCCTTTTGGCCGGTGTGAAGTGATACTTCTTTGTAGTGCAGATTTGCATTGCCCGCTTGCTTGCTTGGCCAAAAAGGGCGTATGCGTTTTCTCCTGAATATATTCAGGAGAAAACGCATACGCCCTTTTTGGCCAAGTGCATCATTGTCGAAGTTGTGCCCCTCTTCCTGTGCTTTAAAGGCGATTCCAACGTACCTCTTGAAATCTGTTTCCTGCTATTCTGCCTCGCTTTGAAGTCCACCTCGTTGCCTTCCCTAAACAGATTTTTGGACGATAGTTGTCCTTTATTACTCGGCCAGTTTGTGAATTGCTGTGCCCCTGAGCTCCATTATTCAACTCGTTTTTTGTGAGCTGACCGCATGCCCAAAATTTTGGTTCAGGACTTATACTGGTTCCCTGTGGGTGGCAGAGACTTTCGTTAATTCTACTTCCTGCCGGGACATTACAGTGATATGTGCCCGTCCAAATGCCTAACAACTACTCTCTCATTGGTTCTCCCTCTTCCCTTTCATCCTCTGCCAAATTGGCAACCTGTGCGAACCAGGAAGTTAAAGGGTATCTATCTCCAAGTTGAGACGTTGATAGTAAAGCAGATGGAAAGTCAAACACGAGCACCAGGAGAGGGAATATTCGTTGAGTTTTAGAAACCTTTCGTATTCACAGTGTGTCCGTTCTCTAGGTTTCCCGTACATGTTTTAGCTGTAGGAATATTCCCTTTAACCTGGAGAGTTGGGACCCATGGAATGGGTGCCAGGGATTTGTGCTTTAAAGGGTATGCATTTGCTCACCCAATCTCACCAATCCTCTCAGTCCCGAGTGTCCAGCCTTATGCCACATCCAGCTGTCGTTGTACATAGGGTCATTCCAGGTTTCATCAGAGACCCTGAAGGAATTGCAAAGAATTTCCCAGTTTTTTTTTTTTTTTTGAAATTCCTTTTATAGTGGGTTTGAGCTGATTCTCGCTGCCATGTTTATGCCAGTCTAGACACACTTGATTCCCTTACGGTGACATATCAATCCATATGTTTTAAGATTATTACTAGTCAGATATATTCCTCTAAGGGAAATATGGGGTTTTGAGTCCCTTTCACTGAGGAAGGTGTAGGTCTTGTCTATTCCATAGTTGGTTTTTGGAACGGTACCTGTGCTATATCAAACTCTGGTTTTATGCATCACCCGACCTCTCCTTCCCCCTTAAGCAGGCATAAGAGTGTTTTCTAAATGTGAGACACTGTTCTCTTTCCTAACTCAGTTCAAGTGTAGCCATGTTTACAGGATCTTCATAAGTGATATCTTATGATAAGTTTCTTTTTCTGTGTGACTTATTTCACTTAGAATCATCGTACCTGAATCCACCCATTTTGCTCCTACTGGTCTTATGACATTGATTTCATGGCTGAGGGATACTCCATCGTACGTAAGTACCACAATTTTTTGAACCATTTTTATATTTCCTGGGATATTTAAGGTGTACCCAAGTTGAGGTCCTTGTAAGCAGTTCAGCCTTAAATTTTGGGATGGCTCTGACTTATCGATTTTCAGTTTTCCCAAGGTGTATTCCCTAGACTGGAAGTGCCCTTGGCTCTGTAGCTCTGTTGTTTATTTGTTTTAGGGAACACAATGCACTCCTCCAGAGAGGCAGTTGTCAAGTTACATCCCACCCATCAGCATAACAAGGCTCCCTGTTCTCCAGGGCCTGTCTTGCCTTTCTGGTTTTTACACATTTTGTGGATGTCCCTTTTGACCGGTGGGAAGTGATACTTCTTTGTAGTGCAGATTTGCATTGCCCGCTTGCTTGCTTGGCCAAAAAGGGCGTATGCGTTTTCTCCTGAATATATTCAGGAGAAAACGCATACGCCCTTTTTGGCCAAGTGCATCATTGTCGAAGTTGTGCCCCTCTTCCTGTGCTTTAAAGGCGATTCCAACATACCTCTTGAAATCTGTTTCCTGCTATTCTGCCTCGCTTTCAAGTCTGCCTCGTTGCCTTCCCTCAACAGATTTTTGGACGACAGTTGTCCTTTATTACTCGGCCAGTTTGTGAATTGCTGTGCCCCTTAGCTCCATTTTTCAACTCTATTTTTGTGAGCTGACCGCAAGTCCAAAATTTTGGTTCAGGACGTATGCTGGTTCCCGGTGGGGGGCTGAGACTTTGGTTAATTCTTCTTCCTGCTGGGAAGTTAGTGTGTTATGTGCCCGTCCAAATGCCTAACAGCTACTCTCTTATTGGTTCTCCCTCTTCCCTTTCATCCTCTGCCAAATTGGAAACCTGTGCGAACCAGGAGGTTAAAGGGGCTGTCTCTCCAAGTTGGGAGATTGATAGTAAAGCAGATGGAAAGTCAAACCGGAACACCTGGAGAGGGACTATTCGTTGAGTTTTAGAAACCTTTCGTATTCACAATGTGTCCGTTCTCTAGGTTTCCCGTACATGTTATAACTGTAGTAATATTCCCTTCAAGCTGGAGAGTTGGGACCCATGGAATGGCTGCCAGGCATTATTGCTTTAAAGGGTCTGCATTTGCTCACCCAATCTCACCAATCCTCTCAGTCCCAAGTGTCCCTCCTTATGCCACATCCAGCTGTCGTTGTAGATAGGGTCATTCCATGTTTCATCACAGACCCTGAAGGAATTGTAAAGAATTTCCCAGTTTTTTTGTTTTGTTTTTGAAATTCCTTTTTATAGTGGGTTTGAGCTGATTCTCTCTGCCATGTTTATGCCAGTCTAGACACACTTGATTCCCTTACGGAGACATATCAATACATAGGTTTTAAGATTCTTACTAGTCAGATATATTCCTCTGCGGGAAATATGGGGTTTTGAGTCCCTTTCACTGAGGAAGGTGTAGGTCTTCTCTATTCCATAGTTGGTTTTTGGAACGGTACCTGTGCTTATATCAAACTCTGCTTTTATGCATCACCCCACCTCTCCTTCCCCCTTAAGCAGGCATAAGAGTGTTTTCTAAATGTGAGACACTGTTCTCTTTCCTAACTCATTTCAAGTGTAGCCATGTTTATAGGATCTTCATAAGTGTTATCTTATGATAAGTTTCTTTTTCTGTGTGACTTATTTCACTTAGAATCATCGTACCTGAATCCACCCATTTTGCTGCTACTGGTCTTTTGACATTGATTTCATGGCTGAGGGATATTCCATCGTATGTAAGTACCACAATTTTTTGAACCATTTTTATATTTCCTGGGATATTTAAGGTGTACCCATGTTGAGGTCCTTGTAAGCAGTGGAGCCCTAAATTTTGGGGTGGCTCTGTCTTATTGATTTTCAGTTATCGCAAGGTATATTCGCTAGACTGGAAGTGCCCTTGGCTCTGTAGCTCTGTTCTTTACTTGTTTTAAGGAACACAATGCACTCCTCCAGAGAGGCAGTTCGCAAGTTACATCCCGCCCATCAGCATAACAAGGCTCCCTGTTCTCCAGGGCCTGTCTTGCCTTTCTGGTTTTTACACATTTTGTGGATGTCCCTTTTGGCCAGTGGGAAGTGATACTTCTTTGTAGTGCAGATTTGCATTGCCCGCTTGCTTGCTTGGCCAAAAAGGGCGTATGCGTTTTCTCCTGAATATATTCAGGAGAAAACGCATACGCCCTTTTTGGCCAAGTGCATCATTGTCGAAGTTGTGCCCCTCTTCCTGTGCTTTAAAGGCGATTCCAACGTACCTCTTGAAATCTGTTTCCTGCTATTCTGCCTCGCTTTCAAGTCCACCTCGTTGCCTTCCCTAAACAGATTTTTGGACGATAGTTGTCCTTTATTACTCGGCCAGTTTGTGAATTGCTGGGCCCTTGAGCTCCATTATTCAACTCGTTTTTTGTGAGCTGACCGCATGCCCAAAATTTTGGTTCAGGACTTATACTGGTTCCCGGTGGGTGGCAGAGACTTTCGTTAATTGTACTTCCTGCCGGCACATTACAGTGATATGTGCCCGTCCAAATGCCTAACAACTACTCTCTCATTGGTTCTCCCTCTTCCCTTTCATCCTCTGCCAAATTGGCAACCTGTGCGAACCAGGAAGTTAAAGGGTCTCTATCTCCAAGTTGAGACGTTGATAGTAAAGCAGATGGAAAGTCAAATACGAGCACCAGGAGAGGGAATATTCGTTGAGTTTTAGAAACCTTTCGTATTCACAGTGTGTCCGTTCTCTAGGTTTCCCGTACATGTTTTAGCTGTAGGAATATTCCCTTTAACCTGGAGAGTTGGGACCCATGAAATGGGTGCCAGGGATTTGTGCTTTAAAGGGTATGCATTTGCTCACCCAATCTCACCAATCCTCTCAGTCCCGAGTGTCCAGCCTTATGCCACATCCAGCTGTCGTTGTACATAGGGTCATTCCAGGTTTCATCAGAGACCCTGAAGGAATTGCAAAGAATTTCCCAGTTTTTTTTTTGTTTGTTTTTGAAATTCCTTTTATAGTGGGTTTGAGCTGATTCTCGCTGCCATGTTTATGCCAGTCTAGACACACTTGATTCCCTTACGGAGACATATCAATACATAGGTTTTAAGATTATTACTAGTCAGATATATTCCTCTGCGGGAAATATGGGGTTTTGAGTCCCTTTCACTGAGGAAGGTGTAGGTCTTGTCTATTCCATAGTTGGTTTTTGGAACGGTACCTCTGCTTATATCAAACTCTGGTTTTATGCATCACCCGACCTCTCCTTCCCCCTTAAGCAGGCATAAGAGTGTTTTCTAAATGTGAGACACTCTTCTCTTTCCTAACTCAGTTCAAGTGTAGCCATGTTTACAGGATCTTCATAAGTGATATCTTATGATAAGTTTCTTTTTCTGTGTGACTTATTTCACTTAGAATCATCGTACCTGAATCCACCCATTTTGCTCCTACTGGTCTTATGACATTGATTTCATGGCTGAGGGATACTCCATCGTACGTAAGTACCACAATTTTTTGAACCATTTTTATATTTCCTGGGATATTTAAGGTGTACCCAAGTTGAGGTCCTTGTAAGCAGTTCAGCCTTAAATTTTGGGATGGCTCTGACTTATCGATTTTCAGTTTTCCCAAGGTGTATTCCCTAGACTGGAAGTGCCCTTGGCTCTGTAGCTCTGTTGTTTATTTGTTTTAGGGAACACAATGCACTCCTCCAGAGAGGCAGTTGTCAAGTTACATCCCGCCCATCAGCATAACAAGGCTCCCTGTTCTCCAGGGCCTGTCTTGCCTTTCTGGTTTTTACACATTTTGTGGATGTCCCATTTGACCGGTGGGAAGTGATACTTCTTTGTAGTGCAGATTTGCATTGCCCGCTTGCTTGCTTGGCCAAAAAGGGCGTATGCGTTTTCTCCTGAATATATTCAGGAGAAAACGCATACACCCTTTTTGGCCAAGTGCATCATTGTGGAAGTTGTGCCCCTCTTCCTGTGCTTTAAAGGCGATTCCAACGTACCTCTTGAAATCTGTTTCCTGCTATTCTGCCTCGCTTTCAAGTCCGCCTCGTTGGCTTCCCTCAACAGATTTTTGGATGATAGATGTCCTTTAATACTCGGCCAGTTTGTGAATTGCTGTGCCCCTGAGCTCCATTTTTCAACTCGTTTTTTGTGAGCTGACTGCAAGTCCAAAATTTTGGTTCAGGACCTATACTGGTTCCCGGTGGGTGGCTGAGACTTTGGTTAATTCTTCTTCCTGCTGGGAAATTACAGTGATATGTGCACGTCCAAATGCCTAACAGCTACTCTCTCATTGGTTCTCCCTCTTCCCTTTCATCCTCTGCCAAATAGACAACCTGTGTGAACCAGGAGGTTAAAGGGGCTGTCTCTCCAAGTTGGGAGGTTGATAGTAAAGCAGATGGAAAGTCAAACCGGAGCACCAGGAGGGGGACTATTCGTTGAGTTTTAGAAACCTTTCGTATTCACAGTGTGTCCGTTCTCTAGGTTTCCCATAAATGTTATAGCTTTATTAATATTCCATTCAACCTGGAGAGTTGGGAACCATGGAATGGGTGCCAGGCATTTGTTCTTTAAAGGGTCTGCATTTGCTCACCCAATCTCACCAATTGTCTCAGTCCCAAGTGTCCCACCTTATGCCACATCCAGCTGTCGTTGTAGATAGGGTCATTCCAGGGTTCATCAGAGCCCCTGAAGGAATTGTAAAGAATTTCCCAGTTTTTTTGTTTTGTTTTTGAAATTCCTTTTTATAGTGGGTTTGAGCTGATTCTCGCTGCCATGTTTATGCCAGTCTAGACAAACTTGATTCCCTTATGGAGACATATCAATACATAGGTTTTAAGATTCTTACTAGTCAGATATATTCCTCTGCGGGAAATACGGGGTTTTGAGTCCCTTTCACTGAGGAAGGTGTAGGTCTTGTCTATTCCACAGTTGGTTTTTGGAACGGTACCTGTGCTTATATCAAACTCTGGTTTTATGCATCACCCCACCTCTCCTTCCCCCTTAAGCAGGCATAAGAGTGTTTTCTAAATGTGAGACTCTGTTCTCTTTCCTAACTCAGTTCAAGTGTAGCCATGTTTACAGGATCTTCATAAGAGATATCTTATGATAAGTTTCTTTTTCTGTGTGACTTATTTCACTTAGAATCATGGTACCTGAATCCACCCATTTTGCTGCTAATGATTTATGACATTGATTTCATGGCTGAGGGATATTCCATCGTACGTAAGTACCACAATTTTTGAACCATTTTTATATTTCCTGTGATATTTAAGGTGTACCCAAGTTGAGGTCCTTGTAAGCAGTGCAGCCCTAAATTTTGGGGTTGCTCTGTCTTATTGATTTTCAGAATTCAGAAGGTATATTCCCTAGACTGGAAGTGCCCTTGGCTCTTTAGCTCTGTTCTTTACTTCTTTTAGGGAACACAATATACTCCTCCAGAGAGGTAGTTGGCAATTTACAAACCGCCCATCAGCATAACAAGGCTCCCTGTTCTCCAGTGCCTGTCTTGCCTTTCTGGTTTTTACACATTTTGTGGATGTCCCTTTTGACTGGTGGGAAGTGGTACTTCTTTGTAGTGCAGATATGCATTGCCCGCTTGCTTGCTTGACCAAAAAGGGCGTATGCGTTTTCTCCTGAATATATTCAGGAGAAAACGCATACCCCCTTTTTGGCCAAGTGCATATTTGTCGAAGTTGTGCCCCTCTTCCTGTGCTTTAAAGGCAATTCCAACGTACCTCTTGAAATCTGTTTCCTGCTATTCTGCCTCGCTTTCAAGTCTGCCTCGTTGCCTTCCCTCAACAGATTTTTGGACGACAGTTGTCCTTTATTACTCGGCCAGTTTGTGAATTGCTGTGCCCCTTAGCTCCATTTTTCAACTCTTTTTTTGTGAGCTGACCGCAAGTCCAAAATTTTGGTTCAGGACCTATGCTGGTTCCCGGTGGGGGGCTGAGACTTTGGTTAATTCTTCTTCCTGCCGGGAAGTTAGTGTGTTATGTGCCCGTCCAAATGCCTAACAGCTACTCTCTTATTGGTTCTCCCTCTTCCCTTTCATCCTCTGCCAAATTGGAAACCTGTGCGAACCAGGAGGTTAAAGGGGCTGTCTCTCCAAGTTGGGAGATTGATAGTAAAGCAGATGGAAAGTCAAACCGGAGCACCAGGAGAGGGACTATTCGTTGAGTTTTAGAAACCTTTCGTATTCACAGTGTGTCCGTTCTCTAGGTTTCCCGTACATGTTATAACTGTAGTAATATTCCCTTCAACCTGGAGAGCTGGGACCCATGGAATAGGTGCCAGGCATTTGTGCTTTAAAGGGTCTGCATTTGCTCACCCAATCTCACCAATCCTCTCGGTCCCAAGTGTCCCTCCTTATGCCACATCCAGCTGTCGTTGTAGATAGGGTCATTCCAGGTTTCATCAGAGACCCTGAAGGAATTGTAAAGAATTTCCCAGGTTTTTTGTTTTGTTTTTGAAATTCCTTTTTATAGTGGGTTTGAGCTGATTCTCGCTGCCATGTTTATGCCAGTCTAGACACACTTGATTCCCTTACGGAGACATATCAATACATAGGTTTTAAGATTCTTACTAGTCTGATATATTCCTCTGCAGGAAATATGGGGTTTTGAGTCCCTTTCACTGAGGAAGGTGTAGGTCTTCTCTATTCCATAGTTGGTTTTTGGAACGGTACCTGTGCTTATATCAAACTCTGGTTTTATGCATCACCCCACCTCTCCTTCCCCGTTAAATAGGCATAAGAGTGTTTTCTAAATGTGAGACACTGTTCTCTTTCCTAACTCAGTTCAAGTGTAGCCATGTTTATAGGATCTTCATAAGTGATATCTTATGATAAGTTTCTTTTTCTGTGTGACTTATTTCACTTAGAATCATCGTACCTGAATCCACCCATTTTGCTGCTACTGGTCTTTTGACATTGATTTCATGGCTGAGGGATATTCCATCGTACGTAAGTACCACAATTTTTTGAACCATTTTTATATTTCCTGGGATATTTAAGGTGTACCCAAGTTGAGGTCCTTGTAAGCAGTGGAGCCCTAAATTTTGGGGTGGCTCTGTCTTATTGATTTTCAGTTATCGCAAGGTATATTCGCTACACTGGAAGTGCCCTTGGCTCTGTAGCTCTGTTCTTTACTTGTTTTAAGGAACACAATGCACTCCTCCAGAGAGGCAGTTCGCAAGTTACATCCC
The DNA here is from genome assembly GCF_949752795.1 of Hyperoodon ampullatus. NCBI lineage: Eukaryota > Metazoa > Chordata > Mammalia > Artiodactyla > Ziphiidae > Hyperoodon > Hyperoodon ampullatus. Next base: position 1,014,371 of record NW_027640625.1, on the reverse strand, counting down.
GCCCTTCAGCATAACAAGGCTCCCGGTTCTCCAGGGCCTGTCTTGCCTTTCTGGTTTTTACACATTTTGTGGATGTCCCTTTTGACCGGTGGGAAGTGATACTTCTTTGTAGTGAAGATTTGCATTGCCCGCTTGCTTGCTTGGCCAAAAAGGGCGTATGCGTTTTCTCCTGAATATATTCAGGAGAAAACGCATACGCCCTTTTTGGCCAAGTGCATCATTGTCGAAGTTGTGCCCCTCTTCCTGTGCTTTAAAGGCGATTCCAACGTACCTCTTGAAATCTGTTTCCTGCTATTCTGCCTCGCTTTCAAGTCCACCTCGTTGCCTTCCCTAAACAGATTTTTGGACGATAGTTGTCCTTTATTACTCGGCCAGTTTGTGAATTGCTGTGCCCCTGAGCTCCATTATTCAACTCGTTTTTTGTGAGCTGACCGCATGCCCAAAATTTTGGTTCAGGACTTATACTGGTTCCCGGTGGGTGGCAGAGACTTTCGTTAATTCTACTTCCTGCCGGGACATTACAGTGATATGTGCCCGTCCAAATGCCTAACAGCTACTCTCTCATTGGTTCTCCCTCTTCCCTTTCATCCTCTGCCAAATTGGCAACCTGTGCGAACCAGGAGGTTAAAGGGTCTCTATCTCCAAGTTGAGACGTTGATAGTAAAGCAGATGGAAAGTCAAACACACGCACCAGGAGAGGGACTATTCGTTGAGTTTTAGAAACCTTTCGTATTCACAGTGTGTCCGTTCTCTAGGTTTCCCGTACATGTTATAGCTGTAGGAATATTCCCTTTAACCTGGAGAGTTGGGACCCATGGAATGGGTGCCAGGGATTTGTGCTTTAAAGGGTATGCATTTGCTCACCCAATCTCACCAATCCTCTCAGTCCCGAGTGTCCAGCCTTATGCCAAATCCAGCTGTCGTTGTACATATGGTCATTCCAGGTTTCATCAGAGACCCTGAAGGAATTGCAAAGAATTTCCCAGTTGTTTTGTTTTGTTTTTGAAATTCCTTTTTATAGTGGGTTTGAGCTGATTCTCGCTGCCATGTTTATGCCAGTCTAGACACACTTGATTCCCTTACGGAGACATATCATTACATAGGTTTTAAGATTCTTACTAGTCAGATATATTCCTCTGCGGGAAATATGGGGTTTTGAGTCCCTTTCACTGAGGAATGTGTAGGTCTTGTCTGTTCCCTCGTTGGTTTTTGGAACGGTACCTGTGCTTATATCAAACTCTGGTTTTATGCATCACCCCACCTCTCCTTCCCCTTTAAGCAGGCATAAGAGTGTTTTCTAAATGTGAGACACTGTTCTCTTTCCTAACTCAGTTCAAGTGTAGCCATGTTTACAGGATCTTCATAAGTGATATCTTATGATGAGTTTCTTTTTCTGTGTGACTTATTTCACTTAGAATCATCGTACCTGAATCCACCCATTTTCCTCCTACTCGTCTTATGACATTGATTTCATAGCTGAGGGATAGTCCATCGTACGTAAGTACCACAATTTTTTGAACCATTTTTATATTTCCTGGGATATTTAAGGTGTACCCAAGTTGAGGTCCTTGTAAGCAGTGCAGCCCTAAATATTGGGGTGGCTCTGTCTTATTGATTTTCAGTTTTCCCAAGGTATATTCCCTAGACTGGAAGTGCCCTTGGCTCAGTAGCTCTGTTCTTTACTTGTTTTAGGGAACACAATGTACTCCTCCAGAGAGGCATTTGGCAATTTACATGCCGCCCATCAGCATAACAATGCTCCCTGTTCTCCAGGACCTGTCTTGCCTTTCTGGTTTTTACACATTTTGTGGATGTCCCTTTTGACCGAGGGAAGTGATACTTCTTTGTAGTGCAGATTTGCATTGCCCGCTTGCTTGCTTGGCCAAAAGGGGCGTATGCGTTTTCTCCTGAATATATTCAGGAGAAAACACATACGCCCCTTTTGGCCAAGTGCATCATTGTCGAAGTTGTGCCCCTCTTCCTGTGCTTTAAAGGCGATTCCAACGTACCTTTTGAAATCTGTTTCCTACTATTCTGTCTCCCTTTCAAGTCTGCCTCGTTGCCTTCCCTCAAAAGATTTTTGGACGATAGTTGTCATTTATTACTCGGCCAGTTTGTGAATTGCTGTGCCCCTGAGCTCCATTTTTCAACTCGTTTTTTGTGAGCTGACCGCAAGTCCAAAATTTTGGTTCAGGACCTATGCTGGTTCCCGGTGGGGTGCTGAGACTTGGGTTAATTCTTCTTCCTGCCGAGAAATTAGAGTGATATGTTCCCGTCCAAATGCCTAACAGCTACTCTCTCATTGGTTCTCCCTCTTCCCTTTCATCCTCTGCCAAATTGGCAACCTGTGCGAAACAGGAAGTTAAAGGGTCTGTCTCTCCATGTTGGGAGATTGATAGTAAAGCAGATGGAAAGTCAAACCGGAGCACCAGGAGAGGGACTATTCGTTGAGTTTTAGAAACCTTTCGTATTCACAGTGTGTCTGTTCTCTAGGGTTCCTGTACATGTTATAGCTGTAGTAATATTCCCTTCAACCTGGAGAGTTGAGACCCATGGAATGGGTGCCAGGCATTTATGATTTAAAGGGTCTGCATTTTCTCACCCAATCTCACCAATCCTCTCAGACCCAAGTGTCCCTCCTTATGCCACATCCAGCTGTCATTGTAGATAGGGTCATTCCAGGTTTCATCAGAGACCCTGAAGGAATTGTAAAGAATTTCACAGTTTTTTTCTGTTGTTTTAGAAATTCCTTTTTATCGTGGGTTTGAGCTGATTCTCGCTGCCATGTTTATGCCAGTCTAGACACACTTGATTCCCTTACGGAGACATATCAATACATAGGTTTTAAGATTCTTACTACTCAAATATATTCCTCTGCGGGAACTATGGGGTTTTCAGTCCCTTTCACTAAGGAAGGTGTAGGTCTTGTCTATTCCATAGTTGGTTTTTGGAACGGTACCTGTGCTTATATCAAACTCTGGTTTTATGCATCACCCCAACTCTCCTTCCCCCTTAAGCAGGCATAAGAGTGTTTTCTAAATGTGAGACACTTCTCTCTTTCCTAACTCAGTTCAAGTGTAGCCATGTTTACAGGATCTTCATAAGTGATATATTATGATAAGATTCTTTTTCTGTGTGACTTATTTCACTTAGAATCATCGTACCTGAATCCACCCATTTTGCTGCTACTGGTCTTATGACATTGATTTCATGGCTGAGGGATATTCCATCGTATGTAAATACCACAATTTTTTGAACCATTTTTATATTTCCTGGGATATTTAAGTTGTACCCAAGTTGAGGTCCTTGTAAGCAGTGCAGCCCTAAATTTTGGTATGGCTCTGTCTTATTGATTTTCAGTTTTCCCAAGGTATATTCCCTAGACTGGAAGTGAGCTGGGTTCTGTAGCTCTGTTGTTTACTTGTTTTAGGGAACACAATGCACTCCTCCAGAGAGGCAGTTGGCAGTTTACATCCCGACCATCAGCATAACAAGGCTGCCTGTTCTCCAGGGCCTGTCTTGCCTTTCTGCTTTTTACAAATTTTGTGGATGTCCCTTTTGACCGGTGGGAAGTGATACTTCTTTGTAGTGAAGATTTGCATTGCCCGCTTGCTTGCTTGGCCAATAAGGGCGTATGCGTTTTCTCCTGAATATATTCAGGAGAAAACGCATACGCCCTTTTTGGCCAAGTGCATCATTGTCGAAGTTGTGCCCCTCTTCCTGTGCTTTAAAGGCGATTCCAACGTACCTCTTGAAATCTGTTTCCTGCTATTCTGCCTCGCTTTCAAGTCCACCTCGCTGCCTTCCCTCAACAGATTTTTGGACGATAGTTGCCCTTTATTACTCGGCCAGTTTGTGAATTGCTGTGCCCCTGAGCTCCATTTATCAACTCATTTTTTGTGAGTTGACCGCAAGTCCAAAATATTGGTTGAGGACTTATACTGGTTCCCGGTGGATGGCTGTGACTTTGGTTAATTCTTCTTCCTGCCGGGAAATTAGAGTGATATGTGCCCGTCCAAATGCCTAACAGCTACTCTCTCATTGTTCTCCCTCTTCCCTTTCATCCTCTGCCAAATTGGCAACCTGTGCGAACCAGGAGGTTAAAGGGGCTGTCTCTCCAAGTTGGGAGGTTGATAGTAAAGCAGATGGAAAGTCAAACCGGAGCACCAGGAGAGGGACTATTCGTTGAGTTTTAGAAACCTTTCGTATTCACAGTGTGTCCGTTCTCTAAGTTTCCCGTACATGTTATAGCTGTAGTAATATTCCCTTTAACCTGGAGAGTTGGGACCCGTGGAATGGGTGCCAGGCATTTGTGCTTTAAAGAGTCGGCATTTGCTCAACCAATCTCACCAATCCTCTCAGTCCCAAGTGTGCAGCCTTATGCCTCATCCAGCTGTCGTTGTACTTTTGGTCATTCCAGGTTTCATCAGAGACCCTGAAGGAATTGTAAAGAATTTCCCAGTTTTTTTGTTTTGTTTTTGAAATTCCTTTTTATAGTGGGTTTGAGCTGATTCTCGCTGCCATGTTTATGCCAGTCTAGACACACTTGATTCCCTTACGGAGACATATCAATACATAGGTTTTAAGATTCTTACTAGTCAGATATATTCCTCTGCGGGAAATATGGGGTTTTGAGTCCCTTTCACTGAGGAAGGTGTAGGTCTTGTATATTCCATAGTTGGTTTTAGGAACGGTACCTGAGCTTATATCAAACTCTGGTTTTATGCATCACCCCACCTCTCCTTCCCCCTTAAGCAGGCATAAGAGTGTTTTCTAAATGTGAGACACTGTTCTCTTTCCTAACTCAGTTCAACTGTAGCCATGTTTACAGGATCTTCATAAGTGATATCTTATGATAAGTTTCTTTTTCTCTGTGACTTATTTCACTTAGAATCATCGAACCTGAATCCACCCATTTTGCTGCTACCGGTCTTATGACATTGATTTCATGGCTGAGGGATATTCCATCATACGTAAGTACCACAATTTTTTGAACCATTTTTATATTTCCTGGGATATTTAAGGTGTACCCAAGTTGAGGTCCTTGTAAGAAGTGCAGCCCTAAATTTTGGGGTGGCTCTGTCTTATTGATTTTCATTTTTCGCAAGGTATATTCCCTAGACGGGAAGTGCCCTTGGCTCTGTAGCTCTGTTCTTTACTTGTTTTAGGGAACACAATGCACCCCTCCAGAGAGGCAGTTGGCAATTTACATCCCGCCCATCAGCATAACAAGGCTCCCTGTTCTCCAGGGCCTGTCTTGCCTTTCTGGTTTTTACACATTTTGTGGATGTCCCTTTTGACCGGTGGGAAGTGATACTTCTTTGTAGTGCAGATTTGCACTGCCCGCTTGCTTGCTTGGCCAAAAAGGGCGTATGCGTTTTCTCCTGAATATATTCAGGAGAAAACGCATACGCCCTTTTTGGCCAAGTGCATCATTGTCGAAGTTGTGCCCCTCTTCCTGTGCTTTAAAGGCGATTCCAACGTACCTCTTGAAATCTGTTTCCTGCTATTCTGCCTCGCTTTCAAGTCCGCCTCGTTGCCTTCCCTCAACAGATTTTTGGACGATAGTTGTCCTTTATTACTCGGCCAGTTTGTGAATTGCTGTGCCCCTGAGCTCCATTTTTCAACTCGTTTTTGGTGAGCTGACCGCAAGTCCAAAATTTTGGTTCAGGACCTATGCTGGTTCCCGGTGGGTGGCTGAGACTTTGGTTAATTCTTCTTCCTGCCGGGATGTTAGAGTTATATGTGCCCGTCCAAATGCCTAACGGCTACTCTCTCATTGGTTCTCCCTCTTCCCTTTCATCCTCTGCCAAATTGGCAACCTGTGCAAACCAGGAGGTTAAAGGGGCTGTCTCCCCAAGTTTGGAGATTGATAGTAAAGCAGATGGAAAGTCAAACCGGAGCACCAGGAGAGGGACTATTCGTTGAGTTTTAGAAACCTTTCGTATTCACAGTGTGTCCGTTCTCTAGGTTTCCCGTACATGTTATAGCTGTAGTAATATTCCCTTCAACCTGGAGAGTTGGGACACATGGAATGGGTGCCAGGCATTTGTGCTTTAAAGGGTCTGCATTTGCTCACCCAATATCACCAATCGTATCAGTCCCAAGTGTCCAGCCTTATGCCACATCCAGCTGTCATTGTACATAGGGTCATTCCAGGTTTCATCAGAGACCCTGAAGGATTTGTAAAGAATTTCCCAGGTTTTTTGTTTTGTTTTTGAAATTCCTTTCTATACTGGTTTTGAGCTGATTCTCGCTGCCATGTTTATGCCAGTGTAGACACACTTGATTCCCTTACGGAGACATATAAATACATAGGGTTTAAGATTCTTACTAGTCAGATATATTCCTCTGCGGGAAATAAGGGGTTTTGAGACCCTTTCACTGAAGAAAGTGTAGGTCTTGTCTATTCCATAGTTGGTTTTTGGAACGGTACCTGTGCTTATATCAAACTCTGGGTTTATGCATCACCCCACCTCTCCTTCCCCCTTAAGCAGGCATAAGAGTGTTTTCTAAATGTGAGACTCTGTTCTCTTTCCTAACTCAGTTCAAGTGTAGCCATGTTTACAGGGTCCTCATGAGTGATATCTTATGATAAGATTCTTTTTCTGTGTGACTTATTTCACTTGGAATCATCGTACCTGAATCCACTCATTTTGCTGCTACTGGTCTTATGACATTTATTTAATGGCTGAGGGATATTCCATCGTACATAAGGACCACAATTTTTTGAACCATTTTTATATTTCCTGGGATTATTTAAGGTGTACCCAAGTTGAGGTTCTTTTAAGCAGTGCAGCCCTAAATTTTGGGCTGGCTCTGTCTTATTGAGTTTCAGTTTTCCCAAGGTATATTCCCTAGACTGGAAGTGCCCTTGGTTCTGTAGCTCTGTTCTTTGCTTGTTTTAGGGAATACAGTGCACTCCTCCAGAGAGGCAGTTGGCAATTTACATCCCGCCCATCAGCATAACAAGGCTCCCTCTTCTCCAGAGCCTGTCTTGCATTTCTGGTTTTTACACATTTTGTGGATGTCCGTTTTGACCGGTGGGAAGTGATACTTCTTTGTAGTGCAGATTTGCATTGCCCGCTTGCTTGCTTGGCCAAAAAGGGCGTATGCGTTTTCTCCTGTATATATTCAGTAGAAAACGCATACGCCCTTTTTGGCCAAGTGCATCATTGTCGAAGTTGTGCCCCTCTTCCTGTGCTTTAAAGGCGATTCCAACGTACCTCTTGAAATCTGTCTCCTGCTATTCTGCCTCGCTTGCAAGTCCGCCTCGTTGCCTTCCCTCAACAGATTTTTGGATGATAGTTGTCCTTTATTACTCGGCCAGTTTGTGAATTGCTGTGGCCCTGAGCTCCATTTTTCAACTCGTTTTTGGTGAGCTGACCGCAAGTCCAAAATTTTGGTTCAGGACCTATGCTGGTTCCCGGTGGGGGGCTGAGACTTTGGTTAATTCTTCATCCTGCCGGGAAGTTAGAGTGATATGTCCCCGTCCAAATGCCTAACAGGAACTCTCTCATTGGTTCTCCCTCTTCCCTTTCATCATCTGCCAAATTGGAAACCTGTGCGAACCAGGAGGTTAAAGGGGCTGTCTCTCCAAGTTGGGAGATTGATAGTAAAGCAGATGGAAAGTCAAACCGGAGCACCAGGAGAGTGACTATTCGTTGAGTTTTAGAAACCTTTCATATTCACAGTGTGTCCGTTCCCTAGGTTTCCCGTACATGTTATAACTGTAGTAATATTCCCTTCAACCTGGAGAGTTGGGACACATGGAAAGGGTTCCATGCCTTATTGCTTTAAAGGGTCTGCATTTGCTCACCCAATCTCACCAATCGTCTCAGGCCAAGTGTCCAGCCTTATGTCACATCCAGCTGTCGTTGTTGATAGGGTCATTCCAGGTTTCATCAGAGAACCTGAAGGAATTGTAAAGAATTTCCCTGTTTTTTGTTTTGTTTTTGAATTTCCTTTTCTAGTGGGTTTGAGCTGATTCTCGCTGCCATGTTTATGCCAGTCTAGACACACTTGATTCCCTTACAGAGACATATCAATACATAGGTTTTAAGATTGTTACTAGTAAGATATATTCCTCTGTGGGAAATATGGGGTTTTGAGTCCCTTTCACAGAGGAAGTAGTAGGTCTTGTCTATTCTGTATTTGGATTATGGAACCGTACCTTTCCTAATATCAAACTCTGGTTTTATTCATCACCCCACCTCTGCTTTCCCCTTAAGCATGCATAAGAGAGTTTTCTATATATGATACTCTGTTCCCTTTCCTAATTCATTCCATGTGTAGCCATGTTTATATACCCTTCATAAGTTATATCTTATGATAAGTTTTTTTTTCTGTGTGATTTTTTCAGTTAGAATCATCGTACATGAATCCCGTCATTATGCTGCTACTGGCCTTATGACATTGACTTCATGGCTGAGGGATATTCCATCATACGTATGTAACACAATTTCTTTACCATTTTTGTCTTTCCTGGGATATATAAGGTGTCCCGAAGTCGAGGTTCTTGTAAGCAGTGCTGCCATAAATTTTGGGGTGGCTGTGTCTTATTGATTTTCAATTTTCCCAAGATATATTCCCGTGACTGGTAGTGCCTTAGGTTGTGAAGCACTGCTGTTTACTTCTTTTGGGGAACACAGTGCACTCCTCCAGAGTGGCTGTTGGCAATTTACATCCCACCCATCCACATAACAAGGCTCCCTCTTCTCCAGATCCTGTCTTGCCTTTCTTGTTTTTACACATTTTACGGATGTCCCTTTTGACCGGTTGGAAGTGATACTTCTTTGTAGTGCAGATTTGCATTGTGCGGTTGCTTGGTTGGCCAAAATGGGCGCATGCGTTTTCTCCTGAAATATTCAGGAGAAAACGCATGTGCCCTTTATGGACAATTCCATAATTGTCGAAGTTTTGATGCTTTTCCTGTGTTTAAAGGCGATTCCAATGTACTTCTGGAAATCTGTTTTGTGAACTTCTGCCTCATTTTCAAGTCCGCCTCATGGCTTTCTCTCAACAGATTTTTGGAAGAGAGTAGTCCTTTATAACTCTGCAAGTTAGTGAATTGCTGGGCCCCTGAGCTCCATTTTTCAACTCGCGTTTTTGTGGGGTGACTGCCAATCCACAATTTTGCTTCAGGACCTATACTGGTTCCATTGGGGAGGCTGGCTCAGAGTTTGTTCATTCTTCTTCGTGACGGGAATTTAGAGTGACATGTGGCCATCCAAATGCCTACAGCTACTCTCTAATTGTTTCTCCCTCTTCCCTTATATCCTCTTCAAAACGTGCCAACTGTGCGAACCAGGAGGTTATAGGTGCTGACTCTCCAATTTGGGAGATTGATACTAAAGCAGTTGGAATGTCAAACTGGTGCACAAGGAGAGAAAAAAATTAGTAGAGTTTTAGAAACCTTTCACCATCAGATGGTGTCCATTCTCTAGGTTTCCCATACATGTTATAACTGTAGTGATATTCCCTTCTACCTGCAGAGTTGGGAACCATGGTATGGATGTCAGGTATTATTGCTTTAAACGGTCTGCATTTTCTCACCCAATCTCACCAATCCTCTCAGTCCCAAGTGACCAGCCTTATGCCACATCCAGCTGTCGTTGTAGATAGGGTCATTCTAAGTTTCATCAGAACCCCTGAAGGTATTGTGTAAGAATTTCACTGTTTATTTGTTTTGTTTTGAAATTCATTTTTGTAGTGGGTTTGAGCTGATTCTTACCGCTGTGTTTATGTCGTTCTAGACACACTTGGTTACCTTATGGAGACATATCAATACATAGGTTTTAAGATTCTTACTAGTCAGATATACTACGCTGCGGGGAATAGAGGTGTTGAGCCCCATTCAGTGAGGAAAGAGTTGGTCTTGTCTATTCTGTATTTGGATTATGCAACCGTACCTGTGCTAATATCAAACTCTGGTTTTATCTATCACCCCACCTCTCCTTTCCTCTTGAGCAGGCATAAGAGTGTTTTCTAAATGTGAGACTCTTCTCTTTCCTAATTCAGTTCATGTGTAGCCATGTTTACAAGACCTTCATAAGTGATATCTTATGATAAGTTTCTTTTTCTGTGTGACTTATTTCAGTTAGAATCATCGTACATGAATCCACTCATTATGTTGCTACTGGCCTTATGACATTGATTTCATGGCTGAGGGATATTCCATCGTACGTATGTACCACAATATCTTTACTATTTTTGTCTTTCCTGGGATATTTAAGGTGTCCCGAAGTCGAGGTTCTTGTAAGCAGTGCTGCCCTATATTTTGGGTTGGCTGTGTCTTATTGATTTTCAATTTTCCCAAGGTATATTCCCATGACTGGAATGCCTTAGGTTGTGAAGCTCTGTTGTTTAATTCTTTTAGGGAACACAATGCACTCCTCCAGAGTTGCTGTTGGCAATTTACATCACACCCATCAGCATAACAAGGCTCCCTGTTCTCCAGAGCCCCTCTTGCCTTTCTGTTTTTTACACATTTTACGGATAGCCGTTTTGACTGGTGGGAAGTGATACTTCTTTGTAGTGCAGATTTGCATTGTGCGGTTGCTTGGTTGGCCAAAATGGGTGTATGCGTTTTCTCCTGAATATATTCAGGAGAAAACACATGCGCCCTTTATGGACAATTCCATAATTGTCGAAGTTGTGATGCTTTTCCTGTGTTTAGAGGCGATTCCAATGTACTTCTGGAAATCTGTTTCGTGCAAATCTCCCTCATTTTCAAGTCCGCCTCATGGCTTTTCCTCAACAGATTTTTGGAAGAGAGTAGTCCTGTATAACTCTGCAAGTTAGTGAATTGCTGTGCCCCTGAGCTCCATTTTTCAACTTGTGTTTTTGTGAGCTGACCGCAAACCCACAATTTTGCTTCAGGACCTATACTAGTTATTGGGGTGGGGCAGGCTGAGAGTTTGGTTAATTCTTCTTCATGACGGGAAATTAGAGTGACATGTGGCCCTCCATATGCCTACAGCTACTCTCTCATTGGTTCTCCCTCTTCCCTTATATCCTCTGCACAATGTGCCAACTGTGCGAACCAGGAGGTTATAGGGGCTGACTCTCCAAGTTGGGAGATTGATAATAAAGCAGTTGGAATGTCAAGCTGCAGCACATGGAGAGAAAAAAATTAGTAGAGTTTTAGAAACCTTTCACCATCAGAGGGTGTCCATTCTCTAGGTTTCCCATACATGTTATAACTGTAGTGATATTCCCTTCTACCTGGAGAGTTGGGAACCATGGAATCAGTGGCAGGCATTATTGCTTTAAAGCGTCTGCATTTTCACACCCAATCTCACCAATCCTCTCAGTCCCAAGTGAACAGCCTTATGCTACATCCAGCTGTTGTTGTAGATAGGGTCATTCCAAGTTTCATCAGAACCCCTGAAGGTATTGTGTAAGAATTTCACTGTTTCTTTGTTTTGTTTTGAAATTCCTTTTTATAGTGGGTTTGAGCTGATTCTCACTGCCGTGTTTATGTCATTCTAGACACACTTGGTTCCCTTATGGAGACATATCAATACATAGGTTTTAAGGTCCTTACTACTCAGATATATTTCTCTGTGGGGAATAGGGGTGTTGAGTCCCATTCACTGAGGAAGGAGTCGGGCTTGTCTCTTCTGTATTTGGATTGTGGAACGGTACCTGTGTTAATATCAAACTCTGGTTTTGTGAGTCTCCCCACCTCTCCTTCCCCCTTAAGCAAGCATAAGAGTGTTTTCTAAATCTGAGACTCTGTTCTCTTTCCTAATTCAGTTCATATGTAGCCAGGTTTACATTCCCTTCATAAATGTTATCTTATATCAGAATGCACCATGCCCCTTGTCATAATAATGCTCCATGACACCTGTCATCACAATGCTCCATTCCCTGGTTATCACAATGCTCCATGTCCCTTGTCATAACAATTCTCCACGTATTTGTCATCACAATGCTACATGACACTTCTCATCACAAAGTTACATGCTCGTTTCATCACAATTCTCCATGCACTTGTCATTGCAATGTTCCATGACCCCTGTCATAGCAAGCTCCAAGTGTTTGTCATCACAATGCTTCACGACTTTATCATCAAAATTCTCAATGGCACTTTTCATCACAATGTTCCGTACCCTTGTCATCACAATGCTCCACGTCCTTGTCATCACAATGCTCCATGACCCCTGTCATCACAATGCTCCCTGACACCTGTCATCACAATGCTTCATGCCCCTTGTCATTACAGTGCTCCATGATGCTCGTCATCACAATTAACCAAGGTCTTCTCATCACAATGCTCCACGGTTTTGCCATCACAATGCTCCATGCCCTGGTCATCTCAAAGCTCAATGTCCCTTGTCCTCACAATTCTCCACGTCCTTGTCATCACAATGCTCCATGGCACTTCTCATCACAATGTTATATGCTCTTGTCATAACAATACTCCATGCACATGTCATCGCAATGCTCCATGACCCCTGTCATAGGAAGCTCCATGCGCTTGTCATCACAATGTTTCACGACATGGACATTAAAATTATCAATGGCCCTTGTCATCTCAATGCTCCATGTGCTTATCATCACAATGCTCCTTTACTTTACCTTTGTCACAACAATCCTCCATGACACTTGGCATCACAATGCTCCGTGCTATTGTCATCACAATGGAACATGACATATGTCATCACAATGTTCCCTGACACCTGTCTTCACAATACTCCATGACCTTGTCATCACAATGCCCCATGCCCTTGTCATCACAATGTGCCATGCCCACTGTCATCAAAATAATCCATGAAACTTGTCAGACCAAAGCTCCATGCCACCTTTCATCACAAGGCTCCATGAACCCTGTCATCACAATGCACCATGCCCATCATCATAATGCTTCATGCTCTTGTCATCACAATGAAATCAAAATGCTCCATGACCTCTGTCATCACAGTGCTCCAAACCCTTGTGATCACAATGTTCCATAACACTTGTCATCACAATACCCCATGACGCTACTCATCACAATTATCCATGGACTTCTCATCACAATGCCCCATGACATTTGTCATCACAATGCGCAATACACATGTCATCACAATGCTCCCTGACTCTTGCCATCAGTATGCTCCCTGAACCCTTTCATGACAAGGCTCCATGCCTTTTTCATCACAATGATCCATGCCATTTTCATCACAATGCCCCAAGACCCCTGTAATCACAATGCTCCATGCCCTTGTCATCACAAAGCTCCATGATGCATGTCATCAGAATGCTCCATGGCCTTCTCATCACAATGCTCCATGCCCTTGTCATCACAATGCTCCAAGACACCTGTAATCACAATGGTCCATGCCCCTTTTCATCAGAATGCTCCATGAGACTTGTCATCACAAGGCTCCATGGTCTTCTCATCACAATGCTCCAGGACATTGTCATCAAAATGCCCCATTCCCTTATCATCACAATGCTCCATGACCCCTGTCATCACAATAATCCATGAACATTTTCAGCCCAATGCTCCATGACCTTCTCATCACAATGCTCCATGACCAATATCATCACAATTCTCCATGACCACAGTCATCACAACGCTCAATATCACCTGACAACACAATGATCCGGGACTCTTGTCATCACAATGCTCCATTCCCTAGTCATCACAATGCTCCATGACCCCTGTCATCACAATACTCCATGAACATTTTCAGCCCAATGCTCCATGACACTTGTCATCACAATGATGCATGCCCTTGTCATCCCAATGCTCCATGACCCCTGTAATCACAATGCTCCGTGACGCTTGTCATCACAGTGCTCCATGACACCTGTCATCACAATGCTCCATGCCTTTGTCAGCAAAATGCTACATGACCTTGTCATTACAATGTTCTATGCACTTGTCATCACAATACTCCATTACCATTGCCATCACAATCCTCCATGAACCTTGGGATCACATTGCTCCATGCCCTTGTCATCACAATGCTCCATGCTCCTTGAAATCAAAATGATCCATGACCTCTGTCATCACAATGCTCCAAACCCTTGTGATCACAATGTTCCATAACACTTGTCATCACAATGCTCCATGATGCCTGTCATCACAATACTCCATGCCCTTTTCATCACAATGCTCCATGACCTTTGTCATCACAATTCTCGATACACTTGTCATCACAATGCTCCCTGACACTTGTCATCAGAATGCTCCTTGAACCCTGTCACAAAAAGGCTCCATGCCTTTTTCATCAAAATGCACCATGCCATTTTCAACACAATGCTCCATGCCATTGTCATCAAAATACTCCACAAGCTTGTCATCAGAATGCTCCATGTCCCTTGTCATCACAATTTTCCATGCACTTGTCAGCACAATGCTCCCTGACCCTTGTCATCACAATGCTCCAAGCCATTGTCATCACAATGCTCCATTACCTTTGTCATCAGAATCCTCCATGACACTTGGCATCACAATGCTCCATGGCATTGTCATCACAATGGGCCATTACATATGTCATCACAATGCTCCCTGACACCTGTCTTCACAATAATGAATGACCTGGTCATCACAATGCTCCATGCCCTTGTCATCACAATGCGCCATTCCAACTGTCATCGCAATAAGCCATGAAACTTATTAGACCAATGCTCCATGCCCTTGTCATCACAATGCCCCATGCTCTTGTTATCACAATGCTCCATGACCCCTGTCTTCACAATGCTCCGTGACTCCAGTCATCACAAGGCTTCATGACCTTTGTCATCACAGTGGTCCATGCCCTTGTCATCAACAGTCTCTGTGACCTTTTTAACCACAATGCTTCATGAACTTTTCATCACAATGCGCTTTGACCCTTGTCATCACAATGCTCTATGCCTTTCTCAGCACAATGCTCCATGACCCTTGTCATCACAATGCTCCATGCGCTTGTCAGCACAATGCTCCATGACCCATGTCATCACAATGCACCATGCGCTTGTCGTCACAGTGCTCCACAATCTTGTCATCACAATGCTCCATAAACCTTGTCATCACAATGCTCCATGCACTTCAAATCAAAATGCTCTCTCACCACTGATATCACAATGTTACATCACTATTCATCACAATACTCCCTCAACCCTGTCATCACAATGTTCCATGACTCCTGTCATCACAATGCTACATGCACTTATCATCACAATGTTTGATGATCCCCGACATCACAATGTTCCATAACCCCTGTCATCAAAATTCTCCATGACCCTTTTCATCAAAATGCTCCATGACCCCTAACATCACAATGTTACATAACGCCTCTCATCAAAATGTTCCATGACCCTTTTCATCAAATTGGTCCATGACAATGTCATCACAATGCTCCCTGCCTTTCTCATCACAATGCACCCCGCCATTGTCATCAAAATGCTCCCTGACCTTTGTCATCACAAAGCTCCATGACCCTTGGCATCACAATGCTCCATGCCATTTTCATCACAGTACTCCATGAAACCTCTCATCACATTGTTCCATGCAATTGTCATCAAAAAGCTCCATGGTGCTTGTCATCACACTGCTCGATGCCCTTCTCATCACAATGCTCCATGCCCTTGTCATTACAATCCTCCATGACCCATGTATCACTGTGTTCCGTGCCCTTGTCATCACAATTCTCCATGCCCACTCTCATCACAATAATCCATGAAACTTTTCAGACAAATGTTCCATGCCCTTGTCATCACAATGCTCCATTAGCCCTGTCATAACAATGCTCCATGACCCCTGCCATCACAACGTTCCACGGCCTTGTCATCACAAGGCTCCATGACCCTTGTCATCACAGTGCTCAAAGACCCCTGTAATCACAGTGCTCCATGCCCTTGTCATCACAAAGCTCCATGATGCATGTCATCAGAATGCTCCATGCCCTTGCCATCACAATGCTCCATTACCCCTGTGATAACAATGCTCCATGAAACCTGCCATCACGATGTTCCATGGCCTTGTCATCACAAGGCTCCATGACCCTTCTCATCACAATGCTCCAAGACACCTGTAATCACAATGCTCCATGTCCCTTTTTATCTCAATGATCCATGAACCCTGTCATCACAATGCACCATGCCCATCATCATAATGCTTCAGGCTATTGTCATCACAATGAAATCAAAATGCTCCATGACCTCTGTCATAACACTGCTCCAAACCCTTGTGATCACAATATTCCATAACACTTGTCATCACAATGCCCCATGACGCTCGTCATCACAATTATCTATGGTCTTCTCTTCACAGTGCTCCATGACCTTTTGTCATCACAATGCTCAATACACTTGTCATCAAAATGCTCCCTGACACTTGTTCTCTGTATGCTCCTTGAACCCTGTCATGACAAGGCTCCATGCCTTTTTCATCACAATGATCCATGCCTTTTTCATCACAATGCTCCAAGACACCTGTAATTACAATGCTCCATGCCCTTGTCATCACAAAGCTCAATGATGCATGTCATCAGACTGCTCCTTGGTCTTCTCATCACAATGCTCCATGCCCTTGTCATCACAATTTTCCAAGACACTCTAATCACAATGCTCCATGCCCCTTTTCATCAGTATGCTCCATGAGACTTGTCTCACAAGGCTCCATGGTTTTCTCATCACAATGCTCCAGCACCTTGTCATCACAATGCTTCACGACCTTGTCATGAAAATTTTCAATGGCCCTTGTCATCATAATGCTCCAAGCCCTAGTCATCACAATGCTACATTATATTTGTCATCACAATCCTCCATTACATTTGGCATCACAATGCTCCATGCCATTGTCATCGCAATGGACCATGACATATGTCATCACAATGCTCCCTGACACCTGTCTTCACAATACTCCATGACCTTCTCATCACAATGCCCCATGCCCTTGTCATCACAGTGCCCCATGCCCACTGTCATCACAATAATCTATTAAACTTGTCAGACCAATGCTCCATGCCCCTGTCATCACAATGCTCCATGCCCTTGTCATCACAATGCTCCATGACCCCTGTCATCACAATGCTCTGTGACTCCAGTCATCACAATGCTTCATAACATTTGTCATCACAGTGGTCCATGCCCACATCATCACAAGGCTCTGTGACCTTTGTAACCACAATACTCCATGAACTTTTCATCACAATGCTCCGTGACCCTTGTCATCACAATGCTCCATGCCTTTGTCAGAACAATGCTCCATGACCCTTGTCATCACAATGTGCCACGTGATTTTCATAACAACAATCCACAACCTTGTCATCGTAATGCTCCATAAACCTTGTAATCACAATGCTCCATGCACTTCTCATCAAAATGCTCTCTCAACAGAGCTATCACAATGTTCCATCACTAGTCATCACAATACTCCCTCACCCCTGTAATCACAATGTTCCATGACCCCTGTCATCACAATGCTACATCCCCTTATCATCACAATGTTCCATGACCCCTGACATCACAATGTTCCATAACCCCTGTCATCAAAATGCTCCATGACCCTTTTCATCCCAAAGCTCCATGACCCCTGACATCACAATGTTCTATAACCCCTGTCATCAAAATGTTCCATTACACTTTTCATCAAATTGCTGCATGACCCTGTCATCAAAATGTTCCCTGTCCTTCTCATCACAATGCACCACGCCCTTGACATCAAAATGCTCCATGACTTTTGTCATCACAAAGCTCCATAACCCTTGGAATCACAATGTTCCATGAACCCTCTCATCACATTGTTCCATGCCCTTGTCATCACAAAGCTCCATGATGCTTGTCAAAACAATGTACGATGCCCTTCTCATCACAATGCTCCATGCCCTTGTCATTACAATCCTCCATGACCCATGGATCACAGTGTTCCGTGACCTTGTCATCACAATGCTCCATGCCCACTCTCATCACAATAATCCATGAAACTTTTCAGACCAATGCTCCATGCCCTTCTCATCACAATGCTCCATTACCCCTGTCATAGCAATGCTCCATGACCCCTTCCATCACAATGTTCCACACCATTGTCATCACAAGGCTCCATGACCCTTGTCATCACAATGCTCCAAGACCCCTGTAATCACAATGCTCCATGCCCTTGTCATCAAAAAGCATAATGACACATGTCATCAGAATGCTCCATGGCCTTCTCATCACAATGCTCCTTGCCCTTCTCATCACAATGCTCCAAGACCCCTGTAATCACAATGCTCCATGCCCCTTTTCATCTCAATGCTCCATGAACGCTGTCATCACAATGCACCATGCCCATCACCATAATGCTTCAGGCTATTGTCATCACAATGAAATCAAAATGCTCCATGACCTCTGTCATCACAATGCTCCAAACCCTTGTGATCAAAATGTTCCATAAAACTTATCATCACAACACCCCATGACGCTCATCATCAAAATTATCCATGGTCTTCTCATCACAATGCTCCATGAACTTTGTCATCACAATGCTCAATACACTTGTCATCACAATGCTCCGTGACACTTGTCGTCAGTATGCTCCTAGAACCCTGTCATGACAAGGCTCCATGCCTTTTTCATAACAATGATCCATGCCATTTTCATCACAATACTCCATGCCCTTGTCAGCACAATGCTCCATGACGCATGTCATCAGAATGCTCCATGGCCTTCTCATCACAATACTCCATGCCCTTGTCATCACAATGCTCCAAGACCCCTGTAATCACAATGCTCCATGCCCCTTTTCATCAGAATGTTCCATGAGAATTGTCATCACAAGGCTCCATGGACTTCCCATCACAATGCTCCAGGACCTTGTCATCACAGTGCTCAATTCCCTTCTCATTACAATGCTCCATGACCCCTGTCATCACAATACTCCATGAACATTTTCAGCCCAATGCTTCATGACCTTCTCATCACAATGCTCCATGACCCATATCATCACAATCCTCCATGACCACTGTCATCACAACACTCCATGACCCCTGACAACACAATGATCCGGGACTCTTGTCATCACAATGCTCCATTCCCTTGTCATCACAATGCTCCATGAACATTTTCAGCCCAATGCTCCATGACACTTGTCATCACAATGATCCATGCCCTTGTCATCCCAATGCTCCATGACCCCTGTAATCACAATGCTCCGTGACGCTTATCATCACAGTGCTCCATGACCCTTATCATCACAATTCTCCATGCCTGTGTCATCAAAATCCTACATGACCTTGTCATCACAATGCTCCATGAGCTTGTCATCACAATACTCCATTACCATTTTCATCACAATCCTCCATGAACCTTGGGATCACATTGCTCCATGCCCTTGTCATCACAATGCTCCATGCTCCTTGAAATCAAAATGGTCCATGACCTCTGTCATCACAATGCTCCAACCCCTTGTGATCACAATGTTCCATAACACTTGTCATCACAACACTCCATGATGACTGTCATGACAATACTCCATGCACTTGTCGTCACAATGCTCCATGACATTTGTCATCACAATTCTCAATACACTTGTCATCACAATGCTCCCTGACACTTGTCGTCAGAATACTCCTTGAACACTGTCATGAAAATGCTCCATGCCTTTTTCATAAGAATGCTCCATGCCCTTTTCATCACAACGCTCCATGTCATTGTCATCACAATACTCCACAAGCTTGTCATCAGAATGCTCCCTGATCATTGTCTTCAGAATGCTCCATGACCCCTGTCATCAAAATGCTCCATACCCCTTGTCATTACAGTGTTCCATGACGCTCGTCATCACAATTATCCATGGTCTTCTCATCACAATGCTCCACGGTCTTGCCATCACAATGCTCCATGCCTTGGTCATCACGATGCTCCATGTCCTCAGTCATCACAATGCTCCATGACCCCTGTCATCACAATGCTCCATACCCCTTGTCATTACAGTGCTCCATGATGCTCGTCATCACAATTATCCATGGTCTTCTCATCACAGTGCTCCACGGTCTTGCCATCACAATGCTCTATGCCCTGGTCATCACAATGCTCCATGTCCCCTGTCATCACAATTCTCCCCGTTCTTGGCATCACTATGCTCCATGATACTTCTCATCACAGTGTTACATGTTTTGTCATCACAATTCTCTATGCACTTGTCATCGTAATGCTCCATAACCCCTGTCATAGCAAGCTCCATGTGATTGTCATCACAATGCTTCATGAACATGTCATCAAAATTCTCAATGGCCCCTGTTATCACAATGCGGCATGACCCTTGTCATCACAATGCTCCAAGCCCTTGTCATCAAAATGCTCCATTACCTTTGTCATCACAATCCTCCATGACACTTGGCATCACAATGCTACATTCCATTGTCATTGCAGTAGACCATGACATATGTCATCACAATGATCCCTGACACCCTTCTTCACAATACTCCATGACCTTCTCATCACAATGCTCCATGCCCTTGTCATCACAATGCGCCATGCCCACTGTCATCACAATAATCCCTGAAACTTGTCAAACCAATGCAACATGTCCCTGTCATCACAATGCTCCATGCCCTTTCATCACAATGCTCTATGACCCCTGTCATCACAATGCTCCGTGACTCCAGTCATCACAATGCTTCATGACCTTTGTCATCACAATGGTCCATGCCCTCGTCATCACAAGGCTCTGTAACCTTTGTGACCACAACACTCCATGAACATTTCATCACAATGCTCGGTGACCCTTGTCATCACAATGCTCCATGCCTTTCTCAGCACATTACTCCATGACACATGGCATCAAAAGTGCCATGCGCTTGTCATCACAATGCTCCACATCGTTGTCATCACAATGCTCCATAAACCTTGTCATCTCAATGCTCCATGCGTTTGTCAGCACAATGTTCCATGACCCATGTCATCACAATGTGCCCTGCGTTTCTCATCACAATGCTCCACAGCCTTGTCATCACAATGCTCCATGCACCTCTCATCAAAATGCTCTCTCACCACTGATATCACAATGTTCCATCACTAGTCAACACAATACTCCCTCCACCCTGTCATCCCAATGTTCCATGACCCTTGTCACAACAATGCTACATGCTCTTATCATCACAATGCTCCATGACCCCTGACATCACAATGTTCCATAACCCCTGTCATCACAATGCTCCATGACCCTTTTCATCACAATGCTCCATGACCCCTAACATCACAATGTTCCATAAACACTGTCATCAAAATGTTCCATGACCCTTTTCATCCAATTGCTCCATGACCCTGTCATCACAATGCTCCCTGCCCTTCTCATCACAATGCACCACGCCCTTGTCATCAAAATGCTCCATGGCCTATGTCATCACAAAGCTCCATGACCCTTGGAATCACAATGCTCCATGCCATTGTCATCACAAAGCTCCATGAAACCTCTCATCACATTGCTCCATGCCGTTCTCATCACAAAGCTCCATGACGCTTGTCATCACAATGCTCCATACCCTTGTCATTGCAATCCTCCATGACACATGTATCACTGTGTTCCGTGCCCTTGTCATCACAATGCTCCATGCTCACTCTCATCACAATAATCCATGAAACTTTTCAGACCAATGCTCCATGCCCTTGTCATCACAATGCTCCATTACACCTGTCATAACAATGCTCCATGACTACTGCCATCACAATGTTCTACAGCCTTGTCATCACAAGACTCCATGACCCTTGTCATCACAATGCTCCAAGACCCTGTAATCGCAATGCTCCATGCCCAGGTCATCACAAAGCTCCCTGACGCATGTCATCAGAATGCTCCATGGCCTTCTCATCACAATACTCCATGCCCTTGTCATCACAATGCTCCAAGACCCTTGTTATTACAATGATCCATGCCTCTTTGCATCTCAATGCTCCATGAACCCTGTCATCACAATGCACCATGCCCATCATCATAATGCTTCATGCTATTGTCATCACAATGAAATCAAAATTCTCCATGACCTCTCTCATCACAATGCTCCAAACCCTTGTGATCACAATGTTCCATAACACTTGTCATCACAACGCCCCATGACGCTGGTCATCACAATTATCCATGGACTTCTCATCACAATGCTCCATGACCTTTGTCATCACAATTCTCAATACACTTGTCATCACAATGCTCCCTGATACTTGTCATCAGTTTGCTCATTGAACCCTGTCATGACAAGTCTCCATGCCTTTTTCATCACAATGATCCATGCCCTTTTCATCTCAATGCTCCATGCCATTGTCATCACAATACTCCACAAGCTTGTCATCAGAATGCTCCGTGACACTTTTCATCTCAATGATCCATGACCCCTGTCATCACAATGCTCCATGACACCTGTCATCACAATGCTCCATGCCCCTTGTCATTACAGTGCTCCATGATGTTCGTCATCACAATTATCCATGGTCTTCTCATCACAGTGCTCCACGGTCTTGCCATCACAATGCTCCATGCCCTGGTCATCACAATGCTCCATGTCCCCAGTCATCACAATGCTCCATGACCCTGTCATCACAATGCTCCATACCGCTTGTCATTACAGTGCTCCATGACACTCGTAATCACAATTGTCCATGGTCTTCTCATCACAATGCTCCACGCCCTTGTCATCAAAATGCTCCATGACACTTGTCATCACAATGCACCATGACCACTGTCATCACAATGCTCCATGACCCCTGTCATCACAAAGCTCCATACCACTTGTCATTACAGTGCTCCATGATGCTCCTCATCACAATTATCCATGGTCTTCTCATCACAATGCTCCACGGTCTTGCCATCACAGTGCTCCATGCCTTGGGCATCACAATGCTCCATGTCCCCGGTCATCACAATGCTCCATGACCACTGTCATCACAATGCTCTTTACCCCTTGTCATTACAGTGCTCCATGACACTCGTCATCACAATTATCAATGATCTTCTCATCACAGTGCTCCATGATCTTGCCATCACAAGGCTCCATGCCCTGGTCATCACAATGCTCCATGTCCCCTGTCATCACAATGCTCCATGACCCCTGTCATCACAATGCTCCATACCCCTTGTCATTACAGTGCTCCATGACGCTCGTCATCACAATTATCCATGGTCTTCTCATCACAGTGCTCCATGGTCTTGCCATCACAATGCTCCATGCCCTGGTCATCACAATGCTCCATGTCCCCTGTCATCACAATTCTCCACGTTCTTGGCATCACTATGCTCCATGATACTTCTCATCACAGTGTTACATGTTTTGTCATCACAATTCTCTATGCACTTGTCATCGCAATGCTCCATGACCCCTGTCATAGCAAGCTCCATGTGATTGTCATCACAATGCTTCATGAACATGTCATCAAAATTCTCAATGGCCCTTGTTATCACAATGCTCCATGACCCTTGTCATCACAATGCTCCAAGCCCTTGTCATCAAAATGCTCCATTACTTTTGTCATTACAATCCTCCATGACACTTGGCATCACAATGCTACATTCCATTGTCATCGCAATGGACCACGACATATGTCATCACAATGCTCCCTGACACCCTTCTTCACAATACTCCATGACCTTCTCATCACAATGCTCCATGCCCTTGTCATCACAATGCGCCATGCCCACTGTCATCACAATAATCCCTGAAACTTGTCCAACTAATGCAACATGCCCATGTCATCACAGTGCTCCATGCCCTTTCATCACAATGCTCTATGACCCCTGTCATCACAATGCTCCGTGACTCCAGTCATCACAATGCTTCATGACCTTTGTCATCACAATGGTCCATGCCCTCGTCATCACAAGGCTCTGTAACCTTTGTGACCACAACACTCCATGAACATTTCATCACAATGCTCGGTGACCCTTGTCATCACAATGCTCCATGCCTTTCTCAGCACATTACTCCATGACACATGGCATCAAATGTGCCATGCGCTTGTCATCACAATGCTCCACATCGTTGTCATCACAATGCTCCATAAACCTTGTCATCACAATGCTCCATGCGTTTGTCAGCACAATGTTCCATGACCCATGTCATCACAATGTGCCCTGCGTTTCTCATCACAATGCTCCACAGCCTTGTCATCACAATGCTCCATGCACCTCTCATCAAAATGCTCTCTCACCACTGATATCACAATGTTCCATCACTAGTCAACACAATACTCCCTCCACCCTGTCATCCCAATGTTCCATGACCCTTGTCACAACAATGCTACATGCTCTTATCATCACAATGCTCCATGACCCCTGACATCACAATGTTCCATAACCCCTGTCATCACAATGCTCCATGACCCTTTTCATCACAATGCTCCATGACCCCTAACATCACAATGTTCCATAAACACTGTCATCAAAATGTTCCATGACCCTTTTCATCCAATTGCTCCATGACCCTGTCATCACAATGCTCCCTGCCCTTCTCATCACAATGCACCACGCCCTTGTCATCAAAATGCTCCATGGCCTATGTCATCACAAAGCTCCATGACCCTTGGAATCACAATGCTCCATGCCATTGTCATCACAAAGCTCCATGAAACATCTCATCACATTGCTCCATGCCGTTGTCATCACAAAGCTCCATGACGCTTGTCATCACAATGCTCCGTGGCCTTCTCATCACAATACTCCATGCCCTTGTCATCACAATGCTCCAAGACCCTTGTTATTACAATGATCCATGCCTCTTTGCATCTCAGTGCTCCATGAACCCTGTCATCACAATGCACCATGCCCATCATTATAATGCTTGATGCTATTGTCATCACAATGAAATCAAAATTCTCCATGACCTCTCTCATCACAATGCTCCATACCCTTGTGATCACAATGTTCCATAACACTTGTCATCACAACGCCCCATGACGCTGGTCATCGCAATTATCCATGGACTTCTCATCACAATGCTCCATGACCTTTGTCATCACAATTCTCAATACACTTGTCATCACAATGCTCCCTGATACTTGTCATCAGTTTGCTCATTGAACCCTGTCATGACAAGTCTCCATGCCTTTTTCATCACAATGATCCATGCCCTTTTCATCACAATGCTCCATGCCATTGTCATCACAATACTCCACAAGCTTGTCATCAGAATGCTCCGTGACACTTTTCATCTCAATGATCCATGACCCCTGTCATCACAATGCTCCATGACACCTGTCATCACAATGCTCCATGCCCCTTGTCATTACAGTGCTCCATGATGTTCGTCATCACAATTATCCATGGTCTTCTCATCACAGTGCTCCACGGTCTTGCCATCACAATGCTCCATGCCCTGGTCATCACAATGCTCCATGTCCCCAGTCATCACAATGCTCCATGACCCTGTCATCACAATGCTCCATACCGCTTGTCATTACAGTGCTCCATGACACTCGTAATCACAATTGTCCATGGTCTTCTCATCACAATGCTCCACGCCCTTGTCATCAAAATGCTCCATGACACTTGTCATCACAATGCACCATGACCACTGTCATCACAATGCTCCATGACCCCTGTCATCACAAAGCTCCATACCACTTGTCATTACAGTGCTCCATGATGCTCCTCATCACAATTATCCATGGTCTTCTCATCACAATGCTCCACGGTCTTGCCATCACAGTGCTCCATGCCTTGGGCATCACAATGCTCCATGTCCCCGGTCATCACAATGCTCCATGACCACTGTCATCACAATGCTCTATACCCCTTGTCATTACAGTGCTCCATGACACTCTTCATCACAATTATCAATGATCTTCTCATCACAGTGCTCCATGATCTTGCCATCACAAGGCTCCATGCCCTGGTCATCACAATGCTCCATGTCCCCTGTCATCACAATGCTCCATGACCCCTGTCATCACAATGCTCCATACCCCTTGTCATTACAGTGCTCCATGACGCTCGTCATCACAATTATCCATGGTCTTCTCATCACAGTGCTCCACGGTCTTGCCATCACAATGCTCCATGCCCTGGTCATCACAATGCTCCATGTCCCCTGTCATCACAATTCTCCACGTTCTTGGCATCACTATGCTCCATGATACTTCTCATCACAGTGTTACATGTTTTGTCATCACAATTCTCTATGCACTTGTCATCGCAATGCTCCATGACCCCTGTCATAGCAAGCTCCATGTGATTGTCATCACAATGCTTCATGAACATGTCATCAAAATTCTCAATGGCCCTTGTTATCACAATGCTCCATGACCCTTGTCATCACAATGCTCCAAGCCCTTGTCATCAAAATGCTCCATTACTTTTGTCATTACAATCCTCCATGACACTTGGCATCACAATGCTACATTCCATTGTCATCGCAATGGACCACGACATATGTCATCACAATGCTCCCTGACACCCTTCTTCACAATACTCCATGACCTTCTCATCACAATGCTCCATGCCCTTGTCATCACAATGCGCCATGCCCACTGTCATCACAATAATCCCTGAAACTTGTCCAACTAATGCAACATGCCCATGTCATCACAGTGCTCCATGCCCTTTCATCACAATGCTCTATGACCCCTGTCATCACAATGCTCCGTGACTCCAGTCATCACAATGCTTCATGACCTTTGTCATCACAATGGTCCATGCCCTCGTCATCACAAGGCTCTGTAACCTTTGTGACCACAACACTCCATGAACATTTCATCACAATGCTCGGTGACCCTTGTCATCACAATGCTCCATGCCTTTCTCAGCACATTACTCCATGACACATGGCATCAAATGTGCCATGCGCTTGTCATCACAATGCTCCACATCGTTGTCATCACAATGCTCCATAAACCTTGTCATCACAATGCTCCATGCGTTTGTCAGCACAATGTTCCATGACCCATGTCATCACAATGTGCCCTGCGTTTCTCATCACAATGCTCCACAGCCTTGTCATCACAATGCTCCATGCACCTCTCATCAAAATGCTCTCTCACCACTGATATCACAATGTTCCATCACTAGTCAACACAATACTCCCTCCACCCTGTCATCCCAATGTTCCATGACCCTTGTCACAACAATGCTACATGCTCTTATCATCACAATGCTCCATGACCCCTGACATCACAATGTTCCATAACCCCTGTCATCACAATGCTCCATGACCCTTTTCATCACAATGCTCCATGACCCCTAACATCACAATGTTCCATAAACACTGTCATCAAAATGTTCCATGACCCTTTTCATCCAATTGCTCCATGACCCTGTCATCACAATGCTCCCTGCCCTTCTCATCACAATGCACCACGCCCTTGTCATCAAAATGCTCCATGGCCTATGTCATCACAAAGCTCCATGACCCTTGGAATCACAATGCTCCATGCCATTGTCATCACAAAGCTCCATGAAACATCTCATCACATTGCTCCATGCCGTTGTCATCACAAAGCTCCATGACGCTTGTCATCACAATGCTCCGTGGCCTTCTCATCACAATACTCCATGCCCTTGTCATCACAATGCTCCAAGACCCTTGTTATTACAATGATCCATGCCTCTTTGCATCTCAGTGCTCCATGAACCCTGTCATCACAATGCACCATGCCCATCATTATAATGCTTGATGCTATTGTCATCACAATGAAATCAAAATTCTCCATGACCTCTCTCATCACAATGCTCCATACCCTTGTGATCACAATGTTCCATAACACTTGTCATCACAACGCCCCATGACGCTGGTCATCGCAATTATCCATGGACTTCTCATCACAATGCTCCATGACCTTTGTCATCACAATTCTCAATACACTTGTCATCACAATGCTCCCTGATACTTGTCATCAGTTTGCTCATTGAACCCTGTCATGACAAGTCTCCATGCCTTTTTCATCACAATGATCCATGCCCTTTTCATCACAATGCTCCATGCCATTGTCATCACAATACTCCACAAGCTTGTCATCAGAATGCTCCGTGACACTTTTCATCTCAATGATCCATGACCCCTGTCATCACAATGCTCCATGACACCTGTCATCACAATGCTCCATGCCCCTTGTCATTACAGTGCTCCATGATGTTCGTCATCACAATTATCCATGGTCTTCTCATCACAGTGCTCCACGGTCTTGCCATCACAATGCTCCATGCCCTGGTCATCACAATGCTCCATGTCCCCAGTCATCACAATGCTCCATGACCCTGTCATCACAATGCTCCATACCGCTTGTCATTACAGTGCTCCATGACACTCGTAATCACAATTGTCCATGGTCTTCTCATCACAATGCTCCACGCCCTTGTCATCAAAATGCTCCATGACACTTGTCATCACAATGCACCATGACCACTGTCATCACAATGCTCCATGACCCCTGTCATCACAAAGCTCCATACCACTTGTCATTACAGTGCTCCATGATGCTCCTCATCACAATTATCCATGGTCTTCTCATCACAATGCTCCACGGTCTTGCCATCACAGTGCTCCATGCCTTGGGCATCACAATGCTCCATGTCCCCGGTCATCACAATGCTCCATGACCACTGTCATCACAATGCTCTATACCCCTTGTCATTACAGTGCTCCATGACACTCTTCATCACAATTATCAATGATCTTCTCATCACAGTGCTCCATGATCTTGCCATCACAAGGCTCCATGCCCTGGTCATCACAATGCTCCATGTCCCCTGTCATCACAATGCTCCATGACCCCTGTCATCACAATGCTCCATACCCCTTGTCATTACAGTGCTCCATGACGCTCGTCATCACAATTATCCATGGTCTTCTCATCACAGTGCTCCACGGTCTTGCCATCACAATGCTCCATGCCCTGGTCATCACAATGCTCCATGTCCCCTGTCATCACAATTCTCCACGTTCTTGGCATCACTATGCTCCATGATACTTCTCATCACAGTGTTACATGTTTTGTCATCACAATTCTCTATGCACTTGTCATCGCAATGCTCCATGACCCCTGTCATAGCAAGCTCCATGTGATTGTCATCACAATGCTTCATGAACATGTCATCAAAATTCTCAATGGCCCTTGTTATCACAATGCTCCATGACCCTTGTCATCACAATGCTCCATGCGTTTGTCAGCACAATGTTCCATGACCCATGTCATCACAATGTGCCCTGCGTTTCTCATCACAATGCTCCACAGCCTTGTCATCACAATGCTCCATGCACCTCTCATCAAAATGCTCTCTCACCACTGATATCACAATGTTCCATCACTAGTCAACACAATACTCCCTCCACCCTGTCATCCCAATGTTCCATGACCCTTGTCACAACAATGCTACATGCTCTTATCATCACAATGCTCCATGACCCCTGACATCACAATGTTCCATAACCCCTGTCATCACAATGCTCCATGACCCTTTTCATCACAATGCTCCATGACCCCTAACATCACAATGTTCCATAAACACTGTCATCAAAATGTTCCATGACCCTTTTCATCCAATTGCTCCATGACCCTGTCATCACAATGCTCCCTGCCCTTCTCATCACAATGCACCACGCCCTTGTCATCAAAATGCTCCATGGCCTATGTCATCACAAAGCTCCATGACCCTTGGAATCACAATGCTCCATGCCATTGTCATCACAAAGCTCCATGAAACATCTCATCACATTGCTCCATGCCGTTGTCATCACAAAGCTCCATGACGCTTGTCATCACAATGCTCCGTGGCCTTCTCATCACAATACTCCATGCCCTTGTCATCACAATGCTCCAAGACCCTTGTTATTACAATGATCCATGCCTCTTTGCATCTCAGTGCTCCATGAACCCTGTCATCACAATGCACCATGCCCATCATTATAATGCTTGATGCTATTGTCATCACAATGAAATCAAAATTCTCCATGACCTCTCTCATCACAATGCTCCATACCCTTGTGATCACAATGTTCCATAACACTTGTCATCACAACGCCCCATGACGCTGGTCATCGCAATTATCCATGGACTTCTCATCACAATGCTCCATGACCTTTGTCATCACAATTCTCAATACACTTGTCATCACAATGCTCCCTGATACTTGTCATCAGTTTGCTCATTGAACCCTGTCATGACAAGTCTCCATGCCTTTTTCATCACAATGATCCATGCCCTTTTCATCACAATGCTCCATGCCATTGTCATCACAATACTCCACAAGCTTGTCATCAGAATGCTCCGTGACACTTTTCATCTCAATGATCCATGACCCCTGTCATCACAATGCTCCATGACACCTGTCATCACAATGCTCCATGCCCCTTGTCATTACAGTGCTCCATGATGTTCGTCATCACAATTATCCATGGTCTTCTCATCACAGTGCTCCACGGTCTTGCCATCACAATGCTCCATGCCCTGGTCATCACAATGCTCCATGTCCCCAGTCATCACAATGCTCCATGACCCTGTCATCACAATGCTCCATACCGCTTGTCATTACAGTGCTCCATGACACTCGTAATCACAATTGTCCATGGTCTTCTCATCACAATGCTCCACGCCCTTGTCATCAAAATGCTCCATGACACTTGTCATCACAATGCACCATGACCACTGTCATCACAATGCTCCATGACCCCTGTCATCACAAAGCTCCATACCACTTGTCATTACAGTGCTCCATGATGCTCCTCATCACAATTATCCATGGTCTTCTCATCACAATGCTCCACGGTCTTGCCATCACAGTGCTCCATGCCTTGGGCATCACAATGCTCCATGTCCCCGGTCATCACAATGCTCCATGACCACTGTCATCACAATGCTCTATACCCCTTGTCATTACAGTGCTCCATGACACTCTTCATCACAATTATCAATGATCTTCTCATCACAGTGCTCCATGATCTTGCCATCACAAGGCTCCATGCCCTGGTCATCACAATGCTCCATGTCCCCTGTCATCACAATGCTCCATGACCCCTGTCATCACAATGCTCCATACCCCTTGTCATTACAGTGCTCCATGACGCTCGTCATCACAATTATCCATGGTCTTCTCATCACAGTGCTCCACGGTCTTGCCATCACAATGCTCCATGCCCTGGTCATCACAATGCTCCATGTCCCCTGTCATCACAATTCTCCACGTTCTTGGCATCACTATGCTCCATGATACTTCTCATCACAGTGTTACATGTTTTGTCATCACAATTCTCTATGCACTTGTCATCGCAATGCTCCATGACCCCTGTCATAGCAAGCTCCATGTGATTGTCATCACAATGCTTCATGAACATGTCATCAAAATTCTCAATGGCCCTTGTTATCACAATGCTCCATGACCCTTGTCATCACAATGCTCCAAGCCCTTGTCATCAAAATGCTCCATTACTTTTGTCATTACAATCCTCCATGACACTTGGCATCACAATGCTACATTCCATTGTCATCGCAATGGACCACGACATATGTCATCACAATGCTCCCTGACACCCTTCTTCACAATACTCCATGACCTTCTCATCACAATGCTCCATGCCCTTGTCATCACAATGCGCCATGCCCACTGTCATCACAATAATCCCTGAAACTTGTCCAACTAATGCAACATGCCCATGTCATCACAGTGCTCCATGCCCTTTCATCACAATGCTCTATGACCCCTGTCATCACAATGCTCCGTGACTCCAGTCATCACAATGCTTCATGACCTTTGTCATCACAATGGTCCATGCCCTCGTCATCACAAGGCTCTGTAACCTTTGTGACCACAACACTCCATGAACATTTCATCACAATGCTCGGTGACCCTTGTCATCACAATGCTCCATGCCTTTCTCAGCACATTACTCCATGACACATGGCATCAAATGTGCCATGCGCTTGTCATCACAATGCTCCACATCGTTGTCATCACAATGCTCCATAAACCTTGTCATCACAATGCTCCATGCGTTTGTCAGCACAATGTTCCATGACCCATGTCATCACAATGTGCCCTGCGTTTCTCATCACAATGCTCCACAGCCTTGTCATCACAATGCTCCATGCACCTCTCATCAAAATGCTCTCTCACCACTGATATCACAATGTTCCATCACTAGTCAACACAATACTCCCTCCACCCTGTCATCCCAATGTTCCATGACCCTTGACACAACAATGCTACATGCTCTTATCATCACAATGCTCCATGACCCCTGACATCACAATGTTCCATAACCCCTGTCATCACAATGCTCCATGACCCTTTTCATCACAATGCTCCATGACCCCTAACATCACAATGTTCCATAAACACTGTCATCAAAATGTTCCATGACCCTTTTCATCCAATTGCTCCATGACCCTGTCATCACAATGCTCCCTGCCCTTCTCATCACAATGCACCACGCCCTTGTCATCAAAATGCTCCATGGCCTATGTCATCACAAAGCTCCATGACCCTTGGAATCACAATGCTCCATGCCATTGTCATCACAAAGCTCCATGAAACATCTCATCACATTGCTCCATGCCGTTGTCATCACAAAGCTCCATGACGCTTGTCATCACAATGCTCCGTGGCCTTCTCATCACAATACTCCATGCCCTTGTCATCACAATGCTCCAAGACCCTTGTTATTACAATGATCCATGCCTCTTTGCATCTCAGTGCTCCATGAACCCTGTCATCACAATGCACCATGCCCATCATTATAATGCTTCATGCTATTGTCATCACAATGAAATCAAAATTCTCCATGACCTCTCTCATCACAATGCTCCATAACCTTGTGATCACAATGTTCCATAACCTTTGTCATCACAACACCCCATGACGCTGGTCATCGCAATTATCCATGGACTTCTCATCACAATGCTCCATGACCTTTGTCATCACAATTCTCAATACACTTGTCATCACAATGCTCCCTGACACTTGTCATCAGTATGCTCATTGAACCCTGTCATGACAAGTCTCCATGCCTTTTTCATCACAATGATCCATGCCCTTTTCATCACAATGCTCCATGCCATTGTCATCACAATACTCCACAAGCTTGTCATCAGAATGCTCCGTGACACTTTTCATCTCAATGATCCATGACCCCTGTCATCACAATGCTCCATGACACCTGTCATCACAATGCTCCATGCCCCTTGTCATTACAGTGCTCCATGATGTTCGTCATCACAATTATCCATGGTCTTCTCATCACAGTGCTCCACGGTCTTGCCATCACAATGCTCCATGCCCTGGTCATCACAATGCTCCATATCCCCAGTCATCACAATGCTCCATGACCCCTGTCATCACAATGCTCCATACCGCTTGTCATTACAGTGCTCCATGACACTCGTAATCACAATTGTCCATGGTCTTCTCATCACAATGCTCCACGCCCTTGTCATCAAAATGCTCCATGACACTTGTCATCACAATGCTCCATGACCACTGTCATCACAATGCTCCATGACCCCTGTCATCACAAGGCTCCATACCACTTGTCATTAGAGTGCTCCATGACGCTCCTCATCACAATTATCCATGGTCTTCTCATCACAATGCTCCACGGTCTTGCCATCACAGTGCTCCATGCCTTGGGCATCACAATGCTCCATGTCCCCGGTCATCACAATGCTCCATGACCACTGTCATCACAATGCTCTATACCCCTTGTCATTAGAGTGCTCCATGACCCTCGTCATCACAATTATCCATGGTCTTCTCATCACAATGCTCCACGATCTTGCCATCGCAATGCTCCTTGCCCTGGTCATCACAATGCTCCATGTCCCCTGTCACCACAATTCTCCACGATCTTGGCATCACTATGCTCCATGACACTTTTCATCACTGTGTTACATGCTTTGTCATCACAATTCTCTATGCACTTGTCATCGCAATGCTCCTTGACCCCGTCATAGCAAGCTCCATGTGCTTGTCATCACAATACTCCATGCCCTTGTCATCACAATTCTCCATGACCTTTGTCATCACAATGCTCCCTGACACTTGTCGTCAGAATGCTCCCTGAAATCTGTCATGAAAAGGCTCCATGTCTTTTTCATCACAATGCCCCATACCATTTTCATCAAAATTCTCCATGTCATTATCATCAAAATACTCCACAAGCTTGTCATCAGAATGCTCCATGAACTTTGTCATCACAATCCTCCATGACCCCTGTCATCACAATGCTCCATACCCCTTGTCATTACAGTGCTCCATGACGCTCATCATCACAATTATCCATGGTCTTCTCATCACAATGCTCCACGGTCTTGCCATCACAATACTCCATGCCCTGGTCATCACAATGCTCCATGTCCCCTGTCATTACAATTCTCTATGTTCTTGGCAACACTGTGCTCCATGATGCTTTTCATCACAGTGTTACATGCTTTGTCATCACAATTCTCTATGCACTTTTCATCGCAATGCTCCATGATCCCTGTCACAGCAAGCTCCATGTGATTGTCATCACAATGCTTCATGAACATGTCATCAAAATTCTCAATGGCCCTTGTTATCACAATGCTCCATGACCCTTGTCATCACAATGCCCCAAGCGCTTGTCATCAAAATGCTCCATTACCTTTGTCATCACAGTCCTCCATGACACTTGGCATCACAA
Source organism: Hyperoodon ampullatus (assembly GCF_949752795.1). NCBI lineage: Eukaryota > Metazoa > Chordata > Mammalia > Artiodactyla > Ziphiidae > Hyperoodon > Hyperoodon ampullatus. The sequence continues at coordinate 979,839 of NW_027640625.1, read as the reverse complement.
TGCTCCATTCCATTGTCATCGCAATGGACCACGACATATGTCATCACAATGCTCCCTGACACCCTTCTTCACAATACTCCATGACCTTCTCATCACAATGCTCCATGCCCTTGTCATCACAATGCGCCATGCCCACTGTCATCACAATAATCCCTGAAACTTGTCCAACCAATGCAACATGCCCCTGTCATCACAATGCTCCATGCCCTTTCATCACAATGCTCTATGACCCCTGTCATCACAATGCTCCGTGACTCCAGTCATCACAATGCTTCATGACCTTTGTCATCACAATGGTCCATGCCCTCGTCATCACAAGGCTCTGTGACCTTTGTCACCACAGCACTCCATGAACATTTCATCACAATGCTCGGTGACCCTTGTCATCACAATGCTCAATGCCTTTGTTAGCACAATACTCCATGACCCATGGCATCACAATGTGCCATGCACTTGTCATCACAATGCTCCACATCTTTGTCATCACAATGCTCCATAAACCTTGTCACCACACTGCTCCATGCACTTCCCATCAAAATGCTCTCTCACCACTGATATCACAATGTTCCATCACTAGTCAACACAATACTCCCTCACCCCTGTCATCACAATATTCCATGACCCTTGACACAACAATGCTACATGCCTTTATCATCACAATGCTCCATTCCCCTGACATCACAATGTTCCATAACCCCTGTCATCACAATGCTCCCTGCCCTTCACAACAGAATGCACCACACCCTTGTCATCAAAATGCTTCATGACCTTTGTCATCAAAAAGCTCAATGACCCTTGTCATCACAATGCTGCATGCCATTGTCATCACAATGCTCCATGAACCCTCTCATCACATTGTTCCATGCCCTTGTCATCACAGGCTCCATGATGCTTTTCATCACAATGCTCGATGCCATTCTTATCACAATGCTCCATGCGCTTGTCATTACAATCCTCCATGACCCAGGTATCACAGTGTTCCGCACCCTTGTCATCACAATGCTCCTTGCCCCCTCTCATCACAATAATCCATGAAAATTTTCAGACCAATGCTCCATGCCCTTGTCATCACAATGCTCCATTACCCCTGTCATAACAATGCTCCATGACCCCTGCCATCACAATGTTCCACAGCCTTGTCATCACAAGGCTCCATGACCCTTGTCATCACAATGCTCCAAGACCCCTGTAATCACAATGCTTCATGCCCTTGTCATCACAAAGCTCCATGACACATGTCAACAGAATGCTCCATGGCCTTCTCATTCACGATGTTCCATGCCTTTGTCATCACAATGCTCCAAGACTCCTGTAATTGCAATGCTCCATGCCCCTTTTCATCTCAATGCTCCATGAACCCTGTCATCACAATGCACCATGCCCATCATCATAATGCTTCAGGCTATTGTCATCACAATGAAACCAAAATGCTCCATGACCTCTGTCATCACAATGCTCCAAATCCTTGTGATCAATATGTTCCATCACACTTATCATCACAACACCCCATGACGCTCGTCATCACAATTATCCATGGTCTTCTCATCACAATGCTCCATGACCTTTGTCATCACAATACTCAATACCCTTGTCATCACAATGCTCCCTGACACTTGTTGTCAGTTTGCTCCTTGAACCCTGTCATGACAAGGCTCCATGCCTTTTTCATCACAATGATCCATGCCCTTTTCATCACAGTGCTCCAAGACCGCTGTAATCACAATGCTCCATGCCCTTGTCATCACAAAGCTCCATGTTGCATGTCATCAGAACGCTCCATGGCCTTCTCTTCCCAATGCTCCATGCCCTTGTCATCACAATGCTCCAAGACCCCTGTAATCACAATGCTCCATGGCACTTTTCATCAGAATGCTCCATGAGACTTGTCATCACAATGCTCCATGGTCTTCTCATCACAGTGCTCCAGTACCTTGTCATCACAATGCTCCATGACCCCTGTCATCACAGTACTCCATGGACATTTTCAGCCCAATGCTCCATGACCTTCTCATCACAATGCGCCATGACCCCTGTCATCACAATGTTCCATGACCACTGTCATCACAACGCTCCATGAACGCTGACAACACAATGATCCGGGACTCTTGTCATTAAAATGCTCCATGACCATTGTCATCACAATGATCCATGCGCTTGTCATCCCAATGCTCCATGAACCCTGTAATCACTATGCTCCGTGATGCTTGTCATCACAGTGCTCCATGAACCTTGTCATCATAATGCTCCTTGCCTTTGTCAACAAAATGGTACATAATCTTCTCATCACAATTCTCCATGTGCTTGTCATCACAATCCTCCATGACCATTGGGATCACATTGCTTCATGCCCTTGCCATCTCTCTCTTGCCTTTCTGGTTTTTACAGATATTCGGATGTCCATTTTGACCGGTGGTAAGTGACAATTCTTTGTAGTGTGGATTTGTATTGCACGCTTGCTTGATTGGCCAAAAAGGGTGTATGCGTTTTCTTCTGAATATATTCAGGAGAAAAGTCATACGCCCTTTTTGGCCAAGTGCATCTCTGTCCAAGTTGGGATGCTTTTCCTGTGCTTTAAAGGCGATTCCAATTTACCTCTTGAAATATGTTTTGTGCAATTCTGCCTCATTTTCAAGGCCGCTTCATTGCCTTCCCTCAACAGATTTTTGGAAGAGAGTAGTCCTTTATAAGTCTGCAGGTTTGTGAATTGCTGTGCCCCTGAGCTCCAATTTTCAAATCCCATCTTTGTGAGCTGGCCGCAAATCCACAATTTTGCTTCAGGACCTATCCTGGTTCCAGGGGTGGCTATATTGGTTCCCTGTGGGTGGCTGAGGCTTTGGTTAATTCTTCTTCCTGCCAGGAAATTAGAGTGACATGTGCCCGTCCAAATGCCTACATCTACTCTCTGATTGGTTCTCCCTCTTCCCTTTCATCCTCTGCACAATTAGCAAACTGTGTGAACCAGGAGGTTATAGGGGCTGACTCTCCTAAGTTGGGAGATTGATAGTAAAGCAGTTGGAATGCCAAAGTGGAGCACAAGGAGAGGAAAAATTAGGAGAGTTTTAGAAACCTTTCGCCATCACAGGGTGTCCATTTTCTAGGTTTCCTATACATGTTATAATTGTAGTGATATTCCCTTCTACCTGGAGATTTGGGACACATGGAATGGTGGCATGCATTACTACTTTAAAAGGTCTGCATTTTCTCTCCCAATCTCACCAGTCCTCTCAGTCCCAAGTGTCCAGCCTTATGTCTCATCCAGCTGTCTTTGCAGATAGGGTCATTCCAGGTTTCATCAGAACCCCTGAAGGAATTGTGTAAGAATTTCGCTGTTTTTGGGGGTTTTTTTGAAATTCATTTTTATAATGGGGTTGAGCTGATTTTCACTGACGTGTTTATGCCAGTCTAGACACAATTGATTCCCTTACGGAGACATATCAATACATAGGTTTTAAGATTCTTAGTAGTCAGATATATTCCTCTGTGGAGCATAGGGGTGTTGAGTCCCGTTCACTGAGGAATGTGTAGGTCTTGTCTATTCTGTATTTGGTTTATGGAATGGTACCTGTGCTAATATCAAACTCTGGTTTTATGCATCACCCCACCTCTCCTTTCCCCTGAAGCAGGCATAAGAGATTTTTGCTAAATGTGAGACTCTGTTCTTTTTCCTATTTCAGTTCATGTGTTGTGATATTGACATTCCCTCTATAAGTGATATCTTATGATAAGATTCTTTTTCTGCGTGATTAATTTCCCTTAAAATCATCATACCTAAATCCACTCATTATGCTGCTACTGGCCTTATATACATTGATTTCACGTCTGAGTGATATTCCGTTGTACAAAATTACCACAAGTTCTTTATGCATTTCTCTTTTTCCTGGGATATTTTAGGTGTACCAAAGTTGAGGTTCTTGTATGCAGAGCAGCCCTAAACTTTGGGGTGCCTGTGTCTTATTGACATTTAGTCTTCCCAAGTTATATGTCCATGAGTTGAAGTCCCCTTGCTCCGGGGCTTTGTATTTTAGATGTTTTAAAAACAGCATACACTTCTTCAGAGTGGCTCTTTGATATTTATACCCCACCCATCAGCGTGACTAGGCTCCCTGTTTTCCATGGCCTCTCCTGCATTTCTGGTTTGTACACATTTTTTGGATGGCCTTTCTGAGCAGTGGAAATTGAGACTTCTTTGTTGTGCGGATTTGCATTTCCCTCTTGCTTGGTTGGCCAAAAACTCTGCATGTGTTTTTTTCCTGAAGATATTCACGAAAAAAATGCATACACCCTTTTGCCCAACCGCATCATTTTAGAAATTCTGCTGCTTTTCATATGCTTTAAATGTGAGTACAATCTACCTTTTGAAATCTGTTTCCTGCAATTCTGCCTCTCATTCAGATCCTCTTCGTTACCTTACCTGAATATATTTTTGGACGTTGGTTATCATTTATATCTTTGCAGGTCTTTGAATTGTCTGCTCCTGAGCTCCATTTTGCAACTCGCATTTTTTGTGAGCTGGCCGCCAAACCATTGGATTACTTCTGGCCCTATTCTGGTTCTGGGGAGGCAGGCTGAGCCTTTGGTTAATTCTTCTTCCTAATGGGAAATTAGAGTGACATGTGCCTGTCAAAACTCCTACAGCTAATCTCTCATTGGTTCCCCCTCTTCCCATTTATCCTCTGCACAAATTGCAAACTGTGTGAAACAGGAGGTTAAAGGTGCTGATTCTCCAAGTGGGGAGATTGTTAGTAATGTGGCTGGAATGGCGAACCCCAGCACCAGGAGATCAAAAATGAGGTGCATTTTAGACACCTTTCCTGAGCACACGGTGTACATTCATCTCGGTTTCCCAGGCATGTTTTCGCTGTCAGAAGATTCCCTTGAACCTGCAGATTTGGGACCCATGGAATGGGTACCAGGCAGTATTACTTTAAAAGGTCTGCATTTCCTCACCCAGCCTCTCTAACATCTCTTAGCGTGCATAGCTTCCAGCCTTATATAATCATCCTGCTGTGGGTCTACATGTGTTCAATCCATGTTACATCGTAGCCCTTCAACAAAAGTTGTAAGAATTTTTGTTTGTCTCACTGTTTTCATAAATAGTTTTAAATTTATTTTTATATTGGTTACAGCTGATTTTCAAAGCTCTGTTTTTTGCTGCTGTACATCCACTTGATTCATGTACTGTGAGACAACAATAACTTCTTTTTCAGATGCTTACCAGTCATATGTATTATTTTCCAGTGACTTGAGTGGGCTGAGTGCAGTTCTTTGAGGTACCGTGTAGGCCTTGTCAGTTATTCAATTTGGTACTTGGAATGGTATCTTTGCTAATTTCAACCTCCTGGATAATACCTCACCATTCCCCACCTTTCCCATTTAGCAGCCTTATGTCTATTTTCTACATATTTGACTATGTTTCTGTTTTGTAATTTATTTCATGTGTAGCCATTTTTGATTCCACCTTTAAGTGACATCTTATGATATGTGTCTTTTTCTTTCTGACATATGTCACTTAGAATGATCGTATGTAACTCCTCCAGAGTTGTTACAACTGGCCTTATTTCATTGATTTCTGGATGAGTAATATTCCACTCTACATAAGTACCCCATCTCTTTTATCCATTTTATCCTTCCAGGGACATTTAGGTTATATCCAAGTTGAGGCCCTTTTTAACAGAGAGGTGGTAAACGTTCGGGTGCCTGTTTTCTGTCGATTTTTGTTTTTCCCAAGGTACACGCCCATGAGTGCAAGTGCCCTATGCTCTGTAGCTCATTTTTTAGATGTTTTAGCAAACACAATACACTTCTCCAGAGTGGCCGTTGGCAAATTACATTTCCACTATCAGCCTCACAGGGCTCCCTTTTCTCCTCGCCCTGTCCTGCATTTCTGGTGTTTACACTTTATGTGGATGGCCCTTCTGACTGATGTGAAGTGATACATTTTGTGATATTGATTTCCAGTGCCCACCTGTTTGGTTGGATAAAAAGTGTGTATGGCCTTTACTTGAATATATTCAGAAAAAACGCATACACCCTTTTTGGCCAACTGCATCATTGGCGATGTTCAGCCCCTTTTCTTGTGCTTTAATGGGGAGTCCTTTCTACCTCTTCAAATCTGTTTCCTGCCACTCTCCCTTGCTTACAAGTCCTTTTCTGTGACTTACCTCAAGACATTTTTCGACGATAGATATTTTCAACTCTGCAGTTTCATGAATTTTAGTGCCCCTGAGTTCCATTTTTCAACTTGTGTTTTTGGAAACTGGACACAAAACAGCGGGATTTCCTCTAGCCCTATTCTGTTTCCGTGGGCAATTCTAGCCTTTGATGAATTTGCCTTCTGGATTGGAAATTAGAGTGGCATGTGCCTGTCCGAACACCTAAGACTTGTCTCTAAATTTTTCTCATCCTTCCGCTTCATCCTCTGGACAAATTCCAAACTGTGTGCAACAGGATGTTGACGGTGCTGATATCCCCAAGTGAGGAGATTGTTAGGAAAGATGCTGGAGGGATGAACCCGAGCACCAGGCGATGAGGAGATGAGGTGCCTTTTCCAAACTCTTTCCGATCAAACGGTGTACCATCCTCTAGGTGTGACAGGCATGTTTTAGCTGTAGGAAGGGTCCCGTGCATGTAAGGAGAACACCAGGGATTTTTCCAAATCAGTGCCTCCCCGAACCCCAAACTGGGGAATTTTTAAGCTACGGCTACACGTATGTCCTTTAAGGGCCTTGGGAAATAGGCAGAGCCCAAACTTTAGATGACTGAAATCTTCAGGGTCAGAAGCGCTCACCATCAGCCTTGCTTAGGTTACATTTTATCTGTCATTGATAGATGATGTCAATAAAAATATCTATTGTTTTTCAGATTATTTCCCCTTATAGGTTATTGCAAAATATTCAGTGTAGTTCCCTGTTCTATAGAGTAGTTCCTTGTTGATGATCTATTTTATACATAGCAGTGTGTATGCGTTAATCCCAAACTGTTAATTTATCCCTTCTCCTACCTTTCCCCTTTGGTAATAATAAATTATAAGATTTTATACTTCTCAGAAATGGGGGAGCTGAAAGAGAGGTATCATTTTCAATGGAAAAGCATTCAAAACAAGATTGAAGCTTCAGCCAAGAGTATTCGTTGTACATGCATGGAAATAAATCACTTCATTTCTCTAATGTTGACCTGACAAATAAGACAGACGTCTTCACTGAACTTGCTTATAGGAAAGTGATGGAAATATCAAATGTAAGCCTTAGAAACATCTTATTTTACCCGAGCATTATACACTGCTCTATGTTAACTACAGTTTGGCTCACACATCTGTTCATTGAAGTTACAATGTTCTCAATTTCTGTTACTGATCCTCCAGAGTGGACCCCAACAGGAGTCCCCGTGCCCAGTGTCATTGGAGCCAACAGATCAAGACTGAGTTTGGTTCAGAAGCAAAGGAAACATTATTTTGAAAACAGAATGGAGAGGTGAGAGCGTGCACTCCCCCATGGGCTGTGGGCTGGGCTGCTGTGTAGGGTCCCCGGCAGCGTCAGTGGGAGGGAGGGGATGGAGCTCTCGAGGGCTGTGTTGGCTGCAGCTCAGGCTCTATGCCGCGGAGTCTGCATGGGACCCCGCTAGCTGAGGTGTCGACCCAGCCATTCTGCACTAGGAAATCGGGTCTGAAGTGCCGGGTGTGGGACCTCTGCATACGGAACCCTAGGAGCACGTGAAATTAGACAAAGCACAAAGGAAAAACAGGTTAGACTTTATTTTATTGCCCAGATTCTCTTTTTATCTCCCAGGAATTTTTAATGAACATTGCCGGAGACGAACACCTCCTCTGCTTTTTGTTCTGTTCCTTATTCTTGGGGTGTTGAGGGTGCAGACCCCTCTTTTGTAACTGCTTCATGCTGTGGTGGGAGCCCTGATACATGGGGAGAGGGGCAAAACGTCTCCCCACCAGCCTCCTGGTGAGGTTGATTGTCCCAAGGCCTCCTGCCTCACTTCTCGTCCGCCTGAGCACCAGCATTGGAAGTGTTACAGATTCTAATGACCTTTAAGGGTCCAGGAAAGAGAGGCGCAGAGATGCTGCGGTGTTAGGTTTCACCCCACCCCACATATGTTCGGCGACCTTAGGCTGACAGTTTTTGCCAGACTAGATGCTCTGACCAGTAGTCTGTGCTTTCTTTAATTAGGTCCCTGAATTAATGTACAAACAGCACCATGTGTCAGAGCCCTGCCCGCGCAACTCCCAGACAGTCCAGGGTCAGTGGTGATCCAGGACCATGACGTCCACTGAGTCAATGGCCTTTAGAAGTAGCCAGCAGTCCAGCCGGTCATATTGGCCACCATCACTGCGGTGTCTGTAGGGTTTTCTATGGTGAAAGCGTGATATACGTTTCCCCCGCCAAGCTTATTAGCTCCCCTCTGGGTGCAGTAAGTCCTGCAAGCAGTAGTCTGCTCTTTCGGGGCACAGTCTTGTCATTTTCTGAGAGAAACTCCAGGTCAAGTGATGGTCACACGAGTCATCTTGGGGGCCCGTTGACCCCGTTTATCTCTCTGGAGGTTGGAGTTGGAGGTCCTCCTCACTCGAGGTCAGTGTGTCCACAGAGCGACCCCTGCAACTTCAGGGCATGATGGGTGGTTAGGATCACCACGTGGGGTCATTTTCCCTTAGGAGGGAGCTGGCCTTGCGGGCTGCTGATTTCCAGCTTTTTAGATACCCCAGTATCCTGGCCTGATGAGTCGGTGGGCAAAGCCCTTGGTGACCATAGTTTATCATACCTGAAGGGCATTCTTGTGTTGCTCCATTTCAAGTGGTCCCAGTTTTTGCACTAAGGCTCCAAGGGCGATTAACCTTTGACCGGGTATGTAAAGGTCAAAGGGTTTAGCTAAATTAGGGAGTTCCTGGGCAAGGGTCTATATTGACTGCTCTTTCCATTCTTGAAAGGCTGCTTCTGGATTCTATTCAAAAGGATCATCATCTTTTCGTGTCAGTGTTTCATGTAGAGGCCCAGCTATTACACTGTAGTTAGGGATCCAGATGCAGAAAACCTTGGCCTCCCCAGGAACCCCTAAGCTGTCTTCTAGTTTTAGAAGAGGTAAGGCTGCAAATGGCTTCTTCCCTATCCTGGGATGCGTTTCTCCGAATATCTGTGAGAATGAAGCCCAGGCATGTCACCTTAGCCTGGGATATTTGAGCGTTTTTCTTGGACACCTTCTATCCTTTCTTGGCTAGGTAGTTCAGAGGCGTCTTTAGTAGGCCTGGCGATCAGAATGTCATCTGCATATTGAAGGAGGGTTCCCTTTTACAGAGGCTGAACTTTTATGTCTTTAGAGGACATTTCCCCAATGATGGTGTGGGGATTTTTGAACCATTGGGGCAGGACGGCCCAGCATTATTGCTTTTGTTGCATGTTGTGTCCTGCCACTCACAAGCCAAAAATTCTTGTGACTCTGAGATGAATGGAATACAGAAGAAGGCATCATTGAAGTCTAATACAGAATGCCATGGCCTGGTGGAAGGTAGAATGACCAGCAGGGAGTAGGAAATAGGAGCTACTGGATGTATATCCTCGGTGGCTTCACTGACTGTCCTGATATCCTTTACCAGGTCTCCAGCAGCTCATGGGGCTCTCGTGGTCAGGCCAATCCCAGGATATGGAGCTCACCTGGGCTGCACCCCTACCCCACAGCCCACGGGGCTCTCGTGGTCAAGTCCCTCCCAGGGTATGGAGCTCACCTCTGCAGCTACCCAGCAGCCCATGGGGCTCTCCTACTCAGGCCCTTCCCAGGATACGGAGCTCCCCTGGGCAGGTACCCCAGCATGGCTGGACACACAGGAACTGTGCACCTAGCCCACCTTGCAGAGAAACCCCAGCTCACCTGTCGCTCACAGCTGACACAGAATAACTCAGAGCAGGACTTGAACTAACAAACAGCAGCTCTGACAGGTCTGTGACCATGGCTATCACTCTCTGCAGGCTCTTTCTGCCTGGTCTTCCAGACACTTCCACTGCAGCCAGGGCACCAGGCCTCTGTCTCCACCCACCATCACTCCTCTCCCTGACTCCTTGGTTCCTCTCATTAGGATAGGGTCTTCTTGAAGTTGTTTTCCACTCATGGACCAGATAAAATGATAAGAAAACAAGCCGCAGCTGCAGCCCCTTGTCTCTCCTGACTCTCAAGAGCCCACACCTGTTCCTAGGGCCTGGCCCGTTTAGCAAGTTTCATTTTCTGCAACTGTGAGCCCCTGAGGGGTGAGGATTGGCTGATTTTGGCAGCCTGAAACTGCCTGCCAGCCTTCCACAGGTGTGCATGGGTTGAGGGCAATATAAACAGCTCTCCAGTGAGCGACAGCCCTTGTAGCTGTGACTGACGCCATATTCTCTGCCCCGTAGGCAGTGCCGGGGCTGTGCTGGTGGGAGGGAGTGAGGGGCCGTGGCTTTGTGGGTGGCCCAGTGTGAGTGGGGCTCTGCTGGACTTTCTGCAGGAGTTGCCAGGCTGCCACCTGCTAAAGAAGAGGATGTGTCACCGATACCTGCCACTGGAATTTCTCCCCAGGCAGAGGTGAGGAAGTAAAAAAGCAGTGGGGGCCGTGGCAGGAGGGGTATCTCAGGCAGGGAAATGGAAAGCTTCCAGAAGAGCATATGGGGACAGGACCATCCTGACTGGCCTGCAGGCACCAAGTCGGCCTGTGTGCTGTCGCTGGTGTGGCTCCACAGCCCTACCGCTAGGCTTTCAAGATCTTGTACATATTCAGGTGTTTTAACTGGAAAGGGTGGGAAGAGTTCAGCTGCAGCAGGACTGGGGCTCAGCTCACGTTTACTCACAGATGCCTTGGCTTGGTCCCCCAGCTTTGCAATGAGGACCCTCCTTGCTTGGGGGGTGGGCTGCTGGCTGTATGGGAGATGATACCCCACGTCTGACCAATTTCAGAATTGTTTACCGCTGGAGCAAGTGCCCTGATAGGGTTTTCCTCTGTATAACTGGTGGGTTCAGGTTTTTTTTCATTTTTTGGTTCAAGTTAGATTTTATTCCTCTTTTATGTATTTATTGATATAAGCATGGAAATAATTCATTCATATAAATACATCTGTGTGAAGGGAAGAACTTTTTTCTGTTTTATTTTTAAATTTTATTTTTTAAAATTTTAAAATTTAATTTTATTTATGTTTTTATACAGCAGGTTATTATTAGTTATGTATTTTATGCATATACATGTATACAGGTCAATCCCAATCTCCCAACATATGCCACCACCACCACCCCATGGCTTCCCACACTTGGTGTCCATACGTGTGTTCTCTACCTCTGTGTCTCTATTTCTTCCCTGCAAACCAGTTCATCTATACCATTTTTCTAGGTTCCACATATATGCATTAATATACAATATTTGTTTTTCTCTTTCTGACTTACTTCATTCTGTATGACAGTCTCTAGATCCATCGACGTCTCTACAAATGACCCAGTTTCATTCCTTCTTATGGCTGAGTAATATTCCATTTTATATATGTACCACATCTTTATCCATTCGTCTGTCTGTGGGTATTTAGGTTGCTTCCATTACCTGGCTATCGTAAATAATGCTGAAATGAGCATTGTGGTGAATGTGCCTTTTTGATTTATGGTTTTCTCTGGGTATATGCCCAGAAGTGGGATTGCTGGATCATATGGTAATTCTATTTCTAGTTTTTTTAAGGAAACTCCATACTGTTCTCCATCGTGACTGTATCAATTTACATTTCCACCACTAGTGGAAGAGGGATCCTTTTGTCCACACCCTCCCCAGAATTTGTTGTTTGTAGATTTTCTGATGATGCCGATTCTAACAGGTGTGAGGTGATACCTCATTGTAGTTTTGATTAGCATTTCTCTAATAATTAGTGCTGTTGAGCAGCTTTTCATGTGCGTCTTGGCCATCTCTGTGTCTTCTTTGAAGAAACGTCTCTTTAGATCTTCTGCCCAATTTTGTATTGGGTTGTTTGTTTTTTTAATATTAAGCTGCATGAGCTCTTTATATATATTGGAGATTAAACCTTTGTCCATTGATTCGTTTGCAAATATTTTCGCCCATTCTGAGGGATGCTTTTTGCCATTCCCGTTTTTATAACAAAAAAAGAAAGAAAGAAAAAGAAGCAGAACACTAATGTGTGTCAAATATGCCTTTTGAAACTGTCGTTTTGAAATATGGACGTCCTTTGAATTTTTTGGTCGATATATGAACCCAGGATTTGTTTTCAGGGCAGGTGTCATTTACAGGCCTGCAATGATTTTGAATATCAACTGACCATTAGCGCTGGGCTTAAAGCTGCAGTTTTGTGAAATAGCCACAATGTGGCAGCAGTTCTCCTTTACCAAATCTGGTTACAGGGGCAACAGAGCGTCAATGGAAGTCGTGTTCTAGATTGGAATTTAGAATGGAATGTGCCAGGAGAAAGCCCCTCAAGTTTGTCTCACTACTTCTTGTTCGTGTTTTTAGTTTAATTTTTTATTTTTTATTACAGAAAATTTGATTACAATGTTTGGCTTGTTGTAGGTGTGGAAGATGTGGTTCTTTTACACATATACAGATGTCGTTCTTCCTGGGATCCTTTTCCCATGTACCTTATGACAGAATGTTGAGTAGTCTTCTCTTGGTATTCTGTAGGTCTTTGGTGATTATATATGTCACCTGTGTTTGTATATGTCTGTTAACCCCAATATCATAATGAAACCAACCCTCACACCTTTCCATTGGTGAACCATAAGTTTGTTGAATGAATCTATGATTGCCCTTCTCCGTGGAAATATCTGCCCTGGTATCCATTTTTTGGTCACACCTATAAGAGATATGATATGATATGTGTCTTTCACTTTCTGACTTACTACAAGTCTCGTGATTACCTCTAGACACACCTACGGTGCTGCAAATGGCATTGTGTCCTTTTATTCCTTGGCTTCTATTCTGCCTCAGCGAGGTCCATTTTCAAAAATGTGATTCCCTGAGGGCTGAGGATTAGCTGACCTGGGTAGCCTGACCCTGCCGGCCGGCCCTCCCCAGGTGTGCCTGGTTTGAGTTCAATATAAGCAGCGCTGCAGGCAGAAATAGCCCCTGAAGCTGTGCCTGACTCCATATTCTCTGCCCCGTCAGCAGTCTCGGGGCTGTGCTGGTGGGAGGGAGTGAGGGGCCACGGCTTTGTGGGTGGCCCGGTGTGAGTGGGTCTCTGCTGAACTTTCTGCAGGAGTTGCCAGGATGCCACCTGTAAAGAAGAGGATGTGTCACCCATACCTTCCGCTGGAATTTCTCTCTGGACAGAGGTGAGGAAGGAAAAAAGCAGTGGGTGCCGGGACAGGAGGGGTATCTCAGACAGGGCAATGGAAAGCTTCCAGAAGAGCACCCAGGGCCAGGACCATCCTGGCTGGCCTGCAGGCACGAAGTTGGCCTGCGTGTTGTCGCTGGTGTGGCCCCACGGCCCTTCCTCTAGGCTTTCAAGCCCTTTTACATATTCAGGTGTTTTACCTGGGAAGGGTGGGAAAAGTTCAACAGCAGCTGGCCTGGGGCTCAGCTCACGGTTACTTACAGATGCCTCGGCATGGCCCCCCGCTTTGCAATGAGGTCACTCCTTGCATAGGAGTGGGCTGCTGGCTTTATGGGAGATGATTCCCCACCTCTGACCAATTTCAGAATTGTTTACCACTGGAGCAAGTGCCCTGATAGGGTTTTCCTCTGTCTAACTCGTGGGTTCAGGTTTTTTTTTTTTTTTTCTTTTTTGGTTCAAGTTAGATTTTATTCCTCTTTTATGTATTTATAGATAGAAGCATGGAAATAATTCATTCATATAAATACATCTGTGTGAAGGGAAGAACTTTTTTCTGTTTTATTTTTAAATTTTATTTTTAAAAATTTTGAAATTTAATTTTATTTATTTTTTATACAGCAGGTTATTATTAGTTATGTATTTTATGCATATACATGTATACAGGTCAATCCCAGTCTCCCAACTCATCCCAGCACTACCTCCCCATGGCTTCCCACACTTGGTGTCCATACGTGTGTTCTCTACCTCTGTGTCTCTATTTCTTCCCAGCAAACCAGTTCATCTGTACCATTTTTCTAGGCTCCACATATATGCATTAACATACAATATCTGTTTTTCTCTTTCTGACTTACTTCATTCTGTATGACAGTCTCTAGATCCATCGACGTCTCTACAAATGACCCAGTTTCATTCTTTCTTATGGCTGAGTAATATTCTATTTTGTATATGTACCACATCTTTATCCATTCGTCTGTCTGTGGGTATTTAGGTGGCTTCCATTACCTGGCTATCGTAAATAGTGCTGAAATGAGAATTGTGGTGAATGTGCCTTTTTGATGTATGGTTTTCTCTGGGTATATGCCCAGAAGTGGGATTGCTGGATCATATGGTAATTCTCTTTCTAGTTTTTTAAGGAAACTCCATACTGTTCTCCATCGTGACTGTATCAATTTACATTTCCACCACTAGTGGAAGAGGGATCCTTTTGTCCACACCCTCCCCAAAATTTGATGTTTGTAGATTTTCTGATGATGCCGATTCTAACAGGTGTGAGGTGATACCTCATTGTAGTTTTGATTTGCATTTCTCTAATAATTAGTGATGTTGAGCAGCTTTTCACATGTGTCTTGTCCATCTCTGTGTCTTCTTTGAAGAAACGGCTCTGTAGATCTTCTGCCCATTTTTGTATTGGGTTGTTTGTTTTTTTTAATATTAAGCTGCATGAGCTCTTTATATATATTGGAGATTAAACCTTTGTCCATTGATTCGTTTGCAAATATTTTCGCCCATTCTGAGGGATGCTTTTTGCCATTCCCGTTTTTTTAACAAAAAAAGAAAGAAAGAAAAAGAAGCAGAACACTAATGTGTGTAAAATATGCCTTTTGAAACTGTCGTTTTGAAATATGGACATCCTTTGAATTTTTTGGCCGATATATGAACCCAGGATTTGTTTTCAGGGCAGGTGTCATTTACAGGCCTGCAATGATTTTGAATATCAACTGACCATTAGCGCTGGTATAAAAGCTGTTGTTTTATGAAACGGCCACAAGCTGGCAGCAGTTCTCCCTTACCAAATCTGGTTACTGGGGCAACAGAGCCTCAATGGAAGTCGTGTTCTAGATTGGAATTTAGAATGGAATGTGCCAGGTGAAAGCCCCTCAAGTTTGTCTCACTACTTCTTGTTCGTGTTTATAATTTAATTTTTTATTTTTTATTACAGGTAATTTGATTACAGTGTTTGGCTTGTTGTAGGTGTGGAAGATGTGGTTCTTTTACACATATACATATGTCTGTTCTTCCTGGGATCCTTTTCCCATGTACCTTATGACAGAATGTTGAGTAGTCTTCTCTTGGTATTCTGTAGGTCTTTGGTCATTATATATGTCACCTGTGTTTGTATATGTCTGTTAACCCCAATATCATAATGAAACAAATCCTCACACCTTTCCATTGGTGAACCATAAGTTTGTTGAATGAATCTGTGATTGCCCTTCTCCATGGAAATATCTGCCCTGGTATCCATTTTTTGGTCACACCTATAAGAAATATGATATGATATGTGTCTTTCACTTTCTGACTTACTACAAGTCACGTGATTACATCTAGACACACCTACGGTGCTGCAAATGGCATTGTGTCCTTTTATTCCTTGGCTTCTATTCTGCCTTAGCGAGGTCCATTTTCAACAATGTGATTCCCTGAGGGCTGAGGATTAGCTGACCTGGGTAGCCTGACCCTGCCGGCCGGCCCTCCCCAGGTGTGCCTGGGTTGAGGTCAATATAAACAGCGCTGCAGGCAGCAATAGCCCCTGAAGCTGTGCCTGACTCCATATTCTCTGCCCCGTCAGCAGTCTCGGGGCTGTGCTGGTGGGAGGGAGTGAGGGGCCACGGCTTTGTGGGTGGCCCGGTGTGAGTGGGTTTCTGCTGGACTTTCTGCAGGAGTTGCCAGGCTTCCACCTGTAAAGAAGAGGATGTGTCACCCATACCTTCCGCTGGAATTTCTCTCCGGACAGAGGTGAGGAAGGAAAAAAGCAGTGGGGGCCGGGACAAGAGGGGTATCTCAGGCAGGGCAATGGAAAGTCTCCAGAAGAGCACCCAGGGCCAGGACCATCCTGGCTGGCCTGCAGGCACCAAGTTGGCCTGCGTGCTGTCGCTGGTGTGGCTCCACGGCCCTTCCTCTAGGCTTTCAAGTCCTTGTACATATTCAGGTGTTTTACCTGGGAAGGGTGGGAAAAGTTCCACAGCAGCTGGCCTGGGGCTCAGCTCACGGTTACTCACAGATGCCTCGGCATGGCCCCCCGCTTTGCAATGAGGACGCTCCTTGCATAGGAGTGGGCTGCTGGCTCTATGGGAGATGATTCCCCACCTCTGACCAATTTCAGAATTGTTTACCGATGGAGCAAGTGCCCTGATTGTGTTTTCCTCTGTCTAAGTCGTGGGTTCAGGGTTTTTTTTTTTCTTTTTTGGTTCAAGTTAGATTTTATTCCTCTTTTATGTATTTATAGATATAAGCATGGAAATAATTCATTCATATAAATACATCTGTGTGAAGGGAAGAACTTTTTTCTGTTTTATTTTTAAATTTTATTTTTTAAAATTTTGAAATTTAATTTTATTTATTTTTTTATACAGGAGGTTATTATTAGTTATGTATTTTATGCATATATATGTATACAGGTCAATCCCAATCTCCCAACTCATCCCAACACCACCTCCCCATGGCTTCCCACACTTGGTGTCCATATGTGTGTTCTCTACCTCTGTGTCTCTATTTCTTCCCTGCAAACCAGTTCATCTGTACCATTTTTCTAGGTTCCACATATATGCATTAATATACAATGTTTGTTTGTCTCTTTCTGACTTACTTCATTCTGTATGACAGTCTCTAGATCCATCGACGTCTCTACAAATGACCCAGTTTCATTCCTTCTTATGGCTGAGTAATATTCCATTTTATATATGTACCACATCTTTATCCATTCGTCTGTCTGTGGGTATTTAGGTGGCTTCCATTACCTGGCTATCGTAAATAGTGCTGAAATGAGCATTGTGGTGAATGTGCCTTTTTGATTTATGGTTTTCTCTGGGTATATGCCCAGAAGTGGGATTGCTGGATCATATGGTAATTCTATTTCTAGTTTTTTTAAGGAAACTCCATACTGTTCTCCATCGTGACTGTATCAATTTACATTTCCACCACTAGTAGGAAGAGGGATCCTTTTGTCCACACCCTCCCCAAAATTCGTTGTTTGTAGATTTTCTGATGATGCCAATTGTAACAGGTGTGAGGTGATACCTCATTGTAGTTTTGATTTGCATTTCTCTAATAATTAGTGATGTTGAGCAGCTTTTCATGTGCCTCTTGGCCATCTCTGTGTCTTCTTTGAAGAATCGTCTCTTTAGATCTTCTGCCCATTTTTGTATTGGGTTGTTTGTTTTTTTAATATTAAGCTGCATGAGCTCTTTATATATATTGGAGATTAAAATTTTGTCCATTGATACGTTTGCAAATATTTTCGCCCATTCTGAGGGATGCTTTTTGCCATTCCCGTTTTTTTAACAAAAAAAGAACGAAAGAAAAAGAAGCAGAACACTAATGTGTGTAAAATATGCCTTATGAAACTGTCATTTTGAAATATGGACGTCCTTTGAATTTTTTGGTCGATATATGAACCCAGGATTTGTTTTCAGGGCAGGTGTCATTTACAGGCCTGCAATGATTTTGAATAACAACAGACCATTAGCGCTGAAATTAAAGCTGCTGTTGTGTGAAACGGCCACAAGGTGGTAGCAGTTCTCCCTTACCAAATCTGGTTACTGGGGCAACAGAGCCTCAATGGAAGTCCTGTTCTAGATTGGAATTTAGAATGCAATGTGCCAGGAGAAAGCCCCTCAAGTTTGTCTCACTACTTCTTGTTCGTGTTTTTAATTTATTTTTTTATTTTTTATTACAGCAAATTTGATTACAATGTTTGGCTTGTTGTAGGTGTGGAAGATGTGGTTCTTTTACACATATACATATGTCTGTTCTTCCTGGGATCCTTTTCCCATGTACCTTATGACAGAATGTTGAGTAGTCTTCTCTTGGTATTCTGTAGGTCTTTGGTGATTATATATGTCACCTGTGTTTGTATATGTCTGTTAACCCCAATATCATAATGAAACCAACCCTCACACGTTTCCATTGGTGAACCATAAGTTTTTTTAATGAATCTGTGATTGCCCTTCTCCGTGGAAATATCTGTCCTGGTATCCATTTTTCGGTCACACCTATAAGAGATAAGATATCATATGTGTCTTTCACTTTCTGACTTACTTCAAGTCACGTGATTACCTCTAGACACACCTACGGTGCTGCAAATGGCATTGTGTCCTTTTATTCCTTGGCTTCTATTCTGCCTCAGCGAGGTCCATTTTCAACAATGTGATTCCCTGAGGGCTGAGGATTAGCTGACCTGGGTAGCCTGACCCTGCCAGCCGGCCCTCCCCAGGTGTGCCTGGGATGAGGTCAATATAAACAGTGCTGCAGGCAGCAATAGCCCCTGAAGCTGTGCCTGACTCCATGATCTCTGCCCCGTTAGCAGTCTCGGGGCTGTGCTGGTGGGAGGGAGGGAGGGGCCACGGCTTTGTGGGTGGCCCGGTGTGAGTGGGTCTCTGCTGGACTTTCTGCAGGAGTTGCCAGGCTTCCACCTGTAAAGAAGAGGATGTGTCACCCATACCTTCCGTTGGAATTTCTCTCCGGACAGAGGTGAGGAAGGAAAAAAGCAGTGGGGGCAGGGACAGGAGGGGTATCTCAGGCAGGGCAATGGAAAGCTTCCAGAAGAGCGCCCAGGGCCAGGACCATCCTGGCTGGCCTGTAGGCACCAAGTTGGCCTGCGTGCTGTCGCTGGAGTGGCTCCACGGCCCTTCCTCTAGGCTTTCAAGCCCTTGTACATATTCAGGTAATTTACCTGGGAAGGGTGGGAAAAGTTCAGCAGCAGCTGGCCTGGGGCTCAGCTCACGGTTACTCACAGATGCCTCGGGTCCCTTTCACTGACGAAGGTGTAGGTCTTGTCTATTCCATAGTTTGTGTTTGGAACGGTACCTGTGCTTATATCAAACTCTTGTTTTATGCATCACCCCACCTCTCTTTCCCCCTTAAGCAGGCATCAGAGTGTTTTCCAAAGATGAGACTCTGATCTCTTTCTTAACTGAGTTCAAGGGTAGCCATGTTTACAGGATCTTCATAAGTGATATCTTAATATAAGTTTCTTTTTCTGTGTGACTTATTTCACTTAGAAGCATCATATCTCAATCCACTCATTTTGCTGCTACTGGTCTTATGCCATTGATTGCATGGCTGAGGGATATTCCATCGTACGGAAGTACCACAATTTTTTGAACCATTTTTATATTTCCTGGGATATTTAAGGTGTACCCAAGTTGAGGTTCTTGTAAGCAGTGCAGCCCTAAATTTTGGGGTGGCTCTGTCTTATTGATTTTCAGGTTTCCCAAGGTATATACCCTAGACTGGAAGTGCCCTTGCCTCTGTAGCTCTGTTGTTTAGTTGTTTTAGGGAACACAATGCACTCCTCCAGAGATGCAGTTGGCAGTTTACATCCCGCCCATCAGCAAAAGAAGCCTCCCTGTTCTCCGGGGCCGGTCTTGCCTTTCTGGATTTTACACATTTTGTGGATGTCCCTTTTGAACAGTGGGAAGTGATACTTCTTTCTAGTGCAGATTTGCATTTCCCGCTTGCTTGCTTGGCCAAAAAAGGCGTATGCGTTTTCTCCTGAATATATTCAGGAGAAAACGGATATGCCCTTTTTGCTCAAGTGCATCATTGTTGAAGTTGTGCCCCTCATCCTGTGCTTTTAAGTCAATTCCAACGTACCACTTGAAATCTGTTTCTTGCTATTCTGCCTAGCTTTCAAGTCCACGTCGTTGCCTTCCCTCAACAGATTTTTGGACAATAGTTGTCTTTATTACTCTGCCAGTTTGTGGATTGCTGTGCCCATGAGTTCCATTTTTCAACTTGTTTTTTGTGAGCTGACCGAAAGTCCAAAATTGTGGTTCAGGACCTATACTGGTTCCCGGTTGTGTGCTGAGACTTTGCTTAATTCTTCTTCCTGCTGGGAAATTAGAGTGACATGTGCCCGTCCAAATGCCTTAGAGCTACTCTCTCACTGGTTCTCCCTATTCCCTTTCATCCTCTGCCAAATTGGCAACTGTGCGAACCAGGAGGTTAAAGGGGCTGTTTCTGCAAGTTGGGAGATTGATAGAAAAGCAGTTGGAAAATCAAACCGGAGCACCAGGAGAGGGACTATTCTTGAGTTTTAGAAACCTTTCATATTCACATTGTGTCCATTCTCTATTTTTCCCTTACATGTTATATCAGTCGTAATAGTCCCTTAAAGCTGGAGAGTTGGGAACCATGGAATGCGTACCATTCATTATTGCTTTAAAGGGTCTGCATTTGCTCACCGAATCTCACCAATCCTCTCAGTCCCAAGTGTCCAGCCTTATGCCACAATCAGCTGTCGTTGTAGATTGGGTCAGTCCAGGTTTCATCAGAGACCCTGAAGGAATTGTGAAGAATTTCCATTGTTGTTTTGTTTTGTTTTTGAAATTCCTTTTTATAGTGGGTTTGAGCTGGTTCTCGCTGCCATGTTTATGCCAGTCTAGACACGCTTGATTCCCTTATGGAGACATATCAATACATAGGTTTTAAGATTCTTACTTGTCAGATATATTCCTCTGTGGGAAATATGTGGTTTTGAGTCCCTTTCACTGAGGAAGGTCTAGGTCTTGTCTATTCCATAGTTGGTTTTTGGAATGGTACTTGTGCTTATATCAAACTCTGGTTTTATGCATCACCCCACCTCTCCTTCCCCCTTAAGCAGGCATAAGAGAGTTTTCGAAATGTGTGACTCTGTTCTCTTTCCTAACTCAGTTCAAGTGTAGCCATGTTTACAGGATCTTCATAAGTGATATCTTATGATAAGTTTCTTTTTCTGTGTGACTTATTTCACTTAGAATCATCGTACCTGAATCCAATCATTTTGCTGCTACTGGTCTTGTGACATTGATTGTATGGCTGAGGGATATTCCATCGTATGTAAGAACCACAATTTTTTGAACCATTTTTATCTTTCCTGGTATATTTATGGTGTACCCAAGTTGAGGATCTTGTAAGCAGTGCAGCCCTAAATATTGGGGTGGCTGTGTCTTATCGATTTTCAGTTTTCCCAAGGTATATTCCCTAGACTGGAAGTGCCCTTGGCTCTGTTGCTCTGTTGTTTACTTCTTTTAGGGAACACAGTGCACTCCTCCAGAGAGGCAGTTGGCAATTTACATCCCCCCCATCAGCATAACAAGGCTCCCTGTTCTCCAGGGCCTGTCTTGCCTTTCTGGTTTTTACACATTTTGTGGATGTCCCTTTTGACCGGTGGGAAGTGATACTTCTTTGTAGTGCAGATTTGCATTGCCCGCTTGCCTGCTTGGCCAAAAAGGGTGTATGCGTTTTCTCCTGAATATATTCAGGAGAAAAGGCATACGCCCTTTTTGGCCAAGGGCGTCATTGTCGAAGTTGTGCCCCTCTTCCTGTGCTTTAAAGGCGATTCCAACGTACTTCTTGAAATCTGTTTCCTGCTATTCTGCCTCGCTTTCAATTCCGCCTCGTTGCCTTCCCTCAACAGATTTTTGGACGATAGTTGTCCTTTATTACTCGTCCAGTTTATGAATTGTTGTGCCCTTCAGCTCCATTTTGCACTCGTTTTTTGTGAGCTGACCGAAAGTCCAAAATTTTGGTTCAGGTCCTATGCTGTTTCCCGGTGGGGGGCTGAGACTTTGGTTAACTCATCTTCCTGCCAGGAAGTTAGAGTGATATGTGCCCATCCAAATGCCTAACAGCTACTCTCTCATTGGTTCTCCCTCTTCCCTTTCATCCTCTGCCATATTGGCAATCTCTGCGAACCAGGAGGTTAAAGGCGCTGTCTCTCCAAGTTGGGAGATTGATAGTAAAGCAGATGGCAAGTCAAACCGGAGCACCAGGAGAGGGACTATTCGTTGAGTTTTAGAAACCTTTCGTATTCACTGTGTGTCTGTTCTCTAGGTTTCCTGTACATGTTATAACTGTAGTAATATTCCCTTCAACCTGGAGAGTTGGGACCCATGGAATGTGTGCCAGACATTTGTGATTTAAAGGGTCTGCATTTTCTCACCCAATCCCACCAATCCTCTCAGACCCAAGTGTCCAGCCTTATGCCACAGCCAGCTGTCGTTGTAGATAGGGTCATTCCAGGTTTCATCAGAGACCCTGAAGGAATTGTAAAGAATTTCACAGTTTTTTTGTTTTGTTTTTGAAATTCCTTTTTATAGTGGGTTTGAGCTGATTCTCGCTGCCATGTTTATGCCAGTCTAGACACACTTGATTCCCTTACGGAGACATATCAATACATAGGTTTTAAGATTCTTACTAGTCAGATATATTCCTCTGCGGGAAATATGGGGTTTTGAATCCCTTTCACTGAGGAAGGTGTAGGTCTTGTCTATTCCATAGTTGGTTTTTGGAACGGTACCTGTGCTTATATCAAACTCTGGTTTTATGCATCACCCCACCTCTCCTTCCCCCTTAAGCAGGCAAAAGAGTATTTTCTAAATGTGAGACACTGTTCTCTTTCCTAACTCAGTTCAAGTGTAGCCATGTTTACAGGATCTTCATAAGTGATATCTTATGATAAGTTTCTTTTTCTCTGTGACTTATTTCACTTTGAATCATCGTACCTGAATCCACCCATTTTGCTGCTACTGGTCTTATGACATTGATTTCATGGCTGAGGGATATTCCATCGTACATAAGTACCACAATTTTTGAACCATTTTTATATTTCCTAGGATATTTAAGGTGTACCCAAGTTGAGGTGCTTGTAAGCAGTGCAGCCCTAAATTTTGGGGTGACTCTGTCTTATTGATTTTCAGTTTTCCCAAGGTATATTCCCTAGACTGGAAGTGCACTTGGCTCTGTAGCTTTGTTCTTTACTTGTTTTAGGGAACACAATGCACTCCTCCAGAGAGGCAGTTGGCAATTTACATGCCGCCCGTCAGCATAACAAGGCTCCGTGTTCTCTAGGACCTGTCTTGCCTTTCTGGTTTTTACACATTTTGTGGATGTGTCTTTCGACCGGTGGGAAGTGATAGTTCTTTGTAGTGCAGATTTGCATTGCCCGCTTGCTTGCTTGGCCAAAAAGGGCGTATGCGTTTTCTCCTGAATATATTCAGGAGAAAATGCATACACCCTTTAAAGCCAAGTGCATCATTGTCGAAGTTGTGCCCCTCTTCCTGTGCTTTAAAGACGATTCCAATGTACCTCTTGAAATCTCTTTCCTGCTATTCTGCCTCGCTTTTAAGTCCGCCTCGTTGCCTTCCCTCAACAGATTTTTGGACGATAGTTTTCCTTTATTACTCGGCCAGTTTGTGAATTGCTGTGCCCCTGAGCTCCATTTTTCAACTCGTTTTTGGTGAGCTGACCGCAAGTCAAAAATTTTGGTTCCGGACCTATACTGGTTCCCGGTGGGTGGCTGAACTTTGGTTAATTCTTCTTCCTGCCGGGAAATTACAGTGATATGTGACCGTCCAAATGTCTAACAGCTACTCTCTCATTGGTTCTCCCTCTTCCCTTTCATCCTCTGCCAAATTGGCAACCTGTGCGAACCAGGAGGTTAAAGGGGCTGTCTCTCCAAGTTGGGAGGTTGATAGTAAAGCAGATGGAAAGTCAAACCGGAGCACCAGGAGAGGGACTATTCGTTGAGTTTTAGAAACCTTTCGTATTCACAGAGTGTCCGTTCTCTAGGTTTCCCGTACATGTTATAACTGTAGTAATATTCCCTTCAACCTGGAGAGTTGGGACCCATGGAATGGGTGCCATGCATTATTGCTTTAAAGGTTCTGCATTTGCTCACCTAATCTCACCAATCGTCTCAGTCCCAAGTGTCCAGCCTTATGCCACATCCAGCTGTCGTTGTAGATAGGGTCATTCCAGGTTTCATCAGAGACCCTGAAGGAATTGTAAAGAATTTCCCAGTTTTTTTGTTTTGTTTTTGAAATTCCTTTTTATAGTGGGTTTGAGCTGATTCTCACTGCCATGTTTATGCCAGTCTAGACACACTTGATTCCCTTACGGAGACATATCAATACATAGGTTTTAAAATTCTTACTAGTCAGATATATTCCTTGGCGGGAAATATGGGGTTTTGAGTCCCTTTCACTGAGGAAGGTGTAGGTCTTGTCTATTCCATAGTTGGTTTTTGGAACGGTACCTGTGCTTATATCAAACTCTGGTTTTATGCATCACCCCACCTCTCCTTCCCCCTTAAGCAGGCATAAGAGTGTTTTCTATATATGAGACACTGCTCTCTTTCCTAATTCCGTTCAAGTGTAGCCATGTTTACAGGATCTTCATTTATGATATCTTATGATAAGATTCTTTTTCTGTGTGACTTATTTCACTTAGATTCATTGTACCTGAATCCACCCATTTTGCTGCGACTGGTCTTATGACATTGATTTCATGGCTGAGGGATATTCCATCGTACGAAAGTACCACAATTTTTTCAACCATTTTTATATTTCCTGGGATATTTAAGGTGTACTCAAGTTGAGGTCCTTGTAAGCAGTGCAGCCTTAAATTTTGGGGTGGCTCTGTCTTATTGATTTTCATTTATCCCAAGGTATATTCCCTAGACTGGAAGTGCCCTTGGCTCTGTAGCTCTGTTGTTTACTTGTTTTAGAGAACACAATGCACTCCTCCAGAGAGGCAGTTGGCAATTTATATCCAGCCCATCAGCATAACAAGGCTCCATGCTCTCCAGGGCATGTCTTGCCTTTCTGCTTTTTACACATTTTGTGGATGTACCTTTTGACTGGTGGGAAGTGATACTTCTTTGTAGTGCAGATTTGCATTGCCCGCTTGCTTGCTTGGCCAAAAAGGGTGTATGCGTTTTCTCCTGAATATATTCAGGAGAAAACTCATACGCCTTTTTTGGCCAAGTGCATCATTGTCGAAGTTGTGCCCCTCTTCCTGTGCTTTAAAGGCAATTCCAACGTACCTCTTGAAATCTGATTCCTGCTATTCGGCCTCGCATTCAAGTCCGCCTCGTTGCCTTCCCTCAACAGATTTTTGGATGATAGTTGTCCTTTATTACTCTGCCCGTTTGTGAATTGCTGTGCCCTTGAGCTCCATTTTGCAACTCGTTTTTTTTGAGCTGACCGCAAGTCCAAAATTTTGGTTCAGGACCTATGCTTGTTCCCGGTGGGTGGCTGAGACTTTGGTTAATTCTTCTTCCTGCCGGGAAGTTAGAGTGATATTTACCCATCCAAATGCCTAACAGCTCTTCTCTCATTGGTTTTCCCTCTTCCCTTTCATCCTCTGCCAAATTGGAAACCTGTGCGAACCAGGACGTTAAAGGGGCTGTTTCTCCAAGTTGGGAGGCTGATAGTAAAGCAGATGGAAAGTCAAACCGGAGCAGCAGGAGAGGGACTATTCGTTGAGTTTTAGAAACCTTTCGTATTCACAGTGTGTCCATTCTCTAGGTTTCCCGTACATGTTATTGCTGTAGTAATATTCCCTTCAGCCTGGAGAGTTGGGAACAATGGAATGGGTGCCATGCATTATTGCTTTAAAGGGTCTGCATTTGCTCAACCAATCTCACCAAACCTCTCAGTCCCAAGTGTACAGCCTTATGCCACATCCAGCTGTCGTTGTAGATAGGGTCATTCCAGGTTTCATCAGAGACCCTGAAGGAATTGTAAAGAATTTCCCAGTTTTTTTGTTTTGTTTTTGAAATTCCTTTTATAGTGGGTTTGAGCTTATTCTCGCTGCCATGTTTATGCCAGTCTAGACACACTTGATTCCCTTACGGAGACATATCAATACATAGGTTTTAATATTATTACTAGTCAGATATATTCCTCTGTGGGAAATATGGGGTTTTGAGTCCCTTTCACTGAGGAAGGTGTAGGTCTTGTCTATTCCATAGTTGGTTTTTGGAATGGTACCTGTGCTTATATCAAACTATGGTTTTTTGCTTCACCCCACCTCTCCTTCACCCTTAAGCAGGCATAAGAGTGTTTTCTAAATGTGAGACACTGTTCTCTTTCCTAACTCAGTTCAAGTGTAGCCATGTTTACAGGATCTTCATAAGTGATATCTTATGATAAGTTTCTTTTTCTGTGTGACTTATTTCACTAGGAATCATCGTACCTGAATCCACCCATTTTGCTGCTACTGGTCTTATGACATTGATTTCATGGCTGAGGGATATTCCATCGTACGTAAGTACCACAATTTTTTGAACCATTTTTATATTTCCTGGGATATTTAAGGTGTACACAAGTTGAGGTTCTTGTACGCAGTGCAGCCCTAAATTTTGGGGTGGCTCTGTCTTATTGATTTGCAGTTTTCCCAAGGTATATTCCCTAGACTTGAAGTGCCCTTGGCTTTGTAGCTCTGTTGTTTACTTGTTTTAGGGAACACAATGCACTCCTCCAGAGAGGCAGTTGGCAATTTACATCCCGCCCATCAGCATAACAAGGCTCCATGTTCTCCTGAGCCTGTCTTGCCTTTCTGGTTTTTACACATTTTGTGGATGTCCCTTTTGACCGGTGGGAAGTGATACTTCTTTGTAGTGCAGATTTGCATTGCCCGCTTGCTTGCTTGGCCAAAAACGGCGTATGCGTTTTCTCCTGAATATATTCAGGAGAAAACGCATACGCACTTTTTGGCCAAGTGCATCATTGTCGAAGTTGTGCCCCTCTTCCTGTGCTTTAAAGGTGATTCCAACGTACCTCTTGAAATCTGTTTCCTGCTATTCTGCCTCGCTTTCAAGTCCGCCTCGTCGCCTTCCCTCAACAGATTTTTGGACGATAGTTGTCCTTTATTACTCGGCCAGTTTGTGAATTGCTGTGCCCCTGAGCTCCATTTTTCAACTCGTTTTTGGTGAGCTGAACGCAAGTCCAAAATTTTGGTTCAGGACCTATACTGGTGCCCGGTGGGTGGCTGAGAATTTGGTTAATTCTTCTTCCTGCCGGGAAATTACAGTGATATGTGCCCGTCCAAATGCCTAACAGCTACTCTCTCATTGGTTCTCCCTCTTCCCTTTCATCCTCTGCCAAATTGGCAACCTGTGCGAACCAAGAGGTTAAAGGGGCGGTCTCTCCAAGTTGGGAGGTTGATAGTAAAGCAGACGGAAAGTCAAACCGGAGCACCAGGAGAGGGACTATTCGTTGAGTTGTAGAAACCTTTCGTATTCACAGTGTGTCCGTTCTCTAGGTTTCCTGCACATGTTATAGCTGTAGTAACATTCCCTTCAACCTGGAGAGTTCGGACCCATGGAATGGGTGCCATGCATTATTGCTTTAAAGGGTCTGCATTTGCTCACCCAATCTCACCAATCGTCTCAGTCCCAAGTGTCCCTCCTTATGCCACATCCAGCTGTCGTTGTAGATAGGGTCATTCCAGCTTTCATCAGAGACCCTGAAGGAATTGTAAAGAATTTCCCCGTTTTTTTGTTTTGTTTTTGAAATTCCTTTTTATAGTGGGTTTGAGCTGATTCTCGCTGCCATGTTTATGCCAGTCTAGACAAACTTGATTCCCTTACGGAGACATATCAATACATAGGTTTTAAGATTCTTACTAGTCAGATATTTTCCTCTGCGGGAAATATGGGGTTTTGAGTCCCTTTCACTGAAGACGGTGTAGGTCTTGTCTATTCCATAGTTGGTTTTTGGAACGGTACCTGTGCTTATATCAAACTCTGGTTTTATGCATCACCCCACCTCTCCTTCCCCCTTAAGCAGGTATAAGAGTGTTTTCTAAATGTGAGACACTGCTCTCTTTCCTAACTCAGTTCAAGTGTAGCCATGTTTACAGGATCTTCATAAGTGATATCTTATGATAAGTTTCTTTTTCTGTGTGACTTATTTCACTTAGAATCATCGTACCTGAATCCACCCATTTTGCTGCTACTGGTCTTATGACATTGATTTCATGGCTGAGGGATATTCCATCGTACGTAAGTACCACAATTTTTTGAACCATGTTTATATTTTCTGGGATACTTAAGGTGTATCCAAGTTGAGGTCCTTGTATGCAGTGCAGCCCTAAATTTTGGGGTGGCTCTGTCTTATTGATTTTCAGTTTTCCCAAGGTATATTCCCTAGACTGGTAGTGCCCTTGGCTCTGTAGCTCTGTTCTTTACTTGTTTTAGGGAACAGAATGCACTCCTCCAGAGAGGCAGTTGGCAATTTACATCCCGCCCATCAGCATAACAAGGCTCCCTGTTCTCCAGGGCCTGTCTTGCCTTTCTTGTTCTTACACATTTTGTGGATGTCCCTTTTGACCGGTGGGAAGTGATACTTCTTTGTAGTGCAGATTTGCATTGCCCGCTTGCTTGCTTGGCCAAAAAGGGCGTATGCGTTTTCTCCTGAATATATTCAGGAGAAAACGCATACGCCCTTTTTGGCCAAGTGCATCATTGTCGAAGTTGTGCCCCTCTTCCTGTGCTTTAAAGGCGATTCCAACGTACCTCTTGAAATCTGTTTCCTGCTATTCTGCCTCGCTTTCAAGTCCGCCTCGTTGCCTTCCCTCAACAAATTTTTGGACGATAGTTGTCCTTTATTACTCGGCCAGTTTGTGAATTGCTGTGCCCCTGAGCTCCATTTTTCAACTCGTTTTTGGTGAGCTGACCGCAAGTCCAAAATTTTGGTTCAGGACCTATACTGGTTCCCGGTGGGTGGCTGAGAATTTGGTTAATTCTTCTTCCTGCCGGGAAATTACAGTGATATATGCCCCCTCCAAATGCCTAAAAGCTACTCTCTCACTGGTTCTCCCTCTTCCCTTTCATCCTCTGCCAAATTGGCAACCTGTGCGAACCAAGAGGTTAAAGGGGCTGTCTCTCCAAGTTGGGAGGTTGATAGTAAAGCAGACGGAAAGTCAAACCAGAGCACCAGGAGAGGGACTATGCGTTGAGTTTTAGAAACCTTTCGTATTCACAGTGTGTCCGTTCTCTAGGTTTCCCGCACATGTTATAGCTGTAGTAATATTCCCTTCAACCTGGAGAGTTCGGACCCATGGAATGGGTGCCATGCATTATTGCTTTAAAGGGTCTGCATTTGCTCACCCAATCTCACCAATCGTCTCAGTCCCAAGTGTCCCTCCTTATGCCACATCCAGCTGTCGTTGTAGATAGGGTCATGCCAGCCTTCATCAGAGACCCTGAAGGAATTGTAAAGAATTTCCCAGTTTTTTTGTTTTGTTTTTGAAATTCCTTTTTATAGTGGGTTTGAGCTGATTCTCGCTGCCATGTTTATGCCAGTCTAGACACACTTGATTCCCTTACGGAGACATATCAATACATAGGTTTTAAGATTCTTACTAGTCAGATATTTTCCTCTGCGGGAAATATGGGGTTTTGAGTCCCTTTCGCTGAGGATGGTGTAGGTCTTGTCTATTCCATAGTTGGTTTTTGGAACGGTACCTGTGCTTATATCAAACTCTGGTTTTATGCATCACCCCACCTCTCCTTCCCCCTTAAGCAGGTATAAGAGTGTTTTCTAAATGTGAGACACTGTTCTCTTTCCTAACTCAGTTCAAGTGTAGCCATGTTTACAGGATCTTCATAAGTGATATCTTATGATAAGTTTCTTTTTCTGTGTGACTTATTTCACTTAGAATCATCGTACCTGAATCCACCCATTTTGCTGCTACTGGTCTTATGACATTGATTTCATGGCTGAGGGATATTCCATCGTACGTAAGTACCACAATTTTTTGAACCATGTTTATATTTTCTGGGATACTTAAGGTGTATCCAAGTTGAGGTCCTTGTATGCAGTGCAGCCCTAAATTTTGGGGTGGCTCTGTCTTATTGATTTTCAGTTTTCCCAAGGTATATTCCCTAGACTGGTAGTGCCCTTGGCTCTGTAGCTCTGTTCTTTACTTGTTTTAGGGAACAGAATGCACTCCTCCAGAGAGGCAGTTGGCAATTTACATCCCGCCCATCAGCATAACAAGGCTCCCTGTTCTCCAGGGCCTGTCTTGCCTTTCTTGTTCTTACACATTTTGTGGATGTCCCTTTTGACCGGTGGGAAGTGATACTTCTTTGTAGTGCAGATTTGCATTGCCCGCTTGCTTGCTTGGCCAAAAAGGGCGTATGCGTTTTCTCCTGAATATATTCAGGAGAAAACGCATACGCCCTTTTTGGCCAAGTGCATCATTGTCGAAGTTGTGACCCTCTTCCTGTGCTTTAAAGGCGATTCCAACGTACCTCTTGAAATCTGTTTCCTGCTATTCTGCCTCGCTTTCAAGTCCGCCTCGTTGCCTTCCCTCAACAGATTTTTGGACGATAGTTGTCCTTTATTACTCGGCCAGTTTGTGAATTGCTGTGCCCCTGAGCTCCATTTTTCAACTCGTTTTTGGTGAGCTGACCGCAAGTCCAAAATTTTGGTTCAGGACCTATACTGGTTCCCGGTGGGTGGCTGAGAATTTGGTTAATTCTTCTTCCTGCCGGGAAATTACAGTGATATGTGACCGTCCAAATGCCTAACAGCTACTCTCTCATTGGTTCTCCCTCTTCCCTTTCATCCTCTGCCAAATTGGCAACCTGTACGAACCAAGAGGTTAAAGGGGCTGTCTCTCCAAGTTGGGAGGTTGATAGTAAAGCAGACGGAAAGTCAAACCGGAGCACCAGGAGAGGGACTATGCGTTGAGTTTTAGAAACCTTTCGTATTCACAGTGTGTCCGTTCTCTAGGTTTCCCGCACATGTTATAGCTGTAGTAATATTCCCTTCAACCTGGAGAGTTCGGACCCATGGAATGGGTGCCATGCATTATTGCTTTAAAGGGTCTGCATTTGCTCACCCAATCTCACCAATCGTCTCAGTCCCAAGTGTCCCTCCTTATGCCACATCCAGCTGTCGTTGTAGATAGGGTCATTCCAGCTTTCATCAGAGACCCTGAAGGAATTGCAAAGAATTTCCCAGTTTTTTTGTTTTGTTTTTGAAATTCCTTTTTATAGTGGGTTTGAGCTGATTCTCGCTGCCATGTTTATGCCAGTCTAGACACACTTGATTCCCTTACGGAGACATATCAATACATAGGTTTTAAGATTCTTACTAGTCAGATATTTTCCTCTGCGGGAAATATGGGGTTTTGAGTCCCTTTCGCTGAGGACGGTGTAGGTCTTGTCTATTCCATAGTTGGTTTTTGCAACGGTACCTGTGCTTATATCAAACTCTGGTTTTATGCATCACCCCACCTCTCCTTCCCCCTTAAGCAGGTATAAGAGTGTTTTCTAAATGTGAGACACTGTTCTCTTTCCTAACTCAGTTCAAGTGTAGCCATGTTTACAGGATCTTCATAAGTGATATCTTATGATAAGTTTCTTTTTCTGTGTGACTTATTTCACTTAGAATCATCGTACCTGAATCCACCCATTTTGCTGCTACTGGTCTTATGACATTGATTTCATGGCTGAGGGATATTCCATCGTACGTAAGTACCACAATTTTTTGAACCATGTTTATATTTTCTGGGATACTTAAGGTGTATCCAAGTTGAGGTCCTTGTATGCAGTGCAGCCCTAAATTTTGGGGTGGCTCTGTCTTATTGATTTTCAGTTTTCCCAAGGTATATTCCCTAGACTGGTAGTGCCCTTGGCTCTGTAGCTCTGTTCTTTACTTGTTTTAGGGAACAGAATGCACTCCTCCAGAGAGGCAGTTGGCAATTTACATCCCGCCCATCAGCATAACAAGGCTCCCTGTTCTCCAGGGCCTGTCTTGCCTTTCTTGTTCTTACACATTTTGTGGATGTCCCTTTTGACCGGTGGGAAGTGATACTTCTTTGTAGTGCAGATTTGCATTGCCCGCTTGCTTGCTTGGCCAAAAAGGGCGTATGCGTTTTCTCCTGAATATATTCAGGAGAAAACGCATACGCCCTTTTTGGCCAAGTGCATCATTGTCGAAGTTGTGCCCCTCTTCCTGTGCTTTAAAGGCGATTCCAACGTACCTCTTGAAATCTGTTTCCTGCTATTCTGCCTCGCTTTCAAGTCCGCCTCGTTGCCTTCCCTCAACAGATTTTTGGACAATAGTTGTCCTTTATTACTCGGCCAGTTTGTGAATTGCTGTGCCCCTGAGCTCCATTTTTCAACTCGTTTTTGGTGAGCTGAACGCAAGTCCAAAATTTTGGTTCAGGACCTATACTGGTGCCCGGTGGGTGGCTGAGAATTTGGTTAATTCTTCTTCCTGCCGGGAAATTACAGTGATATGTGCCCCTCCAAATGCCTAACAGCTACTCTCTCATTGGTTCTCCCTCTTCCCTTTCATCCTCTGCCAAATTGGCAACCTGTGCGAACCAAGAGGTTAAAGGGGCTGTCTCTCCAAGTTGGGAGGTTGATAGTAAAGCAGACGGAAAGTCAAACCGGAGCACCAGGAGAGGGACTATGCGTTGAGTTTTAGAAACCTTTCGTATTCACAGTGTGTCCGTTCTCTAGGTTTCCCGCACATGTTATAGCTGTAGTAATATTCCCTTCAACCTGGAGAGTTCGGACCCATGGAATGGGTGCCATGCATTATTGCTTTAAAGGGTCTGCATTTGCTCACCCAATCTCACCAATCGTCTCAGTCCCAAGTGTCCCTCCTTATGCCACATCCAGCTGTCGTTGTAGATAGGGTCATTCCAGCTTTCATCAGAGACCCTGAAGGAATTGCAAAGAATTTCCCAGTTTTTTTGTTTTGTTTTTGAAATTCCTTTTTATAGTGGGTTTCAGCTGATTCTCGCTGCCATGTTTATGCCAGTCTAGACACACTTGATTCCCTTACGGAGACATATCAATACATAGGTTTTAAGATTCTTACTAGTCAGATATTTTCCTCTGCGGGAAATATGGGGTTTTGAGTCCCTTTCGCTGAGGACGGTGTAGGTCTTGTCTATTCCATAGTTGGTTTTTGGAACGGTACCTGTGCTTATATCAAACTCTGGTTTTATGCATCACCCCACCTCTCCTTCCCCCTTAAGCAGGTATAAGAGTGTTTTCTAAATGTGAGACACTGTTCTCTTTCCTAACTCAGTTCAAGTGTAGCCATGTTTACAGGATCTTCATAAGTGATATCTTATGATAAGTTTCTTTTTCTGTGTGACTTATTTCACTTAGAATCATCGTACCTGAATCCACCCCTTTTGCTGCTACTGGTCTTATGACATTGATTTCATGGCTGAGGGATATTCCATCGTACGTAAGTACCACAATTTTTTGAACCATGTTTATATTTTCTGGGATACTTAAGGTGTATCCAAGTTGAGGTCCTTGTATGCAGTGCAGCCCTAAATTTTGGGGTGGCTCTGTCTTATTGATTTTCAGTTTTCCCAAGGTATATTCCCTAGACTGGTAGTGCCCTTGGCTCTGTAGCTCTGTTCTTTACTTGTTTTAGGGAACAGAATGCACTCCTCCAGAGAGGCAGTTGGCAATTTACATCCCGC
This sequence comes from Hyperoodon ampullatus, assembly GCF_949752795.1. Lineage (NCBI taxonomy): Eukaryota > Metazoa > Chordata > Mammalia > Artiodactyla > Ziphiidae > Hyperoodon > Hyperoodon ampullatus. The sequence continues at coordinate 946,327 of NW_027640625.1, read as the reverse complement.
CCATCAGCATAACAAGGCTCCCTGTTCTCCAGGGCCTGTCTTGCCTTTCTTGTTCTTACACATTTTGTGGATGTCCCTTTTGACCGGTAGGAAGTGATACTTCTTTGTAGTGCAGATTTGCATTGCCCGCTTGCTTGCTTGGCCAAAAAGGGCGTATGCGTTTTCTCCTGAATATATTCAGGAGAAAACGCATACGCCCTTTTTGGCCAAGTGCATCATTGTCGAAGTTGTGCCCCTCTTCCTGTGCTTTAAAGGCGATTCCAACGTACCTCTTGAAATCTGTTTCCTGCTATTCTGCCTCGCTTTCAAGTCCGCCTCGTTGCCTTCCCTCAACAGATTTTTGGACGATAGTTGTCCTTTATTACTCGGCCAGTTTGTGAATTGCTGTGCCCCTGAGCTCCATTTTTCAACTCGTTTTTGGTGAGCTGACCGCAAGTCCAAAATTTTGGTTCAGGACCTATACTGGTTCCCGGTGGGTGGCTGAGAATTTGGTTAATTCTTCTTCCTGCCGGGAAATTACAGTGATATGTGACCGTCCAAATGCCTAACAGCTACTCTCTCATTGGTTCTCCCTCTTCCCTTTCATCCTCTGCCAAATTGGCAACCTGTACGAACCAAGAGGTTAAAGGGGCTGTCTCTCCAAGTTGGGAGGTTGATAGTAAAGCAGACGGAAAGTCAAACCGGAGCACCAGGAGAGGGACTATTCGTTGAGTTTTAGAAACCTTTCGTATTCACAGTGTGTCCGTTCTCTAGGTTTCCCGCACATGTTATAGCTGTAGTAATATTCCCTTCAACCTGGAGAGTTCGGACCCATGGAATGTGTGCCATGCATTATTGCTTTAAAGGGTCTGCATTTGCTCACCCAATCTCACCAATCGTCTCAGTCCCAAGTGTCCCTCCTTATACCACATCCAGCTGTCGTTGTAGATAGGGTCATTCCAGCTTTCATCAGAGACCCTGAAGGAATTGTAAAGAATTTCCCAGTTTTTTTGTTTTGTTTTTGAATTTCCTTTTTATAGTGGGTTTGAGCTGATTCTCGCTGCCATGTTTATGCCAGTCTAGACACACTTGATTCCCTTACGGAGACATATCAATACATAGGTTTTAAGATTCTTACTAGTCAGATATTTTCCTCTGTGGGCAATATGGGGTTTTGAGTCCCTTTCGCTGAGGACGGTGTAGGTCTTGTCTATTCCATAGTTGGTTTTTGGAACGGTACCTGTGCTTATATCAAACTCTGGTTTTATGCATCACCCCACCTCTCCTTCCCCCTTAAGCAGGTATAAGAGTGTTTTCTAAATGTGAGACACTGTTCTCTTTCCTAACTCAGTTCAAGTGTAGCCATGTTTACAGGATCTTCATAAGTGATATCTTATGATAAGTTTCTTTTTCTGTGTGACTTATTTCACTTAGAATCATCGTACCTGAATCCACCCCTTTTGCTGCTACTGGTCTTATGACATTGATTTCATGGCTGAGGGATATTCCATCGTACGTAAGTACCACAATTTTTTGAACCATGTTTATATTTTCTGGGATACTTAAGGTGTATCCAAGTTGAGGTCCTTGTATGCAGTGCAGCCCTAAATTTTGGGGTGGCTCTGTCTTATTGATTTTCAGTTTTCCCAAGGTATATTCCCTAGACTGGTAGTGCCCTTGGCTCTGTAGCTCTGTTCTTTACTTGTTTTAGGGAACAGAATGCACTCCTCCAGAGAGGCAGTTGGCAATTTACATCCCGCCCATCAGCATAACAAGGCTCCCTGTTCTCCAGGGCCTGTCTTGCCTTTCTTGTTCTTACACATTTTGTGGATGTCCCTTTTGACCGGTGGGAAGTGATACTTCTTTGTAGTGCAGATTTGCATTGCCCGCTTGCTTGCTTGGCCAAAAAGGGCGTATGCGTTTTCTCCTGAATATATTCAGGAGAAAACGCATACGCCCTTTTTGGCCAAGTGCATCATTGTCGAAGTTGTGCCCCTCTTCCTGTGCTTTAAAGGCGATTCCAACGTACCTCTTGAAATCTGTTTCCTGCTATTCTGCCTCGCTTTCAAGTCCGCCTCGTTGCCTTCCCTCAACAGATTTTTGGACGATAGTTGTCCTTTATTACTCGGCCAGTTTGTGAATTGCTGTGCCCCTGAGCTCCATTTTTCAACTCGTTTTTGGTGAGCTGACCGCAAGTCCAAAATTTTGGTTCAGGACCTATACTGGTTCCCGGTGGGTGGCTGAGAATTTGGTTAATTCTTCTTCCTGCCGGGAAATTACAGTGATATGTGACCGTCCAAATGCCTAACAGCTACTCTCTCATTGGTTCTCCCTCTTCCCTTTCATCCTCTGCCAAATTGGCAACCTGTACGAACCAAGAGGTTAAAGGGGCTGTCTCTCCAAGTTGGGAGGTTGATAGTAAAGCAGACGGAAAGTCAAACCGGAGCACCAGGAGAGGGACTATGCGTTGAGTTTTAGAAACCTTTCGTATTCACAGTGTGTCCGTTCTCTAGGTTTCCCGCACATGTTATAGCTGTAGTAATATTCCCTTCAACCTGGAGAGTTCGGACCCATGGAATGGGTGCCATGCATTATTGCTTTAAAGGGTCTGCATTTGCTCACCCAATCTCACCAATCGTCTCAGTCCCAAGTGTCCCTCCTTATGCCACATCCAGCTGTCGTTGTAGATAGGGTCATTCCAGCTTTCATCAGAGACCCTGAAGGAATTGCAAAGAATTTCCCAGTTTTTTTGTTTTGTTTTTGAAATTCCTTTTTATAGTGGGTTTGAGCTGATTCTCGCTGCCATGTTTATGCCAGTCTAGACACACTTGATTCCCTTACGGAGACATATCAATACATAGGTTTTAAGATTCTTACTAGTCAGATATTTTCCTCTGCGGGAAATATGGGGTTTTGAGTCCCTTTCGCTGAGGACGGTGTAGGTCTTGTCTATTCCATAGTTGGTTTTTGCAACGGTACCTGTGCTTATATCAAACTCTGGTTTTATGCATCACCCCACCTCTCCTTCCCCCTTAAGCAGGTATAAGAGTGTTTTCTAAATGTGAGACACTGTTCTCTTTCCTAACTCAGTTCAAGTGTAGCCATGTTTACAGGATCTTCATAAGTGATATCTTATGATAAGTTTCTTTTTCTGTGTGACTTATTTCACTTAGAATCATCGTACCTGAATCCACCCATTTTGCTGCTACTGGTCTTATGACATTGATTTCATGGCTGAGGGATATTCCATCGTACGTAAGTACCACAATTTTTTGAACCATGTTTATATTTTCTGGGATACTTAAGGTGTATCCAAGTTGAGGTCCTTGTATGCAGTGCAGCCCTAAATTTTGGGGTGGCTCTGTCTTATTGATTTTCAGTTTTCCCAAGGTATATTCCCTAGACTGGTAGTGCCCTTGGCTCTGTAGCTCTGTTCTTTACTTGTTTTAGGGAACAGAATGCACTCCTCCAGAGAGGCAGTTGGCAATTTACATCCCGCCCATCAGCATAACAAGGCTCCCTGTTCTCCAGGGCCTGTCTTGCCTTTCTTGTTCTTACACATTTTGTGGATGTCCCTTTTGACCGGTGGGAAGTGATACTTCTTTGTAGTGCAGATTTGCATTGCCCGCTTGCTTGCTTGGCCAAAAAGGGCGTATGCGTTTTCTCCTGAATATATTCAGGAGAAAACGCATACGCCCTTTTTGGCCAAGTGCATCATTGTCGAAGTTGTGCCCCTCTTCCTGTGCTTTAAAGGCGATTCCAACGTACCTCTTGAAATCTGTTTCCTGCTATTCTGCCTCGCTTTCAAGTCCGCCTCGTTGCCTTCCCTCAACAGATTTTTGGACGATAGTTGTCCTTTATTACTCGGCCAGTTTGTGAATTGCTGTGCCCCTGAGCTCCATTTTTCAACTCGTTTTTGGTGAGCTGACCGCAAGTCCAAAATTTTGGTTCAGGACCTATGCTGGTTCCCGGTGTGGGGATGAGAATTTGGTTAATTCTTCTTCCTGCCGGGAAATTACAGTGATATGTGACCGTCCAAATGCCTAACAGCTACTCTCTCATTGGTTCTCCCTCTTCCCTTTCATCCTCTGCCAAATTGGCAACCTGTACGAACCAAGAGGTTAAAGGGGCTGTCTCTCCAAGTTGGGAGGTTGATAGTAAAGCAGACGGAAAGTCAAACCGGAGCACCAGGAGAGGGACTATTCGTTGAGTTTTAGAAACCTTTCGTATTCACAGTGTGTCCGTTCTCTAGGTTTCCCGCACATGTTATAGCTGTAGTAATATTCCCTTCAACCTGGAGAGTTCGGACCCATGGAATGGATGCCATGCATTATTGCTTTAAAGGGTCTGCATTTGCTCACCCAATCTCACCAATCGTCTCAGTCCCAAGTGTCCCTCCTTATGCCACATCCAGCTGTCATTGTAGATAGGGTCATTCCAGCTTTCATCAGAGACCTTGAAGGAATTGTAAAGAATTTCCCAGTTTTTTTGTTTTGTTTTTGAAATTCCTTTTTATAGTGGGTTTGAGCTGATTCTCGCTGCCATGTTTATGCCAGTCTAGACACACTTGATTCCCTTACGGAGACATATCAATACATAGGTTTTAAGATTCTTACTAGTCAGATATTTTCCTCTGTGGGAAATATGGGGTTTTGAGTCCCTTTCACTGAGGAAGGTGTAGGTCTTGTCTATTCCATAGTTGGTTTTTGGAACGGTACCTGTGCTTATATCAAACTCTGGTTTTATGCATCACCCCACCTCTCCTTCCCCCTTAAGCAGGTATAAGAGTGTTTTCTAAATGTGAGACACTGTTCTCTTTCCTAACTCAGTTCAAGTGTAGCCATGTTTACAGGATCTTCATAAGTGATATCTTATGATAAGTTTCTTTTTCTGTGTGACTTATTTCACTTAGAATCATCGTACCTGAATCCACCCCTTTTGCTGCTACTGGTCTTATGACATTGATTTCATGGCTGAGGGATATTCCATCGTACGTAAGTACCACAATTTTTTGAACCATGTTTATATTTTCTGGGATACTTAAGGTGTATCCAAGTTGAGGTCCTTGTATGCAGTGCAGCCCTAAATTTTGGGGTGGCTCTGTCTTATTGATTTTCAGTTTTCCCAAGGTATATTCCCTAGACTGGTAGTGCCCTTGGCTCTGTAGCTCTGTTCTTTACTTGTTTTAGGGAACAGAATGCACTCCTCCAGAGAGGCAGTTGGCAATTTACATCCCGCCCATCAGCATAACAAGGCTCCCTGTTCTCCAGGGCCTGTCTTGCCTTTCTTGTTCTTACACATTTTGTGGATGTCCCTTTTGACCGGTAGGAAGTGATACTTCTTTGTAGTGCAGATTTGCATTGCCCGCTTGCTTGCTTGGCCAAAAAGGGCGTATGCGTTTTCTCCTGAATATATTCAGGAGAAAACGCATACGCCCTTTTTGGCCAAGTGCATCATTGTCGAAGTTGTGCCCCTCTTCCTGTGCTTTAAAGGCGATTCCAACGTACCTCTTGAAATCTGTTTCCTGCTATTCTGCCTCGCTTTCAAGTCCGCCTCGTTGCCTTCCCTCAACAGATTTTTGGACGATAGTTGTCCTTTATTACTCGGCCAGTTTGTGAATTGCTGTGCCCCTGAGCTCCATTTTTCAACTCGTTTTTGGTGAGCTGACCGCAAGTCCAAAATTTTGGTTCAGGACCTATACTGGTTCCCGGTGGGTGGCTGAGAATTTGGTTAATTCTTCTTCCTGCCGGGAAATTACAGTGATATGTGACCGTCCAAATGCCTAACAGCTACTCTCTCATTGGTTCTCCCTCTTCCCTTTCATCCTCTGCCAAATTGGCAACCTGTACGAACCAAGAGGTTAAAGGGGCTGTCTCTCCAAGTTGGGAGGTTGATAGTAAAGCAGACGGAAAGTCAAACCGGAGCACCAGGAGAGGGACTATTCGTTGAGTTTTAGAAACCTTTCGTATTCACAGTGTGTCCGTTCTCTAGGTTTCCCGCACATGTTATAGCTGTAGTAATATTCCCTTCAACCTGGAGAGTTCGGACCCATGGAATGTGTGCCATGCATTATTGCTTTAAATGGTCTGCATTTGCTCACCCAATCTCACCAATCGTCTCAGTCCCAAGTGTCCCTCCTTATGCCACATCCAGCTGTCGTTGTAGATAGGGTCATTCCAGCTTTCATCAGAGACCCTGAAGGAATTGTAAAGAATTTCCCAGTTTTTTTGTTTTGTTTTTGAATTTCCTTTTTATAGTGGGTTTGAGCTGATTCTCGCTGCCATGTTTATGCCAGTCTAGACACACTTGATTCCCTTACGGAGACATATCAATACATAGGTTTTAAGATTCTTACTAGTCAGATATTTTCCTCTGTGGGCAATATGGGGTTTTGAGTCCCTTTCGCTGAGGACGGTGTAGGTCTTGTCTATTCCATAGTTGGTTTTTGGAACGGTACCTGTGCTTATATCAAACTCTGGTTTTATGCATCACCCCACCTCTCCTTCCCCCTTAAGCAGGTATAAGAGTGTTTTCTAAATGTGAGACACTGTTCTCTTTCCTAACTCAGTTCAAGTGTAGCCATGTTTACAGGATCTTCATAAGTGATATCTTATGATAAGTTTCTTTTTCTGTGTGACTTATTTCACTTAGAATCATCGTACCTGAATCCACCCATTTTGCTGCTACTGGTCTTATGACATTGATTTCATGGCTGAGGGATATTCCATCGTACGTAAGTACTACAATTTTTTGAACCATGTTTATATTTTCTGGGATACTTAAGGTGTATCCAAGTTGAGGTCCTTGTATGCAGTGCAGCCCTAAATTTTGGGGTGGCTCTGTCTTATTGATTTTCAGTTTTCCCAAGGTATATTCCCTAGACTGGTAGTGCCCTTGGCTCTGTAGCTCTGTTCTTTACTTGTTTTAGGGAACAGAATGCACTCCTCCAGAGAGGCAGTTGGCAATTTACATCCCGCCCATCAGCATAACAAGGCTCCCTGTTCTCCAGGGCCTGTCTTGCCTTTCTTGTTCTTACACATTTTGTGGATGTCCCTTTTGACCGGTGGGAAGTGATACTTCTTTGTAGTGCAGATTTGCATTGCCCGCTTGCTTGCTTGGCCAAAAAGGGCGTATGCGTTTTCTCCTGAATATATTCAGGAGAAAACGCATACGCCCTTTTTGGCCAAGTGCATCATTGTCGAAGTTGTGCCCCTCTTCCTGTGCTTTAAAGGCGATTCCAACGTACCTCTTGAAATCTGTTTCCTGCTATTCTGCCTCGCTTTCAAGTCCGCCTCGTTGCCTTCCCTCAACAGATTTTTGGACGATAGTTGTCCTTTATTACTCGGCCAGTTTGTGAATTGCTGTGCCCCTGAGCTCCATTTTTCAACTCGTTTTTGGTGAGCTGACCGCAAGTCCAAAATTTTGGTTCAGGACCTATGCTGGTTCCCGGTGTGGGGATGAGAATTTGGTTAATTCTTCTTCCTGCCGGGAAATTACAGTGATATGTGACCGTCCAAATGCCTAACAGCTACTCTCTCATTGGTTCTCCCTCTTCCCTTTCATCCTCTGCCAAATTGGCAACCTGTACGAACCAAGAGGTTAAAGGGGCTGTCTCTCCAAGTTGGGAGGTTGATAGTAAAGCAGACGGAAAGTCAAACCGGAGCACCAGGAGAGGGACTATTCGTTGAGTTTTAGAAACCTTTCGTATTCACAGTGTGTCCGTTCTCTAGGTTTCCCGCACATGTTATAGCTGTAGTAATATTCCCTTCAACCTGGAGAGTTCGGACCCATGGAATGGATGCCATGCATTATTGCTTTAAAGGGTCTGCATTTGCTCACCCAATCTCACCAATCGTCTCAGTCCCAAGAGTCCCTCCTTATGCCACATCCAGCTGTCATTGTAGATAGGGTCATTCCAGCTTTCATCAGAGACCTTGAAGGAATTGTAAAGAATTTCCCAGTTTTTTTGTTTTGTTTTTGAAATTCCTTTTTATAGTGGGTTTGAGCTGATTCTCGCTGCCATGTTTATGCCAGTCTAGACACACTTGATTCCCTTACGGAGACATATCAATACATAGGTTTAAAGATTCTTACTAGTCAGATATTTTCCTCTGCGGGAAATATGGGGTTTTGAGTCCCTTTCGCTGAGGACGGTGTAGGTCTTGTCTATTCCATAGTTGGTTTTTGCAACGGTACCTGTGCTTATATCAAACTCTGGTTTTATGCATCACCCCACCTCTCCTTCCCCCTTAAGCAGGTATAAGAGTGTTTTCTAAATGTGAGACACTGTTCTCTTTCCTAACTCAGTTCAAGTGTAGCCATGTTTACAGGATCTTCATAAGTGATATCTTATGATAAGTTTCTTTTTCTGTGTGACTTATTTCACTTAGAATCATCGTACCTGAATCCACCCATTTTGCTGCTACTGGTCTTATGACATTGATTTCATGGCTGAGGGATATTCCATCGTACGTAAGTACCACAATTTTTTGAACCATGTTTATATTTTCTGGGATACTTAAGGTGTATCCAAGTTGAGGTCCTTGTATGCAGTGCAGCCCTAAATTTTGGGGTGGCTCTGTCTTATTGATTTTCAGTTTTCCCAAGGTATATTCCCTAGACTGGTAGTGCCCTTGGCTCTGTAGCTCTGTTCTTTACTTGTTTTAGGGAACAGAATGCACTCCTCCAGAGAGGCAGTTGGCAATTTACATCCCGCCCATCAGCATAACAAGGCTCCCTGTTCTCCAGGGCCTGTCTTGCCTTTCTTGTTCTTACACATTTTGTGGATGTCCCTTTTGACCGGTGGGAAGTGATACTTCTTTGTAGTGCAGATTTGCATTGCCCGCTTGCTTGCTTGGCCAAAAAGGGTGTATGCGTTTTCTCCTGAATATATTCAGGAGAAAACGCATACGCCCTTTTTGGCCAAGTGCATCATTGTCGAAGTTGTGCCCCTCTTCCTGTGCTTTAAAGGCGATTCCAACGTACCTCTTGAAATCTGTTTCCTGCTATTCTGCCTCGCTTTCAAGTCCGCCTCGTTGCCTTCCCTCAACAGATTTTTGGACGATAGTTGTCCTTTATTACTCGGCCAGTTTGTGAATTGCTGTGCCCCTGAGCTCCATTTTTCAACTCGTTTTTGGTGAGCTGACCGCAAGTCCAAAATTTTGGTTCAGGACCTATACTGGTTCCCGGTGGGTGGCTGAGAATTTGGTTAATTCTTCTTCCTGCCGGGAAATTACAGTGATATATGCCCCCTCCAAATGCCTAAAAGCTACTCTCTCACTGGTTCTCCCTCTTCCCTTTCATCCTCTGCCAAATTGGCAACCTGTGCGAACCAAGAGGTTAAAGGGGCTGTCTCTCCAAGTTGGGAGGTTGATAGTAAAGCAGACGGAAAGTCAAACCGGAGCACCAGGAGAGGGACTATGCGTTGAGTTTTAGAAACCTTTCGTATTCACAGTGTGTCCGTTCTCTAGGTTTCCCGCACATGTTATAGCTGTAGTAATATTCCCTTCAACCTGGAGAGTTCGGACCCATGGAATGGGTGCCATGCATTATTGCTTTAAAGGGTCTGCATTTGCTCACCCAATCTCACCAATCGTCTCAGTCCCAAGTGTCCCTCCTTATGCCACATCCAGCTGTCGTTGTAGATAGGGTCATGCCAGCCTTCATCAGAGACCCTGAAGGAATTGTAAAGAATTTCCCAGTTTTTTTGTTTTGTTTTTGAAATTCCTTTTTATAGTGGGTTTGAGCTGATTCTCGCTGCCATGTTTATGCCAGTCTAGACACACTTGATTCCCTTACGGAGACATATCAATACATAGGTTTTAAGATTCTTACTAGTCAGATATTTTCCTCTGCGGGAAATATGGGGTTTTGAGTCCCTTTCGCTGAGGATGGTGTAGGTCTTGTCTATTCCATAGTTGGTTTTTGCAACGGTACCTGTGCTTATATCAAACTCTGGTTTTATGCATCACCCCACCTCTCCTTCCCCCTTAAGCAGGTATAAGAGTGTTTTCTAAATGTGAGACACTGTTCTCTTTCCTAACTCAGTTCAAGTGTAGCCATGTTTACAGGATCTTCATAAGTGATATCTTATGATAAGTTTCTTTTTCTGTGTGACTTATTTCACTTAGAATCATCGTACCTGAATCCACCCATTTTGCTGCTACTGGTCTTATGACATTGATTTCATGGCTGAGGGATATTCCATCGTACGTAAGTACCACAATTTTTTGAACCATGTTTATATTTTCTGGGATACTTAAGGTGTATCCAAGTTGAGGTCCTTGTATGCAGTGCAGCCCTAAATTTTGGGGTGGCTCTGTCTTATTGATTTTCAGTTTTCCCAAGGTATATTCCCTAGACTGGTAGTGCCCTTGGCTCTGTAGCTCTGTTCTTTACTTGTTTTAGGGAACAGAATGCACTCCTCCAGAGAGGCAGTTGGCAATTTACATCCCGCCCATCAGCATAACAAGGCTCCCTGTTCTCCAGGGCCTGTCTTGCCTTTCTTGTTCTTACACATTTTGTGGATGTCCCTTTTGACCGGTGGGAAGTGATACTTCTTTGTAGTGCAGATTTGCATTGCCCGCTTGCTTGCTTGGCCAAAAAGGGCGTATGCGTTTTCTCCTGAATATATTCAGGAGAAAACGCATACGCCCTTTTTGGCCAAGTGCATCATTGTCGAAGTTGTGCCCCTCTTCCTGTGCTTTAAAGGCGATTCCAACGTACCTCTTGAAATCTGTTTCCTGCTATTCTGCCTCGCTTTCAAGTCCGCCTCGTTGCCTTCCCTCAACAGATTTTTGGACGATAGTTGTCCTTTATTACTCGGCCAGTTTGTGAATTGCTGTGCCCCTGAGCTCCATTTTTCAACTCGTTTTTGGTGAGCTGACCGCAAGTCCAAAATTTTGGTTCAGGACCTATACTGGTTCCCGGTGGGTGGCTGAGAATTTGGTTAATTCTTCTTCCTGCCGGGAAATTACAGTGATATGTGACCGTCCAAATGCCTAACAGCTACTCTCTCATTGGTTCTCCCTCTTCCCTTTCATCCTCTGCCAAATTGGCAACCTGTACGAACCAAGAGGTTAAAGGGGCTGTCTCTCCAAGTTGGGAGGTTGATAGTAAAGCAGACGGAAAGTCAAACCGGAGCACCAGGAGAGGGACTATGCGTTGAGTTTTAGAAACCTTTCGTATTCACAGTGTGTCCGTTCTCTAGGTTTCCCGCACATGTTATAGCTGTAGTAATATTCCCTTCAACCTGGAGAGTTCGGACCCATGGAATGTGTGCCATGCATTATTGCTTTAAAGGGTCTGCATTTGCTCACCCAATCTCACCAATCGTCTCAGTCCCAAGTGTCCCTCCTTATGCCACATCCAGCTGTCGTTGTAGATAGGGTCATTCCAGCTTTCATCAGAGACCCTGAAGGAATTGTAAAGAATTTCCCAGTTTTTTTGTTTTGTTTTTGAATTTCCTTTTTATAGTGGGTTTGAGCTGATTCTCGCTGCCATGTTTATGCCAGTCTAGACACACTTGATTCCCTTACGGAGACATATCAATACATAGGTTTTAAGATTCTTACTAGTCAGATATTTTCCTCTGTGGGCAATATGGGGTTTTGAGTCCCTTTCGCTGAGGACGGTGTAGGTCTTGTCTATTCCATAGTTGGTTTTTGGAACGGTACCTGTGCTTATATCAAACTCTGGTTTTATGCATCACCCCACCTCTCCTTCCCCCTTAAGCAGGTATAAGAGTGTTTTCTAAATGTGAGACACTGTTCTCTTTCCTAACTCAGTTCAAGTGTAGCCATGTTTACAGGATCTTCATAAGTGATATCTTATGATAAGTTTCTTTTTCTGTGTGACTTATTTCACTTAGAATCATCGTACCTGAATCCACCCATTTTGCTGCTACTGGTCTTATGACATTGATTTCATGGCTGAGGGATATTCCATCGTACGTAAGTACTACAATTTTTTGAACCATGTTTATATTTTCTGGGATACTTAAGGTGTATCCAAGTTGAGGTCCTTGTATGCAGTGCAGCCCTAAATTTTGGGGTGGCTCTGTCTTATTGATTTTCAGTTTTCCCAAGGTATATTCCCTAGACTGGTAGTGCCCTTGGCTCTGTAGCTCTGTTCTTTACTTGTTTTAGGGAACAGAATGCACTCCTCCAGAGAGGCAGTTGGCAATTTACATCCCGCCCATCAGCATAACAAGGCTCCCTGTTCTCCAGGGCCTGTCTTGCCTTTCTTGTTCTTACACATTTTGTGGATGTCCCTTTTGACCGGTGGGAAGTGATACTTCTTTGTAGTGCAGATTTGCATTGCCCGCTTGCTTGCTTGGCCAAAAAGGGCGTATGCGTTTTCTCCTGAATATATTCAGGAGAAAACGCATACGCCCTTTTTGGCCAAGTGCATCATTGTCGAAGTTGTGCCCCTCTTCCTGTGCTTTAAAGGCGATTCCAACGTACCTCTTGAAATCTGTTTCCTGCTATTCTGCCTCGCTTTCAAGTCCGCCTCGTTGCCTTCCCTCAACAGATTTTTGGACGATAGTTGTCCTTTATTACTCGGCCAGTTTGTGAATTGCTGTGCCCCTGAGCTCCATTTTTCAACTCGTTTTTGGTGAGCTGACCGCAAGTCCAAAATTTTGGTTCAGGACCTATGCTGGTTCCCGGTGTGGGGATGAGAATTTGGTTAATTCTTCTTCCTGCCGGGAAATTACAGTGATATGTGACCGTCCAAATGCCTAACAGCTACTCTCTCATTGGTTCTCCCTCTTCCCTTTCATCCTCTGCCAAATTGGCAACCTGTACGAACCAAGAGGTTAAAGGGGCTGTCTCTCCAAGTTGGGAGGTTGATAGTAAAGCAGACGGAAAGTCAAACCGGAGCACCAGGAGAGGGACTATTCGTTGAGTTTTAGAAACCTTTCGTATTCACAGTGTGTCCGTTCTCTAGGTTTCCCGCACATGTTATAGCTGTAGTAATATTCCCTTCAACCTGGAGAGTTCGGACCCATGGAATGGATGCCATGCATTATTGCTTTAAAGGGTCTGCATTTGCTCACCCAATCTCACCAATCGTCTCAGTCCCAAGTGTCCCTCCTTATGCCACATCCAGCTGTCATTGTAGATAGGGTCATTCCAGCTTTCATCAGAGACCTTGAAGGAATTGTAAAGAATTTCCCAGTTTTTTTGTTTTGTTTTTGAAATTCCTTTTTATAGTGGGTTTGAGCTGATTCTCGCTGCCATGTTTATGCCAGTCTAGACACACTTGATTCCCTTACGGAGACATATCAATACATAGGTTTAAAGATTCTTACTAGTCAGATATTTTCCTCTGCGGGAAATATGGGGTTTTGAGTCCCTTTCGCTGAGGACGGTGTAGGTCTTGTCTATTCCATAGTTGGTTTTTGCAACGGTACCTGTGCTTATATCAAACTCTGGTTTTATGCATCACCCCACCTCTCCTTCCCCCTTAAGCAGGTATAAGAGTGTTTTCTAAATGTGAGACACTGTTCTCTTTCCTAACTCAGTTCAAGTGTAGCCATGTTTACAGGATCTTCATAAGTGATATCTTATGATAAGTTTCTTTTTCTGTGTGACTTATTTCACTTAGAATCATCGTACCTGAATCCACCCCTTTTGCTGCTACTGGTCTTATGACATTGATTTCATGGCTGAGGGATATTCCATCGTACGTAAGTACCACAATTTTTTGAACCATGTTTATATTTTCTGGGATACTTAAGGTGTATCCAAGTTGAGGTCCTTGTATGCAGTGCAGCCCTAAATTTTGGGGTGGCTCTGTCTTATTGATTTTCAGTTTTCCCAAGGTATATTCCCTAGACTGGTAGTGCCCTTGGCTCTGTAGCTCTGTTCTTTACTTGTTTTAGGGAACAGAATGCACTCCTCCAGAGAGGCAGTTGTCAATTTACATCCCGCCCATCAGCATAACAAGGCTCCCTGTTCTCCAGGGCCTGTCTTGCCTTTCTTGTTCTTACACATTTTGTGGATGTCCCTTTTGACCGGTGGGAAGTGATACTTCTTTGTAGTGCAGATTTGCATTGCCCGCTTGCTTGCTTGGCCAAAAAGGGCGTATGCATTTTCTCCTGAATATATTCAGGAGAAAACGCATACGCCCTTTTTGGCCAAGTGCATCATTGTCGATGTTGTGCCCCTCTTCCTGTGCTTTAAATGCGATTCCAACGTACCTCTTGAAATCTGTTTCCTGCTATTCTGCCTCGCTTTCAAGTCCGCCTCGTTGCCTTCCCTCAACAGATTTTTGGACGATAGTTGTCCTTTATTACTCGGCCAGTTTGTGAATTGCTGTGCCCCTGAGCTCCATTTTTCAACTCGTTTTTGGTGAGCTGACCGCAAGTCCAAAATTTTGGTTCAGGACCTATACTGGTTCCCGGTGGGTGGCTGAGAATTTGGTTAATTCTTCTTCCTGCCGGGAAATTACAGTGATATGTGCCCCTCCAAATGCCTAACAGCTACTCTCTCATTGGTTCTCCCTCTTCCCTTTCATCCTCTGCCAAATTGGCAACCTGTGCGAACCAAGAGGTTAAAGGGGCTGTCTCTCCAAGTTGGGAGGTTGATAGTAAAGCAGACGGAAAGTCAAACCGGAGCACCAGGAGAGGGACTATGCGTTGAGTTTTAGAAACCTTTCGTATTCACAGTGTGTCCGTTCTCTAGGTTTCCCGCACATGTTATAGCTGTAGTAATATTCCCTTCAACCTGGAGAGTTCGGACCCATGGAATGGGTGCCATGCATTATTGCTTTAAAGGGTCTGCATTTGCTCACCCAATCTCACCAATCGTCTCAGTCCCAAGTGTCCCTCCTTATGCCACATCCAGCTGTCGTTGTAGATAGGGTCATTCCAGCTTTCATCAGAGACCCTGAAGGAATTGCAAAGAATTTCCCAGTTTTTTTGTTTTGTTTTTGAAATTCCTTTTTATAGTGGGTTTCAGCTGATTCTCGCTGCCATGTTTATGCCAGTCTAGACACACTTGATTCCCTTACGGAGACATATCAATACATAGGTTTTAAGATTCTTACTAGTCAGATATTTTCCTCTGCGGGAAATATGGGGTTTTGAGTCCCTTTCGCTGAGGACGGTGTAGGTCTTGTCTATTCCATAGTTGGTTTTTGGAACGGTACCTGTGCTTATATCAAACTCTGGTTTTATGCATCACCCCACCTCTCCTTCCCCCTTAAGCAGGTATAAGAGTGTTTTCTAAATGTGAGACACTGTTCTCTTTCCTAACTCAGTTCAAGTGTAGCCATGTTTACAGGATCTTCATAAGTGATATCTTATGATAAGTTTCTTTTTCTGTGTGACTTATTTCACTTAGAATCATCGTACCTGAATCCACCCCTTTTGCTGCTACTGGTCTTATGACATTGATTTCATGGCTGAGGGATATTCCATCGTACGTAAGTACCACAATTTTTTGAACCATGTTTATATTTTCTGGGATACTTAAGGTGTATCCAAGTTGAGGTCCTTGTATGCAGTGCAGCCCTAAATTTTGGGGTGGCTCTGTCTTATTGATTTTCAGTTTTCCCAAGGTATATTCCCTAGACTGGTAGTGCCCTTGGCTCTGTAGCTCTGTTCTTTACTTGTTTTAGGGAACAGAATGCACTCCTCCAGAGAGGCAGTTGGCAATTTACATCCCGCCCATCAGCATAACAAGGCTCCCTGTTCTCCAGGGCCTGTCTTGCCTTTCTTGTTCTTACACATTTTGTGGATGTCCCTTTTGACCGGTAGGAAGTGATACTTCTTTGTAGTGCAGATTTGCATTGCCCGCTTGCTTGCTTGGCCAAAAAGGGCGTATGCGTTTTCTCCTGAATATATTCAGGAGAAAACGCATACGCCCTTTTTGGCCAAGTGCATCATTGTCGAAGTTGTGCCCCTCTTCCTGTGCTTTAAAGGCGATTCCAACGTACCTCTTGAAATCTGTTTCCTGCTATTCTGCCTCGCTTTCAAGTCCGCCTCGTTGCCTTCCCTCAACAGATTTTTGGACGATAGTTGTCCTTTATTACTCGGCCAGTTTGTGAATTGCTGTGCCCCTGAGCTCCATTTTTCAACTCGTTTTTGGTGAGCTGACCGCAAGTCCAAAATTTTGGTTCAGGACCTATGCTGGTTCCCGGTGTGGGGATGAGAATTTGGTTAATTCTTCTTCCTGCCGGGAAATTACAGTGATATGTGACCGTCCAAATGCCTAACAGCTACTCTCTCATTGGTTCTCCCTCTTCCCTTTCATCCTCTGCCAAATTGGCAACCTGTACGAACCAAGAGGTTAAAGGGGCTGTCTCTCCAAGTTGGGAGGTTGATAGTAAAGCAGACGGAAAGTCAAACCGGAGCACCAGGAGAGGGACTATTCGTTGAGTTTTAGAAACCTTTCGTATTCACAGTGTGTCCGTTCTCTAGGTTTCCCGCACATGTTATAGCTGTAGTAATATTCCCTTCAACCTGGAGAGTTCGGACCCATGGAATGGATGCCATGCATTATTGCTTTAAAGGGTCTGCATTTGCTCACCCAATCTCACCAATCGTCTCAGTCCCAAGTGTCCCTCCTTATGCCACATCCAGCTGTCATTGTAGATAGGGTCATTCCAGCTTTCATCAGAGACCTTGAAGGAATTGTAAAGAATTTCCCAGTTTTTTTGTTTTGTTTTTGAAATTCCTTTTTATAGTGGGTTTGAGCTGATTCTCGCTGCCATGTTTATGCCAGTCTAGACACACTTGATTCCCTTACGGAGACATATCAATACATAGGTTTAAAGATTCTTACTAGTCAGATATTTTCCTCTGCGGGAAATATGGGGTTTTGAGTCCCTTTCGCTGAGGACGGTGTAGGTCTTGTCTATTCCATAGTTGGTTTTTGCAACGGTACCTGTGCTTATATCAAACTCTGGTTTTATGCATCACCCCACCTCTCCTTCCCCCTTAAGCAGGTATAAGAGTGTTTTCTAAATGTGAGACACTGTTCTCTTTCCTAACTCAGTTCAAGTGTAGCCATGTTTACAGGATCTTCATAAGTGATATCTTATGATAAGTTTCTTTTTCTGTGTGACTTATTTCACTTAGAATCATCGTACCTGAATCCACCCCTTTTGCTGCTACTGGTCTTATGACATTGATTTCATGGCTGAGGGATATTCCATCGTACGTAAGTACCACAATTTTTTGAACCATGTTTATATTTTCTGGGATACTTAAGGTGTATCCAAGTTGAGGTCCTTGTATGCAGTGCAGCCCTAAATTTTGGGGTGGCTCTGTCTTATTGATTTTCAGTTTTCCCAAGGTATATTCCCTAGACTGGTAGTGCCCTTGGCTCTGTAGCTCTGTTCTTTACTTGTTTTAGGGAACAGAATGCACTCCTCCAGAGAGGCAGTTGTCAATTTACATCCCGCCCATCAGCATAACAAGGCTCCCTGTTCTCCAGGGCCTGTCTTGCCTTTCTTGTTCTTACACATTTTGTGGATGTCCCTTTTGACCGGTGGGAAGTGATACTTCTTTGTAGTGCAGATTTGCATTGCCCGCTTGCTTGCTTGGCCAAAAAGGGCGTATGCATTTTCTCCTGAATATATTCAGGAGAAAACGCATACGCCCTTTTTGGCCAAGTGCATCATTGTCGATGTTGTGCCCCTCTTCCTGTGCTTTAAATGCGATTCCAACGTACCTCTTGAAATCTGTTTCCTGCTATTCTGCCTCGCTTTCAAGTCCGCCTCGTTGCCTTCCCTCAACAGATTTTTGGACGATAGTTGTCCTTTATTACTCGGCCAGTTTGTGAATTGCTGTGCCCCTGAGCTCCATTTTTCAACTCGTTTTTGGTGAGCTGACCGCAAGTCCAAAATTTTGGTTCAGGACCTATACTGGTTCCCGGTGGGTGGCTGAGAATTTGGTTAATTCTTCTTCCTGCCGGGAAATTACAGTGATATGTGCCCCTCCAAATGCCTAACAGCTACTCTCTCATTGGTTCTCCCTCTTCCCTTTCATCCTCTGCCAAATTGGCAACCTGTGCGAACCAAGAGGTTAAAGGGGCTGTCTCTCCAAGTTGGGAGGTTGATAGTAAAGCAGACGGAAAGTCAAACCGGAGCACCAGGAGAGGGACTATGCGTTGAGTTTTAGAAACCTTTCGTATTCACAGTGTGTCCGTTCTCTAGGTTTCCCGCACATGTTATAGCTGTAGTAATATTCCCTTCAACCTGGAGAGTTCGGACCCATGGAATGGGTGCCATGCATTATTGCTTTAAAGGGTCTGCATTTGCTCACCCAATCTCACCAATCGTCTCAGTCCCAAGTGTCCCTCCTTATGCCACATCCAGCTGTCGTTGTAGATAGGGTCATTCCAGCTTTCATCAGAGACCCTGAAGGAATTGCAAAGAATTTCCCAGTTTTTTTGTTTTGTTTTTGAAATTCCTTTTTATAGTGGGTTTCAGCTGATTCTCGCTGCCATGTTTATGCCAGTCTAGACACACTTGATTCCCTTACGGAGACATATCAATACATAGGTTTTAAGATTCTTACTAGTCAGATATTTTCCTCTGCGGGAAATATGGGGTTTTGAGTCCCTTTCGCTGAGGACGGTGTAGGTCTTGTCTATTCCATAGTTGGTTTTTGGAACGGTACCTGTGCTTATATCAAACTCTGGTTTTATGCATCACCCCACCTCTCCTTCCCCCTTAAGCAGGTATAAGAGTGTTTTCTAAATGTGAGACACTGTTCTCTTTCCTAACTCAGTTCAAGTGTAGCCATGTTTACAGGATCTTCATAAGTGATATCTTATGATAAGTTTCTTTTTCTGTGTGACTTATTTCACTTAGAATCATCGTACCTGAATCCACCCCTTTTGCTGCTACTGGTCTTATGACATTGATTTCATGGCTGAGGGATATTCCATCGTACGTAAGTACCACAATTTTTTGAACCATGTTTATATTTTCTGGGATACTTAAGGTGTATCCAAGTTGAGGTCCTTGTATGCAGTGCAGCCCTAAATTTTGGGGTGGCTCTGTCTTATTGATTTTCAGTTTTCCCAAGGTATATTCCCTAGACTGGTAGTGCCCTTGGCTCTGTAGCTCTGTTCTTTACTTGTTTTAGGGAACAGAATGCACTCCTCCAGAGAGGCAGTTGGCAATTTACATCCCGCCCATCAGCATAACAAGGCTCCCTGTTCTCCAGGGCCTGTCTTGCCTTTCTTGTTCTTACACATTTTGTGGATGTCCCTTTTGACCGGTAGGAAGTGATACTTCTTTGTAGTGCAGATTTGCATTGCCCGCTTGCTTGCTTGGCCAAAAAGGGCGTATGCGTTTTCTCCTGAATATATTCAGGAGAAAACGCATACGCCCTTTTTGGCCAAGTGCATCATTGTCGAAGTTGTGCCCCTCTTCCTGTGCTTTAAAGGCGATTCCAACGTACCTCTTGAAATCTGTTTCCTGCTATTCTGCCTCGCTTTCAAGTCCGCCTCGTTGCCTTCCCTCAACAGATTTTTGGACGATAGTTGTCCTTTATTACTCGGCCAGTTTGTGAATTGCTGTGCCCCTGAGCTCCATTTTTCAACTCGTTTTTGGTGAGCTGACCGCAAGTCCAAAATTTTGGTTCAGGACCTATACTGGTTCCCGGTGGGTGGCTGAGAATTTGGTTAATTCTTCTTCCTGCCGGGAAATTACAGTGATATGTGACCGTCAAAATGCCTAACAGCTACTCTCTCATTGGTTCTCCCTCTTCCCTTTCATCCTCTGCCAAATTGGCAACCTGTACGAACCAAGAGTTTAAAGGGGCTGTCTCTCCAAGTTGGGAGGTTGATAGTAAAGCAGACGGAAAGTCAAACCGGAGCACCAGGAGAGGGACTATGCGTTGAGTTTTAGAAACCTTTCGTATTCACAGTGTGTCCGTTCTCTAGGTTTCCCGCACATGTTATAGCTGTAGTAATATTCCCTTCAACCTGGAGAGTTCGGACCCATGGAATGTGTGCCATGCATTATTGCTTTAAAGGGTCTGCATTTGCTCACCCAATCTCACCAATCGTCTCAGTCCCAAGTGTCCCTCCTTATGCCACATCCAGCTGTCGTTGTAGATAGGGTCATTCCAGCTTTCATCAGAGACCCTGAAGGAATTGTAAAGAATTTCCCAGTTTTTTTGTTTTGTTTTTGAATTTCCTTTTTATAGTGGGTTTGAGCTGATTCTCGCTGCCATGTTTATGCCAGTCTAGACACACTTGATTCCCTTACGGAGACATATCAATACATAGGTTTTAAGATTCTTACTAGTCAGATATTTTCCTCTGTGGGCAATATGGGGTTTTGAGTCCCTTTCGCTGAGGACGGTGTAGGTCTTGTCTATTCCATAGTTGGTTTTTGGAACGGTACCTGTGCTTATATCAAACTCTGGTTTTATGCATCACCCCACCTCTCCTTCCCCCTTAAGCAGGTATAAGAGTGTTTTCTAAATGTGAGACACTGTTCTCTTTCCTAACTCAGTTCAAGTGTAGCCATGTTTACAGGATCTTCATAAGTGATATCTTATGATAAGTTTCTTTTTCTGTGTGACTTATTTCACTTAGAATCATCGTACCTGAATCCACCCATTTTGCTGCTACTGGTCTTATGACATTGATTTCATGGCTGAGGGATATTCCATCGTACGTAAGTACTACAATTTTTTGAACCATGTTTATATTTTCTGGGATACTTAAGGTGTATCCAAGTTGAGGTCCTTGTATGCAGTGCAGCCCTAAATTTTGGGGTGGCTCTGTCTTATTGATTTTCAGTTTTCCCAAGGTATATTCCCTAGACTGGTAGTGCCCTTGGCTCTGTAGCTCTGTTCTTTACTTGTTTTAGGGAACAGAATGCACTCCTCCAGAGAGGCAGTTGGCAATTTACATCCCGCCCATCAGCATAACAAGGCTCCCTGTTCTCCAGGGCCTGTCTTGCCTTTCTTGTTCTTACACATTTTGTGGATGTCCCTTTTGACCGGTGGGAAGTGATACTTCTTTGTAGTGCAGATTTGCATTGCCCGCTTGCTTGCTTGGCCAAAAAGGGCGTATGCGTTTTCTCCTGAATATATTCAGGAGAAAACGCATACGCCCTTTTTGGCCAAGTGCATCATTGTCGAAGTTGTGCCCCTCTTCCTGTGCTTTAAAGGCGATTCCAACGTACCTCTTGAAATCTGTTTCCTGCTATTCTGCCTCGCTTTCAAGTCCGCCTCGTTGCCTTCCCTCAACAGATTTTTGGACGATAGTTGTCCTTTATTACTCGGCCAGTTTGTGAATTGCTGTGCCCCTGAGCTCCATTTTTCAACTCGTTTTTGGTGAGCTGACCGCAAGTCCAAAATTTTGGTTCAGGACCTATACTGGTTCCCGGTGGGTGGCTGAGAATTTGGTTAATTCTTCTTCCTGCCGGGAAATTACAGTGATATGTGCCCCTCCAAATGCCTAACAGCTACTCTCTCATTGGTTCTCCCTCTTCCCTTTCATCCTCTGCCAAATTGGCAACCTGTGCGAACCAAGAGGTTAAAGGGGCTGTCTCTCCAAGTTGGGAGGTTGATAGTAAAGCAGACGGAAAGTCAAACCGGAGCACCAGGAGAGGGACTATGCGTTGAGTTTTAGAAACCTTTCGTATTCACAGTGTGTCCGTTCTCTAGGTTTCCCGCACATGTTATAGCTGTAGTAATATTCCCTTCAACCTGGAGAGTTCGGACCCATGGAATGGGTGCCATGCATTATTGCTTTAAAGGGTCTGCATTTGCTCACCCAATCTCACCAATCGTCTCAGTCCCAAGTGTCCCTCCTTATGCCACATCCAGCTGTCGTTGTAGATAGGGTCATTCCAGCTTTCATCAGAGACCCTGAAGGAATTGCAAAGAATTTCCCAGTTTTTTTGTTTTGTTTTTGAAATTCCTTTTTATAGTGGGTTTCAGCTGATTCTCGCTGCCATGTTTATGCCAGTCTAGACACACTTGATTCCCTTACGGAGACATATCAATACATAGGTTTTAAGATTCTTACTAGTCAGATATTTTCCTCTGCGGGAAATATGGGGTTTTGAGTCCCTTTCGCTGAGGACGGTGTAGGTCTTGTCTATTCCATAGTTGGTTTTTGGAACGGTACCTGTGCTTATATCAAACTCTGGTTTTATGCATCACCCCACCTCTCCTTCCCCCTTAAGC
Source organism: Hyperoodon ampullatus (assembly GCF_949752795.1). NCBI lineage: Eukaryota > Metazoa > Chordata > Mammalia > Artiodactyla > Ziphiidae > Hyperoodon > Hyperoodon ampullatus. The sequence continues at coordinate 924,180 of NW_027640625.1, read as the reverse complement.
AGGTATAAGAGTGTTTTCTAAATGTGAGACACTGTTCTCTTTCCTAACTCAGTTCAAGTGTAGCCATGTTTACAGGATCTTCATAAGTGATATCTTATGATAAGTTTCTTTTTCTGTGTGACTTATTTCACTTAGAATCATCGTACCTGAATCCACCCATTTTGCTGCTACTGGTCTTATGACATTGATTTCATGGCTGAGGGATATTCCATCGTACGTAAGTACCACAATTTTTTGAACCATGTTTATATTTTCTGGGATACTTAAGGTGTATCCAAGTTGAGGTCCTTGTATGCAGTGCAGCCCTAAATTTTGGGGTGGCTCTGTCTTATTGATTTTCAGTTTTCCCAAGGTATATTCCCTAGACTGGTAGTGCCCTTGGCTCTGTAGCTCTGTTCTTTACTTGTTTTAGGGAACAGAATGCACTCCTCCAGAGAGGCAGTTGGCAATTTACATCCCGCCCATCAGCATAACAAGGCTCCCTGTTCTCCAGGGCCTGTCTTGCCTTTCTTGTTCTTACACATTTTGTGGATGTCCCTTTTGACCGGTAGGAAGTGATACTTCTTTGTAGTGCAGATTTGCATTGCCCGCTTGCTTGCTTGGCCAAAAAGGGCGTATGCGTTTTCTCCTGAATATATTCAGGAGAAAACGCATACGCCCTTTTTGGCCAAGTGCATCATTGTCGAAGTTGTGCCCCTCTTCCTGTGCTTTAAAGGCGATTCCAACGTACCTCTTGAAATCTGTTTCCTGCTATTCTGCCTCGCTTTCAAGTCCGCCTCGTTGCCTTCCCTCAACAGATTTTTGGACGATAGTTGTCCTTTATTACTCGGCCAGTTTGTGAATTGCTGTGCCCCTGAGCTCCATTTTTCAACTCGTTTTTGGTGAGCTGACCGCAAGTCCAAAATTTTGGTTCAGGACCTATACTGGTTCCCGGTGGGTGGCTGAGAATTTGGTTAATTCTTCTTCCTGCCGGGAAATTACAGTGATATGTGACCGTCCAAATGCCTAACAGCTACTCTCTCATTGGTTCTCCCTCTTCCCTTTCATCCTCTGCCAAATTGGCAACCTGTACGAACCAAGAGGTTAAAGGGGCTGTCTCTCCAAGTTGGGAGGTTGATAGTAAAGCAGACGGAAAGTCAAACCGGAGCACCAGGAGAGGGACTATGCGTTGAGTTTTAGAAACCTTTCGTATTCACAGTGTGTCCGTTCTCTAGGTTTCCCGCACATGTTATAGCTGTAGTAATATTCCCTTCAACCTGGAGAGTTCGGACCCATGGAATGTGTGCCATGCATTATTGCTTTAAAGGGTCTGCATTTGCTCACCCAATCTCACCAATCGTCTCAGTCCCAAGTGTCCCTCCTTATGCCACATCCAGCTGTCGTTGTAGATAGGGTCATTCCAGCTTTCATCAGAGACCCTGAAGGAATTGCAAAGAATTTCCCAGTTTTTTTGTTTTGTTTTTGAAATTCCTTTTTATAGTGGGTTTGAGCTGATTCTCGCTGCCATGTTTATGCCAGTCTAGACACACTTGATTCCCTTACGGAGACATATCAATACATAGGTTTTAAGATTCTTACTAGTCAGATATTTTCCTCTGCGGGAAATATGGGGTTTTGAGTCCCTTTCGCTGAGGACGGTGTAGGTCTTGTCTATTCCATAGTTGGTTTTTGCAACGGTACCTGTGCTTATATCAAACTCTGGTTTTATGCATCACCCCACCTCTCCTTCCCCCTTAAGCAGGTATAAGAGTGTTTTCTAAATGTGAGACACTGTTCTCTTTCCTAACTCAGTTCAAGTGTAGCCATGTTTACAGGATCTTCATAAGTGATATCTTATGATAAGTTTCTTTTTCTGTGTGACTTATTTCACTTAGAATCACCGTACCTGAATCCACCCATTTTGCTGCTACTGGTCTTATGACATTGATTTCATGGCTGAGGGATATTCCATCGTACGTAAGTACCACAATTTTTTGAACCATGTTTATATTTTCTGGGATACTTAAGGTGTATCCAAGTTGAGGTCCTTGTATGCAGTGCAGCCCTAAATTTTGGGGTGGCTCTGTCTTATTGATTTTCAGTTTTCCCAAGGTATATTCCCTAGACTGGTAGTGCCCTTGGCTCTGTAGCTCTGTTCTTTACTTGTTTTAGGGAACAGAATGCACTCCTCCAGAGAGGCAGTTGTCAATTTACATCCCGCCCATCAGCATAACAAGGCTCCCTGTTCTCCAGGGCCTGTCTTGCCTTTCTTTTTCTTACACATTTTGTGGATGTCCCTTTTGACCGGTGGGAAGTGATACTTCTTTGTAGTGCAGATTTGCATTGCCCGCTTGCTTGCTTGGCCAAAAAGGGCGTATGCGTTTTCTCCTGAATATATTCAGGAGAAAACGCATACGCCCTTTTTGGCCAAGTGCATCATTGTCGAAGTTGTGCCCCTCTTCCTGTGCTTTAAAGGCGATTCCAACGTACCTCTTGAAATCTGTTTCCTGCTATTCTGCCTCGCTTTCAAGTCCGCCTCGTTGCCTTCCCTCAACAGATTTTTGGACGATAGTTGTCCTTTATTACTCGGCCAGTTTGTGAATTGCTGTGCCCCTGAGCTCCATTTTTCAACTCGTTTTTGGTGAGCTGACCGCAAGTCCAAAATTTTGGTTCAGGACCTATACTGGTTCCCGGTGGGTGGCTGAGAATTTGGTTAATTCATCTTCCTGCCGGGAAATTACAGTGATATGTGACCGTCCAAATGCCTAACAGCTACTCTCTCATTGGTTCTCCCTCTTCCCTTTCATCCTCTGCCAAATTGGCAACCTGTGCGAACCAAGAGGTTAAAGGGGCTGAATCTCCAAGTTGGGAGGTTGATAGTAAAGCAGACGGAAAGTCAAACCGGAGCACCAGGAGAGGGACTATTCGTTGAGTTTTAGAAACCTTTCGTATTCACAGTGTGTCCGTTCTCTAGGTTTCCCGCACATGTTATAGCTGTAGTAATATTCCCTTCAACCTGGAGAGTTCGGACCCATGGAATGGGCGCCATGCATTATTGCTTTAAAGGGTCTGCATTTGCTCACCCAATCTCACCAATCGTCTCAGTCCCAAGTGTCCCTCCTTATGCCACATCCAGCTATCATTGTAGATAGGGTCATTCCAGGTTTCATCAGAGACCCTGAAGGAATTGTAAAGAATTTCCCAGTTTTTTTGTTTTGTTTTTGAAATTCCTTTTTATAGTGGGTTTGAGCTGATTCTCGCTGCCATGTTTATGCCAGTCTAGACACACTTGATTCCCTTATGGAGACATATCAATACATAGGTTTTAAGATTCTTACTAGTCAGATATTTTCCTCTGCGGGAAATATGGGGTTTTGAGTCCCTTTCGCTGAGGACGGTGTAGGTCTTGTCTATTCCATAGTTGGTTTTTGGAACGGTACCTGTGCTTATATCAAACTCTGGTTTTATTCATCACCCCACCTCTCCTTCCCCCTTAAGCAGGTATAAGAGTGTTTTCTAAATGTGAGACACTGTTCTCTTTCCTAACTCAGTTCAAGTGTAGCCATGTTTACAGGATCTTCATAAGTGATATCTTATGATAAGTTTCTTTTTCTCTGTGACTTATTTCACTTAGAATCATCGTACCTGAATCCAACCATTTTGCTGCTACTGGTCTTATGACATTGATTTCATGGCTGAGGGCTATTCCATCGTACGTAAGTACCACAATTTTTTGAACCATTTTTATATTTCCTGGGATATTTAAGGTGTACCCAAGTTGAGGTCCTTGTAAGCAGTGCAGCCCTAAATTTTGGGGTAACTCTGTCTTATTGATCTTCAGTTTTCCCAAGGTATATTCCCTAGACTGGAAGTGCCCTTGGCTCTGAAGCTCTGTTGTTTACTTGTTTTAGGGAACACAATGCACTCCTCCAGAGAGGCAGTTGGCAATTTACATCCCGCCCATCAGCATAACAAGGCTCCCTGTTCTCCAGGGCCTGTCTTGCTTTTCTTGTTCTTACACATTTTGTGGATGTCCCTTTTGACCGGTGGGAAGTGATACTTCTTTGTAGTGCAGATTTGCATTGCCTGCTTGCTTGCTTGGCCAAAAAGGGCGTATGCGTTTTCTCCTGAATATATTCAGGATAAAACGCATACGCCCTTTTTGGCCAAGTGCATCATTGTCCAAGATGTGCCCCTCTTCCTGTGCTTTAAAGGCGATTCCAACGTACCTCTTGAAATCTGTCTCCTGCTATTCTGCCTCGCTTTCAAGTCCGCCTCGTTTCCTTCCCTCAACAGATTTTTGGACGATAGTTGTCCTTTATTACTCGGCCAGTTTGTGAATTGCTGTGCCCCTGAGCTCCATTTTTCAACTCGTTTTTGGTGAGCTGACCGCAAGTCCAAAATTTTGGTTCAGGACCTATACTGGTTCCTGGTGGGTGGCTGAGAATTTGGTTAATTCTTCTTCCTGCCGGGAAATTACAGTGATATGTGCCCGTCCAAATGCCTAACAGCTACTCTCTCATTGGTTCTCCCTCTTCCCTTTCATCCTCTGCCAAATTGGCAACCTGTGCGAACCAAGAGGTTAAAGGGGCTGTCTCTCCAAGTTGGGAGGTTGATAGTAAAGCAGACGGAAAGTCAAACCGGAGCACCAGGAGAGGGACTATTCGTTGAGTTTTAGAAACCTTTCGTATTCACAGTGTGTCCGTTCCCTAGGTTTCCCGCACATGTTATAGCTGTAGTAATATTCCCTTCAACCTGGAGAGTTCGGACCCATGGAATGGGTGCCATGCATTATTGCTTTAAAGGGTCTGCATTTGCTCACCCAATCTCACCAATCGTCTCAGTCCCAAGTGTCCCTCCTTATGCCACATCCAGCTGTCGTTGTAGATAGGGTCATTCCAGCCTTCATCAGAGACCCTGAAGGAATTGTAAAGAATTTCCCAGTTTTTTTGTTTTGTTTTTGAAATTCCTTTTTATAGTGGGTTTGAGCTGATTCTCGCTGCCATGTTTATGCCAGTCTAGACACACTTGATTCCCTTACGGAGACATATCAATACATAGGTTTTAAGATTCTTACTAGTCAGATACTTTCCTCTGCGGGAAATATGGGGTTTTGAGTCCCTTTCGCTGAGGACGGTGTAGGTCTTGTCTATTCCATAGTTGGTTTTTGGAACGGTACCTGTGCTTATATCAAACTCTGGTTTTATGCATCACCCCACCTCTCCTTCCCCCTTAAGCAGGTATAAGAGTGTTTTCTAAATGTGAGACACTGTTCTCTTTCCTAACTCAGTTCAAGTGTAGCCATGTTTACAGGATCTTCATAAGTGATATCTTATGATAAGTTTCTTTTTCTGTGTGACTTATTTCACTTAGAATCATCGTACCTGAATCCACCCATTTTGCTGCTACTGGTCTTATGACATTGATTTCATGGCTGAGGGATATTCCATCGTACATAAGTACCACAATTTTTTGAACCATGTTTATATTTTCTGGAGTACTTAAGGTGTATCCACGTTGAGGTCCTTGTATGCAGTGCAGCTCTAAATTTTGGGGTGGCTCTGTCTTATTGATTTTCAGTTTTCCCAAGGTATATTCCCTAGGCTGGTAGTGCCCTTGGCTCTGTAGCTCTGTTCTTTACTTGTTTTAGGGAACAGAATGCACTCCTCCAGAGAGGCAGTTGGCAATTTACATCCCGCCCATCAGCATAACAAGGCTCCCTGTTCTCCAGGGCCTGTCTTGCCTTTCTTGTTCTTACACATTTTGTGGATGTCCCTTTTGACCGGTGGGAAGTGATACTTCTTTGTAGTGCAGATTTGCATTGCCCGCTTGCTTGCTTGGCCAAAAAGGGCGTATGCGTTTTCTCCTGAATATATTCAGGAGAAAACGCATACGCCCTTTTTGGCCAAGTGCATCATTGTCGAAGTTGTGCCCCTCTTCCTGTGCTTTAAAGGCGATTCCAACGTACCTCTTGAAATCTGTTTCCTGCTATTCTGCCTCGCTTTCAAGTCCGCCTCGTTGCCTTCCCTCAACAGATTTTTGGACGATAGTTGTCCTTTATTACTCGGCCAGTTTGTGAATTGCTGTGCCCCTGAGCTCCATTTTTCAACTCGTTTTTGGTGAGCTGACCGCAAGTCCAAAATTTTGGTTCAGGACCTATACTGGTTCCCGGTGGGTGGCTGAGAATTTGGTTAATTCTTCTTCCTGCCGGGAAATTACAGTGATATGTGCCCCTCCAAATGCCTAACAGCTACTCTCTCATTGGTTCTCCCTCTTCCCTTTCATCCACTGCCAAATTGGCAGCCTGTGCGAACCAAGAGGTTAAAGGGGCTGTCTCTCCAAGTTGGGAGGTTGATAGTAAAGCAGACGGAAAGTCAAACCGGAGCACCAGGAGAGGGACTATTCGTTGAGTTTTAGAAACCTTTCGTATTCACAGTGTGTCCGTTCTCTAGGTTTCCCGCACATGTTATAGCTGTAGTAACATTCCCTTCAACCTGGAGAGTTCGGACCCATGGAATGGGTGCCATGCATTATTGCTTTAAAGGGTCTGCATTTGCTCACCCAATCTCACCAATCGTCTCAGTCCCAAGTGTCCCTCCTTATGCCACATCCAGCTGTCGTTGTAGATAGGGTCATTCCAGGTTTCATCAGAGACCTTGAAGGAATTGTAAAGAATTTCCCAGTTTTTTTGTTTTGTTTTTGAAATTCCTTTTTATAGTGGGTTTGAGCTGATTCTCGCTGCCATGTTTATGCCAGTCTAGACACACTTGATTCCCTTACGGAGACATATCAATACATAGGTTTTAAGATTCTTACTAGTCAGATATTTTCCTCTGCGGGAAATATGGGGTTTTGAGTCCCTTTCGCTGAGGACGGTGTAGGTCTTGTCTATTCCATAGTTGGTTTTTGGAACGGTACCTGTGCTTATATCAAACTCTGGTTTTATGCATCACCCCACCTCTCCTTCCCCCTTAAGCAGGTATAAGAGTGTTTTCTAAATGTGAGACACTGTTCTCTTTCCTAACTCAGTTCAAATGTAGCCATGTTTACAGGATCTTCATAAGTGATATCTTATGATAAGTTTCTTTTTCTGTGTGATTTATTTCACTTAGAATCATCGTACCTGAATCCAACCATTTTGCTGCTACTGGTCTTATGACATTGATTTCATGGCTGAGGGATATTCCATCGTACGTAAGTACCACAATTTTTTGAACCATGTTTATATTTTCTGGGATACTTAAGGTGTATCCAAGTTGAGGTCCTTGTATGCAGTGCAGCCCTAAATTTTGGGGTGGCTCTGTCTTATTGATTTTCAGTTTTCCCAAGGTATATTCCCTAGACTGGTAGTGCCCTTGGCTCTGTAGCTCTGTTCTTTACTTGTTTTAGGGAACAGAATGCACTCCTCCAGAGAGGCAGTTGGCAATTTACATCCCGCCCATCAGCATAACAAGGCTCCCTGTTCTCCAGGGCCTGTCTTGCCTTTCTTGTTCTTACACATTTTGTGGATGTCCCTTTTGACCGGTGGGAAGTGATACTTCTTTGTAGTGCAGATTTGCATTGCCCGCTTGCTTGCTTGGCCAAAAAGGGCGTATGCGTTTTCTCCTGAATATATTCAGGAGAAAATGCATACGCCCTTTTTGGCCAAGTGCATCATTGTCGAAGTTGTGCCCCTCTTCCTGTGCTTTAAAGGCGATTCCAACGTACCTCTTGAAATCTGTTTCCTGCTATTCTGCCTCGCTTTCAAGTCCGCCTCGTTGCCTTCCCTCAACAGATTTTTGGACGATAGTTGTCCTTTATTACTCGGCCAGTTTGTGAATTGCTGTGCCCCTGAGCTCCATTTTTCAACTCGTTTTTGGTGAGCTGACCGCAAGTCCAAAATTTTGGTTCAGGACCTATACTGGTTCCCGGTGGGTGGCTGAGAATTTGGTTAATTCTTCTTCCTGCCGGGAAATTACAGTGATATGTGCCCCTCCAAATGCCTAACAGCTACTCTCTCATTGGTTCTCCCTCTTCCCTTTCATCCACTGCCAAATTGGCAGCCTGTGCGAACCAAGAGGTTAAAGGGGCTGTCTCTCCAAGTTGGGAGGTTGATAGTAAAGCAGACGGAAAGTCAAACCGGAGCACCAGGAGAGGGACTATTCGTTGAGTTTTAGAAACCTTTCGTATTCACAGTGTGTCCGTTCTCTAGGTTTCCCGCACATGTTATAGCTGTAGTAACATTCCCTTCAACCTGGAGAGTTCGGACCCATGGAATGGGTGCCATGCATTATTGCTTTAAAGGGTCTGCATTTGCTCACCCAATCTCACCAATCGTCTCAGTCCCAAGTGTCCCTCCTTATGCCACATCCAGCTGTCGTTGTAGATAGGGTCATTCCAGGTTTCATCAGAGACCTTGAAGGAATTGTAAAGAATTTCCCAGTTTTTTTGTTTTGTTTTTGAAATTCCTTTTTATAGTGGGTTTGAGCTGATTCTCGCTGCCATGTTTATGCCAGTCTAGACACACTTGATTCCCTTACGGAGACATATCAATACATAGGTTTTAAGATTCTTACTAGTCAGATATTTTCCTCTGCGGGAAATATGGGGTTTTGAGTCCCTTTCGCTGAGGACGGTGTAGGTCTTGTCTATTCCATAGTTGGTTTTTGGAACGGTACCTGTGCTTATATCAAACTCTGGTTTTATGCATCACCCCACCTCTCCTTCCCCCTTAAGCAGGTATAAGAGTGTTTTCTAAATGTGAGACACTGTTCTCTTTCCTAACTCAGTTCAAGTGTAGCCATGTTTACAGGATCTTCATAAGTGATATCTTATGATAAGTTTCTTTTTCTGTGTGACTTATTTCACTTAGAATCATCGTACCTGAATCCACCCATTTTGCTGCTACTGGTGTTATGACATTGATTTCATGGCTGAGGGATATTCCATCGTACGTAAGTACCACAATTTTTTGAACCATGTTTATATTTTCTGGGATACTTAAGGTGTATCCAAGTTGAGGTCCTTGTATGCAGTGCAGCCCTAAATTTTGGGGTGGCTCTGTCTTATTGATTTTCAGTTTTCCCAAGGTATATTCCCTAGACTGGTAGTGCCCTTGGCTCTGTAGCTCTGTTCTTTACTTGTTTTAGGGAACAGAATGCACTCCTCCAGAGAGGCAGTTGGCAATTTACATCCCGCCCATCAGCATAACAAGGCTCCCTGTTCTCCAGGGCCTGTCTTGCCTTTCTTGTTCTTACACATTTTGTGGATGTCCCTTTTGACCGGTGGGAAGTGATACTTCTTTGTAGTGCAGATTTGCATTGCCCGCTTGCTTGCTTGGCCAAAAAGGGCGTATGCGTTTTCTCCTGAATATATTCAGGAGAAAACGCATACGCCCTTTTTGGCCAAGTGCATCATGGTCGAAGTTGTGCCCCTCTTCCTGTGCTTTAAAGGCGATTCCATCGTACCTCTTGAAATCTGTTTCCTGCTATTCTGCCTCGCTTTCAAGTCCGCCTCGTTGCCTTCCCTCAACAGATTTTTGGACGATAGTTGTCCTTTATTACTCGGCCAGTTTGTGAATTGCTGTGCCCCTGAGCTCCATTTTTCAACTCGTTTTTGGTGAGCTGACCGCAAGTCCAAAATTTTGATTCAGGACCTATACTGGTTCCCGGTGGGTGGCTGAGAAGTTGGTTAATTCTTCTTCCTGCCGGGAAATTACAGTGATATGTGCCCGTCCAAATGCCTAACAGCTACTCTCTCATTGGTTCTCCCTCTTCCCTTTCATCCTCTGCCAAATTGGCAACCTGTGCGAACCAAGAGGTTAAAGGGGCTGTCTCTCCAAGTTGGGAGGTTGATAGTAAAGCAGATGAAAAGTCAAACCGGAGCACCAGGATAGGGACTATTCGTTGAGTTTTAGAAACCTTTCGTATTCACAGTGTGTCCGTTCTCTAGGTTTCCCGTAAATGTTATAGCTGTAGTAATATTCCCTTCAACCTGGAGAGTTGGGACACATGGAATGGGTTCCAGGCATTTGTGCTTTAAAGGGTCTGCAGTTGCTCACCCAATCTCAACAATCGTCTCAGTCCCAAGCGTCCAGCGTTATTCCACATCCAGCTGTCGTTGTAGATACGGTCATTCCAGGTTTCATCAGAGACCCTGAAGGAATTGTAAAGAATTTCCCAGTTTTTTTGTTTTGTTTTTGAAATTCCTTTTTATAGTGGGTTTGAGCTGATTCTCGCTGCCATGTTTATGCCAGTCTAGACACACTTGATTCCCCTACGGAGACATATCAATACATAGATTTTAAGATTCTTACTAGTCAGATATATTCCTCTGCGGGAAATATGGGGTTTTGAGTCCCTTTCACTGAGGAAGGTGTAGGTCTTGTCTATTCCATAGTTGGTTTTTGGAACGGTACCTGTGCTTATATCAAACTCTGGTTTTATGCATCACCCCGCCTCTCCTTCAACCTTAAGCAGGCATAAGAGTGTTTTCTAAATGTGAGCCACTGTTCTCTTTCGTAACTCAGTTCAAGTGTAGCCATGTTTACAGGATATTCATAAGTGATATCTTATGATAAGTTTCTTTTTCTGTGTGACTTATTTCACTTAGAATCATCGTACCTGAATCCACCCATTTTGCTGCTACTGGTCTTATGACATTGATTTCATGGCTGAGGGATATTCCATCGTACGTAAGTACCACAATTTTTTGAACCATTTTTATATTTCCTGGGATATTTAAGGTGTACCCAAGTTGAGGTCCTGGTAAGCAGTGCAGCCCTAAATTTTGGGGTGGCTCTGTCTTATTGATTTTCAGTTTTCCCAAGGTATATTCCATAGACTGGAAGTGCCCTTGGCTCTGTAGCTCTGTTCTTTACTTGTTTTAGGGAACACAATGCACTCCTCCAGAGAGGCAGTTGGCAATTTACATCTCGCCCATCAGCATAACAAGGCTCCCTGTTCTCCAGGGCCTGTCTTGCCTTTCTGGTTTTTATACATTTTGTGGATGTCCCTTTTGACCGGTGGGAAGTGATACTTCTTTGTAGTGCAGATTTGCATTGCCCGCTTGCTTGCTTGGCCAAAAAGGGCGTATGCGTTTTCTCCTGAATATATTCAGGAGAAAACGCATACGCCCTTTTTGGCCAAGTGCATCATTGTCGAAGTTGTGCCCCTCTTCCTGTGCTTTAAAGGCGATTCCAACGTACCTCTTGAAATCCGTTTCCTGCTATTCTGCCTCGCTTTCAAGTCCGCCTCGTTGCCTTCCCTCAACAGATGTTTGGACGATAGTTGTCCTTTATTACTCGGCCAGTTTGTGAATTGCTGTGCCCCTGAGCTCCATTTTTCAACTCGTTTTTGGTGAGCTGACCGCAAGTCCAAAATTTTGTTTCAGGACCTATACTGGTTCCCGGTGGGTGCCTGAGACTTTGGTTAATTCTTCTTCCTGCCGGGAAATTACAGTGATATGTGCCCGTCCAAATGCCTAACAGCTACTCTCTCATTGGATCTCGCTCTTCCCTTTCATCCTCTGCCAAATTGGCAACCTGTGCGAACCACGAGGATAAAGGGGCTGTCTCTCCAAGTTGGGAGGTTGATAGTAAAGCAGATGGAAAGTCAAACCGGAGCACCAGGAGAGGGACTATTCGTTGAGTTTTAGAAACCTTTCGTATTCACAGTGTGTCCATTCTCTAGGTTTCCCGTACATGTTATAACTGTAGTAATATTCCCTTTTACCTGGAGAGTTGGGACCCATGGAATGGGTGCCAGGCATTTGTGCTTTAAAGTTTCTGCATTTGCTCACCCAATCTCACCAATCTTCTCAGTCCCAAGTGTCCCTCCTTATGCCACACCCAGCTGTCATTGTAGATAGGGTCATTCCAGGTTTCATCAGAGACCCTGAAGGAATTGTAAAGAATTTCCCAGTTTTTTTGTTTTGTTTTTGAAATTCCTTTTTATAGTGGGTTTGAGCTGATTCTCGCTGCCATGTTTAGGCCAGTCTAGACACACTTGATTCCCTTACAGAGACATATCAATCCATAGGTTTTAAGATTCTTACTAGTCAGATATATTCCTCTGCGGGAAATATGGGGTTTTGAGTCTCTTTCACTGAGGAAGCTGTAGGTCTTGTCTATTCCATAGTTGGTTTTTGGAACAGTACCTGTGCTTATATCAAACACTGGTTTTATGCGTCACCTCACCTCTCCTTCCCCCTTAAGCAGGCATAAGAGTGTTTTCTAAATGTGAGACACTGTTCTTTTTCCTAACTCAGTTCAAGCGTATTCATGTTTACAGGATCTTCATAAGTGATATCTTATGATAAGTTTCTTTTTCTGTGTGACTTATTTCACTTAGAATCATCGTACCTGAATCCACCCATTTTGCTGCTACTGGTCTTATGACATTGATTTCATGGCTGAGGGATATTCCATCGTACGTAAGTACCAAAATTTTTTGAACCATTTTTATATTTCCTGGGATATTTAAGGTGTACCCAAGTTGAGGTCCTTGTAAGCAGTGCAGCCCTAAATTTTGGGGTGGCTCTGTCTTATTCATTTTCAGTTTTCCCAAGGTATATTCCATAGACTGGAAGTGCCCTTGGCTCTGTAGCTCTGTTGTTTACTTGTTTTAGGGAACATAATGTACTCCTCCGGAGAGACAGTTGCCAATTTACATCCGGCCCATCAGCATAACAAGGCTCCCTGTTCTCCACGTCCTGTCTTGCCTTTCTGGTTTTTACACATTTTGTGGATGTCCCTTTTGACCGGTGGGAAGTGATACTTCTTTGTAGTGCAGATTTGCATTTCCCGCTTGCTTGCTTGGCCAGAAAGGGCGTATGCGTTTTCTCCTGAATATATTCAGGAGAAAACGCATACGCACTTTTTGGCTAAGTGCATCATTGTCGAAATTGTGCCTGTCTTCCTGTGCTTTAAAGGCGATTCCAACGTACCTCTTGAAATCTGCTTCCTGCTCTTCTGCCTCACTTTCAAGTCCGCCTCGTTGCCTTCCCTCAACAGATTTTTGTACGATAGTTGTCCTTTATTACTCGGCCAGTTTGTGAATTGCTGTGCCCCTGAGCTCCATTTTTCAACTCGTTTTTGGTGAGCTGACTGCAAGTCCAAAATTTTGGTTCAGGACCTATACTGGTTTCCGGTGGGTGGCTGAGACTTTGGTTAATTCTTCTTCCTGCTGGAAATTACTGTGATATGTGCCCGTCCAAATGCCTAACAGCTACTCTCTCATTGGTTCTCCCTCTTCCCTTTCATCCTCTGCCAAATTGGAAACCTGCACGAACCAGGAGGTTAAAGGGGCTGTCTCTCCAAGTTGGGAGATTGATAGTAAAGCAGATGGAAAGTCAAACCGGAGCACCAGGAGAGGGACTATTCGTTGAGTTTTAGAAACCTTTCGTATTCACAGTGTGTCCGTTCTCTAGGTTTCCCGTACATGTTATAACTGTAGTAATCTTCCCTTAAACCTGGAGAGTTGGGACCCATGGAATGGGTGTCATGCATTATTGCTTTAAAGTGTCTGCATTTGCTCACCCAATCTCACCAATCCTCTCAGTCCCAAGTGTCCAGCCTTATGCCACATCCAGCTGTCATTGTAGATAGGCTCATTCCAGGTTTCATCAGAGACCCTGAAGGAATTGTAAAGAATTTTCCAGTTTTTTTGTTTTGTTTTTGAATTTCCTTTTTATAGTGGGTTTGAGCTGATTCTCGCTGCCATGTTTATGCCAGTGTAGACACACTTGATTCCCTTACGGAGACATATCAATACATAGGTTTTAAGATTCTTACTAGTCAGATATATTCCTCTGTGGGAAATATGGGGTTTTGAGTCCCTTTCACTGAGGAAGGTGTAGGTCTTGTCTATTCCATAGTTGGTTTTTGGAACGGTACCTGTGCTTATATCAAACTCTGGTTTTATGCATCACCCCACCTCTCCTTCCCCCTTAAGCAGGCATAAGAGAGTTTTCTAAATGTGAGACACTGTTCTCTTTCCTAACTCAGTTCAAGTGTAGCCATGTTTACAGGATCTTCATAAGTGATATCTTATGATAAGTTTCTTTTTCTGTGTGACTTATTTCACTTAGAATCATCGTATCTGAATCCAACCATTTTGCTGCTACTGGTCTTATGACATTGATTTCATGGCTGAGGGATATTCCATCGTACGTAAGTACCACAATTTTTTGAACCATTTTTATATTTCCTGGGATATTTAAGTTGTACCCAAGTTGAGGTCCTTGTAAGCAGTGCAGCCCTAAATTTTGGGGTGGCTCTGTCTTATTGATTTTCAGTTTTCCCAAGGTATATTCCGTAGACTGGAAGTGCCGTTGGCTCTGTAGCTCTGTTGTTTACTTGTTTTAGGGAACACAATGCACACTTCCATAGAGGCAGTTGGAAATTTACATCCCGCCCATCAGCATAACAAGGCTCCCTGTTCTCCAGGTCCTGTCTTGCCTTTCTGGTTTTTACACATTTTGTGGATGTCCCTTTTGGCCGGTGGGAAGTGATACTTCTTTGTAGTGCAGATTTGCATTGCCCACTTGCTTGCTTGGCCAAAAAGGGCGTATGCATTTTCTCCTGAATATATTCAGGAGAAAACGCATACGCCCTTTTTGGCCAAGTGCATCATTGTCGAAGTTGTGCCCCTCTTCCTGTGCTTTAAAGGCGATTCCAACGTACCTCTTGATATCTGTTTCCTGCTATTCTGCCTCGCTTTCAAGTCCACCTCGTTGCCTTCCCTCAACAGATTTTTTGGCGATAGTTGTCCTTTATTACGCGGCCAGTTTGTGAATTGCTGTGCCCCTGAGCTCCATTTTTCAACTCGTTTTTGGTGAGCTGACCGCAAGTCCAAAATTTTGGTTCAGGACCTATGCTGGTTCCCGTTGGGTGGCTGAGACTATGGTTAATTCTTCTTCCTTTCGGGAAATTACACTGATATGTGCCCGTCCAAATGCCTAACAGCTACTCTCTTATTGGTTCTCCCTATTCCCTTTCATCCTCTGCCAAATTGGCAACCTGTGCGAATCAGGAGGTTAAAGGGGCTGTCTCTCCAAGTTGGGAGGTGGATAGTAAAGCAGATGGAAAGTCAAACCGGAGCACCAGGAGAGGGACTATTCGTTGAGTTTTAGAAACCTTTCGTATTCACAGTGTGTGGGTTCTCTAGGTTTCCCGTACATGTTATAACTGTAGTAATATTCCCTTCAACCTGGAGAGTTGGGACCCATGGAATGGGTGCCATGCATTATTGCTTTAAATGGTCTGCATTTGCTCACCCAATCTCACCAATCCTCTCAGTCCCAAGTGTCCCTCCTTATACCCCAGCCAGCTGTCATTGTAGATAGGGTCATTCCAGGTTTCATCAGAGACCCTGAAGGAATTGGAAAGAATTTCCCAGTTTTTTTGTTTTGTTTTTGAAATTCCTGCTTTATAGTGGGTTTGAGCTGATTCTCGCTGCCATGTTTATGCCAGTCTAGACACACTTGATTCCCTTACGGAGACATATCAATACATAGGTTTTAAGATACTTACTAGTCAGATATATTCCTCTGCGGGAAATATGGGGTTTTGAGTCCCTTTCACTGAGGAAGGTGTAGGTCTTGACTATTCCATAGTTGGTTTTTGGAATGGTACCTGTGCTTATATCAAACTCTGGTTTTATGCATCACCCCACCTCTCCTTCCCCCTTAAGCAGGCATAAGAGTGTTTTCTAAATGTGAGACACTGTTCTCTTTCCTAACTCTGTTCAAGTGTAGCCATGTTTACAGGATCTTCATAAGTGATATCTTACGATAAGTTTCTTTTTCTGTGTGACTTATTTCACTTAGAATCATCGTACCTGAATCCACCCATTTTGCTGCTACTGGTCTTATGACATTGATTTCATGGCTGAGGGATATTCCATCGTACGTAAGTACCACAATTTTTTGAACCATTTTTATATTTCCTGGGATATTTAAGGTGTACCCAAGTTGAGGTCCTTGTAAGCAGTGCAGCCCTAAATTTTGGGGTGGCTCTGTCTTATTGATTTTCAGTTTTCCCAAGGTATATTCCCTAGACTGGAAGTGCCCTTGGCTCTGTAGCTCTGTTCTTTACTTGTTTTAGGGAACACAATACACTCCTCCAGAGAGGCAGTTGGCAACTTACACCCCGCCCATCAGCATAACAAGGCTCACTGTTCTCCAGTGCCTGTCTTGCCTTTCTGGTTTTTACACATTTTGTGGATGTCCCTTTTGACCGGTGGGAAGTGATGCTTCTTTGTAGTGCAGATTTGCATTGCCCGCTTGCTTGCTTGGCCAGAAAGGGCATATGCGTTTTCTCCTGAATATATTCAGGAGAAAACGCATACGCCCTTTTTGGCCAAGTGCATCATTGTTGAAGTTGTGCCCCTCTTCCTGTGCTTTAAAGGCGATTCCAACGTACCTCTTGAAATCTGTTTCCTGCTATTCTGCCTCGCTTTCAAGTCCGCCTCATTGCCTTCCCTCAACAGATTTTTGGACGATAGTTGTCCTTTATTACACGGCAAGTTCGTGAATTGCTGTGTCCCTGAGCTCCATTTTTCAACTCGTTTTTGGTGAGCTGACCGCAAGTCCAAAATTTTAGTTCAGGACCTATGCTGGTTCCCAGTGGGGGGCTGAGACTTTGGTTAATTCTTCTTCCTGCCGGGAAGTTAGAGTGATATGTGCCCGTCCAAATGCCTAACAGCTACTCTCTCATTGGTTCTCCCTCTTCCCTTTCATCCTCTGCCAATTTGGCAACCTGTGCGAACCAGGAGGTTAAAGGGGCTGTCTCTCCAAGTTGGGAGATTGATAGTAAAGTAGATGGAAAGTCAAACCGGAGCACCAGGAGAGGGACTATTCGTTGAGTTTTAGAAACCTTTTGTATTCACAGTGTGTCCGTTCTCTAGGTTTCCCGTACATGTTATAACTGTAGTAATATTCCCTACAACCTGGAGAGTTGGGACCCATGGAATGGGTGCCATGCATTATTGCTTTAAAGGGTCTGCATTTGCTCACCCAATCTCACCAATCCTCTCAGTCCCAAGTGTCCAGCCTTATGCCACATCCAGCTGTCATTGTAGATAGGGTCATTCCAGGATTCCTCAGAGACCCTGAAGGAATTGTAAAGAATTTCCCAGTTTTTTTGTTTTGTTTTTTAAATTCATTTTTATAGTGGGTTTGAGCTGATTCTCGCTGCCATGTTTATGCCAGTCTAAACACACTTGATTCCCTTACGGAGACATATCAATCCATAGGTTTGAAGATTCTTACTAGTCAGATATATTCCTCTGCGGGAAATATGGGGTTTTGAGTCCCTTTCACTGAGGAAGGTGTAGGTCTTGTCTATTCCATAGTTGGTTTTTGGAACGGTACCTGTGCTTATATCAAACTCTGGTTTTATGCATCACCCCACCTCTCCTTCCCCCTTAAGCAGGCATAAGAGTGTTTTCTAAATGTGAGACACTGTTCTCTTTCCTAACTCAGTTCAAGTGTAGCCATGTTTACAGGATCTTCGTAAGTGATATCTTATGATAAGTTTCTTTTTCTCTGTGACTTATTTCACTTAGAATCATCGTACCTGAATCCACCCATTTTGCTGCTACTGGTCTTATGACATTGATTTCATGGCTGAGGGATATTCCATCGTACGTAAGTACCACAATTTTTTGAACCATTTTTATATTTCCTGGGATATGTAAGGTGTACCCAAGTTGAGGTCCTTGTAAGCAGTGCAGCCCTAAATTTTGGGGTGGCTCTGTCTTATTAATTTTCAGTTTTCCCAAGGTATATTCCCTAGACTGGAAGTGCCCTTGGCTCTGTAGCTCTGTTCTTTACTTGTTTTAGGGAACACAATGCACTCCTCCAGAAAGGCAGTTGGCAATTTACATCCCGCCCGTCAGCATAACAAGGCTCCCTGTTCTCCAGGGCCTGTCTTGCCTTTCTGGTTTTTACACATTTTGTGGATGTCCCTTTTGACCGGTGGGAAGTGATACTTCTTTGTAGTGCAGATTTGCATTGCCCGCTTGCTTGCTTGGCCAAAAAGGGCGTATGCGTTTTCTCCTGAATATATTCAGGAGAAAACGCATACGCCCTTTTTGGCCAAGTGCATCACTGTCGAAGTTGTGCCCCTCTTCCTGTGCTTTAAAGCTGATTCCAACGTACCTCTTGAAATCAGTTTCCTGCTCTTCTGCCTCGCTTTCAAGTCTGCCTCGTTGCCTTCCCTCATCAGATTTTTGGATGATAGTTGTCCTTTATTACTCGGCCAGTTTGTGAATTGCTGTGCCCCTGAGCTCCATTTTTCAACTCGTTTTTGGTGAGCTGACCGCAAGTCCAAAATTTTGGTTCAGGACATATACTGGTTCCCGGTGGGTTGCTGAGACTTTGGTTAATTCTTCTTCCTGCCGGGAATTTAGAGTGATATGTGGCCGTCCAAATGCCTAACAGCTACTCTCTCATTGGTTCTCCCTCTTCCCTTTCATCCTCTGCCAAATTGGCAACCTGTGTGAACCAGGAGGTTAAAGGGGCTGTCTCTCCAAGTTGGGAGATTGATAGTAAAGCAGATGGAAAGTCAAACCGGAGCACCAGGAGAGGAACTATTCGTTGAGTTTTAGAAACCTTTCGTATTCACAGTGTGTCCGTTCTCTAGGTTTCCCTTACATGTTATAACAGTAGTAATATTCCCTTCAACCTGGAGAGTTGGGACCCATGGAATGGGTGCCATGCATTATTGCTTTAAAGGGTCTGCATTTGCTCACCCAATCTCACGAATCATCTCAGTCCCAAGTGTCCCTCCTTATGCCACATCCCGCTGTCATTGTAGATAGGGTCATTCCAGGTTTCATCAGAGACCCTGAAGGAATTGTAAAGAATTTCCCTGTTTTTTTGTTTTGTTTTTGATATTCCTTTTTATAGTGGGTTTGAGCTGATTCTCGCTTCCATGTTTATGCCAGTCTAGACACACTTGATTCCCTTACGGAGACACATCAGTACATAGGTTTTAAGATTCTTACTAGTCAGATATATTCCTCTGCGGGAAATATGGGGTTTTGAGTCCCTTTCACTGAGGAAGGTGTAGGTCTTGTCTATTCCATAGTTGGTTTTTGGAACGGTACCTGTGCTTATATCAAACTCTGGTTTTATGCATCACCCCACCTCTCCTTCCCCCTTAAGCAGGCATAAGAGGGTTTTCTAAATGTGAGACACTGTTCTCTTTCCTAACTCAGTTCAAGTGTAGCCATGTTTACAGGATCTTCATAAGTGATATCTTATGATAAGTTTCTTTTTCTGTGTGACTTATTTCTCTTAGAATCATCGTACCTGAATCCACCCATTTTGCTGCTACTGGTCTTATGACATTGATTTCATGGCTGAGGGATATTCCATCGTACGTAAGTACCACAATTTTTTGAACCATGTTTATATTTCCTGGGATATTTAAGGTGCACCCAAGTTGAGGTCCTTGTAAGCAGTGCAGCCCTAAATTTTGGTGTGTCTCTGTCTTATTGATTTTCGGTTTACCAAAGGTATATTCCCAATACTGGAAGTGCCCTCGGCTCTGTAGCTCTGTTCTTTACTTGTTTTAGGGAACACAATGTACTCCTGCAGAGAGGCAGTTGGCTATTTACATCCTGCCCATCAGCATATCAAGGCTCCCTGTTCTCCAGGACCTTTCTTGCCTTTCTGGTTTTTACACATTTTGTGGATGTCCCTTTTGACCGGTGGGAAGTGATACTTCTTTGTAGTGCAGATTTGCATTGCCCGCTTGCTTGCTTGGCCAAAAAGGGCATATGCGTTTTCTCCTGAATATATTCAGGACAAAACGCATACGCCCTTTTTGGCCAAGTGCATCATTGTCGAAGTTGTGCCCCTCTTCCTGTGCTTTAATGCCGATGCCAACGTACATCTTGAAATCTGTTTCTTCCTATTCTGCCTCGCTTTCAAGTCCGGTTCTTATTCCTCCCTCAACAGATTTTAGAACGATAGTTGTCCTTTATTACAGGCCAGTTTGTGAATTGCTGTGCCCCTGAGCTCCATTTTTCAAGTCTTTTTTGTGAGCTGACTGCAAGTCAAAAATTTTGGCTCAGAACCTATACTGGTTCCCGGTGGGTGGCTGAGACTTTGGTTAATTCTTCTTCCGGCTGGGAAATTAGAGTGACATGTTCCCGTCCAAATGCCTAACAGCTACTCTCTCATTGGTTCTCCCTCTTCCCTTTCATCCTCTGCCAAATTGGAAACCTGTGAGAACCAGGAGGTTAAAGGGACTGTCTCTCCAAGTTGGGAGATTGATAGTAAAGCAGATGGAAAGTCAAACTGGAGCACCAGGAGAGGGACTATTGGTTGAGTTTTAGAAACCTTTCGTATTCACAGTGTGTCCGTTCTCTAGGTTTCCCGTACATGTTATAACTGTAGTAATATTCCCTTCAACCTGGAGAGTTGGGACCCATGGAATGTGTGTCATGCATTATTGCTTTAAAGGGTCTGCATTTGCTCACCCAATCTCACCAATCCTCTCAGTCCCAAGTGTCCAGCCTTATGCCACATCCAGCTGTCGTTGTAGATAGGGTCATTCCATGTTTCATCAGAGACCCTGAAGGAATTGTAAAGAATTTCCCAGTTTTTTTGTTTTGTTTTTGAAATTCCTTTTTATAGTGGGTTTGAGCTGATTCTCGCTGCCATGTTTATGCCAGTCTAGACACACTTGATTCCCTTATGGAGACATATCAATACATAGGTTTTAAGATTCTTACTAGTCAGATATATTCCTCTGCGGGAAATATGGGGTTTTGAGTCCCTTTCACTGAGGAAGGTGTAGGTCTTGTCTATTCTGTATTTGGATTATGGAACCGTACCTGTGCTAATATCAAACTCTGGTTTTATTCATCACCCCACCTCTGCTTTCCCCTTAAGCATGCATAAGACTGTTTTCTAAATATGAGACTCTGTTCCCTTTCCTATTTCATTCCATGTGTAGCAATGTTTATATACCCTTCATAAGTGATATCTTATGATTAGTTTCTTTTTCTGTGTGATATTTTCAGTTAGAATCATCGTACATGAATCCCGTGATTATTCTGCTACTGGCCTTATGACATTGACTTCATGGCTGAGGGATATTCCATCATACGTATATACCACAATTTCTTTACCCTTTTTGTCTTTCCTGGGATATATAAGGTGTCCCAAAGTCGAGGTTCTTGTAAGCAGTGCTGCCATAAATTTTGGGGTGGCTGTGTCTTATTGATTTTAAATTTTCCCAAGGTATATTCCTGTGACTGGAAGTGCCTTAGGTTGTGAAGCATTGTTGTTTACTTCTTTTTGGGAACACAATGCACTCCTCCAGATTGGCTGTTGGCAATTTACATCCCACCCATCCCCATAACAAGGCTCCCTCTTCTCCAGATCCTGTCTTGCCTTTCTTGTTTTTACACATTTTACGAATGTCCCTTTTGACCGGTTGGAAGTGATACTTCTTTGTAGTGCAGATTTGCATTGTGCAGTTGCTTGGTTGGTCAAAATGGGCGTATGCGTTTTCTCCTGAATATATTCAGGAGAAAACGCATGTGCCCTTTATGGACAATTCCATAATTGTCGAAGTTGTGATGCTTTTCCTTTGTTTAAAGGCGATTCCAATGTACTTCTGGAAATCTGTTTCGTGCACTTCTGCCTCATTTTCAAGTCCCCCTCTTGGCTTTCTCTCAGCAGATTTTTGGAAGAGAGTAGTCCTTTATAACTCTGCAAGTTAGTGAATTGCTGTGCCCCTGAGCTCCATTTTTCAACTCGCGTTTTTGTGAGCTGACTGCTAATCCACAATTTTGCTTCAGGACCTATACTAGTTCCATTGGGGGGGCTGGCTCAGAGTTTGTTAATTCTTCTTCGTGATGGGAATTTAGAGTGACATGTGGCCATCCAAATGCCTACAGTTACTCTCTAATTGTTTCTCACTCTTCCCTTATATCTTCTGCACAACGTGCCTACTGTGCGAACCAGGAGGTTAAAGGTGCTGACTCTCCAATTTGGGAGATTGATACTAAAGCAGTTGGAATGTCAAACTGGTGCACAAGGAGAGAAAAAAATTAGTAGAGTTTTAGAAACCTTTCACCAATAGATGGTGTCCATTCTCTAGGTTTCCCATACATGTTATAACTGTAGTGATATTCCCTTCTACCTGGAGAGTTGGGAACCATGGAATGGGTGCCATGTATTATTGCTTTAAACGGTCTGCATTTTCTCACCCAATCTCACCAATCCTCTCAGTCCCAAGTGACCAGCCTTATGCCACATCCAGCTGTTGTTGTAGATAGGGTCATTCTAAGTTTCATCAGAACCCCTGAAGGTATTGTGTAAGAATTTCACTCTTTATTTGTTTTGTTTGAAATTCATTTTTATAGTGGGTTTGAGCTGATTCTCACTGCCGTGTTTATGTCGTTCTAGACACACTTGGTTACCTTATGCAGAAATATCAATACATAAGTTTTAAGATTCTTACTATTCAGATATACTACTCTGTGGGGAATAGGGGTGTTGAGCCCCATTCAGTGAGGAAAGAATAGGTCTTGTCTATTCTGTATTTGGATTATGCAACCGTACCTGTGCTAATATCAAACTCTGGTTTTATGCATCACCCCACCACTCCTTTCCTCTTGAGCAGGCATAAGAGTGTTTTCTAAATGTGAGACTCTTCTCTTTCCTAATCCAGTTCATGTGTAGCCATGTTTACAAGACCTTCATAAGTGATATCTTATGATAAGTTTCTTTTTCTGTGTGACTTATTTCAGTTAGAATCATCGTACATGAATCCACTCATTATGCTGCTACTGGCCTTATGACATTGATTTCATGGCTGAGGGATATTCCATCGTACGTATGTACCACAATTTCTTTACTATTTTTGTCTTTCCTGGGATATTTAAGGTGTCCCGAAGTCGAGGTTCTTGTAAGCAGTGCTGCCCTATATTTTGGGTTGGCTGTGTCTTATTGATTTTCAATTTTCCCAAGGTATATTCCCGTGACTGGAAGTGCCTTAGGTTGTGAAGCTCTGTTGTTTAATTCTTTTAGGGAACACAATGCACTCCTCCTGAGTGGCTGTTGGCAATCTACATCCCACCCATCAGCATAACAAGGCTCCCTGTTCTCCAGAGCCCCTCTTGCCTTTCTGGTTTTTACCCATTTTACGGATATCCCTTTTGACTGGTGGGAAGTGATACTTCTTTGTAGTGCAGATTTGCATTGTGCGGTTGCTTGGTTGGCCAAAATGGGTGTATGCGTTTTCTCCTGAATATACTCAGGAGAAAATGCATGCGCCCTTTATGGACAATTCCATAACTGTCGAAGTTGTGATGCTTTTCCTGTGTTTAAAGGCGATTCCAATGTACTTCTGGAAATCTGTTTCGTGCAAATCTCCCTCATTTTCAAGTCCGCCTCATGGCTTTTCCTCAACAGATTTTTGGAAGAGAGTAGTCCTGTATAACTCTGCAAGTTAGTGAATTGCTGTGCCCCTGAGCTCCATTTTTCAACTTGTGTTTTTGTGAGCTGACCGCAAACCC
The DNA here is from genome assembly GCF_949752795.1 of Hyperoodon ampullatus. NCBI lineage: Eukaryota > Metazoa > Chordata > Mammalia > Artiodactyla > Ziphiidae > Hyperoodon > Hyperoodon ampullatus. Next base: position 900,679 of record NW_027640625.1, on the reverse strand, counting down.
ACAATTTTGCTTCAGGACCTATACTAGTTATGGGGGTGGGGCAGGCTGAGAATTTGGTTAATTCTTCTTCGTGACGGGAAATTAGAGTGACATGTCGCCGTCCAAATGCCTACAGCTACTCTCTCATTGGTTCTCCCTCTTCCCTTATATCCTCTGCACAATGTGCCAACTGTGCGAACCAGGAGGTTATAGGGGCTGACTCTCCAAGTTGGGAGATTGATATTAAAGGAGTTGGAATGTCAAGCTGGAGCACATGGAGAGAAAAAAATTAGTAGAGTTTTAGAAACCTTTCACCATCAGAGGGTGTCCATTCTCTAGGTTTCCCATACAAGTTATAACTGTAGTGATATTCCCTTCTACCTGGAGAGTTGGGAACCATGGAATCAGTGGCAGGCATTATTGCTTTAAAGCGTCTGCATTTTCACACCAAATCTCACCAATCCTCTCAGTCCCAAGTGAACAGCCTTATGCCACATCCAGCTGTTGTTGTAGATAGGGTCATTCCAAGTTTCATCAGAACCCCTGAAGGTATTGTTTAAGAATTTCACTGTTTCTTTGTTTTGTTTTGAAATTCCTTTTTATAGTGGGTTTGAGCTGATTCTCACTGCCGTGTTTATGTCATTCTAGACACACTTGGTTCCCTTATGGAGCATATCAATACATAGGTTTTAAGATCCTTACTAGTCAGATATATTTCTCTGTGGGGAATAGGGGTGTTGAGTCCCATTCACTGAGGAAGGAGTCGGGCTTGTCTCTTCTGTATTTGGATTATGGAACGGTACCTGTGTTAATATCAAACTCTGGTTTTGTGTGTCTCCCCACCTCTCCTTCCCCCTTAAGCAAGCATAAGAGTGTTTTCTAAATCTGAGACTCTGTTCTCTTTCCTAATTCAGTTCATATGTAGCCAGGTTTACATTCCCTTCATAAGTGATATCTTATATCAGAATGCACCATGTCCCTTGTCATAATAATGCTCCATGACCCCTGTCATCACAATGCTCCATTCCCTGTTTATCACAATGCTCCATGTCCCTTGTCATAACAATGCTCCACGTACTTGTCATCACAATGCTACATGACACTTCTCATCACAAAGTTACATGCTCGTTTCATCACAATTCTCCATGCACTTGTCATTGCAATGTTCCATGACCCCTGTCATAGCAAGCTCCAAGTGTTTGTCATCACAATGCTTCACGACTTTATCATCTAAATTCTCAATGGCACTTTTCATCACAATGTTCCGTACCCTTGTCATCACAATGCTCCATGCCCTTGTCATCACAATGCTCCATGACCCCTGTCATCACAATGCTCCCTGACACCTGTCATCACAATGCTTCATGCCCCTTGTCATTACAGTGCTCCATGATGCTCGTCATGACAATTACCCATGGTCTTCTCATCACAATGCTCCACGGTTTTGCCATCACAATGCTCCATGCCCTGGTCATCTCAAAGCTCAATGTCCCTTGTCCTCACAATTCTCCACGTCCTTGTCATCACAATGCTCCATGGCACTTCTCATCACAATGTTATATGCTCTTGTCATAACAATACTCCATGCACTTGTCATCTCAATGCTCCATGACCCCTGTCATAGGAAGCTCCATGCGCTTGTCATCACAATGTTTCAGGACATGGACATTAAAATTATCAATGGCCCTTGTCATCTCAATGCTCCATGCGCTTATCATCACAATGCTCCTTTACCTTTGTCACAACAATCCTCCATGACACTTGGCACCACAATGCTCCGTGCTATTGTCATCACAATGGAACATGACATATGTCATCACAATGCTCCCTGACACCTGTCTTCACAATACTCCATGACCTTGTCATCACAATGCTCCATGCCCTTGTCATCACAATGTGCCATGCCCACTGTCATCAAAATAATCCATGAAACTTGTCAGACCAAAGCTCCATGCCACCTTTCATCACAATGCTCCATGAACCCTGTCACCACAATGCACCATGCCCATCACCATAATGCTTCATGCTCTTGTCATCACAACGAAATCAAAATGCTCCATGACCTCTGTCATCACAATGCTCCAAACCCTTGTGATCACAATGTTCCATAACACTTGTCATCACAATACCCCATGACGCTACTCATCACAATTATGAATGGACATCTCATCACAATGCCCCATGACATTTGTCATCACAATGCGCAATACACATGTCATCACAATGCTCCCTGACTCTTGCCATCAGTATGCTCCCTGAACCCTTTCATGACAAGGCTCCATGCCTTTTTCATCACAATGATCCATGCCATTTTCATCACAATGCTCCAAGACCCCTGTAATCACAATGCTCCATGCCCTTGTCATCACAAAGCTCCATGATGCATGTCATCAGAATGCTCCATGGCCTTCTCATCACAATGCTCCATGCCCTTGTCATCACAATGCTCCAAGACCCCTGTAATCACAATGGTCCATGCCCCTTTTCATCAGAATGCTCCATGAGACTTGTCATCACAAGGCTCCATGGTCTTCTCATCACAATGCTCCAGGACATTGTCATCAAAATGCCCCATTCCCTTATCATCACAATGCTCCATGACACCTGTCATCACAATACTCCATGAACATTTTCAGCCCAATGCTCCATGACCTTCTCATCACAATGCTCCATGACCAATATCATCGCAATGCTCCATGACCACAGTCATCACAACGCTCAATATCACCTGACAACACAATGATCCGGGACTCTTGTCATCACAATGCTCCATTCCCTAGTCATCACAATGCTCCATGACCCCTGTCATCACAATACTCCATGAACATTTTCAGCCCAATGCTCCATGACACTTGTCATCACAATGATGCATGCCCTTGTCATCCCAATGCTCCATGACCCCTGTAATCACAATGCTCCGTAACGCTTGTCATCACAGTGCTCCATGACACCTGTCATCAAAATGCTCCATGCCTTTGTCAGCAAAATGCTACATGACCTTGTCATTACAATGTTCTATGCACTTGTCATCACAATACTCCATTACCATTGCCATCACAATCCTCCATGAAACTTGGGATCACATTGCTCCATGCCCTTGTCATCACAATGCTCCATGCTCCTTGAAATCAAAATGATCCATGACCTCTGTCATCACAATGCTCCAAACCCTTGTGATCACAATGTTCCATAACACTTGTCATCACAATGCTCCATGATGCCTGTCATCACAATACTCCATGCCCTTTTCATCACAATGTTCCATGACCTTTGTCATCACAATTCTCGATACACCTGTCATCACAATGCTCTCTGACACTTGTCGTCAGAATGCTCCTTGAACCCTGTCACAAAAAGGCTCCATGCGTTTTTCATCAAAATGCACCATGCCGTTTTCATCACAATGCTCCATGCCATTGTAATCAAAATACTCCACAAGCTTGTCATCAGAATGCTCCATGTCCCTTGTCATCACAATTTTCCATGCACTTGTCAGCACAATGCTCCCTGACCCTTGTCATCACAATGCTCCAAGCCATTGTCATCACAATGCTCCATTACCTTTGTCATCAGAATCCTCCATGACACTTGGAATCACAATGCTCCATGGCATTGTCATCACAATGGGCCATCGCATATGTCATCACAATGCTCCCTGACACCTGTCTTCACAATAGTGAATGACCTGGTCATCACAATGCTCCATGCCCTTGTCATCACAATGCGCCATTCCAACTGTCATCGCAATAAGCCATGAAACTTATTAGACCAATGCTCCGTGCCCTTGTCATCACAATGCCCCATGACCTTGTTATCACAATGCTCCATGACCCCTGTCATCACAATGCTCCGTGACTCCAGTCATCACAAGGCTTCATGACCTTTGTCATCACAATGGTCCATGCCCTTGTCATCAACAGTATCTGTGACCTTTTTAACCACAATGCTTCATGAACTTTTCATCACAATGCTCTTTGACCCTTGTCATCACAATGCTCTATGCCTTTCTCAACACAATGCTCCATGACCCTTGTCATCACAATGCTCCATGCGCTTGTCAGCACAATGCTCCATGACCCATGTCATCACAATGCACCATGCGCTTGTCGTCACAGTGCTCCACAATCTTGTCATCACAATGCTCCATAAACCTTGTCATCACAATGCTCCATGCACTTCAAATCAAAATGCTCTCTCACCACTGATATCACAATGTTACATCACTATTCATCACAATACTCCCTCAACCCTGTCATCACAATGTTCCATGACTCCTGTCATCACAATGCTACATGCACTTATCATCACAATGTTTGATGATCCCTGACATCACAATGTTCCATAACCCCTGTCATCAAAATGCTCTATGACACTTTTCATCAAAATGCTCCATGACCCCTAACATCACAATGTTACATAACGCCTCTCATCAAAATGTTCCATGACCCTTTTCATCAAATTGGTCCATGACAATGTCATCACAATGCTCCCTGCCCTTCTCATCACAATGCACCACGCCCTTGTCATCAAAATGCTCCATGACCTTTGTCATCACAAAGCTCCATGACCCTTGGCATCACAATGCTCCATGCCATTGTCATCACAATACTCCATGAAACCTCTCATCACATTGTTCCATGCAGTTGCCATCAAAAAGCTCCATGGTGCTTGTCATCACACTGCTCAATGCCCTTCTCATCACAATGCTCCATGCCCTTGTCATTACAATCCTCCATGACCCATGTATCACTGTGTTCCGTGCCCTTGTCATCACAATGCTCCATGCCCACTCTCATCACAATAATACATGAAACTTTTCAGACAAATGTTCCATGCCCTTGTCATCACAATGCTCCATTACCCCTGTCATAAAAATGCTCCATGACCCCTGCCATCACAACGTTCCACGGCCTTGTCATCACAAGGCTCCATGACCCTTGTCGTCACAATGCTCCAAGACCCCTGTAATCACAGTGCTCCATGCCCTTGTCATCACAAAGCTCCATGATGCATGTCATCAGAATGCTCCATGCCCTTGCCATCACAATGCTCCATTATCCCTGTGATAACAATGCTCCATGACCCCTGCCATCACGATGTTCCATGGCCTTGTCATCACAAGGCTCCATGACCCTTCTCATCACAATGCTCCAAGACACCTGTAATCACAATGCTCCATGTCCCTTTTTATCTCAATGATCCATGAACCCTGTCATCACAATGCACCATGCCCATCATCATAATGCTTCAGGCTATTGTCATCACAATGAAATCAAAATGCTCCATGACCTCTGTCATAACACTGCTCCAAACCCTTGTGATCACAATATTCCATAACACTTGTCATCACAATGCCCCATGACGCTCGTCATCACAATTATCTATGGTCTTCTCTTCACAATGCTCCATGACCTTTGTCATCACAATGCTCAATACACTTGTCATCAAAATGCTCCCTGACACTTGTTCTCTGTATGCTCCTTGAACCCTGTCATGACAAGGCTCCATGCCATTTTCATCACAATGATCCATGCCTTTTTCATCACAATGCTCCAAGACGCCTGTAATTACAATGCTCCATGCCCTTGTCATCACAAAGCTCAATGACGCATGTCATCAGACTGCTCCTTGGTCTTCTCATCACAATGCTCCATGCCCTTGTCATCACAATTTTCCAAGACACTCTAATCACAATGCTCCATGCCCCTTTTCATCAGTATGCTCCATGAGACTTGTCTCACAAGGCTCCATGGTTTTCTCATCACAATGCTCCAGCACCTTGTCATCACAATGCTTCACGACCTTGTCATGAAAATTTTCAATGGCCCTTGTCATCATAATGCTCCAAGCCCTAGTCATCACAATGCTCCATTATATTTGTCATCACAATCCTCTATTACATTTGGCATCACAATGCTCCATGACATTGTCATCGCAATGGACCATGACATATGTCATCACAATGCTCCCTGACACCTGTCTTCACAATACTCCATGACCTTCTCATCACAATGCCCCATGCCCTTGTCATCACAATGCCCCATGCCCACTGTCATCACAATAATCTATTAAACTTGTCAGACCAATGCTCCATGACCCCTGTCATCACAATGCTCTGTGACTCCAGTCATCACAATGCTTCATAACATTTGTCATCACAGTGGTCCATGCCCACATCATCACAAGGCTCTGTGACCTTTGTAACCACAATACTCCATGAACTTTTCATCACAATGCTCCGTGACCCTTGTCATCACAATGCTCCATGCCTTTGTCAGAACAATGCTCCATGACCCTTGTCATCACAATGTGCCACGTGATTTTCATCACAACAGTCCACAACCTTGTCATCGTCATGCTCCATAAACCTTGTAATCACAATGCTCCATGCACTTCTCATCAAAATGCTCTCTCAACAGAGATATCACAATGTTCCATCACTAGTCATCACAATACTCCCTCACCCCTGTAATCACAATGTTCCATGACCCCTGTCATCACAATGCTACATCCCCTTATCATCACAATGTTCCATGACCCCTGACATCACAATGTTCCATAACCCCTGTCATCAAAATGCTCCATGACCCTTTTCATCCCAAAGCTCCATGACCCCTGACATCACAATGTTCTATAACCCCTGTCATCAAAATGTTCCATTACACTTTTCATCAAATTGCTGCATGACCCTGTCATCAAAATGCTCCCTGTCCTTCTCATCACAATGCACCACGCCCTTGACATCAAAATGCTCCATGACTTTTGTCATCACAAAGCTCCATAACCCTTGGAATCACAATGTTCCATGAACCCTCTCATCACATTGTTCCATGCCCTTGTCATCACAAAGCTCCATGACGCTTGTCAAAACAATGTTTGATGCCCTTCTCATCACAATGCTCCATGCCCTTGTCATCACAATGCTCCATGACCCCTGTCATCACAATGCTCCATACCCCTTGTCATTACAGTGCTCCATGACGCTCGTCATCACAATTATACATGGTCTTCTCATCACAATGCTCCACGGTCTTGCCATCACAATGCTCTATGCCCTGGTCATCACAATGCTCCATGTACCCTGTCATCACAATTCTCCACGTTCTTGGCATCACTATGCTCCATGATACTTCTCATCACAGTGTTACATGTTTTGTCATCACAATTCTCTATGCACTTGTCATCGTAATGCTCCATGACCCCTGTCATAGCAAGCTCCATGTGATTGTCATCACAATGCTTCATGAACATGTCATCAAAATTCTCAATGGCCCTTGTTATCACAATGCGCCATGACCCTTGTCATCACAATGCTCCAAGCCCTTGTAATCAAAATGCTCCATTACCTTTGTCATCACAATCCTCCATGACACTTGGCATCACAATGCTACATTCCACTGTCATTGCAATAGACCATGACATATGTCATCACAATGCTCCCTGACACCCTTTTTCACAATACTCCATGACCTTCTCATCACAATGCTCCATGCCCTTGTCATCACAATGCGCCATGCCCACTGTCATCACAATAATCCATGAAACTTGTCAGAAAAATGATCCATTACCCTGTCATCACAATGCTCCATGCCCTTTCATCACAATGCTCTATGACCCCTGTCATCACAAAGCTCCGTGACTCCAGTTATCACAATGCTTCATGACCTTTGTCATCACAATGGTCCATGCCCTCGTCATCACAAGGCTCTGTGACCTTTGTGACCACAAAGCTCCATGAACATTTCATCACAATGCTCGGTGACCCTTGTCATCACAATGCTCCATGCCTTTGTCAGCACATTACTCCATGACACATGGCATCAAATGTGCCATGCGCTTGTCATCACAATGCTCCACATCGTTGTCATCACAATGCTCCATAAACCTTGTCATCACAATGCTCCATGCGTTTGTCAGCACAATGTTCCATGACCCATGTCATCAAAATGTGCCCTGCGTTTCTCATCACAATGCTCCACAGCCTTGTCATCACAATGCTCCATGCACCTCTCATCAAAATGCTCTCTCACCACTGATATCACAATGTTCCATCACTAGTCAACACAATACTCCCTCCACCCTGTCATCCCAATGTTCCATGACCCTTGTCACAACAATGCTACATGCTCTTATCATCACAATGCTCCATGACCCCTGACATCACAATGTTCCATAACCCCTGTCATCACAATGCTCCATGACCCTTTTCATCACAATGCTCCATGACCCCTAACATCACAATGTTCCATAAACACTGTCATCAAAATGTTCCATGACCCTTTTCATCCATTTGCTCCATGACCCTGTCATCACAATGTTCCCTGCCCTTCTCATCACAATGCACCACGCCCTTGTCATCAAAATGCTCCATGGCCTATGTCATCACAAATCTCCATGACCCTTGGAATCACAATGCTCCATGCCATTGTCATCACAAACCTCCATGAAACCTCTCATCACATTGCTCCTTGCCGTTGTCATCACAAAGCTCCATGACGCTTGTCATCACAATGCTCCATGCCCTTGTCATTGCAATCCTCCATGACACATGTATCACTGTGTTCCGTGCCCTTGTCATCACAATGCTCCATGCTCACTCTCATCACAATAATCCATGAAACTTTTCAGACCAATGCTCCATGCCCTTGTCATCACAATGCTCCATTACACCTGTCATAACAATGCTCCATGACCCCTGCCATCACAATGTTCTATGGCCTTGTCATCACAAGACTCCATGGCCCTTGTCATGACAATGCTCCAAGACCCCTGTAATCACAATGCTCCATGCCCATGTCATCACAAAGCTCCCTGACGCATGTCATCAGAATGCTCCATGGCCTTCTCATCACAATACTCCATGCCCTTGTCATCACAATGCTCCAAGACCCTTGTTATTACAATGATCCATGACTCTTTTCATCTCAATGCTCCATGAACCCTGTCATCACAATGCACCATGCCCATCATCATAATGCTTCATGCTATTGTCATCACAATGAAATCAAAATTCTCCATGACCTCTCTCATCACAATGCTCCAAACCCTTGTGATCACAATGTTCCATAACACTTGTCATCACAACGCCCCATGACGCTGCTCATCACAATTATCCATGGACTTTTCATCACAATGCTCCATGACCTTTGTCATCACAATTCTCAATACACTTGTCATCACAATGCTCCCTGATACTTGTCATCAGTATGCTCATTGAAACCTGTCATGACAAGTCTCCATGCCTTTTTCATCACAATGATCCATGCCCTTTTCATCACAATGCTCCATGCCATTGTCATCACAATACTCCACAAGCTTGTCATCAGAATGCTCCGTGACCCTTGTCATCTCAATGATCCATGACCCCTGTCATCACAATGCTCCATGACACCTGTCATCACAATGCTCCATGCCCCTTGTCATTACAGTGCTCCATGATGTTCGTCATCACAATTATCCATGGTCTTCTCATCACAGTGCTCCACGGTCTTGCCATCACAATGCTCCATGCCCTGGTCATCACAATGATCCATGTCCCCAGTCATCACAATGCTCCATGACCCCTGTCATCACAATGCTCCATACCGCTTGTCATTACAGTGCTCCATGACACTCGTAATCACAATTGTCAATGGTCTTCTCATCACAATGCTCCACGCCCTTGTCATCAAAATGCTCCATGACCCTTGTCATCACAATGCTCCATGACCACTGTCATAACAATGCTCCATGACCCCTGTCATCACAAGGCTCCATACCACTTGTCATTACAGTGCTCCATGACGCTCCTCATCACAATTATCCATGGTCTTCTCATCACAATGCTCCACGGTCTTGCCATCACAGTGCTCCATGCCTTGGGCATCACAATGCTCCATGTCCCCGGTCATCACAATGCTCCATGACCACTGTCATCACAATGCTCTATACCCCTTGTCATTACAGTGCTCCATGACACTCGTCATCACAATTATCCATGATCTTCTCATCACAGTGCTCCACGATCTTGTCATCAAAAGGCTCCATGCCCTGTTCATCACAATGCTCCATGTCCCCTGTCATCACAATTCTCCACGTTCTTGGCATCACTATGCTCCATGATACTTCTCATCACAGTGTTACATGTTTTGTCATCACAATTCTCTATGCACTTGTCATCGCAATGCTCCATTACCCCTGTCATAGCAAGCTCCATGTGATTGTCATCACAATGCTTCATGAACATGTCATCAAAATTCTCAATGGCCCTTGTTATCACAATGCTCCATGACCCTTGTCGTCACAATGCCCCAAGCGCTTGTCATCAAAATGCTCCATTACCTTTGTCATCACAATCCTCCATGACACTTGGCATCACAATGCTCCATTCCATTGTCATCGCAATGGACCATGACATATGTCATCACAATGCTCCCTGACACCCTTCTTCACAATACTCCATGACCTTCTCATCACAATGCTCCATGCCCTTGTCATCACAATGCGCCATGCCCACTGTCATCACAATAATCCCTGAAACTTGTCAAACCAATGCAACATGCCCCTGTCATCACAATGATCCATGCCCTTTCATCACAATGCTCTATGACCCCTGTCATCACAATGCTCCGTGACTCCAGTCATCACAATGCTTCATGACCTTTGTCATCACAATGGTCCATGCCCTCGTCATCACAAGGCTCTGTGACCTTTGTCACCACAACACTCCATGAACATTTCATCACAATGTTCGGTGACCCTTGTCCTCCCAATGCTCAATGTCTTTGTTAGCACAATACTCCATGACCCATGGCATCACAATGTGCCATGCGCTTGTCATCACAATGCTCCACATCTTTGTCATCACAATGCTCCATAAACCTTGTCATCACACTGCTCCATGCACTTCTCATCAAAATGCTCTCTCACCACTGATATCACAATGTTCCATCACTAGTCAACACAATACTCCCTCACCCCTGTCATCACAATATTCCATGACCCTTGTCACAACAATGCTACATGCCTTTATCATCACAATGCTCCATTCCCCTGACATCACAATGTTCCATAACCCCTGTCATCACAATGCTCCCTGCCCTTCACAACAGAATGCACCACACCCTTGTCATCAAAATGCTCCATGACCTTTGTCATCACAAAGCTCAATGACCCTTGTCATCACAATGCTGCATGCCATTGTCATCACAATGCTCCATGAACCCTCTCATCACATTGTTCCATGCCCCTGTCATCACAGGCTCCATGATGCTTTTCATCACAATGCTCGATGCCATTCTTATCACAATGCTCCATGCGCTTTTCATTACAATCCTCCATGACGCATGTATCGCAATGTTCCATGCCCTTGTCATCACAATGCTCCATTACCCCTGTCATAACAATGCTCCATGACCCCTGCCATCACAATGTTCCACAGCCTTGTCATCACAAGGCTCCATGACCCTTGTCATCACAATGCTCCAAGACCCCTGTAATCACAATGCTCCATGCCCTTGTCATCACAAAGCTCCATGACGCATGTCAACAGAATGCTCCATGGCCTTCTCATTCACGATGTTCCATGCCTTTGTCATCACAATGCTCCAAGACTCCTGTAATCGCAAGGCTCCATGCCCCTTTTCATCTCAATGCTCCATGAACCCTGTCATCACAATGCACCATGCCCATCATCATAATGCTTCAGGCTATTGTCATCACAATGAAACCAAAATGCTCCATGACCTCTGTCATCACAATGCTCCAAATCCTTGTGATCAATATGTTCCATAACACTTATCATCACAACGCCCCATGACGCTCGTCATCACAATTATCCATGGTCTTCTCATCACAATGCTCCATGACCTTTGTCATCACAATACTCAATACCCTTGTCATCACAATGCTCCCTGACACTTGTTGTCAGTTTGCTCCTTGAACCCTGTCATGACAAGGCTCCATGCCTTTTTCATCACAATGATCCATGCCCTTTTCATCACAGTGCTCCAAGACCGCTGTAATCACAATGCTCCATGCCCTTGTCATCACAAAGCTCCATGATGCATGTCATCAGAACGCTCCATGGCCTTTTCATCCCAATGCTCCATGCCCTTGTCATCACAATGCTCCAAGACCCCTGTAATCACAATGCTCCATGGCACTTTTCATCAGAATGCTCCATGAGACTTGTCATCACAAGGCTCCATGGTCTTCTCATCACAGTGCTCCAGTACCTTGTCATCACAATGCTCCATGACCCCTGTCATCACAGTACTCCATGGACATTTTCAGCCCAATGCTCCATGACCTTCTCATCACAATGCGCCATGACCCCTGTCATCACAATGCTCCATGACCACTGTTATCACAACGCTCCATGAACCCTGAGAACAAAATGATCCGGGACTCTTGTCATTAAAATGCTCCATGACCATTGTCATCACAATGATCCATGCGCTTGTCATCCCAATGCTCCATGACCCCTGTAATCACTATGCTCCGTGATGCTTGTCATCACAGTGCTCCATGAACCTTGTCATCATAATGCTCCTTGCCTTTGTCAACAAAATGGTACATAATCTTCTCATCACAATTCTCCATGCGCTTGTCATCACAATCCTCCATGACCATTGGGATCACATTGCTTCATGCCCTTGCCATCTCTCTCTTGCCTTTCTGGTTTTTACAGATATTCGGATGTCCCTTTTGACCGGTGGTAAGTGACAATTCTTTGTAGTCTGGATTTGTATTGCACGCTTGCTTGATTGGCCAAAAAGGGTGTATGCGTTTTCTTCTGAATATATTCAGGAGAAAAGTCATACGCCCTTTTTGGCCAAGTGCATCTCTGTCCAAGTTGGGATGCTTTTCCTGTGCTTTAAAGGCGATTCCAATTTACCTCTTGAAATATGTTTTGTGCAATTCTGCCTCATTTTCAAGGCCGCTTCATTGCCTTCCCTCAACAGATTTTTGGAAGAGAGTAGTCCTTTATAAGTCTGCAGGTGTGTGAATTGCTGTGCCCCTGAGCTCCAATTTTCAAATCCCATCTTTGTGAGCTGGCCGCAAATCCACAATTTTGCTTCAGGACCTATACTGGTTCCAGGGGTGGCTATATTGGTTCCCTGTGGGTGGCTGAGGCTTTGGTTAATTCTTCTTCCTCCCGGGAAATTAGAGTGACATGTGCCCGTCCAAATGTCTACATCTACTCTCTGATTGGTTCTCCCTCTTCCCTTTCATCCTCTGCACAATTAGCAAACTGTGCGAACCATGAGGTTATAGGGGCTGACTCTCCTAAGTTGGGAGATTGATAGTAAAGCAGTTGGAATGCCAAAGTGGAGCACAAGGAGAGGAAAAATGAGGAGAGTTTTAGAAACCTTTCGCCATCACAGGGTGTCCATTTTCTAGGTTTCCCATACATGTTATAATTGTAGTGATATTCCCTTCTACCTGGAGATTTGGGACACATGGAATGGTGGCATGCATTACTACTTTAAAAGGTCTGCATTTTCTCTCCCAATCTCAGCAGTCCTCCCAGTCCCAAGTGTCCAGCCTTATGTCTCATCCAGCTGTCTTTGCAGATAGGGTCATTCCAGGTTTCATCACAACCCCTGAAGGAATTGTGTAAGAACTTCGCTCTTTTTTGGGGGTTTTTTGAAATTCATTTTTATAATGGGGTTGAGCTGATTTTCACTGACGTGTTTATGCCAGTCTAGACACAATTGATTCCCTTACAGAGACATATCAATACATAGGTTTTAAGATTCTTAGTACTCAGATATATTCCTCTGTGGGGCATAGGGGTGTTGAGTCCCGTTCACTGAGGAAGGTGTAGGTCTTGTCTATTCTGTATTTGGTTTATGGAATGGTACCTGTGCTAATATCAAACTCTGGTTTTATGCATCACCCCACCTCTCCTTTCCCCTGAAGCAGGCATAAGAGATTTTTGCTAAATGTGAGACTCTGTTCTCTTTCCTAATTCAGTTCATGTGTTGTGATATTGACATTCCCTCTATAAGTCATATCTTATGATAAGATTCTTTTTCTGTGTGACTAATTTCCCTTAAAATCATCATACGTAAATCCACTCATTATGCTGCTACTGGCCTTATATACATTGATTTCACGTCTGAGTGATATTCCGTTGTACAAAATTACCACGAGTTCTTTATGCATTTCTCTTTTTCCTGGGATATTTTAGGTGTACCAAAGTTGAGGTTCTTGTATGCAGAGCAGCCCTAAACTTTGGGGTGCCTGTGTCTTATTGACATTTAGTCTTCCCAAGTTATATGTCCATGAGTTGAAGTCCCCTTGCTCCGGGGCTTTGCATTTTAGATGTTTTAAAAACAGCATACACTTCTTCAGAGTGGCTCTTGGATATTTATACCCCACCCATCAGCGTGACTAGGCTCCCTGTTTTCCATGGCCTCTCCTGCATTTCTGGTTTGTACACATTTTTTGGATGGCCTTTCTGAGCAGTGGAAATTGAGACTTCTTTGTTGTGCGGATTTGCATTTCCCTCTTGCTTGGTTGGCCAAAAACTCTGCATGTGTTTTTTTCCTGAAGATATTCACGAAAAAAACGCATACACCCTTTTGCCCAACCGCATCATTTTAGAAATTCTGCTGCTTTTCATATGCTTTAAATGTGAGTACAATCTACCTTTTGAAATCTGTTTCCTGCAATTCTGCCTCTCATTCAGATCCTCTTCGTTGCCTTACCTGAATATATTTTTGGACGTTGGTTATCATTTATATCTTTGCAGGTCTTTGAATTGTCTGCTCCTGAGCTCCATTTTGCAACTCGCTTTTTTTTGTGAGCTGGCCGCCAAACCATTGGATTACTTCTGGCCCTATTCTGGTTCTGGGGAGGCAGGCTGAGCCTTTGGTTAATTCTTCTTCCTAATGGGAAATTAGAGTGACATGTGCCTGTCAAAAGTCCTACAGCTAATCTCTCATTGGTTCCCCCTCTTCCCATTTATCCTCTGCACAAATTGCAAACTGTGTGAAACAGGAGGTTAAAGGTGCTGATTCTCCAAGTGGGGAGATTGTTAGTAATGTGGCTGGAATGGCGAACCCCAGCACCAGGAGATCAAAACTGAGGTGCATTTTAGACACCTTTCCTGAGCACACGGTGTACATTCATCTCGGTTTCCCAGGCATGTTTTCGCTGTCAGAAGATTCCCTTGAACCTGCAGATTTGGGACCCATGGAATGGGTACCAGGCAGTATTACTTTAAAAGGTCTGCATTTCCTCACCCAGCATCTCTAACATCTCTTAGCGTGCATAGCTTCTAGCCTTATATAATCATCCTGCTGTGGGTCTACATGTGTTCAATCCATGTTATATCGTAGTCCTTCAACAAAAGTTGTAAGAATTTTTGTCTGTCTCACTGTTTTTATAAATAGTTTTAAATTTATTTTTATATTGGTTACAGCTGATTTTCAAAGCTCTGTTTTTTGCTGCTGTACATCCACTTGATTCATGTACTGTGAGACAACAATAAATTCGTTTTCAGATGCTTACCAGTCATATGTATTATTTTACAGTGACTTGAGTGGGCTGAGTGCAGTTCTTTGAGGTACCGTGTAGGCCTTGTCAGTTATTCAATTTGGTACTTGGAATGGTATCTTTGCTAATTTCAACCTCCTGGATAATACCTCACCATTCCCCACCTTTCCCATTTAGCAGCCTTATGTCTATTTTCTACATATTTGACTATGTTTCTGTTTTGTAATTTATTTCATGTGTAGCCAGTTTTGATTCCACCTTTAAGTGTCATCTTATGATATGTGTCTTTTTCTTTCTGACATATGTCACTTAGAATGATCGTATGTAACTCCTCCAGAGTTGTTACAACTGGCCTTATTTCATTGATTTCTGGATGAGTAATATTCCACTCTACATAAGTACTCCATCTCTTTTATCCATTTTATCCTTCCAGGGACATTTACGTTATATCCAAGTTGAGGCCCTTTTTAACACAGAGGTGGTAAACGTTGGGGTGCCTGTTTTCTGTCGATTTTTGTTTTTCCCAAGGTATACGCCCATGAGTGCAAGTGCCCTATGCTCTTTAGCTCATTTTGTAGATGTTTTAGCAAACACAATACACTTCTCCAGAGTGGCCGTTGGCAAATTACATTTCCACTATCAGCCTCACAGGGCTCCCTTTTCTCCTCGCCCTGTCCTGCATTTCTGGTGTTTACACTTTATGTGGATGGCCCTTCTGACTGATGTGAAGTGATACATTTTGTGATATTGATTTCCAGTGCCCACCTGTTTGGTTGGATAAAAAGTGTGTATGGCCTTTACTTGAATATATTCAGAAAAAATGCATACACCCTTTTTGGCCAACTGCATCATTGGCGATGTTCAGCCCCTTTTCTTGTGCTTTAATGGGGAGTCATTTCTAGCTCTTCAAATCTGTTTCCTGCCACTCTCCCTTGCTTACAAGTCCTTTTCTGTGACTTACCTCAAGACATTTTTCGACGATAGATATTTTCAACTCTGCAGTTTCATGAATTTTAATGTCCCTGAGTTCCATTTTTCAACTTGTGTTTTTGGAAACTGGACACAAAACAGCGGGATTTCCTCTAGCCCTATTCTGTTTCCGTGGGCAATTCTAGCCTTTGATGAATTTGTCTTCTGGATTGGAAATTAGAGTGACATGTGCCTGTCCGAACACCTAAGACTTGTCTCTAAATTTTTCTCATCCTTCCGCTTCATCCTCTGGACAAATTCCAAACTGTGTGCAACAGGATGTTCACGGTGCTGATATCCCCAAGTGAGGAGATTGTTAGGAAAGATGCTGGAGGGGTGAACCCGAGCACCAGGCGATGAGGATATGAGGTGCCTTTTCCAAACTCTTTCCGATCAAACGGTGTACCATCCTCTAGGTGTGACGGGCATGTTTTAGCTGTAGGAAGGGTCACGTGCATGTAAGGAGAACGCCAGGGATTTTTCCAAATCAGTGCCTCCCCAAAACCCAAACTGGGGAATTTTTAAGGTACGGCTACACGTATGTCCATTAAGGGCCTTGGGAAATAGGCAGAGCCCAAATTTTAGATGACTGAAATCTTCAGGGTCAGAAGCGCTCACCATCGGCCTTGCTTAGGTTACATTTTATCTGTCATTGATAGATGATGTCAATAAAAATATCTATTCTTTTTCAGATTATTTCCCCTTATAGGTTATTGCAAAATATTCAGTGTACTTCCCTGTGCTATACAGTAGTTCCTTGTTGATGATCTCTTTTATACATAGCAGTGTGTATGTGTTAATCCCAAACTGTTAATTTATCCCTTCTCCTACCTTTCCCCTTTGGTAATAATAAATTATAAGATTTTATACTTCTCAGAAATGGGGGAGCTGAAAGAGAGGTATCATTTTCAATGGAAAAGCATTCAAAACAAGATTGAAGCTTCAGCCAAGAGTATTCGATGTACATCCATGGAAATAAATCACTTCATTTCTCTAATGTTGACCTGACAAATAAGACAGACATCTTCACTGAACTTGCTTATAGGAAAGTGAGGGAAATATCAAATGTAAGTCTTAGAAACATCTTATTTTACCCGAGCATTATACACTGCTCTATGTTAACTACAGTTTGGCTCACACATCTGTTCATTGAAGTTACAATGTTCTCAATTTCTGTTACTGATCCTCCAGAGTGGACCCCAACAGGAGTCCCCATGCCCAGGGTCATTGGAGCCAACAGATCAAGACTGAGTTTTGTTCAGAAGCAAAGGAAACATTATTTTGAAAACAGAATGGAGAGGTGAGAGCGTGCACTCCCCCATGGGCTGTGGGCTGGGCTGCTGTGTAGGGACCCCGGCAGCGTCAGTGGGAGGGAGGGGATGGAGCTCTCGAGTGCTGTGTTGGCTGCAGCTTAGGCTCTATGCCGCAGAGTATGCATGGGACCCCGCTAGCTGAGGTGTTGACCCAGCAATTCTGCACTAGGAAATCGGGTCTGAAGTGCCGGGTGTGGGACCTCTGCATGCGGAACTCTAGAAGCACGTGAAATTAGACAAAGCACAAAGGAAAAACAGGTTAGACTTTATTTTATTGCCCAGATTCTCCTTTTATCTCCCAGGAATTTTTAATGAACGATGCCGGAGACGAAAACCTCCTCTGCTTTTTGTTCCATTCCTCATTCTTGGGGTGTTGAGGGTGCAGACCCCTCTTTTGTAACTGCTTCATGCTGTGGTGGGAGACTGTTACATGGGGGGAGGGGCAAAACGTCTCGCCACCAGCCTCCAGGTGAGGTTGATTGTCCCAAGGCCTCCTGCCTCTCTTCTCGTCCACCTGAGCACCAGCATTGGAAGTGTTATATATTCTAATGACCTTTAAGTGTCCAGGAAAGAGAGGCGCAGAGATGCTGCGGTGGCAGATTTCACCCCAGCCCACATTTGTTCGGCGACCTTAGGCTGACAGTTTTTGCCAGCCTAGATGCTCTGACCAGTAGTCTGTGCTTTCTTTAATTAGGTCCCTGAATTAATGTACAAACAGCACCATGTGTCAGAGCCCTGCCTGCGCAACTCCCAGACAGTCCAGGGTCAGTGGTGATCCAGGACCATGACGTCCACTGAGTCAACTGCCTTTAGAAGTAGCCAGCAGTCCAGCCGGTCATATTGGCTACCATCACCGCGGTGTCTGTAGGGTTTTCTATGGTGAAAGCGTGATATACGTTTCCCCCGCCAAGCTTATTAGCTCCCCTCTGGGTGCAGTAAGTCCTGCAAGCAGTAGTCTGCTCTTTCGGGGCACAGTCTTGCCGTTTTCTGAGAGAAACTCCAGGTCAAGTGATGGTCACACGAGCCATCTTGGGGGCCCGTTGCCCCCGTTTGTCTCTCTGGAGGTTGGAGTTGGAGGGCCTCCTCACTCGAGGTCAGTGTGTCCACAGAGCGATCCCTGCAACTTCAGGGCATGATGGGTGGTTAGGATCACCACGTGGGGTCCTTTTCCCTTAGGAGGGAGCTGGCCTTGCGGGCTGCTGTTTTCCAGCTTTTTAGATACCCCAGTATCCTGGCCTGATGAGTCGGTATGCAAAGCCCTTGGTGATCATAGTTTATCATACCTGAAGGGCATTCTTGTGTTGCTCCATTTCAAGTGGTCCCAGTTTTTGCAATAAGGCTCCAAGGGCGATTAACCTTTGACCGGGTATGTAAAGGTCAAAGGGTTTAGCTAAATTAGGGAGTTCCTGGGCAAGGGTCTGAATTGACTGCTCTTTCCAATCTTGAATGGCTGCTTCTGGATTCTATTCAAAAGGATCATCATCTTTTCCTGTCAGTGTTTCATGTAGAGGCCCAGCTATTAGACTGTAGTTAGGGATCCAGATGCAGAAAACCTTGGCCTCCCCAGGAACCCCTAAGCTGTCTTCTAGTTTTAGAAGAGGTAAGGCTGCAAATGGCTTCTTCCCTATCCTGGGATGCGTTTCTCCAAATATCTGTGAGAATGAAGCCCAGGCATGTCACCTTAGCCTGGGATATTTGAGCCTTTTCCTTGGACACCTTCTATCCTTTCTTGGCTACGTAGTTCAGAGGCGTCTTTAGTCGGCCTGGCGATCAGAATGTCATCTGCATATTGAAGGAGGGTTCCCTTTTACAGAGGTTGAACTTTAAGGTCTTTAGAGGACATTTCCCCAATGATGGTGTGGGGATTTTTGAACCATTGGGGCAGGACGGCCCAGCATTATTGCTTTTGTTGCATGTTGTGTCCTGCCACTCACAAGCCAAAAATTCTTGTGACTCTGAGATGAATGGAATACAGAAGAAGGCATCATTGAAGTCTAATACAGGATGCCATGGCCTGGTGGATGGTAGAATGACCAGCAGGGTGTAGGAAATAGGAGCTACTGGATGTATATCCTCGGTGGCTTCACTGACTGTCCTGATATCCTTTACCAGGTCTCCAGCAGCCCATGGGGCTCTCGTTGTCAGGCCAATCCCAGGATATGGAGCTCACCTGGGCTTCACCCCTACCCCGCAGCCCATGGGGCTCTCGTGGTCAAGTCCCTCCCAAGGTATGGAGCTCACCTCTGCAGCTACCCAGCAGCCCATGGGGCTCTCCTACTCAGGCCCTTCCCAGGATACGGAGCTCCCCTGGGCAGGTACCACAGCAGGGCTGGACACACAGGAACCGGGCACATAGCCCAACTTGCAGAGAACCCCCAGCTCACCTGTCGCTCACTGCTGACACAGAACACCTCAGAGCAGGACTTGAACTAACAAACAGCAGCTCTGACAGGTCTGTGACCATGGCTATCACTCACTGCAGGCTCTTTCTGCCTGGTCTTCCAGACACTTCCACTGTAGCCAGGGCACCAGGCCTCTGTCTCCACCCACCATCACTCCTCTCCCTGACTCCTGGGTTCCTCTCATTAGGATAGGGTCTTCTTGAAGTTGTTTTCCACTCATGGACCAGATAAAATGATCAGAAAACAAGCCGCAGCTGCAGCCCCTTGTCTATCCTGACTCTCAAGAGCCGACACCTGTTCCTCGGGCCTGGCCCATTTAGCAAGTTTCATTTTCTGCAACTGTGAGCCCCTGAGGGGTGAGGATTGGCTGATTTTGGCAGCCTGAAACTGCCTGCCAGCTTTCCCCATGTGTGCCTGGGTTGAGGTCAATATAAACACCTCTCCAGTCAGCGAGAGCCCCGGTAGCTATGCCTGATGCCATATTCTCTGCCCCGTCAGCAGTGTCGGGGCTGGGGTGGTGGGAGGGAGTGAGGGGCCATGGCTTTGTGGGTGGCCCGGTGTGAGTGGGTCTCTGCTGGACTTCCTGCAGGAGTTGCCAGGCTGCCACCTGTAAAGAAGAGGATGTGTCACCCATACCTTCTGCTGGAATTTCTCTCCGGACAGAGGTGAGGAAGGAAAAAAGCAGTGGGTACCGGGGCAGGAGGGGTATCTCAGGCAGGGCAATGGAAAGCTTCCAGAAGAGCGCCCAGGGCCAGGACCTTCCTGGCTGGCCTGCAGGCACCAAGTTGGCCTGCGTGCTGTCGCTGGTGTGGCTCCACGGCCCTTCCTCTAGGCTTTCAAGCCCTTGTACATATTCAGGTGTTTTACCTGGGAAGGGTGGGAAAAGTTCAACAGCAGCTGGCCTGGGGCTCAGCTCATGGTTACTCACAGATGCCTCGGCATGGCCCCCCGCTTTGCAATGAGGACGATCCTTGCGTAGGAGTGGGCTGCTGGCTCTATGGGAGATGATTCCCCACATCTGACCAATTTCAGAATTGTTTACTGCTGGAGCAAGTGCCCTGATAGGGTTTTCCTCTGTCTAACTGGTGGGTTCAGGTTTTTTTTTTTTCTTTTTGGTTCAAGTTAGATTTTATTCCTCTTTTATATATTTATAGATATAAGCATGGAAATAATTCATTCATATAAATACATCTGTGTGAAGGGAAGAATTTTTTCTGTTGTATTTTTAAATTTTATTTTTTTAAATTTTGAAATTTAATTTTATTTATTTTGTTATACAGCATGTTATTATTAGTTATGTATTTTACGCATATACATGTATACAGGTCAATCCAAATCTCCCAAATCATCCCACCACCACCACCCCATGGTTTCCCACACTTTGTGTCCATACGTGTGTTCTCTACCTCTGTGTCTCTATTTCTTCCCTGCAAACCAGTTCATCTGTACCATTTTTCTAGGTTCCACATATATGCATTAATATACAATATTTGTTTTTCTCTTTCTGACTTACTTCATTCTGTATGACTGTCTCTAGATCCATCGACGTCTCTACAAATGACCCAGTTTCATTCCTTCTTATGGCTGAGTAATATTCCATTTTATATATGTACCACATCTTTATCCATTCGTCTGTCTGTGGGTATTTAGGTTGCTTCCATTACCTGGCTATTGTAAATAGTGCTGAAATGAGCATTGTGGTGAATGTGCCTTTTTCATTTATGGTTTTCTCTGGGTATATTCCCAGAAATGGGATTGCTGGATCATATGGTAATTGTATTTGTAGTTTTTTTAAGGAAACTCCATACTGTTCTCCATCGTGACTGTATCAATTTACATTTCCACCACTAGTGGAAGAGGGATCCTTTTGTCCACACCCTCCCCAGAATTTGTTGTTTGTAGATTTTCTGATGATGCCGATTCTAACAGGTGTGAGGTGATACCTCATTGTAGTTTTGATTTGCATTTCTCTAATAATTAGTGATGTTGAGCAGCTTTTCATGTGCGTCTTGGCCATCTCTGTGTCTTCTTTGAAGAAACGTCTCTTTAGATCTTCTGCCCATTTTTGTATTGGGTTGTTTGTTTTTTTAATATTAAGCTGCATGAGCTCTTTATATATATTGGAGATTAAACCTTTGTCCTTTGATTCCTTTGCAAATATTTGCGCCCATTCTGAGGGAAGCTTTTTGCCATTCCCGTTTTTTTAACAAAAAAAGAAAGAAAGAAAAAGAAGCAGAACACTAATGTGTGTAAAATATGCCTTTTGAAACTGTCGTTTTGAAATATGGACGTCCTTTGAATTTTTTGGTCGATATATGAACGCATGATTTGTTTTTAGGGCAGGTGTCATTTACAGGCCTGCAATGATTTTGAATATCAACTGACCATTAGCGCTGGGATTAAAGCTGCTCTTGTGAGAAACGTCCACAAGGTGGCAGCAGTTCTCCCTTACCAAATCTGGTTACTGGGGCACAGAGCCTCAATGGAAGTCGTGTTCTAGATTGGAATTTAGAATGGAATGTGCCAGGAGAAAGCCCCTCAAGTTTGTCTCACTATTTCTTGTTCGTGTTTTTAATTTAATTTTTTATTTTTTATTACAGCAAATTTGATTACAATGTTTGGCTTGTTGTAGGTGTGGAAGATGTGGTTCCTTTACACATATACATATGTCTGTTCTTCCTGGGATCCTTTTACCATTTACCTTATGACAGAATGTTGAGTAGTCTTCTCTTGGTATTCTGTAGGTCTTTGGTGATTAAATATGTCACCTGTGTTTGTATATGTCTATTAACCCCAATATCATAATGAAACCAATCCTCACAGCTTTCCATTGGTGAACCATAAGTTTGTTGAATGAATCTGTGATTGCCCTTCTCCGTGGAAATATCTACACTGGTATCCATTTTTCGGTCACACCTATAAGAGATATGATATGGTATGTGTCTTTCACTTTCTGACTTACTACAAGTCACGTGATTACCTCTAGTCACACCTACGGTGCTGCAAATGGCATTGTGTCCTTTTATTCCTTGGCTTCTATTCTGCCTTAGCGAGGTCCATTTTCAACAATGTGATTCCCTGAGGGCTGAGGATTAGCTGACCTGGGTAGCCTGACCCTGCCGGCCGGCCCTCCCCAGGTGTGCCTGGGTTGAGGTCAATATAAACAGCAATGCAGGTAGCAATAGCCCCTGAATCTGTGCCTGACTCCATATTCTCTGCCCCGTCAGCAGTCTCGGGGCAGTGCTGCTGGGAGGGAGTGAGGGGCCACGGCTTTGTGGGTGGCCCGGTGTGAGTGGGTCTATGCAGGACTTTCTGCAGGAGTTGCCAGGCTGCCACCTATAAAGAAGAGGATGTGTCACCCATACCTTCCACTGGAATTTCTCTCCGGACAGAGGTGAGGAAGGAAAAAAGCAGTGGGGGCCGGGACAGGAGGGGTATCTCAGGCAGGGCAATGGAAAGCTTCCAGAATAGCGCCCAGTGACAGGACCTTCCTGGCTGGCCTGCAGGCAGCAAGTTGGCCTGCGTGCTGTCGCTGGTGTGGCTCCACGGCCCTTCCTCTAGGCTTTCAAGCCCTTGTACATATTCAGGTGTTTTACCTGGGAAGGGTGGGAAAAGTTCAACAGCAGCTGGCCTGGGGCTCACCTCACGGTTACTCACAGATGCCTCGGCATGGCCCCCAGCTTTGCAATGAGGACGCTCCTTGCGTAGGAGTGGGCTGCTGGCTCTATGGGAGATGATTCCCCACCTCTGACCAATTTCAGAATTGTTTCCTGCTGGAGCAAGTGCCCTGATAGGGTTTTCCTCTGTTTAACTGGTGGGTTCAGGTTTTTCTTTTTCTTTTTTGGTTCAAGTTAGATTTTATTCCTCTTTTATGTATTTATAGATATAAGCATGGAAATAATTCATTCATATAAATACATCTGTGTGAAGGGAAGAAATTTTTCTGTTTTATTTTGAAATTTTATTTTTTAAAATTTTGAAATTTAATTTTATTTATTTTTTATATAGCAGGTTATTAATAGTTATGTATTTTATGCATTTATATGTATACAGGTCAATCCCAATCTCCCAACTCATCCCACCCCCACAATCCAATGGCTTCCCACACTTGGTGTCCATACGTGTGTTCTCTACCTCTGTGTCTCTATTTCTTCCCTGCAAACCAGTTCATCTGTACCATTTTTCTAGGTTCCATATATATGCATTAATATACAATATTTGTTTTTCTCTTTCTGACTTACTTCATTCTGTATGACAGTCTCTAGATCCATCGACGTCTCTACAAATGACCCAGTTTCATTCCTTCTTATGGCTGAGTAACATTCCATTTTATATATGTACCACATCTTTATCCATTCGTCTGTCTGTGGGTATTTAGGTTGCTTCCATTACATGGCTATTGTAAATAGTGCTGAAATGAGCATTGTGGTGAATGTGCCTTTTTGATTTATGGTTTTCTCTGGGTATATGCCCAGAATTGGGATTGCTGGATCATATGGTAATTCTATTTCTAGTTTTTTTAAGGAAACTCCATACTGTTCTCCATCGTGACTGTATCAATTTACATTTCCACCACTAGTGGAAGAGGGATCCTTTTGTCCACACCCTCCCCAGAATTTGTTGTTTGTAGATTTTCTGTTGATGCCGACTCTAACAGGTTTGAGGAGATACCTCATTGTAGTTTTGATTTGCATTTCTCTAATAATTAGTGATGTTGAGCAGCTTTTCATGTGCGTCTTGGCCATCTCTGTGTCTTCTTTGAAGAAACGTCTCTTTAGATCTTCTGCCCATTTTTGTATTGGGTTGTTTGTTTTTTTTAATATTAAGATGCATGAGCTCTTTATATATATTGGAGATTAAACCTTTGTCCATTGATTCGTTTGCAAATATTTTCGCCGATTCTGAGGGAAGCCTTTTGCCATTCCCATTTTTTTAACAAAAAAAGAAAGAAAGAAAAAGAAGAAGAACAGTAATGTGTGTAAAATATGCCTTTTGAAACTGTCGTTTTGAAATATGGACGTCCTTTGAATTTTTTGGTCGATATATGACCCCAGGATTTGTGTTCAGGGCAGGTGTCATTTACAGGCCTGCAATGATTTTGAATATCAACTGACCATTAGCGCTGGGATTAAAGCTGCTGTTGTGTGAAACGGCCACCAGGTGGCAGCAGTTCTCCCTTACCAAATCTGGTTACTGGGGAAACAGAGCCTCAATGGAAGTCGTGTTCTAGATTGGAATTTAGAATGGAATGTGCCAGGAGAAAGCCCCTCATGTTTGTCTCACTAATTCTTGTTCGTGTTTTTAATTTAATTTTTTATTTTTTATTACAGCAAATTTGATTACAATGTTTGGCTTGTTGTAGGTGTGGAAGATGTGGTTCTTTTACATATATACATATGTCTGTTCTTCCTGGGATCCTTTTCCCATGTACCTTATGACAGAATGTTGAGTAGTCTTCTGTTGGTGTTCTGTAGGTCTTTGGTGATAATATATGTCACCTGTGTTTGTATATGTCTGTTAACCCCAATATCATAATGAAACCAATACTCACACCTTTCCATTGGTGAACCATAAGTTTGTTGAATGAATCTGTGATTGCCCTTCTGCGTGGAAATATCTGCCCTGGTATCCATTTTTCGGTCACACCTATAAGAGATATGATATGATATGTGTCTTTCACTTTCTGACTTACTACAAGTCACGTGATTACCTCTAGACACACGTACGGTGCTGCAAATGGCATTGTGTCCTTTTATTCCTTGGCTTCTATTCTGCCTTAGCGAGGTCCATTTTCAACAATGTGATTCCCTGAGGGCTGAGGATTAGCTGACCTGGGTAGCCTGACCCTGCCGGCCGGCCCTCCCCAGGTGTGCCTGGGTTGAGGTCAATATAAACAGCACTGCAGGCAGCAATAGCCCCTGAAGCTGTGCCTGACTCCATATTCTCTGCCCCGTCAGCAGTCTCGGGGCTGTGCTGGTGGGAGGGAGTGAGGGGCCACGGCTTTGTGGGTGGCCCGGTGTGAGTGGGTCTCTGCTGGACTTTCTGCAGGAGTTGCCAGGCTGCCAACTGTAAAGAAGAGGATGTGTCACCCATACCTTCCGCTGGAATTTCTCTCCGGACAGAGGTGAGGAAGGAAAAAAGCAGTGGGGCCCGGGACAGGAGGGGTATCTCAGGCAGGGCAATGAAAAGCTTCCAGAAGAGCGCCCAGGGCCAGGATCTTCCTGGCTGGCCTGCAGGCAGCAAGTTGGCCTGCGTGCTGTCGCTGGTGTGGCTCCATGGCCCTTCCTCTAGGCTTTCAAGCCCTTGTACATATTCAGGTGTTTTACCTGGGAAGGGTGGGAAAAGTTCAACAGCAGCTGGCCTGGGGCTCAGCTCACGGTTACTCACAGATGCCTCGGCATGGCCCCCAGCTTTGCAATGAGGACGATCCTTGCGTAGGAGTGGGCTGCTGGCTCTATGGGAGATGATTCCCCACCTCTGAACCAATTTCAGAATTGTTTACTGCTGGAGCAAGTGCCCTGATAGGGTTTACCTCTGTCTAACTGGTGGGTTCAGGTTTTTTTTTTTTTCATTTTTGGTTCAAGTTAGATTTTATTCCTCTTTTATGTATTTATAGATATAAGCATGGAAATAATTCATTCATATAAATACATCTGTGTGAAGGGAAGAACTTTTTTCTGTTTTATTTTTAAATTTTATTTTTAAAAATTTTGAAATTTAATTTTATTTATTTTGTTATACAGCAGGTTATTATTAGTTATGTATTTTATGCATATACATGTATACAGGTCAATCCCAAACTCCCAACTCATCCCAACACCACCTTCCCATGGCTTCCCACCCTTGGTATCCATACGTGTGCTCTCTACCTCTGTGTCTCTATTTCTTCCCTGCAAACCAGATCATCTGTACCATTTTTCTAGGTTCCATATATATGCATTAATATACAATATTTGTTTTTCTCTTTCTGACTTACTTCATTCTGTATGACAGTCTCTAGATCCATCGACGTCTCTACAAATGACCCAGTTTCATTCCTTCTTATGGCTGAGTAACATTCCATTTTATACATGTAGCACATGTTTATCCATTCGTCTGTCTGTGGGTATTTAGGTTGCTTCCATTACCTGGCTATTGTAAATAGTGCTGAAATGAGCATTGTGGTGAATGTGCCTTTTTGATTTATGGTTTTCTCTTGGTATATGTCCAGAAGTGGGATTGCTGGATCATATGGTAATTCTTTTTCTAGTTTTTTTAAGGAAACTCCATACTGTTCTCCATCGTGACTGTATCAATTTACATTTCCACCACAAGAGGAAGAGGGATCCTTTTGTCCACACCCTACCCAGAATTCGTTGTTTGTAGATTTTCTGATGATGCCGATTCTAACAGGTGTGAGTTGATACCTCATTGTAGTTTTGATTTGCATTTCTCTTATAATTAGTGATGTTGAGCAGCTTTTCATGTGCGTCTTGGCCATCTCTGTGTCTTCTTTGAAGAAACGTCTCTTTAGATCTTCTGCCCATTTTTGTATTGGGTTGTTTGCTTTTTTTTAATATTAAGCTGCATGAGCTCTTTATATATATTGGAGATTAAACCTTTGTCCATTGATTCGTTTGCAAATATTTTCGCCCATTCTGAGGGAAGCTTTTTGCCATTCCCGTTTTTTTAAGCACAAAGGAAAGAAAGAAAAAGAAGCAGAACACTAATGTGTGTGAAATATGCCTTTTGAAACTGTCGTTTTGAAATATGGACGTCCTTTGAATTTTTTGGTCGATATATGACCCCAGGATTTGTGTTCAGGGCAGGTGTCATTTACAGGCCTGCAATGATTTTGAATATCAACTGACCATTAGCGCTGGGATTAAAGCTGCTGTTGTCTGAAACCGCCACAAGGTGGCGGCAGTTATCCCTTACCAAGTCTGGTTACTGGGGCAACAGAGCCTCAATGGAAGTCCTGTTCTAGATTGGAATTTAGAATGGAATGTGCCAGGAGAAAGCCCCTCAAGTTTGTCTCACTACTTCTTATTCGTGTTTTTAATTTAATTTTTTATTTTTTATTACAGCAAATTTGATTACAATGTTTGGCTTGTTGTAGGTGTGGAAGATGTGGTTCTTTTACACATATACATATGTCTGTTCTTCCTGGGATCCTTTTCCCATGTACCTTATGACAGAATGTTGAGTAGTCTTCTCTTGGTATTCTGTAGGTCTTTGGTGATTATATATGTCACCTGTGTTTGTATACGTCTGTTAACCCCAATATCATAATGAAACCAATCCTCACACCTTTCCATTGGTGAACCATAAGTTTGTTGAATGAATCTGTGATTGCCCTTCTCCGTGGAAATATCTGCCCTGGTATCCATTTTTCGGTCACACCTATAAGAGATATGGTATGATATGTGTCTTTCACTTTCTGACTTACTACAAGTCACGTGATTACCTCTAGACACACGTACGGTGCTGCAAATGGCATTGTGTCCTTTTATTCCTTGGCTTCTATTCTGCCTTAGCGAGGTCCATTTTCAACAATGTGATTCCCTGAGGGCTGAGGATTAGCTGACCTGGGTAGCCTGACCCTGCCGGCCGGCCCTCCCCAGGTGTGCCTGGGTTGAGGTCAATATAAACAGCGCTGCAGGCAGCAATAGCCCCTGAAGCTGTGCCTGACTCCATATTCTCTGCCGAGTCAGCAGTCTCGGGGCTGTGCCGGTGGGAGGAAGTGAGGGGCCACGGCTTTGTGGGTGGCCCGGTGTGAGTGGGTCTCTGCTGGACTTTCTGCAGGAGTTGCCAGGCTGCCACTTGTAAAGAAGAGGATGTGTCACCCATACCTTCCACTGGAATTTCTCTCCGGACAGAGGTGAGGAAGGAAAAAATCAGTGGGGGGCGGGACAGGAGGGGTATCTCAGGCAGGACAATGGAAAGCTTCCAGAAGAGCGCCCAGGGCCAGGACCATCCTGGCTGGCCTGCAGGCAGCAAGTTGGCCTGCGTGCTATCGCTGGTGAGGCTCCACGCCCCTTCCTCTAGGCTTTCAAGCCCTTGTACATATTCAGGTGTTTTACCTGGGAAGGGTGGGAAAAGTTCAACAGCAGCTGGCCTGGGGCTCAGCTCACGGTTACTCACAGATGCCTCTGCATGGCCCCCAGCTTTGCAATGAGGACGCTCCTTGCGTAGGAGTGGGCTGCTGGCTCTATGGGAGATGATTCCCCACCTCTGACCAATTTCAGAATTGTTTACCGCTGGAGCAAGTGCCCTGAGAGGGTTTTCCTCTGTATAACTGGTGGGTTCAGGTTTTTTTTTTCTTTTTTAGTTCAAGTTAGATTTTATACCTCTTTTATGTATTTATAGATATAAGCATGGAAATAATTCATTCATATAAATACATCTGTGTGAAGGGAAGAACTTTTTTATGTTTTATTTTTAAATTATATTTTAAAAATTTTCAAATTTAATTTTATGTATTTTTTTATACAGCAGGTTATTATTAGTTATGTATATTATGCATATACATGTATACAGGTCAATCCCAATCTCCCAACTCATCCCAACACCACCTCCCCATGGCTTCCCACACTTGGAGTCCTTACGTGTGTTCTCTACCTCTGTGTCTCTATTTCTTCCCTACAAACCAGTTCATCTGTACCATTTTTCTAGGTTCCACATATATGCATTAATATACAATATTTTTTTTCTCTTCCTGACTTACTTCATTCTGTATGACAGTCTCTAGATCCATCGACGTCTCTACAAATGACCCAGTTTCATTCCTTCTTATGGCTGAGTAATATTCCATTTTATATATGTACCACATCTTTATCCATTCGTCTGTCTGTGGGTATTTAGGCTGCTTCCATTACCTGGCTATTGTAAATAGTGCTGAAATGAGCATTGTGGTGAATGTGCCTTTTTGATTTATGGTTTTCTCTGGGTATATGCCCAGAAGTGGGATTGCTGGATCATATGGTAATTCTATTTCTAGTTTTTTAAGGAAACTCCATACTGTTCTCCATCGTGACTGTATCAATTTACATTTCCACCACAAGTGGAAGAGGGATCCTTTTGTCCACACCCTCCCCAGAATTTGTTTCTTGTAGATTTTTTGATGATGCCGATTCTAACAGGTGTGAGGTGATACCTCATTGTAGTTTTGATTTGCATTTCTCTAATAATTAGTGATGTTGAGCAGCTTTTCATGTGCGTCTTGGCCATCTCTGTGTCTTCTTTGAAGAAACGTCTCTTTAGATCTTCTGCCCATTTTTGTATTGGGTTGTTTCTTTTTTTTAATATTAAGCTGCATGAGCGCTTTATATATATTGGAGATTAAACCTTTGTCCATTGATTCGTTTGCAAATATTTTCGCCCATTCTGAGGGAAGCTTTTTGCCATTCCCGTTTTTTTAACAAAAAAAGAAAGAAAGAAAAACAAGCAGAACACTAATGTGTGTAAAATATGCCTTTTGAGACTGTCGTTTTGAAATATGGACGTCCTTTGATTTTTTTGGTCGATATATGAACCCAGGATTTGTGTTCAGGGCAGGTGTCATTTACAGGCCTGCAATGATTTTGAATATCAACTGACCATTAGCGCTGGGATTAAAGCTGCTGTTGTGTGAAACGGCCACAAGGTGGCAGCAGTTCTCACTTACAAAATCTGGTTACTGGGGCAACAGAGCCTCAATGGAAGTCGTGTTCTAGATTGTAATTTAGAATGGAATGTGCCAGGAGAAAGCCCCTCAAGTTTGTCTCAGTACTTCTTCTTCGTGTTTTTAATTTAATTTTTTATTACAGCAAATTTGATTACAATGTTTGGCTTGTTGTAGGTGTGGAAGATGTGGTTCTTTTACACATATACATATGTCTGTTCTTCCTGGGATCCTTTTCCCATGTACCTTACGACAGAATGTTGAGTAGTCTTCTCTTGGTATTCTGTAGGTCTTTGGTGATTATATATGTCACCTGTGTTTGTATATGTCTGTTAACCCCAATATCATAATGAAACCAATCCTCACACCTTTCCATTGGTGAACCATAAGTTTGTTGAATGAATCTGTGATTGCCCTTCTCCGTGGAAATATCTGCCCTGGTATCCATTTTTCGGTCACACCTATAAGAGATATGATATGATATGTGTCTTTCACTTTCTGACTTACTACAAGTCACGTGATTACCTCTAGACACACCTACGGTGCTGCAAATGGCATTGTGTCCTTTTATTCCTTGGCTTCTATTCTGCCTTAGCGAGGTCCATTTTCAACAATGTGATTCCCTGATGGCTGAGGATTAGCTGACCTGTGTAGCCTGACCCTGCCGGCCGGCCCTCCCCAGGTGTGCCTGGGTTGAGGTCAATATAAACAGCGCTGCAGGCAGCAATAGCCCCTGAATCTGTGCCTGACTCCATATTCTCTGCCCCGTCAGCAGTCTCGGGGCTGTGCCGGTGGGAGGGAGTGAGGGGCCACGGCTTTGTGGGTGGCCCGGTGTGAGTGGGTCTCTGCTGGACTTTCTGCAGGAGTTGCCAGGCTGCCACCTGTAAAGAAGAGGATGTGTCACCCATACCTTCTGCTGGAATTTCTCTCCGGACTGAGGTGAGGAAGGAAAAAAGCAGTGGGTGCCGGGACAGGAGGGGTATCTCAGGCAGGGCAATGGAAAGCTTCCAGAAGAGCGCCCAGGGCCAGGACCATCCTGGCTGGCCTGCAGGCACCAAGTTGACCTGTGTGCTATCACTGGTGTGGCTCCACGGCCCTTCTTCTAGGCTTTCAAGCCCTTGTACATATTCAGGTGTTTTACCTGTGAAGGGTGGGAAAATTTAACAGCAGCTGGCCTGGGGCTCAGCTCACGGTTACTCACAGATGCCTCGGCATGGCCCCCAGCTTTCAATGAGGACGCTCCTTGCATAGGAGTGGGCTGCTGGCTCTATGGGAGATGATTCCCCACCTCTGACCAATTTCAGAATTGTTTACCGCTGGAGCAAGTGCCCTGAGAGGGTTTTCCTCTGTCAAACTCGCGGGTTCAGGTTTTTTTTTTCCTTTTTGGTTCAAGTTAGATTTTATTCCTCTTTTATGTATTTATAGATATAAGCATGGAAATAATTCATTCATATAAATACATCTGTGTGAAGGGAAGAACTTTTTTCTGTTTTATTTTTAAATTTTATTTTTTAAAATTTTGAAATTTAATTTTATTTATTTTGTTATACAGCAGGTTATTATTAGTTATGTATTTTATGCATATATGTATACAGGTCAATCCCAATCTCCCAACTCATCCCACCACCACCTCCACATGGCTTCCCACACTTGGTGTCCATACGTGTGTTCTCTACCTTTGTGTCTCTATTTCTTCCCTGCAAACCAGTTCATCTGTACCATTTTTCTAGGTTCCACATATATGCATTAATATACAATATTTGTTTTTCTCTTTCTGACTTACTTCATTCTGTATGTCAGTCTCTAGATCCATCGACGTCTCTACAAATGACCCAGTTTCATTCCTTCTTATGGCTGAGTAATATTCCATTTTATATATGTACCACATCTTTATCCATTCGTCTGTCTGTGGGTATTTAGGTTGTTTCCATTACCTGGCTATTGTAAATAGTGCTGAAATGAGCATTGTGGTGAATGAGCCTTTTTGATTTATGGTTTTATCTGGGCATATGCCCAGAAGTGGGATTGCTGGATCATATGGTAATTGTATTTGTAGTTTTTTTAAGGAAACTCCATACTGTTCTCCATCGTGACTGTATCAATTTACATTTCCACCACTAGTGGAAGAGGGATCCTTTTGTCCACACCCTCACCAGATTTTGTTGTTTGTAGATTTTCTGATGATGCCGATTCTATCAGGTGTGAGGTGATATCTCATTGTAGTTTTGATTTGCATTTCTCTAATAATTAGTGATGTTGAGCTGCTTTTCATGTGTGTCTTGGCCATCTCTGTGTCTTCTTTGAAGAAACGTCTCTTTAGATCTTCTGCCCATTTTTGTATTGGGTTGTTTGTTTTTTTAATATTAAGCTGCATGAGCTCTTTATATATATTGGAGATTAAACCTTTGTCCATTGATTGATTTTCAAATATTTTCGCCCATCCTGAGGGATGCTTTTTGCCAATCCCGTTTTTTTAACAAAAAAAGAAAGAAAGAAAAAGAAGCAGAACACTAATGTGTGTAAAATATGCCTTTTGAAACTGTCGTTTTGACATATGGACGTCCTTTGAATTTTTTGGTCGATATATGAACCCAGGATTTGTTTTCAGGGCAGGTGTCATTTACAGGCCTGCAATGATTTTGAATATCAACTGACCATTAGCGCTGGGATTAAAGATGCTGTTGTGTGAAACAGCCACAAGGTGGCAGCAGTTCTCCCTTACCAAGTCTGGTTACTGGGGCAACAGAGCCTCAATGGAAGTGGTGTTCTACATTGGAATTTAGAATGGAATGTGCCAGGAGAAAGCCCCTCAAGTTTGTCTCACTACTTCTTGTTCGTGTTTTTAATTTAATTTTTTATTTTTTATCACAGCAAATTTGATTACACAGTTTGGCTTGTTGTAGGCGTGGAAGATGTGGCTCTTTTACACATATACATATGTCTGTAATTCCTGGGATCCTTTTCCTATGTACCTTATGACAGAATGTTGAGTAGTCTTCTCTTGGTATTCTGTAGGTCTTTGTTGATTATATATGTCAACTGTGTTTTTATATGTCTGTTAACCCCAATATCATAATGAAACCAATCCTCACACCTTTCCATTGGTGAACCATAAGTTTGTTTAATGAATCTGTGATTGCCCTTCTCTGTGAAAATATCTGTACTGGTATCCATTTCTCGGTAACACCTATAAGAGATATGATATGATATGTGTCTTTCACTTTCTGACTTACTACAAGTCACGTGATTACCTCTAGACACACCTACGGTGCTGCAAATGGCATTGTGTCCTTTTATTCCTTGGCTTCTATTCTGCCTTAGCGAGGTCCATTTTCAACAATGTGATTCCCTGATGGCTGAGGATTAGCTGACCTGTGTAGCCTGACCCTGCCGGCCGGCCCTCCCCAGGTGTGCCTGGGTTGAGGTCAATATAAACAGCGCTGCAGGCAGCAATAGCCCCTGAATCTGTGCCTGACTCCATATTCTCTGCCCCGTCAGCAGTCTCGGGGCTGTGCCGGTGGGAGGGAGTGAGGGGCCACGGCTTTGTGGGTGGCCCGGTGTGAGTGGGTCTCTGCTGGACTTTCTGCAGGAGTTGCCAGGCTGCCACCTGTAAAGAAGAGGATGTGTCACCCATACCTTCTGCTGGAATTTCTCTCCGGACTGAGGTGAGGAAGGAAAAAAGCAGTGGGTGCCGGGACAGGAGGGGTATCTCAGGCAGGGCAATGGAAAGCTTCCAGAAGAGCGCCCAGGGCCAGGACCATCCTGGCTGGCCTGCAGGCACCAAGTTGACCTGTGTGCTATCACTGGTGTGGCTCCACGGCCCTTCTTCTAGGCTTTCAAGCCCTTGTACATATTCAGGTGTTTTACCTGTGAAGGGTGGGAAAATTTAACAGCAGCTGGCCTGGGGCTCAGCTCACGGTTACTCACAGATGCCTCGGCATGGCCCCCAGCTTTCAATGAGGACGCTCCTTGCATAGGAGTGGGCTGCTGGCTCTATGGGAGATGATTCCCCACCTCTGACCAATTTCAGAATTGTTTACCGCTGGAGCAAGTGCCCTGAGAGGGTTTTCCTCTGTCAAACTCGCGGGTTCAGGTTTTTTTTTTCCTTTTTGGTTCAAGTTAGATTTTATTCCTCTTTTATGTATTTATAGATATAAGCATGGAAATAATTCATTCATATAAATACATCTGTGTGAAGGGAAGAACTTTTTTCTGTTTTATTTTTAAATTTTATTTTTTAAAATTTTGAAATTTAATTTTATTTATTTTTTTATACAGCAGGTTATTATTAGTTATGTATTTTATGCATATATGTATACAGGTCAATCCAAATCTCCCAACTCATCCCACCACCACCTCCACATGGCTTCCCACACTTGGTGTCCATACGTGTGTTCTCTACCTTTGTGTCTCTATTTCTTCCCTGCAAACCAGTTCATCTGTACCATTTTTCTAGGTTCCACATATATGCATTAATATACAATATTTGTTTTTCTCTTTCTGACTTACTTCATTCTGTATGTCAGTCTCTAGATCCATCGACGTCTCTACAAATGACCCAGTTTCATTCCTTCTTATGGCTGAGTAATATTCCATTTTATATATGTACCACATCTTTATCCATTCGTCTGTCTGTGGGTATTTAGGTTGTTTCCATTACCTGGCTATTGTAAATAGTGCTGAAATGAGCATTGTGGTGAATGAGCCTTTTTGATTTATGGTTTTATCTGGGCATATGCCCAGAAGTGGGATTGCTGGATCATATGGTAATTGTATTTGTAGTTTTTTTAAGGAAACTCCATACTGTTCTCCATCGTGACTGTATCAATTTACATTTCCACCACTAGTGGAAGAGGGATCCTTTTATCCACACCCTCCCCAGATTTTGTTGTTTGTAGATTTTCTGATGATGCCGATTCTATCAGGTGTGAGGTGATATCTCATTGTAGTTTTGATTTGCATTTCTCTAATAATTAGTGATGTTGAGCTGCTTTTCATGTGTGTCTTGGCCATCTCTGTGTCTTCTTTGAAGAAACGTCTCTTTAGATCTTCTGCCCATTTTTGTATTGGGTTGTTTGTATTTTTAATATTAAGCTGCATGAGCTCTTTATATATATTGGAGATTAAACCTTTGTCCATTGATTGATTTTCAAATATTTTCGCCCATCCTGAGGGATGCTTTTTGCCAATCCCGTTTTTTTAACAAAAAAAGAAAGAAAGAAAAAGAAGCAGAACACTAATGTGTGTAAAATATGCCTTTTGAAACTGTCGTTTTGACATATGGACGTCCTTTGAATTTTTTGGTCGATATATGAACCCAGGATTTGTTTTCAGGGCAGGTGTCATTTACAGGCCTGCAATGATTTTGAATATCAACTGACCATTAGCGCTGGGATTAAAGATGCTGTTGTGTGAAACAGCCACAAGGTGGCAGCAGTTCTCCCTTACCAAGTCTGGTTACTGGGGCAACAGAGCCTCAATGGAAGTGGTGTTCTACATTGGAATTTAGAATGGAATGTGCCAGGAGAAAGCCCCTCAAGTTTGTCTCACTACTTCTTGTTCGTGTTTTTAATTTAATTTTTTATTTTTTATCACAGCAAATTTGATTACACAGTTTGGCTTGTTGTAGGCGTGGAAGATGTGGCTCTTTTACACATATACATATGTCTGTAATTCCTGGGATCCTTTTCCTATGTACCTTATGACAGAATGTTGAGTAGTCTTCTCTTGGTATTCTGTAGGTCTTTGTTGATTATATATGTCAACTGTGTTTTTATATGTCTGTTAACCCCAATATCATAATGAAACCAATCCTCACACCTTTCCATTGGTGAACCATAAGTTTGTTTAATGAATCTGTGATTGCCCTTCTCTGTGAAAATATCTGTACTGGTATCCATTTCTCGGTAACACCTATAAGAGATATGATATGATATGTGTCTTTCACTTTCTGACTTACTACAAGTCACGTGATTACCTCTAGACACACCTACGGTGCTGCAAATGACATTGTGTCCTTTTATTCCTTGGCTTCTATTCTGCCTTAGCGAGGTCGATTTTCAACAATGTGATTCCCTGAGGGCTGAGGATTAGCTGACCTGTGTAGCCTGACCCTGCCAGCCGGCCCTCCCCAGGTGTGCCTGGGTTGAGGTCCATAAAAACAGCACTTCAGGCAGCAATAGCCCCTGAAGCTGTGCCTGACTCCATATTCTCTGCCCCGTCAGCAGTCTCGGGGCTGTGCTGGTGGGAGGGAGTGAGGGGCCACGGCTTTGTGGGTGGCCCGTTGTGTGTGGGTCTCTGCTGGACTTTCTGCAGGAGGTGCCAGGCTTCCACCTGTAAAGAAGAGGATGTGTCACCCATACCTTCCGCTGGAATTTCTCTCCGGACAGAGGTGAGGAAGGACAAAAGCAGTGGGGGCCGGAACAGGATGGGTATCTCAGGCAGGGCAATGGAAAGCTTCAAGAAGAGCGCCCAGGGACTGGACCATCCTGGCTGGCCTGCAGGCCCCAAGTTGGCCTGCGTGCTGTCGCTGGTGTGGCTCCACGGCCCTTCCTCTAGGCTTTCAAGCCCTTGTACATATTAAGGTGTTTTACCTGGGAAGGGTGGGTAAAGTTCAAAAGCAGCGGGCCTGTGGCTCAGCTCACGGTTACTCACAGATGCCTCGGCATGGCCCCCAGCTTTGCAATGAGGACGCTCCTTGCGTAGGAGTGGGCTGCTGGCTCTATGGGAGATGATTCCCCACCTCTGACCAATTTCAGAATTGTTTACTGCTGGAGCAAGTGCCCTGATAGGGTTTTCCTCTGTTTAACTGGTGGGTTCAGGTTTTTCTTTTTCTTTTTTGGTTCAAGTTAGATTTTATTCCTCTTTTATGTATTTATAGATATAAGCATGGAAATAATTCATTCATATAAATACATCTGTGTGAAGGGAAGAAATTTTTCTGTTTTATTTTGAAATTTTATTTTTTAAAATTTTGAAATTTAATTTTATTTATTTTTTTATATAGCAGGTTATTAATAGTTATGTATTTTATGCATTTATATGTATACAGGTCAATCCCAATCTCCCAACTCATCCCACCCCCACAATCCAATGGCTTCCCACACTTGGTGTCCATACGTGTGTTCTCTACCTCTGTGTCTCTATTTCTTCCCTGCAAACCAGTTCATCTGTACCATTTTTCTAGGTTCCATATATATGCATTAATATACAATATTTGTTTTTCTCTTTCTGACTTACTTCATTCTGTATGACAGTCTCTAGATCCATCGACGTCTCTACAAATGACCCAGTTTCATTCCTTCTTATGGCTGAGTAACATTCCATTTTATATATGTACCACATCTTTATCCATTCGTCTGTCTGTGGGTATTTAGGTTGCTTCCATTACATGGCTATTGTAAATAGTGCTGAAATGAGCATTGTGGTGAATGTGCCTTTTTGATTTATGGTTTTCTCTGGGTATATGCCCAGAATTGGGATTGCTGGATCATATGGTAATTCTATTTCTAGTTTTTTTAAGGAAACTCCATACTGTTCTCCATCGTGACTGTATCAATTTACATTTCCACCACTAGTGGAAGAGGGATCCTTTTGTCCACACCCTCCCCAGAATTTGTTGTTTGTAGATTTTCTGTTGATGCCGACTCTAACACGTTTGAGGAGATACCTCATTGTAGTTTTGATTTGCATTTCTCTAATAATTAGTGATGTTGAGCAGCTTTTCATGTGCGTCTTGGCCATCTCTGTGTCTTCTTTGAAGAAACGTCTCTTTAGATCTTCTGCCCATTTTTGTATTGGGTTGTTTGTTTTTTTTAATATTAAGTTGCATGAGCTCTTTATATATATTGGAGATTAAACCTTTGTCCATTGATTCGTTTGCAAATATTTTCGCCGATTCTGAGGGAAGCCTTTTGCCATTCCCATATTTTTAACAAAAAAAGAAAGAAAGAAAAAGA
The DNA here is from genome assembly GCF_949752795.1 of Hyperoodon ampullatus. Taxonomy (NCBI): domain Eukaryota; kingdom Metazoa; phylum Chordata; class Mammalia; order Artiodactyla; family Ziphiidae; genus Hyperoodon; species Hyperoodon ampullatus. The sequence goes on along the minus strand of NW_027640625.1, from coordinate 861,930 downwards.
AGAAGAACAGTAATGTGTGTAAAATATGCCTTTTGAAACTGTCGTTTTGAAATATGGACGTCCTTTGAATTTTTTGGTCGATATATGACCCCAGGATTTGTGTTCAGGGCAGGTGTCATTTACAGGCCTGCAATGATTTTGAATATCAACTGACCATTAGCGCTGGGATTAAAGCTGCTGTTGTGTGAAACGGCCACCAGGTGGCAGCAGTTCTCCCTTACCAAATCTGGTTACTGGGGAAACAGAGCCTCAATGGAAGTCGTGTTCTAGATTGGAATTTAGAATGGAATGTGCCAGGAGAAAGCCCCTCATGTTTGTCTCACTAATTCTTGTTCGTGTTTTTAATTTAATTTTTTATTTTTTATTACAGCAAATTTGATTACAATGTTTGGCTTGTTGTAGGTGTGGAAGATGTGGTTCTTTTACACATATACATATGTCTGTTCTTCCTGGGATCCTTTTCCCATGTACCTTATGACAGAATGTTGAGTAGTCTTCTGTTGGTGTTCTGTAGGTCTTTGGTGATAATATATGTCACCTGTGTTTGTATATGTCTGTTAACCCCAATATCATAATGAAACCAATACTCACACCTTTCCATTGGTGAACCATAAGTTTGTTGAATGAATCTGTGATTGCCCTTCTGCGTGGAAATATCTGCCCTGGTATCCATTTTTCGGTCACACCTATAAGAGATATGATATGATATGTGTCTTTCACTTTCTGACTTACTACAAGTCACGTGATTACCTCTAGACACACGTACGGTGCTGCAAATGGCATTGTGTCCTTTTATTCCTTGGCTTCTATTCTGCCTTAGCGAGGTCCATTTTCAACAATGTGATTCCCTGAGGGCTGAGGATTAGCTGACCTGGGTAGCCTGACCCTGCCGGCAGGCCCTCCCCTGGTGTGCCTGGGTTGAGGTCAATATAAACAGCACTGCAGGCAGCAATAGCCCCTGAAGCTGTGCCTGACTCCATATTCTCTGCCCCGTCAGCAGTCTCGGGGCTGTGCTGGTGGGAGGGAGTGAGGGGCCACGGCTTTGTGGGTGGCCCGGTGTGAGTGGGTCTCTGCTGGACTTTCTGCAGGAGTTGCCAGGCTGCCAACTGTAAAGAAGAGGATGTGTCACCCATACCTTCCGCTGGAATTTCTCTCCGGACAGAGGTGAGGAAGGAAAAAAGCAGTGGGGCCCGGGACAGGAGGGGTATCTCAGGCAGGGCAATGAAAAGCTTCCAGAAGAGCGCCCAGGGCCAGGATCTTCCTGGCTGGCCTGCAGGCAGCAAGTTGGCCTGCGTGCTGTCGCTGGTGTGGCTCCATGGCCCTTCCTCTAGGCTTTCAAGCCCTTGTACATATTCAGGTGTTTTACCTGGGAAGGGTGGGAAAAGTTCAACAGCAGCTGGCCTGGGGCTCAGCTCACGGTTACTCACAGATGCCTCGGCATGGCCCCCAGCTTTGCAATGAGGACGATCCTTGCGTAGGAGTGGGCTGCTGGCTCTATGGGAGATGATTCCCCACCTCTGAACCAATTTCAGAATTGTTTACTGCTGGAGCAAGTGCCCTGATAGGGTTTACCTCTGTCTAACTGGTGGGTTCAGGTTTTTTTTTTTTTCATTTTTGGTTCAAGTTAGATTTTATTCCTCTTTTATGTATTTATAGATATAAGCATGGAAATAATTCATTCATATAAATACATCTGTGTGAAGGGAAGAACTTTTTTCTGTTTTATTTTTAAATTTTATTTTTAAAAATTTTGAAATTTAATTTTATTTATTTTGTTATACAGCAGGTTATTATTAGTTATGTATTTTATGCATATACATGTATACAGGTCAATCCCAAACTCCCAACTCATCCCAACACCAACTTCCCATGGCTTCCCACCCTTGGTATCCATACGTGTGCTCTCTACCTCTGTGTCTCTATTTCTTCCCTGCAAACCAGATCATCTGTACCATTTTTCTAGGTTCCATATATATGCATTAATATACAATATTTGTTTTTCTCTTTCTGACTTACTTCATTCTGTATGACAGTCTCTAGATCCATCGACGTCTCTACAAATGACCCAGTTTCATTCCTTCTTATGGCTGAGTAACATTCCATTTTATACATGTAGCACATGTTTATCCATTCGTCTGTCTGTGGGTATTTAGGTTGCTTCCATTACCTGGCTATTGTAAATAGTGCTGAAATGAGCATTGTGGTGAATGTGCCTTTTTCATTTATGGTTTTCTCTTGGTATATGTCCAGAAGTGGGATTGCTGGATCATATGGTAATTCTTTTCCTAGTTTTTTTAAGGAAACTCCATACTGTTCTCCATCGTGACTGTATCAATTTACATTTCCACCACAAGAGGAAGAGGGATCCTTTTGTCCACACCCTACCCAGAATTCGTTGTTTGTAGATTTTCTGATGATGCCGATTCTAACAGGTGTGAGTTGATACCTCATTGTAGTTTTGATTTGCATTTCTCTTATAATTAGTGATGTTGAGCAGCTTTTCATGTGCGTCTTGGCCATCTCTGTGTCTTCTTTGAAGAAACGTCTCTTTAGATCTTCTGCCCATTTTTGTATTGGGTTGTTTGCTTTTTTTTAATATTAAGCTGCATGAGCGCTTTATATATATTGGAGATTAAACCTTTGTCCATTGATTCGTTTGCAAATATTTTCGCCCATTCTGAGGGAAGCTTTTTGCCATTCCCGTTTTTTTAAGCACAAAGGAAAGAAAGAAAAAGAAGCAGAACACTAATGTGTGTGAAATATGCCTTTTGAAACGGTCGTTTTGAAATATGGACGTCCTTTGAATTTTTTGGTCGATATATGACCCCAGGATTTGTGTTCAGGGCAGGTGTCATTTACAGGCCTGCAATGATTTTGAATATCAACTGACCATTAGCGCTGGGATTAAAGCTGCTGTTGTCTGAAACCGCCACAAGGTGGCGGCAGTTATCCCTTACCAAGTCTGGTTACTGGGGCAACAGAGCCTCAATGGAAGTCCTGTTCTAGATTGGAATTTAGAATGGAATGTGCCAGGAGAAAGCCCCTCAAGTTTGTCTCACTACTTCTTATTCGTGTTTTTAATTTAATTTTTTATTTTTTATTACAGCAAATTTGATTACAATGTTTGGCTTGTTGTAGGTGTGGAAGATGTGGTTCTTTTACACATATACATATGTCTGTTCTTCCTGGGATCCTTTTCCCATGTACCTTATGACAGAATGTTGAGTAGTCTTCTCTTGGTATTCTGTAGGTCTTTGGTGATTATATATGTCACCTGTGTTTGTATACGTCTGTTAACCCCAATATCATAATGAAACCAATCCTCACACCTTTCCATTGGTGAACCATAAGTTTGTTGAATGAATCTGTGATTGCCCTTCTGCGTGGAAATATCTGCCCTGGTGTCCATTTTTCGGTCACACCTATAAGAGATATGGTATGATATGTGTCTTTCACTTTCTGACTTACTACAAGTCACGTGATTACCTCTAGACACACGTACGGTGCTGCAAATGGCATTGTGTCCTTTTATTCCTTGGCTTCTATTCTGCCTTAGCGAGGTCCATTTTCAACAATGTGATTCCCTGAGGGCTGAGGATTAGCTGACCTGGGTAGCCTGACCCTGCCGGCCGGCCCTCCCCAGGTGTGCCTGGGTTGAGGTCAATATAAACAGCGCTGCAGGCAGCAATAGCCCCTGAAGCTGTGCCTGACTCCATATTCTCTGCCGAGTCAGCAGTCTCGGGGCTGTGCCGGTGGGAGGAAGTGAGGGGCCACGGCTTTGTGGGTGGCCCGGTGTGAGTGGGTCTCTGCTGGACTTTCTGCAGGAGTTGCCAGGCTGCCACTTGTAAAGAAGAGGATGTGTCACCCATACCTTCCACTGGAATTTCTCTCCGGACAGAGGTGAGGAAGGAAAAAATCAGTGGGGGGCGGGACAGGAGGGGTATCTCAGGCAGGACAATGGAAAGCTTCCAGAAGAGCGCCCAGGGCCAGGACCATCCTGGCTGGCCTGCAGGCAGCAAGTTGGCCTGCGTGCTATCGCTGGTGAGGCTCCACGCCCCTTCCTCTAGGCTTTCAAGCCCTTGTACATATTCAGGTGTTTTACCTGGGAAGGGTGGGAAAAGTTCAACAGCAGCTGGCCTGGGGCTCAGCTCACGGTTACTCACAGATGCCTCTGCATGGCCCCCAGCTTTGCAATGAGGACGCTCCTTGCGTAGGAGTGGGCTGCTGGCTCTATGGGAGATGATTCCCCACCTCTGACCAATTTCAGAATTGTTTACCACTGGAGCAAGTGCCCTGAGAGGGTTTTCCTCTGTATAACTGGTGGGTTCAGGTTTTTTTTTTCTTTTTTAGTTCAAGTTAGATTTTATACCTCTTTTATGTATTTATAGATATAAGCATGGAAATAATTCATTCATATAAATACATCTGTGTGAAGGGAAGAACTTTTTTATGTTTTATTTTTAAATTATATTTTAAAAATTTTCAAATTTAATTTTATGTATTTTTTTATACAGCAGGTTATTATTAGTTATGTATATTATGCATATACATGTATACAGGTCAATCCCAATCTCCCAACTCATCCCAACACCACCTCCCCATGGCTTCCCACACTTGGAGTCCTTACGTGTGTTCTCTACCTCTGTGTCTCTATTTCTTCCCTACAAACCAGTTCATCTGTACCATTTTTCTAGGTTCCACATATATGCATTAATATACAATATTTTTTTTCTCTTCCTGACTTACTTCATTCTGTATGACAGTCTCTAGATCCATCGACGTCTCTACAAATGACCCAGTTTCATTCCTTCTTATGGCTGAGTAATATTCCATTTTATATATGTACCACATCTTTATCCATTCGTCTGTCTGTGGGTATTTAGGCTGCTTCCATTACCTGGCTATTGTAAATAGTGCTGAAATGAGCATTGTGGTGAATGTGCCTTTTTGATTTATGGTTTTCTCTGGGTATATGCCCAGAAGTGGGATTGCTGGATCATATGGTAATTCTATTTCTAGTTTTTTAAGGAAACTCCATACTGTTCTCCATCGTGACTGTATCAATTTACATTTCCACCACAAGTGGAAGAGGGATCCTTTTGTCCACACCCTCCCCAGAATTTGTTTCTTGTAGATTTTTTGATGATGCCGATTCTAACAGGTGTGAGGTGATACCTCATTGTAGTTTTGATTTGCATTTCTCTAATAATTAGTGATGTTGAGCAGCTTTTCATGTGCGTCTTGGCCATCTCTGTGTCTTCTTTGAAGAAACGTCTCTTTAGATCTTCTGCCCATTTTTGTATTGGGTTGTTTCTTTTTTTTAATATTAAGCTGCATGAGCGCTTTATATATATTGGAGATTAAACCTTTGTCCATTGATTCGTTTGCAAATATTTTCGCCCATTCTGAGGGAAGCTTTTTGCCATTCCCGTTTTTTTAACAAAAAAAGAAAGAAAGAAAAACAAGCAGAACACTAATGTGTGTAAAATATGCCTTTTGAGACTCTCGTTTTGAAATATGGACGTCCTTTGATTTTTTTGGTCGATATATGAACCCAGGATTTGTGTTCAGGGCAGGTGTCATTTACAGGCCTGCAATGATTTTGAATATCAACTGACCATTAGCGCTGGGATTAAAGCTGCTGTTGTGTGAAACGGCCACAAGGTGGCAGCAGTTCTCACTTACAAAATCTGGTTACTGGGGCAACAGAGCCTCAATGGAAGTCGTGTTCTAGATTGGAATTTAGAATGGAATGTGCCAGGAGAAAGCCCCTCAAGTTTGTCTCAGTACTTCTTCTTCGTGTTTTTAATTTAATTTTTTATTTTTTATTACAGCAAATTTGATTACAATGTTTGGCTTGTTGTAGGTGTGGAAGATGTGGTTCTTTTACACATATACATATGTCTGTAATTCCTGGGATCCTTTTCCCATGTACCTTATGACAGAATGTTGAGTAGTCTTCTCTTGGTATTCTGTAGGTCTTTGGTGATTATATATGTCACCTGTGTTTGTATATGTCTGTTAACCCCAATATCATAATGAAACCAATCCTCACACCTTTCCATTGGTGAACCATAAGTTTGTTGAATGAATCTGTGATTGCCCTTCTCCGTGGAAATATCTGCCCTGGTATCCATTTTTCGGTCACACCTATAAGAGATATGATATGATATGTGTCTTTCACTTTCTGACTTACTACAAGTCACGTGATTACCTCTAGACACACCTACGGTGCTGCAAATGGCATTGTGTCCTTTTATTACTTGGCTTCTATTCTGCCTTAGCGAGGTCCATTTTCAACAATGTGATTCCCTGATGGCTGAGGATTAGCTGACCTGTGTAGCCTGACCCTGCCGGCCGGCCCTCCCCAGGTGTGCCTGGGTTGAGGTCAATATAAACAGCGCTGCAGGCAGCAATAGCCCCTGAATCTGTGCCTGACTCCATATTCTCTGCCCCGTCAGCAGTCTCGGGGCTGTGCCGGTGGGAGGGAGTGAGGGGCCACGGCTTTGTGGGTGGCCCGGTGTGAGTGGGTCTCTGCTGGACTTTCTGCAGGAGTTGCCAGGCTGCCACCTGTAAAGAAGAGGATGTGTCACCCATACCTTCTGCTGGAATTTCTCTCCGGACTGAGGTGAGGAAGGAAAAAAGCAGTGGGTGCCGGGACAGGAGGGGTATCTCAGGCAGGGCAATGGAAAGCTTCCAGAAGAGCGCCCAGGGCCAGGACCATCCTGGCTGGCCTGCAGGCACCAAGTTGACCTGTGTGCTATCACTGGTGTGGCTCCACGGCCCTTCTTCTAGGCTTTCAAGCCCTTGTACATATTCAGGTGTTTTACCTGTGAAGGGTGGGAAAATTTAACAGCAGCTGGCCTGGGGCTCAGCTCACGGTTACTCACAGATGCCTCGGCATGGCCCCCAGCTTTCAATGAGGACGCTCCTTGCATAGGAGTGGGCTGCTGGCTCTATGGGAGATGATTCCCCACCTCTGACCAATTTCAGAATTGTTTACCGCTGGAGCAAGTGCCCTGAGAGGGTTTTCCTCTGTCAAACTCGCGGGTTCAGGTTTTTTTTTTCCTTTTTGGTTCAAGTTAGATTTTATTCCTCTTTTATGTATTTATAGATATAAGCATGGAAATAATTCATTCATATAAATACATCTGTGTGAAGGGAAGAACTTTTTTCTGTTTTATTTTTAAATTTTATTTTTTAAAATTTTGAAATTTAATTTTATTTATTTTGTTATACAGCAGGTTATTATTAGTTATGTATTTTATGCATATATGTATACAGGTCAATCCCAATCTCCCAACTCATCCCACCACCACCTCCACATGGCTTCCCACACTTGGTGTCCATACGTGTGTTCTCTACCTTTGTGTCTCTATTTCTTCCCTGCAAACCAGTTCATCTGTACCATTTTTCTAGGTTCCACATATATGCATTAATATACAATATTTGTTTTTCTCTTTCTGACTTACTTCATTCTGTATGTCAGTCTCTAGATCCATCGACGTCTCTACAAATGACCCAGTTTCATTCCTTCTTATGGCTGAGTAATATTCCATTTTATATATGTACCACATCTTTATCCATTCGTCTGTCTGTGGGTATTTAGGTTGTTTCCATTACCTGGCTATTGTAAATAGTGCTGAAATAAGCATTGTGGTGAATGAGCCTTTTTGATTTATGGTTTTATCTGGGCATATGCCCAGAAGTGGGATTGCTGGATCATATGGTAATTGTATTTGTAGTTTTTTTAAGGAAACTCCATACTGTTCTCCATCGTGACTGTATCAATTTACATTTCCACCACTAGTGGAAGAGGGATCCTTTTGTCCACACCCTCCCCAGATTTTGTTGTTTGTAGATTTTCTGATGATGCCGATTCTATCAGGTGTGAGGTGATATCTCATTGTAGTTTTGATTTGCATTTCTCTAATAATTAGTGATGTTGAGCTGCTTTTCATGTGTGTCTTGGCCATCTCTGTGTCTTCTTTGAAGAAACGTCTCTTTAGATCTTCTGCCCATTTTTGTATTGGGTTGTTTGTTTTTTTAATATTAAGCTGCATGAGCTCTTTATATATATTGGAGATTAAACCTTTGTCCATTGATTGATTTTCAAATATTTTCGCCCATCCTGAGGGATGCTTTTTGCCAATCCCGTTTTTTTAACAAAAAAAGAAAGAAAGAAAAAGAAGCAGAACACTAATGTGTGTAAAATATGCCTTTTGAAACTGTCGTTTTGACATATGGACGTCCTTTGAATTTTTTGGTCGATATATGAACCCAGGATTTGTTTTCAGGGCAGGTGTCATTTACAGGCCTGCAATGATTTTGAATATCAACTGACCATTAGCGCTGGGATTAAAGATGCTGTTGTGTGAAACAGCCACAAGGTGGCAGCAGTTCTCCCTTACCAAGTCTGGTTACTGGGGCAACAGAGCCTCAATGGAAGTGGTGTTCTACATTGGAATTTAGAATGGAATGTGCCAGGAGAAAGCCCCTCAAGTTTGTCTCACTACTTCTTGTTCGTGTTTTTAATTTAATTTTTTATTTTTTATCACAGCAAATTTGATTACACAGTTTGGCTTGTTGTAGGCGTGGAAGATGTGGCTCTTTTACACATATACATATGTCTGTAATTCCTGGGATCCTTTTCCTATGTACCTTATGACAGAATGTTGAGTAGTCTTCTCTTGGTATTCTGTAGGTCTTTGTTGATTATATATGTCAACTGTGTTTTTATATGTCTGTTAACCCCAATATCATAATGAAACCAATCCTCACACCTTTCCATTGGTGAACCATAAGTTTGTTTAATGAATCTGTGATTGCCCTTCTCTGTGAAAATATCTGTACTGGTATCCATTTCTCGGTAACACCTATAAGAGATATGATATGATATGTGTCTTTCACTTTCTGACTTACTACAAGTCACGTGATTACCTCTAGACACACCTACGGTGCTGCAAATGACATTGTGTCCTTTTATTCCTTGGCTTCTATTCTGCCTTAGCGAGGTCGATTTTCAACAATGTGATTCCCTGAGGGCTGAGGATTAGCTGACCTGTGTAGCCTGACCCTGCCAGCCGGCCCTCCCCAGGTGTGCCTGGGTTGAGGTCCATAAAAACAGCACTTCAGGCAGCAATAGCCCCTGAAGCTGTGCCTGACTCCATATTCTCTGCCCCGTCAGCAGTCTCGGGGCTGTGCTGGTGGGAGGGAGTGAGGGGCCACGGCTTTGTGGGTGGCCCGTTGTGTGTGGGTCTCTGCTGGACTTTCTGCAGGAGGTGCCAGGCTTCCACCTGTAAAGAAGAGGATGTGTCACCCATACCTTCCGCTGGAATTTCTCTCCGGACAGAGGTGAGGAAGGACAAAAGCAGTGGGGGCCGGAACAGGATGGGTATCTCAGGCAGGGCAATGGAAAGCTTCAAGAAGAGCGCCCAGGGACTGGACCATCCTGGCTGGCCTGCAGGCCCCAAGTTGGCCTGCGTGCTGTCGCTGGTGTGGCTCCACGGCCCTTCCTCTAGGCTTTCAAGCCCTTGTACATATTAAGGTGTTTTACCTGGGAAGGGTGGGTAAAGTTCAAAAGCAGCGGGCCTGTGGCTCAGCTCACGGTTACTCACAGATGCCTCGGCATGGCCCCCAGCTTTGCAATGAGGACGCTCCTTGCGTAGGAGTGGGCTGCTGGCTCTATGGGAGATGATTCCCCACCTCTGACCAATTTCAGAATTGTTTACTGCTGGAGCAAGTGTCCTGATACCGTTTTCCTCTATCTAACTGGTGGGTTCAGGTTTTTTTTTTCTTTTTTGGCTCAAGTTAGATTTTATTCCTCTTTTATGTATTTATAGATATAAGCATGGAAATAATTCATTCATATAAATACATCTGTGTGAAGGGAAGATCTTTTTTCTGTTTTATTTTTAAATTTTATTTTTTAAAATTTTGAAATTTAATTTTATTTATTTTTTTATACAGCAGGTTATTATTAGTTATGTATTTTACGCATATACATGTATACAGGTCAATCCCAATCTCCCAACTCATCGCACCACCACCACCCCATAGCTTCCCACACTTGGTGTCCATACGTGTGTTCTCTACCTCTGTGTCTCTATTTCTTCCCTGCCAACCAGTTCATCTGTACCATTTTTCTAGGTTCCACATATATGCATTAATAGACAATATTTGTTTTTCTCTTTCTGACTTACTTCATTCTGTATGACAGTCTCTAGATCCATCGACGTCTCTACAAATGACCCAGTTTCATTCCTTATTATGGCTGAGTAATATTCCATTTTATATATGTACCACATCTTTATCCATTCGTCTGTCTGTGGGCATTTAGGTTGCTTGCATTACCTGGCTATTGTAAATAGGGCTGAAATGAGCATTGTGGTGAATGTGCCTTTTTGATTTATGGTTTTCTCTGGGTATATGCCCAGAAGTGGGATTGCTGGATCATATGGTAATTCTATTTATAGTTTTTTTAAGGAAACTCCATACTGTTTTCCATCGTGACTGTATCAATTTACATTTCCACCACTAGTGGAAGAGGGATCCTTTTGTCCACACCCTCCGCAGAATTTGTTGTTTGTAGATTTTCTGATGAGGCCGATTATAACAGGTGTGAGGTGATACCTCATTGTAGTTTTGATTTGCATTTCTCTAATAATTAGTGATGTAGAGCAGCTTTTCATGTGCGTCTTGGCCATCTCTGTGTCTTCTTTGAAGAAAGTCTCTTTAGATCTTCTGCCCATTTTTGTATTGGGTTGTTCGTTTTTTTAATATTAAGCTGCTTGAGCTCTTTATATATATTGGAGATTAAGCCTTTGTCCATTGATTCGTTTGCAAATATTTTCGCCCATTCAGAGGGAAGCCTTTTGCCATTCCCGTATTTTAACAAAAAAAGAAAGAAAGAAAAAGAAGCAGAACACTAATGTGTGTAAAATATGCCTTTTGAAACTGTCGTTTTGAAATATGGACGCCCTTTGAATTTTTTGGTCGATATATGACCCCAGGATTTGTGTTCAGGGCAGGTGTCATTTACAGGCCTGCAATGATTTTGAATATCAACTGACCATTAGCGCTGGGATTAAAGCTGCTGTTGTGTGAAACGGCCACAAGGTGGCAGCAGTTCTCCCTTACCAAATCTGGTTACTGTGGCAACAGAGCCTCAATGGAAGTCGTGTTCTAGATTGGAATTTAGAATGGAATGTGCCAGGAGAAAGCACCTCAAGTTTGTCTCACTACTTCTTATTCGTGTTTTTAATTTATTTTTTTATTTTTTATTACAGCAAATTGGATTACAATGTTTGGCTTGTTGTAGGTGTGGAAGATGTGGTTCTTTTACACATATACATATGTCTGTTCTTCCTGGGATCCTTTTCCCATGTACCTTATGACAGAATGTTGAGTAGTCTTCTCTTGGTATTCTGTAGGTCTTTGGTGACTATATATGTCACCTGTGTTTGTATATGTCTGTTAACCCCAATATCATAATGAAACCAATCCTCACACCTTTCCATTGGTGAACCATAAGTTTGTTGAATGAATCTGTGATTGCCCTTCTCCGTGGAAATATCTGCCCTGGTATCCATTTTTCGGTCACACCTATAAGAGATATGGATATGGTATGTGTCTTTCACTTTCTGACTTAATACAAGTCACGTGATTACCTCTAGTCACACCTACGGTGCTGCAAATGGCATTGTGTCCTTTTATTCCTTGGCTTCTATTCTGCCTTAGCGAGGTCCATTTTCAACAATGTGATTCCCTGAGGGCTGAGGATTAGCTGACCTGGGTAGCCTGACCCTGCCGGCCGGCCCTCCCCAGGTGTGCCTGTGTTGAGGTCAATATAAACAGCGCTGCAGGCAGCAATAGCCCCTGAAGCTGTGCCTGACTCCATATTCTCTGCCCCGTCAGCAGTGTCGGGGCTGTGCTGGTGGGAGGGAGTGAGGGGCCACGGCTTTGTGGGTGGCCCGGTGTGAGTGGGTCTCTGCTGGACTTTCTGCAGGAGTTGCCAGGCTGCCACCTGTAAAGAAGAGGATGTGTCACCCATACCTTCCGCTGGAATTTCTCTCCGGACAGAGGTGAGGAAGGAAAAAAGCAGTGGGGGCCGGGACAGGAGGGGTATCTCAGGCAGGGCAATGGAAAGATTCCAGAAGAGCGCCCAGGGCCAGGACCTTCCTGGCTGGCCTGCAGGCACCAAGATGGCCTGCGTGCTGTCGCTGGTGTGGCTCCACGGCCCTTCCTCTAGGCTTTCAAGCCCTTGTACATATTCAGGTGTTTTACCTGGGAAGGGTGGGAAAAGTTCAACAGCAGCTGGCCTGGGGCTCAGCTCACGTTTACTCACAGATGCCTCGGTTCCCTTTCACTGACGAAGGGGTAGGTCTTGTCTATTCCATAGTTTGTGTTTGGAACGGTACCTGTGCTTATATCAAACTCTGGATTTATGCATCACCCCACCTCTCATTCCCCCTTAAGCAGGCATCAGAGTGTTTTCCAAAGGTGAGACTCTGCTCTCTTTCTTAACTGAGTTCAAGTGTAGCCATGTTTACAGGATCTTCATAAGTGATATCTTAATATAAGTTTCTTTTTCTCTGTGACTTATTTCACTTAGAAGCATCATACCTCTATCCACTCATTTGGCTGCTACTGGTCTTATGCCATTGATTGCATGGCTGAGGGATATTCCATCGTACAGAAGTACCACAATTTTTTGAACCATTTTTATATTTCCTGGGATATTTAAGGTTTACCCAAGTTGAGGTTCTTGTAAGCAGTGCAGCCCTAAATTTTGGGGTGGCTCTGTCTTATTGATTTTCAGTTTTCCCAAGGTATATTCCCTAGACTGGAAGTGCCCTTGGCTCTGTAGCTCTGTTGTTTACTTGTTTTAGGGAACACAATGCACTCCTCCAGAGAGGCAGTTGGCAGTTTACATCCCGCCCATCAGCAAAACAAGCCTCCCTGTTCTCCGGGGCCGGTCTTGCCTTTCTGGATTTTACACATTTTGTGGATGTCCCTTTTGAACAGTGGGAAATGATACTTCTTTGTAGTGCAGATTTGTATTTCCCGCTTGCTTGCTTGGCCAAAAAGGACGTATGCGTTTTTTCCTGAATATATTCAGGAGAAAACGCATATGCCCTTTTTGCTCAAGTGCATCATTGTTGAAGTTGTGCCCCTCATCCTGTGCTTTAAAGTCAATTCCAACGTACCACTTTAAATCTGTTTCCTGCTATTCTGCCTAGCATTCAAGTCCTCCTAATTGCCTTCCCTCAACAGATTTTTGGACAATAGTTGTGTTTATTACTCTGCCAGTTTGTGAATTGCTGTGCCCCTGAGCTCCATTTTTCTACTCGTTTTTGGTGAGCTGACCGCAAGTCCAATATTTTGATTCAGGACCTATACTGGTCCCGGGTGTGTGACTAAGACTTTGGTTAATTCTTCTTCTTGCCGGGAAATTACAGTGATATGTGCCCGTCCAAATGCCTAACTGATACTCTCTCATTGGTTCTCCCTCTTCCCTTTCATCCTCTGCCAAATTGGAAACCTGTGGGAACCAGGAGGTTAAAGGGGCTGTCTCTCCAAGTTGGGAGGTTGATAGTAAAGCAGATGGAAAGTCAAACCGGAGCACCAGGAGAGGGACTATTCGTTGAGTTTTAGAAACCTTTTGTATTCACAGTGTGTCCGGTCTCTAGGTTTCCCGTACATTTTATAGCTGTAGTAATATTCCCTTCAACCTGGAGAGTTGGGACCCATGGAATGGCAGCCATGCATTATTGCTTTAAAGGGTCTGCATTTGCTCACCCAATCTCACCAATCCTCCCAGTCCCAAGTGTCCAGCCTTATGCCACATCCAGCTGTCGTTGTAGATAGGGTCATTCCAGGTTTCATCAGAGACCCTGAAGGAATTGTAAAGAATTTCACAGTTTTTTTGTTTTGTTTTTGAAATTCCTTTTTATAGTGGGTTTGAGCTGATTCTCGCTGCCATGTTTATGCCAGTCTAGACACACTTGATTCCCTTACGGAGACATATCAATACATAGGTTTTAAGATTCTTACTAGTCAGATATATTCAACTGCGGGAAATATGGGGTTTTGAGTCCATTTCACTGAGGAAGGTGTAGGTCTTGTCTATTCCATAGTTGGTTTTTTGAACGGTACCTGTGCTTATATCAAACTCTGGTTTTATGCATCACCCCACCTCTCCTTCCCCCTTAAGCAGGCATAAGAGTGTTTTCTAAATGTGAGTCACTGTTCTCTTTCCTAAATCAGTTCAAGTGTAGCCATGTTTACAGGATCACCATAAGTGACATCTTATGATATGTTTCTTTTTCTTTGTGACTTATTTCCCTTAGAATCATCGTACCTGAATCCACCCATTTTTCTGCTACTGGTCTTATGACATTGATTTCATGGCTGAGGGATATTCCATCTTACGTAAGTCCCACAATTTTTTGAACCATTTTTATATTTCTTGGGATATTTAAGTTGTACCCAAGTTGAGGACCTTGTAAGCAGTCCAGCCCTAAATTTTGGGGTGGCTCTGGCTTATTGATTTTCAGTTTTCCCAAGGTATATTCCCTAGACTGGAAGTGCCCTTGGCTCTGTAGCTCTGTTGGTTACTTGTTTTAGGGAACAGAATGCACTCCTCCAGAGAGGCAGTTGGCAATTTACATCCCGCCCATCAGCATAACAAGGCTCCCTGTTCTCCAGGGCCTGTCTTGCCTTTCTGGTTTTTACACATTTTGTGGATGTCCCTGTTGACCGTTGGGAAGTGATACTTCTCTGTAGTGCAGATTTGCTATGCCCGCTTGCTTGCTTGGCCAAAAAGGGCGTATGCGTTTTCTCCTGAATATATTCAGGAGAAAACGCATACGCCCTTTTTGGCCAAGTGCATCATTGTCGAAATTGTGCCCCTCTTCCTGTGCTTTAAAGGCGATTCCAACGTACCTCTTGAAATCTGTTTCCTGCTATTCTGCCTCGCTTTCAAGTCCGCCTCGTTGCCTTCCCTCAACAGATTTTTGGACGATAGTTGTCCTTTATTACTCGGCCAGTTTGTGAATTGCTGTGCCCCTGAGCTCCATTTTTCCACTCGTTTTTTGTGAGCTGACCGCAAGTCCAAAATTTTGGTTCAGGACCTATACTGGTTCCCGGTGTGTGGCTAAGACTTTGGTTAATTCTTCCTCCTGCCGGGAAATTAGAGTGATATGTGCCCGTCCAAATGCCTAACAGCTACTCTCTCATTGGTTCTCCCTCTTCCCTTTCATCCTCTGCCAAATTGGCAACCTGTGCGAACCAGGAGGTTAAAGGGGCTGTCTCTTCAAGTTGGGAGGTTGATAGTAAAGCAGATGGAAAGTCAAACCGGAGCACCAGGAGAGGGACTATTCGTTGAGTTTTAGAAACCTTTCGTATTCACAGTGTGTCCGGTCTCTAGGTTTCCCGTACATGTTATAGATGTAGTAATATTCCCTTCAACCTGGAGAGTTGGGACCCATGGAATGGGTGTCATGCATTATTGCTTTAAAGGGTCTGCATTTGCTCACCCAATCTCACCACTCCTCTCAGTCCCAAGTGTCCAGCCTTATGCCACATCCAGCTGTCGTTGTAGATAGGGTCATTCCAGGTTTTATCAGAGACCCTGAAGGAATTGTAAATAATTTCCCAGTTTTTTTGTTTTGTTTTTGAAATTCCTTTTTAGAGTAGGTTTGAGCTGATTCTCGCTGCCATGTTTATGCCAGTCTAGACACACTTGATTCCCTTACGGAGACATATCAATACATAGGTTTTAAGATTCTTACTAGTCAGATATATTCCTCTGCGGGAAATATGGGGTTTTGAGCCCCTTTCACTGAGGAAGGTGTAGGTCTTGTCTATTCCATAGTTGGTTTTTGGAACGGTACCTGTGCTTATATCAAACTCTGGTTTTATGCATCACCCCACCTCTCCTTCCCCCTTAAGCAAGCATAAGAGTGTTTTCTAAATGTGAGACACTGTTCTCTTTCCTAACTCAGTTCATGTGTAGCCGTGTTTACAGGATCTACATAAGTGATATCTTATGATAAGTTTCTTTTTCTGTGTGACTTATTTCACTTAGAATCATCGTACCTGAATCCACCCATTTTGCTGCTACTGGTCTTATGACATTGATTTCATGGCTGAGGGATATTCCATCGTACGTAAGTACCACAATTTTTTGATCCATTTTTATATTTCCTGGGATATTTAAGGTGTACCCAAGTTGAGGTCCTTGTAAGCAGTGCAGCCCTAAATTTTGGGGTGGCTCTGTCTTATTGATTTTCAGTTTTCCCAAGGTATATTCCCTAGACGGGAAGTGTCCTTGGCTCTGTAGCTCTGTTCATTACTTGTTTTACGGAACACAATGTACTCCTCCAGTGAGGCAGTTGGCAATTTAAATCCCGCCCATCAGCATAACAAGGCTCCCTGTTCTCCAGGGCCTGTCTTGCCTTTCTGGATTTTACACATTTTGTGGATGTCCCTTTTGACCGGTGGGAAGTGATACTTCTATGTAGTGCAGATTTGCATTGTCCACTTGCCTGCCTGGCCAAAAAGGGCGTATGCGTTTTCTCCTGAATATATTCAGGAGAAAACGCATACGCCCTTTTTGGCCAAGTGCATCATAGTCGAAGTTGTGCCCCTCTTCCTGTGCTTTAAAGGTGATTCCAACGTACCTCTTGAAATCTGTTTCCTGCTATTCTGCCTCGCTTTCAAGTCCGCCTCGTTGCCTTCCCTCAAGAGATTTTTGGAGGATACTTGTCCTTAATTACTTGGCCAGTTTGTGAATTGCTGTGCCCCTGAGCTCCATTTTTCAACTCGTTTTTTGCGAGCTGACCGCAAGTCCAAAATTTTGGTTCAGGACCTATGCTGGTTCCCGGTGGGGGGCTGAGACTTTGGTTAATTCTTCTTCCTACCGGGAATTTAGAGTGATATGTGCCCGTCCAAATGTCTAACAGCTACTCTCTCATTGGTTCTCCATCTTCCCTTTCATCCTCTGCCAAATTGGCAACCTGTGCGAACCAGAAGGTTAAAGGGGCTGTCTCTCCAAGTTGGGAGATTGATAGTAAAGCAGATGGAAAGTCAAACCGGAGCACCAGGAGAGGGACTATTCGTTGAGTTTTAGAAACCTTTCGTATTCACAGTGTGTCCGTTCTCTAGGATTCCCGTACATGTTATAACTGTAGTAATATTCCCTTTAACATGGAGAGTTGGGACCCATGGAATGGGTGCCAGGCATTTGTGCTTTAAAGGGTCTGCATTTGCTCACCCAATCTCACCAATCGTCTCAGTCCCAAGTGTCCAGCCTTATGCCACATCCAGCTGTCGTTGTAGATAGGGTCATTCCAGGTTTCATCAGAGACCCTGAAGGAATTGTAAATAATTTCCCAGTTTTTTTGTTTTGTTTTTGAAATTCCTTTTTAGAGTAGGTTTGAGCTGATTCTCGCTGCCATGTTTATGCCAGTCTAGACACACTTGATTCCCTTACGGAGACATATCAATACATAGGTTTTAAGATTCTTACTAGTCAGATATATTCCTCTGCGGGAAATATGGGGTTTTGAGCCCCTTTCACTGAGGAAGGTGTAGGTCTTGTCTATTCCATAGTTGGTTTTTGGAACGGTACCTGTGCTTATATCAAACTCTGGTTTTATGCATCACCCCACCTCTCCTTCCCCCTTAAGCAAGCATAAGAGTGTTTTCTAAATGTGAGACACTGTTCTCTTTCCTAACTCAGTTCAAGTGTAGCCGTGTTTACAGGATCTACATAAGTGATATCTTATGATAAGTTTCTTTTTCTGTGTGACTTATTTCACTTAGAATCATCGTACCTGAATCCACCCATTTTGCTGCTACTGGTCTTATGACATTGATTTCATGGCTGAGGGATATTCCATCGTACGTAAGTACCACAATTTTTTGATCCATTTTTATATTTCCTGGGATATTTAAGGTGTACCCAAGTTGAGGTCCTTGTAAGCAGTGCAGCCCTAAATTTTGGGGTGGCTCTGTCTTATTGATTTTCAGTTTTCCCAAGGTATATTCCCTAGACGGGAAGTGTCCTTGGCTCTGTAGCTCTGTTCATTACTTGTTTTACGGAACACAATGTACTCCTCCAGTGAGGCAGTTGGCAATTTAAATCCCGCCCATCAGCATAACAAGGCTCCCTGTTCTCCAGGGCCTGTCTTGCCTTTCTGGATTTTACACATTTTGTGGATGTCCCTTTTGACCGGTGGGAAGTGATACTTCTATGTAGTGCAGATTTGCATTGTCCACTTGCCTGCCTGGCCAAAAAGGGCGTATGCGTTTTCTCCTGAATATATTCAGGAGAAAACGCATACGCCCTTTTTGGCCAAGTGCATCATAGTCGAAGTTGTGCCCCTCTTCCTGTGCTTTAAAGGTGATTCCAACGTACCTCTTGAAATCTGTTTCCTGCTATTCTGCCTCGCTTTCAAGTCCGCCTCGTTGCCTTCCCTCAAGAGATTTTTGGAGGATACTTGTCCTTAATTACTTGGCCAGTTTGTGAATTGCTGTGCCCCTGAGCTCCATTTTTCAACTCGTTTTTTGCGAGCTGACCGCAAGTCCAAAATTTTGGTTCAGGACCTATGCTGGTTCCCGGTGGGGGGCTGAGACTTTGGTTAATTCTTCTTCCTACCGGGAATTTAGAGTGATATGTGCCCGTCCAAATGTCTAACAGCTACTCTCTCATTGGTTCTCCATCTTCCCTTTCATCCTCTGCCAAATTGGCAACCTGTGCGAACCAGAAGGTTAAAGGGGCTGTCTCTCCAAGTTGGGAGATTGATAGTAAAGCAGATGGAAAGTCAAACCGGAGCACCAGGAGAGGGACTATTCGTTGAGTTTTAGAAACCTTTCGTATTCACAGTGTGTCCGTTCTCTAGGATTCCCGTACATGTTATAACTGTAGTAATATTCCCTTTAACATGGAGAGTTGGGACCCATGGAATGGGTGCCAGGCATTTGTGCTTTAAAGGGTCTGCATTTGCTCACCCAATCTCACCAATCGTCTCAGTCCCAAGTGTCCAGCCTTATGCCACATCCAGCTGTCGTTGTAGATAGGGTCATTCCAGGTTTCATCAGAGACCCTGAAGGAATTGTAAAGAATTTCCCAGTTTTTTTTTTTTTTTTGAAATTCCTTTTTATAGTGGGTTTGAGCTGATTCTCGCTGCCATGTTTATGCCAGTCTAGACACACTTGATTCCCTTACGGAGACATATCAATACATAGGTTTTAAGATTCTTACTAGTCAGATATATTCCTCTGCGGGAAATATGGGGTTTTGAGTTCCTTTCACTGAGGAAGGTGTAGGTCTTGTCTATTCCATAGTTGGTTTTTGGAACGGTACCTGTGCTTATATCAAACTCTGGTTTTATGCATCACCCCACCTCTCCTTCCCCCTTAAGCAGGCATAAGAGTGTTTTCTAAATGTGAGACACTGTTCTCTTTCCTAACTCAGTTCAAGTGTAGCCATGTTTATAGGATCTTCATAATTGATATCTTATGATAAGTTTCTTTTTATGTGTGACTTATTTCACTTAGAATCATCGTACCTGAATCCACCCATTTTGCTGCTACTGGTCTTATGATATTGATTTCATGGCTGAGGGATATTCCATCTTACGTAAGTACCACAATTTTTTGAACCATTTTTATATTTCCTGGGATATTTAAGGTGTACCCAAGTTGAGGTCCTTGTAAGCAGTGCAGCCCTAAATTTTGGGGTGGCTCTGTCTTATTGATTTTCAGTTTTCCCAAGGTATATTCCCTAGACTGGAAGTGCCCTTGGCTCTGTAGCTCTGTTGTTTACTTGTTTTAGGGAACACAATGCACTCCTCCAGAGAGGCAGTTGGCAATGTACATTCCGCCCATCAGCATAAAAAGGCTCCCTGTTCTCCAGGGCCTGTCTTACCTTTCTGGTTTTTACACATTTTGTGGATGTCCCTTTTGACCGGTGTGAAGTGATGCTTCTTTCTAGTGCATATTAGCATTGCCCGCTGCCTTGCTTGGCCAAAAAGGGCGTATGCGTTTTCTCCTGAATATATTCAGGAGAAAACACATACGCCCTTTTTGGCCAAGTGCATCATTGTGGAAGTTGTGCCCCTCTTCCTGTGCTTTAAAGGCGATTCCAACGTACCTCTTGAAATCCGTTTCCTGCTATTCTGCCTCGCTTTCAAGTCCGCCTCGTTGCCTTCCCTTAACAGATTTTCGGACGATAGTTGTCCTTTATTACCCGGCCAGTTTTTGAATTGCTGTGCCCTAGAGCTCCATTTTTCAACTCATTTTTTGTGAGCTGACCGCAAGTCCAAAATTTTGGTTCAGGACCTATGCTGGTTCCCGGTGGGGGGCTGAGACTTTGGTTAATTCTTCTTCCTGCTGGGAAGGTAGAGTGATATGTGCCCGTCCAAATGCCTAACAGCTACTCTCTCATTGGTTCTCCCTCTTCCCTTTCATCCTCTGCCAATTTGGAAACCTGTGCGAACCAGGACGTTAAAGGGGCTGTCTCTCCAAGTTGGGAGATTGATAGTAAAGCAGATGGAAAGTCAAACCGGAGCACCAGGAGAGGGACTATTCGTTGAGTTTTAGAAAGCTTTCATATTCACAGTGTGTCCGTTCTCTAGGTTTCCCGTATATGTTATAGCGGTAGTAATATTCCCTTCAACCTGGAGAGTTGGGACCCATGGAATGGGTGCCATGCATTATTGCTTTAAAGGGTCTGCATTTGCTCACCCAATCTCACCAATCATCTCAGTCCCAAGTGTCCAGCCTTATGCCACATCCAGCTGTCATTGTAGATAGGGTCATTCCAGGTTTTTATCAGAGACCCTGAAGGAATTGTAAAGAATTTGCCAGTTTTTTGTTTTGTTTTTGAAATTCCTTTTTATAGTGGGTTTGAGCTGATTCTCGCTGCCATATTTATGCCAGTCTAGACACACTTGATTCCCTTACGGAGACATATCAATACATAGGTTTTAAGATTCTTACTAGTCAGATATATTCCTCTGCGGGAAATATGGGGTTTTGAGTCCCTTTCACTGAGGAAGGTGTAGGTCTTGTCTATTCCATAGTTGGTTTTTTGGAACGGTACCTGTGCTTATATCAAACTCTGGTTTTATGCATCACCCCAACTCTCCTTCCCCCTTAAGCAGGCATAAGAGTGTTTTCTAAATGTGAGACACTGTTCTCTTTCCTAACTCAATTCAAGTGTAGCCATGTGTACAGGATCTTCATAAGTGATATCTTATGATAAGTTTCTTTTTCTCTGTGACTTATTTCACTTAGAATCATCGTACCTGAATCCACCCATTTTGCTGCTACTGGTCTTATGACATTGATTTCATGGCTGAGGGATATTCCATCGTACGTAAGTACCACAATTTTTTGAACCATTTTTATATTTCCTGGGATGTTTAAGGTGTACCCAAGTTGAGGTCCTTGTAAGCACTGCAGCCCTAAATTTTGGGGTGGCTCTGGCTTATTGATTTTCAGTTTTCCCAAGGTATATTCCCTAGACTGGAAGTGCCCTTGGCTCTGTAGCTCTGTTCTTTACTTGTTTTAGGGAACACAATGCACTCCTCCAGAGAGGCAGTTGGCAATTTACATCCCGCCCATCAGCATAACAAGGCTACCTGTTCTCCAGGGCCTGTCTTGCCTTTCTGGGTTTTACACATTTTGTGGATGTCCCTTTTGACCGGTGGGAAGTGATACTTCTTTGTAGTGCAGATTTGCATTGCCCGCTTGCTTGCATGGCCAAAAAGGGCGTATGCGTTTTCTCCTGAATATATTCAGGAGAAAACGCATACGCCCTTTTTGGCCAAGTGCATCATTGTCGAAGTTGTGCCCCTCTTCCTTTGCTTTAAAGGCGATTCCAACGTACCACTTCAAATCTGTTTCCTGCTATTCTGCCTCGCTTTCAACTCCGCCTCGATGCCTTCTCTCAACAGATTTTTGGACGATAGTTGTCTTTATTACTCGGCCAGTTTGTGAATTGCTGTGCCCCTGAGCTCCATTTTTCAACTCGTGTTTGGTGAGCTGACCGCAAGTCCAAAATTTTGGTTCAGGACCTATACTGGTTCCCGGTGGGTTGCTGAGACTTTGGTTAATTCTTCTTCCTGCCGGGAAATTACACTGATATGTGCCCGTCCAAATGCCTAACAGCTACTCTCTCATTGGTTCTCCCTCTTCCCTTTCATCCTCTGCCAAATTGGAAACCTGTGCGAATCAGGAGGTTAAAGGGGCTGTCTCTCCAAGTTGGGAGGCTGATAGTAAAGCAGATGGAAAGTCAAACCGGAGCACCAGGAGAGGGACTTTTCGTTGAGTTTTAGAAACCTTTCGTATTCACAGTGTGTCCGTTCTCTAGGTTTCCCGTACATGTTATAGCTGTAGTAATATTCCCTTCAACCTGGAGAGTTGGGACGCATGGAATGGGTGCCATGCATTATTACTTTAAAGGGTCTGCATTTGCTCAGCCAATCTCAGCAATCCTCTCAGTCCCAAGTGTCCAGCCTTATGCCACATCCAGCTGTCGTTGTAGATAGGGTCATTCCAGGATTCATCAGAGACCCTGAAGGAATTGTAAAGAATTTCCAAGTTTTTTTGTTTTGTTATTGAAATTCCTTTTTTTAGTGGGTTCTAGCTGATTCTCGCTGCCATGTTTATGCCAGTCTAGACACACTTGATTCCCTTACGGAGACATATCAATACATAGGTTTTAAGATTCTTACTAGTCAGATATATTCCTCTGCGGGAAATATGGTGTTTTGAGTCCCTTTCACTGAGGAAGGTGTAGGTCTTGTCTATTCCATAGTTGGTTTTTGGAACGGTACCTGTGCTTATATCAAACTCTGGTTTTATGCATCACCCCAACTCTCCTTCCCCCTTAAGCAGGCATAAGAGTGTTTTCTAAATGTGAGACACTGTTCTCTTTCCTAACTCAGTTCAAGTGTAGCCATGTTTACAGGATCTTCATAAGTGATATCTTATGATAAGTTTCTTTTTCTGTGTGACTTATTTCACTTAGAATCATCGTAGCTGAATCCACCCATTTTGCTGCTACTGGTATAATGACATTGATTTCATGGCTGAGGGATATTCCATCGTACGTAAGTACCACAATTTTTTGAACCATTTTTATATTTCCTGGGATATTTAATGTGTACCCAAGTTGAGGTCCTTGTAAGCAGTGCAGCCCTAAATTTTGGGGTGGCTCTGTCTTATTGATTTTCAGTTTTCCCAAGGTATATTCCCTAGACTGGAAGTGCCCTTGGCTCTGTAGCTCTGTTCTTTACTTGTTTTAGGGAACACAATGCACTCCTCCAGAGAGACAGTTGGCAATTTACATCCCGCCCATCAACATAACATGGCTCCCTGTTCTGCAGGGCCTGTCTTGCCTTTCTGGTTTTTACAAATTTTGTGGATGTCCCTTTTGACCGGTGGGAAGTGATACTTCTTTGTAGTGCAGATTTGCATTGCCCGCTTGCTTGCTTGGCCAAAAAGGGCGTATGCGTTTTCTCCTGAATATATTCAGGAGAAAACGCATACGCCCTTTTTGGCCAAGTGCATCATTGCCGAAGTTGTGCCCCTCTTCCTGTGCTTTAAAGGCGATTCCAACGTACCTCTTGAAATCTGTTTCCTGCTATTCTGCCTCGCTTTCAAGTCCGCCTCGTTGCCTTCCCTCAACAGATTTTTGGACGATAGTTGTCCTTTATTACTCAGCCAGTTTGTGAATTGCTGTGCCCCTGAGCTCCATTTTTCAACTCGTTTTTGGTGAGCTGACCGCAAGTCCAAAATTTTGTTTCAGGACCTATACCGGTTCCTGGTGCGTGGCTGAGACTTTGGTTAATTCTTCTTCCTGCCGGGAAATTACAGTGATATGTGCCCGTCCAAATGCCCAACAGCTACTCTCTCATTGGTTCTCCCTCTTCCCTTTCATCCTCTGCCAAATTGGCAACCTGTGGGAACCAGGAGGTTAAAGGGGCTGTCTCTCCAAGTTGGGAGGTTGATAGTAAAGCAGATGGAAAGTCAAACCGGAGCACCAGGCGAGGGACCATTCGTTGAGTTTTAGAAACCTTTCGTATTCACAGTGTGCCCGTTCTCTAGGTTTCCCGTACATGTTATAGCTGTAGTAATATTCCCTTCAACCTGGAGAGTTGGGACCCATGGAATGGGTGACATGCATTATTGCTTTAAAGGGTCTGCATTTGCTCACCCAATCTCACCAATCCTCTCAGTCCCAAGTGTCCAGCCTTATGCCACATCCAGCTGTCGTTGTAGATAGGGTCATTCCAGGTTTCATCAGAGACCCTGAAGGAATTGTAAAGAATTTCCCAGTTTTTCTGTTTTGTTTTTGAAATTCCTTTTTATAGTGGGTTTGAGCAGATTCTAGCTAACATGTTTATGCCAGTCTAGACACACTTGATTCCCTTACGGAGACATATCAATACATAGGTTTTAAGATTCTTACTAGACAGATATATTCCTCTGCGGGAAATATGGGGTTTTGAGTCCCTTTCACTGAGGAAGGTGTAGGTCTTGTCCATTCCATAGTTGGTTTTTGGAACGGTACATGTGCTTGTATCAAACTCTGGTTTTATGCATCACCCCACCTCTCCTTTCCCCTTAAGCAGGCATAAGAGTGTTTTCTAAATGTGAGACTCTGTTCTCTTTCCTAACTCAGTTCAAGTGTAGCCATGTTTACAGGATCTTCATAAGTGATATCTTATGATAAGTTTCTTTTTCTCTGTGACTTATTTCACTTAGAATCATCGTACCTGAATCCACCCATTTTGCTGCTACTGGTCTTATGACATTGATTTCATGGCTGAGGGATATTCCATCGTACGTAAGTAACACAATTTTTTGAACCATTTTTATATTTCCTGGGATAATTAAGGTGTACCCAAGTTGAGGTCCTTGTAAGCAGTGCAGCCCTAAATTTTGGGGTGGCTCTGTCTTATTGATTTTCAGTTTTCGCAAGGAATATTCCCTAGACTGGAAGGTCCCTTGGATCTGTAGCTCTGTTGTTTACTTGTTTTAGGGAACCCAATACACTCCTCCAGAGAGGCAGTTGGCAATTTACATTCCGCCCATCAGCATAACAAGGCTCCCTGTTCTCCAGAGCCTGTCTTGCCTTTCTGGTTTTTACACATTTTGTGGATGTCCCTTTTGACTGGTGGGAAGTGATACTTCTTTGTAGTGCAGATTTGCATTGCCCGCTTGCTTGCTTGGCCAAAAAGGGCGTATGCGTTTTCTCCCGCATACGCCCTTTTTGGCCAAGTGCGTCATTGTCGAAGTTGTGCCCCTCGTCCTGTGCTTTAAAGGCGATTCCAACGTACCTCTTGAAATCTGTTTCCTGCTATTCTGCCTCGCTTTCAAGTCCGCCTCGTTGCCTTCCCTCAACAGATTTTTGTACGATAGTTGTCCTTTATTACTCGGCCAGTTTGTGAATTGCTGTGCCCCTGAGCTCCATTTCTCAACTAGTTTTTGGTGAGCTGACCGCAAGTCCAACATTTTGGTTCAGGACCTATGCTTGTTCCCAGTGGGGGGCTGAGATTTTGGTTAATTCTTCTTCCTGCCGGGAAGTTAGAGTGATATGTGCCCGTCCAAATGCCTAACAGCTACTCTCTCATTGGTTCTCCCTCATCCCTTTCATCCTCTGCCAAATTCGCAACCTGTGTGAACCAGGAGGTTAAAGGGGCTGTCTCTCCAAGTTGGGAGGTTGATAGTAGAGCCGATGGAAAATCAAACCGGATCACCAGTAGCGGGACTATTCGTTGAATTTTAGAAACCTTTCGTATTCACAGTGTGTCCGTTCTCTAGGTTTCCCGTACATGTTATAACTTTAGTAATATTCCCTTCAACCTGGAGAGTTGGGACCCTTGGAATGGGTGCCATGCATTATTGCTTTAAAGGGTCTGCATTTGCTCACCCAATCTCACCAATCCTCTCAGTCCCAAGTGTCCAGCCTTATGCCACATCCAGCTGTCGTTGTAGATAGGGTCATTCCAGGTTTCATCAGAGACCCTGAAGGAATTGTAAAGAATTTCCCAGTTTTTTTTTTTTTTTGAAATTCCTTTTTATAGTGGGTTTGAGCTGATTCTCGCTGCCATGTTTATGCCAGTCTAGACACACTTGATTCCCTTACGGAGATATATCAATACATAGGTTTTAAGATTCTTACTAGTCAGATATATTCCTCTGCGGGAAATATGGGGTTTTGAGTCCCTTTCACTGAGGAAGGTGTAGGTCTTGTCTATTCCATAGTTGGTTTTTGGAACGGTACCTGTGCTTATATCAAACTCTGGTTTTATGCATCACCCCACCTCTCCTTTCCCCTTAAGCAGGCATAAGAGTGTTTTCTAAAAGTGAGACTCTGTTCTCTTTCCTAACTCAGTTCAAGTGTAGCCATCTTTACAGGATCTTCATAAGTGATATCTTATGATAAGTTTCTTTTTCTCTGTGACTACTTTCACTTAGAATCATCGTACCTGAATCCACCCATTTTGCTGCTACTGGTCTTATGACATAGATTTCATGGCTGAGGGATATTCCATCGTACGTAAGTAACACAATTTTTTGAACCATTTTTATATTTCCTGGGATAATTAAGGTGTACCCAAGTTGAGGTCCTTGTAAGCAGTGCAGCCCTAAATTTTGGGGTGGCTCTGTCTTATTGATTTTCAGTTTTCCCAAGGAATATTCCCTAGACTGGAAGTGCCCTTGGATCTGTAGCTCTGTTGTTTACTTGTTTTAGGGAACCCAATACACTCCTCCAGAGAGGCAGTTGGCAATTTACATTCCGCCCATCAGCATAACAAGGCTCCCTGTTCTCCAGGGCCTGTCTTGCCTTTCTGGTTTTTACACATTTTGTGGATGTCCCTTTTGACTGGTGGGAAGTGATAGTTCTTTGTAGTGCAGATTTGCATTTCCCGCTTGCTTGCTTGGCTAAAAAGGGCGTATGCGTTTTCTCCTGAATATATTCAGGAGAAAACGCATATGCCCATTTTGGCCAAGTACATCATTGTCGAAGTTGTGCCCCTCTTCCTCTGCTTTAAATGCGATTCCAACATACCTCTTGAAATCTGTTTCCTGCTATTCTGCCTCGCTTTCAAGTCCGCCTCATTGCCTTCCCTCAACAGATTTTTGTACGATAGTTGTCCTTTATTACTCGGCCAGTTTGTGAATTGCTGTGCCCCGGAGCTCCATTTCTCAACTCGTTTTTGGTGAGCTGACCGCAAGTCCAACATTTTGGTTCAGGACCTATGCTGGTTCCCGGTGGGGGGCTGAGACTTTGGTTAATTCTTCTTCCTGCCGGGAAGTTAGAGTGATATGTGCCCGTCCAAATGCCTAAAAGCTACTCTCTCATTGGTTCTCCCTCATCCCTTTCATCCTCTGCCAAATTCGCAACCTGTGTGAACCAGGAGGTTAAAGGGGCTGTCTCTCCAAGTTGGGAGGTTGATAGTAGAGCAGATGGAAAGTCAAACCGGATCACCAGGAGCGAGACTATTCGTTGAATTTTAGAAACCTTTCGTATTCACAGTGTGTCCGTTCCCTAGGTTTCCCGTACATGTTATAACTTTAGTAATATTCCCTTCAACCTGGAGAGTTGGGACCCTTGGAATGGGTGCCATGCATTATTGCTTTAAAGGAACTGCATTTGCTCACCCAATCTCACCAATCCTCTCAGTCCCAAGTGTCCAGCCTTATGCCACATCCAGCTGTCGTTGTAGATAGGGTCATTCCAGGTTTCATCAGAGACCCTGAAGGAATTGTAAAGAATTTCCCAGTTTTTTTTTTTGTTTTTGAAATTCCTTTTTATACTGGGTTTGAGCTGATTCTCGCTGCCATGTTTATGCCAGTCTAGACACACTTGATTCCCTTACGGAGACATATCAATACATAGGTTTTAAGATTCTTACTAGTCAGATATATTCCTCTGCGGGAAATATGGGGTTTTGAGTCCATTTCACTGAGGAAGGTGTAGGTCTTGTCTATTCCATAGTTGGTTTTTGGAACGGTACCTGTGCTTATATCAAACTCTGGTTTTATGCATCACCCCACCTCTCCTTCCCCCTTAAGCAGGCATAAGAGTGTTTTCTAAATGTGAGACACTGTTCTCTTTCCTAACTCAGTTCAAGTGTAACCATGTTTACAGGATCTTCATAAGTGATATGTTATGATAAGTTTCTTTTTCTCTGTGACTTATTTCACTTAGAATCATCGTACCTGAATCCACCCATTTTGCTGCTACTGGTCTTATGACATTGATTTCATGGCTGAGGGATATTCCATCGTATGTAAGTACCACAATTTTTTGAACCATTTTTATATTTCCTGGGATATTTAAGGTGTACCCAAGTTGAGGTCCTTGTAAGCAGTGCAGCCCTAAATTTTGGGGTGGCTCTGTCTTATTGATTTTCAGTTTTCCCAAGGTATATTCCCTAGACTGGAAGTGCCCTTGGTTCTGTAGCTCTGTTCTTTACTTGTTTTAGGGAACACAATGCACTCCTCCACAGAGACAGTTGGCAATTTACATCCCGCCCATCAACATAACAAGGCTCCCTGTTCTGCAGGGCCTGTCTTGCCTTTCTGGTTTTTACACATTTTGTGGATATCCCTTTTGACCGGTGGGAAGTGATACTTCTTTGTAGTGCAGATTTGCATTGCCCGCTTGCTTGCTTGGCCAAAAACGGCGTATGCGTTTTCTCCTGAATATATTCAGGAGAAAACGCATACACCCTTTTTTGCCAAGTTCATCATTGTCAAAGTTGTGCCCCTCTTCCTGTGCTTTAAAGGCGATTACAACATACCTCTTGAAATCTGTTTCCTGCTATTCTGCCTCGCTTTCAAGTCTGCCTCGTTGCCTTCCCTCAACAGATTTTTGGACCATAGTTGTCCTTTATTACTCGGCCAGTTTGTGAATTGCTGTGCCCCTGAGCTCCATTTTTCAACTCGTTTTTCGTGAACTGACCACAAGTCCAAAATTTTGGTTCAGGACCTATGCTGGTTCCCGGTGGGTGGCTGAGACTTTGGTTAATTCTTCGCCTGCCGGGATGTTAGAGTGATATGTGCCCGTCCAAATGCCTAACAGCTACTCTCTCATTGATTCTCCCTCTTCCCTTTCATCCTCTGCCAAATTGGAAACCTGTGCGAACCAGGAGGTTAAAGGGGCTGTCTCTCCAAGTTGGGAGATTGATAGTAAAGCAGATGGAAAGTCAAACCGGAGCACCAGGAGAGGGACTATTCGTTGAGTTTTAGAAACCTTTCATATTCACATTGTACCGTTCTCTAGGTTTCCAGTACATGTTATAGCGGTAGTAATATTCCCTTCAACATGGAGAGTTCGGACCCATGGAGTGGGTGCCAGGTATTATTGCTTTAAAGGGTCTGCATTTGTTCACCCAATCTCACCAATCCTCTCAGCCCCAACTGTCCAGCCTTATGCCACATCCAGCTGTCGTTGTAGATAGGGTCATTCCAGGTTTTTATCAGAGACCCAGAAGGAATTGTAAAGAATTTCCCAGTTTTTTTGTTTTGTTTTTGAAATTCCTCTTTATAGTGGGTTTGAGCTGATTCTCGCTGCCATGTTTATGCCAGTCTAGACACACTTGATTCCCTTACGGAGACATATCAATACATAGGTTTTAAGATTCTTACTAGTCAGATATATTCCTCTTCGGGAAATATGGGGTTTTGAGTCCCTTTCACTGAGGAAGGTGTAGGTCTTGTCTATTCCATAGTTGGTTTTTGGAATGGTACCTGTGCTTATATCAAACTCTGGTTTTATGCATCACCCCACCTCTCCTTCCCGCTTAAGCAGGCATAAGAGTGTTTTCTAAATGTGAGACACTGTTCTCTTTCCTAACTCAGTTCAAGTGTAGCCATGTTACAGGATCTTCATAAGTGATATCTTATGATAAGTTTCTTTTTCTCTGTGACTACTTTCACTTAGAATCATCGTTCCTGAATCCACGCATTTTGCTGCTACTGGTCTTGACATTGATTTCATGGCTGAGGGATATTCCATCGTACGTAAGTACCACAATTTTTTGAACCATTTTTATATTTCCTGGGATATTTAAGGTGTACCCAAGTTGAGGTCCTTGTAAGCACTGCAGCCCTAAATTTTGGGGTGGCTCTGTCTTATTGATTTTCAGTTTTCCCAAGGTATATTCCTTAGACTGGAAGTGCCCTTGGCTCTGTAGCTCTGTTCTTTACTTGTTTTAGGGAACACAATGCACTCCTCCAGAGAGGCAGTTGGCAATTTACATCCCGCCCATCAGCATAACAAGGCTCCATGTTCTCCAGGGCCTGTCTTGCCTTTCTGGTTTTTACACATTTTGTGGATGTTCCTTTTGACCGGTGGGAAGTGATACTTCTTTGTAGTGCAGATTTGCATTGCCCGCTTGCTTGCTTGGCCAAAAAGGGCGTATGCGTTTTCTCCTGAATATATTCAGGAGAAAACGCATACGCCCATTTTGGCCAAGTGCATCATTGTCGAAGTTGTGCCCCTCTTCCTGTGCTTTAAAGGCGATTCCAACGTACCTCTTGAAATCTGTTTCCTGCTACTCTGCCTCGCTTTCAAGTCCACCTCGTTGCCTTCCCTCAACAGATTTTTGGACGATAGTTGTCCTTTATTACTCGGCCAGTTTGTGAATTGCTGTGCCCCTGAGCTCCATTTTTCAACTCGTTTTTGGTTAGCTGACCGCAAGTCCAAAATTTTGGTTCAGGTCCTATACTGATTCCCGGTGGTTGGCTGAGACTTTGGTTAATTCTTCTTCCTGCCGGGAAATTACAGTGATATGTGCCCGTCCAAATGCCTAACAGCTACTCTCTCATTGGTTCTCCCTCTTCCCTTTCATCCTCTGCCAAATTGGAAACCTGTGCGAACCAGGAGGTTAAAGGGGTTGTCTCTCCAAGTTGGGAGGTTGATAGTAAAGCAGATGGAAGGTCAAACCGGAGCACCAGGAGAGGGACTATTCGTTGAGTTTTAGAGACCTTTCGTATTCACAGTGGGTCCGTTCTCTAGGTTTCCCGTACATGTTATAGCTGTAGTAATATTCCCTTCAACCCGGAGAGTTGGGACCCATGGAATGGGTGCCATGCATTATTGCTTTACAGGGTCTGCATTTGCTCACCCAATCTCACCAATCGTCTCAGTCCCAATTGTCCCTCCTTATGCCACATCCAGCTGTCGTTGTAGAACGGTTCATTCCAGGTTTCATCAGAGACCCTGAAGGAATTGTAAAGAATTTCCCAGTTTTTTTGTTATGTTTTTGAAATTCCTTTTTATAGTGTGTTTGAGCTGATTCTCGCTGCCATTTTTATGCCAGTCTAGACACACTTGATTCCCTTACGGAGACATATCAATATATAGGTTTTAATATTCTTACTGGTCAGATATATTCCTCTGCTGGAAATATGGGGTTTTGAGTCCCTTTCACTGAGGAAGGTGTAGGTCTTGTCTATTCCATAGTTGGTTTTTGGAACGGTACCTGTGCTTATATCAAACTCTGGTTTTATGCATCACCCCACCTCTCCTTCCCCCTTAAGCAGGCATAAGAGTGTTTTCTAAATGTGAGACACTGTTCTCTTTCCTAACTCAGTTCAAGTGTAGCCATGTTTACAGGAACTTCATAAGTGATATCTTATGATAAGTTTCTTTTTCTGTGTGACTTATTTCACTTAGAATCATCGTACCTGAATCCACCCATTTTGCTGCTACTGGTCTTATGACATTGATTTCATGGCTGAGGGATATTCCATCGTACGTAAGTACCACAATTTTCTGATCCATTTTTATATTTCCTGGGATATTCAATGTGTACCCAAGTTGAGGTCCTTGTAATCAGTGCAGCCCTAAATTTTGGGGTGGCTCTGTCTTATTCATTTTCAGTTTTCCCAAGGTATATTCCCTAGACTGGAAGTGCCCTTGGCTCTGTAGCTCTGTTCTTTACTTGTTTTAGGGAACACAATGTACTCCTCCGGAGAGGCAGTTGGCAATTTACATCCCGCCCATCAGCATAACAAGGCTCCCTGTTCTCCAGGGCCTGTCTTGCCTTTCTGGTTTTTACACATTTTTGTGGATGACCCTTTTGACCGGTGGGAAGAGATACTTCTTTGTAGTGCAGATTTGCATTGCCCACTTGCTTGCTTGGCCAAAAAGGCCGTATGCGTTTTCTCCTGAATATATTCAGGAGAAAACGCATACACGCTTTTTGGCCAAGTGCATCACTGTCGAAGTTGTGCCCCTCTTCCTGTGCTTTAAAGGCGATTCCAATGTACCTCTTGAAATCTGTTTCCTGCTATGCTGCCTCGCTTTCAAGTCCGCCTCGTTGCCTTCCCTCAACAGATTGTTGTACGATGGTTGTCCTTTATTACTCGGCCAGTTTGTGAATTGCTGTGCCCCTGAGCTCCATTTTTCAACTCGTTTTTGGTGAGCTGACCGCAAGTCCAAAATTTTGGTTCAGGACCTATGCTGGTACCCGGTGGGGGGCTGAGACTTTGGTTAATTCTTCTTCCTGCCGGAAATTAATGTGATATGTGCCCGTTCAAATGCCTAATAGCTACTCTCTCATTGGTTCTCCCTCTTCCCTTTCATACTCTGCCAAATTGGCAACCTGTGCGAACCAGGAGGTTAAAGGGGCTGTCTCTCCAAGTTGGGAGGTTGATAGTAAAGCAGATGGAAAGTCAAACCGGAGCACCAGGAGAGGGACTATTCGTTGAGTTTTAGAAACCTTTCGTATTCACAGTGTGTCCGTTCTCTAGGTTTCCCGTACATGTTATAGCTGTAGTAATATTCCCTTCAACCTGGAGAGTTTGGACCCTAGGAATGGGTGCCAGGCATTTGTGCTTTAAAGGGCCTGCATTTGCTCACCCAATCTCACCAATTGTCTCAGTCCCAAGTGTCCTTCCTTATGCCACATCCAGCTGTCATTGTAGATAGGGTCATTCCAGGTTTCATCAGAGACCCTGAAGGAATTGTAAAGAATTTCCCAGTTTTTTTGTTTTGTTTTTGAAATTCCTTTTTATAGTGGGTTTGAGCTGATTCTCGCTGCCATGTTTATGCCAGTCTAGACCCACTTGATTCCCTTATGGAGACATATCAATACATAGGTTTTAAGATTCTTACTAGTCAGATATATTCCTCTGCGGGAAATATGGGGTTTTGAGTCCCTTTCACTGAGGAAGGTGTAGGTCTTGTCTATTCCATAGTTGGTTTTTGGAACGGTACCTGGGCTTATATCAAACTCTGGTTTTATGCATCACCCCACCTCTCCTTCCCCCTTCAGCAGGCATAAGAGTGTTTTCTAAATGTGAGACACTGTTCTCTTTCCTAACTCAGTTCAAGTGTAGCCATGTTTACAGGATCTTCATAAGTGATATCTTATGATAAGTTTCTTTTTCTGTGTGACTTATTTCACTTAGAATCATCGTAGATGAATCCACCCATTTTGCTGCTACTGGTCTTATGACATTGATTTCATGGCTGAGGGATATTCCATCGTACGTAAGTACCACAATTTTCTGAACCATTTTTATATTTCCTGGGATATTTAAGGTGTACCCAAGTTGAGGTCCTTGTAAGCAGTGCAGCCCTAAATTTTGGGGTGGCTCTGTCTTATTGATTTTCAGTTTTCCCAAGGTATATTCCCTAGACTGAAGTGCCCTTGGCTCAGTAGCTCTGTTGTTTACTTGTTTTAGGGAACACAATGCACTCCTCCAGAGAGGCAGTTGGCAATTTACATCCCGCCCATCAGCATAACAAGGCTCCCTGTTCTCCAGGGCCTGTCTTGCCTTTCTGGTTTTTACACATTTTGTGGATGTCGCTTTTGACCGTTGGGAAGTGATACTTCTTTGTAGTCCAGATTTGCATTGCCCGTTTGCTTGCTTGGCCAAAAAGGGCGTATGCGTTTTCTCCTGAATATATTCAGGAGAAAACGCATACGCCCTTTTTGGCCAAGTGCATCATTGTCGAAGTTGTGCCCCTCTTCCTGTGCTTTAAAGGCGATTCGAACGTACCTCTTGAAATCTGTTTCCTGCTATGCTGCCTCGCTTTCAAGTCCGCCTCGTTGCCTTCGCTCAACAGATTGTTGTACGATGGTTGTCCTTTATTACTCGGCCAGTTTGTGAATTGCTGTGCCCCTGAGCTCCATTTTTCAACTCGTTTTTGGTGAGCTGACCGCAAGTCCAAAATTTTGGTTCAGGACCTATGCTGGTACCCGGTGGGGGGCTGAGACTTTGGTTAATTCTTCTTCCTGCCGGAAATTAATGTGATATGTGCCCGTTCAAATGCCTAACAGCTACTCTCTCATTGGTTCTCCCTCTTCCCTTTCATCCTCTGCCAAATTGGAAACCTGTGCGAACCAGGAGGTTAAAGGGGCTGTCTCTCCAAGTTGAGAGGTTGATAGTAAAGCAGATGGAAAGTCAAACCGGAGCACCAGGAGAGGGACTATTCGTTGAGTTTTAGAAACCTTTGGTATTCACAGTGTGTCCGTTCTCTAGGTTTCCCGTACATGTTATAACTGTAGTAATATTCCCTTCAACCTGGAGAGTTGGGACCCATGGAATGGGTGCCATGCATTATTGCTTTAAAGGGTCTGCATTTGCTCACCCAATCTCACCAATCCTCTCAGTCCCAAGTGTGCAGCCTTATGCCACATCCAGCTGTCGTTGTAGATAGGGTCATTCCAGGTTTCATCAGAGACCCTGAAGGAATTGTAAAGAATTTCAAAGTTTTTTTGTTTTGTTTTTGAAATTCCTTTTTATAGTGGGATTGAGCTGATTCTCGATGCCATGTTTATGCCAGTCTAGACTCACTTGATTCCCTTACGGAGACATATCAATACATAGGTTTTAAAATTCTTACTAGTCAGATATATTCTTCTGCGGGAAATATGGGGTTTTGAGTCCCTTTCACTGAGGAAGGTGTAGGTCTTTTCTATTCCATAGTTGGTTTTTGGAACGGTACCTGTGCTTATATCAAACTCTGGTTTTATGCATCACCCCACCTCTCCTTCCCCCTTAAGCAGGCATAAGAGTGTTTTCTAAATGTGAGACACAGTTCTCTTTCCTAACTCAGTTCAAGTGTAGCCATGTTTACAGGATCTTCATAAGTGATATCTTATGATAAGTTTCTTTTTCTGTGTGACTTATTTCACTTAGAATCATCGTACCTGAATCCAACCATTTTGCTGCTACTGGTCTTATGACATTGATTTCATGGCTGAGGGATATTCCATCGTACGTAAGTACCACAATTTCCTGAACCATTTTTATATTTCCTGGGATATTTAAGGTGTACCCAAGTTGAGGTCCTTGTAAGCAGTGCAGCCCTAAATTTTGGGGTGGCTCTGTGTTATTGATATTCAGTTTTCCCAAGGAATATTCCCTAGACTGGAAGTGCCCTTGGCTCTGTAGCTCTGTTCTTTACTTGTTTTAGGGAACACAATGTACTCCTCCAGAGAGACAGTTGCCAATTTACATCCCGCCCATCAGCATAACAAGGCTCCCTGTTCTCCAGGGCCTGTCTTGCCTTTCTGGTTTTTACACATTTTGTGGATGTCGCTTTTGACCATTGGGAAGTGATACTTCTTTGTAG
The DNA here is from genome assembly GCF_949752795.1 of Hyperoodon ampullatus. Lineage (NCBI taxonomy): Eukaryota > Metazoa > Chordata > Mammalia > Artiodactyla > Ziphiidae > Hyperoodon > Hyperoodon ampullatus. Next base: position 826,307 of record NW_027640625.1, on the reverse strand, counting down.
TGCAGATTTGCATTGCCCGCTTGCTTGCTTGGCCAAAAAGGGCGTATGCGTTTTCTCCTGAATATATTCAGGAGAAAACGCATACGCCCTTTTTGGCCAAGTGCATCATTGTCGAAGTTGTGCCCCTCTTCCTGTGCTTTAAAGGCGATTCGAACGTACCTCTTGAAATCTGTTTCCTGCTATTCTGCCTCGCTTTCAAGTCCGCCTCGTTGCCTTCGCTCAACAGATTTTTGTACGATGGTTGTCCTTTATTACTCGGCCGGTTTGTGAATTGCTGTGCCCCTGAGCTCCATTTTTCAACTCGTTTTTGGTGAGCTGACCGCAAGTCCAAAATTTTGGTTCAGGACCTATGCTGGTTCCCAGTGGGGGGCTGAGACTTTGGTTAATTCTTCTTCCTGACGGAAATTAAAGTGATATGTGCCCGTTCAAATGCCTAACAGCTACTCTCTCATTGGTTCTCCCTCTTCCCTTTCATACTATGCCAAATTGGCAACCTGTGCGAACCAGGAGGTTAAAGGGGCTGTCTCTCCAAGTTGGGAGGTTGATAGTAAAGCAGATGGAAAGTCAAACCGGAGCACCAGGAGAGGGACTATTAGTTGAGTTTTAGAAACCTTTCGTAGTCACAGTGTGTCCGTTCTCTAGGTTTCCCGTACATGTTATAGCTGTAGTAATATTCCCTTCAACCTGGAGAGTTTGGACCCTAGGAATGGGTGCCAGGCATTTGTGCTTTAAAGGGTCTGCATTTGCTCACCCAATCTCACCAATCGTCTCAGTCCCAAGTGTCCCTCCTTATGCCACATCCAGCTGTCATTGTAGATAGGGTCATTCCAGGTTTCATCAGAGACCCTGAAGGAATTGTAAATAATTTCCCAGTTTTTTTGTTTTGTTTTTGAAATTCCTTTTTATAGTGGGTTTGAGCTGATTCTCGCTGCCATGTTTATGCCAGTCTAGACACACTTGATTCCCTTACGGAGACATATCAATACATAGGTTTTAAGATTCTTACTAGACAGATATATTCCTCTGCGGGAAATATGGGGTTTTGAGTCCCTTTCACTGAGGAAGGTGTAGGTCTTGTCTATTCCATAGTTGGTTTTTGGAACGGTACCTGTGCTTATATCAAACTCTGGTTTTATGCATCACACCACCTCTCCTTCCCCCTTAAGCAAGCATAAGGGTGTTTTCTAAATTTCAGACACTGTTCTCTTTCCTAACTCAGTTCAAGTGTAGCCATGTTTACAGGATCTTCATAAGTGATATCTTATGATAAGTTTCTTTTTCTGTGTGACTTATTTCACTTAGAATCATCATACCTGAATCCACCCTTTTGCTGCTACTGGTCTTATGACATTGATTTTATGGCCTAGGGATATTCCATCGTACGTAAGTACCACAATTTTTGGAACCATTTTTATATTTCCTGGGATATTTAAGGTGTACCCAAGATGAGTTCCCTGTAAGCAGTGCAGCCCTAAATTTTGGGGTGGCTCTGTCTTATTGATTTTCAGTTTTCCCAAGGTATATTCCCTAGACTGGAAGTGCCCTTGGCTCTGTAGCTCTGTTCTTTACTTGTTTTAGGGAACACAATGCACTCCTCCAGAGAGGCAGTTGGCAATTTACATCCCGCCCATCAGCATAACAAGGCTCCCTGTTCTCCAGGGCCTGTCTTGCCTTTCTGGTTTTTACACATTTTGTGGATGTCCCTTTTGACCGGTGGGAAGTGATACTTCTTTGTAGTGCAGATTTGCATTGCCCGCTTGCTTGCTTGGCCAAAAAGGGCATATGCGTTTTCTCCTGAATATATTCAGGAGAAAACGCATACGCCCTTTTTGGCCAAGTGCATCATTGTCGATGTTGTGCCCCTCTTCCTGTGCTTTAAAGGCGATTCCAACGTACCTCTTGAAATCTGTTTCCTGCTATTCTGCCTCGCATTCAAGTCCACCTCGTTGCCTTCCCTCAACAGATTTTTGGACGATAGTTGTCCTTTATTACTCGGCCAGTTTGTGAATGGCTGTGCCCCTGAGCTCCATTTTTCAACTCGTTTTTGGTGATCTGACCGCACGTCCAAAATTTTGGTTCAGGACCTATACTGGTTCCCGGTGGGTGGCTGAGACTTTGGTTAATTCTTCTTCCTGCCGGGAAGTTACAGTGATATGTGCCTGACCAAATACCTAACAGCTACTCTCTCATTGGTTCTCCCTCTTCCCTTTCATCCTCTGCCAAATTGGAAACCTGTGTGAACCAGGAGGTTGAAGGGGCTGTCTCTCCAAGTTGGGAGATTGATAGTAAAGCAGATGGAAAGTCAAACCGGAGCACCAGGAGAGGGACTATTCGTTGAGTTTTAGAAACCTTTCATATTCACAGTGTCTCCGTTCTCTAGGTTTCTCGTACATGTTATAACTGTAGTAATATTCCCTTCAACCTGGAGAGTTGGGACCCATGGAATGGGTGCCATGCATTATTGCTTTAAAGGGTCTGCATTTGCTCACCCAATCTCACCAATCCTCTCAGTCCCAAGTGTCCAGGCTCATGCCAAATCCTGCTGTCATTGTACATCGGGTCATTCCAGGTTTCATCAGAGACCCTGAAGGAATTGTAAAGAATTTCCCAGTTTTCTTGTTTTGTTTTTGAAATACCTTTTTATAGTGGGTTTGAGCTGATTCTCGCTGCCATGTTTATGCCAGTCTAGACACACTTGATTCCCTTACGGAGACATATCAATACATAGGTTTTAAGATTCTTACTAGTCAGATATATTCCTCTGCGGGAAATATGGGGTTTTGAGTCCCTTTCACTGAGGAAGGTGTAGGTCTTGTCTATTCCATAGTTGGTTTTTGGAACAGTACCTGTGCTTATATCAAACTCTGGTTTTATGCATTACCCTACCTCTCCTTCCCCCTTAAGCAGGCATAAGAGTGTTTTCTAAATGTGAGACATTCTTCTCTTTCCTAACTCAGTTCATGTGTAGCCATGTTTACAGGATCTTCATAAGTGATATCTTATGATAAGTTTCTTTTTCTGTGCGACTTATTTCACTTAGAATCATCGTACCTGAAGCCACCCATTTTGCTGCTACTGGTCTTATGACATTGATTTCATGGCTGAGGGATATTCCATCGTACGTAAGTACCACAATTTTTTGAACCATTTTTATATTTCCTGGGATATTTAAGGTGTACCCAAGTTGAGGTCCTTGTAAGCAGTGCAGCCCTAAATTTTGGGGTGGCTCTGTCTTATTGATTTTCAGTTTTCCCAAGGTATATTCCCTAGACTGGAAGTGCCCTTGGCTCTGTAGCTCTGTTCTTTACTTGTTTTAGGGAACACAATGCACTCCCCCAGAGAGGCAGTTGGCAATTTACATCCCGCCCATCAGCATAACAAGGCTCCCTGTTCTCCAGGGCCTGTCTTGCCTTTCTGGTTTTTACACATTTTGTGGATGTCCCTTTTGACCGGTGGGAAGTGATACTTCTTTGTAGTGCAGATTTGCATTTCCCGCTTGCTTGCTTGGCTAAAAAGGGCGTATGCGTTTTCTCCTGAATATATTCAGGAGAAAACGCATACGCCCTTTTTGGCCAAGTGCATCATTGTCGAAGTTGTGCCCCTCTTCCTGTGCTTTAAAGGCGATTCCAACGTACCTCTTGAAATCTGTTTCCTGCTATTCTGCCTCGCTTTCAAGTCCGCCTCGTTGCCTTCCCTCAACAGATTTTTGGACGATAGTTGTTCTTTATTACTCGGCCAGTTTGTGAATTGCTGTGCCCCTGAGCTCCATTTTTCAACTCGTTTTTGGTGAGCTGACCGCAAGTCCAAAATTTTGGTTCAGGACCTATACTGGTTCCCGGTGGGTGGCTGAGACTTTGGTTAATTCTTCTTCCTGCCGGGAAATTACAGTGATATGTGCCCATCCAAATGCCTAACAGCTACTCTCTCATTGGTTCTCCCTCTTCCCTTTCATCCTCTTCCAAATTGGCAACCTGTGCGAACCAGGAGGTTAAAGGGGCTGTCTCTCCAAGTTGGGAGGTTGATAGTAAAGCAGATGGAAAGTTAAACCGGAGCACCAGGAGAGGGACTATTCGTTGAGTTTTAGAAACCTTTCGTATTCACAGTGTGTCCGTTCTCTTGGATTCCGGTACATGTTATAACTGTAGTAATATTCCCTTCAACCTGGAGAGTTGGGACCCATGGAATGGGTGCCATGCATTATTGCTTTAAAGGGTCTGCATTTGCTCACCCAATCTCACCAATTCTCTCAGTCCCAAGAGTCCAGCCTTATGCCACATCCAGCTGTCGTTGTAGATAGGGTCATTCCAGGGTTCATCAGAGACCCTGAAGGAATTGTAAAGAATTTCCCAGTTTTTTTGTTTTGTTTTTGAAATTCCTTTTTATAGAGGGTTTGAGCTGATTCTCGCTGCCATGTTTATGCCAGTCTAGACACACTTGATTCCCTTACAGAGACATATCAATACATAGGATTTAAGATTCTTACTAGTCAGATATATTCCTCTGTGGGAAATATGGGGTTTTGATTCCCTTTCACTGAGGAAGGTGTAGGTCTTGCCTATTCCATAGTTGGTTTTTGGAACGGTACCTGTGCTTATATCAAACTCTGGGTTTATGCATCACCCCACCTCTCCTTCCCCCTTAAGCAGGCATAAGAGTGTTTTCTAAATGTGAGTCACTGTTCTCTTTCCTAACTCAGTTCAAGTGTAGCCATGTTTACACGATCTTCATAAGTGATATCTTATGATAAGTTTCTTTCTCTGTGACTTATTTCACTTAGAATCATCGTAACTGAATCTACCCATTTTGCTGCTACTGGTCTTATGACATTGATTTCATGGCTGAGAGATATTCCATCGTACGTAAGTACCACAATTTTTTGAACCATTTTTATATTTCCTGGGATATTTAAGGTGTACCCAAGTTGAGGTCGTTGTAAGCAGTGCAGCCCTAAATTTTGGGGTGGCTCTGTCTTATTGATTTTCAGTTTTCCCAAGGTATATTCCCTAGACTGGAAGTGCCCTTGGCTCTGTAGCTCTGTTGTTTACTTGTTTTAGGGAACACAATGCACTCCTCCAGAGAGGCAGTTGGCAATTTACATCCCGCCCATCAGCATAACAAGGCTCCCTGTTCTCCAGGGCCTGTCTTGCCTTTCTGGTTTTTACACATTTTGTGGATGTCCCTTTTGACCGGTGGGAAGTGATACTTCTTTGTAGTGCAGATTTGCATTGCCCGCTTGCTTGCTTGGCCAAAAAGGGCGTATGCGTTTTCTCCTGAATATATTCAGGAGAAAACGCATACGCCCTTTTTGGCCAAGTGCATCATTGTCGAAGTTGTGCCCCTCTTCCTGTGCTTTAAAGGTGATTCCAACGTACCCCTTGAAATCTGTTTCCCGCTATTCTGCCTCGCTTTCAAGTCCGCCTCGTTGCCTTCCCTCAACAGATTTTTGGACGATAGTTGTCCTTTATTACTCGGCCAGTTTGTGAATTGCTGTGCCCCTGAGCTCCATTTTTCAACTCGTTTTTGGTGAGCTGACCGCAAGTCCAAAATTTTGGTTCAGGACCTATACTGGTTCCCGGTGGGTGGCTGAGACTTTGGTTAATTCTTCTTCCTGCCGGGAAGTTAGAGTGATATGTGCCCGACCAAATACCTAACAGCTACTCTCTCATTGGTTCTCCCTCTTCCCTTTCATCCTCTGCCAAATTGGAAACCTGTGTGAACCAGGAGGTTGAAGGGGCTGTCTCTCCAAGTTGGGAGATTGATAGTAAAGCAGATGGAAAGTCAAACCGGGGCACCAGGAGAGGGACTATTCGTTGAGTTTTAGAAACCTTTCATATTCACAATGTGTCCGTTCTCTAGGTTTCTCGTACATGTTATAACTGTAGTAATATTCCCTTCAACCTGTAGAGTTGGGACCCATGGAATGGGTGCCATGCATTATTGCTTTAAAGGGTCTGCATTTGCTCACCCAATCTCACCAATCCTCTCAGTCCCAAGTGTCCAGCCTTATGCCACATCCAGCTGTCATTGTAGATATTGTCATTCCAGGTTTCATCAGAGACCCTGAAGGAATTGTAAAGAATTTCCCACTTTTCTTGTTTTGTTTTTGAAATTCCTTTTTATAGTGGATTTGAGCTGATTCTCGCTGCCATGTTTATGCCAGTCTAGACACACTTGATTCCCTTACAGAGACATATCAATACATAGGTTTTAAGATTCTTACCAGTCAGATATATTCCTCTGCTGGAAATATGGGGTTTTGAGTCCCTTTCACTGAGGAAGGTGTAGGTCTTGTCTATTCCATCGTTGGTTTTTGGAACGGTACCTGTGCTTATATCAAACTCTGGTTTTATGCATCACCCCACCTCTCCTTCCCCCTTAAGCAGGCATAAGAGTGTTTTCTAAATGTGAGACATTCTTCTCTTTCCTAACTCAGTTCAAGTGGAGCCATGTTTACAGGATCTTCATAAGTGATATCTTATGATAAGTTTCTTTTTCTGTGCGACTTCTTTCACTTAAAATCATCGTACCTGAATCCACCCATTTTACTGCTACTGGTCTTATAACATTGATTTCATGGCTGAGGGATATTCCATCGTACGTAAGTACCACAATTTTTTGAACCATTTTTATATTTCCCGGGATATTTAAGGTGTACCCATGTTGAGGTCCTTGTAAGCATGCAGCCCTAAATTTTGGGGTGGCTCTGTCTTATTGATTTTCAGTTTTCCCAAGGTATATTCCCTAGACTGGAAGTGCCCTTGGCTCTGTAGCTCTGTTCTTTACTTGTTTTAGGGAACACAATGCACTACTCCAGAGAGGCAGTTGGCAATTTACATCCCGCCCATCAGCATAACAAGGCTCCCTGTTCTCCAGGGCCTGTCTTGCCTTTCTGGTTTTTACACATTTTGTGGATGTCCCTTTTAACCGGTGGGAAGTGATACTTCTTTGTAGTGCAGATTTGCATTGCCCGCTTGCTTGATTGGCCAAAAATGGTGTATGCGTTTTCTCCTGAATATATTCAGGAGAAAACGCATACGCCCTTTTTGGCCAAGTGCATCATTGTCGAAGTTGTGCCCCTCTTCCTGTGCTTTAAAGGCGATTCCAACGTACCTCTTGAAATCTGTTTCCTGCTATTCTGCCTCGCTTTCAGGTCCGCCTCGTTGCCTTCCCTCAACAGATTTTTGGACGATAGTTGTCCTTTATTACTCGGCCAGTTTGTGAATTGCTGTGCCCCTGAGCTCCATTTTTCAACTCGTTTTTGGTGAGCTGACCGCAAGTCCAAAATTTTGGTTCAGGACCTATACTGGTTCCCGGTGGGTGGCTGAGACTTTGGTTAATTCTTCTTCTTGCCGGGAAATTACAGTGATATGTGCCCGTCCAAATGCCTAACAGCTACTCTCTCATGGGTTCTCCCTCTTCCCTTTCATCCTCTTCCAAATTGGCAACCTGTGCTAACCAGGAGGTTAAAGGGGCTGTCTCTCCAAGTTGGGAGGTTGATAGTAAAGCAGATGGAAAGTCAAACCGGAGCATCAGGAGAGGGACTATTCGTTGAGTTTTAGAAACCTTTCGTATTCACAGTGTGTACGTTCTCTAGGTTTCCGGTACATGTTATAACTGTAGTAATATTCCCTTCAACCTGGAGAGTTGGGACCCATGGAATGGGTGCCATGCATTATTGCTTTAAAGGGTCTGCATTTGCTCACCAAATCTCACCAATCCTCTCAGTCCCAAGTGTCCAGCCTTATGCCACATCCAGCTGTCGTTGTAAATAGGGTCATTCCAGGTTTCATCAGAGACCCTGAAGGAATTGTAAAGAATTTCCCAGTTTTTTTGTTTTGTTTTTGAAATTCCTTTTTATAGTGGGTTTGAGCTGATTCTCGCTGCCATGTTTATGCCAGTCTAGACACACTTGATTCCCTTATGGAGACATATCAATACATAGGTTTTAAGATTCTTACTAGTCAGATATATTCCTCTGCAGGAAATATGGGGTTTTGAGTCGCTTTCACTGAGGAAGGTGTAGGTCTTGTCGATTCCATAGTTGGTTTTTGGAACGGTACCTGTGCTTATATCAAACACTGGTTTTATGCATCACCCCACCTCTCCTTCCCCTTTAAGCAGGCATAAGTGTGTTTTCTTAATGTGAGACATTCTTCTCTTTCCTAACTCAGTTCAAGTGTAGCCATGTTTACAGGATCTTTATAAGTCATATCTTATAATAAGTTTCTTTTTCTCTGTGACTTATTTCACTTAGAATCATCGTACCTGAGTCCACCCATTTTGCTGCTACTGGTCTTATGACATTGATTTCATGGCTGAGGGATATTCCATCGTACGTAAGTACCACAATTTTTTGAACCATTTTTATATTTCCTGGGATATTTAAGGTGTACCCAAGTTGAGGTCCTTGTAAGCAGTGCAGCCCTAAATTTTGGGGTGGCTCTGTCTTATTGATTTTCAGTTTTCCCAAGGAATATTCCTAGACTGGAAGTGCCCTTGGCTCTGTAGCTCTGTTGTTTACTTGTTTTAGGGAACACAATGCACTCCTCCACAGAGGCAGTTGTCAATTTACATCCCGCCCATCAGCATAACAAGGCTCCCTGTTCTCCAGGGCCTGTCTTGCCTTTCTGGTTTTTACACATTTTGTGGATGTCCCTTTTGACCGGTGGGAAGTGATACTTCTTTGTAGTGCAGATTTGCATTGCCCGCTTGCTTGCTTGGCCAAAAAGGGTGTATGCGTTTTCTCCTGAATATATTCAGGAGAAAACGCATATGCCCTTTTTGGCCAAGTGCATCATTGTCGAAGTTGTGCCCCTCTTCCTGTGCTTTAAAGGCGATTCCAACGTACCTCTTGAAATCTGTTTCCTGCTATTCTGCCTCGCTTTCAAGTCCGCCTCGTTGCCTTCGCTCAACAGATTTTTGGACGATAGTTGTCCTTTATTACTCGGCCAGTTTGTGAATTGCTGTGCCCCTGAGCTCCATATTTCAACTCGTTTTTGGTGAGCTGACCGCAAGTCCAAAATTTTGGTTCAGGACCTATACTGGTTCCCAGTGGCTGGCTGAGACTTTGGTTAATTCTTCTTCCTGGCGGGAAATTACAGTGATATGTGCCCGTTCAAATGCCTAACAGCTACTCTCTCATTGGTTCTCCCTCTTCCCTTTCATACTATGCCAAATTGGCAACCTGTGCGAACCAGGAGGTTAAAGGGGCTGTCTCTCCAAGTTGGGAGGTTGATAGTAAAGCAGATGGAAAGTCAAACCGGAGCACCAGGAGAGGGACTATTAGTTGAGTTTTAGAAACCTTTCGTAGTCACAGTGTGTCCGTTCTCTAGGTTTCCCGTACATGTTATAGCTGTAGTAATATTCCCTTCAACCTGGAGAGTTTGGACCCTAGGAATGGGTGCCAGGCATTTGTGCTTTAAAGGGTCTGCATTTGCTCACCCAATCTCACCAATCGTCTCAGTCCCAAGTGTCCCTCCTTATGCCACATCCAGCTGTCATTGTAGATAGGGTCATTCCAGGTTTCATCAGAGACCCTGAAGGAATTGTAAAGAATTTCCCAGTTTATTTGTTTTGTTTTTGAAATTCCTTTTTATAGTGGGTTTGAGCTGATTCTCGCTGCCATGTTTATGCCAGTCTAGACACACTTGATTCCCTTACGGAGACATATCAATACATAGGTTTTAAGATTCTTACTAGACAGATATATTCCTCTGCGGGAAATATGGGGTTTTGAGTCCCTTTCACTGAGGAAGGTGTAGGTCTTGTCTATTCCATAGTTGGTTTTTGGAACGGTACCTGTGCTTATATCAAACTCTGGTTTTATGCATCACACCACCTCTCCTTCCCCCTTAAGCAAGCATAAGGGTGTTTTCTAAATTTCAGACACTGTTCTCTTTCCTAACTCAGTTCAAGTGTAGCCATGTTTACAGGATCTTCATAAGTGATATCTTATGATAAGTTTCTTTTTCTGTGTGACTTATTTCACTTAGAATCATCATACCTGAATCCACCCATTTGCTGCTACTGGTCTTATGACATTGATTTTATGGCCTAGGGATATTCCATCGTACGTAAGTACCACAATTTTTGGAACCATTTTTATATTTCCTGGGATATTTAAGGTGTACCCAAGATGAGTTCCCTGTAAGCAGTGCAGCCCTAAATTTTGGGGTGGCTCTGTCTTATTGATTTTCAGTTTTCCCAAGGTATATTCCCTAGACTGGAAGTGCCCTTGGCTCTGTAGCTCTGTTCTTTACTTGTTTTAGGGAACACAATGCACTCCTCCAGAGAGGCAGTTGGCAATTTACATCCCGCCCATCAGCATAACAAGGCTCCCTGTTCTCCAGGGCCTGTCTTGCCTTTCTGGTTTTTACACATTTTGTGGATGTCCCTTTTGACCGGTGGGAAGTGATACTTCTTTGTAGTGCAGATTTGCATTGCCCGCTTGCTTGCTTGGCCAAAAAGGGCATATGCGTTTTCTCCTGAATATATTCAGGAGAAAACGCATATGCCCTTTTTGGCCAAGTGCATCATTGTCGATGTTGTGCCCCTCTTCCTGTGCTTTAAAGGCGATTCCAACGTACCTCTTGAAATCTGTTTCCTGCTATTCTGCCTCGCATTCAAGTCCACCTCGTTGCCTTCCCTCAACAGATTTTTGGACGATAGTTGTCCTTTATTACTCGGCCAGTTTGTGAATGGCTGTGCCCCTGAGCTCCATTTTTCAACTCGTTTTTGGTGAGCTGACCGCACGTCCAAAATTTTGGTTCAGGACCTATACTGGTTCCCGGTGGGTGGCTGAGACTTTGGTTAATTCTTCTTCCTGCCGGGAAGTTACAGTGATATGTGCCTGACCAAATACCTAACAGCTACTCTCTCATTGGTTCTCCCTCTTCCCTTTCATCCTCTGCCAAATTGGAAACCTGTGTGAACCAGGAGGTTGAAGGGGCTGTCTCTCCAAGTTGGGAGATTGATAGTAAAGCAGATGGAAAGTCAAACCGGAGCACCAGGAGAGGGACTATTCGTTGAGTTTTAGAAACCTTTCATATTCACAGTGTCTCCGTTCTCTAGGTTTCTCGTACATGTTATAACTGTAGTAATATTCCCTTCAACCTGGAGAGTTGGGACCCATGGAATGGGTGCCATGCATTATTGCTTTAAAGGGTCTGCATTTGCTCACCCAATCTCACCAATCCTCTCAGTCCCAAGTGTCCAGGCTCATGCCAAATCCTGCTGTCATTGTACATCGGGTCATTCCAGGTTTCATCAGAGACCCTGAAGGAATTGTAAAGAATTTCCCAGTTTTCTTGTTTTGTTTTTGAAATACCTTTTTATAGTGGGTATGAGCTGATTCTCGCTGCCATGTTTATGCCAGTCTAGACACACTTGGTTCCCTTACGGAGACATATCAATACATAGGTTTTAAGATTCTTACTAGTCAGATATATTCCTCTGCGGGAAATATGGGGTTTTGAGTCCCTTTCACTGAGGAAGGTGTAGGTCTTGTCTATTCCATAGTTGGTTTTTGGAACAGTACCTGTGCTTATATCAAACTCTGGTTTTATGCATTACCCTACCTCTCCTTCCCCCTTAAGCAGGCATAAGAGTGTTTTCTAAATGTGAGACATTCTTCTCTTTCCTAACTCAGTTCATGTGTAGCCATGTTTACAGGATCTTCATAAGTGATATCTTATGATAAGTTTCTTTTTCTGTGCGACTTATTTCACTTAGAATCATCGTACCTGAAGCCACCCATTTTGCTGCTACTGGTCTTATGACATTGATTTCATGGCTGAGGGATATTCCATCGTACGTAAGTACCACAATTTTTTGAACCATTTTTATATTTCCTGGGATATTTAAGGTGTACCCAAGTTGAGGTCCTTGTAAGCAGTGCAGCCCTAAATTTTGGGGTGGCTCTGTCTTATTGATTTTCAGTTTTCCCAAGGTATATTCCCTAGACTGGAAGTGCCCTTGGCTCTGTAGCTCTGTTCTTTACTTGTTTTAGGGAACACAATGCACTCCCCCAGAGAGGCAGTTGGCAATTTACATCCCGCCCATCAGCATAACAAGGCTCCCTGTTCTCCAGGGCCTGTCTTGCCTTTCTGGTTTTTACACATTTTGTGGATGTCCCTTTTGACCGGTGGGAAGTGATACTTCTTTGTAGTGCAGATTTGCATTTCCCGCTTGCTTGCTTGGCTAAAAAGGGCGTATGCGTTTTCTCCTGAATATATTCAGGAGAAAACGCATACGCCCTTTTTGGCCAAGTGCATCATTGTCGAAGTTGTGCCCCTCTTCCTGTGCTTTAAAGGCGATTCCAACGTACCTCTTGAAATCTGTTTCCTGCTATTCTGCCTCGCTTTCAAGTCCGCCTCGTTGCCTTCCCTCAACAGATTTTTGGACGATAGTTGTTCTTTATTACTCGGCCAGTTTGTGAATTGCTGTGACCCTGAGCTCCATTTTTCAACTCGTTTTTGGTGAGCTGACCGCAAGTCCAAAATTTTGGTTCAGGACCTATACTGGTTCCCGGTGGGTGGCTGAGACTTTGGTTAATTCTTCTTCCTGCCGGGAAATTACAGTGATATGTGCCCATCCAAATGCCTAACAGCTACTCTCTCATTGGTTCTCCCTCTTCCCTTTCATCCTCTTCCAAATTGGCAACCTGTGCGAACCAGGAGGTTAAAGGGGCTGTCTCTCCAAGTTGGGAGGTTGATAGTAAAGCAGATGGAAAGTTAAACCGGAGCACCAGGAGAGGGACTATTCGTTGAGTTTTAGAAACCTTTCGTATTCACAGTGTGTCCGTTCTCTTGGATTCCGGTACATGTTATAACTGTAGTAATATTCCCTTCAACCTGGAGAGTTGGGACCCATGGAATGGGTGCCATGCATTATTGCTTTAAAGGGTCTGCATTTGCTCACCCAATCTCACCAATTCTCTCAGTCCCAAGAGTCCAGCCTTATGCCACATCCAGCTGTCGTTGTAGATAGGGTCATTCCAGGGTTCATCAGAGACCCTGAAGGAATTGTAAAGAATTTCCCAGTTTTTTTGTTTTGTTTTTGAAATTCCTTTTTATAGAGGGTTTGAGCTGATTCTCGCTGCCATGTTTATGCCAGTCTAGACACACTTGATTCCCTTACAGAGACATATCAATACATAGGTTTTAAGATTCTTACTAGTCAGATATATTCCTCTGTGGGAAATATGGGGTTTTGATTCCCTTTCACTGAGGAAGGTGTAGGTCTTGCCTATTCCATAGTTGGTTTTTGGAACGGTACCTGTGCTTATATCAAACTCTGGGTTTATGCATCACCCCACCTCTCCTTCCCCCTTAAGCAGGCATAAGAGTGTTTTCTAAATGTGAGTCACTGTTCTCTTTCCTAACTCAGTTCAAGTGTAGCCATGTTTACACGATCTTCATAAGTGATATCTTATGATAAGTTTCTTTCTCTGTGACTTATTTCACTTAGAATCATCGTAACTGAATCTACCCATTTTGCTGCTACTGGTCTTATGACATTGATTTCATGGCTGAGAGATATTCCATCGTACGTAAGTACCACAATTTTTTGAACCATTTTTATATTTCCTGGGATATTTAAGGTGTACCCAAGTTGAGGTCGTTGTAAGCAGTGCAGCCCTAAATTTTGGGGTGGTTCTGTCTTATTGATTTTCAGTTTTCCCAAGGTATATTCCCTAGACTGGAAGTGCCCTTGGCTCTGTAGCTCTGTTGTTTACTTGTTTTAGGGAACACAATGCACTCCTCCAGAGAGGCAGTTGGCAATTTACATCCCGCCCATCAGCATAACAAGGCTCCCTGTTCTCCAGGGCCTGTCTTGCCTTTCTGGTTTTTACACATTTTGTGGATGTCCCTTTTGACCGGTGGGAAGTGATACTTCTTTGTAGTGCAGATTTGCATTGCCCGCTTGCTTGCTTGGCCAAAAAGGGCGTATGCGTTTTCTCCTGAATATATTCAGGAGAAAACGCATACGCCCTTTTTGGCCAAGTGCATCATTGTCGAAGTTGTGCCCCTCTTCCTGTGCTTTAAAGGTGATTCCAACGTACCCCTTGAAATCTGTTTCCCGCTATTCTGCCTCGCTTTCAAGTCCGCCTCGTTGCCTTCCCTCAACAGATTTTTGGACGATAGTTGTCCTTTATTACTCGGCCAGTTTGTGAATTGCTGTGCCCCTGAGCTCCATTTTTCAACTCGTTTTTGGTGAGCTGACCGCAAGTCCAAAATTTTGGTTCAGGACCTATACTGGTTCCCGGTGGGTGGCTGAGACTTTGGTTAATTCTTCTTCCTGCCGGGAAGTTAGAGTGATATGTGCCCGACCAAATACCTAACAGCTACTCTCTCATTGGTTCTCCCTCTTCCCTTTCATCCTCTGCCAAATTGGAAACCTGTGTGAACCAGGAGGTTGAAGGGGCTGTCTCTCCAAGTTGGGAGATTGATAGTAAAGCAGATGGAAAGTCAAACCGGGGCACCAGGAGAGGGACTATTCGTTGAGTTTTAGAAACCTTTCATATTCACAATGTGTCCGTTCTCTAGGTTTCTCGTACATGTTATAACTGTAGTAATATTCCCTTCAACCTGTAGAGTTGGGACCCATGGAATGGGTGCCATGCATTATTGCTTTAAAGGGTCTGCATTTACTCACCCAATCTCACCAATCCTCTCAGTCCCAAGTGTCCAGCCTTATGCCACATCCAGCTGTCATTGTAGATATTGTCATTCCAGGTTTCATCAGAGACCCTGAAGGAATTGTAAAGAATTTCCCACTTTTCTTGTTTTGTTTTTGAAATTCCTTTTTATAGTGGATTTGAGCTGATTCTCGCTGCCATGTTTATGCCAGTCTAGACACACTTGATTCCCTTACAGAGACATATCAATACATAGGTTTTAAGATTCTTACCAGTCAGATATATTCCTCTGCGGGAAATATGGGGTTTTGAGTCCCTTTCACTGAGGAAGGTGTAGGTCTTGTCTATTCCATCGTTGGTTTTTGGAACGGTACCTGTGCTTATATCAAACTCTGGTTTTATGCATCACCCCACCTCTCCTTCCCCCTTAAGCAGGCATAAGAGTGTTTTCTAAATGTGAGACATTCTTCTCTTTCCTAACTCAGTTCAAGTGGAGCCATGTTTACAGGATCTTCATAAGTGATATCTTATGATAAGTTTCTTTTTCTGTGCGACTTCTTTCACTTAAAATCATCGTACCTGAATCCACCCATTTTACTGCTACTGGTCTTATAACATTGATTTCATGGCTGAGGGATATTCCATCGTACGTAAGTACCACAATTTTTTGAACCATTTTTATATTTCCCGGGATATTTAAGGTGTACCCATGTTGAGGTCCTTGTAAGCATGCAGCCCTAAATTTTGGGGTGGCTCTGTCTTATTGATTTTCAGTTTTCCCAAGGTATATTCCCTAGACTGGAAGTGCCCTTGGCTCTGTAGCTCTGTTCTTTACTTGTTTTAGGGAACACAATGCACTACTCCAGAGAGGCAGTTGGCAATTTACATCCCGCCCATCAGCATAACAAGGCTCCCTGTTCTCCAGGGCCTGTCTTGCCTTTCTGGTTTTTACACATTTTGTGGATGTCCCTTTTAACCGGTGGGAAGTGATACTTCTTTGTAGTGCAGATTTGCATTGCCCGCTTGCTTGATTGGCCAAAAATGGTGTATGCGTTTTCTCCTGAATATATTCAGGAGAAAACGCATACGCCCTTTTTGGCCAAGTGCATCATTGTCGAAGTTGTGCCCCTCTTCCTGTGCTTTAAAGGCGATTCCAACGTACCTCTTGAAATCTGTTTCCTGCTATTCTGCCTCGCTTTCAGGTCCGCCTCGTTGCCTTCCCTCAACAGATTTTTGGACGATAGTTGTCCTTTATTACTCGGCCAGTTTGTGAATTGCTGTGCCCCTGAGCTCCATTTTTCAACTCGTTTTTGGTGAGCTGACCGCAAGTCCAAAATTTTGGTTCAGGACCTATACTGGTTCCCGGTGGGTGGCTGAGACTTTGGTTAATTCTTCTTCTTGCCGGGAAATTACAGTGATATGTGCCCGTCCAAATGCCTAACAGCTACCTCTCATGGGTTCTCCCTCTTCCCTTTCATCCTCTTCCAAATTGGCAACCTGTGCGAACCAGGAGGTTAAAGGGGCTGTCTCTCCAAGTTGGGAGATTGATAGTAAAGCAGATGGAAAGTCAAACCGGAGCATCAGGAGAGGGACTATTCGTTGAGTTTTAGAAACCTTTCGTATTCACAGTGTGTCCGTTCTCTAGGTTTCCGGTACATGTTATAACTGTAGTAATATTCCCTTCAACCTGGAGAGTTGGGACCCATGGAATGGGTGCCATGCATTATTGCTTTAAAGGGTCTGCATTTGCTCACCAAATCTCACCAATCCTCTCAGTCCCAAGTGTCCAGCCTTATGCCACATCCAGCTGTCGTTGTAAATAGGGTCATTCCAGGTTTCATCAGAGACCCTGAAGGAATTGTAAAGAATTTCCCAGTTTTTTTGTTTTGTTTTTGAAATTCCTTTTTATAGTGGGTTTGAGCTGATTCTCGCTGCCATGTTTATGCCAGTCTAGACACACTTGATTCCCTTATGGAGACATATCAATACATAGGTTTTAAGATTCTTACTAGTCAGATATATTCCTCTGCAGGAAATATGGGGTTTTGAGTCGCTTTCACTGAGGAAGGTGTAGGTCTTGTCGATTCCATAGTTGGTTTTTGGAACGGTACCTGTGCTTATATCAAACACTGGTTTTATGCATCACCCCACCTCTCCTTCCCCTTTAAGCAGGCATAAGTGTGTTTTCTTAATGTGAGACATTCTTCTCTTTCCTAACTCAGTTCAAGTGTAGCCATGTTTACAGGATCTTTATAAGTCATATCTTATAATAAGTTTCTTTTTCTCTGTGACATATTTCACTTAGAATCATCGTACCTGAGTCCACCCATTTTGCTGCTACTGGTCTTATGACATTGATTTCATGGCTGAGGGATATTCCATCGTACGTAAGTACCACAATTTTTTGAACCATTTTTATATTTCCTGGGATATTTAAGGTGTACCCAAGTTGAGGTCCTTGTAAGCAGTGCAGCCCTAAATTTTGGGGTGGCTCTGTCTTATTGATTTTCAGTTTTCCCAAGGAATATTCCTAGACTGGAAGTGCCCTTGGCTCTGTAGCTCTGTTGTTTACTTGTTTTAGGGAACACAATGCACTCCTCCACAGAGGCAGTTGGCAATTTACATCCCGCCCATCAGCATAACAAGGCTCCCTGTTCTCCAGGGCCTGTCTTGCCTTTCTGGTTTTTACACATTTTGTGGATGTCCCTTTTGACCGGTGGGAAGTGATACTTCTTTGTAGTGCAGATTTGCATTGCCCGCTTGCTTGCTTGGCCCAAAAGGGCGTATGCGTTTTCTCCTGAATATATTCAGGATGAAACGCATACGCCCTTTTTGGCCAAGTGCATCATTGTCGAAGTTGTGCCCCTCTTCCTGTGCTTTAAAGGCAATTCCAACGTACCTCTTGAAATCTGTTTCCTGGTATTCTGCCTCGCTTTCAAGTCCGCCTCGTTGCCTTCCCTCAACAGATTTTTGGACGATAGTTGTCCTTTATTACTCGGCAAGTTTGTGAATTGCTGTGCCCCTGAGCTCCATTTTTCAACTCGTTTTTGGCGAGCTGACCACAAGTCCAAAATTTTGTTTCAGGACCTATACTGGTTCCCGGTGGCTGGCTGAGTCTTTGGTTAATTCTTCTTCCTGGCGGGAAATTTCAGTGATATGTGCCCGTCCAAATGCCTAACAGCTACTCTCTCATTGGTTCTCCCTCTTCCCTTTCATCCTCTGCCAAATTGGCAACTTGTGCGAACCAGGAGGTTAAAGGGGCTGTCTCTCCAAGTTGGGAGGTTGATAGTAAAGCAGATGGAAAGTCAAACCGGAGCACCAGGAGAGGGACTATTCGTTGAGTTTTAGAAACCTTTCGTATTCACAGTGTGTCCGTTATCTAGGATTCCGGTACATGTTATAACTGTAGTAATATTCCCTTCAACCTGGAGAGTTGGGACCCATGGAATGGGTGCCATGCATTATTGCTTTAAATGGTCTGCATTTGCTCACCCAATCTCACCAATCCTCTCAGTCCCAAGTGTCCAGCCTTATGCAACCTCCAGCTGTCGTTGTAAATAGGGTCATTCCAGGTTTCATCAGAGACCCTGAAGGAAATGTAAAGAATTTCCCAGTTTTTTTGTTTTGTTTTTGAAATTCCTTTTTATAGTGGGTTTGAGCTGATTCTCGCTGCCATGTTTATGCCAGTCTAGACACACTTGATTCCCTACGGAGGCATATCAATCCAAAGGTTTTAAGATTCTTACTAGTCAGATATATTCCTCTGCGCGAAATATGGGGTTTTGAGTCCCTTTCACTGAGGAAGGTGTAGGTCTTGTCTATTCCATAGTTGGTTTTTGGAACGGTACCTGTGCTTATATCAAACTCTGGTTTTATGCATCACCCCACCTCTCCTTCCCCCTTAAGCAGGCATAAGAGTTTTTTTCTAAATGTGAGACACTGTTCTCTTTCCTAACTCAGTTCAAGTGTAGCCATGTTTACAGGATCTTCATAAGTGATATCTTATGATAAGTTTCTTTTTCTGTGTGACTTATTTCACTTAGAATCATCGTAGCTGAATCCACCCATTTTGCTGCTACTGGTCTTATGACATTGATTTCATGGCTGAGGGATATTCCATCGTACGTAAGTACCACAATTTTCTGAACCATTTTTATATTTCCTGGGATATTTAAGGTGTACCCAAGTTGAGGTCCTTGTAAGCAGTGCAGCCCTAAATTTTGGGGTGGCTCTGTCTTATTGATTTTCATTTTTCCCAAGGTATATTCCCTAGACTGGAAGTGACCTTGGCTCTGTAGCTCTGTTGTTTACTTGTTTTAGGGAACACAATACACTCCTCCAGAGAGGCAGTTGGCAATTTACATCCCGCCCATCAGCATAACAAGGCTCCCTGTTCTCCAGGGCCTGTCTTGCCTTTCTGGTTTTTACACATTTTGTGGATGTCCCTTTTGACCGGTGGGAAGTGATACTTCTTTGTAGTGCAGATTTGCATTGCCCGCTTGCTTGCTTTGCCAAAAAGGGCGTATGCGTTTTCTCCTGTATATATTCAGGAGAAAACACATACGCCCTTTTTGGCCAAGTGCATCATTGTCGAAGTTGTGCCCCTCTTCCTGTGCTTTAAAGGCGATTCCAACGTACCTCTTGAAATCTGTTTCCTGCTCTTCTGCGTCGCTTTCAAGTCCGCCTCGTTGCCTTCCCTCAACAGATTTTTGGACGATAGTTGTCCTTTATTACTCGGCCAGTTTGTGAATTGCTGTGCCCCTGAGCTCCATTTTTCAACTCGTTTTTGGTGAGCTGACCGCAAGTCCAAAATTTTTGTTCAGGACCTATGCTGGTTCCTGGTGGGGGGCTGAGACTTTGGTTAATTCTTCTTCCTGCCGGGAAATTACAGTGATATGTGCCCGTTCAACTGCCTAACAGCTACTCTCTCATTGGTTCTCCCTTTTCCCTTTCATCCTCTGCCAAATTGGCAACCTGTGCGAACCAGGAGGTTAAAGGGGCTGTCTCTCCATGTCGGGAGGTTGAGAGTAAAGCAGATGGAAAGTCAAACCGGAGCAGGAGGAGAGGGATTATTCATTGAATTTTAGAAACCTTTCATATTCACAGTGTGTCCGTTCTCTAGGTTTCCCGTACATGTTATAGCTGTAGTAATATTCCCTTCAACCTGGAGAGTTGGGACCCATGGAATGGGTGCCAGTCATTTGTGCTTTAATGGGTCTGCATTTGCTCACCCAATCTCACCAATCGTCTCAGTCCCAAGTGTCCCTCCTTATGCCACATCCAGCTGTCATTGTAGATAGGGTCATTCCAGGTTTCATCAGAGACCCTGAAGGAATTGTAAAGAATTTCCCAGTTTTTTTTTGTTTTGTTTTTGAAATTCCTTTTTATAGTGTGTTTGAGCTGATTCTCGCTGCCATGTTTATGCCAGTGTAGACACACTTGATTCCCTTACGGAGACATATCAATACATAGGTTTTAAGATTCTTACTAGTCAGATATATTCCTCTGCGGGAAATATGGGGTTTTGAGTCCCTTTCACTGAGGAAGGTGTAGTTCTTGTCTATTCCATAGTTGGTGTTTGGAACGGTACCTGTGTTTATATCAAACTCTCGGTTTATGCATCACCCCACCTCTCCTTCCCCCTTAAGCAGGCATAAGAGTGTTTTCTAAATGTGAGACACTGTTCTCTTTCCTAACTCAGTTCAAGTGTAGCCATGTTTACAGGATCTTCATAAGTGATATCTTATGATAAGTTTCTTTTTCTGTGTGACTTATTTCACTTAGAATCATCGTACCTGAATCCACCCATTTTGCTGCTACTGGTCTTATGACATTGATTTCATGTCTGAGGGATATTCCATCGTACGTAAGTACCACAATATTTTGAACCATTTTTATATTTCCTGGGATATTTAAGGTGTACCCAAGTTGAGGTCCTTGTAAGCAGTGCAGCCTTAAATTTTGGGGTGGCTCTGTCTTATTGATTTTCAGTTTTCCCAAGGTATATTCCCTAGACAGGAAGTGCCCTTGGCTCTGTAGCTCTGTTCTTTACTTGTTTTAGGGAACACAATGTACTCCTCCAGAGAGGCTGTTGGCAATTTACATCCCGCCCATCAGCATAACAAGGCTCCCTGTTCTCCAGGGCCTGTCTTGCCTTTCTGGTTTTTACACATTTTGTGGATGTCCCTTTTGACCGGTGGGAATTGATACTTCTTTGTAGTGCAGATTTGCATTGCCCGCTTGCTTGCTTGCCCAAAAAGGGCGTATGCGTTTTCTCCTGAATATATTCAGGAGAAAACGTATACGCCCTTTTTGGCCAAGTGCATCATTGTCGAAGTTGTGCCCCTCATCCTGTGCTTTAAAGGCGATTCCAACGTACCTCTTGAAATCTGTTTCCTGCTATTCTGCCTCGCGCTCAAGTCCGCCACGTTGCCTTCCCTCAACAGATTTTTGGACGATAGTTGCCCTTTATTACTCGGCCAGTTTGTGAATTGCTGTGCCCCTGAGCTCCATTTTTCAACTCGTTTTTGGCGAGCTGACCGCAAGTCCAAAATATTGGTTCAGGACCTATGCTGGTTCCGGTGGGTGGCTGAGACTTTGGTTAATTCTTCTTCCTGCCGGGAAATTACAGTGATATGTGCCCGTTCAAATGCCTAACAGCTACTCTCTCATTGGTTTTCCCTTTTCCCTTTCATCCTCTGACAAAATGTCAACCTGTGCCAACCAGGAGGTTAAAGGGGCTGTCTCTCCAAGTTGGGAGGTTGATAGTAAAGCAGATGGAAAGTCAAACCGGAGCACCAGGAGAGGGACTATTCGTTGAGTTTTAGAAACCTTTCGTATTCACAGTGTGTCCGTTCTCTAGGTTTCCCGTACATGTTATAGCTGTAGTAATATTCCCTTCCACCTGGAGAGTTGGGACCCATGGAATGGGTGTCAGGCATTTGTGCTTTAAAGGGTCTGAATTTGCTCACCCAATCTCACCAATCGTCTCAGTCCCAAGTGTCCCTCCTTATGGCACATCCAGCTGTCATTGTAGATAGGTTCATTCCAGGTTTCATCAGAGACCCTGAAGGAATTGTAAAGAATTTCCCAGTTCTTTTGTTTTGGTTTTGAAATTCCTTTTTATAGTGGGTTTGAGCTGATTCTCGCTGCCATGTTTATGCCAGTGTAGACACACTTGATTCCCTTACGGAGACATATCAATACATATATTTTAAAATTCTTACTAGTCAGATATATTCCTCTGCGGGAAATATGGGGTTTTGAGTCCCTTTCACTGAGGAAGGTGTAGGTCTTGTCTATTCCATAGTTGGTTTTTGGAACGGTACCTGTGCTTATATCAAACTCTGGGTTTATGCATCTCCCCACCTCTCCTTCCGCCTTAAGCAGGCATAAGAGTGTTTTCTAAATGTGAGACACTGTTCTCTTTCCTAACTCAGATCAAGTGTAGCCATGTTTACAGGATCTTCATAAGTGATATCTTATGATAAGTTTCTTTTTCTGTGTGACTTATTTCACTTAGAATCATCGTACCTGAATCCACCCATTTTGCTGCTACTGGTCTTATGACATTGATTTCATGGCTGAGGGATATTCCATCGTACGTAAGTACCAAAATTTTTTGAACCATTTTTATATTTCCTGGGATATTTAAGGTGTACCCAAGTTGAGGTCCTTGTAAGCATTGCAGCCCTAAATTTTGGGGTGGCTCTGTCTTATTGATTTTCAGTTTTCCCAAGGTATATTCCCTAGACTGGAAGTGCCCTTGGCTCTGTAGCTCTGTTCTTTACTTGTTTTAGGGAACACAATGTACTCCTCCAGAGAGGCAGTTGGCAATTTACATGCCGCCCATCAGCATAACAAGGCTCCCTGTTCTCCAGGGCCTGTCTTGCCTTTCTGGTTTTTACACATTTTGTGGATGTCCCTTTTGACCGGTGGGAAGTGATACTTCTTTGTAGTGCAGATTTGCATTGCCCGCTTGCTTGCTTGGCCAAAAAGGGCGTATGCGTTTTCTCCTGAATATATTCAGGAGAAAACACATACGCCCTTTTTGGCCAAGTGCATCATTGTCGAAGTTGTGCCCCTCTTCCTGTGCTTTAAACGCGATTCCAACGTACCTCTTGAAATCTGTTTCCTGCTATTCTGCCTCGCTTTCAAGTCCGCCTCGTTGCCTTCCCTCAACAGATTTTTGGACGATAGTTGTCCTTTATTACTCGGCCAGTTTGTGAATTGCTGTGCCCCTGAGCTCCATTTTTCAACTCGTTTTTGGTGAGCTGACCGCAAGTCCAAAATTTTGGTTCAGGACCTATACTGGTTCCCGGTGGGTGGCTGAGACTTTGGTTAATTCTTCTTCCTGCCGGGAAGTTAGAGTGATATGTGCCCGACCAAATACCTAACAGCTACTCTCTCATTGGTTCTCCCTCTTCCCTTTCATCCTCTGCCAAATTGGAAACCTGTGTGAACCAGGAGGTTGAAGGGGCTGTCTCTCCAAGTTGGGAGATTGATAGTAAAGCAGATGGAAAGTCAAACCGGGGCACCAGGAGAGGGACTATTCGTTGAGTTTTAGAAACCTTTCATATTCACAATGTGTCCGTTCTCTAGGTTTCTCGTACATGTTATAACTGTAGTAATATTCCCTTCAACCTGTAGAGTTGGGACCCATGGAATGGGTGCCATGCATTATTGCTTTAAAGGGTCTGCATTTACTCACCCAATCTCACCAATCCTCTCAGTCCCAAGTGTCCAGCCTTATGCCACATCCAGCTGTCATTGTAGATATTGTCATTCCAGGTTTCATCAGAGACCCTGAAGGAATTGTAAAGAATTTCCCACTTTTCTTGTTTTGTTTTTGAAATTCCTTTTTATAGTGGATTTGAGCTGATTCTCGCTGCCATGTTTATGCCAGTCTAGACACACTTGATTCCCTTACAGAGACATATCAATACATAGGTTTTAAGATTCTTACCAGTCAGATATATTCCTCTGCGGGAAATATGGGGTTTTGAGTCCCTTTCACTGAGGAAGGTGTAGGTCTTGTCTATTCCATCGTTGGTTTTTGGAACGGTACCTGTGCTTATATCAAACTCTGGTTTTATGCATCACCCCACCTCTCCTTCCCCCTTAAGCAGGCATAAGAGTGTTTTCTAAATGTGAGACATTCTTCTCTTTCCTAACTCAGTTCAAGTGGAGCCATGTTTACAGGATCTTCATAAGTGATATCTTATGATAAGTTTCTTTTTCTGTGCGACTTCTTTCACTTAAAATCATCGTACCTGAATCCACCCATTTTACTGCTACTGGTCTTATAACATTGATTTCATGGCTGAGGGATATTCCATCGTACGTAAGTACCACAATTTTTTGAACCATTTTTATATTTCCCGGGATATTTAAGGTGTACCCATGTTGAGGTCCTTGTAAGCATGCAGCCCTAAATTTTGGGGTGGCTCTGTCTTATTGATTTTCAGTTTTCCCAAGGTATATTCCCTAGACTGGAAGTGCCCTTGGCTCTGTAGCTCTGTTCTTTACTTGTTTTAGGGAACACAATGCACTACTCCAGAGAGGCAGTTGGCAATATACATCCCGCCCATCAGCATAACAAGGCTCCCTGTTCTCCAGGGCCTGTCTTGCCTTTCTGGTTTTTACACATTTTGTGGATGTCCCTTTTAACCGGTGGGAAGTGATACTTCTTTGTAGTGCAGATTTGCATTGCCCGCTTGCTTGATTGGCCAAAAATGGTGTATGCGTTTTCTCCTGAATATATTCAGGAGAAAACGCATACGCCCTTTTTGGCCAAGTGCATCATTGTCGAAGTTGTGCCCCTCTTCCTGTGCTTTAAAGGCGATTCCAACGTACCTCTTGAAATCTGTTTCCTGCTATTCTGCCTCGCTTTCAGGTCCGCCTCGTTGCCTTCCCTCAACAGATTTTTGGACGATAGTTGTCCTTTATTACTCGGCCAGTTTGTGAATTGCTGTGCCCCTGAGCTCCATTTTTCAACTCGTTTTTGGTGAGCTGACCGCAAGTCCAAAATTTTGGTTCAGGACCTATACTGGTTCCCGGTGGGTGGCTGAGACTTTGGTTAATTCTTCTTCTTGCCGGGAAATTACAGTGATATGTGCCCGTCCAAATGCCTAACAGCTACCTCTCATGGGTTCTCCCTCTTCCCTTTCATCCTCTTCCAAATTGGCAACCTGTGCGAACCAGGAGGTTAAAGGGGCTGTCTCTCCAAGTTGGGAGATTGATAGTAAAGCAGATGGAAAGTCAAACCGGAGCATCAGGAGAGGGACTATTCGTTGAGTTTTAGAAACCTTTCGTATTCACAGTGTGTCCGTTCTCTAGGTTTCCGGTACATGTTATAACTGTAGTAATATTCCCTTCAACCTGGAGAGTTGGGACCCATGGAATGGGTGCCATGCATTATTGCTTTAAAGGGTCTGCATTTGCTCACCAAATCTCACCAATCCTCTCAGTCCCAAGTGTCCAGCCTTATGCCACATCCAGCTGTCGTTGTAAATAGGGTCATTCCAGGTTTCATCAGAGACCCTGAAGGAAATGTAAAGAATTTCCCAGTTTTTTTGTTTTGTTTTTGAAATTCCTTTTTATAGTGGGTTTGAGCTGATTCTCGCTGCCATGTTTATGCCAGTCTAGACACACTTGATTCCCTACGGAGGCATATCAATCCAAAGGTTTTAAGATTCTTACTAGTCAGATATATTCCTCTGCGCGAAATATGGGGTTTTGAGTCCCTTTCACTGAGGAAGGTGTAGGTCTTGTCTATTCCATAGTTGGTTTTTGGAACGGTACCTGTGCTTATATCAAACTCTGGTTTTATGCATCACCCCACCTCTCCTTCCCCCTTAAGCAGGCATAAGAGTTTTTTTCTAAATGTGAGACACTGTTCTCTTTCCTAACTCAGTTCAAGTGTAGCCATGTTTACAGGATCTTCATAAGTGATATCTTATGATAAGTTTCTTTTTCTGTGTGACTTATTTCACTTAGAATCATCGTAGCTGAATCCACCCATTTTGCTGCTACTGGTCTTATGACATTGATTTCATGGCTGAGGGATATTCCATCGTACGTAAGTACCACAATTTTCTGAACCATTTTTATATTTCCTGGGATATTTAAGGTGTACCCAAGTTGAGGTCCTTGTAAGCAGTGCAGCCCTAAATTTTGGGGTGGCTCTGTCTTATTGATTTTCATTTTTCCCAAGGTATATTCCCTAGACTGGAAGTGACCTTGGCTCTGTAGCTCTGTTGTTTACTTGTTTTAGGGAACACAATACACTCCTCCAGAGAGGCAGTTGGCAATTTACATCCCGCCCATCAGCATAACAAGGCTCCCTGTTCTCCAGGGCCTGTCTTGCCTTTCTGGTTTTTACACATTTTGTGGATGTCCCTTTTGACCGGTGGGAAGTGATACTTCTTTGTAGTGCAGATTTGCATTGCCCGCTTGCTTGCTTTGCCAAAAAGGGCGTATGCGTTTTCTCCTGTATATATTCAGGAGAAAACACATACGCCCTTTTTGGCCAAGTGCATCATTGTCGAAGTTGTGCCCCTCTTCCTGTGCTTTAAAGGCGATTCCAACGTACCTCTTGAAATCTGTTTCCTGCTCTTCTGCGTCGCTTTCAAGTCCGCCTCGTTGCCTTCCCTCAACAGATTTTTGGACGATAGTTGTCCTTTATTACTCGGCCAGTTTGTGAATTGCTGTGCCCCTGAGCTCCATTTTTCAACTCGTTTTTGGTGAGCTGACCGCAAGTCCAAAATTTTTGTTCAGGACCTATGCTGGTTCCTGGTGGGGGGCTGAGACTTTGGTTAATTCTTCTTCCTGCCGGGAAATTACAGTGATATGTGCCCGTTCAACTGCCTAACAGCTACTCTCTCATTGGTTCTCCCTTTTCCCTTTCATCCTCTGCCAAATTGGCAACCTGTGCGAACCAGGAGGTTAAAGGGGCTGTCTCTCCATGTCGGGAGGTTGAGAGTAAAGCAGATGGAAAGTCAAACCGGAGCAGGAGGAGAGGGATTATTCATTGAATTTTAGAAACCTTTCATATTCACAGTGTGTCCGTTCTCTAGGTTTCCCGTACATGTTATAGCTGTAGTAATATTCCCTTCAACCTGGAGAGTTGGGACCCATGGAATGGGTGCCAGTCATTTGTGCTTTAATGGGTCTGCATTTGCTCACCCAATCTCACCAATCGTCTCAGTCCCAAGTGTCCCTCCTTATGCCACATCCAGCTGTCATTGTAGATAGGGTCATTCCAGGTTTCATCAGAGACCCTGAAGGAATTGTAAAGAATTTCCCAGTTTTTTTTTGTTTTGTTTTTGAAATTCCTTTTTATAGTGTGTTTGAGCTGATTCTCGCTGCCATGTTTATGCCAGTGTAGACACACTTGATTCCCTTACGGAGACATATCAATACATAGGTTTTAAGATTCTTACTAGTCAGATATATTCCTCTGCGGGAAATATGGGGTTTTGAGTCCCTTTCACTGAGGAAGGTGTAGTTCTTGTCTATTCCATAGTTGGTGTTTGGAACGGTACCTGTGTTTATATCAAACTCTCGGTTTATGCATCACCCCACCTCTCCTTCCCCCTTAAGCAGGCATAAGAGTGTTTTCTAAATGTGAGACACTGTTCTCTTTCCTAACTCAGTTCAAGTGTAGCCATGTTTACAGGATCTTCATAAGTGATATCTTATGATAAGTTTCTTTTTCTGTGTGACTTATTTCACTTAGAATCATCGTACCTGAATCCACCCATTTTGCTGCTACTGGTCTTATGACATTGATTTCATGTCTGAGGGATATTCCATCGTACGTAAGTACCACAATATTTTGAACCATTTTTATATTTCCTGGGATATTTAAGGTGTACCCAAGTTGAGGTCCTTGTAAGCAGTGCAGCCTTAAATTTTGGGGTGGCTCTGTCTTATTGATTTTCAGTTTTCCCAAGGTATATTCCCTAGACAGGAAGTGCCCTTGGCTCTGTAGCTCTGTTCTTTACTTGTTTTAGGGAACACAATGTACTCCTCCAGAGAGGCTGTTGGCAATTTACATCCCGCCCATCAGCATAACAAGGCTCCCTGTTCTCCAGGGCCTGTCTTGCCTTTCTGGTTTTTACACATTTTGTGGATGTCCCTTTTGACCGGTGGGAATTGATACTTCTTTGTAGTGCAGATTTGCATTGCCCGCTTGCTTGCTTGCCCAAAAAGGGCGTATGCGTTTTCTCCTGAATATATTCAGGAGAAAACGTATACGCCCTTTTTGGCCAAGTGCATCATTGTCGAAGTTGTGCCCCTCATCCTGTGCTTTAAAGGCGATTCCAACGTACCTCTTGAAATCTGTTTCCTGCTATTCTGCCTCGCGCTCAAGTCCGCCACGTTGCCTTCCCTCAACAGATTTTTGGACGATAGTTGCCCTTTATTACTCGGCCAGTTTGTGAATTGCTGTGCCCCTGAGCTCCATTTTTCAACTCGTTTTTGGCGAGCTGACCGCAAGTCCAAAATATTGGTTCAGGACCTATGCTGGTTCCGGTGGGTGGCTGAGAC
This sequence comes from Hyperoodon ampullatus, assembly GCF_949752795.1. NCBI lineage: Eukaryota > Metazoa > Chordata > Mammalia > Artiodactyla > Ziphiidae > Hyperoodon > Hyperoodon ampullatus. Next base: position 798,118 of record NW_027640625.1, on the reverse strand, counting down.
TTTGGTTAATTCTTCTTCCTGCCGGGAAATTACAGTGATATGTGCCCGTTCAAATGCCTAACAGCTACTCTCTCATTGGTTTTCCCTTTTCCCTTTCATCCTCTGACAAAATGTCAACCTGTGCCAACCAGGAGGTTAAAGGGGCTGTCTCTCCAAGTTGGGAGGTTGATAGTAAAGCAGATGGAAAGTCAAACCGGAGCACCAGGAGAGGGACTATTCGTTGAGTTTTAGAAACCTTTCGTATTCACAGTGTGTCCGTTCTCTAGGTTTCCCGTACATGTTATAGCTGTAGTAATATTCCCTTCCACCTGGAGAGTTGGGACCCATGGAATGGGTGTCAGGCATTTGTGCTTTAAAGGGTCTGAATTTGCTCACCCAATCTCACCAATCGTCTCAGTCCCAAGTGTCCCTCCTTATGGCACATCCAGCTGTCATTGTAGATAGGTTCATTCCAGGTTTCATCAGAGACCCTGAAGGAATTGTAAAGAATTTCCCAGTTCTTTTGTTTTGGTTTTGAAATTCCTTTTTATAGTGGGTTTGAGCTGATTCTCGCTGCCATGTTTATGCCAGTGTAGACACACTTGATTCCCTTACGGAGACATATCAATACATATATTTTAAAATTCTTACTAGTCAGATATATTCCTCTGCGGGAAATATGGGGTTTTGAGTCCCTTTCACTGAGGAAGGTGTAGGTCTTGTCTATTCCATAGTTGGTTTTTGGAACGGTACCTGTGCTTATATCAAACTCTGGGTTTATGCATCTCCCCACCTCTCCTTCCGCCTTAAGCAGGCATAAGAGTGTTTTCTAAATGTGAGACACTGTTCTCTTTCCTAACTCAGATCAAGTGTAGCCATGTTTACAGGATCTTCATAAGTGATATCTTATGATAAGTTTCTTTTTCTGTGTGACTTATTTCACTTAGAATCATCGTACCTGAATCCACCCATTTTGCTGCTACTGGTCTTATGACATTGATTTCATGGCTGAGGGATATTCCATCGTACGTAAGTACCAAAATTTTTTGAACCATTTTTATATTTCCTGGGATATTTAAGGTGTACCCAAGTTGAGGTCCTTGTAAGCATTGCAGCCCTAAATTTTGGGGTGGCTCTGTCTTATTGATTTTCAGTTTTCCCAAGGTATATTCCCTAGACTGGAAGTGCCCTTGGCTCTGTAGCTCTGTTCTTTACTTGTTTTAGGGAACACAATGTACTCCTCCAGAGAGGCAGTTGGCAATTTACATGCCGCCCATCAGCATAACAAGGCTCCCTGTTCTCCAGGGCCTGTCTTGCCTTTCTGGTTTTTACACATTTTGTGGATGTCCCTTTTGACCGGTGGGAAGTGATACTTCTTTGTAGTGCAGATTTGCATTGCCCGCTTGCTTGCTTGGCCAAAAAGGGCGTATGCGTTTTCTCCTGAATATATTCAGGAGAAAACACATACGCCCTTTTTGGCCAAGTGCATCATTGTCGAAGTTGTGCCCCTCTTCCTGTGCTTTAAACGCGATTCCAACGTACCTCTTGAAATCTGTTTCCTGCTATTCTGCCTCGCTTTCAAGTCCGCCTCGTTGCCTTCCCTCAACAGATTTTTGGACGATAGTTGTCCTTTATTACTCGGCCAGTTTGTGAATTGCTGTGCCCCTGAGCTCCATTTTTCAACTCGTTTTTGGTGAGCTGACCGCAAGTCCAAAATTTTGGTTCAGGACCTATACTGGTTCCCGGTGGGTGGCTGAGACTTTGGTTAATTCTTCTTCCTGCCGGGAAGTTAGAGTGATATGTGCCCGACCAAATACCTAACAGCTACTCTCTCATTGGTTCTCCCTCTTCCCTTTCATCCTCTGCCAAATTGGAAACCTGTGTGAACCAGGAGGTTGAAGGGGCTGTCTCTCCAAGTTGGGAGATTGATAGTAAAGCAGATGGAAAGTCAAACCGGGGCACCAGGAGAGGGACTATTCGTTGAGTTTTAGAAACCTTTCATATTCACAATGTGTCCGTTCTCTAGGTTTCTCGTACATGTTATAACTGTAGTAATATTCCCTTCAACCTGTAGAGTTGGGACCCATGGAATGGGTGCCATGCATTATTGCTTTAAAGGGTCTGCATTTACTCACCCAATCTCACCAATCCTCTCAGTCCCAAGTGTCCAGCCTTATGCCACATCCAGCTGTCATTGTAGATATTGTCATTCCAGGTTTCATCAGAGACCCTGAAGGAATTGTAAAGAATTTCCCACTTTTCTTGTTTTGTTTTTGAAATTCCTTTTTATAGTGGATTTGAGCTGATTCTCGCTGCCATGTTTATGCCAGTCTAGACACACTTGATTCCCTTACAGAGACATATCAATACATAGGTTTTAAGATTCTTACCAGTCAGATATATTCCTCTGCGGGAAATATGGGGTTTTGAGTCCCTTTCACTGAGGAAGGTGTAGGTCTTGTCTATTCCATCGTTGGTTTTTGGAACGGTACCTGTGCTTATATCAAACTCTGGTTTTATGCATCACCCCACCTCTCCTTCCCCCTTAAGCAGGCATAAGAGTGTTTTCTAAATGTGAGACATTCTTCTCTTTCCTAACTCAGTTCAAGTGGAGCCATGTTTACAGGATCTTCATAAGTGATATCTTATGATAAGTTTCTTTTTCTGTGCGACTTCTTTCACTTAAAATCATCGTACCTGAATCCACCCATTTTACTGCTACTGGTCTTATAACATTGATTTCATGGCTGAGGGATATTCCATCGTACGTAAGTACCACAATTTTTTGAACCATTTTTATATTTCCCGGGATATTTAAGGTGTACCCATGTTGAGGTCCTTGTAAGCATGCAGCCCTAAATTTTGGGGTGGCTCTGTCTTATTGATTTTCAGTTTTCCCAAGGTATATTCCCTAGACTGGAAGTGCCCTTGGCTCTGTAGCTCTGTTCTTTACTTGTTTTAGGGAACACAATGCACTACTCCAGAGAGGCAGTTGGCAATATACATCCCGCCCATCAGCATAACAAGGCTCCCTGTTCTCCAGGGCCTGTCTTGCCTTTCTGGTTTTTACACATTTTGTGGATGTCCCTTTTAACCGGTGGGAAGTGATACTTCTTTGTAGTGCAGATTTGCATTGCCCGCTTGCTTGATTGGCCAAAAATGGTGTATGCGTTTTCTCCTGAATATATTCAGGAGAAAACGCATACGCCCTTTTTGGCCAAGTGCATCATTGTCGAAGTTGTGCCCCTCTTCCTGTGCTTTAAAGGCGATTCCAACGTACCTCTTGAAATCTGTTTCCTGCTATTCTGCCTCGCTTTCAGGTCCGCCTCGTTGCCTTCCCTCAACAGATTTTTGGACGATAGTTGTCCTTTATTACTCGGCCAGTTTGTGAATTGCTGTGCCCCTGAGCTCCATTTTTCAACTCGTTTTTGGTGAGCTGACCGCAAGTCCAAAATTTTGGTTCAGGACCTATACTGGTTCCCGGTGGGTGGCTGAGACTTTGGTTAATTCTTCTTCTTGCCGGGAAATTACAGTGATATGTGCCCGTCCAAATGCCTAACAGCTACCTCTCATGGGTTCTCCCTCTTCCCTTTCATCCTCTTCCAAATTGGCAACCTGTGCGAACCAGGAGGTTAAAGGGGCTGTCTCTCCAAGTTGGGAGATTGATAGTAAAGCAGATGGAAAGTCAAACCGGAGCATCAGGAGAGGGACTATTCGTTGAGTTTTAGAAACCTTTCGTATTCACAGTGTGTCCGTTCTCTAGGTTTCCGGTACATGTTATAACTGTAGTAATATTCCCTTCAACCTGGAGAGTTGGGACCCATGGAATGGGTGCCATGCATTATTGCTTTAAAGGGTCTGCATTTGCTCACCAAATCTCACCAATCCTCTCAGTCCCAAGTGTCCAGCCTTATGCCACATCCAGCTGTCGTTGTAAATAGGGTCATTCCAGGTTTCATCAGAGACCCTGAAGGAATTGTAAAGAATTTCCCAGTTTTTTTGTTTTGTTTTTGAAATTCCTTTTTATAGTGGGTTTGAGCTGATTCTCGCTGCCATGTTTATGCCAGTCTAGACACACTTGATTCCCTTATGGAGACATATCAATACATAGGTTTTAAGATTCTTACTAGTCAGATATATTCCTCTGCAGGAAATATGGGGTTTTGAGTCGCTTTCACTGAGGAAGGTGTAGGTCTTGTCGATTCCATAGTTGGTTTTTTGGAACGGTACCTGTGCTTATATCAAACACTGGTTTTATGCATCACCCCACCTCTCCTTCCCCTTTAAGCAGGCATAAGTGTGTTTTCTTAATGTGAGACATTCTTCTCTTTCCTAACTCAGTTCAAGTGTAGCCATGTTTACAGGATCTTTATAAGTCATATCTTATAATAAGTTTCTTTTCTCTGTGACATATTTCACTTAGAATCATCGTACCTGAGTCCACCCATTTTGCTGCTACTGGTCTTATGACATTGATTTCATGGCTGAGGGATATTCCATCGTACGTAAGTACCACAATTTTTTGAACCATTTTTATATTTCCTGGGATATTTAAGGTGTACCCAAGTTGAGGTCCTTGTAAGCAGTGCAGCCCTAAATTTTGGGGTGGCTCTGTCTTATTGATTTTCAGTTTTCCCAAGGAATATTCCTAGACTGGAAGTGCCCTTGGCTCTGTAGCTCTGTTGTTTACTTGTTTTAGGGAACACAATGCACTCCTCCACAGAGGCAGTTGGCAATTTACATCCCGCCCATCAGCATAACAAGTCTCCCTGTTCTCCAGGGCCTGTCTTGCCTTTCTGGTTTTTACACATTTTGTGGATGTCCCTTTTGACCGGTGGGAAGTGATACTTCTTTGTAGTGCAGATTTGCATTGCCCGCTTGCTTGCTTGGCCCAAAAGGGCGTATGCGTTTTCTCCTGAATATATTCAGGATGAAACGCATACGCCCTTTTTGGCCAAGTGCATCATTGTCGAAGTTGTGCCCCTCTTCCTGTGCTTTAAAGGCGATTCCAACGTACCTCTTGAAATCTGTTTCCTGGTATTCTGCCTCGCTTTCAAGTCCGCCTCGTTGCCTTCCCTCAACAGATTTTTGGACGATAGTTGTCCTTTATTACTCGGCAAGTTTGTGAATTGCTGTGCCCCTGAGCTCCATTTTTCAACTCGTTTTTGGCGAGCTGACCACAAGTCCAAAATTTTGTTTCAGGACCTATACTGGTTCCCGGTGGCTGGCTGAGTCTTTGGTTAATTCTTCTTCCTGGCGGGAAATTTCAGTGATATGTGCCCGTCCAAATGCCTAACAGCTACTCTCTCATTGGTTCTCCCTCTTCCCTTTCATCCTCTGCCAAATTGGCAACTTGTGCGAACCAGGAGGTTAAAGGGGCTGTCTCTCCAAGTTGGGAGGTTGATAGTAAAGCAGATGGAAAGTCAAACCGGAGCACCAGGAGAGGGACTATTCGTTGAGTTTTAGAAACCTTTCGTATTCACAGTGTGTCCGTTATCTAGGATTCCGGTACATGTTATAACTGTAGTAATATTCCCTTCAACCTGGAGAGTTGGGACCCATGGAATGGGTGCCATGCATTATTGCTTTAAATGGTCTGCATTTGCTCACCCAATCTCACCAATCCTCTCAGTCCCAAGTGTCCAGCCTTATGCAACCTCCAGCTGTCGTTGTAAATAGGGTCATTCCAGGTTTCATCAGAGACCCTGAAGGAAATGTAAAGAATTTCCCAGTTTTTTTGTTTTGTTTTTGAAATTCCTTTTTATAGTGGGTTTGAGCTGATTCTCGCTGCCATGTTTATGCCAGTCTAGACACACTTGATTCCCTACGGAGGCATATCAATCCAAAGGTTTTAAGATTCTTACTAGTCAGATATATTCCTCTGCGCGAAATATGGGGTTTTGAGTCCCTTTCACTGAGGAAGGTGTAGGTCTTGTCTATTCCATAGTTGGTTTTTGGAACGGTACCTGTGCTTATATCAAACTCTGGTTTTATGCATCACCCCACCTCTCCTTCCCCCTTAAGCAGGCATAAGAGTTTTTTTCTAAATGTGAGACACTGTTCTCTTTCCTAACTCAGTTCAAGTGTAGCCATGTTTACAGGATCTTCATAAGTGATATCTTATGATAAGTTTCTTTTTCTGTGTGACTTATTTCACTTAGAATCATCGTAGCTGAATCCACCCATTTTGCTGCTACTGGTCTTATGACATTGATTTCATGGCTGAGGGATATTCCATCGTACGTAAGTACCACAATTTTCTGAACCATTTTTATATTTCCTGGGATATTTAAGGTGTACCCAAGTTGAGGTCCTTGTAAGCAGTGCAGCCCTAAATTTTGGGGTGGCTCTGTCTTATTGATTTTCATTTTTCCCAAGGTATATTCCCTAGACTGGAAGTGACCTTGGCTCTGTAGCTCTGTTGTTTACTTGTTTTAGGGAACACAATACACTCCTCCAGAGAGGCAGTTGGCAATTTACATCCCGCCCATCAGCATAACAAGGCTCCCTGTTCTCCAGGGCCTGTCTTGCCTTTCTGGTTTTTACACATTTTGTGGATGTCCCTTTTGACCGGTGGGAAGTGATACTTCTTTGTAGTGCAGATTTGCATTGCCCGCTTGCTTGCTTTGCCAAAAAGGGCGTATGCGTTTTCTCCTGTATATATTCAGGAGAAAACACATACGCCCTTTTTGGCCAAGTGCATCATTGTCGAAGTTGTGCCCCTCTTCCTGTGCTTTAAAGGCGATTCCAACGTACCTCTTGAAATCTGTTTCCTGCTCTTCTGCGTCGCTTTCAAGTCCGCCTCGTTGCCTTCCCTCAACAGATTTTTGGACGATAGTTGTCCTTTATTACTCGGCCAGTTTGTGAATTGGTGTGCCCCTGAGCTCCATTTTTCAACTCGTTTTTGGTGAGCTGACCGCAAGTCCAAAATTTTGGTTCAGGACCTATGCTGGTTCCTGGTGGGGGGCTGAGACTTTGGTTAATTCTTCTTCCTGCCGGGAAATTACAGTGATATGTGCCCGTTCAAATGCCTAACAGCTACTCTCTCATTGGTTCTCCCTTTTCCCTTTCATCCTCTGCCAAATTGGCAACCTGTGCGAACCAGGAGGTTAAAGGGGCTGTCTCTCCATGTCGGGAGGTTGAGAGTAAAGCAGATGGAAAGTCAAACCGGAGCAGGAGGAGAGGGATTATTCATTGAATTTTAGAAACCTTTCATATTCACAGTGTGTCCGTTCTCTAGGTTTCCCGTACATGTTATAGCTGTAGTAATATTCCCTTCAACCTGGAGAGTTGGGACCCATGGAATGGGTGCCAGTCATTTGTGCTTTAATGGGTCTGCATTTGCTCACCCAATCTCACCAATCGTCTCAGTCCCAAGTGTCCCTCCTTATGCCACATCCAGCTGTCATTGTAGATAGGGTCATTCCAGGTTTCATCAGAGACCCTGAAGGAATTGTAAAGAATTTCCCAGTTTTTTTTTGTTTTGTTTTTGAAATTCCTTTTTATAGTGTGTTTGAGCTGATTCTCGCTGCCATGTTTATGCCAGTGTAGACACACTTGATTCCCTTACGGAGACATATCAATACATAGGTTTTAAGATTCTTACTAGTCAGATATATTCCTCTGCGGGAAATATGGGGTTTTGAGTCCCTTTCACTGAGGAAGGTGTAGTTCTTGTCTATTCCATAGTTGGTGTTTGGAACGGTACCTGTGTTTATATCAAACTCTCGGTTTATGCATCACCCCACCTCTCCTTCCCCCTTAAGCAGGCATAAGAGTGTTTTCTAAATGTGAGACACTGTTCTCTTTCCTAACTCAGTTCAAGTGTAGCCATGTTTACAGGATCTTCATAAGTGATATCTTATGATAAGTTTCTTTTTCTGTGTGACTTATTTCACTTAGAATCATCGTACCTGAATCCACCCATTTTGCTGCTACTGGTCTTATGACATTTATTTCATGTCTGAGGGATATTCCATCGTACGTAAGTACCACAATATTTTGAACCATTTTTATATTTCCTGGGATATTTAAGGTGTACCCAAGTTGAGGTCCTTGTAAGCAGTGCAGCCTTAAATTTTGGGGTGGCTCTGTCTTATTGATTTTCAGTTTTCCCAAGGTATATTCCCTAGACAGGAAGTGCCCTTGGCTCTGTAGCTCTGTTCTTTACTTGTTTTAGGGAACACAATGTACTCCTCCAGAGAGGCTGTTGGCAATTTACATCCCGCCCATCAGCATAACAAGGCTCCCTGTTCTCCAGGGCCTGTCTTGCCTTTCTGGTTTTTACACATTTTGTGGATGTCCCTTTTGACCGGTGGGAATTGATACTTCTTTGTAGTGCAGATTTGCATTGCCCGCTTGCTTGCTTGCCCAAAAAGGGCGTATGCGTTTTCTCCTGAATATATTCAGGAGAAAACGTATACGCCCTTTTTGGCCAAGTGCATCATTGTCGAAGTTGTGCCCCTCATCCTGTGCTTTAAAGGCGATTCCAACGTACCTCTTGAAATCTGTTTCCTGCTATTCTGCCTCGCGCTCAAGTCCGCCACGTTGCCTTCCCTCAACAGATTTTTGGACGATAGTTGCCCTTTATTACTCGGCCAGTTTGTGAATTGCTGTGCCCCTGAGCTCCATTTTTCAACTCGTTTTTGGCGAGCTGACCGCAAGTCCAAAATATTGGTTCAGGACCTATGCTGGTTCCGGTGGGTGGCTGAGACTTTGGTTAATTCTTCTTCCTGCCGGGAAATTACAGTGATATGTGCCCGTTCAAATGCCTAACAGCTACTCTCTCATTGGTTTTCCCTTTTCCCTTTCATCCTCTGACAAAATGTCAACCTGTGCCAACCAGGAGGTTAAAGGGGCTGTCTCTCCAAGTTGGGAGGTTGATAGTAAAGCAGATGGAAAGTCAAACCGGAGCACCAGGAGAGGGACTATTCGTTGAGTTTTAGAAACCTTTCGTATTCACAGTGTGTCCGTTCTCTAGGTTTCCCGTACATGTTATAGCTGTAGTAATATTCCCTTCCACCTGGAGAGTTGGGACCCATGGAATGGGTGTCAGGCATTTGTGCTTTAAAGGGTCTGAATTTGCTCACCCAATCTCACCAATCGTCTCAGTCCCAAGTGTCCCTCCTTATGGCACATCCAGCTGTCATTGTAGATAGGTTCATTCCAGGTTTCATCAGAGACCCTGAAGGAATTGTAAAGAATTTCCCAGTTCTTTTGTTTTGGTTTTGAAATTCCTTTTTATAGTGGGTTTGAGCTGATTCTCGCTGCCATGTTTATGCCAGTGTAGACACACTTGATTCCCTTACGGAGACATATCAATACATATATTTTAAAATTCTTACTAGTCAGATATATTCCTCTGCGGGAAATATGGGGTTTTGAGTCCCTTTCACTGAGGAAGGTGTAGGTCTTGTCTATTCCATAGTTGGTTTTTGGAACGGTACCTGTGCTTATATCAAACTCTGGGTTTATGCATCTCCCCACCTCTCCTTCCGCCTTAAGCAGGCATAAGAGTGTTTTCTAAATGTGAGACACTGTTCTCTTTCCTAACTCAGATCAAGTGTAGCCATGTTTACAGGATCTTCATAAGTGATATCTTATGATAAGTTTCTTTTTCTGTGTGACTTATTTCACTTAGAATCATCGTACCTGAATCCACCCATTTTGCTGCTACTGGTCTTATGACATTGATTTCATGGCTGAGGGATATTCCATCGTACGTAAGTACCAAAATTTTTTGAACCATTTTTATATTTCCTGGGATATTTAAGGTGTACCCAAGTTGAGGTCCTTGTAAGCATTGCAGCCCTAAATTTTGGGGTGGCTCTGTCTTATTGATTTTCAGTTTTCCCAAGGTATATTCCCTAGACTGGAAGTGCCCTTGGCTCTGTAGCTCTGTTCTTTACTTGTTTTAGGGAACACAATGTACTCCTCCAGAGAGGCAGTTGGCAATTTACATGCCGCCCATCAGCATAACAAGGCTCCCTGTTCTCCAGGGCCTGTCTTGCCTTTCTGGTTTTTACACATTTTGTGGATGTCCCTTTTGACCGGTGGGAAGTGATACTTCTTTGTAGTGCAGATTTGCATTGCCCGCTTGCTTGCTTGGCCAAAAAGGGCGTATGCGTTTTCTCCTGAATATATTCAGGAGAAAACACATACGCCCTTTTTGGCCAAGTGCATCATTGTCGAAGTTGTGCCCCTCTTCCTGTGCTTTAAACGCGATTCCAACGTACCTCTTGAAATCTGTTTCCTGCTATTCTGCCTCGCTCTCAAGTCCGCCACGTTGCCTTCCCTCAACAGATTTTTGGACGATAGTTGTCCTTTATTACTCGGCCAGTTTGTGAATTGCTGTGCCCCTGAGCTCCATTTTTCAACTCGTTTTTGGTGAGCTGACCGAAAGTCCAACATTTTGGTTCAGGACCTATGCTGGTTCCCGGTGGGGGGCTGAGACTTTGGTTAATTCTTCTTCCTGCCGGGAAATTACAGTGATATGTGCCCGTCCAAATGCCTAACAGCTACTCTCTCATTGGTTCTCCCTCTTCCCTTTCATCCTCCGCCAAATTGGCAACCTGTGCGAACCAGGAGGTTAAAGGGTCTGTCTCTCCAAGTTGGGAGGTTGATAGTAAAGCAGATGGAAAGTCAAACCGGAGCACCAGGAGAGGGACTATTCGTTGAGTTTTAGAAACCTTTCGTATTCACAGTGTGTCCGTTCTCTAGGTTTCCCGTACATGTTATAGCTGTAGTAATATTCCCTTCAACCTGGAGAGTTTGGACCCATGGAATGGGTGCCAGGTATTTGTGCTTTAAAGTGTCTGCATTTGCCTACCCAATCTCACCAATCCTCTCAGTCCCAAGTGTCCCTCTTTATGCCACATCCAGCTGTCATTGTAGATATGGTCATTCCAGGTTTCATCAGGGACCCTGAAGGAATTGTAAAGAATTTCCCAGTTTTTTTTGTTTTGTTTTTGAAATTCATTTTTATAGTGGGTTTGAGCTGATTCTCGCTGCCATGTTTATGCCAGTCTAGACACACTTGATTCCCTCACGGAGACATATCAATACATAGGTTTTAAGATTCTTACTAGCCAGATATATTCCTCTGCGGGAAATATGGGGTTTTGAGTCCCTTTCACTGAGGAAGGTGTAGGTCTTGTCTATTCCATAGTTGGTTTTTGGAACGGTACCTGTGCTTATACCAAACTCTGGTTTTATGCAGCACCCCACCTCTCCTTCCCACTTAAGCAGGCAAAAGAGTGTTTTCTAAATGTGAGACACTGTTCTCTTTCCTAACTCAGTTCAAGTGTAGCCATGTTTACAGGATCTTCATAAGTGATATCTTATGATAAGTTTCTTTTTCTGTGTGACTTATTTCACTTAGAATCATCGTACCTGAATCCACCCATTTTGCTGCTACTGGTCTTATGACATTGATTTAATGGCTGAGGGATATTCCATCGTACGTAAGTACCAATATTTTTTGAACCATTTTTATATTTCCTGGGATATTTAAGGTGTACCCAAGTTGAGGTCCTTGTAAGCATTGCAGCCCTAAATTTTGGGGTGGCTCTGTCTTATTGATTTTCAGTTTTCCCAAGGTATATTCCCTAGACAGGAAGTGCCCTTGGCTCTGTAGCTCTGTTCTTTACTTGTTTTAGGGAACACAATACACTCCTCCAGAGAGGCAGGTGGCAATTTACATCCCGCCCATCAGCATAACAAGGCTCCCAGTTCTCCAGGGCCTGTCTTGCCTTTCTGGTTTTTACACATTTTGTGGATGTCCCTTTTGACCGGTGGGAAGTGATACTTCTTTGTAGTGCAGATTTGCATTGCCCGCTTGCTTGCTTGGCCAAAAAGGGCGTATGCGTTTTCTCCTGAATATATTCAAGAGAAAACGCATACGCCCTTTTTAGCCAAGTGCATCTTTGTCGAAGTTGTGCCCCTCTTCCTGTGCTTTAAAGGCGATTCCAACGTACCTCTTGAAATCAGTTTCCTGCTATTCTGCCTCGCTTTCAAGTCCGCCTCGTTGCCATCCCTCAACAGATTTTTGGACGATAGTTGTCCTTTATTACTCGGCCAGCCTGTGAATTGCTGTGCCCCTGAGCTCCATTTTTCAACTCGTTTTTGGTGAGCTGACCGCAAGTCCAAAATTTTGGTTCAGAACCTATACTGGTTCCCGGTGGGGGGCTGAGACTTTGGTTAATTCTTCTTCCTGCCGGGAAATTACAGTGATATGTGCCCGTCCAAATGCCTAACAGCTACTCTCTCATTGGTTCTCCCTCTTCCCTTTCATCCTCTGCCAAATTGGCAACCTGTGCGAAGCAGGAGGTTAAAGGGGCTGTCTCTCCAAGTTGGGAGGTTGATAGTAAAGCAGATGGAACGTCAAACCGGAGCACCAAGAGAGGGACTATTCGTTGAGTTTTAGAAACCTTTCGTATTCACGGTGTGTCCGTTCTCTAGGTTTCCCGTACATGTTATAGCTGTAGTAATATTCCCTTCAACCTGGAGAGTTGGGACCCATGGAATGGGTGCCAGGCATTTGTGCTTTAGAGGGTCTGCATTTGCTCACCCAATCTCACCAATCCTCTCAGTCCCAAGTGTCCAGCTTTATGCCACATCCAGCTATCATTGTAGATAGGGTCATTCCAGGTTTCATCAGAGACCCTGAAGGAATTTTAAAGAATTTCCCAGTTTTTTTGTTTTGTTTTTGAAATTCCTTTTTATAGTGCGTTTGAGCTGATTCTCGCTGCCATGTTTATGCCAGTCTAGACACACTTGATTCCCTTACGGAGACATATCAATACATAGGTTTTAAGATTCTTACTAGTCTGATATATTCCTCTGCGGGAAATATGGGGTTTTGAGTCCCTTTCACTGAGGAAGGTGTAGGTCTTGTCTATTCCATAGTTGGTTTTTGGAACGGTACCTGTGCTTATATCAAACTCTGGTTTTATGCATCACCCCACCTCTCCTTCCCCCTTAAGCAGGCATAAGAGTGTTTTCTAAATGTGAGACACTCTTCTCTTTCCTAACTCAGTTCAAGTGTAGCCATGTTTACAGGATCTTCATAAGTGATATCTTATGATAAGTTTCTTTTTCTGTGTGACTTATTTCACTTAGAATCATCGTACCTGAATCCACCCATTTTGCTGCTACTGGTCTTATGACATTGATTTCATGGCTGAGGGATATTCCGTCGTACGTAAGTACCACAATTTTTTGAACCATTTTTATATTTCCTGGGATATTTAAGGTGTACCCAAGTTGAGGTCCTGGTAAGCAGTGCAGCCCTAAATTTTGGGGTGGCTCTGTCTTATTGATTTTCAGTTTTCCCAAGGAATATTCCCTAGACTGGAAGTGCCCTTGGCTCTGTAGCTCTGTTGTTTACTTGTTTTAGGGAACACAATGCACTCCTCCAGAGAGGCAGTTGGCAATTTACATCCCGCCCATCAGCATAACAAGGCTCCCTGATCTCCAGGACCTGTCTTGCATTTCTGGTTTTTACACATTTTGTGGATGTCCCTTTTGACCGGTGGGAAGTGCTACTTCTCTGTAGTGCAGATTTGCATTGCCCGCTTGCTTGCTTGGCCAAAATGGGCGTATGCGTTTTCTCCTGAATATATTCAGGAGAAAACGCATACGCCCTTTTTGGCCAAGTGCATCATTGTCGAAGTTGTGACCCTCTTCCTGTGCTTTAAAGGTGATTCCAACGTACCTCTTGAAATCTGTTTCCTGCTATTCTGCCTCGCTTTCAAGTCCGCCTCGTTGCCTTCCCTCAACAGATTTTTGGAGGATAGTTGTCCTTTATTACTCGGCCAGTTTGTGAATTGCTGTGCCCCTGAGCTCCATTTTTCAACTCGTTTTTTGTGAGCTGACCGAAAGTCCAAAATTTTGGTTCAGGACCTATACTGGTTCCCGGAGTGTGGCTGAGAATTTGGTAAATTCCTCTTCCTGCCAGGAAATTAGAGTGAAATGTGCCCGTCCAAATGCCTAACAGCTACGCTCTCATTGGTTCTCCCTCTTCCCTTTCATCCTCTGCCAAATTGGAAAGCTGTGCGAACCAGGAGGTTAAAGGGGCTGTCTCTCCAAGTTGGGAGATTGATAGTAAAGCAGATGGAAAATCAAACTGGAGCACAGGGAGAGGGACTATTCTTTGAGTTTTAGAAACCTTTTGTATACACAGTGTGTCCGTTCTCTAGGTTTCCCGTACATGTTATAGCTGTAGTAATAGTTCCTACAACCTGGAGAGTTGGGACCCATGGAATGGGTGCCACATATTATTGTTTTAAATTGTCTGCATTTGCTCACCCAATCTCACCAATCCTCTCAGTCCCAAGTGCCCAGCCTTATGCCACATCCAGCTGTCGTTGTTTGTAGGGTCATTCCAGGTTTCATCAGAGACCCTGAAGGAATTCTAAAGAATTTCCCTGTCTTTTGTTTTGTTTTTGAATTTCCTTTTCTAGTGTGTTTGAGCTGATTCTCGCTGCCATGTTTATGCCAGTCTAGACACACTAGATTCCCTTATGGAGACATATCAATACATAGGTTTTAAGATTCTTACTAGTAAGATATATTCCTCTCCGGGAAATATGGGGTTTTGAGTCCCGTTCACAGAGGAAGTAGTAGGTCCTGTCTATTCTGTATTTGGATTATGGAACCGTACCTGTGCTAATATCAAACTCTGGTTTTATTCATCACCCCACCTCTGCTTTCCCCTTAAGCATGCATAAGAGTGTTTTCTAAATATGAGACTCTGTTCCCTTTCCTAATTCATTCCATGTGTAGCCATGTTTATATACCCTTCATAAGTGATATCTTATGATAAGTTTCTTTTTCTGTGTGACTTATTTCAGTTAGAATCATCGTACATGAATCCCATCATTATGCTGCTACTGGCCTTATGACATTGACTTCATGGCTGACGGATATTCCATCATACGTATGTAGCACAATTTCTTTACCATTTTTGTCTTTCCTGGGATATATAAGGTGTCCCGAAGTCGAGGTTCTTGTAAGCAGTGCTGCCATAAATTTTGGGGTGGCTGTGTCTTATTGATTTTCAATTTTCCCAAGGTATATTCCCGTGACTGGAAGTGCCTTAGGTTGTGAAGCACTGTTGTTTTCTTCTTTTTGGGAACACAATGCACTCCTCCAGAGTGGCTTTTGGCAATTTACATCCCACCCTTCCGCATAACAAGGCTCCCTTTTCTCCAGATCCTGTCTTGCCTTTCTTGTTTTTACACATTTTACGGATGTCCCTTTTGACCGGTTGGAAGTGATACATCTTTGTAGTGCAGAATTGCATTGTGCGGTTGCTTGGTTGGCCAAAATGGGCATATGCGTTTTCTCCTGAATATATTCAGGAGAAAACGCCTGCGCCCTTTATGGACAATTCCATAATTGTCGAAGTTGTGATGCTTTTCCTGTGTTTAAAGGCGATTCCAATGTACTTCTGGAAATCTGTTTCGTGCACTTCTGCCTCATTTTCAAGTCCGCCTCATGGCTTTATCTCAACAGATTTTTGGAAGAGAGTAGTCCTTTATAACTCTGCAAGTTAGTGAATTTCTGTGCCCCTGAGTTCCATTTTCCAACTCGCGTTTTTGTGAGCTGACTGCCAATCCACAATTTTGCTTCAGGACCTATACTGGTTCCATTGGGGGGGCTGGCTCAGAGTTTGTTAATTCTTCTTCGTGACGGGAATTTAGAGTGACATGTGGCCATCCAAATGCCTACAGCTAGTCTCTAATTGTTTCTCCCTCTTCCCTTATATCCTCTGCACAACGTGCCAACTGTCTGAACCAGGAGGTTAAAGGTGCTGACTCTCCAATTTGGGAGATTGATACTAAAGCAGTTGGAATGTCAAACTGGTGCACAAGGAGAGAAAAAAATTAGTAGAGTTTTAGAAACCTTTCACCATCAGATGGTGTCCATTCTCTAGGTTTCCCATACATGTTATAACTGTAGTGATATTCCCTTCTACCTGGAGAGTTGGGACCCATGGAATGGGTGCCAGGCATTTGTGCTTTAAACGGTCTGCATTTTCTCACCCAATCTCTCCAATCCTCTCAGTCCCAAGTGACCAGCCTTATGCCACATCCAGCTGTCGTTGTAGATAGGGTCATTCTAAGTTTGATCAGAACCCCTGAAGGTATTGTGTAAGAATTTCACTGTTTCTTTGTTTTGTTTTGAAATTCTTTTTATAGAGGGTTTGAGCTGATTCTCTTTGCCGTGTTTATGTCGTTCTAGACACACTTGGTTACCTTATGGAGACATATCAATACATAGGTTTTAAGATTCTTACTAGTCAGATATACTACTCTGCGGGGAATAGGGGTGTTGAGCCCCATTCACTGAGGAAAGAGTAGGTCTTGTCTATTCTGTATTTGGATTATGCAACAGTACCTGTGCTAATATCAAACTCTGGTTTTATGCATCACCCCACCTCTCCTTTCCTCTTGAGCAGGCATAAGAGTGTTTTCTAAATGTGAGACTCTTCTCTTTCCTAATTCAGTTCATGTGTAGCCATGTTTACAAGACCTTCATAAGTGATATCTTATGATAAGTTTCTTTTTCTGTGTGACTTATTTCAGTTAGAATCATCGTACATGAATCCACTCATTATACTGCTACTGGCCTTATGACATTGATTTCATGGCTGAGGGATATTCCATCGTACGTATGTACCACAATTTCTTTACAATTTTTGTCTTTCCTGGGATATTTAAGGTGTCCCGAAGTCGAGGTTCTTGTAAGCAGTGCTGCCCTATATTTTGGGTTGGCTGTGTCTTATTGATTTTCAATTTTCCCAAGGTATATTCCCATGACTGGAAGTGCCTTAGGTTGTGAAGCTCTGTTGTTTAATTCTTTTAGGGAACACAGTGCACTCCTCCAGAGTGGCTGTTGGCAATCTACATCCCACCCATCAGCATAACAAGGCTCCCTGTTCTCCAGAGACCCTCTTGCCTTTCTGGTTTTTACACATTTTACGGATATCCCTTTTGACTGGTGGGAAGTGATACTTCTTTGTAGTTCAGATTTGCATTGTGCGGTTGCTTGGTTGGCCAAAATGGGTGTATGTGTTTTCTCCTGAATATATTCAGGAGAAAACACATGTGCCCTTTATGGACAATTCCATAATTGTCGAAGTTGTGATGCTTTTCCTGTGTTTAAAGGCGATTCCAATGTACTTCTGGAAATCTGTTTCGTGAAAATCTCCCTCATTTTCAAGTCCGCCTCATGGCTTTTCCTCAACAGATTTTTGGAAGAGAGTAGTCCTGTATAACTCTGCAAGTTAGTGAATTGCTGTGCCCCTGAGCTCCATTTTTCATCTTGTGTTTTTGTGAGCTGACTGCAAACCCACAATTTTGCTTCAGGACCTATACTAGTTATGCGGGTGGGGCAGGCTGAGAATTTGGTTAATTCTTCTTCGTGACGGGAAATTAGAGTGACATGTGGCCGTCCAAATGCCTACAGCTACTCTCTCATTGGTTCTCCCTCTTCCCTTATATCCTCTGCACAATGTGCCAACTTTGCGACCCAGGAGGTTATAGGGGCTGACTCTCCAAGTTGGGAGATTGATATTAAGGCAGTTGGAATGTCAAGCTGGAGCACATGGAGAGAAAAAAATTAGTAGAGTTTTAGAAACCTTTCACCATCAGAGGGTGTCCATTCTCTAGGTTTCCCATACATGTTATAACTGTAGTGATACTCCATTCTACCTGGAGAGTTGGGAACCATGGAATGGGTGCCAGGTATTATTGCTTTAAACGGTCTGCATTTTCTCACCCAATCTCACCAATCCTCTCAGTCCCAAGTGAACAGCCTTATGCCACATCCAGCTGTCGTTGTAGATAGGGTCATTCCAAGTTTCATCAGAACCCCTGAAGGTATTGTGTAAGAATTTCACTGTTTCTTTGTTTTGTTTTGAAATTCCTTTTTATAGTGGGTTTGAGCTGATTCTCACTGCCGTGTTTATGTCATTCTAGACACACTTGGTTCCCTTATGGAGACATATCAATACATAGGTTTTAAGATCCTTACTAGTCAGATATATTTCTCTGTGGGGAATAGGGGTGTTGAGTCCCATTCACTGAGGAAGGAGTTGGGCTTGTCTCTTCTGTATTTGGATTATGGAACGGTACCTGTGTTAATATCAAACTCTGGTTTTGTGTGTCTCCCCACCTCTCCTTCCCCCTTAAGCAAGCATAAGAGTGTTTTCTAAATCTGAGACTCTGTTCTCTTTCCTAATTCAGTTCATATGTAGCCAGGTTTACATTCCCTTCATAAGTGATATCTTATATCAGAATGCACCATGGCCCTTGTCATAATAATGCTCCATGACCCCTGTCATCACAATGCTCCATTCCCTGGTTATCACAATGCTCCATGTCCCTTGTCATAACAATTCTCCACGTACTTGTCATCACAATGCTACATGACACTTCTCATCACAAAGTTACATGCTCGTTTCATCACAATTCTCCATGCACTTGTCATTGCAATGTTCCATGACCCCTGTCATAGGAAGCTCCAAGTGTTTGTCATCACAATGCTTCAAGACTTTATCATCAAAATTTTCAATGGCACTTTTCATCACAATGTTCCGTACCCTTGTCATCACAATGCTCCTTGCCCTTGTCATCACAATGTTCCATGACCCCTGTCATCACAATGCTTCATGCCCCTTGTCATTACAGTGATCCATGATGCTCGTCATCACAATTACCCAAGGTCTTCTCATCACAATGCTCCACGGCTTTGCCATCACAATGCTCCATGCCCTGGTCATCTCAAAGCTCAATGTCCCTTGTCCTCACAATTCTCCACATCCTTGTCATCACAGTGCTCCATGGCACTTCTCATCACAATGTTATATGCTCTTGTCATAACAATACTCCATGCACTTGTCATCGCAATGCTCCATGAACCCTGTCATAGGAAGCTCCATGCGCTTGTCATCAAAATGTTTCACGACATGGACATTAAAATTATCAATGGCCCTTGTCATCTCAATGCTCCATGCGCTTATCATCACAATGCTCCTTTACCTTTGTCACAACAATCCTCCATCACACTTGGCATCACAATGCTCCGTGCTATTGTCATCACAGTGGAACATGACATATGTCATCACAATGCTCCCTGACACCTGTCTTCACAATACTCCATGACCTTGTCATCACAATGCTCCATGCCCTTGTCATCACAAAGTGCCATGCCCACTGTCATCAAAATAATCCATGAAACTTGTCAGACCAAAGCTCCATGCCACCTTTCATCACAACGCTCCATGAACCCTGTCATCTCAATGCACCATGCCCATCATCATAATGCTTCATGCTCTTGTCATCACAATGAAATCAAAATGCTCCATGACCTCTGTCATCACAATGCTCCAAACCCTTGTGATCACAATGTTCCATAACACTTGTCATCACAATACCCCATGACGCTACTCATCACAATTATCCATGGACTTCTCATCACAATGCCCCATGACATTTGTCATCACAATGCGCAATACACATGTCATCACAATGCTCCCTGACTCTTGCCATCAGTATGCTCCCTGAATCCTTTCATGACAAGGCTCCATGCCTTTTTCATCACAGTGATCCATGCCATTTACATCACAATGCTCCAAGACCCCTGTAATCACAATGCTCCATGCCCTTGTCATCACAAAGCTCCATGATGCATGTCATCAGAATGCTCCATGGCCTTCTCATCACAATGCTCCATGCCCTTGTGATCACAATGCTCCAAGAACCCTGTAATCACAATGGTCCATGCCCCTTTTCATCAGAATGCTCCATGAGACTTGTCATCACAAGGCTCCATGGTCTTCTCATCACAATGCTCCAGGACATTTTCATCAAAATGCCCCATTCCCTTATCATCACAATGCTCCATGACCCCTGTCATCACAATACTCCATGAACATTTTCAGCCCAATGCTCCATGACCTTCTCATCACAATGCTCCATGACCAATATCATCACAATGCTCCATGACCACAGTCAACACAACGGTCAATATCACCTGAAAACACAATGATCCGGGACTCTTGTCATCACAATGCTCCATTCCCTTGTCATCACAATGCTCCATGAACATTTTCAGCCCTATGCTCCATGACCTCTGTCATCACAATGCTCCAAACCCTTGTGATCACAATGCTCCATAACACTTGTCATCACAATGCTCCATGATGCCTGTCATCACAATACTCCATGCCCTTTTCATCACAATGCTCCATGACCTTTGTCACCACAATTCTCGATACACTTGTCATCACAATGCTCCCTGACACTTGTCATCAGAATGCTCCTTGAACCCTGTCACAAAAAGGCTCCATGCCTTTTTCATCAAAATGCACCATGCCGTTTTCATCACAATGCTCCATGCCATTGTCATCAAAATACTCCACAAGCTTGTCATCAGAATGCTCCATGTCGCTTGTCATCACAATTTTCCATGCACTTGTCAGCACAATGCTCCCTGACCCTTGTCATCACAATGCTCCAAGCCATTGTCATCACAATGCTCCATTACCTTTGTCATCAGAATCCTCCATGACACTTGGCATCACAATGCTCCATGGCATTGTCATCACAATGGGCCATTACATATGTCATCACAATGCTCACTGACACCTGGCTTCACAATAATGAATGACCTGGTCATCACAATGCTCCATGCCCTTGTCATCACAATGCTCCATGACCCATGTCATCACAATGCTCCGTGACTCCAGTCATCACAAGGCTTCATGACCTTTGTCATCACAATGGTCCATGCCCTTGTCATCAACAGTCTCTGTGACCTTTTTAACCACAATGCTTCATGAACATTTTATCACAATGCTCTTTGACCCTTGTCATCACAATGCTCTATGCCTTTCTCAGCACAATGCTCCATGACCCTTGTCATCACAATGCTCCATGCGCTTGTCAGCACAATGCTCCATGACCCATGTCATCACAATGCACCATGCGCTTGTCGTCACAGTGCTCCACAATCTTGTCATCACAATGCTCCATAAACCTTGTCATCACAATGCTCCATGCACTTCAAATCAAAATGCTCTCTCACCACTGATATCACAATGTTACATCACTATTCATCACAATACTCCCTCAACCCTGTCATCACAATGTTCCATGACTCCTGTCATCACAATGCTACATGCACTTATCATCACAATGTTTGATGATCCCTGACATCACAATGTTCCATAACCCCTGTCATCAAAATGCTCCATGAGCCTTTTCATCAAAATGCTCCATGACCCCTAACATCACAATGTTACATAACGCCTCTCATCAAAATGTTCCATGACACTTTTCATCAAATTGGTCCATGACAATGTCATCACAATGTTCCCTGCCCTTCTCATCACAATGCACCACGCCCTTGTCATCAAAATGCTCCATGACATTTGTCATCACAAAGCTCCATGACCCTTGGCATCACAATGCTCCATGCCATTGTCATCACAATACTCCATGAAACCTCTCATCACATTGTTCCATGCAATTGTCATCAAAAAGCTCCATGGTGCTTGTCATCACACTGCTCGATGCCCTTCTCATCACAATGCTCCATGCCCTTGTCATTACAAACCTCCATGACCCATGTATCACTGTGTTCCGTGCCCTTGTCATCACAATGCTCCATGCCCACTCTCATCACAATAATCCATGAAACTTTTCAGACAAATGTTCCATGCCCTTGCCATCACAATGCTCCATTACCCCTGTGATAACAATGCTCCATGACCCCTGCCACCACGATGTTCCATGGCCTTGTCATCACAAGGCTCCATGACCCTTCTCATCACAATGCTCCAAGACCCCTGTAATCACAATGCTCCATGTCCCTTTTTATCTCAATGATCCATGAACCCTGTCATCACAATGCACCATGCCCATCATCATAATGCTTCAGGCTATTGTCATCACAATGAAATCAAAATGCTCCATGACCTCTGTCATAACACTGCTCCAAACCCTTGTGATCAGAATATTCCATAACACTTGTCATCACAGTGCCCCATGACGCTCGTCATCACAATTATCTATGGTCTTCTCTTCACAATGCTCCATGACCTTTGTCATCACAATGCTCAATACACCTGTCATCAAAATGCTCCCTGACACTTGTTCTCTGTATGCTCCTTGAACCCTGTCATTACAAGGCTCCATGCCTTTTTCATCACAATGATCCATGCCTTTTTCATCACAATGCTCCAAGACGCCTGTAATTACAATGCTCCATGCCCTTGTCATCACAAAGCTCAATGACGCATGTCATCAGACTGCTCCTTGGCCTTCTCATCACAATGCTCCATGCCCTTGTCATCACAATTTTCCAAGACACTCTAATCACAATGCTCCATGCCCCTTTTCATCAGTATGCTCCATGAGACTTGTCTCACAAGGCTCCGTTGTTTTCTCATCACAATGCTCCAGCACCATGTCATCACAATGCTTCACGACCTTGTCATGAAAATTTTCAATGGCCCTTGTCATCATAATGCTCCAAGCCCTAGTCATCACAATGCTCCATTATATTTATCATCACAATCCTCCATTACATTTGGCATCACAATGCTCCATGCCATTGTCATCGCAAGGGACCATGACATATGTCATCACAATGCTCCGTGACACCTGTCTTCACAATACTCCATGACCTTCTCATCACAATGCCCCATGCCCTTGTCATCACAATGCCCCATGCCCACTGTCATCACAATAATCTATTAAACTTGTCAGACCAATGCTCCAAGCCCCTGTCATCACAATGCTCCATGCCCTTGTCATCACAATGCTCCATGACCCCTGTCATCACAATGCTCTTTGACTCCAGTCATCACAATGCTTCATAACATTTGTCATCACTGTGGTCCATGCCCACATCATCACAAGGCTCTGTGACCTTTGTAACCACAATACTCCATGAACTTTTCATCACAATGCTCCGTGACCCTTGTCATCACAATGCTCCATGCCTTTGTCAGAACAATGCTCCATGACCCTTGTCATCACAATGTGCCACGTGATTTTCATCACAACGGTCCACAACCTTGTCATCGTCATGCTCCATAAACCTTGTACTCACAATGCTCCATGCACTTCTCATCAAAATGCTCTCTCAACAGAGATATCACAATGTTCCATCACTAATCATCACATTACACCCGCACCCCTGTAATCACAATGTTCCATGACCCCTGTCATCACAATGCTACATCCCCTTATCATCACAATGTTCCATGACCCCTGACATCACAATGTTCCATAACCCCTGTCATCAAAATGCTCCATGACCCTTTTCATCCCAAAGCTCCATGACCCCTGAACATCACAATGTTCCATAACCCCTGTCATCAAAATGCTCCATGACCCTTTTCATCCCAAAGCTCCATGACCGCTGACATCACAATGTTCTATAACCCCTGTCATCAAAATGTTCCATTACACTTTTCATCAAATTGCTGCATGACCCTGTCATCAAAATGCTCCCTGCCCTTCTCATCACAATGCACCACGCCCTTGACATCAAAATGCTCCATGACTTTTGTCATCACAAAGCTCCATAACCCTTGGAATCACAATGTTCCATGAACCCTCTCATCACATTGTTCCATGCCCTTGTCATCACAAAGCTCCATGACGCTTGTCAAAACAATGTATGATGCCCTTCTCATCACAATGCTCCATGCCCTTGTCAGTACAATCCTCCATGACCCATGGATCACAGTGTTCCGTGACCTTGTCATCACAATGCTCCATGCCCACTCTCATCACAATAATCCATGAAACTTTTCAGACCAGTGCTCCATGCCCTTCTCATCACAATGCTCCATTACCCCTGTCATAACAATGCTCCATGACCCCTGCCATCACAATGTTCCACACCATTGTCATCACAAGGCTCCATGACCCTTGTCATCACAATGCTCCTAGACCCCTGTAATCACAATGCTCCATGCCCT
Source organism: Hyperoodon ampullatus (assembly GCF_949752795.1). Classification (NCBI taxonomy): domain Eukaryota; kingdom Metazoa; phylum Chordata; class Mammalia; order Artiodactyla; family Ziphiidae; genus Hyperoodon; species Hyperoodon ampullatus. The sequence continues at coordinate 774,138 of NW_027640625.1, read as the reverse complement.
TGTCATCACAAAGCTCAATGACGCATGTCATCAGAATGCTCCATGGCCTTCTCATCACAATGCTCCTTGCCCTTGTCATCACAATGCTCCAAGACCCCTGTAATCACAATGCTCCATGCCTCTTTTCATCTCAATGCTCCATGAACGCTGTCATCACAATGCACCATGCCCATCACCATAATGCTTCAGGCTATTGTCATCACAATGAAATCAAAATGCTCCATGACCTCTGTCATCACAATGCTCCAAACCCTTGTGATCACAATGTTCCATAAAACTTATCATCACAACACCCCATGACGCTCATCATCAAAATTATCCATGGTCTTCTCATCACAATGCTCCTTGAACTTTGTCATCACAATGCTCAATACACTTGTCATCACAATGCTCCATGACACTTGTTGTCAGTATGCTCCTAGAACCCTGTCATGACAAGGCTTCATGCCTTTTTCATAACAATGATCCATGCCATTTTCATCACAATACTCCATGCCCTTGTCAGCACAAATCTCCATGACGCATGTCATCAGAATGCTCCATGGCCTTCTCATCACAATACTCCATGCCCTTGTCATCACAATGCTCCAAGACCCCTGTAATCACAATGCTCCATGCCACTTTTCATCAGAATGTTCCATGAGAATTGTCATCACAAGGCTCCATGGACTTCCCATCACAATGCTCCAGGACCTTGTCATCACAGTGCTCAATTCCCTTCTCATTACAATGCTCCATGACCCCTGTCATCACAATACTCCATGAACATTTTCAACCCAATGCTTCATGACCTTCTCATCACAATGCTCCATGACCCATATCATCACAATCCTCCATGACCACTTTCATCACAACACTCCATGACCCCTGACAACACAATGATCCGGGACTCTTGTCATCACAATGCTCCATTCCCTAGTCATCACAATGCTCCATGACCCCCGTCATCACAATACTCCATGAACATTTTCAGCCCAATGCTCCATGACACTTGTCATCACAATGATGCATGCCCTTGTCATCCCAATGCTCCATGATCCCTGTAATCACAATGCTCCGTGACGCTTGTCATCACAGTGCTCCATGACCCTTATCATCACAATTCTCCATGCCTGTGTCATCAAAATCCTACATGACCTTGTCATCACAATGCTCCATGAGCTTGTCATCACAATACTCCATTACCATTTTCATCACAATCCTCCATGAACCTTGGGATCACATTGCTCCATGCCCTTGTCATCACAATGCTCCATGCTCCTTGAAATCAAAATGGTCCATGACCTCTGTCATCACAATGCTCCAACCCCTTGTGATCACAATGTTCCATAACACTTGTCATCACAACACTCCATGATGACTGTCATGACAATACTCCATGCACTTGTCGTCACAATGCTCCATGAGCTTTGTCATCACAATTCTCAATACACTTGTCATCACAATGCTCCCTGACACTTGTCGTCAGAATACTCCTTGAACACTGTCATGAAAATGCTCCATGCCTTTTTCATAAGAATGCTCCATGCCCTTTTCATCACAACGCTCCAGGTCATTGTCATCACAAAACTCCACAAGCTTGTCATCAGAATGCTCCCTGATCATTGTCTTCAGAATGCTCCATGACCCCTGTCATCAAAATGATCCATACCCCTTGTCATTACAGTGTTCCATGACGCTCGTCATCACAATTATCCATGGTCTTCTCATCACAATGCTCCACGGTCTTGCCATCACAATGCTCCATGCCTTGGTCATCACGATGCTCCATGTCCTCAGTCATCACAATGTTCCATGACCCCTGTCATCACAATGCTCCATACCCCTTGTAATTACAGTGCTCCATGACGCTCGTCATCACAATTATCCATGGTCTTCTCATCACAATGCTCCACGGTCTTGCCATCACAATGCTCTATGCCCTGGTCATCACAATGCTCCATGTCCCCTGTCATCACAATTCTCCACGTTCTTGGCATCACTATGCTCCATGATACTTCTCATCACAGTGTTACATGTTTTGTCATCACAATTCTCTATGCACTTGTCATCGTAATGCTCCATGACCCCTGTCATAGCAAGCTCCATGTGATTGTCATCACAATGCTTCATGAACATGTCATCAAAATTCTCAATGGCCCTTGTTATCACAATGCGCCATGACCCTTGTCATCACAATGCTCCAAGCTCTTGTCATCAAAGTGCTCCATTACCTTTGTCATCACAATCCTCCATGACACTTGGCATCACAATGCTACATTCCATTGTCATTGCAATATACCAAGACATATGTCATCACAATGCTCTCTGACACCCTTCTTCACAATACTCCATGACCTTCTCATCACAATGCTCCATGCCCTTGTCATCACAATGCGCCATGCCCACTGTCATCACAATAATCCATGAAACTTGTCAGAAAAATGCTCCATGAACCTGTCATCACAAGGCTCCATGCCCTTTCATCACAATGATCTATGACCCCTGTCATCACAGTGCTCCGTGACTACAGTCATCACGATGCTTCATGACCTTTGTCATCACAATGGTCCATGCCCTCGTCATCACAAGGTTCTGTGACCTTTGTGACCACAACACTCCATGAACATTTCATCACAATGCTCGGTGACCCTTGTCATCACAATGCTCCATGCCTTTGTCAGCACATTACTCCATGACACATGGCTTCAAATGTGCCATGCACTTGTCATCACAATGCTCCACATCGTTGTCATCACAATGCTACATAAACCTTGTCATCACAATGCTCCATGCGTTTGTCAGCACAATGTTCCATGACCCATGTCATCACAATGTGCCCTGCGTTTCTCATCACAATGCTCCACAACCTTGTCATCACAATGCTCCATGCACCTCTCATCAAAATGCTCTCTCACCACTGATATCACAATGTTCCATCACTAGTCAACACAATACTCCCTCCACCCTGTCATCCCAATGTTCCATGACCCTTGTCACAACAATGCTACATGCTCTTATCATCACAATGCTCCATGACCCCTGACATCACAATGTTCCATAACCCCTGTCATCACAATGCTCCATGACCCTTTTCATCACAATGCTCCATGACCCCTAACATCACAATGTTCCATAAACACTGTCATCAAAATGTTCCATGACCCTTTTCATCCAATTGCTCCATGACCCTGTCATCACAATGCTCCCTGCCCTTCTCATCACAATGCACCACGCCCTTGTCATCAAAATGCTCCATGGCCTATGTCATCACAAAGCTCCATGACCCTTGGAATCACAATGCTCCATGCCATTGTCATCACAAACCTCCATGAAACCTCTCATCACATTGCTCCATGCCGTTGTCATCACAAAGCTCCATGGCGCTTGTCATCACAATGCTCCATGCCCTTGTCATTGCAATCCTCCATGACACATGTATCACTGTGTTCCGTGCCCTTGCCATCACAATGCTCCATGCTCACTCTCATCACAATAATCCATGAAACTTTTCAGACCAATGCTCCATTACACCTGTCATAACAATGCTCCATGACCCCTGCCATCACAATGTTCTACGGCCTTGTCATCACAAGACTCCATGCCCATGTCATCACAAAGCTCCCTGACGCATGTCATCAGAATGCTCCATGGCCTTCTCATCACAATACTCCATGCCCTTGTCATCACAATGCTCCAAGACCCTTGTTATTACAATGATCCATGCCTCTTTTCATCTCAATGCTCCATGAACCCTGTCATCACAATGCACCATGCCCATCATCATAATGCTTCATGCTATTGTCATCACAATGAAATCAAAATTCTCCATGACCTCTCTCATCACAATGCTCCAAACCCTTGTGATCACAATGTTCCATAACACTTGTCATCACAACGCCCCATGACGTTGGTCATCACAATTATCCATGGACTTCTCATCACAATGCTCCATGACCTTTGTCATCACAATTCTCAATACACTTGTCATCACAATGCTCCCTGACACTTGTCATCAGTATGCTCATTGAACCCTGTCATGACAAGTCTGCATGCCTTTTTCATCACAATGATCCATGCCCTTTTCATCACAATGCTTCATGCCATTGTCATCACAATACTCCACAAGCTTGTCATCAGAATGCTCCCTGACCCTTGTCATCTCAATGATCCATGACCCCTGTCATCACAATGCTCCATGACACCTGTCAACACAATGCTCCATGCCCCTTGTCCTTACAGTGCTCCATGATGTTCGTCATCACAATTATCCATGGTCTTCTCATCACAGTGCTCCACGGTCTTTCCATCACAATGCTCCATGCCCTGGTCATCACAATGATCCATGTCCCCAGTCATCACAATGCTCCTTGACCCTGTCATCACAATGCTCCATACCGCTTGTCATTACAGTGCTCCATGACACTCGTAATCACAATTGTCCATGGTCTTCTCATCACAATGCTCCACGCCTTTGTCATCAAAATTCTCCATGACAATTGTCATCACAATGCTCCATGACCACTGTCATAACAATGCTCCATGACCCCTGTCATCACAAGACTCCATACCACTTGTCATTACAGTGCTCCATGACGCTCCTAATCACAATTATCCATGGTCTTCTCATCACAATGCTCCACGGTCTTGCCATCACAGTGCTCCATGCCTTGGGCATCACAATGCTCCATGTCCCCGGTCATCACAATGCTCCATGACCACTGTCATTACAGTGCTCTATACCCCCTGTCATTACAGTGCTCCATGACACTCGTCATCACAATTATCCATGATCTTCTCATCACAGTGCTCCACGATCTTGCCATCACAAGGCTCCATGCCCCCGGTTATCACAATGCTCCATGTCCCCAGTCATCACAATGCTCCATGACCCCTGTCATCACAATGCTCCATACCCCTTGTCATTACAGTGCTCCATGACGCTCATCATCACAATTATCCATGGTCTTCTCATCAAAGTGCTCCACGGTCTTGCCATCACAATGCTCCATGCCCTGGTCATCACAATGCTCCATGTCCCCTGTCATCACAATTCTCCACGTTCTTGGCATCACTATGCTCCATGATACTTCTCATCACAGTGTTACATATTTTGTCATCACAATTCTCTATGCACTTGTCATCGCAATGCTCCATGACCCCTGTCATAGCAAGCTCCATGTGATTGTCATCACAATGCTTCATGAACATGTCATCAAAATTCTCAATGGCCCTTGTTATCACAATGCTCCATGACCCTTGTCATCACAATGCTCCAAGCCCTTGTCATCAAAATGCTCCATTACGTTTGTCATCACAATCCTCCATGACACTTGGCATCACAATGCTACATTCCATTGTCATTGCAATAGACCATGACATATGTCATCACAATGCTCCCTGACACCCTTCTTCACAATACTCCATGACCTTCTCATCACAATGCTCCATGCCCTTGTCATCACAATGCGCCATGCCCACTGTCATCACAATAATCCCTGAAACTTGTCAAACCAATGCAACATGCCCCTGTCATCACAATGCTCCATGCCCTTTCATCACAATGCTCTATGACCCCTGTCATCACAATGCTCCGTGACTACAGTCATCACAATGCTTCATGACCTTTGTCATCACAATGGTCCATGCCCTCGTCATCACAAGGCTCTGTGACCTTTGTGACCACAACACTCCATGAACATTTCATCACAATGCTCGGTGACACTTGTCATCACAATGCTCCATGCCTTTGTCAGCACATTACTCCATGACACATGGCATCAAATGTGCCATGCGCTTGTCATCACAATGCTCCACATCGTTGTCATCACAATGCTCCATAAACCTTGTCATCACAATGCTCCATGCGTTTGTCAGCACAATGTTCCATGACCCATGTCATCACAATGTGCCCTGCGTTTCTCATCACAATGCTCCACAGCCTTGTCATCACAATGCTCCATGCACCTCTCATCAAAATGCTCTCTCACCACTGATATCACAATGTTCCATCACTAGTCAACACAATACTCCCTCCACCCTGTCATCCCAATGTTCCATGACCCTTGTCACAACAATGCTACATGCTCTTATCATCACAATGCTCCATGACCCCTGACATCACAATGTTCCATAACCCCTGTCATCACAATGCTCCATGACCCTTTTCATCACAATGCTCCATGACCCCTAACATCACAATGTTCCATAAACACTGTCATCAAAATGTTCCATGACCCTTTTCATCCAATTGCTCCATGACCCTGTCATCACAATGCTCCCTGCCCTTCTCATCACAATGCACCACGCCCTTGTCATCAAAATGCTCCATGGCCTATGTCATCACAAAGCTCCATGACCCTTGGAATCACAATGCTCCATGCCATTGTCATCACAAACCTCCATGAAACCTCTCATCACATTGCTCCATGCCGTTGTCATCACAAAGCTCCATGGCGCTTGTCATCACAATGCTCCATGCCCTTGTCATTGCAATCCTCCATGACACATGTATCACTGTGTTCCGTGCCCTTGCCATCACAATGCTCCATGCTCACTCTCATCACAATAATCCATGAAACTTTTCAGACCAATGCTCCATTCCCTTGTCATCACAATGCTCCAAGACCCTTGTTATTACAATGATCCATGACTCTTTTCATCTCAATGCTCCATGAACCCTGTCATCACAATGCACCATGCCCATCATCATAATGCTTCATGCTATTGTCATCACAATGAAATCAAAATTCTCCATGACCTCTCTCATCACAATGCTCCAAACCCTTGTGATCACAATGTTCCATAACACTTGTCATCACAACGCCCCATGACGCTGCTCATCACAATTATCCATGGACTTCTCATCACAATGCTCCATGACCTTTGTCATCACAATTCTCAATACACTTGTCATCACAATGCTCCCTGACACTTGTCATCAGTATGCTCATTGAACCCTGTCATGACAAGTCTCCATGCCTTTTTCATCACAATGATCCATGCCCTTTTCATCACAATGCTCCATGCCATTGTCATCACAATACTCCACAAGCTTGTCATCAGAATGCTCCGTGACACTTGTCATCTCAATGATCCATGACCCCAGTCATCACAATGCTCCATGACACCTGTCATCACAATGCTCCACGTCCCTTGTCATTACAGTGCTCCATGATGTTCGTCATCACAATTATCCATGGTCTTCTCATCACAGTGCTCCACGGTCTTGCCATCACAATGCTCCATGCTCTGGTCATCACAATGCTCCATGTCCCCAGTCATCACAATGCTCCATGACCCCTGTCATCACAATGCTCCATACTGCTTGTCATTACAGTGCTCCATGACACTCGTAATCACAATTGTCCATGGTCTTCTCATCACAATGCTCCACGATCTTGCCATCAAAATGCTACATGACACTTGTCATCACAATGCTCCATGACCACTGTCATAACAATGCTCCATGACCCCTGTCATCACAAGGCTCCATACCACTTGTCATTACAGTGCTCCATGACGCTCCTCATCACAATTATCCATGGTCTTCTCATCACAATGCTCCACGGTCTTGCCATCACAGTGCTCCATGCCTTGGGCATCACAATGCTCCATGTCCCCGGTCATCACAATTCTCCATGACCACTGTCATCACAGTGCTCTATACCCCTTGTCATTACAGTGCTCCATGACCCTCGTCATCACAATTATCCATGGTCTTCTCATCACAATGCTCCACGATCTTGCCATCGCAATGCTCCATGACCTGGTCATCACAACGCTCCATGTCCTCTGTCATCACAATTCTCCACGATCTTGGCATCACTATGTTCCATGACACTTCTCATCACAGTGTTACATGCTTTGTCATCACAATTCTCTATGCATTTGTCATCGCAATGCTCCATGACCCCGTCATAGCAAGCTCCATGTGCTTGTCATCACAACACTCCATGCCCTTGTCGTCCAAATTCTCCATGACCTTTGTCATCACAATGCTCCCTGACACTTGTCGTCAGAATGCTCCCTGAAAATTGTCATGAAAAGGCTCCATGTCTTTTTCATCACAATGCCCAATGCCATTTTCATCAAAATGCTCCATGTCATTGTCATCAAAATACTCCACAAGCTTGTCATCAGAATGCTCCATGAACCTTGTCATCACAATGCTCCATGACCCCTTTTATCACAATGCTCCATACACCTTGTCATTACAGTGCTCCATGACGCTCATCATCACAATTATCCATGGTCTTCTCATCACAATGCTCCACGATCTTGCCATCACAATACTCCATGCCCTGGTCATCACAATGCTCCATGTCCCCTGTCATCACAATTCTCCACGTTCTTGGCATCACTGTGCTCCATGATGCTTTTCATCACAGTGTTACATGCTTTGTCATCACAATTCTCTATGCACTTGTCATCGCAATGCTCCATGATCCCTGTCACAGCAAGCTCCATGTGATTGTCATCACAATGCTTCATGAACATGTCATCAAAATTCTCAATGGCCCTTGTTATCACAATGCTCCATGACCCTTGTCATCACAATGCCCCAAGCTCTTGTCATCAAAGTGCTCCATTACCTTTGTCATCACAATCCTCCATGACACTTGGCATCACAGTGCTCCATTCCATTGTCATCGCAATGGACCATGACATATGTCATCACAATGCTCCCTGACACCCTTCTTCACAATACTCCATGATCTTCTCATCACAATGCTCCATGCCATTGTCATCACAATGCGCCATGCCCACTGTCATCACAATAATCCCTGAAACTTGTCAAACCAATGCAACATGCCCCTGTCATCACAATGCTCCATGCCCTTTCATCACAATGCTCTATGACCCCTGTCATCACAATGCTCCGTGACTACAGTCATCACAATGCTTCATGACCTTTGCCATCACAATGGTCCATGCCCTCGTCATCACAAGGCTCTGTGACCTTTGTCACCACAGTGCTCCATGAACATTTCATCACAATGCTCGGTGACCCTTGTCCTCCCAATGCTCAATGCCTTTGTTAGCACAATACTCCATGACCCATGGCATCACAATGTGCCATGCGCTTGTCATCACAATGCTCCACATCTTTGTCATCACAATGCTCCATAAACTTTGTCATCACACTGCTCCATGCACTTCTCATCAAAATTCTCTCTCACCACTGATATCACAATGTTCCATCACTAGTCATCACAATACTCCCTCACCCCTGTCATCACAATATTCCATGACCCTTGTCACAACAATGCTACATGCCTTTATCATCACAATGCTCCATTCCCCTGAAATCACAATGTTCCATAACCCCTGTCATCACAATGCTCCCTGCCCTTCACAGCAGAATGCACCACACCCTTGTCATCAAAATGCTCCATGACCTTTGTCATCACAAAGCTCAATGACCCTTGTCATCACAATGCTGCATGCCATTGTCATCACAATGCTCCATGAACCCTCTCATCACATTGTTCCATGCCCTTGTCATCACAGGCTCCATGATGCTTTTCATCACAATGCTCGATGCCATTATTATCACAATGCTCCATGCGCTTGTCATTACAATCCTCCATGACCCATGTATCACAGTGTTCCATGCCCTTCTCATCACAATGCTCCTTGCCCCCTCTCATCACAATAATCCATGAAACTTTTCAGACCAATGCTCCATGCCCTTGTCATCACAATGCTCCATTACCCCTGTCATAACAATGCTCCATGACCCCTGCCATCACAATGTTCCACAGCCTTGTCATCACAAGGCTCCATGACCCTTGTCATCACAATGCTCCAAGACCCCTGTAATCACAATGCTCCATGCCCTTGTCATCACAAAGCTCCATGACGCATGTCAACAGAATGCTCCATGGCCTTCTCATTCACGATGTTCCATGCCTTTGTCATCACAATGCTCCAAGACTCCTGTAATCACAATGCTCCATGCCCCTTTTCATCTCAATGCTCCATGAACCCTGTCATCACAATGCACCATGCCCATCATCATAATGCTTCAGGCTATTGTCATCACAATGAAAGCAAATTGCTCCATGACCTCTGTCATCACAATGCTCCAAATCCTTGTGATCAATATGTTCCATAACACTTATCATCACAACGCCCCATGACGCTCGTCATCACAATTATCCATGGTCTTCTCATCACAATGCTCCATGACCTTTGTCATCACAATACTCAATACCCTTGTCATCACAATGCTCCCTGACACTTGTTGTCAGTTTTCTCCTTGAACCCTGTCATGACAAGGCTCCATGCCTTTTTCATCACAATGATCCATGCCCTTTTCATCACACTGCTCCAAGACCGCTGTAATCACAATGCTCCATGCCCCTGTCACCACAAAGCTCCATGATGCATGTCATCAGAATGCTCCATGGCCTTCTCATCCCAATGCTCCATGCCCTTGTCATCACAATGCTCCAAGACCCCTGTAATCACAATGCTCCATGGCACTTTTCATCAGAATGCTCCATGAGACTTGTCATCACAAGGCTCCATGGTCTTCTCATCACAGTGCTCCAGTACCTTGTCATCACAATGCTCCATGACCCCTGTCATCACAGTACTCCATGGACATTTTCAGCCCAATGCTCCATCACCTTCTCATCACAATGCGCCATGACCCCTGTCATCACAATGCTCCATGACCACTGTCATCACAACGCTCCATGAACCCTGACAACACAATGATCCGGGACTCTTGTCATTAAAATGCTCCATGACCGTTGTCATCACAATGATCCATGCGCTTGTCATCCCAATGCTCCATGACCCATGTAATCACTATGCTCCGTGATGCTTGTCATCACAGTGCTCCATGAACCTTGTCATCATAATGCTCCTTGCCTTTGTCAACAAAATGGTACATAATCTTGTCATCACAATTCTCCATGCGCTTGTCATCACAATCCTCCATGACCATTGGGATCACATTGCTTCATACCCTTGCCATCTCTCTCTTGCCTTTCTGGTTTTTACAGATATTCGGATGTCCCTTTTGACCGGTGGTAAGTGACAATTCTTTGTAGTGTGGATTTGTATTGCGCGCTTGCTTGATTGGTCAAAAAGGGTGTATGCGTTTTCTTCTGAATATATTCAGGAGAAAAGGCATATGTCCTTTTTGGCCAAGTGCATCTCTGTCCAAGTTGGGATGCTTTTCCTGTGCTTTAAAGGCGATTCCAATTTACCTCTTGAAATATGTTTTGTGAAATTCTGCGTCATTTTCAAGGCCGCTTCATTTCCTTCCCTCAACAGATTTTTGGAAGTGAGTAGTCCTTTATAAGTCTGCACGTTTGTGAATTGCCGTGCCCCTGAGCTCCAATTTTCAAATCCCATCTTTGTGAGCTGGCTACAAATCCACAATTTTGCTTCAGGACCTATACAGGTTCCAGGGGTGGCTATATTGGTTCCCTGTGGGTGGCTGAGGCTTTGGTTAATTCTTCTTCCTGCCAGGAAATTAGAGTGACATGTGCCCGTCCAAATGCCTACATCTACTCTCTGATTGGTTCTCCCTCTTCCCTTTCATCCTCTGCACAATTAGCAAACTGTGCGAACCAGGAGGTTATAGGGGCTGACTCTCCTAAGTTGGGAGATTGATAGTAAAGCAGTTGGAATGCCAAAGTGGAGCACAAGGAGAGGAAAAATTAGGAGAGTTTTAGAAACCTTTCGCCATCACAGGGTGTCCATTTTCTAGGTTTCCCATACATGTTATAATTGTAGTGATATTCCCTTCTGCCTGGAGATTTGGGACACATGGAATGGTGGCATGCATTACTACTTTAAAAGGTCTGCATTTTCTCTCCCAATCTCACCAGTCCTCTCAGTCCCAAGTGTCCAGCCTTATGTCTCATCCAGCTGTCTTTGCAGATAGGGTCATTCCAGGTTTCATCAGAACCCCTGAAGGAATTGTGTAAGAATTTCGCTGTTTTGGGGGGGTTTTTTGAAATTCATTTTTATAATGGGGTTGAGCTGATTTTCACTGACGTGTTTATGCCAGTCTAGACACAATTGATTCCCTTACGGAGACATATCAATACATAGGTTTTAAGATTCTTAGTACTCAGATATATTCCTCTGTGGGGCATAGGGGTGTTGAGTCCCGTTCACTGAGGAAGGTGTAGGTCTTGTCTATTCTGTATTTGGTTTATGGAATGGTACCTGTGCTAATATCAAACTCTGGTTTTATGCATCACCCCACCTCTCCTTTCCCCTGAAGCAGGCATAAGAGATTTTTGCTAAATGTGAGACTCTGTTCTCTTTCCTAATTCAGTTCATGTGTTGTGATATTGACATTCCCTCTATAAGTCATATCTTATGATAAGATTCTTTTTTCTGTGTGACTAATTTCCCTTAAAATCATCATACGTAAATCCACTCATTATGCTGCTACTGGCCTTATATACATTGATTTCATGTCTGAGTGATATTCCGTTGTACAAAATTACCACAAGTCCTTTATGCATTTCTCTTTTTCCTAGGATATTTTAGGTGTACGAAAGTTGAGGTTCTTGTATGCAGAGCAGCCCTAAACTTTGGGGTGCCTGTGTCTTATTGACATTTAGTCTTCCCAAGTTATATGTCCATGAGTTGAAGTCCCCTTTCTCCGGGGCTTTGTATTTTAGATGTTTTAAAAGCAGCATACACTTCTTCAGAGTGGCTCTTGGATATCTATACCCCACCCATCAGCGTGACTAGGCTCCCTGTTTTCCATGGCCTCTCCTGCATTTCTGGTTTGTACACATTTTTTGGATTGCCTTTCTGAGCAGTGGAAATTGAGACTTCTTTGTTGTGCGGATTTGCATTTCCCTCTTGCTTGGTTGGCCAAAAACTCTGTATGTGTTTTTTTCCTGAAGATATTCACGAAAAAAACGCATACACCCTTTTGCCCAACCGCCTCATTTTAGAAATTCTGCTGCTTTTCATATGCTTTAAATGTGAGTACAATCTACCTTTTGAAATCTGTTTCCTGCAATTCTGCCTCTCATTCAGATCCTCTTCGTTGCCTTACCTGAATATATTTTTGGACGTTGGTTATCATTTATATCTTTGCAGGTCTTTGAATTGTCTGCTCCTGAGCTCCATTTTGCAACTCGCTTTTTTTGTGAGCTGGCCGCCAAACCATTGGATTACTTCTGGCCCTATTCTGGTTCTCGGGAGGCAGGCTGAGCCTTTGGTTAATTCTTCTTCCTAATGGGAAATTAGAGTGACATGTGCCTGTCAAAAGTCCTACAGCTAATCTCTCATTGTTTCCCCCTCTTCCCATTTATCCTCTGCACAAATTGCAAACTGTGTGAAACAGGAGGTTAAAGGTGCTGATTCTCCAAGTGGGGAGATTGTTAGTAATGTGGCTGGAATGGCGAACCCCAGCACCAGGAGATCAAAACTGAGGTGCATTTTAGACACCTTTCCTGGGCACACGGTGTACATTCATCTCGGTTTCCCAGGCATGTTTTCGCTCTCAGAAGATTCCCTTGAACCTGCAGATTTGGGACCCATGGAATGGGTACCAGGCAGTATTACTTTAAAAGGTCAGCATTTCCTCACCCAGCCTCTCTAACATCTCTTAGCGTGCATAGCTTCCAGCCTTATATAATCATCCTGCTGTGGGTCTACATGTGTTCAATCCATGTTACATCGTAGCCCTTCAACAAAAGTTGTAAGAATTTTTGTCTGTCTCACTGTTTTTATAAATAGTTTTAAATTTATTTTTATATTGGTTACAGCTGATTTTCAAAGCTCTGTTTTTTGCTGCTGTACATGCACTTGATTCATGTACTGTGAGACAACAATAACTTCTTTTTCAGATGCTTACCAGTCATATGTATTATTTTCCAGTGACTTGAGTGGGCTGAGTGCAGTTCTTTGAGGTACCGTGCAGGCCTTGTCAGTTATTCAATTTGGTACTTGGAATGGTATCTTTGCTAATTTCAACCTCCTGGATAATACCTCACCATTCCCCACCTTTCCCATTTAGCAGCCTTATGTCTATTTTCTACATATTTGACTATGTTTCTGTTTTGTAATTTATTTCATGTGTAGCCATTTTTGATTCCACCTTTAAGTGACATCTTATGATATGTGTCTTTTTCTTTCTGACATATGTCACTTAGAATGATCGTATGTAACTCCTCCAGAGTTGTTACAACTGGCCTTATTTCATTGATTTCTGGATGAGTAATATTCCACTCTACATAAGTACCCCATCTCTTTTATCCATTTTATCCTTCCAGGGACATTTAGGTTATATCCAAGTTGAGGCCCTTTTTAACAGAGAGGTGGTAAACGTTCGGGTGCCTGTTTTCTGTCGATTTTTGTTTTTCCCAAGGTACACGCCCATGAGTGCAAGTGCCCTATGCTCTGTAGCTCATTTTTTAGATGTTTTAGCAAACACAATACACTTCTCCAGAGTGGCCGTTGGCAAATTGCATTTCCACTATCCGCCTCACAGGGCTCCCTTTTCTCCTCGCCCTGTCCTGCATTTCTGGTGTTTACACTTTATGTGGATGGCCCTTCTGACTGATGTGAAGTGATACATTTTGTGATATTGATTTCCAGTGCCCACCTGTTTGGTTGGATAAAAAGTGTGTATGGCCTTTACTTGAATATATTCAGAAAAAATGCATACACCCTTTTTGGCCAACTGCATCATTGGCGATGTTCAGCCCCTTTTCCTGTGCTTTAATGGGGAGTCCTTTCTACCTCTTCAAATCTGTTTCCTGCCACTCTCCCTTGCTTACAAGTCCTTTTCTGTGACTTACCTCAAGACATTTTTTGGCGATAGATATTTTCAACTCTGCAGTTTCATGAATTTTAGTGCCCCTGAGTTCCATTTTTCAACTTGTGTTTTTGGAAACTGGACACAAAACAGCGGGATTTCCTCTAGCCCTATTCTGTTTCCGTGGGCAATTCTAGCCTTTGATGAATTTGTCTTCTGGATTGGAAATTAGAGTGGCATGTGCCTGTCCGAACACCTAAGACTTGTCTCTAAATTTTTCTCATCCTTCCGCTTCATCCTCTGGACAAATTCCAAACTGTGTGCAACAGGATGTTGACGGTGCTGATATCCTCAAGTGAGGAGATTGTTAGGAAATATGCTGGAGGGTTGAACCCGAGCACCAGGCGATGAGGAGATGAGTTGCCTTTTCCAAACTCTTTCTGATCAAACGGTGTACCATCCTCTAGGTGTGACAGGCATGTTTTAGCTGTAGGAAGCGTCCCGTGCATGTAAGGAGAACACCAGGGATTTTTCCAAATCAGTGCCTCCCCGAACCCCAAACTGGGGAATTTTTAAGCTACGGCTACACGTATGTCCTTTAAGGGCCTTGGGAAATAGGCAGAGCCCAAACTTTAGATGACTGAAATCTTCAGGGTCAGAAGCGCTCACCATCGGCCTTGCTTAGGTTACATTTTATCTGTCATTGATAGATGATGTCAATAAAAAATATCTATTCTTTTTCAGATTATTTCCCCTTATAGGTTATTGCAAAATATTCAGGGTAGTTCCCTGTGCTATACAGTAGTTCCTTGTTGATGATCTTTTTTTTTTTTTTTTTTTGTGGTATGCGGGCCTCTCATTGTTGTGGCCTCTCCCGTTGCGGAGCACAGGCTCCAGATGCGGAGGCTCAGCGGCCCTGGCTCACAGGTCCAGCCGCTCCGTGGCATGTGGGATCTTCCTGGACCGGGGCATGAACCCATGTCCCCAGCATCGGCAGGCGGACTCTCAACCACTGCGCCACCAGGGAAGCCCGATGATCTATTTTATACATAGCAGTGTGTATGTGTTAATCCCAAACTGTTAATTTATCCCTTCTCCTACCTTTCCCCTTTGGTAATAATAAATTATAAGATTTTATACTTCTCAGAAATGGGGGAGCTGAAAGAGAGGTATCATTTTCAATGGAAAAGCATTCAAAACAAGATTGAAGCTTCAGCCAAGAGTATTCGATGTACATCCATGAAAATAAATCACTTCATTTCTCTAATGTTGACCTGACAAATAAGACAGATGTCTTCACTGAACTTGCTTATAGGAAAGTGATGGAAATATCAAATGTAAGTCTTAGAAACATCTTATTTTACCCGAGCATTATACACTGCTCTATGTTAACTACAGTTTGGCTCACACATCTGTTCATTGAAGTTACAATGTTCTCAATTTCTGTTACTGATCCTCCAGAGTGGACCCCAACAGGAGTCCCCGTGCCCAGTGTCATTGGAGCCAACAGATCAAGACTGAGTTTGGTTCAGAAGCAAAGGAAACATTATTTTGAAAACAGAATGGAGAGGTGAGAGCGTGCACTCCCCCATGGGCTGTGGGCTGGGCTGCTGTGTAGGGTCCCCGGCAGCATCAGTGGGAGGGAGGGGATGGAGCTCTCGAGGACTGCGTTGGTTGCAGCTCAGGCTCTATGCCGCGGAGTCTGCATGGGACCCCGCTAGCTGAGGTGTCGACCCAGCCATTCTGCACTAGGAAATCGGGTCTGAAGTGCCGGGTGTGGGACCTCTGCATGCGGAACCCTAGAAGCACGTGAAATTAGACAAAGCACAAAGGAAAAACAGGATAGACTTTATTTTATTGCCCAGATTCTCTTTTTATCTCCCAGGAATTTTTAATGAACGTTGCCGGAGACGAACACCTCCTCTGCTTTTTGTTCCGTTCCTTATTCTTGGGGTGTTGAGGGTGCAGACCCCTCTTTTGTAACTGCTTCATGCTGTGGTGGGAGCCCTGATACATGTGGGGAGGGGCAAAACGTCTCCCCACCAGCCTCCTGGTGAGGTTGATTGTCCCAAGGCCTCCTGCCTCACTTCTCGTCCGCCTGAGCACCAGCATTGGAAGTGTTACAGATTCTAATGACCTTTAAGGGTCCAGGAAAGACAGGCGCAGAGATGCTGCGGTGGCAGGTTTCACCCCACCCCACATATGTTCGGCGACCTTAGGCTGACAGTTTTTGTCAGACTAGATGCTCTGACGAGTAGTCTGTGCTTTCTTTAATTAGGTCCCTGAATTAATGTACAAACAGCACCATGTGTCAGAGCCCTGCCCGCGCAACTCCCAGACAGTCCAGGGTCAGTGGTGATCCAGGACCATGACGTCTACTGAGTCAACGGCCTTTAGAAGTAGCCAGCAGTCCAGCCGGTCATATTGGCCACCATCACCGCGGTGTCTGTAGGGTTTTCTATGGTGAAAGCGTGATATACGTTTCCCCCGCCAAGCTTATTAGCTCCCCTCTGGGTGCAGTAAGTCCTGCAAGCAGTAGTCTGCTCTTTCGGGGCACAGTCTTGTCGTTTTCTGAGAGAAACTCCAGATCAAGTGATGGTCACACGAGTCATCTTGGGGGCCCGTTGCCCCCGTTTATCTCTCTGGAGGTTGGAGTTGGAGGGCCTCCTCACTCGAGGTCAGTGTGTCCACAGAGCAACCCCTGCAACTTCAGGGAATGATGGGCGGTTAGGATCACCACGTGGGGTCCTTTTCCGTTAGGAGGGAGCTGGCCTTGCGGGCTGCTGATTTCCAGCTTTTTAGATACCCCAGTATCCTGGCCTGATGAGTCGGTGGGCAAAGCCCTTGGTGACCATAGTTTATCATACCTGAAGAGCATTCTTGTGTTGCTCCATTTCAAGTGGTCCCAGTTTTTGCACTAAGGCTCCGAGGGCGATTAACCTTTCACCGGGTATGTAAAGGTCAAAGGGTTTAGCTAAATTAGGGAGTTCCTGGGCAAGGGTCTGTATTGACTGCTCTTTCCATTCTTGAAAGGCTGCTTCTGGATTCTATTCAAAAGGATCATCATCTTTTCGTGTCAGTGTTTCATGTAGAGGCCCAGCTATGACACTGTAGTTAGGGATCCAGATGCAGAAAACCTTTGCCTCCCCAGGAACCCCTAAGCTGTCTTCTAGTTGTAGAAGAGGTAAGGCTGCAAATGGCTTCTTCCCTATCCTGGGATTCGTTTCTCCGAATATCTGTGAGAATGAAGCCCAGGCATGTCACCTTAGCCTGGGATATTTGAGCGTTTTTCTTGGACACCTTCTATCCTTTCTTGGCTAGGTAGTTCAGAGGCATCTTTAGTAGGCCTGGCGATCAGAATGTCATCTGCATATTGAAGGAGGGTTCCCTTTTACAGAGGTTGAACTTTAAGGTCTTTAGAGGACATTTCCCCAATGATGGTGTGGGGATTTTTGAACCATTGGGGCAGGACGGCCCAGCATTATTGCTTTTGTTGCATGTTGTGTCCTGCCACTCACAAGCCAAAAATTCTTGTGACTCTGAGATGAATGGAATACAGAAGAAGGCATCATTGAAGTCTGATACAGAATGCCATGGCCTGGTGGAAGGTAGAATGACCTGCAGGGAGTAGTAAATAGGAGCTACTGGATGTATATCCTCGGTGGCTTCACTGACTGTCCTGATATCCATTACCAGGTCTCCAGCAGCCCATGGGGCTCTCGTTGTCAGGCCAATCCCAGGATATGGAGCTCACCTGGGCTTCACCCCTACCCCACATCCCACGGGGCTCTCGTGGTCAAGTCCCTCCCAGGGTATGGAGCTCACCTCTGCAGCTACCCAGCAGCCCATGGGGCTCTCCTACTCAGGTCCTTCCCAGGATATGGAGCTCCCCTGGGCAGGTACCCCAGCAGGGCTGGACACACAGGAACTGTTCACATAGCCCACCTTGCAGAGAACTCCCAGATCACCTGTCGCTCACAGCTGACACAGAATACCTCAGAGCAGGACTTGAACTAACAAACAGCAGCTCTGACAGGTCTGTGACCATGGCTATCACTCTCTGCAGGCTCTTTCTGCCTGGTCTTCCAGACACTTCCACTGCAGCCAGGGCACCAGGCCTCTGTCTCCACCCACCATCATTCCTCTCCCTGACTCCTGGGTTCCTCTCATTAGGATAGGGTCTTCTTGAAGTTGTTTTCCACTCATGGACCAGATAAAATGATAAGAAAACAAGCCGCAGCTGCAGCCCCTTGTCTATCCTGACTCTCAAGAGCCCACACCTGTTCCTAGGGCCTGGCCCATTTAGCAAGTTTCATTTTCTGCAACTGTGAGCCCCTGAGGGGTGAGGATTGGCTGATTTTGGCAGCCTGAAACTGCCTGCCAGCCCTCCACAGGTGTGCCTGGGTTGAGGGCAATATAAACAGCTCTCCAGTGAGCGACAGCCCTTGTAGCTGTGACTGACGCCATATTCTCTGGCCCGTAGGCAGTGCCGGGGCTGTGCTGGTGGGAGGGAGTGAGGGGCCGTAACTTTGTGGGTGGCCCAGTGTGAGTGGGGCTCTGCTGGACTTTCTGAAGGAGTTGCCAGGATGCCACCTGCTAAAGAAGAGGATGTGTCACCCATACCTGCCACTGGAATTTCTCCCCAGGCAGAGGTGAGGAAGTAAAAAAGCAGTGGGGGCCGTGGCAGGAGGGGTATCTCAGGCAGGGAAATGGAAAGCTTCCAGAAGAGCATCTGTGGCCAGGACAATCCTGACTGGCCTGCAGGCACCAAGTCGGCCTGTGTGCTGTCGCTGGTGTGGCTCCACAGCCCTTCCTCTAGGCTTGCAAGTTCTTGTACATATTCAGGTGTTTTAACTGGAAAGGGTGGGAAGAGTTCAGCTGCAGCAGGACTGGGGCTCAGCTCACGTTTACTCACAGATGCCTTAGCTCGGTCCCCCAGCTTTGCAATGAGGACCCTCCTTGCTTGGGGGGTGGGCTGCTGGCTGTATGGGAGATGATTCCCAACCTCTGACCAATTTCAGAATTGTTTACCGCTGGAACAAGTGCCCTGATAGGGTTTTCCTCTATCTGGTGGGTTCAGTTTTTTTTTTTCTTTTTTGGTTCATGTTAGATTTTATTCCTCTTTTATGTATTTATAGATATAAGCATGGAAATAATTCATTCATATAAATACATCTGTGTGAAGGGAAGAACTTTTTCCTCTATTATTTTTAAATTTTATTTTTTTAAATTTTGAAATTTAATTTTATTTATTTTTTATACAGCAGGTTATTATTAGTTATGTATTTTATGCATATACATGTATACAGGTCAATCGCAATCTCCCAACTCATCCCAACACCACCACCCCATGGCTTCCCACACTTGGTGTCCATACGTGTGTTCTCTACCTCTGTCTCTATTTCTTCCCTGCAAACCAGTTCATCTGTACCATTTTTCTAGGTTCCACATATATGCATTAATATACAATATTTGTTTGTCTCTTTCTGACTTACTTCATTCTGTATAACAGTCTCTAGATCCATCGACGTCTCTACAAATGACCCAGTTTCATTCCTTCTTATGGCTGAGTAATATTCCATTTTATATATGTACCACATCTTTATCCATTCGTCTGTCTGTAGGTATTTAGGTTGTTTCCATTACCTGGCTATCGTAAATAGTGATGATATCAGCATTGTGGTGAATGTGCCTTTTTGATTTATGGTTTTCTCTGGGTATATGCCCAGAAGTGGGATTGCTGGATCATATGGTAATTCTATTTTTGTTTTTTTAAGGAAACTCCATAATGTTCTCCATCTTGACTGTATCAATTTACATTTCCACCACTAGTGGAAGAGGGATCATTTTGTCCACACCCTCCCCAGATTTCGTTGTTTGTAGATTTTCTGATGATGCCGATTCTAACAGGTGTGAGGTGATACCTCATTGTAGTTTTGATTTTCATTTCTCTAATAATTAGTGATGTTGAGAAGCTTTTCATGTGCGTCTTGGCCATCTCTGTGTCTTCTTTGAAGAAACGTCTCTTTAGATCTTCTGCCCATTTTTGTATTGGGTTGTTTGTTTTTTTAATATTAAGCTGCATGGGCTCTTTATATATATTGGAGATTAAACCTTTGTCCATTGATTCGTTTGCAAATATTTTCGCCCATTCTGAGGGATGCTTTTTGCCATTCCCGTTTTTTTAACAAAAAAAGAAAGAAAGAAAAAGAAGCAGAACACTAATGTGTGTAAAATATGCCTTTTGAAACTGTCGTTTTGAAATATGGACGTCCATTGAATTTTTTGGTCCATATATGAACCGAGGATTTGTTTTCAGGGCAGGTGTCATTTACAGGCCTGCAATGATTTTGAATATCAACTGACCATTAGCGCTGGGATTAAAGCTGCTGTTGTGTGAAACGGCCACAAGGTGGCAGCAGTTCTCCCTTACCATATCTGGTTACTGGGGCAACAGAGCCTCAATGGAAGTCGTGTTCTAGATTGGAATTTAGAATGGAATGTGCCAGGAGAAAGCCCCTCAAGTTTGTCTCACTACTTCTTGTTCGTGTTTTTAATTTAATTTTTTATTTTTTATTACAGCACATTTGATTACAATGTTTGGCTTGTTGTAGGTGTGGAAGATGTGGTTCTTTTACACATACACATATGTCTGTTCTTCCTGGGATCCTTTTCCCATGTACCTTATGACAGAATGTTGAGTAGTCTTCTCTTGGTATTCTGTAGGTCTTTGGTGATTATATATGTCACCTGTGTTTGTGTATGTCTGTTAACCCCAATATCATAATGAAACCAATCCTCACAACTTTCCATTGGTGAACCATAAGTTTGTTGAATGAATCTGTGATTGCCCTTCTGCGTGGAAATATCTGCCCTGTTATCCATTTTTCGGTCACACCTATAAGAGATATGATATGATATGTGTCTTTCACTTTCTGACTTACTACAAGTCACGTGATTACCTCTAGACACACCGACGGTGCTGCAAATGGCATTGTGTCCTTTTATTCCTTGGCTTCTATTCTGCCTTAGCGAGGTCCATTTTCAACAATGTGATTCCCTGAGGGCTGAGGGTTAGCTGACCTGGATAGCCTGACCCTGCCGGCTGGCCTCCCCTGGTTTGCCTGGTTTGAGGGCAATATAAAGAGCGCTGCAGGCAGCAATAGCCCCTGAAGCTGTGCCTGACTCCATATTCTCTGCCCCGTCAGCAGTCTCGGGGCTGTGCTGGTGGGAGGGAGTGAGGGGCCACGTCTTTGTGGGTGGCCCGGAGTGAGTGGGTCTCTGCTGGACTTTCTGCAGGAGTTGCCAGGCTCCCACCTGTAAAGAAGAGGATGTGTCACCCATACCTTCCGCTGGAATTTCTCTCCGGACAGAGGTGAGGAAGGAAAAAAGCAGTGGGGGCCGGGACAGGAGGGGTATCTCAGGCAGGGCTATGGAAAGCTTCCAGAAGAGCGCCCAAGGCCAGGACCATCCTGGCTGGCCTGCAGGCACCAAGTTGGCCTGCGTGCTGTCGCTGGTGTGGCTCCACGCCCCTTCCTCTAGGCTTTCAACACCTTGTACATATTCAGGTGTTTTACCTGGGAAGGGTGGGAAAAGTTCAGCAGCAGCTGGCCTGGGGCTCAGCTCACGGTTACTCACAGATGTCTCGGTATTGCCCCCAGCTTTGCAATGAGGACGCTCCCTGCGTAGGAGTGGGCTGCTGGCTGTATGGGAGATGATTCCCCACCTCTGACCAATTTCAGTATTGTTTACCGCTGGAGCAAGTGCCCTGTTAGGGTTTTCCTCTGTCTAACTCGTGGGTTCAAGTTTTTTTTCTTTCTTTTTTGGTTCAAGTTAGATTTTATTCCTCTTTTATGTATTTATAGATATAATCATGGAAATAATTCATTCATATAAATACATCTGTGTGAAGGGAAGAACTTTTTTCTGTTTTATTTTTAAATTTTTTTTCTTAAAATTTTGAAATTTAATTTTATTTATTTTTTTATACATCAGGTTATTATTAGTTATGTATTTTATGCATATACATGTATACAGGTCAATCCCAATCTCCCAACTCATCCCACCACCAACTCCCCATGGCTTCCCACACTTGGTGTCCATACGTGTGTTCTCTACCTCTGTGTCTCTATTTCTTCCCTGAAAACCATTTCATCTGTACCATTTTTCTAGGTTCCACATATATGCATTAATATACAATATTTGTTTTTCTCTTTCTGACTTACTTCATTCTGTATGACAGTCTCTAGATCCATCGACGTCTCTACAAATGACCCAGTTTCATTCCTTCTAATGGCTGAGTAATATTCCATTTTATATATGTACCACATCTTTATCCATTCGTCTGTCTGTGGGTATTTAGGTTGCTTCCATTACGTGGCTATCGTAAATAGTGCTGAAATGAGCATTGTGGTGAATGTGCCTTTTTGATTTATGGTTTTCTCTGGGTATATGCCCAGAAGTGGGATTGCTGGATCATATGGTAATTCTATTTCTAGTTTTTTTAAGGAAACTCCATACTGTTCTCCATTGTGACTGTATCCATTTACATCTTCACCACTAGTGGAAGAGGGATCCTTTTTCCACACCCTCCCCAGAATTCGTTGTTTGTAGATTTTCTGATGATGCCGATTCTAACAGGTGTGAGGTGATACCTCATTGTAGTTTTGATTTGCATTTCTCTAATAATTAGTGATGTTGAGCAGCTTTTCATATGCGTCTTGGCCATCTCTGTGTCTTCTTTGAAGAAACGTCTCTTTAGATCTGCTGCCCATTTTTGTATTGGGTTGCTTGTTTATTGAATATTAAGCTGCATGAGCTCTTTATATATATTGGAGATTAAACCTTTGTCCATTGATTCGTTTGCAAATATTTTCGCCTATTCTCAGGGATGATTTTTTGCCATTCCCGTTCTTTTAACAAAAAAAGAAAGAAAGAAAAAGAAGCAGAACACTAATGTGTGTAAAATATGCCTTTTGAAACTGTCGTTTTGAAATATGGACGTCCTTTGAATTTTTTGGTCGATATATGACCCCAGGAATTGTGTTCAGGGCAGGTGTCATTTACAGGCCTGCAATGATGTTGAATATCAACTGACCATTAGCGCTGGGATTAAAGCTGCTGTTGTGTGAAACAGCCACAAGGTGGCAGCAGTTCTCCCTTACCAAATCTGGTTACTGGGGCAACAGAGCCTCAATGGAAGTCGTGTTCTAGATTGGAATTTAGAATGGAATGTGCCAGGAGAAAGCCCCTCAAGTTTGTCTCACTACTTCTTGTTCGTGTTTTTAGTTTAATTTTTTATTTTTTATTACAGCAAATTTGATTACAATGTTTGGCTTGTTGTAGGTGTGCAAGATGTGGTTCTTTTACACATATACATATGTCTGTTCTTCCTGGGATCCTTTTCCCATGTACTTTATGACAGAATGTTGAGTAGTCTTCTCTTGGTATTCTGTAGGTCTTTGGTGATTATATATGTCACCTGTGTTTGTATATGTCTGTTAACCCCAATATCATAATGAAACCAATCCTCACAACTTTCCATTGGTGAACCATAAGTTTGTTGAATGAATCTGTGATTGCCCTTCTCCGTGGAAATATCTGCCCTGGTATCCATTTTTCGGTCACACCTATAAGAGATATGATATGATATGTGTCTTTCACTTTCTGACTTACTACAAGTCACGTGATTACCTCTAGACACACCTACGGTGCTGCAAATGGCATTGTGTCCTTTTATTCCTTGGCTTCTATTCTGCCTTAGCGAGGTCCATTTTCAACAATGTGATTCCCTGAGGGCTGAGGATTAGCTGACCTGGGTAGCCTGACCCTGCCGGCTGGCCCTCCGCAGGTGTGCCTGTGTTGAGGTCAATATAAACAGCGCTGCAGGCAGCAATAGCCCCTGAAGCTGTGCCTGACTCCATATTCTCTGTCCCGTCAGCAGTCTCGGGGCTCTGCTGGTGGGAGGGAGTGAGGGACCACAGCTTTGTGGGTGGCCCGGTGTGAGTGGGTCTCTGCTGGACTTTCTGCAGGAGTTGCCAGGCTGCCACCTGTAAAGAAGAGGATGTGTCACCCATACCTTCCGCTGGAATTTCTCTCCGGACAGAGGTGAGGAAGGAAAAAAGCAGTGGGGGCCGGGACAGGATGGGTATCTCAGGCAGGGCTATGGAAAGCTTCCGGAAGAGCGCCCAAGGCCAGGACCATCCTGGCTGGCCTGCAGGCACCAAGTTGGCCTGCGTGCTGTCGCTGGTGTGGCTCCACGACCCTTCCTCTAGGCTTTCAACACCTTGTACATATTCAGGTGTTTTACCTGGGAAGGGTGGGAAAATTTCAGCAGCAGCTGGCCTGGGGCTCAGCTCATGGTTACTCACAGATGTCTCGGTATTGCCCCCAGCTTTGCAATGAGGACGCTCCCTGCGTAGGAGTGGGCTGCTGGCTGTATGGGAGATGATTCCCCACCTCTGACCAATTTCAGAATTGTTTACCGCTGGAGCAAGTGCCCTGATAGGCTTTTCCTCTGTCTAACTGGTGGGTTCAGGTTTTTTTTGTTTTTTTTTTTGTTCAAGTTAGGTTTTAATCCTCATTTATGTATTTATAGATATAAGCATGGAAATAATTCATTCATATAAATACATCTGTGTGAAGGGAAGAACATTTTTCTGTTTTATTTTTAAATTTTATTTTTAAAAATTTTGAAATTTAATTTTATTTATTTTTTTATACAGCAGGTTATTATTAGTTATGTATTTTCTTCATATACATGTATGCAGGCCAATCCCAATCTCCCAACTCATCCCACCACCACCTCCCCATGGCTTCCCACACTTGGTGTCCATACGTGTGTTCTCTACCTCTGTGTCTCCATTTCTTCCCTGCAAACCAGTTCATCTGTACCATTTTTTTGCGTTCCACATATATGCATTAATATACATTATTTGTTTTTCTCTTTCTGACTTACTTCATTCTGTATGACAGTCTCTAGATCCATCGACGTCTCTACAAATGACCCAGTTTCATTCCTTCTTATGGCTGAGTAATATTCCATTTTATATATGTACCACATCTTTATCCATTCGTCTGTCTGTGGGTATTTAGGTTGCTTCCATTACCTGGCTATTGTAAATAGTGCTGAAATGAGCATTGTGGTGAATGTGCCTTTTTGATTTATGGTTTTCTCTGGGTATATGGCCAGAATTGGGATTGCTGGATCATATGGTAATTCTATTTCCAGTTTTTTTAAGGAAAGTCCATACTCTTCTCCATCGTGACTGTATCAATTTACATTTCCACCACTAGTGGAAGAGGGATCCTTTTGTCCACACCTTCCCCAGAATTTGTTGTTTGTAGATTTTCTGATGATGCTGATTCCAACAGGTGTGAGGCGATACCTCATTGTAGTTTTGATTTTCATTTGTCTAATAATTAGTGATGTTGAGCAGCTTTTCATGTGGGTCTTGGCCATCTCTGTGTCTTCTTTAAAGAAACATCTCTTTAGATCTTCTGCCCATTTTTGTATTGGGTTGTTTGTTTTTTTAATATTAATCTGCATGGGCTCTTTATATATATTGGAGATTAAACCTTTGTCCATTGATTTGTTTGCAAATATTTTCGCCCATTCTGAGGGATGCTTTTTTCCATTCCCGTTTTTTTAACAAATAAAGAAAGAAAGAAAAAGAAGCAGAAAACTAATGTGTGTAAAATATGCCTTTTGAAACTATCCTTTTGAAATATGGACGTCCTTTGAGTTTTTTGGTCGATATATGAACCCATGATTTGTTTTCAGGGCAGGTGTCATTTACAGGCCTGCAATGATTTTGAATATCAACTGACCATTAGCGCTGGGATTAAAGCTGCTGTTGTGTGAAACGGCCACAATGTGGCAGCAGTTCTCCTTTACCAAGTCTGGTTACTGGGGCAACAGAGCCTCAATGGAAGTCGTGTTCTAGATTGGAATTTAGAATGGAATGTGCCAGGAGAAAGCCCCTCAAGTTTGTCTCACTACTTCTTGTTCGTGTTTTTAATTTAATTTTTTATTTTTTTACAGCAAATTTGATTACAATGTTTGGCTTGCTGTAGGTGTGGAAGATGTGGTTCTTTTACACATATACATATGTCTGTTCTTCCTGGGATCCTTTTCCCATGTACCTTATGACAGAATGTTGAGTAGTCTTCTCTAGGTATTCTGTAGGTCTTTGGTGATTATATATGTCACCTGTGTTTGTATATGTCTGTTAACCCCAATATCATAATGAAACCAATCCTCACACCTTTCCATTGGTGAACCATAAGTTTGTTGAATGAATCTGTGATTGCCCTTCTGTGTGGAAATATCTGCCCTGGTATCCATTTTTCGGTCACACCTATGAGAGATATGATATGATATATGTCTTTCACTTTCTGACTTACTACAAGTCACGTGATTACCTCTAGTCACACCTACGGTGCTCCAAATGGCATTGTGTCCTTTTATTCCTTGGCTTCTATTCTGCCTTAGCGAGGTCCATTTTCAACAATGTGATTCCCTGAGGGCTGAGGATTAGCTGACCAGGGTAGCCTGACCCTGTCGGCCGACCTTCCCCAGGTGTGCCTGGGTTGAGGTCAATATAAACAGCGCTGCAGGCAGCAATAGCCCCTGAAGCTGTGCCTGACGCCATATTCTCGGCCCCGTCAGCAGTCTCGGGGCTGTGCTGGTTGGAGGGAGTTAGGGGCAACGGCTTTGTGGGTGGCCCGCTGTGAGTGGGTCTCTGCTGGACTTTCTGCAGGAGTTGCCAGGCTGCCACCTGTAAAGAAGAGGATGTGTCACCCATACCTTTCGCTGGAATTTCTCTCCGGACAGAGGTGAGGAAGGAAAAAAGCAGTGGGGGCCGGGACAGGAGGGGTATCTCAGGCAGGACAATGGAAAGCTTCCAGAAGAGCGCCCAGGGCCAGGACCATCCTGGATGGCCTGCAGGCACCAAGTTGGCCTGCGTGCTGTCACTGGTGTGGCTCCACGGCCCTTCCTCTAGGCTTTCAAGCCCTTGTACATATTCAGGTGTTTTACCTGGGAAGGGTGGGAAAAGTTCAACAGCAGCTGGCCTGGGGCTCAGCTCACGGTTACTCACAGATGCCTCGGCATGGCCCCCAGCTTTGCAATGAGGACGCTCCTTGCGTAGGAGTGGGCTGCTGGCTCTATGGGAGATGATTCCCCACCTCTGACCAATTTCAGAATTGTTTACTGCTGGAGCAAGTGCCCTGATAGTCTTTTCCTATGTATAACTGGTGGGTTCAGGTTTTTTTTTTCTTTTTTGGTTCAAGTTAGATTTTATTCCTTTTATGTATTTATAGATATAAACATGGAAATAATTCATTCATATAAATACTTCTGTGTGAAAGGAAGGATCTTTTTTCTGTTTTATTTTTAAATTTTATTTTTAAAAATTTTGAAATTTAATTTTATTTATTTTTTTATACAGCATGTTATTATTAGTTATGTATTTTATGCATATACATGTATACAGGTCAATCCCAATCTCCCAACTCATCCCACCACCACCACCCCATGGCTTCCCACACTTGGTGTCAATACGTGTGTTCTCTATCCTCTGTGTCTCTATTTCTTCCCTGCAAACAAGTTCATCTGTATCATTTTTCTAGGTTCCACATATATTCATTAATATACAATATTTGTTTTTGTCTTTCTGACTTACTTCATTCTGTATGACAGTCTCTAGATCCATTGACGTCTCTACAAATGACCCAGTTTCATTCCTTCTTATGGCTGAGTAACATTCCATTTTATATATGTACCACATCTTTATCCATTCGTCTGTCTGTGGGTATTTAGGTTGCTTCCATTACCTGGCTATTGTAAATAGTGGTGAAATGAGCATTGTGGTGAATGTGCCTTTTTGATTTATGGTTTTCTCTGGGTATATGCCCAGAAGTGGGATTGCTGGATCATATGGTAATTCTATTTCTAGTTTTTTTTTAAGGAAACTCCATACTGTTCTCCATCGTGACTGTATCAATTTACATTTCCACCACTAGTGGAAGAGGGATCCTTTTGTCCACACCCTACCCAGAATTCGTTGTTTGTAGATTTTCTGATGATGCCGATTCTAACAGGTGTGAGGTGATACCTCATTGTAGTTTTGATTTGCATTTCTCTAATAATTAGTGATGTTGAGCAGCTTTTCATGTGCGTCTTGGCCATCTCTGTGTCTTCTTTGAAGAAACGTCTCTTTAGGTCTTCTGCCCATTTTTGTATTGGGTTGTTTGTTTTTTGAATATTAAGCTGCATGAGCTCTTTATATATATTGGAGATTAAACATTTGTCCATTGATTCGTTTGCAAATATTTTCGCCCATTCTGAGGGATGCTTTTTGCCATTCCCGTTTTTTTAACAAAAAAAGAAAGAAAGAAAAAGAAGCAGAACACTTATGTGTGTAAAATATGCCTTATGAAACTGTCCTTTTGAAATATGGACGTCCTTTGAAATTTTTGGTCGATATATGAACCCAGGATTTGTTTTTGGGGCAGGTGTCATTTACAGGCCTGCAATGATTTTGAATATCAACTGACCATTAGCGCTGGGATTAAAGCTGCTGTTGTGTGAAACGGCCACAAGGTGGCAGCAGTTCTCCCTTACCAAATCTGGTTACTGGGGCAACAGAGCCTCAAAGGAAGTCGTGTTCTAGATTGGAATTTAGAATGGAATGTGCCAGGAGAAAGCCCCTCAAGTTTGTCTCACTACTTCTTGTTCGTGTTTTTAATTTAATTTTTTTATTTTTTATTACAGCAAATTTGATTACAATGTTTGGCTTGTTTTAGGTGTGGAAGATGTGGTTGTTTTACACATATACATATGGCTGTTCTTCCTGGGATCCTTTTCCCATGTACCTTATGACAGAATGTTGAGTAGTCTTCTCTTGGTATTCTGTAGGTCTTTGGTGATTATATATGTCACCTGTGTTTTTATATGTCTGTTAACCCCATTATCATAATGAAACCAATCCTCACACCTTTCCATTGGTGAACCATAAGTTTGTCTTGCCTTTCTGGTTTTTACACATTTTGTGGATGTCCCTTTTGACCGGTGGGAAGTGATACTTCTTTGTAGTGCAGATTTGCATTGCCCGCTTGCTTGCTTGGCCAAAAAGGGCGTATGCGTTTTCTCCTGAATATATTCAGGAGAAAACGCATACGCCCCATTTGGCCAAGTGCATCATTGTCGAAGTTGTGCCCCTCTTCCTGTGATTTAAAGGTGATTCCAACGTACATCTTGAAATCTGTTTCCTGCTATTCTGCCTCGCTTTCAAGTCCGCCTCGTTGCCTTCCCTCAACAGATTTTTGGACGATAGTTGTCCTTTATTACTCGGCCAGTTTGTGAATTGCTGTGCCCCTGAGCTCCATTTTTCAACTCGTTTTTGGTGAGCTGACCGCAAGTCCAAAATTTTGGTTCAGGACCTATACTGGTTCCCGGTGGGGGGCTG
The DNA here is from genome assembly GCF_949752795.1 of Hyperoodon ampullatus. NCBI lineage: Eukaryota > Metazoa > Chordata > Mammalia > Artiodactyla > Ziphiidae > Hyperoodon > Hyperoodon ampullatus. Next base: position 743,937 of record NW_027640625.1, on the reverse strand, counting down.
AGACTTTGGTTAATTCTTCTTCCTGCCGGGAAATTACAGTGATATGTGCCCGTCCAAATGCCTATCAGCTACTCTCTCATTGGTTCTCCCTCTTCCCTTTCATCCTCTGCCAAATTGGCAACCTGTGCGAACCAGGAGGTTAAAGGGGCTGTCTCTCCAAGTTGGGAGGTTGATAGTAAAGCAGATGGAAAGTCAAACCGGAGCACCAGGAGAGGGACTATTCGTTGAGTTTTAGAAACCTTTCGTATTCACAGTGTGTCCGTTCTCTAGGATTCCCGTACATTTTATATCTGTAGTAATATTCCCTTCAACCTGGAGAGTTGGGACCCATGGAATGTGTGCCATGCATTATTGCTTTAAAGGGTCTGCATTTGCTCACCCAATCTCACCAATCCTCTCAGTCCCAAGTGTCCAGCCTTATGCCACATCCAGCTGTCATTGTACATAGGGTCATTCCAGGTATCATCAGAGACCCTGAAGGAATTGTAAAGAATTTCCCAGTTTCTTTTGTTTTATTTTTGAAATTCCTTTTTATAGTGGGTTTGAGCTGATTCTCGCTGCCATATTTATGCCAGTCTAGACACACTTGATTCCCTTACGGAGACATATCAATACATAGGTTTTAAGATTCTTACTAGTCAGATATATTCCTCTTCGGGAAATAAGGGGTTTTGAGTCCCTTTCACTGAGGAAGGTGTAGGTCTTGTCTAATCCATAGTTGGTTTTTGGAATGCTACCTGTGCTTATATCAAACTCTGATTTTATGCATCACCCCACCTCTCCTTCCCCCTTAAGCAGGCATAAGAGTGTTTTCTAAATGTGAGACACTGTTCTCTTTCCTAACTCAGTTCAAGTGTAGCCATGTTTACAGGATCTTCATAAGTGATATCTTATGATAAGTTTCTTTTTCTCTGTGACTTATTTCACTTAGAATCATCGTACCTGAATCCACCCATTTTGCTGCTACTGGTCTTATGACATTGATTTCATGGCTGAGGGATATTCCATCGTACGTAAGTACCACAATTTTTTGAACCATTTTTATATTTCCTGGGATATTTATGGTGTACCCAAGTTGAGGTCCTTGCAAGCAGTGCAGCACTAAATTTTGGGGTGGCTGTGTCTTTTTGATTTTCAGTTTTCCCAAGGTATATTCCCTAGACTGGAAGTACACTTGGCTCTGTAGCTCTGTTGTTTACTTGTTTTAGGGAACACAATGCACTCCTCCAGAGAGACAGTTGGCAATTTACATCCCGCCAATCAGCATAACAAGGCTCCCTGTTCTCCAGAGCCTGTTTTGCCTTTCCGGTTTTTACACATTTTGTGGATGTCCCTTTTGACGGGTGGAAGTGATACTTCTTTGTAGTGCAGATTTGCATTGCCCGCTTGCTTGCTTGGCCAAAAAGGGCGTATGCGTTTTCTCCTGAATATATTCAGGAGAAAACGCATACGCCACATTTGGCCAAGTGCATCATTGTCGAAGTTGTGCCCCTCTTCCTGTGATTTAAAGGTGATTCCAACATACCTCTTGAAATCTGTTTCCTGCTATTCTGCCTTGCTTTCAAGTCCGCCTCGTTGCCTTCCCTCAACAGATTTTTGGACGATAGTTGTCATTTATTACTCGGCCAGATTGTGAATTGCAGTGCCCCTGAGCTCCATTTTTCAACTCGTTTTAGGTGAGCTGACCGCAAGTCCAAAATTTTGGTTCAGGACCTATACTGGTTCCCGGTGGGGGGCTGAGACTTTGGTTAATTCTTCTTCCTGCCGGGAAATTACAGTGATATGTGCCCGTCCAAATGCCTATCAGCTACTCTCTCATTGGTTCTCCCTCTTCCCTTTCATCCTCTGCCAAATTGGCAACCTGTGCGAACCAGGAGGTTAAAGGGGCTGTCTCTCCAAGTTGGGAGGTTGATAGTAAAGCTGATGGAAAGTCAAACCGGAGCACCAGGAGAGGGACTATTCGTTGAGTTTTAGAAACCTTTCGTATTCACAGTGTGTCCGTTCTCTAAGTTTCCCGTACATGTTATAACTGTAGTAATATTCCCTTCAACCTGGAGAGTTGGGACCCATGGAATGTGTGCCATGCATTATTGCTTTAAAGGGTCTGCATTTGTTCACCCAATCTCACCAATCCTCTCAGTCCCAAGTGTCCAGCCTTATGCCACATCCAGCTGTCATTATAGATAAGGTCATTCCAGGTATCATCAGAGACCCTGAAGGAATTGTAAAGAATTTACCAGTTTTTTTTGTTTTATTTTTGAAATTCCTTTTTATAATGGGTTTGAGCTGATTCTCGCTGCCATATTTATGCCAGTCTAGACACACTTGATTCCCTTACAGAGAGATATCAATACATAGGTTTTAAGATTCTTACTAGTCAGATATATTCCTCTGTGGGAAATATGGGGTTTTGAGTCCCTTTCACTGAGGAAGGTGTAGGTCTTGTCTATTCCATAGTTGGTTTTTGGAATGGTACCTGTGCTTATATCAAACTCTGGTTTTATGCATCACCCCACCTCTCCTTCCCCCTTAAGCAGGCATAAGGGTGTTTTCTAAATGTGAGAAACTGTTCTCTTTCCTAACTCAGTTCAAGTGTAGCCATGTTTACAGGATCTTCATAAGTGATATCTTATGATAAGTTTCTTTTTCTGTGTGACTTATTTCACTTAGAATCATCGTACCTGAATCCACCCATTTTGCTGCTACTGGTCTTATGACATTGATTTCATGGCTGAGGGATATTCCATCGTACGTAAGTACCACAATTTTTTGAACAATTTTTATATTTCCTGGGATATTTATGGTGTACCCAAGTTGAGGTCCTTGTAAGCAGTGCAGCCCTAAATTTTGGGGTGGCTGTGTCTTTTTGATTTTCAGTTTTCCCAAGGTATATTCCCTAGACTGGAAGTACCCTTGGCTCTGTAGCTCTGTTGTTTACTTGTTTTAGGGAACACAATGCACTCCTCCAGAGAGGCAGTTGGCAATTTACATCCCGCCCATCAGCATAACAAGGCTCCCTGTTCTCCAGGGCCTGTCTTGCCTTTCCGGTTTTTACACATTTTGTGGATGTCCCTTTTGACCGGTGGGAAGTGATACTTCTTTGTAGTGCAGATTTGCATTGCCCGCTTGCTTGCTTGGCCAAAAAGGGCGTATGCGTTTTCTCCTGAATATATTCAGGAGAAAACGCATACGCCCCATTTGGCCAAGTGCATCATTGTCGAAGTTGTGCCCCTCTTCATGTGCTTTAAAGGCAATTCCAACGTACCTCTTGAAATCTGTTTCCTGCTATGCTGCCTCGCTTTCAAGTCCACCTCATTGCCTTCCCTCAACAGATTTTTGGACGATAGTTGTCCTTTATTACTCGGCCAGTTTGTGAATTGCTGTGCCCCTGAGCTCCATTTTTCAACTCGTTTTAGGTGAGCTGACCGCAAGTCCAAAATTTTGGTTCAGGACCTATACTGGTTCCCGGTGGGGGGCTGAGACTTTGGTTAATTCTTCTTCCTGCCGGGAAATTACAGTGATATGTGCCAGTCCAAATGCCTAACAGCTACTCTCTCATTGGTTCTCCCTCTTCCCTTTAATCCTCTGCCAAATTGGCAACCTGTGCGAACCAGGAGGTTAAAGGGGCTGTCTCTCCAAGATGGGAGGTTGATAGTAAAGCAGATGGAAAGTCAAACCGGAGCACCAGGAGAGGGACTATTCGTTGAGTTTTAAAAACCTTTCGTATTCACAGTGTGTCCGTTCTCTAGGTTTCCCGTACATGTTATAACTGTAGTAATATTCCCTTCAACCTGGAGAGTTGGGACCCATGGAATGGGTGCCATGCATTATTGCTTTAAAGGGTCTGCATTTGTTCACCCAATCTCACCAATCCTCTCAGTCCCAAGTGTCCAGTCTTATGCCACATCCAGCTGTCGTTGTAGATAGGGTCATTCCAGGTTTCATCAGAGACCCTGAAGGAATTGTAAAGAATTTCCCAGTTTTTTTGTTTTGTTTTGTAATTCCTTTTTATAGTGGGTTTGAGCTGATTCTCGCTGCCATGTTTATGCCAGTCTAGACACACTTGATTCCCTTACGGAGACATATCAATACATAGGTTTTAAGATTCTTACTAGTCAGATATATTCCTCTGCGGCAAATATGGGGTTTTGAGTCCCTTTCACTGAGGAAGGTGTAGGTCTTGTCTATTCCATAGTTGGTTTTTGGAATGGTACCTGTGCTTATATGAAACTCTGGTTTTATGCATCACCCCACCTCTCCTTCCCCCTTAAGCAGGCATAAGAGTGTTTTCTAAATGTGAGACACTGTTCTCTTTCCTAACTCAGTTCAAGTGTAGCCATGTTTACAGGATCTTCATAAGTGATATCTTATGATAAGTTTCTTTTTCTCTGTGACTTATTTCACTTAGAATCATCATACCTGAATCCACCCATTTTGCTGCTACTGGTCTTATGACATTGATTTCATGGCTGAGGGATATTCCATCGTACGTAAGTACCACAATTTTTTGAACCATTTTTATATTTCCTGGGATATTTAAGGTGTACCCAAGTTGAGGTCCTTGTAAGCAGTGCAGCCCTAGATTTTTGGGTGGCTGTGTCTTTTTGATTTTCAGTTTTCCCAAGGTATATTCCCTAGACTGGAAGTACCCTTGGCTCTGTAGCTCTGTTGTTTACTTGTTTTAGGGAACACAATGCACTCCTCCAGAGAGGCAGTTGGCAATTTTCATCCTGCCCATCGGCATAACAAGGCTCCCTGTTCTCCAGGGACTGTCTTGCCTTTCCGGTTTTTACACATTTTGTAGATGTCCCTTTTGACCGGTGGGAAGTGATACTTCTTTGTAGTGCAGATTTGCATTGCCCGCTTGCTTGCTTGACCAAAAAGGGCGTATGCGTTTTCTCCTGAATATATTCAGGAGAAAACGCATACGCCCCATTTGGCCAAGTGCATCATTGTCGAAGTTGTGCCCCTCTTCCTGTGCTTTAAAGGCAATTCCAACGTACCTCTTGAAATCTGTTTCCTGCTATTCTGCCTCGCTTTCAAGTCCGCCTCATTGCCTTCCCTCAACAGATTTTTGGACGATAGTTGTCCTTTATTACTCGGCCAGTTTGTGAATTGCTGTGCCCCTGAGCTCCATTTTTCAACTCGTTTTTGGTGAGCTGACCGCAAGTCCAAAATTTTGGTTCAGGACCTATACTGGTTCCCGCTGGGGGGCTGAGACTTTGGTTAATTCTTCTTCCTGCCGGGAAATTGCAGTGATATGTTTCAGTCCAAATGCCTAACAGCTACTCTCTCTTTGGTTCTCCCTCTTCCCTTTAATCCTCTGCCAAATTGGCAACCTGTGCGAACCAGGAGGTTAAAGGGGCTGTCTCTCCAAGATGGGAGGATGATAGTAAAGCAGATGGAAAGTCAAACCGGAGCACCAGGAGAGGGACTATTCGTTGAGTTTTAAAAACCTTTCGTATTCACAGTGTGTCCGTTCTCTAGGTTTCCCGTACATGTTATAACTGTAGTAATATTCCCTTCAACCTGGAGAGTTGGGACCCATGGAATGGGTGCCATGCATTATTGCTTTAAAGGGTCTGCATTTGTTCACCCAATCTCACCAATCCTCTCAGTCCCAAGTGTCCAGCCTTATGCCACATCCAGCTGTCATTGTAGATAGGGTCATTCCAGGTTTCATCAGAGACCCTGAAGGAATTGTAAAGAATTTCCCAGTTTTTTTGTTTTGTTTTTGAAATTCCTTTTTATAGTGGGTTTGAGCTGATTCTCGCTGCCATGTTTATGCCAGTCTAGACACACTTGATTCCCTTACGGAGACATATCAATACATAGGTTTTAAGATTCTTACTAGTCAGATATATTCCTCTGCGGCAAATATGGGGTTTTGAGTCCCTTTCACTGAGGAAGGTGTAGGTCTTGTCTATTCCATAGTTGGTTTTTGGAATGGTACCTGTGCTTATATCAAACTCTGATTTTATGCATCACCCCACCTCTCCTTCCCCCTTAAGCAGGCATAATAGTGTTTTCTAAATGTGAGACACTGTTCTCTTTCCTAACTCAGTTCAAGTGTAGCCATGTTTACAGGATCTTCATAAGTGATATCTTATGATAAGTTTCTTTTTCTGTGTGACTTATTTCACTTAGAATCATCGTACCTGAATCCACCCATTTTGCTGCTACTGGTCTTATGACATTGATTTCATGGCTGAGGGATATTCCATCGTACGTAAGTACCACAGTTTTTTGAACCATTTTTATATTTCCTGGGATATTTATGGTGTACCCAAGTTGAGGTCCTTGTAAGCAGTGCAGCCCTAAATTTTGGGGTGGCTGTGTCTTTTTGATTTTCAGTTTTCCCAAGGTATATTCCCTAGACTGGAAGTACCCTTGGCTCTGTAGCTCTGTTGTTTACTTGTTTTAGGGAACACAATGCACTCCTCCAGAGAGGCAGTTGGCAATTTACATCCCGCCCCTCAGCATAACAAGGCTCCCTGTTCTCCAGGGCCTGTCTTGCCTTTCCGGTTTTTACACATTTTGTGGATGTCCCTTTTGACCGGTGGGAAGTGATACTTCTTTGTAGTGCAGATTTGCATTGCCCGCTTGCTTGCTTGGCCAAAAAGGGCGTATGCGTTTTCTCCTGAATATATTCAGGAGAAAACGCATACGCCCCATTTGGCCAAGTGCATCATTGTCGAAGTTGTGCCCCTCTTCCTGTGCTTTAAAGGCAATTCCAACGTACCTCTTGAAATCTGTTTCCTGCTATTCTGCCTCGCTTTCAAGTCCGCCTCATTGCCTTCCCTCAACAGATTTTTGGACGATAGTTGTCCTTTATTACTCGGCCAGTTTGTGAATTGCTGTGCCCCTGAGCTCCATTTTTCAACTCGTTTTAGGTGAGCTGACCGCAAGTCCAAAATTTTGGTTCAGGACCTATACTGGTTCCCGGTGGGGGGCTGAGACTTTGGTTAATTCTTCTTCCTGCCGAGAAATTACAGTGATATGTGCCAGTCCAAATGCCTAACAGCTACTCTCTCATTGGTTCTCCCTCTTCCCTTTAATCCTCTGCCAAATTGGCAACCTGTGCGAACCAGGAGATTAAAGGGGCTGTCTCTCCAAGATGGGAGGTTGATAGTAAAGCAGATGGAAAGTCAAACCGGAGCACCAGGAGAGGGACTATTCGTTGAGTTTTAAAAACCTTTCGTATTCACAGTGTGTCCGTTCTCTAGGTTTCCCGTACATGTTATAACTGTAGTAATATTCCCTTCAACCTGGAGAGTTGGGACCCATGGAATGGGTGCCATGCATTATTGCTTTAAAGGGTCTGCATTTGTTCACCCAATCTCACCAATCCTCTCAGTCCCAAGTGTCCAGCCTTATGCCACATCCAGCTGTCGTTGTAGATAGGGTCATTCCAGGTTTCATCAGAGACCCTGAAGGAATTGTAAAGAATTTCCCAGTTTTTTTGTTTTGTTTTTGAAATTCCTTTTTATAGTGGGTTTGAGCTGATTCTCGCTGCCATGTTTATGCCAGTCTAGACACACTTGATTCCCTTACGGAGACATATCAATACATAGGTTTTAAGATTCTTACTAGTCAGATATATTCCTCTGCGGCAAATATGGGATTTTGAGTCCCTTTCACTGAGGAAGGTGTAGGTCTTGTCTATTCCATAGTTGGTTTTTGGAATGGTACCTGTGCTTATATGAAACTCTGGTTTTATGCATCACCCCACCTCTCCTTCCCCCTTAAGCAGGCATAAGAGTGTTTTCTAAATGTGAGACACTGTTCTCTTTCCTAACTCAGTTCAAGTGTAGCCATGTTTACAGGATCTTCATAAGTGATATCTTATGATAAGTTTCTTTTTCTCTGTGACTTATTTCACTTAGAATCATCATACATGAATCCACCCATTTTGCTGCTACTGGTCTTATGACATTGATTTCATGGCTGAGGGATATTCCATCGTACGTAAGTACCACAATTTTTTGAACCATTTTTATATTTCCTGGGATATTTAAGGTGTACCCAAGTTGAGGTCCTTGTAAGCAGTGCAGCCCTAGATTTTGGGGTGGCTCTGTCTTATTGATCTTCAGTTTTCCCAAGGTTTATTCCCTAGAGTGGAAGTGCCCTTGGCTCTGTAGCTCTGTTGTTTACTTGTTTTAGGGAACACAATGTACTCCTCCAGAGAGGCAGTTGGCAATTTACATCCCGCCCATCAGCATAACAAGGCTCCCTGTTCTCCAGGGCCTGTCTTGCCTTTCTGGTTTTTACACATTTTGTGGATGTCCCTTTTGACCGGTGGGAAGTGATACTTCTTTGTAGTGCAGATTTGCATTGCCCGCTTGCTTGCTTGGCCAAAAAGGGCGTATGTGTTTTCTCCTGAATATATTCAGGAGAAAACGCATACGCCCTTTTTGGCCAAGTGCATCATTGTCGAAGTTGTGCCCCTCTTCCTGTGCTTTAAAGGCGATTCCAACGTACCTCTTGAAATCTGTTTCCTGCTATTCTGCCTCGCTTTCAAGTCCGCCTCGTTGCCTTCCCTCAACAGATTTTTGGACGATAGTTTTCCTTTATTACTCGGCCAGTTTGTGAATTGCTGTACCCCTGAGCTCCATTTTTCAACTCCTTTTTGGTGAGCTGACCGCAAGTCCAAAATTTTGGTTCAGGACCTATGCTGGTTACCGGTGGGGGGCTGAGACTTTGGTTAATTCTTCTTCCTGCTGGGAAATTACAGTGATATGTGCCCATCCAAATGCCTAACAGCTACTCTCTCATTGGTTCTCCCTCTTCCCTTTCATCCTCTGCCAAATTGGCAACCTGTGTGAACCAGGAGGTTAAAGGGGCTGTCTCTCCAAGTTGGGAGGCTGATAGTAAAGCAGATGGAAAGTCAACCGGAGCACCAGGAGAGGGACTATTCGTTGAGTTTTATAAACCTTTGGTGTTCACAGTGTGTCCGTTCTCTAGGTTTCCCGTACATGTTATAGCTGTAGTAATATTCCCTTCAACCTGGAGAGTTGGTACCCATGGAATGTGTGCCATGCATTATTGCTTTAAAGTGTCTGCATTTGTTCACCCAATCTCACCAATCCTCTCAGTCCCAAGTGTCCAGCCTTATGCCACATCCAGCTGTAGTTGTAGATAGGGTCATTCCAGGTTTCATCAGAGACCCTGAAGGAATTGTAAAGAATTTCCCAGGTTTTTTTGTTTTGTTCTTGAAATTCCTTTTTATAGTCGGTTTGAGCTGATTCTCGCTGCCATGTTTATGCCAATCTAGACACACTTGATTCCCTTACGGAGACATATCAATACATAGGTTTTAAGATTCTTACTAGTCAGATATATTCCGCTGAGGCAAATATGGGGTTTTGAGTCCCTTTCACTGAGGAAGGTGTATGTCTTGTCTATTCCATAGTTGGTTTTTGGTATGGTACCTGTGCTTATATCAAACTCTGGTTTTATGCATCACCCCACCTCTCCTTCCCCCTTAAGCAGGCATAAGAGTGTTTTCTAAATATGAGACACTGTTCTCTTTCCTAACTCAGTTCAAGTGTAGCCATGTTTACAGGATCTTCATAAGTGATATCTTATGATAAGTTTCTTTTTCTCTGTGACTTATTTCACTTAGAATCATCGTACCTGAATCCACCCATTTTGCTGCTACTGGTCTTATGACATTGATTTCATGGCTGAGGGATATTCCATCGTACGTAAGTACCACAATTTTTTGAACCATTTTTATATTTCCTGGGATATTTATGGTGTACCCAATTTGAGGTCCTTGTAAGCAGTGCAGCCCTAAATTTTGGGGTGGCTCTGTCTTATTGACTTTCAGTTTTCCGAAGGTATATTCCCTAGACTGGAAGTGCCCTTGGCTCTGTAGCTCTGTTGTTTACTTGTTTTAGGGAACACAATGCACTCCTCCAGAGAGGCAGTTGGCAATTTACATCCCGCCCATCAGCATAACAAGGCTCCCTGTTCTCCAGGGCCTGTCTTGCCTTTCTGGTTTTTACACATTTTGTGGATGTCCCTTTTGACTGGTGGGAAGTGATACTTCTTTGTAGTGCAGATTTGCATTGCCCGCTTGCTTGCTTGGCCAAAAAGGGCGTATGCGTTTTCTCCTGAATATATTCAGGAGAAAACGCATACGCCCTTTTTGGCCAAGTGCATCATTGTCATAGTTGTGCCCCTCTTCCTGTGCTTTAAAGGCGATTCCAACGTACCTCTTGAAATCTGTTTCCTGCTATTCTGCCTCGCTTTCAAGTCCGCCTCGTTGCCTTCCCTCAACAGAATTTTGGACGATAGTTTTCCTTTATTACTCGGCCAGTTTGTGAATTGCTGTGCCCCTGAGCTCCATTTTTCAACTCGTTTTAGGTGAGCTGACCGCTAGTCCCAAATTTTGGTTCAGGACCTATACTGGTTCCCGGTGGGTGGCTGAGACTTTGGTTAATACATCTTCCTGCCGGGAAATTACAGTGATATGTGCCCGTCCAAATGCTTAACAGCTACTCTCTCATTGGTTCTCCCTCTTCCCTTTCATCCTCTGCCAAATTGGCAACCTGTGCGAACCAGGATGTTAAAGTGGCTGTCTCTCCAAGTTGGGAGGTTGATAGTGAAGCAGGTGGAAAGTCAAACGGGGGCACCAGGAGAGGGACTATTCGTTGAGTTTTAGAAACCTTTCGTATTCACAGTGTGTCCGTTCTCTAGGTTTCCCGTACATGTTATAACTGTAGTAATATTCCCTTCAACCTGGAGAGTTGGGACCCATGGAATGGGTGCCATGCATTATTGCTTTAAAGGGTCTGCATTTGCTCACCCAATCTCACCAGTCCTCTCAGTCCCAAGTGTCCAGCCTTATGCCACATCCAGCTGTCGTTGCAGATAGGGTCATTCCATGTTTCATCAGAGACCCTGAAGGAATTGTAAAGAATTTCCCAGTTGTTTTGATTTATTTTTGAAATTCCTTTTTATAGTGGGTTTGAGCTGATTCTCACTGCCATGTTTATGCGAGTCTAGACACACTTGATTCCCTTACGGAGACATATCAATACATAGATTTTAAGATTCTTACTAGTCAGATATATTCCTCTGCGGGAAATATGGGGTTTTGAGTCCCTTTCACTGAGGAAGGTGTAGGTCTTGTCCTTTCCATAATTGGTTTTTGGAACGGTACCTGTGCTTATATCAAACTCTGCTTTTATGCATCACCCCACCTCTCCTTCCCCCTTAAGCAGGCATAAGACTGTTTTCTAAATGTGAGACACTGTTCTCTTTCCTAACTCAGTTCAAGTGTAGCCATGTTTACAGGATCTTCATAAGTGATATCTTATGATAAGTTTCTTTTTCTCTGTGACTTATTTCACTTAGAATCATCGTACCTGAATCCACCCATTTTGCTGCTACTGGTCTTATGTCATTGATTTCATGGCTGAGGGATATTCCATCGTAGGTAAGTACCACAATTTTTTGAACCATTTTTATAATTCCTGGCTTATTTAAGGTGTACCCAAGTTAAGGTCCTTGTAAGCAGTGCAGCCCTAAATTTTGGGGTGGCTCTGTCTTATTGATTTTCAGTTTTCCCAAGGTATATTCCCTAGACTGGAAGTGCCCTTGGCTCTGTAGCTCTGTTCTTTACTTGTTTTAGGGAACACAATGAACTCCTCCAGAGAGGCAGTTGGCAATTTACATCCCGCCCATCAGCATAACAAGGCTCCCTGTTCTCCAGGGCCTGTCTTGCCTTTCTGGTTTTTACACATTTTGTGGATGTCCCTTTTGACCGGTGGGAAGTGATACTTCTTTGTAGTGCAGATTTGCATTTCCCGCTTGCTTGCTTGGCCAAAAAGGGCGTATGCATTTTCTACTGAATATATTCAGGAGAAAACGCATATGCCTTTTTTGGCCAAGTGCATCATTGCGAAGTTGTGCCCCTCTTCCTGTGCTTTAAAGGCGATTCCAACGAACCTCTTGAAATCTGTTTCTTGCTATACTGCCTCGCTTTCAACTCCAAGTCGTTGCCTTCCCTCAACAGATTTTTGGACGATAGTTGTCCTTTATTACTCGGCCAGTTTGTGAATTGCTGTGCACCTGAGCTCCATTATTCAACTCGTTTTTGGTGAGCTGACCGCAAGTCCAAAATTTTGGTTCAGGACCTATACTGGTTCCCAGTGGGTGGCTGAGACTTTGGTTAATTCTTCTTCCTGCCGGGAAATTACCGTGATATGTGCCCGTCCAAATGCCTAACAGCTACTCTGTCATTGGTTCTCCTTCATCCCTTTCATCCTCTGCCAAATTGGCAACCTGTGCGAACCAGGAGGTTAAAGGGGCTGTCTCTCCAAGTTGGGAGGTTGATAGTAAAGCAGATGGAAAGTCAAACCGGAGCACCAGGAGAGGGAGTATTCGTTGAGGTTTAGAAACCTTTCGTATTCACAGTGTGTCCGTTCTCTAGGTTTCCCGTACAAGTTATAATTGTAATAATATTCCCTTCAACCTGGAGAGTTGGGACCCATGGAATGGGTGCCATGCATTATTGCTTTAAATGGTCTTCATTTGCTCACCCAATCTCACCAATCCTGTCAGTCCCAAGTGTCCAGCCTTATGCCACATCCAGCTGTCGTTGTAGATAGGGTCATTCCAGGTTTCATCATTGACCCTTAAGGAATTTTAAAGAATTTCCCAGTTTTTTTGTTTTGTTTTTGAAATTCCTTTTTATAGTGGGTTTGAGCTGATTCTCGCTGCCATGTTTATGCCAGTCTAGACACACTTGATTCCCTCACGGAGACATATCAATACATAGGTTTTAAGATTCTTACTAGTCAGATATATTCCTCTGCGGGAAATATGGGGTTTTGAGTCCCTTTCACTGAGGAAGGTGTAGGTCTTTTCTATTCCATAGTTGGTTTTTGGAACGGTACCTATGCTTATATCAAACTCTGGTTTTATGCATCACCCCACTTCTCCTTCCCCCTTAATCAGGCATAAGAGTGTTTTCTAAATGTGAGACACTGTTCTCTTTCCTAACTCAGTTCAAGTGTAGCCATGTTTACAGGATCTTCATAAGTGATATCTTATGATAAGTTTCTTTTTCTGTGTGACTTATTTCACATAGAATCATCGTACCTGATTCCACCCATTTTGCTGCTACTGGTCTTATGACATTGATTTCATGGCTGAGGGATATTCCATCGTACGTAAGTACCACAATTTTTTGAACCATTTATATATTTCCTGGGATATTTAAGGTGTACCGAAGTTGAGGTCCTTGTAAGCAGTGCAGCCCTAAATTTTGGGTTGGCTCTGTCTTATTGATTTTCAGTTTTCCCAAGGTATATTCCGTAGACTGGAAGTGCCCTTGGCTCTGTAGCTCTGTTGTTTACTTGTTTTAGGGAACACAATGCACTCCTCCAGAGAGGCAGTTGGCAATTTACATCCCGCCAATCAGCATAACAAGGCTCCCTGTTCTCCAGGGCCTGTCTTGCCTTTCTGGTTTTTACACATTTTGTGGATGTCCCTTTTGACCGGTGGGAGGTGATACTTCTTTGTAGTGCAGATTTGCATTGTCCGCTTGCTTGCTTGGCCAAAAAGGGCGTATGCGTTTTCTCCTGAATATATTCAGGAGAAAACGCATACGCCCTTTTTGGCCAAGTGCATCATTGTCGAAGTTGTGCCCCTCTTCCTGTGCTTTAAAGGTGATTCCAACGTACCTCTTGAAATCTGTTTCCTGCTATTCTGCCTCGCTTTCAAGTCCGCCTCATTGCCTTCCCTCAACAGATTTTTGGACGATAATTGTCCTTTATTACTCGGCCAGTTTGTATATTGCTGTGCCCCTGAGCTCCATTTTTCAACTCGTTTTTGGTGAGCTGACCGCAAGTCAAAAATTTTGGTTCAGGATCTATACTGATTCCCGGTGGGTGGCTGACACTTTGGTTAATTCTTCTTCCTGCCGGGAAATTACAGTGATATGTGCCCGTCCAAATGCCTAACAGCTACTCTCTCATTGGTTCTCCCTCTTCCCTTTCATCCTCTGCCAAATTGGCAACCTGTGCCAACCAGGAGGTTAAAGGGGCTCTCTCTCCTAGTTGGGAGGTTGATAATAAAGCAGATGGAAAGTCAAACCGGAGCACCAGGAGAGGGACTATTCGTTGAGTTTTAAAAACCTTTCGTATTCACAGTGTGTCCATTCTCTAGGATTCCCGTACATGTTATATCTGTAGTAATATTCCCTTCAACCTGGAGAGTTGGTACCCATGGAATGTGTGCCATGCATTATTGCTTTAAAGGGTCTGCATTTCCTCACCCAATCTCAACAAACCTCTCAGTCCCAAGTGTCCAGCCTTATGCCACATCCAGCTGTCGTGGTAGATAGGGTCATTCCAAGTTTCATCAGAGACCCTGAAGGAATTGTAAATAATTTCCCAGTTTTTTTGTTTTGTTTTTGAAATTCCTTTTTATAGTGGGTTTGAGCTGATTCTCGCTGCCATGTTTATGCCAGTCTAGACACACTTGATTCCCTTACGGAGACATATCAATACATAGGTTTTAAGATTCTTACTAGTCAGATATATTCCTCTGCGGGAAATATGGGGTTTTGAGTCCCTTTCACTGAGGAAGGTGTAGGTCTTGTCTATTCCATAGTTGGTTTTTGGAATGGTACCTGTGCTTATATCAAACTCTGATTTTATGCATCACCCCACCTCTCCTTCCCCCTTAAGCAGGCATAAGAGTGTTTTCTAAATGTGAGACACTGTTCTCTTTCCTAACTCAGTTCAAGTGTAGCCATGTTTACAGGATCTTCATAAGTGATATCTTATGATAAGTTTCTTTTTCTGTGTGACTTATTTCACTTAGAATCATCGTACCTGAATCCACCCATTTTGCTGCTACTGGTCTTATGACATTGATTTCATGGCTGAGGGATATTCCATCGTACGTAAGTACCACAATTTTTTGAACCATTTTTATATTTCCTGGGATATTTAAGGTGTACCCAAGTTGAGGTCCTTGTAAGCAGTGCAGCCCTAAATTTTGGGGTGGCTGTGTCTATTTGATTTTCAGTTTTCCCAAGGTATATTCCCTAGACTGGAAGTGCCCTTGGCTCTGTAGCTCTGTTGTTTACTTGTTTTAGGGAACACAATGCACTCCTCCAGAGAGGCAGTTGGCAATTTACATCCCGCCCATCAGCATAACAAGGCTCCCTGTTCTCAGGGCCTGTCTTGCCTTTCTGGTTTTTACACATTTTGTGGATGTCCCTTTTGACCGGTGGGAAGTGATACTTCTTTGTAGTGCAGATTTGCATTGCCCGCTTGCTTGCTTGGCCGAAAATGGCGTACTCGTTTTCTCCTGAATATATTCAGGAGAAAACGCATACGCCCTTTTTGGCCAAGTGCATCATTGTCGAAGTTGTGCCCCTCTTCCTGTGCTTTAAAGGCGATTCCAACGTACCTCTTGAAATCTGTTTCCTGCTATTCTGCCTCGCTTTCAAGTCTGCCTCGTTGCCTTCCCTCAACAGATTTTTTGGACGATAGTTGTCCTTTATTACTCGGCCAGTTTGTGAATTGCTGTGCCCCTGAGCTCCATTTTTGAACTCGTTTTTGGTGAGCTGACCGCAAGTCCAAAATTTTGGATCAGGAACTATACTGATTCCCGGTGGGTGGCTGAGACTTTGGTTAATTCTTCTTCCTGCTGGGAAATTACAGTGATATGTGCCCGTCCAAATGCCTAACAGCTACTCTCTCATTGGTTCTCCCTCTTCCCTTTCATCCTCTGCCAAATTGGCAACCTTTGCGAACCACGAGGTTAAAGGGGCTGTCTCTCCAAGTTGGGAGGTGGATAATAAAGTAGATGGAAAGTCAAACCGGAGCACCAGGAGAGGGACTATTCGTTGAGTTTTAGAAACCTTTCGTATTCACAGTGTGTCCGTTCTCTAGGATTCCCGTACATGTTATATCTGTAGTAATATTCCCTTCAACCGGGAGAGTTGGGACCCATGGAATGTGTGCCATGCATTATTGCTTTAAAGGGTCTGCATTTGCTCACACAATCTCACCAATCGTCTCAGTCCCAAGTGTCCAGCCTTATGCCACATCCAGCTGTCATTGTAGATAGGATCATTTCAGGTTTCATCAGAGACCCTGAAGTAATTGTAAAGAATTTCCCAGTTTTTTTTCTTTTGTTTTTGAAATTCCTTTTTATAGTGGGTTTGAGCTGATTCTCGCTGCCATGTTTATGCAATTCTAGACACACTTGATTCCCTTACGGAGATATATCAATACATAGGTTTTAAGATTCTTACTAGTCAGATATATTCCTCTGCGGGAAATATGGGGTTTTGAGTCCCTTTCACTGAGGAAGGTGTAGGTCTTGTCTATTCCATAGTTGGTTTTTGGAACGGTACCTGTGCTTATATCAAACTCTGGTTTTATGCATCACCCCACCTCTCCTTCCCCCTTAAGCAGGCATAAGAGTGTTTTCTAAATGTGAGACACTGTTCTCTTTCCTAACTCAGTTCAAGTGTAGCCATGTTTACAGGATCTTCATAAGTGATAACTTATGATAAGTTTCTTTTTCTGTGTGACTTATTTCACTTAGAATCATCGTACCTGAATCCACCCATTTTGCTGCTACTGGTCTTATGACATTGATTTCATGGCTGAGGGATATTCCATCGTACGTAAGTACCACAATTTTTTGAACCAATTTTATATTTCCTGGGATATGTAAGGTGTACCCAAGTTGAGGTCCTTGTAAGCAGTGCAGCCCTAAATTTTGGGGTGGCTCTGTCTTATTGATTTTCAGTTTTTCCCAGGTATATTCCCTAGACTGGAAGTGCCCTTGGCTCTGTAGCTCTGTTGTTTACTTGTTTTAGGGAACACAATGTACTCCTCCAGAGAGGCAGTTGGCAATTTACATCCCGCCCATCAGCATAACAAGGCTCCCTGTTCTCCAGGGCCTGTCTTGCCTTTCTGGTTTTTACACATTTTGTGGATGTCCCTTTTGACCGGTGGGAAGTGATACTTCTTTGTAGTGCAGATTTGCATTGCCCGCTTGCTTGCTTGGCCAAAAAGGGCGTATGCGTTTTCTCCTGAATATATTCAGGAGAAAATGCATACGCCCTTTTTGGCCAAGTGCATCATTGTCGAAGTTGTGCCCCTCTTCCTGTGCTTTAAAGGCGATTCCAACGTACCTCTTGAAATCTGTTTCCTGCTATTCTGCCTCGCTTTCAAGTCCGCCTCGTTGCCTTCCCTCAACAGAATTTTGGACGATAGTTGTCCTTTATTACTCGGCCAGTTTGTGAATTTCTGTGCCCCTGATCTCCATTTTTCAACTCGTTTTAGGTGAGCTGACCGCAAGTCCAAAATTTTGGTTCAGGACCTATACTGGTTCCCGGTGGGTGGCTGAGACTTTGGTTAATACTTCTTCCTGCCGGGAAATTACAGTGATATGTGCCCGTCCAAATGCTTAACAGCTACTCTCTCATTGGTTCTCCCTCTTCCCTTTCATCCTCTGCCAAATTGGCAACCTGTGCGAACCAGGAGGTTAAAGTGGCTGTCTCTCCAAGTTGGGAGGTTGATAGGAAAGCAGGTGGAAAGTCAAACAGGGGCACCAGGAGAGGGACTATTCGTTGAGTTTTAGAAACCTTTCGTATTCACAGTGTGTCCGTTCTCTAGGTTTCCCGTACATGTTATAACTGTAGTAATATTCCCTTCAACCTGGAGAGTTGGGACCCATGGAATGGGTGCCATGCATTATTGCTTTAAAGGGTCTGCATTTGCTCACCCAATCTCACCAATCCTCTCAGTGCCAAGTGTCCAGCCTTATGCCACATCCAGCTGTCGTTGTAGATATGGTCATTCCAGGATTCATCATTGACCCTGAAGGAATTGTAAAGAATTTCCCAGTTTTTTTGTTTTGGTTTTGAAATTCCTTTTTATAGTGGGTTTAAGCTGACTCTCGCTGCCATGTTTATGCCACTCTAGACACAGTTGATTCCCTTACGGAGACATATCAATACATAGGTTTTAAGATTCTTACTAGTCAGATATATTCCTCTGCGGGAAATATGGTGTTTTGAGTCCCTTTCACTGAGGAAGGTGTAGGTCTTGTCTATTCTATAGTTGTTTTTTGGAATGGTACCTGTGCTTATATCAAACTCTGGTTTTATGCATCACCCCAGCTCTCCTTTCCCCTTAAGCAGGCATAAGAGTGTTTTCTAAATGTGAGACACTCTTCTCTTTCCTAACTCAGTTCAAGTGTAGCCATGTTTACAGGATCTTCATAAGTGATATCTTATGATAAGTTTCTTTTTCTCTGTGACTTATTTCACTTAGAATCATCGTACCTGAATCCACCCATTTTGCTGCTACTGGTCTTATGACATTGATTTCATGGCTGAGGGATATTCCATCGTACATAAGTACCACAATTTTTTGAACCATTTTTATATTTCCTGGGATATTTAAGGTGTACCCAAGTTGAGGTCCTTGTAAGCAGTGCAGCCCTAAAGTTTGGGGTGGCTCTGCCTTATTGATTTTCAGTTTTCCCAAGGTATATTCCCTAGACTGGAAGTTCCCTTGGCTCTGTAGCTCTGTTCTTTACTTGTTTTAGGGAACACAATGTACTCCTCCAGAGAGGCAGTTGGCAATTTACATCCCGCCCATTAGCATAACAAGGCTCCCTGTTCTCCAGGGCCTGTCTTGCCTTTCTGGTTTTTACACAATTTGTGGATGTCCCTTTTGACTGGTGGGAAGTGATACTTCTTTGTAGTGCAGATTTGCATTGCCAGCTTGCTTGCTTGGCCAAAAAAGGCGTATGTGTTTTCTCCTGAATATATTCAGGAGAAAACACATACGCCCTTTTTGGCCAAGTGCATCATTGTCGAAGTTGTGCCCCTCTTCCTGTGCTTTAAAGGCGATTCCAACGTACCTCTTGAAATCTGTTTCCTGCTATTCTGCCTCGCTTTCAAGTCCGCCTCGTTGCCCTCCCTCAACAGATTTTTGGACGATAGTTGTCCTTTATTACTCGGCCAGTTTGTGAATTGCTGTGCCCCTGAGCTCCATTTTTCAACTCGTTTTTGGTGAGCTGACCGCAAGTCCAAAATTTTGGTTCAGGACCTATGCTGGTTCCCGGTGGGAGGCTGAGACTTTGGTTAATTCTTCTTCCTGCCGGGAAATTACAGTGATATGTGCCCGTCCAAATGCCTCACAGCTACTCTCTCATTGGTTCTCCCTCTTCCCTTTCATCCTCTTCCAATTTGGCAACCTGTGCGAACCAGGAGGTTAAAGGGGCTGTCTCTCCAAGTTGGCAGGTTGATAGTAAAGCAGGTGGAAAGTCAAACCGGAGCACCTGGAGAGGGACTATTCGTTTAGTTTTAGAAACCTTTCGTATTCACAGTGTGTCCGTTCTCTAGGTTTCCCGTACATGTTATAACTGTAGTAATATTCCCTTCAACCTGGAGAGTTTTGACCCAGGGAAAGGGTGCCATGCATTATTGCTTTAAAGGGTCTGCATTTGCCCACCCAATCTCACCAACCCTCTCAGTGCCAAGTGTCCAGCCTTATGCCACATCCAGCTGTCGTTGTAGATAAGGTCATTCCAGGTTTCATCAGAGATTCTGAAGGAATTGTAAAGAATTTCCCAGTTTTCTTGTTTTGTTTTTGAAATTCCTTTTTATAGTGGGTTTGAGCTGATTCTCGCTGCCATGTTTATGCCAGTCTAGACACACTTGATTCCCTTACGGAGACATATCAATACATAGGTTTTAAGATTCTTACTAGTCAGATATATTCCTCTGCGGGAAATATGATATTTTGAGTCCCTTTCACTGAGGAAGGTGTAGGTCTTGTCTATTCCATAGTTGGTTTTTGGAACGGTACCTGTGCTTATATCAAACTCTGGTTTTATGCATCACCCCACCTCTCTTTCCCCCTTAAGCACGCATAAGAGTGTTTTCTAAATGTGAGACACTGTTCTCTTTCCTAACTCAGTTCAAGTGTAGCCATATTTACAGGATCTTCATAAGTGATATCTTATGATAAGTTTCTTTTTCTCTGTGACTTATTTCACTTAGAATCATCGTACCTGAATCCACCCATTTTGCTGCTACTGGTCTTATGTCATTGATTTCATGGCTGAGGGATATTCCATTGTACGTAAGTACCACAATTTTTTGAACCATTTTTATATTTCCTGGGATATTTAAGGTGTACCCAAGTTGAGGTCCTTGTAAGCAGTGCAGCCCTAAATTTTGGGGTGGCTCTGTCTTATTGATTTTCAGTTTTCCCAAGGTATATTCCCTAGACTGGAAGTGCCCTTGGCTCTGTAGCTCTGTTGTTTACTTGTTTTAGGGAACACAATGCACTCCTCCAGAGAGGCAGTTGGCAATTTACATCCCGCCCATCAGCATAACAAGGCTCCCTGTTCTCCAGGGCCTGTCTTGCCTTTCTGGTTTTTACACATTTTGTGGATATCCCTTTTGACCGGTGGGAAGTGATACTTCTTTGTAGTGCAGATTTGCATTGCCCGCTTGCTTGCTTGGCCAAAAAGGGCATATGCGTTTTCTCCTGAATATATTCAGGAGAAAACGCATATGCCCTTTTTGGCCAAGTGCATCATTGTCGAAGTTGTGCCCCTCTTCCTGTGCTTTAAAGGCGATTCCAACGTACCTCTTGAAATCTGTTTCCTGCTATTCTGCCTCGCTTTCAAGTCCGCCTCGTTGCCTTCCCTCAACAGATTTTTGGACGATAGTTGTCCTTTATTACTCGGCCAGTTTGTGAATTGCTGTGCCCCTGAGCTCCATTTTTCAACTCGTTTTTGGTGAGCTGACCGCAGGTCCAAAATTTTGGTTAAGAACCTATACTGGTTCCCGGTGGGTGGCTGAGACTTTGGTTAATTCTTCTTCCTGCCGGGAAATTACAGTGATATGTGCCCGTCCAAATGCCTAACAGCTACTCTCTCATTGGTTCTCCCTTTTCCTTTTCATCCTCTGCCAAATTGGCAACCTGTGTGAACCAGGAGGTTAAAGGGTCTGTCTCTCCAAGTTGGGAGGTTGATAGTAAAGCAGATGGAAAGTCAAACCGGAGCACCAGGAGAGGGACTATTCGTTGAGTTTTAGAAACCTTTGGTATTCACAGTGTGTCCGTTCTCTAGGTTTCCCGTACATGTTATAGCTGTAGTAATATTCCCTTCAACCTGGAGAGTTGGGACCCATGGAATGTGTGCCATGCATTATTGCTTTAAAGGGTCTGCATTTGCTCCCCCAATCTCACCAGTCCTCTCAGTCCCAAGTGTCCAGCCTTATGCCACATCCAGCTGTCGTTGTAGATAGGGTCATTCCAGGTTTCATCAGAGACCCTGAAGGAATTGTAAAGAATTTCCCAGTTGTTTTGTTTTATTTTTGAAATTCCTTTTTATAGTGGGTTTGAGCTGATTCTCGCTGCCATGTTTATGCCAGTCTAGACACACTTGATTCCCTTACGGAGACATATCAATACATAGGTTTTAAGATTCTTACTAGTCAGATATATTCCTCTGCGGGAAATATGGTGTTTTGAGTCCCTTTCACTGAGGAAGGTGTAGGTCTTGTCTATTCCATAGTTGGTTTTTGGAACGGTACCTGTGCTTATATCAAACTCTGGTTTTATGCATCACCCCAGCTCTCCTTTCCCCTTAAGCAGGCATAAGAGTGTTTTCTAAATGTGAGACACTCTTCTCTTTCCTAACTCAGTTCAAGTGTAGCCATGTTTACAGGATCTTCATAAGTGATATCTTATGATAAGTTTCTTTTTCTCTGTGACTTATTTCACTTAGAATCATCGTACCTGAATCCACCCATTTTGCTGCTACTGGTCTTATGACATTGATTTCATGGCTGAGGGATATTCCATCGTACATAAGTACCACAATTTTTTGAACCATTTTTATATTTCCTGGGATATTTAAGGTGTACCCAAGTTGAGGTCCTTGTAAGCAGTGCAGCCCTAAAGTTTGGGGTGGCTCTGCCTTATTGATTTTCAGTTTTCCCAAGGTATATTCCCTAGACTGGAAGTGCCCTTGGCTCTGTAGCTCTGTTCTTTACTTGTTTTAGGGAACACAATGTACTCCTCCAGAGAGGCAGTTGGCAATTTACATCCCGCCCATTAGCATAACAAGGCTCCCTGTTCTCCAGGGCCTGTCTTGCCTTTCTAGTTTTTACACATTTTGTGGATGTCCCTTTTGACTGGTGGGAAGTGATACTTCTTTGTAGTGCAGATTTGCATTGCCAGCTTGCTTGCTTGGCCAAAAAAGGCGTATGTGTTTTCTCCTGAATATATTCAGGAGAAAACACATACGCCCTTTTTGGCCAAGTGCATCATTGTCGAAGTTGTGCCCCTCTTCCTGTGCTTTAAAGGCGATTCCAACGTACCTCTTGAAATCTGTTTCCTGCTATTCTGCCTCGCTTTCAAGTCCGCCTCGTTGCCTTCCCTCAACAGATTTTTGGACGATAGTTGTCCTTTATTACTCGGCCAGTTTGTGAATTGCTGTGCCCCTGAGCTCCATTTTTCAACTCGTTTTTGGTGAGCTGACCGCAGTTCCAAAATTTTGGTTAAGAACCTATACTGGTTCCCGGTGGGTGGCTGAGACTTTGGTTAATTCTTCTTCCTGCCGGGAAATTACAGTGATATGTGCCCGTCCAAATGCCTAACAGCTACTCTCTCATTGGTTCTCCCTTTTCCTTTTCATCCTCTGCCAAATTGGCAACCTGTGTGAACCAGGAGGTTAAAGGGTCTGTCTCTCCAAGTTGGGAGGTTGATAGTAAAGCAGATGGAAAGTCAAACCGGAGCACCAGGAGAGGGACTATTCGTTGAGTTTTTGAAACCTTTGGTATTCACAGTGTGTCCGTTCTCTAGGTTTCCCGTACATGTTATAGCTGTAGTAATATTCCCTTCAACCTGGAGAGTTGGGACCCATGGAATGTGTGCCATGCATTATTGCTTTAAAGGGTCTGCATTTGCTCCCCCAATCTCACCAGTCCTCTCAGTCCCAAGTGTCCAGCCTTATGCCACATCCAGCTGTCGTTGTAGATAGGGTCATTCCAGGTTTCATCAGAGACCCTGAAGGAATTGTAAAGAATTTCCCAGTTGTTTTGTTTTATTTTTGAAATTCCTTTTTATAGTGGGTTTGAGCTGATTCTCGCTGCCATGTTTATGCCAGTCTAGACACACTTGATTCCCTTACGGAGACATATCAATACATAGGTTTTAAGATTCTTACTAGTCAGATATATTCCTCTGCGGGAAATATGGTGTTTTGAGTCCCTTTCACTGAGGAAGGTGTAGGTCTTGTCTATTCCATAGTTGGTTTTTGGAACGGTACCTGTGCTTATATCAAACTCTGGTTTTATGCATCACCCCAGCTCTCCTTTCCCCTTAAGCAGGCATAAGAGTGTTTTCTAAATGTGAGACACTCTTCTCTTTCCTAACTCAGTTCAAGTGTAGCCATGTTTACAGGATCTTCATAAGTGATATCTTATGATAAGTTTCTTTTTCTCTGTGACTTATTTCACTTAGAATCATCGTACCTGAATCCACCCATTTTGCTGCTACTGGTCTTATGACATTGATTTCATGGCTGAGGGATATTCCATCGTACATAAGTACCACAATTTTTTGAACCATTTTTATATTTCCTGGGATATTTAAGGTGTACCCAAGTTGAGGTCCTTGTAAGCAGTGCAGCCCTAAAGTTTGGGGTGGCTCTGCCTTATTGATTTTCAGTTTTCCCAAGGTATATTCCCTAGACTGGAAGTGCCCTTGGCTCTGTAGCTCTGTTCTTTACTTGTTTTAG
The DNA here is from genome assembly GCF_949752795.1 of Hyperoodon ampullatus. Classification (NCBI taxonomy): domain Eukaryota; kingdom Metazoa; phylum Chordata; class Mammalia; order Artiodactyla; family Ziphiidae; genus Hyperoodon; species Hyperoodon ampullatus. Next base: position 720,123 of record NW_027640625.1, on the reverse strand, counting down.
GGAACACAATGTACTCCTCCAGAGAGGCAGTTGGCAATTTACATCCCGCCCATTAGCATAACAAGGCTCCCTGTTCTCCAGGGCCTGTCTTGCCTTTCTGGTTTTTACACATTTTGTGGATGTCCCTTTTGACTGGTGGGAAGTGATACTTCTTTGTAGTGCAGATTTGCATTGCCCGCTTGCTTGCTTGGCCAAAAAAGGCGTATGTGTTTTCTCCTGAATATATTCAGGAGAAAACACATACGCCCTTTTTGGCCAAGTGCATCATTGTCGAAGTTGTGCCCCTCTTCCTGTGCTTTAAAGGCGATTCCAACGTACCTCTTGAAATCTGTTTCCTGCTATTCTGCCTCGCTTTCAAGTCCGCCTCGTTGCCTTCCCTCAACAGATTTTTGGACGATAGTTGTCCTTTATTACTCGGCCAGTTTGTGAATTGCTGTGCCCCTGAGCTCCATTTTTCAACTCGTTTTTGGTGAGCTGACCGCAAGTCCAAAATTTTGGTTCAGGACCTATGCTGGTTCCCGGTGGGAGGCTGAGACTTTGGTTAATTCTTCTTCCTGCCGGGAAATTACAGTGATATGTGCCCGTCCAAATGCCTCACAGCTACTCTCTCATTGGTTCTCCCTCTTCCCTTTCATCCTCTTCCAATTTGGCAACCTGTGCGAACCAGGAGGTTAAAGGGGCTGTCTCTCCAAGTTGGCAGGTTGATAGTAAAGCAGGTGGAAAGTCAAACCGGAGCACCTGGAGAGGGACTATTCGTTTAGTTTTAGAAACCTTTCGTATTCACAGTGTGTCCGTTCTCTAGGTTTCCCGTACATGTTATAACTGTAGAAATATTCCCTTCAACCTGGAGAGTTTTGACCCAGGGAAAGGGTGCCATGCATTATTGCTTTAAAGGGTCTGCATTTGCCCACCCAATCTCACCAATCCTCTCAGTGCCAAGTGTACAGCCTTATGCCACATCCAGCTGTCGTTGTAGATAAGGTCATTCCAGGTTTCATCAGAGATTCTGAAGGAATTGTAAAGAATTTCCCAGTTTTCTTGTTTTGTTTTTGAAATTCCTTTTTATAGTGGGTTTGAGCTGATTCTCGCTGCCATGTTTATGCCAGTCTAGACACACTTGATTCCCTTACGGAGACATATCAATACATAGGTTTTAAGATTCTTACTAGTCAGATATATTCCTCTGCGGGAAATATGATATTTTGAGTCCCTTTCACTGAGGAAGGTGTAGGTCTTGTCTATTCCATAGTTGGTTTTTGGAACGGTACCTGTGCTTATATCAAACTCTGGTTTTATGCATCACCCCACCTCTCTTTCCCCCTTAAGCACGCATAAGAGTGTTTTCTAAATGTGAGACACTGTTCTCTTTCCTAACTCAGTTCAAGTGTAGCCATGTTTACAGGATCTTCATAAGTGATATCTTATGATAAGTTTCTTTTTCTCTGTGACTTATTTCACTTAGAATCATCATACCTGAATCCACCCATTTTGCTGCTACTGGTCTTATGACATTGATTTCATGGCTGAGGGATATTCCATCGTACGTAAGTACCACAATTTTTTGAACCATTTTTATATTTCCTGGGATATTTAAGGTGTACCCAAGTTGAGGTCCTTGTAAGCAGTGCAGCCCTAGATTTTTGGGTGGCTGTGTCTTTTTGATTTTCAGTTTTCCCAAGGTATATTCCCTAGACTGGAAGTACCCTTGGCTCTGTAGCTCTGTTGTTTACTTGTTTTAGGGAACACAATGCACTCCTCCAGAGAGGCAGTTGGCAATTTACATCCCGCCCATCGGCATAACAAGGCTCCCTGTTCTCCAGGGACTGTCTTGCCTTTCCGGTTTTTACACATTTTGTGGATGTCCCTTTTGACCGGTGGGAAGTGATACTTCTTTGTAGTGCAGATTTGCATTGCCCGCTTGCTTGCTTGACCAAAAAGGGCGTATGCGTTTTCTCCTGAATATATTCAGGAGAAAACGCATACGCCCCATTTGGCCAAGTGCATCATTGTCGAAGTTGTGCCCCTCTTCCTGTGCTTTAAAGGCAATTCCAACGTACCTCTTGAAATCTGTTTCCTGCTATTCTGCCTCGCTTTCAAGTCCGCCTCATTGCCTTCCCTCAACAGATTTTTGGACGATAGTTGTCCTTTATTACTCGGCCAGTTTGTGAATTGCTGTGCCCCTGAGCTCCATTTTTCAACTCGTTTTTGGTGAGCTGACCGCAAGTCCAAAATTTTGGTTCAGGACCTATACTGGTTCCCGGTGGGGGGCTGAGACTTTGGTTAATTCTTCTTCCTGCCGGGAAATTGCAGTGATATGTTTCAGTCCAAATGCCTAACAGCTACTCTCTCATTGGTTCTCCTTCTTCCCTTTAATCCTCTGCCAAATTGGCAACCTGTGCGAACCAGGAGGTTAAAGGGGCTGTCTCTCCAAGATGGGAGGATGATAGTAAAGCAGATGGAAAGTCAAACCGGAGCACCAGGAGAGGGACTATTCGTTGAGTTTTAAAAACCTTTCGTATTCACAGTGTGTCCGTTCTCTAGGTTTCCCGTACATGTTATAACTGTAGTAATATTCCCTTCAACCTGGAGAGTTGGGACCCATGGAATGGGTGCCATGCATTATTGCTTTAAAGGGTCTGCATTTGTTCACCCAATCTCACCAATCCTCTCAGTCCCAAGTGTCCAGCCTTATGCCACATCCAGCTGTCATTGTAGATAGGGTCATTCCAGGTTTCATCAGAGACCCTGAAGGAATTGTAAAGAATTTCCCAGTTTTTTTGTTTTGTTTTTGAAATTCCTTTTTATAGTGGGTTTGAGCTGATTCTCGCTGCCATGTTTATGCCAGTCTAGACACACTTGATTCCCTTACGGAGACATATCAATACATAGGTTTTAAGATTCTTACTAGTCAGATATATTCCTCTGCGGCAAATATGGGGTTTTGAGTCCCTTTCACTGAGGAAGGTGTAGGTCTTGTCTATTCCATAGTTGGTTTTTGGAATGGTACCTGTGCTTATATCAAACTCTGATTTTATGCATCACCCCACCTCTCCTTCCCCCTTAAGCAGGCATAATAGTGTTTTCTAAATGTGAGACACTGTTCTCTTTCCTAACTCAGTTCAAGTGTAGCCATGTTTACAGGATCTTCATAAGTGATATCTTATGATAAGTTTCTTTTTCTGTGTGACTTATTTCACTTAGAATCATCGTACCTGAATCCACCCATTTTGCTGCTACTGGTCTTATGACATTGATTTCATGGCTGAGGGATATTCCATCGTACGTAAGTACCACAGTTTTTTGAACCATTTTTATATTTCCTGGGATATTTATGGTGTACCCAAGTTGAGGTCCTTGTAAGCAGTGCAGCCCTAAATTTTGGGGTGGCTGTGTCTTTTTGATTTTCAGTTTTCCCAAGGTATATTCCCTAGACTGGAAGTACCCTTGGCTCTGTAGCTCTGTTGTTTACTTGTTTTAGGGAACACAATGCACTCCTCCAGAGAGGCAGTTGGCAATTTACATCCCGCCCATCAGCATAACAAGGCTCCCTGTTCTCCAGGGCCTGTCTTGCCTTTCCGGTTTTCACACATTTTGTGGATGTCCCTTTTGACCGGTGGGAAGTGATACTTCTTTGTAGTGCAGATTTGCATTGCCCGCTTGCTTGCTTGGCCAAAAAGGGCGTATGCGTTTTCTCCTGAATATATTCAGGAGAAAACGCATACGCCCTTTTTGGCCAAGTGCATCATTGTCATAGTTGTGCCCCTCTTCCTGTGCTTTAAAGGCGATTCCAACGTACCTCTTGAAATCTGTTTCCTGCTATTCTGCCTCGCTTTCAAGTCCGCCTCGTTGCCTTCCCTCAACAGAATTTTGGACGATAGTTTTCCTTTATTACTCGGACAGTTTGTGAATTGCTGTGCCCCTGAGCTCCATTTTTCAACTCGTTTTAGGTGAGCTGACCGCTAGTCCCAAATTTTGGTTCAGGACCTATACTGGTTCCCGGTGGGTGGCTGAGACTTTGGTTAATACATCTTCCTGCCGGGAAATTACAGTGATATGTGCCCGTCCAAATGCTTAACAGCTACTCTCTCATTGGTTCTCCCTCTTCCCTTTCATCCTCTGCCAAATTGGCAACCTGTGCGAACCAGGATGTTAAAGTGGCTGTCTCTCCAAGTTGGGAGGTTGATAGTGAAGCAGGTGGAAAGTCAAACGGGGGCACCAGGAGAGGGACTATTCGTTGAGTTTTAGAAACCTTTCGTATTCACAGTGTGTCCGTTCTCTAGGTTTCCCGTACATGTTATAACTGTAGTAATATTCCCTTCAACCTGGAGAGTTGGGACCCATGGAATGGGTGCCATGCATTATTGCTTTAAAGGGTCTGCATTTGCTCACCCAATCTCACCAGTCCTCTCAGTCCCAAGTGTCCAGCCTTATGCCACATCCAGCTGTCGTTGCAGATAGGGTCATTCCATGTTTCATCAGAGACCCTGAAGGAATTGTAAAGAATTTCCCAGTTGTTTTGATTTATTTTTGAAATTCCTTTTTATAGTGGGTTTGAGCTGATTCTCACTGCCATGTTTATGCGAGTCTAGACACACTTGATTCCCTTACGGAGACATATCAATACATAGATTTTAAGATTCTTACTAGTCAGATATATTCCTCTGCGGGAAATATGGGGTTTTGAGTCCCTTTCACTGAGGAAGGTGTAGGTCTTGTCTATTCCATAATTGGTTTTTGGAACGGTACCTGTGCTTATATCAAACTCTGCTTTTATGCATCACCCCACCTCTCCTTCCCCCTTAAGCAGGCATAAGACTGTTTTCTAAATGTGAGACACTGTTCTCTTTCCTAACTCAGTTCAAGTGTAGCCATGTTTACAGGATCTTCATAAGTGATATCTTATGATAAGTTTCTTTTTCTCTGTGACTTATTTCACTTAGAATCATCGTACCTGAATCCACCCATTTTGCTGCTACTGGTCTTATGTCATTGATTTCATGGCTGAGGGATATTCCATCGTAGGTAAGTACCTCAATTTTTTGAACCATTTTTATAATTCCTGGCTTATTTAAGGTGTACCCAAGTTAAGGTCCTTGTAAGCAGTGCAGCCCTAAATTTTGGGGTGGCTCTGTCTTATTGATTTTCAGTTTTCCCAAGGTATATTCCCTAGACTGGAAGTGCCCTTGGCTCTGTAGCTCTGTTCTTTACTTGTTTTAGGGAACACAATGAACTCCTCCAGAGAGGCAGTTGGCAATTTACATCCCGCCCATCAGCATAACAAGGCTCCCTGTTCTCCAGGGCCTGTCTTGCCTTTCTGGTTTTTACACATTTTGTGGATGTCCCTTTTGACCGGTGGGAAGTGATACTTCTTTGTAGTGCAGATTTGCATTTCCCGCTTGCTTGCTTGGCCAAAAAGGGCGTATGCATTTTCTACTGAATATATTCAGGAGAAAACGCATATGCCTTTTTTGGCCAAGTGCATCATTGCGAAGTTGTGCCCCTCTTCCTGTGCTTTAAAGGCGATTCCAACGAACCTCTTGAAATCTGTTTCTTGCTATACTGCCTCGCTTTCAACTCCAAGTCGTTGCCTTCCCTCAACAGATTTTTGGACGATAGTTGTCCTTTATTACTCGGCCAGTTTGTGAATTGCTGTGCACCTGAGCTCCATTATTCAACTCGTTTTTGGTGAGCTGACCGCAAGTCCAAAATTTTGGTTCAGGACCTATACTGGTTCCCAGTGGGTGGCTGAGACTTTGGTTAATTCTTCTTCCTGCCGGGAAATTACCGTGATATGTGCCCGTCCAAATGCCTAACAGCTACTCTGTCATTGGTTCTCCTTCATCCCTTTCATCCTCTGCCAAATTGGCAACCTGTGCGAACCAGGAGGTTAAAGGGGCTGTCTCTCCAAGTTGGGAGGTTGATAGTAAAGCAGATGGAAAGTCAAACCGGAGCACCAGGAGAGGGAGTATTCGTTGAGGTTTAGAAACCTTTCGTATTCACAGTGTGTCCGTTCTCTAGGTTTCCCGTACAAGTTATAATTGTAGTAATATTCCCTTCAACCTGGAGAGTTGGGACCCATGGAATGGGTGCCATGCATTATTGCTTTAAATGGTCTTCATTTGCTCACCCAATCTCACCAATCCTGTCAGTCCCAAGTGTCCAGCCTTATGCCACATCCAGCTGTCGTTGTAGATAGGGTCATTCCAGGTTTCATCATTGACCCTTAAGGAATTTTAAAGAATTTCCCAGTTTTTTTGTTTTGTTTTTGAAATTCCTTTTTATAGTGGGTTTGAGCTGATTCTCGCTGCCATGTTTATGCCAGTCTAGACACACTTGATTCCCTCACGGAGACATATCAATACATAGGTTTTAAGATTCTTACTAGTCAGATATATTCCTCTGCGGGAAATATGGGGTTTTGAGTCCCTTTCACTGAGGAAGGTGTAGGTCTTTTCTATTCCATAGTTGGTTTTTGGAACGGTACCTATGCTTATATCAAACTCTGGTTTTATGCATCACCCCACTTCTCCTTCCCCCTTAAGCAGGCATAAGAGTGTTTTCTAAATGTGAGACACTGTTCTCTTTCCTAACTCAGTTCAAGTGTAGCCATGTTTACAGGATCTTCATAAGTGATATCTTATGATAAGTTTCTTTTTCTGTGTGACTTATTTCACATAGAATCATCGTACCTGATTCCACCCATTTTGCTGCTACTGGTCTTATGACATTGATTTCATGGCTGAGGGATATTCCATCGTACGTAAGTACCACAATTTTTTGAACCATTTATATATTTCCTGGGATATTTAAGGTGTACCGAAGTTGAGGTCCTTGTAAGCAGTGCAGCCCTAAATTTTGGGTTGGCTCTGTCTTATTGATTTTCAGTTTTCCCAAGGTATATTCCGTAGACTGGAAGTGCCCTTGGCTCTGTAGCTCTGTTGTTTACTTGTTTTAGGGAACACAATGCACTCCTCCAGAGAGGCAGTTGGCAATTTACATCCCGCCAATCAGCATAACAAGGCTCCCTGTTCTCCAGGGCCTGTCTTGCCTTTCTGGTTTTTACACATTTTGTGGATGTCCCTTTTGACCGGTGGGAGGTGATACTTCTTTGTAGTGCAGATTTGCATTGCCCGCTTGCTTGCTTGGCCAAAAAGGGCGTATGCGTTTTCTCCTGAATATATTCAGGAGAAAACGCATACGCCCTTTTTGGCCAAGTGCATCATTGTCGAAGTTGTGCCCCTCTTCCTGTGCTTTAAAGGTGATTCCAACGTACCTCTTGAAATCTGTTTCCTGCTATTCTGCCTCGCTTTCAAGTCCGCCTCGTTGCCTTCCCTCAACAGATTTTTGGACGATAATTGTCCTTTATTACTCGGCCAGTTTGTATATTGCTGTGCCCCTGAGCTCCATTTTTCAACTCGTTTTTGGTGAGCTGACCGCAAGTCAAAAATTTTGGTTCAGGATCTATACTGATTCCCGGTGGGTGGCTGACACTTTGGTTAATTCTTCTTCCTGCCGGGAAATTACAGTGATATGTGCCCGTCCAAATGCCTAACAGCTACTCTCTCATTGGTTCTCCCTCTTCCCTTTCATCCTCTGCCAAATTGGCAACCTGTGCCAACCAGGAGGTTAAAGGGGCTGTCCCTCCTAGTTGGGAGGTTGATAATAAAGCAGATGGAAAGTCAAACCGGAGCACCAGGAGAGGGACTATTCGTTGAGTTTTAAAAACCTTTCGTATTCACAGTGTGTCCATTCTCTAGGATTCCCGTACATGTTATATCTGTAGTAATATTCCCTTCAACCTGGAGAGTTGGGACCCATGGAATGTGTGCCATGCATTATTGCTTTAAAGGGTCTGCATTTCCTCACCCAATCTCACCAAACCTCTCAGTCCCAAGTGTCCAGCCTTATGCCACATCCAGCTGTCGTTGTAGATAGGGTCATTCCAAGTTTCATCAGAGACCCTGAAGGAATTGTAAATAATTTCCCAGTTTTTTTGTTTTGTTTTTGAAATTCCTTTTTATAGTGGGTTTGAGCTGATTCTCGCTGCCATGTTTATGCCAGTCTAGACACACTTGATTCCCTTACGGAGACATATCAATACATAGGTTTTAAGATTCTTACTAGTCAGATATATTCCTCTGCGGGAAATATGGGGTTTTGAGTCCCTTTCAGTGAGGAAGGTGTAGGTCCTGTCTATTCCATAGTTGGTTTTTGGAATGGTACCTGTGCTTATATCAAACTCTGATTTTATGCATCACCCCACCTCTCCTTCCCCCTTAAGCAGGCATAAGAGTGTTTTCTAAATGTGAGACACTGTTCTCTTTCCTAACTCAGTTCAAGTGTAGCCATGTTTACAGGATCTTCATAAGTGATATCTTATGATAAGTTTCTTTTTCTGTGTGACTTATTTCACTTAGAATCATCGTACCTGAATCCACCCATTTTGCTGCTACTGGTCTTATGACATTGATTTCATGGCTGAGGGATATTCCATCGTACGTAAGTACCACAATTTTTTGAACCATTTTTATATTTCCTGGGATATTTAAGGTGTACCCAAGTTGAGGTCCTTGTAAGCAGTGCAGCCCTAAATTTTGGGGTGGCTGTGTCTTTTTGATTTTCAGTTTTCCCAAGGTATATTCCCTAGACTGGAAGTGCCCTTGGCTCTGTAGCTCTGTTGTTTACTTGTTTTAGGGAACACAATGCACTCCTCCAGAGAGGCAGTTGGCAATTTACATCCCGCCCATCAGCATAACAAGGCTCCCTGTTCTCAGGGCCTGTCTTGCCTTTCTGGTTTTTACACATTTTGTGGATGTCCCTTTTGACCGGTGGGAAGTGATACTTCTTTGTAGTGCAGATTTGCATTGCCCGCTTGCTTGCTTGGCCGAAAATGGCGTACTCGTTTTCTCCTGAATATATTCAGGAGAAAACGCATACGCCCTTTTTGGCCAAGTGCATCATTGTCGAAGTTGTGCCCCTCTTCCTGTGCTTTAAAGGCGATTCCAACGTACCTCTTGAAATCTGTTTCCTGCTATTCTGCCTCGCTTTCAAGTCTGCCTCGTTGCCTTCCCTCAACAGATTTTTTGGACGATAGTTGTCCTTTATTACTCGGCCAGTTTGTGAATTGCTGTGCCCCTGAGCTCCATTTTTCAACTCGTTTTTGGTGAGCTGACCGCAAGTCCAAAATTTTGGTTCAGGAACTATACTGATTCCCGGTGGGTGGCTGAGACTTTGGTTAATTCTTCTTCCTGCTGGGAAATTACAGTGATATGTGCCCGTCCAAATGCCTAACAGCTACTCTCTCATTGGTTCTCCCTCTTCCCTTTCATCCTCTGCCAAATTGGCAACCTGTGTGAACCAGGAGGTTAAAGGGGCTGTCTCTCCAAGTTGGGAGGTGGATAATAAAGTAGATGGAAAGTCAAACCGGAGCACCAGGAGAGGGACTATTCGTTGAGTTTTAGAAACCTTTCGTATTCACAGTGTGTCCGTTCTCTAGGATTCCCGTACATGTTATATCTGTAGTAATATTCCCTTCAACCGGGAGAGTTGGGACCCATGGAATGTGTGCCATGCATTATTGCTTTAAAGGGTCTGCATTTGCTCACACAATCTCACCAATCGTCTCAGTCCCAAGTGTCCAGCCTTATGCCACATCCAGCTGTCATTGTAGATAGGGTCATTTCAGGTTTCATCAGAGACCCTGAAGTAATTGTAAAGAATTTCCCAGTTTTTTTTCTTTTGTTTTTGAAATTCCTTTTTATAGTGGGTTTGAGCTGATTCTCGCTGCCATGTTTATGCAATTCTAGACACACTTGATTCCCTTACGGAGATATATCAATACATAGGTTTTAAGATTCTTACTAGTCAGATATATTCCTCTGCGGGAAATATGGGGTTTTGAGTCCCTTTCACTGAGGAAGGTGTAGGTCTTGTCTATTCCATAGTTGGTTTTTGGAACGGTACCTGTGCTTATATCAAACTCTGGTTTTATGCATCACCCCACCTCTCCTTCCCCCTTAAGCAGGCATAAGAGTGTTTTCTAAATGTGAGACACTGTTCTCTTTCCTAACTCAGTTCAAGTGTAGCCATGTTTACAGGATCTTCATAAGTGATAACTTATGATAAGTTTCTTTTTCTGTGTGACTTATTTCACTTAGAATCATCGTACCTGAATCCACCCATTTTGCTGCTACTGGTCTTATGACATTGATTTCATGGCTGAGGGATATTCCATCGTACGTAAGTACCACAATTTTTTGAACCAATTTTATATTTCCTGGGATATGTAAGGTGTACCCAAGTTCAGGTCCTTGTAAGCAGTGCAGCCCTAAATTTTGGGGTGGCTCTGTCTTATTGATTTTCAGTTTTTCCCAGGTATATTCCCTAGACTGGAAGTGCCCTTGGCTCTGTAGCTCTGTTGTTTACTTGTTTTAGGGAACACAATGTACTCCTCCAGAGAGGCAGTTGGCAATTTACATCCCGCCCATCAGCATAACAAGGCTCCCTGTTCTCCAGGGCCTGTCTTGCCTTTCTGGTTTTTACACATTTTGTGGATGTCCCTTTTGACCGGTGGGAAGTGATACTTCTTTGTAGTGCAGATTTGCATTGCCCGCTTGCTTGCTTGGCCAAAAAGGGCGTATGCGTTTTCTCCTGAATATATTCAGGAGAAAATGCATACGCCCTTTTTGGCCAAGTGCATCATTGTCGAAGTTGTGCCCCTCTTCCTGTGCTTTAAAGGCGATTCCAACGTACCTCTTGAAATCTGTTTCCTGCTATTCTGCCTCGCTTTCAAGTCCGCCTCGTTGCCTTCCCTCAACAGAATTTTGGACGATAGTTGTCCTTTATTACTCGGCCAGTTTGTGAATTTCTGTGCCCCTGATCTCCATTTTTCAACTCGTTTTAGGTGAGCTGACCGCAAGTCCCCAATTTTGGTTCAGGACCTATACTGGTTCCCGGTGGGTGGCTGAGACTTTGGTTAATACTTCTTCCTGCCGGGAAATTACAGTGATATGTGCCCGTCCAAATGCTTAACAGCTACTCTCTCATTGGTTCTCCCTCTTCCCTTTCATCCTCTGCCAAATTGGCAACCTGTGCGAACCAGGAGGTTAAAGTGGCTGTCTCTCCAAGTTGGGAGGTTGATAGTAAAGCAGATGGAAAGTCAAACCGGAGCACCAGGAGAGGGACTATTCGTTGAGTTTTAGAAACCTTTGGTATTCACAGTGTGTCCGTTCTCTAGGTTTCCCGTACATGTTATAGCTGTAGTAATATTCCCTTCAACCTGGAGAGTTGGGACCCATGGAATGTGTGCCATGCATTATTGCTTTAAAGGGTCTGCATTTGCTCCCCCAATCTCACCAGTCCTCTCAGTCCCAAGTGTCCAGCCTTATGCCACATCCAGCTGTCGTTGTAGATAGGGTCATTCCAGGTTTCATCAGAGACCCTGAAGGAATTGTAAAGAATTTCCCAGTTGTTTTGTTTTATTTTTGAAATTCCTTTTTATAGTGGGTTTGAGCTGATTCTCGCTGCCATGTTTATGCCAGTCTAGACACACTTGATTCCCTTACGGAGACATATCAATACATAGGTTTTAAGATTCTTACTAGTCAGATATATTCCTCTGCGGGAAATATGGTGTTTTGAGTCCCTTTCACTGAGGAAGGTGTAGGTCTTGTCTATTCCATAGTTGGTTTTTGGAACGGTACCTGTGCTTATATCAAACTCTGGTTTTATGCATCACCCCAGCTCTCCTTTCCCCTTAAGCAGGCATAAGAGTGTTTTCTAAATGTGAGACACTCTTCTCTTTCCTAACTCAGTTCAAGTGTAGCCATGTTTACAGGATCTTCATAAGTGATATCTTATGATAAGTTTCTTTTTCTCTGTGACTTATTTCACTTAGAATCATCGTACCTGAATCCACCCATTTTGCTGCTACTGGTCTTATGACATTGATTTCATGGCTGAGGGATATTCCGTCGTACATAAGTACCACAATTTTTTGAACCATTTTTATATTTCCTGGGATATTTCAGGTGTACCCAAGTTGAGGTCCTTGTAAGCAGTGCAGCCCTAAAGTTTGGGGTGGCTCTGCCTTATTGATTTTCAGTTTTCCCAAGGTATATTCCCTAGACTGGAAGTGCCCTTGGCTCTGTAGCTCTGTTCTTTACTTGTTTTAGGGAACACAATGTACTCCTCCAGAGAGGCAGTTGGCAATTTACATCCCGCCCATTAGCATAACAAGGCTCCCTGTTCTCCAGGGCCTGTCTTGCCTTTCTGGTTTTTACACATTTTGTGGATGTCCCTTTTGACTGGTGGGAAGTGATACTTCTTTGTAGTGCAGATTTGCATTGCCAGCTTGCTTGCTTGGCCAAAAAAGGCGTATGTGTTTTCTCCTGAATATATTCAGGAGAAAACACATACGCCCTTTTTGGCCAAGTGCATCATTGTCGAAGTTGTGCCCCTCTTCCTGTGCTTTAAAGGCGATTCCAACGTACCTCTTGAAATCTGTTTCCTGCTATTCTGCCTCGCTTTCAAGTCCGCCTCGTTGCCTTCCCTCAACAGATTTTTGGACGATAGTTGTCCTTTATTACTCGGCCAGTTTGTGAATTGCTGTGCCCCTGAGCTCCATTTTTCAACTCGTTTTTGGTGAGCTGACCGCAAGTCCAAAATTTTGGTTCAGGACCTATGCTGGTTCCCGGTGGGAGGCTGAGACTTTGGTTAATTCTTCTTCCTGCCGGGAAATTACAGTGATATGTGCCCGTCCAAATGCCTCACAGCTACTCTCTCATTGGTTCTCCCTCTTCCCTTTCATCCTCTTCCAATTTGGCAACCTGTGCGAACCAGGAGGTTAAAGGGGCTGTCTCTCCAAGTTGGCAGGTTGATAGTAAAGCAGGTGGAAAGTCAAACCGGAGCACCTGGAGAGGGACTATTCGTTTAGTTTTAGAAACCTTTCGTATTCACAGTGTGTCCGTTCTCTAGGTTTCCCGTACATGTTATAACTGTAGTAATATTCCCTTCAACCTGGAGAGTTTTGACCCAGGGAAAGGGTGCCATGCATTATTGCTTTAAAGGGTCTGCATTTGCCCACCCAATCTCACCAATCCTCTCAGTGCCAAGTGTCCAGCCTTATGCCACATCCAGCTGTCGTTGTAGATAAGGTCATTCCAGGTTTCATCAGAGATTCTGAAGGAATTGTAAAGAATTTCCCAGTTTTCTTGTTTTGTTTTTGAAATTCCTTTTTATAGTGGGTTTGAGCTGATTCTCGCTGCCATGTTTATGCCAGTCTAGACACACTTGATTCCCTTATGGAGACATATCAATACATAGGTTTTAAGATTCTTACTAGTCAGATATATTCCTCTGCGGGAAATATGATATTTTGAGTCCCTTTCACTGAGGAAGGTGTAGGTCTTGTCTATTCCATAGTTGGTTTTTGGAACGGTACCTGTGCTTATATCAAACTCTGGTTTTATGCATCACCCCACCTCTCTTTCCCCCTTAAGCACGCATAAGAGTGTTTTCTAAATGTGAGACACTGTTCTCTTTCCTAACTCAGTTCAAGTGTAGCCATATTTACAGGATCTTCATAAGTGATATCTTATGATAAGTTTCTTTTTCTCTGTGACTTATTTCACTTAGAATCATCGTACCTGAATCCACCCATTTTGCTGCTACTGGTCTTATGTCATTGATTTCATGGCTGAAGGATATTCCATCGTACGTAAGTACCACAATTTTTTGAACCATTTTTATATTTCCTGGGATATTTAAGGTGTACCCAAGTTGAGGTCCTTGTAAGCAGTGCAGCCCTAAATTTTGCGGTGGCTCTGTCTTATTGATTTTCAGTTTTCCCAAGGTATATTCCCTAGACTGGAAGTGCCCTTGGCTCTGTTGCTCTGTTGTTTACTTGTTTTAGGGAACACAATGCACTCCTCCAGAGAGGCAGTTGGCAATTTACATCCCGCCCATCAGCATAACAAGGCTCCCTGTTCTCCAGGGCCTGTCTTGCCTTTCTGGTTTTTACACATTTTGTGGATGTCCCTTTTGACCAGTGGGAAGTGATACTTCTTTGTAGTGCAGATTTGCATTGCCCGCTTGCTTGCTTGGCCAAAAAGGGCGTATGCGTTTTCTCCTGAATATATTCAGGAGAAAACGCATACGCCCTTTTTGGCCAAGTGCATCATTGTCGTAGTTGTGCCCCTCTTCCTGTGCTTTAAAGGCCATTCCAACGTACCTCTTGAAATCTGTTTCCTGTTATTCTGCCTCGCTTTCAAGTCCGCCTCGTTGCCTTCCCTCAACAGAATTTTGGACGATAGGTGTCCTTTATTACTCGGACAGTTTGTGAATTGCTGTCCCCCTGATCTCCATTTTTCAACTCGTTTTAGGTGAGCTGACCGCAAGTCCCAAATTTTGGTTCAGGACCTATACTGGTTCCCGGTGGGTGGCTGAGACTTTGGTTAATACTTCTTCCTGCCAGGAAATTACAGTGATATGTGCCCGTCCAAATGCTTAACAGCTGCTCTCTCATTGGTTCTCCCTCTTCCCTTTCATCCTCTGCCAAATTGGCAACCTGTGCGAACCAGGAGGTTAAAGTGGCTGTCTCTCCAAGTTGGGAGGTTGATAGTAAAGCAGGTGGAAAGTCAAACGGGGGCACCAGGAGAGGGACTATTCGTTGAGTTTTAGAAACCTTTCGTATTCACAGTGTGTCCGTTCTCTAGGTTTCCCGTACATGTTATAACTGTAGTAATATTCCCTTCAACCTGGAGAGTTGGGACCCATGGAATGGGTGCCATGCATTATTGCTTTAAAGGGTCTGCATTTGCTCACCCAATCTCACCAATCCTCTCAGTGCCAAGTGTCCAGCCTTATGCCACATCCAGCTGTCGTTGTAGTTATGGTCATTCCAGGTTTCATCATTGACCCTGAAGGAATTGTAAAGAATTTCCCAGTTTTTTTGTTTGGTTTTGAAATTCCTTTTTATAGTGGGTTTGAGCTGATTCTCGCTGCCATGTTTATGCCAGTCTAGACACACTTGATTCCCTTATGGAGACATATCAATACATAGGTTTTAAGATTCTTACTAGTCAGATATATTCCTCTGCGGGAAATATGGGGTTTTGAGTCCCTTTCACTGAGGAAGGTGTAGGTCTTGTCTATTCTATAGTTGTTTTTTGGAACGGTACCTGTGCTTATATCAAACTCTGGTTTTATGCATCACCTCACCTCTCCTTCCCCCTTAAGCAGGCATAAGAGTGTTTTCTAAATGTGAGACACTGTTCTCTTTCCTAACTCAGTTCAAGTGTAGCCATGTTTACAGGATCTTCATAAGTGATATCTTATGATAAGTTTCTTTTTCTGTGTGACTTATTTCACTTAGAATCATCGTACCTGAATCCACCCATTTTGCTGCTACTGGTCTTATGACATTGATTTCATGGCTGAGGGATATTCCATCGTACATAAGTACCACAATTTTTTGAACCATTTTTATATTTCCTGGGATATTTAAGGTGTACCCAAGTTGAGGTCCTTGTAAGCAGTGCAGCCCTAAATTTTGGGGTGGCTCTGTCTTATTGATTTTCAGTTTTCCCAACGTATATTCCCTAGACTGGAAGTGCCCTTGGCTCTGTAGCTCTGTTGTTTACTTGTTTTAGGGAACACAATGTACTCCTCCAGAGAGGCAGTTGGCAATGTACATGCCGCCCGTCAGCATAACAAGGCTCCCTGTTCTCCAGGGCCTGTCTTGCCTTTCTTGTTTTTACACATTTTGTGGATGTCCCTTTTGACCGGTGGGAAATGATACTTCTTTGTAGTGCAGATTTGCATTGCCCGCTTGCTTGCTTGGCCAAAAAGGGTGTATGCCTTTTCTCCTGAATATATTCAGGAGAAAACGCATACGCCCTTTTTGGCCAAGTGCATCATTGTCGAAGTTGTGCCCCTCTTCCTGTGCTTTAAAGGCGATTCCAACGTACCTCTTGAATTCTGTTTCCTGCTATTCTGCCTCGCTTTCAAGTCCACCTCGTTGCCTTCCCTCAATAGATTTTTGGACGATAGTTGTCCTTTATTAATCAGCCAGTTTGTGTATTGCTGTGCCCCTGAGCTCCCTTTTTCAACTCTTTTTTGGTGAGCTGACCGCAAGTCCAAAATTTTGGTTCAGGAACTATGCTGGTTCCCGGTGGGGGGCTGAGACTTTGGTTAATTCTTCTTTCTGCCGGGAAGTTAGAGTGATATGTGCCCGTCCAAATGCCTAACAGCTACTCTCTCATTGGTTCTCCCTCTTCCCTTTCATCCTCTGCCAAATTGGCAACCTGTGCGAACCAGGAGGTTAAAGGGTCTGTCTCTCCAAGTTGGGAGGTTGATAGTAAAGCAGATGGAAAGTCAAACCAGAGCACCAGGAGAGGGACTATTCGTTGAGGTTTAGAAACCTTTCGTATTCACAGATTGTCCGTTCTCTATGTTTCCCGTACATGTTATAACTGTAGTAACATTCCCTTCAACGTGGAGATTTGGGACCCATGGAATGTGTGCCATGCATTATTGCTTTAAAGGGTCTGCATTTGCTCACCCAATCTCCCCAATCCTCTCAGTCCCAAGTGTCCAGCCTTATGCCACATCCAGCTGTCGTTGTAGATAGGGTCATTCCAGGTTTCATCAGAGACTCTGAAGGAATTGTAAAGAATTTCCCAGTTTTTTGTTTTGTTTTTGAAATTCCTTTTTATAGTGGGTTTGAGCTGATTCTCGCTGCCATGTTTATGCCAGTCTAGACACACTTGATTCCCTTATGGAGACATATCAATACATAGGTTTTAAGATTCTTACTAGTCAGATATATTCCTCTGCGGGAAATATGGGGTTTTGAGTCCCTTTCACTGAGGAAGGTGTAGGTCTTGTCTATTCCATAGTTGGATTTTGGAACGGTACCTGTGCTTATATCAAACTCTGGTTTTATGCATCACCCCACCTCTCTTTCCCCCTTAAGCAGGCATAAGAGTGTTTTCTAAATGTGAGACACTGTTCTCTTTCCTAACTCAGTTCAAGAGTAGCCATGTTTACAGGATCTTCATAAGTGATATCTTATGATAAGTTTCTTTTTCTCTGTGACTTATTTCACTTAGAATCATCATACCTGAATCCACCCATTTTGCTGCTACTGGTCTTATGTCATTGATTTCATGGCTGAGGTATATTCCATCGTACGTAAGTACCACAATTTTTTGAACCATTTTTATATTTCCTGGGATATTTAAGGTGTACCCAAGTTGAGGTCCTTGTAAGCAGTGCAGCTCTAAATTTTGCGGTGGCTCTGTCTTATTGATTTTCAGTTTTCCCAAGATATATTCCCTAGACTGGAAGTGCCCTTGGCTCTGTAGCTCTGTTGTTTATTGTTTTAGGGAACACAATGCACTCCTCCAGAGAGGCAGTTGGCAATTTACATCCCGCCCATCAGCATAACAAGGCTCCCTGTTCTCCAGGGCCTGTCTTTCCTTTCTGGTTTTTACACATTTTGTGGATGTCCCTTTTGACCTGTGGGAAGTGATACATCTTTGTAGTGCAGATTTGCATTTCCCGCTTGCTTGCTTGGCCAAAAAGGGCGTATGCATTTTCTACTGAATATATTCAGGAGAAAACGCATATGCCTTTTTTGGCCAAGTGCATCATTGCGAAGTTGTGCCCCTCTTCCTGTGCTTTAAAGGCGATTCCAACGAACCTCTTGAAATCTGTTTCTTGCTATACTGCCTCACTTTCAACTCCAAGTCGTTGCCTTCCCTCAACAGATTTTTGGACGATAGTTGTCCTTTATTACTCGGCCAGTTTGTGTATTGCTGTGCCCCTCAGCTCCATTTTTCAACTCGTTTTTGGTGAGCTGACCGCAAGTCCAAAATTTTGGTTCAGGACCTATACTGGTCCCCAGTGGGTGGCTGAGACTTTGGTTAATTCTTCTTCCTGCCGGGAAATTACCGTGATATGTGCCCGTCCAAATGCCTAACAGCTACTCTCTCTTTTGTTCTCCTTCATCCCTTTCATCCTCTGCCAAATTGGCAACCTGTGCGCACCAGGAGGTTAAAGGGGCTGTCTCTCCAAGTTGGGAGGTTGATAGTAAAGCAGATGGAAAGTCAAACCGGAGCACCAGGAGAGGGAGTATTCGTTGAGGTTTAGAAACCTTTCGTATTCACAGTGTGTCCGTTCTCTAGGTTTCCCATACAAGTTATAACTGTAGTAATATTCCCTTCAACCTGGAGAGTTGGGACCCATGGAATGGGTGCCATGCATTATTGCTTTAAATGGTCTTCATTTGCTCACCCAATCTCACCAATCCTGTCAGTCCCAAGTGTCCAGCCTTATGCCACATCCAGCTGTCGTTGTAGATAGGGTCATTCCAGGTTTCATCATTGACCCTTAAGGAATTTTAAAGAATTTCCCAGTTTTTTTGTTTTGTTTTTGAAATTCCTTTTTATAGTGGGTTTGAGCTGATTCTCGCTGCCATGTTTATGCCAGTCTAGACACACTTGATTCCCTCACGGAGACATATCAATACATAGGTTTTAAGATTCTTACTAGTCAGATATATTCCTCTGCGGGAAATATGGGGTTTTGAGTCCCTTTCACTGAGGAAGGTGTAGGTCTTTTCTATTCCATAGTTGGTTTTTGGAACGGTACCTATGCTTATATCAAACTCTGGTTTTATGCATCACCCCACTTCTCCTTCCCCCTTAAGCAGGCATAAGAGTGTTTTCTAAATGTGAGACACTGTTCTCTTTCCTAACTCAGTTCAAGTGTAGCCATGTTTACAGGATCTTCATAAGTGATATCTTATGATAAGTTTCTTTTTCTGTGTGACTTATTTCACATAGAATCATCGTACCTGATTCCACCCATTTTGCTGCTACTGGTCTTATGACATTGATTTCATGGCTGAGGGATATTCCATCGTACGTAAGTACCACAATTTTTTGAACCATTTATATATTTCCTGGGATATTTAAGGTGTACCGAAGTTGAGGTCCTTGTAAGCAGTGCAGCCCTAAATTTTGGGTTGGCTCTGTCTTATTGATTTTCAGTTTTTCCAAGGTATATTCCGTAGACTGGAAGTGCCCTTGGCTCTGTAGCTCTGTTGTTTACTTGTTTTAGGGAACACAATGCACTCCTCCAGAGAGGCAGTTGGCAATTTACATCCCGCCAATCAGCATAACAAGGCTCCCTGTTCTCCAGGGCCTGTCTTGCCTTTCTGGTTTTTACACATTTTGTGGATGTCCCTTTTGACCGGTGGGAGGTGATACTTCTTTGTAGTGCAGATTTGCATTGCCCGCTTGCTTGCTTGGCCAAAAAGGGCGTATGCGTTTTCTCCTGAATATATTCAGGAGAAAACGCATACGCCCTTTTTGGCCAAGTGCATCATTGTCGAAGTTGTGCCCCTCTTCCTGTGCTTTAAAGGTGATTCCAACGTACCTCTTGAAATCTGTTTCCTGCTATTCTGCCTCGCTTTCAAGTCCGCCTCGTTGCCTTGCCTCAACAGATTTTTGGACGATAATTGTCCTTTA
This sequence comes from Hyperoodon ampullatus, assembly GCF_949752795.1. Lineage (NCBI taxonomy): Eukaryota > Metazoa > Chordata > Mammalia > Artiodactyla > Ziphiidae > Hyperoodon > Hyperoodon ampullatus. Next base: position 700,588 of record NW_027640625.1, on the reverse strand, counting down.
TTACTCGGCCAGTTTGTATATTGCTGTGCCCCTGAGCTCCATTTTTCAACTCGTTTTTGGTGAGCTGACCGCAAGTCAAAAATTTTGGTTCAGGATCTATACTGATTCCCGGTGGGTGGCTGACACTTTGGTTAATTCTTCTTCCTGCCGGGAAATTACAGTGATATGTGCCCGTCCAAATGCCTAACAGCTACTCTCTCATTGGTTCTCCCTCTTCCCTTTCATCCTCTGCCAAATTGGCAACCTGTGCCAACCAGGAGGTTAAAGGGGCTGTCTCTCCTAGTTGGGAGGTTGATAATAAAGCAGATGGAAAGTCAAACCGGAGCACCAGGAGAGGGACTATTCGTTGAGTTTTAAAAACCTTTCGTATTCACAGTGTGTCCATTCTCTAGGATTCCCGTACATGTTATATCTGTAGTAATATTCCCTTCAACCTGGAGAGTTGGGACCCATGGAATGTGTGCCATGCATTATTGCTTTAAAGGGTCTGCATTTCCTCACCCAATCTCACCAAACCTCTCAGTCCCAAGTGTCCAGCCTTATGCCATATCCAGCTGTCGTTGTAGATAGGGTCATTCCAAGTTTCATCAGAGACCCTGAAGGAATTGTAAATAATTTCCCAGTTTTTTTGTTTTGTTTTTGAAATTCCTTTTTATAGTGGGTTTGAGCTGATTCTCGCTGCCATGTTTATGCCAGTCTAGACACACTTGATTCCCTTACGGAGACATATCAATACATAGGTTTTAAGATTCTTACTAGTCAGATATATTCCTCTGCGGGAAATATGGGGTTTTGAGTCCCTTTCACTGAGGAAGTTGTAGGTCTTGTCTATTCCATAGTTGGTTTTTGGAATGGTACCTGTGCTTATATCAAACTCTGATTTTATGCATCACCCCACCTCTCCTTCCCCCTTAAGCAGGCATAAGAGTGTTTTCTAAATGTGAGACACTGTTCTCTTTCCTAACTCAGTTCAAGTGTAGCCATGTTTACAGGATCTTCATAAGTGATATCTTATGATAAGTTTCTTTTTCTGTGTGACTTATTTCACTTAGAATCATCGTACCTGAATCCACCCATTTTGCTGCTACTGGTCTTATGACATTGATTTCATGGCTGAGGGATATTCCATCGTACGTAAGTACCACAATTTTTTGAACCATTTTTATATTTCCTGGGATATTTAAGGTGTACCCAAGTTGAGGTCCTTGTAAGCAGTGCAGCCCTAAATTTTGGGGTGGCTGTGTCTTTTTGATTTTCAGTTTTCCCAAGGTATATTCCCTAGACTGGAAGTGCCCTTGGCTCTGTAGCTCTGTTGTTTACTTGTTTTAGGGAACACAATGCACTCCTCCAGAGAGGCAGTTGGCAATTTACATCCCGCCCATCAGCATAACAAGGCTCCCTGTTCTCAGGGCCTGTCTTGCCTTTCTGGTTTTTACACATTTTGTGGATGTCCCTTTTGACCGGTGGGAAGTGATACTTCTTTGTAGTGCAGATTTGCATTGCCCGCTTGCTTGCTTGGCCGAAAATGGCATACTCGTTTTCTCCTGAATATATTCAGGAGAAAACGCATACGCCCTTTTTGGCCAAGTGCATCATTGTCGAAGTTGTGCCCCTCTTCCTGTGCTTTAAAGGCGATTCCAACGTACCTCTTGAAATCTGTTTCCTGCTATTCTGCCTCGCTTTCAAGTCTGCCTCGTTGCCTTCCCTCAACAGATTTTTTGGACGATAGTTGTCCTTTATTACTCGGCCAGTTTGTGAATTGCTGTGCCCCTGAGCTCCATTTTTGAACTCGTTTTTGGTGAGCTGACCGCAAGTCCAAAATTTTGGTTCAGGAACTATACTGATTCCCGGTGGGTGGCTGAGACTTTGGTTAATTCTTCTTCCTGCTGGGAAATTACAGTGATATGTGCCCGTCCAAATGCCTAACAGCTACTCTCTCATTGGTTCTCCCTCTTCCCTTTCATCCTCTGCCAAATTGGCAACCTGTGCGAACCACGATGTTAAAGGGGCTGTCTCTCCATGTTGGGAGGTGGATAATAAAGTAGATGGAAAGTCAAACCGGAGCACCAGGAGAGGGACTATTCGTTGAGTTTTAGAAACCTTTCGTATTCACAGTGTGTCCGTTCTCTAGGATTCCCGTACATGTTATATCTGTAGTAATATTCCCTTCAACCGGGAGAGTTGGGACCCATGGAATGTGTGCCATGCATTATTGCTTTAAAGGGTCTGCATTTGCTCACACAATCTCACCAATCGTCTCAGTCCCAAGTGTCCAGCCTTATGCCACATCCAGCTGTCATTGTAGATAGGGTCATTTCAGGTTTCATCAGAGACCCTGAAGTAATTGTAAAGAATTTCCCAGTTTTTTTTCTTTTGTTTTTGAAATTCCTTTTTATAGTGGGTTTGAGCTGATTCTCGCTGCCATGTTTATGCAATTCTAGACACACTTGATTCCCTTACGGAGATATATCAATACATAGGTTTTAAGATTCTTACTAGTCAGATATATTCCTCTGCGGGAAATATGGGGTTTTGAGTCCCTTTCACTGAGGAAGGTGTAGGTCTTGTCTATTCCATAGTTGGTTTTTCGAACGGTACCTGTGCTTATATCAAACTCTGGTTTTATGCATCACCCCACCTCTCCTTCCCCCTTAAGCAGGCATAAGAGTGTTTTCTAAATGTGAGACACTGTTCTCTTTCCTAACTCAGTTCAAGTGTAGCCATGTTTACAGGATCTTCATAAGTGATAACTTATGATAAGTTTCTTTTTCTGTGTGACTTATTTCACTTAGAATCATCGTACCTGAATCCACCCATTTTGCTGCTACTGGTCTTATGACATTGATTTCATGGCTGAGGGATATTCCATCGTACGTAAGTACCACAATTTTTTGAACCAATTTTATATTTCCTGGGATATGTAAGGTGTACCCAAGTTGAGGTCCTTGTAAGCAGTGCAGCCCTAAATTTTGGGGTGGCTCTGTCTTATTGATTTTCAGTTTTTCCCAGGTATATTCCCTAGACTGGAAGTGCCCTTGGCTCTGTAGCTCTGTTGTTTACTTGTTTTAGGGAACACAATGTACTCCTCCAGAGAGGCATTTGGCAATTTACATCCCGCCCATCAGCATAACAAGGCTCCCTGTTCTCCAGGGCCTGTCTTGCCTTTCTGGTTTTTACACATTTTGTGGATGTCCCTTTTGACAGGTGGGAAGTGATACTTCTTTGTAGTGCAGATTTGCATGGCCCGCTTGCTTGCTTGGCCAAAAAGGGCGTATGCGTTTTCTCCTGAATATATTCAGGAGAAAATGCATACGCCCTTTTTGGCCAAGTGCATCATTGTCGAAGTTGTGCCCCTCTTCCTGTGCTTTAAAGGCGATTCCAACGTACCTCTTGAAATCTGTTTCCTGCTATTCTGCCTCGCTTTCAAGTCCGCCTCGTTGCCTTCCCTCAACAGAATTTTGGACGATAGTTGTCCTTTATTACTCGGCCAGTTTGTGAATTTCTGTGCCCCTGATCTCCATTTTTCAACTCGTTTTAGGTGAGCTGACCGCAAGTCCCAAATTTTGGTTCAGGACCTATACTGGTTCCCGGTGGGTGGCTGAGACTTTGGTTAATACTTCTTCCTGCCGGGAAATTACAGTGATATGTGCCCGTCCAAATGCTTAACAGCTACTCTCTCATTGGTTCTCCCTCTTCCCTTTCATCCTCTGCCAAATTGGCAACCTGTGCGAACCAGGAGGTTAAAGTGGCTGTCTCTCCAAGTTGGGAGGTTGATAGTAAAGCAGGTGGAAAGTCAAACAGGGGCACCAGGAGAGGGACTATTCGTTGAGTTTTAGAAACCTTTCGTATTCACAGTGTGTCCGTTCTCTAGGTTTCCCGTACATGTTATAACTGTAGTAATATTCCCTTCAACCTGGAGAGTTTGGACCCATGGAATGGGTGCCATGCATTATTGCTTTAAAGGGTCTGCATTTGCTCACCCAATCTCACCAATCCTCTCAGTGCCAAGTGTCCAGCCTTATGCCACATCCAGCTGTCGTTGTAGATATGGTCATTCCAGGATTCATCATTGACCCTGAAGGAATTGTAAAGAATTTCCCAGTTTTTTTGTTTTGGTTTTGAAATTCCTTTTTATAGTGGGTTTAAGCTGACTCTCGCTGCCATGTTTATGCCACTCTAGACACAGTTGATTCCCTTACGGAGACATATCAATACATAGGTTTTAAGATTCTTACTAGTCAGATATATTCCTCTGCGGGAAATATGGTGTTTTGAGTCCCTTTCACTGAGGAAGGTGTAGGTCTTGTCTATTCTATAGTTGTTTTTTGGAATGGTACCTGTGCTTATATCAAACTCTGGTTTTATGCATCACCTCACCTCTCCTTCCCCCTTAAGCAGGCATAAGAGTGTTTTCTAAATGTGAGACACTGTTCTCTTTCCTAACTCAGTTCAAGTGTAGCCATGTTTACAGGATCTTCATAAGTGATATCTTATGATAAGTTTCTTTTTCTGTGTGACTTATTTCACTTAGAATCATCGTACCTGAATCCACCCATTTTGCTGCTACTGGTCTTATGACATTGATTTCATGGCTGAGGGATATTCCATCGTACATAAGTACCACAATTTTTTGAAGCATTTTTATATTTCCTGGGATATTTAAGGTGTACCCATGTTGAGGTCCTTGTAAGCAGTGCAGCCCTAAATTTTGGGGTGGCTCTGTCTTATTGATTTTCAGTTTTCCCAACGTATATTCCCTAGACTGGAAGTGCCCTTGGCTCTGTAGCTCTGTTGTTTACTTGTTTTAGGGAACACAATGTACTCCTCCAGAGAGGCAGTTGGCAATGTACATGCCGCCCGTCAGCATAACAAGGCTCCCTGTTCTCCAGGGCCTGTCTTGCCTTTCTTGTTTTTACACATTTTGTGGATGTCCCTTTTGACCGGTGGGAAATGATACTTCTTTGTAGTGCAGATTTGCATTGCCCGCTTGCTTGCTTGGCCAAAAAGGGTGTATGCCTTTTCTCCTGAATATATTCAGGAGAAAACGCATACGCCCTTTTTGGCCAAGTGCATCATTGTCGAAGTTGTGCCCCTCTTCCTGTGCTTTAAAGGCGATTCCAACGTACCTCTTGAATTCTGTTTCCTGCTATTCTGCCTCGCTTTCAAGTCCACCTCGTTGCCTTCCCTCAATAGATTTTTGGACGATAGTTGTCCTTTATTAATCAGCCAGTTTGTGTATTGCTGTGCCCCTGAGCTCCCTTTTTCAACTCTTTTTTGGTGAGCTGACCGCAAGTCCAAAATTTTGGTTCAGGAACTATGCTGGTTCCCGGTGGGGGGCTGAGACTTTGGTTAATTCTTCTTTCTGCCGGGAAGTTAGAGTGATATGTGCCCGTCCAAATGCCTAACAGCTACTCTCTCATTGGTTCTCCCTCTTCCCTTTCATCCTCTGCCAAATTGGCAACCTGTGCGAACCAGGAGGTTAAAGGGTCTGTCTCTCCAAGTTGGGAGGTTGATAGTAAAGCAGATGGAAAGTCAAACCAGAGCACCAGGAGAGGGACTATTCGTTGAGGTTTAGAAACCTTTCGTATTCACAGATTGTCCGTTCTCTATGTTTCCCGTACATGTTATAACTGTAGTAACATTCCCTTCAACGTGGAGATTTGGGACCCATGGAATGTGTGCCATGCATTATTGCTTTAAAGGGTCTGCATTTGCTCACCCAATCTCCCCAATCCTCTCAGTCCCAAGTGTCCAGCCTTATGCCACATCCAGCTGTCGTTGTAGATAGGGTCATTCCAGGTTTCATCAGAGACTCTGAAGGAATTGTAAAGAATTTCCCAGTTTTTTGTTTTGTTTTTGAAATTCCTTTTTATAGTGGGTTTGAGCTGATTCTCGCTGCCATGTTTATGCCAGTCTAGACACACTTGATTCCCTTATGGAGACATATCAATACATAGGTTTTAAGATTCTTACTAGTCAGATATATTCCTCTGTGGGAAATATGGGGTTTTGAGTCCCTTTCACTGAGGAAGGTGTAGGTCTTGTCTATTCCATAGTTGGATTTTGGAACGGTACCTGTGCTTATATCAAACTCTGGTTTTATGCATCACCCCACCTCTCTTTCCCCCTTAAGCAGGCATAAGAGTGTTTTCTAAATGTGAGACACTGTTCTCTTTCCTAACTCAGTTCAAGAGTAGCCATGTTTACAGGATCTTCATAAGTGATATCTTATGATAAGTTTCTTTTTCTCTGTGACTTATTTCACTTAGAATCATCATACCTGAATCCACCCATTTTGCTGCTACTGGTCTTATGTCATTGATTTCATGGCTGAGGTATATTCCATCGTACGTAAGTACCACAATTTTTTGAACCATTTTTATATTTCCTGGGATATTTAAGGTGTACCCAAGTTGAGGTCCTTGTAAGCAGTGCAGCTCTAAATTTTGCGGTGGCTCTGTCTTATTGATTTTCAGTTTTCCCAAGATATATTCCCTAGACTGGAAGTGCCCTTGGCTCTGTAGCTCTGTTGTTTATTGTTTTAGGGAACACAATGCACTCCTCCAGAGAGGCAGTTGGCAATTTACATCCCGCCCATCAGCATAACAAGGCTCCCTGTTCTCCAGGGCCTGTCTTTCCTTTCTGGTTTTTACACATTTTGTGGATGTCCCTTTTGACCTGTGGGAAGTGATACATCTTTGTAGTGCAGATTTGCATTTCCCGCTTGCTTGCTTGGCCAAAAAGGGCGTATGCATTTTCTACTGAATATATTCAGGAGAAAACGCATATGCCTTTTTTGGCCAAGTGCATCATTGCGAAGTTGTGCCCCTCTTCCTGTGCTTTAAAGGCGATTCCAACGAACCTCTTGAAATCTGTTTCTTGCTATACTGCCTCACTTTCAACTCCAAGTCGTTGCCTTCCCTCAACAGATTTTTGGACGATAGTTGTCCTTTATTACTCGGCCAGTTTGTGTATTGCTGTGCCCCTCAGCTCCATTTTTCAACTCGTTTTTGGTGAGCTGACCGCAAGTCCAAAATTTTGGTTCAGGACCTATACTGGTCCCCAGTGGGTGGCTGAGACTTTGGTTAATTCTTCTTCCTGCCGGGAAATTACCGTGATATGTGCCCGTCCAAATGCCTAACAGCTACTCTCTCTTTTGTTCTCCTTCATCCCTTTCATCCTCTGCCAAATTGGCAACCTGTGCGCACCAGGAGGTTAAAGGGGCTGTCTCTCCAAGTTGGGAGGTTGATAGTAAAGCAGATGGAAAGTCAAACCGGAGCACCAGGAGAGGGAGTATTCGTTGAGGTTTAGAAACCTTTCGTATTCACAGTGTGTCCGTTCTCTAGGTTTCCCATACAAGTTATAACTGTAGTAATATTCCCTTCAACCTGGAGAGTTGGGACCCATGGAATGGGTGCCATGCATTATTGCTTTAAAGGGTCTGCATTTGCTCACCCAATCTCACCAATCCGGTCAGTCCCAAGTGTCCAGCCTTATGCCACATCCAGCTGTCGTTGTAGATAGGGTCATTCCAGGTTTCATCATTGACCCTGAAGGAATTTCAAAGAATTTCCCAGTTTTTTTGTTTTGTTTTTGAAATTCCTTTTTATAGTGGGTTTGAGCTGATTCTCGCTGCCATGTTTATGCCAGTCTAGACACAGTTGATTCCCTTACGGAGACATATCAATACATAGGTTTTAAGATTCTTACTAGTCAGATATATTCCTCTGCGGGAAATATGGGGTTTTGAGTCCCTTTCACTGAGGAAGGTGTAGGTCTTGTCTATTCCATAGTTGGTTTTTGGAACGGTACCTGTGCTTATATCAAACTCTGGTTTTATGCATCACCCCACCTCTCTTTCCCCCTTAAGCAGGCATAAGAGTGTTTTCTAAATGTGAGACTCTGTTATCTTTCCTAACTCAGTTCAAGTGTAGCCATGTTTACAGGATCTTCATAAGTGATATCTTATGATAAGTTTCTTTTTCTCTGTGACTTATTTCACTTACAATCATCGTACCTGAATCCACCCATTTTGCTGCTACTGGTCTTATGACATTGATTTCATGGCTGAGGGATATTCCATCGTACGTAAGTACCACAATTTTTTGAACCATTTTTATATTTCCTGGGATATTTAAGGTGTACCCAAGTTGAGGTCCTTGTAAGCAGTGCAGCCCTAAATTTTGGGGTGGCTGTGTCTTTTTGATTTTCAGTTTTCCCAAGGTATATTCCCTAGACTGGAAGTGCCCTTGGCTCTGTAGTTCTGTCCTTTACTTGTTTTAGGGAACACAATGCACTCCTCCAGAGAGGCAGTTGGCAATTTACATCCCGCCCATCAGCATAACAAGGCTCCCTGTTCTCCAGGGCCTGTCTTGCCTTTCTGGTTTTTACATATTTTGTGGATGTCCCTTTTGACCGGTGGGAAGTGATACTTCTTTGTAGTGCAGATTTGCATTGCCCGCTTGCTTGCTTGGCCAAAAAGGGGGTATGCGTTTTCTCCTGAATATATTCAGGAGAAAACGCATACGCCCTTTTTGGCCAAGTGCATCATTGTCGAAGTTGTGCCGCTCTTCCTGTGCTTTAAAGGCGATTCCAACGTACCTCTTGAAATCTGTTTCCTGCTATTCTGCCTCGCTTTCAAGTCCGCCTCGTTGCCTTCCCTCAACAGATTTTTGGATGATAGTTGTCCTTTATTACTCGGCCAGTTTGTGAATTGCTGTGCCCCTGAGCTCCATTTTTCAACTCGTTTTTGGTGAGCTGACCGCAAGTCCAAAATTTTGGTTCAGGATCTATACTGATTCCCGGTGGGTGGCTGAGACTTTGGTTAATTCTTCTTCCTGCCAGGAAATTACAGTGATATGTGCCCGTCCAAATGCCTAACAGCTACTCTCTCATTGGTTCTCCCTCTTCCCTTTCATGCTCTGCCAAATTGGCAACCTGTGCGAACCAGGAGGTTAAAGGGGCTGTCTCTCCAAGTTGGGATGTTGATAATAAAGAAGATGGAAAGTCAAACCGCAGCACCAGGAGAGGGACTATTCATTGAGTTTTAGAATCCTTTCGTATTCACAGTGTGTCCGTTCTCTAGGATTCCCGTACATGTTATATCTGTAGTAATATTCGCTTCAACCTGGAGAGTTGGGACCCATGGAATGTGTGCCATGCATTATTGCTTTAAAGGGTCTGCATTTGCTCACCCAATCTCACCAATCGTCTCAGTCCCAAGTGTCCAGCCTTATGCCACATCCAGCTGTCATTGTAGATAGGGTCATTTCAGGTTTCATCAGAGACCCTGAAGGAATTGTAAAGAATTTCCCAGTTTTTTTGTTTTATTTTTGAAATTCCTTTTTATAGTGGGTTTGAGCTGATTCTCGCTGCCATATTTATCCCTGTCTAGACACACTTGATTCCCTTACGGAGACATATCAATACATAGGTTTTAAGATTCTTACTAGTCAGATATATTCCTCTGCGGGAAATATGGGGTTTTGAGTCCCTTTCACTGAGGAAGGTGTAGGTCTTGTCTATTCCATAGTTGGTTTTTGGAACGGTACCTGTGCTTATATCAAACTCTGGTTTTATGCATCACCCCACCTCTCCTTCCCCCTTAAGCAGGCATAAGAGTGTTTTCTAAATGTGAGACACTGTTCTCTTTCCTAACTCAGTTCAAGTGTAGCCATGTTTACAGGATCTTCATAAGTGATATCTTATGATAAGTTTCTTTTTCTCTGTGACTTATTTCACTTAGAATCATCGTACCTGAATCCACCCATTTTGCTGCTACTGGTCTTATGACATTGATTTCATGGCTGAGGGATATTCCATCGTACGTAAGTACCACAATTTTTTTAACCATTTTTATATTTCCTGGGATATTTAAGGTGTACCCAAGTTGAGGTCCTTGTAAGCAGTGCAGCCCTAAATTTTGGGGTGGCTCTGTCTTACTGATTTTCAGTTTTCCCAAGGTATATTCCCTAGACTGGAAGTGCCCTTGGCTCTGTAGCTCTGTTGTTTACTTGTTTTAGGGAACACAATACACTCCTCCAGAGAGGCAGTTGGCAATTTACATCCCGCCCATCAGCATAACAAGGCTCCCTGTTCTCAGGGCCTGTCTTGCCTTTCTGGTTTTTACACATTTTGTGGATGTCCCTTTTGACTGGTGGGAAGTGATACTTCTTTGTAGTGCAGATTTGCATTGCCCGCTTGCTTGCTTGGCCAAAAAGGGCGTACTCGTTTTCTCCTGAATATATTCAGGAGAAAACGCATACGCCCTTTTTGGCCAAGTGCATCATTGTCGAAGTTGTGCCCCTCTTCCTGTGCTTTAAAGGCGATTCCAACGTACCTCTTGAAATCTGTTTCCTGCTATTCTGCCTCGCTTTCAAGTCCGCCTCGTTGCCTTCCCTCAACAGATTTTTGGACGATAGTTGTCCTTTATTACTCGGCCAGTTTGTGAATTGCTGTGCCCCTGAGCTCCATTTTTCAACTCGTTTTTGGTGAGCTGACCGCAAGTCCAAAATTTTGGTTCAGGATTTATACTGATTCCCGGTGGGTGGCTGAGACTTTGGTTAATTCTTCTTCCTGCCGGGAAATTACAGTGATATGTGCCCGTCCAAATGCCTAACAGCTACTCTCTTTGGTTCTGCCTCTTCCCTTTCATCCTCTGCCAAATTGGCAACCTGTGCGAACCAGGAGGTTAAAGGGGCTGTCTCTCCAAGTTGGGAGGTTGATAATAAAGCAGATGGAAAGTCAAACCGGAGCAACAGGAGAGGGACAATTCGTTGAGTTTTAGAAACCTTTCGTATTCACAGTGTGTCCGTTCTCTAGGATTCCCGTACATGTTATATCTGTAGTAATATTCCCTTCAACCTGGAGACTTGGGACCCATGGAATGTGTGCCATGCATTATTGCTTTAAAGGGTCTGAATTGCTCACCCAATCTCACCAATCGTCTCAGTCCCAAGTGTCCAGCCTTATGCCACATCCAGCTGTCATTGTAGATAGGGTCATTTCAGGTTTCATCAGAGACCCTGAAGGAATTGTAAAGAATTTCCCAGTTTTTTTGTTTTATTTTTGAAATTCCTTTTTATAGTGGGTTTGAGCTGATTCTCGCTGCCATATTTATCCCTGTCTAGACACACTTGATTCCCTTACGGAGACATATCAATACATAGGTTTTAAGATTCTTACTAGTCAGATATATTCCTCTGCAGGAAATATGGGGTTTTGAGTCCCTTTCACTGAGGAAGGTGTAGGTCTTGTCTATTCCATAGTTGGTTTTTGGAACGGTACCTGTGCTTATATCAAACTCTGGTTTTATGCATCACCCCACCTCTCCTTCCCCCTTAAGCAGGCATAAGAGTGTTTTCTAAATGTGAGACACTCTTCTCTTTCCTAACTCAGTTCAAGTGTAGCCATGTTTAGAGGATCTTCATAAGTGATATCTTATGATAAGTTTCTTTTTCTCTGTGACTTATTTCACTTAGAATCATCGTACCTGAATCCACCCATTTTGCTGCTACTGGTCTTATGACATTGATTTCATGGCTGAGGGATATTCCATCGTACGTAAGTACCACAATTTTTTGAACCAATTTTATATTTCCTGGGATATTTAAGGTGTACCCAAGTTGAGATCCTTGTAAGCAGTGCAGCCCTAAATTTTGGGGTGGCTCTGTCTTATTGATTTTCAGTTTTTCCCAGGTATATTCCCTAGACTGGAAGTGCCCTTGGCTCTGTAGCTCTGTTGTTTACTTGTTTTAGGGAACACAATGCACTCCTCCAGAGAGGCAGTTGGCAATTTACATCCCGCCCATCAGCATAACAAGGCTCCCTGTTCTCCAGGGCCTGTCTTACCTTTCTGGTTTTTACACATTTTGTGGATGTCCCTTTTGACCGGTGGGAAGTGATACTTCTTTGTAGTGCAGATTTGCATTGCCCGCTTGCTTGCTTGGCCAAAAAGGGCCTATGCGTTTTCTCCTGAATATATTCAGGAGAAAACGCATACGCCCTTTTTGGCCAAGTGAATCATTGTCGAAGTTGTGACCCTCTTCCTCTGCTTTAAAGGCGATTCCAACGTACCTCTTGAAATCTGTTTCCTGCTATTCTGCCTCGCTTTCAAGTCCGCCTCGTTGCCTTCCCTCAACAGATTTTTGGACGATAGTTGTCCTTTATTACTCGGCCAGTTTGTGAATTGCTGTGCCCCTGAGCTCCATTTTTCAACTCGTTTTTGGTGAGCTGACCGCAAGTCCAAAATTTTGGTTCATGATCTAAACTGATTCCCGGTGGGTGGCTGAGACTTTGGTTAATTCTTCTTCCTGCCGGGAAATTACAGTGATATGTGCCCGTCCAAATGCCTAACAGCTACTCTCTCATTGGTTCTCCCTCTTCCCTTTCATGCTCTGCCAAATTGGCAACCTGTGCGAACCAGGAGGTTAAAGGGGCTGTCTCTCCAAGTTGGGAGGTTGATAATAAAGAAGATGGAAAGTCAAACCGGAGCACCAGGAGAGGGACTATTCGTTGAGTTTTAGAAACCTTTCGTATTCACAGTGTGTCCGTGCTCTAGGATTCCCGTACATGTTATATCTGTAGTAATATTCCCTTCAACCTGGAGAGTTGGGACCCATGGAATGTGTGCCATGCATTATTGCTTTAAAGGGTCTGCATTTGCTCACCCAAACTCACCACTCCTCTCAGTCCCAAGTGTCCAGCCTTATGCCACATACAGCTGTCATTGTAGATAGGGTCATTTCAGGTTTCTTCAGAGACCCTGAAGGAATTGTAAAGAATTTCCCAGTTTTTTTGTTTTATTTTTGAAATTCCTTTTTATAGTGGGTTTGAGCTGATTCTCGCTGCCATATTTATCCCAGTCTAGATACACTTGATTCCCTTACGGAGACATATCAATACATAGGTTTTAAGATTCTTACTAGTCAGATATATTCCTCTGCGGGAAATATGGGGTTTTGAGTCCCTTTCACTGAGGAAGGTGTAGGTCTTGTCTATTCCATAGTTGGTTTTTGGAACGGTACCTGTGCTTATATCAAACTCTGGTTTTATGCATCACCCCACCTCTCCTTCCCCCTTAAGCAGGCATAAGAGTGTTTTCTAAATATGAGACACTGTTCTCTTTCCTAACTCAGATCAAGTGTAGCCATGTTTACAGGATCTTCATAAGTGATAACTTATGATAAGTTTCTTTTTCTGTGTGACTTATTTCACTTAGAATCATCGTACCTGAATCCACCCATTTTGCTGCTACTGGTCTTAAGACATTGATTTCATGGCTGAGGGATATTCCATCGTACGTAAGTACCACAATTTTTTGAACCATTTTTATATTTCCTGGGATATTTAAGGTGTACCCAAGTTGAGGTCCTTGTAAGCAGTGCAGCCCTAAATTTTGGGGTGGCTCTGTCTTATTGATTTTCAGTTTTTCCCAGGTATACTCCCTAGACTGGAAGTGCCCTTGGCTCTGTAGCTCTGTTGTTTACTTGTTTTAGGGAACACAATGCACTCCTCCAGAGAGGCAGTTGGCAATTTACATCCCGCCCATCAGCATAACAAGGCTCCCTGTTCTCCAGGGCCTCTCTTGCCTTTCTGGTTTTTACACATTTTGTGGATGTCCCTTTTGACCGGTGGGAAGTGATACTTCTTTGTAGTGCAGATTTGCATTGCCCGCTTGCTTGCTTGGCCAAAAAGGGCATATGCGTTTTCTCCTGAATATATTCAGGAGAAAACGCATATGCCCTTTTTGGCCAAGTGCATCATTGTCGAAGTTGTGCCCCTCTTCCTGTGCTTTAAAGGCGATTCCAACGTACCTCTTGAAATCTGTTTCCTGCTATTCTGCCTCGCTTTCAAGTCCGCCTCATTGCCTTCCCTCAACAGATTTTTGGACGATAGTTGTCCTTTATTACTCGGCCAGTTTGTGAATTGCTGTGCCCCTGAGCTCCATTTTTCAACTCGTTTTTGGTGAGCTGACCGCAAGTCCTACATTTTGGTTCAGGATCTATACTGATTCCCAGTGGGTGGCTGAGACTTTGGTTAATTCTTCTTCCTACCGGGAAATTACAGTGATATGTGCCCGTCCAAATGCCTAACAGCTACTCTCTCATTGGTTCTCCCTCTTCCCTTTCATCCTCTGCCAAATTGGCAACCTGTGCGAACCAGGAGGTTAAAGGGGCTGTCTCTCCAAGTTGGGAGGTTGATAATAAAGCAGATGGAAAGTCAAACCGGAGCACCAGGAGAGGGACTATTCGTTGAGTTTTAGAAACCTTTCGTATTCACAGTGTGTCCATTCTCTAGGATTCCCGTACATGTTATATCTGTAGTAATATTCCCTTCAACCTGGAGAGTTGGGACCCATGGAATGTGTGCCATGCATTATTGCTTTAAAGGGTCTGCATTTGCTCACCCAATCTCACCAATCCTCTCAGTCCCAAGTGTCCAGCCTTATGCCACATCCAGCTGTCATTGTAGATAGGGTCATTTCAGGTTTCATCAGAGACCCTGAAGGAATTGTAAAGAATTTCCCAGTTTTTTTTATTTGTTTTTGAAATTCCTTTTTATAGTGGGTTTGAGCTGATTCTCGCTGCCATATTTATCCCAGTCTAGACACACTTGATTCCCTTACGGAGACATATCAATACATAGGTTTTCAGATTCTTACTAGTCAGATATATTCCTCTGCGGGAAATATGGGGTTTTGAGTCCCTTTCACTGAGGAAGGTGTAGGTCTTGTCTATTCCATAGTTGGTTTTTGGAACGGTACCTGTGCTTATATCAAACTCTGGTTTTATGCATCACCCCACCTCTCCTTCCCCCTTAAGCAGGCATAAGAGTGTTTTCTAAATGTGAGACACTGTTCTCTTTCCTAACTCAGTTCAAGTGTAGCCATGTTTACAGGATCTTCATAAGTGATATCTTATGATAAGTTTCTTTTTCTGTGTGACTTATTTCACTTAGAATCATCGTACCTGAATCCACCCATTTTGCTGCTACTGGTCTTATGACATTGATTTCATGGCTGAGGGATATTCCATCGTACGTAAGTACCACAATTTTTTGAACCATTTTTATATTTCCTGGGATATTTAAGGTGTACCCAAGTTGAGGTCCTTGTAAGCAGTGCAGCCCTAAATTTTGGGGTGGCTCTGTCTTATTGATTTTCAGTTTTCCCAAGGAATATTCCCTAGACTGGAAGTGCCCTTGGCTCTGTAGCTCTGTTGTTTACTTGTTTTAGGGAACACAATACACTCCTCCAGAGAGGCAGTTGGCAATGTACATCCCGCCCATCAGCATAACAAGGCTCCCTGTTCTCCAGGGCCTGTCTTGCCTTTCTGGTTTTTACACATTTTGTGGATGTCCCTTTTGACCGGTGGGAAGTGATACTTCTTTGTAGTGCAGATTTGCATTGCCCGCTTGCTTGCTTGGCCAAAAAGGGCGTATGCGTTTTCTCCTGAATATATTCAGGAGAAAACGCATACGCCCTTTTTGGCCAAGTGCATCATTGTCGAAGTTGTGCCCCTCTTCCTGTGCTTTAAAGGTGATTCCAACGTACCTCTTGAAATCTGTTTCCTGCTATTCTGCCTCGCTTTCACGTCTGCCGCGTTGCCTTCCCTCAACAGATTTTTGGACGATAGTTGTCCTTTATTACTTGGCCAGTGTGTGAATTGCTGTGCCCCTGAGCTCCATTTTTCAACTCGTTTTTGGTGAGCTGACCGCAAGTCCAAAATTTTGGTTCAGGACCTATGCTGGTTCCCGGTGGGGGGCTGAGACTTTGGTTAATTCTTCTTCCTGCTTGGAAATTACAGTGATATGTGCCCGTCCAAATGCCTAACAGCTACTCTCTCATTGGTTCTCCCTCTTCCCTTTCATCCTCTGCCAAATTGGCAACCTGTGCGAACCAGGAGGTTAAAGGGGCTGTCTCTCCAAGTTGGGAGTTTGATAGTAAAGCAGATGGAAAGTCAAACCGGAGCACCAGGAGAGGGACTATTCGTTGAGTTTTAGAAACCTTTCATATTCACAGTGTGTCCGTTCTCTAGGTTTCCCGTACATGTTATAACTGTAGTAATATTCCCTTCAACCTGGAGAGTTGGGACCCATGGAATGTGTGCCATGCATTATTGCTTTAAAGGGTCTGCATTTGCTCACCCAATCTCACCAAACCTGTCAGTCCCAAGTGTCCAGCCTTATGCCACATCCAGCTGTCGTTGTAGATAGGGTCATTCCAGGTTTCATCAGAGACCGCGAAGGAATTGTAAAGAATTACGCTGTTTTTTCGTTTTGTTTTTGAAATTCCTTTTTATAATGGGTTTGAGCTGATTCTCGCTGCCATGGTTATGCCAGTCTAGACACACTTGATTCCCTTACGGAGACATATCAATACATAGGTTTTAAGATTCTTACTAGTCAGATATATTCCTCTGCGGGAAATATGGGGTTTTGAATCCCTTTCACTGAGGAAGGTGTAGGTCTTGTCTATTCCATAGTTTGTTTTTGGAACGGTACCTGTGCTTATATCAAACTCTGGTTTTATGCATCACCCCACCTCTCCTTCACCCTTAAGCAGGCATAAGGGTGTTTTCTAAATGTGAGACACTGCTCTCTTTCCTAACTCAGTTCAAGTGTAGCCATGTTTACAGGATCTTCATAAGTGATATCTTATGATAAGTTTCTTTTTCTGTGTGACTTATTTCACTTAGAATCATCGTAGCTGAATCCACCCATTTTGCTGCTACAGGTCTTATGGCATTGATTTCATGGCTGAGGGATATTCCATCGTACGTAAGTACCACAATTTTTTGAACCATTTTTATATTTCCTGGGATATTTAAGGTGTACCCAAGTTGAGGTCCTTGTAAGCAGTGCAGCCCTAAATTTTGGGGTGGCTCTGTCTTATTGATTTTCAGTTTTCCCAAGGAATATTCCCTAGACTGGAAGTGCCCTTGGCTCTGTAGCTCTGTTGTTTACTTGTTTTAGGGAACACAATACACTCCTCCAGAGAGGCAGTTGGCAATGTACATACCGCCCATCAGCATAACAAGGCTCCCTGTTCTCCAGGGCCTGTCTTGCCTTTCTGGTTTTTACACATTTTGTGGATGTCCCTTTTGACCGGTGGGAAGTGATACTTCTTTGTAGTGCAGATTTGCATTGCCCGCTTGCTTGCTTGGCCAAAAAGGGCGTATGCGTTTTCTCCTGAATATATTCAGGAGAAAACGCATACGCCCTTTTTGGCCAAGTGCATCATTGTCGAAGTTGTGCCCCTCTTCCTGTGCTTTAAAGGCGATTCCAACGTACCTCTTGAAATCTGTTTCCTGCTATCCTGCCTCGCTTTCACGTCTGCCGCGTTGCCTTCCCTCAACAGATTTTTGGACGATAGTTGTCCTTTATTACTTGGCCAGTGTGTGAATTGCTGTGCCCCTGAGCTCCATTTTTCAACTCGTTTTTGGTGAGCTGACCGCAAGTCCAAAATTTTGGTTCAGGACCTATGCTGGTTCCCGGTGGGGGGCTGAGACTTTGGTTAATTCTTCTTCCTGCTGGGAAATTACAGTGATATGTGCCCGTCCAAATGCCTAACAGCTACTCTCTCATTGGTTCTCCCTCTTCCCTTTCATCCTCTGCCAAATTGGCAACCTGTGCGAACCAGGAGGTTAAAGGGGCTGTCTCTCCAAGTTGGGAGTTTGATAGTAAAGCAGATGGAAAGTCAAACCGGAGCACCAGGAGAGGGACTATTCGTTGAGTTTTAGAAACCTTTCATATTCACAGTGTGTCCGTTCTCTAGGTTTCCCGTACATGTTATAACTGTAGTAATATTCCCTTCAACCTGGAGAGTTGGGACCCATGGAATGTGTGCCATGCATTATTGCTTTAAAGGGTCTGCATTTGCTCACCCAATCTCACCAAACCTGTCAGTCCCAAGTGTCCAGCCTTATGCCACATCCAGCTGTCGTTGTAGATAGGGTCATTCCAGGTTTCATCAGAGACCGCGAAGGAATTGTAAAGAATTACGCTGTTTTTTCGTTTTGTTTTTGAAATTCCTTTTTATAATGGGTTTGAGCTGATTCTCGCTGCCATGGTTATGCCAGTCTAGACACACTTGATTCCCTTACGGAGACATATCAATACATAGGTTTTAAGATTCTTACTAGTCAGATATATTCCTCTGCGGGAAATATGGGGTTTTGAATCCCTTTCACTGAGGAAGGTGTAGGTCTTGTCTATTCCATAGTTTGTTTTTGGAACGGTACCTGTGCTTATATCAAACTCTGGTTTTATGCATCACCCCACCTCTCCTTCACCCTTAAGCAGGCATAAGGGTGTTTTCTAAATGTGAGACACTGCTCTCTTTCCTAACTCAGTTCAAGTGTAGCCATGTTTACAGGATCTTCATAAGTGATATCTTATGATAAGTTTCTTTTTCTGTGTGACTTATTTCACTTAGAATCATCGTAGCTGAATCCACCCATTTTGCTGCTACAGGTCTTATGGCATTGATTTCATGGCTGAGGGATATTCCATCGTACGTAAGTACCACAATTTTTTGAACCAATTTTATATTTCCTGGGATATTTAAGGTGTACCCAAGTTGAGGTCCTTGTAAGCAGTGCAGCCCTAAATTTTGGGGTGGCTCTGTCTTATTGATTTTCAGTTTTCCCAAGGAATATTCCCTAGACTGGAAGTGCCCTTGGCTCTGTAGCTCTGTTGTTTACTTGTTTTAGGGAACACAATTCACTCCTCCAGAGAGGCAGTTGGCAATGTACATCCCGCCCATCAGCATAACAAGGCTCCCTGTTCTCCAGGGCCTGTCTTGCCTTTCTGGTTTTTACACATTTTGTGGATGTCCCTTTTGACCGGTGGGAAGTGATACTTCTTTGTTGTGAAGATTTGCATTGCCCGCTTGCTTGCTTGGCCAAAAAGGGCGTATGCGTTTTCTCCTGAATATATTCAGGAGAAAACGCATACGCCCTTTTTGGCCAAGTGCATCATTGTCGAAGTTGTGCCCCTCTTCCTGTGCTTTAAAGGCGATTCCAACGTACCTCTTGAAATCTGTTTCCTGCTATCCTGCCTCGCTTTCACGTCTGCCGCGTTGCCTTCCCTCAACAGGTTTTTGGACGATAGTTGTCCTTTATTACTGGGCCAGTTTGTGAATTGCTGTGCCCCTGAGCTCCATTTTTCAACTCGATTTTGGTGAGCTGACGGCAAGTCCAACATTTTGGTTCAGGACCTATGCTGATTCCCTGTTGGGGGCTGAGACTTTGGTTAATTCTTCTTCCTGCCGGGAAATTAGAGTGATATGTGCCCGTCCAAATGCCTAACAGCTACTCTCTCATTGGTTCTCCCTCTTCCCTTTCATCCTCTGCCAAATTGGCAACCTGTGCGAACCAGGAGGTTAAAGGGGCTGTCTCTCCAAGTTGGGAGGTTGATAGTAAAGCAGATGGAAAGTCAAACCGGAGCACCAGGAGAGGGACTATTCGTTGAGTTTTAGAAACCTATCGTATTCACAGTGTGTCTGTTCTCTAGGTTTCCTGTACATATTATAGCTGTAGTACTATTCCCTTCAACCTGGAGAGTTGGCACGCATGGAATGGGTGCCAGGCATTTGTGCTTTGAAGGGTCTGCATTTGCTCACC
This sequence comes from Hyperoodon ampullatus, assembly GCF_949752795.1. Lineage (NCBI taxonomy): Eukaryota > Metazoa > Chordata > Mammalia > Artiodactyla > Ziphiidae > Hyperoodon > Hyperoodon ampullatus. The sequence continues at coordinate 680,963 of NW_027640625.1, read as the reverse complement.
CAATCTCACCAATCGTCTCAGTCCCAAGTGTCCCTCCTTATGCCACATCCAGCTGTCATTGTAGATAGGGTCATTCCAGGTTTCATCAGAGACCCTGAAGGAATTGTAAAGAATTTCCCAGTTTATCTGTTTTGTTTTTGAAATTCCTTTTTATAGTGGGTTTGAGCTGATTCTCTCTGCCATGTTTATGCCAGTCTAGACACACTTTATTCCCTTACGGAGACATATCAATACATAGGTTTTAAGATTCTTACTGATCAGATATATTCCTCTGCGGGAAATATGTTGTTTTGAGTCCCTTTCACTGAGGAAGGTGTAGGTCTTGTCTATTCCATAGTTGGTTTTTGGAACGGTACCTGTGCTTATATCAAACTCTGGTTTTATGCATCACCCCACCTCTCCTTCCCCCTTAAGCAGGCCTAAGCGTGTTTTCTAAATGTGAGACACTGTTCTCTTTCTTAACTCAGTTCAAGTGTAGCCATGTTTACAGGATCTTCATAAGTGATATCTTATGATAAGTTTCTTTTACTCTGTGACTTATTTCACTTAGAATCATCGTACCTGAATCCACCCATTTTGCTGCTACAGGTCTTATGACATTGATTTCATGGCTGAGGGATATTCCATCGTACGTAAGTACCACAATTTTTTGAAGCATTTTTATATTTCCTGGGATATTTAAGGTGTACCCAAGTTGCGGTCCTTGTAAGCAGTGCAGCCCTAAATTTTGGGGTGGCTCTGTCTTATTGATTTTCAGTTTTCCCAAGTCATATTCCCTAGACTGGAAGTGCCCTTGGCTCTGTAACTCTGTTGTTTACTTGCTTTAGGGAACACAATGCACTCATCCAGAGAGGCAGTTGGCAATTTATATCCCGCCCATCAGCATAACAAGGCTCCCTGTTCTCCAGGGCCTGTCTTGCCTTTCTGGTTTTTACACATTTTGTGGATGTCCCTTTTGACCGGTGGGAAGTGATACTTCTTTATAGTGCAGATTTGCATTGCCCGCTTGCTTGCTTGGCCAAAAAGGGCGTATGCGTTTTCTCCTGAATATATTCAGGAGAAAACGCATACGCCCTTTTTGGCCAAGTGCATCATTGTCGAAGTTGTGCCCCTCTTCCTGTGCTTTAAAGGCGATTGCAACGTACCTCTTGAAATCTGTTTCCTGCTATCCTGCCTCGCTTTCAAGTCTGCCTCGTTGCCTTCCCTCAACAGATTTTTGGACGATAGTTGTCCTTTATTACTCGGCCAGTTTGTGAATTGCTGTGCCACTGAGCTCCATTTTTCAACTCGTTTTTGGTGAGCTGACCGCAAGTCCAACATTTTGGTTCAGGACCTATGCTGGTTCCCGGTGGAGGGCTGAGACTTTGGTTAATTCTTCTTCCTGCCGGGAAGTTAGAGTGATATGTGCCCGTCCCAATGCCTAACAGCTACTCTCTCATTGGTTCTCCCTCTTCCCTTTAATCCTCTGCCAAATTGGAAACCTGTGCGAACCAGGAGGTTAAAGGGGCTGTCTCTCCAAGTTGGGAGGTTGATAGTAAAGCAGATGGAAAGTTAAACCGGAGCACCAGGAGAGGGACTATTCGTTGAGTTTTAGAAACCTTTCGTATTCACAGTGGGTCCGTTCTCTAGGTTTCCCGTACATGTTATAGCTGTAGTAATATTCCCTTCAACGTGGAGAGTTGGGACCCATGGAATGGGTGCCAGGCATTTGTGCTTTAAAGGGTCTGCATTTGCTCACCCAATCTCACCAATCGTCTCAGTCCCAAGTGTCCCTCCTTATGCCACATCCAGCTGTCATTGTAGATAGGGTCATTCCAGGTTTCATCAGAGACCCTGAAGGAATTGTAAAGAATTTCCCAGTTTTTTTGTTTTCTTTTTGAAATTCCTTTTTATAGTGGGTTTGAGCTGATTCTCGCTGCCATGTTTATGCCAGTCTAGACACACTTGATTCCCTTACGGAGACATATCAATACATAGGTTTTAAGATTCTTACTAGTCAGATATATTCCTCTGCGGGAAATATGGGATTTTGAGTCCCTTTCACTGAAGAAGGTGTAGGTCTTGTCTATTCCATAGTTGGTTTTTGGAACGGTACATGTGCTTATATCAAACTCTGGTTTTATGCATCACCCCACCTCTCCTTCCCCCTTAAGCAGGCATAAGAGTGTTTTCTAAATGTGAGACACTGTTCTCTTTCCTAACTCAGTTCAAGTGTAGCCATGTTTACAGGATCTACATAAGTGATATCTTATGATAAGTTTCTTTTTCTGTGTGACTTATTTCACTTAGAATCATCGTACCTGAATCCACCCATTTTGCTGCTACTGGTCTTATGACATTGATTTCATGGCTGAGGGATATTCCATCGTACGTAAGTACCACAATATTTTGAACCATTTGTATATTTCCTGGGATATTTAAGGTGTACCCAAATTAAGGTCCTTGTAAGCAGTGCAGCCCTAAATTTTGGGGTGGTTCTGTCTTATTGATTTTCAGTTTTCCCAAGGTATATTCCCTAGACTGGAAGTGCCCTTGGCTCTGTAGCTCTGTTCTTTACTTGTTTTAGGGAACACAATGCACTCCTCCAGAGAGGCAGTTGGCAATTTACATCCCGCCCATCAGCATAACAAGGCTCCGTGTTCTCCAGGGCCTGTCTTGCCTTTCTGGTTTTTACACATTTTGTGGATGTCCCTTTTGACCAGTGAGAAGTGATACTTCTTGTAGTGCAGATTTGCATTGCCCGCTTGCTTGCTTGGCCAAAAAGGGCGTATGCGTTTTCTCCTGAATATATTCAGGAGAAAACGCATACGCCCTTTTTGGCCAAGTGCATCATTGTCGAAGTTGTGCCCCTCTTCCTGTGCTTTAAATGCGATTCCAACGTACCTCTTGAAATCTGTTTCCTGCTATTCTGCCTCGCTTTCAAGTCCGCCTCGTTGCCTTCCCTCAACAGATTTTTGGACGATAGTTGTCCTTTATTACTCGGCCAGTTTGTGAATTCCTGTGCCCCTGAGCTCCATTTTTCAACTCGTTTTTGGTGAGCTGACCGCAAGTCCAACATTTTGGTTCAGGACCTATGCTGGTTCCCGGTGGGGCCTGAGACTTTGGTTAATTCTTCTTCCTGCCGGGAAGTTAGAGTGATATGTGCCCGTCCAAATGCCTAACAGCTACTCTCTTTGGTTCTGCCTCTTCCCTTTCATCCTCTGCCAAATTGGCAACCTGTGCGAACCAGGAGGTTAAAGGGGCTGTCTCTCCAAGTTGGGAGGTTGATAATAAAGCAGATGGAAAGTCAAACCGGAGCAACAGGAGAGGGACAATTCGTTGAGTTTTAGAAACCTTTCGTATTCACAGTGTGTCCGTTCTCTAGGTTTCCCGTACATGTTATAGCTGTAGTAATATTCCCTTCAACCTGGAGAGTTGGGACCCATGGAATGGGTGCCAGGAATTTGTGCTTTAAAGGGTCTGCATTTGCTCACCCAATCTCACCAATCGTCTCAGTCCCAAGTGTCCCTCCTTATGCCACATCCAGCTGTCATTGTAGATATTGTCATTCCAGGTTTCATCAGAGACCCTGAAGGAATTGTAAATAATTTCCCAGTTTTTTTGTTTTGTTTTTGAAATTCCTTTTTATTGTGGGTTTGAGCTGATTCTCGCTGCCATATTTATGCCAGTCTAGACACACTTGATTCCCTTATGGAGACATATCAATACATAGGTTTTAAGATTCTTACTAGTCAGATATATTCCTCTGCGGGAAATATGGGGTTTTGAGTCCCTTTCACTGAGGAAGGTGTAGGTCTTGTCTATTCCATAGCTGGTTTTTGGAACAGTACCTGTGCTTATATCAAACTCTGGTTTTATGCATCACCCCACCTCTCCTTCCCCCTTAAGCAGGCATAAGAGTGTTTTCTAAATGTGAGACACTGTTCTCTTTCCTAACTCAGTTCAAGTGTAGCCATTTTTACAGGATCTTCATAAGTGATATCTTATGATAAGTTTCTTTTTCTGTTTCACTTATTTCACTTAGAATCATCGTACCTGAATCCACCCATTTTGCTGCTATTGGTCTTATGACATTGATTTCATGGCTGAGGGATATTCCATCGTACGTAAGTACCACAATTTTTTGAACCATTTTTATATTTCCTGGGATATTTATGGTGTACCCAAGTTGAGGTCCTTGTAAGCAGTGCAGCCCTAAATTTTGGGGTGGCTCTGTCTTATTGATTTTCAGTTTTCCCAAGGTATATTCCCTAGACTGGAAGTGCCCTTGGCTCTGTAGCTCTGTTGTTTACTTGTTTTAGGGAACACAATGCACTCCTCCAGAGAGGCAGTTGGCAATTTACATCCCGCCCATCAGCATAACAAAGCTCCCTGTTCTCCAGGGGCTGTCTTGCCTTTCTGTTTTTTACACATTTTGTGGATGTCCCTTTTGACCGGTGGGAAGTGATACTTCTTGTAGTGCAGATTTGCATTGCCCGCTTGGTTGCTTGGCCAAAAAGGGCGTATGCGTTTTCTCCTGAATATATTCAGGAGAAAACGCATACGCCCTTTTTGGCCAAGTGCATCATTGTCGAAGTTGGGCCCCTCTTCCTGTGCTTTAAAGGCGATTCCAACGTACCTCTTGAAATCTGTTTCCTGTTATTCTGCCTCGCTTTCAAGTCCGCCTCGTTGCCTTCCCTCAACAGATTTTTGGACGATAGTTGTCCTTTATTACTCGGCCAGTTTGTGAATTGCTGTGCCCCTGAGCTCCATTTTTCAACTCGTTTTTGGTGAGCTGACCGCAAGTCCAAAATTTTGTTTCAGGACCTATGCTGGTTCCCGGTGGGTGGCTGAGACTTTGGTTAATTCTTCTTCCTGCCGGGAAATTACAGTGATATGTCCCCGGCCAAATGCCTAACAGCTACTCTCTCATTGGTTCTCCCTCTTCCCTTTCATCGTCTGCCAAATTGGAAACCTGTGCGAACCAGGAGGTTAAAGGGCTTGTATCTCCAAGTTGGGAGATTGATAGTAAAGCAGATGGAAAGTCAAACCGGAGCACCAGGAGAGGGACTATTCGTTGAGTTTTAGAATCCTTTCATATTCACAGTGGGTCCGTTCTCTAGGTTTCCCGTACATGTTATAACTGTAGTAATATTCCCTTCAACCTGGAGAGTTGGGACCCATGGAATGGGTGCCATGCATTATTGCTTTAAAGGGTCTGCATTTGCTCACCCAATCTCACCAATCCTCTCAGTCCCAAGTGTCCAGCCTTATGCCACATCCAGCTGTCGTTGTAGATAGGGTCATTCCAGGTTTCATCAGAGACCCTGAAGGAATTGTAAAGAATTTCCCTGTTTTTTTTTGTTTTGAATTTGAAATTCCTTTTTATAGTGGGTTTGAGCTGATTCTCGCTGCCATGTTTATGCCAGTCTAGACACACTTGATTCCCTTATGTAGACATATCAATACATAGGTTTTAAGATTCTTACTAGTCAGATATATTCCTCTGCGGGAAATATGGGGTTTTGAGTCCCTTTCACTGAGGAAGGTGTAGGTCTTGTCTATTCCATAGTTGGTTTTTGGAACGGTACCTGTGCTTATATCAAACTCTGGTTTTATGCATCACCCCACCTCTCGTTCCCCCTTAAGCAGGCATAAGAGTGTTTTCTAAATGTGAGACACTGTTCTCTTTCCTAACTCAGTTCAAGTGTAGCCATGTTTACAGGATCTTCATAAGTGATATCTTATGATAAGTTTCTTTTTCTGTGTGACTTATTTCCCTAAGAATCATCGTACCTGAATCCACCCATTTTGCTGCTACTGGTCTTATGACATTGATTTCATGGCTGAGGGATATACCATCATACGTAAGTATCACAATTTTTTGAACCAATTTTATATTTCCTGGGATATTTAAGGTGTACCCAAGTTGAGGTCCTTGTAAGCAGTGCAGCCCTAAATTTTGGGGTGGCTCTGTCTTATTGATTTTCAGTTTTCCCAAGGTATATTCCCTAGACTGGAAGTGCCCTTGGCTCTGTAGCTCTGTTCTTTACTTGTTTTAGGGAACACAATGCACTCCTCCAGAGAGGCAGTTGGCAATTTACATCCCGCCCATCAGCATAACAAGGCTCCCTGTTCTCCAGGGCCTGTCTTGCCTTTCTGGTTTTTACACATTTTGTGGATGTCCCTTTTGACCGGTGGGAAGTGATACTTCTTTGTAGTGCAGATTTGCATTGCCCGCTTGCTTGCTTGGCCAAAAAGGGCATATGCGTTTTCTCCTGATTATATTCAGGAGAAAATGCATACGCCCTTTTTGGCCAAGTGCATCATTGTCGAAGTTGTGCCCCTCTTCCTGTGCTTTAAAGGCGATTCCAACGTACCTCTTGAAATCTGTTTCCTGCTATTCTGCCTCGCTTTCAAGTCCGCCTCGTTGCCTTCCCTCAACAGATTTTTGGAAGATAGTTGTCCTTTACTACTCGGCCAGTTTGTGAATTCCTGTGCCCCTGAGCTCCATTATTCAACTCGTTTTTGGTGAGCTAACCGCAAGTCCAATATTTTGGTTCAGGACCTATACTGGTTCCCGGTGGGTGGCTGAGACTTTGATTAATTCTTCTTCTTGCCGGGAAATTACAGTGATATGTGCCCGTCCAAATGCCTAACAGCTACTCTCTCATTGGTTCTCCCTCTTCCCTTTCATCCTCTGCCAAATTGGCAACCTGTGCGAACCAGGAGGTTAAAGGGGCTGTCGCTCCAAGTTGGGAGGTTGATAGTAGAGCAGATGGAAAGTCTAACCAGAGCACCAGTAGAGGGACTATTCGTTGAGTTTTAGAAACCTTTCATATTCACAGTGTGTCCGTTCTCTAAGTTTCCCGTACATGATATAACTGTAGTAATATTCCCTTCAACCTGGAGAGTTGGGACCCATGGAATGGGTGCCATGCATTATTGCTTTAAAGGGTCTGCATTTGCTCACCCAATCTCACCAATCCTCTCAGTCCCAAGTGTCCAGCCTTATGCGACATCCAGCTGTCGTTGTAGATAGGGTCATTCCAGGTTTCATCAGAGACCCTGAAGGAATTGTAAAGAATTTCGCAGTTTTTTTGTTTTGTTTTTGAAATTCCTTTTTATAGTGGGTTTGAGCTGATTCTCGCTGCCATGTTTATGCCAGTCTAGACACACTTGATTCCCTTACGGAGACATATCAATACATAGGTTTTAAGATTCTTACTAGTCAGATATATTCCTCTGCGCGAAATATGGGGTTTTGAGTCCCTTTCACTGAGGAAGGTGTAGGTCTCGTCTATTCCATAGTTGGTTTTTGGAACGGTACCTGTGCTTATATCAAATTTTTGTGTTATGCATCACCCCACCTCTCCTTCCCCCTTAAGCAGGCATAAGAGTGTTTTCTAAATGTGAGACACTGTTCTCTTTCCTAACTCAGTTCAAGTGTAGCCATGTTTACAGGATCTTCATAAGTGATATCTTATGATAAGTTTCTTTTTCTCTGTGACTTATTTCACTTAGAATCATCGTACCTGAATCCACCCATTTTGCTGCTACTGGTCTTATGACATTGATTTCATGGCTGAGGGATATTCCATCGTACATAAGTACCACAATTTTTTGAACCATTTTTATATTTCCTGGGATATTTAAGGTGTACCCAAGTTGAGGTCCTTGTAAGCAGTGCAGCCCTAAATTTTGGGGTGGCTCTGTCTTATTGATTTTCAGTTTTCCCAAGGTATATTCCCTAGACTGGAAGTGCCCTTGGCTCTGTAGCTCTGTTGTTTACTTGTTTTAGGGAACACAATGCACTCCTCCAGAGAGGCAGTTGGCAATTTACATCCCGCCCTTCAGCATAAGAAGGCTCCCTGTTCTCCAGGGCCTGTCTTGCCTTTCTGGTTTTTACACATTTTGTGGATGTCCCTTTTGACCGGTGGGAAGTGATACTTCTTTGTAGTGCAGATTTGCATTGCCCGCTTGCTTGCTTGGCCAAAAAGGGCGTATGCGTTTTCTCCTGAATATATTCAGGAGAAAACGCATACGCCCTTTTTGGCCAAGTGCATCATTGTCGAAGTTGTGCCCCTCTTCCTGTGCTTTAAAGGCGATTCCAACGTACCTCTTGAAATCTGTTTCCTGCTATTCTGCCTCGCATTCGAGTCCGCCTCATTTCCTTCCCTCAACAAATTTTTGGACGATAGTTGTCCTTTATTACTCGGCCAGTTTTTGAATTGCTGTGCCCCTGAGCTCCATTTTTCAACTCGTTTTTGGTGAGCTGACCGCAAGTCCAAAATTTTGGTTCAGGACCTATACTGGTTCCCGTTGGGGGCCTGAGACTTTGGTTAATTCTTCTTCCTGCTGGGAAATTACAGTGATATGTGCCCGTCCAAATGCCTAACAGCTACTCTCTCATTGGTTCTCCCTATTCCCTTTCATCCTCTGCCAAATTGGCAACCTGTGCGAACCAGGAGGTTAAAGGGGCTGTCTCTCCAAGTTGGGAGGTTGATAGTAAAGCAGATGGAAAGTCAAACTGGAGCACCAGGAGAGGGACTATTCGTTGAGTTTTAGAAACCTTTCGTATTCACAGTGTGTCCGTTCTCTAGGTTTCCCGTACATGTTATAGCTGTAGTAATATTCCCTTCAACCTGGAGAGTTGGGACCCATTCAATGGGTGCCAGGCATTTGTGCTTTAAAGAGTCTGCATTTGCTCACCCAATCTCACCAATCGTCTCAGTCCCAAGTGTCCCTCCTTATGCCACATCCAGCTGTCTTTGTAGATAGGGTCATTCCAGGTTTCATCAGAGACCCTGAAGGAATTGTAAAGAATTTCCCAGTTTTTTTGTTTTGTTTTTGAAATTCCTTTTTATAGTGGGTTTGAGCTGATTCTCGCTTCCATGTTTATGCCAGTCTAGACACACTTGTTTCCCTTACGGAGACACATGAATACATAGGTTTTAAGATTCTTACTAGTCAGATATATTCCTCTGCGGGAAATATGGGGTTTTGAGTCCCTTTCACTGAGGAAGGTGTAGGTCTTGTCTATTCCATAGTTGGTTTTTGGAACGGTACCTGTGCTTATATCAAACTCTGGGTTTATGCATCACCCCACCTCTCCTTCCCCCTTAAGCAGGCATAAGAGCGTTGTCTAAATGTGAGACTCTGTTCTCTTTCGTAACTAATTTCAAGTGTAGCCATGTTTACAGGATCTTCATAAGTGATATCTTTTGATATGTTTCTTTTTCTGTGTGACTTATTTCACTTAGAATCATCGTACCTGAATCCACTCATTTTGCTGCTACTGGTCTTATGACTTTTATTTCATGGTTGAGGGATATTCCATCGTACGTAAGTACCACAATATTTTGAACCATTTTTATATTTCCTGGGATATTTAATGTGTACCCAAGTTGAGGTTCTTCTAAGCAGTGCAGCCCTAAATTTTGAGGTGGCTCTTTCTTATTGATTTTCAGTTTTCCCACGGTATATTCTCTAGACTGGAAGTGCCCTTGGCTCTGTAGCTCTGTTGTTTACTTGTTTTAGGTCACACAATGCATTCCTCCAGAGAGGCAGTTGACAATTTTCATCTCGCCCAACACCATAACAAGGCTCCCTGTTCTCCAGGGCCTGTCTTGCCTTTCTGGATTTTACACATTTTGTGGCTGTCCCTTATGACCAGTAGGAAGTGATACTTCTTTGTAGTGCAGATTTGCATTGCCCGCTTACTTGCTTGGCCAAAAAGGGCGTATGCGTTTTCTCCTGAATATATTCAGGAGAAAACGCATACGCCCTTTTTCGCCAAGTGCATTATTGTCGAAGTTGTGCTCCTGTTCCTGTGCTTTAAAGGCGATTCCAACGTACCTCTTGAAATCTGTTTCCTGCTATTCTGCCTGCCTTTCACATCCGCCTCGTTTCCTTCCCTCAACAGATTTTTGGACGACAGTTGTCCTTTATTACTCTGCCAGTTTTTGAATTGCTGTGCCCCTGAGCTCCATTTTTCAACTCGTTTTTTGTGAGCTGAACGCAAGTCCAAAATTTTGGTTCAGGACCTATGCTGGTTCCCGGTGGGTTGCTGAGACTTTTGTTAATTCTTCTTCCTGCCGGGAAATTAGAGTGACATGTGCCCTTCCAAATACCTGTCAGCTACTCTCTCATTGGTTCTCCCTCTTCCCTTTCATCCTCTGCCAAATTGGCAACCTGTGCGAACCAGCAGGTTAAAGTGGCTGTCTCTTCAAGTTGGAAGACTGATAATAAAGCAGTTGGAAAGTCAAACCGGAGCACCAGGAGAGGGACTATTCTTTGAGTTTTAGAAACCTTTCGTGTTCACAGTGTGTCCGTTCTGTAGGTTTTCCGTACATGTTATAGCTGTAGTAATAGTTCCTTCAACCTGGAGAGTTGAGACCCATGGAATGGGTGCCATGCATTATTGCTTTAAAGGGTCTGCGTTTGCTCACCCACTCTCACCATCCCTCTCAGTCCCAAGTGTCCAGCCTTATGCCACATCCAGCTGTCATTGTAGATAGGGTCATTCCAGGTTTCATCAGAGACCCTGAAGGAATTGAAAAGAATTTCCCTGTTTTTTGTTTTGTTTTTGAATTTCCTTTTCTAGTGGGTTTGAGCTGATTCTCGCTGCCATGTTTATTCCAGTCTAGACACACTTGATTCCCTTATGGAGACATATCAATACATAGGTTTTAAGATTCTTACTAGTAAGATATATTCCTCTGCGGGAAATATGGGGTTTTGAGTTCCGTTCACAGAGGAAGTAGTAGGTCTTGTCTATTCTGTATTTGGATTATGGAACTGTACCTGTGGTAATATCAAACTCTGGTTTTATTCATTACCCCACCACTGCATTCCCCTTAAGCATGCATAAGATTGTTTTCTTAATATGAGACTCTGCTCCCTTTCCTAATTCATTCCATGTGTAGCCATGTTTATATACCCTTCATAAGTGATATCTTATGATAAGTTTATTTTTCTGTGTGAATTTTTCAGTTAGAATCATCGTACATGAATCCCGTCATTATGCTGCTACTGGCCTTATGACATTGACTTCATGGCTGAGGGATATTCCATCATACGTATGTACCACAATTTCTTTACCATTTTTGTCTTTCCTGGTATTTATAAGGTGTCCCGAAGTCGAGGTTCTTGTAAGCAGTGCTGCCATAAATTTTGGGGTGGCTGTGTCTTATTGATTTTCAATTTTCCCAAGGTATATTCCCGTGACTGGAAGTGCCTTAGGTTGTGAAGCACTGTTGTTTACTTCTTTTTGGGAACACAATGCACTCCTCCAGAGAGGCAGTTGGCAAGTTACATCCCACCCATCAGCATAACAAGGCTCCCTGTTCTCCAGGGCCTGTCTTGCCTTTCTGGTTTTTACACATTTTGTGGATGTCCCTTTTGACCGGTTGGAAGTGATACTTCTTTGTAGTGCAGATTTGCATTGTGCGGTGGCTTGGTTGGCCAAAATAGGCGTATGCGTTTTCTCCTGAATATATTCAGGAGAAAACGAATGTGCCCTTTATGGACAATTCCATAATTGTCGAAGTTGTGATGCTTTTCCTGTGTTTAAAGGCGATTCCAATGTACTTCTGGAAATCTGTTTCGTGTACTTCTGCCTCATTTTCAAGTCCGCCTCATGGCTTTCTCTCAACAGATTTTTGGAAGAGAGTAGTCCTTTATAACTCTGCAAGTTAGTGAATTGCTGTGCCCCTGAGCTCCATTTATCAACTCGCGTTTTTGTGAGCTGACTGCCAATCCACACTTTTGCTTCAGGACCTATACTGGTTCCATTGGGGGGGCTGGCTCAGAGTTTGTTAATTCTTCTTCGTGACAGGAATTTAGAGTGACATGTGGCCATCCAAATGCCTACAGCTACTCTCTAATTGTTTCTCCCTCTTCCCTTATATCCTCTACACAACGTGCCAACTGTGCGAACCAGCAGGTTATAGGTGCTGACTCTCCAATTTGGGAGATTGATAATAAAGCAGTCGGAATGTCAAACTGGTGCACAAGGAGAGAAAAAAATTAGTAGAGTTTTAGAAACCTTTCACCATCAGATGGTGTCCATTCTCTAGGTTTCCCATACATGTTATAACTGTAGTGATATTCCCTTCTACCTGGAGAGTTGGGACCCATGGAATGGGTTCCAGGTATTATCGCTTTAAACGGCCTGCATTTTCTCACCCAATCTCACCAATCCTCTCAGTCCCAAGTGACCAGCCTTATGCCACATCCAGCTGTCGTTGTAGATAGGGTCATTCTAAGTTTCATCAGAACCCCTGAAAGTATTGTGTAAGAATTTCACTGTTTATTTGTTTTGTTTTGAAATTCATTTTTATAGTGGGTTTGAGCTGATTCTCTCTGCCGTGTTTATGTCATTCTAGACACACTTGGTTACCTTATGGAGACATATCAATACATAGGTTTTAAGATTCTTACTAGTCAGATATACTACTCTTCGGGGAATAGGGGTGTTGAGCCCCGTTCAGTGAGGAAAGAGTAGGTCTTGTCTATTTTGTATTTGGATTATGCAACCGTACCTGTGCTAATATCGAACTCTGGTTTTATGCATCACCCCACCTCTCCTTTCCTCTTGAGCAGGCATAAGAGTGTTTTCTAAATGTGAGACTCTTCTCTTTCCTAATTCAGTTCATGTGTAGCCATGTTTGCAAGACCTTCATAAGTGATATCTTATGATAAGTTTCTTTTTCTGTGTGACTTATTTCAGTTAGAATCATCGTACATGAATCCACTCATTATGCTGCTACTGGCCTTATGACATTGATTTCATGGCTGAGGGATATTCCATCGTACGTATGTACCACAATTTCTTTACTATTTTTGTCTTTACTGGCATATTTAAGGTGTCCCAAAGTCGAGGTTCTTGTAAGCAGTGCTGCCCTATATTTTGGGTTGGCTGTGTCTTATTGATTTTCAATTTCCCCAAGGTATATTCCCATGACTGGAAGTGCCTTAGGTTGTGAAGCTCTGTTGTTTAATTATTTTAGGGAACACAATGCACTCCTCCAGAGTGGCTGTTGGCAATCTGCATCCCACACATCAGCATAACAAGGCTCCCTGTTCTCTAGAGCCCCTCTTGCCTTTCTGGTTTTTACACATTTTACGGATATCCCTTTTGACTGGTGGGAAGTGATACTTCTTTGTAGTGCAGATTTGCATTGTGCGGTTGCTTGGTTGGCCAAAATGGGTGTATGCGTTTTCTCCTGAATATATTCAGGAGAAAACGCATGCGCCCTTTATGGACAATTCCATAATTGTCGAAGTTGTGATGCTTTTCCTGTGTTTAAAGGCGATTCCAATGTACTTCTGGAAATCTGTTTCGTGCAAATCTCCCTCATTTTCAAGTCCGCCTCATGGCTTTTCCTCAACAGATTTTTGGAAGAGAGTAGTCCTGTATAACTCTGCAAGTTAGTGAATTGCTGTGCCCCTGAGCTCCATTTTTCAACTTGTGTTTTTGTGAGCTGACCGCAAACCCACAATTTTGCTTCAGGACCTATACTAGTTATGGGGGTGGGGCAGGCTGAGAGTTTGGTTAATTCTTCTTCGTGACGGAAATTAGAGTGACATGTGGCCGTCCAAATGCCTACAGCTACTCTCTCATTGGTTCTCCCTCTTCCCTTATATCCTGTGCACAATGTGCCAACTGTACGAACCAGGATGTTATAGGGGCTGACTCTCCAAGTTGGGAGATTGATATTAAAGCAGTTGGAATGTCAAGCTGCAGCACATGGAGAGAAAAAAATTAGTAGGTTTTAGAAACTTTTCACCATCAGAGGGTGTCCATTCTCTAGGTTTCCCATACATGTTATAACTGTAGTGATATTCCCTTCTACCTGGAGAGTTGGGAACCATGGAATCAGTGGCAGGCATTATTGCTTTAAAGCGTCTGCATTTTCTCACCCAATCTCACCAATCGTCTCAGTCCCAGGTGAACAGCCTTATGCCACATCCAGCTGTTGTTGTAGATAGGGTCATTCCAAGTTTCATCAGAACCCCTGAAGGTGTTGTGTAAGAATTTCACTGTTTCTTTGTTTTGTTTTGAAATTCCTTTTTATAGTGGGTTTGAGCTGATTCTCACTGCCATGTTTATGTCATTCTAGACACACTTGGTTCCCTTATGGAGACATATCAATACATAGGTTTTAAGATCCTTACTAGTCAGATATATTTCTCTGTGGGGAATAGGGGTGTTGAGTCCCATTCACTGAGGAAGGAGTCGGGCTTGTCTCTTCTGTATTTGGATTATGGAACGGTACCTGTGTTAATATCAAACTCTGGTTTTTTGTGTCTCCCCACCTCTCCTTCCCCCTTAAGCAAGCATAAGAGTGTTTTCTAAATCTGAGACTCTGTTCTCTTTCCTAATTCAGTTCATATGTAGCCAGGTTTACAGTCCCTTCATAAGTGATATCTTATATCAGAATGCACCATGGCCCTTGTCATAATAATGCTCCATGACCCCTGTCATCACAATGCTCCATTCCCTGGTTATCACAATGCTCCATGTCCCTTGTCATAACAATTCTCCACGTACTTGTCATCACAATGCTACATGACACTTCTCATCACAAAGTTACATGCTCGTTTCATCACAATTCTCCATGCACTTGTCATTGCAATGTTCCATGACCCCTGTCATAGCAAGCTCCAAGTGTTTGTCATCACAATGCTTCACGACTTTATCATCAAAATTCTCAATGGCACTTTTCATCACAATGTTCCGTACCCTTGTCATCACAATGCTCCATGCCCTTGTCATCACAATGCTCCATGACCCCTGTCATCACAATGCTCTCTGACAACTGTCATCACAATGCTTCATGCCCCTTGTCATTACAGTGCTCCATGATGCTCGTCATCACAATTACCCATGGTCTTCTCATCACAATGCTCCACGGTTTTGCCATCACAATGCTCCATGCCCTGGTCATCTCAAAGCTCCATGTCCCTTGTCCTCACAATTCTCCACGTCCTTGTCATCACAATGCTCCATGGCACTTCTCATCACAATGTTATATGCTCTTGTCATAACAATACTCCATGCTCTTGTCATCGCAATGCTCCATGAACCCTGTCATAGGAAGCTCCATGCGCTTGTCATCACAATGTTTCAGGACATGGACATTAAAATTATCAATGGCCCTTGTCATCTCAATGCTCCATGTGCTTATCATCACAATGCTCCTTTACGTTTGTCACAACAATCCTCCATGACACTTGGCATCACAATGCTCCGTGCTATTGTCATCACAATGGAACATGACATATGTCATCACAATGCTCCCTGACACCTGTCTTCACAATACTCCATGACCTTGTCATCACAATGCTCCATGCCCTTGTCATCACAATGTGCCATGCCCACTGTCATCAAAATAATCCATGAAACTTGTCAGACCAAAGCTCCATGCCACCTTTCATCACAATGCTCCATGAACCCTGTCATCACAATGAACCATACCCATCATCATAATGCTTCATGCTCTTGTAATCACAATGAAATCAAAATGCTCCATGACCTCTGTCATCACAATGCTCCAAACCCTTGTGATCACAATGTTCCATAACACTTGTCATCACAATACCCCATGACGCTAGTCATCACAATTATCCATGGACTTCTCATCACAATGCCCCATGACATTTGTCATCACAATGCGCAATACACATGTCATCACAATGCTCCCTGACTCTTGCCATCAGTATGCTCCCTGAACCCTTTCATGACAAGGCTCCATGCCTTTTTCATCACAATGGTCCATGCCATTTTCATCACAATGCTCCAAGACCCCTGTTATCACAATGCTCCATGCCCTTGTCATCACAAAGCTCCATGATGCATGTCATCAGAATGCTCCATGGCCTTCTCATCACAATGCTCCATGCCCTTGTCATCACAATGCTCCAAGACCCCTGTAATCACAATGGTCCATGCCCCTTTTCATCAGAATGCTCCATGAGACTTGTCATCACAAGGCTCCATGGTCTTCTCATCACAATGCTCCAGGACATTGTCATCCAAATGCTCCATTCCCTTATCATCACAATGCTCCATGACCCCTGTCATCACAATACTCCATGAACATTTTCAGCCCAATGCTCCATGACCTTCTCATCACAATGCTCCATGACCAATATCATCACAATGCTCCATGACCAGAGTCATCACAACGCTCAATATCCCCTGACTTCACAATGATCCGGGACTCTTGTCATCACAATGCTCCATTCCCTAGTCATCACAATGCTCCATGACCCCTGTCATCACAATACTCCATGAACATTTTCAGCCCAATGCTCCATGACACTTGTCATCACAATGATGCATGCCCTTGTCATCCCAATGCTCCATGACCCCTGTAATCACAATGCTCCGTGACGCTTGTCATCACAGTGCTCCATGACACCTGTCATCAAAATGCTCCATGCCTTTGTCAGCAAAATGCTACATGACCTTGTCATTACAATGTTCTATGCACTTGTCATCACAATACTCCATTACCATTGCCATCACAATCCTCCATGAACCTTGGGATCACATTGCTCCATGCCCTTGTCATCACAATGCTCCATGCTCCTTGAAATCAAAATGATCCATGACCTCTGTCATCACAATGCTCCAAACCCTTGTGATCACAATGTTCCATAACACTTGTCATCACAATGCTCCATGATGCCTGTCATCACAATACTCCATGCCCTTTTCATCACAATGCTCCATGACCTTTGTCATCACAATTCTCGATACACTTGTCATCACAATGCTCCCTGACACTTGTCGTCAGAATGCTCCTTGAACCCTGTCACAAAAAGGCTCCATGCCTTTTTCATCAAAATGCACCATGCCGTTTTCATCACAATGCTCCATGCCTTTGTCATCAAAATACTCCACAAGCTTGTCATCAGAATGCTCCATGTCCCTTGTCATCACAATTTTCCATGCACTTGTCAGCACAATGCTCCCTGACCCTTGTCATCACAATGCTCCAAGCCATTGTCATCACAATGCTCCATTACCTTTGTCATCAGAATCCTCCATGACACTTGGCATCACAATGCTCCATGGCATTGTCATCACAATGGGACATTACATATGTCATCACAATGCTCCCTGACACCTGTCTTCACAATAATGAATGACCTGGTCATCACAATGCTCCATGCCCTTGTCATCACAATGCGCCATTCCAACTGTCATCGCAATAAGCCATGAAACTTATTAGACCAATGCTCCATGCCCTTGTCATCACAATGCCCCATGCCCTTGTTATCACAATGCTCCATGACCCCTGTCATCACAATGCTCCGTGACTCCAGTCATCACAAGGCTTCATGACCTTTGTCATCACAATGGTCCATGCCCTTGTCATCAACAGTCTCTGTGACCATTTTAACCACAATGCTTCATGAACTTTTCATCACAATGCTCTTTGACCCTTGTCATCACAATGCTCTATGCCTTTCTCAGCACAATGCTCGATGACCCTTGTCATCACAATGCTCCATGCGCTTGTCAGCACAATGCTCCATGACCCATGTCATCACAATGCACCATGCGCTTGTCGTCACAGTGCTCCACAATCTTGTCATCTCAATGCTCCATAAACCTTGTCATCACAAGGCTCCATGCACTTCAAATCAAAATGCTCTCTCACCACTGATATCACAATGTTACATCACTATTCATCACAATACTCCCTCAACCCTGTCATCACAATGTTCCATGACTCCTGTCATCACAATGCTACATGCACTTATCATCACAATGTTCGATGATCCTTGACATCACAATGTTCCATAACCCCTGTCATCAAAATGCTCCATGACCCTTTTCATCAAAATGCTCCATGACCCCTGACATCACAATGTTACATAACGCCTCTCATCAAAATGTTCCATGACCCTTTTCATCAAATTGGTCCATGACAATGTCATCACAATGCACCCTGCCCTTCTCATCACAATGCACCACGCCCTTGTCATCAAAATGCTCCATGACCTTTGTCATCACAAAGCTCCATGACCCTTGGCATCACAATGCTCCATGCCATTGTCATCACGATACTCCATGAAACCTCTCATCACATTGTTCCATGCAGTTGTCATCAAAAAGCTCCATGGTGCTTGTCATCACACTGCTCGATGCCCTTCTCATCACAATGCTCCATGCCCTTGTCATTACAATCCTCCATGACCCATGTATCACTGTGTTCCGTGCCCTTGTCATCACAATGCTCCATGCCCACTCTCATCACAATAATCCATGAAACTTTTCAGACAAATGTTCCATGCCCTTGTCATCACAATGCTCCATTACCCCTGTCATAACAATGCTCCATGACCCCTGCCATCACAACGTTCCACGGCCTTGTCATCACAAGGCTCCATGACCCTTGTCAACACAATGCTCCAAGACCCCTGTAATCACAGTGCTACATGCCCTTGTCATCACAAAGCTCCATGATGCATGTCATCAGAATGCTCCATGCCCTTGCCATCACAATGCTCCATTACCCCTGTGATAACAATGCTCCATGACCCCTGCCATCACGATGTTCCATGGCCTTGTCATCACAAGGCTCCATGACCCTTCTCATCACAATGCTCCAAGACACCTGTAATCACAATGCTCCATGTCCCTTTTTATCTCAATGATCCATGAACCCTGTCATCACAATGCACCATGCCCATCATCATAATGCTTCAGGCTATTGTCATCACAATGAAATCAAAATGCTCCATGACCTCTGTCATAACACTGCTCCAAACCCTTGTGATCACAATATTCCATAACACTTGTCATCACAATGCCCCATGACGCTCGTCATCACAATTATCTATGGTCTTCTCATCACAATGCTCCATGACCTTTGTCATCACAATGCTCAATACACTTGTCATCAAAATGCTCCCAGACACTTGTTCTCTGTATGCTCCTTGAACTCTGTCATGACAAGGCTCCATGCCTTTTTCATCACAATGATCCATGCCTTTTTCATCACAATGCTCCAAGACACCTGTAATTACAATGCTCCATGCCCTTGTCATCACAAAGCTCAATGACGCATGTCATCAGACTGCTCCTTGGCCTTCTCATCACAATGCTCCATGCCCTTGTCATCACAATTTTCCAAGACACTCTAATCACAATGCTCCATGCCCCTTTTCATCAGTATGCTCCATGAGACTTGTCTCACAAGGCTCCATGGTTTTCTCATCACAATGCTCCAGCACCTTGTCATCACAATGCTTCACGACATTGTCATGAAAATTTTCAATGGCCCTTGTCATCATAATGCTCCAAGCCCTAGTCATCACAATCCTCCATTACATTTGGCATCACAATGCTCCATGCCATTGTCATCGCAATGGACCATGACATATGTCATCACAATGCTCCCTGACACCTGTCTTCACAATACTTCATGACCTTCTCATCACAATGCCCCATGCCCTTGTCATCACAATGCCCCATGCCCACTGTCATCACAATAATCTATTAAACTTGTCAGACCAATGCTCCATGCCCCTGTCATCACAATGCTCCATGCCCTTGTCATCACAATGCTCCATGACCCCTGTCATCACAATGCTCTGTGACTCCAGTCATCACAATGCTTCATAACATTTGTCATCACAGTGGTCCATGCCCACATCATCACAAGGCTCTGTGACCTTTGTAACCACAATACTCCATGAATTTTCATCACAATGCTCCGTGACCCTTGTCATCACAATGCTCCATGCCTTTGTCAGAACAATGCTCCATGACCCTTGTCATCACAATGTGCCACGTGATTTTCATCACAACGGTCCACAACCTTGTCATCGTAATGCTCCATAAACCTTGTAATCACAATGCTCCATGCACTTCTCATCAAAATGCTCTCTCAACAGAGATATCACAATGTTCCATCACTAGTCATCACAATACTCCCTCACCCCTGTAATCACAATGTTCCATGACCCCTGTCATCACAATGCTACATCCCCTTATCATCACAATGTTCCATGACCCCTGACATCACAATGTTCCATAACCCCTGTCATCAAAATGCTCCATGACCCTTTTCATCCCAAAGCTCCATGACCCCTGACATCACAATGTTCTATAACCCCTGTCATCAAAATGTTCCATTACACTTTTCATCAGATTGCTGCATGACCCTGTCATCAAAATGCTCCCTGCCCTTCTCATCACAATGCACCACGCCCTTGACATCAAAATGCTCCATGACTTTTGTCATCACAAAGCTCCATAACCCTTGGAATCACAATGTTCCATGAACCCTCTCATCATATTGTTCCATGCCCTTGTCATCACAAAGCTCCATGACGCTTGTCAAAACAATGTTCGATGCCCTTCTCATCACAATGCTCCATGCCCTTGTCATTACAATCCTCCATGGCCCATGGATCACAGTGTTCCATGACCTTGTCATCACAATGCTCCATGCCCACTCTCATCACAATAATCCATGAAACTTTTCAGACCAATGCTCCATGCCCTTCTCATCACAATGCTCCATTACCCCTTTCATAACAATGCTCCATGACCCCTGCCATCACAATGTTCCACACCATTGTCATCACAAGGCTCCAAGACCCCTGTAATCACAATGCTCCATGCCCTTGTCATCACAAAGCTCAATGACGCATGTCATCAGAATGCTCCATGGCCTTCTCATCACAATGCTCCTTGCCCTTGTCATCACAATGCTCCAAGACCCCTGTAATCACAATGCACCATGCCCCTTTTCATCTCAATGCTCCATGAACCCTGTCATCACAATGCACCATGCCCATCACCATAATGCTTCAGGCTATTGTCATCACAATGAAATCAAAATGCTCCATGACCTCTGTCATCACAATGCTCCAAACCCTTGTGATCACAATGTTCCATAAAACTTATCATCACAACACCCCATGACGCTCATCATCACAATTATCCATGGTCTTCTCATCACAATGCTCCATGAACTTTGTCATCACAATGCTCAATACACTTGTCATCACAATGCTCCGTGACACTTGTCGTCAGTATGCTCCTTGAACCCTGTCATGACAAGGCTCCATGCCTTTTTCATAACAATGATCCATGCCATTTTCATCACAATGCTCCATGCCCTTGTCAGCACAAAGCTCCATGACGCATGTCATCAGAATGCTCTATGGCATTCTCATCACAATGCTCCATGCCCTTGTAATCACAATGCTCCAAGACCCCTGTAATCACAATGCTCCATGCCCCTTTTCATCAGAATGTTCCATGAGAATTGTCATCACAAGGCTCCATGGACTTCCCATCACAATGCTCCAGGACCTTGTCATCACAGTGCTCAATTCCCTTCTCATTACAATGCTCCATGACCCCTGTCATCACAATATTCCATGCATATTTTCAGCCCAATGCTTCATGACCTTCTCATCACAATGCTCCATGACCCATATCATCACAATCCTCCATGACCACTGTCATCACAACACTCCATGACCCCTGACAACACAATGATCTGGGACTCTTGTCATCACAATGCTCCATTTCCTTGTCATCACAATGCTCCATGAACATTTTCAGCCCAATGCTCCATGACACTTGTCATCACAATGATCCATGCCCTTGTCATCCCAATGCTCCATGACCCCTGTAATCACAATGCTCCATGACGCTTATCATCACAGTGCTCCATGACCCTTATCATCACCATTCTCCATGCCTGTGTCATCAAAATCCTACATGACCTTGTCATCACAATGCTCCATGAGCTTGTCATCATAATACTCCATTACCATTTTCATCACAATCCTCCATGAACCTTGGGATCACATTGCTCCATGCCCTTGTCATCACAATGCTCCATGCTCCTTGAAATCAAAATGGTCCATGACCTCTGTCATCACAATGCTCCAACACCTTGTGATCACAATGTTCCATAACACTTGTCATCACAACACTCCATGATGACTGTCATGACAATACTCCATGCACTTGTCGTCACAATGCTCCATGACCTTTGTCATCACAATTCTCAATACACTTGTCATCACAATGCTCCCTGACACTTGTCGTCAGAATACTCCTTGAACACTGTCATGAAAAGGCTCCATGCCTTTTTCATCAGAATGCTCCATGCCCTTTTCATCACAACGCTCCAGGTCATTGTCATCACAATACTCCACAAGCTTGTCATCAGAATGCTCCATGATCATTGTCTTCAGAATGCTCCATGACCCTTGTCATCACAATGCTCCATGCGCTTGTCAGCACAATGCTCCATGACCCATGTCATCACAATACACCATGTGCTTGTCATCACAATGCTCCATAAACCTTGTCATCACAAGGCTCCATGCACTTCAAATCAAAATGCTCTCTCACCACTGATATCACAATGTTACATCACTATTCATCACAATACTCCCTCAACCCTGTCATCACAATGTTCCATGACTCCTGTCATCACAATGCTACATGCACTTATCATCACAATGTTCGATGATCCTTGACATCACAATGTTCCATAACCCCTGTCATCAAAATGCTCCATGACCCTTTTCATCAAAATGCTCCATGACCCCTGACATCACAATGTTACATAACGCCTCTCATCAAAATGTTCCATGACCCTTTTCATCAAATTGGTCCATGACAATGTCATCACAATGCACCCTGCCCTTCTCATCACAATGCACCACGCCCTTGTCACCAAAATGCTCCATGACCTTTGTCATCACAAAGCTCCATGACCCTTGGCATCACAATGCTCCATGCCATTGTCATCACAATACTCCATGAAACCTCTCATCACATTGTTCCATGCAGTTGTCATCAAAAAGCTCCATGGTGCTTGTCATCACACTGCTCGATGCCCTTCTCATCACAATGCTCCATGCCCTTGTCATTACAATCCTCCATGACCCATGTATCACTGTGTTCCGTGCCCTTGTCATCACAATGCTCCATGCCCACTCTCATCACAATAATCCATGAAACTTTTCAGACAAATGTTCCATGCCCTTGTCATCACAATGCTCCATTACCCCTGTCATAACAATGCTCCATGACCCCTGCCATCACAACGTTCCACGGCCTTGTCATCACAAGGCTCCATGACCCTTGTCAACACAATGCTCCAAGACCCCTGTAATCACAGTGCTACATGCCCTTGTCATCACAAAGCTCCATGATGCATGTCATCAGAATGCTCCATGCCCTTGCCATCACAATGTTCCATTACCCCTGTGATAACAATGCTCCATGAGCCCTGCCATCACGATGTTCCATGGCCTTGTCATCACAAGGCTCCATGACCCTTCTCATCACAATGCTCCAAGACACCTGTAATCACAATGCTCCATGTCCCTTTTTATCTCAATGATCCATGAACCCTGTCATCACAATGCACCATGCCCATCATCATAATGCTTCAGGCTATTGTCATCACAATGAAATCAAAATGCTCCATGACCTCTGTCATAACACTGCTCCAAACCCTTGTGATCACAATATTCCATAACACTTGTCATCACAATGCCCCATGACGCTCGTCATCACAATTATCTATGGTCTTCTCATCACAATGCTCCATGACCTTTGTCATCACAATGCTCAATACACTTGTCATCAAAATGCTCCCAGACACTTGTTCTCTGTATGCTCCTTGAACTCTGTCATGACAAGGCTCCATGCCTTTTTCATCACAATGATCCATGCCTTTTTCATCACAATGCTCCAAGACACCTGTAATTACAATGCTCCATGCCCTTGTCATCACAAAGCTCAATGACGCATGTCATCAGACTGCTCCTTGGCCTTCTCATCACAATGCTCCATGCCCTTGTCATCACAATTTTCCAAGACACTCTAATCACAATGCTCCATGCCCCTTTTCATCAGTATGCTCCATGAGACTTGTCTCACAAGGCTCCATGGTTTTCTCATCACAATGCTCCAGCACCTTGTCATCACAATGCTTCACGACATTGTCATGAAAATTTTCAATGGCCCTTGTCATCATAATGCTCCAAGCCCTAGTCATCACAATCCTCCATTACATTTGGCATCACAATGCTCCATGCCATTGTCATCGCAATGGACCATGACATATGTCATCACAATGCTCCCTGACACCTGTCTTCACAATACTTCATGACCTTCTCATCACAATGCCCCATGCCCTTGTCATCACAATGCCCCATGCCCACTGTCATCACAATAATCTATTAAACTTGTCAGACCAATGCTCCATGCCCCTGTCATCACAATGCTCCATGCCCTTGTCATCACAATGCTCCATGACCCCTGTCATCACAATGCTCTGTGACTCCAGTCATCACAATGCTTCATAACATTTGTCATCACAGTGGTCCATGCCCACATCATCACAAGGCTCTGTGACCTTTGTAACCACAATACTCCATGAATTTTCATCACAATGCTCCGTGACCCTTGTCATCACAATGCTCCATGCCTTTGTCAGAACAATGCTCCATGACCCTTGTCATCACAATGTGCCACGTGATTTTCATCACAACGGTCCACAACCTTGTCATCGTAATGCTCCATAAACCTTGTAATCACAATGCTCCATGCACTTCTCATCAAAATGCTCTCTCAACAGAGATATCACAATGTTCCATCACTAGTCATCACAATACTCCCTCACCCCTGTAATCACAATGTTCCATGACCCCTGTCATCACAATGCTACATCCCCTTATCATCACAATGTTCCATGACCCCTGACATCACAATGTTCCATAACCCCTGTCATCAAAATGCTCCATGACCCTTTTCATCCCAAAGCTCCATGACCCCTGACATCACAATGTTCTATAACCCCTGTCATCAAAATGTTCCATTACACTTTTCATCAGATTGCTGCATGACCCTGTCATCAAAATGCTCCCTGCCCTTCTCATCACAATGCACCACGCCCTTGACATCAAAATGCTCCATGACTTTTGTCATCACAAAGCTCCATAACCCTTGGAATCACAATGTTCCATGAACCCTCTCATCATATTGTTCCATGCCCTTGTCATCACAAAGCTCCATGACGCTTGTCAAAACAATGTTCGATGCCCTTCTCATCACAATGCTCCATGCCCTTGTCATTACAATCCTCCATGGCCCATGGATCACAGTGTTCCGTGACCTTGTCATCACAATGCTCCATGCCCACTCTCATCACAATAATCCATGAAACTTTTCAGACCAATGCTCCATGCCCTTCTCATCACAATGCTCCATTACCCCTGTCATAACAATGCTCCATGACCCCTGCCATCACAATGTTCCACACCATTGTCATCACAAGGCTCCAAGACCCCTGTAATCACAATGCTCCATGCCCTTGTCATCACAAAGCTCAATGACGCATGTCATCAGAATGCTCCATGGCCTTCTCATCACAATGCTCCTTGCCCTTGTCATCACAATGCTCCAAGACCCCTGTAATCACAATGCACCATGCCCCTTTTCATCTCAATGCTCCATGAACCCTGTCATCACAATGCACCATGCCCATCACCATAATGCTTCAGGCTATTGTCATCACAATGAAATCAAAATGCTCCATGACCTCTGTCATCACAATGCTCCAAACCCTTGTGATCACAATGTTCCATAAAACTTATCATCACAACACCCCATGACGCTCATCATCACAATTATCCATGGTCTTCTCATCACAATGCTCCATGAACTTTGTCATCACAATGCTCAATACACTTGTCATCACAATGCTCCGTGACACTTGTCGTCAGTATGCTCCTTGAACCCTGTCATGACAAGGCTCCATGCCTTTTTCATAACAATGATCCATGCCATTTTCATCACAATGCTCCATGCCCTTGTCAGCACAAAGCTCCATGACGCATGTCATCAGAATGCTCTATGGCATTCTCATCACAATGCTCCATGCCCTTGTAATCACAATGCTCCAAGACCCCTGTAATCACAATGCTCCATGCCCCTTTTCATCAGAATGTTCCATGAGAATTGTCATCACAAGGCTCCATGGACTTCCCATCACAATGCTCCAGGACCTTGTCATCACAGTGCTCAATTCCCTTCTCATTACAATGCTCCATGACCCCTGTCATCACAATACTCCATGCATATTTTCAGCCCAATGCTTCATGACCTTCTCATCACAATGCTCCATGACCCATATCATCACAATCCTCCATGACCACTGTCATCACAACACTCCATGACCCCTGACAACACAATGATCTGGGACTCTTGTCATCACAATGCTCCATTTCCTTGTCATCACAATGCTCCATGAACATTTTCAGCCCAATGCTCCATGACACTTGTCATCACAATGATCCATGCCCTTGTCATCCCAATGCTCCATGACCCCTGTAATCACAATGCTCCATGACGCTTATCATCACAGTGCTCCATGACCCTTATCATCACAATTCTCCATGCCTGTGTCATCAAAATCCTACATGACCTTGTCATCACAATGCTCCATGAGCTTGTCATCACAATACTCCATTACCATTTTCATCACAATCCTCCATGAACCTTGGGATCACATTGCTCCATGCCCTTGTCATCACAATGCTCCATGCTCCTTGAAATCAAAATGGTCCATGACCTCTGTCATCACAATGCTCCAACCCCTTGTGATCACAATGTTCCATAACACTTGTCATCACAACACTCCATGATGACTGTCATGACAATACTCCATGCACTTGTCGTCACAATGCTCCATGACCTTTGTCATCACAATTCTCAATACACTTGTCATCACAATGCTCCCTGACACTTGTCGTCAGAATACTCCTTGAACACTGTCATGAAAAGGCTCCATGCCTTTTTCATCAGAATGCTCCATGCCCTTTTCATCACAACGCTCCAGGTCATTGTCATCACAATACTCCACAAGCTTGTCATCAGAATGCTCCATGATCATTGTCTTCAGAATGCTCCATGACCCCTGTCATCACAATGCTCCATACCCCTTGTCATTACAGTGTTCCATGACGCTCGTCATCACAATTATCCATGGTCTTCTCATCACAATGCTCAACAGTCTTGCCATCACAATGCTCCATGCCTTGGTCATCACAATGCTCCATCTCCCCAGTCATCACAATGCTCCATGACCACTGTCATCACAATGCTCCATACCCCTTGTCATTACAGTGCTCCATGACGCTCGTCATCACAATTATCCATGGTCTTCTCATCACAATGCTCCACGATCTTGCCATCACAATGCTCCATGCCCTGGTCATCACAATGCTCCATGCACCTGTCACCACAATTCTCCACGTTCTTGGCATGACTATGCTCCATGATACTTCTCATCACAGTGTTACATGTTTTGTCATCACAATTCTCTATGCAGTTGTCATCGTAATGCTCCATGACGCCTGTCATAGCAAGCTCCATGTGATTGTCATCACAATGCTTCATGAACATGTCATCAAAATTCTCAATGGCCCTAGTTATCACAATGCGCCATGACCCTTGTCATCACAATGCTCCAAGCCCTTGTCATCAAAATGCTCCATTACCTTTGTCATCACAATCCTCCATGACACTTGGCATCACAATGCTACATTCCATTGTCATTGCAATAGACCATGACATATGTCATCACAATGTTCCCTGACACCCTTCTTCACAATACTCCATGACCTTCTCATCACAATGCTCCATGCCCTTGTCATCACAATACACCATGCCCACTGTCATCACAATAATCCATGAAATTTGTCAGAAAAATGCTCCATGACCCTGTCATCACAAGGCTCCATGCCCTTTCATCACAATGCTCTATGACTCCTGTCATCACAATGCTCCGTGATTCCAGTCATCACAATGCTTCATGACCTTTGTCATCACAATGGTCCATGCCCTCGTCATCACAAGACTCTGTGACCTTTGTGACCACAACACTCCATGAACATTTCATCACAATGCTCGGTGACCCTTGTCATCACAATGCTCCATGCCTTTGTCAGCACATTACTCCATGACACATGGCATCAAATGTTCCATGCGCTTGTCATCACAATGCTCCACATTGCTGTCATCACAATGCTCCACAAACCTTGTCATCACAATGTTCCATGCGTTTGTCAGCACAATGATCCATGACCCATGTCATCACAATGTGCCCTGCGTTTCTCATCACAATGCTCCACAGCCTTGTCATCACAATGCTCCATGCACCTCTCATCAAAATGCTCTCTCACCACTGATATCACAATGTTCCATCACTAGTCAACACAATACTCCCTCCACCCTGTCATCCCAATGTTCCATGACCCTTGTCACAACAATGCTACATGCTCTTATCATCACAATGCTCCATGACCCCTGACATCACAATGTTCCATAACCCCTGTCATCACAATGCTCCATGACCCTTTTCATCACAATGCTCCATGACCCCTAACATCACAATGTTCCATAAACACTGTCATCAAAATGTTCCATGACCCTTTTCATCCAATTGCTCCATGACCCTGTCATCACAATGCTCCCTGCCCTTCTCATCACAATGCACCACGCCCTTGTCATCAAAATGCTCCATGGCCTATGTCATCACAAAGCTCCATGACCCTTGGAATCACAATGCTCCATGCCATTGTCATCACAAAGCTCCATGAAACCTCCCATCACATTGCTCCATGCCGTTGTCATCACAAAGCTCCATGACGCTTGTCATCACAATGCTCCATGCCCTTGTCATTGCAATCCTCCATGACACATGTATCACTGTGTTCCGTGCCCTTGTCATCACAATGCTGCATGCTCACTCTCATCACAATAATCCATGAAACTTTTCAGACCAATGCTCCATGCCCTTGTCATCACAATGCTCCATTACACCTGTCATAACAGTGCTCCATGACCCCTGCCATCACAATGTTCTACGGCCTTTTCATCACAAGACTCCATGGCCCTTGTCATCACAATGCTCCAAGAACCCTGTAATCACAATGCTCCATGCCTATGTCATCACAAAGCTCCCTGACGCATGTCATCCGAATGCTCCATGGCCTTCTCATCACAATACTCCATGCCCTTGTCATCACAATGCTCCAAGACCCTTGTTATTACAATGATCCATGCCTCTTTTCATCTCAATGCTCCATGAACCCTGTCATCACAATGCACCATGCCCATCATCATAATGCTTCATGCTATTGTCATCACAATGAAATCAAAATTCTCCATGACCTCTCTCATCACAATGCTCCAAACCCTTGTGATCACAATGTTCCATAACACTTGTCATCACAACGCCCCATGACGCTGGTCATCACAATTATCCATGGACTTCTCATCACAATGCTCCATGACCTTTGTCATCACAATTCTCAATACACTTGTCATGCTCCCTGATACTTGTCATCAGTATGCTCATTGAACCCTGCCCTGACAAGTCTCCATGCCTTTTTCATCACAATGATCCATGCCCTTTTCATCACAATGCTCCATGCCATTGTCATCACAATACTCCACAAGCTTGTCATCAGAATGCTCCGTGACACTTTTCATCTCAATGATCCATGACCCCTGTCATCACAATGCTCCATGACACCTGTCATCACAATGCTCCATGCCCCTTGTCATTACAGTGCTCCATGATGTTCGTTATCACAATTATCCATGGTCTTCTCATCACAGTGCTCCACGGTCTTGCCATCACAATGCTCCATGCCCTGGTCATCACAATGCTCCATGTCCCCAGTCATCACAATGCTCCATGACCCCTGTCATCACAATGCTCCATACCGCTTGTCATTACAGTGCTCCATGACACTCGTAATCACAATTGTCCATAGTCTTCTCATCACAATGCTCCACGCCCTTGTCATCAAAATGCTCCATGACCCCTGTCATCACAATGCTCCATACCACTTGTCATTACAGTGCTCCATGACGCTCCTCATCACAATTATCCATGGTCTTCTCATCACAATGCTCCACGGTCTTGTCATCACAGTGCTCCATGCCTTGGGCATCACAATGCTCCATGTCCCCGGTCATCACAATGCTCCATGACCACTGTCATCACAATGCTCTATACCCCTTGTCATTACAGTGCTCCATGACCCTCGTCATCACAATTATCCATGATCTTCTCATCACAGTGCTCCACGACCTTGCCATCACAAGGCTCCATGCCCTGGTCATCACAAAGCTCCATGTCCCCAGTCATCACAATGCTCCATGTCCCCGGTCATCACAATGCTCCATGACCACTGTCATCACAATGCTCTATACCCCTTGTCATTACAGTGCTCCATGATGCTCGTCATCACAATTATCCATGGTCTTCTCATCACAGTGCTCCACGGTCTTGCCATCACAATGCTCCATGCCCTGGTCATCACAATGCTCCATGTCCCCTGTCATCACAATTATCCACGTTCTTGGCATCACTATGCTCCATGATACTTCTCATTACAGTGTTACATGTTTTGTCATCACAATTCTCTATGCACTTGTCATCGCAATGCTCCATGACCCCTGTCATAGCAAGCTCCATGTGATTGTCATCACAATGCTTCATGAACATGTCATCAAAATTCTCAATGGCCCTTGTTATCACAAAGCTCCATGACCCTTGTCATCACAATGCTCCAAGCCCTTGTCATCAAAATGCTCCATTACCTTTGTCATCACAATCCTCCATGACACTTGGCATCACAATGCTACATTCCATTGTCATTGCAATAGACCATGACATATTTCATCACAATGCTCCCTGACACCCTTCTTCACAATACTCCATGACCTTCTCATCACAATGCTCCATGCCCTTGTCATCACAATGCGCCATGCCCACTGTCATCACAATAATCCATGAAACTTGTCAGAAAAATGCTCCATGACCCTGTCATCACAATGCTCCATGCCCTTTCATCACAATGCTCTATGACCCCTGTCATCACAATGCTCCGTGACTCCAGTCATCACAATGCTTCATGACCTTCGTCATCACAATGGTCCATGACCTCGTCATCACAAGGCTCTGTGACCTTTGTGACCACAACACTCCATGAACATTTCATCACAATGCTCGGTGACCCTTGTCATCACAATGCTCCATGCCTTTGTCAGCACATTACTCCATGACACATGGCATCAAATGTGCCATGCGCTTGTCATCACAATGCTCCACATCGTTGTCATCACAATGCTCCATAAACCTTGTCATCACAATGCTCCATGCGTTTGTCAGCACAATGTTCCATGACCCATGTCATCACAATGTGCCCTGCGTTTCTCATCACAATGCTCCACAGCCTTGTCATCACAATGCTCCATGCACCTCTCATCAAAATGCTCTCTCACCACTGATATCACAATGTTCCATCACTAGTCAACACAATACTCCCTCCACCCTGTCATCCCAATGTTCCATGACCCTTGTCACAACAATGCTACATGCTCTTATCATCACAATGCTCCATGACCCCTGACATCACAATGTTCCATAACCCCTGTCATCACAATGCTCCATGACCCTTTTCATCACAATGCTCCATGACCCCTAACATCACAATGTTCCATAAACACTGTCATCAAAATGTTCCATGACCCTTTTCATCCAATTGCTCCATGACCCTGTCATCACAATTCTCCCTGCCCTTCTCATCACAATGCACCACGCCCTTGTCATCAAAATGCTCCATGGCCTATGTCATCACAAAGCTCCATGACCCATGGAATCACAATGCTCCATGCCATTGTCATCACAAAGCTCCATGAAACCTCTCATCACATTGCTCCATGCCATTGTCATCACAAAGCTCCATGACGCTTGTCATCACAATGTTCCATGCCCTTGTCATTGCAATCCTCCATGACACATGTATCACTGTGTTCTGTGCCCTTGTCATCACAATGCTCCATGCTCACTCTCATCACAATAATCCATGAAACTTTTCAGACCAATGCTCCATGCCCTTGTCATCACAATGCTCCATTACACCTGTCATAACAATGCTCCATGACCCCTGCCATCACAATGTTCTACGGCCTTGTCATCACAAGACTCCATGACCCTTGTCATCACAATGCTCCAAGACCCCTGTAATCACAATGCTCCATGCCCATGTCATCACAAAGCTCCCTGACGCATGTCATCAGAATGCTCCATGGCCTTCTCATTACAATACTCCATGCCCTTGTCATCACAATGCTCCAAGACCCTTGTTATTACAATGATCCATGCCTCTTTGCATCTCAATGCTCCATGAACCCTGTCATCACAATGCACCATGCCCATCATCATAATGCTTCATGCTATTGTCATCACAATGAAATCAAAATTCTCCATGACCTCTCTCATCACAATGCTCCAAACCCTTGTGATCACAATGTTCCATAACACTTGTCATCACAACGCCCATGACGCTGGTCATCACAATTATCCATGGACTTCTCATCACAATGCTCCATGACCTTTGTCATCACAATTCTCAATACACTTGTCATCACAATGCTCCCTGACACTTGTCATCAGTATGCTCATTGAACCCTGTCATGACAAGTCTCCATGCCTTTTTCATCACAATGATCCATGCCCTTTTCATCACAATGCTTCATGCCATTGTCATCACAATACTCCACAAGCTTGTCATCAGAATGCTCCATGACCCTTGTCATCTCAATGATCCATGACCCCTGTCATCACAATGCTCCATGACACCTGTCATCACAATGCTCCATGCCCCTTGTCATTACTGTGCTCCATGACGCTCCTCATCACAATTATCCATGGTCTTCTCATCACAGTGCTCCACGGTCTTGCCATCACAGTGCTCCATGCCTTGGGCATCACAATGCTCCATGTCCCCGGTCATCACAATGCTCCATGACCACTGTCATCACAATGCTCTATACCCCTTGTGATTACAGTGCTCCATGACACTCGTCATCACAATTATCCATGATCTTCTCATCACAGTGCTCCACGATCTTGCCATCACAAGGCTCCATGCCCTGGTCATCACAATGCTCCATGTCCCCAGTCATCACAATGCTCCATGACCCCTGTCATCACAATGCTCCATACCCCTTGTCATTACAGTGCTCCATGACGCTCGTCATCACAATTATCCATGGTCTTCTCATCACAGTGCTCCACGGTCTTGCCATCACAATGCTCCATGCCCTGGTCATCACAATGCTCCATGTCCCCAGTCATCACAATGCTCCATGACCCCTGTCATCACAATGCTCCATACTGCTTGTCATTACAGTGCTCCATGACACTCGTAATCACAATTGTCCATGGTCTTCTCATCACAATGCTCCATGCCCTTGTCATCAAAATGCTCCATGACCATTGTCATCACAATGCTCCATGACCACTGTCATAACAATGCTCCATGACCCCTGTCATCACAAGGCTCCATACCACTTGTCTTTACAGTGTTCCATGATGCTCCTCATCACAATTATCCATGGTCTTCTCATCACAATGCTCCACGGTCTTGCCATCACAGTGCTCCATGCCTTGGACATCACAATGCTCCATGTCCCCGGTCAACACAATACTCCCTCACCCCTGTCATCACAATATTCCATGACCCTTGTCACAACAATGCTACATGCCTTTATCATCACAATGCTCCATTCCCCTGACATCACAATGTTCCATAACCCCTGTCATCACAATGCTCCCTGCCCTTCACAACAGAATGCACCACACCCTTGTCATCAAAATGCTCCATGACCTTTGTCATCACAAAGCTCAATGACCCTTGTCATCACAATGCTGCATGCCATTGTCATCACAATGCTCCATGAACCCTCTCATCACATTGTTCCATGCCCTTGTCATAACAGGCTCCATGATGCTTTTCATCACAATGCTCGATGCCATTCTTATCACAATGCTCCATGCGCTTCTCATTACAATCCTCCATGACCCATGTATCACAGTGTTCCATGCCCTTGTCATCACAATGCTCCTTGCCCCCTCTCATCACAATAATCCGTGAAACTTTTCAGACCAATGCTCCATGCCCTTGTCATCACAATGCTCCATTACCCCTGTCATAACAATGCTCCATGACCCCTGCCATCACAATGTTCCACAGCCTTGTCATCACAAGGCTCCATGACCCTTGTCATCACAATGCTCCAAGACCCCTGTAATCACAATGTTCCATGCCCTTGTCATCACAAAGCTCAATGACGCATGTCAACAGAATGCTCCATGGCCTTCTCATTCACGATGTTCCATGCCTTTGTCATCACAATGCTCCAAGACTCCTGTAATCGCAATGCTCCATGCCCCTTTTCATCTCAATGCTCCATGAACCCTGTCATCACAATGCACCATGCCCATCATCATAATGCTTCAGGCTATTGTCATCACAATGAAACCAAAATGCTCCATGACCTCTGTCATCACAATGCTCCAAATCCTTGAGATCAATATGTTCCATAACACTTATCATCACAACGCCCCATGACGCTCGTCATCACAATTATCCATCGTCTTCTCATCACAATGCTCCATGACCTTTGTCATCACAATACTCAATACCCTTGTCATCACAATGCTCCCTGACACTTGTTGTCAGTTTGCTCCTTGAACCCTGTCATGACAAGGCTCCATGCCTTTTTCATCACAATGATCCATGCCCTTTTCATCACAGTGCTCCAAGACCGCTGTAATCACAATGCTCCATGCCCTTGTCCTCACAAAGCTCCATGATGCATGTCATCAGAACGCTCCATGGCCTTCTCATCCCAATGCTCCATGCCCTTGTCATCACAATGCTCCAAGAGCCCTGTAATCACAATGCTCCATGGTACTTTTCATCAGAATGCTCCATGAGACTTGTCATCACAAGGCTCCATGGTCTTCTCATCACAGTGCTCCAGTACCTTGTCATCACAATGCTCCATGACCCCTGTCATCACAGTACTCCATGGACATTTTCAGCCCAATGCTCCATGACCTTCTCATCACAATGCGCCATGACCCCTGTCATCACAATGCTCTATGACCACTGTCATCACAACGCTCCATGAACCCTGACAACACAATGATCCGGGACTCTTGTCATTAAAATGCTCCATGACCATTGTCATCACAATGATCCATGTGCTTGTCATCCCAATGCTCCATGACCCCT
This sequence comes from Hyperoodon ampullatus, assembly GCF_949752795.1. Lineage (NCBI taxonomy): Eukaryota > Metazoa > Chordata > Mammalia > Artiodactyla > Ziphiidae > Hyperoodon > Hyperoodon ampullatus. The sequence goes on along the minus strand of NW_027640625.1, from coordinate 645,812 downwards.
GTAATCACAATGCTCCGTGATGCTCCTCATCACAGTGCTCCATGAACCTTGTCATCATAATGCTCCTTGCCTTTGTCAACAAAATGGTACATAATCTTGTCATCACAATTCTCCATGCGCTTGTCATCACAATCCTCCATGACCATTGGGATCACATTGCTTCATGCCCTTGCCATCTCTCTCTTTCTTTTCTGGTTTTTACAGATATTCGGATGTCCCTTTTGACCGGTGGTAAGTGACAATTCTTTGTAGTGTGGATTTGTATTGCGCGCTTGCTTGATTGGCCAAAAAGGGCGTATGCGTTTTCTTCTGAATATATTCAGGAGAAAAGGCATACGCCCTTTTTCGCCAAGTGAATATCTGTGCAAGTTGGGATGCTTTTCCTGTGCTTTAAAGGCAATTCCAATTTACCTCTTGAAATATGTTTTGTGCAATTCTGCCTCATTTTCAAGTCCGCTTCATTGCCTTCCCTCAACAGATTTTTGGAAGAGAGTAGTCCTTTATAAGTCTGCAGGTTTGTGAATTGCTGTGCCCCTGAGCTCCAATTTTCAAATCCCATCTTTGTGAGCTGGCCGCAAATCCACAATTTTGCTTCAGGACCTATACTGGTTCCAGGGGTCGCTATATTGGTTCCCTGTGGGTGGTTGAGGCTTTGGTTAATTCTTCTTCCTGCCGGGAACTTAGAGTGACATGTGCCCGTCCAAATGCCTACATCTACTCTCTGATTGGTTCTCCCTCTTCCCTTTCATCCTCTGCACAATTAGCAAACTGTGCGAACCAGGAGGTTATAGGGGCTGACTCTCCTAAGTTGGGAGATTGATAGTAAAGCAGTTGGAATGCCAAAGTGGAGCACAAGGAGAGGAAAAATTAGGAGAGTTTTAGAAACCTTTCGCCATCACAGGGTGTCCATTTTCTAGGTTTCCCATACATGTTATAATTGTAGTGATATTCCCTTCTACCTGGAGATTTGGGACACATGGAATGGTGGCATGCATTACTACTTTAAAAGGTCTGCATTTTCTCTCCCAATCTCACCAGTCCTCTCAGTCCCAAGTGTCCAGCCTTATGTCTCATCCAGCTGTCTTTGCAGATAGGGTCATTCCAGGTTTCATCAGAAACCCTGAAGGAATTGTGTAAGAATTTCGCTGTTTTTGGGGTTTTTTTTGAAATTCATTTTTATAATGGGGTTGAGCTGATTTTCACTGACGTGTTTATGCCAGTCTAGACACAATTGATTCCCTTACGGAGACATATCAATACATAGGTTTTAAGATTCTTAGTAGTCAGATATATTCCTCTGTGGGGCATAGGGGTGTTGAGTCCCGTTCACTGAGGAAGGTGTAGGTCTTGTCTATTCTGTATTTGGTTTATGGAATGGTACCTGTGCTAATATCAAACTCTGGTTTTATGCATCACCCCACCTCTCCTTTCCCCTGAAGCAGGCATAAGAGATTTTTGATAAATGTGAGACTCTGTTCTCTTTCCTAATTCAGTTCATGTGTTGTGATATTGACATTCCCTCTATAAGTGATATCTTATGATAAGATTCTTTTTCTGTGTGACTAATTTCCCTTAAAATCATCATACCTAAATCCACTCTTTATGCTGCTACTGGCCTTATATACATTGATTTCACGTCTGAGTGATATTCCGTTGTACAAAATTACCACAAGTTCTTTATGCATTTCTCCTTTTCCTGGGATATTTTAGGTGTACCAAAGTTGAGGTTCTTGTATGCAGAGCAGCCCTAAACTTTGGGGTGCCTGTGTCTTATTGACATTTAGTCTTCCCAAGTTATATGTCCATTAGTTGAAGTCCCCTTGCTCCGGGGCTTTGTATTTTAGATGTTTTAAAAACAGCATACACTTCTTCAGAGTGTCTCTTGGATATTTATACCCCACCCATCAGCGTGACTAGGCTCCCTGTTTTCCATGGCCTCTCCTGCATTTCTGGTTTGTACACATTTTTTGGATGGCCTTTCTGAGCAGTGGAAATTGAGACTTCTTTGTTGTGCGGATTTGCATTTCCCTCTTGCTTGGTTGGCCAAAAACTCTGCATGTGTTTTTTTCCTGAAGATATTCACGAAAAAAACGCATACACCCTTTTGCCCAACCGCATCATTTTAGAAATTCTGCTTCTTTTCATATGCTTTAAATGTGAGTACAATCTACCTTTTGAAATCTGTTTCCTGCAATTCTGCCTCTCATTCAGATCCTCTTCGTTACCTTACCTGAATATATTTTTGGACGTTGGTTATCATTTATATCTTTGCAGGAATTTCAATTGTCTGCTCCTGAGCTCCATTTTGCAACTCGCTTTTTTTGTGAGCTGGCCGCCAAACCATTGGATTACTTCTGGCCCTATTCTGTTTCTGGGGAGGCAGGCTGAGCCTTTGGTTAATTCTTCTTCCTAATGGGAAATTAGAGTGACATGTGCCTGTCAGAAGTCCTACAGCTCATCTCTCATTGGTTCCCCCTCTTCCCATTTATCCTCTGCACAAATTGCAAACTGTGTGAAACAGGAGGTTAAAGGTGCTGATTCTCCAAGTGGGGAGATTGTTAGTAATGTGGCTGGAATGGCGAACCCCAGCACCAGGAGATCAAAAATGAGGTGCATTTTAGACACCTTTCCTGAGCACACGGTGTACATTCATCTCGGTTTCCCGGGCATGTTTTCGCTGTCAGAAGATTCCCTTGAACCTGCAGATTTGGGACCCATGGAATGGGTACCAGGCAGTATTACATTAAAAGGTCTGCATTTCCTCACCCAGCCCCTCTAACATCTCTTAGCGTGCATAGCTTCCAGCCTTATATAATCATCCTGCTGTGGGTCTACATGTGTTCAATCCATGTTACATCGTAGCCCTTCAACAAAAGTTGTAAGAATTTTTGTCTGTCTCACTGTTTTTATAAATAGTTTTAAATTTATTTTTATATTGGTTACAGCTGATTTTCAAAGCTCTGTTTTTTGCTGCTGTACATCCACTTGATTCATGTACTGTGAGACAACAATAAATTCTTTTTCAGATGCTTACCAGTCATATGTATTATTTTCCAGAGACTTGAGTGGGCTGAGTGCAGTTCTTTGAGGTACCGTGTAGGCCTTGTCAGTTATTCAATTTGGTACTTGGAATGGTATCTTTGCTAATTTCAACCTCCTGGATAATACCTCACCATTCCCCACCTTTCCCATTTAGCAGCCTTATGTCTATTTTCTACATATTTGACTATATTTCTGTTTTGTAATTTATTTCATGTGTAGCCATTTTTGATTCCACCTTTAAGTGACATCTTATGATATGTGTCTTTTTCTTTCTGACATATGTCACTTAGAATGATCGTATGTAACTCCTCCAGAGTTGTTACAACTGGCCTTATTTCATTGATTTCTGGATGAGTAATATTCCACTCTACATAAGTACCCCATCTCTTTTATCCATTTTATCCTTCCAGGGACATTTAGGTTATATCCAAGTTGAGGCCCTTTTTAACAGAGAGGTGGTAAACGTTCGGGTGCCTGTTTTCTGTCGATTTTTGTTTTTCCCAAGGTACACGCCCATGAGTGCAAGTGCCCTATGCTCTGTAGCTCATTTTTTAGATGTTTTAGCAAACACAGTACACTTCTCCAGAGTGGCCGTTGGCAAATTACATTTCCACTATCAGCCTCACAGGGCTCCCTTTTCTCCTCGCCCTGTCCTGCATTTCTGGTGTTTACACTTTATGTGGATGGCCCTTCTGACTGATGTGAAGTGATACATTTTGTGATATTGATTTCCAGTGCCCACCTGTTTGGTTGGATAAAAAGTGTGTATGGCCTTTACTTGAATATATTCAGAAAAAATGCATGCACCCTTTTTGGCCAACTGCATCATTGGCGATGTTCAGCCCCTTTTCTTGTGCTTTAATGGGGAGTCCTTTCTACCTCTTCAAATCTGTTTCCTGCCACTCTCCCTTGCTTACAAGTCCTTTTCTTTGACTTACCTCAAGACATTTTTCGACGATAGATATTTTCAACTCTGCAGTTTCATGAATTTTAGTGCCCCTGAGTTCCATTTTTCAACTTGTGTTTTTGGAAACTGGACACAAAACAGCGGGATTTCCTCTAGCCCTATTCTGTTTCCGTGGGCAATTCTAGCCTTTGATGAATTTGTCTTCTGGATTGGAAATTAGAGTGGCATGTGCCTGTCCGAACACCTAAGACTTGTCTCTAAATTTTTCTCATCCTTCCGCTTCATCCTCTGGACAAATTCCAAACTGTGTGCAACAGGATGTTGACGGTGCTGATATCCCCAAGTGAGGAGATTGTTAGGAAAGATGCTGGAGTGTTGAACCCGAGCACCAGGCGATGGGGAGATGAGGTGCCTTTTCCAAACTCTTTCCGATCAAACGGTGTACCATCCTCTAGGTGTGACAGGCATGTTTTAGCTGTAGGAAGGGTCCCGTGCATGTAAGGAGAACACCAGGGATTTTTCCAAATCAGTGCCTCCCCGAACCCCAAACTGGGGAATTTTTAAGCTACGGCTACACGTATGTCCTTTAAGGGCCTTGGGAAATAGGCAGAGCCCAAACTTTAGATGACTGAAATCTTCAGGGTCTGAAGCGCTCACCATCGGCATTGCTTAGGTTACATTTTATCTGTCATTGATAGATGATGTCAATAAAAATATCTATTCTTTTTCAGATTATTTCCCCTTATAGGTTATTGCAAAATATTCAGTGTAGTTCCCTGTGCTATACAGTAGTTCCTTGTTGATGATCTATTTTATACATAGCAGTGTGTATGTGTTAATCCCAAACTGTTAATTTATCCCTTCTCCTACCTTTCCCCTTTGGTAATAATAAATTATAAGATTTTATACTTCTCAGAAATGGGGGAGCTGAAAGAGAGGTATCATTTTCAATGGAAAAGCATTCAAAACAAGATTGAAGCTTCAGCCAAGAGTATTCGATGTACATGCATGGAAATAAATCACTTCATTTCTCTAATGTTGACCTGACAAATAAGACAGACGTCTTCACTGAACTTGCTTATAGGAAAGTGATGGAAATATCAAATGTAAGTCTTAGAAACATCTTATTTTACCCGAGCATTATACACTGCTCTATGTTAACTACAGTTTGGCTCACACATCTGTTCATTGAAGTTACAATGTTCTCAATTTCTGTTACTGATCCTCCAGAGTGGACCCCAACAGGAGTCCCCGTGCCCAGTGTCATTGGAGCCAACAGATCAAGACTGAGTTTGGTTCAGAAGCAAAGGAAACATTATTTTGAAAACAGAATGGAGAGGTGAGAGCGTTCACTCCCCCATGGGCTGTGAGCTGGGCTGCTGTGTAGGGTCCCCGGCAGCATCAGTGGGAGGGAGGGGATGGAGCTCTCGAGGGCTGCGTTGGCTGCAGCTCACGCTCTATGCCATGGAGTCTGCATGGGACCCCGCTAGCTGAGGTGTCGACCAAGCAATTCTGCACTAGGAAATCGGGTCTGAAGTGCCGGGTGTGGGACCTCTGCATGCGGAACCCTAGGAACACGTGAAATTAGACAAAGCACAAAGGAAAAACAGGTTAGACTTTATTTTATTGCCCAGATTCTCTTTTTATCTCCCAGGAATTTTTAATGAACATTGCCGGAGACGAACACCTCCTCTGCTTTTTGTTCCGTTCCTTATTCTTGGGGTGTTGAGGGTGCAGACCCCTCTTTTGTAACTGCGTCATACTGTGGTGGGAGCCCTGATACATGTGGGGATGGGCAAAACGTCTCCCCACCAGCCTCCTGGTGAGGTTGATTGTCCCAAGGCCTCCTGCCTCACTTCTCGTCCGCCTGAGCACTAGCATTGGAAGTGTCACAGATTCTAATGACCTTTAAGGGTCCAGGAAAGAGAGGCGCAGAGATGCTGCGGTGGCAGGTTTCACCCCACCCCACATATGTTCGGCGACCTTAGGCTGACAGTTTTTGTCAGACTAGATGCTCTGACCAGTAGTCTGTGCTTTCTTTAATTAGGTCCCTGAATTAATGTACAAACAGCACAATGTGTCGGAGCCATGCCCGCGCAACTCCCAGACAGTCCAGGGTCAGTGGTGATACAGGACCATGACGTCCACTGAGTCAACGGCCTTTAGAAGTAGCCAGCAGTCCAGCCGGTCATATTGGCCACCATCACCGCGGTGTCTGTAGGGTTTTCTATGGTGAAAGCATGATATACATTTCCCCCGCCAAGCTTATTAGCTCCCCTCTGGGTGCAGTAAGTCCTGCAAGCAGTAGTCTGCTCTTTCGGGGCACAGTCTTGTCATTTTCTGAGAGAAACTCCAGGTCAAGTGATGGTCACACGAGTCATCTTGGGGGCCCGTTGCCCCCGTTTATCTCTCTGGAGGTTGGAGTTGGAGGGCCTCCTCACTCGAGGTCAGTGTGTCCACAGAGCGACCCCTGCAACTTCAGGGCATGATGGGTGGTTAGGATCACCACGTGGGGTCCTTTTCCCTTAGGAGGGAGCTGGCCTTGCGGGCTGCTGATTTCCAGCTTTTTAGATACCCCAGTATCCTGGCCTGATGAGACGGTGGGCAAAGCCCTTGGTGACCATAGTTTATCATACCTGAAGGGCATTCTTGTGTTGCTCCATTTCAAGTGGTCCCAGTTTTTGCACTAAGGCTCCAAGGGCGATTAACCTTTGACCGGGTATGTAAAGGTCAAAGGGTTTAGCTAAATTAGGGAGTTCCTGGGCAAGGGTCTGTATTGACTGCTCTTTCCATTCTTGAAAGGCTGCTTCTGGATTCTATTCAAAAGGATCATCATCTTTTCGTGTCAGTGTTTCATGTAGAGGCCCAGCTATTAGACTGTAGTTAGGGATCCAGATGCAGAAAACCTTGGCCTCCCCAGGAACCCTTAAGCTGTCTTCTAGTTTTAGAAGAGGTAAGGCTGCAAATGGCTTCTTCCCTATCCTGGGATGCGTTTCTCCGAATATCTGTGAGAATGAAGCCCAGGCATGTCACCTTAGCCTGGGATATTTGAGCATTTTTCTTGGACACCTTCTTTCCTTTCTTGGCTAGGTAGTTCAGAGGCGTCTTTAGTAGGCCTGGCGATCAGAATGTCATCTGCATATTGAAGGAGGATTCCCTTTTACAGAGGTTGAACTTTTAGGTCTTTAGAGGACATTTCCCCAATGATGGTGTGGGGATTTTTGAACCATTGGGGCAGGACGGCCCAGCATTATTGCTTTTGTTGCATGTTGTGTCCTGCCACTCACAAGCCAAAAATTCTTGTGACTCTGAGATGAATGGAATACAGAAGAAGGCATCATTGAAATCTGATACAGAATGCCATGGCCTGGTGGAAGGTAGAATGACCAGCAGGGAGTAGGAAATAGGATCTACTGGATGTATATCCTCGGTGGCTTCACTGACTGTCCTGATATCCATTACCAGGTCTCCAGCAGCCCATGGGGCTCTCGTGGTCAGGCCAATCCCAGGATATGGAGCTCACCTGGGCTGCACCCCTACCCCACAGCCCACGGGGCTCTCGTGGTCAAGTCCCTCCCAGGGTATGGAGCTCACCTCTGCAGCTACCCAGCAGCACATGGGGCTCTCCTACTCAGGCCCTTCCCAGGATACGGAGCTCCCCTGGGCAGGTACCCCAGCAGGGCTGGACACACAGGAACTGTGCACATAGCCCACCTTGCAGAGAACCCCCAGCTCACCTGTCGCTCACAGCTGACACAGAATACCTCAGAGCAGGACTTGAACTAACAAACAGCAGCTCTGACACGTCTCTGACCATGGCTATCACTCTCTGCAGGCTCTTTCTGCCTGGTCTTCCAGACACTTCCACTGCAGCCAGTGCACCAGGCCTCTGTCTCCACCCACCATCACTCCTCTCCCTGACTGCTGGGTTCCTCTCATTAGGATAGGGTCTTCTTGAAGTTGTTTTCCACTCATGGACCAGATAAAATGATAAGAAAACAAGCCGAAGCTGCAGCCCCTTGTCTATCCTGACTCTCAAGAGCCCACACCTGTTCCTAGGGCCTGGCCCATTTAGCAAGTTTCATTTTCTGCAACTGTGAGCCCCTGAGGGGTGAGGATTGGCTGATTTTGGCAGCCTGAAACTGCCTGCCAGCCCTCCACAGGTGTGCCTGGGTTGAGGGCAATATAAACAGCGCTCCAGTGAGCGATAGCCCTTGTAGCTGTGACTGACGCCATATTCACTGCCCCGTAGGCAGTGCCGGGGCTGTGCTGGTGGGAGGGAGTGAGGGGCCGTGGCTTAGTGGGTGGCCCAGTGTGAGTGGGGCTCTGCTGGACTTTCTGCAGGAGTTGCCAGGCTGCCACCTGCTAAAGAAGAGGATGTGTCACCGATACCTGCTGCTGGAATTTCTCCCCAGGCAGAGGTGAGGAAGTAAAAAAGCAGTGGGGGCCTTGGCAGGAGGGGTATCTCAGGCAGGGAAATGGAAAGCTTCCAGAAGAGCATCTGTGACCAGGACCATCCTGACTGGCATGCAGGCACCAAGTCGGCCTTTGTGCTGTCGCTGGTGTGGCTCCACAGCCCTTCTTCTAGGCTTGCAAGTTCTTGTACATATTCAGGTGTTTTAAGTGGAAAGGGTGGGAAGAGTTCAGCAGCAGCAGAACTGGGGCTCAGCTCACGTTTACTCACAGATGCCTTGGCTCGGTCCCCCAGCCTTGCAATGAAGACCCTCCTTGCTTGGGGGGAGGGCTGCTGGCTGTATGGGAGATGATTCCCCACCTCTGACCAATTTCAGAATTGTTTACCGCTGGAGCAAGTGCCCTGATAGGGTTTTCCTCTGTATAACTGGTGGGTACAGGTTTTTTTTCCTTTTTTGGTTCAAGATAGATTTTATTCCTCTTTTATGTATTTATAGATATAAGCATGGAAATAATTCATTCATATAAATACATCTGTGTGAAGGGAAGAACTTTTTTCTGTTTTATTTTTAAATTTTATTTTTTAAAATTTTAAAATTTAATTTTATTTATATTTTATACAGCAGGTTATTATTAGTTATGTATTTTATGAATATACATGTATACAGGTCAATCCCAATCTCCCAACATATGCCACCACCACCACCCCATGGCTTCCCACACTTGGTGTCCATACGTGTGTTCTCTACCTCTGTGTCTCTATTTCTTCCCTGCAAACCAGTTCATCTGTACCATTTTTCTAGGTTCCACATATATGCATTAATATACAATATTTGTTTTTCTCTTTCTGACTTACTTCATTCTGTATGACAGTCTCTAGATCCATCGACGTCTCTACAAATGACCCAGTTGCATTCCTTCTTATGGCTGAGTAATACTCCATTTTATATATGTACCACATCTTTATCCATTCGTCTGTCTTTGGGTATTTAGGTTGCTTCCATTACCTGTCTATCGTAAATAGTGCTGAAATGAGCATTGTGGTGAATGTGCCTTTTTGATTTATGGTTTTCTCTGGGTATATGCCCAGAAGTGGGATTGCTGGATCATATGGTAATTCTATTTCTAGGTTTTTTAAGGAAACTCCATACTGTTCTCCATCGTGACTGTATCAATTTACATTTCCACCACTAGTGGAAGAGGGATCCTTTTGTCCACACCCTCCCCAGAATTCGTTGTTTGTAGATTTTCTGATGATGCCGATTCTAACAGGTGTGAGGTGATACCTCATTGTAGTTTTGATTTGCATTTCTCTAATAATTAGTGATGTTGAGCAGCTTTTCATGTGCGTCTTGGCCATCTCTGTGTCTTCTTTGAAGAAACGTCTCTTTAGATCTTCTGCCCAATTTTGTATTGGGTTGTTTGTTTTTTTAATATTAAGCTTCATGAGCTCTTTATATATATTGGAGATTAAACCTTTGTCCATTGATTCGTTTGCAAATATTTTCGCCCATTCTGAGGGATGCTTTTTGTCATTCCCGTTTTTTTAACAACAAAAGAAAGAAAGAAAAAGAAGCAGAACACTAATGTGTGTAAAATATGCCTTTTGAAACTGTCGTTTTGAAATATGGACGTCCTTTGAATTTTTTGGTCGATATATTACCCCAGGATTTGTTTTCAGGGCAGGTGTCATTTACAGGCCTGCAATGATTTTGAATATCAACTGACCATTAGCGCTGGGATTAAAGCTGCTGTTTTGTGAAACGGCCACAATGTGGCAGCAGTTCTCCCTTACCAAATCTGGTTACTGGGGCAACAGAGCCTCAATGGAAGTCGTGTTCTAGATTGGAATTTAGAATGCAATGTGCCAGGAGAAAGCCCCTCAAGTTTGTCTCACTACTTCTTGTTCGTGTTTTTAGTTTAAATTTTTATTTTTTATTACAGCAAATTTGATTACAATGTTTGGCTTGTTGTAGGTGTGGAAGATGTGGTTCTTTTACACATATACAGATGTCTGTTCTTCCTGGGATCCTTTTCCCATGTACCTTATGACAGAATGTTGAGTAGTCTTCTCTTGGTATTCTGTAGGTCTTTGGTGATTATATATGTCACCTGTGTTTGTATATGTCTGTAAACCCCAATATCATAATGAAACCAATCCTCACACCTTTCCATTGGTGAACCATTAGTTTGTTGAATGAATCTGTGATTGCCCTTCTCCGTGGAAATATCTGCCCTGGTATCCATTTTTCGGTCACACCTATAAGAGATATGATATGATATGTGTCTTTCACTTTCGGACTTACTACAAGTCACATGATTACCTCTAAACACACCTATGGTGCTGCAAATGGCATTGTGTCCTTTTATTCCTTGGCTTCTATTCTGCCTTCGCGAGGTCCATTTTCAAAAATGTGATTCCCTGAGGGTTGAGAATTAGCTGACCTGGGTAGCCTGACCCTGCCGGCCGGCCTTCCCCAGGTGTGCCTGGGATGAGGTCAATATAAACAGCGCTGCAGGCCGCAATAGCCCCAGAAGCTGTGCCTGACTCCATATTCTCTGCCCCGTCAGCAGTCTCGGGGCTGTGCTGGTGGGAGGGAGTGAGGGGCCATGGCTTTGTGGGTGGCCCGGTGTGAGTGGGTCTCTGCTGGACTTTCTGCAGGAGTTGCCAGGCTGCCACCTGTAAAGAAGAGGATGTGTCACCCATATCTTCTGCTGGAATTTCTCTCCGGACAGAGGTGAGGAAGGAAAAAAGCAGTGGGTGCCGGGACAGGAGGGGTATCTCAGGCAGGGCAATGGAAAGCTTCCAGAACAGCGCACAGGGCCAGGACCATCCTGGCTGGCCTGCAGGCACCAAGTTGGCCTGCGTGCTGTCGCTGGTGTGGCTCCACGGCCCTTCCTCTGGGCTTTCAAGCCCTTGTACATATTCAGGTGTTTTACCTGGGAAGGGTGGGAAAACTTCAACAGCAGCTGGCCTGGGGCTCAGCTCACGGTTACTCACAGATGCTTCGGGTCCCTTTCACTGAGGAAGGTGTAGGTCTTGTCTATTCCATAGTTTGTGTTTGGAACGGTACCTGTGCTTATATCAAACTCTGGTTTTATGCATCACCCCACCTCTCATTCCCCCTTAAGCAGGCATAAGAGTGCTTTCCAAAGGTGAGACTCTGTTCTCTTTCCTAACTGAGTTCAAGTGTAGCCTTGTTTACAGGATCTTCATCCGTGATGTCTTATGGTAAGTTTCTTTTTTTGTGTGACTTATTTCACTTAGAATCATCGTACCTGAATCCACCCATTTTACTGCTACTGGTCTTATGACATTGATTTCATGGCTGAGGGATATTCCATCGTACGTAAGTACCACAATTTTTTGAACCATTTTTATATTTCCTGGGATATTTGAGGTGTACCCAAGTTGAGGTCCTTGCAAGCTGTGCAGCCCTAAATTTTGGGGTGGCTCTGTCTTATTGATTTTCAGTTTTCCCAAGGTATATTCCCTAGACTGGAAGTGCCTTTGGCTCTGTAGCTCTGTTGTTTACTTGTTTTAGGGAACACAATGCACTCCTCCAGATAGGCAGTTGGCAATTTACATCCCGCCCATCAGCATAACAAGGCTCCCTGTTCTCCAGGGCCTGTCTTGCCTTTCTGGTTTTTACACATTTTGTGGATGTCCCTTTTGACCGGTGGGAAGTGATACTTCTTTGTAGTGCAGATTTGCATTGCCCGCTTGCTTGCTTGGCCAAAAAGGGCGTATGCGTTTTCTCCTGAATATATTCAGGAGAAAACGCATACGCCCTTTTTGGCCAAGTGCATCATTGTCGAACTTGTGCCCCTCTTCCTGTTCTTTAAAGGCGATTCCAACGTACCTCTTGAAATCTGCTTCCTGCTATTCTGCCTCACTTTTAAGTCCGCCTCGTTGCCTTCCCTTAACAGATTTTTGGACGATAGTTGTCCTTTATTACTCAGCCAGTTTGTGAATTGCTGTGCCCTTGAGCTCCATTTTTCAACTCGTTTTTCGTGAGCTGACTGCAAGTCCAAAATTTTGGTTCAGGACCTATGCTGGTTCCCGGTGGGGGGCTGAGACTTTTGTTAATTCTTCTTCCTGCCGGGAAACTACAGTGATATGTGCCCATCCAAATGCCTAACAGCTACTCTCTCATTGGTTCTCCCTCTTCCCTTTCATCCTCTGCCAAATTGGAAACCTGTGCGAACCAGGAGGTTAAAGGGGCTGTCTCTCCAAGTTGGGAGATTGATAGTAAACCAGATGGAAAGTCAAACCGGAGCACCAGGAGAGGGACTATTCGTTGAGTTTTAGAAACCTTTCGTATTAACAGTGGGTCCGTTCTCTAGGTTTCCCGTACCTGTTATAGCTGTAGTAATATTCCCTTCAACCTGGAGAGTTGGGACCCATGGAATTGGTGCCAGGCATTTGTGCTTTAAAGGTTCTGCATTTGCTCACCGAATCTCACCAATCCTCTCAGTCCCAAGTGTCCAGCCTTATGCCATATCCAGCTGTCGTTGTAGATAGGGTCATTCCAGGTTTCATCAGAGACCCTGAAGGAATTGTAAAGAATTTCCCATTTTTTTTGTTTTGTTTTTGAAATTCCTTTTTATAGTGGGTTTGAGCTGATTCTCGCTGCCATGCTTATGCCAGTCTAGACACACTTGATTCCCTTATGGAGACATATCAATACATAGTTTTTAAGATTCTTACTAGTCAGATATATTCCTCTGCGGGAAATATGGGGATTGGACTCCCTTTCACTGAGGAAGCTGTAGGTCTTGTCTATTCCAGAGTTGGTTTTTGGAACGGTACCTGTGCTTATATCAAACTCTGGTTTTGTGCATCACCCCACCTCTCCTTCCCCTTAAGCAGGCATAAGAGTGTTTTCTAAATGTGAGACACTCTTCTCTTTCCTAACTCAGTTCAAGTGTAGCCATGTTTACAGGATCTTCATAAGTGATATCTTATGATAACTTTCTTTTTCTGTGTGACTTATTTCACTTAGAATCATCGTACCTGAATCCACCCATTTTGCTTCTACTGGTCTTATGACATTGATTTCATGGCTGAGGGATATTCCATCGTACGTAAGTACCACCATTTTTTGAACCATTTTTATATTTCCTGGGATATTTACGGTGTACCCAAGTTGAGGTCCTTGTAAGCAGTGCAGCCCTAAATTTTGGGGTGGCTCTGTCTTATTGATTTTCAGTTTTCCCAAGGTATATTCCCTAGACTGGAAGTGCCCTTGGCTCTGTAGCTCTGTCCTTTACTTGTTTTAGGGAACACAATGCACTCCTCCAGAGAGGCAGTTGGCAATTTACATCCCTCCCATCAGCATAACAATGCTCCCTGTTCTCCAGGGCCTGTCTTGCCTTTCTGGATTTTACACATTTTGTGGATGTCCCTTTGGACCGGTGGGAAGTGATACTTCTTTGTAGTGCAGATTTGCATTGCCCACTTGCTTGCTTGGCCAAAAAGGGCGTATGCGTTTTCTCCTGAATATATTCAGGAGATAACGCATACGCCCTTTTTGGCCAAGTGCATCATTGTCGAAGTTGTGCCCGTCTTCCTTTGCTTTAAAGGCGATTCCAATATACCTCTTGAAATCTGTTTCCTGCTATTCTGCCTTGCTTTCAAGTCCGCCTCGTTGCCTTCCCTCAACAGATTTTTGGACGATAGTTTTCCTTTATTACTCTGTCTGTTTGTGAATTGCTGTGCCCCTGAGCTCCATTTATCAACTCGTTTTTTGTGAGCTCACCACATGTCCAAAATTTTGGTTCAGGACCTATGCTGGTTCCCGTTGGGGGGCTGAGACTTTGGTTAATTCTTCTTCCTGCCGGGAAATTAGAGTGATATGTGCCCGTCCAAATGCCTAACAGCTACTCTCTCATTGGTTCTCCCTCTTCCCTTTCATCCTCTGCCTAATTGGAAACCTGTGCGAACCAGGAGGTTAAAGGGGCTTTCTTTCCAAGTTGGGAGATTGATAGTAAAGCAGATGGAAAGTCAAACCGGAGCACCAGGAGAGGGACTATTCGTTGAGTTTTAGAAACATTTCGTATTCACATTGTGTCCGTTCTCTAGTTTTTCCGTACATGTTATAACTGTAGTAATATTCCCTTCAACCTGGAGAGTTGGGACCCATGGAATGGGTGCCAGGCATTTGTGCTTTAAAGGGTCTGCATTTGCTCACCCAATCTCACCAATCATCTCAGTCACAAGTGTCCAGCCTTATGCCACATCCAGCTGTCGTTGTAGATAGGGTCATTTCAGGTTTCATCAGAGACCCTGAAGGAATTGTAAAGAATTTCGCAGTTTTTTGTTTTGTTTTTGAAATTCCTTTTTATAGTGGGTTTGAGCTGATTCTCGCTGCCATGTTTATGCCAGTCTAGACACACTTGATTCCCTTACGGAGACATATCAATACACAGGTTTTAAGTTTCTTAGTAGTCAGATATATTCCTCTGCGGGAAATATGGGGTTTTGAGTCCCTTTCACTGAGGAAGCTGTAGGTCTTGTCTATTCCAGAGTTGGTTTTTGGAACTGTACCTGTGCTTATATCAAACTCTGGTTTTGTGCATCACCCCACCTCTTCTTCCCCCTTAAGCAGGCATAAGAGTGTTTTCTAAATGTGAGACACTCTTCTCTTTCCTAACTCAGTTCAAGTGTAGCCATGTTTACAGGATCTTCATAAGTGATATCTTATGATAAATTTCTTTTTCTGAGTGACTTATTTCACTTAGAATCATCGTACCTGAATCCACCCATTTTGCTGCTACTGGTCTTATGACATTGATTTCATGGCTGAGGGATATTGCATCGTACGTAAGTACCACAATTTTTTGAACCATTTTTATATTTCCTGGGATATTTAAGGTGTACCCAAGTTGAGGTTCTTGTAAGCAGTGCAGCCCTAAATTTTGGGGTGGCTCTGTCTTATTGATTTTCAGTTTTCCCAAGGTATATTCCCTAGACTGGAAGTGCCCTTGCCTCTGTAGCTCTGTCCTTTACTTGTTTTAGGGAACACAATGCACTCCTCCAGAGAGGCAGTTGGCAATTTACATCCCGCCCATCAGCATAACAAGGCTCCCTGTTCTCCAGGGCCTGTCTTGAGTTTCTGGTTTTTACACATTTTGTGGATGTCCCTTTTGACCGGTGGGAAGTGATACTTCTTTGTAGTGGAGATTTGCATTGCCCGCTTGCTTGCTTGGCCAAAAAGGGCATATGCGTTTTCTCCTGAATATATTTAGGAGAAAACGCATACGCCCTTTTTGGCCAAGTGCATCATTGTCGAAGTTGGGCCCCTCTTCCTGTGCTTTAAAGGCGATTCCAACGTACCTCTTGAAATCTGTTTCCTGCTATTCTGCCTCGCTTTCAAGTCCGCCTCGTTACCTTCCCTCAACAGATTTTTGGACGATAATTGTCCTTTATTACTCGGCCAGTTTGTGAATTGCTGTGCCCCTGAGTTCCATTTTTCAACTCGTTTTTTGTGAGCTGACCGCAAGTCCAAAATTTTGGTTCAGGACCTATACTGGCTCCTGTGGGTGGCTGAGTCTTTGGTTAATTCTTCTTCTTGCCGGGAAATTAGAGTGATATGTGCCCGTCCAAATGCCTAACAGCTACTCTCTCATTGGTTCTCCCTCTTCCCATTCATTCTCTGCCAAATTGGCAACCTGTGCGAACCAGGAGGTTAAAGGGGCCGTCTCTCCAAGTTGGGAGGTTGATAGTAAACCAGATGGAAAGTCAAACCGGAGCACCAGGAGAGGGACTATTCGTTGAGTTTTAGAAACCTTTCGTATTCACAGTGTGTCCGTTCTCTAAGTTTCCCGTACATGTTATCGCTGTAGTAATATTCCCTTCAACCTGGAGAGTTGGGACCCAGGGAATCTGTGCCAGGCATTTGTTCTTTAAAGGGTCTGCATTTGCTCACCCAATCTCACCAATACTCTCAGTCCCAAGTGTCCAGCCTTATGCCACATCCAGCTGTCATTGTAGATAAGGCCATACCAGGTTTCATCAGAGACCCTGAAGGAATTGTAAAGAATTTCCCATTTTTTTTGTTTTGTTTTTGAAATTCCTTTTTATAGTGGGTTTGAGCTGATTCTCGCTGCCATGTTTATGCCAGTCTAGACACACTTGATTCCCTTACGGAGACATATCAATACATAGTTTTTAAGATTCTTACTAGTCAGATATATTCCTCTGCGGGAAATATGGGGATTGGACTCCCTTTCACTGAGGAAGCTGTAGGTCTTGTCTATTCCAGAGTTGGTTTTTGGAACGGTACCTGTGCTTATATCAAACTCTGGTTTTGTGCATCACCCCACCTCTCCTTCCCCTTAAGCAGGCATAAGAGTGTTTTCTAAATGTGAGACACTCTTCTCTTTCCTAACTCAGTTCAAGTGTAGCCATGTTTACAGGATCTTCATAAGTGATATCTTATGATAACTTTCTTTTTCTGTGTGACTTATTTCACTTAGAATCATCGTACCTGAATCCACCCATTTTGCTTCTACTGGTCTTATGACATTGATTTCATGGCTGAGGGATATTCCATCGTACGTAAGTACCACCATTTTTTGAACCATTTTTATATTTCCTGGGATATTTACGGTGTACCCAAGTTGAGGTCCTTGTAAGCAGTGCAGCCCTAAATTTTGGGGTGGCTCTGTCTTATTGATATTCAGTTTTCCCAAGGTATATTCCCTAGACTGGAAGTGCCCTTGGCTCTGTAGCTCTGTTCTTTACTTGTTTTAGGGAACACAATGAACTCCTCCACAGAGGCAGTTGGCAATTTACATCCCGCCCATCAGCATAACAAGGCTCCTGTTCTCCAGGGCCTGTCTTGCCTTTCTGGATTTTACACATTTTGTGGATGTCCCTTTTGACCGGTGGGAAATGATGCTTCTTTGTAGTGCAGATTTGCATTGCCGGCTTGCTTGCTTGGCCAAAAAGGGCGTATGCGTTTTCTCCTGAATATATTCAGGAGAAAACGCATACGCCCTTTTTGACCAAGTGCATCATTGTCGAAGTTGTGCCCCTCTTCCTGTGCTTTAAAGGCGATTCCAACGTACCTCTTGAAATCTGTTTCCTGCTATTGTGCCTCGCTTTCAAGTCCGCCTCGTTGCCTTCCCTCAACAGATTTTTGGACGATAGTTGTCCTTTATTACTCGGCCAGTTTGTGAATTGCTGTGCCCCTGAGCTCCATTTTTCAACTCGTTTTTGGTGAGCTGACCGCAAGTCCAAAATTTTGGTTCAGGATCTATACTGGTTCCCGGTGGGTGGCTGAGACTTTGGTTAATTCTTCTTCCTGCCGGTAAGTTAGAGTAATATGTGCCCGTCCAAATGCCTAACAGCTACTCTCTCATTGGTTCTCCCTTTTCCCTTTCATCCTCTGCGAAATTGGCTACCTGTGTGAACCAGGAGGTTAAAGGGGCTGTCTCTCCAAGTTGGGAGGTTGATAGTGAAGCAGATGGAAAGTCAAACCTGAGCACCAGGAGAGGGACTATTCGTTGAGTTTTAGAAACCTTTCATATTCACAGTGTGTCCATTCTCTAAGTTTCCCGTACATGTTATAGCTGTAGTAATATTCCCGTCAACCTGGAGAGTTGGGACCCATGGAATGGGTGCCAGGCATTTGTGCTTTAAAGGGTCTGCATTTGCTCACCCAATCTCACCAATCGTCTCAGTCCCAAGTGTCCCTCCTTAGGCCACATCCAGCTGTCATTGTAGATAGAGTCATTCCAGGTTTCATCAGAGACCCTGAAGGAATTGTAAAGAATTTCCCAGTTTTTTCGTTTTGTTTTTGAAATTCCTTTTTATAGTGGGTTTGAGCTGATTCTCGCTGCCATGTTTATGCCAGTCTAGACACACTTGATTCCCTTACGGAGACATATCAATACACAGGTTTTAAGTTTCTTAGTAGTCAGATATATTCCTCTGCGGGAAATATGGGGTTTTGAGTCCCTTTCACTGAAGAAGCTGTAGGTCTTGTCTATTCCAGAGTTGTTTTTTGGAACTGTACCTGTGCTTATATCAAACTCTGGTTTTGTGCATCACCCCACCTCTTCTTCCCCCTTAAGCAGGCATAAGAGTGTTTTCTAAATGTGAGACACTCTTCTCTTTCCTAACTCAGTTCAAGTGTAGCCATGTTTACAGGATCTTCATAAGTGATATCTTATGATAAATTTCTTTTTCTGAGTGACTTATTTCACTTAGAATCATCGTACCTGAATCCACCCATTTTGCTGCTACTGGTCTCATGACATTGATTTCATGGCTGAGGGATATTGCATCGTACGTAAGTACCACAATTTTTTGAACCATTTTTATATTTCCTGGGATATTTAAGGTGTACCCAAGTTGAGGTTCTTGTAAGCAGTGCAGCCCTAAATTTTGGGGTGGCTCTGTCTTATTGATTTTCAGTTTTCCCAAGGTATATTCCCTAGACTGGAAGTGCCCTTGGCTCTGTAGCTCTGTCCTTTACTTGTTTTAGGGAACACAATGCACTCCTCCAGAGAGGCAGTTGGCAATTTACATCCCGCCCATCAGCATAACAAGGCTCCCTGTTCTCCAGTGCCTGTCTTGACTTTCTGGTTTTTACACATTTTGTGGATGTCCCTTTTGACCAGTGGGAAGTGATACTTCTTTGTAGTGCAGATTTGCATTGCCCGCTTGCTTGCTTGGCCAAAAAGGGCATATGTGTTTTCTCCTGAATATATTTAGGAGAAAACGCATACACCCTTTTTGGCCAAGTGCATCATTGTCGAAGTTGGGCCCCTCTTCCTGTGCTTTAAAGGCGATTCCAACGTACCTCTTGAAATCTGTTTCCTGCTATTCTGCCTCGCTTTCAAGTCCGCCTCGTTACCTTCCCTCAACAGATTTTTGGACGATAATTGTCCTTTATTACTCGGCCAGTTTGTGAATTGCTGTGCCCCTGAGTTCCATTTTTCAACTCGTTTTTTGTGAGCTGACCGCAAGTCCAAAATTTTGGTTCAGGACCTATACTGGCTCCTGTGGGTGGCTGAGTCTTTGGTTAATTCTTCTTCTTGCCGGGAAATTAGAGTGATATGTGCCCGTCCAAATGCCTAACAGCTACTCTCTCATTGGTTCTCCCTCTTCCCTTTCATTCTCTGCCAAATTGGCAACCTGTGCGAACCAGGAGGTTAAAGGGGCCGTCCCTCCAAGTTGGGAGGTTGATAGTAAACCAGATGGAAAGTCAAACCGGAGCACCAGGAGAGGGACTATTCGTTGAGTTTTAGAAACCTTTCGTATTCACAGTGTGTCCGTTCTCTAAGTTTCCCGTACATGTTATCGCTGTAGTAATATTCCCTTCAACCTGGAGAGTTGGGACCCATGGAATCTGTGCCAGGCATTTGTTCTTTAAAGGGTCTGCATTTGCTCACCCAATCTCACAAATACTCTCAGTCCCAAGTGTCCAGCCTTATGCCACATCCAGCTGTCATTGTAGATATGGCCATACCAGGTTTCATCAGAGACCCTGAAGGAATTGTAAAGAATTTCCCATTTTTTTTGTTTTGTTTTTGAAATTCCTTTTTATAGTGGGTTTGAGCTGATTCTCGCTGCCATGTTTATGCCAGTCTAGACACACTTGATTCCCTTACGGAGACATATCAATACATAGTTTTTAAGATTCTTACTAGTCAGATATATTCCTCTGCGGGAAATATGGGGATTGGACTCCCTTTCACTGAGGAAGCTGTAGGTCTTGTCTATTCCAGAGTTGGTTTTTGGAACGGTACCTGTGCTTATATCAAACTCTGGTTTTGTGCATCACCCCACCTCTCCTTCCCCTTAAGCAGGCATAAGAGTGTTTTCTAAATGTGAGACACTCTTCTCTTTCCTAACTCAGTTCAAGTGTAGCCATGTTTACAGGATCTTCATAAGTGATATCTTATGATAACTTTCTTTTTCTGTGTGACTTATTTCACTTAGAATCATCGTACCTGAATCCACCCATTTTGCTGCTACTGGTCTTATGACATTGATTTCATGGCTGAGGGATATTCCATCGTACGTAAGTACCACCATTTTTTGAACCATTTTTATATTTCCTGGGATATTTACGGTGTACCCAAGTTGAGGTCCTTGTAAGCAGTGCAGCCCTAAATTTTGGGGTGGCTCTGTCTTATTGATATTCAGTTTTCCCAAGGTATATTCCCTAGACTGGAAGTGCCCTTGGCTCTGTAGCTCTGTTCTTTACTTGTTTTAGGGAACACAATGAACTCCTCCACAGAGGCAGTTGGCAATTTACATCCCGCCCATCAGCATAACAAGGCTCCTGTTCTCCAGGGCCTGTCTTGCCTTTCTGGATTTTACACATTTTGTGGATGTCCCTTTTGACCGGTGGGAAGTGATGCTTCTTTGTAGTGCAGATTTGCATTGCCCGCTTGCTTGCTTGGCCAAAAAGGGCGTATGCGTTTTCTCCTGAATATATTCAGGAGAAAACGCATACGCCCTTTTTGACCAAGTGCATCATTGTCGAAGTTGTGCCCCTCTTCCTGTGCTTTAAAGGCGATTCCAACGTACCTCTTGAAATCTGTTTCCTGCTATTGTGCCTCGCTTTCAAGTCCGCCTCGTTGCCTTCCCTCAACAGATTTTTGGACGATAGTTGTCCTTTATTACTCGGCCAGTTTGTGAATTGCTGTGCCCCTGAGCTCCATTTTTCAACTCGTTTTTGGTGAGCTGACCGCAAGTCCAAAATTTTGGTTCCGGATCTATATTGGTTCCCGGTGGGTGGCTGAGACTTTGGTTAATTCTTCTTCCTGCCGGGAAGTTAGAGTTATATGTGCCCGTCCAAATGCCTAACAGCTACTCTCTCATTGGTTCTCCCTTTTCCCTTTCATCCTCTGCGAAATTGGCTACCTGTGTGAACCAGGAGGTTAAAGGGGCTGTCTCTCCAAGTTGGGAGGTTGATAGTGAAGCAGATGGAAAGTCAAACCTGAGCACCAGGAGAGGGACTATTCGTTGAGTTTTAGAAACCTTTCATATTCACAGTGTGTCCATTCTCTAAGTTTCCCGTACATGTTATAGCTGTAGTAATATTCCCTTCAACCTGGAGAGTTGGGACCCATGGAATGGGTGCCAGGCATTTGTGCTTTAAAGGGTCTGCATTTGCTCACCCAATCTCACCAATCGTCTCAGTCCCAAGTGTCCCTCCTTAGGCCACATCCAGCTGTCATTGTAGATAGAGTCTTTCAGGTTTCATCAGAGACCCTGAAGGAATTGTAAAGAATTTCCCAGTTTTTTCGTTTTGTTTTTGAAATTCCTTTTTATAGTGGGTTTGAGCTGATTCTCGCTGCCATGTTTATGCCAGTCTAGACACACTTGATTCCCTTACGGAGACATATCAATACATAGGTTTTAAGATTCTTACTAGTCAGATATATTCCTCTGCGGGAAATATGGGGTTTTGAGTCCCTTTCACTGAGGAAGGTGTAGGTCTTGTCTATTCCATAGTTGGTTTTTGGAACGGTACCTGTGCTTATATCAAACTCTGGTTTTATGCATCACCCCACCTCTCCTTCTCCCTTAAGCAGGCATAAGAGTGTTTTCTAAATGTGAGACACTGTTCTCTTTCCTAACTCAGTTCAAGTGTAGCCATGTTTACAGGATCTTCATAAGTGATATCTTATGATAAGTTTCTTTTTCTCTGTGACTTATTTCACTTAGAATCATCATACCTGAATCCACCCATTTTGCTGCTACTGGTCTTATGACATTGATTTCATGGCTGAGGGGTATTCCATCGTACGTATGTACCACAATTTTTTGAACCATTTTTATATTTCCTGGGATATTTAAGGTGTACCCAAGTTGAGGTCCTTGTAAGCAGTGCAGCCCTAAATTTTGGGGTGCCTCTGTCTTATTGATTTTCAGTTTTCCCAAGGTATATTCCCTAGACTGGAAGTGCCCTTGGCTCTGTAGCTCTGTTCTTTACTTGTTTTAGGGAACACAATGTACTCCTCCAGTGAGGCAGTTGGCAATTTACATCCCGCCCATCAGCATAACAAGGCTCCCTGTTCTCCAGGGCCTGTCTTGCCTTTCTGGTTTTTACACATTTTGTGGATGTCCCTTTTGACAGGTGGGAAGTGATACTTCTTTGTAGTGCAGATTTGCATGGCCCGCTTGCTTGCTAGGCCAAAAAGGGCGTATGCGTTTTCTCCTGAATATATTCAGGAGAAAACGCATACGCCCTTTTTGGCCAAGTGCATCATTGTCGAAGTTGTGCCCCTCTTCCTGTGCTTTAAAGGCGATTCCAACGTACTTCTTGAAATCTGTTTCCTGCTATTCTGCCTCGCTTTCAAGTCCACCTCGTTGCCTTCCCTCAACAGATTTTTGGACGATAGTTGTCCTTTATTACTCGGCCAGTTTGTGAATTGCTGTGCCCCTGAGCTCCATTTTTCAACTCGTTTTTGGTGAGGTGACCGCAAGTCCAAAATTTTGGTTCAGGATCTATACTGGTTCCCGGTGGGGGGCTGAGACTTTTGTTAATTCTTCTTCCTGCTGGGAAGTTAGAGTGATATGTGCCCGTCCAAATGCCTAACAGCTACTCTCTCATTGGTTCTCCCTCTTCCCTTTCATCCTCTGCCAAATTGGAAACCTGTGCGAACCAGGAGGTTAAAGGGGCTGTCTCTCCAAGTTGGGAGATTGATAGTAAAGCAGATGGAAAGTCAAACCGGAGCACCAGGAGAGGGACTATTCGTTCAGTTTTAGAAACCTTTCGTATTCACATTGTGTCTGTTCTCTAGGTTTTCCGTACATGTTATAACTGTAGTAATATTCCCTTCAACCTGGAGGGTTGGGACCCATGGAATGGGTGCCAGGCATTTGTGCTTTAAAGGGTCTGCATTTGCTCACCCAATCTCACCAATCGTCTCAGTCCCAAGTGTCCAGCCTTATGCCACATCCAGCTGTCGTTGTAGATAGGGTCATTTCAGGTTTCATCAGAGACCCTGAAGGAATTGTAAAGAATTTCCCAGTTTTTTGTTTTGTTTTTGAAATTCCTTTTTAAAGTGGGTTTGAGCTGATTCTCGCTGCCATGTTTATGCCAGTCTAGACACACTTGATTCCCTTATGGAGACATATCAATACACAGGTTTTAAGATTCTTACTAGTCAGATATATTCCTCTGCGGGAAATATGGGGTTTTGAGTCCCTTTCACTGAGGAAGGCGTAGGTCTTGTCTATTCCATAGTTGGTTTTTGGAACGGTACCTGTGCTTATATCAAACTCTGGTTTTATGCATCACCCCACCTCTCCTTCCCCCTTAAGCAGGCATAAGAGTGTTTTCTAAATGTGAGACACTGTTCTCTTTCCTAACTCAGTTCAAGTGTAGCCATGTTTACAGGATCTTCATAAGTGATATCTTATGATAAGTTTCTTTTTCTGTGTGACTTATTTCACTTAGAATCATCGTACCTGAATCCACCCATTTTGCTGCTACTGGTCTTATGACATTGATTTCATGGCTGAGGGGTATTCCATCGTACGTATGTACCACAATTTTTTGAACCATTTTTATATTTCCTGGGATATTTAAGGTGTACCCAAGTTGAGGTCCTTGTAAGCAGTGCAGCCCTAAATTTTGGGGTTGCTCTGTATTATTGATTTTCAGTTTTCCCAAGGTATATTCCCTAGACTGGAAGTGCCCTTGGCTCTGTAGCTCTGTTCTTTACTTGTTTTAGGGAACACAATGAACTCCTCCTCAGAGGCAGTTGGCAATTTGCATCCCGCCCATCAGCATAACAAGGCTCCTGTTCTCCAGGGCCTGTCTTGCCTTTCTGGATTTTACACATTTTGTGGATGTCCCTTTTGACCGGTGGGAAGTGATGCTTCTTTGTAGTGCAGATTTGCATTGCCCGCTTGCTTGCTTGGCCAAAAAGGGCGTATGCGTTTTCTCCTGAATATATTCAGGAGAAATCACATACGCCCTTTTTGCCCAAGTGCATCATTGTCGAAGTTGTGCCCCTCTTCCTGTGCTTTAAAGGCGATTCCAACGTACCTCTTGAAATCTGTTTCCTGCTATTCTGCCTCGCTTTCAAGTCCGCCTCGTTGCCTTCCCTCAACAGATTTTTGGACGATAGTTGTCCTTTATTACTCGGCCAGTTTGTGAATTGCTGTGCCCCTGAGCTCCATTTTTCAACTCGTTTTTGGTGAGGTGACCGCAAGTCCAAAATTTTGGTTCAGGATCTATACTGGTTCCCGGTGGGTGGCTGAGACTTTGGTTAATTCTTCTTCCTGCCGGGAAGTTAGAGTAATATGTGCCCGTCCAAATGCCTAACAGCTACTCTCTCATTGGTTCTCCCTTTTCCCTTTCATCCTCTGCGAAATTGGCAGCCTGTGTGAACCAGGAGGTTAAAGGGGCTGTCTCTCCAAGTTGGGAGGTTGATAGTGAAGCAGATGGAAAGTCAAACCAGAACACCAGGAGAGGGACTATTCGTTGAGTTTTAGAAACCTTTCATATTCACAGTGTGTCCATTCTCTAAGTTTCCCGTACATGTTATAGCTGTAGTAATATTCCCTTCAACCTGGAGAGTTGGGACCCATGGAATGGGTGCCAGGCATTTGTGCTTTAAAGGGTCTGCATTTGCTCACCCAATCTCACCAATCGTCTCAGTCACAAGTGTCCCTCCTTAGGCCACATCCAGCTGTCATTGTAGATAGAGTCATTCCAGGTTTCATCAGAGACCCTGAAGGAATTGTAAAGAATTTCCCAGTTTTTTCGTTTTGTTTTTGAAATTCTTTTTTATATTGGGTTTGAGCTGATCCTCGCTGCCATGTTTATGCCAGTCTAGACACACTTGATTCCCTTACGGAGACATATCAATACATAGGTTTTAAGATTCTTACTAGTCAGATATATTCCTCTGCGGGAAATATGGGGTTTTGAGTCCCTTTCACTGAGGAAGTTGTAGGTCTTGTCTATTCCATAGTTGGTTTTTGGAACGGTACCTGTGCTTATATCAAACTCTGGTTTTATGCATCACCCCACCTCTCCTTCTCCCTTAAGCAGGCATAAGAGTGTTTTCTAAATGTGAGACACTGTTCTCTTTCCTAACTCAATTCAAGTGTAGCCATGTTTACAGGATTTTCATAAGTGATATCTTATGATAAGTTTCTTTTTCTGTGTGACTTATTTCACTTAGAATCATCGTACCTGAATCCACCCATTTTGCTGCTACTGGTCTTATGACATTGATTTCATGGCTGAGGGGTATTCCATCGTACGTATGTACCACAATTTTTTGAACCATTTTTATATTTCCTGGGATATTTAAGGTGTACCCAAGTTGAGGTCCTTGTAAACAGTGCAGCCCTAAATTTTGGGGTTGCTCTGTCTTATTGATTTTCAGTTTTCCCAAGGTATATTCCCTAGACTGGAAGTGCCCTTGGCTCTGTAGCTCTGTTGTTTACTTGTTTTAGGGAACACAATATACTCCTCCAGAGAGGCAGTTGGCAATTTACATCCCGCCCATCAGCATAACAAGGCTCCCTGTTCTCCAGGGCCTGTCTTGCCTTTCTGGTTTTTACACATTTTGTGGATGTCCCTTTTGACCGGTGGGAAGTGATACTTCTTTGTAGTGCAGATTTGCATTGCCCGCTTGCTTGCTTGGCCAAAAAGGGCGTATGCGTTTTCTCCTGAATATATTCAGGAGAAAACGCATACGCCCTTTTTGGCCAAGTGCATCATTGTCGAAGTTGTGCCCCTCTTCCTGTGATTTAAAGGCGATTCCAACGTACCTCTTGATATCTGTTTCCTTCTATTCTGCCTCGCTTTCAAGTCCGCCTCGTTGCCTTCCCTCAACAGATTTTTGGACCCTAGTTGTCCTTTATTATTTGGCCAGTTTTTGAATTGTTGTGCCCCTGAGCTCCATTTTTTAACTCGTTTTTGGTGAGCTGACCGCAAGTCCAAAATTTTGGTTCAGGACCTATACTGGTTCCCGGTGGGTGGCTGAGATTTTGGTTAATTCTTCTTCCTGCCGGGAAATTACAGTGATATATGGCCGTCCAAATGCCTAACAGCTACTCTCTCATTGGTTCTCCCTCTTCCTTTTCATCCTCTGCCAAATTGGAAACCTGTTCGAACCAGGAGGTTAAAGGGGCTGTCTCTCCAAGTTGGGAGGTTGATAGTAAAGCAGATGGAAAGTCAAACCCGAGCACCAGGAGAGGGACTATTCGTTGAGTTTTAGAAACCTTTTGTATTCACAGTTTGTCCGTTCTTTATGTTTCCCGTACATGTTATAGCTGTAGTAATATTCCCTTCATCCTGGAGAGTTGGTACCCATGGAATGGGTGCCAGGCATTTGTGCTTTAAAGGGTCTGCATTTGCTCACCCAATCTCACCAATCCTCTCAGTCCCAAGTGTCCAGCCTTATGCCACATCCAGCTGTCATTGTAGATAGGGTCATTCCAGGTTTCATCAGAGACCCTGAAGGAATTGTAAAGAATTTCCCAGTTTGTTTGTTTTGTTTTTGAAATTCCTTTTGATAGTGGGTTTGAGCTGATTCTCGCTGCCATGTTTATGCCAGTCTAGCCACACTTGATTCCCTTACGGAGACATATCAATCCATAGGTTTTAAGATTCTTACTAGTCAGATATATTCCTCTGCGGGAAATATGGGGTTTTGAGTCCCTTTCACTGAGGAAGGTGTAGGTCTAGTCTATTCCATAGTTGGTTTTTGGAACGGTACCTGTGCTTATATCAAACTCTGGTTTTATGCATCACCCCACCTCTCCTTCACCCTTAAGCAGGCATAAGAGTGTTTTCTAAATATGAGACACTGTCCTCTTTCCTAACTCAGTTCAAGTGTAGCCATGTTTACAGGATCTTCATAAGTGATATCTTATGATAAGTTTCTTTTTCTGTGTGACTTATTTCACTTAGAATCATCGTACCTGAATCCACCCATTTTGCTGCTACTGGTCTTATGACATTGATCTCATGGCTGAGGGATATTCCATCGTACGTAAGTACCACAATTTTTTGAACCATTTTGATATTTCCTGGGATATTTAACGTGTACCCAAGTTGAGGTCCTTGTAAGCAGTGCAGCCCTAAATTTTGGGGTGGCTCTGTCTTATTGATTTTCAGTTTTCCCAAGGTATATTCCCTAGACTGGAAGTTTCCTTGGCTCTGTAGCTCTGTTCTTTACTTGTTTTAGGGAACACAATACACTCCTCCAGAGACGCAGTTGGCAATTTACATCCCGCCCATCAACATAACAAGGCTCCCTGTTCTCCAGGGCCTGTCTTGCCTTTCTGGTTTTTACACATTTTGTGGATGTCCCTTTTGACCGGTGGGAAGTGATACTTCTTTGTAGTGCAGATTTGCATTGCCCGCTTGCTTGCTTGGCCAAAAAGGGCGTATGCGTTTTCTCCTGAATATATTCAGGAGAAAACGCATACGCCCTTTTTGGCCAAGTGCATCATTGTCGAAGTTGTGCCCCTCTTCCTGTGCTTTAAAGGCGATTCCAACGTACCTCTTGAAATCTGTTTCCTGCTATTCTGCCTCGCTTTCAAGTCCGCCTCGTTGCCTTCCCTCAACAGATTTTTGGACGATAGTTGTCCTTTATTACTCGGCCAGTTTGTGAATTGCTGTGCCCCTGAGCTCCATTTTTCAACTCGTTTTTGGTGAGCTGACCGCAAGTCCAAAATTTTGGTTCAGGACCTATACTTGTTCCCGGTGGGTGGCTGAGACTTTGGTTAATTCTTCTTCCTGCCGGGAAACTACAGTGATATGTGCCCGTCCAAATGCCTAACAGCTACTCTCTCATTCGTTCTCCCTCTTCCCTTTCATCCTCTGCCAAATTGGACACCTGTGCGACCCAGGAGGTTTAAGGGGCTCTCTCTCCAAGTTGGGAGGTTGATAGTAAAGCAGATGGAAAGTCAAACCGGAGCACCAGGAAAGGGACTATTCGTTGAGTTTTAGAAACCTTTCGTATTCACAGTGTGTCCGTTCTCTAGGTTTCCCGTACATGTTATATCTGTAGTAATATTCCCTTCAACCTGGAGAGTTGGGACCCATGGAATGGGTGCCAGGCATTTGTGCTTTAAAGGGTCTGCATTTGCTCACCCAATCTCACCAATCCTCTCAGTCCCAAGTGTCCAGCCGTATGCCACATCCTGCTGTCGTTGTAGATCGGGTCATTCCAGGTTTCATCAGAAACCCTGAAGGAATTGTAAAGAATTTCCCTGTTTTTTTGTTTTGTTTTTGAAATTCCTTTTTATAGTGGGTTTGAGCTGATTCTCGCTGCCATGTTTATGACAGTCTAGACACACTTGATTCCCTTAAGGAGACATATCAATCCATAGGTTTTAAGATTCTTACTAGTCAAATATATTCCTCTGTGGGAAATATGGGGTTTTGAGTCCCTTTCACTGAGGAAGGTGTAGGTCTTGTCTATTCCATAGTTGGTTTTTGCAAGGTACCTGTGCTTATATCAAACTCTGGTTTTATGCATCACGCCCCCTCTCCTTCCCCCTTAAGCAGGCATAAGAGTGTTTTCTAAATGTGAGACTCTGTTCTCTTTCCTAACTCAGTTCAAGTGAAGCCATGTTACAGGATCTTCATAAGTGATATCTTATGATAAGTTTCTTTTTCTGTGTGACTTATTTCACTTAGAATCATCGTACCTGAATCCACCCATTTTGCTGCTACTGGTCTTATGACATTGATTTCATGGCTGAGGGATATTCCATCGTACGTAAGTACCACAATTTTTTGAACCATTTTTATATTTCCTGGGATATTTAAGGTGTACCCAAGTTGAGGTCCTTGTAAGCAGTGCAGCCCTAAATTTTGGGGTGGCTCTGTCTTATTGATTTTCAGTTTTCCCAAAGTATATTCCCTAGACTGGAAGTGCCCTTGGCTCTGTAGCTCTGTTGTATACATATTTTAGGGAACACAATGCACTCCTCCAGAGAGGCAGTTGGCAATTTACATCCCGCCCATCAGCATAACAAGTCTCCCTGTTCTCCAGGGCCTGTCTTGCCTTTCTGGTTTTTACACATTTTGTGGATGTCCCTTTTGCCCGGTGGGAAGTGATACTTCTTTGTAGTGCAGATTTGCATTGCCCGCTTGCTTGCTTGGCCAAAAAGGGCGTATGCGTTTTCTCCTGAATATATTCAGAAGAAAACGCATACGCCCTTTTTGGCCAAGTGCATCATTGTCGAAGTCGTGCCCCTCTTCCTGTGCTTTAAAGGCGATTCCAACGTACCTCTTGAAATCTGTTTCCTGCTATTCTGCCTCGCTTTCAAGTCCGCCTCGTTTCCTTTCCTCAACAGATTTTTGGACGATAGTTGTCCTTTATTACTCGGCCAGTTTCTGAATTGCTGTGCCCCTGAGCTCCATTTTTCAATTAGTTTTTGGTGAGCTGAACGCAAGTCCAAAATTTTGGTTCAGGACCTATACTGGTTCCCGGTGGGTGGCTGAGACTTTGGTTAATTCTTCTTCCTGTCGTGAAATTACAGTGATATGTGCCCGTCCAAATGCCTAACAGCTACTCTCTCATTGGTTCTCCCTCTTCCCTTTCATCCTCTGCCAAATTGGCAACCTGTGCGAACCAGGAAGTTAAGGGGCTGTCTCTCCATCTTTGGAGATTGATAGTAAAGCAGATGGAAAGTCAAACTGGAGCACCAGGAGAGGGACTATTCGTTGAGTTTTAGAAACCTTTCGTATTCACACTGTGTCCGTTGTCTAGGTTTCCCGTACATGTTATAACTGTAGTAATATTCCCTTCAACCTGGAGAGTTGGGACCCATGGAATGGGTGCCATGCATTATTGCTTTAAATGGTCTTCATTTGCTCACCCAATCTCACCAATCCTCTCAGTCCCATGTGTCCAGCCTTATGCCACATCCAGCTGTCATTTTAGATCGGGTCATTCCAGGTTTCATCAGAGACCCTGAAGGAATTGTAACGAATTTCCCAGTTTTTTTGTTTTGTTTTTGAAATTCCTTTTTATAGTGGGTTTGAGCTGATTCTCGCTGCCATGTTTATGCCAGTCTAGACACACTTGATTCCCTTACGGAGACATATCAATCCATAGGTTTTAAGATTCTTACTAGTCAGATATATTCCTTTGCGGGAAATATGGGGTTTTGAGTCCCTTTGACTAAGGAAGGTGTAGGTCTTGTCTATTCCATAGTTGGTTTTTTGAACGGTACCTGTGCTTATATCAAACTCCCGTTTTATGCATCACCCCACCTCTCCTTCCCCCTTAGCAGGCATAAGAGTGTTTTCTAAATGTGAGACACTCTTCTCTTTCCTAACTCAGTTCAAGTGTAGCCATGTTTACAGGATCTTCATAAGTGATATCTTATGATAAGTTTCTTTTTCTGTGTGACTTATTTCACTTAGAATCATCGTACCTGAATCCACCCATTTTGCTGCTACTGGTCTTATGACATTGATTTCATGGCTGAGGGATATTCCATCGTACGTAAGTACCACAATTTTTTGAACCATTTTTATATTTCCTGGGATATCTAAGGTGTACCCAAGTTGAGGTCCTTGTAAGCAGTGCAGCCCTAAATTTTGGGGTGGCTCTGTCTTATTGATTTTCAGTTTTCCCAAGGTATATTCCGTAGACTGGAAGTGCCCTTGGCTCTGTAGCTGTGTGTTTACTTGTTTTAGGGAACACAATGCACTCCTCCAGAGAGGCAGTTGGCAATTTACATCCCGCCCATCTGCATAACAAGGCTCCCTGTTCTCCAGGGCCTGTCTTGTCTTTCTGGTTTTTACACATTTTGTGGATGTCCCTTTTGACCGGTGGGAAGTGATACTTCTTTGTAGTGCAGATTTGCATTGCCCGCTTGCTTGCTTGGCCAAAACGGGCGTATGCGTTTTCTCCTGAATATATTCAGGAGAAAACGCATATGCCCTTTTTGGCCAAGTGCATCATTGTCGAAGTCGTGCCCCTCTTCCTGTGCTTTAAAGGCGATTCCAACGTACCTCTTGAAATCTGTTTCCTGCTATTCTGCCTCGCTTTCAAGTCCGCCTCGTTTCCTTTCCTCAACAGATTTTTGGACGATAGTTGTCCTTTATTACTCGGCCAGTTTCTGAATTGCTGTGCCCCTGAGCTCCATTTTTCAATTCGTTTTTGGTGAGCTGAACGCAAGTCCAAAATTTTGGTTCAGGACCTATACTGGTTCCCAGTGGGTGGCTGAGACTTTGGTTAATTCTTCTTCCTGTCGTGAAATTACAGTGATATGTGCCCGTCCAAATGCCTAACAGCTACTCTCTCATTGGTTCTCCCTCTTCCCTTTCATCCTCTGCCAAATTGGCAACCTGTGCGAACCAGGAAGTTAAGGGGCTGTCTCTCCAACTTTGGAGATTGATAGTAAAGCAGATGGAAAGTCAAACTGGAGCACCAGGAGAGGGACTATTCGTTGAGTTTTAGAAACCTTTCGTATTCACACTGTGTCCGTTGTCTAGGTTTCCCGTACATGTTATAACTGTAGTAATATTCCCTTCAACCTGGAGAGTTGGGACCCATGGAATGGGTGCCATGCATTATTGCTTTAAAGGGTCTTCATTTGCTCACCCAATCTCACCAATCCTCTCAGTCCCAAGTGTCCAGCCTTATGCCACATCCAGCTGTCATTTTAGATAGGGTCATTCCAGGTTTCATCAGAGACCCTGAAGGAATTGTAACGAATTTCCCAGTTTTTTTGTTTTGTTTTTGAAATTCCTTTTTATAGTGGGTTTGAGCTGATTCTCTCTGCCATGTTTATGCCAGTCTAGACACACTTGATTCCCTTACGGAGACATATCAATCCATAGGTTTTAAGATTCTTACTACTCAGATATATTCCTTTGCGGGAAATATGGGGTTTTGAGTCCCTTTGACTGAGGAAGGTGTAGGTCTTGTCTATTCCATAGTTGGTTTTTTGAACGGTACCTGTGCTTATATCAAACTCCCGTTTTATGCATCACCCCACCTCTCCTTCCCCCTTAGCAGGCATAAGAGTGTTTTCTAAATGTGAGACACTGTTCTCTTTCCTAACTCAGTTCAAGTGTAGCCATGTTTACAGGATCTTCATAAGTGATATCTTATGATAAGTTTCTTTTTCTGTGTGACTTATTTCACTTAGAATCATCGTACCTGAATCCACCCATTTTGCTGCTACTGGTCTTATGACATTGATTTCATGGCTGAGGGATATTCCATCGTACGTAAGTACCACAATTTTTTGAACCATTTTTATATTTCCTGGGATATTTAAGGTGTAACCAAGTTGAGGTCCTTGTAAGCAGTGCAGCCCTAAATTTTGGGGTGGCTCTGTCTTATTGATTTTCAGTTTTCCCAAGGTATATTCCCTAGACTGGAAGTGCCCTTGGCTCTGTAGCTCTGTTGTTTACTTGTTTTAGGGAACACAATGCACTCCTCCAGAGAGGCAGTTGGCAATTTACATCCCGCCCATCTGCATAACAAGGCTCCCTGTTCTCCAGGGCCTGTCTTGCCTTTCTGGTTTTTACACATTTTGTGGATGTCCCTTTTGACCGGTGGGAAGTGATACTTCTTTGTAGTGCAGATTTGCATTGCCCGCTTGCTTGCATGGCCAAAAAGGGCGTATGCGTTTTCTCCTGAATATATTCAGGAGAAAACGCATACGCCCTTTTTGGCCAAGTGCATCATTGTCGAAGTTTTGCCCCTCTTCCTGTGATTTAAAGGCGATTCCAACGTACCTCTTGATATCTGTTTCCTTCTATTCTGCCTCGCTTCCAAGTCCGCCTCGTTGCCTTCCCTCAACAGATTTTTGGACCCTAGTTGTCCTTTATTATTCGGCCAGTTTTTGAATTGTTGTGCCCCTGAGCTCCATTTTTCAACTCGTTTTTGGTGAGCTGACCGCAAGTCCAAAATTTTGGTTCAGGACCTATACTGGTTCCCGGTGGGTGGCTGAGATTTTGGTTAATTCTTCTTCCTGCCGGGAAATTACAGTGATATGTCGCCGTCCAAATGCCTAACAGCTACTCTCTCATTGGTTCTCCCTCTTCCCTTTCATCCTCTGCCAAATTGGAAACCTGTGCGAACCAGGAGGTTAAAGGGGCTGTCTCTCCAAATTGGGAGGTTGATAGTAAAGCAGATGGAAAGTCAAACCCGAGCACCAGGAGAGGGACTATTCGTTGAGTTTTAGAAACGTTTTGTATTCACAGTTTGTCCGTTCTTTATGTTTCCCGTACATGTTATAGCTGTAGTAATATTCCCTTTAACCTGGAGAGTTGGTACCCATGGAATGGGTGCCAGGCATTTGTGCTTTAAAGGGTCTGCATTTGTTCACCCAATCTCACCAATCCTCTCAGTCCCAAGTGTCCAGCCTTATGCCACATCCAGCTGTCATTGTAGATAGGGTCATTCCAGGTTTCATCAGAGACCCTGAAGGAATTGTAAAGAATTTCCCAGTTTGTTTGTTTTGTTTTTGAAATTCCTTTTTATAGTGGGTTTGAGCTGATTCTCGCTGCCATGTTTATGCCAGTCTAGCCACACTTGATTCCCTTACGGAGACATATCAATCCATAGGTTTTAAGATTCTTACTAGTCAGATATATTCCTCTGCGGGAAATATGGGGTTTTGAGTCCCTTTCACTGAGGAAGGTGTAGGTCTTGTCTATTCCATAGTTGGTTTTTGGAACGGTACCTGTGCTTATATCAAACTCTGGGTTTATGCATCACCCCACCTCTCCTTCCCCCTTAAGCAGGCATAAGAGTGTTTTCTAAATGTGAGACACTGTCCTCTTTCCTAACTCAGTTCAAGTGTAGCCATGTTTACAGGATCTTCATAAGTGATGTCTTATGATAAGTTTCTTTTTCTGTGTGACTTATTTCACTTAGAATCATCGTACCTGAATCCACCCATTTTGCTGCTACTGGTCTTATGACATTGATTTCATGGCTGAGGGATATTCCATCGTACGTAAGTACCACAATTTTTTGAACCATTTTGATATTTCCTGGGATATTTAAGGTGTACCCAAGTTGAGGTCCTTGTAAGCAGTGCAGCCCTAAATTTTGGGGTGGCTCTGTCTTATTGATTTTCAGTTTTCCCAAGGTATATTCCCTAGACTGGAAGTGCCCTTGGCTCTGTAGCTCTGTTCTTTACTTCTTTTAGGGAACACAATACACTCCTCCAGATAGGCAGTTGGCAATTTACATCCCGCCCATCAGCATAACAAGGCTCCCTGTTCTCCAGGGCCTGTCTTGCCTTTCTGGTTTTTACACATTTTGTGGATGTCCCTTTTGACCGGTGGGAAGTGATACTTCTTTGTAGTGCAGATTTGCATTGCCCGCTTGCTTGCTTGGCCAAAAAGGGCGTATGCGTTTTCTCCTGAATATATTCAGGAGAAAACGCATACGCCCTTTTTGGCCAAGTGCATCATTGTCGAAGTTGTGCCCCTCTTCCTGTGCTTTAAAGGTGATTCCAACGTACCTGTTGAAATCTGTTTCCTGCTATTCTGCCTCGCTTTCAAGTCCGCCTCGTTGCCTTCCCTCAACAGATTTTTGGACGATAGTTGTCCTTTATTACTCGGCCAGTTTGTGAATTGCTGTGCCCCTGAGCTCCATTTTTCAACTCGTTTTTGGTGAGCTGACCGCAAGTCCAAAATTTTGGTTCAGGACCTATACTTGTTCCCGGTGGGTGGCTGAGACTTTGGTTAATTCTTCTTCCTGCCGGGAAACTACAGTGATATGTGCCCGTCCAAATGCCTAACAGCTACTCTCTCATTCGTTCTCCCTCTTCCGTTTCATCCTCTGCCAAATTGGAAACCTGTGAGACCCAGGAGGTTTAAGGGGCTGTCTCTCCAAGTTGGGAGGTTGATACTAAAGCAGACGGAAAGTCAAACCGGAGCACCAGGAGAGGGACTATTCGTTGAGTTTTAGAAACCTTTCGTATTCACAGTGTGTCCGTTCTCTAGGTTTCCCGTACATGTTATATCTGTAGTAATATTCCATTCAACCTGGAGAGTTGGGACCCATGGAATGGGTGCCAGGCATTTGTGCTTTAAAGGGTCTGCATTTGCTCACCCAATCTCACCAATCCTCTCAGTCCCAAGTGTCCAGCCGTATGCCATATCCAGCTGTCGTTGTAGATAGGGTCATTCCAGGTTTCATCAGAGACCCTGAAGCAATTGTAAAGAATTTCCCAGTTTTTTTGTTTTGTTTTTGAAATTCCTTTTTATAGTGGGTTTGAGCTGATTCTCGCTGCCATGTTTATGCCAGTCTAGACACACTTGATTCCCTTACAGAGACATATCTATCCATAGGTTTTAAGATTCTAACTAGTCAAATATATTCCTCTGCGGGAAATATGGGGTTTTGAGTCCCTTTCACTGAGGAAGGTGTAGGTCTTGTCTATTCCATAGTTGGTTTTTGCAAGGTACCTGTGCTTATATCAAACTCTGGTTTTATGCATCACGCCCCCTCTCCTTCCCCCTTAAGCAGGCATAAGTGTGTTTTCTAAATGTGAGACACTGTTCTCTTTCCTAACTCAGTTCAAGTGAAGCCATGTTTACAGGATCTTCATAAGTGATATCTTATGATAAGTTTCTTTTTCTGTGTGACTTATTTCACTTAGAATCATCGTACCTGAATCCACCCATGTTGCTGCTACTGGTCTTATGACATTGATTTCATGGCTGAGGGATATTCCATCGTACGTAAGTACCACAATTTTTTGAACCATTTTTATATTTCCTGGGATATTTAAGGTGTACCCAAGTTGAGGTCCTTGTAAGCAGTGCAGCCCTAAATTTTGGGGTGGCTCTGTCTTATTGATTTTCAGTTTTCCCAAAGTATATTCCCTAGACTGGAAGTGCCCTTGGCTCTGTATCTCTGTTGTATACATATTTTAGGGAACACAATGCACTCCTCCAGAGAGGCAGCTGGCAATTTACATCCCGCCCATCAGCATAACAAGGCTCCCTGTTCTCCAGGGCCTGTCTTGCCTTTCTGGTTTTTACACATTTTGTGGATGTCCCTTTTGACCGGTGGGAAGTGATACTTCTTTGTAGTGCAGATTTGCATTGCCCGCTTGCTTGCTTGGCCAAAAAGGGCATATGCATTTTCTCCTGAATATATTCAGGAGAAAACGCATATGCCCTTTTTGGCCAAGTGCATCACTGTCGAAGTTGGGCCCCTCTTCCTGTGCTTTAAAGGCGATTCCAACGTACCTCTTGAAATCTGTTTCCTGCTATTCTGCCTCGCTTTCAAGTCCGCCTCGTTGCCTTCCCTCAACAGATTTTTGGACGATAGTTGTCCTTTATTACTCGGCCAGTTTGTGAATTGCTGTGCCCCTGAGCTCCATTTTTCAACTCGTTTTTGGTGAGCTGACCGCAAGTCCAAAATTTTGGTTCAGGACCTATACTGGTTCCCGGTGGGTGGCTGAGACTTTGGTTAATTCTTCTCCCTGCCGGGAAGTTAGAGTGATATGTGCCCGTCCAAATGCCTAACAGCTACTCTCTCATTGGTTCTCCCTCTTCCCTTTCATCCTCGGCCAAATTGGCAACCTGTGCGAACCAGGAGGTTAAAGGGGCTGTCTCTCCAAGTTGGGAGATTGATAGTATAGCAGATGGAAAGTCAAACCGGAGCACCAGGAGAGGGACTATTCGTTGAGTTTTAGAAACCTTTCGTATTCACAGTGTGTCCGTTCTCTAGGTTTCCCGTACATGTTATAACTGTAGTAATATTCCCTTCAACCTGGAGAGTTGGGTAGCATGGAATGGGTGCCATGCATTTGTGCTTTAAAGGGTCTGCATTTGCTCACCCAATCTCACCAATCCTCTCAGTCCCAAGTGTCCAGCTTTATGCCACATCCAGCTGTCATTGTAGATAGGGTCATTCCAGGTTTCATCAGAGACCCTGAAGGAATTGTAACGAATTTCCCAGTTTTTTTGTTTTGTTTTTGAAATTCCTTTTTATAGTGGGTTTGAGCTGATTCTCGCTGCCATGTTTATGCCAGTCTAGACACACTTGATTCCCTTACGGAGACATATCAATACATAGGTTTTAAGATTCTTACTACTCAGATATATTCCTCTGCGGGAAATATGGGATTTTGAGTCCCTTTCACTGAGGAAGGTGTAGGTCTTGTCTGTTCCATAGTTGGTTTTTGCAACGGTACCTGTGCTTATATCAAACTCTGGTTTTATGCATCACCCCACCTCTCCTTCCCCCTTAAGCAGGCATAAGAGTGTTTTCTAAATGTGAGACACTCTTCTCTTTCCTAACTCAGTTCAAGTGTAGCCATGTTTACAGGATCTTCATAATTGATATCTTATGATAAGTTTCTTTTTCTGTGTGACTTATTTCACTTAGAATCATCGTACCTTAATCTACCCATTTTGCTGCTACTGGTCTTATGACATTGATTTCATTGCTGAGGGATATTCCATCGTACGTAAGTACCACAATGTTTTTGAACCATTTTTATATTTCCTGGGATATTTAAGGTGTACCCAAGTTGAGGTCCTTGTAAGCAGTGCAGCCCTAAATTTTGGGGTGGCTCTGTCTTATTGATTTTCAGTTTTCCCAAGGTATATTCCCTAGACTGGAAGTGCCCTTGGCTCTGTAGCTCTGTTCTTTACTTCTTTTAGGGAACACAATACACTCCTCCAGAGAGGCAGTTGGCAATTTACATCCCGCCCATCAGCATAACAAGGCTCCCTGTTCTCCAGGGCCTGTCTTGCCTTTCTGGTTTTTACACATTTTGTGGATGTCCCTTTTGACGGTGGGAAGTGATACTTCTTTGTAGTGCAGATTTGCATTGCCCGCTTGCTTGCTTGGCCAAAAAGGGCGTATGCGTTTTCTCCTGAATATATTCAGGAGAAAACGCATACGCCCTTTTTGGCCAAGTGCATCATTGTCGAAGTTGTGCCCCTCTTCCTGTGCTTTAAAGGCGATTCCAACGTACCTCTTGAAATCTGTTTCCTGCTATTCTGCCTCGCTTTCAAGTCCGCCTCGTTTCCTTCCCTCAACAGATTTTTGGACGATAGTTGTCCTTTATTACTCGGCAAGTTTCTGAATTGCTGTGCCCCTGAGCTCCATTTTTCAATTCGTTTTTGGTGAGCTGACCGCAAGTCCAAAATTTAGGTTCAGGACCTATACTGGATCCCGGTGGGTGGCTGAGACTTTGGTTAATTCTTCTTCCTGTCGTGAAATTACAGTGATATGTGCCCGTCCAAATGCCTAACAGCTACTCTCTCATTGGTTCTCCCTCTTCCCTTTCATCCTCTGCCAAATTGGCAACCTGTGCGAACCAGGAAGTTAAAGGGGCTGTCTCTCCAACTTTGGAGATTGATAGTAAAGCAGATGGAAAGTCAAACTGGAGCACCAGGAGAGGGACTATTCGTTGAGTTTTAGAAACCTTTCGTATTCACAGTGTGTCCGTTCTCTAGGTTTCCCGTACATGTTATAACTGTAGTAATATTCCCTTCAACCTGGAGAGTTGGGACCCATGGAATGGGTGCCATGCATTATTGCTTTAAAGGGTCTGCATTTTCTCACCCAATCTCACCAATCCTCTCAGTCCCAAGTGTCCAGCCGTATGCCACATCCAGCTGTCGTTGTAGATAGGGTCATTCCAGGTTTCATCAGAGACCCTGAAGGAATTGTAAAGAATTTCCCAGTTTTTTTTGTTTTGTTTTTGAAATTCCTTTTTATAGTGGGTTTGAGCTGATTCTTGCTGCCATGTTTATGCCAGTCTAGCCACACTTGATTCCCTTACGGAGACATATCAATCCATAGGTTTTAAGATTCTTACTAGTCAGATATATTCCTCTGCGGGAAATATGGGGTTTTGAGTCCCTTTCACTGAGGAAGGTGTAGGTCTTGTCTATTCCATAGTTGATTTTTGGAACGGTACCTGTGCTTATATCAAACTCTGGTTTTATGCATCACCCCACCTCTCCTTCCCCCTTAAGCAGGCATAAGTGTGTTTTCTAAATGTGAGACACTGTTCTCTTTCCTAACTCACTTCAAGTGTAGCCATGTTTACAGGATCTTCATAAGTGATATCTTATGATAAGTTTCTTTTTCTGCGTGACTTATTTCACTTAGAATCATCGTACCTGAATCCACCCATTTTGCTGCTACTGGTCTTATGACATTGATTTCATGGCTGAGGGATATTCCATCGTACGAAAGTACCACAATTTTTTGAACCATTTTTATATTTCCTTGGATATTTAAGGTGTACCCAAGTTGAGGTCCTTGTAAGCAGTGCAGCCCTAAATTTTGGGGTGGCTCTGTCTTATTGATTTTCAGTTTTCCCAAGGTATATTCCGTAGACTGGAAGTGCCCTTGGCTCTGTAGCTCTGTTCTTTATTTGTTTTAGGGAACACAGTGTACTCCTCCAGAGAGGCAGTTGGCAATTTACATCCCGCCCATCAGCATAACAAGGCTCCCTGTTCTCCAGGGCCTGTCTTGCCTTTCTGGTTTTTACACATTTTGTGGATGTCCCTTTTGACCGGTGGGAAGTGATACTTCTTTGTAGTGCAGATTTGCATTGCCCGCTTGCTTGCTTGGCCAAAAAGGGTGTATGCGTTTTCTCCTGAATATATTCAGGAGAAAACGCATACGCCCTTTTTGGCCAAGTGCATCATTGTCGAAGTTGTGCCCCTCTTCCTGTGCTTTAAAGGCGATTCCAACGTACCTCTTGAAATCTGTTTCCTGCTATTCTGCCTCGCTTTCAAGTCCGCCTCGTTGCCTTCCCTCAACAGATTTTTGGACCCTAGTTGTCCTTTATTATTCGGCCAGTTTTTGAATTGTTGTGCCCCTGAGCTCCATTTTTCAACTCGTTTTTGGTGAGCTGACCGCAAGTCCAAAATTTTGGTTCAGGACCTATACTGGTTCCCGGTGGGTGGCTGAGATTTTGGTTAATTCTTCTTCCTGCCGGGAAATTACAGTGATATGTGCCCGTCCAAATGCCTAACAGCTACTCTCTCATTGGTTCTCCCTCTTCCCTTTCATCCTCTGCCAAATTGGAAACCTGTGCGAACCAGGAGGTTAAAGGGGCTGTCTCTCGAAATTGGGAGGTTGATAGTAAAGCAGATGGAAAGTCAAACCCGAGCACCAGGAGAGGGACTATTCGTTGAGTTTTAGAAACGTTTTGTATTCACAGTTTGTCCGTTCTTTATGTTTCCCGTACATGTTATAGCTGTAGTAATATTCCCTTTAACCTGGAGAGTTGGTACCCATGGAATGGGTGCCAGGCATTTGTGCTTTAAAGGGTCTGCATTTGCTCACCCAATCTCACCAATCCTCTCAGTCCCAAGTGTCCAGCCTTATGCCACATCCAGCTGTCATTGTAGATAGGGTCATTCCAGGTTTCATCAGAGACCCTGAAGGAATTGTAAAGAATTTCCCAGTTTGTTTGTTTTGTTTTTGAAATTCCTTTTGATAGTGGGTTTGAGCTGATTCTCGCTGCCATGTTTATGCCTGTCTAGCCACACTTGATTCCCTTACGGAGACATATCAATCCATAGGTTTTAAGATTCTTACTAGTCAGATATATTCCTCTGCGGGAAATATGGGGTTTTGAGTCCCTTTCACTGAGGAAGGTGTAGGTCTTGTCTATTCCATAGTTGGTTTTTGGAACGGTACCTGTGCTTATATCAAACTCTGGTTTTATGCATCACCCCACCTCTCCTTCCCCCTTAAGCAGGCATAAGAGTGTTTTCTAAATGTGAGACACTGTCCTCTTTCCTAACTCAATTCAAGTGTAGCCATGTTTACAGGATCTTCATAAGTGATATCTTATGATAAGTTTCTTTTTCTGTGTGACTTATTTCACTTAGAATCATCGTACCTGAATCCACCCATTTTGCTGCTACTGGTCTTATGACATTGATTTCATGGCTGAGGGATATTCCATCGTACGTAAGTACCACAATTTTTTGAACCATTTTTATATTTCCTGGGATATTTAAGGTGTACCCAAGTTGAGGTCCTTGTAAGCAGTGCAGCCCTAAATTTTGGGGTGGCTCTGTCTTATTGATTTTCACTTTTCCCAAGGTATATTCCGTAGACTGGAAGTGCCCTTGGTTTTGTAGCTCTGTTATTTATTTGTTTTAGGGAACACAGTGTACTCCTCCAGAGAGGCAGTTGGCAATTTACATCCCGCCCATCAGCATAACAAGGCTCCCTGTTCTCCAGGGCCTGTCTTGCCTTTCTGGTTTTTACACATTTTGTGGATGTCCCTTTTGACCGGTGGGAAGTGATACTTCTTTGTAGTGCAGATTTGCATTGCCCGCTTGCTTGCTTGGCCATAAAGGGCGTATGCGTTTTCTCCTGAATATATTCAGGAGAAAACGCATACGCCCTTTTTGGCCAAGTGCATCATTGTCGAAGTTGTGCCCCTCTTCCTGTGCTTTAAAGGCGATTCCAACGTACCTCTTGAAATCTGTTTCCTGCTATTCTGCCTCGCTTTCAAGTCCGCCTCGTTGCCTTCCCTCAACAGATTTTTGGACGATAGTTGTCCTTTATTACTCGGCCAGTTTGTGAATTGCTGTGCCCCTGAGCTCCATTTTTCAACTCGTTTTTGGTGAGCTGACCGCAAGTCCAAAATTTTGGTTCAGGACCTATACTTGTTCCCGGTGGGTGGCTGAGACTTTGGTTAATTCTTCTTCCTGCCGGGAAACTACAGTGATATGTGCCATTCCAAATGCCTAACAGCTACTCTCTCATTCGTTCTCCCTCTTCCCTTTCATCCTCTGCCAAATTGGCAACCTGTGAGACCCAGGAGGTTTAAGGGGCTGTCTCTCCTAGTTGGGAGGTTGATAGTAAAGCAGATGGAAAGTCAAACCGGAGCACCAGGAGAGGGACTATTCGTTGAGTTTTAGAAACCTTTCGTATTCACAGTGTGTCCGTTCTCTACGTTTCCCGTACATGTTATATCTGTAGTAATATTCCCTTCAACCTGGAGAGTTGGGACCCATGGAATGGGTGCCAGGCATTTGTGTTTTAAAGGGTCTGCATTTGCTCACCCAATCTCACCAATCCTCTCAGTCCCAAGTGTCCAGCCTTATGCCACATCCAGCTGTCATTGTAGATAGGGTCATTCCAGGTTTCATCAGAGACCCTGAAGGAATTGTAAAGAATTTCCCAGTTTGTTTGTTTGGTTTTTGAAATTCCTTTTTATAGTGGGTTTGAGCTGATTCTCGCTGCCATGTTTATGCCAGTCTAGACACACTTGATTCCCTTACGGAGACATATCAATCCATAGGTTTTAAGATTCTAACTAGTCAAATATATTCCTCTGCGGGAAATATGGGGTTTTGAGTCCCTTTCACTGAGGAAGGTGTAGGTCTTGTCTATTCCATAGTTGGTTTTTGCAAGGTACCTGTGCTTATATCAAACTCTGGTTTTATGCATCACGCCCCCTCTCCTTCCCCCTTAAGCAGGCATAAGAGTGTTTTCTAAATGTGAGACTCTGTTCTCTTTCCTAACTCAGTTCAAGTGAAGCCATGTTTACAGGATCTTCATAAGTGATATCTTATGATAAGTTTCTTTTTCTGTGTGACTTATTTCACTTAGAATCATCGTACCTGAATCCACCCATTTTGCTGCTACTGGTCTTATGACATTGATTTCATGGCTGAGGGATATTCCATCGTACGTAAGTACCACAATTTTTTGAACCATTTTTATATTTCCTGGGATATTTAAGGTGTACCCAAGTTGAGGTCCTTGTAAGCAGTGCAGCCCTAAATTTTGGGGTGGCTCTGTCTTATTGATTTTCAGTTTTCCCAAAGTATATTCCCTAGACTGGAAGTGCCCTTGGCTCTGTAGCTCTGTTGTATACATATTTTAGGGAACACAATGCACTCCTCCAGAGAGGCAGTTGGCAATTTACATCCCGCCCATCAGCATATCAAGGCTCCCTGTTCTCCAGGGCCTGTCTTGCCTTTCTGGTTTTTACACATTTTGTGGATGTCCCTTTTGACCGGTGGGAAGTGATACTTCTTTGTAGTGCAGATTTGCATTGCCCGCTTGCTTGCTTGGCCAAAAAGGGCGTATGCTTTTTCTCCTGAATATATTCAGGAGAAAACGCATACGCCCTTTTTGGCCAAGTGCACCATTGTCGAAGTTGTGCCCCTCTTCCTGTGCTTTAAAGGCGATTCCAACGTACCTCTTGAAATCTGTTTCCTGCTATTCTGCCTCGCTTTCAAGTCCGCCTCGTTGCCTTCCCTCAACAGATTTTTGGACGATAGTTGTCCTTTATTACTCGGCCAGTTTGTGAATTGCTGTGCCCCTGAGCTCCATTTTGCAACTCGTTTTTGGTGAGCAGACCGCAAGTCCAAAATTTTGGTTCAGGATCTATACTGGTTCCCGGTGGGTGGCTGAGACTTTGGTTAATTCTTCTTCCTGCCGGGAAGTTACAGTGATATGTGCCCGTCCAAATGGCTAACAGCTACTCTCTCATTGGTTCTCCCTCTTCCCTTTCATCCTCTGCCAAATTGGAAACCTGTGCGAACCAGGAGGTTAAAGGGGTTTTCTCTCCAAGTTGGGAGGTTGATAGTAAAGCAGATGGAAAGTCAAACCGGAGCACCAGGAAAGGGACTATTCGTTGAGTTTTAGAAACCTTTCGTATTCACAGTGTGTCCGTTCTCTAGGTTTCCCGTACATGTTATAACTGTAGTAATATTCTCTTCAACCTGGAGAGTTGGGACCCATGGAATGGGTGCCAGGCATTAGTGCTTTAAAGGGTCTGCATTTGCTCACCCAATCTCACCAATCCTCTCAGTCCCAAGTGTCCAGCCGTATGCCACATCCAGCTGTCGTTGTAGATGGGTCATTTCAGGTTTCATCAGAGACCCTGAAGGAATTGTAAAGAATTTCCCAGTTTTTTTGTTTTGTTTTTGAAATTCCTTTTTATAGTGGGTTTGAGCTGATTCTCGCTGCCATGTTTATGCCAGTCTAGACACACTTGATTCCCTTACGGAGACATATCAATCCATAGGTTTTAAGATTCTTACTAGTTAGATATATTCCTCTGTGGGAAATATGTGTTTTTGAGTCCCTTTCACTGAGGAAGGTGTAGGTCTTGTCTATTCCATAGTTGGTTTTTGCACGTACCTGTGCTTATATCAAACTCTGGTTTTATGCATCACCCCACCTCTCCTTCCCCCTTAAGCAGGCATAAGAGTGTTTTCTAAATGTGAGACACTCTTCTCTTTCCTAACTCAGTTCAAGTGTAGCCTTGTTTACGGGATCTTCATAAGTGATATCTTATGATAAGTTTCTTTTTCTGTGTGACTTATTTCACTTAGAATCATCGTACCTGAATCCACCCATTTTGCTGCTACTTGTCTTACGACATTGATTTCATGGCTGAGGGATATTCCATCGTACAAAGTGCCACAATTTTTTGAACCATTTTTATATTTCCTGGGATATTTAAGGTGTACCCAAGTTGAGGTCCTTGTAAGCAGTGCAGCCCTAAATTTTGGGGTGGCTCTGTCTTATTGATTTTCAGTTTTCCCAAGGTATATTCCCTAGACTGGAAGTGCCCTTGGCTCTGTATCTCTGTTCTTTACTTGTTTTAGGGAACACAATGCACTCCTCCAGAGAGGCAGTTGGTAATT
Organism: Hyperoodon ampullatus; assembly: GCF_949752795.1. NCBI lineage: Eukaryota > Metazoa > Chordata > Mammalia > Artiodactyla > Ziphiidae > Hyperoodon > Hyperoodon ampullatus. The sequence continues at coordinate 600,848 of NW_027640625.1, read as the reverse complement.
TACATCCCGTCCATCAGCATAACAAGGCTCCCTGTTCTCCAGGGCCTGTCTTGCCTTTCTGGTTTTTACACATTTTGTGGATGTCCCTTTTGACCGGTGGGAAGTGATACTTCTTTGTAGTGCAGATTTGCATTGCCTGCTTGCTTGCTTGGCCAAAAAGGGCGTATGCGTTTTCTCCTGAATATATTCAGGAGAAAACGCATATGCCCTTTTTGGCCAAGTGCATCACTGTCGAAGTTGGGCCCCTCTTCCTGTGCTTTAAAGGCGATTCCAACGTACCTCTTGAAATCTGTTTCCTGCTATTCTGCCTCGCTTTCAAGTCCGCCTCGTTGCCTTCCCTCAACAGATTTTTGGACGATAGTTGTCCTTTATTACTCGGCCAGTTTGTGAATTGCTGTGCCCCTGAGCTCCATTTTTCAACTCGTTTTTGGTGAGCTGACCGCAAGTCCAAAATTTTGGTTCAGGACCTATACTGGTTCCCGGTGGGTGGCTGAGACTTTGGTTAATTCTTCTCCCTGCCGGGAAGTTAGAGTGATATGTGCCCGTCCAAATGCCTAACAGCTACTCTCTCATTGGTTCTCCCTCTTCCCTTTCATCCTCTGCCAAATTGGCAACCTGTGCGAACCAGGAGGTTAAAGGGGCTGTCTCTCCAAGTTGGGAGATTGATAGTATAGCAAATGGAAATTCAAACCGGAGCACCAGGAGAGGGACTATTCGTTGAGTTTTAGAAACCTTTCGTATTTACAGTGTGTCCGTTCTCTAGGTTTCCCGTACATGTTATAACTGTAGTAATATTCCCTTCAACCTGGAGAGTTGGGTAGCATGGAATGGGTGCCATGCATTTGTGCTTTAAAGGGTCTGCATTTGCTCACCCAATCTCACCAATCCTCTCAGTCCCAAGTGTCCAGCTTTATGCCACATCCAGCTGTCATTGTAGATAGGGTCATTCCAGGTTTCATCAGAGACCCTGAAGGAATTGTAACGAATTTCCAAGTTTTTTTGGTTTGTTTTTGAAATTCCTTTTTATAGTGGGTTTGAGCAGATTCTCGCTGCCATGTTTATGCCAGTCTAGACACACTTGATTCCCTTACGGAGACATATCAATACATAGGTTTTAAGATTCTTACTAGTTAGATATATTCCTCTGCGGGAAATATGGGGTTTTGAGTCCCTTTCACAGAGGAAGGTGTAGGTCTTGCCTATTCCATAGTTGGTTTTTGGAACGGTACCTGTGCTTATATCAAACTCTGGTTTTATGCATCACCCCACCTCTCCTTCCCCCTTAAACAGGCATAAGAGTGTTCTCTAAATGTGAGACACTGTTCTCTTTCCTAACTCAGTTCAAGTGTAGCCATGTTTACAGGATCTTCATAAGTGATATCTTATGATAAGTTTCTTTTTCTGTGTGACTTATTTCACTTAGAATCATCGTACCTGAATCCACCCATTTTGCTGCTACTGGTCTTATGACATTGATTTCATGGCTGAGGGATATTCCATCGTACGTAAGTACCACAATTTTTTGAACCATTTTTATATTTCCTGGGATATTTAAGGTGTACCCTAGTTGAGGTCCTTGTAAGCAGTGCAGCCCTAAATTTTAGGGTGGCTCTGTCTTATTGATTTTCAGTTTTCCCAAGGTATATTCCCTAGACTGGAAGTGACCTTGGCTCTGTAGCTCTGTTCTTTACTTGTTTTAGGGAACACAATGTACTCCTCCAGAGAGGCAGTTGGCAATTTACATCCCGTCCATCAGCATAACAAGGCTCCCTGTTCTCCAGGGCCTGTCTTGCCTTTCTGGTTTTTACACATTTTGTGGATGTCCCTTTTGACCTGTGGGAAGTGATACTTCTTTGTAGTGCAGATTTGCATTGCCCGCTTGCTTGCTTGGCCAAAAAGGGCATATGCGTTTTCTCCTGAATATATTCAGGAGAAAACGCATATGCCCTTTTTGGCCAAGTGCATCATTGTCGAAGTTGTGCCACTCTTCCTGTGCTTTAAAGTCGATTCCAACGTACCTATTGAAATCTGTTTCCTGCTATTCTGCCTGGCTTTCAAGTCCACCTCGTTGCCTTCCCTCAACAGATTTTTGGACGATAGTTGTCCTTTATTACTCGGCCAGTTTGTGAATTGCTGTGCCCCTGAGCTCCATTTTTCAACTCATTTTTGGTGAGCTGACCGCAAGTCCAAAATTTTGGTTCAGGTCCTATGCTGGTACCCGGTAGGGGGTTGAGACTTTGGTTCATTCTTCTTCCTGCCGGGAAGTTAGTGTGATATATGCCCGTTCAAATACCTAACAGCTACTCTCTCATTGGTTCTCCCTCTTCCCTTTCATCCTCTGCCAAATTGGAAACCTGTGTGAACCAGGAGGTTGAAGGGGCTGTCTCTCCAAGTTGGGAGATTGATAGTAATGCAGATGGAAAGTCAAACCGGAGCACCAGGAGAGGGACTATTCGTTGAGGTTTAGAAACCTTTCGTATTCACAGTGTGTCCGTTCTCTAGGTTTCTCGTACATGTTATAACTGTAGTAATATTCCCTTCAACCTGGAGAGTTGGGACCCATGGAATGGGTGCCATGCATTATTGCTTTAAAGGGTCTGCATTTGCTCACCCAATCTCACCAATCCTCTCAGTCCCAAGTGTCCAGCCTTATGCCACATCCAGCTGTCGTTGTAGATAGGGTCATTCCATGTTTCATCAGAGACCCTGAAGGAATTGTAAAGAATTTCCCAGTTTTTTTGTTTTGTTTTTGAAATTCCTTTTTATAGTGGGTTTGAGCTGATTCTCGTTCCGCTGTTTATGCCAGTCTAGACACACTTGATTCCCTTACGGAGACATATCAATTCATAGGTTTTAAGATTCTTACTAGTCAGATATATTCCTCTGCGGGAAATATGGGGTTTTGAGTCCCTTTCACTGAGGAAGGTGTAGGTCTTGTCTATTCCATAGTTGGTTTTTGGAACGGTACCTGTGCTTATATCAAACTCTGGTTTTGTGCATCACCCCACCTCTCCTTCCCCCTTAAGCAGGCATAAGAGTGTTTTGTAAATGTGAGACACTGTTCTCTTTCCTAACTCAGTTCAAGTGTAGCCATGTTTACAGGATCTTCATAAGTGATATCTTATGATAAGTTTCTTTTTCTGTGTGACTTATTTCACTTAGAATCATCGTACCTGAATCCACCCATTTTGCTGCTACTGGTCTTATGACATTGATTTCATGGCTGAGGGATATTCCATCGTAATTATGTACCACAATTTTTTGAACCATTTTTATATTTCCTGGGATATTTAAGGTGTACACAAGTTGAGGTCATTGTAAGCAGTGCAGCCCTAAATTTTGGGGTGGCTCTGTCTTATTGATTTTCAGTTTTCCCAAGGTATATTCCCTAGACTGGAAGTGCCCTTGGCTCTGTAGCTCTGTTTTTTGCTTCTTTCAGGGAACACAATGCACTCCTCCAGAGAGGCAGTTGGCAATTTACATCCCGTCCATCAGCATAACAAGGCTCCCTGTTCTCCTGGGCCTGTCTTGCCTTTCTGATTTTTACACATTTTGTGGATGTCCCTTTTGACCTGTGGGAAGTGATACTTCTTTGTAGTGCAGATTTGCATTGCCCGCTTGCTTGCTTGGCCAAAAAGGGCGTATGCATTTTCTCCTGAATATATTCAGGAGAAAACACATACGCCCTTTTTGGCCAAGTGCATCATTGTCGAAATTGTGCCCCTCTTCCTGTGCTTTAAAGGCAATTCCAACGTACGTATTGAAATCTCTTTCCTGCTATTCTGCCTGGCTTTCAAGTCCACCTCGTTGCCTTCCCTCAACAGATTTTTGGACGATAGTTGTCCTTTATTACTCGGCCAGTTTGTGAATTGCTGTGCCCCTGAGCTCCATTTTTCAACTCGTTTTTGGTGAGCTGACCGCAAGTCCAAAATTTTGGTTCAGGACCTATGCTGGTACCCGGTGGGGGGCTGAGGCTTTGGTTCATTCTTCTTCCTGCCGGGAAGTTAGAGTGATATATGCCCGTTCAAATGCCTAACAGCTACGCTCTCACTGGTTCTCCCTCTTCCCTTACATCCTCTGCCAAATTGGAAACCTGTGTGAACCAGGAGGTTGAAGGGGCTGTCTCTCCAAGTTGGGAGATTGATATTAAAGCAGATGGAAAGTCAAACCGGAGCACCAGGAGAGGGACTATTCGTTGAGTTTTAGAAACCTTTCGTATTCACAGTGTGCCCGTTCTCTAGGTTTCTCGTACATGTTATAACTGTAGTAATATTCCCTTCAACCTGGAGAGTTGGGACCCATGGAATGGGTGCCATGCATTATTGCTTTAAAGGGTCTGCATTTGCTCACCCAATCTCAGCAATCCTCTCCGTCCCAAGTGTCCAGCCTTATGCCACTTCCAGCTGTCATTGTAGATAGGGTCATTCCAGGTTTCATCAGAGACCCTGAAGGAATTGTAAAGAATTTCCCAGTTTTTTTGTTTTGTTTTTGAAATTCCTTTTTATAGTGGGTTTGAGCTGATTCTCGCTACCATGTTTATGCCAGTCTAGACACAGTTTATTCCCTTACGGAGACATATCAATACATAGGTTTTAAGATTCTTACTAGTCAGATATATTCCTCTGTGGGAAATATGGGGTTTTGAGTCCCTCTCACTGAGGATGGTGTAGGTCTTGTCTATTCCATAGTTGGTTTTTGGAACGGTACCTGTGCTTATATCAAACTCTGGTTTTATGCATCACCCCACCTCTCCTTCCCCCTTAAGCAGGCTTAAGAGTGTTTTCTAAATGTGAGACATTCTTCTCTTTCCTAACTCAGTTCAAGTGTAGCCATGTTTACAGGATCTTCATAATTGATATCTTATGATAAGTTTCTTTTTCTGTGTGACTTATTTCACTTAGAATCATCGTACCTGAATCCACCCATTTTGCTGCTACTGGTCTTATGACATTGATTTCATGGCTGAGGGATATTCCATCGTAATTATGTACCACAATTTTTTGAACCATTTTTATATTTCCTTGGATATTTAAGGTGTACCCAAGTTGAGGTCCTTATAAGCAGTGCAGCCCTAAATTTTGGGGTGGCTATGTCTTATTGATTTTCAGTTTTCCCAAGGTATATTCCCTAGACTGGAAGTGCCCTTGGCTCTGTAGCTCTGTTCTTTACTTGTTTTAGGGAACACAATGTACTCCTCCAGAGAGGCAGTTGGCAATTTACATCCCGTCCATCAGCATAACAAGGCTCCCTGTTCTCCTGGGCCTGCCTTGCCTTTCTGATTTTTACACATTTTGTGGATGTCCCTTTTGACCGGTGGGAAGTGATACTTCTTTGTAGTGCAGATTTGCATTGCCCGCTTGCTTGCTTGTCCAAAAAGGGCGTATGAGTTTTCTCCTGAATATATTCAGGAGAAAACGCATACGCCCTTTTTGGCCAAGTGCATCATTGTCGAAATTGTGCCCCTCTTCCTGCTCTTTAAAGGCGATTCCAACGTACCTATTGAAATCTGTTTCCTGCTATTCTGCCTCGCTTTCGAGTCCACCTCGTTGCCTTCCCTCAACAGGTTTTTGGACGATAGTTGTCCTTTATTACTCGGCCAGTTTGTGAATTGCTGTGCCCCTGAGCTCCATTTTTCAACTCCTTTTTGGTGAGCTGACCGCAAGTCCAAAATTTTGGTTCAGGACTTATGCTGGTTCCCGGTGGGTGGCTGAGACTTTGGTTAATTCTTCTTCCCCCCGGGAATTTAGAGTGATATGTCCCCTTCCAAATGCCTAACAGCTACTCTCTCATTGGTTCTCCCTCTTCCCTTTCATCCTCTGCCAAATTGGCAACCTGTGCGAACCAGGAGGTTAAAGGGACTGTCTCTCCAAGTTGGGAGGTTGATAGTAAAGCAGATGGAAAGTCAAACCAGAGCACCAGGAGAGGGACTATTCGTTGAGTTTTAGAAAACTTTCATATTCACAGTGTGTCCGTTCTCTAGGTTTCCCGTACATGTTATAACTGTAGTAATATTCCCTTCAAGTTGGAGAGTTGGGACCCATGGAATGGGTGCCATGCATTATTGTTTTAAAGGGTCTGCGTTTGCTCACCCAATCTCACCAATCGTCTCAGTCCCAAGTGTCCCTCCTTATGCCACATCCAGCTGTCATTGTAGATAGGGTCATTCCAGGTTTCATGAGAGACCCTGAAGGAATTGTAAAGAATTTCCCAGTTTTTTTGTTTTGTTTTTGAAATTCCTTTTTATAGTGGGTTTGAGCTGAATCTCGCTCCCATGTTTATGCCAGTCTAGACACACTTGATTCCCTTAAGGAGACATATCAATACATAGGTTTTAAGATTCTTACTAGTCAGATATATTCCTCTGCGGGAAATATGGGGTTTTGAGTCCCTTTCACTGAGGAAGGTGTAGGTCTTTTCTATTCCATAGTTGGTTTTTGGAACGGTACCTGTGCTTATATCAAACTCTGGTTTTATGCATCACCCCACCTCTCCTTCCCCCTTAAGCAGGCATAAGAGTGTTTTCTAAATGTGAGACACTGTTCTCTTTCCTAACTCAGTTCAAGTGTAGCCATGTTTACAGGATCTTCATAAGTGATATCTTATGATAAGTTTCTTTTTCTCTGTGACTTATTTCACTTAGAATCATCGTACCTGAATCCACCCATTTTGCTTCTACTGGTCTTATGACATTGATTTCATGGCTGATTGATATTCCTCGTACGTAAGTACCACAATTTTTTGAACCATTTTTATATTTCCTGGGATATTTAAGGTGTACCCAAGTTGAGGTTCTTGTAAGCAGTGCAGCCCTAAATTTTGGGGTGGCTCTGTCTTATTGATTTTCAGTTTTCCCAAGGAATATTCCCTAGACTGGAAGTGCCCTTGGCTCTGTAGCTCTGTTGTTTAATTGTTTTAGGGAACACAAAGCACTCCTCCAGAGAGACAGTTGGCAATTTACATCCCGCCCATCAGCATAACAAGGCTCCCTGTTCTCCAGGGCCTGTCTTGCCTTTCTGGTTTTTACACATTTTGTGGATGTCCCTTTTGACCAGTGGGAAGTGATACTTCTTTGTAGTGCAGATTTGCATTGCCCGCTTGCTTGCTTGGCCAAAAACGGCGTATGCGTTTTCTCCTGAATATATTCAGGAGAAAACGCATACGCCCTTTTTGGCCAAGTGCATCACTGTCGAAGTTGTGCCCCTCTTCCTGTGCTTTAAAGGCGATTCCAACGTACCTCTTGAAATCTGTTTCCTGCTATTCTGCCTCACATTCAAGTCCGCCTCGTTGCCTTCCCTCAACAGATTTTTGGACGATAGTTGTCCTTTATTACTCGGCCAGTTTGTGAATTGCTGTGCCCCTGAGCTCCATTTTTCAACTCGTTTTTGGTGAGCTGACCGCAAGACCAAAATTTTGGTTCAGGACCTATGCTGGTTCCCGGTGGGTGGCTGAGACTTTGGTTAATTCTTCTTCCTGCCGGGAATTTAGAGTGATATGTCCCCTTCCAAATGCCTAACAGCTACTCTCTCAATGGCTCTCCCTCTTCCCTTTCATCCTCTGCCAAATTGGCAACCTGTGCGAACCAGTAGGTTAAAGGGGCTGTCTCTCCAAGTTGGGAGGTTGATAGTAAAGCAGATGGAAAGTCAAACCAGAGCACCAGGAGAGGGACTATTCGTTGAGTTTTAGAAACCATTCGTATTGACAGTGTGTCCGTTCTCTAGGTTTCCCATACATGTTATAACTGTAGTAATATTCCCTTCAACCTGGAGAGTTGGGACCCATGGAATGGGTGCCATGCATTATTGCTTTAAAGGGTCTGCATTTGCTCACCCAATCTCACCAATCCTCTCAGTCCCAAGTGTCCAGCCTTATGCCACATCCAGCTGTCATTGTAGATAGGGTCATTCCATGTTTCATCAGAGACCCTGAAGGAATTGTAAAGAATTTCCCAGTTTTTTTGTTTTGTTTTTGAAATTCCTTTTTATAGTGTGTTTGAGCTGATTCTCGCTTCCATGTTTATGCCAGTCTAGACACACTTGATTCCCTTAAGGAGACATATCAGTACATAGGTTTTAAGATTCTTACTAGTCAGATATATTCCTCTGTGGGAAATATGGGGTTTTTAGTCCCTTTCACTGAGGAAGGTGTAGGTCTTGTCTATTCCATAGTTGGTTTTTGGAACGGTACCTGTGCTTATATCAAACTCTGGTTTTATGCATCACCCCACCTCTCCTTCCCCCTTAAGCAGGCATAAGAGTGTTTTCTAAATGTGAGACACTGTTCTCTTTCCTACCTCAGTTCAAGTGTAGCCATGTTTACAGGATCTTCATAAGTGATATCTTATGATAAGTTTCTTTTTCTGTGTGACATATTTCACTTAGAATCATCGTACCTGAATCTACCCATTTTGCTGTTACTGGTCTTATGACATTGATTTCATGGCTGAGGGTTATTCCATCGTACGTAAATACCACAATTTTTTAAACCATTTTTATATTTCCTTGGATATTTAAGGTGTACCCAAGTTGAGGTCCTTATAAGCAGTGCAGCCCTAAATTTTGGGGTGGCTCTGTCTTATTGATTTTCAGTTTTCCCAAGGTATATTCCCTAGACTGGAAGTGCCCTTTGCTCTGTAGCTCTGTTCTTTACTTGTTTTAGGGAACACAATATACTCCTCCAGAGAGGCAATTGGCAATTTACATCCCGTCCATCAGCATAACAAGGCTCCCTGTTCTCCTTGGCCTGCCGTGCCTTTCTGATTTTTACACATTTTGTGGATGTCCCTTTTGACCGGTGGGAAGTGATGCTTCTTTGTAGTGCAGATTTGCATTGCCCGCTTGCTTGCTTGGCCAAAAAGGGCGTATGCGTTTTCTCCTGAATATATTCAGGAGAAAACGCATACGTTCTTTTTGGCCAAGTGCATCATTGTCGAAATTGTGCCCCTCTTCCTGTGCTTTAAAGGCGATTCCAACGTACCTATTGAAATCTGTTTCCTGCTATTCTGCCTCGCTTTCAAGTCCACCTCGTTACCTTCCCTTAACAGATTTTTGGACGATAGTTGTCCTTTATTACTCGGCCAGTTTGTGAATTGCTGTGCCCCTGAGCTCAATTTTTCAACTCGTTTTTGGTGAGCTGACCGCAAGTCCAAAATTTTGGTTCAGGACCTATGCTGGTACTCGGTGGGGGGCTGAGACTTTGGTTCATTCTTCTTCCTGCCGGGAAGTTAGAGTGATATATGCCCCTTCAAATGCCTAACAGCTACGCTCTCATTGGTTCTCCCTCTTCCTTTACATCCTCTGCCAAATTGGAAACCTGTGTGAACCAGTAGGTTGAAGGGGCTGTCTCTCCAAGTTGGGAGATTGATAGTAAAGAAGATGGAAAGTCAAACCGGAGCACCAGGAGAGGGACTATTCGTTGAGTTTTAGAAACCTTTCGTATTCACAGTGTGTCCGTTCTCTAGGTTTCCGGTACATGTTATAACTGTAGTAATATTCCTTAAACCTGGAGAGTTGGGACCCATGGAATGGGTGCCATGCATTATTGCTTTAAAGGGTCTGCATTTGCTCACCCAATCTCACCAATCCTCTCAGTCCCAAGTGTCCAGCCTTATGCCACATCCAGCTGTCATTGTAGATAGGGTCACTCCAGGTTTCATCAGAGACCCTGAAGGAATTGTAAAGAATCACCCAGTTTTTTTGTTTTGTATTTGAAATTCCTTTTTATAGTGAGTTTGAGCTGATTCTCGCTGCCATATTTATGCCAGTCTAGACACACTTGATTCCCTTACGGAGACATATCAATACATAGGTTTTAAGATTCTTACTAGTCAGATATATTCCTCTGCGGGAAATATTGTGTTTTGAGTCCCTTTCACTGAGGATGGTGTAGGTCTTGTCTATTCCATAGTTGGTTTTTGGAACGGTACCTGTGCTTATATCAAACTCTGGTTTTATGCATCACCCCACCTCTCCTTCCCCCTTAAGCAGGCTTAAGAGTGTTTTCTAAATGTGAGACATTCTTCTCTTTCCTAACTCACTTCAAGTGTAGCCATGTTTACAGGATCTTCATAAGTGATATCTTATGATAAGTTTCTTTTTCTGTGTGACTTATTTCACTTAGAATCATCGTACCTGAATCCACCCATTTTGCTGCTACTGGTCTTATGACATTGATTTCATGGCTGAGGGATATTCCATCGTAATTATGTACCACAATTTTTTGAACCATTTTTATATTTCCTGGGATATTTAAGGTGTACACAAGTTGAGGTCATTGTAAGCAGTGCAGCCCTAAATTTTGGGGTGGCTTTGTCTTATTGATTTTCAGTTTTCCCAAGGTATATTCCCTAGACTGAAAGTTCCCTTTCTCTGTAGCTCTGTTTTTTGCTTCTTTCAGGGAACACAATGCACTCCTCCAGAGAGGCAGTTGGCAATTTACATCCCGTCCATCAGCATAACAAGGCTCCCTGTTCTCCAGGGCCTGTCTTGCCTTTCTGGTTTTTACACATTTTGTGGATGTCCCTTTTGACCGGTGGGAAGTGATACTTCTTTGTACTGCAGATTTGCATTGCCCACTTGCTTACTTGGCCAAAAAGGGCGTATGCGTTTTCTCCTGAATATATTCAGGAAAAAACGCATATGCCCTTTTTGGCCAAGTGCATCATTGTCGAATTTGGGCCCCTCTTCCTGTGCTTTAAAGGCGATTCCAACCTACCTCTTGAAATCTGTTTCCTGCTATTCTGCCTCGCTTTCAAGTCCGCCTCGTTGCCTTCCCTCAACAGATTTTTGGACGATAGTTGTCCTTTATTACTCGGCCAGTTTGTGAATTGCTGTGCGCCTGAGCTCCATTTTTCAAATCGTTTTTGGTGAGCTGACCGCAAGTCCAAAATTTTGGTTCAGGACCTATACTGGTTCCCGGTGGGTGGCTGAGACTTTGGTTAATTCTTCTTCCTGCTGGGAAATTACAGTGATATGTGCCCGTCCAAATGCCTAACAGCTACTCTCTCATTGGTTCTCCCTGTTCCCTTTCATCCTCTGCCAAATTGGCAACCTGTGCGAACCAGGAGGTTAAAGGGGCTGTCTCTCCAAGTTGGGAGGTTGATAGTAAAACAGATGGAAAGTCAAACCGGAGCACCAGGCGAGGGACTATTCGTTGAGTTTTAGAAACCTTTCGTATTCACAGTGTGTCCGTTCTCTAGGTTTCCCGTACATGTTAGAGCTGTAGTAATATTCCCTTCAACCTAGAGAGTTGGGACCAATGGAATGGGTGCCAGGCATTTGTGCTTTAAAGGGTATGCATTTGCTAACCCAATCTCACCAATAGTCTCAGTCCCAAGTGTCCCTCCTTATGCCACATCCAGCTGTCACTGTAGATAGGGTCATTCCAGGTTTCATCAGAGACCCTGAAGGAATTGTAAAGGATTTCCCAGTTTTTTTGTTTTGTTTTTGAAATTCCTTTTTATAGTGGGGTTGAGCTGATTCTCGCTGCCATGTTTATGCCAGTCTAGACACACTTGATTCCCTTACGGAGACATATCAATACATAGGTTTTAAGATTCTTACTAGTCAGATATATTCCTCTGTGGGAAATATGGGGTTTTGAGTCCCTTTCACTGAGGAAGGTGTAGGTCTTGTCTATTCCACAGTTGGTTTTTGGAACGGTACCTGTGCTTATATCAAACTCTGGTTTTATGCATCACCCCACCTCTCCTTCCCCCTTAAGCAGGCATAAGAGTGTTTTCTAAATGTGAGACACTGTTCTCTTTCCTAACTCAGTTCAAGTGTAGCCATGTTTACAGGATCTTCATAAGTGATATCTTATGATAAGTTTCTTTTTCTGTGTGACTTATTTCACTTAGAATCATCGTACATGAATCTACCCATTTTGCTGTTACTGGTCTTATGACATTGATTTCATGGCTGAGGGTTATTCCATCGTATGTAAATACCACAATTTTTTGAACCATTTTTATATTTCCTTGGACATTTAAGGTGTACCCAAGTTGAGGTCCTTATAAGCAGTGCAGCCCTAAATTTTGGGGTGGCTCTGTCTTATTGATTTTCAGTTTTCCCAAGGTATATTCCCTAGACTGGAAGTGCCCTTGGCTCTGTAGCTCTGTTCTTTACTTCTTTTAGGGATCACAATGTACTCCTCCAGAGAGGCAGTTGGCAATTTACATCCCGTCCATCAGCATAACAAGGCTCCCTGTTCTCCTGGGCCTGCCTTGCCTTTCTGATTTTTACACATTTTGTGGATGTCCCTTTTGACCGGTGGGAAGTGATACTTCTTTGTAGTGCAGATTTGCATTGCCCGCTTGCTTGCTTGGCCAAAAAGGGCGTATGCGTTTTCTCCTGAATATATTCAGGAGAAAACGCATACGCCCTTTTTGGCCAAGTGCATCATTGTCGAAATTGTGCCCCTATTCCTGCTCTTTAAAGGTGATTCCAACGTACCTATTGAAATCTGTTTCCTGCTATTCTGCCTCGCTTTCGAGTCCACCTCGTTGCCTTCCCTCAACAGGTTTTTGGACGATAGTTGTCCTTTATTACTCGGCCAGTTTGTGAAATGCTGTGCCCCTGAGCTCCATTTTTCAACTCCTTTTTGGTGAGCTGACCGCAAGTCCAAAATTTTGGTTCAGGACTTATGCTGGTTCCCGGTGGGTGGCTGAGACTTTGGTTAATTCTTCTTCCCCCCGGGAATTTAGAGTGATATGTCCCCTTCCAAATGCCTAACAGCTACTCTCTCATTGGTTCTCCCTCTTCCCTTTCATCCTCTGCCAAATTGGCAACCTGTGCGAACCAGGAGGTTAAAGGGACTGTCTCTCCAAGTTGGGAGGTTGATAGTAAAGCAGATGGAAAGTCAAACCAGAGCACCAGGAGAGGGACTATTCGTTGAGTTTTAGAAACTTTCATATTCACAGTGTGTCCGTTCTCTAGGTTTCCCGTACATGTTATAACTGTAGTAATATTCCCTTCAAGTTGGAGAGTTGGGACCCATGGAATGGGTGCCATGCATTATTGCTTTAAAGGGTCTGCGTTTGCTCACCCAATCTCACCAATCGTCTCAGTCCCAAGTGTCCCTCCTTATGCCACATCCAGCTGTCATTGTAGATAGGGTCATTCCAGGTTTCATGAGAGACCCTGAAGGAATTGTAAAGAATTTCCCTGTTTTTTTGTTTTGTTTTTGAAATTCCTTTTTATAGTGGGTTTGAGCTGATTCTCGCTCCCATGTTTATGCCAGTCTAGACACACTTGATTCCCTTAAGGAGACATATCAATACATAGGTTTTAAGATTCTTACTAGTCAGATATATTCCTCTGTGGGAAATATGAGGTTTTGAGTCCCTTTCACTGAGGAAGTTGTAGGTCTTGTCTATTCCATAGTTGGTTTTTGGAACGGTACCTGTGCTTATATCAAACTCTGGTTTTATGCATCACCCCACCTCTCCTTCCCCCTTAAGCAGGCATAAGAGTGTTTTCTAAATGTGAGACACTGTTCTCTTTCCTAACTCAGTTCAAGTGTAGCCATGTTTACAGGATCTTCATAAGTGATATCTTATGATAAGTTTCTTTTTCTGTGTGACTTATTTCACTTAGAATCATCGTACCTGAATCCACCCATTTTGCTGCTACTGGTCTTATGACATTGATTTCATGCCTGAGGGATATTCCATCGTACGTAAGTACCACAATTTTTTGAACCATTTTTATATTTCCAGGGATACTTAAGGTGTACCCAAGTTGAGGTCCTTGTAAGCAGTGCAGCCCTAAATTTTGGGGTGGCTCTCTCTTATTGATTTTCAGTTTTCCCAAGGTATATTCCCTAGACTGGAAGTGCCCTTGGCTCTGTAGCTCTGTTGTTTACTTGTTTTAGGGAACACAATGCACTCCTCCAGAGAGGCAGTTGGCAATTTACATGCCGCCCATCAGCATAACAAGGCTCCCTGTTCTCCAGGGCCTGTCTTGCCTTTCTGGTTTTTACACATTTTGTGGATGTCCCTTTTGACCGGTGGGAAGTGATACTTCTTTGTAGTGCAGATTTGCATTGCCCGCTTGCTTGCTTGGCCAAAAAGGGCGTATGCATTTTCTCCTGAATATATTCAGGAGAAAACGCATACACCCTTTTTGGCCAAGTGCATCATTGTCGAAGTTGTGCCCCTCTTCCTGTGCTTTAAAGGCGATTCCAACGTACCTCTTGAAATCTGTTTCCTGCTATTGTGCCTCGCTTTCAAGTCCGCCTAGTTGCCTTCCCTCAACAGATTTTTGGACGATAGTTGTCCTTTATTACTCTGCCAGTTTGTGAATTGCTGTGCCCCTGAGCTCCATTTTTCAACTCGTTTTTTGTGAGCTGACCGCATGTCCAAAATTTTGGTTCAGGACCTATGCTGGTTCCCGGTGTGTGGCTGAGACTTTGGTTAATTCTTCTTCCTGCCGGGAAATTACAGTGATATGTGGCCGTCCAAATGCCTAACAGCTACACTCTCATTGGTTCTCCCTCTTCCCTTTCATCCTCTGCCAAATTGTCAACCTGTGTGAAACAGGAGGTTAAAGGTGCTGTCTCTCCAAGTTGGGAGATTGATAGTAAAGCAGTTGGAAAGTCAAACCGGAGCACCAGGAGAGGGACTATTAGTTGAGTTTTAGAAACCTTTCGTATTCACAGGGTGTCCATTCTCTAGGATTCCTCTACATGTTATAGCTGTAGTAATATACCCTTCAACCTGCAGAGTTGGGACCATTGGAATGCGTGCCATGCATTATTGCTTTAAAGGGTCTACATTTGCTCATCCAATCTCACCAAGCCTCTCAGTTCCAAGTGTCCAGCCTTATGCCACATCCATCTCTCTTTGTAGATAGGGTCATTCCAGGTTTCATGAGAGACCCTGAAGGAATTGTAAAGAATTTCCTTGTTTTATTGTTTTGTTTTTGAAATTCCTTTTTATAGTGGGTTTGAGCTGATTCACGCTGCCATGTTTATGCCAGTCTAGAAACACTTGTTTCCCTTACGGAGACATATCAATACAAAGGTTTTAAAATTCTTACTAGTCAGATATATTCCTCTGCGGGAAATATGTGGTTCTGAGTCCCTTTCACTGATGAAGGTGTATGTCTTGTCTATTCCATAGTTGGTTTTTGGAACGGTACCTGTGCTTATATAAAACTCCTGTTTTATGGATCACCCCACCTCTCCTTCCCCCTTAAGCAGGCATAAGAGTGTTTTCTAAATGTGAGACTCTGTTCTCTTTCCTAACTCAGTTCATGTGTAGCCATGTTTACAGGATCTTCATAAGTGATATCTTATGATAAGTTGCTTTTTCTGTGTGACTTATTTCACTTAGAATCATCGTACCTGAATCCACTCATTTTGCTGCTACTGGTCTTATGACATTGATTTCATGGCTGAGGGATATTCCATCTTACGTAAGTACCACAATTCTTGAACCATTTTTATATTTCCTGGGATATTTAAAGTGTACCCAAGTTGAGGTTCTTGAGAGCACTGCAGCCCTAAACTTTTGGGTGGTTTTGTCTTATTGATTTTCAGTTTTCCCAAGGATATTCCCTAGACTGGAAGTGCCTTTGGCTCTGTAGCTCTGTTGTTTACTTTTTTTAGGGAACACAATGCACTCCTCCAGAGAGGCAGTTGGCAGTTTATATCCCGCCCATCAGCATAACAAGCATCCCTGTTCTCCAGGTCCTGTCTTGCCTTTCTGGTTTTTACACATTTTGTGGATGTCCCTTTTGACCGGTGGGAAGTGATACTTCTTTATAGTGCAGATTTGCATTGTCCGCTTGCTTGCTTGGCCAAAAAGGGCATATGCATTATCTCCTAAATATATTCAGGAGAAAACGCATACGCCCTTTTTGGCCAAGTGCATCATTGTCGAAGTTGTGCCCCTCTTCCTGTGCTTTAAAGGCAATTCCAACGTACCTCTTGAAGTCTGTTTCCTGATATTCTGCCTCGCTTTCAAGTCTGCCTCGATGCCTTCCCTCAACACATTTTTGGATGATAGTTGTCTTTATTACTCTGCCAGTTTATGAATTGCTGTGCCCCTGAGCTCCATTTTTCAACTCTGTTTTTGTGAGCTGAACGCAAGACCAATATTTT
The DNA here is from genome assembly GCF_949752795.1 of Hyperoodon ampullatus. Lineage (NCBI taxonomy): Eukaryota > Metazoa > Chordata > Mammalia > Artiodactyla > Ziphiidae > Hyperoodon > Hyperoodon ampullatus. The sequence goes on along the minus strand of NW_027640625.1, from coordinate 584,747 downwards.
GTTTCAGGACCTATACTTGTTCCCGGTGGGTGGCTGAAACTTTGGTTAATTCATCTTCCTGCCGGGAAATAAGAGTGACATGTGCCGGTCCCAATGCCTAACAGCTACTCTGTCATTGGTTCTCCCTCTTCCCTTTCATCCTCTGCCAAATTGTCAATGTGTGTGAACAAGGAGGTTAACCACGCTGTCTCTCCAAGTTTGGAGATTCATAGTAAAGCAGTTGGAAAGTCAAACAGGAGCACCAGGTGAGGGACTATTCCTTGAGTTTTAGAAACATTTCGTATTCACAGTGTGTCAGTTCTCTAGGTTTCCCGTACATGTTATAGCTGTAGTAATATTCCCTTCAACCTGGAGAGTTGGGACCCATGGAATGGGTGCCAGGCATTTGTGCTTTAAAGCGTCTGCATTTGCTCACCCAATTGCACCAATCCTCTCAGTCCCAGGTGTCCAGCCTTATGCCACATGCAGCTGTCGTTGTAGATAGGGTCATTCCAGGTTTCATCAGAGACCCTGAAGGAATTGTAAAGAATTTCCCAGTTTTTTTCTTTTGTATTTGAAATTCCTTTTTATAGTGGGTTTGAGCTGATTCTCGCTGCCATGTTTATGCCAGTCTAGACACACTTGATTCCCTTACGGAGACATATCAATACATAGGTTTTAAGATTCTTACTAGTCAGATATATTCCTCTGTGGGAAATATGGGGTTTTGAGTCCCTTTCACTGAGGAAGGTTTAGGAATTGTCTATTCCATAGTTGGTTTTTGGAACGGTACCTGTGCTTATATCAAACTCTGGTTTTATGCATCACCCCACCTCTCCTTCCCCCTTAAGCAGGCATAAGAGTGTTTTCTAAATGTGAGACACTGTTCTCTTTCCTAACTCAGTTCAAGTGTAGCCATGTTTACAGGATCTTCATAAGTGATATCTTATGATAAGTTTCTTTTTCTGTGTGACTTATTTCACTTAGAATCATCGTACCTGAATCCACCCATTTTGCTGCTACTGGTCTTATGACATTGATTTCATGGCTGAGGGATATTCCATCGTACGTAAGTACCACAATTTTTTGAACCATTTTTATATTTCCTGGGATATTTAAGGTGTACCCAAGTTGAGGTCCTTGTAAGCAGTGCAGCCCTAAATTTTGGGGTGGCTCTGTCTTATTGATTTTCAGTTTTCCCAAGGTATATTCCCTAGACTGGAAGTGCCCTTGGCTCTGTAGCTCTGTTGTTTACTTGTTTTAGGGAACACAATGCACTCTTCCAGAGAGGCAGTTGGCAATTTACATCCCGCCCATCAGCATAACAAGGCTCCCTGTTCTTCAGGGCCTGTCTTGCCTTTCTGGTTTTTACACATTTTGTGGATGTACCTTTTGACCGGTGGGAAGTGATACTTCTTTGTAGTGCAGATTTGCATTGCCCGCTTGCTTGCTTGGCCAAAAAGGGCGTATGCGTTTTCTCCTGAATATATTCAGGAGAAAACGCATACGCCCTTTTTGGCCAAGTGCATCATTGTCGAAGTTGTGCCCCTCTTCCTGTGCTTTAAAGGCGATTCCAACGTACCTCTTGAAATCTGTTTCCTGCTATTCTGCCTCACTTTCAAGTCCGCCTCGTTGCCTACCCTCAACAGATTTTTGGACGATAGTTGTCCTTTATTACTCGGCCAGTTTGTGAATTGCTGTGCCCCTGAAATCCATTTGTCAACTCGTTTTTTGTGAGCTGACCGCAAGTCCAAAATTTTGGTTCAGGACCTATACTGGTTCCCGGTGGGGTGCTGAGACTTTGGTTAATTCTTCTTCCTGCCGGGAAATTACAGTGATATGTGCCCGTCCAAATGCCTAACAGCTACTCTCTCATTGGTTCTCCTTCTTACCTTTCATCCTCTGCCAAATTGGCAACCTGTGCGAACCAGGAGGTTAAAGGGGCTGTCTCTCCAAATTGGGAGGTTGATAGTAAAGCAGATGGAAAGTCAAAACCGAGCACCAGGAGAGGGACTATTCGTTGAGTTTTTGAAACATTTCGTATTCACAGTGTGTCCGTTCTCTAGGTTACCCGTACATGTTATAGCTGTTGTAATATTCCCTTCAACCTGGAGAGTTGGGACCCATGGAATGGGTGCCAGGCCTTTGTGCTTTAAAGGGTATGCATTTGCTCACCCAATCTCACCAATCCTCTCAGTCCCAAGTGTCCAGCCTTATGCCACATCCAGCTGTCATTGTAGATAAGGTCATTCCAGGTTTCATCAGAGACCCTGAAGGAATTGTAAAGAATTTCCCAGTTTTTTTGTTTTGTTTTTGAAATTCCTTTTTATAGTGGGTTTGAGCTGATTCTCGCTGCCAGGTTTATGCCAGTCTAGACACACTTGATTGCCTTACGGAGACATATAAATACATAGGTTTTAAGATTCTTACTAGTCAGATATATTCCTCTGCGGGAAATATTGTGTTTTGATTCCCTTTCACTGAGGAAGGTGTAGGTCTTGTCTATTCCATAGTTGGTTTTTGGAACGGTACCTGTGCTTATATCAAACTCTGCTTTTATGCATCACCCATCCTCTCCTTCCCCCTTAAGCAGGCATAAGAGTGTTTTCTAAATGTGAGACACTGTTCTCTTTCCTAACTCAGTTCAAGTGTAGCCATGTTTACAGGATCTTCATAAGTGATATCTTATGATAAGTTTCTTTTTCTGTGTGACTTATTTCACTTACAATCATCATACCGGAATCCACCCATTTTGCTGCTACTGGTCTTATGACATTGATTTCATGGCTGAGGGATATTCCATCGTACGTAAGTACCACAATTTTTTGAACCATTTTTATATTTCCTGGGATATTTAAGGTGTACCCAAGTTGAGGTCCTTGTAAGCAGTGCAGCCCTAAATTTTGGGGTGGCTCTGTCTTATTGATTTTCAGTTTTCCCAAGGTATATTCCCTAGACTGGAAGTGCCCTTGGCTCTGTAGCTCTGTCCTTTACTTGTTTTAGGGAACACAATGCACTCCTCCAGAGAGGCAGTTGGCAATTTACATCCCGCCCATCAGCATAACAAGGCTCCCTGTTCTCCAGGGCCTGTCTTGCCTTTCTGGTTTCTACACATTTTGTGGATGTCCCTTTTGACCTGTGGGAAGTGATACTTCTGTGTAGTGCAGATTTGCATTGCCCGCTTGCTTGCTTGGCCACAAAGGGCGTATGCGTTTTCTCCTGAATATATTCAGGAGAAAACGCATACGCCCTTTTTGGCCAAGTGCATCATTGTCGAAGTTGTGCCCCTCTTCCTGTGCTTTAAAGGCGATTCCAATGTACCTCTTGATCTCTGTTTCCTGCTATTCTGCCTTGCTTTCAAGTCCGCCTCGATGCCTTCCCTCAACAGATTTTTGGACGATAGTTGTCCTTTATTACTCTGCCAGTTTGTGAATTGCTGTGCCCTTGAGCTCCATTTTTTAACTCGTTTTTTGTGAGCTGACCGCAAGTCCAAAATTTTTGTTCAGGACCTATGCTGGTCCTCGTTGGGGGGCTGAGACTTTGGTTAATTTTTCTTCATGCTGGGAAGTTAGAGTGATATGTGCCCGTCCAAATGCCTAACAGCTACTCTCTCTTTGGTTCTCCCTCTTCCCTTTCATCCTCTGCCAAATTGGAAACCTGTGCGAATCAGGAGGTTAAAGGGGCTGTCTCTCCATTTTGGGAGGTTGATAGTAAAGCAGATGGAAAGTCAAACCGGAGCACCAGGAGAGGGACTATTCGTTGAGTTTTAGAAACCTTTCGTATTCAATGTGGGTACGTTCTCTAGGTTTCCCGTACATGTTATAGCTGTAGTAATATTCCCTTCAACCTGGAGAGTTGGGACCCTAAAATGGTTGCCAGGCATTTGTGCTTAAAAGGGTCTGCATTTGCTCACCTAATCTCACCAATCCTCTCAGTCCCAAGTGTCCAGCCTTATGCCACATCCAGCTGTCGTTGTAGATAGGGTCATTCCAGGTTTCATCAGAGACCCTGAAGGAATTGAAAAGAATTTCCCAGTTTTTTTGTTTTGTTTTTGCAATTCCTTTTTATAGTGGGTTTGAGCTGATTCTCGCTGCCAGGTTTATGCCAGTCTAGACACACTTGATTGCCTTACGGAGACATATAAATACATAGGTTTTAAGATTCTTACTAGTCAGATATATTCCTCTGCGGGAAATATGGTGTTTTGAGACCCTTTCACTGAGGAAGGTGTAGGTCTTGTCTATTCCATAGTTGGTTTTTGGAACGGTACCTGTGCTTATATCAAACTCTGCTTTTATGCATCACCCATCCTCTCCTTCCCCCTTAAGCAGGCATAAGAGTGTTTTCTAAATGTGAGACACTGTTCTCTTTCCTAACTCAGTTCAAGTGTAGCCATGTTTACAGGATCTTCATAAGTGATATCTTATGATAAGTTTCTTTTTCTGTGTGACTTATTTCACTTAGAATCATCATACCGGAATCCACCCAATTTGCTGCTACTGGTCTTATGACATTGATTTCATGGCTGAGGGATATTCCGTCGTACGTAAGTACCACAATTTTTTGAACCATTTTTATATTTCCTGGGATATTTAAGGTGTACCCAAGTTGAGGTCCTTGTAAGCAGTGCAGCCCTAAATTTTGGGGTGGCTCTGTCTTATTGATTTTCAGTTTTCCCAAGGTATATTCCCTGGACTGGAAGTGCCCTTGGCTCTGTACCTCTGTTGTTTACTTGTTTTAGGGAACACAGTGCACTCCTCCAGAGAGGCAGTTGGCAATTTACATCCCGCCCATCAGCATAACAAGGCTCCCTGTTCTCCAGGGCCTGTCTTGCCTTTCTGGTTTCTACACATTTTGTGGATGTCCCTTTTGACCTGTGGGAAGTGATACTTCTGTGTAGTGCAGATTTGCATTGCCCGCTTGCTTGCTTGGCCACAAAAGGCGTATGCATTTTCTCCTGAATATATTCAGGAGAAAACGCATACGCCCTTTTTGGCCAAGTGCATCATTGTCGAAGTTGTGCCCCTCTTCCTGTGCTTTAAAGGCGATTCCAATGTACCTCTTGATCTCTGTTTCCTGCTATTCTGCCTTGCTTTCAAGTCCGCCTCGATGCCTTCCCTCAACAGATTTTTGGACGATAGTTGTCCTTTATTACTCTGCCAGTTTGTGAATTGCTGTGCCCTTGAGCTCCATTTTTTAACTCGTTTTTTGTGAGCTGACCGCAAGTCCAAAATTTTGGTTCAGGACCTATGCTGGTCCTCGGTGGGGGGCTGAGACTTTTGTTAATTTTTCTTCATGCTGGGAAGTTAGAGTGATATGTGCCCGTCCAAATGCCTAACAGCTACTCTCTCTTTGGTTCTCCCTCTTCCCTTTCATCCTCTGCCAAATTGGAAAGCTGTGCGAATCAGGAGGTTAAAGGGGCTGTCTCTCCATTTTGGGAGGTTGATAGTAAAGCAGATGGAAAGTCAAACCGGATCACCAGGAGAGGGACTATTCGTTGAGTTTTAGAAACCTTTCGTATTCAATGTGGGTACGTTCTCTAGGTTTCCCGTACATGTTATAGCTGTAGTAATATTCCCTTAAACCTGGAGAGTTGGGACCCTAAAATGGTTGCCAGGCATTTGTGCTTTAAAGGGTCTGCATTTGCTCACCTAATCTCACCAATCCTCTCAGTCCCAAGTGTCCAGCCTTATGCCACATCCAGCTGTCGTTGTAGATAGGGTCATTCCAGGTTTCATCAGAGACCCTGAAGGAATTGAAAGAATTTCCCAGGTTTTTTGTTTTGTTTTTGAAATTCCTTTTTATAGTGGGTTTGAGCTGATTCTCGCTGCCATGTTTATGCCAGTCTAGACACACTTGATTCCCTTACGGAGACATATCAATACATAGGTTTTAAGATTCTTACTAGTCAGATATATTCCTCTGCGGGAAATATGGGGTTTTGAGTCCCTTTCACTGAGGAAGGTGTAGGTCTTGTCTATTCCATAGTTGGTTTTTGCAACGGTACCTGTGCTTATATCAAACTCTGGTTTTATGCATCACCCCACCTCTCATTCCCACTTAAGCAGGCATAAGAGTGTTTTCTAAATGGGAGACTCTGTTCTCTTTCCTAACTCAGTTCAAGTGTAGCCATGTTTACAGGATCTTCATAAGTGATATCTTATGATAAGTTTCTTTTTCTGTGTGACTTATTTCACTTAGAATCATCGTACCTGAATCCAACCATTTTGCTGCTACTGGTCTTATGACATTGATTTCAAGGCTGAGGGATATTCCATCGTACGTAAGTACCACAAATTTTTGAACCATTTTTATATTTCCTGGGATATTTAAGGTGTACCCAAGTTGAGGTCCTTGTAAACAGTGGGGCCCTAAATTTTGGGGTGGCTCTGTCTTATTGATTTTCAGTTTTCCCAAGGTATATTCCCTAGACTGGAAGTGCCCTTGGCACAGTAGCTCTGTTGTTTACTTGTTTTAAGGAACACAATGCACTCCTCCAGAGAGGCAGTTGGCAATTTACATCCCGCCCATCAGCATAACAAGGCTCCCTGTTCTCCAGTGCCTGTCTTGCCTTTCTGGTTTCTACACATTTTGTGGATGTCCCTTTTGACCGGTGGGAAGTGATACTTCTGTGTAGTGCAGATTTGCATTGCCCGCTTCCTTACTTTGCGAAAAAGGGCGTATGCGTTTTCTCCTGAATATATTCAGGAGAAAACGTATACCCCGTTTTTGGCCAATTGCATCATTGTCGAAGTTGTGCCCCTCTTCCTGTGCTTTAAAGGCGATTCCAACGTACCTCTTGAAATCTGTTTCCTGCTATTGTGCCTCGCTTTCAAGTCCGCCTAGTTGCCTTCCCTCAACAGATTTTTGGACGATAGTTGTCCTTTATTACTCTGCCAGTTTGTGAATTGCTGTGCCCCTGAGCTCCATTTTTCAACTCGTTTTTTGTGAGCTGACCGCATGTCCAAAATTTTGGTTCAGGACCTATGCTGGTTCCCGGTGTGTGGCTGAGACTTTGGTTAATTCTTCTTCCTGCCGGGAAATTACAGTGATATGTGGCCGTCCAAATGCCTAACAGCTTCTCTCTCATTGGTTCTCCCTCTTCCCTTTCATCCTCTGCCAAATTGGCAACCTGTGCGAACCAGGAGGTTAAAGGGGCTGTCTCTCCCAGTTGGGAGGTTGATAGTAAAGCAGATGGAAAGTCAAACGGGAGTACTAGGAGAGGGACTATTCACTGAGATATAGAAACCTTTTGTATTCACAGTGGGTCAGTTCTCTAGGTTTCCCGTACATGTTATAGCTGTAGTAATATTCCCTTCAACCTGGAGAGTTGGGACCCATGGAATGGGTGCCATGCATTATTGCTTTAAAGGGTCTGCATTTGCTCACCCAATCTTACCAATCGTCTCAGGCCCAAGTGTCTAGCCTTATGCCACATCCAGCTGTCGTTGTAGATATGGTCATTCTTGGTTTCATCAGAGACCCTGAAGGAATTGTAAAGAATTTCCCAGTTTTTTTGTTTTGTTTTTGAAATTCCTTTTTATAGTGGGTTTGAGCTGATTCTCGTTCCGCTGTTTATGCCAGTCTAGACACACTTGATTCCCTTACGGAGACATATCAATACATAGGTTTTAAGATTCTTACTAGTCAGATATATTCCTCTGCGGGAAATATGGGGTTTTGAGTCCCTTTCACTGAGCAAGGTGTAGGTCTTGTCTATTCCATAGTTGGTTTTTGGAACGGTACCTGTGCTTATATCAAACTCTGGTTTTGTGCATCACCCCACCTCTCCTTCCCCCTTAAGCAGGCATAAGAGTGTTTTGTAAATGTGAGACACTGTTCTCTTTCCTAACTCAGTTCAAGTGTAGCCATGTTTACAGGATCTTCATAAGTGATATCTTATGATAAGTTTCTTTTTCTGTGTGACTTATTTCACTTAGAATCATCGTACCTGAATCCACCCATTTTGCTGCTACTGGTCTTATGACATTGATTTCATGGCTGAGGGATATTCCATCGTAATTATGTACCACAATTTTTTGAACCATTTTTATATTTCCTGGGATATTTAAGGTGTACACAAGTTGAGGTCATTGTAAGCAGTGCAGCCCTAAATTTTGGGGTGGCTCTGTCTTATTGATTTTCAGTTTTCCCAAGGTATATTCCCTAGACTGAAAGTTCCCTTGGCTCTGTAGCTCTGTTTTTTGCTTCTTTCAGGGAACACAATGCACTCCTCCAGAGAGGCAGTTGGCAATTTACATCCCGTCCATCAGCATAACAAGGCTCCCTGTTCTCCAGGGCCTGTCTTGCCTTTCTGGGTTTTACACATTTTGTGGATGTCCCTTTTGACCGGTGGGAGGTGATACTTCTTTGTAGTGCAGATTTGCATTGCCCACTTGCTTGCTTGGCCAAAAAGGGCGTATGCGTTTTCTCCTGAATATATTCAGGAAAAAACACATACGCCCTTTTTGGCCAAGTGCATCATTGTCGAATTTGGGCCCCTCTTCCTGTGCTTTAAAGGCGATTCCAACGTACCTCTTGAAATCTGTTTCCTGCTATTCTGCCTCGCTTTCAAGTCCGCCTCGTTGCCTTCCCTCAACAGATTTTTGGACGATAGTTGTCCTTTATTACTCGGCCAGTTTGTGAATTGCTGTGCCCCTGAGCTCCATTTTTCAAATCGTTTTTGGTGAGCTGACCGCAAGTCCAAAATTTTGGTTCAGGACCTATACTGGTTCCCGGTGGGTGGCTGAGACTTTGGTTAATTCTTCTTCCTGCTGGGAAATTACAGTGATATGTGCCCGTCCAAATGCCTAACAGCTACTCTCTCATTGGTTCTCCCTGTTCCCTTTCATCCTCTGCCAAATTGGCAACCTGTGCGAACCAGGAGGTTAAAGGGGCTGTCTCTCCAAGTTGGGAGGTTGATAGTAAAACAGATGGAAAGTCAAACCGGAGCACAAGGCGAGGGACTATTCGTTGAGTTTTAGAAACCTTTCGTATTCACAGTGTGTCCGTTCTCTAGGTTTCCCGTACATGTTAGAGCTGTAGTAATATTCCCTTCAACCTAGAGAGTTGGGACCAATGGAATGGGTGCCAGGCATTTGTGCTTTAAAGGGTATGCATTTGCTAACCCAATCTCACCAATAGTCTCAGTCCAAAGTGTCCCTCCTTATGCCACATCCAGCTGTCATTGTAGATAGGGTCATTCCAGGTTTCATCAGAGACCCTGAAGGAATTGTAAAGGATTTCCCAGTTTTTTTGTTTTGTTTTTGAAATTCCTTTTTATAGTGGGGTTGAGCTGATTCTCGCTGCCATGTTTATGCCAGTCTAGACACACTTGATTCCCTTACGGAGACATATCAATCCATAGGTTTTAAGATTCTTACTAGTCAAATATATTCCTCTGCAGGAAATATGGGGTTTTGAGTCCCTTTCACTGAGGAAGGTGTAGGTCTTGTCTATTCCATAGTTGGTTTTTGGAACGGTACCTGTGCTTATATCAAACTCTGGTTTTATGCATCACCCCACCTCTCCTTCCCCCTTAAACAGGCATAAGAGTGTTTTCTAAATGTGAGACACTGTTCTATTTCCTAACTCAGTTCAAGTGTAGCCATGTTTACAGGATCTTCATAAGTGATATCTTATGATAAGTTTCTTTTTCTGTGTGACTTATTTCACTTAGAATCATCGTACCTGAATCCACCCATTTTGCTGCTACTGGTCTTATGACATTGATTTCGTGGCTGAGGGTTATTCCGTCGTACGTAAGTACCACCATTTTTTGAACCAATTTTATATTTCCTTGGATATTTAAGGTGTACCCAAGTTGAGGTCCTTATAAGCAGTGCAGCCCTAAATTTTGGGGTGGCTATGTCTTATTGATTTTCAGTTTTCCCAAGGTATATTCCCTAGACTGGAAGTGCCCTTGGCTCTGTAGCTCTGTTCTTTACTTTTTTTAGGGAACACAATGTACTCCTCCAGAGAGGCAGTTGGCAATTTACATCCCGTCCATCAGCATTACAAGGCTCCCTGTTCTCCTGGGCCTGCCTTGCCTTTCTGATTTTTACACATTTTGTGCATGTCCCTTTTGACCGGTGGGAAGTGATACTTCTTTGTAGTGCAGATTTGCATTGCCCGCTTGCTTGCTTGGCCAAAAAGGGCGTATGCGTTTTCTCCTGAATATATTCAGGAGAAAACGCATACGCCCTTTTTGGCCAAGTGCATCATTGTCGAAATTGTGCCCCTCTTCCTGCTCTTTAAAGGCGATTTCAACGTACGTATTGAAATCTGTTTCCTGCTATTCTGCCTCGCTTTCGAATCCACCTCGTTGCCTTCCCTCAACAGATTTTTGGACGATAGTTGTCCTTTATTACTCGGCCAGTTTGTGAATTGCTGTGCCCCTGAGCTCCATTTTTCAACTCCTTTTTGGTGAGCTGACCGCAAGTCCAAAATTTTGGTTCAGGACTTATGCTGGTTCCCGGTGGGTGGCTGAGACTTTGGTTAATTCTTCTTCCCCCCGGGAATTTAGAGTGATATGTCCCCTTCCAAATGCCTAACAGCTACTCTCTCATTGGTTCTCCCTCTTCCCTTTCATCCTCTGCCAAATTGGCAACCTGTGCGAACCAGGAGGTTAAAGGGACTGTCTCTCCAAGTTGGGAGGTTGATAGTAAAGCAGACGGAAAGTCAAACCAGAGCACCAGGAGAGGGACTATTCGTTGAGTTTTAGAAAACTATCATATTCACAGTGTGTCCGTTCTCTAGGTTTCCCTTACATGTTATAACTGTAGTAATATTCCCTTCAAGTTGGAGAGTTGGGACCCATGGAATGGGTGCCATGCATTATTGCTTTAAAGGGTCTGCATTTGCTCACCCAATCTCACCAATCCTCTCAGTCCCATGTGTCCAGCCTTATGCCACATCCAGCTGTCGTTGTAGATAGTGTCATTCCAGGTTTCATTAGAGACCCTGAAGGAATTGTAAAGAATTTCCCAGTTTTTTTGTTTTGTTTTTGAAATTCCTTTTTATAGTGGGTTTGAGCTGATTCTCACTGCCATGTTTATGCCAGTCTAGACACACTTGATTCCCTTACGGAGATATATCAATCCATAGGTTTTAAGATTCTTACTAGTCAGATATATTCCTCTGTGGGAAATATGGGGTTTTGAGTCCCTTTCACTGAGGAAGGTGTAGGTCTTGTCTATTCCACAGTTGGTTTTTGGAACGGTACCTGTGCTTATATCAAACTCTGATTTTATGCATCACCCCACCTCTCCTTCCCCCTTAAGCAGGCATAAGAGTGTTTTCTAAATGTGAGACACTGTTCTCTTTCCTAACTCAGTTCAAGTGTAGCCATGTTTACAGGATCTTCATAAGTGATATCTTATGATAAGTTTCTTTTTCTGTGTGACTTATTTCACTTAGAATCATCGTACATGAATCTACCCATTTTGCTGTTACTGGTCTTATGACATTGATTTCATGGCTGAGGGTTATTCCATCGTATGTAAATACCACAATTTTTTGAACCATTTTCATATTTCCTTGGACATTTAAGGTGTACCCAAGTTGAGGTCCTTATAAGCAGTGCAGCCCTAAATTTTGGGGTGGCTCTGTCTTATTGATTTTCAGTTTTCCCAAGGTATATTCCCTAGAATGGAAGTGCCCTTGGCTCTGTAGCTCTGTTCTTTACTTCTTTTAGGGATCACAATGTACTCCTCCAGAGAGGCAGTTGGCAATTTACATCCCGTCCATCAGCATAACAAGGCTCCCTGTTCTCCTGGGCCTGCCTTGCCTTTCTGATTTTTACACATTTTGTGGATGTCCCTTTTGACCGGTGGGAAGTGATACTTCTTTGTAGTGCAGATTTGCATTGCCCGCTTGCTTGCTTGGCCAAAAAGGGCGTATGCGTTTTCTCCTGAATATATTCAGGAGAAAACGCATACGCCCTTTTTGGCCAAGTGCATCATTGTCGAAATTGTGCCCCTCTTCCTGCTCTTTAAAGGCGAATCCAACGTACCTATTGAAATCTGTTTCCTGCTATTCTGCCTCGCTTTCGAGTCCACCTCGTTGCCTTCCCTCAACAGGTTTTTGGACGATAGTTGTCCTTTATTACTCGGCCAGTTTGTGAATTGCTGTGCCCCTGAGCTCCATTTTTCAACTCCTTTTTGGTGAGCTGACCGCAAGTCCAAAATTTTGGTTCAGGACTTATGCTGGTTCCCGGTGGGTGGCTGAGACTTTGGTTAATTCTTCTTCCCCCCGGGAATTTAGAGTGATATGTCCCCTTCCAAATGCCTAACAGCTACTCTCTCATTGGTTCTCCCTCTTCCCTTTCATCCTCTGCCAAATTGGCAACCTGTGCGAACCAGGAGGTTAAAGGGACTGTCTCTCCAAGTTGGGAGGTTGATAGTAAAGCAGATGGAAAGTCAAACCAGCGCACCAGGAGAGGGACTATTCGTTGAGTTTTAGAAAACTTTCATATTCACAGTGTGTCCGTTCTCTAGGTTTCCCGTACATGTTATAACTGTAGTAATATTCCCTTCAAGTTGGAGAGTTGGGACCCATGGAATGGGTGTCATGCATTATTGCTTTAAAGGGTCTGCGTTTGCTCACCCAATCTCACCAATCGTCTCAGTCCCAAGTGTCCCTCCTTATGCCACATCCAGCTGTCATTGTAGATAGGGTCATTCCAGGTTTCATGAGAGACCCTGAAGGAATTGTAAAGAATTTCCCAGTTTTTTTGTTTTGTTTTTGAAATTCCTTTTTATAGTGGGTTTGAGCTGATTCTCACTCCCATGTTTATGCCAGTCTAGACACACTTGATTCCCTTAAGGAGACATATCAATACATAGGTTTTAAGATTCTTACTAGTAAGATATATTCCTCTGTGGGAAATATGAGGTTTTGAGTCCCTTTCACTGAGGAAGTTGTAGGTCTTGTCTATTCCATAGTTGGTTTTTGGAACGGTACCTGTGCTTATATCAAACTCTGGTTTTATGCATCACCCCACCTCTCCTTCCCCCTTAAGCAGGCATAAGAGTGTTTTCTAAATGTGAGACACTGTTCTCTTTCCTAACTCAGTTCAAGTGTAGCCATGTTTACAGGATCTTCATAAGTGATATCTTATGATAAGTTTCTTTTTCTGTGTGACTTATTTCACTTAGAATCATCGTACCTGAATCCACCCATTTTGCTGCTACTGGTCTTATGACATTGATTTCATGCCTGAGGGATATTCCATCGTACGTAAGTACCACAATTTTTTGAACCATTTTTATATTTCCAGGGATACTTAAGGTGTACCCAAGTTGAGGTCCTTGTAAGCAGTGCAGCCCTAAATTTTGGGGTGGCTCTCTCTTATTGATTTTCAGTTTTCCCAAGGTATATTCCCTAGACTGGAAGTGCCCTTGGCTCTGTAGCTCTGCTGTTTACTTGTTTTAGGGAACACAATGCACTCCTCCAGAGAGGCAGTTGGCAATTTACATGCCGCCCATCAGCATAACAAGGCTCCCTGTTCTCCAGGGCCTGTCTTGCCTTTCTGGTTTTTACACATTTTGTGGATGTCCCTTTTGACCGGTGGGAAGTGATACTTCTTTGTAGTGCAGATTTGCATTGCCCACTTGCTTGCTTGGCCAAAAAGGGCGTATGCGTTTTCTCCTGAATATATTCAGGAGAAAACGCATACGCCCTTTTTGGCCAAGTGCATCATTGTCGAAGTTGTGCCCCTCTTCCTGTGCTTTAAAGGCGATTCCAACGTACCTCTTGAAATCTGTTTCCTGCTACTGTGCCTCGCTTTCAAGTCCGCCTAGTTGCCTTCCCTCAACAGATTTTTGGACGATAGTTGTCCTTTATTACTCTGCCAGTTTGTGAATTGCTGTGCCCCTGAGCTCCATTTTTCAACTCGTTTTTTGTGAGCTGACCGCATGTCCAAAATTTTGGTTCATGACCTATGCTGGTTCCCGGTGTGTGGCTGAGACTTTGGTTAATTCTTCTTCCTGCCGGGAAATTACAGTGATATGTGGCCGTCCAAATGCCTAACAGCTACACTCTCATTGGTTCTCCCTCTTCCCTTTCATCCTCTGCCAAATTGTCAACCTGTGTGAAACAGGAGGTTAAAGGTGCTGTCTCTCCAAGTTGGGAGATTGATAGTAAAGCAGTTGGAAAGTCAAACCGGAGCACCAGGAGAGGGACTATTAGTTGAGTTTTAGAAACCTTTCGTATTCACAGGGTGTCCATTCTCTAGGATTCCTCTACATGTTATAGCTGTAGTAATATACCCTTCAACCTGCAGAGTTGGGACCATTGGAATGCGTGCCATGCATTATTGCTTTAAAGGGTCTACATTTGCTCATCCAATCTCACCAAGCCTCTCAGTTCCAAGTGTCCAGCCTTATGCCACATCCATCTCTCGTTGTAGATAGGGTCATTCCAGGTTTCATGAGAGACCCTGAAGGAATTGTAAAGAATTTCCTTGTTTTATTGTTTTGTTTTTGAAATTCCTTTTTATAGTGGGTTTGAGCTGATTCACGCTGCCATGTTTATGCCAGTCTAGAAACACTTGTTTCCCTTACGGAGACATATCAATACAAAGGTTTTAAAATTCTTACTAGTCAGATATATTCCTCTGCGGGAAATATGTGGTTCTGAGTCCCTTTCACTGATGAAGGTGTATGTCTTGTCTATTCCATAGTTTGTTTTTGGAACGGTACCTGTGCTTATATCAAACTCTGGTTTTATGGATCACCCCACCTCCCCTTCCCCCTTAAGCAGGCATAAGAGTGTTTTCTAAATGTGAGACTCTGTTCTCTTTCCTAACTCAGTTCATGTGTAGCCATGTTTACAGGATCTTCATAAGTGATATCTTATGATAAGTTGCTTTTTCTGTGTGACTTATTTCACTTAGAATCATCGTACCTGAATCCACTCATTTTGCTGCTACTGGTCTTATGACATTGATTTCATGGCTGAGGGATATTCCATCTTACGTAAGTACCACAATTTTTGAACCATTTTTATATTTCCTGGGATATTTAAAGTGTACCCAAGTTGAGGTTCTTGAGAGCACTGCAGCCCTAAACTTTTGGGTGGTTTTGTCTTATTGATTTTCAGTTTTCCCAAGGATATTCCCTAGACTGGAAGTGCCTTTGGCTCTGTAGCTCTGTTGTTTACTTTTTTTAGGGAACACAATGCACTCCTCCAGAGAGGCAGTTGGCAGTTTACATCCCGCCCATCAGCATAACAAGCATCCCTGTTCTCCAGGTCCTGTCTTGCCTTTCTGGTTTTTACACATTTTGTGGATGTCCCTTTTGACCGGTGGGAAGTGATACTTCTTTATAGTGCAGATTTGCATTGTCCGCTTGCTTGCTTGGCCAAAAAGGGCATATGCATTATCTCCTAAATATATTCAGGAGAAAACGCATACGCCCTTTTTGGCCAAGTGCATCATTGTCGAAGTTGTGCCCCTCTTCCTGTGCTTTAAAGGCAATTCCAACGTACCTCTTGAAGTCTGTTTCCTGATATTCTGCCTCGCTTTCAAGTCTGCCTCGATGCCTTCCCTCAACACATTTTTGGATGATAGTTGTCTTTATTACTCTGCCAGTTTATGAATTGCTGTGCCCCTGAGCTCCATTTTTCAACTCTGTTTTTGTGAGCTGAACGCAAGACCAATATTTTGTTTCAGGAACTATACTTGTTCCCGGTGGGTGGCTGAATCTTTGGTTAATTCATCTTCCTGCCGGGAAATAAGAGTGACATGTGCCGGTCCCAATGCCTAACAGCTACTCTGTCATTGGTTCTCCCTCTTCCCTTTCATCCTCTGCCAAATTGTCAATGTGTGTGAACAAGGAGGTTAACCACGCTGTCTCTCCAAGTTTGGAGATTCATAGTAAAGCAGTTGGAAAGTCAAACAGGAGCACCAGGTGAGGGACTATTCCTTGAGTTTTAGAAACATTTCGTATTCACAGTGTGTCAGTTCTCTAGGTTTCCCGTACATGTTATAGCTGTAGTAATATTCCCTTCAACCTGGAGAGTTGGGACCCATGGAATGGGTGCCAGGCATTTGTGCTTTAAAGGGTATGCATTTGCTCACCCAATCTCACCAATCCTCTCAGTCCCAGGTGTCCAGCCTTATGCCACATGCAGCTGTCGTTGTAGATAGGGTCATTCCAGGTTTCATCAGAGACCCTGAAGGAATTGTAAAGAATTTCCCAGTTTTTTTCTTTTGTATTTGAAATTCCATTTTATAGTGGGTTTGAGCTGATTCTCGCTGCCATGTTTATGCCAGTCTAGACACACTTGATTCCCTTACGGAGACATATCAATACATAGGTTTTAAGATTCTTACTAGTCAGATATATTCCTCTGTGGGAAATATGGGGTTTTGAGTCCCTTTCACTGAGGAAGGATTAGGAATTGTCTATTCCATAGTTGGTTTTTGGAACGGTACCTGTGCTTATATCAAACTCTGGTTTTATGCATCACCCCACCTCTCCTTCCCCCTTAAGCAGGCATAAGAGTGTTTTCTAAATGTGAGACACTGTTCTCTTTCCTAACTCAGTTCAAGTGTAGCCATGTTTACAGGATCTTCATAAGTGATATCTTATGATAAGTTTCTTTTTCTGTGTGACTTATTTCACTTAGAATCATCGTACCTGAATCCACCCATTTTGCTGCTACTGGTCTTATGACATTGATTTCATGGCTGAGGGATATTCCATCGTACGTAAGTACCACAATTTTTTGAACCATTTTTATATTTCCTGGGATATTTAAGGTGTACTCAAGTTGAGGTCCTTGTAAGCAGTGCAGCCCTAAATTTTGGGGTGGCTCTGTCTTATTGATTTTCAGTTTTCCCAATGTATATTCCCTAGACTGGAAGTGCCCTTGGCTCTGTAGCTCTGTTGTTTACTTGTTTTAGGGAACACAATGCACTCCTCCAGAGAGGCAGTTGGCAATTTACATCCCGCCCATCAGCATAACAAGGCTCCCTGTTCTTCAGGGCCTGTCTTGCCTTTCTGGTTTTTACACATTTTGTGGATGTACCTTTTGACCGGTGGGAAGTGATACTTCTTTGTAGTGCAGATTTGCATTGCCCGCTTGCTTGCTTGGCCAAAAAGGGCGTATGCGTTTTCTCCTGAATATATTCAGGAGAAAACGCATACGCCCTTTTTGGCCAAGTGCATCATTGTCGAAGTTGTGCCCCTCTTCCTGTGCTTTAAAGGCGATTCCAACGTACATCTTGAAATCTGTTTCCTGCTATTCTGCCTCACTTTCAAGTCCGCCTCGTTGCCTTCCCTCAACAGATTTTTGGACGATAGTTGTCCTTTATTACTTGGCCAGTTTGTGAATTGCTGTGCCCCAGAAATCCATTTGTCAACTCGTTTTTTGTGAGCTGACCGCAAGTCCAAAATTTTGATTCAGGACCTATACTGGTTCCCGGTGGGGTGCTGAGACTTTGGTTAATTCTTCTTCCTGCCGGGAAATTACAGTGATATGTGCCCGTCCAAATGCCTAACAGCTACTCTCTCATTGTTTCTCCTTCTTACCTTTCATCCTCTGCCAAATTGGCAACCTGTGCGAACCAGGAGGTTAAAGGGGCTGTCTCTCCAAATTGGGAGGTTGATAGTAAAGCAGATGGAAAGTCAAAACCGAGCACCAGGAGAGGGACTATTCGTTGAGTTTTTGAAACATTTCGTATTCACAGTGTGTCCGTTCTCTAGGTTACCCGTACATGTTATAGCTGTTGTAATATTCCCTTCAACCTGGAGAGTTGGGACCCATGGAATGGGTGCCAGGCATTTGTGCTTTAAAGGGTATGCATTTGCTCACCCAATCTCACCAATCCTCTCAGTCCCAAGTGTCCAGCCTTATGCCACATCCAGCTTTCATTGTAGATAAGGTCATTCCAGGTTTCATCAGAGACCCTGAAGGAATTGTAAAGAATTTCCCAGTTTTTTTGTTTTGTTTTTGCAATTCCTTTTTATAGTGGGTTTGAGCTGATTCTCGCTGCCAGGTTTATGCCAGTCTAGACACACTTGATTGCCTTACGGAGACATATAAATACATAGGTTTTAAGATTCTTACTAGTCAGATATATTCCTCTGCGGGAAATATGGTGTTTTGATTCCCTTTCACTGAGGAAGGTGTAGGTCTTGTCTATTCCATAGTTGGTTTTTGGAACGGTACCTGTGCTTATATCAAACTCTGCTTTTATGCATCACCCATCCTCTCCTTCCCCCTTAAGCAGGCATAAGAGTGTTTTCTAAATGTGAGACACTGTTCTCTTTCCTAACTCAGTTCAAGTGTAGCCATGTTTACAGGATCTTCATAAGTGATATCTTATGATAAGTTTCTTTTTCTGTGTGACTTATTTCACTTACAATCATCATACCGGAATCCACCCATTTTGCTGCTACTGGTCTTATGACATTGATTTCATGGCTGAGGGATATTCCATCGTACGTAATACCACAATTTTTTGAACCATTTTTATATTTCCTGGGATATTTAAGGTGTACCCAAGTTGAGGTCCTTGTAAGCAGTGCAGCCCTAAATTTTGGGGTGGCTCTGTCTTATTGATTTTCAGTTTTCCCAAGGTATATTCCCTAGACTGGAAGTGCCCTTGGCTCTGTAGCTCTGTCCTTTACTTGTTTTAGGGAACACAATGCACTCCTCCAGAGAGGCAGTTGGCAATTTACATCCCGCCCATCAGCATAACAAGGCTCCCTGTTCTCCAGGGCCTGTCTTGCCTTTCTGGTTTCTACACATTTTGTGGATGTCCCTTTTGACCTGTGGGAAGTGATACTTCTGTGTAGTGCAGATTTGCATTGCCCGCTTGCTTGCTTGGCCACAAAGGGCGTATGCGTTTTCTCCTGAATATATTCAGGAGAAAACGCATACGCCCTTTTTGGCCAAGTGCATCATTGTCGAAGTTGTGCCCCTCTTCCTGTGCTTTAAAGGCGATTCCAATGTACCTCTTGATCTCTGTTTCCTGCTATTCTGCCTTGCTTTCAAGTCCGCCTCGATGCCTTCCCTCAACAGATTTTTGGACGATAGTTGTCCTTTATTTCTCTGCCAGTTTGTGAATTGCTGTGCCCTTGAGCTCCATTTTTTAACTCGTTTTTTGTGAGCTGACCGCAAGTCCAAAATTTTGGTTCAGGACCTATGCTGGTCCTGGGTGGGGGGCTGAGACTTTGGTTAATTTTTCTTCATGCTGGGAAGTTAGAGTGATATGTGCCCGTCCAAATGCCTAACAGCTACTCTCTCTTTGGTTCTCCCTCTTCCCTTTCATCCTCTGCCAAATTGGAAACCTGTGCGAATCAGGAGGTTAAAGGGGCTGTCTCTCCATTTTGGGAGGTTGATAGTAAAGCAGATGGAAAGTCAAACCGGAGCACCAGGAGAGGGACTATTCGTTGAGTTTTA
Source organism: Hyperoodon ampullatus (assembly GCF_949752795.1). Taxonomy (NCBI): domain Eukaryota; kingdom Metazoa; phylum Chordata; class Mammalia; order Artiodactyla; family Ziphiidae; genus Hyperoodon; species Hyperoodon ampullatus. Next base: position 565,355 of record NW_027640625.1, on the reverse strand, counting down.
GAAACTTTTCGTATTCAATGTGGGTACGTTCTCTAGGTTTCCCGTACATGTTATAGCTGTAGTAATATTCCCTTCAACCTGGAGAGTTGGGACCCTAAAATGGTTGCCAGGCATTTGTGCTTAAAAGGGTCTGCATTTGCTCACCTAATCTCACCAATCCTCTCAGTCCCAAGTGTCCAGCCTTATGCCACATCCAGCTGTCGTTGTAGATAGGGTCATTCCAGGTTTCATCAGAGACCCTGAAGGAATTGAAAAGAATTTCCCAGTTTTTTTGCTTTGTTTTTGCAATTCCTTTTTATAGTGGGTTTGAGCTGATTCTCGCTGCCAGGTTTATGCCAGTCTAGACACACTTGATTGCCTTACGGAGACATATAAATACATAGGTTTTAAGATTCTTACTAGTCAGATATATTCCTCTGCGGGAAATATGGTGTTTTGAGACCCTTTCACTGAGGAAGTTGTAGGTCTTGTCTATTCCATAGTTGGTTTTTGGAACGGTACCTGTGCTTATATCAAACTCTGCTTTTATGCATCACCCATCCTCTCCTTCCCCCTTAAGCAGGCATAAGAGTGTTTTCTAAATGTGAGACACTGTTCTCTTTCCTAACTCAGTTCAAGTGTAGCCATGTTTACAGGATCTTCATAAGTGATATCTTATGATAAGTTTCTTTTTCTGTGTGACTTATTTCACTTAGAATCATCATACCGGAATCCACCCATTTTGCTGCTACTGGTCTTATGACACTGATTTCATGGCTGAGGGATATTCCGTCGTACGTAAGTACCACAATTTTTTGAACCATTTTTATATTTCCTGGGATATTTAAGGTGTACCCAAGTTGAGGTCCTTGTAAGCAGTGCAGCCCTAAATTTTGGGGTTGCTCTGTCTTATTGATTTTCAGTTTTCCCAAGGTATATTCCCTGGACTGGAAGTGCCCTTGGCTCTGTACCTCTGTTGTTTACTTGTTTTAGGGAACACAGTGCACTCCTCCAGAGAGGCAGTTGGCAATTTACATCCCGCCCATCAGCATAACAGGGCTCCCTGTTCTCCAGTTCCTGTCTTGCCTTTCTGGTTTCTACACATTTTGTGGATGTCCCTTTTGACCTGTGGGAAGTGATACTTCTGTGTAGTGCAGATTTGCATTGCCCGCTTGCTTGCTTGGCCACAAAAGGCGTATGCATTTTCTCCTGAATATATTCAGGAGAAAACGCATACGCCCTTTTTGGCCAAGTGCATCATTGTCGAAGTTGTGCCCCTCTTCCTGTGCTTTAAAGGCGATTCCAATGTACCTCTTGATCTCTGTTTCCTGCTATTCTGCCTTGCTTTCAAGTCCGCCTCGATGCCTTCCCTCAACAGATTTTTGGACGATAGTTGTCCTTTATTACTCGGCCAGTTTGTGAATTGTTGTGCCCTTGAGCTCCATTTTTTAACTCGTTTTTTGTGAGCTGACCGCAAGTCCAAAATTTTGGTTCAGGACCTATGCTGGTCCTCGGTGGGGGGCTGAGACTTTTGTTAATTTTTCTTCATGCTGGGAAGTTAGAGTGATATGTGCCCGTCCAAATGCCTAACAGCTACTCTCTCTTTGGTTCTCCCTCTTCCCTTTCATCCTCTGCCAAATTGGAAAGCTGTGCGAATCAACAGGTTAAAGGGGCTGTCTCTCCATTTTGGGAGGTTGATAGTAAAGCAGATGGAAAGTCAAACCGGATCACCAGGAGAGGGACTATTCGTTGAGTTTTAGAAACCTTTCGTATTCAATGTGGGTACGTTCTCTAGGTTTCCCATACATGTTATAGCTGTAGTAATATTCCCTTAAACCTGGAGAGTTGGGACCCTAAAATGGTTGCCAGGCATTTGTGCTTTAAAGGGTCTGCATTTGCTCACCTAATCTCACCAATCCTCTCAGTCCCAAGTGTCCAGCCTTATGCCACATCCAGCTGTCGTTGTAGATAGGGTCATTCCAGGTTTCATCAGAGACCCTGAAGGAATTGTAAAGAATTTCCCAGTTTTTTTGTTTTGTTTTTGAAATTCCTTTTTATAGTGGGTTTGAGCTTATTTTCGCTGCCATGTTTATGCCAGTCTAGAAACACTTGATTCCCATACAGAGACATATCAATACATAGGTTTTAAGATTCTTACTAGTCAGATATATTCCTCTGCGGGAAATATGGTGTTTTGAGTCCCTTTCACTGAGGAAGGTGTAGGTCTTGTCTCTTCCATAGTGTGTTTTTGGAACGGTACCTGTGCTTATATCAAACTCTGGTTTTATGCATCTCCCCACCTCTCCTTACCCATTAAGCAGGCATAAGAGTGTTTTCTAAATGTGAGGCACTGTTCTCTTTCCTAACACAGTTCAAGTGTAGCCATGTTTACAGGATCTTCATAAGTGATATCTTATGATAAGTTTCTTTTTCTGTGTGACTTATTTCACTTAGAATCATCGTACCTGAATCCACCCATTTTGCTGCTACTGGTCTTATGACATTGATTTCATGGCTGAGGGATATTCCATCGTACGTAAGTACCACAAATTTTTGAACCATTTTTATATTTCCTGCGATATTTAAGGTGTACCCAAGTAGAGGTCCTTGTAAGCAGTGCAGCCCTAAATTTAGGGTGGCTCTGTCTTATTGATTTTCAGTTTTCCCAAGGTATATTCCCTAGACTGGCAGTGCCCTTGGCTCTGTAGCTCTGTTGTTTACTTGTTTTAGGGAACACAATGCACTCCTCCAGAGAGGCAGTTGGCAATTTACATCCCGCCCATCAGCATAACAAGGCTCCGTGTTCTCCAGGGCCTGTCTTGCTTTTCTGGTTTTTACACATTTTGTGGATGTCCCTTTTAATCGGTGGGAAGTGATACTTCTTTTTAGTGCAGATTTGCATTGCCCGCTTGCTTGCTTGGCAAAAAAGGGCGTATGTGTTTTCTCTTGAATATATTCAGGAGAAAACGCATACGCCCTTTTTGGCCAAGTGCATCATTGTCGAAGTTGTGCCCCTCTTCCTGTGCTTTAAAGGCGATTCCAACGTACCTCTTGAAATCTGTTTCCTGCTATTCTGCCTCGCTTTCAAGTCCGCCTCATTGCCTTCCCTTAACAGATTTTTGGACGATAGTTTTCCTTTATTACTCTGCCAGTTTGTGAATTTCTGTGCCCTTGAGCTCCATTTTTCAACTCGTTTTTGGTGAGCTGACCGCAAGTCCAAAATTTTGGTTCAGGACCTATGCTGGTTCCCGTTGCGGGGCTGAGACTTTGGTTAATTCTTTTTCCTGCTGGGAAGTTAGAGTGATATGTGCCCATCCAAATGCCTAACAGCTACTCTCTCATAGGTTGTCCCGCTTCCCTTTCATCCTCTGCCAAATTGGCAACGTGTGCGAACCAGGAGGTTAAAGGGGCTGTCTCTCCAAGTTGGGAGGTTGATAGTAAAGCAGATGGAAAGTCAAACCGGAGCACCAGGAGAGGGACTATTCTTTGAGTTTAGAAACCTTTCGTATTCACATTGGGTCCGTTCTCTAGGTTTCCCATACATAGTATAGCTGTAGTAATATTCCCTTCAACCTGGAGTGTTGGGACCCATGGAATGGGTGCCACGCATTTGTGCTTTAAAGGGTCTGCATTTGCTCACCCAATCTCACCAATCCTCTCAGTCCCAAGTGTCCAGCCTTATGCCACATCCAGCTGTCCTTGTACATAGTGTCATTTCAGGTTTCATCAGAGACCCTGAAGGAATTGTAAAGAATTTCCCAGTTTTTTTGTTTTGTTTTTGAAATTCCTTTTTATAGTGGGTTTGAGCTGATTCTCGCTGCCATGTTTATGCCAGTCTAGACACACTTGATTCCCTTATGGAGACATATCAATACATAGGTTTTAAGATTCTTAGTAGTCAGATATATTCCTCTTCGGGAAATATGTGTTTTTGAGTCCCTTTCACTGAGGAAGGTGTAGGTCTTGTCTATTCCATAGTTGGTTTTTGGAACGGTACCTGTGCTTATATGAAACTCTGGGTTTATGCATCACCCCACCTCTCCTTCCCCCTTAAGCAGGCATAAGAGTGTTTTCTAAATGTGAGACACTGTTCTCTTTCCTAACTCAGTTCAAGTGTAGCCATGTTTACAGGATCTTCATAAGTGATATCTTATGATAAGTTTCTTTTTCTGTGTGACTTATTTCACTTAGAATCATCGTACCTGAATCCACCCATTTTGCTGCTACTGGTCTTATGACATTGATTTCATGGCTGAGGGATATTCCATCGTACGTAAGTACCACAATTTTTTGAACCATTTTTATATTTCCTGGGATATTTAAGGTGTACCCAAGTTGAGGTCCTTGTAAGCAGTGCAGCCCTAAATTTTGGGGTGGCTCTGTCTTATTGATTTTCAGTTTTCCCAAGGTATATTCCCTAGACTGGAAGTGCCCTTGGCTCTGTAGCTCTGCTGTTTACTTGTTTTAGGGAACACAATGCACTCCTCCAGAGAGGCAGTTGGCAATTTACATCCCGCCCATCAGCATAACAAGGCTCCCTGTTCTCCAGGGACTCTCTTGACTTTCTGGTTTTTATACATTTTTGTGGATGTCCCTTTTGACCTGTGGGAAGTGATACATCTTTGTAGTGCAGATTTGCATTGCCCGCTTGCTTGCTTGGCCAAAAAGGGCGTATGCGTTTTCTCCTGAATATATTCAGGAGAAAACACTTACGCCCTTTTTGGCCAAGTGCGTCATTGTCGAAGTTGTGCCCCTCTTCCTGTGCTTTAAAGGCTATTCCAATGTACCTCTTGAAATCTGTTTCCTGCTATTCTGCCTCGCTTTCAAGTCCGCCTCGTTGCCTTCCCTCAACAGATTTTTGGACGATAGTTGTGCTTTATTACTCGGCCAGTTTGTGAATTGCTGTGCCCCTGAGCTCCATTTTTCAACTCGTTTTTGGTGAGCTGACCGCAAGTCCAAAATTTTGGTTCAGGACCTATGCTGGTTCCCGGTGGGAGGCTGAGACTTTGGTTAATTCTTCTTCCTGCTGGGAAGTTAGAGTGATATGTGCCCGTCCAAATTCCTAACAGCTACTCTCTCATTGGTTCTCCCTCTTCCCTTTCATCCTCTGCCAATTTGGCAACCTGTGCGAACCAGGATGTTAAAGGGGCTGTCTCTCCAAGTTGGGAGGTTGATAGTAAAGCAGATGGAAAGTAAAACCAGAGCACCAGGAGAGGGACTATTCGTTGAGTTTTAGAAACCTTTCGTATTCACAGTGTGTCCGTTCTCTAGGTTTCCCGTACATGTTATAGCTGTAGTAATATTCCTTTAAACCTGGAGAGTTGGGACCCATTGAATGGGTGCCAGGCATTTGTGCTTTAAAGGGTCTGCATTTGCTCACCCAATCTCACCAATCGTCTCAGTCCCAAGTGTCCCTCCTTATGCCACATCCAGCTGTCGTTGTAGATAGGGTCATTCCAGGTTTCATCAGAGACCCTGAAGGAATTGTAAAGAATTTCCCAGTTTTTTTGTTTTGTTTTTGAAATTCCTTTTTATTGTGTGTTTGAGCTGATTCTTCCTGCCATGTTTATGCCAGTCTAGACACACTTGATTCCCTTTTGGAGACATATCAATACATAGGTTTTAAGATTCTTACTAGTCAGATATATTCCTCTGCGGGAAATATGGGGTTTTGAGTCCCTTTCACTGAGGGTGGTGTAGGTCTTGTCTATTCCATAGTTGGTTTTTGGAACGGTACCTGTGCTTATATCAAACTCTGGTTTTATGCATCACCCCACCTCTCCTTCCCCCTTAAGCAGGCATAAGAGTGTTTTCTAAATGTGAGACACTGTTCGCTTTCCTAACTCAGTTGAAGTATAGCCATGTTTACAGGATCTTCATAAGTGATATCTTATGATAAGTTTCTTTATCTGTGTGACTTATTTCACTTAGAATAATCGTACCTGAATCCACCCATTTTGCTGCTACTGGTCTTATGACATTGATTTCATGGCTGAGGGATATTCCATCGTACGTAATTACCACAATTTTTTGAACCATTTTTATATTTCCTGGGATATTTAAGGTGTACCCAAGTTGAGGTCCTTGTAAGCAGTGCAGCCCTAAATTTTGGGGTGGCTCTGTCTTATTGATTTTCAGGTTTCCCAAGGTATATTTCCTAGACCGGAAGTGCCCTTGGCTCTGTAGCTCTGTTCTTTTCTTGTTTTAGGGAACACAATGCACTCCTCCAGAGAGGCAGTTGGGAATTTACATCCCGCCCATCAGCATAACAAGGCTCCCTGTTTTCCAGGGCCTGTCTTACCTTTCCGGTTTTTACACATTTTGTGGATGTCCCTTTTGACCGTTGGAAAGTGATACTTCTTTGTAGTGCAGATTTGCATTGCCCGCTTGCTTGCTTGGCCAAAAAGGGCGTATGCATTTTCTCCTGAATATATTCAGGAGAAAATGCATACGCCCTTTTAGGCCAAGTGCATCATTGTCGAAGTTGTGCCCCTCTTCCTGTGCTTTAAAGGCGATTCCAAGGTACCTCTGGAAATCTGTTTCCTGCTATTCTGCCTCGCTTTCAAGTCCGCCTCGTTGACTTCCCTCAACAGATTTTTGGACGATAGTTGTCCTTTATTACTTGGCCAGTTTGTGAATTGCTGTGCCCCTGAGCTCCATTTTTCAACCCGTTTTTGGTGAGCTGACCGCAAGTCCAACATTTTGATTCAGGACCTATGCTGGTTCCCGGTGGGGGGCTGAGACTTTGGTTAATTCTTTTTCCTGCCGGGAAGTTAGAGTGATATGTGCCCGTCCAAATGCCTAACAGCTACTCTCTCATTGGTTCTCCCTCTTCCCTTTCATCCTCTGCCAAATTGGCAACCTGTGCGAACCGGGAGGTTAAAGGGGCTGTCTCTCCAAGTTGGCAGGTTGATAGTAAAGCAGATAGAAAGTCAAACCGGAGGACCAGGAGAGTGACAATTCATTGAGTTTTAGAAACCTTTCGTATTCACAGTGTGTCCGTTCTCTAGGTTTCCCGTACATGTTAGAGCTGCAGTAATATTCCCTTCAACCTGGAGAGTTGGGACCCATGGAATGGGTGCCAGGCATTTGTGCTTTAAAGGTTCTGCATTTGCTCACCCAATCTCTCCAATCGTCTCAGTCCCAAGTGTGCCTTCTTATGCCACATCCAGCTGTCATTGTAGATACGGTCATTCCAGGTTTCATCAGAGACCCTGAAGGAATTGCAAAGAATTTCCCTGTTTTTTTGTTTTGTTTTTGAAATTCTTTTTTATAGTGGCTTTGAGCTGATTCTCGCTGCCATGTTTATGCCAGTCTAGACACACTTGATTCCCTTACGGAGACATATCAATACATAGGTTTTAAGATTCTTACTAGTCAGATATATTCCTCTGCGGGAAATATGGGGTTTTGAGTCCCTTTCACTGAGGAAGGTGTAGGTCTTGTCTATTCCATAGTTGGTTTTTGGAACGTTACCTGTGCTTATATCAAACTCTGGTTTTATGCATCACCCCACCTCTCCTTCCCCCTTAAGCAGGCATAAGAGTATTTACTAAATGTGAGACACTGTTCTCTTTCCTAACTCAGTTCAAGTGTAGCGATGTTTACAGGATCTTCATAAGTGATATCTTATGATAAGTTTCTTTTTCTGTGTGATTTATTTCACTTAGAATCATCGTACCTGAATCCACCCATTTTGCTGCTACTGGTCTTATGACATTGATTTCATGGCTGAGGGATATTCCATCGTACGTAAGTACCACAATTTTTTGAACCATTTTTATATTTCCTGGGATATTTAAGGTGTACCCAAGTTGAGGTCCTTGTAAGCAGTGCAGCCCTAAATTTTGGGGTGGCTCTGTCTTATTGATTTTCAGTTTTCCCAAGGTATATTCCCAGAGTGGAAGGGCCCTTGCCTTTTTAGCTCTGTTCTTTACTTGTTTTAGGGAACACAATGCACTCCTCCAGAGAGGCAGTTGGAAAGTTACATCCCGCCCATCAGCATAACAAGGCTCCCTGTTCTCCAGGGCCTGTCTTGCCTTTCTGGTTTTTACACATTTTGTGGATGTCCCTTTTGACCGGTGGGAAGTGATACTTCTTTGTAGTGCAGATTTGCATTGCCCGCTTGCTTGCTTGGCCAAAAAGGGCGTATGCGTTTTCTCCTGAATATATGCAGGTGAAAACACATACTCCCTTTTTGGCCAAGTGCATTATTGTCGAAGTTGTGACCCTCTTCCTGTGCTTTAAAGGCGATTCCAACGTACCTCTTGAAATCTGTTTCCTGCTATTCTGCCTGCCTTTCAAATCTGCCTCGTTTCCTTCCCTCAACAGATTTTTGGACGCTAGTTGTCCTTTATTACTCTGCCAGTTTTTGAATTGCTGTGCCCCTGAGCTCCATTTTTCAACTCGTTTTTTGTGAGCTGAACGCAAGTCCAAAATTTTGGTTCAGGACCTATACTGGTTCCCGGTGGGTGGCTGAGACATTTGTTAATTCTTCTTCCTACCGGGAAATTAGAGTGACATGTGCCCGTCCAAATACCTAACAGCTACTCTCTCATTGGTTCTCCCTCTTCCCTTTCATCCTCTGCCAAATTGGCATCCTGTGCGAACCAGCAGTTTAAAGTAGCTGTCTCTTCAAGTTGGGAGACTGATAATAAAGCAGTTGGAAAGTCAAACCGGAGCACCAGGAGAGGGACTATTGTTTGAGTTTTAGAAACCTTCGTATTCACAGTGTGTCCGTTCTCTAGGTTTTCCGTACATGTTATAGCTGTAGTAATAGTTCCTTCAACCTGGAGAGTTGAGACCCATGGAATGGGTGCCACATATTATTGTTTTAAAGGGTCTGCATTTGCTCACCCACTCTCACCAACCCTCTCAGTCCCAAGTGTCCAGCCTTATGCCACATCCAGCTGTCGTTGTAGATAGGGTCATTCTAGGTTTCATCAGAGACCCTGAAGGAATTGTAAAGAATTTCCCTGTTTTTTGTTTTGTTTTTGAATTTCCTTTTCTAGTGGGTTTGAGCTGATTCTCGCTGCCATGTTTATGCCAGTCTAGACACACTTGATTCCCTTACGGAGACATATCAATACATAGGTTTTAAGATTCATACTAGTAAGATATATTCCTCTGCGGGAAATATGGGGTTTTGAGTCCCATTCACAGAGGAAGTAGTAGGTCTTTTCTATTCTGTATTTGGATTATGGAACCGTACCTGTGCTAATATCAAACTCTGGTCTTATTCATCACCCCACCTCTGCTTTCCCCTTAAGCATGCATAAGAGTGTTTTCTAAATATGAGCCTCTGTTCCCTTTCCTAATTCCTTCCATGTGTAGCCATGTTTATATACCCTTCATAAGTGATATCTTATGATAAGTTTATTTTTGTGTGTGATTTTTTCAGTTAGAATCATCGTACATGAATCCCGTCATGATGCTGCTACTGGCCTTATGACATTGACTTCATGGCTGAGGGATATTCCATCATACGTATGTACCACAATTTCTTTACCTTTTTTTGTCTTTCCTGGTATTTATAAGGTGTCCCGATGTCGAGGTTCTTGTAAGCAGTGCTGCCATAAATTTTGGGGTGGCTGTGTCTTATTGATTTTCAATTTTCCCAAGGTATATTCCCGTGACTGGAAGTGCCTTAGGTTGTGAAGCACTGTTGTTTACTTCTTTTTGGGAACGCAATGCACTCATCCAGAGTGGCTGTTGGCAATTTACATCCCACCCATCTGCATAACAAGGCTCCCTGTTCTGAGATCCTGTCTTGCCTTTCTTGTTTTTACACATTTTACTGATGTCCCTTTTGACCGGTTGGAAATGATACTTCTTTGTACTGCAGATTTGCATTGTGCGGTTGCTTAGTTGGCCAAAATGGGCGTATGCGTTTTCTCCTGAATATATTCAGGAGAAAACGCATGCGCCCTTTATGGACAATTCCATAATTGTCGAAGTTGTGATGCTTTTCCTGTGTTTAAAGGCGATTCCAATGTACTTCTGGAAATCTGTTTCGTGCACTTCTGCTCATTTTCAAGTCCGCCTCATGGCTTTCTCTCAACAGATTTTTGGAAGAGAGTAGTCCTTTATAACTCTGCAAGTTAGTGAATTGCTGTGCCCCTGAGCTCCATTTTTCAATTCGCGTTTTTGTGAGCTGACTGCCAATCCACAATTTTGCTTCAGGACCTATACTGGTTCCATTGTGGGGGCTGGCTCAGTGTTTGTTAATTCTTCTTCGTGACGGGAATTTAGAGTGACATGTGGCCATCCAAATGCCTACAGCTACTCTCTAATTGTTTCTCCCTATTCCCTTATATCCTCTACATAACGTGCCAACTGTGCGAACCAGGAGGTTATAGGTGCTGACTCTCCAATTGGGGAGATTGATACTAAAGCAGTTGGAATGTCAAACTGGTGCACAAGGAAATAAAAAAATTAGTAGAGTTTTAGAAACCTTTCACCATCAGATGGTGTCCATTCTCTAGGTTTCCCATACATGTTATAACTGTAGTGATATTCCCTTCTACCTGTTGAGTTGGGACCCATGGAATGGGTGCCAGGTATTATTGCTTTAAACGGTCTGCATTTTCTCACCCAATCTCACCAATCCTCTCAGTCCCAAGTGACCAGCCTTATGCCCCATCAAGCTGTCGTTGTAGATAGGGTCATTCTAAGTTTCATCAGAACCCCTGAAGGTATTGTGTAAGAATTTCACTGTTTATTTGTTTTGTTTTGAAATTCATTTTTATAGTGGGTTTGAGCTGATTCTCTCTGCCGTGTTTATGTCATTCTAGACACACTTGGTTCCCTTATGGAGACATATCAATATATAGGTTTTAAGATTCTTACTAGTCAGATATACTACTCTGCGGGGAATAGGGGTGTTGAGCCCCGTTCAGTGAGGAAAGAGTAGGTCTTGTCTATTTTGTATTTGGATTATGCAACCGTACCTGTGCTAATATCAAACTCTGGTTTTATGCATCACCCCACCTCTCCTTTCCTCTTGAGCAGGCATAAGAGTGTTTTCTAAATGTGAGACTCTTCTCTTTCCTAATTCAGTTCATGTGTAGCCATGTTTACAAGACCTTCATAAGTGATATCTTATGATAAGTTTCTTTTTCTGTGTGACTTATTTCAGTTAGAATCATCGTACATGAATCCACTCATTATGCTGCTACTGGCCTTATGACATTGATTTCATGGCTGAGGGATATTCCATCGTACGTATGTACCACAATTTCTTTACTATTTTTGTCTTTACTGGGATATTTAAGGTGTCCCGAAGTCGAGGTTCTTGTAAGCAGTGCTGCCCTATATTTTGGGTTCGCTGTGTCTTATTGATTTTCAATTTCCTCAAGGTATATTCCCATGACTGGAAGTGCCTTAGGTTGTGAAGCTCTGTTGTTTAATTCTTTTAGGGAACACAATGCACTCCTCCAGAGTGGCTGTTGGCAATCTGCATCCCACCCATCAGCATAACAAGGCTCCCTGTTCTCTAGAGCCCCTCTTGCCTTTCTGGTTTTTACACATTTTACGGATATCCCTTTTGACTGGTGGGAAGTGATACTTCTTTGTAGTGCAGATTTGCATTGTGCGGTTGCTTGGTTGGCCAAAATGGGTGTATGCGTTTTCTCCTGAATATATTCAGGAGAAAACGCATGCGCCCTTTATGGACAATTCCATAATTTTCGAAGTTGTGATGCTTTTCCTGTGTTTAAAGGCGATTCCAATGTACTTCTGGAAATCTGTTTCGTGCAAATCTCCCTCATTTTCAAGTCCGCCTCATGGCTTTTCCTCAACAGATTTTTGGAAGAGAGTAGTCCTGTATAACTCTGCAAGTTAGTGAATTGCTGTGCCCCTGAGCTCCATTTTTCAACTTGTGTTTTTGTGGGCTGACCGCAAACCCACAATTTTGCTTCAGGACCTATACTAGTTATGGGGGTGGGGCAGGCTGAGAGTTTGGTTAATTCTTCTTCGTGACGGGAAATTAGAGTGACATGTGGCCGTCCAAATGCCTACAGCTACTCTCTCATTGGTTCTCCCTCTTTCCTTACATCCTCTGCACAATGTGCCAACTGTGCGAACCAGGAGGTTATAGGGGCTGACTCTCCCAGTTGGGAGATTGATATTAAAGCAGTTGGAATGTCAAGCTGCAGCACATGGAGAGAAAAAAATTAGTAGAGTTTTAGAAACCTTTCACCATCAGAGGGTGTCCATTCTCTAGGTTTCCCATACATGTTATAACTGTAGTGATATTCCCTTCTACCTGGAGAGTTGGGAACCATGGAATCAGTGGCAGGCATTATTGCTTTAAAGCGTCTGCATTTTCTCACCCAATCTCACCAATCGTCTCAGTCCCAGGTGAACAGCCTTATGCCACATCCAGCTGTTGTTGTAGATAGGGTCATTCCAAGTTTCATCAGAACCCCTGAAGGTGTTGTGTAAGAATTTCACTGTTTCTTTGTTTTGTTTTGAAATTCATTTTTATAGTGGGTTTGAGCTGATTCTCACTGCTGTGTTTATGTCATTCTAGACACACTTGGTTTTCTTATGGAGACATATCAATACATAGGTTTTAAGATCCTTACTATTCAGATATATTTCTCTGTGGGGAATTGGGGTGTTGAGTCCCATTCACTGAGGAAGGAGTCGGGTTTGTCTCTTCTGTATTTAGATTATGGAATGGTACCTGTGTTAATATCAAACTCTGGTCTTGTGTGTCTCCCCACCTCTCCTTCCCCCTTAAGCAAGCATAAGTGTGTTTTCTAAATCTGAGACTCTGTTCTCTTTCCTAATTCAGTTCATATGTAGCCAGGTTTACATTCCCTTCATAAGTGATATCTTATATCAGAATGCACCATGGCCCTTGTCATAATAATGCTCCATGACCCCTGTCATCACAATGCTCCATTCCCTGGTTATCATAATGCTCCATGTACCTTGTCATAACAATTCTCCACGTACTTGTCATCACAATGCTACATGACACTTCTCATCACAAAGTTACATGCTCGTTTCATCACAATTCTCCATGCACTTGTCATTGCAATGCTCCATGACCCCTGTCATAGCAAGCTCCAAGTGTTTGTCATCACAATGCTTCACGACTTTATCATCAAAATTCTCAATGGCACTTTTCATCACAATGTTCTGTACCCTTGTCATCACAATGCTCCATGCCCTTGTCATCACAATGCTCCATGACCCCTGTCATCACAATGCTCCCTGACACCTGTCATCACAATGCTTCATGCCCCTTGTCATTACAGTGCTCCATGATGCTCGTCATCACAATTACCCATGGTCTTCTCATCACAATGCTCCACGGTCTTGCCATCACAATGCTCCATGCCCTGGTCATCTCAAAGCTCAATGTCCCTTGTCCTCACAATTCTCCATGTCCATGTCATCACAATGCTCCATGGCACTTCTAATCACAATGTTATATGCTCTTGTCATAACAATACTCCATGCACTTGTCATCGCAATGCTCCATGACCCCTGTCATAGGAAGCTCCATGCGCTTGTCATCACAATGTTTCAGGACATGGACATTAAAATTATCAATGGCCCTTGTCATCTCAATGCTCCATGCGCTTATCATCACAATGCTCCTTTACGTTTGTCACAACAATCCTCCATGACACTTGGCATCACAATGCTCCGTGCTATTGTCATCACAATGGAACATGACATATGTCATCACAATGCTCCCTGACACCTGTCTTCACAATACTCCATGACCTTGTCATCACAATGCTCCATGCCCTTGTCATCACAATGTGCCATGCCCACTGTCATCAAAATAATCCATGAAACTTGTCAGACCAAAGCTCCATGCCACCTTTCATCACAATGCTCCATGAACCCTGTCATCACAATGCACCATGCCCATCATCATAATGCTTCATGCTCTTGTCATCACAATGAAATCAAAATGCTCTATGACCTCTGTCATCACAATGCTCCAAACCCTTGTGATCACAATGTTCCATAACACTTGTCATCACAATACCCCATGACGCTACTCATCACAATTATCCATGGACTACTCATCACAATGCCCCATGACATTTGTCATCACAATGCGCAATACACATGTCATCACAATGCTCCCTGACTCTTGCCATCAGTATGCTCCCTGAATCCTTTCATGACAAGGCTCCATGCCTTTTTCATCACAATGATCCATGCCATTTTCATCACAATGCTCCAAGACCCCTGTAATCACAATGCTCCATGCCCTTGTCATCACAAAGCTCCATGATGCATGTCATCAGAATGCTCCATGGCCTTCTCATCACAATGCTCCATGCCCTTGTCATCACAATGCTCCAAGACCCCTGTAATCACAATGGTCCATGCCCCTTTTCATCAGAATGCTCCATGAGACTTGTCATCACAAGGCTCCATGGTCTTCTCATCACAATGCTCCAGGACATTGTCATCAAAATGCTCCATTCCCTTATCATCACAATGCTCCATGACCCCTGTCATCACAATACTCCATGAACATTTTCAGCCCAATTCTCCATGACCTTCTCATCACAATGCTCCATGACCAATATCATCACAATGCTCCATGACCACAGTCATCACAACGCTCAATATCACCTGACAACACAATGATCCGGGACTCTTGTCATCACAATGCTCCATTCCCTAGTCATCACAATGCTCCATGACCCCTGTCATCACAATACTCCATGAAATTTTCAGCCCAATGCTCCATGACACTTGTCATCACAATGATGCATGCCCTTGTCATCCCAATGCTCCATGACCCCTGTAATCACAATGCTCCGTGATGCTTGTCATCACAGTGCTCCATGACACCTGTCATCACAATGCTCCATGCCTTTGTCAGCAAAATGCTACATGACCTTGTCATTACAATGTTCTCTGCACTTGTCATCACAATACTCCATTACCATTGCCATCACAATCCTCCATGAACCTTGGGATCACATTGCTCCATGCCCTTGTCATCACAATGCTCCATGCTCCTTGAAATCAAAATGATCCATGACCTCTGTCATCACAATGCTCCAAACCCTTGTGATCACAATGTTCCATAACACTTGTCATCACAATGCTCCATGATGCCTGTCATCACAATACTCCATGCCCTTTTCATCACAATGCTCCATGACCTTTGTCATCACAATTCTCGATACACTTGTCATCACAGTGCTCCCTGACACTTGTCATCAGAATGCTCCTTGAACCCTGTCACAAAAAGGCTCCATGCCTTTTTCATCAAAATGCACCATGCCGTTTTCATCACAATGCTCCATGCCATTGTCATCAAAATACTCCACAAGCTTGTCATCAGAATGCTCCATGTCCCTTGTCATCACAATTTTCCATGCACTTGTCAGCACAATGCTCCCTGACCCTTGTCATCACAATGCTCCAAGCCATTGTCATCACAATGCTCCATTACCTTTGTCATCAGAATCCTCCATGACACTTGGCATCACAATGCTCCATGGCATTGTCATCACAATGGGCCATTACATATGTCATCACAATGCTCCCTGACACCTGTCTTCACAATAATGAATGACCTGGTCATCACAATGCTCCATGCCCTTGTCATCACAATGCGCCATTCCAACTGTCATCGCAATAAGCCATGAAACTTATTAGACCAATGCTCCATGCCCTTGTCATCACAATGCCCCATGCCCTTGTTATCACAATGCTCCATGACCCCTGTCATCACAATGCTCCGTGACTCCAGTCATCACAAGGCTTCATGACCTTTGTCATCACAATGGTCCATGCCCTTGTCATCAACAGTCTCTGTGACCATTTTAACCAGAATGCTTCATGAACTTTTCATCACAATGCTCTTTGACCCTTGTCATCACAATGCTCTATGCCTTTCTCAGCAGAATGCTCCATGACCCTTGTCATCACAATGCTCCATGCGCTTGTCAGCACAATGCTCCATGACCCATGTCATCACAATGCACCATGCGCTTGTCGTCACAGTGCTCCACAATCTTGTCATCACAATGCTCCATAAACCTTGTCATCACAATGCTCCATGCACTTCAAATCAAAATGCTCTCTCACCACTGATATCACAATGTTACATCACTATTCATCACAATACTCCCTCAACCCTGTCATCACAATGTTCCATGACTCCTGTCATCACAATGCTACATGCACTTATCATCACAATGTTCGATGATCCCTGACATCACAATGTTCCATAACCCCTGTCATCAAAATGCTCCATGACCCTTTTCATCAAAATGCTCCATGACCCCTGACATCACAATGTTACATAACGCCTCTCATCAAAATGTTCCATGACCCTTTTCATCAAATTGGTCCATGACAATGTCATCACAATGCTCCCTGCCCTTCTCATCACAATGCACCACGCCCTTGTCATCAAAATGCTCCATGACCTTTGTCATCACAAAGCTCCATGACCCTTGGCATCACAATGCTCCATGCCATTGTCATCACGATACTCCATGAAACCTCTCATCACATTGTTCCATGCAATTGTCATCAAAAAGCTCCATGGTGCTTGTCATCAGACTGCTCGATGCCCTTCTCATCACAATGCTGCATGCCCTTGTCATTACAATCCTCCATGACCCATGTATCACTGTGTTCCGTGCCCTTGTCATCACAATGCTCCATGCCCACTCTCATCACAATAATCCATGAAACTTTTCAGACAAATGTTCCATGCCCTTGTCATCACAATGCTCCATTACCCCTGTCATAACAATGCTCCATGACCCCTGCCATCACAACGTTCCACGGCCTTGTCATCACAAGGCTCCATGACCCTTGTCATCACAATGCTCCAAGACCCCTGTAATCACAGTGCTCCATGCCCTTGTCATCACAAAGCTCCATGATGCATGTCATCAGAATGCTCCATGCCCTTGCCATCACAATGCTCCATGACCCCTGCCATCACAATGCTCCATGACCCCTGCCATCAAGATGTTCCATGGCCTTGTCATCACAAGGCTCCATGACCCTTCTCATCACAATGCTCCAAGACCCCTGTAATCACAATGCTCCATGTCCCTTTTTATCTCAATGATCCATGAACCCTGTCATCACAATGCACCATGCCCATCATCATAATGCTTCAGGCTATTGTCATCACAATGAAATCAAAATGCTCCATGACCTCTGTCATAACACTGCTCCAAACCCTTGTGATCACAATAATCCATAACACTTGTCATCACAATGCCCCATGACGCTCGTCATCACAATTATCTATGGTCTTCTCATCACAATGCTCCATGACCTTTGTCATCACAGTGCTCAATACACTTGTCATCAAAATGCTCCCAGACACTTGTTCTCTGTATGCTCCTTGAACCCTGTCATGACAAGGCTCCATGCCTTTTTCATCACAATGATCCATGCCTTTTTCATCACAATGCTCCAAGACGCCTGTAATTACAATGCTCCATGCCCTTGTCATCACAAAGCTCAATGACGCATGTCATCAGACTGCTCCTTGGCCTTCTCATCACAATGATCCATGCCCTTGTCATCACAATTTTCCAAGACACTCTAATCACAACGCTCCATGCCCCTTTTCATCAGTATGCTCCATGAGACTTGTCTCACAAGGCTCCATGGTTTTCTCATCACAATGCTCCAGCACCTTGTCATCACAATGCTTCACGACATTGTCATGAAAATTTTCAATGGCCCTTGTCATCATAATGCTCCAAGCCCTAGTCATCACAATGCTCCATTTTATTTGTCATCACAATCCTCCATTACATTTGGCATCACAATGCTCCATGCCATTGTCATCGCAATGGACCATGACATATGTCATCACAATGCTCCCTGACACCTGTCTTCACAATACTCCTTGACCTTCTCATCACAATGCCCCATGCCCTTGTCATCACAATAATCTATTAAACTTGTCAGACCAATGCTCCATGCCCCTGTCATCACAATGCTCCATGCCCTTGTCATCACAATGCTCCATGACCCCTGTCATCACAATGCTCTGTGACTCCAGTCATCACAATGCTTCATAACATTTGTCATCACAGTGGTCCATGCCCACATCATCACAAGGCTCTGTGACCTTTGTAACCACAATACTCCATGAACTTTTCATCACAATTCTCCGTGACCCTTGTCATCACAATGCTCCATGCCTTTGTCAGAACAATGCTCCATGACCATTGTCATCAAAATGTGCCACGTGATTTTCATCACAACGGTCCACAAACTTGTCATTGTAATGCTCCATAAACCTTATAATCACAATGCTCCATGCACTTCTCATCAAAATGCTCTCTCAACAGAGATATCACAATGTTCCATCACTAGTCATCACAATACTCCCTCACCCCTGTAATCACAATGTTCCATGACCCCTGTCATCACAATGCTACATCCCCCTATCATCACAATGTTCCATGACCCCTGACATCACAATGTTCCATAACCCCTGTCATCAAAATGCTCCATGACCCTTTTCATCCCAAAGCTCCATGACCCCTGACATCACAGTGTTCTATAACCCCTGTCATCAAAATGTTCCATTACACTTTTCATCAAATTGCTGCATGACCCTGTCATCAAAATGCTCCCTGCCCTTCTCATCACAATGCACCACGCCCTTGACATCAAAATGCTCCATGACTTTTGTCATCACAAAGCTCCATAACCCTTGGAATCACAATGTTCCATGAACCCTCTCATCACATTGTTCCATGCCCTTGTCATCACAAAGCTCCATGACGCTTGTCAAAACAATGTTCGATGCCCTTCTCATCACAATGCTCCATGCCCTTGTCATTACAATCCTCCATGACCCATGGATCACAGTGTTCCGTGACCTTGTCATCACAATGCTCCATGCCCACTCTCATCACAATAATCCATGAAACGTTTCAGACCAATGCTCCATGCCCTTCTCATCACAATGATCCATTACCCCTGTCATAACAATGCTCCATGACCCCTGCCATCACAATGTTCCACACCATTGTCATCACAAGGCTCCATGACCCTTGTCATCACAATGCTCCAAGACCCCTGTAATCACAATGCTCCATGCCCTTGTCATCACAAAGCTCAATGACGCATGTCATCAGAATGATCCATGGCCTTCTCATCACAATGCTCCTTGCCCTTGTCATCACAATGCTCCAAGACCACTGTAATCACAATGCTCCATGCCCCTTTTCATCTCAATGCTCCATGAACCCTGTCATCACAATGCACCATGCCCATCACCATAATGCTTCAGGCTATTTTCATCACAATGAAATCAAAATGCTCCATGACCTCTGTCATCACAATGCTCCAAACCCTTGTGATCACAATGTTCCATAAAACTTATCACCACAACACACCATGACGCTCATCATCACAATTATCCATGGTCTTCTCATCACAATGCTCCATGAGCATTGTCATCACAATGCTCAATACACTTGTCATCACAATGCTCCGTGACACTTGTCGTCAGTATGCTCCTTGAACCCTGTCATGACAAGGCTCCATGCCTTTTTCATAACAATGATCCATGCCATTTTCATCACAATGCTCCATGCCCTTGTCAGCACAAAGCTCCATGACGCATGTCATCAGAATGCTCCATGGCCTTCTCATCACAATGCTCCATGCCCTTGTCATCACAATGCTCCAAGACCCCTGTAATCACAATGCTCCATGCCCCTTTTCATCAGAATGTTCCATGAGAATTGTCATCACAAGGCTCCATGGACTTCCCATCACAATGCTCCAGGACCTTGTCATCACAGTGCTCAATTCCCTTCTCATTACAATGCTCCATGACCCCTGTCATCACAATACTCCATGAACATTTTCAGCCCAATGCTTCATGACCTTCTCATCACAATGCTCCATGACCCATATCATCACAGTCCTCCATGACCACTGTCATCACAACACTCCATGACCCCTGACAACACAATGATCCGGGACTCTTGTCATCACAATGCTCCATTCCCATGTCATCACAATGCTCCATGAACATTTTCAGCCCAATGCTCCATGACACTTGTCATCACAATGATCCATGCCCTTGTCATCCCAATGCTCCATGACCCCTGTAATCACAATGCTCCATGACGCTTATCATCACAGTGCTCCATGACCCTTATCATCACAATTCTCCATGCCTGTGTCATCAAAATCCTACATGACCTTGTCATCACAATGCTCCATGAGCTTGTCATCACAATACTCCATTACCATTTTCATCACAATCCTCCATGAACCTTGGGATCACATGGCTCCATGCCCTTGTCATCACAATGCTCCATGCTCCTTGAAATCAAAATGGTCCATGACCTCTGTCATCACAATGCTCCAACCCCTTGTGATCACAATGTTCCATAACACTTGTCATCACAACACTCCATGATGACTGTCATGACAATACTCCATGCACTTGTCGTCACAATGCTCCATGACCTTTGTCATCACAATTCTCAATACACTTGTCATCACAATGCTCCCTGACACTTGTCGTCAGAATACTCCTTGAACACTGTCATGAAAAGGCTCCATGCATTTTTCATCAGAATGCTCCATGCCCTTTTCATCACAACGCTCCAGGTCATTGTCATCACAATACTCCACAAACTTGTCATCAGAATGCTCCATGATCATTGTCTTCAGAATGCTCCATGACCCCTGTCATCACAATGCTCCATACCCCTTGTCATTACAGTGTTCCATGACGCTCGTCATCACAATTATCCATGGTCTTCTCATCACAATGCTCCACGGTCTTGCCATCACAATGCTCCATGCCTTGGTCATCACGATGCTCCATGTCCCCAGTCATCACAATGCTCCATGACCCCTGTCATCACAATGCTCCATACCCCTTGTCATTACAGTGCTCCATGACGCTCGTCATCACAATTATCCATGGTCTTCTCATCACAATGCTCCACGGTCTTGCCATCACAATGCTCCATGCCCTGGTCATCACAATGCTCTATGTCCCCTGTCATCACAATTCTCCACGTTCTTTGCATCACTATGCTCCATGATACTTCTCATCACAGTGTTACATGTTTTGTCATCACAATTCTCTATGCACTTGTCATCACAATGCTCCATGACCCCTGTCATAGCAAGCTCCATGTGATTGTCATCACAATGCTTCATGAACATGTCATCAAAATTCTCAATGGCCCTTGTTATCACAATGCTCCATGACCCTTGTCATCACAATGCTCCAAGCCCTGGTCATCAAAATGCTCCATTACCTTTGTCATCACAATCCTCCATGACACTTGGCATCACAATGCTACATTCCATTGTCATTGCAATAGACCATGACATATGTCATCACAATGCTCCCTGACACCTTTCTTCACAATACTCCATGACCTTCTGATCACAATGCTCCATGCCCTTGTCATCACAATGCGCCATGCCCACTGTCATCACAATAATCCATTAAACTTGTCAGAAAAATGCTCCATGACCCTGTCATCACAAGGCTCCATGCCCTTTCATCGCAATGCTCTATGACCCCTGTCATCACAATGCTCCGTGACTCCAGTTATCACAATGCTTCATGACCTTTGTCATCACAATGGTCCATGACCTCGTCATCACATGGCTCTGTGACCTTTGTGACCACAACACTCCATGAACATTTCATCACAATGCTCGGTGACCCTTGTCATCACAATGTTCCATGCCTTTGTCAGCACATTACTCCATGACCCATGGCATCACAATGTGCCATGCGCTTGTCATCACAATGCTCCACATCGTTGTCATCACAATGCTCCACAAACCTTGTCATCACAATGCTCCATGCGTTTGTCAGCAGAATGATCCATGACCCATGTCATCACAATGTGCCCTGCGTTTCTCATCACAATGCTCCACAGCCTTGTCATCACAATGCTCCATGCACCTCTCATCAAAATGCTCTCTCACCACTGATATCACAATGTTCCATCACTAGTCAACACAATACTCCCTCCACCCTGTCATCCCAATGTTCCATGACCCTTGTCACAACAATGCTACATGCTCTTATCATCACAATGCTCCATGACCCCTGACATCACAATGTTCCATAACCCCTGTCATCACAATGCTCCATGACCCTTTTCATCACAATGCTCCATGACCCCTAACATCACAATGTTCCATAAACACTGTCATCAAAATGTTCCATGACCCTTTTCATCCAATTGCTCCATGACCCTGTCATCACAATGCTCCCTGCCCTTCTCATCACAATGCACCACGCTCTTGTCATCAAAATGCTCCATGGCCTATGTCATCACAAAGATCCATGACCCTTGGAATCACAATGCTCCATGCCATTGTCATCACAAAGCTCCATGAAACCTCTCATCACATTGCTCCATGCCGTTGTCATCACAAAGCTCCATGACGCTTGTCATCACAATGCTCCATGCCCTTGTCATTGCAATCCTCCGTAACACATGTATCACTGTGTTCCGTGTCCTTGTCATCACAATGCTCCATGCTCACTCTCATCACAATAATCCATGAAACTTTTCAGACCAATGCTCCATGCCCTTGTCATCACAATGCTCCATTACACCTGTCATAACAATGCTCCATGACCCCTTCCATCACAATGTTCTACGGCCTTGTCATCACAAGACTCCATGGCCCTTGTCATCACAATGCTCCAAGACCCATGTAATCACAATGCTACATGCCCATGTCATCACAAAGCTCCCTGACGCATGTCATCAGAATGCTCCATGGCCTTCTCATCACAATACTCCATGACCTTGTCATCACAATGCTCCAAGACCCTTGTTATTACAATGATCCATGCCTCTTTGCATCTCAATGCTCCATGAACCCTGTCATCACAATGCACCATGCCCATCATCATAATGCTTCATGCTATTGTCATCACAATGAAATCAAAATTCTCCATGACCTCTCTCATCACAATGCTCCAAACCCTTGTGATCACAATGTTCCATAACACTTGTCATCACAACGCCCCATGACGCTGGTCATCACAGTTATCCATGGACTTCTCATCAGAATGCTCCATGACCTTTGTCATCACAATTCTCAATGCAGTTGTCATCACAATGCTCCCTGATACTTGTCATCAGTATGCTCATTGAACCCTGTCATGACAAGTCTCCATGCCTTTTTCATCACAATGATCCATGCCCTTTCCATCACAATGCTCCATGCCATTGTCATCACAATACTCCACAAGCTTGTCATCAGAATGCTCCGTGACACTTTTCATCTCAATGATCCATGACCCCTGTCATCACAATGCTCCATGACACCTGTCATCACAATGCTCCATACCCCTTGTCATTACAGTGCTCCATGATGTTCGTCATCACAATTATCCATGGTCTTCTCATCACAGTGCTCCACGGTCTTGCCATCACAATGCTCCATGCCCTGGTCATCACAATGCTCCATGTCCCCAGTCATCACAATGCTCCATGACCCCTGTCATCACAATGCTCCATACCGCTTGTCATTACAGTGCTCCATGACACTCGTAATCACAATTGTCCATGGTCTTCTCATCACAATGCTCCACGACCTTGTCATGAAAATGCTCCATGACCCTTGTCATCACAGTGCTCCATGACCACTGTCATAACAATGCTCCATGACCCCTGTCATCACAAGGCTCCATACCACTTGTCATTACAGTGCTCCATGACGCTCCTCATCACAATTATCCATGGTCTTCTCATCACAATGCTCCACGGTCTTGCCATCACAGTGCTCCATTCCTTGGGCATCACAATGCTCCATGTCCGCGGTAATCACAATGTTCCATGACCACTGTCATCACAATGCTCTATACCCCTTGTCATTACAGTGCTCCATGACACTCGTCATCACAATTATCCATGATCTTCTCATCACAGTGCTCCACGTCCTTGCCATCACAAGGCTCCATGCCCTGGTCATCACAATGCTCCATGTCCCCAGTCATCACAATGCTCCATGTCCCCGGTCATCACAATGCTCCATGACCACTGTCATCACAATGCTCTATACCCCTTGTCATTACAGTGTTCCATGACGCTCGTCATCACAATTATCTATGGTCTTCTCATCACAGTGCTCCACGGTCTTGCAATCACAATGCTCCATGCCCTGGTCATCACAATGCTCCATGTCCCCTTTCATCACAATTCTCCACGTTCTTGTCATCACTATGCTCCATGATACTTCTCATCACAGTGTTACATGTTTTGTCATCACAATTCTCTATGCACTTGTCATCGCAATGCTCCATGACACCTGTCATAGCAAGCTCCATGTGATTGTCATCACAATGCTTCATGAACATGTCATCAAAATTCTCAATGGCCCTTGTCATCACAATGCTCCAAGCCCTTGTCATCAAAATGCTCCATTACCCTTGTCATCACAATCCTCCATGACACTTGGCATCACAATGCTACATTCCATTGTCATTGCAATAGACCATGACATATGTCATCACAATGCTCCCTGACACCCTTCTTCACAATACTCCATGACCTTCTGATCACAATGCTCCATGCCCTTGTCATCACAATGCACCATGCCCACTGTCATCACAATAATCCATGAAACTTGTCAGAAAAATGCTCCATGACCCTGTCATCACAATGCTCCATGCCCTTTCATCACAATGCTCTATGACCCCTGTCATCACAATGCTCCGTGACTCCAGTCATCACAATGCTTCATGACCTTTGTCATAACAATGGTCCATGACCTCGTCATCACAAGGCTCTGTGACCTTTGTGACCACAACACTCCATGAACATTTCATCACAATGCTCGGTGACCCTTGTCATCACAATGCTCCATGCCTTTGTCAGCACATTACTCCATGACACATGGCATCAAATGTGCCATGCGCTTGTCATCACAATGCTCCACATCGTTGTCATCACAATGCTCTATAAACCTTGTCATCACAATGCTCCATAAACCTTGTCATCACAATGCTCCATGCGTTTGTCAGCACAATGTTCCATGACCCATGTCATCACAATGTGCCCTGCGTTTCTCATCACAATGCTCCACAGCCTTGTCATCACAATGTTCCATGCACCTCTCATCAAAATGCTCTCTCACCACTGATATCACAATGTTCCATCACTAGTCAACACAATACTCCCTCCACCCTGTCATCCCAATGTTCCATGACCCTTGTCACAACAATGCTACATGCTCTTATCATCACAATGCTACATGACCCCTGACATCACAATGTTCCATAACCCCTGTCATCACAAAGCTCCATGACCCTTGGAATCACAATGCTCCATGCCATTGTCATCACAAAGCTCCATGAAACCTCTCATCACATTGCTCCATGCCGTTGTCATCACAAAGCTCCATGACGCTTGTCATCACAATGCTCCATGCCCTTGTCATTGCAATCCTCCATGACACATGTATCACTGTGTTCCGTGCCCTTGTCATCACAATGCTCCATGCTCACTCTCATCACAATAATCCATGAAACTTTTCAGACCAATGCTCCATGCCCTTGTCATCACAATGCTCCATTACACCTGTCATAACAATGATCCATGACCCCTGCCATCACAATGTTCTACGGCCTTGTCATCACAAGACTCCATGGCCCTTGTCATCACAATGCTCCAAGACCCCTGTAATCACAATGCTCCATGCCCATGTCATCACAAAGCTCCCTGACGCATGTCATCAGAATGCTTCATGGCCTTCTCATCACAATACTCCATGCCCTTGTCATCACAATGCTCCAAGACCCTTGTTATTACAATGATCCATGCCTCTTTGCATCTCAATGCTCCATGAACCCTGTCATCACAATGCACCATGCCCATCATCATAATGCTTCATGCTATTGTCATCACAATGAAATCAAAATTCTCCATGACCTCTCTCATCACAATGCTCCAAACCCTTGTGATCACAATGTTCCATAACACTTGTCATCACAACGCCCCATGACGCTGGTCATCACAATTATCCATGGACTTCTCATCACAATGCTCCATGACCTTTGTCATCACAATTCTCAATACACTTGTCATCACAATGCTCCCTGACACTTGTCATCAGTATGCTCATTGAACCCTGTCATGACAAGTCTCCATGCCTTTTTCATCACAATGATCCATGCCCTTTTCATTCCAATGCTTTATGCCATTGTCATCACAATACTCCACAAGCTTGTCATCAGAATGCTCCGTGACCCTTGTCATCTCAATGATCCATGACCCCTGTCATCACAATGCTCCATGACACCTGTCATCACAATGCTCGATGCCCCTTGTCATTACAGTGCTCCATGATGTTCGTCATCACAATTATCCATGGTCTTCTCATCACAGTGCTCCACGGTCTTGCCATCACAATGCTCCATGCCCTGGTCATCACAATGCTCCATGTCCCCAGTCATCACAATGCTCCATGACCCCTGTCATCACAATGCTCCATACTGCTTGTCATTACAGTGCTCCATGACACTCGTAATCACAATTGTCCATGGTCTTCTCATCACAATGCTCCACGCCCTTGTCATCAAAATGTTCCATGACCCTTGTCATCACAATGCTCCATGACCACTGTCATAACAATGCTCCATGACCCCTGTCATCACAAGGTTCCATACCACTTGTCATTACAGTGTTCCATGATGCTCCTCATCACAATTATCCATGGTCTTCTCATCACAATGCTCCACGGTCTTGCCATCACAGTGCTCCATGCCTTGGGCATCACAATGCTCCATGTCCCCGGTCATCACAGTGCTCCATGACCACTGTCATCACAATCCTCTATACCCCTTGTCATTACAGTGCTCCATGACACTCGTCATCACAATTATCCATTGTCTTCTCATCACAATGCTCCACGATCTTGCCATCGCAATGCTCCATGCCCTGGTCATCACAATGCTCCATGTCCCCTGTCATCACAATTGTCCACGATCTTGGCATCACTATGCTCCATGACACTTCTCATCACAGTGTTACATGCTTTGTCATCACAATTCTCTATGCACTTGTCATCGCAATGCTCCATGACCCCGTCATAGCAAGCTCCATGTGCTTGTCATCACAATACTCCATGCCCTTGTCGTCACAATTCTCCATGACCTTTGTCATCACAATGCTCCCTGACACTTGTCGTCAGAATGCTCCCTGAAAACTGTCATAAAAAGGCTCCATGTCTTTTTCATCACAATGCCCCATGCCATTTTCATCAAAATGCTCCATGTCATTGTCATCAAAATACTCCACAAGCTTGTCATCAGAATGCTCCATGAAACTTGTCATCACAATGCTCCATGACCCCTGTTATCACAATGCTCCATACCCCTTGTCATTACAGTGCTCCATGACGCTCATCATCACAATTATCCATGGTCTTCTCATCACAATTCTCCACGGTCTTGCCATCACAATACTCCATGCCCTGGTCATTACAATGCTCCATGTCCCCTGTCATCACAATTCTCCACATTCTTGGCATCACTGTGCTCCATGATGCTTTTCATCACAGTGTTACATGCTTTGTCATCACAATTCTCTATGCACTTGTCATCGCAATGCTCCATGATCCCTGTCACAGCAAGCTCCATGTGATTGTCATCACAATGCTTCATGAACATGTCATCAAAATTCTCAATGACCCTTGTTATCACAATGCTCCATGACCCTTGTCATCACAATGCTCCAAGCGCTTGTCATCAAAATGCTCCATTACCTTTGTCATCACAATCCTCCATGACACTTGGCATCACAATGCTCCATTCCATTGTCATCGCAATGGACCATGACATATGTCATCACAATGCTCCCTGACACCCTTCCTCACAATACTCCATGACCTTCTCATCACAATGCTCCATGCTCTTGTCATCACAATGCGCCATGCCCACTGTAATCACAATAATCCCTGAAACTTGTCAAACGAATGCAACATGCCCCTGTCATCACAATGCTCCATGCCCTTTCATCACAATGCTCTATGACCCCTGTCATCACAATGCTCCGTGACTCCAGTCATCACAATGCTTCATGACTTTTGTCATCACAATGGTTCATGCCCTCATCATCACAAGGCTCTGTGACCTTTGTCACCACAGCGCTCCATGAACATTTCATCACAATGCTCGGTGACCCTTGTCATCCCAATGCTCCATGCCTTTGTTAGCACAATACTCCATGACCCATGGCATCACAATGTGCCATGCGCTTGTCATCACAATGCTCCACATCTTTGTCATCACAATGCTCCATAAACCTTGTCATCACACTGCTCCATGCACTTCTCATCAAAATGCTCTCTCACCACTGATATCACAATGTTCCATCACTAGTCAACACAATACTCCCTCACCCCTGTCATCACAATATTCCATGACCGTTGTCACAACAATGCTACATGCCTTTATCATCACAATGCTCCATTCCCCTGACATCACAATGTTCCATAACCCCTGTCATCACAATGCTCCCTGCCCTTCACAACAGAATGCACCACACCCTTGTCATCAAAATGCTCCATGACATTTGTCATCACAAAGCTCACTGACCCTTGTCATCACAATGCTGCATTCCATTGTCATCACAATGCTCCATGAACCCTCTCATCACATTTTTCCATGCCCTTGTCATCACAGGCTCCATGATGCTTTTCATCACAATGCTCGATGCCATTCTTATCACAATGCTCCATGTGCTTCTCATTACAATCCTCCATGACCCATGTATCACAGTGTTCCATGCCCTTGTCATCACAATGCTCCTTGCCCCCTCTCATCACAATAATCCATGAAACTTTTCAGACCAATGCTCCATGCCCTTGTCATCACAATGCTCCATTACCCCTGTCATAACAATGCTCCATGACCCCTGCCATCACAATGTTCCACAGCCTTGTCATCACAAGGCTCCATGACCCTTGTCATCACAATGCTCCAAGACCCCTGTAATCACAATGCTCCATGCCCTTGTCATCACAAAGCTCCATGACGCATGTCAACAGAATGCTCCATGGCCTTCTCATTCACGATGTTCCATGCCTTTGTCATCACAATGCTCCAAGACTCCTGTAATAGCAATGCTCCATGCCCCTTTTCATCTCAATGCTCCATGAACCCTGTCATCACAATGCACCATGCCCATCATCATAATGCTTCAGGCTATTGTCATCACAATGAAACCAAAATGCTCCATGACCTCTGTCATCAAAATGCTCCAAATCCTTGAGATCAATATGTTCCATAACACTTATCATCACAACGCCCCATGACGCTCGTCATCACAATTATCCATGGTCTTCTCATCACAATGCTCCATGACCTTTGTCATCACAATACTCAATACCCTTGTCATCACAATGCTCCCTGACACTTGTTGTCAGTTTGCTCCTTGAACCCTGTCATGACAAGGCTCCATGCCTTTTTCATCACAATGATCCATGCCCTTTTCATCACAGTGCTCCAAGACTGCTGTAATCACAATGCTCCATGTCCTTGTCATCACAAAGCTCCATGATGCATGTCATCAGAATGCTCCATGGCCTTCTCATCCCAATGCTCCATGCCCTTGTCATCACAATGCTCCAAGACCCCTGTAATCACAATGCTCCATGGCACTTTTCATCAGAATGCTCCATGAGACTTGTCATCACAAGGCTCCATGGTCTTCTCATCACGGTGCTCCAGTACCTTGTCATCACAATGCTCCATGACCCCTGTCATCACAGTACTCCATGGACATTTTCAGCCCAATGCTCCATGACCTTCTCATCACAATGCGCCATGACCCCTGTCATCACAATGCTCCATGACCACTGTCATCACAACGCTCCATGAACCCTGACAACACGATGATCCGGGACACTTGTCATTAAAATGCTCCATGACCATTGTCATCACAATGATCCATGCGCTTGTCATCCCAATGCTCCATGACCCTTGTAATCACAATGCTCCGTGATGCTTGTCATCACAGTGCTCCATGAACCTTGTCATCATAATGCTCCTTGCCTTTGTCAACAAAATGGTACATAATCTTGTCATCACAATTCTCCATGCGCTTGTCATCACAATCCTCCATGACCATTGGGATCACATTGCTTCATGCCCTTGCCATCTCTCTCTTGCCTTTCTGTGTTTTACAGATATTCAGATGTCCCTTTTGACCGGTGGTAAGTGACAATTCTTTGTAGTGTGGATTTGTATTGCGCGCTTGCTTGATTGGCCAAAAAGGGCGTATGCGTTTTCTTCTGAATATATTCAGGAGAAAAGGCATACGCCCTTTTTGGCCAAGTGCATCTCTGTCCAAGTTGGGGTGCTTTTCCTGTGCTTTAAAGGCGATTCCAATTTACCTCTTGAAATATGTTTTGTGCAATTCTGCCACATTTTCAAGTCCGCTTCATTGCCTTCCCTCAACAGGTTTTTGGAAGAGAGTAGTCCTTTATAAGTCTGCAGGTTTGTGAATTGCTGTGCCCCTGAGCTCCAATTTTCAAATCCCATCTTTGTGATCTGGCCGCAAATCCACAATTTTGCTTCAGGACCTATACTGGTTCCAGGGGTCGCTATATTGGATCCCTGTGGGTGGTTGAGGCTTTGGTTAATTCTTCTTCCTGCCGGGAACTTAGAGTGACATGTGACCTTCCAAATGTCTACATCTACTCTCTGATTGGTTCTCCCTCTTCCCTTTCATCCTCTGCACAATTAGCAAACTGTGCGAACCAGGAGGTTATAGGGGCTGACTCTCCTAAGTTGGGAGATTGATAGTAAAGCAGTTGGAATGCCAAAGTGGAGCACAAGGAGAGGAAAAATTAGGAGAGTTTTAGAAACCTTTCGCCATCACAGGGTGTCCATTTTCTAGGTTTCCCATACATGTTATAATTGTAGTGATATTCCCTTCTACCTGGAGATTTGGGACACATGGAATGGTGGCATGCATTACTACTTTAAAAGGTCTGCATTTTCTCTCCCAATCTCACCAGACCTCTCAGTCCCAAGTGTCCAGCCTTATGTCTCATCCAGCTGTCTTTGCAGATAGGGTCATTCCAGGTTTCATCAGAAACCCTGAAGGAATTGTGTAAGAATTTCACTGTTTTTTGGGGTTTTTTTGAAATTCATTTTTATAATGGGGTTGAACTGATTTTCACTGACGTGTTTATGCCAGTCTAGATACAATTGATTCCCTTACGGAGACATATCAATATATAGGTTATAAGATTCTTAGTAGTCAGATATATTCCTCTGTGGGGCATAGGGGTGTTGAGTCCCATTCACTGAGGAAGGTGTAGGTCTTGTCTATTCTGTATTTGGTTTATGGAATGGTACCTGTGCTAATATCAAACTCTGGTTTTATGCATCACCCCACCTCTCCTTTGCCCTGAAGCAGGCATAAGAGATTTTTGCTAAATGTGAGACTCTGTTCTCTTTCCTAATTCAGTTCATGTGTTGTGATATTGACATTCCCTCTATAAGTGATATCTTATGATAAGATTCTTTTTCTGTGTGACTAATTTCCCTTAAAATCATCATACGTAAATCCACTCATTATGCTGCTACTGGCCTTATATACATTGATTTCATGTCTGAGTGATATTCCGTTGTACAAAATTACCACAAGTTCTTTATGCATTTCTCTTTTTCCTGGGATATTTTAGGTGTACCAAAGTTGAGGTTCTTGTATGCAGAGCAGCCCTAAACTTTGGGGTGCCTGTGTCTTATTGACATTTAGTCTTCCCAAGTTATATGTCCATGAGTTGAAGTCCCCTTGCTCCGGGGCTTTGTATTTTCCATGTTTTAAAAACAGCATACACTTCTTCAGAGTGGCTCTTGGATATTTATACCCCACCCATCAGCGTGACTAGGCTCCCTGTTTTCCATGGCCTCTCCTGCATTTCTGGTTTGTACACATTTTTTGGATGGCCTTTCTGAGCAGTGGAAATTGAGACTTCTTTGTTGTGCGGATTTGCATTTCCCTCTTGCTTGGTTGGGCAAAAACTCTGCATGTGTTTTTTTCCTGAAGATGTTCACGAAAAAAACGCATACACCCTTTTGCCCAACCGCATCATTTTAGAAATTCTGCTGCTTTTCATATGCTTTAAATGTGAGTACAATCTACCTTTTGAAATCTGTTTCCTGCAATTCTGCCTCTCATTCAGATCCTCTTCGTTACCTTACCTGAATATATTTTTGGATGTTGGTTATCATTTATATCTTTGCAGGTCTTTGAATTGTCTGCTCCTGAGCTCCATTTTGCAACTCGCTTTTTTTGTGAGCTGGCCTCCAAACCATTGGATTACTTCTGGCCCTATTCTGGTTCTGGGGAGGCAGGCTGAGCCTTTGGTTAATTCTTCTTCCTAATGGGAAATTAGAGTGACATGTGCCTGTCAAAAGTCCTACAGCTAATCTCTCATTGGTTCCCCCTCTTCCCATTTATCCTCTGCACAAATTGCAAACTGTGTGAAACAGGAGGTTAAAGGTGCTGATTCTCCAAGTGGGGAGATTGTTAGTAATGTGGCTGGAATGGCGAACCCCAGCAGCAGGAGATCAAAAATGAGGTGCATTTTAGACACCTTTCCTGAGCACACGGTGTACATTCATCTCGGTTTCCCAGGCATGTTTTCGCTGTCAGAAGATTCCCTTGAACCTGCAGATTTGGGACCCATGGAATTGGTACCAGGCAGTATTACTTTAAAAGGTCTGCATTTCCTCACCCAGCCTCTCTAACATCTCTTAGCGTGCATAGCTTCCAGCCTTATATAATCATCCTGCTGTGGGTCTACATGTGTTCAATCCATGTTACATCGTAGCCCTTCAACAAAAGTTGTAAGAATTTTTGTCTGTCTCACTGTTTTTATAAATAGTTTTAAATTTATTTTTATATTGGTTACAGCTGATTTTCAAAGCTCTGTTTTTTGCTGCTGTACATCCACTTGATTCATGTACTGTGAGACAACAATAAATTCTTTTTCAGATGCTTACCAGTCATATGTATTATTTTCTAGTGACTTGAGTGGGCTGAGTGCAGTTCTTTGAGGTACCGTGTAGGCCTTGTCAGTTATTCAATTTGGTACTTGGAATGGTATCTTTGCTAATTTCAACCTCTTGCATAATACCTCACCATTCCCCACCTTTCCCATTTAGCAGCCTTATGTCTATTTTCTACATATTTGACTATGTTTCTGTTTTGTAATTTATTTCATGTGTAGCCATTTTTGATTGCACCTTTAAGTGACATCTTATGATATGTGTCTTTTTCTTTCTGACATATGTCACTTAGAATGATCGTATGTAACTCCTCCAGAGTTGTTACAACTGGCCTTATTTCATTGATTTCTGGATGAGTAATATTCCAGTCTACATAAGTACCCCATCTCTTTTATCTATTTTATCCTTCCAGGGACATTTAGGTTATATCCAAGTTGAGGCCCTTTTTAACAGAGAGGTGGTAAACGTTCGGGTGCCTGTTTTCTGTCGATTTTTGTTTTTCCCAAGGTACACGCCCATGAGTGCAAGTGCCCTATGCTCTGTAGCTCATTTTTTAGATGTTTTAGCAAACACAATACACTTCTCCAGAGTGGCCGTTGGCAAATTACATTTCCACTATCAGCCTCACAGGGCTCCCTTTTCTCCTCGCCCTGTCCTGCATTTCTGGTGTTTACACTTTATGTGGATGGCCCTTCTGACTGATGTGAAGTGAGACATTTTGTGATATTGATTTCCAGTGCCCACCTGTTTGGTTGGATAAAAAGTGTGTATGGCCTTTACTTGAATATATTCAGAAAAAATGCATACACCCTTTTTGGCCAACTGCATCATTGGCGATGTTCAGCCCCTTTTCTTGTGCTTTAATGGGGAGTCCTTTCTACCTCTTCAAATCTGTTTCCTGCCACTCTCCCTTGCTTACAAGTCCTTTTCTGTGACTTACCTCAAGACATTTTTCGACGATAGATATTTTCAACTCTGCAGTTTCATGAATTTTAGTGCCCCTGAGTTCCATTTTTCAACTTGTGTTTTTGGAAACTGGACACAAAACAGCGGGATTTCCTCTAGCCCTATTCTCTTTCCATGGGCAATTCTAGCCTTTGATGAATTTGTGTTCTGGATTGGAAATTAGAGTGGCATGTGCCTGTCCGAACACCTAAGACTTGTCTCTAAATTTTTCTCATCCTTCCGCTTCATCCTCTGGACAAATTCCAAACTGTGTGCAACAGGATGTTGACGGTGCTGATATCCCCAAGTGAGGAGATTGTTAGGAAAGATGCTGGAGGGTTGAACCCGAGCACCAGGCGATGAGGAGATGAGGTGCCTTTTCCAAACTCTTTCCGATCAAATGGTGTACCATCCTCTAGGTGTGACAGGCATGATTTAGCTGTAGGAAGGGTCCCGTGCATGTAAGGAGAACACCAGGGATTTTTCCAAATCAGTGCCTCCCCGAACCCCAAACTGGGGAATTTTTAAGCTACGGCTACACGTATGTCCTTTAAGGGCCTTGGGAAATAGGCAGAGCCCAAACTTTAGATGACTGAAATCTTCAGGGTCAGAAGCGCTCACCATCGGCCTTGCTTAGGTTACATTTTATCTGTCATTGATAGATGATGTCAATAAAAATATCTATTCTTTTTCAGATTATTTCCCCTTATAGGTTATTGCAAAATATTCAGTGTAGTTCCCTGTGCTATACAGTAGTTCCTTGTTGATGATCTCTTTTATACATAGCAGTGTGTATGTGTTAATCCCAAACTGTTAATTTATCCCTTCTCCTACCTTTCCCCTTTGGTAATAATAAATTATAAGATTTTATACTTCTCAGAAATGGGGGAGCTGAAAGAGAGGTATCATTTTCAATGGAAAAGCATTCAAAACAAGATTGAAGCTTCAGCCAAGAGTATTCGATGTACATCCATGGAAATAAATCACTTCATTTCTCTAATGTTGACCTGACAAATAAGACAGACGTCTTCACTGAACTTGCTTATAGGAAAGTGATGGAAATATCAAATGTAAGTCTTAGAAACATCTTATTTTACCCGAGCATTATACACTGCTCTATGTTAACTACAGTTTGGCTCACACATCTGTTCATTGAAGTTACAATGCTCTCAATTTCTGTTACTGATCCTCCAGAGTGGACCCCAACAGGAGTCCCCGTGCCCAGTGTCATTGGAGCCAACAGATCAAGACTGAGTTTCGTTCAGAAGCAAAGGAAACAGTATTTTGAAAACAGAATGGAGAGGTGAGAGCGTGCACTCCCCCATGGGCTGTGGGCTGGGCTGCTGTGTAGGGTCCCCGGCAGCATCAGTGGGAGGGAGGGGATGGAGCTCTCGAGGGCTGCGTTGGCTGCAGCTCAGGCTCTATGCCGCGGAGTCTGCATGGGACCCCGCTAGCTGAGGTGTCGACCCAGCAATTCTGCACTAGGAAATCGGGTCTGAAGTGCCGGGTGTGGGACCTCTGTATGCGGAACCCTAGGAGCACGTAAAATTAGACAAAGCACAATGGAAAAACAGGTTAGACTTTATTTAATTGCCCAGATTCTCTTTTTATCTCCCAGGAATTTTTAATGAACGTTGCCGGAGACGAACACCTCCTCTGCTTTTTGTTCCGTTCCTTATTCTTGGGGTGTTGAGGGTGCAGACCCCTCTTTTGTAACTGCTTCATGCTGTGGTGGGAGCCCTGATACATGGGGGGAGGGGCAAAACGTCTCCCCACCAGCCTCCTGGTGAGGTTGATTGTCCCAAGGCCTCCTGCCTCACTTCTCGTCCGCCTGAGCACCAGCATTGGAAGTGTTACAGATTCTAATGACCTATAAGGGTCCAGGAAAGAGAGGCACAGAGATGCTGCGGTGGCAGGTTTCACCCCACCCCACATATGTTCGGCAACCTTAGGCTGACAGTTTTTGCCAGACTAGATGCTCTGACCAGTAGTCTGTGCTTTCTTTAATTAGGTCCCTGAATTAATGTACAAACAGCACCATGTGTCAGAGCCCTGCCCGCACAACTCCCAGACAGTCCAGGGTCAGTGGTGATCCAGGACCATGACGTCCACTGAGTCAATGGCCTTTAGAAGTAGCCAGCAGTCCAGCCGGTCATATTGGCCACCATCACCGCGGTGTCTGTAGGGTTTTCTATGGTGAAAGCGTGATATACGTTTCCCCCGCCAAGCTTATTAGCTCCCCTCTGGGTGCAGTAAGTCCTGCAAGCAGTAGTCTGCTCTTTCGGGGCACAGTCTTGTCGTTTTCTGAGAGAAACTCCAGGTCAAGTGATGGTCACACGAGTCATCTTGGGGTCCCGTTGCCCCCGTTTATCTCTCTGGAGGTTGGAGTTGGAGGGCCTCCTCACTCGAGGTCAGTGTGTCCACAGAGCGACCCCTGCAACTTCAGGGCATGATGGGTGGTTAGGATCACCACGTGGGGTCCTTTTCCCTTAGGAGGGAGCTGGCCTTGCGGGCTGCTGATTTCCAGCTTTTTAGATACCCCAGTATCCTGGCCTGATGAGTCGGTGGGCAAAGCCCTTGGTGACCATAGTTTATCATACCTGAAGGGCATTCTTGTGTTGCTCCATTTCAAGTGGTCCCAGTTTTTGCACTAAGGCTCCAAGGGCGATTAACCTTTGACCGGGTATGTAAAGGTCAAAGGGTTTAGCTAAATTAGGGAGTTCCTGGGCAAGGGTCTGTATTGACTGCTCTTTCCATTCTTGAAAGGCTGCTTCTGGATTCTATTCAAAAGGATCATCATCTTTTCGTGTCAGTGTTTCATGTAGAGGCCCAGCTATTAGACTGTAGTTAGGGATCCAGATGCAGAAAACCTTGGCCTCCCCAGGAACCCCTAAGCTGTCTTCTAGTTTTAGAAGAGGTAAGGCTGCAAATGGCTTCTTCCCTATCCTGGGATGCGTTTCTCCGAATATCTGTGAGAATGAAGCCCAGGCATGTCACCTTAGCCTGGGATATTTGAGCGTTTTTCTTGGACACCTTCTATCCTATCTTGGCTAGGTAGTTCAGAGGCGTCTTTAGTAGGCCTGGCGATCAGAATGTCATCTGCATATTGAAGGAGGGTTCCCTTTTACAGAGGTTGAACTTTTAGGTCTTTAGAGGACATTTCCCCAATGATGGTGTGGGGATTTTTGAACCATTGGGGCAGGACGGCCCAGCATTATTGCTTTTGTTGCATGTTGTGTCCTGCCACTCACAAGCCAAAAATTCTTGTGACTCTGAGATGAATGGAATACAGAAGAAGGCATCATTGAAGTCTAATACAGAATGCCATGGCCTGGTGGAACGTAGAATGACCAGCAGGGAGTAGGAAATAGGAGCTACTGGATGTATATCCTCAGTGGCTTCACTGACTGTCCTGATATCCTTTACCAAGTCTCCAGCAGCCCATGGGGCTCTCGTGGTCAGGCCAATCCCAGGATATGGAGCTCACCTGGGCTGCACCCCTACCCCACAGCCCACGGGGCTCTCGTGGTCAAGTCCCTCCCAGGGTATGGAGCTCACCTCTGCAGCTACCCAGCAGCCCATGGGGCTCTCCTACTCAGGCCCTTCCCAGGATACGGAGCTCCCCTGGGCACGTACCCCAGCAGGGCTGGACACACAGGAACTGTGCACATAGCCCACATTGCAGAGAAACCCCAGCTCACCTGTCGCTCACAGCTGACACAGAATACCTCAGAGCAGGACTTGAACTAACAAACAGCAGCTCTGACAGGTCTGTGACCATGGCTATCACTCTCTGCAGGCTCTTTCTGCCTGGTCTTCCAGACACTTCCACTGCAGCCAGGGCACCAGGCCTCTGTCTCCACTCACCATCACTCCTCTCCCTGACTCCTGGGTTCCTCTCATTAGGATAGTGTCTTCTTGAAGTTGTTTTCCACTCATGGACCACATAAAATGATAAGAAAACAAGCCGAAGCTGCAGCCCCTTGTCTATCCTGACTCTCAAGAGCCCACACCTGTTCCTAGGGCCTGGCCCGTTTAGCAAGTTTCATTTTCTGCAACTGTGAGGCCCTGAGGGGTGAGGATTGGCTGATTTTGGTACCCTGAAACTGCCTGCCAGCCCTCCACAGGTGTGCCTGGGTTGAGGGCAATATAAACAGCTCTCCAGTGAGCGAAAGCCCTTGTAGCTGTGACTGACGCCATATTCTCTGCCCCGTAGGCAGTGCCGGGGCTGTGCTGGTGGGAGGGAGTGAGGGGCCGTGGCTTTGTGGGTGGCCCAGTGTGAGTGGGGCTCTGCTGGACTTTCTGCAGGAGTTGCCAGGCTGCCACCTGCTAAAGAAGAGGATGTGTCACCGATACCTGCCGCTGGAATTTCTCCCCAGGCAGAGGTGAGGAAGTAAAAAAGCAGTGGGGGCCGTGGCAGGAGGGGTATCTCAGGCCGGGAAATGGAAAGCTTCCAGAAGAGCATCTGGGGCCAAGACCATCCTGACTGGCCTGCAGGCACCAAGTCGGCCTGTGTGCTGTCGCTGGTTTGGCTCCACAGCCCTTCCTCTAAGCTTGCAAGTTCTTGTACATATTCAGGTGTTTTACCTGGAAAGGGTGGGAATAGTTCAGCTGCAGCAGGACTGGGGCTCAGCTCACGTTTACTCACAGATGCCTTGGAACGGTCCCCCAGCTTTGCAATGAGGACCCTCCTTGCTTGGGGGGTGGGCTGCTGGCTGTATGGGAGATGATTCCCCACCTCTGACCAATTTCAGAATTGTTTACCGCTGGAGCAAGTGCCCTGATAGGGTTTTCCTCTGTCTAACTCGTGGGTTCAGGTTTTTTTTTTCTTTTTTGGTTCAAGTTAGATTTTATTCCTCTTTTATGTATTTATAGATATAAGCATGGAAATAATTCATTCATATAAATACATCTGTGTGAAGGGAAGAACTTTTTTTCTGTTTTATTTTTAAATTTTATTTTTTAAAATTTTGAAATTTAATTTTATTTATTTTTTTATACAGCAGGTTATTAT
The DNA here is from genome assembly GCF_949752795.1 of Hyperoodon ampullatus. Lineage (NCBI taxonomy): Eukaryota > Metazoa > Chordata > Mammalia > Artiodactyla > Ziphiidae > Hyperoodon > Hyperoodon ampullatus. The sequence goes on along the minus strand of NW_027640625.1, from coordinate 526,398 downwards.
TAGTTATGTATTTTATGCATATACATGTATACAGGTCAATCCCAATCTCCCAACTCATCCCAACACCACCTCCCCATGGCTTCCCACACTTGGTGTCCATACGTGTGTTCTCTACCTCTGTGTCTCTATTTCTTCCCTGCAAACCAGTTCATCTGTTCCATTTTTCTAGGTTCCACGTATATTCATTAATATACAATATTTGTTTGTCTCTTTCTGACTTACTTCATTCTGTATGACAGTCTCTAGATCCATTGACGTCTCTACAAATGACCCAGTTTCATTCCTTCTTATGGCTGAGTAATATTCCATTTTATATATGTACCACATCTTTATCCATTCGTCTTTCTGTGGGTATTTAGGTTGCTTCCATTACCTGGCTATCGTAAATAGTGCTGAAATGAGCATTGTGGTGAATGTGCCTTTTTGATTTATGGTTTTCTCTTGGTATATGCCCAGAAGTGGGATTGCTGGATCATATGGTAATTCTATTTCTAGTTTTTTTAAGGAAACTCCATACTGTTCTCCATCGTGACTGTATCAATTTACATTTCCACCACTAGTGGAAGAGGGATCCTTTTGTCCACACCCTCCCCAGAATTCGTTGTTTGTAAATTTCTGATGCTGCTGATTCTAACAGGTGTGAGGTGATACCTCATTGTAGTTTTGATTTGCATTTCTCTAATAATTAGTGATGTTGAGCAGCTTTTCATGTGCGTCTTGGCCATCTCTGTGTCTTATTTGAAGAAACGTCTCTTTAGATCTTCTGCCCATTTTTGTATTGGGTTGTTTGTTTTTTTAATATTAAGCTGCATGAGCTCTTTATATATATTGGAGATTAAACCTTTGTCCATTGATTCGTTTGCAAATATTTTCGCCCATTCTGAGGGATGCCTTATTCCATTCCCTTTTTTTTAACAAAAACAGAAAGAAAGAAAAAGAAGCAGAACACTAATGTGTGTAAAATAAGCCTTTTGAAACTGTCGTTTTGAAATATGGACGTCCTTTGAATTTTTTGGTCGATATATGAACCCAGGATTTGTTTTCAGGGCAGGTGTCATTTACAGGCCTGCAATGATTTTGAATATCAACTGACCATTAGCGCTGGGATTAAAGCTGCTGTTGTGTGAAACGGCCACAAGGTGGCAGCAGTTCTCCCTTACCAAATCTGGTTACTGGGGCAACAGAGCCTCAATGGAAGTCGTGTTCTAGATTGGAATTTAGAATGCAATGTGCCAGGAGAAAGCCCCTCAAGTTTGTCTCACTACTTGTTCGTGTTTTTAATTTAATTTTTTATTTTTTATTACAGCAAATTTTTTTTTCTCTTTATTTTTATTTTTATTTATTTATTTATTTTTTTATTAGTTTCTGCTTTATAACAAAGTGAATCAGTCATACATACACATCTGTTCCCACATCCCTTCCCTATTGCGTCTCCCTCCCTCCCACCCTCCCCATCCCACCCCTCCAGGCGGTCACAAAGCACCGAGCTGATCTCCCTGTGCTCTGCGGCTGCTTCCCACTATCTATCTACATTACGTTTGGTAGTGTATATATGTCCATGCCTCTCTTTCGCTTTGTCACAGCTTACCCTTCACCCTCCCCATATCCTCAAGTCCATTCTCAAGTAGGTCTGTGTCTTTATTCCCGTTTTACCCCTAGGTTCTTCATGACATTTTTTTTTTTAAATTCCATATATATGTGTTAGCATACGGTATTTGTCTTTCTCTTTCTGACTTACTTCACTCTGTATGACGGACTCTAGGTCTATCCACCTCATTACAAATAGCTCAGTTTCATTCCTTTTTATGGCTGAGTAATATTCCATTGTATATATGTGCCACATCTTCTTTATCCATTCATCCGATGATGGACACTTAGGTTGTTTCCAGCTCCGGGCTATTGTGAATAGAGCTGCAATGAACATTTTGGTACATGTCTCTTTTTGAATTATGGTTTTCTCAGGGTATATGCCTAGTAGTGGGATTGCTGGGTCATATGGTAGTTCTATTTTTAGTTTTTTAAGGAACCTCCATACTGTTCTCCATAGTGGCTGTACCAATTCACATTCCCACCAGCAGTGCAACAGTGTTCCCTTTTCTCCACACCCTCTCCAGCATTTATTGTTTCTAGATTTCTTGATGATGGCCATTCTGACTGGTGTGAGATGATATCTCATTGTAGTTTTGATTTGCATTTCTCTAATGATTAATGATGTTGAGCATTCTTTCATGTGTTTGTTGGCAGTCTGTATATCTTCTTTGGAGAAATGCCTATTTAAGTCTTCTGCCCATTTTTGGATTGGGTTGTTTGTTTTTTTGCTATTGAGCTGCATGAGCTGTTTATAAATTTTGGAGATTAATCCTTTGTCAGTTGCTTCATTTGCAAATATTTTCTCCCATTCTGAGGGTTGTCTTTTGGTCTTGTTTATGGTTTCCTTTGCTGTGCAAAAGCTTTGAAGTTTCATTAGGTCCCATTTGTTTATCTTTGTTTTTAGTTCCATTTCTCTAGGAGGTGGGTCCAAAAGGATCTTGCTGTGATTTATGTCATAGAGTGTTCTACCTATGTTTTCCTCTAAGAGTTTGATAGTTTCTGGCCTTACATTTAGGTCTTTAATCCATTTTGAGCTTATTTTTGTGTATGGTGTTAGGGAATGATCTAATCTCATACTTTTACATGTCCCTGTCCAGTTTTCCCAGCACCACTTATTGAAGAGGCTGTCCTTTCTCCACTGTACATTCCTGCCTCCTTTATCAAAGATAAGTTGGCCATATGTGCGTGGGTTTATCTCTGGGCTTTCTATCCTGATCCACTGATCTATCTTTCTGTTTTTATGCCAGTACCACACTGTCTTAATTACTGTAGCTTTGTAGTATAGTCTGAAGTCAGGGAGCCTGATTCCTCCAGCTCCGTTTTTCGTTCTCAAGATTGCTTTGGCTATTCGGGGTCTTTTGTTTTTCCAAACAAATTTTGAATTTTTTTGTTCTAGTTCTGTGAAAAATGCCAGTGGTAGTTTGATAGGGATTGCATTGAATCTGTAGATTGCTTTGGGTAGTAGAGTCATTTTCACAATATTGATTCTTCCAATCCAGGAGCATGGTATATCTCTCCATCTATTTGTATCCTCTTTAATTTCTTTCATCAGTGTCTTATAATTTTCTGCATAAAGGTCTTTTGTCTCCTTAGGTAGGTTTATTCCTAGATATTTTATTCTTTTTGTTGCAATGGTAAATGGGAGTGTTTTCTTGATTTCATTTTCAGATTTTTCATCATTAGTGTACAGGAATGCCAGAGATTTCTGTGCATTAATTTTGTATCCTGCTACTTTACCAAATTCATTGATTAGCTCTAGTAGTTTTTCGGTAGCATCTTTAGGATTCTCTATGTATAGTATCATGTCATCTGCAAACAGTGACAGCTTTACTTCTTCTTTTCCAATTTGGATTCCTTTTATTTCCTTTTCTTCTCTGATTGCTGTGGCTAAAACTTCCAAAACTAGGTTGAATAAGAGTGGTGAGAGTGGGCAGCCTTGTCTTCTTCCTGATCTTAGTGGAAATGGTTTCAGTTTTTCACCATTGAGGACAATGTTGGCTGTGGGTTTGTCATATATGGCCTTTATTATGTTGAGGAAAGTTCCCTCTATGCCTACTTTCTGCAGGGTTTTTATCATAAATGGGTGTTGAATTTTGTCGAAAGCTTTCTCTGCATCTATTGAGATGATCATATGGTTTTTCTCCTTCAACTTGTTAATATGGTGTATCACATTGATTGATTTGCGTATATTGAAGAATCCTTGCATTCCTGGAATAAACCCCACTTGATCATGGTGTATGATCCTTTTAATGTGCTGTTGGATTCTGTTTGCTAGTATTTTGTTGAGGATTTTTGCATCTATGTTCATCAGTGATATTGGCCTGTAGTTTTCTTTCTTTGTGACATCCTTGCCTGGTTTTGGTATCAAGGTGATGGTGGCCTCGTAGAATGAGTTTGGGAGTGTTCCTTCCTCTGATATTGTTTGGAAGAGTTTGAGAAGGATGGGTGTTAGCTCTTCTCTAAATGTTTGATAGAATTCGCCTGTGAAGCCATCTGGTCCTGGGCTTTTGTTTGATGGAAGATTTTTAATCACAGTTTCAATTTCAGTGCTTGTGATTGGTCTATTCATATTTTCTATTTCTTCCTGAGTCAGTCTTGGTAGGTTGTGCATTTCTAAGAATTTGTCCATTTCTTCCAGGTTGTCCATTTTATTGGCATAGAGTTGCTTATAGTAATCTCTCATGATCTTTTGTATTTCTGCAGTGTCAGTTGTTACTTCTCCTTTTTCATTTCTAATTCTATTGATTTGAGTCTTCTCCCTTCTTTTCTTGATGAGTCTGGCTAATGGTTTGTCAATTTTGTTTATCTTCTCAAAGAACCAGCTTTTAGTTTGGTTGATCTTTGCTATTGTTTCCTTCATTTCTTTTTCATTTATTTCTGATCTGATCTTTATGATTTCTTTCCTTATGCTAACTTTGGGGGTTTTTTGTTCTTCTTTCTCTAATTGCTTTAGGTGCAGGGTCAGGTTGTTTACTCGAAATGTTTCCTATTTCTTAAGGTGGGATTGTATTGCTATAAACTTCCCCCTTAGAACTGCTTTTGCTGCGTCCCATAGGTTTTGGGTCATCGTGTCTCCATTGTCATTTGTTTCTAGGTATTTTTTAATTTCCTCTTTGATTTCTTCAGTGATCACTTCGTTATTGAGTAGTGTATTGTTTAGCCTCCATGTGTTTGTATTTTTTACAGATCTTTTCCTGTAATTGATGTCTAGTCTCATAGCATTGTGGTCGGAAAAGATACTTGATACAATTTCAATTTTCTTAAATTTACCAAGGCTTGATTTGTGACCCAAGATATGATCTATCCTGGAGAATGTTCCATGAGCACTTGAGAAAAATGAGTATTCGGTTGTTTTTGGATGGAATGTCCTATAAATATCAACTAAGTCCATCTTGTTTAATGTATCATTTAAAGCTTGTGTTTCCTTATTTATTTTCATTTTGGATGATCTGTCCATTGGTGAAAGTGGGGTGTTAAAGTCCCCTACTATGATTGTGTTACTGTCGATTTCCCCTTTTATGGCTGTTAGTATTTGCCTTATGTATTGAGGTGCTCCTATGTTGGGTGCATAAATATTTACAATTGTTATATCTTCTTCTTGGATCGATCCATTTATCGTTATGTAGTGTCCTTCTTTGTCTCTTCTAATAGTCTTTATTTTAAAGTCTATTTTGTCTGATATAAGAATTGCTACTCCAGCTTTCTTTTGATTTCCATTTGCATGGAATATCTTTTTCCATCCCCTTACTTTCAATCTGTATGTGTCTCTAGGTCTGAAGTGGGTCTCTTGTAGACAGCATATATATGGGTCTTGTTTTTGTATCCATTCAGCCACTCTGTGTCTTTTGGTGGGAGCATTTAGTCCATTTACATTTAAGGTAATTATTGATATGTATGTTTCTATTCCCATTTCCTTAATTGCTTTGGGTTCGTTATTGTAGGTATATTCCTTCTGTTGTGTTTCTTGCGTAGAGAAGTTCCTTTAGCATTTGTTGTAAAGCTGGTTTGGTGGTGCTGAACTCTCTCAGCTTTTGCTTGTCTGTAAACGTTTTAATTTCTCCATCAAATCTGAATGAGATCCTTGCTGGGTAGAGTAATCTTGGTTGCAGGTTTCTCTCCTTCATCACTTTAATTATGTCCTGCCACTCCCTTCTGGCTTGTAGAGTTTCTGCTGAGAGATCAGCTGTTATCCTGATGGGGATTCCCTTGTGTGTTATTTGTTGTTTTTCCCTTGCTGCTTTTAATATGATTTCTTTGTGTTTAATTTTTGACAGTTTGATTAATATGTGTCTTGGCGTATTTCTCCTTGGATTTATTCTGTATGGGACTCTCTGTGCCTCCTGGACTTGATTAACTATTTCCTTTCCCATATTAGGGAAGTTTTCAACTATAATCTCTTCAAATATTTTCTCAGTCCCTTTCTTTTTCTCTTCTTCTTCTGGAACCCCTATAATTCGAATGTTGGTGCGTTTAATGCTGTCCCAGAGGTCTCTGAGACTGTCCTCTATTCTTTTCATTCTTTTTTTCTTTATTTTGCTCTGCATCAGTTATTTCCACTATTTTATCTTCCACCTCACTTATCCGTTCTTCTGCCTCAGTTATTCTGCTATTGATCCCATCTAGAGTATTTTTCATTTCATTTATTGTGTTTTTAATCGATGCTTGATTCATCTTTAGTTCTTCTAGGTCCTTGTTAACTGTTACTTGCATTTTGTCTATCTTATTTCCAAGATTTTGGATCATCTTTACTATCATTATTCTGAATTCTTTTTCAGGTAGACTGCCTACTACCTCTTCATTTGTTAGGTCTGGTAGGTTTTTATCTTGCTCCTTCACCTGCTGTGTGTTTTTCTGCTTTCTCATTTTGCTTATGTTACTGTGTTTGGGGTCTCCTTTTTGCAGGCTGCAGATTCGTAGTTCCCGTTGTTTTTGGTATCTGTCCCCCGTGGCTAAGGTTGTTTCAGTAGGTTGTGTAGGCTTCCTGGTGGGGGGGACTAATGCCTGTGTTCTGGTGGTTGAGGCTCGATCTTGTCTTTCTGGTGGACAGGTCCACGTCTGGTGGTGTGTTTTGGGGTGCCTGTGGCCTTATTATGTTTTTAGGTAGTCTCTCTGCTAATGGGTGGGGTTGTGTTCCTGCCTTGCTAGTTGCTTTGCATAGGGTGACCAGCACTGTAGTTTGCTGGTCGTTGACTGAAGCTGGGTGCTGGTGTTGAGATGGAGATCCCTGGGAGATTTTCGCTGCTTGATATAATGTGGAGCTGGGAGGTCTCTTGTGGACCCGTGTCCTGAGGTTGGCTCCCCCACTTCAGAGGCACAGCACTGACTCCTGGCTGCAGCACCACGAGCCCAGGTATGTGGGGAGTTTCTTGCCTTTTGGGGGGTCTGAGGTCTTCTGTCAGCGTTCAGTAGGTGTTCTGTTGGAGTTGTTCCACGTGTAGATGAATTTCTGATGTATCCTGACTTTGGTTCTTCTGTGGCCCTCTTGGTTTAGGTTTTTCAGTAATTAACTTTATCTTTTTACCACCTCTAATGCGCATTTGACTGGAGTCAGCTTATTTCTTGTTTCCAGAGCAGGCTGCCTCTGCTCAACTCTCTTACAACTCAGAGTATCTCTTTCATAGAATAATTTCTGTCTCTTTAGTTTCATTAATCACCTGGTGTCGTTCGCGCCAATAGATGGAGACCAAGTTCGGTTCAGAAGCAAAGGAAAGCCTTGTTCTGTGATCAGAAAATGGAGAGGTGTGAGGGCACGCTCTAGAGCACTTTCTCTCCTTATTACAGCAAATTTGATTACAATGTTTGGCTTGTTGTAGGTGTGGAAGATGTGGTTCTTTTACACATATACATATGTCTGTTCTTCCTGGGATCCTTTTCCCATGTACCTTATGACAGAATGTTGAGTAGTCTTCTCTTGGTATTCTGTAGGTCTTCGGTGATTATATATGTCACCTGTGTTTGTATATGTCTGTTAACCCCAATATCATAATGAAACCAATCCTCACACCTTTCCTTTGGTGAACCATAAGTTTGTTTAATGAATCTGTGATTGCCCTTCTCCGTGGAAATATCTGCCCTGGTATCCATTTTTCGGTCACACCTATAAGAGATATGATATGATATGTGTCTTTCACTTTCTGACTTACTACAATTCACGTGATTACCTCTAGACACACATACGGTGCTGCAAATGGCATTGTGTCCTTTTATTCCTTGGCTTCTATTCTGCCTTAGCGAGGTCCATTTTCAACAATGTGATTCCCTGAGGGCTGAGGATTAGCTGACCTGGGTAGCCTGACCCTGCCGGCCGGCCCTCCCCAGGTGTGCCTGGGTTGAGGTCAATATAAACAGCACTGCAGGCAGCAATAGCCCCTGAAGCTGTGCCTGACTCCATATTCTCTGCCTAGTCAGCAGTCTCGGGGCTGTGCTGGTGGGAGGGAGTCAGGGGTCACGGCTTTGTGGGTGGCCCGGTGTGAGTGGGTCTCTGCTGGACTTTCTGCAGGAGTTGCCAGGCTTCCACTTGTAAAGAAGAGGATGTGTCACCCATACCTTCCGCTGGAATTTCTCTCCGGACAGAGGTGAGGAAGGAAAAAAGCAGTGGGGGCCGGGACAGGTGGGGTATCTCAGGCAGGGCAATGGAAAGCTTCCAGAAGAGCGCCCAGGGCCAGGACCATCCTGGCTGGCCTGCAGGCACCAAGTTGGCCTGCGTGCTGTCGCTGGTGTGGCTCCACGCCCCTTCCTCTAGGCTTTCAAGCCCTTGTACATATTCAGGTGTTTTACCTGGGAAGGGTGGGAAAAGTTCAACAGCAGCTGGCCTGGGGCTCAGCTCACGGTTACTCACAGATGCCTCGGCATGGCCCCCCGCTTTGCAATGAGGACGCTCCTTGCGTAGGAGTGGGCAGCTGGCTCTATTGGAGATGATTCCCCACCTCTGACCAATTTCAGAATTGTTTACTGCTAGAGCAAGTGCCCTGATAGGGTTTTCCTCTGTCTAACTCGTGGGTTCAGGTTTTTTTTTTCTTTTTTGGTTCAAGTTAGATTTTATTCCTCTTTTATGTATTTATAGATATAAGCATGGAAATAATTCATTCATATAAATACATCTGTGTGAAGGGAAGAACTTTTTTCTGTTTTATTTTTAAGTTTTATTTTTTAAAATTTTGAAATTTAATTTTATTTATTTTTTTATACAGCAGGTTATTATTAGTTATGTATTTTATGCATATACATGTATACAGGTCAATCCCAATCTCCCAACTCATCCCAACACCACCTCCCCATGGCTTCCCACACTTGGTGTCCATACGTGTGTTCTCTACCTCTGTGTCTCTATTTCTTCCTTTCAAACCAGTTCATCTGTAACATTTTTCTAGGTTCCACATATATGCATTAATATACAATATTTGTTTGTCTATTTCTGACTTACTTCATTCTCTATGACAGTCTCTAGATCCATCGACGTCTCTACAAATGAACCAGTTTCATTCCTTCTTATGGCTGAGTAATATTCCATTTTATATATGTACCACATCTTTATCCATTCGTCTGTCTGTGGGTATTCATGTTGCTTCCATTACCTGGCTATCGTAAATAGTGCTGAAATGAGCATTGTGGTGAATGTGCCTTTTTGATTTATGGTTTTCTCTGGGTATATGCCCAGAAGTGGGATTGCTGGATCATATGGTAATTCTATTACTAGCTTTTTAAAGGAAACTCCATACTGTTCTCCATCGTGACTGTATCAATTTACATTTCTACCAATAGTGGAAGAGGGATCCTTTTGTCCACACCCTCCCCAGAATTCGTTGTTTGTAGATTTTCTGATGATGCCGATTCTAACACGTGTGAGGTGATACCTCATTGTAGTTTTGATTTGCATTTCTCTAATAATTAGTGATGTTGAGCAGCTTTTCATGTGCGTCTTGGCCATCTCTGTGTCTTCTTTGAAGAAACGTCTCTTTAGATCTTCTGCCCATTTTTGTATTGGGTTGTTTGTTCTTTTAATATTAAGCTGCATGAGCTCTTTATATATATTGGAGATTAATCCTTTGTCCATTGATTTGTTTGCAAATATTTTCGCCCATTCTGAGGGATGCTTTTTGCCATTCCGGTTTTTTTAACAAAAACAGAAAGAAAGAAAAAGAAGCAGAACACTAATGTGTGTAAAATATGCCTTTTGAAACTGTCGTTTTGAAATATGGACGTCCTTTGAATTTTTTGGTCGATATATGAACCCAGGATTAGTTTTCAGGGCATGTGTCATTTACAGGCCTGCAATGATTTTGAATATCAACAGACCATTAGCGCCGGAATTAAAGCTGCTGTTCTGTGAAACGGCCACAAGGTGGCAGCAGTTCTCCCTTACCAAATCTCTTTACTAGGGCAACAGAGCCTCAATGGAAGTCGTGTTCTAGATTGGAATTTAGAATGGAATGTGCCAGGAGAAAGCCCCTCAAGTTTGTCTCACTACTTCTTGTTCGTGTTTTTAATTTAATTTTTTATTTTTTATTACAGCAAATTTGATTACAATGTTTGGCTTGTTGTAGGTGTGGAAGATGTGGTTCTTTTACACATATACATATGTCTGTTCTTCTTGGGATCCTTTTCCCATGTACCTTATGACAGCATGTTGAGTAGTCTTCTCTTGGTATTCTGTAGGTCTTTGGTGATTATATATGTCACCTGTGTTTGTATATGTCTGTTAACCCCAATATCATAATGAAACCAACCCTCACACCTTTCCATTGGTGAACCATAAGTTTGTTGAATGAATGTGTGATTGCCCTTCTCCGTGGAAATATCTGTCCTTGTATCCATTTTTCGGTCACACCTATAAGAGATAAGATATCATATGTGTCTTTCACTTTCTTACTTACTTCAAGTCACGTGATTACCTCTAGACACATCTACGGTGCTGCAAATGTCATTGTGTCCTTTTATTCCTTGGCTTCTTTTCTGCGTTAGCGAGGTCCATTTTCAACAATGTGATTCCCTGAGGGATGAGGATTAGCTGACCTGTGTAGCCTGACCCTGCCGGCCTGCCCTCCCCAGGTGTGCCTGGGATGAGGTCAATATAAACAGTGTTGCAGGCAGCAATAGCCACTAAAGCTGTGCCTGACTCCATATTCTCTGCCCCATCAGCAGTCTCGGTGCTGTGCTGGTGGGAGGAAGTGAGGGGCCACAGCTTTGTGGGTGGCCCGTTGTGAGTGGTTCTCTGCTGGACTTTCTCCAGGAGTTGCCAGGCTGCCACCAGTAAACAGGAAGATATGTCACCCATACCTTCCGCTGGAATATCTCTTTGGACAAGGGTGAGGAAGGAAAAAAGCAGTGTTGGCCGGGACAGGAGGGTTATCTCAGGCAGGGCAATGGAAAGCTTTCAGAAGAGCGCCCAAGGCTAGGACCATCATGGCTGGCCTGCAGGCACCAAGTTGGCTTGCGTGCTGTCGCTGGTGTGGCTCCACGGCCCTTCCTCTAGGCTTTCAAGGCCTTGTACATATTCAGGTGTTTTACCTGGGAAGGGTGGGAAAAATTCAACAGCAGCTGGCCTGGGGCTCAGCTCACGGTTACTCACAGATGCCTCGGCATGGCCCGCAGCTTTGCAATGAGAACGCTCCTTGTGTAGGAGTGGGCTGCTGGCTCTATGAGAGATGATTCCCCACCTCTGCCCAATTTCAGAACTGTTTACCGCTGGAGCAAGTGCCCTGATAGGGTTTTCCTGTGTATAACTGGTGGGTTCAGGTTTTTTTTTTTCTTTTTTGGTTCAAGTTAGATTTTATTCCTCTTTTATGTATTTATAGATATAAGCATGGAAATAATTCATTCATATAAATACATCTGTGTGAAGGGAAGAACTTTTTTCTGTTTTATTTTTAAATTTTATTTTTTAAAATTTTGAAATTTTATTTTATTTATTTTTTTATACAGCAGGTTATTATTAGTTATGTATTTTATGCATATACATGTATACAGGTCAATCCCAATCTCCCAACTCATCCCACCACCACCACCCCATGGCTTCCCACACTTGGTGCCCATACATGTGTTCTCTACCTCTGTGTCTCTATTTCTTCCCTGCAAACCAGTTCATCTGTACCATTTTTCTAGGTTCCACATATATGCATTAATATACCATATTTGTTTTTCTCTTTCTGACTTACTTCATTCTCTAAGACAGTCTCTAGATCCATCGACGTCTCTACAAATGACCCACTTTCATTCCTTCTTATGGCTGAGTAATATTCCATTTTATATATGTACCACATCTTTATCCATTCGTCTGTCTGTGGGTATTTAGGTTGCTTCCATTACCTGGCTATCGTAAATAGTGCTGAAATGACCCTTGTCGTGAATGTGCCTTTTTGATTTATGGTTTTCTCTGGGTATATGCCCAGAAGTGGGATTGCTGGATCATATGTTAATTGTATTTCTAGGTTTTTAAAGGAAACTGCATACTGTTCTCCATCGTGACTGTATCAATTTACATTTCTACCAATAGTGGAAGAGGGATCCTTTTGTCCACACCCTCCCCAGAATTCGTTGTTTGTAGATTTTCTGATGATGCCGATTCTAACAGGTGTGAGGTGATACCTCACTGTAGTTTTGATTTGCATTTCTCTAATAATTAGTGATGTTGAGCAGCTTTTCATGTGCGTCTTGGCCATCTCTGTGTCTTCTTTGAAGAAACGTCTCTGTAGATCTTCTGCCCATTTTTGTATTGGGTTGTTTGTTTTTTTAATATTAAGCTGCATGAGCTCTTTATATATATTGGAGATTAAACCTTTGTCCATTGATTCGTTTGCAAATATTTTCGCCCATTCTGAGGGATGCTTTTTGCCATTCCCTTTTTTTTAACAAAAACAGAAAGAAAGAAAAAGAAGCAGAACACTAATGTGTGTAAAATATGCCTTTTGAAACTGTCGTTTTGAAATGTGGACGTCCTTTGAATTTTTTGGTCGATATATGAACCCAGGATTTGTTTTCAGGGCAGGTGTCATTTACAGGCCTGCAATGATTTTGAATATCAACTGACCATTAGCGCTGGGATTAAAGCTGCTGTTGTGTGAAACGGCCACAAGGTGGCAGCAGCTCTCCCTTACCAAATCTGGTTACTGGGGCAACAGAGCGTCAATGGAAGTCGTGTTCTAGATTGTAATTTAGAATGGAATGTGCCAGGAGAAAGCCCCTCAAGATTGTCTCACTACTTATTGTTCGTGTTTTTATTTTAATTTTTTTTATTTTTAATTACAGCAAATTTGATTACAATGTTTGGCTAGTTGTAGGTGTGGAAGATGTGGTTCTTTTACACATATACATATGTCAGTTCTTCCTGGGATCCTTTTCCCATGTACCTTATGACAGAATGTTGAGTAGTCTTCTCTTGGTATTCTGTAGGTCTTCGGTGATTATATATGTCACCTGTGTTTGTATATGTCTGTTAACCCCAATATCATAATGAAACCAATCCTCACACCTTTCCATCGGTGAACCATAAGTTTGTTGAATGAATCTGTGATTGCCCTACTCCGTGGAAATATCTGCCCTGGTATCCATTTTTCAGTCACACCTATAAGAGATATGATATGATATGTGTCTTTCACTTTCTGACTTACTACAAGTCACGTGATTACCCGTAGACACACCTACAGGGCTGCAAATGGCATTGTGTCCTTTTATTCCTTGGCTTCTATTCTGCCTTAGCGAGGTCCATTTTCAACAATGTGGTTCCCTGAGGGCTGAGGATTAGCTGACCTGGGTGGCCTGACCCTGCCGGCCGGCCCTCCCCAGGTGGGCCTGGGTTGAGGTCAATATAAACAGCACTGCAGGCAGCAATAGCCCCTGAAGCTGTGCCAGACTCCATATTCTCTGCCCCGTCAGCAGTCTCGGGGCTGTGCTGGTGGGAGGCAGTGAGGGGCCACGGCTTTGTGGGTGGCCCAGTGTGAGTGGGTCTCTGCTGGACTTTCTGCAGGAGTTGCCAGGCTGCCACCTGTAAAGAAGAGGATGTGGCACCCATACATTCCCCTGGAATTTCTCTCCGGACAGAGGTGAAAGGAAAAAATCAGTGGGGGCCGGGACAGGAGGGTTATCTCAGGCAGGGCAATGGAAAGCTTCCAGAAGAGCGCCCAGGGCCAGGACCATCCTGGCTGGCCTGCAAGCACCAAGTTGGCCTGCGTGCTGTTGCTGGTGTGGCTCCACGGCCCTTCCTCTAGGCTTTCAAGCCCTTGTACATATTCAGGTGTTTTACCTTGGAAGGGTGGGAAAAGTTCAAAGGCATCTGGCCTGTGGCTCAGGTCACGGTTACTCCCAGATGCCTCGGAATGGCCCCCACCATTGCAATGAGGACGCTCTTTTCATAGGAGTGGGATGCTGGCTGTATGGGAGATGATTCCCCACCTCTGACCAATTTCAGAATTGTTTACCGCTGGAGCAAGTGCCCTGATAGGGTTTTCCTCTGTTTAACTGGAGGGTTAAGGTTTTTTTTTTTCTTTTTTGGTTCAAGTTAGATTTTATTCCTCTTTTATGTATTTATAGATATAAGCATGGAAATAATTCATTCATATAAATACATCTGTGTGAAGGGAAGGACTTTTTTCTGTTTTATTTTTAAATTTTATTTTTTAAAATTTTGAAATTTAATTTTATTTATTTTTTTATACAGCAGGTTATTATTAGTTATGTATTTTATGCATATACATGTATACAGGTCAATCCCAATTGCCAACTCATCCCACCACCACCAACCCATGGCTTCCCACACTTGGTGTCCATACGTGTGTTCTCTACCTCTGTGTCTCTATTTCTTCCCTGCAAACCAGTTCATCTGTACCATTTTTCTAGGTTCCACATATATGCATTAATATACAATATTTGTTTTTCTCTTTCTGACTTACTTCATTCTGTATGACAGTCTCTAGATCCATCGACGTCTCTACAAATGACCCACTTTCATTCCTTCTTATGGCTGAGTAATATTCCATTTCATATATGTACCACATCTTTATCCATTCGTCTGTCTGTGGGTATTTAGGTTGCTTCCATTACCTGGCTATCGTAAATAGTGCTGAAATGAGAATTGTGGTGAATGTGCCTTTTTGATTTATGGTTTTCTCTGGGTATATGCCCAGAAGTGGGATTGCTGGATCATATGGTAATTCTATTTCTAGTTTTTTTAAGGAAACTCCATACTGTTCTCCATCGTGACTGTATCAATTTACATTTCCACCACTAGTGGAAGAGGGATCCTTTTGTCCACACCCTCCCCAGAATTCGTTGATTGTAGATTTTCTGATGATGCCGATTCTAACAGGTGTGAGGTGATACCTCATTGTAGTTTTGATTTGCATTTCTCGAATAATTAGTGATGTTGAGCAGCTTTTCATGTGTGTCTTGGCCGTCTCTGTGTCTTCTTTGAAGTAACGTCTCTTTAGATCTTCTGCCCATTTTTGTATTGGGTTGTTTGTTTTTTTAATATTAAGCTGCATGAGCTCTTTATATATATTGGAGATTAATCCTTTGTCCATTGATTCGTTTGCAAATATTTTCGCCCATTCTGAGGGATGCTTTTTGCCATGCCCGTTTTTTTTAACAAAAACAGAAAGAAAGAAAAAGAAGCAGAACACTAATGTGTTTAAAATATGCCTTTTGAAACTGTCGTTTTGAAATAAGGACGTCCTTTGAATTTTTTGGTCGATATATGAACCCAGGATTAGTTTTCAGGGCAGGTGTCATTTACAGGCCTGCAATGATTTTGAATATCAACAGACCATTAGCCCCGGAATTAAAGCTGCTGTTGTGTGAAATGGCCACAAGGTGGCAGCAGTTCTCCCTTACCAAATCTCTTTACTAGGGCAACAGAGCCTCAATGCAAGTCCTGTTCTAGATTGGAATTTAGAATGCAATGTGCCAGGAGAAAGCCCCTCAAGTTTGTCTCACTACTTCTTGTTCGTGTTTTTAATTTAATTTTTTATTACAGCAAATTTGATTACAATGTTTGGCTTGTTGTAGGTGTGGAAGATGTGGTTCTTTTACACATATACATATGTCTGTTCTTCCTGGGATCCTTTTCCCATGTACCTTATGACAGCATGTTGAGTAGTCTTCTCTTGGTATTCTGTAGGTCTTTGGTGATTATATATGTCACCTGTGTTTGTATATGTCTGTTAACCCCAATATCATAATGAAACCAACCCTCACACCTTTCCATTGGTGAACCATAAGTTTGTTGAATGAATCTGTGATTGCCCTTCTCTGTGGAAATATCTGTCCTTGTATCCATTTTTCGGTCACACCTATAAGAGATAAGATATCATATGTGTCTTTCACTTTCTTACTTACTTCAAGTCACGTGATTACCTCTAGACACATCTACGGTGCTGCAAATGTCATTGTGTCCTTTTATTCCTTGGCTTCTTTTCTGCGTTAGCGAGGTCCATTTTCAACAATGTGATTCCCTGAGGGATGAGGATTAGCTGACCTGTGTAGCCTGACCCTGCCGGCCTGCCCTCCCCAGGTGTGCCTGGGATGAGGTCAATATAAACAGTGTTGCAGGCAGCAATAACCACTAAAGCTGTGCCTGACTCCATATTCTCTGCCCCATCAGCAGTCTCGGTGCTGTGCTGGTGGGAGGAAGTGAGGGGCCACGGCTTTGTGGGTGGCCCGTTGTGAGTGGTTCTCTGCTGGACTTTCTCCAAGAGTTGCCAGGCTGCCACCAGTAAACAGGAAGATATGTCACCCATACCTTCCGCTGGAATATCTCTTTGGACAAGGGTGAGGAAGGAAAAAAGCAGTGTTGGCCGGGACAGGAGGGGTATCTCAGGCAGGGCAATGGAAAGCTTTCAGAAGAGCGCCCAAGGTTAGGACCATCATGGCTGGCCTGCAGGCACCAAGTTGGCCTGCGTGCTGTCGCTGGTGTGGCTCCACGGCCCTTCCTCTAGGCTTTCAAGGCCTTGTACATATTCAGGTGTTTTACCTGGGAAGGGTGGGAAAAGTTCAACAGCAGCTGGCCTGGGGCTCAGCTCACGGTTACTCACAGATGCCTCGGCATGGCCCGCAGCTTTGCAATGAGAACGCTCCTTGCGTAGGAGTGGGCTGCTGGCTCTATGAGAGATGATTCCCCACCCCTGCCCAATTTCAGAATTGTTTACCGCTGGAGCAAGTGCCCTGATAGGGTTTTCCTGTGTATAACTGGTGGGTTCAGGTTTTTTTTTTCTTTTTTGGTTCAAGTTAGATTTTATTCCTCTTTTATGTATTTATAGATATAAGCATGGAAATAATTCATTCATATAAATACATCTGTGTGAAGGGAAGAACTTTTTTCTGTTTTATTTTTAAATTTTATTTTTTAAAATTTTGAAATTTTATTTTATTTATTTTTTTATACAGCAGGTTATTATTAGTTATGTATTTTATGCATATACATGTATGCAGGTCAATCCCAATCTCCCAACTCATCCCAACACCACCTCCCCATGGCTTCCCACACTTGGTGTCCATACGTGTGTTCTCTACCTCTGTGTCTCTATTTCTTCCCTGCAAACCAGTTCATCTGTACCATTTTTCTAGGTTCCACATATATGCATTAATATACAATATTTGTTTTTCTCTTTCTGACTTACTTCATTCTGTATGACAGTCTCTAGATCCATCGACGTCTCTACAAATGACCCAGTTTCATTCCTTCTTATGGCTGAGTAATATTCCATTTTATATATGTACCACATCTTTATCCATTCGTCTGTCTGTGGGTATTTAGGTTGCTTCCATTACCTGGCTATCGTAAATAGTGCTGAAATGAGCATTGTGGTGAATGTGTGTTTTTGATTTATGGTTTTCTCTGGGTATATGCCCAGAAGTGGGATTGCTGGATCATATGGTAATTCTATTTCTAGTTTTTTTAATGAAACTCCATACTGTTCTCCATCGTGACTGTATCAATTTACATTTCCACCACTAGTGGAAGAGGGATCCTTTTGTCCACACCCTCCCCAGAATTCGTTGTTTGTAGATTTTCTGATGATGCCGATTCTAACAGGTGTGAGGTGATACCTCATTGTAGTTTTGATTTGCATTTCTCTAATAATTAGTGATGTTGAGCAGCTTTTCATGTGCGTCCTGGCCATCTCTGTGTCTTCTTTGAAGAAACGTCTCTTTAGATCTTCTGCCCATTTTTGTATTGGGTTGTTTGTTTTTTTTAATATTAAGCCGCATGAGCTCTTTGTATATATTGGAGATTAAACCTTTGTCCATTGATTCGTTTGCAAATATTTTCGCCCATTCTGAGGGATGCTTTTTGCCATTCCCGTTTTTTTAACAAAAACAGAAAGAAAGAAAAAGAAGCAGAACACTAATGTGTGTAAAATATGCCTTTTGAAACTGTCGTTTTCAAATATGGACGTCCTTTGAAATTTTTGGTCGATATATGAATCCAGGATTTGTTTTCAGGGCAGGTGTCATTTACAGGCCTGCAATGATTTTGAATATCAACTGACCATTAGCGCTGGGATTAAAGCTGCTGTTGTGTGAAACGGCCACAAGGTGGCAGCAGTTCTCCCTTACCAAATCTGGTTACTGGGGCAACAGAGCCTCAATGGAAGTTGTGTTCTAGATTGGAATTTAGAATGGAATGTGCCAGGAGAAAGCCCCTCAAGTTTGTCTCACTACTTCTTGTTCGTGTTTTTAATTTAATTTTTTATTTTTTATTACAACAAATTTGATTACAATGTTTGGCTTGTTGTAGGTGTGGAAGATGTGGTTCTTTTACACATATACATATGTCTGTTCTTCCTGGGATCCTTTTCCCATGTACCTTATGACAGAATGTTGAGTAGTCTTCTCTTGGTATTCTGTAGGTCTTCGGTGATTATATATGTCACCTGTGTTTGTATATGTCTGTTAACCCCAATATCATAATGAAACCAATCCTCACACCTTTCCATTGGTGAACCATAAGTTTGTTTAATGAATCTGTGATTGCCCTTCTCCGTGGAAATATCTGCCCTGGTATCCATTTTTTGGTCACACCTATAAGAGATATGATATGTGTCTTTCATTTTCTGACTTACTACAATTCACGTGATTACCTCTAGACACACATACGGTGCTGCAAATGGCATTGTGTCCTTTTATTCCTTGGCTTCTATTCTGCCTTAGCGAGGTCCATTTTCAACAATGTGATTCCCTGAGGGCTGAGGATTAGCTGACCTGGGTAGCCTGACCCTGCCGGCCGGCCCTCCCCTGGTGAGCCTGGGTTGAGGTCAATATAAACAGCACTGCAGGCAGCAATAGCCCCTGAAGCTGTGCCTGACTCCATATTCTCTGCCCCGTCAGCAGTCTCGGGGCTGTGCTGGTGGGAGGGAGTGTGGGGCCACTGTTTTTTGGGTGGCCCGGTGTGAGTGGGTCTCTGCTGGACTTTCTGCAGGAGTTGCCAGGATGCCATGTGTAAACAAGAAGATGTATCACCCACACCTTCCGTGGGAATTTCTCTCCGGACAGAGGTGAGGAAGGAAAAAAGCAGTGGGGGCAGGGACAGGAGCGGTATCTCAGGCAGGGCAATGGGAAGCTTCCAGAAGAGTGCCCAGGGACAGGACCATCCTGGCTGGCCTACAGGCATCATGTTGGCCGGCGTGCTGTCGCTGTTGTGGCTCCACGGCCCTTCCTCTAAGCTTTCAAGCCCTTGTACATATTCAGGTGTTTTACCTGGGAAGGGTGGGAAAAGTTCAGTAGCAGCTGGCCTGGGGCTCAGCTCACGGTTACTCACATATGCCTCAAGTCCCTTTCACTGAGGAAGGTGTAGGTCTTGTCTATTCCATAGATGGTTTTTGGAACGGTACCTGTGCTTATATCAAACTCTGGTTTTATGCATCACCCCACCTCTCATTCCCCCTTAAGCAGGCATAAGAGTGTTTTCCAAAGGTGAGACTCTGTTCTCTTTCCTAACTGAGTTCAAGTGTAGCCATGTTTACAGGATCTTCATAAGTGATATCTTAATATAAGTTTCTTTTTCTGTGTGACTTATTTCACTTAGAAGCATCATACCACAATCCACTCATTTTGCTGCTACTGGTCTTATGCCATTGATTGCATGGCTGACGGATATTCCATCGTACGGAAGTACCACAATTTTTTGAACCATTTTTATATTTCCTGGGATATTTAAGGTGTAACCAAGTTGAGGTTTTTGTAAGCAGTGCAGCCCTAAATTTTGGGGTGGCTCTGTCTAGTTGATTTTCAGGTTTCCCAAGGTATATTCCCTAGACTGGAAGTGCCCTTGGCTCTGTAGCTCTGTTGTTTACTTGTTTTAGGGAGCACAATGCACTCCTCCAGAGAGGCAGTTGGCAATTTACATCCCGCCCATCAGCATAACAAGACTCCCTGTTCTCCAGGGCCTGTTTTGACTTTCTGGTTTTTACACATTTTGTGGATGTCCCTTTTAGACCTGTGGAAAGTGATACTGCTTTGTAGTGCAGATTTTCATTGCCCGCCTGCTTGCTTGGCCAAAAAGGGCGTATGCGTTTTCTCCTGAATATATTCATGAGAAAACACATACGCTCTATTTGGCCAAGTGCATCATTTTTGAAATTTTGCCCCTCTTTCTGTGCTTCAAACGCGATTCCAACGTACCTCTTGAAATCTGTTTCCTGCTATTCTGCCTCACATTCATGTCCGCCTCGTTGCCTTCCCTCACCAGATTTTTGGACGATAGTTGTCCTTTATTACTCTGCCAGTTTGTGAATTGCTGTGCCCCTGAGCTCCATTATTCTACTCGTTTTTTGTGAGCTGACCGCAAGTCCAAAATTTTGGTTCAGGACCTATACTGGTTTCCAATGGGGCGCTGAGACTTTGGTTAATTCTTCTTCCTGCTGGGAAATTAGATTGACATTTGCCCGTCCAAATGCCTAACAGCTACTCTCTCATTGGTTCTCCCTCTTCCCTTTCATCCTCAGCCAAACTGGCATCCTGTCCGAACCAGTAGGTTAAAGGGGCTGTCTCTCCAAGTTGGGAGATTGATAGTAAAGCAGTTGGAAAGTCAAATGGGAGCACCAGGACAGGGACAATTCGTTGAGTTTTAGAAACCTTTCGTATTCACAATTTGTCCATGCTCTGGGATTCCCGTACATGTTATAGCTGTAGTAATATTCCCTTCAACCTGGAGAATTGGGACCCATGGATTGGGTGCCACGCATTTTTGCTTTAAAGGGTCTGCATTTGCTCACCCAATCTCACCAATCCTCTCAGTCCCAACTGTCCAGACTTATGCCAAATCCAGCTGTCAATGTAGATAGGGTAATTCCAGGTTTAATCAGAGACCATGAAGGAATTGTGAAGAATATCCATTTTAGTTTTGTTTTTTAAATTCCTTTTTATAGTGGGTTTGAGCTGATTCTCGCTGCCATGTTTATGCCAGTCTAGACACACTTGATTCCCTTACGGAGACATATAAATACATAGGTTTTAAGATTCTTACTAGTCAGATGTATTCCTCTGCGGGAAATATGGTGTTTTTAGTCCCTTTCACTGAGGAAGGTGTAGGTCTTGTCTATTCCATAGTTGGTTTTTGGAACGGTACGTGTGCTTATATCAAACTCTGGTTGTGTGCATCACCCCACCTCTCCTTCCCCCTTAAGCAGGCATAAGAGTGTTTTCAATATGAGAGACACTGTTCTCTTTCCTAACTCAGTTCAAGTGTAGCCATGTTTACAGGATCTTCATAATTGATATCTTATGATAAGTTTCTTTTTCTGTGTGACTTATT
This sequence comes from Hyperoodon ampullatus, assembly GCF_949752795.1. Lineage (NCBI taxonomy): Eukaryota > Metazoa > Chordata > Mammalia > Artiodactyla > Ziphiidae > Hyperoodon > Hyperoodon ampullatus. Next base: position 505,064 of record NW_027640625.1, on the reverse strand, counting down.
TCACTTAGAATCACCGAACCTGAATCCACCCATTTTGCTGCTACTGGTCTTATGACATTGATTTCATGGCTGAGGGATATTCCATCGTACGGAAGTACCACAATTTTTTGAACCATTTTTATATTTCCTGGGATATTTAAGGTGTACCCAAGTTGAGGTCCTTGTATGCAGTGCAGGCCTAAATTTTGGGGTGGCTCTGTATTATTGATTTTCAGTTTTCCCAAGGTATATTCCCTAGACTGGAAGTGCCCTTGAATCTGTAGCTCTGTTCTTTACTTGTTTTAGGGAACACAATGCACTCCTCCAGAGAGGCAGTTGGCAATTTACATCCCGCCCATCAGTATAACAAGGCTCCCTGTTCTCCAGGGCCTGTCTTGCCTTTCTGGTTTTTACACATTTTGTGGATGTCCCTTTTGACAGGTGGGAAGTGATACTTCTTTGTAGTGCAGATTTGCATTGACAGCTTGCTTGCTTGGCCAAAAAGGGCGTATGCGTTTTCTCATGAATATATTCAGGAGAAAACGCATTCGCACTTTTTGGCCAAGGGCATCATTGTCGAAGTTGTGACCCTCTTCCTGTGCTTTAAAGGCGATTCCAACCTACCTCTTGAAATCTGTTTCCTGCTATTCTGCCTGGCTTTCAAGGCCGCCTCGTTGCGTTCCCTCAACAGATTTTTGGACGATAGTTGTCCTTTATTACTCGGCCAGTTTGTGAATTGCTGTGCCCCTGAGCTCCATTTTTCAACTCGTTTTTGGTGAGCTGACCGCAAGTCCAAAATTTTGGTTCAGGACCTATACTGGTTCCCGGTGGGTGGCTGAGACTTTGGTTAATTCTTCTTCCTGCCGGGAAATTACAGTGATATGTGCCCGTCCAAATGCCTAACAGCTACTGTCTCATTGTTTCTCCCTTTTCCCTTTCATCCTCTGCCAAATTGGCATCCTGTGTGAACCAGGAGGTTAAAGGGGCTGTCTCTCCAAGTTGGGAGGTTGATAGTAAAGCAGATGGAAAATCAAACCAGAGCACCAGGAGAGGGACTATTCGTTGAGTTTTAGAAACCTTTCGTATTCACAGTGTGTCCGTTCTCTAGGTTTTCCGTACATGTTATAACTGTAGTAATATTCCCTTCAACCTGGAGAGTTGGGACCCATGGAATGGGTGCCAGGCATTTGTGCTTTAAAGGGTCTGCATTTGCTCACCCAATCTCACCAATCCTCTCAGTCCCAAGTGTCCCTTCTTATGCCACATCCAGCTGTCGTTGTACATAGGGTCATTCCAGGTTTCATCAGAGACCCTGAAGGAATTGTAAAGAATTTCCCAGATTTTTGTTTTGTTTTTGAAATTCCTTTTTATAGTGGGTTTGAGCTGATTCTCGCTGCCATGTTTATGCCAGTCTAGACACACTTGATTCCCTTACGGAGACATATCAATACATAGGTTTTAAGATTCTTACTAGTCAGATATATTCCTCTGCGGGAAATATGGTGTTTTGAGTCCCTTTCACTGAGGAAGGTGTAGGTCTTGTCTATTCCATAGTTGGTTTTTGGAACGGTACCTGTGCTTATATCAAACTCTGGTTTTATGCATCACCCCACCTCTCCTTCCCCCTTAAGCAGGCATAAGCGTGTTTTCTAAATGTGAGACACTGTTCTCTTTCCTAACTCAGTTCAAGTGTTGCCATGTGTACAGGATCTTCATAAGTGATATCTTATGATAAGTTTCTTTTTCTGTGTGACTTATTTCACTTAGAATCATCGTACCTGAATCCACCCATTTTGCTGCTACTGGTCTTATGACATTGATTTCATGGCTGAGGGATATTCCATCGTATGAAAGTACCACAATTTTTTGAACCATTTTTATATTTCCTGGGATACTTAATGTGTATCCAAGTTGAGGTCCTTGTAAGCAGTGCAGCCCTAAATTTTGGGGTGGCTCTGTCTTATTGATTTTCAGTTTTCCCAAGGTATATTCCCTACACTTGAAGTGCACTTGGCTCTGTAGCTCTGTTGTTTATTTGTTTTAAGGAACACAATGCGCTCCTCCAGAGAGGCAGTTGGCAATTTACATCCCGCCCATCAGTATAACAAGGCTCCCTGTTCTCCAGGGCATGTCTTGCCTTTCTGGTTTTTACACATTTTGTGGATATCCCTTTTGACCGGTGGGAAGTGATACTTCTTTGTAGTGCAGATTTGCATTGCCCGCTTGCTTGCTTGGCCAAAAAGGGCGTATGCATTTTCTCCTGAATATATTCAGGAGAAAACCCATACGCCCTTTTTGGCCAAGTGCATCATTGTCGAAGTTGTGCCTCTCTTCCTGTGCTTTAAAGGCGATTCCAACGTACCTCTTGAAATCTGTTTCCTGCTATTCTGCCTCGCTTTCAAGTCCGCCTCGTTGCCTTCCCTCAACAGATTTTTGGACGATAGTTGTCCTTTATTTCTCGGCCAGTTTGTGAATTGCTGTGCCCCTGAGCTCCTTTTTTCAACTCGTTTTTGGTGAGCTGACCGCAAGTCCAAAATTTTGGTTCAGGACCTATACTGGTTCCCGGTGGGTGGCTGAGACTTTGGTTAATTCTCCTTCCTGCCGGGAAATTACAGTGATATGTGCCCGTCCAAATTCGTAACAGCTACTCTATCATTGGTTCTCCCTCTTCCCTTTCATCCTCTGCCTAATTGGAAACCTGTGCGAACCAGGAGGTTAAAGGGGCTGTCTCTCCAAGTTGGGAGGTTGATAGTAAAGCAGATGGAAAGTCAAACCGGAGCACCAGGATAGGGTCTATTCGTTGAGATTTAGAAACCATTCGTATTCACAGTGTGTCCGTTCTCTAGGTTTCGCGTACATGTTATAGCTGTAGTAATATTCCCTTCAACCTGGAGAGTTGGGACTCATGGAATGGGTGCCAAGCATTTGTGCTTTAAAGGGTCTGCATTTGCGCACCCAATCTCACCAATCGTCTCAGTCCCAAGTGTCCCTCCTTATGCCACATCCAGCTGTCGTTGTAGATAGGGTCATTCCAGGTTTCATCAGAGACCCTGAAGGAATTGTAAAGAATTTCCCAGTTTTTTTGTTTTGTTTTTGAAATTCCTTTTTATAGTGGGTTTGAGCTGATTCTCGCTGCCATGTTTATGCCAGTCTAGACACACTTGATTCCCTTACGGAGACATATCAATACATAGGTTTTAAGATTCTTACTAGTCAGATATATTCCTCTGCGGGAAATATGGTGTTTTGAGTCCCTTTCACTGAGGAAGGTGTAGGTCTTGTCTATTCCATAGTTGGTTTTTGGAACGGTACGTGTGCTTATATCAAACTCTGGTTGTATGCATCACGCCACCTCTCCTTCCCCCTTAAGCAGGCATAAGAGTGTTTTCTAAATGAGAGACACTGTTCTCTTTCCTAACTCAGTTCAATTGTAGCAATGTTTACAGGATCTTCATAAGTGATATCTTATGATAAGTTTCTTTTTCTGTGTGACTTATTTCACTTAGAATCACCGAACCTGAATCCACCCATTTTGCTGCTACTGGTCTTATGACATTGATTTCATGGATGAGGGATATTCCATCGTATGTAAGTACCACAATTTTTTGAACCATGTTTATATTTCCTGTTATATTTAAGGTGTACCCAAGTTGAGGTCCTTGTAAGCAGTGCAGCCCTAAATTTTGGGGTGGCTCTGTATTATTGATTTTCAGCTTTCCCAAGGTATATTCCCTAGACTGGAAGTGCCCTTGGCTCTGTAGCTCTGTTCTTTACTTGTTTTAGGTAACACAATGCACTCCTCCAGAGAGGCAGTTGGCAATTTACATCCCGCCCATCAGCATAACAAGGCTCCCTGTTCTCCAGGGCCTGTCTTGCCTTTCTGGTTTTTACACATTTTGTGGATGTCCCTTTTGACCGGTGGGAAGTGATACTTCTTTGTAGTGCAGATTTGCATTCCCCACTTGCTTGCTTGGCCAAAAAGGGCGTATGCGTTTTCTCCTGAATATATTCAGGAGAAAACGCATACGCCCTTTTTGGACAAGGGCATCATTTTCGAAGTTGTGCCCCTCTTCCTGTGCTTTAAATGCAATTCCAACGTACCTCTTGAAATCTGTTTCCTGCTATTCTGCCTCGCTTTCAAGTCCGCCTCGTTGACTTCCCTCAACAGATTTTTGGACGATAGTTGTCCTTTATTACTCGGCCAGTTTGTGAATTGCTGTGCCCCTGAGCTCCATTTTTCAAATCGTTTTTGGTGAGCTGACCGCAAGTCCAAAATTTTGGTTCAGGACCTATACTGGTTCCCGGTGGGTGGCTGAGACTTTGGTTAATTCTTCTTCCTGCCGGGAAATTACAGTGATATGTGCCCGTCCAAATGCCTACCAGCTACTCTCTCATTGGTTCTCCATCTTCCCTTTCATCCTCTGCCAAATTGGCAACCTGTGTGAACAAGGAGGTTAAATGGGCTGTCTCTCCAAGTTGGTTGCTTGATAGTAAAGCAGATGGAAAGTCAAAGCGGAGCACCAGGAGAGGGACTATTCGTTGAGTTTTAGAAACCTTTCGTATTCACAGTGTGTCCGTTCTCTAGGTTTCCCGTACATGTAATAGCTGGAGTAATATTCCCTTCAACCTGGAGAGTTGGGGCCCATGGAATGGTTGCCAGGCATTTGTGATTTAAAGGCTCTGCATTTGCTCACACAATCTCACCAATTCTCTCAGTCCCAAGTGTCCCTCCTTATGCCACATCCAGCTGTTGTTGTAGATTGGGTCATTCCAGGTTTCATCAGGGACCCTGAAGGAATTGTAAAGAATTTCCCAGTTTTTTTGTTTTGTTTTTGAAATTCCTTTTTATAGTGGGCTTGAGCTGATTCTCGCTGCCATGTTTATGGCAGTCTAGACACCCTTGATTCCCTTACGGAGACATACCAATACATAAGTTTTAAGTTTCTTACTAGTCAGATATATTCCTCTGCGGGAAATATGGTGTTTTGAGTCCCTTTCACTGAGGAAGGTGTAGGTCTTGTCTATTCCATAGTTCGTTTTTCGAACGGTACCTGTGCTTATATCAAACTCTGGTTTTATGCATCACCCCACCTCTCCTTCCCCCTTAAGCAGGCATAAGAGTGTTTTCTAAATATGAGACACTGTTCTCTTTCCTAACTCAGTTCAAGTGTAGCCATGTGTACAGGATCTTCATAAGTGATATCTTATGATAAGTTTCTTTTTCTGTGTGACTTATTTCACTTAGAATCATCGTACCTGAATCCACCAATTTTGCTGCTACTGGTCTTATGACATTGATTTCATGGCTGAGGGATATTCCATCGTACATAAGTACCACAATTTTTGAACCATTTTTATATTTCCTGGGATATTTAAGGTGTACCCAAGTTGAGGTCCTTATAAGCAGTGCAGACCTAAATTTTGGGGTGGCTCTGTCTTATTGATTTTCAGTTTTCCCAAGGTATATTCCCTAAACTGGAAGTGCCCTTGGCTCTGTAGCTCAGTTCTTTAGTTGTTTTAGGGAACACAATGTACTCCTCCAGAGAGGCAGTTGGCAATTTACATCCCGCCCATCAGCATAACAAGGCTCCCTGTTCTCCAGGGCCTGTCTTGCCTTTCTGGTTTTTACACATTTTGTGGATGTCCCTTTTGACCGGTGGGAAGTGATACTTCTTTGTAGTGCAGATTTGCATTGCCCGCTTGATTGCTTGGGCAAAAAGGGCGTATGCGTTTTCTCCTGAATATATTCAGGAGAAAACGCATACGCCCTTTTTGGCCAAGTGCATCATTGTCGAATTTGTGCGCCTCTTCCTGTGCTTTAAAGGCGATGCCAACGTACCTCTTGAAATCTGTTTCCTGCTATTCTGCCTCGCTTTCATGTCCGCCTCGTTGCCTTCCCTCAACAGATTTTTGGACGATAGTTGTCCTTTATTACTCGGCCAGTTTGTGAATTGCTGTGCCCCTGAGCTCCATTTTTCAACTCGTTTTTGGTGAGCTGACCGCAAGTCCAACATTTTGGTTCAGGACCTATGCTGGTTCCCGGAGGGAGGCTGAGACTTTGGTTAATTCTTCTTCCTGCCAGGAAGTTAGAGTGATATGTGCCCGTCCAAATGCCTAACAGCTACTCTCTCATTGGTTCTCTCTCTTCCCTTTCATCCTCTGCCAAATTGGAAACCTGTGCGAACCAGGAGGTTAAAGAGGCTGTCTCTCCAAGTTGGGAGGTTGATAGTAAAGCAGATGGAAAGTCAAACCGGAGCACCAGGAGAGAGACTATTCGTTGAGTTTTAGAAACCTTTCGTATTCACAGTGTGTCTGTTCTCTAGGTTTCCCGTACATGTTATAGCTGTAGTAATATTCCCTTCAACCTGGAGAGTTGGGACCCATGGAATGGGTGCCAGGCATTTGTGCTTTAAAGGGTCTGCATTTGCTCACCCAATCTCACCAATCGTCTCAGTCCCAAGTGTCCCTCCTTATGCCACATCCAGCTGTCATTGTAGATAGGGTCATTCCAGGTTTCATCAGAGACCCTGAAGGAATTGTAAAGAATTTCCCAGTTTTTTTGTTTTGTTTTTGAAATTCCTTTTTATAGTGGGTTTGAGCTGATTCTCGCTGCCATGTTTATGCCAGTCTAGACACACTTGATTCCCTTACGGAGATATATCAATACATAGGTTTTAAGATTCTTACTAGTCAGATATATTCCTCTGCGGGAAATATGGGGTTTTGAGTCCCTTTCACTGAGGAAGGTGTAGGTCTTGTCTATTCCATAGTTGGTTTTTGGAACGGTACCTGTGCTTATATCAAACTCTGGTTTTATGCATCACCCCACCTCTCCTTCCCCCTTAAGCAGGCATAAGAGTGTTTTCTAAATGTGAGACACTGTTCTCTTTCCTAACTCAGTTCAAGTGTAGCCATGTTTACAGGATCTTCATAAGTGATATCTTATGATAAGTTTCTTTTTCTGTGTGACTCATTTCACTTAGAATCATCGTACCTGAATCCACCCATTTTGCTGCTACTGGTCTTATGACATTGATTTCATGGCTGAGGGATATTCCATCGTACGTAAGTACCACAATTTTTTGAACCATTTTTATATTTCCTGGGATATTTAAGGTGTACCCAAGTTGAGGTCCTTGTAAGCAGTGCAGCCCTAAATTTTGGGGTGGCTCTGTCTTATTGATTTTCAATTTTCCCAAGGTATATTCCCTAGACTCGAAGTGCCCTTGGCTCTGTAGCTCTGTTGTTTACTTGATTTAGGGAACACAATGCACTCCTCCAGAGAGGCAGTTGGCAATTTACATCCCGCCCGTCAGCTTAACAAGGCTCCCTGTTCTCCAGGGCCTGTCTTGCCTTTCTGGTTTTTACATATTTTGTGGAAGTCCCTTTTGACCGGTGGGAAGTGATACTTCTTTGTAGTGCAGATTTGCATTGCCCGCTTGCTTGCTTGGCCAAAAAGGGCGTATGCGTTTTATCCTGAATATATTCAGGAGAAAACGCATACGCCCTTTTTGGCCAAGTGCATCATTGTCGAAGTTGTGCCCCTCTTCCTGTGCTTCAAAGGTGATTCCAACGTACCTCTTGAAATCTGTTTCCTGCTATTCTGCCTCGCTTTCAGGTCCGCCTCGTTGCCTTCCCTCAACAGATTTTTGGACGATAGTTGTCCTTTATTACTCGGCCAGTTTGTGAATTGCTGTGCCCCTGAGCTCCATTTTTCAACTCGTTTTCGTGAGCTGACCGCAAGTCCAAATTTTGTTTCAGGACCTATGCTGTTTCCCGGTGGGGGGCTGAGACTTTGGTTACTTCTTCTTCCTGCCGGGAAGTTAGAGTGATAGGTGCCCGTCCAAATGCCTAACAGCTACTCTCTCATTGGTTCTCCCTCTTCCCTTTCATCCTCTGCCAAATTGGAAACCTGTGCGAACCAGGAGGTTAAAGGGGCTGTCTCTCCAACTTGGGAGATTGATAGTAAAGCAGATGGAAAGTCAAACCGGAGCACCAGGAGAGGGACTATTCGTTGAGTTTTAGAAACCTTTCGTATTCACAGTGTGTCCATTCTCTAGGTTTCCCGTACATGTTATAACTGTAGTGATATTCCCTTCAACCTGGAGAGTTGGGACCCATGGAATGGGTGTCATGCATTATTGCTTTAAAGGGTCTGCATTTGCTAACCCAATCTCACCAATCCTCTCAGTCCCAAGTGTCCCTCCTTATGCCACATCCAGCTGTCATTGTAGATAGGGTCATTCCAGGTTTCATCAGAGACCCTGAAGGAATTGTAAAGAATTTCCCAGTTTTTTTGTTTTGTTTTTGAAATTCCTTTTTATAGTGGGTTTGAGCTGATTCTCGCTGCCATGTTTATGCCAGTCTAGACACACTTGATTCCCTTACGGTGACATATCAATACATTGGTTTTAAGATTCTTACTAGTCAGATATATTCCTCTGCGGGAAATATGGGGTTTTGAGTCCCTTTCACTGAGGAAGGTGTAGGTCTTGTCTATTCCATAGTTGGTTTTTGGAACGGTACCTGTGCTTATATCAAACTCTGGTTTTATGCATCATCCCACCTCTCCTTCCCCCTTAAGCAGGCATAAGAGTGTTTTCTAAATGTGAGACACTGTTCTCTTTCCTAATTCTGTTCAAGTGTAGCCATGTTTACAGGATCTTCATAAGTGATATCTTATGATAAGTTTCTTTTTCTGTGTGACTTATTTCACTTAGAATCATCGTACCTGAATCCACCAATTTTGCTGCTACTGGTCTTATGACATTGATTTCATGGCTGAGGGATATTCCATCGTACATAAGTACCACAATTTTTGAACCATTTTTATATTTCCTGGGATATTTAAGGTGTACCCAAGTTGAGGTCCTTATAAGCAGTGCAGACCTAAATTTTGGGGTGGCTCTGTCTTATTGATTTTCAGTTTTCCCAAGGTATATTCCCTAAACTGGAAGTGCCCTTGGCTCTGTAGCTCAGTTCTTTAGTTGTTTTAGGGAACACAATGTACTCCTCCAGAGAAGCAGTTGGCAATTTACATCCCGCCCATCAGCATAACAAGGCTCCCTGTTCTCCAGGGCCTGTCTTGCCTTTCTGGTTTTTACACATTTTGTGGATGTCCCTTTTGACCGGTGGGAAGTGATACTTCTTTGTAGTGCAGATTTGCATTGCCCGCTTGCTTGCTTGGGCAAAAAGGGCGTATGCGTTTTCTCCTGAATATATTCAGGAGAAAACGCATACGCCCTTTTTGGCCAAGTGCATCATTGTCGAAGTTGTGCGCCTCTTCCTGTGCTTTAAAGGCGATGCCAACGTACCTCTTGAAATCTGTTTCCTGCTATTCTGCCTCGCTTTCAAGTCCGCCTCGTTGCCTTCCCTCAACAGATTTTTGGACGATAGTTGTCCTTTATTACTCGGCCAGTTTGTGAATTGCTGTGCCCCTGAGCTCCATTTTTCAACTCGTTTTTGGTGAGCTGACCGCAAGTCCAACATTTTGGTTCAGGACCAGGGCTGGTTCCCGGAGGGAGGCTGAGACTTTGGTTAATTCTTCTTCCTGCCAGGAAGTTAGAGTGATATGTGCCCGTCCAAATGCCTAACAGCTACTCTCTCATTGGTTCTCCCTCTTCCCTTTCATCCTCTGCCAAATTGGAAACCTGTGCGAACCAGGAGGTTAAAGAGGCTGTCTCTCCAAGTTGGGAGGTTGATAGTAAAGCAGATGGAAAGTCAAACCGGAGCACCAGGAGAGGGACTATTCGTTGAGTTTTAGAAACCTTTCGTATTCACAGTGTGTCCGTTCTCTAGGTTTCCCGTACATGTTATAGCTGTAGTAATATTCCCTTCAACCTGGAGAGTTGGGACCCATGGAATGGGTGCCAGGCATTTGTGCTTTAAAGGGTCTGCATTTGCTCACCCAATCTCACCAATCGTCTCAGTCCCAAGTGTCCCTCCTTATGCCACATCCAGCTGTCATTGTAGATAGGGTCATTCCAGGTTTCATGAGAGACCCTGAAGGAATTGTAAAGAATTTCCCAGTTTTTTTGTTTTGTTTTTGAAATTCCTTTTTATAGTGGGTTTGAGCTGATTCTCGCTGCCATGTTTATGCCAGTCTAGACACACTTGATTCCCTTATGGAGACATATCAATACATAGGTTTTAAGATTCTTACTAGTCAGATATATTCCTCTGCGGGAAATATGGGGTTTTGAGTCCCTTTCACTGAGGAAGGTGTAGGTCTTGTCTATTCCATAGTTGGTTTTTGGAACGGTACCTGTGCTTATATCAAACTCTGGTTTTATGCATCACCCCACCTCTCCTTCCCCCTTAAGCAGGCATAAGAGTGTTTTCTAAATGTGAGACACTGTTCTCTTTCCTAACTCAGTTCAAGTGTAGCCATGTTTACAGGATCTTCATAAGTGATATCTTATGATAAGTTTCTTTTTCTGTGTGACTCATTTCACTTAGAATCATCGTACCTGAATCCACCCATTTTGCTGCTACTGGTCTTATGACATTGATTTCATGGCTGAGGGATATTCCATCGTACGTAAGTACCACCATTTTTTGAACCATTTTTATATTTCCTGGGATATTTAAGGTGTACCCAAGTTGAGGTCCTTGTAAGCAGTACAGCCCTAAATTTTGGGGTGGCTCTCTCTTATTGATTTTCTGTTGTCCCAAGGTATATTCCCTAGACTGGAAGTGCTCTTGGCTCTGTAGCTCTGTTGTTTACTTGATTTAGGGAACACTATGCACTCCTCCAGAGAGGCAGTTGGCAATTTACATCCCGCCCATCAGCATAACAAGGCTCCCAGTTCTCCAGGGCCTGTCTTGCCTTTCTGGTTTTTACACATTTTGTGGATGTCCGTTTCGACCCGTGGGAAGTGAAACTTCTTTGTAGTGCAGATTTGCATTGCCCACTTGCTTGCTTGGCCAAAAAGGGCGTATGCGTTTTCTCCTGAATATATTCAGGAGAAAACACATACGCCCTTTTTGGCCAAGTGCATCATTGTCGAAGTTGTGCCCCTCTTCCTGTGCTTTAAAGGCGATTCCAACGTACCTCTTGAAATCTGTTTCCTGCTATTCTGCCTCGCTTTCAAGTCCGCCTCGTTGCCTGCCCTCAACAGATTTTTGGACGATAGTTGTCCTTTATTACTCGGCCAGTTTGTGAATTGCTGTGCCCCTGAGCTCCATTTTTCAACTCGTTTTTGGTGAGCTGACCGCAAGTCCAACATTTTGGTTCAGGCCCTATGCTGGTTCCCGGTGGGGGGCTGAGACTTTGGTTAATTCGTCTTCCTGCCGGGAAGTTAGAGTAATATGTGCCCGTCCAAATGCCTAACAGCTACTCTCTCATTGGTTCTCCCTCTTCCATTTCATCCTCTGCCAAATTGGCAACCTGTGAGAACCAGGAGGTTAAAGGGGCTGTCTCTCCAAGTTGGGAGGTTGATAGTAAAGCAGATGGAAAGTCAAATCGGAGCACCAGGAGAGGGACTATTCGTTGAGTTTTAGAAAACTTTCATATTCACAGTGTGTCCGTTCTCTAGGTTTCCCGTACATGTTATAGCTGTAGTAATATTCCCTTCAACCTGGAGAGTTGGGACCCATGGAATGGGTGCCAGGCATTTGTGCTTTAAAGGCTCTGCATTTACTCACCCAATCTCACCAATCCTCTCAGTCCCAAGTGTCCCTCCTTATGCCACATCCAGCTGTCATTGTAGATAGGGTCATTCCAGGTTTCATGAGAGACCCTGAAGGAATTGTAAAGAATTTCCCAGTTTTTTTGTTTTGTTTTTGAAATTCCTTTTTATAGTGGGTTTGAGCTGATTCTCGCTGCCATGTTTATGCGAGTCTAGACACACTTGATTCCCTTACGGAGACATATCAATACATAGGTTTTAAGATTCTTACTAGTCAGATATATTCCTCTGTGGGAAATATGGGGTTTTGAGTCCCTTTCACTGAGGAAGGTGTAGGTCTTGTCTATTCCATAGTTGGTTTTTGGAACGGTACCTGTGCTTATATCAAACTCTGGTTTTATGCATCACCCCACCTCTCCTTCCCCCTTAAGCAGGCATAAGAGTGTTTTCTAAATGTGAGACACTGTTCTCTTTCCTAACTCAGTTCAAGTGTAGCCATGTTTACAGGATCTTCATAAGTGATATCTTATGATAACTTTCTTTTTCTGTGTGACTTATTTCACTTAGAATCATCGTACCTGAATCCACCCATTTTGCTGCTACTGGTCTTATGACATTGATTTCATGGCTGAGGGATATTCCATCGTACATAAGTACCACAATTTTTTGAACCATTTTTATATTTCCTGGGATATTTAAGGTGTACCCAAGTTGAGGTCCTTGTAAGCAGTGCAGACCTAAATTTTGGGGTGGCTCTGTCTTATTGATTTTCAGTTTTCCCAAGGTATATTCCCTAGACTGGAAGTGACCTTGGCTCTGTAGCTCTGTTCTTTACTTGTTTTAGGGAACACAGTGTACTCCTCCAGAGAGGCAGTTGGCAATTTACATCCCTCCCATCAGCATAACAAGCCTCCCTGTTCTCCAGGGCCTGTCTTGCCTTTCTGGTTTTTACACATTTTGTGGATGTCCCTTTTGACCGGTGGGATGTGATACTTCTTTGTAGTGCAGATTTGCATTGCCCGCTTGCTTGCTTGGCCAAAAAGGGCGTATGCGTTTTCTCCTGAATATATTCAGGAGAAAACACATACGCCCTTTTTAGCCAAGTGCATCATTGTCGAAGTTGTGCCCCTCTTCCTGTGCTTTAAAGGCGATTCCAACGTACCTCTTGAAATCTGTTTCCTGCTATTCTGCCTCGCTTTCAAGTCTGCCTCGTTGCCTTCCCTCAACAGATTTTTGGACGATAGTTGTCCTTTATTACTCGGCCAGTTTGTGAATTGCTGTGCCCCTGAGCTACAATTTTCAACTCGTTTTGGTGAGCTGACCGCAAGTCCAACATTTTGGTTCAGGACCCATGCTGGTTCCCGGTGGTGGGCAGATACTTTGGTTAATGCTTCTTCCTGCTGGGAAGTTAGAGTGATATGTGCCCGTCCAAATGCCTAACAGCTACTCTCTCATTGGTTCTCCCTCTTCCCTTTCATCCTCTGCCAAATTGGAAACCTGTGTGCACCAGGAGGTTAAAGGGGCTGTCTCTCCAAGTTGGGAGGTTGATAGTAAAGCAGATGGAAAGTCAAACCGGAGCACCAGGAGAGGGACTATTCGTTGAGTTTTAGAAACCTTTCGTATTCACAGTGTGTCCGTTCTCTAGGTTTCCCGTACATGTTATAGCTGTAGTAATATTCCATTCAACCTGGATAGTTGGGACCCATGGAATGGGTGCCAGGCATTTGTGCTTTAAAGGGTCTGCATTTGCTCACCCAACCTCACCAATCGTCTCAGTCCCAACTGTCCCTCCTTATGCCACATCCAGCTGTCATTGTAGATAGGGTCATTCCAGGTTTCATCAGAGACCCTGAAGGAATTGTAAAGAATTTCACAGTTTTTTTGTTTTGTTTTTGAAATTCCTTTTTATAGTGGGTTTGAGCTGATTCTCGCTGCCATGTTTATGCCAGTCTAGACACACTTGATTCCCTTACGGAGACATATCAATACATAGGTTTTAAGATTCTTACTAGTCAGATATATTCCTCTGCGGGAAATATGGGGCTTTGAATCCCTTTCACTGAGGAAGGTGTAGGTCTTGTCTATTCCATAGTTGGTTTTTGGAACGGTACCTGTGCTTATATCAAACTCTGGTTTTTTGCATCACCCCACCTCTCCTTCCCCCTTAAGCAGGCATAAGAGTGTTTTCTAAATGTGAGACACTGTTCTCTTTCCTAACTCAGTTCAAGTGTAGCCATGTTTACAGGATCTTCATAAGTGATATCTTATGATAAGTTTCTTTTTCTGTGTGACTCATTTCACTTAGAATCATCGTACCTGAATCCACCCATTTTGCTGCTACTGGTCTTATGACATTGATTTCATGGCTGAGGGATATTCCATCGTACGTAAGTACCACCATTTTTTGAACCATTTTAATATTTCCTGGGATATTTAAGGTGTACCCAAGTTGAGGTCCTTGTAAGCAGTACAGCCCTAAATTTTGGGGTGGCTCTCTCTTATTGATTTTCAGTTGTCCCAAGGTATATTCCCTAGACTGGAAGTGCTCTTGGCTCTGTAACTCTGTTGTTTACTTGATTTGGGGAACACTATGCACTCCTCCAGAGAGGCAGTTGGCAATTTACATCCCGCCCATCAGCATAACTAGGCTCCCAGTTCTCCAGGGCCTGTCTTGCCTTTCTGGTTTTTACACATTTTGTGCATGTCCCTTTCGACCCGTGGGAAGTGAAACTTCTTTGTAGTGCAGATTTGCATTGACCACTTGCTTGCTTGGCCAAAAAGGGCATATGCGTTTTCTCCTGAATATATTCAGGAGAAAACGCATACGCCCTTTTTGGCCAAGTGCATCATTGTCGAAGTTGTGCCCCTCTTCCTGTGCTTTAAAGGTGATTCCAACGTACCTCTTGAAATGTGTTTCCTGCTATTCTGCCTCGCTTTCAAGTCCGCCTCGTTGCCTTCCCTCAACAGATTTTTGGACGATAGTTGTCCTTTATTACTCGGCTAGTTTGTGAATTGCTGTGCCCCTGAGCTCCATTTTTCAACTCGTTTTTGGTGAGCTGACCGCAAGTCCAACATTTTGGTTCAGGACCTATGCTGGTTCCCGGTGGGGGGCTGAGACATTGGTTAATTCGTCCTCCTGCCGGGAAGTTAGAGTGATATGTGCCCGTCCAAATGCCTAACAGCTACTCTCTCATTGGATCTCCCTCTTCCATTTCATCCTCTGCCAAATTGGCAACCTGTGAGAACCAGGAGGTTAAAGGGGCTGTCTCTCCAAGTTGGGAGGTTGATAGTAAAGCAGATGGAAAGTCAAATCGGAGCACCAGGAGAGGGACTATTCGTTGAGTTTTAGAAACCTTTCGTATTCACAGTGTGTCCGTTCTCTAGGTTTCCCGTACATGTTATAGCTGTAGTAATATTCCCTTCAACCTGGAGAGTTGGGACCCATGGAATGGGTGCCAGGCATTTGTGCTTTAAAGGGTCTGCATTTACTCACCCAATCTCACCAATCGTCTCAGTCCCAAGTGTCCCTCCTTATGCCACATCCAGCTGTCATTGTAGATAGGGTCATTCCAGGTTTCATGAGAGACCCTGAAGGAATTGTAAAGAATTTCCCAGTTTTTTTGTTTTGTTTTTGAAATTCATTTTTATAGTGGGTTTGAGCTGATTCTCGCTGCCATGTTTATGCGAGTCTAGACATACTTGATTCCCTTACGGAGACATATCAATACATAGGTTTTAAGATTCTTACTAGTCAGATATATTCCTCTGCGGGAAATATGGGGTTTTGAGTCCCTTTCACTGAGGAAGGTGTAGGTCTTGTCTATTCCATAGTTGGTTTTTGGAACGGTACCTGTGCTTATATCAAACTCTGGTTTTATGGATCACCCCACCTCTCCTTCCTCCTTAAGCAGGCATAAGAGTGTTTTCTAAATGTGAGACACTGTTCTCTTTCCTAACTCAGTTCAAGTGTAGCCATGTTTACAGGATCTTCATAAGTGATATCTTATGATAACTTTCTTTTTCTGTGTGACTTATTTCACTTAGAATCATCGTACCTGAATCCACCCATTTTGCTGCTACTGGTCTTATGACATTGATTTCATGGCTGAGGGATATTCCATCGTACGTAAGTACCACAATTTTTTGAACCATTTTTATATTTCCTGGGATATTTAAGGTGTACCCAAGTTGAGGTCCTTGTAAGCAGTGCAGCCCTAAATTTTGGGGTGGCTCTGTCTTATTGATTTTCAGTTTTCCCAAGGTATATTCCCTAGACTGGAAGTGACCTTGGCTCTGTAGCTCTGTTCTTTACTTGTTTTAGGGAACACAATGTACTCCTCCAGAGAGGCAGTTGGCAATTTACATCCCGCCCATCAGCATAACAAGGCTCCCTGTTCTCCAGGGCCTGTCTTGCCTTTCTGGTTTTTACACATTTTGTGGATGTCCCTTTTGACCGGTGGGAAGTGATACTTCTTTGTAGTGCAGATTTGCATTGCCCACTTGCTTGCTTGGCCAAAAGGGCGTATGCGTTTTCTCCTGAATATACTCAGGAGAAAACACATACGCCCTTTTTAGCCAAGTGCATCATTGTCGAAGTTGTGCCCCTCTTCCTGTGCTTTAAAGGCGATTCCAACGTACCTCTTGAAATCTGTTTCCTGCTATTCTGCCTCGCTTTCAAGTCTGCCTCGTTGCCTTCCCTCAACAGATTTTTGGACCATAGTTGTCCTTTATTACTCGGCCAGTTTGTGAATTGCTGTGCCCCTGAGCTCCAATTTTCAACTCGTTTTTGGTGAGCTGACCGCAAGTCCAACATTTTGGTTCAGGACCTATGCTGGTTCCCGGTGGGGGGCTGATACTTTGGTTAATTCTTCTTCCTGCCGGGAAGTTAGAGTGATATGTGCCCGTCCAAATGCCTAACAGCTACTCTCTCATTGGTTCTCCCTCTTCCCTTTCATCCTCTGCCAAATTGGAAACCTGTGTGAACCAGGAGGTTAAAGGGGCTGTCTCTCCAAGTTGGGAGGTTGATAGTAAAGCAGATGGAAAGTCAAACCGGAGCACCAGGAGAGGGACTATTCGTTGAGTTTTAGAAACCTTTCGTATTCACAGTGTGTCCATTCTCTTGGTTTCCCGTACATGTTATAGCTGTAGTAATATTCCATTCAACCTGGATAGTTGGGACCCATGGAATGGGTGCCAGGCATTTGTGCTTTAAAGGGTATGCATTTGCTCACCCAACCTCACCAATCGTCTCAGTCCCAACTGTCCCTCCTTATGCCACATCCAGCTGTCATTGTAGATAGGGTCATTCCAGGTTTCATCAGAGACCCTGAAGGAATTGTAAAGAATTTCCCAGTTTTTTTGTTTTGTTTTTGAAATTCCTTTTTATAGTGGGTTTGAGCTGATTCTCGCTGCCATGTTTATGCCAGTCTAGACACACTTGATCCCCTTACGGAGACATATCAATACATAGGTTTTAAGATTCTTACTAGTCAGATATATTCCTCTGCGGGAAATATGGGGTTTTGAGTCCCTTTCACTGAGGAAGGTGTAGGTCTTGTCTATTCCATAGTTGGTTTTTGGAACGGTACCTGTGCTTATATCAAACTCTGGGTTTATGCATCACCCCACCTCTCCTTCCCCCTTAAGCAGGCATAAGAGTGTTTTCTAAATGTGAGACACTGTTCTCTTTCCTAACTCAGTTCAAGTGTAGCCATGTTTACAGGATCTTCATAAGTGATATCTTTTGATAAGTTTCTTTTTCTGTGTGACTTATTTCACTTAGAATCATCGTACCTGAATCCACTCATTTTGCTGCTACTGGTCTTATGACTTTTATTTCATGGTTGAGGGATATTCCATCGTACGTAAGTACCACAATATTTTGAACCATTTTTATATTTCCTGGGATATTTAATGTGTACCCAAGTTGAGGTTCTTGTAAGCAGTGCAGCCCTAAATTTTGAGGTGGCTCTTTCTTATTGATTTTCAGTTTTCCCAAGGTATATTCCCTAGACTGGAAGTGCCCTTGGCTCTGTAGCTCTGTTGTTTACTTGTTTTAGGCCACACAATGCATTCCTCCAGAGAAGCAGTTGACAGTTTTTATCTCGCCCAACACCATAACAAGGCTCCCTGTTCTCCAGGGCCTGTCTTGCCTTTCTGGATTTTACACATTTTGTGGCTGTCCCTTTTGACCAGTGGGAAGTGATACTTCTTTGTAGTGCAGATTTGCATTGCCCGCTTACTTGCTTGGCCAAGAAGGGCGTATGCGTTTTCTCCTGAATATATTCAGGAGAAAACGCATACGCCCTTTTTGGCCAAGTGCATCATTGTCGAAGTTGTGCCCCTCTTCCTGTGCTTTAAAGGCGATTCCAACGTACCTCTTGAAATCTGTTTCCTGCTATTCTGCCTGCTTTTCAAACCGCCTCGTTTCCTTCCCTCCACAGATTTTTGGACGATAGTTGTCCTTTATTACTCTGCCAGTTTTTAAATTGCTGTGCCCCTGAGCTGCATTTTTCAACTCGTTTTTTTTGAGCTGAACGCAAGTCCAAAATTTTGGTTCAGTACCTATACTGGTTCCCCGTGGGTGGCTGAGACTTTTGTTAATTCTTCTTCCTGCCGGGAAATTAGAGTGGCATGTGCCCGTCCAAATCCCTAACAGCTACTCTCTCATTGGTTCTCCCTCTTCCCTTTCATCCTCTGCCAAATTAGCAACCTGTGCGAACCAGCATGTTAAAGTGGCTGTCTCTTCAAGTTGGAAGACTGACAATAAAGCAGTTGTAAAGTGAAACCGGAGCACCAGGAGAGGGATTATTCTTTGAGATTTAGAAACCTTTCGTATTCACAGTGTGTCCGTTCTCTAGGTTTTCCGTACATGTTATAGCTGTAGTAATAGTTCCTTCAACCTGGAGAGTTGAGACCCATGGAATGGGGGCCACATATTATTGTTTTAAAGGGTCTGCATTTGCTCACCCTCTCTCACCAACCCTCTCAGTCCCAAGTGTCCAGCCTTATGCCACATCCCGGTGTCGTGGTAGATAGGGTCATTCCAGGTTTCATCAGAGACCCTGAAGGAATTGTAAAGAATTTCCCTGTTTTTTGTTTTGTTTTTGAATTTACTTTTCTAGTGGGTTTGAGCTGATTCTCGCTGCCATGTTTATGCTAGTCTAGACACACTTGATTCCCTTACGGAGACATATCAATACATAGGTTTTAAGATTCTTACTAGTAAGATATATTCCTCTGCGGGAAATATGGGGTTTTGAGTCCCGTTCACAGAGGAAGTAGTAGGTCTTGTCTATTCTGTATTTGGATTATGGAAGTGTACCTGTGCTAATATCAAACTCTGGGTTTATTCATCACCCCACCTCTGCTTTCCCCTTAAGCATGCATAAGATTGTTTTCTAAATATGAGACTCTGTTCCTTTTCCTAATTCATTCCATGTGTAGCCATGTTTATATACCCTTCATAAGTGATATCTTATGATAAGTTTATTTTTCTGTGTGACTTATTTCAGTTAGAATCATCGTACATGAATCCCGTCATTATGCTGCTACTGGCCTTATGACATTGACTTCATGGCTGAGGGATATTCCATCATACGTATGTACCACAATTTCTTTACCATTTTTGTCTTTCCTGGTATTTATAAGGTGTCCCGAAGTCGAGGTTCTTGTAAGCAGTGCTGCCATAAATTTTGGGGTGTCTGTGTCTTATTGATTTTCAATTTTCCCAAGGTATATTCCCGTGACTGGACCTGCCTTAGGTTGTGAAGCACTGTTGTTTACTTCTTTTTGGGAACACAATGCACTCCTCCAGAGTGGCTGTTGGCAATTTACATCCCACCCATCCGCATAACAAGGCTCCCTGTTCTCCAGATCCTGTCTTGCCTTTCTTGTTTATACACATTTTACGGATGTCCCTTTTGACCGGTTGGAAGTGATACTTCTTTGTAGTGCAGATTTGCATTGTGCGGTTGCTTGGTTGGCCAAAATTGGTGTATGCGTTTTCTCCTGAATATATTCAGGAGAAAACGCATGTGCCCTTTATGGACAATTCCATAATTGTCGAAGTTGTGATGCTTTTCCTGTGTTTAAACGCGATTCCAATGTACTTCTGGAAATCTGTTTCGTGCACTTCTGTCTCATTTTCAAGTCCGCCTCATGGCTTTCTCTCAACAGATTTTTGGAAGAGAGTAGTCCTTTATAACTCTGCAAGTTAGTGAATTGCTGTGCCCCTGAGCTCCATTTTACAACTCGCGTTTTTGTGAGCTGACTGCCAATCCACAATTTTGCTTCAGAACCTATACTGGTTCCATTGGGGGGGGCTGGCTCAGAGTTTGTTAATTCTTCTTCGTGACGGGAATTTAGAGTGACATGTGGCCATCCAAATGTCTACAGCTACTCTCTAATTGTTTCTCCCTCTTCCCTTATATCCTCTACACAATGTGCCAACTGTGCGAACCAGGAGGTTATAGGTGCTGACTCTCCAATTTGGGAGATTGATACTAAAGCAGTTGGAATGTCAAACTGGTGCACAAGGAGATAAAAAAATTAGTAGAGTTTTAGAAACCTTTCACCATCAGATGGTGTCCATTCTCTAGGTTTCCCATACATGTTATAACTGTAGTGATATTCCCTTCTACCTGGAGAGTTGGGACCCATGGAATGGGTGCCAGGTATTATTGCTTTAAACGGTCTGCATTTTCTCACCCAATCTCACCAATTCTCTCAGTCCCAAGTGACCAGCCTTATGCCACTTCCAGCTGTTGTTGTAGATAGGGTCATTCTAAGTTTCATCAGAACCCTTGAAGGTATTGTGTAACAATTTCACTGTTTATTTGTTTTGTTTTGAAATTCATTTTTATAGTGGGTATGAGCTGATTCTCTCTGCCGTGTTTATGTCATTCTAGACACACTTGGTTACCTTATGGAGACATATCAATACATAGGTTTTAAGATTCTTACTAGTCAGATATACTACTCTGCGGGGAATAGGGGTGTTGAGCCCCGTTCAGTGAGGAAAGAGTAGGTCTTGTCTATTTTGTATTTGGATTATGCAACCGTACCTGTGCTAATATCAAACTCTGGTTTTATGCATAACCCCACCTCTCCTTTCCTCTTGAGCAGGCATAAGAGTGTTTTCTAAATGTGAGACTCTTCTCTTTCCTAATTCAGTTCATGTGTAGCCATGTTTACAAGACCTTCATAAGTGATATCTTATGATAAGTTTCTTTTTCTGTGTGACTTATTTCAGTTAGAATCATCGTACATGAATCCACTCATTATGCTGTTACTGGCCTTATCACATTGATTTCATGGCTGAGGGATATTCCATCGTACGTATGTACCCCAATTTCTTTACTATTTTTGTCTTTACTGGGATATTTAAGGTGTCCCGAAGTCGAGGTTCTTGTAAGCAGTGCTGCCCTATATTTTGGGTTGGCTGTGTCTTATTGATTTTCAATTTCCCCAAGGTATATTCCCATGACTGGAAGTGCCTTTGGTTGTGAAGCTCTGTTGTTTAATTCTTTTAGGGAACACAATGCACTCCTCCAGAGTGGCTGTTGGCAATCTGCATCCCACCCATCAGCATAACAAGGCTCCCTGTTCTCTAGAGCCCCTCTTGCCTTTCTGGTTTTTACACATTTTACAGATATCCCTTTTGACTGGTGGGAAGTGATACTTCTTTGTAGTGCAGATTTGCATTGTGCGGTTGCTTGGTTGGCTAAAATTGGTGTATGCGTTTTCTCCTGAATACATTCAGGAGAAAACGCATGCGCCCTTTATGGACAATTCCCTAATTGTCGAAGTTGTGATCCTTTTCCTGTGTTTAAAGGCGATTCCAATGTACTTCTGGAAATCTGTTTCGTGCAAATCTCCCTCATTTTCAAGTCCGCCTCATGGCTTTTCCTCAACAGATTTTTGGAAGAGAGTAGTCCTATATAACTCTGCAAGTTAGTGAATTGCTGTGCCCCTGAGCTCCATTTTTCAACTTGTGTTTTTGTGAGCTGACCTTAAACCCAAAATTTTGCTTCAGGACCTATACTAGTTATGGGGGTGGGGCAGGCTGAGAGTTTGGTTAATTCTTCTTCATGACGGGAAATTAGAGTGACATGTGGCCGTCCAAATGCCTACAGCTACTCTCTCATTGGTTCTCCCACTTCCCTTATATCCTCTGCACAATGTGCCAACTGTGTGAACCAGGATGTTATGGGGCTGACTCTCCAAGTTGGGAGATTGATATTAAAGCAGTTGGAATGTCAAGCTGCAGCACATGGAGAGAAAAAAATTAGTAGAGTTTTAGAAACCTTTCACCATCAGAGGGTGTCCATTCTCTAGGTTTCCCATACATGTTATAACTGGAGTGATATTCCCTTCTACCTGGAGAGTTGGGAACCATGGAATCAGTGGCAGGCATTATTGCTTTAAAGCGTCTGCATTTTCTCACCCAATCTCACCAATCCTCTCAGTCCCAGGTGAACAGCCTTATGCCACATCCAGCTGTTGTTGTAGATAGGGTCATTCCAAGTTTCATCAGAACCCCTGAAGGTGTTGTGTAAGAATTTCACTGTTTCTTTGTTTTGTTTTGAAATTCCTTTTTATAGTGGGTTTGAGCTGATTCTCACTGCCGTGTTTATGTCATTCTAGACACACTTGTTTCCCTTATGGAGACATATAAATACGTAGGTTTTAAGATCCTTACTACTCAGATATATTTCTCTGTGGGGAATAGGGGTGTTGAGTCCCATTCACTGAGGAAGGAGTCGGGCTTGTCTCTTCTGTATTTGCATTATGGAACGGTACCTGTGTTAATATCAAACTCTGGTTTTGTGTGTCTCCCCACCTCTCCTTCCCCCTTAAGCAAGCATAAGTGTGTTTTCTAAATCTGAGACTCTGTTCTCTTTCCTAATTCAGTTCATATGTAGCCAGGTTTACAGCCCCTTCATAAGTGATATCTTATATCAGAATGCACCATGACCCTTGTCATAATAATGCTCCATGACCCCTGTCATCACAATGCTCCATTCCCTGGTTATCACAATTCTCCATGTCCCTTGTCATAACAATTCTCCACGTACTTGTCATCACAATGCTACATGACACTTCTCTTCACAAAGTTACATGCTCGTTTCATCACAATTCTCCATGCACTTGTCATTGCAATGTTCCATGACCCCTGTCATAGCAAGCTCCAAGTGTTTGTCATCACAATGCTTCACGACTTTATCATCAAAATTCTCAATGGCACTTTTCATCACAATGTTCTGTACACTTGTCATCACAATGCTCCATGCCCTTGTCATCACAATGCTTCCTGACACCTGTCATCACAATGCTTCATGCCCCTTGTCATTACAGTGCTCCATGATGCTCGTCATCACAATTACCCATGGTCTTCTCATCACAATGCTCCACGGTTTTGCCATCACAATGCTCCATGCCCTGGTCATCTCAAAGCTCAATGTCCCTTGTCCTCACAATTCTCCACGTCCTTGTCATCACAATGCTCCATGGCACTTCTCATCACAATGTTATATGCTCTTGTCATAACAATACTCCATGCACTTGTCATCGCAATGCTCCATGAACCCTGTCATAGGAAGCTCCATGCGCTTGTCATCACAATGTTTCAGGACATGGACTTTAAAATTATCAATGGCCCTTGTCATCTCAATGCTCCATGCGCTTATCATCACAATGCTCCTTTACCTTTGTCAAAACAATCCTCCATGACACTTGGCATCACAATGCTCCGTGCTATTGTCATCACAATGGAACATGACATAGGTCATCACAATGCTCCCTGACACCTGTCTTCACAATACTCCATGACCTTGTCATCACAATGCTCCATGCCCTTGTCATCACAATGTGCCATGCCCACTGTCATCAAAATAATCCATGAAACTTGTCAGACCAAAGCTCCATGCCACCTTTCATCACAATGCTCCATGAACCCTGTCATCACAATGCACCATGCCCATCATCATAATGCTTCATGCTCTTGTCATCACAATGAAATCAAAATGCTCTATGACCTCTGTCATCACAATGCTCCAAACCCTTGTGATCACAATGTTCCATAACACTTGTCATCACAATACCCCATGACGCTAGTCATCACAATTATCCATGGACTTCTCATCACAATGCCCCATGACATTTGTCATCACAATGCGCAATACACATGTCATCACAATGCTCCCTGACTGTTGCCATCAGTATGCTCCCTGAACCCTTTCATGACAAGGCTCCATGCCTTTTTCATCACAATGATCCATTCCATTTTCAACACAATGCTCCAAGACCCCTGTAATCACAATGCTCCATGCCCTTGTCATCACAAAGCTCCATGATGCATGTCATCAGAATGCTCCATGGCCTTCTCATCACAATGCTCCATGCCCTTGTCATCACAATGCTCCAAGACCCCTGTAATCACAATGGTCAATGCTCCTTTTCATCAGAATGCTCCATGAGACTTGTCATCACAAGGCTCCATGGTCTTCTCATCACAATGCTCCAGGACATTGTCATCAAAATGCTCCATTCCCTTATCATCACAATGCTCCATGACCCCTGTCATCACAATACTCCATGAACATTTTCAGCCCAATGCTCCATGACCTTCTCATCACAATGCTCCATGACCAATATCATCACAATGCTCCATGACCACAGTCATCACAACGCTCAATATCACCTGACAACACAATGATCCGGGACTCTTGTCATCACAATGCTCCATTCCCTAGTCATCACAATGCTCCATGACCCCTGTCATCACTATACTCCATGAACATTTTCAGCCCAATGCTCCATGACACTTGTCATCACAATGATGCATGCCCTTGTCATCCCAATGCTCCATGACCCCTGTAATCACAATGCTCCGTGATGCTTGTCATCACAGTGCTCCATGACACCTGTCATCAAAATGCTCCATGCCTTTGTCAGCAAAATGCTACATGACCTTGTCATTACAATGTTCTATGCACTTGTCATCACAATACTCCATTACCATTGCCATCAGAATCCTCCATGAAACTTGGTATCACATTGCTCCATGCCCTTGTCATCACAATGCTCCATGCTCCTTGAAATCAAAATGATCCATGACCTCTGTCATCACAATGCTCCAAACCCTTGTGATCACAATGTTCCATAACACTTGTCATCACAATGCTCCATGATGCCTGTCATCACAATACTCCATGCCCTTTTCATCACAATGCTCCATGACCTTTGTCATCACAATTCTCGATACACTTGTCATCACAATGCTCCCTGACACTTGTCATCAGAATGCTCCTTGAACCCTCTCACAAAAAGGCTCCATGCCTTTTTCATCAAAATGCACCATGCCATTTTCAACACAATGCTCCATGCCATTGTCATCAAAATACTCCACAAGCTTGTCATCAGAATGCTCCATGTCCCTTGTCATCACAATTTTCCATGCACTTGTCAGCACAATGCTCCCTGACCCTTGTCATCACAATGCTCCAAGCCATTGTCATCACAATGGGCCATTACATATGTCATCACAATGCTCCCTGACACCTGTCTTCACAATAATGAATGACCTGGTCATCACAATGCTCCATGCCCTTGTCATCACAATGCGCCATTCCAACTGTCATCGCAATAAGCCATGAAACTTATTAGACCAATGCTCCATGCCCTTGTCATCACAATGCCCCATGCCCTTGTTATCACAATGCTCCATGACCCCTGTCATCACAATGCTCCGTGACTCCAGTCATCACAAGGCTTCATGACCTTTGTCATCACAATGGTCCATGCCCTTGTCATCAACAGTCTCTGTGACCTTTTTAACCAGAATGCTTCATGAACTTTTCATCACAATGCTCTTTGACCCTTGTCATCACAATGCTCTATGCCTTTCTCAGCACAATGCTCCATGACCCTTGTCATCACAATGCTCCATGCGCTTGTCAGCACAATGCTCCATGACCCATGTCATCACAATGCACCATGCGCTTGTCGTCACAGTGCTCCACAATCTTGTCATCACAATGCTCCATAAACCTTGTCATCACAAGGCTCCATGCACTTCAAATCAAAATGCTCTCTCACCACTGATATCACAATGGTACATCACTATTCATCACAATACTCCCTCAACCCTGTCATCACAATGTTCCATGCCTCCTGTCATGACAATGCTCCATGACTCCTGTCATCACAATGCTACATGCACTTATCATCACAATGTTCGATGATCCCTGACATCACAATGTTCCATAACCCCTGTCATCAAAATGCTCCATGACCCTTTTCATCAAAATGCTCCATGACCCCTGACATCACAATGTTACATAATGCCTCTCATCAAAATGTTCCATGACACTTTTCATCAAATTGGTCCATGACAATGTCATCACAATGCTCCCTGCCCTTCTCATCACAATGCACCATGCCCTTGTCATCAAAATGCTCCATGACCTTTGTCATCACAAAGCTCCATGACCCTTGGCATCACAATGCTCCATGCCATTGTCATCACAATACTCCATGAAACCTCTCATCACATTGTTCCATGCAATTGTCATCAAAAAGCTCCATGGTGCTTGTCATCACACTGCTCGATGCCCTTCTCATCACAATGCTCCATGCCCTTGTCATTACAATCCTCCATGACCCATGTATCACTGTGTTCCCTGCCCTTGTCATCACAATGCACCATGCCCACTCTCATCACAATAATCCATGAAACTTTTCAGACAAATGTTCCATGCCCTTGTCATCACAATGCTCCATTACCCCTGTCATAACAATGCTCCATGACCCCTGCCATCACAACGTTCCACGGCCTTGTCATCACAAGGCTCCATGACCCTTGTCATCACAATGCTCCAAGACCCCTGTAATCACAGTGCTACATGCCCTTGTCATCACAAAGCTCCATGATGCATGTCATCAGAATGCTCCATGCCCTTGCCATCACAATGCTCCATTACCCCTGTGATAACAATGCTCCATGACCCCTGCCATCACGATGTTCCATGGCCTTGTCATCACAAGGCTCCATGACCCTTCTCATCACAATGCTCCAAGACACCTGTAATCACAATGCTCCATGTCCCTTTTTATCTCAATAATCCATGAACCCTGTCATCACAATGCACCATGACCATCATCATAATGCTTCAGGCTATTGTCATCACAATGAAATCAAAATTCTCCATGACCTCTGTCATAACACTGCTCCAAACCCTTGTGATCACAATATTCCATAACACTTGTCATCACAATGCCCCATGACGCTCGTCATCACAATTATCTATGGTCTTCTCATCACAATGCTCCATGACCTTTGTCATCACAATGCTCAATACACTTGTCATCAAAATGCTCCCAGACACTTGTTCTCTGTATGCTCCTTGAACTCTGTCATGACAAAACTCCATGCCTTTTTCATCACAATGATCCATGCCTTTTTCATCACAATGCTCCAAGACACCTGTAATTACAATGCTCCATGCCCTTGTCATCACAAAGCTCAATGACGCATGTCATCAGACTGCTCCTTGGCCTTCTCATCACAATGCTCCATGCCCTTGTCATCACAATTTTCCAAGACACTCTAATCACAATGCTCCATGTCCCTTTTCATCAGTATGCTCCATGAGACTTGTCTCACAAGGCTCCATGGTTTTCTCATCACAATGTTCCAGCACCTTGTCATCACAATGCTTCACGACCTTGTCATGAAAATTTTCAATGGCACTTGTCATCATAATGCTCCAAGCCCTAGTCATCACAATGCTCCATTATATTTGTCATCACAATCCTCCATTACATTTGGCATCACAATGCTCCATGCCATTGTCATCGCAATGGACCATGACATATGTCATCACAATGCTCCCTGACACCTGTCTTCACAATACTCCATGACCTTCTCATCACAATGCCCCATGCCCTTGTCATCACAATGCCCCATGCCCACTGTCATCACAATAATCTATTAAACTTGTCAGGCCAATGCTCCATGCCCCTGTCATCACAATGCTCCATGCCCTTGTCATCACAATGCTCCATGAACCCTGTCATCACAATGCTCTCTGACTCCAGTCATCACAATGCTTCATAACATTTGTCATCACAGTGGTCCATGCCCACATCATCACAAGTCTCTGTGACCTTTGTAACCACAATACTCCATGAACTTTTCATCACAATGCTCCGTGACCCTTGTCATCACAATGCTCCATGCCTTTGTCAGAACAATGCTCCATGACCCTTGTCATCACAATGTGCCACGTGATTTTCATCACAACGGTCCACAACCTTGTCATCGTAATGCTCCATAAACCTTGTAATCACAATGCTCCATGCACTTCTCATCAAAATGATCTATCAACAGAGATATCACAATGTTCCATCACTAGTCATCACAATACTCCCTCACCCCTGTAATCACAATGTTCCATGACCCCTGTCATCACAATGCTACATCCCCTTATCATCACAATGTTCCATGACCCCTGACATCACAATGTTCCATAACCCCTGTCATCAAAATGCTCCATGACCCTTTTCATCCCAAAGCTCCATGACCCCTGACATCACAATGTTCTATAATCCCTGTCATCAAAATGTTCCATTACACTTTTCATCAAATTGCTGCATGACCCTGTCATCAAAATGCTCCCTGCCCTTCTCATCACAATGCACCACGCCCTTGACATCAAAATGCTCCATGACTTTTGTCATCACAAAGCTCCATAACCCTTGGAATCACAATGTTCCATGAACCCTCTCATCACATTGTTCCATGCCCTTGTCATCACAAAGCTCCATGACGCTTGTCAAAACAATGTTCGATGCCCTTCTCATCACAATGCTCCATGCCCTTGTCATTACAATCCTCCATGACCCATGGATCACAGTGTTCCGTGACCTTGTCATCACAATGCTCCATGCCCACTCTCATCACAATAATCCATGAAACTTTTCAGACCAATGCTCCATGCCCTTCTCATCACAATGCTCCATTACCCCTGTCATAACAATGCTCCATGACCCCTGCCATCACAATGTTCCACACCATTGTCATCACAAGGCTCCATGACCCTTGTCATCACAGTGCTCCAAGACCCCTGTAATCACAATGCTCCATGCCCTTGTCATCACAAAGCTCAATGACGCATGTCATCAGAATGCTCCATGGCCTTCTCATCACAATGCTCCTTGCCCTTATCATCACAATGCTAGAAGACCCCTGTAATCACAATGCTCCATGCCCCTTTTCATCTCAATGCTCCATGAACCCTGTCATCACAATGCACCACGCCCATCACCATAATGCTTCAGGCTATTGTCATCACAATGAAATCAAAATGCTCCATGACCTCTCTCATCACAATGCTCCGAAACCTTGTGATCACAGTGTTCCATAAAACTTATCATCACAACACCCCATGACGCTCATCATCACAATTATCCATGGTCTTCTCATCACAATGCTCCATGAACTTTGTCATCACAATGCTCAATACACTTGTCATCACAATGCTCCGTGACACTTGTCGTCAGTATGCTCCTTGAACCCTGTCATGACAAGGCTCCATGCCTTTTTCATAACAAAGATCCATGCCATTTTCATCACAATACTCCATGCCCTTGTCAGCACAAAGCTCCATGACGCATATCATCAGAATGCTCCACGCCCTTGTCATCACAATGCTCCATGCCCCTTTTCATCAGAATGTTCCATGAGAATTGTCATCACAAGGCTCCATGGACTTCCCATCACAATGCTCCAGGACCTTGTCATCACAGTGCTCAATTCCCTTCTCATTACAATGCTCCATGACCCCTGTCATCACAATACTCCATGAACATTTTCAGCCCAATGCTTCATGACCTTCTCATCACAATGCTCCATGACCCATATCATCACAATCCTCCATGACCACTGTCATCACAACACTCCATGACCCCTGACAACACAATGATCCGGGACTCTTGTCATCACAATGCTCCATTCCCTTGTCATCACAATGCTCCATGAACATTTTCAGCCCAATGCTCCATGACACTTGTCATCACAATGATCCATGCCCTTGTCATCCCAATGCTCCATGACCCCTGTAATCACAATGCTCCATGACGCTTATCATCACAGTGCTCCATGACCCTTATCATCACAATTCTCCATGCCTGTGTCATCAAAATCCTACATGACCTTGTCATCACAATGCTCCATGAGCTTGTCATCACAATACTCCATTACCATTTTCATCACAATCCTCCATGAACCTTGGGATCACATTGCTCCATGCCCTTGTCATCACAATGCTCCATGCTCCTTGAAATCAAAATGGTCCATGACCTCTGTCATCACAATGCTCCAACCCCTTGTGATCACAATGTTCCATAACACTTGTCATCACAACACTCCATGATGACTGTCATGACAATACTCCATGCACTTGTCGTCACAATGCTCCATGACCTTTGTCATCACAATTCTCAATACACTTGTCATCACAATGCTCCCTGACACTTGTCGTCAGAATACTCCTTGAACACTGTCATGAAAAGGCTCCATGCCTTTTTCATCAGAATGCTCCATGCCCTTTTCATCACAACGCTCCAGGTCATTGTCATCACAATACTCCACAAGCTTGTCATCAGAATGCTCCATGATCATTGTCTTCAGAATGCTCCATGACCCCTGTCATCACAATGCTCCATACCCCTTGTCATTACAGTGTTCCATGACGCTCGTCACCACAATTATCCATGGTCTTCTCATCACAATGCTCCACAGTCTTGCCATCACAATGCTCCATGCCTTGGTCATCACGATGCTCCATGTCCCCAGTCATCACAATGCTCCATGACCACTGTCATCACAATGCTCCATACCCCTTGTCATTACAGTGCTCCATGACGCTCGTCATCACAATTATCCATGGTCTTCTCATCACAATGCTCCATGCCCTTGTCATCAATATGCTCCATGACCATTGTCATCACAATGCTCCATGACCACTGTCATAACAATGCTCCATGACCCCTGTCATCACAAGGCTCCATACCACTTGTCTTTACAGTGTTCCATGATGCTCCTCATCACAATTATCCATGGTCTTCTCATCACAATGCTCCACGGTCTTGCCATCACAGTGCTCCATGCCTTGGACATCACAATGCTCCATGTCCCCGGTCAACACAATACTCCCTCACCCCTGTCATCACAATATTCCATGACCCTTGTCACAACAATGCTACATGCCTTTATCTTCACAATGCTCCATTCCCCTGACATCACAATGTTCCATAACCCCTGTCATCACAATGCTCCCTGCCCTTCACAACAGAATGCACCCCCCCGTCATCAAAATGCTCCATGACCTTTGTCATCACAATGCTCCATTACCTTTGTCATCAGAATCCTCCATGACACTTGGCATCACAATGCTCCATGGCATTGTCATCACAATGGGCCATTACATATGTCATCACAATGCTCCTTGACACCTGGCTTCACAATAATGAATGACCTGGTCATCACAATGCTCCATGCCCTTGTCATCACAATGCGCCATTCCAACTGTCATCGCAATAAGCCATGAAACTTATTAGACCAATGCTCCATGCCCTGGTCATCACAATGCTCCATGTACCCTGTCATCACAAATCTCCACGTTCTTGGCATCACTATGCTCCATGATACTTCTCATCACAGTGTTACATGTTTTGTCAACACAATTCTCTATGCACTTGTCATCGCAATGCTCCATGACCCCTGTCATAGCAAGCTCCATGTGATTGTCATCACAATGCTTCATGAACATATCATCAAAATTCTCAATGGCCCTTGTTATCACAATGCTCCATGACCCTTGTCATCACAATGCTCCATGACCCTTTTCATCACAATGCTCCAAGCCCTTGTCATCAAAATGCTCCATTACCTTTGTCATCACAATCCTCCATGACACTTGGCATCACAATGCTACATTCCATTGTCATTGCAATAGACCATGACATATGTCATCACAATGCTCCCTGACACCCTTCTTCACAATACTCCATGACCTTCTCATCACAATGCTCCATGCCCTTGTCATCACAATGCGCCATGCCCACTGTCATCACAATAATCCCTGAAACATGTCAAACCAATGCAACATGCCCCTGTCATCACAATGCTCCATGCCCTTTCATCACAATGCTCTATGACCCCTGTCATCACAATGCTCCGTGACTCCAGTCATCACAATGCTTCATGACCTTTGTCATCACAATGGTCCATGCCCTCGTCATCACAAGGCTCTGTGACCTTTGTGACCACAACACTCCATGAATATTTCATCACAATGCTCGGTGACCCTTGTCATCACAATGCTCCATGCCTTTGTCAGCACATTACTCCATGACACATGGCATCAAATGTGCCATGCGCTTGTCATCACAATTCTCCACATCGTTGTCATCACAATGCTCCATAAACCTTGTCATCACAATGCTCCATGCGTTTGTCAGCACAATGTTCCATGACCCATGTCATCACAATGTGCCCTGCGTTTCTCATCACAATGCTCCACAGCCTTGTCATCACAATGCTCCATGCACCTCTCATCAAAATGCTCTCTCACCACTGATATCACAATGTTCCATCACTAGTCAACACAATACTCCCTCCAACCTGTCATCCCAATGTTCCATGACCCTTGTCACAACAATGCTACATGCTCTTATCATCACAATGCTGCATGATCCCTGACATCAAAATGTTCCATAACCCCTGTCATCACAATGCTCCATGACCCTTTTCATCACAATGCTCCATGACCCTTAACATCACAATGTTCCATAAACACTGTCATCAAAATGTCCATGACCCTTTTCATCCAATTGCTCCATGACCCTGTCATCACAATGCTCCCTGCCCTTCTCATCACAATGCACCACGCCCTTGTCATCAAAATGCTCCATGGCCTATGTCATCACAAAGCTCCATGACCCTTGGAATCACAATGCTCCATGCCATTGTCATCACAAACCTCCATGAAACCTCTCATCACATTGCTCCATGCCGTTGTCATCACAAAGCTCCATGACGCTAGTCATCACAATGCTCCATGCCCTTGTCATTGTAATCCTCCAAGACACATGTATCTCTGTGTTCCGTGCCCTTGTCATCACAATGATCCATGCACACTCTCATCACAATAATCCATGAAACTTTTCAGACCAATGCTTCATGCCCTTGTCATCACAATGCTCCATTACACCTGTCATAACAATGCTCCATGACCCCTTCCATCACAATGTTCTACGGCCTTGTCATCAAAAGACTCCATGACCCTTGTCATCACAATGCTCCAAGACCCCTGTAATCACAATGCTCCATGCCCATGTCATCACAAAGCTCCCTGACGCATGTCATCAGAATGCTCCATGGCCTTCTCATCACAATACTCCATGCCCTTGTCATCACAATGCTCCAAGACCCTTGTTATTACAATGATCCATGCCTATTTTCATCTCAATGGTCCATGAACCCTGTCATCACAATGCACCATGCCCATCATCATAATGCTTCATGCTATTGTCATCACAATGAAATCAAAATTCTCCATGACCTCTCTCATCACAATGCTCCAAACCCTTGTGATCACAATGTTCCATAACACTTGTCATCACAACGCCCCATGACGTTGGTCATCACAATTATCCATGGACTTCTCATCACAATGCTCCATGACCTTTGTCATCACAATTCTCAATACACTTGTCATCACAATGCTCCCTGACACTTGTCATCAGTATGCTCATTGAACCCTGTCATGACAAGTCTCCATGCCTTTTTCATCACAATGATCCATGCCCTTTTCATCACAATGCTTCATGCGATTGTCATCACAATACTCCACAAGCTTGTCATCAGAATGCTCCGTGACCCTTGTCATCTCAATGATCCACGACCCCTGTCATCACAATGCTCCATGCCCCTTTTCATTACAGTGCTCCATGAAGTTCGTCATCACAATTATCCATGGTCTTCTCATCACAGTGCTCCACGGTCTTGCCATCACAATGCTCCATGCCCTGGTCATCACAATGCTCCATGTCCCCAGTCATCACAATGCTCCATGACCTCTGTCATCACAATGCTCCATACTGCTTGTCATTACAGTGCTCCATGACACTCGTAATCACAATTGTCCATGGTCTTCTCATCACAATGCTCCACGCCCTTGTCATCAAAATGCTCCATGACACTTGTCATCCAAATGCTCCCTGACCACTGTCATAACAATGCTCCATGACCCCTGTCATCACAAGGCTCCATACCACTTGTCATTACAGTGCTCCATGACGCTCCTCATCACAATTATCCATGGTCTTCTCATCACAATGCTCCACGGTTTTGCCATCACAGTGCTCCATGCCTTGGGCATCACAATGCTCCATGTCCCCGGTCATCACAATGCTCCATGACCACTGTCATCATGGTGCTCTATACCCATTGTCATTACAGTGCTCCATGACCCTCGTCATCACAATTATCCATGGTCTTCTCATCACAATGCTCCACGATCTTGCCATCGCAATGCTCCATGCCCTGGTCATCACAATGCTCCATGTCCCCTGCTATCACAATTCTCCACGATCTTGGCATCACTATGCTCCATGACACTTCTCATCACAGTGTTACATGCTTTGTCATCACAATTCTCTATGCACTTGTCATCGCAATGCTCCATGACCCCGTCATAGCAAGCTCCATGTTTTTGTCATCACAATACTCCATGCCCTTGTCGTCACAATTCTCCATGACCTTTGTCATCACAATGCTCCCTGACACTTGTCGTCAGAATGCTCTCTGAAAATTGTCATGAAAAGGCTCCATGTGTTTTTCATCACAATGCCCCATGCCATTTTCATCAAAATGCTCCATGTCATTGTCATCAAAATACTCCACAAGCTTGTCATCAGAATGCTCCATGAACCTTATCATCACAATGCTCCATGACGCCTGTTATCACAATGCTCCATACACCTTGTCATTACAGTGCTCCATGACGCTCATCATCACAATTATCCATGGTCTTCTCATCACAATGCTCCACGGTCTTGCCATCACAATACTCCATGCCCTGGTCATCACAATGCTCCATGTCCCCTGTCATCACAATTCTCCACGTTCTTGCCATCACTGTGCTCCATGATGCTTTTCATCACAGTGTTACATGCTTTGTCATCACAATTCTCTATGCACTTGTCATTCCAATGCTCCATGATCCCTGTCACAGCAAGCTCCATGTGATTGTCATCACAACCCTTCATGAACATGTCATCAAAATTCTCAATGGCCCTTGTTATCACAATGCTCCATGACCCTTGTCATCACAGTGCCCCAAGCGCTTGTCATTAAAATGCTCCATTACCTTTGTCATCACAATCCTCCATGACACTTGGCATCACAATGCTCCATTCCATTGTCATCGCAATGGACCATGACATATGTCATCACAATGCTCCCTGACACCCTTCTTCACAATACTCCATGACCTTCTCATCACAATGATCCATGCCCTTGTCATCACAATGCGCCATGCCCACTGTCATCACAATAATCCCTGAAACTTGTCAAACCAATGCAACATGCCCCTGTCATCACAATGCTCCACGCCCTTTCATCACAATGCTCTATGACCCCTGTCATCACAATGCTCCGTGACTCCAGTCATCACAATGCTTCATGACCTTTGTCATCACAATGGTCCATGCCCTCGTCATCACAAGGCTCTGTGACCTTTGTCACCACAGCGCTCCATGAACATTTCATCACAATGCTCGGTGACCCTTGTCCTCCCAATGCTCAATGCCTTTGTTAGCACAATACTCCATGACCCATGGCATCACAATGTGCCATGCGCTTGTCATCACAATGCTCCACATCTTTGTCATCACAATGCTCCATAAACCTTGGCATCACACTGCTCCATGCACTTCTCATCAAAATGCTCTCTCACCACTGATATCACAATGTTCCATCACTAGTCAACACAATACTCCCTCACCCGTGTCATCACAATATTCCATGACCCTTGTCACAACAATGCTACATGCCTTTATCATCACAATGCTCCATTCCCCTGAAATCACAATGTTCCATAACCCCTGTCATCACAATGCTCCCTGCCCTTCACAACAGAATGCACCACACACTTGTCATCAAAATGCTCCATGACCTTTGTCATCACGAAGCTCAATGACCCTTGTCATCACAATGCTGCATGCCATTGTCATCACAATGCTCCATGAATCCTCTCATCACATTGTTCCATGCCCTTGTCATCACAGGCTCCATGATGCTTTTCATCACAATGCTCGATGCCATTCTTATCACAATGCTCCATGCGCTTGTCATTACAATCCTCCATGACCCATGTATCACAGTGTTCCATGCCCTTGTCATCACAATGCTGCTTGCCCCCACTCATCACAATAATCCATGAAACTTTTCAGACCAATGCTCCATGCCCTTCTCATCACAATGCTCCATTACCCCTGTCATAACAATGCTCCATGACCCCTGCCATCACAATGTTCCACAGCCTTGTCATCACAAGGCTCCATGACCCTTGTCATCACAATGCTCCAAGACCCCTGTAATCACAATGCTCCATGCCCTTGTCATCACAAAGCTCCATGACGCATGTCAACAGAATGCTCCATGGCCTTCTCATTCACGATGTTCCATGCCTTTGTCATCACAATGCTCCAAGACTCCTGTAATCGCAATGCTCCATGCCCCTTTTCATCTCAATGCTCCATGAACCCTGTCATCACAATGCACCATGCCCATCATCATAATGCTTCAGGCTATTGTCATCACAATGAAACCAAAATGCTCCATGACCTCTGTCATCACAATGCTCCAAATCCTTGTGATCAATATGTTCCATAACACTTATCATCACAACGCCCCATGACGCTCGTCATCACAATTATCCATGGTCTTCTCATCACAATGCTCCATGACCTTTGTCATCACAATACTCAATACCCTTGTCATCACAATGCTCCCTGACACTTGTTGTCAGTTTGCTCCTTGAACCTTGTCATGACAAGGCTCCATGCCTTTTTCATCACAATGATCCATGCCCTTTTCATCACAGTGCTCCAAGACCGCTGTAATCACAATGCTCCATGCCCTTGTCATCACAAAGCTCCATGATGCATGTCATCAGAACACTCCATGGCCTTCTCATCCCAATGCTCCATGCCCTTTTCATCACAATGCTCCAAGACCCCTGTAATCACAATGCTCCATGGCACTTTTCATCAGAATGCTCCATGAGACTTGTCATCACAAGGCTCCATGGTCTTCTCATCACAGTGCTCCAGTACCTTGTCATCACAATGCTCCATGACCCCTGTCATCACAGTACTCCATGGACATTTTCAGCCCAATGCTCCATGACCTTCTCATCACAATGCGCCATGACCCCTGTCATCACAATGCTCCATGACCACTGTCATCACAACGCTCCATGAACCCTGACAACACAATGATCCGGGACTCTTGTCATTAAAATGCTCCATGACCATTGTCATCACAATGATCCATGCGCTTGTCATCCCAATGCTCCATGACCCCTGTAATCACTATGCTCCGTGATGCTTGTCATCACATTGCTCCATGAACCTTGTCATCATAATGCTCCTTGCCTTTGTCAACAAAATGGTACATAATCTTGTCATCACAATTCTCCATGCGCTTGTCATCACAATCCTCCATGACCATTGGGATCACATTGTTTCATGCCCTTGCCATCTCTCTCTTGCATTTCTGGTTTTTACAGATATTCGGATGTCCCTTTTGACCGGTGGTAAGTAGACAATTCTTTGTAGTGTGGATTTGTATTGCGTGCTTGCTTGATTGGCCAAAAAGGGTGTATGCGTTTTCTTCTGAATATATTCAGGAGAAAAGGCATAAGCCCTTTTTGGCCAAGTGCATCTCTGTCCAAGTTGGGATGCTTTTCCTGTGCTTTAAAGGCGATTCCCATTTACCTCTTGAAATATGTTTTGTGCAATTCTGCCTCATTTTCAAGGCCGCTTCATTGCCTTCCCTCAACAGATTTTTGGAAGAGAGTAGTCCTTTATAAGTCTGCAGGTTTGTGAATTGCTGTGCCCCGGAGCTCCAATTTTCAAATCCCATCTTTGTGAGCTGGCCGCAAATCCACAATTTTGCTTCAGGACCTATACTGGTTCCAGGGGTGGCTATATTGGTTCCCTGTGGGTGGCTGAGGCTTTGGTTAATTCTTCTTCCTGCCGGGAAATTAGAGTGACATGTGCCCGTCCAAATGCCTACATCTACTCTCTGATTAGTTCTCCCTCTTCCCTTTCATCCTCTGCACAATTAGCAAACTGTGCGAACCAGGAGGTTATAGGGGCTGACTCTCCTAAGTTGGGAGATTGATAGTAAAGCAGTTGGAATGCCAAAGTGGAGCAAAAGTAGAGGAAAAATTAGGAGAGTTTTAGAGACCTTTCGCCATCACAGGGTGTCCATTTTCTAGGTTTCCCATACATGTTATAATTGTAGTGATATTCCCTTCTACCTGGAGATTTGGGACACATGGAATGGTGGCATGCATTACTACTTTAAAAGGTCTGCATTTTCTCTCCCAATCTCACCAGTCCTCTCAGTCCCAAGTGTCCAGCCTTATGTCTCATCCAGCTGTATTT
The DNA here is from genome assembly GCF_949752795.1 of Hyperoodon ampullatus. Taxonomy (NCBI): domain Eukaryota; kingdom Metazoa; phylum Chordata; class Mammalia; order Artiodactyla; family Ziphiidae; genus Hyperoodon; species Hyperoodon ampullatus. Next base: position 466,710 of record NW_027640625.1, on the reverse strand, counting down.
ACAGATAGGGTCATTCCAGGATTCATCAGAACCCCTGAAGGAATTGTGTAAGAATTTCGCTGTTTTTTTGGGTTTTTTGAAATTCATTTTTATAATGGGGTTGAGCTGATTTTCACTGACGTGTTTATGCCAGTCTAGACACAATTGATTCCCTTACGGAGACATATCAATACATAGGTTTTAAGATTCTTAGTAGTCAGATATATTCCTCTGTTGGGCATAGGGGTGTTGAGTCCCGTTCACTGAGGAAGGTGTAGGTCTTGTCTATTCTGCATTTGGTTTATGGAATGGTACCCGTGCTAATATATAACTCTGGTTTTATGCATCACCCCACCTCTCCTTTCCCCTGAAGCAGGCATAAGAGATTTTTGCTAAATGTGAGACTCTGTTCTCTTTCCTAATTCAGTTCATGTGTTGTGATATTGACATTCCCTCTATAAGTGATATCTTATGATAAGATTCTTTTTCTGTGTGACTAATTTCCCTTAAAATCATCATACCTAAATCCACTCATTATGCTGCTACTGGCCTTATATACATTGATTTCACTTCTGAGTGATATTCCGTTGTACAAAATTACCACAAGTTCTTTATGCATTTCTCTTTTTCCTGGGATATTTTAGGTGTACCAAAGTTGAGGTTCTTGTATGCAGAGCAGCCCTAAACTTTGGGGTGCCTGTGTCTTATTGACATTTAGTCTTCCCAAGTTATATGTCCATGAGTTGAAGTCCCCTTGCTCCGGGGCTTTGTATTTTAGATGTTTTGAAAACAGCATACACTTCTTCAGAGTGGCTCTTGGATATTTATACCCCACCCATCAGCGTGACTAGGCTCCCTGTTTTCCATGGCCTCTCCTGCATTTCTGGTTTGTACACATTTTTTGGATGGCCTTTCTGAGCAGTGGAAATTGTGACTTCTTTGTTGTGCGGATTTGCATTTCCCTCTTGCTTGGTTGGCCAAAAACTCTGCATGTGTTTTTTTCCTGAAAATATTCACGAAAAAAACGCATACACCCTTTTGCCCAACCGCATCATTTTAGAAATTCTGCTGCTTTTCATATGCTTTAAATGTGAGTACAATCTACCTTTTGAAATCTGTTTCCTGCAATTCTGCCTCTCATTCAGATCCTCTTCGTTGCCTTACCTGAATATATTTTTGGACGTTGGTTATCATTTATATCTTTGCAGGTCTTTGTATTGTCTGCTCCTGAGCTCCATTTTGCAACTCGCTTTTTTTGTGAGCTGGCCGCCAAACCATTGGATTACTTCTGGCCCTATTCTGGTTCTGAGGAGACAGGCTGAGCCTTTGGTTAATTCTTCTTCCTAATGGGAAATTAGAGTGACATGTGCCTGTCAAAACTCCTACAGCTAATCTCTCATTGGTTCCCCCTCTTCCCATTTATCCTCTGCACAAATTGCAAACTGTGTGAAACAGGAAGTTGAAGGTGCTGATTCTCCAAGTGGGGAGATTGTTAGTAATGTGGCTGGAATGGCGAAACCCAGCACCAGGAGATCAAAAATGAGGTGCATTTTAGACACCTTTCCTGAGCACATGGTGTACATTCATCTCGGTTTCCCGGGCATGTTTTCGCTGTCAGAAGACTCCCTTGAACCTGCAGATTTGGGACCCATGGAATGGGTACCAGGCAGTATTACTTTAAAAGGTCTGCATTTCCTCACCCAGCCTCTCTAACATCTCTTAGCGTGCATAACTTCCAGCCTTATATAATCATCCTGCTGTGGGTCTACATGTGTTCAATCCATGTTACATCGTAGCCCTTCAACAAAAGTTGTAAGAATTTTTGTCTGTCTCACTGTTTTTATAAATAGTTTTAAATTTATTTTTATATTGGTTACAGCTGATTTTCAAAGCTCTGTTTTTTGCTGCTGTACATCCACTTGATTCATGTACTGTGAGACAACAATAACTTCTTTTTCAGATGCTTACCAGTCATATGTATTATTTTCCAGTGACTTGAGTGGGCTGAGTGCAGTTCTTTGAGGTACCGTGTAGGCCTTGTCAGTTATTCAATTTGGTACTTGGAATGATATCTTTGTTAATTTCAACCTCCTGGATAATACCTCACCATTCCCCACCTTTCCCATTTAGCAGCCTTATGTCTATTTTCTACATATTTGACTATGTTTCTGTTTTGTAATTTATTTCATGTGTAGCCATTTTTGATTCCACCTTTAAGTGACATCTTATGATATGTGTCTTTTTCTTTCTGACATATGTCACTTAGAATGATCGTATGTAACTCCTCCAGAGTTGTTACAACTGGCCTTATTTCATTGATTTCTGGATGAGTAATATTCCACTCTACATAAGTACCCCATCTCTTTTATCCATTTTATCCTTCCAGGGACATTTAGGTTATATCCAAGTTGAGGCCCTTTTTAACAGAGAGGTGGTAAACGTTCGGGTGCCTGTTTTCTGTCGATTTTTGTTTTTCCCAAGGTACACGCCCATGAGTGCAAGTGCCCTATGCTCTGTAACTCATTTTTTAGATGTTTTAGCAAACACAATACACTTCTCCAGAGTGGCCGTTGGCAAATTACATTTCCACTATCAGCCTCACAGGGCTCCCTTTTCTCCTCGCCCTTTCCTGCATTTCTGGTGTTTACACTTTATGTGGATGGCCCTTCTGACTGATGTGAAGTGATACATTTTGTGATATTGATTTCCAGTGCCCACCTGTTTGGTTGGATAAAAAGTGTGTATGGCCTTTACTTGAATATATTCAGAAAAAATGCATACACCCTTTTTGGCCAACTGCATCATTGGCGATGTTCAGCCCCTTTTCTTGTGCTTTAATGGGGAGTCCTTTCTACCTCTTCAAATCTGTTTCCTGCCACTCTCCCTTGCTTACAAGTCCTTTTCTGTGACTTACCTCAAGACATTTTTCGACGATAGATATTTTCAACTCTGCAGTTTCATGAATTTTAGTGCCCCTGAGTTCCATTTTTCAACTTGTGTTTTTGGAAACTGGACACAAAACAGCGGGATTTCCTCTAGCCCTATTCTGTTTCCGTGGGCAATTCTAGCCTTTGATGAATTTGTCTTCTGGATTGGAAATTAGAGTGGCATGTGCCTGTCCGAACACCTAAGAGTTGTCTCTAAATTTTTCTCATCCTTCCGCTTCATCCTCTGGACAAATTCCAAACTGTGTGCAACAGGATGTTGACGGTGCTGATATCCCCAAGTGAGGAGATTGTTAGGAAAGATGCTGGAGGGTTGAACCCGAGCACCAGGCGATGAGGAGATGAGGTGCCTTTTCCAAACTCTTTCCGATCAAACGGTGTACCATCCTCTAGGTGTGACAGGCATGTTTTAGCTGTAGGAAGGGTCCCGTGCATGTAAGGAGAACACCAGGGATTTTTCCAAATCAGTGCCTCCCCGAACCCCAAACTGGGGAATTTTTAAGCTACGGCTACACGTATGTCCTTTAAGGGCCTTGGGAAATAGGCAGAGCCCAAACTTTAGATGACTGAAATCTTCAGTGTCAGAAGCGCTCACCATCGGCCTTGCTTTGGTTACATTTTATCTGTCATTGATAGATGATGTCAATAAAAAATATCTATTCTTTTTCAGATTATTTCCCCTTATAGGTTATTGCAAAATATTCAGTGTAGTTCCCTGTGCTATACAGTAGTTCCTTGTTGATGATCTATTTTATACATAGCAGTGTGTATGTGTTAATCGCAAACTGTTAATTTATCCCTTCTCCTACCTTTCCCCTTTGGTAATAATAAATTATAAGATTTTATACTTCTCAGAAATGGGGGAGCTGAAAGAGAGGTATCATTTTCAATGGAAAAGCATTCAAAACAAGATTGAAGCTTCAGCCAAGAGTATTCGATGTACATCCATGGAAATAAATCACTTCATTTCTCTAATGTTGACCTGACAAATAAGACAGACGTCTTCACTGAACTTGCTTATAGGAAAGTGATGGAAATATCAAATGTAAGTCTTAGAAACATCTTATTTTACCCGAGCATTATACACTGCTCTATGTTAACTACAGTTTGGCTCACACATCTGTTCATTGAAGTTACAATGTTCTCAATTTCTGTTACTGATCCTCCAGAGTGGACCCCAACAGGAGTCCCCGTGCCCAGTGTCATTGGAGCCAACAGATCAAGACTGAGTTTGGTTCAGAAGCAAAGGAAACATTATTTTGAAAACAGAATGGAGAGGTGAGAGCGTGCACTCCCCCATGGGCTGTGGGCTGGGCTGCTGTGTAGGGTCCCTGGCAGCGTCAGTGGGAGGGAGGGGATGGAGCTCTCGAGGACTGCGTTGGCTGCAGCTCAGGCTCTATGCCGCGGAGTCTGCATGGGACCCCGCTAGCTGAGGTGTCGGCCCAGCCATTCTGCACTAGGAAATCGGGTCTGAAGTGCCGGGTGTGGGACCTCTGCATGCGGAACCCTAGGAGCACGTGAAATTAGACAAAGCACAAAGGAAAAACAGGTTAGACTTTATTTTATTGCCCAGATTCTCTTTTTATCTCCCAGGAATTTTTAATGAACGTTGCCGGAGACGAACACCTCCTCTGCTTTTTGTTCCGTTCCTTATTCTTGGGGTGTTGAGGGTGCAGACCCCTCTTTTGTAACTGCTTCATGCTGTGGTGGGAGTCCTGATACATGGGGGGAGGGGCAAAACGTCTCCCCACCAGCCTCCTGGTGAGGTTGATTGTCCCAAGGCCTCCTGCCTCACTTCTCGTCCGCCTGAGCACCAGCATTGGAAGTGTTACAGATTCTAATGACCTTTAAGGGTCCAGGAAAGAGAGTCGCAGTGATCCTGCGGTGGCAGGTTTCACCCCACCCCACATATGTTCGGCGACCTTAGGCTGACAGTTTTTGTCAGACTAGATGCTCTGACCAGTAGTCTGTGCTTTCTTTAATTAAGTCCCTGAATTAATGTACAAACAGCACCATGTGTCAGAGCCCTGCCCGCACAACTGCCAGACAGTCCAGGGTCAGTGGTGATCCAGGACCATGACGTCCACTGAGTCAACGGCCTTTAGAAGTAGCCAGCAGTCCAGCCGGTCATATTGGCCACCATCACCGCGGTGTCTGTAGGGTTTTCTATGGTGAAAGCGTGATATACGTTTCCCCCGCCAAGCTTATTAGCTCCCCTCTGGGTGCAGTAAGTCCTGCAAGCAGTAGTCTGCTCTTTCGGGGCACAGTCTTGTCGTTTTCTGAGAGAAACTCCAGGTCAAGTGATGGTCACACGAGTCATCTTGGGGTCCCGTTGCCCCCGTTTATCTCTCTGGAGGTTGGAGTTGGAGGGCCTCCTCACTCGAGGTCAGTGTGTCCACAGAGCGACCCCTGCAACTTCAGGGCATGATGGGTGGTTAGGATCACCACGTGGGGTCCTTTTCCCTTAGGAGGGAGCTGGCCTTGCGGGCTGCTGATTTCCAGCTTTTTAGATACCCCAGTATCCTGGCCTGATGAGTCGGTGGGCAAAGCCCTTGGTGACCATAGTTTATCATACCTGAAGAGCATTCTTGTGTTGCTCCATTTCAAGTGGTCCCAGTTTTTGCACTAAGGCTCCAAGGGCGATTAACCTTTGACCGGGTATGTAAAGGTCAAAGGGTTTAGCTAAATTAGGGAGTTCCTGGGCAAGGGTCTGTATTGACTGCTCTTTCCATTCTTGAAAGGCTGCTTCTGGATTCTATTCAAAAGGATCATCATCTTTTCGTGTCAGTGTTTCATGTAGAGGCCCAGCTATTAGACTGTAGTTAGGGATCCAGATGCAGAAAACCTTGGCCTCCCCAGGAACCCCTAAGCTGTCTTCTAGTTTTAGAAGAGGTAAGGCTGCAAATGGCTTCTTCCCTATCCTGGGATGCGTTTCTCCGAATATCTGTGAGAATGAAGCCCAGGCATGTCACCTTAGCCTGGGATATTTGAGCATTTTCCTTGGACACCTTCTATCCTTTCTTGTCTAGGTAGTTCAGAGGCGTCTTTAGTAGGCCTGGGGATCAGAAGTTCATCTGCATATTGAAGGAGGTTTCCCTTTTACAGAGGTTGAACTTTAAGGTCTTTAGAGGACATTTCCCCAATGATGGTGTGGGGATTTTTGAACCATTGGGGCAGGACGGCCCAGCATTATTGCTTTTGTTGCATGTTGTGTCCTGCCACTCACAAGCCAAAAATTCTTGTGACTCTGAGATGAATGGAATACAGAAGAGGGCATCATTGAAGTCTGATACAGAATGCCATGGCCTGGTGGAAGGTAGAATGACCAGCAGGGAGTAGGAAATAGGAGCTACTGGATGTATATCCTCGGTGGCTTCACTGACTGTCCTGATATCCTTTACCAGGTCTCCAGCAGCCCATGGGGCTCTCGTGGTCAGGCCAATCCCAGGATATGGAGCTCACCTGGGCTGCACCCCTACCCCACAGCCCACGGGGCTCTCCTGGTCAAGTCCCTCCCAGGGTATGGAGCTCACCTCTGCAGCTACCCAGCAGCCCATGGGGCTCTCCTACTCAGGCCCTTCCCAGGATACGGAGCTCCCCTGGGCACGTACCCCAGCAGGGCTGGACACACAGGAACTGTGCACATAGCCCACCTTGCAGAGAACCCCCAGCTCACCTGTCGCTCACAGCTGACACAGAATACCTCAGAGCAGGACTTGAACTAACAAACAGCAGCTCTGACAGGTCTGTGACCATGGCTATCACTCTCTGCAGGCTCTTTCTGCCTGGTCTTCCAGACACTTCCACTGCAGCCAGTGCACCAGGCCTCTGTCTCCACCCACCATCACTCCTCTCCCTGACTCCTGGGTTCCTCTCATTAGGATAGGGTCTTCTTGAAGTTGTTTTCCACTCATGGACCTGATAAAATGATAAGAAAACAAGCCGCAGCTGCTGCCCCTTGTCTATCCTGACTCTCAAGAGCCCACACCTGTTCCTAGGGCCTGGCCCATTTAGCAAGTTTCATTTTGTGCAACTGTGAACCCCTGAGGGGTGCGGATTGGCTGATTTTGGCAGCCTGAAACTTCCTGCCAGCCCTCCACAGGTGTGCCTGGGTTGAGGGCAATATAAACAGCTCTCCAGTGAGCGACAGCCCTTGTAGCTGTGACTGACGCCATATTCTCTGCCCCGTAGGCATTGCCGGGGCTGTGCTGGTGGGAGGGAGTGAGGGGCCGTGGCTTAGTGTGTGGCCCAGTGTGAGTGGGGCTCTGCTGGACTTTCTGCAGGAGTTGCCAGGCTGCCACCTGCTAAAGAAGAGGATGTGTCACCGATACCTGCCGCTGGAATTTCTCCCCAGGCAGAGGTGAGGAAGTAAAAAAGCAGTGGGGGCCGTGGCAGGAGGGGTATCTCAGGCAGGGAAATGGAAAGCTTCCAGAAGAGCATCTGTTGCCAGGACCATCCTGACTGGCCTGCAGGCACCAAGTCGGCCTGTGTGCTGTTGCTGGTGTGGCTCCACAGCCCTTCCTCTAAGCTTGCAAGTTCTTGTACATATTCAGGTGTTTTAACTGGAAAGGGTGGGAACAGTTCAGTAGCAGCTGGCCAGGGGCTCAGCTCACGTTTACTCACAGATGCCTTGGCTCGGTCCCCCAGCTTTGCAATGAGAACCCTCCTTGCTTGGGGGGTGGGCTGCTGGCTGTATGGGAGATGATTCCCTACCTCTGACCAATTTCAGAATTGTTTACCGCTGGAACAAGTGCCCTGATAGGGTTTTCCTCTATCTGGTGGGTTCAGTGTTTTTTTTCTTTTTCGGTTCAAGTTAGATTTTATTCCTCTTTTATGTATTTATAGATATAAGCATGAAAATAATTCATTCATATAAATACATCTGTGTGAAGGGAAGAACTTTTTCCTCTATTATTTTTAAATTTTATTTTTTAAAATTTTAAAATTTAATTTTATTTATTTTTTATACAGCAGGTTATTATTAGTTATGTATTTTATGCATATACATGTATACAGGTGAATCCCAATCTCCCAACTCATCCCAACACCACCACCCCATGGCTTCCCACACTTGGTGTCCATACGTGTGTTCTCTACCTCTGTCTCTATTTCTTCCCTGCAAACCAGTTCATCTGTACCATTTTTCTAGGTTCCACATATATGCATTAATATACAATATTTGTTTGTCTCTTTCTGACTTACTTCATTCTGTATGACAGTCTCTAGATCCATCGACGTCTCTACAAATGACCCAGTTTCATTCCTTCTTATGGCTGAGTAATATTCCATTTTATATATGTACCACATCATTATCCATTCGTCTGTGTGTGGGTATTTAGGTTGCTTCCATTACCTGGCTATTGTAAATAGTGCTGAAATGAGCATTGTGGTGAATGTGCCTTTTTGATTTATGGTTTTCTCTGGGTATATGCCCAGAAGTGGGATTGCTGGATCATATGGTAATTCTATTTTTATTTTTTTTAAGGAAACTCCATACTGTTCTCCATCGTGACTGTATCAATTTACATTTCCACCACTAGTGGAAGAGGGATCCTTTTGTCCACACCCTCCCCAGAATTCGTTGTTTGTAGATTTTCTGATGATGCCCATTCTAACAGGTGTGAGGTGATACCTCATTGTAGTTTTGATTTGCATTTCTCTAATAATTAGTGATGTTGAGCAGCTTTTCATGTGTGTCTTGGCCATCTCTGTGTCTTCTTTGAAGAAACGTCTCTTTAGATCTTCTGCCCATTTTTGTATTGGGTTGTTTGTTTTTTTAATATTAAGCTGCATGAGCTCTTTATATATATTGGAGATTAAACCTTTGTCCATTGATTCGTTTGCAAATATTTTCGCCCATTCTGAGGGATGCTTTTTGCCATTCCCGTTTTTTTAACAAAAAAAGAAAGAAAGAAAAAGATGCAGAACACTAATGTGTGTAAAATATGCCTTTTGAAACTGTCGTTTTGAAATATGAACGTCCTTTGAATTTTTTGGTCCATATATGAACCCAGGATTTGTTTTCAGGGCAGGTGTCATTTACAGGCCTGCAATGATTTTGAATATCAACTGACCATTAGCGCTGGGATTAAAGCTGCTGTTGTGTGAAATGGCCACAAGGTGGCAGCAGGTCTCCCTTACCAAATCTGGTTACTAGGGCAACAGAGCCTCAATGGAAGTCGTGTTCTAGATTGGAATTTAGAATGGAATGTGCCAGGAGAAAGCCCCTCAAGTTTGTCTCACTACTTCTTGTCCGTGTTTTTAATTTAATTTTTTTATTTTTTATTACAGCAAATTTGATTACAATGTTTGGCTTGTTGTAGGTGAGGAAGATGTGGTTCTTTTACACATACACATATGTCTGTTCTTCCTGGGATCCTTTTCCCATGTACCTTGTGACAGAATGTTGAGTAGTCTTCTCTTGGTATTCTGTAGGTCTTTGGTGATTATATATGTCACCTGTGTTTGTATATGTCTGTTAACCCCAATATCATAATGAAACCAATCCTCACACCTTTCCATTGGTGAACCATAAGTTTGTTGAATGAATCTGTGATTGCCCTTCTGCGTGGAAATATCTGCCCTGGTATCCATTTTTCGGTCACACCTATAAGAGATATGATATGATATGTGTCTTTCACTTTCTGACTTACTACAATTCACGTGATTACCTCTAGACACACATACGGTGCTGCAAATGGCATTGTGTCCTTTTATTCCTTGGCTTCTATTCTGCCTTAGCGAGGTCCATTTTCAACAATGTGATTCCCTGAGGGCTGAGGATTAGCTGACCTGGATAGCCTGAACCTGCCGGCTGGCCTCCCCTGGTGTGCCTGGGTTGAGGTCAATATAAACAGCGCTGCAGGCAGCAATAGCCCCTGAAGCTGTGCCTGACTCCATATTCTCTGCCCCGTCAGCAGTCTCGGGGCTGTGCTGGTGGGAGTGAGTGAGGGGCCACGTCTTTGTGGGTGGCCCGGTGTGAGTGGGTCTCTGTTGGACTTTCTGCAGGAGTTGCCAGGCTGCCACCTGTAAAGAAGAGGATGTGTCACCCATACCTTCCGCTGGAATTTCTCTCCGGACAGAGGTGAGGAAGGAAAAAAGCAGTGGGGGCCGGGACAGGAGGGGTATCTCAGGCAGGTCTATGGAAAGCTTCCAGAAGAGTGCCCAAGGCCAGGAATATCCTGGCTGGCCTGCAGGCAGCAAGTTGGCCTTCGTGCTGTCGCTGGTGTGGCTCCACGGCCCTTCCTCTAGGCTTTCAAGACCTTGTACATATTCAGGTGTTTTACCTGGGAAGGGTGGGAAAAGTTCAACAGCAGCTGGCCTGGGGCTCAGCTCACGGTTACTCACAGATGTCTCGGCATTGCCCCCAGCTGTGCAATGAGGACGCTCCTTGCGTAGGAGTGGGCTGCTGTCTCTATGGGAGATGATTCCCCACCTCTGACCAATTTCAGTATTGTTTACCGCTGGAGCAAGTGCCCTGATAGGGTTTTCCTCTGTCTAACTCGTGGGTTCAAGTTTTTTTTTTTCTTTTTTGGTTCAAGTTAGATTTTATTCCTCTTTTATGTATTTATAGATATAAGCATGGAAATAATTCATTCATATAAATACATCTCTGTGAACGGAAGAACTATTTTCAGTTTTATTTTTAAATTTTATTTTTTAAAATTTTGAAATTTAATTTTATTTATTTTTATATACAGCAGGTTATTATTAGTTATGTATTTTATGCATATACATGTATACAGGTCAATCCCAATCTCCCAATTCATCCCAACACCACCTCCCCATGGCTTCCCACACTTGGTGTCCATACGTGTGTTCTCGACCTCTGTGTCTCTATTTCTTCCCTGCAAACCAGTTCATCTGTACCATTTTTCTAGGTTCCACATATATGCATTAATATACAATATCTGTTTGTCTCTTTCTGACTTACTTCATTCTGTATGACAGTCTCTAGATCCATCGACGTCTCTACAAATGACCCAGTTTCATTCCTTCTTATGGCTTAGTAATATTCCATTTTATATATGTACCACATCTTTATCCATTCGTCTGTCTGTGGGTATTTAGGTTGCTTCCATTACCTGTCTATCGTAAATAGTGCTGAAATGAGCATTGTGGTGAATGTGCCTTTTTGATTTATGGTTTTCTCTGGGTATATGCCCAGAAGTGGGATTGCTGGATCATATGGTAATTCTATTTCTAGTTTTTTTAAGGAAACTCCATACTGTTCTCCATCGTGACTGTATCAATTTACATTTCCACCAATAGTGGAAGAGGGATCCTTTTGTCCACACCCTCCCCAGAATTCGTTGTTTGTAGATTTTCTGATGATGCCCATTCTAACAGGTGTGAGGTGATACCTCATTGTAGTTTTGATTTGCATTTCTCTAATAATTAGTGATGTTGAGCAGCTTTTCATGTGCGTCTTGGCCATCTCTGTGTCTTCTTTGAAGAAACGTCTCTTTAGATCTTCTGCCCATTTTTGTATTGGGTTGTTTGTTTTTTGAATATTAAGCTGCATGAGCTCTTTATATATATTGGAGATTAAACCTTTGTCCATTGATTCGTTTGCAAATATTTTCGCCCATTCTGAGGGATGCCTTATTCCATTCCCGTTTTTTTAACAAAAAAAGAAAGAAAGAAAAAGAAGCAGAACACTAATGTGTGTAAAATATGCCCTTTGAAACTGTCGTTTTGAAATATGGACGTCCTTTGAATTTTTTGGTCGATATATGAACCCAGGATTTGTTTTCAGGTCAGGTGTCATTTACAGGCCTGCAATGATTTTGAATATCAACAGACCATTAGCGCTGGAATTAAAGCTGCTGTTGTGTGAAGCGGCCACAATGTGGCAGCAGTTCTCCCTTACCAAATCTGGTTACTAGGGCAACAGAGACTCAAAGGAAGTCCTGTTCTGGATTGGAATTTAGAATGCAATGCGCCAGGAGAAAGCCCTTCAAGTTTGTCTCACTACTTCTTGTTCGTGTTTTTAATTTAATTTTTTATTTTTTATTACAGCAAATTTGATTACAATGTTTGGCTTGTTGTAGGTGTGGAAGATGTGGTTCTTTTACACATATACATATGTCTGTTCTTCCTGGGATCCTTTTCCCATGTACCTTATGACAGAATGTTGAGTAGTCTTCTCTTGGTATTCTGTAGGTCTTTGGTGATTATATATGTCACCTGTGTTTGTATATGTCTGTTAACCCCAATATCATAATGAAACCAACCCTCACACGTTTCCATTGGTGAACCGTAAGTTTGTTTAATGAATCTGTGATTGCCCTTCTCCGTGGAAATATCTGTCCTGTTATCCATTTTTCGGTCACACCTATAAGATATAAGATATCATATGTGTCTTTCACTTTCTGACTTACTTCAAGTCACGTGATTACCTCTAAACACACCTACGGTGCTGCAAATGGCATTGTGTCCTTTTATTCCTTGGCTTCTATTCTGCCTTAGCGAGGTCCATTTTCAACAATGTGATTCCCTGAGGGCTGAGGATTAGCTGACCTGGGTAGCCTGACACTGCCGGCCGGACCTCCCCAGGTGTGCCTGGGATGAGGTCAATATAAACAGCGCTGCAGGCAGCAATAGCCCCTGAAGCTGTGCCTGACTCCATGATCTCTGCCCCGTCAGCAGTGTCGGGACTGTGCTGGTGGGAGGGAGTGAGGGGCCACGGCTTTGTGGGTGGCCCGGTGTGAGTGGGTCTCTGCTGGACATTCCACAGGAGTTGCCAGGATGCCACGTGCAAACAACAGGATGTATCACCCACACCTTCCGTTGGAATTTCTCTCCGCACAGAGGTGAGGAAGGAAAAAAGCAGTGGGGGCAGGGACAGGAGGGGTATCTCAGGCAGGGCAATGGAAAGCTTCCAGAAGAGCGCCCAGGACCAGGACCATCCTGGCTGGCCTGTAGGCACCAAGTTGGACTGCGTGCTGTCGCTGGTGCGGCTCCATGGCCCTTCCTCTAAGCTTTCAAGCCCTTGTACATATTCAGGTGTTTTACCTGGGAAGGGTGGGAAAAGTTCAGCAGCAGCTAGCCTGGGGCTCAGCTCACGGTTACTCACAGATGCTTCAGGTCCCTTTCACTGAGAAAGGTGTAGGTCTTGTCTATTCCATAGTTTGTGTTTGGAACGGTACCTGTGCTTATATCAAACTCTGGTTTTATGCATCACCCCATCTCTCATTCCGCCTTAAGCAGGCATAAGAGAGCTTTCCAAAGGTGAGACTCTGTTCTCTTTCCTAACTGTGTTCAAGTGTAGCCATGTTTACAGGATCTTCATCAGTGATATCTTAATATAAGTTTCTTTTTCTGTGTGACTTATTTCCCTTAGAAGCATAATACCACAATCCACTCATTTTGCTGCTACAGGTCTTATGCCATTGATTGCATGGCTTAGGGATATTCCAACGTACGGAAGTACCACAATTTTTTGAAACATTTTTATATTTCCTGGGATATTTAGGGTGTACCCAAGTTGAGGTTCTTGTAATCAGTGCAGCCCTAAATTTTGGGGTGGCTCTGTCTTCTTGATTTTCAGGTTTCCCAAGGTATATTCCCTAGACTAGAAGTGCCCTTGCCTCCATAGCTCTGTTGTTTCCTTGTTTTAGGGAACACAATGCACTCCTCCAGAGAGGCAGTTGGCAATTTACATCCCGCCCATCAGCATAACAAGACTCCCTGTTCTCCAGGGCCTGTCTTGCCTTTCTGGTTTTTACACATTTTGTTGATGTCCCTTTTAGACCTGTGGAAAGTGATACTTCTTTGTAGTGCACATTTTCGTTGCCCGCCTGCTTGCTTGGCCAAAAAGGGCATATGCGTTTTCTCCTGAATATATTCATGAGAAAACGCATACACTCTATTCGGCCAAGTGCATCATTTTTGAAATTTTGCCCCTCTTTCTGTGCTTTAAACACGATTCCAATGTACCTCTTGAAATCTGTTTCCTGCTATTCTGCCTCGCTTTCATGTCCGCCTCGTTGCCTTCCCTCAACAGATATTTGGACGATAGTTGTCCTTTATTACTCGGCCAGTTTGTGAATTGCTGTGCCCCTGAGCTCCATTATTCTACTCGTTTTTTGTGAGCTGACCGCAAGTCCAAAATTTTGCTTCAGGACCTATACTGGTTTCCGATGGGGGGGTGAGACTTTGGTTAATTCTTCTTCCTGCTGGGAAATTAGATAGACATGTGCCCGTCCAAATGCCTAACAGCTACTCTCTCATTGGTTCTCCCTCTTCACTTTCATCCTCAGCCAAACTGGCATCCTGTGCGAACCAGTATGTTAAAGGGGCTGTCTCTCCAAGTTGGGAGATTCATAGTAAAGCAGTCGGAAAGTCAAACGGGAGCACCAGGTGTGGGACTATTCGTTGAGTTTTAGAAACCTTTCGTATTCACAGTGTGTCTATTCTCTCGGTTTCCCGTACATGTTATAGCTGTAGTAATATTCCCTTCAACCTGGAGAATTGGGACCCATGGAATAGGTGCCACGAATTATTGCTTTAAAGGGTCTGCATTTGCTCACCCAATCTCACCAATCTTCTCATTCCCAAGTTTCCAGCCTTATGCCACATCCAGCTGTCACTGTAGATAGGGTCATTCCAGGTTTCATCAGAGACCTTGAAGGAATTGTGAAGAATTTCCGTATTTGTTTTGTTTTGTTTTTGTAATTCCTTTTCATAGTGGGTTTGAGCTGATTCTCGCTGCCATGTTTATGCCTGTCTAGACACACTTGATTCCCTTACGGAGAGATATCAATACATAGGTTTTAAGATTCTTACTAGTCAGATATATTCCTCTGTGGGAAATATGGGGTTTTGAGTCCCTTTTTCTGAGGAAGGTATAGGTCTTGTCTATTCCATAGTTGGTTTTTGGAACGGTACCTGTGCTTATATCAAACTCTGGTTTTATGCATCACCCCACCTCTCCTTCCCCCTTAGGCAGGCATAAGAGTGTTTTCCAAATGTGTGACTCTGTTCTCTTTCCTAACTCAGTTCAAGTGTAGCCATGTTTACAGGATCTTCATAAGTGATATCTTATGATAAGTTTCTTTTGCTGTGTGACTTATTTCACTAAGAATCATCGTACCTGAATCCACTCATTTTGCTGCTACTGGTCTTGTGACATTGATTGCATGGCTGAGGGATATTCCATCGTACATAAGTACCACAATTTTTTGAACCATTTTTATATTTCCTGGGATATTTAAGGTGTACCCAAGTTGAGGTTCTTCTAAGCAGTGCAGCCCTAAATTTTGGGCTGGCTCTGTCTTATTGAGTTTCAGTTTTCCCAAGGTATATTCCCTAGACTGGAAGTGCCCTTGGCTCTGTAGCTCTGTTGTTTACTTGTTTTAGGGAACACAATGCACTCCTCCAGAGAGGCAGTTGGCAATTTACATCCCTCTCATCAGCGTAACAAGGCTCCTTGTTCTCCAGGGCCTGTCTTGCCTTTCTGGTTTTTACACATTTTGTGGATGTCCCTTTTGACTGGTGGGAAGTGATACTTCTTTGTAGTGCAGATTTGCATTGCCCACTTGCTGCTTGGCCAGAAAGGGCGTATGCGTTTTCTCCTCAATATATTCAGGAGAAAACACATACGCCCTTTTTGGCCAAGTGCATCATTGTCGAAGTTGTGCCCCTCTTCCTGTGCTTTAAAGGCGAATCCAACGTACTTCTTGATATCTGTTTCCTGCTATTCTGCCTCGCTTTCAAGTCCGCCTCGTTGCCTTCCCTTAACAGATTTTTGGACGATAGTTGTCCTTTATTACTCTGCCAGTTTGTGAATTGCTGTGCCCTTGAGCTCCATTTTGCAACTCGTTTTTTGTGAGCTGACCGCAAGTCCAAAATTTTGGTTCAGGACCTATGCTGGTTTCAGGTGGGTGGCTGAGACGTTGGTTAATTCTTCTTCCTGCCGGGTATTTAGAGTGATATGTGCCCGTCCAAATGCCTAACAGCTACTCTCTCATTGGTTCTCCCTCTTCCCTTTCATCCTCTGCCAAATTGGCAACCTGTGCGAACCAGGAGGTTAAAGGGGCTGTCTTTCCAAGTTGGGAGGTTGATAGTAAAGCAGATGGAAAGTCAAACCGGAGCACCAGGAGAGGGACTATTCGTTGAGTTTTAGAAACCTTTCGTATTCACAGTGTGTCCGTTCTCTAGGTTTCCCCTACATGTTATAGCTGTAGTAATATTCCCTTCAACTTGGAGAGTTGGGACCCATGGAATGGGTGCCATGCATTTGTGCTTTAAAGTGTCTGCATTTGCTCACCCAATCTCACCAATCGTCTCAGTCCCAAGTGTCCCTCCTTATGCCACATCCAGCTGTCATTGTAGATATGGTCATTGCAGGTTTCATCAGAGACCCTGAAGGAATTGTAAAGAATTTCCCAGTTATTTTGTTTTGTTTTTGAAATTCCTTTTTATAGTGGGTTTGAGCTGATTCTCGCTGTCATTTTTATGCCAGTCTAGACACACTTGATTCCCTTACGGAGACATATCAATCCATAGGTTTTAAGATTCTTACTAGTCAGATATATTCCTCTGTGGGAAATATGGGGTTTTGAGTCCCTTTCACTGAGGAAGGTGTAGGTCTTGTCTATTCCATAGTTGGTTTTTGGAACGGTACCTGTGCTTATATCAAACTCTGGTTTTATGCATCACCCCACCTCTCCTTCCCCCTTAAGCAGGCATAAGAGTGTTTTCTAAATGTAAGACACTGTTCTCTTTCCTAACTCAGTTCAAGTGTAGCCATGTTTACAGGATATTCATAAGTGATATCTTATGATAAGATTCTTTTTATGTGTGACTTATTTCACTTAGAATCATCGTACCTGAATCCACCCATTTTGCTGCTACTGGTCTTATGACATTGATTTCATGGCTGAGGGATATTCCATCGTCCGTAAGTACCACAATTCTTTGAACCATTTTTATATTTCCTGGGATATTTACGGTGTACCCAAGTTGAGGTCCTTGTAAGCAATGCAGCCTTAAATTTTGGGGTGGCTCTGTCTTATTGATTTTCAGTTTTCCCAAGGTATATTCCCTAGACTGGAAGTGCCCTTGGCTCTGTAGCTCTGTTGTTTACTTGTTTTAGGGAACACAATGTACCCCTCCAGAGAGGCAGTTGGCAATTAACATTCCGCCCATCAGCATAACAAGGCTCCATGTTCTCCAGGGCTGGTCTTGCATTTCTGGTTTTTACACATTTTGTGGATGTCCCTTTTGACCGGTGGGAAGTGATACTTCTTTGTAGTGCAGATTTGCATTGCCCGCTTGCTGGCTTGGCCAAAAAGGGTGTATGCATTTTCTCCTGAATATATTCAGGATAAAACGCATACGCCCTTTTTGGCCAAGTGCATCATTGTCGAAGTTGTGCCCCTCTTCCTGTTCTTTAAATGCGATTCCAACGTACCTCTTGAAATCTGTTTCCTGCGATTCCGCCTCGCTTTCAAGTCCGCCTCGCTGCCTTCCCTCAACAGATTTTTGGACGATAGTTGTCCTTTATTACTCGGCCAGTTTGTGAATTGCTGTGCCACTGACCTCCATTTTTCAACTCGTTTTTGGTGAGCGGACCGCAAGTCCAAAATTTTGGTTCAGGACCTATACTGGTTCCCAGTGGGTGGTTGAGACTTTGGTTAATTCTTCTTCCTGCCGGGAATTTAGAATGATATGTGCCCATCCAAATGCCTAACAGCTACTCTCTCATTGGTTCTCCCTCTTCCCTTTCATCCTCTGCCAAATTGGCAACCTGTGCGAACCAGGAGGTTTAAGGGGCTGTCTCTCCAAGTTGGGAGATTGATAGTAAAGCAGATGGAAAGTCAAACCAGAGCACCAGGAGAGGGACTATTCGTTGAGTTTTAGAAAGCTTTCATATTCACAGTGTGTCCGTTCTCTAGGTTTCCCGTATATGTTATAGCTGTAGTAATATTCCCTTCAACCCGGAGAGTTGGGACCCATGGAATGGGTCCCATGCATTATTGCTTTAAAGGGGCTGTATTTGCTCACCCAATCGCACCAATCTTCTCAGTCCCAAGTGTCCAGCCTTATGCCACATCGAGCTGTCGTTGTAGATAGGGTCATTCCAGGTTTCCTCAGAGACCCTGAAGGAATTGTAAAGAATTTCCCAGTTTATTTGTTTTGTTTTTGAAATTCCTTGTTAAAGTGGGTTTTAGCTTATTATCGCTGCCATGTTTATGCCAGTCTAGACACACTTGATTCCCTTATGGAGACATATCAATACATAGGTTTTAAAATTCTTACTAGTCAGATATATTCCTCTGCGGGAAATATGGTGTTTTGAGTCCCTTTCACTGAGGAAGGTGTATGTCTTGTCTATTCCATAGTTGGTTTTTGGAACGGTACCTATGCTTATATCAAACTCTGGTTTTATGCATCACCCCACCTCTCCTTCCACCTTAAGCAGGCATAAGAGTGTTTTCTAAATGTGAGACACTGTTCTCTTTCCTAACTCAGTTCAAGTGTAGCCATGTTTACAGGATCTTCATAAGTGATATCTTATGATAAGTTTCTTTTTCTGTGTGACTTATTTCACTTAGAATCATCGTACCTGAATCCACCCATTTTGCTGCTACTTGTATTATGACATTGATTTCATGGCTGAGGGATATTCCATCGTACGTAAGTACCACAATTTTTTGAACCATTTTTATATTTCCTGGGATATTTAAGGTGTACCCAAGTTGAGGTCCTTGTAAGCAGTGCAGCCCTAAATTTTGGGGTGTCTCCGTCTTATTGATTTTCAGTTTTCCCAAGGTATATTCCCTAGACTGGAAGTGCCCTTGGATCTGTAGCTCTGTTGTTTGCTTGTTTTAGGGAACACAATGCACTCCTCCAGAGAGGCAGTTGGCAATTTACATCCCGCACATCAGCATAACAAGGCTCCATGTTCTCCAGGGCTGGTCTTGCATTTCTGGTTTTTACACATTTTGTGGATGTCCCTTTTGACCGGTGGGAAGTGATACTTCTTTGTAGTGCAGATTTGCATTGCCCGCTTGCTTGCTTGGCCAAAAAGGGCGTATGCGTTTTCTCCTGAATATATTCAGGAGAAAACGCATACGCCCTTTTTGGCCAAGTGCATCATTGTCGAAGTTGTGCCCCTCTTCCTGTGCTTTAAAGGCGATTCCAACGTACCTCTTGAAATCTGTTTCCTGCTATTCTGCCTCGCTTTCAAGTCCGCCTCGTTGCCTTCCCTCAACAGATTTTTGGACGATAGTTGTCCTTTATTACTTGGCCAGTTTGTGAATTGCTGTGCCCCTGAGCTCCATTTTTCAACTCGTTTTTTGTGAGCTGACCGCATGTCCAAACTTTTGGTTCAGGACCTATGCTGGTTCCTGGTGGGTGGCTGAGACTTTGGTTAATTCTTCTTCCTGCCGGGAAATTAGAGTGATATGTGCCCGTCCAAATTCCTAACAGCTACTCTCTCATTGGTTCTCCCTCATGCTTTTCATCCTCTGCCAAATTGGCCACCTGTGCGAACCAGGAGGTTAAAGGGGCTGTCTCTCCAAGTTGGGAGGTTGATAGTAAAGCAGATGGCAAGTCAAACCGGAGCACCAGGAGAGGGAGTATTCGCTGAGTTTTAGAAACCTTTTGTATTCACTGTGTGTCTGTTCTCTAGGTTTCCTGTACATGTTATAGCTGTAGTAATATTCCCTTCAACCTGGAGAGTTGGGACCCATGGAATGTGTGCCAGGCATTTGTGATTTAAAGGGTCTGCATTTTCTCACTCAAACTCACCAATCTTCTCAGACCCAAGTGTCCAGCCTTATGCCACATCCAGCTGTCGTTGTAGATAGGGTCATTCCATGTTTCATCAGAGACCCTGAAGGAATTGTAAAGAATTTCACAGTTTTTTTGTTTTGTTTTTGAAATTCCTTTTTATACTGGTTTTGAGCTGATTCTCACTGCCATGTTTATGCCAGTCTAGACACACTTGATTCCCTTACGGAGACATATCAATACATAGGTTTTAAGATTCTTACTAGTCAGATATATTCCTGTTCAGGAAATAAGGGGTTTTGAGACCCTTTCACTGAAGAAAGTGTAGGTCTTGTCTATTCCATAGTTGGTTTTTGGAACGGTACCTGTGCTTATATCAAACTCTGGTTTTATGCATCACCCCACCTCTCCTTCCCCCTTAAGCAGGCATAAGAGCGTTTTCTAAATGTGGGACACTGTTCTCTTTCCTAACTCAGTTAAAGTGTAGCCATGTTTACAGGATCTTCATAAGTGATATCTTATGATAAGTTTCTTTTTCTGTGTGACTTATTTCACTTAGAATCATCGTACCTGAATCCACCCATTTTGCTGCTACTGGTCTTATGACATTGATTTCATGGCTGAGGGATATTCCATCGTACGTAAGTACCACCATTTTTTGAACCATTTTTATATTTCCTGGGATATTTAAGGTGTACCCAAG
This sequence comes from Hyperoodon ampullatus, assembly GCF_949752795.1. Taxonomy (NCBI): domain Eukaryota; kingdom Metazoa; phylum Chordata; class Mammalia; order Artiodactyla; family Ziphiidae; genus Hyperoodon; species Hyperoodon ampullatus. The sequence goes on along the minus strand of NW_027640625.1, from coordinate 446,340 downwards.
TTGAGGTCCTTGTAAGCAGTGCAGCCCTAAATTTTGGGGTGGCTCTCTCTTATTGATTTTCAGTTTTCCCAAGGTATATTCCCTAGACTGGAAGTGCCCTTGGCTCTGTAGCTCTGTTGTTTGCTTGTTTTAGGGAACACAATGCACTCCTCCAGAGAGGCAGTGGGCAATTTACATCCCGCCAATCAGCATAACAAGGCTCCCTGTTCTCCAGGGCCGGTCTTGCATTTCTGGTTTTTACACATTTTGTGGATGTCCCTTTTGACCGTTGGGAAGTGATACTTCTTTGTAGTGCAGATTTGCATTGCCCGCTTGCTTGCTTGGCTAAAAAGGGCGTATGCGTTTTCTCATCAATATATTCAGGAGAAAACGCATATGCCCTTTTTGGCCAAGTGCATCATTGTCGAAGTTGTGCACCTCTTCCTGTGCTTTAAAGGCGATTCCAACGTACCTCTTGAAATCTGTCTCCTGCTATTCTGCCTCGCTTTCAAGTCAGCCTCGTTGCCTTCCCTCAACAGATTTTTGGACGATAGTTGTACTTTATTAATCGGCCTGTTTGTGAATTGCTGTGGCCCTGAGCTCCATTTTTCAACTCGTTTTTGGTGAGCTGACCACAAGTCCAAAATTTTGGTTCAGGACATATGCTGGTTCCCGGTGGGTGGCTGAGACTTTGGTTAATTCTTCATCCTGCCGGGAAGTTAGAGTGATATGTCCCCGTCCAAATGCCTAACAGCTACTCTCTCATTGGTTCTCCCTCTTCCCTTTCATCCTCTGCCAAATTGGAAACCTGTGCAAACCAGGAGGTTAAAGGGGCTGTCTCTCCAACTTGGGAGATTGATAGTAAAGCAGAAGGAAAGTAAAACCGGAGTACCAGGAGAGGGACTATTCGTTGAGTTATAAAAACCTTTCATATTCACAGTGTGTCCGTTCCCTAGGTTTCCCGTACATGTTATAACTGTAGTAATATTCCCTTCAACCTGGAGAGTTGGGACCCATGGAATGGGTGCCAGGCATTTGTGCTTTAAAGGGTCTGCATTTGCTCACCCAATCTCATCAATCGTCTCAGTCCCAAGTGTCCCTCCTTATGCCACATCCAGCTGTCATTGTAGATAGGGTCATTCCAGATTTCATCAGAGACCCTGAAGGAATTGTAAAGAATTTCCCAGTTTTTTTGATTTGTTTTTGAAATTCCTATTTATAGTGGGTTTGAGCTGATTCTCGCTTCCAGGTTTATGCCAGTCTAGACACACTTGATTCACTTACGGAGACATATCAATACATAGGTTTTAAGATTCTTACTAGTCAGATATATTCCTCTGCAGGAAATATGGGATTTTGAGTCCCTTTTACTGAGGATGGTGTAGGTCTTGTCTATTCCATAGTTGGTTTTTGGAACGGTACCTCTGCTTATATCAAACTCTGGTTTTATGCATCACCCCACCTCTCCTTCCCCCTTAAGCAGGCATAAGAGTGTTTTCTAAATGTGAGACACTGTTCTCTTTCCTAACTCAGTTTAAGTGTAGCCATGTTTACAGGATCTTCATAAGTGATATCTTATGATAAGTTTCTTTTTCTCTGTGACTTATTTCACTTAGAATCATCGTACCTGAATCCACCCATTTTGCTGCTACTAGTCTTATGACATTGATTTCATGGCTGAGGGATATTCCATCGTATGTAAGTACCACAATTTTTTGAACCATTTTTATATTTCCTGGGATATTTAAGGTGTACCCAAGTTGAGGTCCTTGTAAGCAGTGCTGCCCTAAATTTTGGGGTGGCTCTGTCTCATTGATTTTCAGTTTTCCCAAGGTATATTCCCTAGACTGGAAGTGCCCTTGGTTCTGTAGCTCTGTTCTTTACTTGTTTTAGGGAACACAATGCAATCCTCCAGAGAGGCAGTTGGCAATTTACATCCCGCCCATCAGCATAACAAGGCTCCCTGTTCTCCAGGGCCTGTATTGCCTTTCTGGTTTTTACACATTTTGTGGATGTCCCTTTTGACCGGTGGGAAGTGATACTTCTTTGTAGTGCAGATTTGCATTGCCCGCTTGCTTGCTTGTCCAAAAAGGGCGTATGCGTTTTCTCCTGAATATATTCAGGAGAAAACGCATACGCCCTTTTTGGCCAAGTGCATCATTGTCGAAGTTGTGCCCCTCTTCCTGTGCTTTAAATGTGATTCCAATGTACCTCTTGAAATCTGTTTCCTGCGATTCTGCCTCGCTTTCAAGTCCGCCTCGCTGCCTTCCCTCAACAGATTTTTGGACGATAGTTGTCCTTTATTACTCGGCCAGTTTGTGAATTGCTGTGCCACTGACCTCCATTTTTCAACTCGTTTTTGGTGAGCGGACCGCAAGTCCAAAATTTGGGTTCAGGACCTATACTTGTTCCCAGTGGGTGGTTGAGACTTTGGTTAATTCTTCTTCCTGCCGGGAAGTTAGAATCATATGTGCCCAACCAAATGCCTAACAGCTACTCTCTCATTGGTTCTCCCTCTTCCCTTTCATCCTCTGCCAAATTGGCAACCTGTGCGAACCAGGAGGTTAAAGGGGCTGTCTCTCCAAGTTGGGAGATTGATAGTAAAGCAGATGGAAAGTCAAACCAGAGCACCAGGAGAGGGACTATTCGTTGAGTTTTAGAAACCTTTTGTATTCACAGTGTGTCTGTTCTCTAGGTTTCCCGTACATGTTAAAACTGTAGTAATATTCCCTTCAACCTGGAGAGTTGAAACCCATGAAATGGGTGCCTTGCATTATTGCTTTAAAGGGTCTGCATTTGCTCACCCAATCTCATCAATCCTGTCAGTCCCAAGTGTACCTCCTTATGCCACATCCAGCTGTCATTGTAGATAGGGTCATTCCAGGTTTCATCAGAGACCCTGAAGGAATTGTAAAGAATTTCCCAGTTTTTTTGTTTTGTTTTTGAAATTCCTTTTTATAGTGGGTTTGAGCTGATTCTCGCTGCCATGTTTATGCCAGTCTAGACACACTTGATTCCCTTATGGAGATATATCAATACATAGGTTTTAAGATTCTTACTAGTCAGATATATTCCTCTGCGGGAAATATGGGGTTTTGAGTCCCTTTCACTGAGGAAGGTGTAGGTCTTGTCTATTCCATAGTTGGTTTTTGGAACGGTACCTGTGCTTATATCAAACTCTGGTTTTATGCATCACCCCACCTCTCCTTCCCCCTTAAGCAGGCATAAGAGTGTTTTATCAATGTGAGACACTGTTCTCTTTCCTAACTCAGTTCAAGTGTAGCCATGTTTACAGGATCTTCATAAGTGATATCTTATGATAAGTCTCTTTTTCTGTGTGACTTATTTCACTTAGAATCATCGTACCTGAACACACTCATTTGCTGCTACTGGTCTTATGACATTGATTTCATGGCTGAGGGATATTCCATCGTACGTATGTACCACAATTTTTTGAATAATTTTTATATTTCCTGGGATATTTAATGTGTACCCAAGTTGAGGTTCTTGTAAGCAGTGCAGCCCTAAATTTTGAGGTGGCTCTTTCTTATTGATTTTCAGTTTTCCCAAGGTATATTCCCTAGACTGGAAGTGCCCTTTTCTCTGTAGCTCTGTTGTTTACTTGTTTTAGGCCACACAATGCATTCCTCCAGAGAGACAGTTGAGAGTTTACATCCCGCCGAACACCATAACAAGGCTCCCTGTTCTCCAGGGCCTGTCTTGCCTTTCTGGTTTTTACACATTTTGTGGCTGTCCCTTTTGACCAGTGGGAAGTGATACTTCTTTGAGTGCAGATTTGCATTGCCCGCTTACTTGCTTTGCCAAAAAGGGCTTATGCGTTTTCTCCTGAATATATTCAGGAGAAAACGCATACGCCCTTTATGGCCAAGTGCATTATTGTCGAAGTTGTGCCCCTCTTCCTGTGCTTTAAAGGCGATTCCAACGTACCTCTTGAAATCTGTTTCCTGTTATTCTTCCTGCCTTTCAAATACGCCTCGTTTCCTTCCCTCAAGAGATTTTTGGACGATAGTTGTCCTTTATTACTCTGCCAGTTTTTGAATTGCTGTGCCCCTGAGCTCCATTTTTCAACTCGTTTTTTGTGAGCTGAACGCAAGTCCAAAATTTTGGTTCAGGACCTATACTGGTTCCCGGTGGGTGGCTGAGACTTTTGTTAATTCTTCTTCCTGCTGGGAAATTAGCGTGACATGTGCCCGTCCAAATGCCTAACAGCTACTCTCTCATTGGTTCTCCTTTTTCCGTTTCATCCTCTGCCAAATTGGCAACCTGTGCGAACCAGGAGGTTAAAGGGGCTGTCTCTTCAAGTTGGGAGACTGATAATAAAGCAGTTGGAAATTCAAACCGGTGCACCAGGAGAGGGTCTATTCTTTGAGTTTTAGAAACCCTTTGTATTCACAGTGTGTCCGTTCTCTAGGTTTCCCGTACATGTTATAGCTGTAGTAATAGTTCCTTCAACCTGGAGAGTTGGGTCCCATGGAATGGGTGCCACATATTATTGTTTTAAAGTGTCTGCATTTGCTCACCCAATCTCACCAATCCTCTCAGTCCCAAGTGTCCAGCCTTATGTCACATCCAGCTGTCGTTGTTGAAAGGGTCATTCCAGGTTTCATCAGAGACCCTGAAGGAATTGTAAAGAATTTCCCAGTTTTTTTGATTTGTTTTTGAAATTCCTATTTATAGTGGGTTTGAGCTGATTCTCGCTTCCAGGTTTATGCCAGTCTAGACACACTTGATTCACTTACGGAGACATATCAATACATAGGTTTTAAGATTCTTACTAGTCAGATATATTCCTCTGCAGGAAATATGGGGTTTTGAGTCCCTTTCACTGAGGATGGTGTAGGTCTTGTCTATTCCATAGTTGGTTTTTGGAACGGTACCTCTGCTTATATCAAACTCTGGTTTTATGCATCACCCCACCTCTCCTTCCCCCTTAAGCAGGCATAAGAGTGTTTTCTAAATGTGAGACACTGTTCTCTTTCCTAACTCAGTTCAAGTGTAGCCATGTTTACAGGATCTTCATAAGTGATATCTTATGATAAGTTTCTTTTTCTCTGTGACTTATTTCACTTAGAATCATCGTACCTGAATCCACCCATTTTGCTGCTACTGGTCTTATGACATTGATTTCATGGCTGAGGGATATTCCATCGTATGTAAGTACCACAATTTTTTGAACCATTTTTATATTTCCTGGGATATTTAAGGTGTACCCAAGTTGAGGTCCTTGTAAGCAGGGCTGCCCTAAATTTTGGGGTGGCTCTGCCTCATTGATTTTCAGTTTTCCCAAGGTATATTCCCTAAACTGGAAGTGCCCTTGGTTCTGTAGCTCTGTTCTTTACTTGTTTTAGGGAACACAATGCAATCCTCCAGAGAGGCAGTTGGCAATTTACATCCCGCCCATCAGCATAACAAGGCTCCCTGTTCTCCAGGGTCTGTATTGCCTTTCTGGTTTTTACACATTTTGTGGATGTCCCTTTTGACCGGTGGGAAGTGATACTTCTTTGTAGTGCAGATTTGCATGCCCGCTTGCTTGCTTGGCCAAAAAGGGCGTATGCGTTTTCTCCTGAATATATTCAGGAGAAAACGCATACGCCCTTTTTGGCCAAGTGCATCATTGTCGAAGTTGTGCCCCTCTTCCTGTGCTTTAAATGCGATTCCAACTTACCTCTTGAAATCTGTTTCCTGCGATTCTGCCTCGCTTTCAAGTCCGCCTCGCTGCCTTCCCTCAACAGATTTTTGGACGATAGTTGTCCTTTATTACTCGGCCAGTTTGTGAATTGCTGTGCCACTGACCTCCATTTTTCAACTCGTTTTTGGTGAGCGGACCGCAAGTCCAAAATTTGGGTTCAGGACCTATACTGGTTCCCAGTGGGTGGTTGAGACTTTGGTTAATTCTTCTTCCTGCCGGGAAGTTAGAATGATATGTGCCCATCCAAATGCCTAACAGCTACTCTCTCATTGGTTCTCCCTCTTCCCTTTCATCCTCTGCCAAATTGGCAACCTGTGCGAACCAGGAGGTTAAAGGGGCTGTCTCTCCAAGTTGGGAGATTGATAGTAAAGCAGATGGAAAGTCAAATCAGAGCACCAGGAGAGGGACTATTCGTTGAGTTTTAGAAACCTTTTGTATTCACAGTGTGTCTGTTCTCTAGGTTTCCCGTACATGTTAAAATTGTAGTAATATTCCCTTCTACCTGGAGAGTTGAAACCCATGAAATGGGTGCCTTGCATTAATGCTTTAAAGGGTCTGCATTTGCTCACCCAATCTCATCAATCCTGTCAGTCCCAAGTGTACCACCTTATGCCACATCCAGCTGTCATTGTAGATAGGGTCATTCCAGGTTTCATCAGAGACCCTGAAGGAATTGTAAAGAATTTCCCAGTTTTTTTGTTTTGTTTTTGAAATTCCTTTTTATAGTGCGTTTGAGCTGATTCTCGCTGCCATGTTTATGCCAGTCTAGACACACTTGATTCCCTTATGGAGATATATCAATACATAGGTTTTAAGATTCTTACTAGTCAGATATATTCCTCTGCGGGAAATATGGGGTTTTGAGTCCCTTTCACTGAGGAAGGTGTAGGTCTTGTCTATTCCATAGTTGGTTTTTGGAACGGTACCTGTGCTTATATCAAACTCTGGTTTTATGCATCACCCCACTTCTCCTTCCCCCTTAAGCAGGCATAAGAGTGTTTTAACAATGTGAGACACTGTTCTCTTTCCTAACTCAGTTCAAGTGTAGCCATGTTTACAGGATCTTCATAAGTGATATCTTATGATAAGTTTCTTTTTCTGTGTGACTTATTTCACTTAGAATCATCGTACCTGAATCCACTCATTTGCTGCTACTGGTCTTATGACATTGATTTCATGGCTGAGGGATATTCCATCGTACGTAAGTACCACAATTTTTTGAATAATTTTTATATTTCCTGGGATATTTAATGTGTACCCAAGTTGAGGTTCTTGTAAGCAGTGCAGCCCTAAATTTTGAGGTGGCTCTTTCTTATTGATTTTCAGTTTTCCCAAGGTATATTCCCTAGACTGGAAGTGCCCTTTTCTCTGTAGCTCAGTTGTTTACTTGTTTTAGGCCACACAATGCATTCCTCCAGAGAGACAGTTGACAATTTACATCCCGCCGAACACCATAACAATGCTCCCTGTTCTCCAGGGCCTGTCTTGCCTTTCTGGTTTTTACACATTTTGTGGCTGTCCCTTTTGACCAGTGGGAAGTGATACTTCTTTGAGTGCAGATTTGCATTGCCCGCTTACTTGCTTTGCCAAAAAGGGCTTATGCGTTTTCTCCTGAATATATTCAGGAGAAAACGCATACGCCCTTTATGGCCAAGTGCATTATTGTCGAAGTTGTGCCCCTCTTCCTGTGCTTTAAAGGCGATTCCAACGTACCTCTTGAAATCTGTTTCCTGTTATTCTTCCTGCCTTTCAAATATGCCTCGTTTCCTTCCCTCAACAGATTTTTGGACGATAGTTGTCCTTTATTACTCTGCCAGTTTTTGAATTGCTGTGCCCCTGAGCTCCATTTTTCAACTCGTTTTTTGTGAGCTGAACGCAAGTCCAAAATTTTGGTTCAGGACCTATACTGGTTCCCGGTGGGTGGCTGAGACTTTTGTTAATTCTTCTTCCTGCCGGGAATTTAGCGTGACATGTGCCCGTCCAAATGCCTAACAGCTACTCTCTCATTGGTTCTCCTTCTTCCCTTTCATCCTCTGCCAAATTGGCAACCTGTGCGAACCAGGAGGTTAAAGGGGCTGTCTCTTCAAGTTGGGAGACTGATAATAAGGCAGTTGGAAATTCAAACCGGTGCACCAGGAGAGGGTCTATTCTTTGAGTTTTAGAAACCCTTTGTATTCACAGTGTGTCCGTTCTCTAGGTTTCCCGTACATGTTATAGCTGTAGTAATAGTTCCTTCAACCTGGAGAGTTGGGTCCCATGGAATGGGTGCCACATATTATTGTTTTAAAGTGTCTGCATTTGCTCACCCAATCTCACCAATCCTCTCAGTCCCAAGTGTCCAGCCTTATGTCACATACAGCTGTCGTTGTTGAAAGGGTCATTCCAGGTTTCATCAGAGACCCTGAAGGAATTGTAAAGAATTTCCCAGTTTTTTTGATTTGTTTTTGAAATTCCTATTTATAGTGGGTTTGAGCTGATTCTCGCTTCCAGGTTTATGCCAGTCTAGACACACTTGACTCACTTACGGAGACATATCAATACATAGGTTTTAAGATTCTTACTAGTCAGATATATTCCTCTGCAGGAAATATGGGGTTTTGAGTCCCTTTCACTGAGGATGGTGTAGGTCTTGTCTATTCCATAGTTGGTTTTTGGAACGGTACCTCTGCTTATATCAAACTCTGGTTTTATGCATCACCCCACCTCTCCTTCCCCCTTAAGCAGGCATAAGAGTGTTTTCTAAATGTGAGACACTGTTCTCTTTCCTAACTCAGTTCAAGTGTAGCCATGTTTACAGGATCTTCATAAGTGATATCTTATGATAAGTTTCTTTTTCTCTGTGACTTATTTCACTTAGAATCATCGTACCTGAATCCACGCATTTTGCTGCTACTGGTCTTATGACATTGATTTCATGGCTGAGGGATATTCCATCGTATGTAAGTACCACAATTTTTTGAACCATTTTTATATTTCCTGGGATATTTAAGGTGTACCCAAGTTGAGGTCCTTGTAAGCAGTGCTGCCCTAAATTTTGGGGTGGCTCTGTCTCATTGATTTTCAGTTTTCCCAAGGTATATTCCCTAGACTGGAAGTGCCCTTGGTTCTGTAGCTCTGTTCTTTACTTGTTTTAGGGAACACAATGCAATCCTCCAGAGAGGCAGTTGGCAATTTACATCCAGCCCATCAGCATAACAAGGCTCCCTGTTCTCCAGGGCCTGTTTTGCCTTTCTGGTTTTTACACATTTGGTGGATGTCCCTTTTGACCAGTGGGAAGTGATACTTCTTTGTAGTGCAGATTTGCATGCCCGCTTGCTTGCTTGGCCAAAAAGGGCGTATGCGTTTTCTCCTGAATATATTCAGGAGAAAACGCATACGCCCTTTTTGGCCAAGTGCATCATTGTCGAAGTTGTGCCCCTCTTCCTGTGCTTTAAATGCGATTCCAACGTACCTCTTGAAATCTGTTTCCTGCGATTCTGCCTCGCTTTCAAGTCCGCCTCGCTGCCTTCCCTCAACAGATTTTTGGACGATAGTTGTCCTTTATTACTCGGCCAGTTTGTGAATTGCTGTGCCACTGACCTCCATTTTTCAACTCGTTTTTGGTGAGCGGACCACAAGTCCAAAATTTGGGTTCAGGACCTATACTGGTTCCCAGTGGGTGGTTGAGACTTTGGTTAATTCTTCTTCCTGCCGGGAAGTTAGAATGATATGTGCCCATCCAAATGCCTAACAGCTACTCTCTCATTGGTTCTCCCTCTTCCCTTTCATCCTCTGCCAAATTGGCAACCTGTGCGAACCAGGAGGTTAAAGGGGCTGTCTCTCCAAGTTGGGAGATTGATAGTAAAGCAGATGGAAAGTCATACCAGAGCACCAGGAGAGGGACTATTCGTTGAGTTTTAGAAACCTTTTGTATTCACAGTGTGTCTGTTCTCTAGGTTTCCCGTACATGTTAAAACTGTAGTAATATTCCCTTCAACCTGGAGAGTTGAAACCCATGAAATGGGTGCCTTGCATTATTGCTTTAAAGGGTCTGCATTTGCTCACCCAATCTCATCAATCCTGTCAGTCCCAAGTGTACCTCCTTATGCCACATCCAGCTGTCATTGTAGATAGGGTCATTCCAGGTTTCATCAGAGACCCTGAAGGAATTGTAAAGAATTTCCCAGTTTTTTTGTTTTGTTTTTGAAATTCCTTTTTATAGTGGGTTTGAGCTGATTCTCGCTGCCATGTTTATGCCAGTCTAGACACACTTGATTCCCTTATGGAGATATATCAATACATAGGTTTTAAGATTCTTACTAGTCAGATATATTCCTCTGCGGGAAATATGGGGTTTTGAGTCCCTTTCACTGAGGAAGGTGTAGGTCTTGTCTATTCCATAGTTGGTTTTTGGAACGGTACCTGTGCTTATATCAAACTCTGGTTTTATGCATCACCCCACCTCTCCTTCCCCCTTAAGCAGGCATAAGAGTGTTTTATCAATGTGAGACACTGTTCTCTTTCCTAACTCAGTTCAAGTGTAGCCATGTTTACAGGATCTTCATAAGTGATATCTTATGATAAGTTTCTTTTTCTGTGTGACTTATTTCACTTAGAATCATCGTACCTGAATCCACTCATTTGCTGCTACTGGTCTTATGACATTGATTTCATGGCTGAGGGATATTCCATCGTACGTATGTACCACAATTTTTTGAATAATTTTTATATTTCCTGGGATATTTAATGTGTACCCAAGTTGAGGATCTTGTAAGCAGTGCAGCCCTAAATTTTGAGGTGGCTCTTTCTTATTGATTTTCAGTTTTCCCAAGGTATATTCCCTAGACTGGAAGTGCCCTTTTCTCTGTAGCTCTGTTGTTTACTTGTTTTAGGCCACACAATGCATTCCTCCAGAGAGACAGTTGACAATTTACATCCCGCCGAACACCATAACAAGGCTCCCTGTTCTCCAGGGCCTGTCTTGCCTTTCTGGTTTTTACACATTTTGTGGCTGTCCCTTTTGACCAGTGGGAAGTGATACTTCTTTGAGTGCAGATTTGCATTGCCCGCTTACTTGCTTTGCCAAAATGGGCTTATGCGTTTTCTCCTGAATATATTCAGGAGAAAACGCATACGCCCTTTATGGCCAAGTGCATTATTGTCGAAGTTGTGCCCCTCTTCCTGTGCTTTAAATGCGATTCCAACGTACCTCTTGAAATCTGTTTCCTGTTATTCTTCCTGCCTTTCAAATACGCCTCGTTTCCTTCCCTCAACAGATTTTTGGACGATAGTTGTCCTTTATTACTCTGCCAGTTTTTGAATTGCTGTGCCCCTGAGCTCCATTTTTCAACTCGTTTTTTGTGAGCTGAACGCAAGTCCAAAATTTTGGTTCAGGACCTATACTGGTTCCCGGTGGGTGGCTGAGACTTTTGTTAATTCTTCTTCCTGCCGGGAAATTAGCGTGACATGTGCCCGTCCAAATGCCTAACAGCTACTCTCTCATTGGTTCTCCTTCTTCCCTTTCATCCTCTGCCAAATTGGCAACCTGTGCGAACCAGGAGGTTAAAGGGGCTGTCTCTTCAAGTTGGGAGACTGATAATAAAGCAGTTGGAAATTCAAACCGGTTCACCAGGAGAGGGTCTATTCTTTGAGTTTTAGAAACCCTTTGTATTCACAGTGTGTCCGTTCTCTAGGTTTCCCGTACATGTTATAGCTGTAGTAATAGTTCCTTCAACCTGGAGAGTTGGGTCCCATGGAATGGGTGCCACATATTATTGTTTTAAAGTGTCTGCATTTGCTCACCCAATCTCACCAATCCTCTCAGTCCCAAGTGTCCAGCCTTATGTCACATCCAGCTGTCGTTGTTGAAAGGGTCATTCCAGGTTTCATCAGAGACCCTGAAGGAATTGTAAAGAATTTCCCAGTTTTTTGTTTTGTTTTTGAATTTCCTTTTCTAGTGGGTTTGAGCTGATTCTCGCTGCCATGTTTATGCCACTCTAGACACACTTGATTCCCTTACGGAGACATATCAATCCATAGGTTTTAAGATTCTTACTAGTCAGATATATTCCTCTCTGGGAAATATGGGGTTTTGAGTCCCGTTCACAGAGGAAGTAGTAGGTCTTGTCTATTCTGTATTTGGATTATGGAACTGTATCTGTGCTAATATCAAACTCTGGTTTTATTCATCACCCCACCTCTGCTTTCCCCTTAAGCATGCATAAGAGAGTTTTCTATATATGATAATCTGTTCCCTTTCCTAATTCATTCCATGTGTAGCCATGTTTATATACCCTTCATAAGTTATATCTTATGATAAGTTTTTTTTTTTTTCTGTGTGATTTTTTCAGTTAGAATCATCGTACATGAATCCCGTCATTATGCTGCTACTGGCCTTATGGCATTGACTTCATGGCTGAGGGATATTCCATCATACGTATGTACCACAATTTCTTTACCATTTTTGTATTTCCTGGGATATATAAGGTGTCCCGAAGTCCAGGTTCTTGTAAGCAGTGCTGCCATAAATTTTGGGGTGGCTGTGTCTTATTGATTTTCAATTTTCCCAAGATATATTCCCATGACTGGTAGTGCCTTAGGTTGTGAAGCACTGCTGTTTACTTCTTTTTGGGAACACAGTGCACCTTTCCAGAGTGGCTGTTGGCAATTTACATCCCACCCATCCGCATAACAAGGCTCCCTCTTATCCAGATCCTGTCTTGCCTTTCTTGTTTTTACACATTTTACGGATGTCCCTTTTGACCGGTTGGAAGTGATACTTCTTTGTAGTGCAGATTTGCATTGTGCGGTTGCTTGGTTGGCCAAAATGGGCGCATGCGTTTTCTCCTGAATATATTCAGGTGAAAACGCATGCGCCCTTTATGGACAATTCCATAATTGTCGAAGTTTTGATGCTTTTCCTGTGTTTAGTGGCGATTCCAATGTACTTCTGGAAATCTGTTTCGTGAACTTCTGCCTCATTTTCAAGTCCGCCTCATGGCTTTCTCTCAACAGATTTTTGGAAGAGAGTAGTCCTTTATAACTCTGCAAGTTAGTGAATTGCTGTGCCCCTGAGCTCCGTTTTTCTACTCGCGTTTTTGTGGGGTGACTGCCAATCCACAATTTTGCTTCAGGACCTATACTGGTTCCATTGGGGAGGCTGGCTCAGAGTTTGTTAATTCTTCTTCGTGACGGGAATTTAGAGTGACATGTGGCCATCCAAATGCCTACAGCTACTCTCTAATTGTTTCTCCCTCTTCCCTTATATCCTCTGCACAACGTGCCAACTGTGCGAACCAGGAGGTTAAAGGTGCTGACTCTCCAATTTGGGAGATTGATACTAAAGCAGTTGGAATGTCAAACTGGTGCACAAGGAGAGAAAAAAATTAGTAGAGTTTTAGAAACCTTTCACCATCAGATGGTGTCCATTCTCTAGGTTTCCCATACATGTTATAACTGTAGTGATATTCCCTTCTACCTGGAGAGTTGGGAACCATGGAATGGGTGCCAGGTATTATTGCTTTAAACGGTCTGCATTTTCTCACCCAATCTCACCAATCCTCTCACTCCCAAGTGACCAGCCTTATGCCACATCCAGCTGTCGTTGTAGATAGGGTCATTCTAAGTTTCATCAGAACCCCTGAAGGTATTGTGTAAGAATTTCACTGTTTATTTGTTTTGTTTTGAAATTCATTTTTATAGTGGGTTTGAGCTGATTCTCACTGCTGTGTTTATGTCGTTCTAGACAAACTTGGTTACCTTATGGAGACATATCAATACATAGGTGTTAAGATTCTTACTAGTCAGATATACTACTCTGCGGGGAATAGAGGTGTTGAGCCCCATTCAGTGAGGAAAGAGTTGGTCTTGTCTATTCTGTATTTGGATTATGCAACCGTACCTGTGCTAATATCAAACTCTGGTTTTATGCATAACCACACCTCTCCTTTCCTCTTGAGCAGGCATAAGAGTGTTTTCTAAATGTCAGACTCTTCTCTTTCCTAATTCAGTTCATGTGTAGCCATGTTTACAAGACCTTCATAAGTGATATCTTATGATAAGTTTCTTTTTCTGTGTGACTTATTTCAGTTAGAATCATCGTACATGAATCCACTCATTATGCTGCTACTGGCCTTATGACATTGATTTCATGGCTGAGGGATATTCCATCGTATGTATGTACCACAATTTCTTTACTATTTTTGTCTTTCCTGGGATATTTAAGGTGTCCCGAAGTCGAGGTTCTTGTAAGCAGTGCTGCCCTATATTTTGGGTTGGCTGTGTCTTATTGATTTTCAATTTTCCCAAGGTATATTCCCATGACTGGAATGCCTTAGGTTGTGAAGCTCTGTTGTTTAATTCTTTTAGGGAACACAATGCACTCCTCCAGAGTGGCTGTTGGCAATCTACATCCCACCCATCAGCATAACAAGGCTCCCTGTTCTCCAGAGCCCCTCTTGTCTTTCTGGTTTTTACATATTTTACGGATATCCCTTTTGACTGGTGGGAAGTGATACTTCTTTGTAGTGCAGATTTGCATTGTGCGGTTGCTTGGTTGGCCAAAATGGGTGTATGCGTTTTCTCCTGAATATATTCAGGAGAAAACACATGCGCCCTTTATGGACAATTCCATAATTTTCGAAGTTGTGATTCTTTTCCTGTGTTTAAAGGCGATTCCAATGTACTTCTGGAAATCTGTTTCGTGCAAATCTCCCTCATTTTCAAGTCCGCCTCATGGCTTTTCCTCAACAGATTTTTGGAAGAGAGTAGTCCGGTATAACTCTGCAAGTTAGTGAATTGCTCTGCCCCTGAGCTCCATTTTTCAACTTGTGTTTTTGTGACCTGACCGCAAACCCACAATTTTGCTTCAGGACCTATACTAGTTATTGGGGTGAGGCAGGCTGAGAATTTGGTTAATTCTTCTTCGTGACGGGAAATTAGAGTGACATGTGGCCGTCCAAATGCCTACAGCTACTCTCTCATTGCTTCTCCCTCTTCCCTTATATCCTCTGCACAATGTGCCAACTGTGCGAACCAGGAGGTTATAGGGGCTGACTCTCCCAGTTGGGAGATTGATAATAAAGCAGTTGGAATGTCAAGCTGCAGCACATGGAGAGAAAAAAATTAGTAGAGTTTTAGAAACCTTTCACCATCAGAGGGTGTCCATTCTCTAGGTTTCCCATACATGTTATAACTGTAGTGATATTCCCTTCTACCTGGAGAGTTGGGAACCATGGAATCAGTGGCAGGCATTATTGCTTTAAAGCGTCTGCATTTTCACACCCAATCTCACCAATCCTCTCAGTCCCAAGTGAACAGCCTTATGCCACATCCAGCTGTTGTTGTAGATAGGGTCATTCCAAGTTTCATCAGAACCCCTGAAGGTATTGTGTAAGAATTTCACTGTTTCTTTGTTTTGTTTTGAAATTCCTTTTTATAGTGGGTTTGAGCTGATTCTCACTGCCGTGTTTATGTCATTCTAGACACACTTGGTTCCCTTATGGAGACATATCAATACATAGGTTTTAAGATCCTTACTAGTCAGATATATTGCTCTGTGGGGAATAGGGGTGTTGAGTCCCATTCACTGAGGAAGGAGTCGGGCTTGTCTCTTCTGTATTTGGATTATGGAACGGTACCTGTGTTAATATCAAACTCTGGTTTTGTGAGTCTCCCCACCTCTCCTTCCCCCTTAAGCAAGCATAAGAGTGTTTTCTAAATCTGAGACTCTGTTCTCTTTCCTAATTCAGTTCATATGTAGCCAGGTTTACATTCCCTTCATAAATGTTATCTTATATCAGAATGCACCATGGCCCTTGTCATAATAATGCTCCATGACCCCTGTCATCACAATGCTCCATTCCCTGGTTATCACAATACTCCATGTCCCTTGTCATAACAATTCTCCACGTACTTGTCATCACAATGCTACATGACACTTCTCATCACAAAGTTACAAGCTCGTTTCATCACAATTCTCCATGCACTTGTCATTGCAATGTTCCATGACCCCTGTCATAGCAAGCTCCAAGTGTTTGTCATCACAATGCTTCACGACTTTATCATCAAAATTCTCAATGGCACTTTTCATCACAATGTTCCGTACCCTTGTCATCACAATGCTCCATGTCCTTGTCATCACAATGCTCCATGACCCCTGTCATCACAATGCTCCCTGACACCTGTCATCACAATGCTTCATGCCCCTTGTCATTACAGTGCTCCATGATGCTCGTCATCACAATTACCCAAGGTCTTCTCATCACAATGCTCCACGGTTTTGCCATCACAATGCTCCATGCCCTGGTCATCTCAAAGCTCAATGTCCCTTGTCCTCACAATTCTCCACGTCCTTGTCATCACAATGCTCCATGGCACTTCTCATCACAATGTTATATGCTCTTGTCATAACAATACTCCATGCACTTGTCATCGCAATGCTCCATGACCCCTGTCATAGGAAGCTCCATGAGCTTCTCATCACAATGTTTCACAACATGGACATTAAAATTATCAATGGCCCTTGTCATCTCAATGCTCCATGCGCTTATCATCACAATGCTCCTTTACCTTTGTCACAACAATCCTCCATGACACTTGGCATCACAAAGCTCCGTGCTATTGTCATCACAATGGAACATGACATATGTCATCACAATGCTCCCTGACACCTGTCTTCACAATACTCCATGACCTTGTCATCACAATGCTCCATGCCCTTGTCATCACAATGTGCCATGCCCACTGTCATCAAAATAATCCATGAAACTTGTCAGACCAAAGCTCCATGCCACCTTTCATCACAATGCTCCATGAACCCTGTCATCACAATGCACCACGCCCATCATCATAATGCTTCATGCTCTTGTCATCACAATGAAATCAAAATGCTCCATGACCTCTGTCATCACAGTGCTCCAAACACTTGTGATCACAATGTTCCATAACACTTGTCATCACAATACCCCATGACGCTACTCATCACAATTATCCATGGACTTCTCATCACAATGCCCCATGACATTTGTCATCACAATGCGCAATACACATGTCATCACAATGCTCCCTGACTCTTGCCATCAGTATGCTCCCTGAACCCTTTCATGACAAGGCTCCATGCCTTTTTCATCACAATGATCCATGCCATTTTCATCACAATGCTCCAAGACCCCTGTAATCACAATGCTCCATGCCCTTGTCATCACAAAGCTCCATGATGCATGTCATCAGAATGCTCCATGGCCTTCTCATCACAATGCTCCATGCCCTTGTCATCACAATGCTCCAAGACCCCTGTAATCACAATGGTCCATGCCCCTTTTCATCAGAATGCTCCATGAGACCTGTCCTCACAAGGCTCCATGGTCTTCTCATCACAATGCTCCAGGACATTGTCATCAAAATGCCCCATTCCCTTATCATCACAATGCTCCATGACCCCTGTCATCACAATACTCCATGAACATTTTCAGCCCAATGCTCCATGACCTTCTCATCACAATGCTCCATGACCAATATCATCACAATGCTCCATGACCACAGTCATCACAACGCTCAATATCACCTGACAACACAATGATCCGGGACTCTTGTCATCACAATGCTCCATTCCCTAGTCATCACAATGCTCCATGACCCCTGTCATCACAATACTCCATGAACATTTTCAGCCCAATGCTCCATGACACTTGTCATCACAATGATGCATGCCCTTGTCATCCCAATGCTCCATGACCCCTGTAATCACAATGCTCCGTGACGCTTGTCATCACAGTGCTCCATGACACCTGTCATCACAATGCTCCATGCCTTTGTCAGCAAAATGCTACATGACCTTGTCATTACAATGTTCTGTGCACTTGTCATCACAATACTCCATTATCATTGCCATCACAATCCTCCATGAACCTTGGGATCACATTGCTCCATGCCCTTGTCATCACAATGCTCCATGCTCCTTGAAATCAAAATGATCCATGACCTCTGTCATCACAATGCTCCAAACCCTTGTGATCACAATGTTCCATAACACTTGTCATCACAATGCTCCATGATGCCTGTCATCACAATACTCCATGCCCTTTTCATCACAATGCTCCATGACCTTTGTCATCACAATTCTCGATACACTTGTCATCACAATGCTCCCTGACACTTTTCGTCAGAATGCTCCTTGAACCCTGTCACAAAAAGGCTCCATGCCTTTTTCATCAAAATGCACCATGCCATTTTCAACACAATGCTCCATGCCATTGTCATCAAAATACTCCATAAGCTTGTCATCAGAATGCTCCATGTCCCTTGTCATCACAATTTTCCATGCACTTGTCAGCACAATGCTCCCTGACCCTTGTCATCACATGCTCCAAGCCATTGTCATCACAATGCTCCATTACCTTTGTCATCAGAATCCTCCATGACACTTGCATCACAATGCTCCATGGCATTGTCATCACAATGGGCCATTACATATGTCATCACAATGCTCCCTGACACCTGTCTTCACAATAATGAATGACCTGGTCATCACAATGCTCCATGCCCTTGTCATCACAATGCGCCATTCCAACTGTCATCGCAATAAGCCATGAAACTTATTAGACCAATGCTCCATGCCCTTGTCATCACAATGCCCCATGCTCTTGTTATCACAATGCTCCATGACCCCTGTCATCACAATGCTCCGTGACGCCAGTCATCACAAGGCTTCATGACCTTTGTCATAACAGTGGTCCATGCCCTTGTCATCAACAGTCTCTGTGACCTTTTTAACCACAATGCTTCATGAACTTTTCATCACAATGCCCTTAGACCCTTGTCATCACAATGCTCCATGCGCGTGTCAGCACAATTCTCCATGACCCATGTCATCACAATGCACCATGCGCTTGTCGTCACAGTGCTCCACAATCTTGTCATCACAATGCTCCATAAACCTTGTCATCACAATGCTCCATGCACTTCAAATCAAAATGCTCTCTCACCACTGATATCACAATGTTACATCACTATTCATCACAATACTCCCTCAACCCTGTCATCACAATGTTTCATGACTCCTGTCATCACAATGTTACATGCACTTATCATCACAATGTTTGATGATCCCTGACATCACAATGTTCCATAACCCCTGTCATCAAAATGCTCCATGACCCTTTTCATCAAAATGCTCCATGACCCCTAACATCACAATGTTACATAACGCCTCTCATCAAAATGTTCCATGACCCTTTTCATCAAATTGGTCCATGACAATGTCATCACAATGCTCCCTACCCTTCTCATCACAATGCACCACGCCCTTGTCATCAAAATGCTCCATGACCTTTGTCATCACAAAGCTCCATGACCCTTGGCATCACAATGCTCCATGCCATTGTCATCACAATACTCCATGAAACCTCTCATCACATTGTTCCATGCAATTGTCATCAAAAAGCTCCATGGTGCTTGTCATCACACTGCTCGATGCCCTTCTCATCACAATGCTCCATTCCTTTGTCATTACAATCCTCCATGACCCATGTATCACTGTGTTCCGTGCCCTTGTCATCACAATGCTCCATGCCCACTCTCATCACAATAATCCATGAAACTTTTCAGACAAATATTCCATGCCCTTGTCATCACAATGCTCCATTACCCCTGTCATAACAATGCTCCATGACCCCTGCCATCACAACATTCCACGGCCTTGTCATCACAAGGCTCCATGACCCTTGTCATCACAATGCTCCAAGACCCCTGTAATCACAGTGCTACATGACCTTGTCATCACAAAGCTCCATGATGCATGTCATCAGAATGCTCCATGCCCTTGCCATCACAATGCTCCATGACCCCTGCCATCACGATGTTCCATGGCCTTGTCATCACAAGGCTCCATGACCCTTCTCATCACAATGCTCCAAGACACCTGTAATCACAATGCTCCATGTCCCTTTTTATCTCAATGATCCATGAACCCTGTCATCACAATGCACCATGCCCATCATCATAATGCTTCAGGCTATTTTCATCACAATGAAATCAAAATGCTCCATGACCTCTGTCATAACACTGCTCCAAACCCTTGTGATCACAATATTCCATAACACTTGTCATCACAATGCCCCATGACGCTCGTCATCACAATTATCTATGGTCTTCTCTTCACAATGCTCCATGACCTTTGTCATCACAATGCTCAATACACTTGTCATCAAAATGCTCCCTGACACTTGTTCTCTGTATGCTCCTTGAACCCTGTCATGACAAGGCTCCATGCCTTTTTCATCACAATGATCCATGCCTTTTTCATCACAATGCTCCAAGACACCTGTAATTACAATGCTCCATGCCCTTGTCATCACAAAGCTCAATGACGCATGTCATCAGACTGCTCCTTGGCCTTCTCATCACAATGCTCCATGCCCTTGTCATCACAATTTTCCAAGACACTCTAATCACAATGCTCCATGCCCCTTTTCATCAGTATGCTCCATGAGACTTGCCTCACAAGGCTCCATGGTTTTCTCATCATAATGCTCCAGCACATTGTCATCACAATGCTTCACGACCTTGTCATGAAAATTTTCAATGGCCCTTGTCATCATAATGCTCCAAGCCCTAGTCATCACAATGCTCCATTATATTTGTCATCACAATCCTCCATTACATTTGGCATCACAATGCTCCATGTCATTGTCATCGCAATGGACCATGACATATGTCATCACAATGCTCCCTGACACCTGTCTTCACAATACTCCATGACCTTCTCACCACAATGTCCCATGCCCTTGTCATCACAATGCCCCATGCCCACTGTCATCACAATAATCTATTAAACTTGTCAGACCAATGCTCCATGCCCCTGTCATCACAATGCTCCATGCCCTTGTCATCACAATGCTCCATGACCCTTGTCATCACAATGATCTGTGACTCCAGTCATCACAATGCTTCATAAAATTTGTCATTACAGTGGTCCATGCCCACATCATCACAAGGCTCTGTGACCTTTGTAACCACAATATTCCATGAACTTTTCATCACAATGCTCCGTGACCCTTGTCATCACAATGCTCCATGCCTTTGTCAGAACAATGTTCCTTGACCCTGGTCATCACAATGTGCCACGTGATTTTCATCACAACGGTCCACAACCTTGTCATCGTAATGCTCCATAAACCTTGTAATCACAATGCTCCATGCACTTCTCATCAAAATGCTCTCTCAACAGAGGTATCACAATGTTCCATCACTAGTCATCACAATACTCCCTCACCCCTGTAATCACAATGTTGCATGACCCCTGTCATCACAATGCTACATCCCCTTATCATCACAATGTTCCATGACCCCTGACATCACAATGTTCCATAACCCCTGTCATCAAAATGCTCCATGACCCTTTTCATCCCAAAGCTCCATGACCCCTGACATCACAGTGTTCTATAACCCCTGTCATCAAAATGTTCCATTACACTTTTCATCAAATTGCTGCATGACCCTGTCATCAAAATGCTCCCTGCCATTCTCATCACAATGCACCACGCCCTTGACATCAAAATGCTCCATGACTTTTGTCATCACAAAGCTCCATAACCCTTGGAATCACAATGTTCCATGAACCCTCTCATCACAAAGCTCCATGACGCTTGTCAAAACAATGTTCGATGCCCTTCTCATCACAATGCTCCATGCCCTTGTCATTACAATCCTCCATGACCCATGGATCACAGTGTTCCGTGACCTTGTCATCACAATGCTCCATGCCCACTCTCATCTCAATAATCCATGAAACGTTTCAGACCAATGCTCCATGCCCTTCTCATCACAATGCTCCATTACCCCTGTCATAACAATGCTCCATGACCCCTGCCATCACAATGTTCCACACCATTGTCATCACAAGGCTCCATGACCCTTGTCATCACAATGCTCCATGCCCTTGTCATCACAAAGCTCAATGACGCATGTCATCAGAATGCTCCATGGCCTTCTCATCACAATGCTCCATGCCCTTGTCATCACAATGCTCCAAGACCCCTGTAATCACAATGCTCCATGCCCCTTTTCATCAGAATGTTCCATGAGAATTGTCATCACAAGGCTCCATGGACTTCCCATCACAATGCTCCAGGACCTTGTCATCACAGTGCTCAATTCCCTTCTCATTACAATGCTCCATGACCCCTGTCATCACAATACTCCATGAACATTTTCAGCCCAATGCTTCATGATCTTCTCATCACAATGCTCCATGACCCATATCATCACAATCCTCCATGACCACTGTCATCACAACACTCCATGACCCCTGACAACACAATGATCCGGGACTCTTGTCATCACAATGCTCCATTCCCTTGTCATCACAATGCTCCATGAACATTTTCAGCCCAATGCTCCATGACACTTGTCATCACAATGATCCATGCCCTTGTCATCCCAATGCTCCATGACCCCTGTAATCACAATGCTCCGTGACGCTTATCATCACAGTGCTCCATGACCCTTATCATCACAATTCTCCATGCCTGTGTCATCAAAATCCTACATGACCTTGTCATCACAATGCTCCATGAGCTTGTCATCACAATACTCCATTACCATTTTCATCACAATCCTCCATGAACCTTGGGATCACATTGCTCCATGCCCTTGTCATCACAATGCTCCATGCTCCTTGGAATCAAAATGGTCCATGACCTCTGTCATCACAATGCTCCAACCCCTTGTGATCACAATGTTCCATAACACTTGTCATCACAACACTCCATGATGACTGTCATAACAATACTCCATGCACTTGTCGTCAAAATGCTCCATGACCTTTGTCATCACAATTCTCAATACACTTGTCATCACAAAGCTCCCTGACACTTGTCGTCAGAATACTCCTTGAACACTGTCATGAAAATGCTCCATGCCTTTTTCATAAGAATGTTCCATGCCCTTTTCATCACAACGCTCCATGTCATTGTCATCACAATACTCCACAAGCTTGTCATCAGAATGCTCCCTGATCATTGTCTTCAGAATGCTCCATGACCCCTGTCATCACAATGCTCCATACCCCTTGTCATTACAGTGCTCCATGACGCTCGTCATCACAAGTATCCATGGTCTTCTCATCACAATGCTCCACGGTCTTGCCATCACAATGCTCTATGCCCTGGTCATCACAATGCTCCATGTCCCCTGTCATCACAATTCTCCACGTTCTTGGCATCACTATGCTCCATGATACTTCTCATCACAGTGTTACATGTTTTGTCATCACAATTCTCTATGCACTTGACATTGTAATGCTCCATGACCCCTGTCATAGCAAGCTCCATGTGATTGTCATCACAATGCTTCATGAACATGTCATCAAAATTCTCAATGGCCCCTGTTATCACAATGCGCCATGACCCTTGTCATCACAATGCTCCAAACCCTTGTCATCAAAATGCTCCATTACCTTTGTCATCACAATCCTCCATGACACTTGGCATCACAATGCTACATTCCATTGTCATTGCAATAGACCATGACATAGGTCATCACAATGCTCCCTGACACCCTTCTTCACAATACTCCATGACCTTCTCATCACAATGCTCCATGCCCTTGTCATCACAATGCGCCATGCCCACTGTCATCACAATAATCCCTGAAACTTGTCAAACCAATGCAACATGCCCCTGTCATCACAATGCTCCATGCCCTTTCATCACAATGCTCTATGACCCCTGTCATCACAATGCTCCGTGACTCCAGTCATCACAATGCTTCATGACCTTTGTCATCACAATGGTCCATGCCCTCGTCATCACAAGGCTCTGTAACCTTTGTGACCACAACACTCCATGAACATTTCATCACAATGCTCGGTGACCCTTGTCATCACAATGCTCCATGCCTTTGTCAGCACATTACTCCATGACACATGGCATCAAATGTGCCATGCGCTTGTCATCACAATGCTCCTCATCGTTGTCATCACAATGCTCCATAAACCTTGTCATCACAATGCTCCATGCGTTTGTCAGCACAATGTTCCATGACCCATGTCATCACAATGTGCCCTGCGTTTCTCATCACAATGCTCCACAGCCTTGTCATCACAATGCTCCATGCACCTCTCATCAAAATGCTCTCTCACCACTGATATCACAATGTTCCATCACTAGTCAACACAATACTCCCTCCACCCTGTCATCCCAATGTTCCATGACCCTTGTCACAACAATGCTACATGCTCTTATCATCACAATGCTCCATGACCCCTGACATCACAATGTTCCATAACCCCTGTCATCACAATGCTCCATGACCCTTTTCATCACAATGCTCCATGAACCCTAACATCACAATATTCCATAAACTCTGTCATCAAAATGTTCCATGACCCTTTTCATCCAATTGCTCCATGACCCTGTCATCACAATGCTCCCTGCCCTTCTCATCACAATGCACCACGCCCTTGTCATCAAAATGCTCCATGGCCTATGTCATCACAAAGCTCCATGACCCTTGGAATCACAATGCTCCATGCCATTGTCATCACAAAGCTCCATGAAACCTCTCATCACATTGCTCCATGCCGTTGTAATCACAAAGCTCCATGACGCTTGTCATCACAATGCTCCATGCCCTTGTCATTGCAATCCTCCATGACACATGTATCACTGTGTTCCGTGCCCTTGTCATCACAATGCTCCATGCTCACTCTCATCACAATAATCCATGAAACTTTTCAGATCAATGCTCCATGCCCTTGTCATCACAATGCTCCATTACACCTGTCATAACAATGCTCCATGACCCCTGCCATCACAATGTTCTACGGCCTTGTCATCACAAGACTCCATGACCCTTGTCATCACAATGCTCCAAGACCCCTGTAATCGCAATGCTCCATGCCCAGGTCATCACAAAGCTCCCTGACGCATGTCATCAGAATGCTCCATGGCCTTCTCATCACAATACTCCATGCCCTTGTCATCACAATGCTCCAAGACCCTTGTTATTACAATGATCCATGCCTCTTTGCATCTCAATGCTCCATGAACCCTGTCATCACAATGCACCATGCCCATCATCATAATGCTTCATGCTATTGTCATCACAATGAAATCAAAATTCTCCATGACCTCTCTCATCACAATGCTCCAAACCCTTGTGATCACAATGTTCCATAACACTTGTCATCACAATGCCCCATGACGCTGGTCATCACAATTATCCATGGACTTCTCATCACAATGCTCCATGACCTTTGTCATCACAATTCTCAATACACTTGTCATCACAATGCTCCCTGATACTTGTCATCAGTTTGCTCATTGAAACCTGTCATGACAAGTCTCCATGCCTTTTTCATCACAATGATCCATGCCCTTTTCATCACAATGCTCCATGCCATTGTCATCACAATACTCCACAAGCTTGTCATCAGAATGCTCCGTGACACTTTTCATCTCAATGATCCATGACCCCTGTCATCACAATGCTCCATGACACCTGTCATCACAATGCTCCATGCCCCTTGTCATTACAGTGCTCCATGATGTTCGTCATCACAATTATCCATGGTCTTCTCATCACAGTGCTCCACGGTCTTGCCATCACAATGCTCCATGCCCTGGTCATCACAATGCTCCAGGTCCCCAGTCATCACAATGCTCCATGACCCTGTCATCACAATGCTCCATACCGCTTGTCATTACAGTGCTCCATGACACTCGTAATCACAATTGTCCATGGTCTTCTCATCACAATGCTCCACCCCCTTGTCATCAAAATGCTCCATGACGCTTGTCATCACAATGCTCCATGACCACTGCCATAACAATGCTCCATGGCCCCTGTCATCACAAGGCTCCATACCACTTGTCATTACAGTGCTCCATGACGCTCCTCATCACAATTATCCATGGTCTTCTCATCACAATGCTCCACGGTCTTGCCATCACAGTGCTCCATGCCTTGGGCATCACAATGCTCCATGTCCCCGGTCATCACAATGCTCCATGACCACTGTCATCACAATGCTCTATACCCCTTGTCATTACAGTGCTCCATGACACTCGTCATCACAATTATCCATGATCTTCTCATCACAGTGCTCCATGATCTTGCCATCACAAGGCTCCATGCCCTGGTCATCACAATGCTCCATGTCCCCTGTCATCACAATGTTCCATGACCCCTGTCATCACAATGCTCCATACCCCTTGTCATTACAGTGCTCCACGACGCTCGTCATCACAATTATCCATGGTCTTCTCATCACAGTGCTCCACGGTCTTGCCATCACAATGCTCCATGCCCTGGTCATCACAATGCTCCATGTCCCCTGTCATCACAATTCTCCACGTTCTTGGCATCACTATGCTCCATGATACTTCTCATCACAGTGTTACATGTTTTGTCATCACAATTCTCTATGCACTTGTCATCGCAATGCTCCATGACCCCTGTCATAGCAAGCTCCATGTGATTGTCATCACAATGCTTCATGAACATGTCATCAAAATTCTCAATGGCCCTTGTTATCACAATGCTCCATGACCCTTGTCATCACAATGCTTCAAACCCTTGTCATCAAAATGCTCCATTACCTTTGTCATCACAATCCTCCATGACACTTGGCATCACAATGCTACATTCCATTGTCATTGCAATAGACCATGACATATGTCATCACAATGCTCCCTGACACCCTTCTTCACAATACTCCATGACCTTCTCATCACAATGCTCCATGCCCTTGTCATCACAATGTGCCATGCCCACTGTCATCACAATAATCCCTGAAACTTGTCAAACCAATGCAACATGCCCCTGTCATCACAATGCTCCATGCCCTTTCATCACAATGCTCTATGACCCCTGTCATCACAATGCTCCGTGACTCCAGTCATCACAATGCTTCATGACCTTTGTCATCACAATGGTCCATGCCCTCGTCATCACAAGGCTCTGTAACCTTTGTGACCACAACACTCCATGAACATTTCATCACAATGCTCGGTGACCCTTGTCATCACAATGCTCCATGCCTTTGTCAGCACATTACTCCATGACACATGGCATCAAATGTGCCATGCGCTTGTCATCACAATGCTCCACATCGTTGTCATCACAATGCTCCATAAACCTTGTCATCACAATGCTCCATGCGTTTGTCAGCACAATGTTCCATGACCCATGTCATCACAATGTGCCCTGCGTTTCTCATCACAATGCTCCACAGCCTTGTCATCACAATGCTCCATGCACCTCTCATCAAAATGCTCTCTCACCACTGATATCACAATGTTCCATCACTAGTCAACACAATACTCCCTCCACCCTGTCATCCCAATGTTCCATGACCCTTGTCACAACAATGCTACATGCTCTTATCATCACAATGCTCCATGACCCCTGACATCACAATGTTCCATAACCCTTGTCATCACAATGCTCCATGACCCTTTTCATCACAATGCTCCATGACCCCTAACATCACAATGTTCCATAAACTCTGTCATCAAAATGTTCCATGACCCTTTTCATCCAATTGCTCCATGACCCTGTCATCACAATGCTCCCTGCCCTTCTCATCACAATGCACCACGCCCTTGTCATCAAAATGCTCCATGGCCTATGTCATCACAAAGCTCCATGACCCTTGGAATCACAATGCTCCATGCCATTGTCATCACAAACCTCCATGAAACCTCTCATCACATTGCTCCATGCCGTTGTCATCACAAAGCTCCATGACGCTTGTCATCACAATGCTCCATGGCCTTCTCATCACAATACTCCATGCCCTTGTCATCACAATGCTCCAAGACCCTTGTTATTACAATGATCCATGCCTCTTTGCATCTCAATGCTCCATGAACCCTGTCATCACAATGCACCATGCCCATCATCATAATGCTTCATGCTATTGTCATCACAATGAAATCAAAATTCTCCATGACCTCTCTCATCACAATGCTCCAAACCCTTGTGATCACAATGTTCCATAACACTTGTCATCACAACGCCCCATGACGCTGGTCATCGCAATTATCCATGGACTTCTCATCACAATGCTCCATGACCTTTGTCATCACAATTCTCAATACACTTGTCATCACAATGCTCCCTGAAACTTGTCATCAGTTTGCTCATTGAACCCTGTCATGACAAGTCTCCATGCCTTTTTCATCACAATGATCCATGCCCTTTTCATCACAATGCTCCATGCCATTGTCATCACAATACTCCACAAGCTTGTCATCAGAATGCTCCGTGACCCTTGTCATCTCAATGATCCATGACCCCTGTCATCACAATGCTCCATGACACCTGTCATCACAATGCTCCATGCCCCTTGTCATTACAGTGCTCCATGATGTTCGTCATCACAATTATCCATGGTCTTCTCATCACAGTGCTCCACGGTCTTGCCATCACAATGCTCCATGCCCTGGTCATCACAATGCTCCATATCCCCAGTCATCACAATGCTCCATGACCTCTGTCATCACAATGCTCCATACTGCTTGTCATTACAGTGCTCCATGACACTCGTAATCACAATTGTCCATGGTCTTCTCATCACAATGCTCCACGCCCTTGTCATCAAAATGCTCCATGACACTTGTCATCACAATGCTCCATGACCACTGTCATAACAATGCTCCATGACCCCTGTCATCACAAGGCTCCATACCACTTGTCATTTCAGTGCTCCATGACGCTCCTCATCACAATTATCCATGGTCTTCTCATCACAATGCTCCACGGTCTTGCCATCACAGTGCTCCATGCCTTGGGCATCACAATGCTCCATGTCCCCGGTCATCACAATGCTCCATGACCACTGTCATCACAATGCTCTATACCCCTTGTCATTACAGTGCTCCATGACGCTCGTCATCACAATTATCCATGGTCTTCTCATCACAATGCTCCACGATTTTGCCATCGCAATGCTCCTTGCCCTGGTCATCACAATGCTCCATGTCCCCTGTCATCACAATTCTCCACGATCTTGGCATCACTATGCTCCATTGACACTTCTCATCACAGTGTTACATGCTTTGTCATCACAATTCTCTATGCACTTGTCATCGCAATGCTCCTTGACCCCGTCATAGCAAGCTCCATGTGCTTGTCATCACAATACTCCATGCCCTTGTCGTCACAATTCTCCATGACCTTTGTCATCACAATGCTCCCTGACACTTGTCGTCAGAATGCTCCCTGAAAACTGTCATGAAAAGGCTCCATGTCTTTTTCATCACAATGCCCCATGCCATTTTCATCAAAATGCTCCATGTCATTATCATCAAAATACTCCACAAGCTTGTCATCAGAATGCTCCATGAACCTTGTCATCACAATCCTCCATGACCCCTGTCATCACAATGCTCCATACCCCTTGTCATTACAGTGCTCCATGACGGTCATCATCACAATTATCCATGGTCTTCTCATCACAATGCTCCACGGTCTTGCCATCACAATACTCCATGCCCTGGTCATCACAATGCTCCATGTCCCCTGTCATCACAATTCTCCACGTTCTTGGCAGCACTGTGCTCCATGATGCTTTTCATCACAGTGTTACATGCTTTGTCATCAAAATTCTCTATGCACTTTTCATCGCAATGCTCCATGATCCCTGTCACAGCAAGCTCCATGTGATTGTCATCACAATGCTTCATGAACATGTCATCAAAATTCTCAATGGACCTTGTTATCACAATGCTCCATGACCCTTGTCATCACAATGCCCCAAGCGCTTGTCATCAAAATGCTCCATTACCTTTGTCATCACAGTCCTCCATGACACTTGGCATCACAATGCTCCATTCCATTTTCATAGCAATGGACCACGACATATGTCATCACAATGCTCCCTGACACCCTTCTTCACAATACTCCATGACCTTGTCATCACAATGCTCCATGCCCTTGTCATCACAATGCGCCATGCCCACTGTCATCACAATAATCCCTGAAACTTGTCAAACCAATGCAACATGCCCCTGTCATCACAATGCTCCATGCCCTATCATCACAATGCTCTATGACCCCTGTCATCACAATGCTCCGTGACTCCAGTCATCACAATGCTTCATGACCTTTGTCATCACAATGGTCCATGCCCTCGTCATCACAAGGCTCTGTGACCTTTGTCACCACAGCGCTCCATGAACATTTCATCACAATGCTCGGTGACCCTTGTCCTCCCAATGCTCAATGCCTTTGTTAGCACAATACTCCATGACCCATGGCATCATAATGTGCCATGCACTTGTCATCACAATGCTCCACATCTTTGTCATCACAATGCTCCATAAACCTTGTCATCACACTGCTCCATGCACTTCTCATCAAAATGCTCTCTCACCACTGATATCACAATGTTCCATCACTAGTCAACACAATACTCCCTCACCCCTGTCATCACAGTATTCCATGACCCTTGACACAACAATGCTACATGCCTTTATCATCACAATGCTCCATTCCCCTGACATCACAATGTTCCATAACCTCTGTCATCACAATGCTCCGTGCCCTTCACAACAGAATGCACCACACCCTTGTCATCAAAATGCTCCATGACCTTTGTAATAAAAAAGCTCAATGACCCTTGTCATCACAATGCTGAATGCCATTGTCATCACAATGCTCCATGAACCCTCGCATCACATTGTTCCATGCCCTTGTCATCACAGGCTCCATGATGCTTTTCATCACAATGCTCGATGCCATTCTTATCACAATGCTCCATGCGCTTCTCATTACAATCCTCCATGACCCATGTATCACAGTGTTCCATGCCCTTGTCATCACAAAGCTCCTTGCCCCCTCTCATCACAATAATCCATGAAACTTTTCAGACCAATGCTCCATGCCCTTCTCATCACAATGCTCCATTACCCCTGTCATAACAATGCTCCATGACCTCTGCCATCACAATGTTCCACAGCCTTGTCATCACAAGGCTCCATGACCCTTGTCATCACAATGCTCCAAGACCCCTGTAATCACAATGCTCCATGCCCTTGTCATCACAAAGCTCCATGACGCATGTCAACAGAATGCTCCATGGCCTTCTCATTCACGATGTTCCATGCCTTTGTCATCACAATGCTCCAAGACTCCTGTAATCGCAATGCTCCATGCCCCTTTTCATCTCAATGCTCCATGAACCCTGTCATCACAATGCACCATGCCCATCATCATAATGCTTCAGGCTATTGTCATCACAATGAAACCAAAATGCTCCATGACCTCTGTCATCACAATGCTCCAAATCCTTGTGATCAATATGTTCCATCACACTTATCATCACAACGCCCCATGACGCTCGTCATCACAATTATCCATGGTCTTCTCATCACAATGCTCCATGACCTTTGTCATCACAATACTCAATACCCTTGTCATCACAATGCTCCCTGACACTTGTTGTCAGTTTGCTCCTTGAACCCTGTCATGACATGGCTCCATGCCTTTTTCATCACAATGATCCATGCCCTTTTCATCACAGTGCTCCAAGACCGCTGTAATCACAATGCTCCATGCCCTTGTCATCACAAAGCTCCATGATGCATGTCATCAGAACGCTCCATGGCCTTCTCTTCCCAATGCTCCATGCCCTTGTCATCACAATGCTCCAAGACCCCTGTAATCACAATGCTCCATGGCACTTTTCATCAGAATGCTCCATGAGACTTGTCATCACAAGGCTCCATGGTCTTCTCATCACAGTGCTCCAGTACCTTGTCATCACAATGCTCCATGACCCCTGTCATCACAGTACTCCATGGACATTTTCAGCCCAATGCTCCATGACCTTCTCATCACAATGCGCCATGACCCCTGTCATCACAATGCTCCATGACCACTGTCATCACAACGCTCCATGAACCCTGACAACACAATGATCCGGGACTCTTGTCATTAAAATGCTCCATGAACATTGTCATCACAATGATCCATGCGCTTGTCATCCCAATGCTCCATGAACCCTGTAATCACTGTGCTCCGTGATGCTTGTCATCACAGTGCTCCATGAACCTTGTCATCATAATGCTCCTTGCCTTTGTCAACAAAATGGTACATAATCTTGTCATCACAATTCTCCATGCGCTTGTCATCACAATCCTCCATGACCATTGGGATCACATTGCTTCATGCCCTTGCCATCTCTCTCTTGCCTTTCTGGTTTTTACAGATATTCGGATGTCCCTTTTGACCGGTGGTAAGTGACAATTCTTTGTAGTGTGGATTTGTATTGCACGCTTGCTTGATTGGCCAAAAAGGGTGTATGCGTTTTCTTCTGAATATATTCAGGAGAAAAGGCATAAGCCCTTTTTGGCCAAGTGCATCTCTGTCCAAGTTGGGATGCTTTTCCTGTGCTTTAAAGGCGATTCCAATTTACCTCTTGAAATATGTTTTGTGCAATTCTGGCTCATTTTCAAGGCCGCTTCATTGCCTTCCCTCAACAGATTTTTGGAAGAGAGTAGTCCTTTATAAGTCTGCAGGTTTGTGAATTGCTGTGCCCCTGAGCTCCAATTTTCAAATCCCATCTTTGTGAGCTGGCCGCAAATCCACAATTTTGCTTCAGGACCTATACTGGTTCCAGGGGTCGCTATATTGGTTCCCTGTGGGTGGCTGAGGCTTTGGTTAATTCTTCTTCCTGCCAGGAAATTAGAGTGACATGTGCCCGTCCAAATGCCTACATCTACTCTCTGATTGGTTCTCCCTCTTCCTTTTCATCCTCTGCACAATTAGCAAACTGTGTGAACCAGGAGTTTATAGGGGCTGACTCTCCTAAGTTGGGAGATTGATAGTAAAGCAGTTGGAATGCCAAAGTGGAGCACAAGGAGAGGAAAAATTAGGAGAGTTTTAGAAACCTTTCGCCATCACAGGGTGTCCATTTTCTAGGTTTCCCATACATGTTATAATTGTAGTGATATTCCCTTCTACCTGGAGATTTGGGACACATGGAATGGTGGCATGCATTACTACTTTAAAAGGTCTGCATTTTCTCTCCCAATCTCACCAGTCCTCTCAGTCCCAAGTGTCCAGCCTTAAGTCTCATCCAGCTGTCTTTGCAGATAGGGTCATTCCAGGTTTCATCAGAACCCCTGAAGGAATTGTGTAAGAATTTCGCTGTTTTTTGGGGTTTTTTTGAAATTCATTGTTATAATGGGGTTGAGCTGATTTTCACTGACGTGTTTATGCCAGTCTAGACACAATTGATTCCCTTACGGAGACATATCAATACATAGGTTTTAGTAGTCAGATATATTCCTCTGTGGGGCATAGGGGTGTTGAGTCCCGTTCACTGAGGAAGGTGTAGGTCTTGTCTATTCTGTATTTGGTTTATGGAATGGTACCTGTGCTAATATCAAACTCTGGTTTTATGCATCACCCCACCTCTCCTTTCCCCTGAAGCAGGCATAAGAGATTTTTGCTAAATGTGAGACTCTGTTCTCTTTCCTAATTCAGTTCATGTGTTGTGATATTGACATTCCCTCTATACGTCATATCTTATGATAAGATTCTTTTTCTGTGTGACTAATTTCCCTTAAAATCATCATACCTAAATCCACTCATTATGCTGCTACTGGCCTTATATACATTGATTTCACGTCTGAGTTATATTCCGTTGTACAAAATTACCACAAGTTCTTTATGCATTTCTCTTTTTCCTGGGATATTTTAGGTGTACCAAAGTTGAGGTTCTTGTATGCAGAGCAGCCCTAAACTTTGGGGTTCCTGTGTCTTATTGACATTTAGTCTTCCCAAGTTATATGTCCATGAGTTGAAATCCCCTTGCTCCGGGGCTTTGTATTTTAGATGTTTTAAAAACAGCATACACTTCTTCAGAGTGTCTCTTGGATATTTATACCCCACCCATCAGCGTGACTAGGCTCCCTGTTTTCCATGGCCTCTCCTGCATTTCTGGTTTGTACACATTTTTTGGATGGCCTTTCTGAGCAGTGGAAATTGAGACTTCCTTGTTGTGCGGATTTGCATTTCCCTCTTGCTTGGTTGGCCAAAAACTCTGCATGTGTTTTTTTCCTGAAGATATTTACGAAAAAAATGCATACACTCTTTTGCCCAACCGCATCATTTTAGAAATTCTGCTGGTTTTCATATGCTTTAAATGTGAGTACAATCTACCTTTTGAAATCTGTTTCCTGCAATTCTGCCTCTCATTCAGATCCTCTTCGTTACCTTACCTGAATATATTTTTGGACGTTGGTTATCATTTATATCTTTGCAGGTCTTTGAATTGTCTGCTCCTGAGCTCCATTTTGCAACTCGCTTTTTTTGTGAGCGGGCCGCCAAACCATTGGATTACTTCTGGCCCTATTCTGGTTCTGGGGAGGCAGGCTGAGCCTTTGGTTAATTCTTCTTCCTAATGGGAAATTAGAGTGACATGTGCCTGTCAAAAGTCCTACAGCTAATCTCCCATTGGTTCCCCCTCTTCCCATTTATCCTCTGCACAAATTGCAAACTGTGTGAAACAGGAGGTTAAAGGTGCTGATTCTCCAAGTGGGGAGATTGTTAGTAATGTGGCTGGAATGGCGAACCCCAGCAGCAGGAGATCAAAAATGAGGTGCATTTTAGACACCTTTCCTGAGCACACGGTGTACATTCATCTCGGTTTCCCAGGCATGTTTTCGCCGTCAGAAGATTCCCTTGAACCTGCAGATTTGGGACCCATGGAATGGGTACCAGGAAGTATTACTTTAAAAGGTCTGCATTTCCTCACCCTGCCTCTCTAACATCTCTTAGCGTGCATAGCTTCCAGCCTTATATAATCATCCTGCTGTGGGTCTACATGTGTTCAATCCATGTTACATCGTAGCCCTTCAACAAAAGTTGTAAGAATTTTTGTCTGTCTCACTGTTTTTATAAATAGTTTTAAATTTATTTTTATATTGGTTACAGCTGATTTTCAAAGCTCTGTTTTTTGCTGCTGTACATCCACTTGATTCATGTACTGTGAGACAACAATAACTTCTTTTTCAGATGCTTACCAGTCATATGTATTATTTTCCAGTGACTTGAGTGGGCTGAGTGCAGTTCTTTGAGGTACCGTGTAGGCCTTGTCAGTTATTCAATTTGGTACTTGGAATGGTATCTTTGCTAATTTCAACCTCCTGGATAATACCTCACCATTCCCCACCTTTCCCATTTAGCAGCCTTATGTCTATTTTCTACATATTTGACTATGTTTCTGTTTTGTAATTTATTTCATGTGTAGCCATTTTTGATTCCACCTTTAAGTGACATCTTATGATATGTGTCTTTTTCTTTCTGACATATGTCACTTAGAATGATCGTATGTAACTCCTCCAGAGTTGTTACAACTGGCCTTATTTCATTGATTTCTGGATGAGTAATATTCCACTCTACATAAGTACCCCATCTCTTTTATCCATTTTATCCTTCCAGGGACATTTAGGTTATATCCAAGTTGAGGCCCTTTTTAACAGAGAGGTGGTAAACGTTCGGGTGCCTGTTTTCTGTCGATTTTTGTTTTTCCCAAGGTACACGCCCATGAGTTCAAGTGCCCTATGCTCTGTAGCTCATTTTTTAGATGTTTTAGCAAACAGAATACACTTCTCCAGAGTGGCCGTTGGCAAATTACATTTCCACTATCAGCCTCACAGGGCTCCCTTTTCTCCTCGCCCTGTCCTGCATTTCTGGTGTTTACACTTTATGTGGATGGCCTTTCTGACTGATGTGAAGTGATAGATTTTGTGATATTGATTTCCAGTGCCCACCTGTTGGGTTGGATAAAAAGTGTGTATGGCCTTTACTTGAATATATTCAGAAAAAATGCATACACCCTTTTTGGCCAACTGCATCATTGGCGATGTTCAGCCCCTTTTCTTGTGCTTTAATGGGGAGTCCTTTCTACCTCTTCAAATCTGTTTCCTGCCACTCTCCCTTGCTTACAAGTCCTTTTCTGTGACTTACCTCAAGACATTTTTCAACGATAGATATTTTCAACTCTGCAGTTTCATGAATTTTAGTGCCCCTGAGTTCCATTTTTCAACTTGTGTTTTTGGAAACTGGACACAAAACAGCGGGATTTCCTCTAGCCCTATTCTGTTTCCGTGGGCAATTCTAGCCTTTGATGAATTTGTCTTCTGGATTGGAAATTAGAGTGGCATGTGCCGGTCCGAACACCTAAGACTTGTCTCTAAATTTTTCTCATCCTTCCGCTTCATCCTCTGGACAAATTCCAAACTGTGTGCAACAGGATGTTGACGGTGCTGATATCCCCAAGTGAGGAGATTGTTAGGAAAGATGCTGGAGGGATGAACCTGAGCACCAGGCGATGAGGAGATGAGGTGCCTTTTCCAAACTCTTTCCGATCAAACGGTGTACCATCCTCTAGGTGTGACAGGCATGTTTTAGCTGTAGGAAGGGTCCCGTGCATGTAAGGAGAACACCAGGGATTTTTCCAAATCAGTGCCTCCCCGAAACCCAAACTGGGGAATTTTTAAGCTACGGCTACACGTATGTCCTTTAAGGGCCTTGGGAAATAGGCAGAGCCCAAACTTTAGATGACTGAAATCTTCAGGGTCAGAAGCACTCACCATCGGCCTTGCTTAGGTTACATTTTATCTGTCATTGATAGATGATGTCAATAAAAATATCTATTGTTTTTTCAGATTATTTCCCCTTATAGGTTATTGCAAAATATTCAGTGTAGTTCCCTGTGCTATACAGTAGTTCCTTGTTGATGATCTATTTTATACATAGCAGTGTGTATGTGTTAATCCCAAACTGTTAATTTATCCCTTCTCCTGCCTTTCCCCTTTGGTAATAATAAATTATAAGATTTTATACTTCTCAGAAATGGGGGAGCTGAAAGAGAGGTATCATTTTCAATGGAAAAGCATTCAAAACAAGATTGAAGCTTCAGCCAAGAGTATTCGATGTACATCCATGGAAATAAATCACTTCATTTCTCTAATGTTGACCTGGCAAATAAGACAGACGTCTTCACTGAACTTGCTTATAGGAAAGTGATGGAAATATCAAATGTAAGTCTTAGAAACATCTTATTTTACCCGAGCATTATACACTGCTCTATGTTAATTACAGTTTGGCTCACACATCTGTTCATTGAAGTTACAATGTTCTCAATTTCTGTTACTGATCCTCCAGAGTGGACCCCAACAGGAGTCCCCGTGCCCAGTGTCATTGGAGCCAACAGATCAAGACTGAGTTTGGTTCAGAAGCAAAGGAAACATTATTTTGAAAACAGAATGGAGAGGTGAGAGCGTGCACTCCCCCATGGGCTGTGGGCTGGGCTGCTGTGTAGGGTCCCCGGCAGCGTCAGTGGGAGGGAGGGGATGGAGCTCTCGAGGGCTGCGTTGGCTGCAGCTCAGGCTCTATGCCGCGGAGTCTGCATGGGACCCCGCTAGCTGAGGTGTCGACCCAGCCATTCTGCACTAGGAAATCGGGTCTGAAGTGCCGGGTGTGGGACCTCTGCATACGGAACCCTAGGAGCACGTGAAATTAGACAAAGCACAAAGGAAAAACAAGTTAGACTTTATTTTATTGCCCAGATTCTCTTTTTATCTCCCAGGAATTTTTAATGAACGTTGCCGGAGACGAACACCTCCTCTGCTTTTTGTTCCGTTCCTTATTCTTGGGGTGTTGAGGGTGCAGACC
Organism: Hyperoodon ampullatus; assembly: GCF_949752795.1. Taxonomy (NCBI): domain Eukaryota; kingdom Metazoa; phylum Chordata; class Mammalia; order Artiodactyla; family Ziphiidae; genus Hyperoodon; species Hyperoodon ampullatus. The sequence continues at coordinate 408,980 of NW_027640625.1, read as the reverse complement.
CCTCTTTTGTAACTGCTTCATGCTGTGGTGGGAGCCCTGATACATGTGGGGAGGGGCAAAACGTCTCCACACCAGCCTCCTGGTGAGGTTGATTGTCCCAAGGCCTCCTGCCTCACTTCTCGTCCGCCTGAGCACCAGCATTGGAAGTGTTACAGATTCTAATGACCTTTAAGGGTCCAGGAAAGAGAGGCGCAGAGATGCTGCGGTGGCAGGTTTCACCCCACCCCACATATGTTCGGCGACCTTAGGCTGACCGTTTTTGCCAGACTAGATGCTCTGACCAGTAGTCTGTGCTTTCTTTAATTAGGTCCCTGAATTAATGTACAAACAGCACCATGTGTCAGAGCCCTGCCCGCGCAACTCCCAGACAGTCCAGGGTCAGTGGTGGTCCAGGACCATGACGTCCACTGAGTCAACGGCCTTTAGAAGTAGCCAGCAGTCCAGCCGGTCATATTGGCCACCATCACCGCGGTGTCTGTAGGGTTTTCTATGGTGAAAGCGTGATATACATTTCCCCCGCCAAGCTTATTAGCTCCCCTCTTTGTGCAGTAAGTCCTGCAAGCAGTAGTCTGCTCTTTCGGGGCACAGTCTTGTCGTTCTCTGAGAGAAACTCCAGGTCAAGTGATGGTCACACGAGTCATCTTGGGGGCCCGTTGCCCCCGTTTATCTCTCTGGAGGTTGGAGTTGGAGGGCCTCCTCACTCGAGGTCAGTGTGTCCACAGAGCGACCCCTGCAACTTCAGGGCATGATGGGTGGTTAGGATCACCACGTGGGGTCCTTTTCCCTTAGGAGGGAGCTGGCCTTGCGGGCTGCTGATTTCCAGCTTTTTAGATACCCCAGTATCCTGGCCTGATGAGTCGGTGGGCAAAGCCCTTGGTGACCATAGTTTATCATACCTGAAGGGCATTCTTGTGTTGCTCCATTTCAAGTGGTCCCAGTTTTTGCACTAAGGCTCCAAGGACGATTAACCTTTGACCGGGTATGTAAAGGTCAAAGGGTTTAGCTAAATTAAGGAGTTCCTGGGCAAGGGTCTGTATTGACTGCTCTTTCCATTCTTGAAAGGCTGCTTCTGGATTCTATTCAAAAGGATCATCATCTTTTCGTGTCAGTGTTTCATGTAGAGGCCCAGCTATTAGACTGTAGTTAGGGATCCAGATGCAGAAAACCTTGGCCTCCCCAGGAACCCCTAAGCTGTCTTCTAGTTTTAGAAGAGGTAAGGCTGCAAATGGCTTCTTCCCTATCCTGGGATGCGTTTCTCCGAATATCTGTGAGAATGAAGCCCAGGCATGTCACCTTAGCCTGGGATATTTGAGCGTTTTTCTTGGACACCTTCTATCCTTTCTTGGCTAGGTAGTTCAGAGGCGTCTTTAGTAGGCCTGGCGATCAGAATGTCATCTGCATATTGAAGGAGGGTTCCCTTTTACAGAGGTTGAACTTTTAGGTCTTTAGAGGACATTTCCCCAATGATGGTGTGGGGATTTTTGAACCATTGGGGCAGGACGGCCCAGCATTATTGCTTTTGTTGCATGTTGTGTCCTGCCACTCACAAGCCAAAAATTCTTGTGACTCTGAGATGAATGGAATATAGAAGAAGGCATCATTGAAGTCTAATACAGAATGCCATGGCCTGGTGGAACGTAGAATGACCAGCAGGGAGTAGGAAATAGGAGCTACTGGATGTATATCCTCGGTGGCTTCACTGACTGTCCTGATATACTTTACCAGGTCTCCAGCAGCTCATGGGGCTCTCGTGGTCAGGCCAATCCCAGGATATGGAGCTCACCTGGGCTGCACCCCTACCCCACAGCCCACGGGGCTCTCGTGGTCAAGTCCCTCCCAGGGTATGGAGCTCACCTCTGCAGCTACCCAGCAGCCCATGGGGCTCTCCTACTCAGGCCCTTCCCAGGATACGGAGCTCCCCTGGGCAGGTACCCCATCAGGGCTGGACACACAGGAACTGTGCACATAGCCCACCTTGCAGAGAAACCCCAGCTCACCTGTCGCTCACAGCTGACACAGAATACCTCAGAGCAGGACTTGAACTAACAAACAGCAGCTCTGACAGGTCTGTGACCATGGCTATCACTCTCTGCAGGCTCTTTCTGCCTGGTCTTCCAGACACTTCCACTGCAGCCAGGGCACCAGGCCTCTGTCTCCACCCACCATCACTCCTCTCCCTGACTCCTTGGTTCCTCTCATTAGGATAGGGTCTTCTTGAAGTTGTTTTCCACTTATGGACCAGATAAAATGATAAGAAAACAAGCCGCAGCCTCAGCCCCTTGTCTCTCCTGACTCTCAAGAGCCCACACCTGTTCCTAGGGCCTGGCCCGTTTAGCAAGTTTCATTTTCTGCAACTGTGAGCCCCTGAGGGGTGAGGATTGGCTGATTTTGGCAGCCTGAAACTGCCTGCCAGCCCTCCACAGGTGTGCCTGGGTTGAGGGCAATATAAACAGCTCTCCAGTGAGCGACAGCCCTTGTAGCTGTGACTGACGCCATATTCTCTTCCCCGTAGGCAGTGCCGGGGCTGTGCTGGTGGGAGGGAGTGAGGGGCCGTTGCTTTGTGGGTGGCCCAGTGTGAGTGGGGCTCTGCTGGACTTTCTGCAGGAGTTGCCAGGCTGCCACCTGCTAAAGAAGAGGATGTGTCACCAATACATGCCGCTGGAATTTCTCCCCAGGCAGAGGTGAGGAAGTAAAAAAGCAGTGGGGGCCATGGCAGGAGGGGTATCTCAGGCAGGGAAATGTAAAGCTTCCAGAAGAGCATCTGGGGACAGGACCATCCTGACTGGCCTGCAGGCACCAAGTCGGCCTGTGTGCTGTCGCTGGTGTGTCTCCACAGCCCTACCTCTAGGCTTGCAAGTTCTTGTACATATTCAGGTGTTTTAACTGGAAAGGGTTGGAAGAGTTCAGCTGCAGCAGGACTGGGGCTCAGCTCACGTTTACTCACAGATGCCTTGGCTCGGTCCCCCAGCTTTGCAATGAGGACCCTCCTTGCTTGGGGGGTGGGCTGCTGGCTGTATGGGAGATGATTCCCCACCTCTGACCAATTTCAGAATTGTTTACCGATGGAGCAAGTGCCCTGATAGGGTTTTCCTCTGTATAACTGGTGGGTTCAGGTTTTTTTTTCCTTTTTTGGTTCAAGTTAGATTTTATTCCTCTTTTATGTATTTATTGATATAAGCATGGAAATAATGCATTCATATAAATACATCTGTGTGAAGGGAAGAACTTTTTTCTGTTGTATTTTTAAATTTTATTTTTTAAAATTTTAAAATTTAATTTTATTTATGTTTTTATACAGCAGGTTATTATTAGTTATGTATTTTATGCATATACATGTATAGAGGTCAATCCCAATCTCCCAACAAATGCCACCACCACCACCCCATGGCTTCCCACACTTGGTGTCCATACGTGTGTTCTCTACCTCTGTGTCTGTATTTCTTCCCTGCAAAGCAGTTCATCTATACCATTTTTCTAGGTTCCACATATATGCATTAATATACAATATTTCTTTTTCTCTTTCTGACTTACTTCATTCTGTATGACAGTCTCTAGATCCATCGACGTCTCTACAAATGACCCAGTTTCATTCCTTCTTATGGCTGAGTAATATTCCATTTTATATATGTACCACATCTTTATCCATTCGTCTGTCTGTGGGTATTTAGGTTGCTTCCATTACCTGGCTATCGTAAATAGTGCTGAAATGAACATTGTGGTGAATGTGCCTTTTTGATTTATGGTTTTCTCTGGGTATATGCCCAGAAGTGGGATTGCTGGATCATATGGTAATTCTGTTTCTAGTTTTTTTAAGGAAACTCCATACTGTTCTCCATCGTGACTGTATCAATTTACATTTCCACCACTAGTGGAAGAGGGATCCTTTTGTCCACACCCTCCCCAGAATTCGTTGTTTGTAGATTTTCTGATGATGCCGATTCTAACAGGTGTGAGGTGATACCTCATTGTAGTTTTGATTTGCATTTCTCTAATAATTAGTGATGTTGAGCAGCTTTTCATGTGCGTCTTGGCCATCTCTGTGTCTTCTTTGAAGAAACGTCTCTTTAGATCTTCTGCCCATTTTTGTATTGGGTTGTTTGTTTTTTTAATATTAAGCTGCATGAGCTCTTTATATATATTGGAGATTAAACCTTTCTCCATTGATTCGTGTGCAAATATTTTCGCCCATTCTGAGGGATGCTTTTTGCCATTGCCGTTTTTTTAACAACAAAAGATAGAAAGAAAAAGAAGCAGAACACTAATGTGTGTAAAATATGCCTTTTGAAACTGTCGTTTTGAAATATGGACGTCCTTTGAATTTTTTTGTTGATATATGAACCCAGGATTTGTTTTCAGGGCAGGTGTCATTTACAGGCCTGCAATGATTTTGAATATCAACTGACCATTAGCGCTGGGCTTAAAGCTGCTGTTTTGTGAAACGGCCACAATGTGGCAGCAGTTCTCCTTTACCAAATCTGGTTACAGGGGCAACAGAGCGTCAATGGAAGTCGTGTTCTAGATGGGAATTTAGAATGGAATGTGCCAGGAGAAAGCCCCTCAAGTTTGTCTCACTACTTCTTGTTCGTGTTTTTAGTTTAATTTTTTATTTTTTATTACAGAAAATTTGATTACAATGTTTGGCTTGTTGTAGGTGTGGAAGATGTGGTTCTTTTACACATATACAGATGTCGTTCTTCCTGGGACCCTTTTCCCATGTACCTTATGACAGAATGTTGAGTAGTCTTCTCTTGGTATTCTGTAGGTCTTTGGTGATTATATATGTCACCTGTGTTTGTATATGTCTGTTAACCCCAATATAATGAAACCAACCCTCACACCTTTCCATTGGTGAACCATAAGTTTGTTGAATGAATCTGTGATTGCCCTTCTCCGTGGAAATATCTGCCCTGGTATCCATTTTTCGGTCACACCTATAAGAGATATGATATGATATGTGTCTTTCACTTTCTGACTTACTACAAGTCATGTGATTACCTCTAGACACACCTACGGTGCTGCAAATGGCATTGTGTCCTTTTATTCCTTGGCTTCTATTCTGTCTTAGCGAGGTCCATTTTCAAAAATGTGATTCCCTGAGGGCTGAGGATTAGCTGACCTGGGTAGCCTGACCCTGCCGGCCGGCCCTCCCCAGGTGTGCCTGGGTTGAGGTCAGTATAAGCAGCGCTTCAGGCAGCAATAGCCCCTGAAGCTGTGCCTGACTCCATATTCTCTGCCCCGTCAGCAGTCTCGGAGCTGTGCTGCTGGGAGAGAGTGAGGGGCCACGGCTTTGTGGGTGGCCTGGTGTGAGTGGGTCTCTGCTGGACTTTCTGCAGGAGTTGTCAGGATGCCACCTGTAAAGAAGAGGATGTGTCACCCATACCTTCTGCTGGAATTTCTCTCTGGACAGAAGTGAGGAAGGAAAAAAGCAGTGGGTGCCGGGACAGGAGGGGTATCTCAGACAGGTCAATGGAAAGCTTCCAGAAGAGCGCCCAGGACCAGGACCATCCTGGCTGGCCTGCAGGCACCAAGTTGGCCTGCGTGTTGTCGCTGGTGTGGCCCCACGGCCCTTCCTCTAGGCTTTCAAGCCCTTGTACATATTCAGGTGTTTTACCTGGGAAGGGTGGGAAAAGTTCAACAGCAGCTGGCCTGGGGCTCAGCTCACGGTTACTCACAGATGCCTCAGCATGGCCCCCCGCTTTGCAATGAGGACACTCCTTGCATAGGAGTGGGCTGCTGGCACTATGGGAGATGATTCCCTACCTCTGACCAATTTCAGAATTGTTTACCGCTGGAGCAAGTGCCCTGATAGGGTTTTCCTCTGTCTAACTCGTGGGTTCAGGTTTTTTTTTCTTTTTTGGTTCAAGTTAGATTTTATTCCTCTTTTATGTATTTATAGATATAAGCATGGAAATAATTCATTCATATAAATACATCTGTGTGAAGGGAAGAACTTTTTTCTGTTGTATTTTTAAATTTTATTTTTTAAAATTTTGAAATTTAATTTTATTTATTTTTTATACAGCAGGTTATTATTAGTTATGTATTTTATGCATATACATGTATACAGGTCAATCCCAATCTCCCAACTCATCCCAACACCCCCTCCCCATGGCTTCCTACACTTGGTGTCCATATGTGTGTTCTCTACCTCTGTGTCTCTATTTCTTCCCTGCAAACCAGTTCATCTGTACCATTTTTCTAGGTTCCACATATATGCATTAATATACAATGTTTGTTTGTCTCTTTCTGACTTACTTCATTCTGTATGACAGTCTCTAGATCCATCGACGTCTCTACAAATGACCCAGTTTCATTCCTTCTTATGGCTGAGTAATATTCCATTTTATATATGTACCACATCTTTATCCATTCGTCTGTCTGTGGGTATTTAGGTTGCTTCCATTACCTGGCTATCGTAAATACTGCTGAAATGAGCATTGTGGTGAATGTGCTTTTTTGATTTATGGTTTTCTCTGGGCATATGCCCAGAAGTGGGATTGCTGGATCATATGGTATTTCTATTTCTAGTTTTTTTTAAGGAAACTCCATACTCTTCTCCATCGTGACTGTATCAATTTACATTTCCACCACTAGTAGAAGAGGGATCCTTTTGTCCACACCCTCCCCAGAATTCGTTGTTTGTAGATTTTCTGATGCTGCTGATTCTAACAGGTGTGAGGTGATACCTCATTGTAGTTTTGATTTGCATTTCTCTAATAATTAGTGATGTTGAGCAGCTTTTCATGTGCGTCTTGGCCATCTCTGTGTCTTCTTTGAAGAAACGTCTCTTTAGATCTTCTGCCCATTTTTGTATTGGTTGTTTGTTTTTTTAATATTAAGCTGCATGAGCTCTTTATATATATTGGAGATTAAACCTTTGTCCATTGATTCGTTTGCAAATATTTTCGCCCATTCTGAGGGATGCTTTTTGCCATTCCCGTTTTTTTAACCAAAAAAGAAAGAAAGAAAAAGAAACAGAACACTAATGTGTGTAAAATATGCCTTTTGAAACTGTCGTTTTGAAATATGGACATCCTTTGAATTTTTTGGTCGATATATGAACCCAGGATTTGTTTTCAGGGCAGGTGTCATTTACAGGCCTGCAATGATTTTGAATATCAACAGACCATTAGCGCTGAAATTAAAGCTGCTGTTGTGTGAAACGGCCACAAGGTGGTAGCAGTTCTCCCTTACCAAATCTGGTTACTAGGGCAACAGAGCCTCAATGGAAGTCCTGTTCTAGATTGGAATTTAGAATGGAATGTGCCAGGAGAAAGCCCCTCAAGTTTGTCTCACTACTTCTTGTTCGTGTTTTTAATTTAATTTTTTATTTTTTATTACAGCAAATTTGATTACAATGTTTGGCTTGTTGTAGGTGTGGAAGATGTGGTTCTTTTACACATATACATATGTCTGTTCTTCCTGGGATCCTTTTCCCATGTACCTTATGACAGAATGTTGAGTAGTCTTCTCTTGGTATTCTGTAGGTCTTTGGTGATTATATATGTCACCTGTGTTTGTATATGTCTGTTAACCCCAATATCATAATGAAACCAACCCTCACACGTTTCCATTGGTGAACCATAAGTTTTTTTAATGAATCTGTGATTGCCCTTCTCCGTGGAAATATCTGTCCTGGTATCCATTTTTCGGTCACACCTATAAGAGATAAGATATCATATGTGTCTTTCACTTTCTGACTTACTTCAAGTCACGTGATTACCACTAAACACACCTACGGTGCTGCAAATGGCATTGTGTCCTTTTATTCCTTGGCTTCTATTCTGCCTTAGCGAGGTCCATTTTCAACAATGTGATTCCCTGAGGGCTGAGGATTAGCTGACCTGGGTAGCCTGACCCTGCCGTCCGGCCCTCCCCTGTTGTGCCTGTGATGAGGTCAATATAAGCAGCGCTGAAGGCAGCAATAGCCCCTGAATCTGTGCCTGACTCCACGATCTCTGCCCCGTCAGCAGTCTCGGGGCTGTGCTGGTGGGAGGGAGTGAGGGGCCACGGCTTTGTGGGTGGCCAGGTGTGAGTGGGTCTCTGCTGGACTTTCTGCAGGAGTTGCCAGGATGCCACGTGTAAACAAGAGGATGTATCACCCACACCTTCAGTTGGAATTTCTCTCCGGACAGAGGTGAGGAAGGAAAAAAGCATTGTGGGCAGGGACAGGAGGGGTATCTCAGGCAGGGCAATGGCAAGCTTCCAGAAGAGCGCCCAGGGCCAGGACAATCCTGGCTGGCCTGTAGGCACCAAGTTGGCCTGCATGCTGTCGCTGGTGTGGCTCCACGGCCCTTCCTCTAAGCTTTCAAGCCCTTGTACATATTCAGGTGTTTTACCTGGGAAGGGTGGGAAAAGTTCAGCAGCAGCTGGCCTGGGGCTCAGCTCACGGTTACTCACAGATGCTTCGGGTCCCTTTCACTGACGAAGGTGTAGGTCTTGTCTATTCCATAGTTTGTGTTTGGAATGGTACCTGAGCTTATATCAAACTCTTGTTTTATGCATCACCCCACCTCTCATTCCCCCTTAAGCAGGCATCAGAGTGTTTTCCAAAGATGAGACTCTGTTCTCTTTCTTAACTGAGTTCAAGTGTAGCCATGTTTAAAGGATCTTCATAAGTGATATCTTAATATAAGTTTCTTTTTCTGTGTGACTTATTTCACTTAGAAGCATCATACCTCAATCCACTCATTTTGCTGCTACTGGTCTTATGCCATTGATTGCATGGCTGAGGGATATTCCATCGTACAGAAGTACCACAATTTTTTGAACCATTTTTATATTTCCTGGGATATTTAAGGTGTACCCAAGTTGAGGTTCTTGTAAGCAGTGCAGCCCTAAATTTTGGGGTGGCTCTGTCTTATTGATTTTCAGGATTCCCAAGGTATATTCCCTAGACTGGAAGTGCCCTTGGCTCTGTAGCTCTGTTGTTTACTTGTTTTAGGGAACACAATGCACTCCTCCAGAGATGCAGTTGGCAGTTTACATCCCGCCCATCAGCAAAACAAGCCTCCCTGTTCTCCGGGGCCGGTCTTGCCTTTCTGGATTTTACACATTTTGTGGATGTCCCTTTTGAACAGTGGGAAGTGATACTTCTTTGTAGTGCAGATTTGCATTTCCCGCTTGCTTGCTTGGCCAAAAAAGGTGTATGCGTTTTCTCCTGAATATATTCAGGAGAAAACGGATATGCCCTTTTTGCTCAAGTGCATCATTGTTGAAGTTGTGCCCCTCATCCTGTGCTTTAAAGTCAATTCCAACGTACCACTTGAAATCTGTTTCTTGTTATTCTGCCTAGCTTTCAAGTCCACGTCGTTGCCTTCCCTCAACAGATTTTTGGACGATAGTTGTCCTTTATTACTCGGCCAGTTTTTGAATTGCTGTGCCCCTGAGCTCCATTTTTCAACTCGTTTTTTGTGAGCTGACCGCAAGTCCAAAATTTTGGTTCAGGACCTATACTGGTTCCCGGTGGGAGGCGGAGACTTTGGTTAATTCTTCTTCCTGCCAGGAATTTAGAGTTTTATGTGCCCGTCCAAATGCTTAACAGCTACTCTCTCATTGGTTCTCCTTCTTCCCTTTCATCCTCGGCCAAATTGGCAACCTGTGCGAAGCAGGAGGTAAAGGGCCTTTCTCTCCAAGTTGGGAGATTGATAGTAAAGCAGTTGGAAAGTCAAACCTGAGCACCAGGAGAGGGACTATTCGTTGAGTTTTAGAAACCTTTAGTATTCACAGTGTGTCCGTTCTCTAGGTTTCCCGTACATGTTATAGCTGCAGTAATATTCCCTTCAAACTGGAGAGTTCGGACCCATGGAATGGGTGCCAGGCATTTGTGCTTTAAAGGGTCTGCCTTTGCTCACCCAATCTCACCAATCCTCTCAGTCCCAAGTGTCCAGCATTATGCCACATCCAGCTGTCGTTGTACATAGGGTCATTCCAGGTTTCATCAGAGACCCTGAAGGAATTGTAAAGAATTTCCCAGTTTTTTTGTTTTGTTTTTGAAATTCCTGTTTATAGTGGGTTTGAGCTGATTCTCGCTGCCATGTTTATGCCAGTCTAGACACACTTGATTCCCTTACGGAGACATATCAATACATAAGTTTTAAGATTCTTACTAGTCAGATATATTCCTCTGCGGGAAATATGGGGTTTTGAGTCCCTTTCACTGAGGAAGGTGTAGGTCTTGTCTATTCCATAGTTGGTTTTTGGAACGGTACCTGTGCTTATATCAAACTCTGGTTTTATGCATCACCCCACCTCTCCTTCCCCCTTAAGGAGGCATAAGAGTGTTTTCTAAATGTGAGACACTGTTCTCTTTCCTAACTCAGTTCAAGTGTAGCCATGTTTACAGGATCTTCATAAGTGATATCTTATGATAAGTTTCTGTTTCTCTGTGACTTATTTCCCTTAGAATCATCGTACGTGAATCCACCCATTTTGCTGCTACTAGTCTTATGACATTGATTTCATGGCTGAGAGACATTCCATCGTACGTAAGTACCACAATTTTTTGAACCATTTTTATATTTCCTGGGAAATTTAAGGTGTACCCAAGTTGAGGTCCTTGTAAGCAGTGCAGCCCTAAATTTTGGGGTGGCTCTGTCTTATTGATTGTCAGTTTTCCCAAGGTATATTCCCTAGACTGGAAGTGCCCTTGGCTCTGTAGCTCTGTTGTTTACTTGTTTTAGGGAACACAATGCACTCCTCCAGAGAGGCAGTTGGCAATTTACATCCCGCCCATCAGCATAACAAGGCTCCCTGTTCTCCAGGGCCTGTCTTGCCTTTCTGGTTTTTACACATTTTGTGGATGTCCCTTTTGACCGGTGGGAAGTGATACTTCTTTGTAGTGCAGATTTTCATTGCCCGCTTGCTTGCTTGGCCAAAAAGGGCGTATGCGTTTTCTCCTGAATATATTCAGGAGAAAACGCATACGCCCTTTTTGGCCAAGTGCATCATTGTCGAAGTTGTGCCCCTCTTCCTGTGCTTTAAAGGCGATTCCAACGTACCTCTTGAAATCTGTTTCCTGCTATTCTGCCTCGCTTTCAAGTCCGCCTCGTTGCCTTCCCTCAACAGATTTTTGGACGATAGTTGTCCTTTATTACTCGGCCAGTTTGTGAATTGCTGTGCCCCTTAGCTCCATTTTGCATCTCGTTTTTTGTGAGCTGACCGCAAGTCCAAAATTTTGGTTCAGGACCTATGCTGGTTCCCGGTGGGGGGCTGAGACATTGGTTAATTCTTCTTCATGCTGGGAAGTTAGAGTGATATGTGCCCGTCCAAATGCCTAACAGCTACTCTCTCATTGGTTCTCCCTCTTCCCTTTCATCCTCTGCCAAATTGGCAACCTGTGCGAACCAGGAGGTTAAAGGGGCTGTCTCTCCAAGTTGGGAGATTGATAGTAAAGCAGATGGAAATTCAAACCGGAGCACCAGGAGAGGGACTATTCGTTGAGTTTTACAAACCTTTTGTATTCACAGTGTGTCCGTTCTCTAGGTTTCCCGTACATGTTATAACTGTAGTAATATTCCCTTCAACGTGGAGAGTTGGGACCCATGGAATGGGTGCCAGGCATTATTGCTTTAAAGGGTCTGCATTTGCTCACCCAATCTCACCAATCCTCTCAGTCCCAAGTGTCCCTCCTTATGCCACATCCAGCTGTCGTTGTACATAGGGTCATTCCAGGTTTCATCAGAGACCCTGAAGGAATTGTAAAGAATTTCCCAGTTTTTTGGTTTTGTTTTTGAAATTCCTTTTTATAGTGGGTTTGAGCTGATTCTCGCTGCCAAGTTTATGCCAGTCTAGACACACTTGATTCCCTTTCGGAGACATATCAATACATAGGTTTTAAGATTCTTACTAGTCTGATATATTCCTCTGCGGGAAATATGGGGTTTTGAGTCCCTTTCACTGAGGAAGGTGTAGGTTTCTCTATTCCATAGTTGGTTTTTGGAACGGTACCTGTGCTTATATCAAACTCTGGTTTTATGCATCACCCAACCTCTCCTTCCCCCTTAAGCAGGCACAAGAGTGTTTTCTAAATGTGAGACTCTGTTCTCTTTCCTAACTCAGTTCAAGTGTAGCCATGTTTACAGGATCTTCATAAGTGATACGTTATGATAAGTTTCTTTTTCTGTGTGACTTATTTCACTTAGAATCATCGTACCTGAATCCACCCATTTTGCTGCTACTGGTTTATGACATTGATTTCATGGCTGAGGGATATTCCATCGTACGTAAGTACCACAATTTTTGAAACATTTTTATATTTCCTGGGATAATTAAGTTGTACCCATGTTGAGGTCCTTGTAAGCAGTGCAGCCCTTAATTTTGGGGTGGCTCTGTCTTATTGATTTTCAGTTTTCCCAAGGTATATTCCCTAGACTGGAAGTGCCCTTGGCTCTGTAGCTCTGTTGTTTACTTGTTTTAGGGAACACAATATACTCCTCCAGAGAGGCAGTTGGCAATTTACATCCCGCCCATCAGCATAACAAGGCTCCCTGTTCTCCCGGGCCTGTCTTGCCTTTCTGGTTTGTACACATTTTGTGGACGTCCCTTTTGACCGGTGGGAAGTGATACTTCTTTGTAGTGCAGATTTGCATTGCCCGCTTGCTTGCTTGGCCAAAAAGGGCGTATGCGTTTTCTCCTGAATATATTCAGGAGAAAACGCATACGCACTTTTTGGCCAAGTGCATCATTGTCGTAGTTGTGCCCCTCTTCCTGTGCTTTAAAGGCGATTCCAACGTACCTCTTGAAATCTGTTTCCTGCTATTCTGCCTCGCTTTCAAGTCCGCCTCGTTGCCTTCCCTCAACAGATTTTTGGACGATAGTTGTCCTTTATTACTCAGCCAGTTTGTGAATTGCTGTGTCCCTTAGCTCCATTTTTCAACTCATTTTTTGTGAGCTGACCGCAAGTCCAAAATTCTGGTTCAGGACCTTTGCTGGTTCCCGATGGGGGGCTGAGACTTTGGTTAATTCTTCTTCCTGCTGGGAAGTTAGAGTGATATGTGCCCGTCCAAATGCCTAACAGCTACTCTCTCATTGGTTCTCCCTCTTCCCTTTCATCCTCTGCCAAATTGGAAACCTGTGCGAACCAGGAGCTTAAAGGGGCTGTCTCTCCAAGTTGGGAGATTGATAGTAAAGCAGATGGAAAGTCAAACCAGAGCACCAGGAGAGGGACTATTCGTTGAGTTTTAGAAACGTTTCGTATTCACAGTGTGTCCGTTCTCTAGGTTTCCCGTACATGCTATAACTGTAGTAATATTCCCTCCAACCTGGAGAGTTGGGACCCATGGAATGTGTTCCAGGCATTATTGCTTTAAAGGGTCTGCACTTGCTCACCCAATCTCACCAATCGTCTCAGTCCCAAGTGTCCAGCCTTATGCCACATCCAGCTGTCGTTGTAGATAGGGTCATTCCAGGTTTCATCAGAGACCCTGAAGGAATTGTAAAGAATTTCCCAGTTTTTTTGTTTTGTTTTTGAAATTCCTGTTTATAGTGGGTTTGAGCTGATTCTCGCTGCCATGTTTATGCCAGTCTAGACACTCTTGATTCCCTTACGTAGACATATCAATACATAGGTTTTAAGATTCTTACTAGTCAGATATATTCCTCTGCGGGAAATATGGGGTTTTGAGTCCCTTTCACTGAGGAAGGTGTAGGTCTTGTCTATTCCATAGTTGGTTTTTGGAACGGTACCTGTGCTTATATGAAACTCTGGTTTTATGCATCACCCCACCTCTCCTTCCCCCTTCAGCAGGCATAAGAGTGTTTTCTAAATGTGAGACACTGTTCTCTTTCCTAAATCAGTTCAAGTGTAGCCATGTTTACAGGATCTTCATAAGTGATATCTTATGATAAGTTTCTTTTTCTCTGTGACTTATTTCACTTAGAATCATCGTACCTGAATCCACCCATTTTGCTGCTACTGGTCTTATGACATTGATTTCATGGCTGAGAGATATTCCATCGTACGTAAGTACCACAATTTTTCAACCATTTTTATATTTCCTGGGAAATTTAAGGTGTACCCAAGTTTAGGTCCTTGTAAGCAGTGCAGCCCTAAATTTTGGGGTGGCTCTGTCTTATTGATTGTCAGTTTTCCCAAGGTATATTCCCTAGACTGGAAGTGCCCTTGGCTCTGTAGCTCTGTTCTTTACTTGTTTTAGGAACACAATGCACTCCTCCAGAGAGGCAGTTGGCAATTTACATCCCGCCCATCAGCATAACAAGGCTCCCTGTTCTCCAGGGCCTGTCTTTCCTTTCTGGTTTTTACACATTTTGTGGATGTCCCTTTTGACCGGTGGGAAGTGATACTTCTTTGTAGTGCAGATTTGCATTGCCCGCTTGCTTGCTTGGCCAAAAAGGGCGTATGCGTTTTCTCCTGAATATATTCAGGAGAAAACACATACGCATTTTTTGGCCAAGTGCATCATTGTCGAAATTTTGCCCCTTTTCCTGTGCTTTAAAGGCGATTCCAACGTACCTCTTGAAATCTGTTTCCTGCTATTCTGCCTCGCTTTCAAGTCCACCTCGTTGCCTTCCCTCAACAGATTTTTGGACGATAGTTGTCCTTTATTACTCGGCCAGTTTGTGAATTGCTGTGCCCCTGAGCTCCATTTTTCAACTCGTTTTGGTGAGCTGACCGCAAGTCCAAAATTTTGGTTCAGGACCTATACTGGTTCCCAGTGGGTGCATGAGACTTTGGTTAATTCTTCTTCTTGCCAGGAAATTAGAGTGATATGTGCCCGTCCAAATGCCTAACAGCTACTCTCTCATTGGTTCTCCCTCTTCCCTTTCATCCTCTCCCAATTTGGCAACCTGTGTGAACCAGGAGGTTAAAGGGTCTGTCTCTCCAATTTGGGAGGTTGATAGTAAAGCAGATGGAAAGTCACACCGGAGCACCAGGAGAGGGGCTATTCGTTGAGTTTTAGAAACCTTTCGTATTCACAGTGTGTCCGTTATCTAGGTTTCCCGTACATGTTATAGCTGTAGTAATATTCCCTTCAACCTGGAGAGTTGGGACCCATGGAATGGGTGCCAGGCATTTGTGATTTAAAGGGTCTGCATTTGCTCACCCAATCTCACCAATCCTCTCAGTCCCAAGTGTCCCTCCTTATGCCACATCCAGCTGTCATTGTAGATATGGTCATTCCAGGGTCCATCAGAGACCCTGAAGGAATTGTAAAGAATTTCCCAGTATTTTTGTTTTGTTTTTGAAATTCCTGTTTATAGTGGGTTTGAGCTGATTCTCGCTGCCATGTTTATGCCAGTCTAGACACACTTGATTCCCTTACGGAGACATATCAATACATAGGTTTTAAGATTCTTACTAGTCAGATATATTCCTCTGCGGGAAATATGGGGTTTTGAGTCCCTTTCACTGAGGAAGGTGTAGGTCTTGTCTATTCCATAGCTGCTTTTTGGAACGGTACCTGTGATTATATCAAACTCTGGTTTTATGCATCACACCACCTCTCCTTCCCCCTTAAGCAGGCATAAGTGAGTTTTCTAAATGTCAGACTCTGTTCTCTTTCCTAACTCAGTTCAAGTGTAGCCATGTTTACAGGATCTTCATAAGTGATATCTTATGATAAGTTTCTTTTTCTCTGTGACTTATTTCACTTAGAATCATCATACCTGAGTCGACCCATTTTGCTGCTACTGGTTTATGACCTTGATTTCATGGCTGAGGGATATTCCATCGTACGTTAGTACCACAATTTTTGAACCATTTTTATATTTCCTGGGATATTTTAGGTGTACCCAAGTTGAGGTCCTTGTAAGCAGTGCAGCCCTAAATTTTGGGGTGGCTCTTTCTTATTGATTTTCAGAATTCCCAAGGTATATTCCCTAGACTGGAAGTGCCCTTGGCTCTTTAGCTCTGTTCTTTACTTCTTTTAGGGAACACAATATACTCCTCCAGAGACGCAGTTGGCAACTTACATCCCGCCCATCAGCATAACAAGGCGCCCTGTTCTCCAGGGCCTGTCTTGCCTTTCTGGTTTGTACATATTTTGTGGATGTCCCTTTTGACCGGTGGGAAGTGATACTTCTTTGTAGTGCAGATTTGCATTGCCCGCTTGCTTGCTTGGCCAAAAAGGGCGTATGCGTTTTCTCCTGAATATATTCAGGAGAAAACGCATACACCCTTTTTGGCCAAGTGCATCATTTTCGTAGTTGTGCCCCTCTTCCTGTGCTTTAAAGGCGATTCCAACATACCTCTTGAAATCTGTTTCCTGCTATTCTGCCTCGCTTTCAAGTCCGCCTCATTGCCTTCCCTTAACAGATTTTCGGACGATAGTTGTCCTTTATTACTCGGCCAGTTTGTGAATTGCTGTGCCCTTTAGCTCCATTTTTCAACTCGTTTTTTGTGAGCTGACCGCAAGTCCAAAATTTTGGTTCAGGACCTATGCTGGTTCCTGGTGGGGGGCTGAGACTTTGGTTAATTCTTCTTCCTGCCAGGAAGTTAGAGTGATATGTGCCCGTCCAAATGCCTAACAGCTACTCTCTCATTGGTTCTCCCTCTTCCCTTTCATCCTCTGCCAATTTGGAAACCTGTGCAAACCAGGAGGTTAAAGGGGCTGTCTCTCCAAGTTGGGAGGTTGATAGTAAAGCAGATGGAAAGTCAAACCGGAGCACCAGGAGAGGGACTATTCGTTGAGTTTTAGAAACCTTTCGTATTCACTGTGGGTCCGTTCTCTAGGTTTCCCGTACATGTTATAGCTGTAGTAATAGTTCCTACAACCTGGAGAGTTGGGACCCATGGAATGGGTGCCAGGCATTTGTGCTTTAAAGGGTCTGCATTTGCTCACCCAATCTCACAAATCTTCTCAGTCCCATGTGTCCCTCCTTATGCCACATCCAGCTGTCATTGTAGATAGGGTCATTCCAGGTTTCATCAGAGACCCTGAAGGAATTGTAAAGAATTTCTCAGTTTTTCTGTTTTATTTTTGAAATTCCTTTTTATAATGGGTTTGAGCTGATCCTCACTGCCATGTTTATGCCAGTCTAGACACAGTTGATTCCCTTACGGAGACATATCAATACATAGGTTTTAATATTCTTACTAGGCAGATATATTCCTCTGCGGGAAATATGGGGTTTTGAGTCCCTTTCACTGAGGAAGGTGTAGGTCTTTTCTATTCCATAGTTGGTTTTTGGAACGGTACCTGTGCTTATATCAAACTCTGGTTTTATGCATCACCCCACCTCTCCTTCCCCCTTAAGCAGGCATAAGAGTGTTTTCTAAATGTGAGACACTGTTCTCTTTCTTAACTCAGTTCAAGTGTAGCCATGTTTACAGGATCTTCATAAGTGATATCTTATGATAAGTTTCTTTTTCTGTAGGACTTATTTCACTTAGAATCATCGTACCTGAATCCACCCATTTTGTTGCTACTGGTCTTATGACATTGATTTCATGGCTGAGGGATATTCCATCGTATCTATGTACCACAATTTCTTTACTATTTTTGTCATTCCTGGGATATTTAAGGTGTCCCGAAGTCGAGGTTCTTGTAAGCAGTGCTGCCCTATATTTTGGGTTGGCTGTGTCTTATTGATTTTCAATTTTCCCAAGGTATATTCCCATGACTGGAATGCCTTAGGTTGTGAAGCTCTGTTGTTTAATTCTTTTAGGGACCACAATGCACTCCTCCAGAGTGGCTGTTGGCAATCTACATCCCACCCATCAGCATAACAAGGCTCCCTGTTCTCCAGAGCCCCTCTTGTCTTTCTGGTTTTTACATATTTTACGGATATCCCTTTTGACTGGTGGGAAGTGATACTTCTTTGTAGTGCAGATTTGCATTGTGCGGTTGCTTGGTTGGCCAAAATGGGTGTATGCGTTTTCTCCTGAATATATTCAGGAGAAAACACATGCGCCCTTTATGGACAATTCCATAATTTTCGAAGTTGTGATTCTTTTCCTGTGTTTAAAGGCGATTCCAATGTAATTCTGGAAATCTGTTTCGTGCAAATCTCCCTCATTTTCAAGTCCGCCTCATGGCTTTTCCTCAACAGATTTTTGGAAGAGAGTAGTCCGGTATAACTCTGCAAGTTAGTGAATTGCTGTGCCCCTGAGCTCCATTTTTCAACTTGTGTTTTTGTGACCTGACCGCAAACCCACAATTTTGCTTCAGGACCTATACTAGTTATTGGGGTGAGGCAGGCTGAGAATTTGGTTAATTCTTCTTCGTGACGGGAAATTAGAGTGACATGTGGCCGTCCAAATGCCTACAGCTACTCTCTCATTGCTTCTCCCTCTTCCCTTATATCCTCTGCACAATGTGCCAACTGTGCGAACCAGGAGGTTATAGGGGCTGACTCTCCAAGTTGGGAGATTGATAATAAAGCAGTTGGAATGTCAAGCTGCAGCACATGGAGAGAAAAAAATTAGTAGAGTTTTAGAAACCTTTCACCATCAGAGGGTGTCCATTCTCTAGGTTTCCCATACACGTTATAACTGTAGTGATATTCCCTTCTACCTGGAGAGTTGGGAACCATGGAATCAGTGGCAGGCATTATTGCTTTAAAGCGTCTGCATTTTCACACCCAATCTCACCAATCCTCTCAGTCCCAAGTGAACAGCCTTATGCCACATCCAGCTGTTGTTGTAGATAGGGTCATTCCAAGTTTCATCAGAACCCCTGAAGGTATTGTGTAAGAATTTCACTGTTTCTTTGTTTTGTTTTGAAATTCCTTTTTATAGTGGGTTTGAGCTGATTCTCACTGCCGTGTTTATGTCATTCTAGACACACTTGGTTCCCTTATGGAGACATATCAATACATAGGTTTTAAGATCCTTACTAGTCAGATATATTGCTCTGTGGGGAATAGGGGTGTTGAGTCCCATTCACTGAGGAAGGAGTCGGGCTTGTCTCTTCTGTATTTGGATTATGGAACGGTACCTGTGTTAATATCAAACTCTGGTTTTGTGAGTCTCCCCACCTCTCCTTCCCCCTTAAGCAAGCATAAGAGTGTTTTCTTAATCTGAGACTCTGTTCTCTTTCCTAATTCAGTTCATATGTAGCCAGGTTTACATTCCCTTCATAAATGTTATCTTATATCAGAATGCAACATGGCCCTTGTCATAATAATGCTCCATGACCCCTGTCATCACAATGCTCCATTCCCTGGTTATCACAATACTCCATGTCCCTTGTCATAACAATTCTCCACGTACTTGTCATCACAATGCTACATGACACTTCTCATCACAAAGTTACAAGCTCGTTTCATCACAATTCTCCATGCACTTGTCATTGCAATGTTCCATGACCCCTGTCATAGCAAGCTCCAAGTGTTTGTCATCACAATGCTTCACGACTTTATCATCAAAATTCTCAATGGCACTTTTCATCACAATGTTCCGTACCCTTGTCATCACAATGCTCCATGTCCTTGTCATCACAATGCTCCATGACCCCTGTCATCACAATGCTCCCTGACACCTGTCATCACAATGCTTCATGCCCCTTGTCATTACAGTGCTCCATGATGCTCGTCATCACAATTACCCAAGGTCTTCTCATCACAATGCTCCACGGTTTTGCCATCACAATGCTCCATGCCCTGGTCATCTCAAAGCTCAATGTCCCTTGTCCTCACAATTCTCCACGTCCTTGTCATCACAATGCTCCATGGCACTTCTCATCACAATGTTATATGCTCTTGTCATAACAATACTCCATGCACTTGTCATCGCAATGCTCCATGACCCCTGTCATAGGAAGCTCCATGCGCTTGTCATCACAATGTTTCACAACATGGACATTAAAATTATCAATGGCCCTTGTCATCTCAATGCTCCATGCGCTTATCATCACAATGCTCCTTTACCTTTGTCACAACAATCCTCCATGACACTTGGCATCACAATGCTCCGTGCTATTGTCATCACAATGGAACATGACATATGTCATCACAATGCTCCCTGACACCTGTCTTCACAATACTCCATGACCTTGTCATCACAATGCTCAATGCCCTTGTCATCACAATGTGCCATGCCCACTGTCATCAAAATAATCCATGAAACTTGTCAGACCAAAGCTCCATGCCACCTTTCATCACAATGCTCCATGAACCCTGTCATCACAATGCACCACGCCCATCATCATAATGCTTCATGCTCTTGTCATCACAATGAAATCAAAATGCTCCATGACCTCTGTCATCACAGTGCTCCAAACACTTGTGATCACAATGTTCCATAACACTTGTCATCACAATACCCCATGACGCTACTCATCACAATTATCCATGGACTTCTCATCACAATGCCCCATGACATTTGTCATCACAATGCGCAATACACATGTCATCACAATGCTCCCTGACTCTTGCCATCAGTATGCTCCCTGAACCCTTTCATGACAAGGCTCCATGCCTTTTTCATCACAATGATCCATGCCATTTTCATCACAATGCTCCAAGACCCCTGTAATCACAATGCTCCATGCCCTTGTCATCACAAAGCTCCATGATGCATGTCATCAGAATGCTCCATGGCCTTCTCATCACAATGCTCCATGCCCTTGTCATCACAATGCTCCAAGACCCCTGTAATCACAATGGTCCATGCCCCTTTTCATCAGAATGCTCCATGAGACTTGTCCTCACAAGGCTCCATGGTCTTCTCATCACAATGCTCCAGGACATTGTCATCAAAATGCCCCATTCCCTTATCATCACAATGCTCCATGACCCCTGTCATCACAATACTCCATGAACATTTTCAGCCCAATGCTCCATGACCTTCTCATCACAATGCTCCATGACCAATATCATCACAATGCTCCATGACCACAGTCATCACAACGCTCAATATCACCTGACAACACAATGATCCGGGACTCTTGTCATCACAATGCTCCATTCCCTAGTCATCACAATGCTCCATGACCCCTGTCATCACAATACTCCATGAACATTTTCAGCCCAATGCTCCATGACACTTGTCATCACAATGATGCATGCCCTTGTCATCCCAATGCTCCATGACCCCTGTAATCACAATGCTCCGTGACGCTTGTCATCACAGTGCTCCATGACACCTGTCATCACAATGCTCCATGCCTTTGTCAGCAAAATGCTACATGACCTTGTCATTACAATGTTCTGTGCACTTGTCATCACAATACTCCATTATCATTGCCATCACAATCCTCCATGAACCTTGGGATCACATTGCTCCATGCCCTTGTCATCACAATGCTCCATGCTCCTTGAAATCAAAATGATCCATGACCTCTGTCATCACAATGCTCCAAACCCTTGTGATCACAATGTTCCATAACACTTGTCATCACAATGATCCATGATGCCTGTCATTACAATACTCCATGCCCTTTTCATCACAATGCTCCATGACCTTTGTCATCACAATTCTCGATACACTTGTCATCACAATGCTCCCTGACACTTGTCGTCAGAATGCTCCTTGAACCCTGTCACAAAAAGGCTCCATGCCTTTTTCATCAAAATGCACCATGCCATTTTCAACACAATTCTCCATGCCATTGTCATCAAAATACTCCATAAGCTTGTCATCAGAATGCTCCATGTCCCTTGTCATCACAATTTTCCATGCACTTGTCAGCACAATGCTCCCTGACCCTTGTCATCACATGCTCCAAGCCATTGTCATCACAATGCTCCATTACCTTTGTCATCAGAATCCTCCATGACACTTGCATCACAATGCTCCATGGCATTGTCATCACAATGGGCCATTACATATGTCATCACAATGCTCCCTGACACCTGTCTTCACAATAATGAATGACCTGGTCATCACAATGCTCCATGCCCTTGTCATCACAATGCGCCATTCCAACTGTCATCGCAATAAGCCATGAAACTTATTAGACCAATGCTCCATGCCCTTGTCATCACAATGCCCCATGCTCTTGTTATCACAATGCTCCATGACCCCTGTCATCACAATGCTCCGTGACTCCAGTCATCACAAGGCTTCATGACCTTTGTCATAACAGTGGTCCATGCCCTTGTCATCAACAGTCTCTGTGACCTTTTTAACCACAATGCTTCATGAACTTTTCATCACAATGCCCTTAGACCCTTGTCATCACAATGCTCCATGCGCGTGTCAGCACAATTCTCCATGACCCATGTCATCACAATGCACCATGCGCTTGTCGTCACAGTGCTCCACAATCTTGTCATCACAATGCTCCATAAACCTTGTCATCACAATGCTCCATGCACTTCAAATCAAAATGCTCTCTCACCACTGATATCACAATGTTACATCACTATTCATCACAATACTCCCTCAACCCTGTCATCACAGTGTTCCATGACTCCTGTCATCACAATGTTACATGCACTTATCATCACAATGTTTGATGGTCCCTGACATCACAATGTTCCATAACCCCTGTCATCAAAATGCTCCATGACCCTTTTCATCAAAATGCTCCATGACCCCTAACATCACAATGTTACATAACGCCTCTCATCAAAATGTTCCATGACCCTTTTCATCAAATTGGTCCATGACAATGTCATCACAATGCTCCCTACCCTTCTCATCACAATGCACCACGCCCTTGTCATCAAAATGCTCCATGACCTTTGTCATCACAAAGCTCCATGACCCTTGGCATCACAATGCTCCATGCCATTGTCATCACAATACTCCATGAAACCTCTCATCACATTGTTCCATGCAATTGTCATCAAAAAGCTCCATGGTGCTTGTCATCACACTGCTCGATGCCCTTCTCATCACAATGCTCCATGCCTTTGTCATTACAATCCTCCATGACCCATGTATCACTGTGTTCCGTGCCCTTGTCATCACAATGCTCCATGCCCACTCTCATCACAATAATCCATGAAACTTTTCAGACAAATATTCCATGCCCTTGTCATCACAATGCTCCATTACCCCTGTCATAACAATGCTCCATGACCCCTGCCATCACAACATTCCACGGCCTTGTCATCACAAGGCTCCATGACCCTTGTCATCACAATGCTCCAAGACCCCTGTAATCACAGTGCTACATGACCTTGTCATCACAAAGCTCCATGATGCATGTCATCAGAATGCTCCATGCCCTTGCCATCACAATGCTCCATGACCCCTGCCATCACGATGTTCCATGGCCTTGTCATCACAAGGCTCCATGACCCTTCTCATCACAATGCTCCAAGACACCTGTAATCACAATGCTCCATGTCCCTTTTTATCTCAATGATCCATGAACCCTGTCATCACAATGCACCATGCCCATCATCATAATGCTTCAGGCTATTTTCATCACAATGAAATCAAAATGCTCCATGACCTCTGTCATAACACTGCTCCAAACCCTTGTGATCACAATATTCCATAACACTTGTCATCACAATGCCCCATGACGCTCGTCATCACAATTATCTATGGTCTTCTCTTCACAATGCTCCATGACCTTTGTCATCACAATGCTCAATACACTTGTCATCAAAATGCTCCCTGACACTTGTTCTCTGTATGCTCCTTGAACCCTGTCATGACAAGGCTCCATGCCTTTTTCATCACAATGATCCATGCCTTTTTCATCACAATGCTCCAAGACACCTGTAATTACAATGCTCCATGCCCTTGTCATCACAAAGCTCAATGACGCATGTCATCAGACTGCTCCTTGGCCTTCTCATCACAATGCTCCATGCCCCTGTCATCACAATTTTCCAAGACACTCTAATCACAATGCTCCATGCCCCTTTTCATCAGTATGCTCCATGAGACTTGTCTCACAAGGCTCCATGGTTTTCTCATCATAATGCTCCAGCACATTGTCATCACAATGCTTCACGACCTTGTCATGAAAATTTTCAATGGCCCTTGTCATCATAATGCTCCAAGCCCTAGTCATCACAATGCTCCATTATATTTGTCATCACAATCCTCCATTACATTTGGCATCACAATGCTCCATGTCATTGTCATCGCAATGGACCATGACATATGTCATCACAATGCTCCCTGACACCTGTCTTCACAATACTCCATGACCTTCTCACCACAATGCCCCATGCCCTTGTCATCACAATGCCCCATGCCCACTGTCATCACAATAATCTATTAAACTTGTCAGACCAATGCTCCATGCCCCTGTCATCACAATGCTCCATGCCCTTGTCATCACAATGCTCCATGACCCTTGTCATCACAATGATCTGTGACTCCAGTCATCACAATGCTTCATAAAATTTGTCATTACAGTGGTCCATGCCCACATCATCACAAGGCTCTGTGACCTTTGTAACCACAATATTCCATGAACTTTTCATCACAATGCTCCGTGACCCTTGTCATCACAATGCTCCATGCCTTTGTCAGAACAATGTTCCTTGACCCTGGTCATCACAATGTGCCACGTGATTTTCATCACAACGGTCCACAACCTTGTCATCGTAATGCTCCATAAACCTTGTAATCACAATGCTCCATGCACTTCTCATCAAAATGCTCTCTCAACAGAGGTATCACAATGTTCCATCACTAGTCATCACAATACTCCCTCACCCCTGTAATCACAATGTTGCATGACCCCTGTCATCACAATGCTACATCCCCTTATCATCACAATGTTCCATGACCCCTGACATCACAATGTTCCATAACCCCTGTCATCAAAATGCTCCATGACCCTTTTCATCCCAAAGCTCCATGACCCCTGACATCACAGTGTTCTATAACCCCTGTCATCAAAATGTTCCATTACACTTTTCATCAAATTGCTGCATGACCCTGTCATCAAAATGCTCCCTGCCCTTCTCATCACAATGCACCACGCCCTTGACATCAAAATGCTCCATGACATTTGTCATCACAAAGCTCCATAACCCTTGGAATCACAATGTTCCATGAACCCTCTCATCACATTGTTCCATGCCCTTGTCATCACAAAGCTCCATGATGCTTGTCAAAACAATGTTCGATGCCCTTCTCATCACAATGCTCCATGCCCTTGTCATTACAATCCTCCATGACCCATGGATCACAGTGTTCCGTGACCTTGTCATCACAATGCTCCATGCCCACTCTCATCACAATAATCCATGAAACGTTTCAGACCAATGCTCCATGCCCTTCTCATCACAATGCTCCATTACCCCTGTCATAACAATGCTCCATGACCCCTGCCATCACAATGTTCCACACCATTGTCATCACAAGGCTCCATGACCCTTGTCATCACAATGCTCCAAGACCCCTGTAATCACAATGCTCCATGCCCTTGTCATCACAAAGCTCAATGACGCATGTCATCAGAATGCTCCATGGCCTTCTCATCACAATGCTCCATGCTCTTGTCATCACAATGCTCCAAGACCCCTGTAATCACAATGCTCCATGCCCCTTTTCATCAGAATGTTCCATGAGAATTGTCATCACAAGGCTCCATGGACTTCCCATCACAATGCTCCAGGACCTTGTCATCACAGTGCTCAATTCCCTTCTCATTACAATGCTCCATGACCCCTGTCATCAGAATACTCCATGAACATTTTCAGCCCAATGCTTCATGATCTTCTCATCACAATGCTCCATGACCCATATCATCACAATCCTCCATGACCACTGTCATCACAACACTCCATGACCCTGACAACACAATGATCCGGGACTCTTGTCATCACAATGCTCCATTCCCTTGTCATCACAATGCTCCATGAACATTTTCAGCCCAATGCTCCATGACACTTGTCATCACAATGATCCATGCCCTTGTCATCCCAATGCTCCATGACCCCTGTAATCACAATGCTCCGTGACGCTTATCATCACAGTGCTCCATGACCCTTATCATCACAATTCTCCATGCCTGTGTCATCAAAATCCTACATGACCTTGTCATCACAATGCTCCATGAGCTTGTCATCACAATACTCCATTACCATTTTCATCACAATCCTCCATGAACCTTGGGATCACATTGCTCCATGCCCTTGTCATCACAATGCTCCATGCTCCTTGGAATCAAAATGGTCCATGACCTCTGTCATCACAATGCTCCAACCCCTTGTGATCACAATGTTCCATAACACTTGTCATCACAACACTCCATGATGACTGTCATGACAATACTCCATGCACTCGTCGTCAAAAATCTCCATGACCTTTGTCATGACAATTCTCAATACACTTGTCATCACAATGCTCCCTGACACTTGTCGTCAGAATACTCCTTGAACACTGTCATGAAAATGCTCCATGCCTTTTTCATAAGAATGTTCCATGCCCTTTTCATCAAAACGCTCCATGTCATTGTCATCACAATACTCCACAAGCTTGTCATCAGAATGCTCCCTGATCATTGTCTTCAGAATGCTCCATGACCCCTGTCATCACAATGCTCCATACCCCTTGTCATTACAGTGCTCCATGACGCTCGTCATCACAAGTATCCAAGGTCTTCTCATCACAATGCTCCACGGTCTTGCCATCACAATGCTCTATGCCCTGGTCATCACAATGCTCCATGTCCCCTGTCATCACAATTCTCCACGTTCTTGGCATCACTATGCTCCATGATACTTCTCATCACAGTGTTACATGTTTTGTCATCACAATTCTCTATGCACTTGACATTGTAATGCTCCATGACCCCTGTCATAGCAAGCTCCATGTGATTGTCATCACAATGCTTCATGAACATGTCATCAAAATTCTCAATGGCCCCTGTTATCACAATGCGCCATGACCCTTGTCATCACAATGCTCCAAGCCCTTGTCATCAAAATGCTCCATTACCTTTGTCATCACAATCCTCCATGACACTTGGCATCACAATGCTACATTCCATTGTCATTGCAATAGACCATGACATATGTCATCACAATGCTCCCTGACACCCTTCTTCACAATACTCCATGACCTTCTCATCACAATGCTCCATGCCCTTGTCATCACAATGCGCCATGCCCACTGTCATCACAATAATCCCTGAAACTTGTCAAACCAATGCAACATGCCCCTGTCATCACAATGCTCCATGCCCTTTCATCACAATGCTCTATGACCCCTGTCATCACAATGCTCCGTGACTCCAGTCATCACAATGCTTCATGACCTTTGTCATCACAATGGTCCATGCCCTCGTCATCACAAGGCTCTGTAACCTTTGTGACCACAACACTCCATGAACATTTCATCACAATGCTCGGTGACCCTTGTCATCACAATGCTCCATGCCTTTGTCAGCACATTACTCCATGACACATGGCATCAAATGTGCCATGCGCTTGTCATCACAATGCTCCACATCGTTGTCATCACAATGCTCCATAAACCTTGTCATCACAATGCTCCATGCGTTTGTCAGCACAATGTTCCATGACCCATGTCATCACAATGTGCCCTGCGTTTCTCATCACAATGCTCCACAGCCTTGTCATCACAATGCTCCATGCACCTCTCATCAAAATGCTCTCTCACCACTGATATCACAATGTTCCATCACTAGTCAACACAATACTCCCTCCACCCTGTCATCCCAATGTTCCATGACCCTTGTCACAACAATGCTACATGCTCTTATCATCACAATTCTCCATGACCCCTGACATCACAATGTTCCATAACCCCTGTCATCACAATGCTCCATGACCCTTTTCATCACAATGCTCCATGACCCCTAACATCACAATATTCCATAAACTCTGTCATCAAAATGTTCCATGACCCTTTTCATCCAATTGCTCCATGACCCTGTCATCACAATGCTCCCTGCCCTTCTCATCACAATGCACCACGCCCTTGTCATCAAAATGCTCCATGGCCTATGTCATCACAAAGTTCCATGACCCTTGGAATCACAATGCTCCATGCCATTGTCATCACAAAGCTCCATGAAACCTCTCATCACATTGCTCCATGCCGTTGTAATCACAAAGCTCCATGACGCTTGTCATCACAATGCTCCATGCCCTTGTCATTGCAATCCTCCATGACACATGTATCACTGTGTTCCGTGCCCTTGTCATCACAATGCTCCATGCTCACTCTCATCACAATAATCCATGAAACTTTTCAGATCAATGCTCCATGCCCTTGTCATCACAATGCTCCATTACACCTGTCATAACAATGCTCCATGACCCCTGCCATCACAATGTTCTACGGCCTTGTCATCACAAGACTCCATGACCCTTGTCATCACAATGCTCCAAGACCCCTGTAATCGCAATGCTCCATGCCCAGGTCATCACAAAGCTCCCTGACGCATGTCATCAGAATGCTCCATGGCCTTCTCATCACAATACTCCATGCCCTTGTCATCACAATGCTCCAAGACCCTTGTTATTACAATGATCCATGCCTCTTTGCATCTCAATGCTCCATGAACCCTGTCATCACAATGCACCATGCCCATCATCATAATGCTTCATGCTATTGTCATCACAATGAAATCAAAATTCTCCATGACCTCTCTCATCACAATGCTCCAAACCCTTGTGATCACAATGTTCCATAACACTTGTCATCACAATGCCCCATGACGCTGGTCATCACAATTATCCATGGACTTCTCATCACAATGCTCCATGACCTTTGTCATCACAATTCTCAATACACTTGTCATCACAATGCTCCCTGATACTTGTCATCAGTTTGCTCATTGAAACCTGTCATGACAAGTCTCCATGCCTTTTTCATCACAATGATCCATGCCCTTTTCATCACAATGCTCCATGCCATTGTCATCACAATACTCCACAAGCTTGTCATCAGAATGCTCCGTGACACTTTTCATCTCAATGATCCATGACCCCTGTCATCACAATGCTCCATGACACCTGTCATCACAATGCTCCATGCCCCTTGTCATTACAGTGCTCCATGATGTTCGTCATCACAATTATCCATGGTCTTCTCATCACAGTGCTCCACGGTCTTGCCATCACAATGCTCCATGCCCTGGTCATCACAATGCTCCAGGTCCCCAGTCATCACAATGCTCCATGACCCTGTCATCACAATGCTCCATACCGCTTGTCATTACAGTGCTCCATGACACTCGTAATCACAATTGTCCATGGTCTTCTCATCACAATGCTCCACCCCCTTGTCATCAAAATGCTCCATGACGCTTGTCATCACAATGCTCCATGACCACTGCCATAACAATGCTCCATGGCCCCTGTCATCACAAGGCTCCATACCACTTGTCATTACAGTGCTCCATGACGCTCCTCATCACAATTATCCATGGTCTTCTCATCACAATGCTCCACGGTCTTGCCATCACAGTGCTCCATGCCTTGGGCATCACAATGCTCCATGTCCCCGGTCATCACAATGCTCCATGACCACTGTCATCACAATGCTCTATACCCCTTGTCATTACAGTGCTCCATGACACTCGTCATCACAATTATCCATGATCTTCTCATCACAGTGCTCCATGATCTTGCCATCACAAGGCTCCATGCCCTGGTCATCACAATGCTCCATGTCCCCTGTCATCACAATGTTCCATGACCCCTGTCATCACAATGCTCCATACCCCTTGTCATTACAGTGCTCCACGACGCTCGTCATCACAATTATCCATGGTCTTCTCATCACAGTGCTCCACGGTCTTGCCATCACAATGCTCCATGCCCTGGTCATCACAATGCTCCATGTCCCCTGTCATCACAATTCTCCACGTTCTTGGCATCACTATGCTCCATGATACTTCTCATCACAGTGTTACATGTTTTGTCATCACAATTCTCTATGCACTTGTCATCGCAATGCTCCATGACCCCTGTCATAGCAAGCTCCATGTGATTGTCATCACAATGCTTCATGAACATGTCATCAAAATTCTCAATGGCCCTTGTTATCACAATGCTCCATGACCCTTGTCATCACAATGCTTCAAACCCTTGTCATCAAAATGCTCCATTACCTTTGTCATCACAATCCTCCATGACACTTGGCATCACAATGCTACATTCCATTGTCATTGCAATAGACCATGACATATGTCATCACAATGCTCCCTGACACCCTTCTTCACAATACTCCATGACCTTCTCATCACAATGCTCCATGCCCTTGTCATCACAATGTGCCATGCCCACTGTCATCACAATAATCCCTGAAACTTGTCAAACCAATGCAACATGCCCCTGTCATCACAATGCTCCATGCCCTTTCATCACAATGCTCTATGACCCCTGTCATCACAATGCTCCGTGACTCCAGTCATCACAATGCTTCATGACCTTTGTCATCACAATGGTCCATGCCCTCGTCATCACAAGGCTCTGTAACCTTTGTGACCACAACACTCCATGAACATTTCATCACAATGCTCGGTGACCCTTGTCATCACAATGCTCCATGCCTTTGTCAGCACATTACTCCATGACACATGGCATCAAATGTGCCATGCGCTTGTCATCACAATGCTCCACATCGTTGTCATCACAATGCTCCATAAACCTTGTCATCACAATGCTCCATGCGTTTGTCAGCACAATGTTCCATGACCCATGTCATCACAATGTGCCCTGCGTTTCTCATCACAATGCTCCACAGCCTTGTCATCACAATGCTCCATGCACCTCTCATCAAAATGCTCTCTCACCACTGATATCACAATGTTCCATCACTAGTCAACACAATACTCCCTCCACCCTGTCATCCCAATGTTCCATGACCCTTGTCACAACAATGCTACATGCTCTTATCATCACAATGCTCCATGACCCCTGACATCACAATGTTCCATAACCCTTGTCATCACAATGCTCCATGACCCTTTTCATCACAATGCTCCATGACCCCTAACATCACAATGTTCCATAAACTCTGTCATCAAAATGTTCCATGACCCTTTTCATCCAATTGCTCCATGACCCTGTCATCACAATGCTCCCTGCCCTTCTCATCACAATGCACCACGCCCTTGTCATCAAAATGCTCCATGGCCTATGTCATCACAAAGCTCCATGACCCTTGGAATCACAATGCTCCATGCCATTGTCATCACAAACCTCCATGAAACCTCTCATCACATTGCTCCATGCCGTTGTCATCACAAAGCTCCATGACGCTTGTCATCACAATGCTCCATGGCCTTCTCATCACAATACTCCATGCCCTTGTCATCACAATGCTCCAAGACCCTTGTTATTACAATGATCCATGCCTCTTTGCATCTCAATGCTCCATGAACCCTGTCATCACAATGCACCATGCCCATCATCATAATGCTTCATGCTATTGTCATCACAATGAAATCAAAATTCTCCATGACCTCTCTCATCACAATGCTCCAAACCCTTGTGATCACAATGTTCCATAACACTTGTCATCACAACGCCCCATGACGCTGGTCATCGCAATTATCCATGGACTTCTCATCACAATGCTCCATGACCTTTGTCATCACAATTCTCAATACACTTGTCATCACAATGCTCCCTGAAACTTGTCATCAGTTTGCTCATTGAACCCTGTCATGACAAGTCTCCATGCCTTTTTCATCACAATGATCCATGCCCTTTTCATCACAATGCTCCATGCCATTGTCATCACAATACTCCACAAGCTTGTCATCAGAATGCTCCGTGACCCTTGTCATCTCAATGATCCATGACCCCTGTCATCACAATGCTCCATGACACCTGTCATCACAATGCTCCATGCCCCTTGTCATTACAGTGCTCCATGATGTTCGTCATCACAATTATCCATGGTCTTCTCATCACAGTGCTCCACGGTCTTGCCATCACAATGCTCCATGCCCTGGTCATCACAATGCTCCATATCCCCAGTCATCACAATGCTCCATGACCTCTGTCATCACAATGCTCCATACTGCTTGTCATTACAGTGCTCCATGACACTCGTAATCACAATTGTCCATGGTCTTCTCATCACAATGCTCCACGCCCTTGTCATCAAAATGCTCCATGACACTTGTCATCACAATGCTCCATGACCACTGTCATAACAATGCTCCATGACCCCTGTCATCACAAGGCTCCATACCACTTGTCATTTCAGTGCTCCATGACGCTCCTCATCACAATTATCCATGGTCTTCTCATCACAATGCTCCACGGTCTTGCCATCACAGTGCTCCATGCCTTGGGCATCACAATGCTCCATGTCCCCGGTCATCACAATGCTCCATGACCACTGTCATCACAATGCTCTATACCCCTTGTCATTACAGTGCTCCATGACGCTCGTCATCACAATTATCCATGGTCTTCTCATCACAATGCTCCACGATTTTGCCATCGCAATGCTCCTTGCCCTGGTCATCACAATGCTCCATGTCCCCTGTCATCACAATTCTCCACGATCTTGGCATCACTATGCTCC
This sequence comes from Hyperoodon ampullatus, assembly GCF_949752795.1. Taxonomy (NCBI): domain Eukaryota; kingdom Metazoa; phylum Chordata; class Mammalia; order Artiodactyla; family Ziphiidae; genus Hyperoodon; species Hyperoodon ampullatus. The sequence goes on along the minus strand of NW_027640625.1, from coordinate 376,639 downwards.
ATTGACACTTCTCATCACAGTGTTACATGCTTTGTCATCACAATTCTCTATGCACTTGTCATCGCAATGCTCCTTGACCCCGTCATAGCAAGCTCCATGTGCTTGTCATCACAATACTCCATGCCCTTGTCGTCACAATTCTCCATGACCTTTGTCATCACAATGCTCCCTGACACTTGTCGTCAGAATGCTCCCTGAAAACTGTCATGAAAAGGCTCCATGTCTTTTTCATCACAATGCCCCATGCCATTTTCATCAAAATGCTCCATGTCATTATCATCAAAATACTCCACAAGCTTGTCATCAGAATGCTCCATGAACCTTGTCATCACAATCCTCCATGACCCCTGTCATCACAATGCTCCATACCCCTTGTCATTACAGTGCTCCATGACGGTCATCATCACAATTATCCATGGTCTTCTCATCACAATGCTCCACGGTCTTGCCATCACAATACTCCATGCCCTGGTCATCACAATGCTCCATGTCCCCTGTCATCACAATTCTCCACGTTCTTGGCAGCACTGTGCTCCATGATGCTTTTCATCACAGTGTTACATGCTTTGTCATCAAAATTCTCTATGCACTTTTCATCGCAATGCTCCATGATCCCTGTCACAGCAAGCTCCATGTGATTGTCATCACAATGCTTCATGAACATGTCATCAAAATTCTCAATGGACCTTGTTATCACAATGCTCCATGACCCTTGTCATCACAATGCCCCAAGCGCTTGTCATCAAAATGCTCCATTACCTTTGTCATCACAGTCCTCCATGACACTTGGCATCACAATGCTCCATTCCATTTTCATAGCAATGGACCACGACATATGTCATCACAATGCTCCCTGACACCCTTCTTCACAATACTCCATGACCTTGTCATCACAATGCTCCATGCCCTTGTCATCACAATGCGCCATGCCCACTGTCATCACAATAATCCCTGAAACTTGTCAAACCAATGCAACATGCCCCTGTCATCACAATGCTCCATGCCCTATCATCACAATGCTCTATGACCCCTGTCATCACAATGCTCCGTGACTCCAGTCATCACAATGCTTCATGACCTTTGTCATCACAATGGTCCATGCCCTCGTCATCACAAGGCTCTGTGACCTTTGTCACCACAGCGCTCCATGAACATTTCATCACAATGCTCGGTGACCCTTGTCCTCCCAATGCTCAATGCCTTTGTTAGCACAATACTCCATGACCCATGGCATCATAATGTGCCATGCACTTGTCATCACAATGCTCCACATCTTTGTCATCACAATGCTCCATAAACCTTGTCATCACACTGCTCCATGCACTTCTCATCAAAATGCTCTCTCACCACTGATATCACAATGTTCCATCACTAGTCAACACAATACTCCCTCACCCCTGTCATCACAGTATTCCATGACCCTTGACACAACAATGCTACATGCCTTTATCATCACAATGCTCCATTCCCCTGACATCACAATGTTCCATAACCTCTGTCATCACAATGCTCCGTGCCCTTCACAACAGAATGCACCACACCCTTGTCATCAAAATGCTCCATGACCTTTGTAATAAAAAAGCTCAATGACCCTTGTCATCACAATGCTGCATGCCATTGTCATCACAATGCTCCATGAACCCTCGCATCACATTGTTCCATGCCCTTGTCATGACAGGCTGCATGATGCTTTTCATCACAATGCTCGATGCCATTCTTATCACAATGCTCCATGCGCTTCTCATTACAATCCTCCATGACCCATGTATCACAGTGTTCCATGCCCTTGTCATCACAAAGCTCCTTGCCCCCTCTCATCACAATAATCCATGAAACTTTTCAGACCAATGCTCCATGCCCTTCTCATCACAATGCTCCATTACCCCTGTCATAACAATGCTCCATGACCTCTGCCATCACAATGTTCCACAGCCTTGTCATCACAAGGCTCCATGACCCTTGTCATCACAATGCTCCAAGACCCCTGTAATCACAATGCTCCAGACGCTTGTCATCACAAAGCTCCATGACGCATGTCAACAGAATGCTCCATGGCCTTCTCATTCACGATGTTCCATGCCTTTGTCATCACAATGCTCCAAGACTCCTGTAATCGCAATGCTCCATGCCCCTTTTCATCTCAATGCTCCATGAACCCTGTCATCACAATGCACCATGCCCATCATCATAATGCTTCAGGCTATTGTCATCACAATGAAACCAAAATGCTCCATGACCTCTGTCATCACAATGCTCCAAATCCTTGTGATCAATATGTTCCATCACACTTATCATCACAACGCCCCATGACGCTCGTCATCACAATTATCCATGGTCTTCTCATCACAATGCTCCATGACCTTTGTCATCACAATACTCAATACCCTTGTCATCACAATGCTCCCTGACACTTGTTGTCAGTTTGCTCCTTGAACACTGTCATGACATGGCTCCATGCCTTTTTCATCACAATGATCCATGCCCTTTTCATCACAGTGCTCAAGACCGCTGTAATCACAATGCTCCATGCCCTTGTCATCACAAAGCTCCATGATGCATGTCATCAGAACGCTCCATGGCCTTCTCTTCCCAATGCTCCATGCCCTTGTCATCACAATGCTCCAAGACCCCTGTAATCACAATGCTCCATGGCACTTTTCATCAGAATGCTCCATGAGACTTGTCATCACAAGGCTCCATGGTCTTCTCATCACAGTGCTCCAGTACCTTGTCATCACAATGCTCCATGACCCCTGTCATCACAGTACTCCATGGACATTTTCAGCCCAATGCTCCATGACCTTCTCATCACAATGCGCCATGACCCCTGTCATCACAATGCTCCATGACCACTGTCATCACAACGCTCCATGAACCCTGACAACACAATGATCCGGGACTCTTGTCATTAAAATGCTCCATGAACATTGTCATCACAATGATCCATGCGCTTGTCATCCCAATGCTCCATGAACCCTGTAATCACTGTGCTCCGTGATGCTTGTCATCACAGTGCTCCATGAACCTTGTCATCATAATGCTCCTTGCCTTTGTCAACAAAATGGTACATAATCTTGTCATCACAATTCTCCATGCGCTTGTCATCACAATCCTCCATGACCATTGGGATCACATTGCTTCATGCCCTTGCCATCTCTCTCTTGCCTTTCTGGTTTTTACAGATATTCGGATGTCCCTTTTGACCGGTGGTAAGTGAAAATTCTTTGTAGTGTGGATTTGTATTGCGCGTTTGCTTGATTGGCCAAAAAGGGTGTATGCGTTTTCTTCTGAATATATTCAGGAGAAAAGGCATAAGCCCTTTTTGGCCAAGTGCATCTCTGTCCAAGTTGGGATGCTTTTCCTGTGCTTTAAAGGCGATTCCAATTTACCTCTTGAAATATGTTTTGTGCAATTCTGGCTCATTTTCAAGGCCGCTTCATTGCCTTCCCTCAACAGATTTTTGGAAGAGAGTAATCCTTTATAAGTCTGCAGGTTTGTGAATTGCTGTGCCCCTGAGCTCCAATTTTCAAATCCCATCTTTGTGAGCTGGCCGCAAATCCACAATTTTGCTTCAGGACCTATACTGGTTCCAGGGGTCGCTATATTGGTTCCCTGTGGGTGGCTGAGGCTTTGGTTAATTCTTCTTCCTGCCAGGAAATTAGAGTGACATGTGCCCGTCCAAATGCCTACATCTACTCTCTGATTGGTTCTCCCTCTTCCTTTTCATCCTCTGCACAATTAGCAAACTGTGCGAACCAGGAGGTTATAGGGGCTGACTCTCCTAAGTTGGGAGATTGATAGTAAAGCAGTTGGAATGCCAAAGTGGAGCACAAGGAGAGGAAAAATTAGGAGAGTTTTAGAAACCTTTCGCCATCACAGGGTGTCCATTTTCTAGGTTTCCCATACATGTTATAATTGTAGTGATATTCCCTTCTACCTGGAGATTTGGGACACATGGAATGGTGGCATGCATTACTACTTTAAAAGGTCTGCATTTTCTCTCCCAATCTCACCAGTCCTCTCAGTCCCAAGTGTCCAGCCTTAAGTCTCATCCAGCTGTCTTTGCAGATAGGGTCATTCCAGGTTTCATCAGAACCCCTGAAGGAATTGTGTAAGAATTTCGCTGTTTTTTGGGGTTTTTTTGAAATTCATTTTTATAATGGGGTTGAGCTGATTTTCACTGACGTGTTTATGCCAGTCTAGACACAATTGATTCCCTTACGGAGACATATCAATACATAGGTTTTAAGATTCTTAGTAGTCAGATATATTCCTCTGTGGGGCATAGGGGTGTTGAGTCCCGTTCACTGAGGAAGGTGTAGGTCTTGTCTATTCTGTATTTGGTTTATGGAATGGTACCTGTGCTAATATCAAACTCTGGTTTTATGCATCACCCCACCTCTCCTTTCCCCTGAAGCAGGCATAAGAGATTTTTGCTAAATGTGAGACTCTGTTCTCTTTCCTAATTCAGTTCATGTGTTGTGATATTGACATTCCCTCTATACGTCATATCTTATGATAAGATTCTTTTTCTGTGTGACTAATTTCCCTTAAAATCATCATACCTAAATCCACTCATTATGCTGCTACTGGCCTTATATACATTGATTTCACGTCTGAGTTATATTCCGTTGTACAAAATTACCACAAGTTCTTTATGCATTTCTCTTTTTCCTGGGATATTTTAGGTGTACCAAAGTTGAGGTTCTTGTATGCAGAGCAGCCCTAAACTTTGGGGTTCCTGTGTCTTATTGACATTTAGTCTTCCCAAGTTATATGTCCATGAGTTGAAATCCCCTTGCTCCGGGGCTTTGTATTTTAGATGTTTTAAAAACAGCATACACTTCTTCAGAGTGTCTCTTGGATATTTATACCCCACCCATCAGCGTGACTAGGCTCCCTGTTTTCCATGGCCTCTCCTGCATTTCTGGTTTGTACACATTTTTTGGATGGCCTTTCTGAGCAGTGGAAATTGAGACTTCTTTGTTGTGCGGATTTGCATTTCCCTCTTGCTTGGTTGGCCAAAAACTCTGCATGTGTTTTTTTCCTGAAGATATTTACGAAAAAAATGCATACACTCTTTTGCCCAACCGCATCATTTTAGAAATTCTGCTGGTTTTCATATGCTTTAAATGTGAGTACAATCTACCTTTTGAAATCTGTTTCCTGCAATTCTGCCTCTCATTCAGATCCTCTTCGTTACCTTACCTGAATATATTTTTGGACGTTGGTTATCATTTATATCTTTGCAGGTCTTTGAATTGTCTGCTCCTGAGCTCCATTTTGCAACTCGCTTTTTTTGTGAGCGGGCCGCCAAACCATTGGATTACTTCTGGCCCTATTCTGGTTCTGGGGAGGCAGGCTGAGCCTTTGGTTAATTCTTCTTCCTAATGGGAAATTAGAGTGACATGTGCCTGTCAAAAGTCCTACAGCTAATCTCCCATTGGTTCCCCCTCTTCCCATTTACCCTCTGCACAAATTGCCAACTGTGTGAAACAGGAGGTTAAAGGTGCTGATTCTCCAAGTGGGGAGATTGTTAGTAATGTGGCTGGAATGGCGAACCCCAGCAGCAGGAGATCAAAAATGAGGTGCATTTTAGACACCTTTCCTGAGCACACGGTGTACATTCATCTCGGTTTCCCAGGCATGTTTTCGCTGTCAGAAGACTCCCTTGAACCTGCAGATTTGGGACCCATGGAATGGGTACCAGGCAGTATTACTTTAAAAGGTCTGCATTTCCTCACCCAGCCTCTCTAACATCTCTTAGCGTGCATAGCTTCCAGCCTTATATAATCATCCTGCTGTGGGTCTACATGTGTTCAATCCATGTTACATCGTAGCCCTTCAACAAAAGTTGTAAGAATTTTTGTCTGTCTCACTGTTTTTTTTTTTTTTTTTTTTTTTTTTTTTTTTTTTTTTTTTTTATAGTGTTTATTTTTACTTGTTGACAGTTTGCTTTATCTATTTATTTATTTTTGGCTGTGTTGGGTCTTCGTTTCTGTGTGAGGGCTTTCTCTAGTTGTGGAGAGCGGGGGCCACTCTTCATCGCGGTGCGCGGGCCTCTCACTATCGCGGCCTCTCTTGTTGCGGAGCACAGGCTCCAGACGCGCAGGCTCAGTAATTTTGGCTCACGGGCCCAGTTGCTCCGCGGCATGTGGGATCTTCCCAGACCGGGGCACGAACCCGTGTCCCCTGCATCGGCAGGCAGACTCTCAACCACTGCGCCACCAGGGAAGCCCCTGTCTCACTGTTTTTATAAATAGTTTTAAATTTATTTTTATATTGGTTACAGCTGATTTTCAAAGCTCTGTTTTTTGCTGCTGTACATCCACTTGATTCATGTACTGTGAGACAACAATAACTTCTTTTTCAGATGCTTACCAGTCATATGTATTATTTTCCAGTGACTTGAGTGGGCTGAGTGCAGTTCTTTGAGGTACCGTGTAGGCCTTGTCAGTTATTCAATTTGGTACTTGGAATGGTATCTTTGCTAATTTCAACCTCCTGGATAATACCTCACCATTCCCCACCTTTCCCATTTAGCAGCCTTATGTCTATTTTCTACATATTTGACTATGTTTCTGTTTTGTAATTTATTTCATGTGTAGCCATTTTTGATTCCACCTTTAAGTGACATCTTATGATATGTGTCTTTTTCTTTCTGACATATGTCACTTAGAATGATCGTATGTAACTCCTCCAGAGTTGTTACAACTGGCCTTATTTCATTGATTTCTGGATGAGTAATATTCCACTCTACATAAGTACCCCATCTCTTTTATCCATTTTATCCTTCCAGGGACATTTAGGTTATATCCAAGTTGAGGCCCTTTTTAACAGAGAGGTGGTAAACGTTCGGGTGCCTGTTTTCTGTCGATTTTTGTTTTTCCCAAGGTACACGCCCATGAGTTCAAGTGCCCTATGCTCTGTAGCTCATTTTTTAGATGTTTTAGCAAACACAATACACTTCTCCAGAGTGGCCGTTGGCAAATTACATTTCCACTATCAGCCTCACAGGGCTCCCTTTTCTCCTTGCCCTGTCCTGCATTTCTGGTGTTTACACTTTATGTGGATGGCCCTTCTGACTGATGTGAAGTGATACATTTTGTGATATTGATTTCCAGTGCCCACCTGTTGGGTTGGATAGAAAGTGTGTATGGCCTTTACTTGAATATATTCAGAAAAAATGCATACACCCTTTTTGGCCAACTGCATCATTGGCGATGTTCAGCCCCTTTTCTTGTGCTTTAATGGGGAGTCCTTTCTACCTCTTCAAATCTGTTTCCTGCCACTCTCCCTTGCTTACAAGTCCTTTTCTGTGACTTACCTCAAGACATTTTTCGACGATAGATATTTTCAACTCTGCAGTTTCATGAATTTTAGTGCCCCTGAGTTCCATTTTTCAACTTGTGTTTTTGGAAACTGGACACAAAACAGCGGGATTTCCTCTAGCCCTATTCTGTTTCTGTGGGCAATTCTAGCCTTTGATGAATTTGTGTTCTGGATTGGAAATTAGAGTGGCATGTGCCTGTCCGAACACCTAAGACATGTCTCTATATTTTTCTCATCCTTCCGCTACATCCTCTGGACAAATTCCAAACTGTGTGCAACAGGATGTTGACGGTGCTGATATCACCAAGTGAGGAGATTGTTAGGAAAGATGCTGGAGGGTTGAACCCGAGCACCATGCAATGAGGAGATGAGGTGCCTTTTCCAAACTCTTTCCGATCAAACGGTGTACCATCCTCTAGGTGTGACAGGCATGATTTAGCTGTAGGAAGGGTCCCGTGCATGTAAGGGGAACACCAGGGATTTTTCCAAATCAGTGCCTCCCCGAACCCCAAACTGGGGAATTTTTAAGCTACGGCTACACGTATGTCCTTTAAGGGCCTTGGGAAATAGGCAGAGCCCAAACTTTAGATGACTGAAATCTTCAGGGTCAGAGCGCTCACCATCGGCCTTGCTTAGGTTACATTTTATCTGTCATTGATAGATGATGTCAATAAAAATATCTATTCTTTTTCAGATTATTTCCCCTTATAGGTTATTGCAAAATATTCAGTGTAGTTCCCTGTGCTATACAGTAGTTCCTTGTTGATGATCTATTTTATACATAGCAGTGTGTATGTGTTAATCCCAAACTGTTAATTTATCCCTTCTCCTACCTTTCCCCTTTGGTAATAATAAATTATAAGGTTTTATACTTCTCAGAAATGGGGGAGCTGAAAGAGAGGTATCATTTTCAATGGAAAAGCATTCAAAACAAGATTGAAGCTTCAGCCAAGAGTATTCGATGTACATCCATGAAAATAAATCACTTCATTTCTCTAATGTTGACCTGACAAATAAGACAGACGTCTTCACTGAACTTGCTTATAGGAAAGTGATGGAAATATCAAATGTAAGTCTTAGAAACATCTTATTTTACCTGAGCATTATACACTGCTCTATGTTAACTACAGTTTGGCTCACACATCTGTTCATTGAAGTTACAATGTTCTCAATTTCTGTTACTGATCCTCCAGAGTGGACCCCAACAGGAGTCCCCGTGCCCAGTGTCATTGGAGCCAACAGATCAAGACTGAGTTTGATTCAGAAGCAAAGGAAACATTATTTTGAAAACAGAATGGAGAGGTGAGAGCGTGCACTCCCCCATGGGCTGTGGGCTGGGCTGCTGTGTAGGGTCCCCGGCAGCGTCAGTGGGAGGGAGGGGATGGAGCTCTCGAGGGCTGAGTTGGCTGCAGCTCAGGCTCTATGCCGCGGAGTCTGCATGGGACCCTACTAGCTGAGGTGTCGACCCAGCCATTCTGCACTAGGAAATCGGGTCTGAAGTGCCGGGTGTGGGACCTCTGCATGCGGAACCCTAGGAGCACGTGAAATTAGACAAAGCACAAAGGAAAAACAGGTTAGACTTTATTTTATTGCCCAGATTCTCTTTTTATCTCCCAGGAATTTTTAATGAACGTTGCCGGAGACGAACACCTCCTCTGTTTTTTGTTCCATTCCTTATTCTTGGGGTGTTGAGGGTGCAGACCCCTCTTTTGTAACTGCTTCATGCTGTGGTGGGAGCCCTGATACATGGGGGGAGGGTCAAAACGTCTCCACACCAGCCTCCTGGTGAGGTTGATTGTCCCAAGGCCTCCTGCCTCACTTCTCGTCCGCCTGAGCACCAGCATTGGAAGTGTTACAGATTCTAATGACCTTTAAGGGTCCAGGAAAGAGAGGCGCAGAGATGCTGCGGTGGCAGGTTTCACCCCACCCCACATATGTTCGGCGACCTTAGGCTGACAGTTTTTGCCAGACTAGATGCTCTGACCAGTAGTCTGTGCTTTCTTTAATTAGGTCCCTGAATTAATGTACAAACAGCACCATGTGTCAGAGCCCTGCCCGCACAACTCCCAGACAGTCCAGGGTCAGTGGTGATCCAGGACCATGACGTCCACTGAGTCAACGGCCTTTAGAAGTAGCCAGCAGTCCAGCCGGTCATATTGGCCACCATCACCGCGGTGTCTGTAGGGTTTTCTATGGTGAAAGCGTGATATACGTTTCCCCCGCCAAGCTTATTAGCTCCCCTCTGGGTGCAGTAAGTCCTGCAAGCAGTAGTCTGCTCTTTCGGGGCACAGTCTTGTCGTTTTCTGAGAGAAACTCCAGGTCAAGTGATGGTCACACGAGTCATCTTGGGGGCCCGTTGCCCCCGTTTATCTCTCTGGAGTTTGGAGTTGGAGGGCCTCCTCCCTCGAGGTCAGTGTGACCACAGAGCGACCCCTGCAACTTCAGGGCATGATGGGTGGTTAGGATCACCACGTGGGGTCCTTTTCCCTTAGGAGGGAGCTGGCCTTGTGGGCTGCTGATTTCCAGCTTTTTAGATACCCCAGTATCCTGGCCTGATGAGTCGGTGGGCAAAGCCCTTGGTAACCATAGTTTATCATACCTGAAGGGCATTCTTGTGTTGCTCCATTTCAAGTGGTCCCAGTTTTTGCACTAAGGCTCCAAGGGCGATTAACCTTTGTATGTAAAGGTCAAAGGGTTTAGCTAAATTAGGCAGTTCCTGGGCAAGGGTCTGTATTGACTGCTCTTTCCATTCTTGAAAGGCTGCTTCTGGATTCTATTCAAAAGGATCATCATCTTTTCGTGTCAGTGTTTCATGTAGAGGCCCAGCTATGACACTGTAGTTAGGGATCCAGATGCAGAAAACCTTGGCCTCCCCAGGAACCCCTAAGCTGTCTTCTAGTTGTAGAAGAGGTAAGCCTGCAAATGGCTTCTTCCCTATCCTGGGATGCGTTTCTCCGAATATCTGTGAGAATGAAGCCCAGGCATGTCACCTTAGCCTGGGATATTTGAGCGTTTTTCTTGGACACCTTCTATCCTTTCTTGGCTAGGTAGTTCAGAGGCGTCTTTAGTAGGCCTGGCGATCAGAATGTCATCTGCATATTGAAGGAGGGTTCCCTTTTACAGAGGTTGAACTTTTAGGTCTTTAGAGGACATTTCCCCAATGATGGTGTGGGGATTTTTGAACCATTGGGGCAGGACGGCCCAGCATTATTGCTTTTGTTGCATGTTGTGTCCTGCCACTCACAAGCCAAAAATTCTTGTGACTCTGAGATGAATGGAATACAGAAGAAGGCATCATTGAAGTCTAATACAGAATGCCATGGCCTGGTGGAAGGTAGAATGACCAGCAGGGAGTAGGAAATAGGAGCTACTAGATGTATATCCTCGGTGGCTTCACTGACTGTCCTGATATCCTTTACCAGGTCTCCAGCAGCCCATGGGGCTCTCGTGGTCAGGCCAATCCCAGGATATGGAGCTCACCTGGGCGGCACCCCTACCCCACAGCCCACGGGGCTCTCGTGGTCAAGTCCCTCCCAGGGTATGGAGCTCACCTCTGCAGCTACCCAGCAGCCCATGGGGCTCTCCTACTCAGGCCCTTCCCAGGATACAGAGCTCCCCTGGGCAGGTACCCCAGCAGGGCTGGACACACAGGAACTGTGCACATAGCCCACCTTGCAGAGAACCCACAGCTCACCTGTCGCTCACAGCTGACACAGAACACCTCAGAGCAGGACTTGAACTAACAAACAGCAGCTCTGACAGGTCTGTGACCATGGCTATCACTCTCTGCAGGCTCTTTCTGCCTGGTCTTCCAGACACTTCCACTGCAGCCAGGGCACCAGGCCTCTGTCTCCACCCACCATCACTCCTCTCCCTGACTCCTGGGTTCCTCTCATTAGGATAGGGTCTTCTTGAAGTTGTTTTCCACTCATGGACCAGATAAAATGATAAGAAAACAAGCCGCAGCTGCAGCCCCTTGTCTATCCTGACTCTCAAGAGCCCACACCTGTTCCTAGGGCCTGGCCCGTTTAGCAAGTTTCATTTTCTGCAACTGTGAACCCTGAGGGGTGAGGATTGGCTGATTTTGGCAGCCTGAAACTGCCTGCCGGCCCGCCACAGGTGTCCCTGGGTTGAGGGCAATATAAACAGCACTCCAGTGAGCGACAGCCCTTGTAGCTGTGACTGACGGCATATTCTCTGCCCCGTAGGCAGTTCCGGAGCTGTGCTGGTGGGAGGGAGTGAGGGTCCGTGGCTTTGTGGGTGGCCCAGTGTGAGTGGGGCTCTGCTGGACTTTCTGCAGGAGTTGCCAGGCTGCCACCTGCTAAAGAAGAGGATGTGTCACTGATACCTGCCACTGGAATTTCTCCCCAGGCAGAGGTGAGGAAGTAAAAAAGCAGTGGGGGCCGTGGCAGGAGGGGTATCTCAGGCAGGGAAATGGAAAGCTTCCAGAAGAGCATCTGTGGCCAGGACCATCCTGACTGGCCTGCAGGCACCAAGTCGGCCTGTGTGCTGTCGCTGTTGTGGCTCCACAGCCCTTTCTCTAGGCTTTCAAGCCCTTGTACATATTCAGGTGTTTTACCTGGGAAGGGTGGCAAAAGTTCAACAGCAGCTGGCCTGGGGCTCAGCTCACGGTTACTCACAGATGCCTCGGCATGGCCCCCTCTTTGCAATGAGGATGCTCCTTGCGTAGGAGTGGGCTGCTGGCTCTATGGGAGATGATTCCCCACCTCTGACCAATTTCAGAATTGTTTACCGCTGGAGCAAGTGCCCTGATAGTGTTTTCCTCTAACTGGTGGGTTCAGGTTATTTTTTTTCTTTTTTTGTTCAAGTTAGATTTTATTCCTCTTTTATGTATTTATAGATATAAGCATGGAAATCATTCATTCATATAAATACATCTGTGTGAAGGGAAGAACTTTTTTCTGTTTTATTTTTAAATTTTATTTTTTAAATTTTGAAATTTAATTTTATTTATTTTTTTATACAGCAGGTTATTATTAGTTATGTATTTTATGCATATACATGTGTACAGGTCAATCCCAATCTCCCAACTCATCCCACCACCACCACCCCATGGCTTCCCACACTAGGTGTCCATACGTGTGTTCTCTACCTCTGTGTCTCTATTTCTTCCCTGCAAACCAGTTCATCTGTACCATTTTTCTAGGTTCCACATATATGCATTAATATACCATATTTGTTTTTCTCTTTCTGACTTACTTCATTCTGTTTGACAGTCTCTAGATCCATCGACGTCTCTACAAATGACCCAGTTTCATTCCTTCTTATGGCTGAGTAATATTCCATTTTATATATGTACCACATCTTTATCCATTCGTCTGTCTGTGGGTATTTAGGTTGCTTCCATTACCTGGCTATTGTAAATAGTGCTGAAATGAGCATTGTGGTGAATGTGCCTTTTTGATTTATGGTTTTCTCTGGGTATATGCCCAGAAGCGGGATTGCTGGATCATATGGTAATTCTATATCTAGGTTTTTTAAGGAAACTCCATACTGTTCTCCATCGTGACTGTATCAATTTACATTTCCACCACTAGTGGAAGAGGGATCCTTTTGTCCACACCCTCCCCAGAATTTGTTGTTTGTAGATTTTCTGATGATGCCGATTCTAACAGGTGTGAGGTGATACCTCATTGTAGTTTTGATTTGCATTTCTCTAATAATTAGTGATGTTGAGCAGCTTTTCATGTGCGTCTTGGCCATCTCTGTGTCTTCTTTGAAGAAACGTCTCTTTAGATCTTCTGCCCATTTTTGTATTGGGTTGTTTGTTTTTTTAATATTAAGCTGCATGAGCTCTTTATATATATTGGAGATTAAACCTTTGTCCATTGATTCGTTTGCAAATATTTTCGCCCATTCTGAGGGATGCTTTTTGCCATTCCCGTTTTTTTAACAAAAAAAGAAAGAAAGAAAAAGAAGCAGAACACTAATGTGTGTAAAATATGCCTTTTGAAACTGTCGTTTTGAAATATGGACATACTTTGAATTTTTTGGTCGATATATGAACCCGGTATTTGTTTTCAGGGCAGGTGTCCTTTACAGGCCTGCAATGATTTTGAATATCAACTGACCATTAGCGCTGGGATTAAAGCTGCTGTTTTGTGAAACGGCCACAAGGTGGCAGCAGTTCTCCCTTACCAAATCTGCTTACTAGAGCAACAGAGCCTCAATGGAAGTCATGTTCTAGATTGGAATTTAGAATGGAATGTGCCAGGAGAAAGCCCCTCAAGTTTGTCTCACTGCTTCTTGTTCGAGTTTTTAATGTAATTTTTTATTTTTTATTACAGCAAATATGATTACAATGTTTGGCTTGTTGTAGGTGTGGAAGATGTGGTTCTTTTACACATACACATATGTCTGTTCTTCCTGGGATCCTTTTCCCATGTACCTTATGACAGAATGTTGAGTAGTCTTCTCTTGGTATTCTGTAGGTCTTTGGTGATTATATATGTCACCTGTGTTTGTATATGTCTGTTAACCCCAATATCATAATGAAACCAATCCTCACACCTTTCCATTGGTGAACCATAAGTTTGTTGAATGAATCTGTGATTGCCCTTCTCCGTGGAAATATCTGCCCTGGTATCCATTTTTCGGTCACACCTATAAGAGATATGATACGATATGTGTCTTTAACTTTCTGACTTACTACAAGTCACGTGATTACCTCTAGACACACCTACGGTGCTGCAAATGGCATTGTGTCCTTTTATTCCTTGGCTTCTATTCTGCCTTAGCGAGGTCCATTTTCAACAATGTGATTCCCTGAGGGCTGAGGATTAGCTGACTTGGGTCGCCTGACCCTGCCGGCCGGCCCTCCCCAGGTGTGCCTGGGTTGAGTTCAATATAAACAGCGCTGCAGGCAGCAATAGCCCCTGAAGCTGTGCCTGACTCCATATTCTCTGCCCCGTCAGCAGTCTCGGGGCTGTTCTGGAGGGAGGGAGGGAGGGGCCACGGCTTTGTGGGTGGCCCGGTGTGAGTGGGTCTCTGCTGGACTTTCTGCAGGAGTTGCCAGGTTTCCACCTGTAAAGAAGAGGATGTGTCACCCATACATTCCGCTGGAATTTCTCTCCGGACAGAGGTGAGGAAGGAAAAAAGCAGTGGGGCCGGGAGAGGAGGGGTATCTCAGGCAGGGCAATGGAAAGCTTCCAGAAGAGTGCCCAGGGCCAGGACCATACTGGCTGGCCTGCAGGCCCCAAGTTGGCCTGCGTGCTGTCGCTGGTGTGGCTCCACACCCCTTCCTCTAGGCTTTCAAGCCCTTGTACATATTCAGGTGTTTTACCTGGGAAGGGTGGGAAAAGTTCAACAGCAGCTGGCCTGGTGCTCAGCTCACGGTTACTCACAGATGCCTCGGGTCCCTTTCACTGAGGAAGGTGTAGGTCTTGTCTATTCCATAGTTGGTTTTTGGAACGGTACCTGTGCTTATATCAAACTCTGGTTTTATGCATCACCCCACCTCTCCTTCCCCCTTAAGCAGGCATAAGAGTGTTTTCTAAATGTGAGACACTGTTCTCTTTCCTAACTCAGTTCAAGTGTAGCCATGTTTACAGGATCTTCATAAGTGATATCTTATGATAAGATTCTTTTTCTGTGTGACTTATTTCACTTAGAATCATCATACCTGAATCCACCCATTTTGCTGCTACTGGTCTTATGACATTGATTTCATGGCTGAGGGATATTCCATCGTATGTAAGTACCACAATTATTTGAACCATTAATATATTTCCTGGGATATTTAAGGTGTACCCAAGTTGAGGTCCTTGTAAGCAGTGCAACCCTAAATTTTGGGGTGGCTCTGTCTTATTGATTTTCAGTTTTCCCAAGGTATATTCCCTAGACTGGAAGTGCCCTTGGCTCTGTAGCTCTGTTCTTTACTTGTTTTAGGGAACACAATGCACTCCTCCAGAGAGGCAGTTGGCAATTTATATAACGCCAATCAGCATAACAAGTCTCCTTGTTCTCCAGGGCCTGTCTTGCCTTTCTGGTTTTTACACATTTTGTGGCTGTCCCTTTTGACCGGTGGGAAGTGATACTTCTTTGTAGTGCAGATTTGCATTGCCCGCTTGCTTGCTTGGCCAAAAAGGGCGTATGCGTTTTCTCCTGAATATATTCAGGAGAAAACGCATACGCCCTTTTTGGCCAAGTGCATCATTGTCGAAGTTGTGCCCCTCTTCCTATGCTTTAAAGGCGATTACAACGTACCTCTTGAAATCTGTTTCCTGCTATTCTGCCTTGCTTTCAAGTCCGCCTCGTTGCCTTCCCTAAACAGATTTTTGGACAATAGTTGTCCTTTATTACTCGGCCAGTTTGTGAATGGCTGTGCCTCTGAGCTCCATTTATCAACTCGTTTTTTGTGAGCTGACCGCAAGTCCAAAATTTTGGTTCATGACCTATGCTGGTTCCCGGTGGGGGGCTGAGACTTTGGTTAATTCTTCTTCCTGCCGGGATGTTAGAGTGATATGTGACCGTCCAAATGCCTAACAGCTACTCTCTCATTGGTTCTCCCTCTTCCCTTTCATCCTCTGCCAAATTGGAAACCTGTGCGAACCAGGAGGTTAAAGGGGCTGTCTCTCCAAGTTGGGAGATTGATAGTAAAGCAGATGGAAACTCAAACTGGAGCACCAGGAGAGGGACTATTCGTTGAGTTTTAGAAACTTTTCGTTTTCACCGTGGGTTCGTTCTCTATGTTTCCCATACATGTTTAGCTGTAGTAAAATTCCCTTCAACCTGGAGAGTTGGGACCCATGGAATGGTGCCAGGCATTTGTGCTTTAAAGGGTCTGCATTTGCTCACCCAATCTCACCAATCCTCTCAGTCCCAAGTGTCCAGCCTTATGCCACATCCAGCTGTCGTTGTAGATAGGGTCTTTCCAGGTTGCATCAGAGACCCTGAAGGAATTGTTAAGAATTTCCCAGTTTTTTGTTTTGTTTTTGAAATTCCTTTTTATAGTGGGTTTGAGCTGATTCGCACTGCCATGTTTATGCCAGTCTAGACACACTTGATTCCTTTACGGAGACATATCAATACATAGGTTTTAAGATTCTTACTAGTCAGATATATTCCTCTGCGGGAAATATGGGGTTTTGAGTCCCTTTCACTGAGGAAGGTGTAGGTCTTGTCTATTCCATAGTTGGTTTTTGGAACGGTACCTGTGCTTATATCAAACTCTGGTTTTATGCATCACCCCACCTCTCCTTCCCCCTTAAGCAGGCATAAGTGTGTTTTCTAAATGTGAGACACTGTTCTCTTTCCTAACTCAGTTCAAGTGTAGCCATGTTTACAGGATCTTCATAAGTGATATCTTATGATAAGTTTATTTTTCTCTGTGACTTATTTCACTTAGAATCATCGTACCTGAATCCACCCATTTTGCTGCTACTGGTCTTATGACATTGATTTCATGGCTGAGGGATATTCCATCGTACGTAAGTACCACAATTTTTTGAACCATTTTTATATTTCCTGGGATATTTAAGGTGTACCCAAGTTGAGGTCCTTGTAAGCAGTGCATCCCTAAATTTTGGGGTGGCTCTGTCTTATTGATTTTCAGTTTTCCCAAGGTATATTCCCTAGACTGGAAGTGCCCTTGGCTCTGTAGCTCTGTTGTTTACTTGTTTTAGGGAACACAATGCACTCCTCAAGAGAGGCAGTTGGCAGTGTACATCCCGCCCATCAGGATAACAAGGCTCCCTGTTCTCCAGGGCCTGTCTTACCTTTTTGGTTTTTACACATTTTGTGGATGTCCCTTTTGACCGGTGGGAATTGATACATATTTGTAGTGCAGATTTGCATTGCCCGCTTGCTTGCTTGGCCAAAAAGGACGTATGCGTTTTCTCCTGAATATATTCAGGGGAAAATGCATACGCCCTTTTTGGCCAAGTGCATCATTGTCGAAGTTGTGCCCCTCTTCCTGTGCTTTAAGGCGATTCCAACGTACCTCTTGAAATCTATTTCCTGCTATTCTGCCTAGCTTTCAAGTCCGCCTCGTTGCCTTCCCTTAACAGATTTTTGGACGATAGTTGTCCTTTATTACTCTGCCAGTTTGTGAATTGCTCTGCCCTTGAGCTCCATTTTTCAACTCGTTTTTTTGTGAGCTGACCGCAAGTCCAAAATTTTGTTTCAGGAACTATTCTTGTTCCCGATGGGGGGCTGAGACTTTGGTTAATTCTTCATCCTGCTGGGAAGTTAGGGTGATATGTGCCCGTCAAAATGCCTAACAGCTACTCTTCATTGGTTCTCCCTCTTCCCTTTCATCCTCTGCCAAATTGGAAACCTGTGCGAACCAGGAGGTTAAATGGGCTGTCTCTCCAAGTTGGGAAATTGATAGTAAAGCAGATGGAAAGTCAAACTGGAGCACCAGAGAGGGACTATTCGTTGAGTTTTAGAAACCTTTCGTATTCACTGTGGGTCCGTTCTCTAGGTTTCCCGTATATGTTATAGCTATAGTAATATACCCTTCAACCTGGAGAGTTGGGACCCATGGAATGGTGCCAGGCATTTGTGCTTTAAAGTTTCTGCATTTGCTCACCGAATCTCACCAATCCTCTCAGTCCCAAGTGTCCAGCCTTATGCCACATCCAGCTGTCGTTGTAGATAGGTTCATTCCAGGTTTCATCAGAGACCCTGAAGGAATTGTAAAGAATTTCCCAGTTTTTTTGTTTTGTTTTTAAAATTCCTTTTTATAGTGGGTTTGAGCTGATTCTCGCTGCCATGTTTATGCCATTCTAGACACACTTGATTCCCTTATGAATACATATAAATACATAGGTTTTAAGATTCTTACTAGTCAGATATATTCCTCTGCGGGAAATATGGGGTTTTGAGTCCCTTTCACTGAGGAAGGTGTAGGTCTTGTCTATTCCATAGTTGGTTTTTGGAACGGTACCTGTACTTATATCAAACTCTGATTTTATGCATACCCCACCTCTCCTTCCCCCTTAAGCAGGCATAAGTGTGTTTTCTAAATGTGAGACACTGTTCTCTTTCCTAACTCAGTTCAAGTGTAGCCATGTTTACAGGATCTTCATAAATGATATCTTATGATAACTTTCTTTTTCTCTGTGACTTATTTCACTTAGAATCATCGTATCTGAATCCACCCATTTTGCTGCTACTGGTCTTATGACATTGACTTCATGGCTGAGGGATATTCCATCGTACGTAAGTACCACAATTTTTTGAACCATTTTTATATTTCCTGGGATATTTAACGTGTACCCAAGTTGTGGTCCTTGTAAGCAGTGCAGCCATAAATTTTGGGGTGGCACTGTCTTATTGATTTTCAGTTTTCCCAAGGTATATTCCCTAGACTGGAAGTGCCCTTGGCTGTGTAGCTCTGTTCTTTACTTGTTTTAGGGAACACAATGCACTCCTCCAGAGAGGCAGTTGGCAATTTACATCCCGCCCATCAGCATAACAAGGCTCCCTGTTCTCCATGGCCGGTCTTGCCTTTCTGGTTTTTACACATTTTGTGGATGTCCCTTTTGACTGGTGGGAAGTGATACTTCTTTGTAGTGCAGATTTGCATTGCCCGCTTGCTTGCTTGGCCAAAAAGGGCGTATGCGTTTTCTCCTGAATATATTCAGGAGAAAACGCATACGCCCTTTTTGGCCAAGTGCATCATTGTCCAAGTTGTGCCCCTCTTCCTGTGCTTTAAAGGCGATTCCAACGTACCTCTTGAAATCTGTTTCCTGCTA
This sequence comes from Hyperoodon ampullatus, assembly GCF_949752795.1. NCBI lineage: Eukaryota > Metazoa > Chordata > Mammalia > Artiodactyla > Ziphiidae > Hyperoodon > Hyperoodon ampullatus. Next base: position 357,587 of record NW_027640625.1, on the reverse strand, counting down.
TTCTGCCTCGCTTTCAAGTCCGCCTCATTGCCTTCCCTCAACAGATTTTTGGACGACAGTTGTCCTTTATTACTCTGCCAGTTCGTGAATTGCTGTGCCCCTGAGCTCCATTTTTCAACTCGTTTTTGGTGAGCAGACCGCAAGTCCAAAATTTTGGTTCAGGACCTATACTGGTTCACGGTGGGGGCTGAGACTTTGGTTAATTCTTCTTCCTGCTAGAAAATTACAGTGATATGTGCCCGTCAAAATGCCTAACAGCTATTCTCTCTTTGGTTCTCCCTCTTCCCTTTCATCCTCTGCCAAATTGGCAACATGTGCGAACCAGGTGGTTAAAGGGGCTGTCTCTCCAAGTTGGGAGGTTGATAGTAAAGCAGATGGAAAGTCAAACCGGAGCACCAGGAGAGGGACTATTCGTTGAGTTTTAGAAACCTTTCGTATTCACAGTGTGTCCGTTCTCTAGGTTTCTCGTACATGTTATAGCTGTAGTAATATTCCCTTCAACCTGGAGACTTGAGACCCAAGGAATGGGTGCCAGGCATTTGTTCTTTAAAGGGTCTGCATTTGCTCACACAATCTCACCAATCGTCTCAGTCCCAAGTGTCCCTCCTTATGCCACATCCAGCTGTCATTGTAGATAGGGTCATTCCAGGTTTCATCAGAGACCCTGAAGGAATTGTAAAGAATTTCCCAGTTTTTTTGTTTTGTTTTTGAAATTCCTTTTTATAGTTGGTTTGAGCTGATTCTCGCTGCCATGTTTATGCCAGTCTAGACACAGTTAATTCCCTTATGGAGATATATCAATACATAGGTTTTAAGATTCTCTCTAGTCTGATATATTCCTCTGCGGGAAATATGGGGTTTTGAGTCCCTTTCACTGAGGAAGGTGTAGGTCTTGTCTATTCCATAGTTGGTTTTTGGAACGGTACCTGTGCTTATATCAAACTCTGGTTTTATGCATCACCCCACCTCTCCTTCCCCCTTAAGCAGGCATAAGAGTGTTTTCTAAATGTGAGACACTGTTCTCTTTCCTAACTCAGTTCAAGTGTAGCCATGTTTACAGAATCTTCATAAGTGATATCTTATGATAAGTTTCTTTTTCTCTGTGACTTATTTCACTTAGAATCATCATACCTGAATCCACCCATTTTGCTGCTACTGGTCTTATGACATTGATTTCCTGGCTGAGGGATATTCCACCGTACGTAAGTACCACCATTTTTTGAACCATTTTTATATTTCCTGGGATATTTAAGGTGTACCCATGTTGAGGTCCTTGTAAGCAGTGCAGCCCTAAATTTTGGGGTGGCTCTGTCTTATTGATTTTCAGTTTTCCCAAGGTATATTCCCTAGACTGGAAGTGCCCTTGGCTCTGTAGCTCTGTTGTTTACTTGTTTTAGGGAACACAATGCACTCCTCCAGGGAGGCAGTTGGCAATTTACATCCCGCCCTTCAGCATAGAAAGGCTCCCTGTTCTCCACGGCCTGTCTTGCCTTTCTGGTTTTTACACATTTTGTGGATGTCCCTTTTGACCGGTGGGAATTGATACATATTTGTAGTGCAGATTTGCATTGCCCGCTTGCTTGCTTGGCCAAAAAGGACGTATGCGTTTTCTCCTGAATATATTCAGGAGAAAACGCATACGCACTTTTTGGCCAAGTGCATCATTTCCGAAGTTGTGCCCCTCTTCCTGTGCTTTAAAGGCGATTCCAACGTACCTCTTGATATCTGTTTCCTGCTATTCTGCGTCACTTTCAATTCCGCCTCGTTGCCTTCCCTCAACAGATTTTTGGACGATAGTTGTCCTTTATTACTCGGCCAGTTTGTGAATTGCTGTGCCCCTGAGCTCCATTTTTCAACTCGTTTTTGTTGAGCTGACTGCAAGTCCAAAATTTTGGTTCAGGACCTATACTGGTTCCCGTTGGGTGGCTGAGACTTTGGTTAATTCTTCTGCCTGCCGGGAAATTACAGTGATATGTGCCCGTCCAAATGCCTAACAGCTACTCTCTCATTGGTTCTCCCTCTTCCCTTTCATCCTCTGCCAAACTGGCAACCTGGGCGAACCAGGAGGTTAAAGGGGCTGTCTCTCCAAGTTGGGAGGTTGATAGTAAAGCAGATGGAATCAAACCGGAGCACCAGGAGAGGGACTATTCGTTGAGTTTTAGAAACCTTTCGTATTCACAGTGTGTCCGTTCTCTAGGTTTCCCGTACATGTTATAGCTGTAGTAATATTCCCTTCAACCTGGAGACTTGGGACCCATGGAATGGGTGCCAGGCGCTTGTGCTTTAAAGGGGCTGCATTTGCTCACCCAATCTCACCAATCGTCTCAGTCCCAAGTGTCCCTCCTTATGCCACATCCAGCTGTCATTGTAGATAGGGTCATTCCAGGTTTCATCAGAGACCCTGAAGGAATTGTAAAGAATTTCCCAGTTTTTTTTGTTTTGTTTTTGAAATTCATTTTTATAGTTGGTTTGAGCTGATTCTTGCTGCCATGTTTATGCCAGTCTAGACACTCTTGATTCCGTAACGGAGACATATCAATACATAGGTTTTAAGATTCTTACTAGTCAGATATATTCCTCTGCGGGAAATATGGTGTTGTGAGTCCCTTTCACTGAGGAAGGTGTAGGTCTTGTCTATTCCATAGTTGGTTTTTGGAACGGTACCTGTGCTTATATCAAGCTCTGGTTTTATGCATCACCCCACCTCTCCTTCCCCCTTAAGCAGGCATAAGAGTGTTTTCTAAATGTGAGACACTGTTCTCTTTCCTAACTCAGTTCAAGTGTAGCCATGTTTACAGGATCTTCATAAGTGATATCTTATGATAAGTTTATTTTTCTCTGTGACTTATTTCACTTAGAATCATCGTACCTGAATCCACCCATTTTGCTGCTACTGGTCTTATGACATTGATTTCATGGCTGAGGGATATTCCATCGTACATAAGTACCACAATTTTTTCAACCATTTTTATATTTCCTGGGATATTTAAGGTGGACCCAAGTTGAGGTCCTTGTAAGCAGTGCAGCCCTAAATTTTGGGATGGCTCTGTCTTATTGATTTCCAGTTTTCCCAAGGTATATTCCCTAGACTGGAAGTGCCCTTGGCTCTGTAGCTCTGTTCTTTACTTGTTATAGGGAACACAATGCACTCCTCCAGAGAGGCAGTTGGCAATTTACATCCCGCCCATCAGCATAGCAAGGCTCCCTGTTCTCCAGGGCCTGTCTTGCCTTTCTGGTTTTTACACATTTTGTGGATGTCCCTTTTGACCGGTGGGAAGTGATACTTCTTTGTAGTGCAGATTTGCATTGCCCGCTTGCTTGCTTGGCCAAAAAGGGCGTATGCGTTTTCTCCTGGATATATTCAGGAGGAAATGCATACGCCCTTTTTGGCCAAGTGCATCATTGTCGAAGTTGGGCCCCTCTTCCTGTGCTTTAAAGGCGATTCCAACGTACCTGTTCAAATCTGTTTCCTGCTATTCTGCCTCGCTTTCAAGTCCGCCTCGCTGCCTTCCCTCAACAGATTTTTGGACGATAGTTGTCCTTTATTACTCGGCCAGTTTGTGAATTGCTGTGCCCCTGAGCTCCATTTTTTAACTCGTTTTTGGTGAGCTGACCGCAAGTCCAAAATTTTGGTTCAGGACCTATACTGGTTCCCGGTGGGTGGCTGAGAATTTGGTTAATTCTTCTTCCTGCCGGGAAATTACAGTGATATGTGCCCGTCCAAATGCCTAACAGCTACTCTCTCATTGGTTCTCCCTCTTCCCTTTCATCCTCTGCCAAATTGGCAACCTGTGCAAACCAGGAGGTTAATGGGTCTGTCTCTCCAAGTTGGGAGGTTGATAGTAAAGCAGATGGAAAGTCAAACCAGAGCCCCAGGAGAGGGACTATGCGTTGAGTTTTAGAAACCTTTCGTATTCACAGTGTGTCCGTTCTCTAGGTTTCCCATACATGTTATAACTGTAGTAATATTCCCTTCAACCAGGAGAGTTGGGACCCATGGAATGGGTGCCATGCATTATTGCTTTAAAGGGTCTGCATTTGCTCACCCAATCTCACCAATCCTCTCAGTCCCAAGTGGCCAGCCTTATGCCACATCCAGCTGTTGTTGTAGATAGGGTCATTCCAGGTTTCATCAGAGACCCTGAAGGAATTGTAAAGAATTTGCCAGTTTTTTGGTTTTGTTTTTGAAATTCCTTTTTATAGTGGGTTTGAACTGATTCTCGCTGCCATGTTTATGCCAGTCTAGACACACTTGATTCCCTTACGGAGACATATCAATACATAGGTTTTAAGATTCTTACTAGTCAGATATATTCCTCTGCGGGAAATATGGGGTTTTGAGTCCCTTTCACTGAGGAAGGTGTAGGTCTTGTCTATTCCATAGTTGGTTTTTGGAACGGTACCTGTGCTTATATCAAACTCTGGTTTTATGCATCACCCCACCTCTCCTTCCCCCTTAAGTAGGCATAAGAGCGTTTTCTAAATGTGAGACACTGTTCTCTTTCCTAACTCAGTTCAAGTGTAGCCATGTTTACAGGATCTTCATAAGTGATATCTTATGATAAGTTTCTTTTTCTCTGTGACTTATTTCACTTAGAATCATCGTACCTGAATCCACCCATTTTGCTGCTACTGGTCTTATGACATTGATTTCATGGCTGAGGGATATTCCATCGTACGTAAGTACCACAATTTTTTGAACCATTTTTATATTTCCTGGGATATTTAAGGTGGACCCAAGTTGAGGTCCTTGTAAGCAGTGCAGCCCTAAATTTTGGGGTGGCTCTGTCTTATTGATTTTCAGTTTTCCCAAGGTATATTCCCTAGACTGGAAGTGTCCTTGGCTCTGTAGCTTTGTGGTTTACTTGTTTTAGGGAACACAATGCACTCCTCCAGAGAGGCAGTTGGCAATTTACATCCCGCCCATCAGCATAACAAGGGTCCCTGTTCTCCAGGGCCTGTCTTGCCTTTCTGATTTTTACACATTTTGTGGATGTCCCTTTTGACCGGTGGGAAGTGATACTTCTTTGTAGTCCAGATTTGCATTGCCCGCTTGCTTGCTTGGCCAAAAAGAGCGTATGCGTTTTCTCCTGAATATATTCAGGAGAAAACGCATACGCCCTTTTTGGCCAAGTGCATCATTGTCGAAGTTGTGCCCCTCTTCCTGTGCTTTAAAGGCGATTCCAACGTACCTCTTCAAATCTGTTTCCTGCTATTCTGCCTCGCTTTCAAGTCCGCCTCGTTGCCTTCCCTCAACAGATTTTTGGACGATAGTTGTCCCTTATTACTCGGCCAGTTTGTGAATTGCTGTGCCCCTGAGCTCCAGTTTTCAACTCGTTTTTGGTGAGCTGACCCCAAGTCCAAAATTTTGGTTCAGGACCTATACTGGTTCCCGGTGGGTGGCTGAGAATTTGGTTAATTATTCTTCCTGCCGTGAAATTACAGTGATATGTGCCCGTCCAAACGCCTAACAGCTACTCTCTCATTGGTTCTCCCTCTTCCCTTTCATCCTCTGCCAAATTGGAAACATGTGCGAACCAGGAGGTTAAAGGGGCTGTCTCTCCAAGTTGGGAGGTTGATAGTAAAGCACATGGAAAGTCAAACCGGAGCACCAGGAGCGAGACTATTTGTTGAGTTTTAGAAACCTTTCGTATTCACAGTGTGTCCATTCTCTAGGTTTCCCGTATATGTTATAACTGTAGTAATATTCCCTTCAACCTGGAGAGTTGGGACCCATGGAATGGGTGCCATGCATTATTGCTTTAAAGGGTCTGCATTTGCTCACCCAATCTCACCAATCCTCTCAGTCTCAAGTGTCCAGCCTTATTCCACATCCAGCTGTCGTTGTAGATAGGGTCATTCCAGGTTTCATCAGAGACCCTGAAGGAATTGTAAAGAATTTCCCACTTTTTTTTTTGTTTTTGAAATTCCTTTTTATCGTGAGTTTGAGCTGATTCTCGCTGCCATGTTTATGCCAGTCTAGACACACTTGATTCCCTTACGGAGACATATCAATACATAGGTTTTAAGATTCTTACTAGTCAGATATATTCCTCTGCAGGAAATATGGGGTTTTGAGTCCCTTTCACTGAGGAAGGTGTAGGTCTTGTCTATTCCATAGTTGGTTTTTGGAACGGTACCTATGCTTATATCAAACTCTGGTTTTATGCATCACCCCACCTCTCCTTCCCCCTTAAGCAGGCATAAGAGTGTTTTCTAAATGTGAGACACTGTTCTCTTTCCTAACTCAGTTCAAGTGTAGCCATGTTTACAGGATCTTCATAAGTGATATCTTATGATAAGTTTCTTTTTCTGTGTGACTTATTTCACTTAGAATCATCGTACCTGAATCCACCCATTTTGCTGCTACTGGTCTTATGACATTGATTTCATGGCTGAGGGATATTCCATCGTACGTAAGTACCACAATTTTTTGAACCATTTTTATATTTCCTGGGATATTTAAGGTGTACCCAAGTTGGGGTCCTTGTAAGCAGTGCAGCCCTAAATTTTGGGGTGGCTCTGTCTTATTGATTTTCAGTTTTCCCAAGGTATATTCCCTAGACTGGAAGTGCCCTTGGCTCTGTAGCTTTGTTCTTTACTTGCTTTAGGGAACGCAATGTACTCCTCCAGAAAGGCAGTTGGCGATTTACATCCCGCCCATCAGCATATCAAGGCTCCCTGTTCTCCAGGGCCTGTCTTGCCTTTCTGGTTTTTACACGTTTTGTGGAGGTTCGTTTTGACCGGTCGGAAGTGATACTTCTTTGTAGTGCAGATTTGCATTGCCCGCTTGCTTACTTGGCCAAAAAGGGCGTATGCGATTTCTCCTGAATATATTCAGGAGAGAACGCATATGACCTTTTTGGCCAAGTGCATCATTGTCGAAGTTGTGCCCCTCCTCCTGTGCTTTAAAGGCGATTCCAGCGTACCTCTTGAAATCTGTTTCCTGCTATTCTGCCTCGCTTTCAAGTCCGCCTCGTTGCCTTCCCTCAACAGATTTTTGGACGATAGTTTGCCTTTATTACTCCGCCAGTTTGTGAATTGCTGTGCCCCTGAGCTCCATTATTCAACTCGTTTTTTGTGAGCTGACCGCAAGTCCAAAATTTTGGTTCAGGACCTATACTTGTTCCCGGTGGGTGGCTGAGACTTTGGTTAATTCTTCTTCCTGCCGGGAAATTAGAGTGATATGTGCCCGTCCAAATGCCTAACAGCTACTCTCTCATTGGTTCTCCCTCTTCCCTTTCATCCTCTGCTAAATTGGCAACCTGTGCGAACCAGGAGTTAAAGGGGCTGTCTCTCCAAGTTGGGAGGTTGATAGTAAAGCAGATGGAAAGTCAAACCGGGGCACCAGGAGAGGGACTATTCGTTGAGTTTTAGAAACCTTTCGTATTCACAGTGTGTCCGTTCTCTAGGTTTCTCGTACATGTTATTGCTGTAGTAATATTCCCTTCAGCCTGGAGAGTTGGGACCCATGGAATGGGTGCCATGCATTATTGCTTTAAAGGGTCTGCATTTGCTCACCCAATCTCACCAATCGTCTCAGTCCCAAGTGTCCAGCCTTATGCCACATCCAGCTGTCGTTGTAGATTGGGTCATTCCAGGTTTCATCAGAGACCCTGAAGGAATTGTAAAGAATTTCCCAGTTTTTTTGTTTTGCTTTTGAAATTCCTTTTTATAGTGGGTTTGAGCTGATACTCGCTGCCATGTTTATGCCAGTCTAGACACACTTGATTCCCTTACGGAGACTTATCAATACATAGGTTTTAAGATTCTTACTAGTCAGATATATTCCTCGGCGGGAAATATCGGGTTTTGAGTCCCTTTCACTGAGGAAGGTGTAGGTCTTTTCTATTCCATAGTTGGTTTTTGGAATGGTACCTGTGCTTATATCAAACTCTGGTTTTATGCATCACCCCACCTCTCCTTCCCCCTTAAGCAGGCAAAAGAGTATTTTCTAAATGTGAGACACTGTTCTCTTTCCTAACTCAGTTCAAGTGTAGCCATGTTTACAGGATCTTCATAAGTGATATCTTATGATAAGTTTCTTTTTCTCTGTGACTTATTTCACTTAGAATCATTGTACCTGAATCCACCCATTTTGCTGCTACTGGTCTTATGACATTGATTTCATGGCTGAGGGATATTCCATCGTACGTAAGTACCACAATTTTTTGAACCATTTTTATATTTCCTAGGATATTTAAGGTGTACACAAGTTGGGGTCCTTGTAAGCAGTGCAGCCCTAAATTTTGGGGTGGCTCTGTCTTATTGATTATCAGTTTTCCAAAGGTATATTCCCTAGACTGGAAGTGCCCTTCTGCTCTGTAGCTCTGTTCTTTACTTGTTTTAGGGATCACAATGCACTGCTCCAGAGAGGCAGTTGGCAATTTACATCCCGCCCATCAGCATAACAAGGCTCCCTGTTCTCTAGGACCTGTCTTGCCTTTCTTGTTTTTACACATTTTGTTTATGTGTCTTTTGACCGGTGGGAAGAGATACTTCTTTGTAGTGCAGATTTGCATTGCCCGCTTGCTTTCTTGGCCAAAAAGCGCGTATGCGTTTTCTCCTGAATATATTCAGGAGAAAACGCATACGCCCTTTTTGGCCAAGGGCATCATTGTCGAAGTTGTGCCCCTCTTCCTGTGCTTTAAAGGTGATTCCAACGTACCTCTTGAAATCTGTTTCCTGCTATTCTGCCTCGCTTTCAAGTCCGCCTCGTTGCCTTCCCTCAACAGATTTTTGGACGATAGTTGTCCTTTATTACTCGGCCAGTTTGTGAATTGCTGTGCCCCTGAGATCCATTTTTCAACTCGTTTCTGGTGAGCTGACCGCAAGTCCAAAATTTTGCTTCAGGACCTACACTGGTTCCCGGTGGGTGGCTGAGACTTTGGTTAATTCTTCTTCCTGCCGGGAAATTACAGTGATATGTGCCCGTCCAAATGCCTAACAGCTACTCTCTCATTGGTTCTCCCTCTTCCCTTTCATCCTCTGCCAAATTGGCAACCTGTGCGAACCAAGAGGTTAAAGGGGCTGTCTCTCCAAGTTGGGAGGTTGATAGTAAAGCAGACGGAAAGTCAAACCGGAGCACCAGGAGAGGGACTATGCATTGAGTTTTAGAAACCTTTCGTATTCACTGTGTGTCCGTTCTCTAGGTTTCCCGCACTTGTTATAGCTGTAGTAATATTCCCTTCAACCTGGAGAGTTCGGACCCATGGAATGGGTGCCATGCATTATTGCTTTAAAGGGTCTGCATTTGCTCACCCCATCTCACCAATCGTCTCAGTCCCAAGTGTACCTCCTTATGCCACATCCAGCTGTCGTTGTAGATAGGGTCATTCCAGCCTTCATCAGAGACCCTGAAGGAATTGTAAAGAATTTCCCAGTTTGTTTGTTTTGTTTTTGAAATTCCTTTTTATAGTGGGTTTGAGCTGATTCTCGCTGCCATGTTTATGCCAGTCTAGACACACTTGATTCCCTTACGGAGACATATCAATACATAGGTTTTAAGATTCTTACTAGTCAGATATTTTCCTCTGCGGGAAATATGGGGTTTTGAGTCCCTTTCGCTGAGGACGGTGTAGGTCTTGTCTATTCCATAGTTGGTTTTTGGAACGGTACCTGTGCTTATATCAAACTCTGGTTTTATGCATCACCCCACCTCTCCTTCCCCCTTAAGCAGGTATAAGAGTGTTTTCTAAATGTGAGACACTGCTCTCTTTCCTAACTCAGTTCAAGTGTAGCCATGTTTACAGGATCTTCATAAGTGATATCTTATGATAAGTTTCTTTTTCTGTGTGACTTATTTCACTTAGAATCATCGTACCTGAATCCACCCATTTTGCTGCTACTGGTCTTATGACATTGATTTCATGGCTGAGGGATATTCCATCGTACGTAAGTACCACAATTTTTTGAACCATGTTTATATTTTCTGGGATACTTAAGGTGTATCCAAGTTGAGGTCCTTGTATGCAGTGCAGCCTTAAATTTTGGGGTGGCTCTGTCGTATTGATTTTCAGTTTTCCCAAGGTATATTCCCTAGACTTGTAGTGCCCTTGGCTCTGTAGCTCTGTTCTTTACTTGTTTTAGGGAACAGAATGCACTTCTCCAGAGAGGCAGTTGGCAATTTACATCCCGCCCATCAGCATAACAAGGCTCCCTGTTCTCCAGGGCCTGTCTTGCCTTTCTTGTTCTTACACATTTTGTGGATGTCCCTTTTGACCGGTGGGAAGTGATACTTCTTTGTAGTGCAGATTTGCATTGCCCGCTTGCTTGCTTGGCCAAAAAGGGCGTATGCGTTTTCTCCTGAATATAGTCAGGAGAAAACGCATACGCCCTTTTTGGCCAAGTGCATCATTGTCGAAGTTGTGCCCCTCTTCCTGTGCTTTAAAGGCGATTCCAACGTACCTCTTGAAATCTGTTTCCTGCTATTCTGCCTCGCTTTCAAGTCCGCCTCGTTGCCTTCCCTCAACAGATTTTTGGACGATAGTTGTCCTTTATTACTCGGCCAGTTTGTGAATGGCTGTGCCCCTGAGCTCCATTTTTCAACTCGTTTTTGGTGAGCTGACCGCAAGTCCAAAATTTTGGTTCAGGACCTATACTGGTTCCCAGTGGGTGGCTGAGAATTTGGTTAATTCTTCTTCCTGCCGGGAAATTACAGTGATATGTGCCCGTCCAAATGCCTAACAGCTACTCTCTCATTGGTTCTCCCTCTTCCCTTTCATCCTCTGCCAAACTGGCAACTTGTGCGAACCAAGAGGTTAAAGGGGCTGTCTCTCCAAGTTGGGAGGTTGATAGTAAAGCAGATGGAAGTCAAACCGGAGCACCAGGAGAGGGACTATTCGTTGAGTTTTAGAAACCTTTCGTATTCACAGTGTGTCCGTTCTCTAGGTTTCCCGTACATGTTATAGCTGTAGTAATATTCCCTTCAACCTGGAGACTTGGGACCCATGGAATGTGTGCCAGGCGCTTGTGCTTTAAAGGGGCTGCATTTGCTCACCCAATCTCACCAATCGTCTCAGTCCCAAGTGTCCCTCCTTATGCCACATCCAGCTGTCATTGTAGATAGGGTCATTCCAGGTTTCATCAGAGACCCTGAAGGAATTGTAAAGAATTTCCCAGTTTTTTTTGTTTTGTTTTTGAAATTCATTTTTATAGTTGGTTTGAGCTGATTCTTGCTGCCATGTTTATGCCAGTCTAGACACTCTTGATTCCGTAACGGAGACATATCAATACATAGGTTTTAAGATTCTTACTAGTCAGATATATTCCTCTGCGGGAAATATGGTGTTGTGAGTCCCTTTCACTGAGGAAGGTGTAGGTCTTGTCTATTCCATAGTTGGTTTTTGGAACGGTACCTGTGCTTATATCAAGCTCTGGTTTTATGCATCACCCCACCTCTCCTTCCCCCCTAAGCAGGCATAAGAGTGTTTTCTAAATGTGAGACACTGTTCTCTTTCCTAACTCAGTTCAAGTGTAGCCATGTTTACAGGATCTTCATAAGTGATATCTTATGATATGTTTATTTTTCTCTGTGACTTATTTCACTTAGAATCATCGTACCTGAATCCACCCATTTTGCTGCTACTGGTCTTATGACATTGATTTCATGGCTGAGGGATATTCCATCGTACATAAGTACCACAATTTTTTCAACCATTTTTATATTTCCTGGGATATTTAAGGTGGACCCAAGTTGAGGTCCTTGTAAGCAGTGCAGCCCTAAATTTTGGGATGGCTCTGTCTTATTGATTTCCAGTTTTCCCAAGGTATATTCCCTAGACTGGAAGTGCCCTTGGCTCTGTAGCTCTGTTCTTTACTTGTTATAGGGAACACAATGCACTCCTCCAGAGAGGCAGTTGGCAATTTACATCCCGCCCATCAGCATAGCAAGGCTCCCTGTTCTCCAGGGCCTGTCTTGCCTTTCTGGTTTTTACACATTTTGTGGATGTCCCTTTTGACCGGTGGGAAGTGATACTTCTTTGTAGTGCAGATTTGCATTGCCCGCTTGCTTGCTTGGCCAAAAAGGGCGTATGCGTTTTCTCCTGGATATATTCAGGAGGAAATGCATACGCCCTTTTTGGCCAAGTGCATCATTGTCGAAGTTGGGCCCCTCTTCCTGTGCTTTAAAGGCGATTCCAACGTACCTGTTCAAATCTGTTTCCTGCTATTCTGCCTCGCTTTCAAGTCCGCCTCGCTGCCTTCCCTCAACAGATTTTTGGACGATAGTTGTCCTTTATTACTCGGCCAGTTTGTGAATTGCTGTGCCCCTGAGCTCCATTTTTTAACTCGTTTTTGGTGAGCTGACCGCAAGTCCAAAATTTTGGTTCAGGACCTATACTGGTTCCCGGTGGGTGGCTGAGACTTTGGTTAATTCTTCTTCCTGCCGGGAAATTACAGTGATATGTGCCCGTCCAAATGCCTAACAGCTACTCTCTCATTGGTTCTCCCTCTTCCCTTTCATCCTCTGCCAAATTGGCAACCTGTGCAAACCAGGAGGTTAAAGGGTCTGTCTCTCCAAGTTGGGAGGTTGATAGTAAAGCAGATGGAAAGTCAAACCGGAGCCCCAGGAGAGGGACTATGCGTTGAGTTTTAGAAACCTTTCGTATTCACAGTGTGTCCGTTCTCTAGGTTTCCCATACATGTTATAACTGTAGTAATATTCCCTTCAACCAGGAGAGTTGGGACCCATGGAATGGGTGCCATGCATTATTGCTTTAAAGGGTCTGCATTTGCTCACCCAATCTCACCAATCCTCTCAGTCCCAAGTGGCCAGCCTTATGCCACATCCAGCTGTTGTTGTAGATAGGGTCATTCCAGGATTCATCAGAGACCCTGAAGGAATTGTAAAGAATTTGCCAGTTTTTTAGTTTTGTTTTTGAAATTCCTTTTTATAGTGGGTTTGAGCTGATTCTCGCTGCCATGTTTATGCCAGTCTAGACACACTTGATTCCCTTACGGAGACATATCAATACATAGGTTTTAAGATTCTTACTAGTCAGATATATTCCTCTGCGGGAAATATGGGGTTTTGAGTCCCTTTCACTGAGGAAGGTGTAGGTCTTGTCTATTCCATAGTTGGTTTTTGGAACGGTACCTGTGCTTATATCAAACTCTGGTTTTATGCATCACCCCACCTCTCCTTCCCCCTTAAGTAGGCATAAGAGCGTTTTCTAAATGTGAGACACTGTTCTCTTTCCTAACTCAGTTCAAGTGTAGCCATGTTTACAGGATCTTCATAAGTGATATCTTATGATAAGTTTCTTTTTCTCTGTGACTTATTTCACTTAGAATCATCGTACCTGAATCCACCCATTTTGCTGCTACTGGTCTTATGACATTGATTTCATGGCTGAGGGATATTCCATCGTACGTAAGTACCACAATTTTTTGAACCATTTTTATATTTCCTGGGATATTTAAGGTGGACCCAAGTTGAGGTCCTTGTAAGCAGTGCAGCCCTAAATTTTGGGGTGGCTCTGTCTTATTGATTTTCAGTTTTCCCAAGGTATATTCCCTAGACTGGAAGTGTCCTTGGCTCTGTAGCTTTGTGGTTTACTTGTTTTAGGGAACACAATGCACTCCTCCAGAGAGGCAGTTGGCAATTTACATCCCGCCCATCAGCATAACAAGGCTCCCTGTTCTCTAGGACCTGTCTTGCCTTTCTTGTTTTTACACATTTTGTGGATGTGTCTTTTGACCGGTGGGAAGAGATACTTCTTTGTAGTGCAGATTTGCATTGCCCGCTTGCTTTCTTGGCCAAAAAGCGTGTATGCGTTTTCTCCTGAATATATTCAGGAGAAAACGCATACGCCCTTTTTGGCCAAGGGCATCATTGTCGAAGTTGTGCCCCTCTTCCTGTGCTTTAAAGGCAATTCCAACGTACCTCTTGAAATCTGTTTCCTGCTATTCTGCCTCGCTTTCAAGTCCGCCTCGTTGCCTTCCCTCAACAGATTATTGGACGATAGTTGTCCTTTATTACTCGGCCAGATTGTGAATTGCTGTGCCCCTGAGATCCATTTTTCAACTCGTTTCTGGGGAGCTGACCGCAAGTCCAAAATTTTGCTTCAGGACCTATACTGGTTCCCGGTGGGTGGCTGAGAATTTGGTTAATTCTTCTTCCTGCCGGGAAATTACAGTGATATGTGCCCGTCCAAATGCCTAACAGCTACTCTCTCATTGGTTCTCCCTCTTCCCTTTCATCCTCTGCCAAATTGGCAACCTGTGCGAACCAAGAGGTTAAAGGGGCTGTCTCTCCAAGTTGGGAGGTTGATAGTAAAGCAGACGGAAAGTCAAACCGGAGCACCAGGAGAGGGACTATGCATTGAGTTTTAGAAACCTTTCGTATTCACTGTGTGTCCGTTCTCTAGGTTTCCCGCACTTGTTATAGCTGTAGTAATATTCCCTTCAACCTGGAGAGTTCGGACCCATGGAATGGGTGCCATGCATTATTGCTTTAAAGGGTCTGCATTTGTTCACCCCATCTCACCAATCGTCTCAGTCCCAAGTGTACCTCCTTATGCCACATCCAGCTGTCGTTGTAGATAGGGTCATTCCAGCCTTCATCAGAGACCCTGAAGGATTTGTAAAGAATTTCCCAGTTTGTTTGTTTTGTTTTTGAAATTCCTTTTTATAGTGGGTTTGAGCTGATTCTCGCTGCCATGTTTATGCCAGTCTAGACACACTTGATTCCCTTACGGAGACATATCAATACATAGGTTTTAAGATTCTTACTAGTCAGATATTTTCCTCTGCGGGAAATATGGGGTTTTGAGTCCCTTTCGCTGAGGACGGTGTAGGTCTTGTCTATTCCATAGTTGGTTTTTGGAACGGTACCTGTGCTTATATCAAACTCTGGTTTTATGCATCACCCCACCTCTCCTTCCCCCTTAAGCAGTTATAAGAGTGTTTTCTAAATGTGAGACACTGTTCTCTTTCCTAACTCAGTTCAAGTGTAGGCATGTTTACAGGATCTTCATAAGTGATATCTTATGATAAGTTTCTTTTTCTGTGTGACTTATTTCACTTAGAATCATCGTACCTGAATCCACCCATTTTGCTGCTACTGGTCTTATGACATTGATTTCATGGCTGAGGGATATTCCATCGTACGTAAGTACCACAATTTTTTGAACCATGTTTATATTTTCTGGGATACTTAAGGTGTATCCAAGTTGAGGTCCTTGTATGCAGTGCAGCCTTAAATTTTGGGGTGGCTCTGTCGTATTGATTTTCAGTTTTCCCAAGGTATATTCCCTAGACTTGTAGTGCCCTTGGCTCTGTAGCTCTGTTCTTTACTTGTTTTAGGGAACAGAATGCACTTCTCCAGAGAGGCAGTTGGCAATTTACATCCCGCCCATCAGCATAACAAGGCTCCCTGTTCTCCAGGGCCTGTCTTGCCTTTCTTGTTCTTACACATTTTGTGGATGTCCCTTTTGACCGGTGGGAAGTGATACTTCTTTGTAGTGCAGATTTGCATTGCCCGCTTGCTTGCTTGGCCAAAAAGGGCGTATGCGTTTTCTCCTGAATATAGTCAGGAGAAAACGCATACGCCCTTTTTGGCCAAGTGCATCATTGTCGAAGTTGTGCCCCTCTTCCTGTGCTTTAAAGGCGATTCCAACGTACCTCTTGAAATCTGTTTCCTGCTATTCTGCCTCGCTTTCAAGTCCGCCTCGTTGCCTTCCCTCAACAGATTTTTGGACGATAGTTGTCCTTTATTACTCGGCCAGTTTGTGAATGGCTGTGCCCCTGAGCTCCATTTTTCAACTCGTTTTTGGTGAGCTGACCGCAAGTCCAAAATTTTGGTTCAGGACCTATACTGGTTCCCAGTGGGTGGCTGAGAATTTGGTTAATTCTTCTTCCTGCCGGGAAATTACAGTGATATGTGCCCGTCCAAATGCCTAACAGCTACTCTCTCATTGGTTCTCCCTCTTCCCTTTCATCCTCTGCCAAACTGGCAACTTGTGCGAACCAAGAGGTTAAAGGGGCTGTCTCTCCAAGTTGGGAGGTTGATAGTAAAGCAGACGGAAAGTCAAACCGGAGCACCAGGAGAGGGACTATGCGTTGAGTTTTAGAAACCTTTCGTATTCACAGTGTGTCCGTTCTCTAGGTTTCCCGCACATGTTATAGCTGTAGTAATATTCCCTTCAACCTGGAGAGTTCGGACCCATGGAATGGGTGCCATGCATTATTGCTTTAAAGGGTCTGCATTTGCTCACCCAATCTCACCAATCGTCTCAGTCCCATGTGTCCCTCCTTATGCCACATCCAGCTGTCGTTGTAGATAGGGTCATTCCAGCCTTCATCAGAGACCCTGAAGGAATTGTAAAGAATTTCCCAGTTTTTTTGTTTTGTTTTTGAAATTCCTTTTTATAGTGGGTTTGAGCTGATTCTCGCTGCCATGTTTATGCCAGTCTAGACACAGTTGATTTCCTTACGGAGACATATCAATACATAGGTTTTAAGATTCTTACTAGTCAGATATTTTCCTCTGCGGGAAATATGGGGTTTTGAGTCCCTTTCACTGAGGAAGGTGTAGGTCTTGTCTATTCCATAGTTGGTTTTTGGAACGGTACCTGTGCTTATATCAAACTCTGGTTTTATGCATCACCCCACCTCTCCTTCCCCCTTAAGCAGGTATAAGAGTGTTTTCTAAATGTGAGACACTGTTCTCTTTCCTAACTCAGTTCAAGTGTAGCCATGTTTACAGGATCTTCATAAGTGATATCTTATGATAAGTTTCTTTTTCTGTGTGACTTATTTCACTTAGAATCATCGTACCTGAATCCACCCATTTTGCTGCTACTGGTCTTATGACATTGATTTCATGGCTGAGGGATATTCCATCGTACGTAAGTACCACAATTTTTTGAACCATGTTTATATTTTCTGGGATACTTAAGGTGTATCCAAGTTGAGGTCCTTGTATGCAGTGCAGCCCTAAATTTTGGGGTGGCTCTGTCTTATTGATTTTCAGTTTTCCCAAGGTATATTCCCTAGACTGGTAGTGCCCTTGGCTCTGTAGCTCTGTTCTTTACTTGTTTTAGGGAACAGAATGCACTCCTCCAGAGAGGCAGTTGGCAATTTACATCCCGCCCATCAGCATAACAAGGCTCCCTGTTCTCCAGGGCCTGTCTTGCCTTTCTTGTTCTACACATTTTGTGGATGTCCCTTTTGACCGGTGGGAAGTGATACTTCTTTGTAGTGCAGATTTGCATTGCCCGCTTGCTTGCTTGGCCAAAAAGGGCGTATGCGTTTTCTCCTGAATATATTCAGGAGAAAACGCATACGCCCTTTTGGGCCAAGTGCATCATTGTCGAAGTTGTGCCCCTCTTCCTGTGCTTTAAAGGCGATTCCAACGTACCTCTTGAAATCTGTTTCCTGCTATTCTGCCTCGCTTTCAAGTCCGCCTCGTTGCCTTCCCTCAACAGATTTTTGGACGATAGTTGTCCTTTATTACTCAGACAGTTTGTGAATTGCTGTGCCCCTGAGCTCCATTTTTCAACTCGTTTTTGGTGAGCTGACCGCAAGTCCAAAATTTTGGTTCAGGACCTATACTGGTTCCCGGTGGGTGGCTGAGAATTTGGTTAATTCTTCTTCCTGCCGGGAAATTACAGTGATATGTGCCCGTCCAAATGCCTAACAGCTACTCTCTCATTGGTTCTCCCTCTTCCCTTTCATCCTCTGCCAAATTGGCAACCTGTGCGAACCAAGAGGTTAAAGGGGCTGTCTCTCCAAGTTGGGAGGTTCATAGTAAAGCAGACGGAAAGTCAAACCGGAGCACCAGGAGAGGGACTATGCGTTGAGTTTTAGAAACCTTTCGTATTCACAGAGTGTCCGTTCTCTAGGTTTCCCGCACATGTTATAGCTGTAGTAATATTCCCTTCAACCTGGAGAGTTCGGACCCATGGAATGGGTGCCATGCATTATTGCTTTAAAGGGTCTGCATTTGCTCACCCAATCTCACCAATCGTCTCAGTCCCAAGTGTCCCTCCTTATGCCACATCCAGCTGTCGTTGTAGATAGGGTCATTCTAGCCTTCATCAGAGACCCTGAAGGAATTGTAAAGAATTTCCCAGTTTTTTGGTTTTGTTTTTGAAATTCCTTTTTATAGTGGGTTTGAGCTGATTCTCGCTGCCATGTTTATGCCAGTCTAGACACACTTGATTCCCTTACGGAGACATATCAATACATAGGTTTTAAGATTCTTACTAGTCAGATATTTTCCTCTGCGGGAAATATGGGGTTTTGAGTCCATTTCGCTGAGGAAGGTGTAGGTCTTGTCTATTCCATAGTTGGTTTTTGGAACGGTACCTGTGCTTATATCAAACTCTGGTTTTATGCATCACCCCACCTCTCCTTCCCCCTTAAGCAGGCATAAGAGTGTTTTCTAAATGTGAGACACTGTTCTCTTTCCTAACTCAGTTCAAGTGTAGCCATGTTTACAGGATCTTCATAAGTGATATCTTATGATAAGTTTCTTTTTCTGTGTGACTTATTTCACTTAGAATCATCGTACCTGAATCCACCCATTTTGCTGCTACTGGTCTTATGACATTGATTTCATGGCTGAGGGATATTCCATCGTACATAAGTACCACAATTTTTTGAACCATGTTTATATTTTCTGGGATACTTAAGGTGTATCCAAGTTGAGGCCCTTGTATGCAGTGCAGCCCTAAATTTTGGGGTGGCTCTGTCTTATTGATTTTCAGTTTTCCCAAGGTATATTCCCTAGACTGGTAGTGCCCTTGGCTCTGTAGCTCTGTTCTTTACTTGTTTTAGGGAACAGAATGCACTCCTCCAGAGAGGCAGTTGGCAATTTACATCCCGCCCATCAGCATAACAAGGCTCCCTGTTCTCCAGGGCCTGTCTTGCCTTTCTTGTTCTTACACATTTTGTGGATGTCCCTTTTGACCGGTGGGAAGTGATACTTCTTTGTAGTGCAGATTTGCATTGCCCGCTTGCTTGCTTGGCCAAAAAGGGCGTATGCGTTTTCTCCTGAATATATTCAGGAGAAAACGCATACGCCCTTTTTGGCCAAGTGCATCATTGTCGAAGTTGTGCCCCTCTTCCTGTGCTTTAAAGGCGATTCCAATGTACCTCTTGAAATCTGTTTCCTGCTATTCTGCCTCGCTTTCAAGTCCGCCTCGTTGCCTTCCCTCAACAGATTTTTGGACGATAGTTGTCCTTTATTACTCGGCCAGTTTGTGAATTGCTGTGCCCCTGAGCTCCATTTTTCAACTCATTTTTGGTGAGCTGACCGCAAGTTCAAAATTTTGGTTCAGGACCTATACTGGTTCCCAGTGGGTGGCTGAGAATTTGGTTAATTCTTCTTCCTGCCGGGAAATTACAGTGATATGTGCCCGTCCAAATGCCTAACAGCTACTCTCTCATTGGTTCTCCCTCTTCCCTTTCATCCTCTGCCAAATTGGCAACCTGTGCGAACCAAGAGGTTAAAGGGGCTGTCACTCCAAATTGGGAGGTTGATAGTAAAGCAGACGGAAAGTCAAACCGGAGCACCAGGAGAGGGACTATTCGTTGAGTTTTAGAAACCTTTCGTATTCACAGTGTGTCCGTTCTCTAGGTTTCCCGCACATGTTATAGCTGTAGTAATATTCCCTTCAACCTGGAGAGTTCGGACCCATGGAATGGGTGCCATGCATTATTGCTTTAAAGGGTCTGCATTTGCTCACCCTATCTCACCAACCGTCTCAGTCCCAAGTGTCCCTCCTTATGCCACATCCAGCTGTCGTTGTAGATAGGGTCATTCCAGCTTTCATCAGAGACCCTGAAGGAATTGTAAAGAATTTCCCAGTTTTTTTGTTTTGTTTTTGAAATTCCTTTTTATAGTGGGTTTGAGCTGATTCTCGCTGCCATGTTTATGCCAGTCTAGACACAGTTGATTCCCTTATGGAGACATATCAATACATAGGTTTTAAGATACTTACTAGTCAGATATTTTCCTCTGCGGGAAATATGGGGTTTTGATTCCCTTTCGCTGAGGACGGTGTAGGTCTTGTCTATTCCATAGTTGGTTTTTGGAACGGTACCTGTGCTTATATCAAACTCTGGTTTTATGCATCACCCCACCTCTCCTTCCCCCTTAAGCAGGTATAAGAGTGTTTTCTAAATGTGAGACACTGTTCTCTTTCCTAACTCAGTTCAAGTGTAGCCATGTTTACAGGATCTTCATAAGTGATATCTTATGATAAGTTTCTTTTTCTGTGTGACTTATTTCACTTAGAATCATCGTACCTGAATCCACCCATTTTGATGCTACTGGTCTTATGACATTGATTTCATGGCTGAGGGATATTCCATCGTACGTAAGTACCACAATTTTTTGAACCATGTTTATATTTTCTGGGATACTTAAGGTGTATCCAAGTTGAGGTCCTTGTATGCAGTGCAGCCTTAAATTTTGGGGTGGCTCTGTCTTATTGATTTTCAGTTTTCCCAAGGTATATTCCCTAGACTGGTAGTGCCCTTGGCTCTGTAGCTCTGTTCTTTACTTGTTTTAGGGAACAGAATGCACTCCTCCAGAGAGGCAGTTGGCAATTTACATCCCGCCCATCAGCATAACAAGGCTCCCTGTTCTCCCGGGCCTGTCTTGCCTTTCTTGTTCTTACACATTTTGTGGATGTCCCTTTTGACCGGTGGGAAGTGATACTTCTTTGTAGTGCAGATTTGCATTGCCCACTTGCTTGCTTGGCCAAAAAGGGCGTATGCGTTTTCTCCTGAATATATTCAGGAGAAAACGCATACGCCCTTTTTGGCCAAGTGCATCATTGTCGAAGTTGTGCCCCTCTTCCTGTGCTTTAAAGGCGATTCCAACGTACCTCTTGAAATCTGTTTCCTGCTATTCTGCCTCGCTTTCAAGTCCGCCTCGTTGCCTTCCCTCAACAGATTTTTGGACGATAGTTGTCCTTTATTACTCGGCCAGTTTGTGAATTGCTGTGCCCCTGAGCTCCATTTTTCAACTCGTTTTTGGTGAGCTGACCGCAAGTCCAAAATTTTGGTTCAGGACCTATACTGGTTCCCGGTGGGGGGCTGAGAATTTGGTTACTTCTTCTTCCTGCCGGGAAGTTAGAGTGATAGGTGCCCGTCCAAATGCCTAACAGCTACTCTCTCATTGGTTCTCCCTCTTCCCTTTCATCCTCTGCCAAATTGGCAACCTGTGCGAACCAAGAGGTTAAAGGGGCTGTCTCTCCAAGTTGGGAGGTTGATAGTAAAGCAGACGGAAAGTCAAACCGGAGCACCAGGAGAGGGACTATGCGTTGAGTTTTAGAAACCTTTCGTATTGACAGTGTGTCCGTTCTCTAGGTTTCCCGCACATGTTATATCTGTAGTAATATTCCCTTCAACCTGGAGAGTTCGGACCCATGGAATGAGTGCCATGCATTATTGCTTTAAAGGGTCTGCATTTGCTCACCCAATCTCACCAAACCTCTCAGTCCCAAGTGTCCCTCCTTATGCCACATCCAGCTGTCGTTGTAGATAGGGTCATTCCAGCCTTCATCAGAGACCCTGAAGGAATTGTAAAGAATTTCCCAGTTTTTTTGTTTTGTTTTTGAAATTCCTTTTTATAGTGGGTTTGAGCTGATTCTCGCTGCCATGTTTATGCCAGTCTAGACACACTTGATTCCCTTATGGAGACATATCAATACATAGGTTTTAAGATTCTTACTTGTCAGATATTTTCCTCTGCAGGAAATATGGGGTTTTGTGTCCCTTTCGCTGAGGATGGTGTAGGTCTTGTCTATTCCATAGTTGGTTTTTGGAACGGTACCTGTGCTTATATCAAACTCTGGTTTTATGCATCACCCCACCTCTCCTTCCCCCTTAAGCAGGTATAAGAGTGTTTTCTAAATGTGAGACACTGTTCTCTTTCCTAACTCAGTTCAAGTGTAGCCATGTTTACAGGATCTTCATAAGTGATATCTTATGATAAGTTTCTTTTTCTGTGTGACTTATTTCACTTAGAATCATCGTACCTGAATCCACCCATTTTGCTGCTACTGGTCTTATGACATTGATTTCATGGCTGAGGGATATTCCATCGTACGTAAGTACCACAATTTTTTGAACCATGTTTATATTTTCTGGGATACTTAAGGTGTATCCAAGTTGAGGTCCTTGTATGCAGTGCAGCCTTAAATTTTGGGGTGGCTCTGTCTTATTGATTTTCAGTTTTCCCAAGGTATATTCCCTAGACTGGTAGTGCCCTTGGCTCTGTAGCTCTGTTCTTTACTTGTTTTAGGGAACAGAATGCACTCCTCCAGAGAGGCAGTTGGCAATTTACATCCCGCCCATCAGCATAACAAGGCTCCCTGTTCTCCAGGGCCTGTCTTGCGTTTCTTGTTCTTACACATTTTGTGGATGTCCCTTTTGACCGGTGGGAAGTGATACTTCTTTGTAGTGCAGATTTGCATTGCCCGCTTGCTTGCTTGGCCAAAAAGGGCGTATGCGTTTTCTCCTGAATATAGTCAGGAGAAAACGCATACGCCCTTTTTGGCCAAGTGCATCATTGTCGAAGTTGTGCCCCTCTTCCTGTGCTTTAAAGGCGATTCCAACGTACCTCTTGAAATCTGTTTCCTGCTATTCTGCCTCGCTTTCAAGTCCGCCTCGTTGCCTTCCCTCAACAGATTTTTGGACGATAGTTGTCCTTTATTACTCGGCCAGTTTGTGAATGGCTGTGCCCCTGAGCTCCATTTTTCAACTCGTTTTTGGTGAGCTGACCGCAAGTCCAAAATTTTGGTTCAGGACCTATACTGGTTCCCGGTGGGTGGCTGTGAATTTGGTTAATTCTTCTTCCTGCCGGGAAATTACAGTGATATGTGCCCGTCCAAATGCCTAACAGCTACTCTCTCATTGGTTCTCCCTCTTCCCTTTCATCTTCTGCCAAATTGGCCACCTGTGCGAACCAAGAGGTTAAAGGGGCTGTCTCTCCAAGTTGGGAGGTTGATAGTAAAGCAGACGGAAAGTCAAACTGGAGCACCAGGAGAGGGACTATTCGTTGAGTTTTAGAAACCTTTCGTATTCACAGTGTGTCCGTTCTCTAGGTTTCCCGCACATGTTATAGCTGTAGTAATATTCCCTTCAACCTGGAGAGTTCGGACCCATGGAATGGGTGCCATGCATTATTGCTTTAAAGGGTCTGCATTTGCTCACCCAATCTCACCAATCGTCTCAGTCCCAAGTGTCCCTCCTTATGCCACATCCAGCTGTCATTGTAGATAGGGTCATTCCAGCCTTCATCAGAGACCCTGAAGGAATTGTAAAGAATTTCCCAGTTTTTTTGTTTTGTTTTTGAAATTCCTTTTTATAGTGGGTTTGAGCTGATTCTCGCTGCCATGTTTATGCCAGTCTACACACACTTGATTCCCTTACGGAGACATATCAATACATAGGTTTTAAGATTCTTACTAGTCAGATATTTTCCTCTGCGGGAAATATGGGGTTTTGAGTCCCTTTCGCTGAGGACGGTGTAGGTCTTGTCTATTCCATAGTTGGTTTTTGGAACGGTACCTGTGCTTATATCAAACTCTGGTTTTATGCATCACCCCACCTCTCCTTCCCCCTTAAGCAGGTATAAGAGTGTTTTCTAAATGTGAGACACTGTTCTCTTTCCTAACTCAGTTCAAGTGTAGCCATGTTTACAGGATCTTCATAAGTGATATCTTATGATAAGTTTCTTTTTCTGTGTGACTTATTTCACTTAGAATCATCGTACCTGAATCCACCCATTTTGATGCTACTGGTCTTATGACATTGATTTCATGGCTGAGGGATATTCCATCGTACGTAAGTACCACAATTTTTTGAACCATGTTTATATTTTCTGGGATACTTAAGGTGTATCCAAGTTGAGGTCCTTGTATGCAGTGCAGCCTTAAATTTTGGGGTGGCTCTGTCTTATTGATTTTCAGTTTTCCCAAGGTATATTCCCTAGACTGGTAGTGCCCTTGGCTCTGTAGCTCTGTTCTTTACTTGTTTTAGGGAACAGAATGCACTCCTCCAGAGAGGCAGTTGGCAATTTACATCCCGCCCATCAGCATAACAAGGCTCCCTGTTCTCCAGGGCCTGTCTTGCCTTTCTTGTTCTTACACATTTTGTGGATGTCCCTTTTGACCGGTGGGAAGTGATACTTCTTTGTAGTGCAGATTTGCATTGCCCGCTTGCTTGCTTGGCCAAAAAGGGCGTATGCGTTTTCTCCTGAATATAGTCAGGAGAAAACGCATACGCCCTTTTTGGCCAAGTGCATCATTGTCGAAGTTGTGCCCCTCTTCCTGTGCTTTAAAGGCGATTCCAACGTACCTCTTGAAATCTGTTTCCTGCTATTCTGCCTCGCTTTCAAGTCCGCCTCGTTGCCTTCCCTCAACAGATTTTTGGACGATAGTTGTCCTTTATTACTCGGCCAGTTTGTGAATGGCTGTGCCCCTGAGCTCCATTTTTCAACTCGTTTTTGGTGAGCTGACCGCAAGTCCAAAATTTTGGTTCAGGACCTATACTGGTTCCCGGTGGGTGGCTGAGAATTTGGTTAATTCTTCTTCCTGCCGGGAAATTACAGTGATATGTGCCCGTCCAAATGCCTAACAGCTACTCTCTCATTGGTTCTCCCTCTTCCCTTTCATCCTCTGCCAAACTGGCAACTTGTGCGAACCAAGAGGTTAAAGGGGCTGTCTCTCCAAGTTGGGAGGTTGATAGTAAAGCAGACGGAAAGTCAAACCGGAGCACCAGGAGAGGGACTATGCGTTGAGTTTTAGAAACCTTTCGTATTCACAGTGTGTCCGTTCTCTAGGTTTCCCGCACATGTTATAGCTGTAGTAATATTCCCTTCAACCTGGAGAGTTCGGACCCATGGAATGGGTGCCATGCATTATTGCTTTAAAGGGTCTGCATTTGCTCACCCAATCTCACCAATCGTCTCAGTCCCAAGTGTCCCTCCTTATGCCACATCCAGCTGTCGTTGTAGATAGGGTCATTCCAGCCTTCATCAGAGACCCTGAAGGAATTGTAAAGAATTTCCCAGTTTTTTTGTTTTGTTTTTGAAATTCCTTTTTATAGTGGGTTTGAGCTGATTCTCGCTGCCATGTTTATGCCAGTCTAGACACAGTTGATTTCCTTACGGAGACATATCAATACATAGGTTTTAAGATTCTTACTAGTCAGATATTTTCCTCTGCGGGAAATATGGGGTTTTGAGTCCCTTTCACTGAGGAAGGTGTAGGTCTTGTCTATTCCATAGTTGGTTTTTGGAACGGTACCTGTGCTTATATCAAACTCTGGTTTTATGCATCACCCCACCTCTCCTTCCCCCTTAAGCAGGTATAAGAGTGTTTTCTAAATGTGAGACACTGTTCTCTTTCCTAACTCAGTTCAAGTGTAGCCATGTTTACAGGATCTTCATAAGTGATATCTTATGATAAGTTTCTTTTTCTGTGTGACTTATTTCACTTAGAATCATCGTACCTGAATCCACCCATTTTGCTGCTACTGGTCTTATGACATTGATTTCATGGCTGAGGGATATTCCATCGTACGTAAGTACCACAATTTTTTGAACCATGTTTATATTTTCTGGGATACTTAAGGTGTATCCAAGTTGAGGTCCTTGTATGCAGTGCAGCCTTAAATTTTGGGGTGGCTCTGTCTTATTGATTTTCAGTTTTCCCAAGGTATATTCCCTAGACTGGTAGTGCCCTTGGCTCTGTAGCTCTGTTCTTTACTTGTTTTAGGGAACAGAATGCACTCCTCCAGAGAGGCAGTTGGCAATTTACATCCCGCCCATCAGCATAACAAGGCTCCCTGTTCTCCAGGGCCTGTCTTGCCTTTCTTGTTCTTACACATTTTGTGGATGTCCCTTTTGACCGGTGGGAAGTGATACTTCTTTGTAGTGCAGATTTGCATTGCCCGCTTGCTTGCTTGGCCAAAAAGGGCGTATGCGTTTTCTCCTGAATATAGTCAGGAGAAAACGCATACGCCCTTTTTGGCCAAGTGCATCATTGTCGAAGTTGTGCCCCTCTTCCTGTGCTTTAAAGGCGATTCCAACGTACCTCTTGAAATCTGTTTCCTGCTATTCTGCCTCGCTTTCAAGTCCGCCTCGTTGCCTTCCCTCAACAGATTTTTGGACGATAGTTGTCCTTTATTACTCGGCCAGTTTGTGAATGGCTGTGCCCCTGAGCTCCATTTTTCAACTCGTTTTTGGTGAGCTGACCGCAAGTCCAAAATTTTGGTTCAGGACCTATACTGGTTCCCGGTGGGTGGCTGAGAATTTGGTTAATTCTTCTTCCTGCCGGGAAATTACAGTGATATGTGCCCGTCCAAATGCCTAACAGCTACTCTCTCATTGGTTCTCCCTCTTCCCTTTCATCCTCTGCCAAACTGGCAACTTGTGCGAACCAAGAGGTTAAAGGGGCTGTCTCTCCAAGTTGGGAGGTTGATAGTAAAGCAGACGGAAAGTCAAACCGGAGCACCAGGAGAGGGACTATGCGTTGAGTTTTAGAAACCTTTCGTATTCACAGTGTGTCCGTTCTCTAGGTTTCCCGCACATGTTATAGCTGTAGTAATATTCCCTTCAACCTGGAGAGTTCGGACCCATGGAATGGGTGCCATGCATTATTGCTTTAAAGGGTCTGCATTTGCTCACCCAATCTCACCAATCGTCTCAGTCCCAAGTGTCCCTCCTTATGCCACATCCAGCTGTCGTTGTAGATAGGGTCATTCCAGCCTTCATCAGAGACCCTGAAGGAATTGTAAAGAATTTCCCAGTTTTTTTGTTTTGTTTTTGAAATTCCTTTTTATAGTTGGTTTGAGCTGATTCTCGCTGCCATGTTTATGCCAGTCTAGACACAGTTGATTTCCTTACGGAGACATATCAATACATAGGTTTTAAGATTCTTACTAGTCAGATATTTTCCTCTGCGGGAAATATGGGGTTTTGAGTCCCTTTCACTGAGGAAGGTGTAGGTCTTGTCTATTCCATAGTTGGTTTTTGGAACGGTACCTGTGCTTATATCAAACTCTGGTTTTATGCATCACCCCACCTCTCCTTCCCCCTTAAGCAGGTATAAGAGTGTTTTCTAAATGTGAGACACTGTTCTCTTTCCTAACTCAGTTCAAGTGTAGCCATGTTTACAGGATCTTCATAAGTGATATCTTATGATAAGTTTCTTTTTCTGTGTGACTTATTTCACTTAGAATCATCGTACCTGAATCCACCCATTTTGATGCTACTGGTCTTATGACATTGATTTCATGGCTGAGGGATATTCCATCGTACGTAAGTACCACAATTTTTTGAACCATGTTTATATTTTCTGGGATACTTAAGGTGTATCCAAGTTGAGGTCCTTGTATGCAGTGCAGCCCTAAATTTTGGGGTGGCTCTGTCTTATTGATTTTCAGTTTTCCCAAGGTATATTCCCTAGACTGGTAGTGCCCTTGGCTCTGTAGCTCTGTTCTTTACTTGTTTTAGGGAACAGAATGCACTCCTCCAGAGAGGCAGTTGGCAATTTACATCCTGCCCATCAGCATAACATGGCTCCCTGTTCTCCAGGGCCTGTCTTGCCTTTCTTGTTCTACACATTTTGTGGATGTCCCTTTTGACCGGTGGGAAGTGATACTTCTTTGTAGTGCAGATTTGCCTTGACCGCTTGCTTGCTTGGCCAAAAAGGGCGTATGCGTTTTCTCCTGAATATATTCAGGAGAAAACGCATATGCCCTTTTGGGCCAAGTGCATCATTGTCGAAGTTGTGCCCCTCTTCCTGTGCTTTAAAGGCGATTCCAACGTACCTCTTGAAATCTGTTTCCTGCTATTCTGCCTCGCTTTCAAGTCCGCCTCGTTGCCTTCCCTCAACAGATTTTTGGACAATAGTTGTCCTTTATTACTCGGCCAGTTTGTGAATTGCTGTGCCCCTGAGCTCCATTTTTCAACTCGTTTTTGGTGAGCTGACCGCAAGTCCAAAATTTTGGTTCAGGACCTATACTGGTTCCCGGTGGGTGGCTGTGAATTTGGTTAATTCTTCTTCCTGCCGGGAAATTACAGTGATATGTGCCCGTCCAAATGCCTAACAGCTACTCTCTCATTGGTTCTCCCTCTTCCCTTTCATCTTCTGCCAAATTGGCAACCTGTGCGAACCAAGAGGTTAAAGGGGCTGTCTCTCCAAGTTGGGAGGTTGATAGTAAAGCAGACGGAAAGTCAAACTGGAGCACCAGGAGAGGGACTATTCGTTGAGTTTTAGAAACCTTTCGTATTCACAGTGTGTCCGTTCTCTAGGTTTCCCGCACATGTTATAGCTGTAGTAATATTCCCTTCAACCTGGAGAGTTCGGACCCATGGAATGGGTGCCATGCATTATTGCTTTAAAGGGTCTGCATTTGCTCACCCAATCTCACCAATCGTCTCAGTCCCAAGTGTCCCTCCTTATGCCACATCCAGCTGTCATTGTAGATAGGGTCATTCCAGCCTTCATCAGAGACCCTGAAGGAATTGTAAAGAATTTCCCAGTTTTTTTGTTTTGTTTTTGAAATTCCTTTTTATAGTGGGTTTGAGCTGATTCTCGCTGCCATGTTTATGCCAGTCTACACACACTTGATTCCCTTACGGAGACATATCAATACATAGGTTTTAAGATTCTTACTAGTCAGATATTTTCCTCTGCGGGAAATATGGGGTTTTGAGTCCCTTTCGCTGAGGACGGTGTAGGTCTTGTCTATTCCATAGTTGGTTTTTGGAACGGTACCTGTGCTTATATCAAACTCTGGTTTTATGCATCACCCCACCTCTCCTTCCCCCTTAAGCAGGTATAAGAGTGTTTTCTAAATGTGAGACACTGTTCTCTTTCCTAACTCAGTTCAAGTGTAGCCATGTTTACAGGATCTTCATAAGTGATATCTTATGATAAGTTTCTTTTTCTGTGTGACTTATTTCACTTAGAATCATCGTACCTGAATCCACCCATTTTGATGCTACTGGTCTTATGACATTGATTTCATGGCT
Organism: Hyperoodon ampullatus; assembly: GCF_949752795.1. Taxonomy (NCBI): domain Eukaryota; kingdom Metazoa; phylum Chordata; class Mammalia; order Artiodactyla; family Ziphiidae; genus Hyperoodon; species Hyperoodon ampullatus. The sequence continues at coordinate 328,585 of NW_027640625.1, read as the reverse complement.
GAGGGATATTCCATCGTACGTAAGTACCACAATTTTTTGAACCATGTTTATATTTTCTGGGATACTTAAGGTGTATCCAAGTTGAGGTCCTTGTATGCAGTGCAGCCTTAAATTTTGGGGTGGCTCTGTCTTATTGATTTTCAGTTTTCCCAAGGTATATTCCCTAGACTGGTAGTGCCCTTGGCTCTGTAGCTCTGTTCTTTACTTGTTTTAGGGAACAGAATGCACTCCTCCAGAGAGGCAGTTGGCAATTTACATCCCGCCCATCAGCATAACAAGGCTCCCTGTTCTCCAGGGCCTGTCTTGCCTTTCTTGTTCTTACACATTTTGTGGATGTCCCTTTTGACCGGTGGGAAGTGATACTTCTTTGTAGTGCAGATTTGCATTGCCCGCTTGCTTGCTTGGCCAAAAAGGGCGTATGCGTTTTCTCCTGAATATATTCAGGAGAAAACGCATACGCCCTTTTTGGCCAAGTGCATCATTGTCGAAGTTGTGCCCCTCTTCCTGTGCTTTAAAGGCGATTCCAACGTACCTCTTGAAATCTGTTTCCTGCTATTCTGCCTCGCTTTCAAGTCCGCCTCGTTGCCTTCCCTCAACAGATTTTTGGACAATAGTTGTCCTTTATTACTCGGCCAGTTTGTGAATGGCTGTGCCCCTGAGCTCCATTTTTCAACTCGTTTTTGGTGAGCTGACCGCAAGTCCAAAATTTTGGTTCAGGACCTATACTGGTTCCCGGTGGGTAGCTGAGAATTTGGTTAATTCTTCTTCCTGCCGGGAAATTACAGTGATATGTGCCCGTCCAAATGCCTAACAGCTACTCTCTCATTGGTTCTCCCTCTTCCCTTTCATCCTCTGCCAAACTGGCAACTTGTGCGAACCAAGAGGTTAAAGGGGCTGTCTCTCCAAGTTGGGAGGTTGATAGTAAAGCAGACGGAAAGTCAAACCGGAGCACCAGGAGAGGGACTATGCGTTGAGTTTTAGAAACCTTTCGTATTCACAGTGTGTCCGTTCTCTAGGTTTCCCGCACATGTTATAGCTGTAGTAATATTCCCTTCAACCTGGAGAGTTCGGACCCATGGAATGGGTGCCATGCATTATTGCTTTAAAGGGTCTGCATTTGCTCACCCAATCTCACCAATCGTCTCAGTCCCAAGTGTCCCTCCTTATGCCACATCCAGCTGTCGTTGTAGATAGGGTCATTCCAGCCTTCATCAGAGACCCTGAAGGAATTGTAAAGAATTTCCCAGTTTTTTTGTTTTGTTTTTGAAATTCCTTTTTATAGTGGGTTTGAGCTGATTCTCGCTGCCATGTTTATGCCAGTCTAGACACAGTTGATTTCCTTACGGAGAAATATCAATACATAGGTTTTAAGATTCTTACTAGTCAGATATTTTCCTCTGCGGGAAATATGGGGTTTTGAGTCCCTTTCACTGAGGAAGGTGTAGGTCTTGTCTATTCCATAGTTGGTTTTTGGAACGGTACCTGTGCTTATATCAAACTCTGGTTTTATGCATCACCCCACCTCTCCTTCCCCCTTAAGCAGGTATAAGAGTGTTTTCTAAATGTGAGACACTGTTCTCTTTCCTAACTCAGTTCAAGTGTAGCCATGTTTACAGGATCTTCATAAGTGATATCTTATGATAAGTTTCTTTTTCTGTGTGACTTATTTCACTTAGAATCATCGTACCTGAATCCACCCATTTTGCTGCTACTGGTCTTATGACATTGATTTCATGGCTGAGGGATATTCCATCGTACGTAAGTACCACAATTTTTTGAACCATGTTTATATTTTCTGGGATACTTAAGGTGTATCCAAGTTGAGGTCCTTGTATGCAGTGCAGCCCTAAATTTTGGGGTGGCTCTGTCTTATTGATTTTCAGTTTTCCCAAGGTATATTCCCTAGACTGGTAGTGCCCTTGGCTCTGTAGCTCTGTTCTTTACTTGTTTTAGGGAACAGAATGCACTCCTCCAGAGAGGCAGTTGGCAATTTACATCCCGCCCATCAGCATAACAAGGCTCCCTGTTCTCCAGGGCCTGTCTTGCCTTTCTTGTTCTTACACATTTTGTGGATGTCCCTTTTGACCGGTGGGAAGTGATACTTCTTTGTAGTGCAGATTTGCATTGCCCGCTTGCTTGCTTGGCCAAAAAGGGCGTATGCGTTTTCTCCTGAATATATTCAGGAGAAAACGCATACGCCCTTTATGGCCAAGTGCATCATTGTCGAAGTTGTGCCCCTCTTCCTGTGCTTTAAAGGCGATTCCAACGTACCTCTTGAAATCTGTTTCCTGCTATTCTGCCTCGCTTTCAAGTCCGCCTCGTTGCCTTCCCTCAACAGATTTTTGGACGATAGTTGTCCTTTATTACTCAGCCAGTTTGTGAATTGCTGTGCCCCTGAGCTCCATTTTTCAACTCGTTTTTGGTGAGCTGACCGCAAGTCCAAAATTTTGGTTCAGGACCTATACTGGTTCCCGGTGGGTGGCTGTGAATTTGGTTAATTCTTCTTCCTGCCGGGAAATTACAGTGATATGTGCCCGTCCAAATGCCTAACAGCTACTCTCTCATTGGTTCTCCCTCTTCCCTTTCATCTTCTGCCAAATTGGCAACCTGTGCGAACCAAGAGGTTAAAGGGGCTGTCTCTCCAAGTTGGGAGGTTGATAGTAAAGCAGACGGAAAGTCAAACTGGAGCACCAGGAGAGGGACTATTCGTTGAGTTTTAGAAACCTTTCGTATTCACAGTGTGTCCGTTCTCTAGGTTTCCCGCACATGTTATAGCTGTAGTAATATTCCCTTCAACCTGGAGAGTTCGGACCCATGGAATGGGGGCCATGCATTATTGCTTTAAAGGGTCTGCATTTGCTCACCCAATCTCACCAATCGTCTCAGTCCCAAGTGTCCCTCCTTATGCCACATCCAGCTGTCATTGTAGATAGGGTCATTCCAGCCTTCATCAGAGACCCTGAAGGAATTGTAAAGAATTTCCCAGTTTTTTTGTTTTGTTTTTGAAATTCCTTTTTATAGTGGGTTTGAGCTGATTCTCGCTGCCATGTTTATGCCAGTCTAGACACACTTGATTCCCTTACGGAGACATATCAATACATAGGTTTTAAGATTCTTACTAGTCAGATATTTTCCTCTGCGGGAAATATGGGGTTTTGAGTCCCTTTCGCTGAGGACGGTGTAGGTCTTGTCTATTCCATAGTTGGTTTTTGGAACGGTACCTGTGCTTATATCAAACTCTGGTTTTATGCATCACCCCACCTCTCCTTCCCCCTTAAGCAGGTATAAGAGTGTTTTCTAAATGTGAGACACTGTTCTCTTTCCTAACTCAGTTCAAGTGTAGCCATGTTTACAGGATCTTCATAAGTGATATCTTATGATAAGTTTCTTTTTCTGTGTGACTTATTTCACTTAGAATCATCGTACCTGAATCCACCCATTTTGCTGCTACTGGTCTTATGACATTGATTTCATGGCTGAGGGATATTCCATCGTACGTAAGTACCACAATTTTTTGAACCATGTTTATATTTTCTGGGATACTTAAGGTGTATCCAAGTTGAGGTCCTTGTATGCAGTGCAGCCCTAAATTTTGGGGTGGCTCTGTCTTATTGATTTTCAGTTTTCCCAAGGTATATTCCCTAGACTGGTAGTGCCCTTGGCTCTGTAGCTCTGTTCTTTACTTGTTTTAGGGAACAGAATGCACTCCTCCAGAGAGGCAGTTGGCAATTTACATCCCGCCCATCAGCATAACAAGGCTCCCTGTTCTCCAGGGCCTGTCTTGCCTTTCTTGTTCTTACACATTTTGTGGATGTCCCTTTTGACCGGTGGGAAGTGATACTTCTTTGTAGTGCAGATTTGCATTGCCCGCTTGCTTGCTTGGCCAAAAAGGGCGTATGCGTTTTCTCCTGAATATATTCAGGAGAAAACGCATACGCCCTTTATGGCCAAGTGCATCATTGTCGAAGTTGTGCCCCTCTTCCTGTGCTTTAAAGGCGATTCCAACGTACCTCTTGAAATCTGTTTCCTGCTATTCTGCCTCGCTTTCAAGTCCGCCTCGTTGCCTTCCCTCAACAGATTTTTGGACGATAGTTGTCCTTTATTACTCAGCCAGTTTGTGAATTGCTGTGCCCCTGAGCTCCATTTTTCAACTCGTTTTTGGTGAGCTGACCGCAAGTCCAAAATTTTGGTTCAGGACCTATACTGGTTCCCGGTGGGTGGCTGTGAATTTGGTTAATTCTTCTTCCTGCCGGGAAATTACAGTGATATGTGCCCGTCCAAATGCCTAACAGCTACTCTCTCATTGGTTCTCCCTCTTCCCTTTCATCTTCTGCCAAATTGGCAACCTGTGCGAACCAAGAGGTTAAAGGGGCTGTCTCTCCAAGTTGGGAGGTTGATAGTAAAGCAGACGGAAAGTCAAACTGGAGCACCAGGAGAGGGACTATTCGTTGAGTTTTAGAAACCTTTCGTATTCACAGTGTGTCCGTTCTCTAGGTTTCCCGCACATGTTATAGCTGTAGTAATATTCCCTTCAACCTGGAGAGTTCGGACCCATGGAATGGGGGCCATGCATTATTGCTTTAAATGGTCTGCATTTGCTCACCCAATCTCACCAATCGTCTCAGTCCCAAGTGTCCCTCCTTATGCCACATCCAGCTGTCATTGTAGATAGGGTCATTCCAGCCTTCATCAGAGACCCTGAAGGAATTGTAAAGAATTTCCCAGTTTTTTTGTTTTGTTTTTGAAATTCCTTTTTATAGTGGGTTTGAGCTGATTCTCGCTGCCATGTTTATGCCAGTCTAGACACACTTGATTCCCTTACGGAGACATATCAATACATAGGTTTTAAGATTCTTACTAGTCAGATATTTTCCTCTGCGGGAAATATGGGGTTTTGAGTCCCTTTCGCTGAGGACGGTGTAGGTCTTGTCTATTCCATAGTTGGTTTTTGGAACGGTACCTGTGCTTATATCAAACTCTGGTTTTATGCATCACCCCACCTCTCCTTCCCCCTTAAGCAGGTATAAGAGTGTTTTCTAAATGTGAGACACTGTTCTCTTTCCTAACTCAGTTCAAGTGTAGCCATGTTTACAGGATCTTCATAAGTGATATCTTATGATAAGTTTCTTTTTCTGTGTGACTTATTTCACTTAGAATCATCGTACCTGAATCCACCCATTTTGATGCTACTGGTCTTATGACATTGATTTCATGGCTGAGGGATATTCCATCGTACGTAAGTACCACAATTTTTTGAACCATGTTTATATTTTCTGGGATACTTAAGGTGTATCCAAGTTGAGGTCCTTGTATGCAGTGCAGCCCTAAATTTTGGGGTGGCTCTGTCTTATTGATTTTCAGTTTTCCCAAGGTATATTCCCTAGACTGGTAGTGCCCTTGGCTCTGTAGCTCTGTTCTTTACTTGTTTTAGGGAACAGAATGCACTCCTCCAGAGAGGCAGTTGGCAATTTACATCCCGCCCATCAGCATAACAAGGCTCCCTGTTCTCCAGGGCCTGTCTTGCCTTTCTTGTTCTTACACATTTTGTGGATGTCCCTTTTGACCGGTGGGAAGTGATACTTCTTTGTAGTGCAGATTTGCATTGCCCGCTTGCTTGCTTGGCCAAAAAGGGCGTATGCGTTTTCTCCTGAATATATTCAGGAGAAAACGCATACGCCCTTTATGGCCAAGTGCATCATTGTCGAAGTTGTGCCCCTCTTCCTGTGCTTTAAAGGCGATTCCAACGTACCTCTTGAAATCTGTTTCCTGCTATTCTGCCTCGCTTTCAAGTCCGCCTCGTTGCCTTCCCTCAACAGATTTTTGGACGATAGTTGTCCTTTATTACTCAGCCAGTTTGTGAATTGCTGTGCCCCTGAGCTCCATTTTTCAACTCGTTTTTGGTGAGCTGACCGCAAGTCCAAAATTTTGGTTCAGGACCTATACTGGTTCCCGGTGGGTGGCTGTGAATTTGGTTAATTCTTCTTCCTGCCGGGAAATTACAGTGATATGTGCCCGTCCAAATGCCTAACAGCTACTCTCTCATTGGTTCTCCCTCTCCCTTTCATCTTCTGCCAAATTGGCAACCTGTGCGAACCAAGAGGTTAAAGGGGCTGTCTCTCCAAGTTGGGAGGTTGATAGTAAAGCAGACGGAAAGTCAAACTGGAGCACCAGGAGAGGGACTATTCGTTGAGTTTTAGAAACCTTTCGTATTCACAGTGTGTCCGTTCTCTAGGTTTCCCGCACATGTTATAGCTGTAGTAATATTCCCTTCAACCTGGAGAGTTCGGACCCATGGAATGGGTGCCATGCATTATTGCTTTAAAGGGTCTGCATTTGCTCACCCAATCTCACCAATCGTCTCAGTCCCAAGTGTCCCTCCTTATGCCACATCCAGCTGTCATTGTAGATAGGGTCATTCCAGCCTTCATCAGAGACCCTGAAGGAATTGTAAAGAATTTCCCAGTTTTTTTGTTTTGTTTTTGAAATTCCTTTTTATAGTGGGTTTGAGCTGATTCTCGCTGCCATGTTTATGCCAGTCTAGACACACTTGATTCCCTTACGGAGACATATCAATACATAGGTTTTAAGATTCTTACTAGTCAGATATTTTCCTCTGCGGGAAATATGGGGTTTTGAGTCCCTTTCGCTGAGGACGGTGTAGGTCTTGTCTATTCCATAGTTGGTTTTTGGAACGGTACCTGTGCTTATATCAAACTCTGGTTTTATGCATCACCCCACCTCTCCTTCCCCCTTAAGCAGGTATAAGAGTGTTTTCTAAATGTGAGACACTGTTCTCTTTCCTAACTCAGTTCAAGTGTAGCCATGTTTACAGGATCTTCATAAGTGATATCTTATGATAAGTTTCTTTTTCTGTGTGACTTATTTCACTTAGAATCATCGTACCTGAATCCACCCATTTTGATGCTACTGGTCTTATGACATTGATTTCATGGCTGAGGGATATTCCATCGTACGTAAGTACCACAATTTTTTGAACCATGTTTATATTTTCTGGGATACTTAAGGTGTATCCAAGTTGAGGTCCTTGTATGCAGTGCAGCCCTAAATTTTGGGGTGGCTCTGTCTTATTGATTTTCAGTTTTCCCAAGGTATATTCCCTAGACTGGTAGTGCCCTTGGCTCTGTAGCTCTGTTCTTTACTTGTTTTAGGGAACAGAATGCACTCCTCCAGAGAGGCAGTTGGCAATTTACATCCCGCCCATCAGCATAACAAGGCTCCCTGTTCTCCAGGGCCTGTCTTGCCTTTCTTGTTCTTACACATTTTGTGGATGTCCCTTTTGACCGGTGGGAAGTGATACTTCTTTGTAGTGCAGATTTGCATTGCCCGCTTGCTTGCTTGGCCAAAAAGGGCGTATGCGTTTTCTCCTGAATATATTCAGGAGAAAACACATACGCCCTTTATGGCCAAGTGCATCATTGTCGAAGTTGTGCCCCTCTTCCTGTGCTTTAAAGGCGATTCCAACGTACCTCTTGAAATCTGTTTCCTGCTATTCTGCCTCGCTTTCAAGTCCGCCTCGTTGCCTTCCCTCAACAGATTTTTGGACGATAGTTGTCCTTTATTACTCAGCCAGTTTGTGAATTGCTGTGCCCCTGAGCTCCATTTTTCAACTCGTTTTTGGTGAGCTGACCGCAAGTCCAAAATTTTGGTTCAGGACCTATACTGGTTCCCGGTGGGTGGCTGTGAATTTGGTTAATTCTTCTTCCTGCCGGGAAATTACAGTGATATGTGCCCGTCCAAATGCCTAACAGCTACTCTCTCATTGGTTCTCCCTCTTCCCTTTCATCTTCTGCCAAATTGGCAACCTGTGCGAACCAAGAGGTTAAAGGGGCTGTCTCTCCAAGTTGGGAGGTTGATAGTAAAGCAGACGGAAAGTCAAACTGGAGCACCAGGAGAGGGACTATTCGTTGAGTTTTAGAAACCTTTCGTATTCACAGTGTGTCCGTTCTCTAGGTTTCCCGCACATGTTATAGCTGTAGTAATATTCCCTTCAACCTGGAGAGTTCGGACCCATGGAATGGGTGCCATGCATTATTGCTTTAAAGGGTCTGCATTTGCTCACCCAATCTCACCAATCGTCTCAGTCCCAAGTGTCCCTCCTTATGCCACATCCAGCTGTCATTGTAGATAGGGTCATTCCAGCCTTCATCAGAGACCCTGAAGGAATTGTAAAGAATTTCCCAGTTTTTTTGTTTTGTTTTTGAAATTCCTTTTTATAGTGGGTTTGAGCTGATTCTCGCTGCCATGTTTATGCCAGTCTAGACACACTTGATTCCCTTACGGAGACATATCAATACATAGGTTTTAAGATTCTTACTAGTCAGATATTTTCCTCTGCGGGAAATATGGGGTTTTGAGTCCCTTTCGCTGAGGACGGTGTAGGTCTTGTCTATTCCATAGTTGGTTTTTGGAACGGTACCTGTGCTTATATCAAACTCTGGTTTTATGCATCACCCCACCTCTCCTTCCCCCTTAAGCAGGTATAAGAGTGTTTTCTAAATGTGAGACACTGTTCTCTTTCCTAACTCAGTTCAAGTGTAGCCATGTTTACAGGATCTTCATAAGTGATATCTTATGATAAGTTTCTTTTTCTGTGTGACTTATTTCACTTAGAATCATCGTACCTGAATCCACCCATTTTGATGCTACTGGTCTTATGACATTGATTTCATGGCTGAGGGATATTCCATCGTACGTAAGTACCACAATTTTTTGAACCATGTTTATATTTTCTGGGATACTTAAGGTGTATCCAAGTTGAGGTCCTTGTATGCAGTGCAGCCCTAAATTTTGGGGTGGCTCTGTCTTATTGATTTTCAGTTTTCCCAAGGTATATTCCCTAGACTGGTAGTGCCCTTGGCTCTGTAGCTCTGTTCTTTACTTGTTTTAGGGAACAGAATGCACTCCTCCAGAGAGGCAGTCGGCAATTTACATCCCGCCCATCAGCATAACAAGGCTCCCTGTTCTCCAGGGCCTGTCTTGCCTTTCTTGTTCTTACACATTTTGTGGATGTCCCTTTTGACCGGTGGGAAGTGATACTTCTTTGTAGTGCAGATTTGCATTGCCCGCTTGCTTGCTTGGCCAAAAAGGGCGTATGCGTTTTCTCCTGAATATATTCAGGAGAAAACGCATACGCCCTTTATGGCCAAGTGCATCATTGTCGAAGTTGTGCCCCTCTTCCTGTGCTTTAAAGGCGATTCCAACGTACCTCTTGAAATCTGTTTCCTGCTATTCTGCCTCGCTTTCAAGTCCGCCTCGTTGCCTTCCCTCAACAGATTTTTGGATGATAGTTGTCCTTTATTACTCGGCCAGTTTGTGAATTGCTGTGCCCCTGAGTTCCATTTTTCAACTCGTTTTTGGTGAGCTGACCGCAAGTCCAAAATTTGGGTTCAGGACCTATACTGGTTCCCGGTGGGTGGCTGAGACTTTGGTTAATTCTTCTTCCTGCCGGGAAATTACAGTGATATGTGCCCGTCCAAATGCCTAACAGCTACTCTCTCATTGGTTCTCCCTCTTCCCTTTCATCCTCTGCCAAATTGGCAACCTGTGCGAACCAAGAGGTTAAAGGGGCTGTCTCTCCAAGTTGGGAGGTTGATAGTAAAGCAGACGGAAAGTCAAACCGGAGCACCAGGAGAGGGACTATGCGTTGAGCTTTAGAAACCTTTCGTATTCACAGTGTGTCCGTTCTCTAGGTTTCCCGCACATGTTATAGCTGTAGTAATATTCCCTTCAACCTGGAGAGTTCGGACCCATGGAATGGGTGCCATGCATTATTGCTTTAAAGGGTCTGCATTTGCTCACCCAATCTCACCAATCGTCTCAGTCCCAAGTGTGCCTCCTTATGCCACATCCAGCTGTCATTGTAGATAGGGTCATTCCAGCCTTCATCAGAGACCCTGAAGGAATTGTAAAGAATTTCCCAGTTTTTTTGTTTTGTTTTTGAAATTCCTTTTTATAGTGGGTTTGAGCTGATTCTCGCTGCCATGTTTATGCCAGTCTAGACACACTTGATTCCCTTATGGAGACATATCAATACATAGGTTTTAAGATTCTTACTAGTCAGATATTTTCCTCTGCGGGAAATATGGGGTTTTGAGTCCCTTTCGCTGAGGACGGTGTAGGTCTTGTCTATTCCATAGTTGGTTTTTGGAACGGTACCTGTGCTTATATCAAACTCTGGTTTTATGCATCACCCCACCTCTCTTTCCCCCTTAAGCAGGTATAAGAGTGTTTTCTAAATGTGAGACACTGTTCTCTTTCCTAACTCAGTTCAAGTGTAGCCATGTTTACAGGATCTTCATAAGTGATATCTTATGATAAGTTTCTTTTTCTGTGTGACTTATTTCACTTAGAATCATCGTACCTGAATCCACCCATTTTGCTGCTACTGGTCTTATGACATTGATTTCATGGCTGAGGGATATTCCATCGTACGTAAGTACCACAATTTTTTGAACCATGTTAATATTTTCTGGGATACTTAAGGTGTATCCAAGTTGAGGTCCTTGTATGCAGTGCAGCCCTAAATTTTGGGGTGGTTCTGTCTTATTGATTTTCAGTTTTCCCAAGGTATATTCCCTAGACTGGTAGTGCCCTTGGCTCTGTAGCTCTGTTCTTTACTTGTTTTAGGGAACAGAATGCACTCCTCCAGAGAGGTAGTTGGCAATTTACATCCCGCCCATCAGCATAACAAGGCTCCCTGTTCTCCAGGGCCTGTCTTGCCTTTCTGATTTTTACACATATTGTGGATGTCCCTTTTGACCGGTGGGAAGTGATACTTCTTTGTAGTGCAGATTTGCATTGCCCGCTTGCTTGCTTGGCCAAAAAGGGCGTATGCGTTTTCACCTGAATATATTCAGGAGAAAATGCATACGCCCTTTTTGGCCAAGTGCATCATTGTCGAAGTTGTGCCCCTCTTCCTGTGCTTTAAAGGCGATTCCAACGTACCTCTTGAAATCTGTTTCCTGCTATTCTGCCTCGCTTTCAAGTCCGCCTCGTTGCCTTCCCTCAACAGATTTTTGGACGATAGTTGTCCTTTATTACTCGGCCAGTTTGTGAATTGCTGTGCCGCAGAGCTCCATTTTTCAACTCGTTTTTGGTGAGCTGACCGCAAGTCCAAAATTTTGGTCCAGGACCTATTCTGGTTCCCGGTGGGTGGCTGAGACTTTGGTTAATTCTTCCTCGTGCTGGGAAGTTAGAATGATATGTGCCCGTCCAAATGCCTAACAGCTACTCTCTCATTGGTTCTCCCTCTTCCCTTTCATCCTCTGCCAAATTGGAAACCTGTGCGAACCAGGAGGTTAAAGGGGCTGTCTCTCCAAGATGGGAGGTTGAAAGTAAACTGATGGACAGTCAAACCGGAGCACCAGGAGAGAGACTATCCGTTGAGTTTTAGAAACCTTTCATATTCACAGTGTGTCCGTTCTCTAGATTTCTCGTACATGTTATAACTGTAGTAATATTCCCTTCAACTTGGAGAGTTGGGACCCATGGCATTGGTGCCATGCATTATTGCTTTAAAGGGTCTGCATTTGGTCACCCAATCTCACCAATCCTCTCAGTCCCAAGTGTCCAGCCTTAGGCCACATCCAGCTGTCGTTGTAGATAGGGTCTTTCCAGGTTTCATCAGAGACCCTGAAGGAATTGTAAGGAATTTCCCAGTTTTTTTGTTTTGTTTTTGAAATTCCTTTTTATAGTGGGTTTGAGCGGATTCTCGCTGCCATGTTTATGCCAGTCTAGAATCACTTGATTCCCTTACGGAGACATATCAATACATAGGTTTTAAGATTCTTACTAGTCAGATATATTCTTCTGTGGGAAATATGGGGTTTTGAGTCCCTTTCACTGAAGAAGGTGTAGGTCTTGTCTATTCCATAGTTGGTTTTTGGAACGGTACCTCTGCTTATATCAAACTCTGGTTTTATGCATCACCCCTCCTCTCCTTCCCCCTTAAGCAGCCATAAGAGTGTTTTCTAAATGTGAGACACTGTTCTCTTTCCTAACTCAGTTCATGTGTAGCCATGTTTACAGGATCTTCATAAGTGATATCTTATGATAAGTTTCTTTTTCTGTGTGACTTATTTCACTTAGAATCATCGTACCTGAATCCACCCATTTTGCTGCTACTGGTCTTATGACATTGATTTCATGGATGAGGTATATTCCATCGTACGTAAGTACCACAATTTTTTGAACCATTTTTATATTTCCTGGGATATTTAAGGTGTACCCAAGTTGAGGTCCTTGTAAGCAGTGCAGCCCTAAATTTTGGGGTGGCTCTGTCTTATTGATTTTCAGTTTACTCAAGGTATATTCCCTAGACTGGAAGTGCCCTTGGCTCTGTAGCTCTGTTCTTTTCCTTGTTTTAGGGAACGCAATGTACTCCTCCAGAAGGGCAGTTGGCAATTTACATCCCGCCCATCAGCATAACAAGGCTTCCTGTTCTCCAGGGCCTGTCTTGCCTTTCTGGTTTTTACACATTTTGTGGATGTCCCTTTTGACCGGTGGGAAGTGATACTTCTTTGTAGTGCAGATTTGCATTTTCCGCTTGCTTGCTTGGTCAAAAATGCCGTATGCGTTTTCTCCTGAATATATTCAGGAGAAAACGCATACGCCCTTTTTGGCCCAGTGCATCATTGTCGAAGTGTTGCCCCTCTTCCTGTGCTTTAAAGGCGATTCCAACATACCTCTTGAAATCTGTTTCCTGCTATTCTGCCTCGCTTTCAAGTCCGCCTCGTTGCCTTCCCTCAACAGATTTTTGGACGATAGTTGTCCTTTATTACTCGGCCAGTTTGTGAATTGCTGTGCCCCTGAGCTCCATTTTTCAACTCATTTTCGGTGAGCTGATCGCAAGTCCAAAATTTTGGTTCAGGACCTATGCTGGTTCCCAGTGTGGGGCTGAGACTTTGGTTAATTCTTCTTCCTGCCGGGAAGTTAGAGTGATATGTGCCCGTCCAAATGTCTAACAGCTACTCTCTCATTGGTTCTCCCTCTTCCCTTTCATCCTCTGCCAAATTGGAAACCTGTGCGAACCAGGAGGTTAAAGGGGCTGTCTCTCCAAGTTGGGAGATTGATAGTAAAGCAGATGGAAAGTCAAACCGGAGCACCATGGGAGTGTCTATTCGTTGAGTTTTAGAAACCTTTCGTATTCACAGTGTGTCCGTTCTCTAGGTTTCCCGTACATGTTATAGCTGTAGTAATATTCCCTTCAATCTGGAGAGTTGGGACCCATGGAATGGGTGCCAGGCATTATTGCTTTAAAGGGACTGCATTTGCTCACCCAATCTCACCAATCCTCTCAGTCCCAAGTGTCCAGCCTTATGCCACCTCCAGCTGTCGTTGTAGAAAGGGTCAATCCAGGTTTCCTCAGAGACCCTGAAGGAATTGTAAAGAATTTCCCAGTTTTTTTGTTTTGTTTTTGAAATTCCTTTTTATAGTGGGTTTGAGCTGATTCTCGCTGCCATGTTTATGCCAGTCTAGACACACTTGATTCCCTTACAGAGACATATCAATACATAGGTTTTAAGATTCTTACTAGTCAGATATATTCTTCTGTGGGAAATATGGGCTTTTCAGTCCCTTTCACTGAGGAATGTGTAGTTCTTGTCTATTCCATAGTTGGTTTTCGGAACGGTAGGTGTGCTTATATGAAACTCTGGTTTTATGCATCACCCCACCTCTCCTTCCCCCTTAAGCAGGCATAAGAGTGTTTTCCAAATGTGAGACTCTGTTCTCTTTCCTAGCTCAGTTCAAGTGTAGCCATGTTTACAGGATCTTCGTAAGTGATATCTTATGATAACTTGCTTTTTCTGTGTGACTTATTTCACTTAGAATCATCGAACCTCATTCCACTCATTTTGCTGCTACTGGTCTTATGACATTGATTTCATGGCTGAGGGATATTCCATCATACGTAAGTACCACAATTTTTTGAACCATTTTTATATTTCCTGGGATATTTAAGGTGTACCCATGTTGAGGTTCTTGTAAGCAGTGCAGCCCTAAACGTTGGGGTGGCTCTGTCTTATTGATTTTCACTTTTCCCAAGGTATATTCCCTAGACTGGAAGTGCCCTTGGCTCTGTAGCTCTGTTGTTTACTTGTTTTAGGGAACACAATTCACTCCACCAGAGAGGCATTTGGCAATTTACATCCTGCCCATCAGCATAACAATGCTCCCTGTTCTCCAGGGCCTGTCTTGCCTTTCTGGTTTTTACACATTTTGCGGATGTCCCTTTTGACCGGTGGGAAGTGATACTTCTTTGTAGTGCAGATTTGCATTGCCTGCTTGCTTGCTTGGCCAAAAAGGTCGTATACATTTTCTCCTGAAAATATTCAGCAGAAAATGCAAACGCCCTTTTTCGCCAAGTGCATCATTGTCGAAGTTGTGCCCCACTTCTTGTGCTTTAAAGGCGATTCCAACATACCTCTTGAAATCTGTTTCCTGCTATTCTGCCTCGATTTCAACTCCGCCTCGATGCCTTCCCTCAACAGATTTTTGGATGATAGTTGTCCTTTATTACTCTTCCAGTTTGTGAATTGCTGTGGCCTGAGCCCCATTTTTCAACTCATTTTTTGTGAGCTGACCGCAAGTCCAAAATTTTGGTTCAGGACCTCTACTTGTTCCCCGTGGGTGGCTGAGACTTTGGTTAATTCTTCTTCCTCCCGTGAAATTAGAGTGACATGTGCCCGTCTAAATGCCTAACAGCTACTCTGTCATTGGTTCTCCCCCTTTCCTTTCATCCTCTGCCAAATTGGCAACGTGTGTGTACCAGGAGGTTAAAAGTGGTGTCTCTCCAAGTTGGGAGATTGATAGTAAAGCAGTTGGAAAGTCAAACCGGAACACCAGGAGAGGGACTATTCGTTGAGTTTTAGAAACCTTTTGTATTCACAGTGTGTCCATTCTCTAGGTTTGCTGTATATGTTATAGCTGTATTAATATTCCCTTCAACCCGCAGATTTGGGACCCATGGAATGGGTGCCATGCATTATTGGTTTACAAGGTCTGCATTGGCTCACCCCATCTCACCAATCCTCTCAGTCCCAAGTGTCCAGCCTTATGCCACATCCAGCGGTCGTTGTAGATAGGGTCATTCCAGGTTTCATCAGAGACCCTGAGGGAATTGTAAAGAATTTCCCTGTTTTCTTTGTTTTGTTTTTGAATTTCCTTTTGATAGTGGGTTTGAGCTGATTCTCGCTGCCATGTTTATGCCAGTCTAGAAACATTTGATTCCCTTACGGAGACATATCAATACATAGGTTTTAAGATTCTTACTAGTCAGATATATTCGTCTGCCGGAAATATGGGGTTTTGAGTCCGTTTCAGTGAGGAACTTGTAGGTCTTCTGTATTCCATAGTTGGTTTTTGGAACAGTACCTGTGCTTATATCAAACTCTGGTTTTATGCATCACCCCACCTCTCCTTCCAACTCTAGCAGGCATAAGTGTGTTTTCTAAATGTGAGACTCTGTTCTCTTTCCTAACTCAGTTCAAGTGTAGCCATGTTACAGGATCTTCATAAGTGATATCTTATGATAAATTTCTTTTTCTGTGTGTCTTATTTCACTTAGAATCATCATAACAGAATCCACTCATTTTGTTTCTACTGGTGTTATGACATTGATTTCATGCCTGACGGATATTCCATCATACATAAGTACCACAATTTTTTGAGCCATTTTTATATTTCCTGGGATATTTAAGGTGTACCCAAGTTGAGGTTCTTGTAAGCAGTGCAGCCCTAAATTTTGAGGTGGCTGTGTCTTATTGATTTTCAGTTTTCCCAAGGTATATTCCCTAGACTGGAAGTGCCCTTGGCTCTGTAGTTCTGTTGTTTACTTGTTTTAGGGGACCCAATGCACTCCTCCAGAGAGGCAGTTGGCAATTTACATCCCGCCCATCAGCATAACAAGGCTCCCTGTTCTCCAGGGCCTGTCTTGCCTTTCTGGTTTTTACACATTTTGTGGATGTCCCTTTTGTACCGGTGGGAAGAGATACTTCTTTGTATTGCAGATTTGCATTGTCCGCTTGCTTGCTTGGCCAAAACGGGCATATGAGTTCTCTCCTAAATATATTCAGGAGAAAATGCATACGCCCTTTTTGGCCAAGTGCATCATTGTCGAAGTTGTGCCCCTTTTCCTGTGCTTTAAAGGCGATTCCAACGTACCTCTTGAAATCTGTTTCCTGCTATTCTGCCTAGCTTTCAAGTCTGCCTCGCTGCCTTCCCTCAACAGATTTTTGGATGATAGTTGTCCTTTATTACTCTGCCAGTTTGTGAATTGTTGTGCCCCTGAGCCCCATTTTGCAACTCGTTTTTTGTGAGCTGAACGCAAGACCAATATTTTGGTTCAGGACGTATATGGGTTCCCGGTGGGTGGCTGAGACTTTGGTTAATTCTTCTTCCTGCCGGGAAATTAGAGTGACATGTGCCCGTCCAAATGCCAAACAGCTACTCTCTCATTGGTTCTCCCTCTTCCCTTTCATCCTGTGCCAAATTGGCAACGTGTGCCAACAAGGGGGTTAAATGTGCTGTCTCTAAGTTGGGAGATTGATAGTAAAGCAGTTGCAGTGTCAAACATGAGCACCAGGAGACGGAGTATTAGTTGAGTTTTAGAAACGTTTCTTGTTCACAGTGTGTCCATTCTCTAGGTTTCCGGTACATGTTATAGTTGTAGTAATATCCCCTTCAACTTGGAGAGTTGGGACGCATGTAATGTGTGCCATGCATTATTGCTTTGAAGGGTCTGCATTTGCTCACCCAATCTCACCAATCCTCTCAGTGCCACGTGTCCAGCCTTATGTAACATCCAGCTGTCATTGTAGATAGGGTCATTCCAGGTTTCATCAGAGACCCTGAAGGAATTGGAAAGAATTTGCCTGTTTTTTTGTTTTGTTTTTGAAATTCCTTTTTATAGTGGGTTTGAGCTGATTCTCGCTGCCATGCTTATGCCAGTCTAGACACTCTTGATTCCCTTAGAGAGACATATCAATACATAGGTTTTAAGATTCTTACTTGTCAGATATATTCTTCTGCGGGAAATATGGGGTTTTGAGTCCCTTTTACTGAGGAAGGTGTAGGTCTTGTCTATTCCATAGTTGGTTTTTGGAACGGTACCTGTGCTTATATCAAACTCTGGTTTTATGCATCACCCCACCTCTCCTTCCCCTTAAGCAGGCATAAGAGTGTTTTCTAAATGTGAGACTATGTTCTCTTTCCTAGCTCAGTTCAAGTGTAGCCATGTTTACAGGATCTTCATAAGTGATATCTTATGATACGTTGCTTTTTCTGTGTGACTTATTTCACTTAGAATCATCGAACCTGAATCAACTCATTTTGCTGCTACTGGTCTTATGACATTGATTTCATGGCTGAGGGATATTCCATCGTACGTAAGTACCACAATTTTTTGAACCATTTTTATATTTCCTGGGATATTTAAGGTGTACCCAAGTTGAGGTTCTTGTAAGCAGTGCAGCCCTAAACGTTGGGGTGGCTCTGGCTTATTGATTTTCAGTTTTCCCAAGGTATATTCCCTAGACTGGAAGTGCCCTTGGCTCTGTAGCTCTGTTGTTTACTTGTTTTAGGGAACACAGTTCACTCCTCCAGAGAGGCAGTTGGCAATTTACATCCTGCCCATCAGCATAACAATGCTCCCTGTTCTCCAGGGCCTGTCTTGCCTTTCTGGTTTTTACACATTTTGCGGATGTCCCTTTTGACCGGTGGGAAGTGATACTTCTTTGTAGTGCAGATTTGCATTGCCTGCTTGCTTGCTAGGCCAAAAAGGGCGTATGCGTTTTCTCCTGAATATATTCAGGAGAAAATGCAAACGCCCTTTTTGGCCAAGTGCATCATTGTCGAAGTTGTGCCCTACTTCTGGTGCTTTAAAGGCGATTCCAACATACCTCTTGAAATCTGTTTCCTGCTATTCTGCCTCGATTTCAAGTCCGCCACGTTGCCTTCCCTCAACAGATTTTTGGATGATAGTTGTCCTTTATTACTCTTCCAGTTTGTGAATTGCTGTGCCCTGAGCCCCATTTTTCAACTCATTTTTTTGTGCTGACCGCAAGTTCAAAATTTTGGTTCAGGACCTCTACTTTTTACCCGTGGGAGGCTGAGACTTTGGTTAGTTCTTCTTCCTCCCGTGAAATTAGAGTGACATGTGCCCGTCTAAATGCCTAACAGCTACTCTGTCATTGGTTCTCCCCCTTTCCTTTCATCCTCTGCCAAATTGGCAACGTGTGTGTACCAGGAGGTTAAAAGTGGTGTCTCTCCAAGTTGGGAGATTGATAGTAAAGCAGTTGGAAAGTCAAACCGGAACACCAGGAGAGGGACTATTCGTTGAGTTTTAGAAACCTTTTGTATTCACAGTGTGTCCATTCTCTAGGTTTCCTGTATATGTTATAGCTGTATTAATATTCCCTTCAACCCGCAGAGTTGGGACCCATGGAATGGGTGCCATGCATTATTGGTTTACAAGGTCTGCAGTTGCTCACCCAATCTCACCAATCCTCTCAGTCCCAAGTGTCCAGCATTATGCCACATCCAGCTGTCGTTGTAGATAGGGTCATTCCAGGTTTCATCAGAGACCCTGAAGGAATTGTAAAGAATTTTCCTGTTTTTTTGTTTTGTTTGTGAAATTCCTTGTGATAGTGGGTTTCAGCTGATTCTCGCTGCCAAGTTTATGCCAGTCTAGACACACTTGATTCCCTTACAGAGACATATCAATACATAGGTTTTAAGATTCTTACTAGTCAGATATATTCTTCTGCGGGAAATATGGGCTTTTCAGTCCCTTTCACTGAGGAATGTGTAGGTCTTGTCTATTCCATAGTTGGTTTTCGGAACGGTAGGTGTGCTTATATGAAACTCTGGTTTTATGCATCACCCCACCTCTCCTTCCCCCTTAAGCAGGCATAAGAGTGTTTTCCAAATGTGAGACTCTGTTCTCTTTCCTAGCTAAGTTCAAGTGTAGCCATGTTTACAGGTTCTTCATAAGTGATATCTTATGATAAATTTCTTTTTCTGTGTGTCTTATTTCACTTAGAATCATCATAACAGAATCCACACATTTTGTTGCTACTGGTCTTATGACATTGATTTCATGGCTGAGGGATATTCCATTGTACGTAAGTACCACAATTTTTTGAACCATTTTTATATTTCCTGGGATACTTAATGTGCATCCAAGTTGAGGTCCTTGTAAGCAGTGCAGCCCTAAATTTTGGGGTGGCTCTGTCTTATTGATTTTCAGTTTTTCCAAAGTATATTCCCTAGACTGGTAGTGCCCTTGGCTCTGTAGCTCTGTTCTTTACTTGTTTTAGGGAACAGAATGCACTCCACCAGAGAGGCAGTTGGCAATTTACATCCCGCCCATCAGCATAACAAGGCGCCCTGTTCTCCAGGGCCTGTCTTGCCTTTCTGGATTTTACACATTTTGCGGATGTCCCTTTTGACCGGTGGGAAGTGATACTTCTTTGTAGTGCAGATTTGCATTGCCCGCTTGCTTGCTTGGCCAAAAAGGGCGTATGCATTTTCTCCTGAATATATTCAGGAGAAAACGCATACGCCCTTTTTGGCCAAGTACATCATTGTCGAAGTTGTGCCCCTCTTCCTGTGCTTTAAAGGTGATTCCAACGTACATCTTGAAATCTGTTTCCTGCTATTCTGCCTCGCTTTCAAGTCCGCCTCGTTGCCTTCCCTCAACAGATTTTTGGACGATAGTTGCCCTTTATTTCTCGGGCAGTTTGTGAATTGCTGTGCCCCTGAGCTCCTTTTTTCAACTCGTTTTTGGTGAGCTGACCGCAAGTCCAAAATTTTGGTTCAGGACCTATACTGGTTCCCGGTGGGTGGCTGAGACTTTGGTTAATTCTTCTTCCTGCCGGGAAATTACAGTGATATGTGCCCGTCCAAATGCCTAACAGCTACTCTCTCATTGGTTCTCCCTCTTCCCTTTCATCCTCTGCCAAATTGGCAACCTGTGCAAACCAGGAGGTTAAAGGGGCTGTCTCTCCAAGTTGGGAGGTTGATAGTAAAGCAGATGGAAAGTCAAACCGGAGCACCAGGATAGGGACGATTCGTTGAGATTTAGAAACCTTTTGTATTCACAGTGTGTCCGTTCTCTAGGTTTCCCGTACATGTTATAACTGTAGTAATATTCCCTTCAACCTGGAGGGTTGGGACTCATGAAATGGGTGCCACGCATTTGTGCTTTAAAGGGTCTGCATTTGCTCACCCAATCTCACCAATCGTCTCAGTCCCAAGTGTCCCTCCTTATGCCACATCCAGCTGTCGTTGTAGATAGGGTCATTCCAGGTTTCATCAGAGACCCTGAAGGAATTGTAAAGAATTTTCCAGTTTTTTTGTTTTGTTTTTGAAATTCCTTTTTATAGTGGGCTTGAGCTGATTCTCGCTGCCATGTTTATGGCAGTGTAGACACACTTGATTCCCTTACGGAGACATATCAATACATAGGTTTTAAGATTCTTACTAGTCAGATATATTCCTCTGCGGGAAATATGGTGTTTTTAGTCCCTTTCACTGAGGAATGTGTAGGTCTTGTCTATTCCATAGTTGGTTTTTGGAACGGTACCTGTGCTTATATCAAACTCTGGTTTTATGCATCACGCCACCTCTCCTTCCCCCTTAAGCAGGCATAAGTGTGTTTTCTAAATATGAGACACTGTTCTCTTTCCTAACTCAGTTCAAGTGTAGCCATGTTTATAGGATCTTCATAAGTGATATCTTATGATAAGTTTGTTTTTCTGTGTGACTTATTTCACTTAGAATCATCGTACCTGGATCCACCCATTTTGCTGCTACTGGTCTTATGACATTGATTTCATGGCTGAGGGATATTCCATCGTACGTAAGTACCACAATTTTTTGTACCATTTTTATATTTCCTGGGATACTTAAGGTGTATCCAAGTTGAGGTCCTTGTAAGCAGTGCAGCCCTAAATTTTGGGGTGGCTCTGTCTTATTGATTTTCAGTTTTTCCAAGGTATATTCCCTAGACTGGAAGTGCCCTTTGCTCTGTAGCTCTGTTGTTTACTTGTTTTAGGGAACACAATGCACTCCTCCAGAGAGGCAGTTGGCAATTTACATCCCGCCCATCAGCATAACAAGGCTCCCTGTTCTCCAGGGCCTGTCTTGCCTTTCTGGTTTTTACACATTTTGTGGATGTCCCTTTTGACCCGTGGGAAGTGATACTTCTTTGTAGTGCAGATTTGCATTGCCCGCTTGCTTGCTTGGCCAAAAAGGGCGTATGCGTTTTCTCCTGAATATATTCAGGAGAAAACGCATACGCCCTTTTTGGCCAAGGGCATCATTGTCGAAGTTGTGCCCCTCTTCCTTTGCTTTAAAGGCGATTCCAACGTACCTCTTGAAATCTGTTTCCTGCTATTCTGCCTCGCTTTCAAGTCCTCCTCGTTGCCTTTCCTCAAGAGATTTTTGGACGATACGTGTCCTTTACTACTCGGCCCGTTTGTGAATTGCTGTGCCCCTGAGCTCCTTTTCTCAAGTCGTTTTTGGTGAGCTGACCGCAAGTCCAAAATTTTGTTTCAGGACCTATACTGGTTCCTGGTGGGTGGCTGAGACTTTGGTTAATTCTTCTTCCTGCCAGGAAATTACAGTGATATGGGCCCGTCCAACTGCCTAACAGCTACTCTCTCATTGGTTCTCCCTCTTCCCTTTCATCCTCTGCCAAATTGGCAACCTGTGCGAACCAGGAGGTTAAAGGGGCTGTCTCTCCAAGTTGGGAGGTTGATAGTAAAGCAGATGGAAAGTCAAACCGGAGCACCAGGATAGGGACTATTCGTTGAGATTTAGAAACCTTTCGTATTCACAGTGTGTCCGTTCTCTAGGATTCCCGATCATGTTATAGCTGTAGTAATATTCCCTTCAACCTGGAGAGTTGGGACTCATGGAATGGGTGCCAAGCATTTGTGCTTTAAAGGGTCTGCATTTGCTCACCCAATCTCACCAATCGTCTCAGTCCCAACTGTCCCTCCTTATGCCACATCCAGCTGTCGTTGTAGATAGGGTCATTCCAGCCTTCATCAGAGACCCTGAAGGAATTGTAAAGAATTTCCCAGTTTTTTTGTTTTGTTTTTGAAATTCCTTTTTATAGTGGGTTTGAGCTGATTCCCTCTGCCATGTTAATGGCAGTGTAGACACACTTGATTCCCTTACGGAGACATATCAATACATAGGTTTTAAGATTCTTACTAGTCAGATATATTCCTCTGCGGGAAATATGGTGTTTTGAGTCCCTTTCACTGAGGAAGGTGTAGGTCTTGTCTATTCCATAGTTGGTTTTTGGAACGGTACCTGTGCTTATATCAAACTCTGGTTGTATGCATCACCCCACCTCTCCTTCCCCCTTAAACAGGCATAAGAGTGTTTTCTAAATGAGAGACACTGTTCTCTTTCGTAACTCAGTTCAAGTGTAGCCATGTTTACAGGATCTTCATAAGTGATATCTTATGATAAGTTCCTTTTTCTGTGTGACTTATTTCACTTAGAAGCACCGAACCTGAATCCACCCATTTTGCTGCTACTGGTCTTATGACATTGATTTCATGGCTGAGGGATATTCCATCGTACGTAAGTACCACAATTTTTTGAACCATTTTTATATTTCCTGGGATATTTAAGGTGTACCCAAGTTGAGGTCCTTGTAAGCAGTGGAGCCCTAAATTTTGGGGTGGCTCTGTATTATTGATTTTCAGTTTTCCCAAGGTATATTCCCTAGACTGGAAGTGCCCTTGGCTCTGTAGCTCTGTTCTTTACTTGTTTTAGGGAACACAATGCACTCCTCCAGAGAGGCAGTTGGCAATTTACATCCCGCCCATCAGCATAACAAGGCTCCCTGTTCTCCAGGGCCTGTCTTGCCTTTCTGGTTTTTACACATTTTGTGGATGTCCCTTTTGACCGGTGGGAAGTGATACTTCTTTGTAGTGCAGATTTGCATTGCCCGCTTGCTTGCTTGGCCAAAAAGGGCGTATGCGTTTTCTCCTGAATATATTCAGGAGAAAACGCATACGCCCTTTTTGGCCAAGGGCATCATTGTCGAAGTTGTGCCCCTCTTCCTGTTCTTTAAAGGCGATTCCAACGTACCTCTTGAAATCTGTTTCCTGCTATTCTGCCTCGCTTTCAAGTCCTCCTCGTTGCCTTTCGCAACAGATTTTTGGACGATACGTGTCCTTTATTACTTGGTCCGTTTGTGAATTGCTGTGCCCCTGAGCTCCATTTTTCAACTCGTTTTTGGTGAGCTGACCGCAAGTCCAAAATTTTGGTTCAGGACCTATACTGGTTCCCGGTGGGAGGCTGAGACTTTGGTTAATTCTTCTTCCTGCCGGGAAATTACAGTGATATGTGCCCGTCCAAATGCCTAACAGCTACTCTCTCATTGGTTCTCCCTCTTCCCTTTCATCCTCTGCCAAATTGGCAACCTGTGCGAACCAGGAAGTTAAAGGGGCTGTCTCTCCAAGTTGGGAGGTTGATAGTAAAGCAGATGGAAAGTCAAACCGGAGCACCAGGAGAGGGACTATTCGTTGAGTTTTAGAAACCTTTCATATTCACAGTGTGTCCATTCTCTAGGTTTCCCGTACATGTTATAGCTGTAGTAATATTCCCTTCAACCTGGAGAGTTGGGACCCATGGAATGGGTGCCAGGCATTTGTGCTTTAAAGGGTCTGCATTTGCTCACCCAATCTCACCAATCGTCTCAGTCCCAAGTGTCCCTCCTTATGCCACATCCATGTGTCGTTGTAGATAGGGTCATTCCAGGTTTCATCAGAGACCCTGAAGGAATTGTAAAGAATTTCCCAGTTTTTTTGTTTTGTTTTTGAAATTCCTTTTTATAGTGGGCTTGAGCTGATTCCCGCTGCCATGTTTATGGCAGTCTAGACACACTTGATTCCCTTACGGAGACATATCAATACATAGGTTTTAAGATTCTTACTAGTCAGATATATTCCTCTG
This sequence comes from Hyperoodon ampullatus, assembly GCF_949752795.1. Taxonomy (NCBI): domain Eukaryota; kingdom Metazoa; phylum Chordata; class Mammalia; order Artiodactyla; family Ziphiidae; genus Hyperoodon; species Hyperoodon ampullatus. Next base: position 304,585 of record NW_027640625.1, on the reverse strand, counting down.
CGGGAAATATGGTGTTTTGAGTCCCTTTCACTGAGGAAGGTGTAGGTCTTGTCTATTCCATAGTTGGTTTTTGGAACGGTACCTGTGCTTATATCAAACTCTGGTTTTATGCATCACGCTACCTCTCCTTCCCCCTTAAGCAGGCATAAGAGTGTTTTCTAAATATGAGACACTGTTCTCTTTCCTAACTCAGTTCAAGTGTAGCCATGTTTATAGGATCTTCATAAGTGATATCTTATGATAAGTTTCTTTTTCTGTGTGACTTATTTCACTTAGAATCATCGTACCTGAATCCACCCATTTTGCTGCTACTGGTCTTATGACATTGATTTCATGGCTGAGGGATATTCCATCGTACGTAAGTACCAAAATTTTTTGAACCATTTTTATATTTCCTGGGATACTTAAGGTGTATCCAAGTTGAGGTCCTTGTAAGCAGTGCAGCCCTAAATTTTGGGGTGGCTCTGTCTTATTGATTTTCAGTTTTTCCAAGGTATATTCCCTAGACTGGAAGTGCCCTTGGCTCTGTAGCTCTGTTCTTTACTTGTTTTAGGGAACACAATGCACTCCTCCAGAGAGGCAGTTGGCAATTTACATCCCGCCCATCAGCATAACAAGGCTCCCTGTTCTCCAGGGCCTGTCTTGCCTTTCTGGATTTTACACATTTTGCGGATGTCCCTTTTGACCGGTGGGAAGTGATACTTCTTTGTAGTGCAGATTTGCATTGACCGCTTGCTTGCTTGGCCAAAAAGGGCGTATGCATTTTCTCCTGAATATATTCAGGAGAAAACGCATACGCCCTTTTTGGCCAAGTGCATCATTGTCGAAGTTGTGCCCCTCTTCCTGTGCTTTAAAGGCGATTCCAACGTACCTCTTGAAATCTGTTTCCTGCTATTCTGCCTTGCTTTCAAGTCCGCCTCGTTGCCTTCCCTCAACAGATTTTTGGATGATAGTTGTCCTTTATTTCTCGGCCAGTTTGTGAATTGCTGTGCCCCTGAGCTCCTTTTTTCAAGTCGTTTTTGGTGAGCTGACCGCAAGTCCAAAATTTTGTTTCAGGACCTATACTGGTTCCCGGTGGGTGGCTGAGACTTTGGTTAATTCTTCTTCCTGCCAGGAAATTACAGTGATATGGGCCCGTCCAACTGCCTAACAGCTACTCTCTCATTGGTTCTCCCTCTTCACTTTCATCCTCTGCCAAATTGGCAACCTGTGCGAACCAGGAGGTTAAAGGGGCTGTCTCTCCAATTTGGGAGGTTGATAGTAAAGCAGATGGAAAGTCAAACCGGAGCACCAGGATAGGGACTATTCGTTGAGATTTAGAAACCTTTCGTATTCACAGTGTGTCCGTTCTCTAGGTTTCCCGTACATGTTATAGCTGTAGTAATATTCCCTTCAACCTGGAGAGTTGGGACTCATGGAATGGGTGCCAAGCATTTGTGCTTTAAAGGGTCTGCATTTGCTCACCCAATCTCACCAATCGTCTCAGTCCCAAGTGTCCCTCCTTATGCCACATCCAGCTGTCGTTGTAGATAGGGTCATTCCAGGTTTCATCAGAGACCCTGAAGGAATTGTAAAGAATTTCCCAGTTTTTTTGTTTTGTTTTTGAAATTCCTTTTTATAGTGGGTTTGAGCTGATTCCCGCTGCCATGTTAATGGCAGTGTAGACACACTTGATTCCCTTACGGAGACATATCAATACATAGGTTTTAAGATTCTTACTAGTCAGATATATTCCTCTGCGGGAAATATGGTGTTTTGAGTCCCTTTCACTGAGGAAGGTGTAGGTCTTGTCTATTCCATAGTTGGTTTTTGGAACGGTACCTGTGCTTATATCAAACTCTGGTTTTATGCATCACGACACCTCTCCTTCCCCCTTAAGCAGGCATAAGAGTGTTTTCTAAATATGAGACACTGTTCTCTTTCCTAACTCAGTTCAAGTGTAGCCATATTTATAGGATCTTCATAAGTGATATCTTATGATAAGTTTGTTTTTCTGTGTGACTTATTTCACTTAGAATCATCGTACCTTAATTCACCCATTTTGCTGCTACTGGTCTTATGACATTGATTTCATGGCTGAGGGATATTCCATCGTACTTAAGTACAGCAATTTTTTGAACCATTTTTATATTTCCTGGGATACTTAAGGTGTATCCAAGTTGAGGTCCTTGTAAGCAGTGCTGCCCTAAATTTTGGTGTGGCTCTGTCTTATTGATTTTCAGTTTTCCCAAGGTATATTCCCTAGACTGGAAGTGCCCTTGGCTCTGTAGCTCTGTTCTTTACTTGTTTTAGGGAACACAATGCACTCCTCCAGAGAGGCAGTTGGCAATTTACATCCCGCCCATCAGCATAACAAGGCTCCCTGTTCTCCAGGGCCTGTCTTGCCTTTCTGGTTTTTACACATTTTGTGGATGTCCCTTTTGACCGGTGGGAAGTGATACTTCTTTGTAGTGCAGATTTGCATTGCCCGCTTGCTTGCTTGGCCAAAAAGGGCATATGCATTTTCTCCTGAATATATTCAGGAGAAAACGCATATGCTCTTTTTGGCCAAGTGCATCATTGTCGAAGTTGTGCCCCTCTTCCTGTGCTTTAAAGGCGATTCCAACGTACCTCTTGAAATCTGTTTCCTGCTATTCTGGCTCACTTTCAAGTCCGCCTCGTTGCCTTCCCTCAACAGATTTTTCGACGATAGTTGTCCTTTATTTCTCGGCCAGTTTGTGAATTGCTGTGCCCCTGAGCTCCTTTTTTCAACTCGTTTTTGGTGAGCTGACCGCAAGGCCAAAATTTTGGTTCAGGACCTATACTGGTTCCCGGTGGGTGGCTGAGACTTTGGTTAATTCTTCTTCCTGCCGGGAAATTACAGTGATATGTGCCCGTCCAAATGCCTAACAGCTACTGTCTCATTGCTTCTCCGTTTTCCGTTTCATCCTCTGCCAAATTGGCATCCTGTGTGAACCAGGAGGTTAAAGGGGCTGTCTCTCCAAGTTGGTTGGTTGATAGTAAAGCAGATGGAAAGTCAAACCGGAGCACCAGGAGAGGGACTATTCGTTGAGTTTTAGAAACCTTTCGTATTCACAGTGTGTCCGTTCTCTAGGTTTCCCGTACATATTATAGCTGGAGTAATATTCCCTTCAACCTGGAGAGTTGGGGCTCATGGAATGGGTGCCAGGCATTTGTGATTTAAAGGGTCTGCATTTCCTCACCCAATCTCACCAATCCTCTCAGTCCCAAGTGTCCCTCCTTATGCCACATCCAGCTGTCGTTGTAGATAGGGTCATTCCAGGTTTCATCAGGGACCCTTAAGGAATTGTAAAGAATTTCCCAGTTTTTTTGTTTTGTTTTTGAAATTCCTTTTTATAGTGGGCTTGAGCTGATTCTCGCTGCCATGTTTATGCCAGTCTAGACACACTTGATTCCCTTATGGAGACAAATCAATACATAAGTTTTAAGATTATTACTAGTCAGATATATTCCTCTGCGGGAAATATGGTGTTTTGAGTCCCTTTCACTGAGGAAGGTGTAGGTCTTGTCTATTCCATAGTTGGTTTTTGGAACGGTACCTGTGCTTATATCAAACTCTGGTTTTATGCATCACCCGACCTCTCTTTCCGCCTTAAGCAGGCATAAGAGTGTTTTCTAAATATGAGACACTGTTCTCTTTCCTAACTCAGTTCAAGTGTAGCCATGTTTATAGGATCTTCATAAGTGATATCTTATGATAAGTTTCTTTTTCTGTGTGACTTATTTCACTTAGAATCATCGTACCTGAATCCACCCATTTTGCTGCTACTGGTCTTATGACATTGATTTCATGGCTGAGGAATATTCCATCGTACATAAGTACCACAATTTTTTGAACCATTTTTATATTTCCTGGGATACTTAAGGTGTATCCAAGTTGAGGTCTTTGTATGCAGTGCAGCCCTAATTTTGGGGTGGCTCTGTCTTATTGATTTTCAGCTTTCCCAAGGTATATTCCCTAGACTGGAAGTGCCCTTGGCTCTGTAGCTCTGTTGTTTACTTGTTTTAGGGAACACAATGCACTCCTCCAGAGAGGCAGTTGGCAATTTACATCCCGCCCATCAGCATAACAAGGCTCCCTGTTCTCCAGGGCCTGTCTTTCCTTTCTGGTTTTTACACATTTTGTGGATGTCCCTTTTGACCGGTGGGAAGTGATACTTCTTTGTAGTGCAGATTTGCATTGCCCGCTTGCTTGCTTGGCCAAAAAGGGCGTATGCGTTTTCTCCTGAATATATTCAGGAGAAAACGCATACGCCCTTTATGGCCAAGTGCATCATTGTCGAAGTTGTTCCCCTCTTCCTGTGCTTTAAAGGTAATTCCAACGTACCTCTTGAAATCTGTTTCCTGCTATTCTGCCTCCCTTTCAAGTCTGCCTCGTTGCCTTCCCTCAACAGATTTTTGGAAGATAGTTGTCCTTTATTACTCGGCCAGTTTGTGAATTGCTGTGCCCCTGAGCTCCATTTTTCAACTCGTTTTTGGTGAGCTGACCGCAAGTCTAAAATTTTGGTTCAGGACCTATACTGGTTCCCGGTGGGTGGCTGAGACTTTGGTTAATTCTTCTTCCTGCCGGGAAATTACAGTGATATGTGCTTGTCCAAATGCATAACAGCTACTCTCTCATTGGTTCTCCCTCTTCCCTTTCATCCTCTGCCAAATTGGCAACCTGTGCGAACCAGGAGGTTAAAGGGGCTGTCTCTCCAAGTTGGGAGGTTGATAGTAAAGCAGATGTAAAGTCAAAGCGGAGCACCAGGAGAGGGACTATTCGTTGAGTTTTAGAAACCTTTCGTATTCACAGTGTGTCCGTTCTCTAGGTTTCCCGTACATGTTATAGCTGTAGTAATATTCCCTTCAACCTGGAGAGTTAGGACCCATGGAATGGGTGCCAGGCATTTGTGCTTTAAAGGGTCTGCATTTGCTCACCCAATGTCACCAATCGTCTCAGTCCCAAGTGTCCCTCCTTATGCCACATCCAGCTGTCGTTGTAGATAGGGTCATTCCACGTTTCATCAGAGACCCTGAAGGAATTGTAAAGAATTTCCCAGTTTTTTTGTTTTGTTTTTGAAATTCCTTTTTATAGTGGGTTTGAGCTGATTCTTGCTGCCATGTTTATGCCAGTCTAGACACACTTGATTCCCTTATGGAGACAAATCAATACATAAGTTTTAAGATTCTTACTAGTCAGATATATTCCTCTGCAGGAAATATGGGGTTTTGAGTCCCTTTCACTGAGGAAGGTGTAGGTCTTGTCTATTCCATAGTTGGTTTTTGGAACGGTACCTGTGCTTATATCAAACTCTGGTTTTATGCATCAGCCCACCTCTCCTTCCCCCTTAAGGAGGCATAAGAGTGTTTTCTAAATATGAGACACTGTTCTCTTTCCTAACTCAGTTCAAGTGTAGCCATGTTTATAGTGTCTTCATAAGTGATATCTTATGATAAGTTTCTTTTTCTGTGTGACTTATTTCACTTAGAATCATCGTACCTTAATCCAGCAATTTTGCTGCTACTGGTCTTATGACATTGATTTCATGGCTGAGGGATATTCCATCGTACGTAAGTACCACAATTTTTTGAACCATTTTTATATTTCCTGGGATATTTAAGGTGTACCCAAGTTGAGGTCCTTGTAAGCAGTGCAGCCCTAAATTTTGGGGTGGCTGTGTCTTATTGATTTTCAGTTTTTCCAAGGTATATTCCCTAGACTGGAAGTGCCCTTGGCTCTGTAACTCTGTTCTTTACTTGTTTTAGGAACACAATGTACTCCTCCAGAGAGGCAGTTGGCAATTTACATGCCGCCCATCAGCATAACAAGGCTCCCAGTTCTCCAGGGCCTGTCTTGCCTTTCTGGTTTTTACACATTTTGTGGATGTCCCTTTTGATCGGTGGGAAGTGATACTTCTTTGTAGTGCAGATTTGCATTGCCCGCTTGCTTGCTTGGCCAAAAAGGGCGTATGCGTTTTCTCCTGAATATATTCAGGAGAAAACGCATACGCCCTTTTTGGCCAAGTGCATCATTGTCGAAGTTGTGCCCCTCTTCCTGTGCTTTAAAGGTGATTCCAACGTACCTCTTGAAATCTGTTTCCTGCTACTCTGCCTCGCTTTCAAGTCCGCCTCATTGCCTTCCCTCAACAGATTTTTGGACGATACTTGTCCTTTATTACTTGGCCAGTTTGTGAATTGCTGTGCCCCTGAGCTCCATTGTTCAACTCGTTTTTTGTGAGCTGACCGCAAGTCCAAAATTTTGGTTCAGGACCTATGCTGGTTCCCGGTGGGGGGCTGAGACTTTGGTTAATTCTTCTTCCTGCCGGGAAATTACAGTGATATGTGCCCGTCCAAGTGCCTAACAGCTACTGTCTCATTGGTTCTCTCTCTTCCCTTTCATCCTCTGCCAAATGGGCAACCTGTGTGAACTGGGAGGTTAAAGGGGCTGTCTCTCGAAGTTGCGAGGTTGATATAAAGCAGATGGAACGTCAAAACGGAGCACCAGGAGACGGACTATTCGTTGAGTTTTAGAAACCTTTCGTATTCACAGTGTGTCCGTTCTCTAGGTTTCCCGTACATGTTATAACTGTAGTAATATTCCCTTCAACCTGGAGAGTTGGGACCCATGGAATGGGTGCCATGCATCATTGCTTTAAAGGGTCTGCATTTGCTCACCCAATCTCACCAATCCTCTCAGTCCCAAGTGTCCAGCCTTATGCCACATCCAGCTGTCATTGTAGATAGGGTCATTCCAGGTTTCATCAGAGACCCTGAAGGAATTGTAAAGAATTTCCCAGTTTTTTTGTTTTGTTTTTGAAATTCCTTTTTATAGTGGGCTTGAGCTGATTCTCGCTGCCATGTTTATGCCAGTCTAGACACACTTGATTCCCTTACGGAGACAAATCAATACATAAGTTTTAAGATTATTACTAGTCAGATATATTCCTCTGCGGGAAATATGGTGTTTTGAGTCCCTTTCACTGAGGAAGGTGTAGGTCTTGTCTATTCCATAGTTGGTTTTTGGAACGGTACCTGTGCTTATATCAAACTCTGGTTTTATGCATCACCCGACCTCTCTTTCCGCCTTAAGCAGGCATAAGAGTGTTTTCTAAATATGAGACACTGTTCTCTTTCCTAACTCAGTTCAAGTGTAGCCATGTTTATAGGATCTTCATAAGTGATATCTTATGATAAGTTTCTTTTTCTGTGTGACTTATTTCACTTAGAATCATCGTACCTGAATCCACCCATTTTGCTGCTACTGGTCTTATGACATTGATTTCATGGCTGAGGAATATTCCATCGTACATAAGTACCACAATTTTTTGAACCATTTTTATATTTCCTGGGATACTTAAGGTGTATCCAAGTTGAGGTCTTTGTATGCAGTGCAGCCCTAATTTTGGGGTGGCTCTGTCTTATTGATTTTCAGCTTTCCCAAGGTATATTCCCTAGACTGGAAGTGCCCTTGGCTCTGTAGCTCTGTTGTTTACTTGTTTTAGGGAACACAATGCACTCCTCCAGAGAGGCAGTTGGCAATTTACATCCCGCCCATCAGCATAACAAGGCTCCCTGTTCTCCAGGGCCTGTCTTGCCTTTCTGGTTTTTACACATTTTGTGGATGTCCCTTTTGACCGGTGGGAAGTGATACTTCTTTGTAGTGCAGATTTGCATTGCCCGCTTGCTTGCTTGGCCAAAAAGGGCGTATGCGTTTTCTCCTGAATATATTCAGGAGAAAACGCATAAGCCCTTTATGGCCAAGTGCATCATTGTCGAAGTTGTGCCCCTCTTCCTGTGCTTTAAATATAATTCCAACGTACCTCTTGAAATCTGTTTCCTGCTATTCTGCCTCGCTTTCAAGTCTGCCTCGTTGCCTTCCCTCAACAGATTTTTGGAAGAGAGTTGTCCTTTATTACTCGGCCAGTTTGTGAATTGCAGTGCCCCTGAGCTCCATTTTTCAACTCGTTTTTGGTGAGCTGACCGCAAGTCTAAAATTTTGGTTCAGGACCTATACTGGTTCCCGGTGGGTGGCTGAGACTTTGGTTAATTCTTCTTCCTGCCGGGAAATTACAGTGATATGTGCTTGTCCAAATGCATAACAGCTACTCTCTCATTGGTTCTCCCTCTTCCCTTTCATCCTCTGCCAAATTGGCAACCTGTGCGACCCAGGAGGTTAAAGGGGCTGTCTCTCCAAGTTGGGAGGTTGATAGTAAAGCAGATGTAAAGTCAAAGCGGAGCACCAGGAGAGGGACTATTCGTTGAGTTTTAGAAACCTTTCGTATTCACAGTGTGTCCGTTCTCTAGGTTTCCCGTACATGTTATAGCTGTAGTAATATTCCCTTCAACCTGGAGAGTTATGACCCATCGAATGGGTGCCAGGCATTTGTGCTTTAAAGGGTCTGCATTTGCTCACCCAATGTCACCAATCGTCTCAGTCCCAAGTGTCCCTCCTTATGCCACATCCAGCTGTCGTTGTAGATAGGGTCATTCCACGTTTCATCAGAGACCCTGAAGGAATTGTAAAGAATTTCCCAGTTTTTTTGTTTTGTTTTTGAAATTCCTTTTTATAGTGGGTTTGAGCTGATTCTCGCTGCCATGTTTATGCCAGTCTAGACACACTTGATTCCCTTATGGAGACATATCAATACATAGGTTTTAAGATTCTTACTAGTCAGATATATTCCTCTGCAGGAAATATGGGGTTTTGAGTCCCTTTCACTGAGGAAGGTGTAGGTCTTGTCTATTCCATAGTTGGTTTTTGGAAAGGTACCTGTGCTTATATCAAACTCTGGTTTTATGCATCAGCCCACCTCTCCTTCCCCCTTAAGGAGGCATAAGAGTGTTTTCTAAATATGAGACACTGTTCTCTTTCCTAACTCAGTTCAAGTGTAGCCATGTTTATAGTGTCTTCATAAGTGATATCTTATGATAAGTTTCTTTTTCTGTGTGACTTATTTCACTTAGAATCATCGTACCTTAATCCAGCAATTTTGCTGCTACTGGTCTTATGACATTGATTTCATGGCTGAGGGATATTCCATCGTACGTAAGTACCACAATTTTTCGAACCATTTTTATATTTCCTGGGATATTTAAGGTGTACCCAAGTTGAGGTCCTTGTAAGCAGTGCAGCCCTAAATTTTGGGGTGGCTGTGTCTTATTGATTTTCAGTTTTTCCAAGGTATATTCCCTAGACTGGAAGTGCCGTTGGCTCTGTAACTCTGTTCTTTACTTGTTTTAGGGAACACAATGTACTCCTCCAGAGAGGCAGTTGGCAATTTACATGCCGCCCATCAGCATAACAAGGCTCCCAGTTCTCCAGGGCCTGTCTTGCCTTTCTGGTTTTTACACATTTTGTGGATGTCCCTTTTGATCGGTGGGAAGTGATACTTCTTTGTAGTGCAGATTTGCATTGCCCGCTTGCTTGCTTGGCCAAAAAGGGCGTATGCGTTTTCTCCTGAATATATTCAGGAGAAAACGCATACGCCCTTTTTGGCCAAGTGCATCATTGTCGAAGTTGTGCACCTCTTCCTGTGCTTTAAAGGTGATTCCAACGTACCTCTTGAAATCTGTTTCCTGCTACTCTGCCTCGCTTTCAAGTCCGCCTCATTGCCTTCCCTCAACAGATTTTTGGACGATACTTGTCCTTTATTACTTGGCCAGTTTGTGAATTGCTGTGCCCCTGAGCTCCATTGTTCAACTCGTTTTTTGTGAGCTGACCGCAAGTCCAAAATTTTGGTTCAGGACCTATGCTGGTTCCCGGTGGGGGGCTGAGACTTTGGTTAATTCTTCTTCCTGCCGGGAAATTACAGTGATATGTGCCCGTCCAAGTGCCTAACAGCTACTGTCTCATTGGTTCTCTCTCTTCCCTTTCATCCTCTGCCAAATGGGCAACCTGTGTGAACTGGGAGGTTAAAGGGGCTGTCTCTCGAAGTTGCGAGGTTGATATAAAGCAGATGGAACGTCAAAACGGAGCACCAGGAGACGGACTATTCGTTGAGTTTTAGAAACCTTTCGTATTCACAGTGTGTCCGTTCTCTAGGTTTCCCGTACATGTTATAACTGTAGTAATATTCCCTTCAACCTGGAGAGTTGGGACCCATGGAATGGGTGCCATGCATCATTGCTTTAAAGGGTCTGCATTTGCTCACCCAATCTCACCAATCCTCTCAGTCCCAAGTGTCCAGCCTTATGCCACATCCAGCTGTCATTGTAGATAGGGTCATTCCAGGTTTCATCAGAGACCCTGAAGGAATTGTAAAGAATTTCCCAGTTTTTTTGTTTTGTTTTTGAAATTCCTTTTTATAGTGGGTTTGAGCTGATTCTCGCTGCCATGTTTATGCCAGTCTAGAGACACTTGATTCCCTTACGGAGACATATCAATACATAGGTTTTAAGATTCTTACTAGTCAGATATATTCCTCTGCGGGAAATATGGGGTTTTGAGTCCCTTTCACTGAGGAAGGTGTAGGTCTTGTCTATTCCATAGTTGGTTTTTGGAACGGTACCTGTGCTTATATCAAAGTCTGGTTTTATGCATCACCCCACCTCTGCATCCCCCTTAAGCAGGCATAAGTGTGTTTTCTAAATGTGAGACACTGTTCTCTTTCCTAACTCAGTTCAAGTTTAGCCATGTTTACAGGATCTTCATAAGTGATATCTTATGATAAGTTTCTTTTTCTGTGTGACTTATTTCACTTAGAATCATCGTACCTGAATCCACCCATTTTGCTGCTACAGGTCTTATGACATTGATTTCATGGCTGAGGGATATTCCATCGTACGTAAGTACCACAATTTTTTGAACCATTTTTATATTTCCTGGGATATTTAAGGTGTACCCAAGTTGAGGTCCTTGTAAGCAGTGCAGCCCTAAATTTTGGGGTGGCTCTGTCTTACTGATTTTCAGTTTTCCCAAGGTATATTCCCTAGACTTGAAGTGCCCTTGGCTCTGTAGCTCTGTTCTTTACTTGTTTTAGGGAACACAATGCACTCCTCCAGAGAGGCAGTTGGCAATTTACATCCCGCCCATCAGCATAACAAGGCTCCCTGTTCTCCAGGGCTTGTCTTGCCTTTCTGGTTTTTACACATTTTGTGGATGTCCCTTTTGACCGGTGGGAAGTGATACTTCTTTGTAGTGCAGATTTGCATTGCCCGCTTGCTTGCTTGGCCAAAAAGGGCATATGCATTTTCTCCTGAATATATTCAGGAGAAAACGCATATGCCCTTTTTGGCCAAGTGCATCATTGTCGAAGTTGTGCCCCTCTTCCTGTGCTGTAAAGGTGATTCCAACGTACCTCTTGAAATCTGTTTCCTGCTATTCTGCCTCACTTTCAAGTCCGCCTCGTTGCCTTCCCTCAACAGATTTTTGGACGATAGTTGTACTTTATTTCTCGGCCAGTTTGTGAATTGCTGTGCCCCTGAGCTCCTTTTTTCAACTCGTTTTTGGTGAGCTGGCCGCAAGGCCAAAATTTTGGTTCAGGACCTATACTGGTTCCCGGTGGGTGGCTGAGACTTTGGTTAATTCTTCTTCCTGCCGGGAAATTACAGTGATATGTGCCCGTCCAAATGCCTAACAGCTACTCTCTCATTGGTTCTCCCTTTTCCGTTTCATCCTCTGCCAAATTGGCATCTTGTGTGAACCAGGAGGTTAAAGGGGCTGTCTCTCCAAGTTGGTTGGTTGATAGTAAAGCAGATGGAAAGTCAAACCGGAGCACCAGGAGAGGGACTATTCGTTGAGTTTTAGAAACCTTTCGTATTCACAGTGTGTCCGTTCTCTAGGTTTCCCGTACATATTATAGCTGTAGTAATATTCCCTTCAACCTGGAGAGTTGGGGCCCATGGAATGGGTGCCAGGCATTTGGGATTTAAAGGGTCTGCATTTCCTCACCCAATCTCACCAATCCTCTCAGTCCCAAGTGTCCCTCCTTATGCCACATCCAGCTGTCGTTGTAGATAGGGTCATTCCAGGTTTCATCAGGGACCCTGAAGGAATTGTAAAGAATTTCCCAGTTGTTTTGTTTTGTTTTTGAAATTCATTTTTATAGTGGGTTTGAGCTGATTCTCGCTGCCATGTTTATTCCAGTCTACACACACTTGATTCCCTTACGGAGACATATCAATACATAGGTTTTAAGATTCTTACTAGTCAGATATATTCCTCTGCGGGAAATATGGTGTTTTGAGTCCCTTTCACTGAGGAAGGTGTAGGTCTTGTCTATTCCATAGTTGGTTTTTGGAACGGTACCTGTGCTTATATCAAACTCTGGTTTTATGCATCACCCGACCTCTCTTTCCGCCTTAAGCAGGCATAAGAGTGTTTTCTAAATATGAGACACTGTTCTCTTTCCTAACTCAGTTCAAGTGTAGCCATGTTTATAGGATCTTCATAAGTGATATCTTATGATAAGTTTCTTTTTCTGTGTGACTTATTTCACTTAGAATCATCGTACCTGAATCCACCCATTTTGCTGCTACTGGTCTTATGAGATTGATTTCATGGCTGAGGAATATTCCATCGTACATAAGAACCACAATTTTTTGAACCATTTTTATATTTTGGGATACTTAAGGTGTATCCAAGTTGAGGTCTTTGTATGCAGTGCAGCCCTAATTTTGGGGTGGCTCTGTCTTATTGATTTTCAGCTTTCCCAAGGTATATTCCCTAGACTGGAAGTGCCCTTGGCTCTGTTGCTCTGTTGTTTACTTGTTTTAGGGAACACAATGCACTCCTCCAGAGAGGCAGTTGGCAATTTACATCCCGCCCATCAGCATAACAAGGCTCCCTGTTCTCCAGGGCCTGTCTTGCCTTTCTGGTTTTTACACATTTTGTGGATGTCCCTTTTGACCGGTGGGAAGTGATACTTCTTTGTAGTGCAGATTTGCATTGCCCGCTTGCTTGCTTGGCCAAAAAGGGCGTATGCGTTTTCTCCTGAATATATTCAGGAGAAAACGCATACGCCCTTCATGGCCAAGTGCATCATTGTCGAAGTTGTGCCCCTCTTCCTGTGCTTTAAAGGTAATTCCAACGTACCTCTTGAAATCTGTTTCCTGCTATTCTGCCTCGCTTTCAAGTCTGCCTCGTTGCCTTCCCTCAACAGATTTTTGGAAGATAGTTGTCCTTTATTACTCGGCCAGTTTGTGAATTGCTGTGCCCCTGAGCTCCATTTTTCAACTCGTTTTTGGTGAGCTGACCGCAAGTCTAAAATTTTGGTTCAGGGCCTATACTGGTTCCCGGTGGGTGGCTGAGACTTTGGTTAATTCTTCTTCCTGCCGGGAAATTACAGTGATATGTGCTTGTCCAAATGCATAACAGCTACTCTCTCATTGGTTCTCCCTCTTCCCTTTCATCCTCTGCCAAATTGGCAACCTGTGCGAACCAGGAGGTTAAAGGGGCTGTCTCTCCAAGTTGGGAGGTTGATAGTAAAGCAGATGTAAAGTCAAAGCGGAGCACCAGGAGAGGGACTATTCGTTGAGTTTTAGAAACCTTTCGTATTCACAGTGTGTCCGTTCTCTAGGTTTCCCGTACATGTTATAGCTGTAGTAATATTCCCTTCAACCTGGAGAGTTAGGACCCATGGAATGGGTGCCAGGCATTTGTGCTTTAAAGGGTCTGCATTTGCTCACCCAATGTCACCAATCGTCTCAGTCCCAAGTGTCCCTCCTTATGCCACATCCAGCTGTCGTTGTAGATAGGGTCATTCCAGGTTTCATCAGAGACCCTGAAGGAATTGTAAAGAATTTCCCAGTTTTTTTGTTTTGTTTTTGAAATTCCTTTTTATAGTGGGTTTGAGCTGATTCTCGCTGCCATGTTTATGCCAGTCTAGACACACTTGATTCCCTTACGGAGACATATCAATACATAGGTTTTAAGATTCTTACTAGTCAGATATATTCCTCTGCAGGAAATATGGGGTTTTGAGTCCCTTTCACTGAGGAAGGTGTAGGTCTTGTCTATTCCATAGTTGGTTTTTGGAACGGTACCTGTGCTTATATCAAACTCTGGTTTTATGCATCAGCCCACCTCTCCTTCCCCCTTAAGGAGGCATAAGAGTGTTTTCTAAATATGAGACACTGTTCTCTTTCCTAACTCAGTTCAAGTGTAGCCATGTTTATAGTGTCTTCATAAGTGATATCTTATGATAAGTTTCTTTTTCTGTGTGACTTATTTCACTTAGAATCATCGTACCTTAATCCAGCAATTTTGCTGCTACTGGTCTTATGACATTGATTTCATGGCTGAGGGATATTCCATCGTACGTAAGTACCACAATTTTTTGAACCATTTTTATATTTCCTGGGATATTTAAGGTGTACCCAAGTTGAGGTCCTTGTAAGCAGTGCAGCCCTAAATTTTGGGGTGGCTGTGTCTTATTGATTTTCAGTTTTCCCAAGGTATATTCCCTAGACTGGAAGTGCCCTTGGCTCTGTAACTCTGTTCTTTACTTGTTTTAGGGAACACAATGTACTCCTCCAGAGAGGCAGTTGGCAATTTACATGCCGCCCATCAGCATAACAAGGCTCCCAGTTCTCCAGGGCCAGTCTTGCCTTTCTGGTTTTTACACATTTTGTGGATGTCCCTTTTGATCGGTGGGAAGTGATACTTCTTTGTAGTGCAGATTTGCATTGCCCGCATGCTTGCTTGACCAAAAAGGGCGTATGCGTTTTCTCCTGAATATATTCAGGAGAAAACGCATACGCCCTTTTTGGCCAAGTGCATCATTGTCGAAGTTGTGCCCCTCTTCCTGTGCTTTAAAGGCGATTCCAACGTACCTCTTGAAATCTGTTTCCTGCTACTCTGCCTCGCTTTCAAGTCCGCCTCATTGCCTTCCCTCAACAGATTTTTGGACGATACTTGTCCTTTATTACTTGACCAGTTTGTGAATTGCTGTGCCCCTGAGCTCCATTGTTCAACTCGTTTTTTGTGAGCTGACCGCAAGTCCAAAATTTTGGTTCAGGACCTATGCTGGTTCTCGGTGGGGGGCTGAGACTTTGGTTAATTCTTCTTCCTGCCGGGAAATTACAGTGATATATGCCCGTCCAAGTGCCTAACAGCTACTGTCTCATTGGTTCTCTCTCTTCCCTTTCATCCTCTGCCAAATGGGCAACCTGTGTGAACTGGGAGGTTAAAGGGGCTGTCTCTCGAGGTTGCGAGGTTGATATAAAGCAGATGGAACGTCAAAACGGAGCACCAGGAGACGGACTATTCGTTGAGTTTTAGAAACCTTTCGTATTCACAGTGTGTCCGTTCTCTAGGTTTCCCGTACATGTTATAACTGTAGTAATATTCCCTTCAACCTGGAGAGTTGGGACCCATGGAATGGGTGCCATGCATCATTGCTTTAAAGGGTCTGCATTTGCTCACCCAATCTCACCAATCCTCTCAGTCCCAAGTGTCCAGCCTTATGCCACATCCAGCTGTCATTGTAGATAGGGTCATTCCAGGTTTCATCAGAGACCCTGAAGGAATTGTAAAGAATTTCCCAGTTTTTTTGTTTTGTTTTTGAAATTCCTTTTTATAGTGGGTTTGAGCTGATTCTCGCTGCCATGTTTATGCCAGTCTAGAGACACTTGATTCCCTTACGGAGACATATCAATACAGAGGTTTTAAGATTCTTACTAGTCAGATATATTCCTCTGCGGGAAATATGGGGTTTTGAGTCCCTTTCACTGAGGAAGGTGTAGGTCTTGTCTATTCCATAGTTGGTTTTTGGAACGGTACCTGTGCTTATATCAAAGTCTGGTTTTATGCATCACCCCACCTCTCCTTCCCCCTTAAGCAGGCATAAGTGTGTTTTCTAAATGTGCGACAGTGTTCTCTTTCCTAACTCAGTTCAAGTTTAGCCATGTTTACAGGATCTTCATAAGTGATATCTTATGATAAGTTTCTTTTTCTGTGTGACTTATTTCACTTAGAATCATCGTACCTGAATCCACCCATTTTGCTGCTACTGGTCTTATGACATTGATTTCATGGCTGAGGGATATTCCATCGTACGTAAGTACCACAATTTTTTGAACCATTTTTATATTTCCTGGGATATTTAAGGTGTACCCAAGTTGAGGTCCTTGTAAGCAGTGCAGCCCTAAATTTTGGGGTCGCTCTCTCTTACTGATTTTCAGTTTTCCCAAGGTATATTCCCTAGACTTGAAGTGCCCTTGGTTCTGTAGCTCTGTTCTTTACTTGTTTTAGGGAACACAATGTACTCCTCCAGAGAGGCAGTTGTCAATTTATATGCCACCCATCAGCATAACAAGGCTCCCTGTTCTCCAGGGCCTGTCTTGTTTTTCTGGTTTTTACACATTTTGTGGATGTTCCTTTTGACCAGTGGGAAGTGATACTTCTTTTAGTGCCGATTTGCATTGCCCGCTTGCTTGCTTGGCCAAAAAGGGCGTATGCGTTTTCTGCTGGATATATTCAGGAGAAAACGCATACGCCCTTTTTGGCCAAGTGCACCATTTTCGAAGTTGTGCCACTCTTCCTGTGCTTTAAAGGCGATTCCAACGTACCTCTTGAAATCTGTTTCCTGCTATTCTGCCTCGCATTCAACTCCGTTTCGTTGCCTTCCCTCAACAGATTTTTGGACGATACTTGTCCTTTATTACTTGGCCAGTTTGTGCATTGCTGTGCCCCTGAGCTCCATTTTTCAACTCGTTTTTTGTGAGCTGACCGCAAGTCCAAAATGTTGGTTCAGGACCTATGCTGGTTCCCGGTGGGGGGCTGAGACTTTGGTTAATTCTTCTTCCTGCCGGGAAGTTAGAGTGATATGTGCCCGTCCAAATGCCTAACAGCTACTGTCTCATTGGTTCTCTCTCTTCCCTTTCATCCTCTGCCAAATGGGCAACCTCTGTGAACTGGGAGGTTAAAGGGGCTGTCTCTCCAAGTTGGGAGGTTGATAGTAAAGCAGATGGAAAGTCAAAACGTATCACCAGGAGACGGACTATTCGTTGAGTTTTAGAAACCTTTCGTATTCACAGTGTGTCCGTTCTCTATGTTTCCCGTACGTGTTATAACTGTAGTAATATTCCCTTCAACCTGGAGAGTTGGGACCCATGGAATGGGTGCCATGCATTATTGCTTTAAAGGGTCTGCATTTGCTCACCCACTCTCACGAATCCTCTCAGTCCCAAGTGTCCAGCCTTATGCCACATCCAGCTGTCATTGTAGATAGGGTCATTCCAGGTTTCATCAGAGACCCTGAAGGAATTGTAAAGAATTTCCCAGTTTTTTTGTTTTGTTTTTGAAATTCCTTTTTATAGTGGGTTTGAGCTGATTCTCGCTGCCATGTTTATGCCAGTCTAGACACACTTGATTCCCTTACGGAGACATATCAATACATAGGTTTTAAGATTCTTACTAGTCAGATATATTCCTCTGTGGGAAATATGGGGTTTTGAGTCCCTTTCAATGAGGAAGGTGTAGGTCTTGTCTATTCCATAGTTGGTTTTTGGAACGGTACCTGTGCTTATATCAAACTCTGGTTTTATGCATCACCCCAACTCTCCTTCCCCCTTAAGCAGGCATAAGAGTGTTTTCTAAATGTGAGACACTATTCTCTTTCCTAACTCAGTTCAAGTGTAGCCATGTTTACAGGATCTTCATAAGTGATATCTTATGCTAAGTTTCTTTTTCTGTGTGACTTATTTCACTTAGAATCATCGTACCTGAATCCACCCATTTTGCTGCTACTGGTCTTATGACATTGACTTCACGGCTGAGGGGATATTCCATCGTACATAAGTACCACAATTTTTTGAACCATTTTTATATTTCCTGGGATATTTAAGGTGTACCCAAGTTGAGGTCCTTGTAAGCAGTCAGCCCTAAATTTTTGGGTGGCTCTGCCTTATTTATTTTCAGTTTTCCCGAGGTATATTCCCTAGACTGGAAGTGCCCTTGGCTCTGTAGCTGTGTTCTTTACTTGTTTTAGGGAACACAATGTACTCCTCCAGACAGGCAGTTGGCAATTTACATGCCACCCATCAGCATAACAAGGCTGCCTGTTCTCCAGGGCCTGTCTTGCCTTTCTGGTTTTTACACATTTTGTGGATGTCCCTTTTGACCGCTGGGAAGTGATACTTCTTTGTAGTGCAGATTTGCATTGCCCGCTTGCTTGCTTGGCCAAAAAGGGCGTATGCGTTTTCTCCTGAATATATTCAGGAGAAAACGCATACGCCCTTTTTGAGCATGTGCATCATTGTCGAAGTTGTGCCCCTCTTCCTGTGCTTGAAAGGCGATTCCAACGTACCTCTTGAAATCTGTATCCTGCTATTCTGCCTCGCTTTCAACTCCGCCTCGTTGCCTTCCACCAACAGATTTTTGGACAATAGTTTTCCTTTATTACTCGGGCAGTTTGTGAATTGCTGTGTCCCTGAGCTCCATTTTTCAAATCGTTTTTGGTGAGCGGACCGCAAGTCCGAAATTTTGGTTCAGGACCTATGATGGTTCCCGGTGGGGGGCTGAGACTTTGGTTAATTCCACTTCCTGCCGGGAAATTACAGTGATATGTGCCCGTCCAAATACCTAATAGCTACTCTCTCATTGGTTCTCCCTCTTCCCTTTCATCCTCTGCCAAATTGGCAACCTGTGCGAACCAGGAGGTTAAAGGGGCTGTCTCTCCAAGTTGGGAGGTTGATAGTAAAGCAGATGGAAAGTCAAACCGGAGCACCAGGAGAGGGACTCTTAGTTGAGTTTTAGAAACCTTTCGTATTCACAGTGTGTCCGTTCTCTAGGTTTCCCGTACATGTTATAGCTGTAGTAATATTCCCTTCAACCTGGAGAGTTGGGACCCATGGAATGGGTGCCAGGCATTTGTGCTTTAAAGGGTCTGCATTTGCTCACCCAATCTCACAAATCGTCTCAGTCCCAAGTGTCCTTCCTTATACCACATCCAGCTCTCCTTGTAGAAAAGGTCATTCCAGGTTTCATCAGAGACCCTGAAGGAATTGTAAAGAATTTCCCAGTTTTTTTGTTTTGTTTTTGAAATTCCTTTTTATAGCGTGTTTCAGCTGATTCTCGCTGCCATGTTTATGCCAGTCTAGACACACTTGATTCCCTTACGGAGACATATCAATACATAGGTTTTAAGATTCTTACTAGTCAGATATATTCCTCTGCGGGAAATATGGTGTTTTGAGTCCCTTTCACTGAGGAAGGTGTAGGTCTTGTCTATTCCATAGTTGGTTTTTGGAACGGTACCTGTGCTTATATCAAACTCTGGTTTTATGCATCACCCCACCTCTCTTTTCCCTTAAGCAGGCATAAGAGTGTTTTCTAAATGTGAGACACTGTTCTCTTTCCTAACTCAGTTCAAGTGTAGCCATGTTTACAGGATCTTCATAAGTGATATCTTATGATAAGTTTCTTTTTCTGTGTGACTTATTTCACTTAGAATCATCGTACCTGAATCCACCCATTTTGCTGCTACTGCTCTTATGACATTGATTTCATGGCTGAGGGATATTCCATCGTACATAAGTACCACAATTTTTTGAACCATTTTTATATTTCCTGGGATATTTAAGGTGTACCCAAGTTGAGGTCCTTGAAAGCAGTGCAGCCCTAAATTTTGGGGTGGCCCTGTCTTATTGATTTTCACTTTTCCCAAGGTATATTCCCTAGACTGGAAGTGCCCTTGGCTCTGTAGCTCCGTTGTTTACTTGTTTTAGGTAACACAATGCACTCCTCCAGAGAGGCAGTTGGCAATTTACATCCCGCCCATCAGCATAACAAGGCTCCCTGTTCTCCAGGGCCTGTCTTGCCTTTCTGGTTTTTACACATTTTGTGGACGTCCCTTTTGACCGGTGGGAAGTGATACTTCTTTGTAGTGCAGATTTGCATTGCCCGCTTGCTTGCTTGGCCAAAAAGGGCGTATGCGTTTTCTCCTGAATATATTCAGGAGAAAACGCATACGCCCTTTTTGGCCAAGTGCATCATTGTCGAAGTTGGGCCCCTCTTCCTGTGCTTTAAAGGCGATTCCAACGTACCTCTTGAAATCTGTTTCCTGCTATTCTGCCTCGCATTCAAGTCCGCCTCGTTGACTTCCCTCAACAGATTTTTGGACGATAGTTGTCCTTTATTACTTGGCCAGTTTGTGAATTGCTGTGCCCCTGAGTTCCATTTTTCAACTCGTTTTTGGTGAGCTGACCGCAAGTCCAAAATTTTGGTTCAGGACCTATACTGGTTCCCAGTGGGTGGCTGAGACTTTGGTTAATTCTTCTTCCTGCCGGGAAATTACAGTGATATGTGCCCGTCCAAATGCCTAACAGCTACTCTCTCATTGGTTCTCTCTCTTCCCTTTCATCCTCTGCCAAATTGGCAACCTGTGCAAACCAGGAGGTTAAAGGGGTTGTCTCTCCAAGTTGGGAGGTTGATAGTAAAGCAGATGGAAAGTCAAACCGGAGCACCAGGAGAGGGACTATTCATTGAGTTTTAGAAACCTTTCGATTTCACAGTGTGTCCGTTCTCTAGGTTTCCCATACATGTTAGAGCTGTAGTAATATTCCCTTCAACCTGGAGAGTTGGGACCCATGGAATGGGTGCCATGCATTATTGCTTTAAAGGGTCTGCATTTGCTCACACAATCTCACCAAACCTCTCAATCACAAGTGTCCAGCCTTATGCCACATCCAGCTGTCATTGTAGATAGGGTCATTCCAGGTTTCATCAGAGACCCTGAAGGAATTGTAAAGAATTTCCCAGTTTTTTTGTTTTGTTTTTGAAATTCCTTTTTATAGTGGGTTTGAGCTGATTCTCGCTGCCATGTTTATGCCAGTCTACACACACTTGATTCCCTTACGGAAACATATCAATACATAGGTTTTAAGATTCTTACTAGTCAGATATATTCCTCTGCAGGAAATATGGGGTTTTGAGTCCCTTTCACTGAGGAAGGTGTAGGTCTTGTCTATTCCATAGTTGGTTTTTGGAACGGTACCTGTGCTTATATCAAACTCTGGTTTTATGCATCACCCCACCTCTCCTTCCCCCTTAAGCAGGCACAAGTGTGTTTTCTAAATGTGAGACACTGTTTTCTTTCCTAACTCAGTTCAAGTGTAGCCATGTTTACAGGATCTTCATAAGTGATATCTTATGATAAGTTTCTTTTACTGTGTGACTTATTTCACTTAGAATCATCGTACCTGAATCCACCCATTTTGCTGCTACTGGTCTTATGACATTGATTTCATGGCTGAGGGATATTCCATCGTACGTAAGTATGACAATTTTTTGAACCATTTTTATATTTCCTGAGATATTTAAGGTGTACCCAAGTTGAGGTCCTTGTAAGCAGTGCAGCCCTAAATTTTGGGGTGGCTCTGTCTTAATGATTTTCATTTTTCCCAAGGTATATTCCCTAGACTGGAAGTGCCCTTGGCTCTGTAGCTCTGTTTTTTACTTGTTTTAGGGAACACAATGCACTCCTCCATAGAGGCAGTTCGCAGTTTACATCCCGCCCATCAGCATAACAAGGCTCCCTGTTCTCCAGGGCCTGTCTTGCCTTTCGGGTTTTTACACATTTTGTGGATGTCCCTTTTGACCGGTGGGAAGTGATACTTCTTTGTAGTGCAGATTTGCATTGCCCGCTTGCTTGCTTGGCCAAAAAGGGCGTATGCGTTTTCTCCTGAATATATTCAGGAGAAAACGCATACGCCCATTTTGGCCAAGTGCATCATTGTCGAAGTTGTGCCCCTCTTCCTGTGCTTTAAAGGCGATTCCAACGTACCTCTTGAAATCTGTTTCCTGCTATTCTGCCTCGCTTTCAAGTCCGCCTCGTTGCCTTCCCTCAACAGATTTATGGACGATAGTTGTCCTTTATTACTCGGCCAGTTTGTGAATTGCTGTGCCCCTGAGCTCCATTATTCAACTCGTGTTTGGTGAGCTGACCGCAAGTCCAAAATTTTGGTTCAGTACCTATACTGGTTCCCGGTGGGTGGCTGAGAATTTGGTTAATACTTCTTCCTGCCGGGAAATTACAGTGATATGTGCCCGTCCAAATGCCTAACAGCTACTCTCTCATTGGTTCTCCCAATTCCCTTTCATCCTCTGCCAAATTGGCAACCTATGCGAACCAGGAGGTTAAAGGGCCTGTCTCTCCAAGTTGGGAGGTTGATAGTAAAGCATATGGAAAGTCAAACCGGAGCACCAGGAGAGGGACTATTCGTTGAGTTTTAGAAACCTTTCATATTCACAGTGTGTCCGTTCTCTAGGTTTGCTGTGCATGCTATAACTGTAGTAATATTCCCTTCAACCTGGAGAGTTGGGACCCATGGAATGGGTGCCATGCATTATTGCTTTAAAGGGTCTGCATTTGCTCACCCAATCTCACCAATCCTCTCAGTCCCAAGTGTCCAGGCTTATGACACATCCAGCTGTCGTTGTAGATAGGGTCATTCCAGGTTTCATCAGAGACCCTGAAGGAATTGTAAAGAATTTCCGAGTTTTTTTGTTTTGTTTTTGAAATTCCTTTTAATACTGGGTTTGAGCTGATTCTCGCTGCCATGTTTATGCGAGTCTAGACACACTTGATTCCCTTACGGAGACATATCAATACATAGGTTTTAAGATTCTTACTAGTCAGATATATTCCTCTGCGGGAAATATGGGGTTTTGAGTCCCTTTCACTGGGGAAGGTGTAGGTCTTGTCTATTCCATAGTTGGTTTTTGGAATGGTACCTGTGCTTATATCAAACTCTGGTTTTATGCATCACCCCACCTCTCCTTCCCCCTTAAGCAGGCATAAGGGTGTTTTCTAAATGTGAGACACTGTTCTCTTTCCTAACTCAGTTCAAGTGTAGCCATGTGTACAGGATCTTCATAAGTGATATCTTATGATAAGTTTCTTTTTCTGTGTGACTTATTTCACTTAGAATCATCGTACCTGAATCCACCCATTTTGCTGCTACTGGTCTTATGACATTGATTTCATGGCTGAGGGATATTCCATCGTACGTAAGTACCACAATTTTCTGAAACATTTTTATATTTCCTGGGATATTTAAGGTGTACCCAAGTTGATGTCCTTGTAAGCAGTGCAACCCTAAATTTTGGGGTGGCTCTGTCTTATTGATTTTCAGTTTTCCCAAGGTATATACCCTAGACTGGAAGTGCCCTTGGCTCTGTAGCTCCGTTGTTTACTTGTTTTAGGTAACACAATGCACTCCTCCAGAGAGGCAGTTGGCAATTTACATCCCGCCCATCAGCATAACAAGGCTCCCTGTTCTCCAGGGCCTGTCTTGCCTTTCTGGTTTTTACACATTTTGTGGACGTCCCTTTTGACAGGTGAGAAGTGATACTTCTTTGTAGTGCAGATTTGCATTGCCCGCTTGCTTGCTTGGCCAAAAAGTGCGTATGCGTTTTCTCCTGAATATATTCAGGAGAAAACGCATACGCCCTTTTTGGCCAAGTGCATCATTGTCGAAGTTGGGCACCTCTTCCTGTGCTTTAAAGGCGATTCCAACGTACCTCTTGAAATCTGTTTCCTGCTATTCTGCCTCGCATTCAAGTCCGCCTCGTTGCCTTCCCTCAACAGATTTTTGGACGATAGTTGTCGTTTATTACTCGGCCAGTTTGTGAATTGCTGTGCCCCTGAGCTCCATTTTTCAACTCGTTTTTGGTGAGCTGACCGCAAGTCCAAAACTTTGGTTCAGGACCTATACTGGTTCACGGTGGGTGGCTGAGACATTGGTTAATTCTTCTTCCTGCCGGGAAATTACAGTGATATGTGACCGTCCAAATGCCTAACAGCTAATCTCTCATTGGCTCTCCCTCTTCCCTTTCATCCTCTGCCAAATTGGCTACCTGTGCGAACCAGGAGGTTAAAGGGGCTGTCTCTCCAAGTTGGGAGGTTGATAGTAAAGCAGATGGAAAGTCAAACCGGAGCACCAGGAGAGGGACTGTTCATTGAGTTTTAGAAACCTTTCGATTTCACAGTGTGTCCGTTCTCTAGGTTTCCCGTACATGTTATAGCTGTAGTAATATTCCCTTCAACCTGGAGAGTTGGGACCCATGGAATGGGTGCAAGGCATTTGTGCTTTAAATGGTCTGCATTTGCTCACCCTATCTCACCAATCGTCTCAGTCCCAAGTGTCCCTCCTTATGCCACATCCAGCTGTCCTTGTAGAAAAGGTCATTCCAGGTTTCATCAGAGACCCTGAAGGAATTGTAAAGAATTTCCTAGTTTTTTTGTTTTGTTTTTGAAATTCCTTTTTATAGTGGGTTTGAGCTGATTCTCGCTGCCATGTTTATGCCAGTCTAGAGAAACTTGATTCCCTTACGGAGACATATCAATACATAGGTTTTAAGATTCTTACTAGTCAGATATATTCCTCTGACGGAAATATGGGGTTTTGAGTCCCTTTCACTGAGGAAGCTGTAGGTCTTGTCTATTCCATAGTTGGTTTTTGGAACGGTACCTGTGCTTATATCACACTCTGGTTTTATGCATCACCCCACCTCTCCTTCCCCCTTAAGCAGGCATAAGAGTGTTTTCTAAATGTGAGACACTGTTCTCTTTCCTAACTCAGTTCAAGTGTAGCCATGTTTACAGGATCTTCATAAGTGATATCTTATGATAAGTTTCTTTTTCTGTGTGACTTATTTCACTTAGAATCATCGTACCTGAATCCACCCATTTTGCTGCTACTGGTCTTATGACATTGATTTCATGGCTGAGGGATATTCCATCGTACGTAAGTACCGCAATTTTCTGAACCATTTTTATATTTCCTGGGATATTTAAGGTGTACCCAAGTTGAGGTCCTTGTAAGCAGTGCAGCCCTAAATTTTGGGTTGGCTCTGTCTTATTGATTTTCAGTTTTCCCAAGGAATATTCCCTAGACTGGAAGTGCCCTTGGCTCTGTAGCTCTGTTGTTTAATTGTTTTAGGTAACACAATGCACTCCTCCAGAGAGGCAATTGGCAATTTACATCCCGCCCATCAGCATAACAAGGCTCCCTGTTCTCCAGGGCCTGTCTTGCCTTTCTGGTTTTTACACATTTTGTGGACGTCCCTTTTGACAGGTGGGAAGTGATACTTCTTTGTAGTGCAGATTTGCATTGCCCGCTTTCTTGCTTGGCCAAAAAGGGCTTATGCCTTTTCTCCTGAATATATTCAGGAGAAAACGCATACGCCCTTTTTGGCCATGTGCATCATTGTCGAAATTGTGCCCCTCTTCCTGTGCTTTAAAGGCGATTCCAACGTACCTCTTGAAATCTGTTTCCTGCTATTCTGCCTCGCTTTCAAGTCCGCCTCTTTGCCTTCCCTCAACAGATTTTTGGACGATAGTTGTCCTTTATTACACGGCCAGTTTGTGAATTGCTGTGCCCCTGAGCTCCATTTATCAACTCGTTTTTGGTGAGCAGACCGCAAGTCCAAAATTTTGGTTCAGGACCTATACTGGTTCCCGGTGGGTGGCTGAGACCTTGGTTAATTCTTCTTCCTGCCGGGAAATTACAGTGATATGTGCCCGTCCAAATGCCTAACAGCTACTCTCTCATTGGTTCTCCCTCTTCCCTTTCATCCTCTGCCAAATTGGCAACCTGTGCGAACCAGGAGGTTAAAGGGGCTGTCTCTCCAAGTTGGGAGGTTGATAGTAAAGCAGATGGAAAGTCAAACCGTAGCACCAGGAGAGGGACAATTCGTTGAGTTTTAGAAACCTTTCGTATTGACAGTGTGTCGGTTCTCTAGGTTTCCCATACATGCTGCAGCTGTAGTAATATTCCCTTCAACCTGGAGAGTTGGGACCCATGGAATGTGTGCCAGGCATTGGTGCTTTAAAGGGTCTGCATTTGCTCACCAATCTAACCAATCCTCTCAGTCCCAAGTGTTCAGCCTTATGCCACATCCAGCTGTCGTTGTAGATAGGGCCATTCCAGGTTTCATCAGAGACCCTGAAGGAATTGTAAAGAATTTCCCAGTTTTTTCGTTTTGTTTTTGAAATTCCTTTTTAGAGTGGGTTTGAGCTGATTCTCGCTGCCATGTTTATGCCAGTCTAGACACACTTGATTCCCTTATGGAGACATATCAATACATAGGTTTTAAAATTCTTACTAGTGAGATATATTCCTCTGCGGGAAATATGGGGTTATGAGTCCCTTTCACTGAGGAAGGTGTAGGTCTTGTCTATTCAATAGATGGTTTTTGGAACGGTACCTGTGCTTATATCAAACTCTGGTTTTATGCATCACCCCACCTCTCCTTCCCCCTTAAGCAGGCATGAGAGTGTTTTCTAAATGTGAGACACTGTTCTCTTTCCTAACTCAGTTCAAGTGTAGCCATGTTTACAGGATCTTCATAACTGATATCTTATGATAAGTTTCTTTTTCTCTGTGACTTATTTCCCTTAGAATCATCGTACCTGAATCCACCCATTTTGCTGCTACTGGTCTTATGACATTGATTTCATGGCTGAAGGATATTCCATCGTACGTAAGTACCACAATTTTTTGAACCATTTTTATATTTCCTGGGATATTTAAGGTGTACCCAAGTTGAGGTCCTTGTAAGCAGTGCAGCCCTAAATTTTTGGGTGGCTGTGTCTTATTGATTTTCAGTTTTTCCAAGGTATATTCCCTAGACTGGAAGTGCCCTTGGCTCTGTTGCTCTGTTGTTTACTTGTTTTAGGGAACACAATGCACTCCTCCAGAGAGGCAGTTGGCAATTTACATCCCGCCCATCAGCATAACAAGGCTGCCTGTTCTCCAGGGCCTGTCTTGCCTTTCTGGTTTTTACACATTTCTGGATGTCCCTTTTGACCGGTGGGAAGTGATACTTCTTTGTAGTGCAGATTTGCATTGCCCGCTTGCTTGCTTAGCCAAAAAGGGCGTATGAGTTTTCTCCTGAATATATTCAGGAGAAAACGCATACGCCCTTTTTGGGCAAGTGCATCATTGTCGAAGTTGTGCCCCTCTTCCTGTGCTTTAAAGGTGATTCCAACGTACCTCTTGAAATCTGTTTCCTGCTATTCTGCCTCGCTTTCAAGTCCGCCTCGTTGCCTTCCCTCAACAGATTTTTGGACGATAGTTTTGCTTTATTACTCGGCCAGTTTGTGAATTGCTGTGCCCCTGAGCTCCATTTTTCAACTCGTTTTTAGTGAGCTGACCGCAAGTCCGAAATTTTCATTCAGGACCTATGCTGGTTTCCAGTGGGGGGCTGAGACTTTGGTTAATTCCTCTTCCTGCCGGGAAATTACAGTGATATGTGCCCATCCAAATGCCTAATAGCTACTCTCTCATTGGTTCTCCCTCTTCCCTTTCATCCTCTGCCAAATTGGCAACCTGTGCGAACCAGGAGGTTAAAGGGGCTGTCTCTCCAAGTTGGGAGGTTGATAGTAAAGCAGATGGAAAGTCAAACCGGAGCACCAGGAGAGGGACTATTAGTTGAGTTTTAGAAACCTTTCGTATTCACAGTGTGTCCGTTCTCTAGGTTTCCCGTACATGTTATAGCTGTAGTAATATTCCCTTCAACCTGGAGAGTTGGTACCAATGGAATGGGTGCCAGGCATTTGTGCTTTAAAGGGTCTGCACTTGCTCACCCAATCTCACAAATCGTCTCAGTCCCAAGTGTCCTTCCTTATGCCACATCCAGCTGTCGTTGTAGAAAAGGTCATTCCAGGTTTCATCAGAGACCCTGAAGGAATTGTAAAGAATTTCCCAGTTTTATGTTTTGTTTTTGAAATTCCTTTTTATAGTGGGTTTGAGCTGATTCTCGCTGCCATGTTTATGCCAGTCTAGACACACTTGATTCCCTTACGGAGACATATCAATACATAGGTTTTAAGATTCTTACTAGTCAGATATATTCCTCTGCGGGAAATATGGGGTTTTGAGTCCCTTTCACTGAGGAAGGTGTAGGTCTTGTCTATTCCATAGTTGGTTTTTGGAACGGTACCTGTGCTTATATCAAACTCTGGTTTTATGCATCACCCCACCTCTCTTTTCCTTTAAGCAGGCATAAGAGTGTTTTCTAAATGTGAGACACTGTTCTCTTTCCTAACTCAGTTCAAGTGTAGCCATGTTTACAGGATCTTCATAAGTGATATCTTATGATAAGTTTCTTTTTCTCTGTGACTTATTTCACTAAGAATCATAGTACCTGAATCCACCCATTTTGCTGCTACTGCTCTTATGACATTGATTTCATGGATGAGGGATATTCCATCGTACATAAGTACCACAATTTTTTGAACCATTTTTATATTTCCTGGGATATTTAAGGTGTACCCAAGTTGAGGTCCTTGTAAGCAGTGCAGCCCTAAAGTTTGGGGTGGCTCTGTCTTATTGATTTTCAGTTTTCCCAAGGTATATTCCCTAGACTGGAAGTGCCCTTGGCTCTGTAGCTCT
This sequence comes from Hyperoodon ampullatus, assembly GCF_949752795.1. Lineage (NCBI taxonomy): Eukaryota > Metazoa > Chordata > Mammalia > Artiodactyla > Ziphiidae > Hyperoodon > Hyperoodon ampullatus. The sequence goes on along the minus strand of NW_027640625.1, from coordinate 276,241 downwards.
GTTGTTTACTTGTTTTAGGGAACAGAATGCACTCCTCCACAGAGGCAGTTGGCAATTTACATCCCGACCATCAGCATAACAAGGCTCCCTGTTCTCCAGGGCCTGTCTTGCCTTTCTGGTTTTTACACATTTTGTGGATGTCCCTTTTGACCGGTGGGAAGTGATACTTCTTTGTAGTGCAGATTTGCATTGCCCGCTTGCTTGCTTGGCCAAAAAGGGCGTATGCGTTTTCTCCTGAATATATTCAGGAGAAAACGCATACGCCCTTTTTGGGCAAGTGCATCATTGTCGAAGTAGTGCCCCTCTTCCTGTGCTTTAAAGGCGATTCCAACCTATCTCTTGAAATCTGTTTCCCGCTATTCTGCCTCGCTTTCAAGTCCGCCTCGTTGCCTTCCCTCAACAGATTTTTGGACGATACTTGTCCTTTATTACTCGGCCAGTTTGTGAATTGCTGTGCCCCTGAGCTCCATTTTTCAACTCGTTTTTTGGTGAGCTGACCTCAAGTCCAAAATTTAGTTTCAGGAACTATACTGGTTCCCGGTGGGGGGCTGAGACTTTGGTTAATTCTTCTTCCTGCTGGGAAATTACAGTGATATGTGCCCGTCCAAATACCTAACTGCTACTCTCTCATTGGTTCACCCTCTTCCCTTTCATCCTCTGCCAAATTGGCAACCTGTGCGAACCAGGAGGTTAAAGGGGCTGTCTCTCCAAGTTGCGAGGTTGATAGTAAAGCTGATGGAAAGTCAAATCGGAGCACCAGGAGAGGGACTATTCGTTGAGTTTTAGAAAGCATTCGCATTCACAGTGTGTCCGTCCTCTAAGTTTCCCGTGCATGTTATAAGTGTAGTAATATTCCCTTCAACCTGGAGAGTTGGGACCCATGGAATGGGTGCCATGCATTATTGCTTTAAAGGGTCTGCATTTGCTCACCCAATCTCACCAATCCTCTCAGTCCCAAGCGTCCAGCCTTATGCCACATCCAGCTGTCGTTGTAGATAGGGTCATTCCAGGTTTCATCAGAGACCCTGAAGGAATTGAAAGGAATTTCCCAGTTTTTTTGTTTTGTTTTTGAAATTCCTTTTTATAGTGGGTTTCAGCTGATTCTCGCTGCCATGTTTATGCCAGTCTAGACACACTTGATTCCCTTACGGAGACATATCAATACATAGGTTTTAAGATTCTTACTAGTCAGATATATTCCTCTGCAGGAAATATGGGGTTTTGAGTCCCTTTCACTGAGGAAGGTGTAGGTCTTGTCTATTCCATAGTTGATTTTTGGAACGGTACCTGAGCTTATATCAAACTCTGGTTTTATGCATCACCCCACCTCTCCTTCCCCCTTAAGCAGGCATAAGAGTGTTTTCTAAATGTGAGACACTGTTCTCTTTCCTAACTCAGTTCAAGTGTATCCATGTTTACAGGATCTTCATAAGTGATATCTTATGATAAGTTTCTTTTTCTCTGTGACTTATTTCCCTTAGAATCATCGTACCTGAATCCACCCATTTTGCTGCTACTGGTCTTATGACATTGATTTCATGGCTGAGGGATATTCCATCGTACGTAAGTACCACAATTTTTTGAACCATTTTTATATTTCCTGGGATATTTAAGGTGTACGCAAGTTGAGGTACTTGTAAGCAGTGCAGCCCTAAATTTTGGGGTGGCTCTGTCTTATTGATTTTCAGTTTTCCAAGGAATATTCCCTAGACTGGAAGTGCCCTTGGCTCTGTAGCTCTGTTGTTTACTTGTTTTAGGGAACACAATGCACTCCTCCAGAGAGGCAGTTGGCAATTTACATCCCGCCCATCAACATAAGAAAGCTCCCGGTTCTCCAGGGCCTGTCTTGCCTTTCTGGATTTTACACATTTTGTGGATGTCCCTTTTGACCAGTGGGAAGTGATACGTCTTTGTAGTGCAGATTTGCATTGCCCGCTTGCTTGCTTGGCCAAAAAGGGCGTATGCGTTTTCTCCTGAATATATTCAGGAGAAAACGCATACGCCCTTTTTGGCTAAGTGCATCATTGTCGAAGTTGTGCCCCTCTTCCTGTGCTTTAAAGGCGATTCCAACGTACCTCTTGAAATCTGTTTCCTGCTATTCTGCCTCGCTTTCAAGTCCGCCTCGTTGCCTTCCCTCAACAGATTTTTGGACGATAGTTGTCCTTTATTACTCGGCCAGTTTGTGAATTGCTGTGCCCCTGAGCTCCATTTTTCAACTCGTTTTTGGTGAGCTGACCGCAAGTCCAAAATTTTGGTTCAGGACCTATGCTGGTTCCCGGTGGGGGGCTGAGACTTTGGTTAATTCTTCTTCCTGCCGGGAAATTACAGTGATATGTGCCCGTCCAAATGCCTAACAGCTACTCTCTCATTGGTTCTCCCTCTTCCCTTTCATCCTCTGCCAAATTGGCAACCTGTGCGAACCAGGAGGTTAAAGGGGCTGTCTCTCCAAGTTGGGAGGTTGATAGTAAAGCAGATGGAAAGTCAAACCAGAGCACCAGGAGAGGGACTATTCGTTGAGTTTTAGAAAACTTTCGTATTCTTAGTGTGTCCGTACTCTAGGTTTCCCGTACATGTTATAGCTGTAGTAATATTCCCTTCAACCTGGAGAGTTGGGACCCATGGAATGGGTGCCAGGCATTATTGCTTTAAAGGGTCTGCATTTGCTCACCCAATCTCACCAATCCTCTCAGTCCCAAGTGTCCAGCCTTATGCCACATCCAGCTGTCGTTGTAGATAGGGTCATTCCAGGTTTCATCAGAGACCCTGAAGGAATTGTAAAGAATTTCCCAGTTTCTTTGCTTTGTTTTTGAAATTCCTTTTTATAGTGGGCTTGAGCTGATTCCCGCTGCCATGTTTATGCCAGTCTAGACACACTTGATTCCCTTACAGAGACATATCAATACATAGGTTTTAAGTTTGTTACTAGTCAGATATATTCCTCTGCGGGAAATATGGGGTTTTGAGTCCCTTTCACTGAGGAAGGTGTAGGTCTTGTCTATTCTATAGTTGGTTTTTGGAACGGTACCTGTGCTTATATCAAACTCTGGTTTTATGCATCACCCCACCTCTCCTTCCCCCTTAAGCAGGCATAAGAGTGTTTTCTAAATGTGAGACACTGTTCTCTTTCCTAAGTCAGTTCAAGTGTAGCCATGTTTACAGGATCTTCATAAGTGATATCTTATGATAAGTTTCTTTTTCTCTGTGACTTATTTCACTTAGAAACATCGTACCTGAATCCACCCATTTTGCTGCTACTGGTCTTATGACATTGTTTTCATGGCTGAGGGATATTCCTTCGTACGTAAGTACCACAATTTTTTGAACCATTTTTATATTTCCTGGGATATTTAAGGTGTACCCAAGTTGAGGTCCTTGTAAGCAGTGCAGCCCTAAATTTTGGGGTGGCTCTCTCTTATTGATTTTCAGTTTTCCCAAGGTATATTCCCTAGACTGGAAGTGCCCTTGGCTCTGTAGCTCTGTTGTTTACTTGTTTTAGGGAACACAATGCACTCCTCCAGAGAGGCAGTTGGCAATTTACATCCCGCCCATCAGCATAACAAGGCTCCCTGTTCTCCAGGGCCTGTCTTGCCTTTCTGGTTTTTACACATTTTGTGGATGTCCCTTTTGACCGGTGGGAAGTGATACTTCTTTGTAGTGCAGATTTGCATTGCCCGCTTGCTTGCTTGGCCAAAAAGGGCGTATTCGTTTTCTCCTGAATATATTCAGGAGAAAACGCATACGCCCTTTTTGGCCATGTGCATCATTGTCGAAGTTGTGCCCCTCTTCCTGTGCTTTAAACGTGATTCCAACGTACCTCTTGAAATCTGTTTCCTGCTATTCTGCCTCGCTTTCAAGTCCGCCTCGTTGCCTTCCCTCAACAGATTTTTGGACGATAGTTTTGCTTTATTACTCGGCCAGTTTGTGAATTGCTGTGCCCCTGAGCTCCATTTTTCAACTCGTTTTTGGTGAGCTGACCGCAAGTCCGAAATTTTCATTCAGGACCTATGCTGGTTTCCGGTGGGGGGCTGAGACTTTGGTTAATTCCTCTTCCTGCCGGGAAATTACAGTGATATGTGCCCGTCCAAATGCCTAATAGCTACTCTCTCATTGGTTCTCCCTCTTCCCTTTCATCCTCTGCCAAATTGGCAACCTGTGCGAACCAGGAGGTTAAAGGGGCTGTCTCTCCAAGTTGGGAGGTTGATAGTAAAGCAGATGGAAAGTCAAACCGGAGCACCAGGAGAGGGACTATTAGTTGAGTTTTAGAAACCTTTCGTATTCACAGTGTGTCCGTTCTCTAGGTTTCCCGTACATGTTATAGCTGTAGTAATATTCCCTTCAACCTGGAGAGTTGGTACCAATGGAATGGGTGCCAGGCATTTGTGCTTTAAAGGGTCTGCACTTGCTCACCCAATCTCACAAATCGTCTCAGTCCCAAGTGTCCTTCCTTATGCCACATCCAGCTGTCGTTGTAGAAAAGGTCATTCCAGGTTTCATCAGAGACCCTGAAGGAATTGTAAAGAATTTCCCAGTTTTATGTTTTGTTTTTGAAATTCCTTTTTATAGTGGGTTTGAGCTGATTCTCGCTGCCATGTTTATGCCAGTCTAGACACACTTGATTCCCTTACGGAGACATATCAATACATAGGTTTTAAGATTCTTACTAGTCAGATATATTCCTCTGCGGGAAATATGGGGTTTTGAGTCCCTTTCACTGAGGAAGGTGTAGGTCTTGTCTATTCCATAGTTGGTTTTTGGAACGGTACCTGTGCTTATATCAAACTCTGGTTTTATGCATCACCCCACCTCTCTTTTCCTTTAAGCAGGCATAAGAGTGTTTTCTAAATGTGAGACACTGTTCTCTTTCCTAACTCAGTTCAAGTGTAGCCATGTTTACAGGATCTTCATAAGTGATATCTTATGATAAGTTTCTTTTTCTCTGTGACTTATTTCACTAAGAATCATAGTACCTGAATCCACCCATTTTGCTGCTACTGCTCTTATGACATTGATTTCATGGATGAGGGATATTCCATCGTACATAAGTACCACAATTTTTTGAACCATTTTTATATTTCCTGGGATATTTAAGGTGTACCCAAGTTGAGGTCCTTGTAAGCAGTGCAGCCCTAAAGTTTGGGGTGGCTCTGTCTTATTGATTTTCAGTTTTCCCAAGGTATATTCCCTAGACTGGAAGTGCCCTTGGCTCTGTAGCTCTGTTGTTTACTTGTTTTAGGGAACAGAATGCACTCCTCCACAGAGGCAGTTGGCAATTTACATCCCGACCATCAGCATAACAAGGCTCCCTGTTCTCCAGGGCCTGTCTTGCCTTTCTGGTTTTTACACATTTTGTGGATGTCCCTTTTGACCGGTGGGAAGTGATACTTCTTTGTAGTGCAGATTTGCATTGCCCGCTTGCTTGCTTGGCCAAAAAGGGCGTATGCGTTTTCTCCTGAATATATTCAGGAGAAAACGCATACGCCCTTTTTGGGCAAGTGCATCATTGTCGAAGTAGTGCCCCTCTTCCTGTGCTTTAAAGGCGATTCCAACCTATCTCTTGAAATCTGTTTCCCGCTATTCTGCCTCGCTTTCAAGTCCGCCTCGTTGCCTTCCCTCAACAGATTTTTGGACGATACTTGTCCTTTATTACTCGGCCAGTTTGTGAATTGCTGTGCCCCTGAGCTCCATTTTTCAACTCGTTTTTTGGTGAGCTGACCTCAAGTCCAAAATTTAGTTTCAGGAACTATACTGGTTCCCGGTGGGGGGCTGAGACTTTGGTTAATTCTTCTTCCTGCTGGGAAATTACAGTGATATGTGCCCGTCCAAATACCTAACTGCTACTCTCTCATTGGTTCACCCTCTTCCCTTTCATCCTCTGCCAAATTGGCAACCTGTGCGAACCAGGAGGTTAAAGGGGCTGTCTCTCCAAGTTGCGAGGTTGATAGTAAAGCAGATGGAAAGTCAAATCGGAGCACCAGGAGAGGGACTATTCGTTGAGTTTTAGAAAGCATTCGCATTCACAGTGTGTCCGTCCTCTAAGTTTCCCGTGCATGTTATAAGTGTAGTAATATTCCCTTCAACCTGGAGAGTTGGGACCCATGGAATGGGTGCCATGCATTATTGCTTTAAAGGGTCTGCATTTGCTCACCCAATCTCACCAATCCTCTCAGTCCCAAGCGTCCAGCCTTATGCCACATCCAGCTGTCGTTGTAGATAGGGTCATTCCAGGTTTCATCAGAGACCCTGAAGGAATTGAAAGGAATTTCCCAGTTTTTTTGTTTTGTTTTTGAAATTCCTTTTTATAGTGGGTTTCAGCTGATTCTCGCTGCCATGTTTATGCCAGTCTAGACACACTTGATTCCCTTACGGAGACATATCAATACATAGGTTTTAAGATTCTTACTAGTCAGATATATTCCTCTGCAGGAAATATGGGGTTTTGAGTCCCTTTCACTGAGGAAGGTGTAGGTCTTGTCTATTCCATAGTTGATTTTTGGAACGGTACCTGAGCTTATATCAAACTCTGGTTTTATGCATCACCCCACCTCTCCTTCCCCCTTAAGCAGGCATAAGAGTGTTTTCTAAATGTGAGACACTGTTCTCTTTCCTAACTCAGTTCAAGTGTATCCATGTTTACAGGATCTTCATAAGTGATATCTTATGATAAGTTTCTTTTTCTCTGTGACTTATTTCCCTTAGAATCATCGTACCTGAATCCACCCATTTTGCTGCTACTGGTCTTATGACATTGATTTCATGGCTGAGGGATATTCCATCGTACGTAAGTACCACAATTTTTTGAACCATTTTTATATTTCCTGGGATATTTAAGGTGTACGCAAGTTGAGGTACTTGTAAGCAGTGCAGCCCTAAATTTTGGGGTGGCTCTGTCTTATTGATTTTCAGTTTTCCAAGGAATATTCCCTAGACTGGAAGTGCCCTTGGCTCTGTAGCTCTGTTGTTTACTTGTTTTAGGGAACACAATGCACTCCTCCAGAGAGGCAGTTGGCAATTTACATCCCGCCCATCAACATAAGAAAGCTCCCGGTTCTCCAGGGCCTGTCTTGCCTTTCTGGATTTTACACATTTTGTGGATGTCCCTTTTGACCAGTGGGAAGTGATACGTCTTTGTAGTGCAGATTTGCATTGCCCGCTTGCTTGCTTGGCCAAAAAGGGCGTATGCGTTTTCTCCTGAATATATTCAGGAGAAAACGCATACGCCCTTTTTGGCTAAGTGCATCATTGTCGAAGTTGTGCCCCTCTTCCTGTGCTTTAAAGGCGATTCCAACGTACCTCTTGAAATCTGTTTCCTGCTATTCTGCCTCGCTTTCAAGTCCGCCTCGTTGCCTTCCCTCAACAGATTTTTGGACGATAGTTGTCCTTTATTACTCGGCCAGTTTGTGAATTGCTGTGCCCCTGAGCTCCATTTTTCAACTCGTTTTTGGTGAGCTGACCGCAAGTCCAAAATTTTGGTTCAGGACCTATGCTGGTTCCCGGTGGGGGGCTGAGACTTTGGTTAATTCTTCTTCCTGCCGGGAAATTACAGTGATATGTGCCCGTCCAAATGCCTAACAGCTACTCTCTCATTGGTTCTCCCTCTTCCCTTTCATCCTCTGCCAAATTGGCAACCTGTGCGAACCAGGAGGTTAAAGGGGCTGTCTCTCCAAGTTGGGAGGTTGATAGTAAAGCAGATGGAAAGTCAAACCAGAGCACCAGGAGAGGGACTATTCGTTGAGTTTTAGAAAACTTTCGTATTCTTAGTGTGTCCGTACTCTAGGTTTCCCGTACATGTTATAGCTGTAGTAATATTCCCTTCAACCTGGAGAGTTGGGACCCATGGAATGGGTGCCAGGCATTATTGCTTTAAAGGGTCTGCATTTGCTCACCCAATCTCACCAATCCTCTCAGTCCCAAGTGTCCAGCCTTATGCCACATCCAGCTGTCGTTGTAGATAGGGTCATTCCAGGTTTCATCAGAGACCCTGAAGGAATTGTAAAGAATTTCCCAGTTTCTTTGCTTTGTTTTTGAAATTCCTTTTTATAGTGGGCTTGAGCTGATTCCCGCTGCCATGTTTATGCCAGTCTAGACACACTTGATTCCCTTACAGAGACATATCAATACATAGGTTTTAAGTTTGTTACTAGTCAGATATATTCCTCTGCGGGAAATATGGGGTTTTGAGTCCCTTTCACTGAGGAAGGTGTAGGTCTTGTCTATTCTATAGTTGGTTTTTGGAACGGTACCTGTGCTTATATCAAACTCTGGTTTTATGCATCACCCCACCTCTCCTTCCCCCTTAAGCAGGCATAAGAGTGTTTTCTAAATGTGAGACACTGTTCTCTTTCCTAAGTCAGTTCAAGTGTAGCCATGTTTACAGGATCTTCATAAGTGATATCTTATGATAAGTTTCTTTTTCTCTGTGACTTATTTCACTTAGAAACATCGTACCTGAATCCACCCATTTTGCTGCTACTGGTCTTATGACATTGTTTTCATGGCTGAGGGATATTCCTTCGTACGTAAGTACCACAATTTTTTGAACCATTTTTATATTTCCTGGGATATTTAAGGTGTACCCAAGTTGAGGTCCTTGTAAGCAGTGCAGCCCTAAATTTTGGGGTGGCTCTCTCTTATTGATTTTCAGTTTTCCCAAGGTATATTCCCTAGACTGGAAGTGCCCTTGGCTCTGTAGCTCTGTTGTTTACTTGTTTTAGGGAACACAATGCACTCCTCCAGAGAGGCAGTTGGCAATTTACATCCCGCCCATCAGCATAACAAGGCTCCCTGTTCTCCAGGGCCTGTCTTGCCTTTCTGGTTTTTACACATTTTGTGGATGTCCCTTTTGACCGGTGGGAAGTGATACTTCTTTGTAGTGCAGATTTGCATTGCCCGCTTGCTTGCTTGGCCAAAAAGGGCGTATTCGTTTTCTCCTGAATATATTCAGGAGAAAACGCATACGCCCTTTTTGGCCATGTGCATCATTGTCGAAGTTGTGCCCCTCTTCCTGTGCTTTAAACGTGATTCCAACGTACCTCTTGAAATCTGTTTCCTGCTATTCTGCCTCGCTTTCAAGTCCGCCTCGTTGCCTTCCCTCAACAGATTTTTGGACGATAGTTTTGCTTTATTACTCGGCCAGTTTGTGAATTGCTGTGCCCCTGAGCTCCATTTTTCAACTCGTTTTTGGTGAGCTGACCGCAAGTCCGAAATTTTCATTCAGGACCTATGCTGGTTTCCGGTGGGGGGCTGAGACTTTGGTTAATTCCTCTTCCTGCCGGGAAATTACAGTGATATGTGCCCGTCCAAATGCCTAATAGCTACTCTCTCATTGGTTCTCCCTCTTCCCTTTCATCCTCTGCCAAATTGGCAACCTGTGCGAACCAGGAGGTTAAAGGGTCTGTGTCTCCAAGTTGGGAGGTTGATAGTAAAGCAGATGGAAAGTCAAACCGGAGCACCAGGAGAGGGACTATTAGTTGAGTTTTAGAAACCTTTCGTATTCACAGTGTGTCCGTTCTCTAGGTTTCCCGTACATGTTATAGCTGTAGTAATATTCCCTTCAACCTGGAGAGTTGGTACCCATGGAATGGGTGCCAGGCATTTGTGCTTTAAAGGGTCTGCATTTGCTCACCCAATCTCACAAATCGTCTCAGTCCCAAGTGTCCTTCCTTATGCCACATCCAGCTGTCGTTGTAGAAAAGGTCATTCCAGGTTTCATCAGAGACCCTGAAGGAATTGTAAAGAATTTCCCAGTTTTTTTGTTCTGTTTTTGAAATTCCTTTTTATAGTGGGTTTGAGCTGATTCTCGCTGCCATGTTTATGCCAGTCTAGACGCACTTGATTCCCTTACGGAGACATATCAATACATAGGTTTTAAGATTCTTACTAGTCAGATATATTCCTCTGCGGGAAATATGGGGTTTTGAGTCCCTTTCACTGAGGAAGGTGTAGGTCTTGTCTATTCCATAGTTGGTTTTTGGAACGGTACCTGTGCTTATATCAAACTCTGGTTTTATGCATCACCCCACCTCTCTTTTCCCTTAAGCAGGCATAAGAGTGTTTTCTAAATGTGAGACACTGTTCTCTTTCCTAACTCAGTTCAAGTGTAGCCATGTTTACAGGATCTTCATAATTGATATCTTATGATAAGTTTCTTTTTCTCTGTGACTTATTTCACTTAGAATCATCGTACCTGAATCCACCCATTTTGCTGCTACTGGTCTTATGACATTGATTTCATGGCTGAGGGATATTCCATCGTACATAAGTACCACAATTTTTTGAACCATTTTTATATTTCCTGGGATATTTAAGGTGTACCCAAGTTGAGGTCCTTGTAAGCAGTGCAGCCCTAAAGTTTGGGGTGGCTCTGTCTTACTGATTTTCAGTTTTCCCAAGGTATATTCCCTAGACTGGAAGTGCCCTTGGCTCTGTTGCTCTGTTGTTTACTTGTTTTAGGGAACACAATGCACTCCTCCAGAGAGGCAGTTGGCAATTTACATCCCGCCCATCAGCATAACAAGGCTCCCTGTTCTCCAGGGCCTGTCTTGCCTTTCTGGTTTTTAAACATTTTGTGGATGTCCCTTTTGACCGGTGGGAAGTGATACTTCTTTGTAGTGCAGATTTGCATTGCCCGCTTGCTTGCTTGGCCAAAAAGGGCGTATTCGTTTTCTCCTGAATATATTCAGGAGAAAACGCATACGCCCTTTTTGGCCAAGTGCATCATTGTCGAAGTTGTGACCCTCTTCCTGTGCTTTAAAGGTGATTCCAACGTACCTCTTGAAATCTGTTTCCTGCTATTCTGCCTCGCTTTCAAGTCCGCCTCGTTGCCTTCCCTCAACAGATTTTTGAACGATACTTGTCCTTTATTACTCGGCCAGTTTGTGAAGTGCTGTGCCCCTGAGCTCCATTTTTCAACTCGTTTTTGGTGAGCTGACCGCAAGTCCAAAATTTTGGTTCAGGAACTATGCTGGTTCCCAGTGGGTGGCTGAGACTTTGGTTAATTCTTCTTCCTGCCGGGAAATTACAGTGATATGTGCCCGTCCAAATGCCTAAGAGCTACTCTCTCATTGGTTCTCCCTCTTCCCTTTCATCCTCTGCCAAACTGGCAACCTGTGCGAACCAGGAGGTTAAAGGGGCTGTCTCTCCAAGTTGGGAGGTTGATAGTAAAGCAGATGGAAAGTCAAACTGGAGCACCAGGAGAGGGAGTATTCGTTGAGTTTTACAAACCTTTCGATTTCACAGTGTGTCCGTTCTCTAGGTTTCCCATACATGTTATAGCTGTAGTAATATTCCCTTCAACCTGGAGAGTTGGGACCCATGGAATGGGTGCCATGCATTATTGCTTTAAAGGGTCTGCATTTGCTCAACCAATCTCACCAAACCTCTCAGTCACAAGTGTCCAGCCTTATGCCACATCCAGCTGTCGTTGTAGATAGGGTCATTCCATGTTTCATCAGAGACCCTGAAGGAATTGTAAAGAATTTCCCAGTTTTTTTGTTTTGTTTTTGAAATTCCTTTTTATAGTGGGTTTGAGCTGATTCTCGCTGCCATGTTTATGCCAGTCTAGACACACTTGATTCCCTTACGGAGACATATCAATACATAGGTTTTAAGATTCTTACTAGTCAGATATATTCCTCTTCGGGAAATATGGGGTTTTGAGTCCCTTTCACTGAGGAAGGTGTAGGTCTTGTCTATTCCATAGTTGGTTTTTGGAACGGTACCTGTGCTTATATCAAACTCTGGTTTTATGCATCACCCCACCTCTCCTTCCCCCTTAAGCAGGCATAAGAGTGTTTTCTAAATGTGAGACACTGTTCTCTTTCCGAACTCAGTTCAAGTGTAGCCATGTTTACAGGATCTTCATAAGTGATATCTTATGATAAGTTTCTTTTTCTCTGTGACTTATTTCACTTAGAATCTTCGTACCTGAATCCACCCATTTTGCTGCTACTGGTCTTATGACATTGATTTCATGGCTGAGGGATATTCCATCGTACGTAAGTACCACAATTTTTTGAACCATTTTTATACTTCCTGGGATATTTAAGGTGTACCCAAGTTGAGGTCCTTGTAAGCAGTGCAGCCCTAAATTTTGGGGTGGCTCTGTCTTATTGATTTTCAGTTTTCCCAAGGTATATTCCCTAGACTGGAGGTGTCCTTGGCTCTGTAGCTCTGTTGTTTACTTGTTTTAGGGAACACAATGCACTCCTCCAGAGAGGCAGTTGGCAATTTACATCCCGCCCATCAGCATAACAAGGCTCCCTGTTCTCCAGGGCCTGTCTTGCCTTTCTGGTTTTTACACATTTTGTGGATGTCCCTATTGACCAGTGGGAAGTGATACTTCTTTGTAGTGCAGATTTGCATTTCCCGCTTGCTTGCTTGGCCAAAAAGGGCGTATGCGTTTTCTCCTGAATATATTCAGGAGAAAATGCATACGCCCTTTTTGGCCAAGTGCATCATTGTCGAAGTTGTGCCCCTCTTCCTGTGCTTTAAAGGTGATTCCAACGTACCTCTTGAAATCTGTTTCCTGCTATTCTGCCTCGCTTTCAAGTCCGCCTCGTTGCCTTCCCTCAACAGATTTTTGAATGATACTTGGCCTTTATTACTCGGCCAGTGTGTGAATTGCTGTGCCCCTGAGCTCCATTTTTCAACTCGTTTTTTGTGAGCTGGCCGCAAGTCCAAAATTTTGGTTCAGGACCTATGCTGGTTCCCAGTGGGTGGCTGAGACTTTGGTTAATTCTTCTTCCTGCCGGGAAATTACAGTGATATGTGCCCGTCCAAATGCCTAACAGCTACTCTCTCATTGGTTCTCCCTCTTCCCTTTCATCCTCTGCCAAATTGGCAACCTGTGCGAACCGGGAGGTTAAAGGGGCTGTCTCTCCAAGTTGGGAGGTTGATGGTAAAGCAGATGGAAAGTCAAACCGGAGCACCAGGAGAGGGACTATTCGTTGAGTTTTACAAACCTTTCGATTTCACAGTGTGTCCGTTCTCTAGGTTTCCCATACATGTTATAGCTGTAGTAATATTCCCTTCAACCTGGAGAGTTGGGACCCATGGAATGGGTGCCATGCATTATTGCTTTAAAGGGTCTGCATTTGCTCAACCAATCTCACCAAACCTCTCAGTCACAAGTGTCCAGCCTTATGCCACATCCAGCTGTCATTGTAGATAGGGTCATTCCAGGTTTCATCAGAGACCCTGAAGGAATTGTAAAGAATTTCCCAGTTTTTTTGTTTTGTTTTTGAAATTCCTTTTTATAGTGGGTTTCAGCTGATTCTCGCTGCCATGTTTATGCCAGTCTAGACACACTTGATTCACTTACGGAGACATATCAATACATAGGTTTTAAGATTCTTTCTAGTCAGATATATTCCTCTGCGGGAAATATGGGGTTTTGAGTCCCTTTCACTGAGGAAGGTGTAGGTCTTGTCTATTCCATAGTTGGTTTTTGGAACGGTACCTGTGCTTATATCAAACTCTGGTTTTATGCATCACCGCACCTCTCCTTCCCCCTTAAGCAGGCATAAGAGTGTTTTCTAAATGTGAGACACTGTTCTCTTTCTTAACTCAGTTCAAGTGTAGCCATGTTTACAGGATCTTCATAAGTGATATCTTATGATAAGTTTCTTTTTCTCTGTGACTTATTTCACTTAGAATCATCGTACCTGAATCCACCCATTTTGCTGCTACTGGTCTTATGACATTGATTTCATGGCTGAGGGATATTCCATCGTACGTAAGTACCACAATTTTTTGAACCATTTTTATATTTCCTGGGATATTTAAGGTGTACCCAAGTTGAGGTCCTTGTAAGCAGTGCAGCCCTAAATTTTGGGGTGGCTCTGTCTTATTGATTTTCAGTTTTCCCAAGGTATATTCCCTAGACTGGAGGTGCCCTTGGCTCTGTAGCTCTGTTGTTTACTGTTTTAGGGAACCCAATGCACTCCTCCAGAGAGGCAGTTGGCAATTTACATCCCGCCCATCAGCATAACAAGGCTCCCTGTTCTCCAGGGCCTGTCTTGCCTTTCTGGTTTTTACACATTTTGTGGATGTCCCTTTTGAACGGTGGGAAGTGATACTTCTTTGTAGTGCAGATTTGCATTGCCCGCTTGCTTGATTGGCCAAAAAGGGCGTATGCATTTTCTCCTGAATATATTCAGGAGAAAACGCATACGCCCTTTTTGGCCAAGTGCATCATTGTCGAAGTTGTGCCCCTCTTCCTGTGCTTTAAAGGTGATTCCAACGTACCTCTTGAAATCTGTTTCCTGCTATTCTGCCTCGCTTTCAAGTCCGCCTCGTTGCCTTCCCTCAACAGATTTTTGGACGATAGTTGTCCTTTATTACTCGGCCAGTTTGTGAATTGCTGTGCCCCTGAGCTCCATTTTTCAACCTGTTTTCGGTGAGCGGACCGCAAGTCCAAAATTTTGGTTCGGGACCTATACTGGTTCCCGGTGGGTGGCTGAGACTTTGGTTAATTCTTCTTCCTGCCGGTAAATTACAGTGATATGTGCCCGTCCAAATGCCTAACTGCTACTCTCTCATTGGTTCTCCCTCTTCCCTTTCATCCTCTGCCAAATTGGCAACCTGTGCGAACCAGGAGGTTAAAGGGGCTGTCTCTCCAAGTTGGGAGGTAGATAGTAAAGCAGATGGAAAGTCAAACCAGAGCACCAGGAGAGGGACTATTCGTTGAGTTTTAGAAACCTTTCGTATTCACAGTGTGTCTGTTCTCTAGGTTTCCCGTACATGTTATAGATGTAGTAATATTCCCTTCAACCTGGAGAGTTGGGACACATGGAATGGGTGCCAGGCATTTTTCTTTAAAGGGTCTGCATTTGCTCACCCAATCTCACCAATCGTCTCAGTCCCAAGTGTTCCTCGTTATGCCACATCCAGCTGTCATTGTAGATAGGGTCATTCCAGGTTTCATCAGAGACCCTGAAGGAATTGTAAAGAATTTCCCAGTTTTTTGTTTTGTTTTTGAAATTCCTTTTTATAGTAGGTTTGAGCTGATTCTCGCTGCCATGTTTATGCCAGTCTAGACACACTTGATTCCCTTACGGAGACATATCAACACATAGGTTTTAAGAATCTTACTAGTCAGATATATTCCTCTGCGGGAAATATGGGGTTTTGAGTCCCTTTCACTGAGGAAGGTGTAGGTCTTGTCTATTCCATAGTTGGTTTTTGAAACAGTACCTGTGCTTATATTAATCTCTGGTTTTATGCAGCACCCCACCTCTCCTTCCCCCTTAAGCAGGCATAAGAGTGTTTTCTAAATGTGAGACACTGTTCTCTTCCTAACTCAGTTCAAGTGTAGCCATGTTTACAGGATCTTCATAAGTGATATCTTATGATAAGTTTCTTTTTCTGTGTGACTTATTTCAGTTAGGATCATCGTACCTGAATCCACCCATTTTGCTGCTACTGGTCTTATGACATTGATTTCATGGCTGAGGGATATTCCATCGTACGTAAGTACCACAATTTTCTGAACCATTTTTATATTTCCTGGGATATTTAAGGTGTACCGAAGTTGAGGTCCTTGTAAGCAGTGCAGCCCTAAATTTTGGGGTGGCTCTGTCTTATTGATTTTCAGTTTTCCCAAGGTATATTCCCTAGACTGGAAGTGCCCTTGTCTCTGTAGCTCTGTTGTTTACTTGTTTTAGGGAACACAATGCACTCCTCCAGAGAGGCAGTTGGCAATTTACATCCCTTATCAGCATAACAAGGCTCCCTGTTCTCCAGGGCCTGTCTTGCCTTTCTGGTTTTTACACATTTTGTGGAAGACCCTTTTGATCGGTGGGAAGTGATACTTCTTTGTAGTGCAGATTTGCATTGCCCGCTTGCTTGCTTGGCCAAAAAGTGCGTATGCGTTTTCTCCTGAATATATTCAGGAGAAAAGGCATACGCCCTTTTTGGCCAAGTGCATCATTGTCGAAGTTGTGCCCCTCTTCCTGTGCTTTAAAGGCCATTCCAACGTACCTCTTGAAATCTGTTTCCTGCTATTCCACCTCGCTTTCAAGTCCGCCTCGTTGCCTTCCCTCAAGAGATTTTTGTACGATAGTTTTCCTTTATTACTCGGCCAGTTTGTGAATTGCTGTGCCCCTGAGCTCCATTTTTCAACTCGTTTTTGGTGAGCTGACCGCAATTCCAAAATTTTGGTTCAGGACCTATACTGTTCCCTGTGGGTGGCTGAGACATTTGTTAATTCTTCTTCCTGCCGGGAAATTACAGTGATATGTGCCCGTCCAAATGCCTAACAGCTTTTCTCTCATTGGTTGTCCCTCTTCCCTTTCAACCTCTGCCAAATTGGCAACCTGTGCGAACCAGGAGGTTAAAGGGGCTGTCTCTCCAAGTTGGGAGGTAGATAGTAAAGCAGATGGAAAGTCAAACCAGAGCACCAGGAGAGGGACTATTCGTTGAGTTTTAGAAACCTTTCGATTTCACAGTGTGTCCGTTCTCTAGGTTTCCCATACATGTTACAGCTGTAGTAATATTCCCTTCAACCTGGAGAGTTGGGACCCATGGAATGGGTGCCATGCATTATTGCTTTAAAGGGTCTGCATTTGCTCAACCAATCTCACCAAACCTCTCAGTCACAAGTGTCCAGCCTTATGCCACATCCAGCTGTCATTGTAGATAGGGTCATTCCAGGTTTCATCAGAGACCCTGAAGGAATTGTAAAGAATTTCCCAGTTTTATTGTTTTGTTTTTGAAATTCCTTTTTATAGTGGGTTTGAGCTGATTCTTGCTGCCATGTTTATGCCAGTCTAGACACACTTGATTCCCTTACGGAGACATATCAATACATAAGTTTTAAGATTCTTACTAGTCAGATATATTCCTCTGCGGGAAATATGGGGTTTTGCGTCCCTTTCACTGAGGAAGGTGTAGGTCTTGTCTATTCCATAGTTGGTTTTTGGAACGGTACCTGTGCTTATATCAAACTCTGGTTTTATGCATCACCCCACCTCTCCTTCCCCCTTAAGCAGGCATAAGTGTGTTTTCTAAATGTGAGACACTGTTTTCTTTCCTAACTCAGTTCAAGTGTAGCCATGCTTACAGGATCTACATAAGTGATATCTTATGATAAGTTTCTTTTTCTGTGTGACTTATTTCACTTAGAATCATCGTACCTGAATCCACCCATTTTGCTGCTACTGGTCTTATGACATTGATTTCATGGCTGAGGGATATTCCATCATACGTAAGTATGACAATTTTTTGAACCATTTTTATATTTCCTGAGATATTTAAGGTGTACCCAAGTTGAGGTCCTTGTAAGAAGTGCAGCCCTAAATTTTGGGGTGGCTCTGTCTTATTGATTTTCATTTTTCCCAAGGTATATTCCCTAGACTGGAAGTACCCTTGGCTCTGTAGCTCTGTTCTTTACTTGTTTTAGGGAACACAATGCACTCCTCCAGAGAGGCAGTTGGCAGTTTACATCCTGCCCATCAGCATAACAAGGCTCCCTGTTCTCCAGGGCCTGTCTTGCCTTTCGGGTTTTTACACATTTTGCGGATATCCCTTTTGACCAGTGGGAAGTGATACTTCTTTGTAGTGCAGATTTGCATTGCCCGCTTGCTTGCTTGGCCAAAAAGGGCGTATGCGTTTTCTCCTGAATATATTCAGGAGAAAACGCATACGCCCATTTTGGCCAAGTGCATCATTGTCGAAGTTGTGCCCCTCTTCCTGTGCTTTAAAGGCGATTCCAACGTACCTCTTGAAATCTGTTTCCTGCTATTCTGCCTCGCTTTCAGGTCCGCCTCGTTGCCTTCCCTCAACAGATTTTTGGACGATAGTTGTCCTTTATTACTCGGCCAGTTTGTGAATTGCTGTGCCCCTGAGCTCCATTATTCAACTCGTGTTTGGTTAGCTGACCGTAAGTCCAAAATTTTGGTTCAGGACCTATACTGGTTCCCGGTGGGTGGCTGAGACATTGGTTAATTCTTCTTCCTGCTGGGAAATTACAGTGATATGTGCCCGTCCAAATGCCTAACAGCTTCTCTCTCATTGGTTCTCCCACTTCCCTTTCATCCTCTGCCAAATTGGCAACCTGTGCGAACCAGGAGGTTAAAGGGGCTGTCTCTCCAAGTTGGGAGGTTGATAGTAAAGCAGATGGAAAGTCAAACTGGAGCACCAGGAGAGGGACTATTCGTTGAGTTTTAAAAACCTTTCTTATTCACAGTGTGTCCGTTCTCTAGGTTTGCCGTACATGTTATAACTGTAGTAATATTCCCTTCAACCTGGAGAGTTGGGACCCATGGAATGGGTGCCATGCATTATTGCTTTAAAGGGTCTGCATTTGCTCACCCAATCTCACCAATCCTCTCAGTCCCAAGTGTCCAGCCTTATGCCACATCCAGCTGTCGTTGTAGATAGGGTCTTTCCAGGTTTCATCAGAGACCCTGAAGGAATTTTAAAGAATTTCCTAGTTTTATTGTTTTGTTTTTGAAATTCCTTTTTATACTGGGTTTGAGCTGATTCTCACTGCCATGTTTATGCCAGTCTAGACAAACTTGATTCCCTTACGGAGACATATCAATACATAGGTTTTAAGATTCTTACTAGTCAGATATATTCCTCTGCGGGAAATATGGGGTTTTGAGGCCCTTTCACTGAGGAAGGTGTAGGTCTTTTCTATTCCATAGTTGGTTTTTAGATCGGTACCTGTGCTTATATCAAACTCTGGTTTTATGCATCACCCCACCTCTCCTTCCCCCTTAAGCAGGCATAAGAGTGTTTTCTAAATGTGAGACACTGTTCTCTTTCCTAACTCAGTTCAAGTGTAGCCATGTTTACAGGATCTTCATAAGTGATATCTTATGATAAGTTTCTTTTTCTGTGTAACTTATTTCACTTAGAATCATCGTACCTGAATCCACCCATTTTGCTGCTACTGGTCTTATGACATTGATTTCATGGCTGAGGGATATTCCATCGTACGTAAGTACCACAATTTTTTGAACCATTTTTATATTTCCTGGGATATTTAAGGTGTACACAATTTGAGATCCTTGTAAGCAGTGCAGCCCTAAATTTTGGGGTGGCTCTGTCTTATTGATTTTCAGTTTTCCCAAGGAATATTCCCTAGACTGGAAGTGCCCTTGGCTCTGTAGCTCTGTTGTTTACTTGTTTTAGGGAACACAATGCACTCCTCCAGAGAGGCAGTTGGCAATTTACATCCCGCCCATCAGCATAACAAGGCTCCCTGTTCTCCAGGGCCTGTCTTGCCTTTCTGGATTTTACACATTTTTTGGATGTCCCTTTTACCGGTGGTAAGTGATACGTCTTTGTAGTGCTGATTTGCATTGCCTGCTTGCTTGCTTGGCCAAAAACTGCGTATGTGTTTTCTCCTGGAGAAAACGCATACGCCCTTTTTGGCCAAGTGCATCATTGTCGAAGTTGGGCCCCTCTTCCTGTGCTTTAAAGGCGATTCCAACGTACCTCTTGAAATCTGTTTCCTGCTATTCTGCCTCGCTTTCAGGTCCGCCTCGTTGCCTTCCCTCAACAGATTTTTGGACGATAGTTGTCCTTTATTACTCGGCCAGTTTGTGAATTGCTGTGCCCCTGAGCTCCATTATTAAACTCGTGTTTGGTGAGCTGACCGCAAGTCCAAAATTTTAGTTCAGGACCTATACTCGTTCCCGGTGGGTGGCTGAGACTTTGCTTAATTCTTCTTCCTGCCGGGAAATTCCAGTGATATGTGCCCGTCCACATGCCTAACAGCTACTCTCTCATTGGTTCTCCCTCTTCCCTTTCATCCTCTGCCAAATTGGCAACCTGTGCGAACCAGGAGGTTAAAGGGGCTGTCTCTCCAAGTTGGGAGGTTGATAGTAAAGCAGATGGAAAGTCAAACCGGAGCACCAGGAGAGGGACTATTCGTTGAGTTTTAGAAACCTTTCGTATTCACAGTGTGCCCGTTCTCTAGGTTTCCCGTACATGTTATAACTGTAGTAATATTCCCTTCAACCTGGAGAGTTGGGACCCATGGAATGGGTGCCATGCATTATTGCTTTAAAGGGTCTGCATTTGCTCACCCAATCTCACAAATCCTCTCAGTCCCAAGTGTCCAGCCTTATGCCACATCCAGTTGTCGTTGTAGATAGGGTCATTCCAGGTTTCATCAGAGACCCTGAAGGAATTGTAAAGAATTTCCAAGTTTTTTTGTTTTGTTTTTTAAAATTCCTTTTTATAGTGGGTTTGAGCTGATTCTCGCTGCCATGTTTATGCCAGTCTAGACACACTTGATTCCCTTATGGAGACATATCAATACATAGGTTTTAAGATTCTTACTAGTCAGATATATTCCTCTGCGGGAAATATGGGGTTTTGAGTCCCTTTCACTGAGGAAGGTGTAGGTCATGTCTATTCCATAGTTGGTTTTTGGAACGGTACCTGTGCTTATATCAAACTCTGGTTTTATGCATCACCCCACCTCTCCTTCCCCCTTAAGCAGGCATAAGAGTGTTTTCTAAATGTGAGACACTGCTCTCTTTCCTAACTCAGTTCAAGTGTAGCCATGTTTACAGGATCTTCATAAGTGATATCTTATGATAAGTTTCTTTTTCTCTGTGACTTATTTCACTTAGAATCATCGTACCTGAATCCACCCATTTTGCTGCTACTGGTCTTATGACATTGATTTCATGGCTGAGGGATATTCCATCGTACGTAAGTACCACAATTTTTTGAACCATTTTTATATTTCCTGGGATATTTAAGGTGTACCCAAGTTGAGGTCCTTGTAAGCAGTGCAGCCCTAAATTTTGGGGTGACTCTGTCTTATTGATTTTCATTCTTCCCAAGGTATATTCCCTAGACTGGAAGTGCCCTTGGCTCTGTAGCTCTGTTGTTTACTTGTTTTAGGGAACACAATGCACTCCTCCAGAGAGGCAGTTGGCAATTTACATCCCGCCCATCAGCATAACAAGGCTCCCTGTTCTCCAGGGCCTGTCTTGCCTTTCTGGTTTTTACACATTTTGTGGATGTCCCTTTTGACCGGTGGGAAGTGATACTTCTTTGTAGTGCAGATTTGCATTGCCCGCTTGCTTGCTTGGCCAAAAAGGGCGTATGCGTTTTCTCCTGAATATATTCAGGAGAAAACGCATACGCCCTTTTTTGCCAAGTGCATCATTGTCGAAGTTGTGCCCCTCTTCCTGTGCTTTAAAGGTGATTCCAACGTACCTCTTGAAATCTGTTTCCTGCTATTCTGCCTCGCATTCAAGTCCGCCTCGTTGCCTTCCCTCAACAGATTTTTGGACGATAGTTGTCCTTTATTACTCAGCCAGTTTGTGAATTGCTGTGCCCCTGAGCTCCATTTTTCAACTCTTTTTTGGTGAGCTGACCGCAAGTCCAAAATATTGGTTCAGGACCTATACTGGTTCCCGGTGGGTGGCTGAGATTTTGCTTAATTCTTATTCCTGCCGGGAAATTACAGTGATATGTGCCCGTCCAAATGCCTAACAGCTACTCTCTCATTGGTTCTCCCTCTTCCCTTTCATCCTCTGCCAAATTGGCAACCTGTGCGAACCAGGAGGTTAAAGGGGCTGTCTCTCCAAGTTGGGAGGTTGATAGTAAAGCAGATGGAAAGTCAAACCGGAGCACCAGGAGAGGGACTATTCGTTGAGTTTTAGAAACCTTTCGTATTCACAGTGTGTCCGTTCTCTAGGTTTGCCGTACATGTTATAACTGTAGTAATATTCCCTTCAACCTGGAGAGTTGGGACCCATGGAATGGGTGCCATGCATTATTGCTTTAAAGGGTCTGCATTTGCTCACCCAATCTCACCCATTCTCTCAGTCACAAGTGTCCAGCCTTATGCCACATCCAGCTGTCGTTGTAGATAGGGTAATTCCAGGTTTCATCAGAGACCCTGAAGGAATTGTAAAGAATTTCCCAGTTTTTTTGTTTTGTTTTTGTAATTCCTTTTTATAGTGGGTTTGAGCTGATTCCCGCTGCCATGTTTATGCCAGTCTAGACACACTGATTCCCTTACGGAGACATATCAATACATAGGTTTTAAGATTCTGACTAGTCAGATATATTCCTCTGTGGGAAATATGGGGTTTTGAGTCCCTTTCACTGAGGAAGGGGTAGGTCTTGTCTATTCAATAGTTGGTTTTTGGAACGGTACCTGTGCTTATATCAAGCTCTGGTTTTATGCATCACCCCACCTCTCCTTCCCCCTTAAGCAGGCATAAGAGTGTTTTCTAAATGTGAGACACTGTTCTCTTTCCTAACTCAGTTCAAGTGTAGCCATGTTTACAGGATCTTCATAAGTAATATCTTATGATAAGTTTCTTTTTCTGTGTGACTTATTTCACTTAGAATCATCGTACCTGAATCCACCCATTTTGCTGCTACTGGTCTTATGACATTGACTTCATGGCTGAGGGATATTCCATCGTACGTAAGTACCACAATTTTTTGAACCATTTTTATATTTCCTGGGATATTTAAGGTGTACCCAAGTTGAGGTCCTTGTAAGCAGTGCTGCCCTAAATTTTGGGTTGGCTCTGTCTTATTGATTTTCAGTTTTCCCAAGGTATATTCCCTAGACTGGAAGTGCCCTTGGCTCTGTAGCTCTGTTGTTTACTTGTTTTAGGGAACACAATGCACTCCTCCAGAGAGGCAGTTGGCAATTTACATCCCGCCCATCAGCATAACAAGGCTCCTTGTTCTCCAGGGCCTGTCTTGCCTTTCTGGTTTTTACACAATTTGTGGAAGTCCCTTTTGACCAGTGGGAAGTGATGCTTCTTTGTAGTGCAGATTTGCATTGCCCGCTTGCTTGCTTCTCCAAAAAGGGCGTATGCGTTTTCTCCTGAATATATTCAGGAGAAAACGCATACGCCCTTTTTGGCCAAGTGCATCATTGTCGAAGTTGTGCCCCTCTTCCTGTGCTTTAAAGGTGATTCCAACGTACCTCTTGAAATCTGTTTCCTGCTATTCTGCCTCGCTTTCAAGTCCGCCTCGTTGCCTTCCCTCAACAGATTTTTGGACGATAGTTGTCCTTTATTACTCGGCCAGTTTGGGAATTGCTGTGCCCCTGAGCTCCATTTTTCAACTCGTGTTTTGTGAGCAGACCGCAAGTCCAAAATTTTGGATCAGGACCTAAACTGATTCCCGGTGGGGTGCTGAGACTTTGGTTAATTCTTCTTCCTGCCAGGAAATTACAGTGATATGTGCCCGTCCAAATGCCTAACAGCTACTCTCTCATTGGTTCTCCCTCTTCCCTTTCATCCTCTGCCAAATTGGCAACCTGTGCGAACCAGGTGGTTAAAAGGGCTGTCTCTCGAAGTTGGGAGGTCGATAGTAAAGCAGATGGAAAGTCAAACCGGAGCACCAGGAGAGGGACTATTCGTTGAGTTTTAGAAACCTTTCGTATTCACAGTTTGTCCGTTCTCTAGGTTTCCCGTACATGTTATAGCTGTAGTAATATTCCCTTCAACCTGGAGAGTTGGGACCCATGGAATGGGTGCCAGGCATTTGTGCTTTAAAGGGTCTGCATTTGCTCACCCAATCTCACCAATCGTCTCAGTCCCAAGTGTCCCTCGTTATGCCACATCCAGCTGTCATTGTAGATAGGGTCATTCCAGGTTTCATCAGAGACCCTGAAGGAATTGTAAAGAATTTCCCAGTTTTTTGTTTTGTTTTTGAAACTCCTTTTTATAGGGGGTTTGAGCTGATTCTCGCTGCCATGTTTATGTCAGTCTAGACACACTTGATTCCCTTACGGAGACATATCAATACATAGGTTTTAAGATTCTTACTAGTCAGATATATTCCTCTGAGGGAAATATGGGGTTTTGAGTCCCTTTCACTGAGGAAGGTGTAGGTCTTGTGTATTCCATAGTTGGTTTTTGGAACGGTACTTGTGCTTATATCAAACTCTGGTTTTATGCATCTCCCCACCTCTCCTTCCCCCTTAAGCAGGCATAAGAGTGTTTTCTAAATGTGAGACACTGCTCTCTTTCCTAACTCAGTTCAAGTGTAGCCATGTTTACAGGATCTTCATAAGTGATATCTTATGATAAGTTTCTTTTTCTGTGTGACTTATTTCACTTAGAATCATCGTACCTGAATCCACCCATTTTGCTGCTACTGGTCTTATGACATTGATTTCATGGCTGAGGGATATTCCATCGTACGTAAGTACCACAATTTTTTGAACCATTTTTATATTTCCTGGGATATTTAAGGTGTACCCAAGTTGAGGTCCTTGTAAGCAGTGCAGCCCTAAATTTTGGGGTGGCTCTGTCTTATTGATTTTCAGTTTTCCCAAGGTATATTCCCTAGACTGGAAGTGCCCTTGGCTCTGTAGCTCTGTTGTTTACTTGTTTTAGGGAACACAATGCACTCCTCCAGAGAGGCACTTGGCAATTTACATCCCTTATCAGCATAACAAGGCTCCCTGTTCTCCAGGGCCTGTCTTGCCTTTCTGGTTTTTACACATTTTTGTGGATGTCCCTTTTGACCGGTGGGAAGTGATACTTCTTTGTAGTCCAGATTTGCATTGCCCGCTTGCTTGCTTTGCCAAAATGGGCGTATGCGATTTCTCCTGAATATATTCAGGAGAAAACGCATACGCCCTTTTTGGCCAAGTGCATCATTGTCGAAGTTGTGCCCCTCTTCCTGTGCTTTAAAGGCGATTCCAACGTACCTCTTGAAATCTGTTTCCTGCTATTCTGCCTCGCTTTCAAGTCCGCCTCGTTGCCTTCCCTCAACAGATTTTTGGACGATAGTTGTCCTTTATTACTCGGCCAGTTTGTGAATTGCTGTGCCCCTGAGCTCCATTTTTCAACTCGTTTTTGGTGAGCTGACCGCATGTCCAAAATTTTGATTCAGGACCTATACTGGTTCCCGGTGGGTGGCTGAGACTTTGGTTAATTCTTCTTCCTGCCGGGAAATTACAGTGATATGTGCCCGTCCAAATGCCTAACAGCTTCTCTCTCATTGGTTCTCCCACTTCCCTTTCATCCTCTGCCAAATTGGCAACCTGTGCGAACCAGGAGGTTAAAGGGGCTGTCTCTCCAAGTTGGGAGGTTGATAGTAAAGCAGATGGAAAGTCAAACCGGAGCACCAGGAGAGGGACTATTCGTTGAGTTTTAAAAACCTTTCTTATTCACAGTGTGTCCGTTCTCTAGGTTTGCCGTACATGTTATAACTGTAGTAATATTCCCTTCAACCTGGAGAGTTGGGACCCATGGAATGGGTGCCATGCATTATTGCTTTAAAGGGTCTGCATTTGCTCACCCAATCTCACCAATCCTCTCAGTCCCAAGTGTCCAGCCTTATGCCACATCCAGCTGTCGTTGTAGATAGGGTCTTTCCAGGTTTCATCAGAGACCCTGAAGGAATTGTAAAGAATTTCCTAGTTTTATTGTTTTGTTTTTGAAATTCCTTTTTATACTGGGTTTGAGCTGATTCTCACTGCCATGTTTATGCCAGTCTAGACAAACTTGATTCCCTTACGGAGACATATCAATACATAGGTTTTAAGATTCTTACTAGTCAGATATATTCCTCTGCGGGAAATATGGGGTTTTGAGGCCCTTTCACTGAGGAAGGTGTAGGTCTTTTCTATTCCATAGTTGGTTTTTAGAACGGTACCTGTGCTTATATCAAACTCTGGTTTTATGCATCACCCCACCTCTCCTTCCCCCTTAAGCAGGCATAAGAGTGTTTTCTAAATGTGAGACACTGTTCTCTTTCCTAACTCAGTTCAAGTGTAGCCATGTTTACAGGATCTTCATAAGTGATATCTTATGATAAGTTTCTTTTTCTGTGTAACTTATTTCACTTAGAATCATCGTTCCTGAATCCACCCATTTTGCTGCTACTGGTCTTATGACATTGATTTCATGGCTGAGGGATATTCCATCGTACGTAAGTACCACAATTTTTTGAACCATTTTTATATTTCCTGGGATATTTAAGGTGTACACAAGTTGAGGTCCTTGTAAGCAGTGCAGCCCTAAATTTTGGGGTGGTTCTGTCTTATTGATTTTCAGTTTTCCCAAGGAATATTCCCTAGACTGGAAGTGCCCTTGGCTCTGTAGCTCTGTTCTTTACTTGTTTTAGGGAACACAATGCACTCCTCCAGAGAGGCAGTTGGCAATTTACATCCCGCCCATCAGCATAACAAGGCTCCCTGTTCTCCAGGGCCTGTCTTGCCTTTCTGGATTTTACACATTTTTTGGATGTCCCTTTTACCGGTGGTAAGTGATACGTCTTTATAGTGCTGTTTTGCATTGCCTGCTTGCTTGCTTGGCCAAAAACGGCGTATGTGTTTTCTCCTGGATAAAACGCATACGCCCTTTTTGGCCAAGTGCATCATTGTCGAAGTTGGGCCCCTCTTCCTGTGCTTTAAAGGCGATTCCAACGTACCTCTTGAAATCTGTTTCCTGCTATTCTGCCTCGCTTTCAGGTCCGCCTCGTTGCCTTCCCTCAACAGATTTTTGGACGATAGTTGTCCTTTATTACTCGGCCAGTTTGTGAATTGCTGTGCCCCTGAGCTCCATTTTTCAACTCGTTTTTGGTGAGCTGACCGCATGTCCAAAATTTTGATTCAGGACCTATACTGGTTCCCGGTGGGTGGCTGAGACTTTGGTTAATTCTTCTTCCTGCCGGGAAATTACAGTGATATGTGCCCGTCCAAATGCCTAACAGCTTCTCTCTCATTGGTTCTCCCACTTCCCTTTCATCCTCTGCCAAATTGGCAACCTGTGCGAACCAGGAGGTTAAAGGGGCTGTCTCTCCAAGTGGGGAGGTTGATAGTAAAGCAGATGGAAAGTCAAACCGGAGCTCCAGGAGAGGGACTATTCGTTGAGTTTTAAAAACCTTTCTTATTCACAGTGTGTCCGTTCTCTAGGTTTGCCGTACATGTTATAACTGTAGTAATATTCCCTTCAACCTGGAGAGTTGGGACCCATGGAATGGGTGCCATGCATTATTGCTTTAAAGGGTCTGCATTTGCTCACCCAATCTCACCAATCCTCTCAGTCCGAAGTGTCCAGCCTTATGCCACATCCAGCTGTCGTTGTAGATAGGGTCTTTCCAGGTTTCATCAGAGACCCTGAAGGAATTGTAAAGAATTTCCTAATTTTATTGTTTTGTTTTTGAAATTCCTTTTTATACTGGGTTTGAGCTGATTCTCACTGCCATGTTTATGCCAGTCTAGACAAACTTGATTCCCTTACGGAGACATATC
Source organism: Hyperoodon ampullatus (assembly GCF_949752795.1). Taxonomy (NCBI): domain Eukaryota; kingdom Metazoa; phylum Chordata; class Mammalia; order Artiodactyla; family Ziphiidae; genus Hyperoodon; species Hyperoodon ampullatus. Next base: position 249,033 of record NW_027640625.1, on the reverse strand, counting down.
AATACATAGGTTTTAAGATTCTTACTAGTCAGATATATTCCTCTGCGGGAAATATGGGGTTTTGAGGCCCTTTCACTGAGGAAGGTGTAGGTCTTGTCTATTCCATAGTTGGTTTTTAGAACGGTACCTGTGCTTATATCAAACTCTGGTTTTATGCATCACCCCACCTCTCCTTCCCCCTTAAGCAGGCATAAGAGTGTTTTCTAAATGTGAGACACTGTACTCTTTCCTAACTCAGTTCAAGTGTAGCCATGTTTACAGGATCTTCATAAGTGATATCTTATGATAAGTTTCTTTTTCTGTGTAACTTATTTCACGTAGAATCATCGTTCCTGAATCCACCCATTTTGCTGCTACTGGTCTTATGACATTGATTTCATGGCTGAGGGATATTCCATCGTACGTAAGTACCACAATTTTTTGAACCATTTTTATATTTCCTGGGATATTTAAGGTGTACACAAGTTGAGGTCCTTGTAAGCAGTGCAGCCCTAAATTTTGGGGTGGTTCTGTCTTATTGATTTTCAGTTTTCCCAAGGAATATTCCCTAGACTGGAAGTGCCCTTGGCTCTGTAGCTCTGTTCTTTACTTGTTTTAGGGAACACAATGCACTCCTCCAGAGAGGCAGTTGGCAATTTACATCCCGCCCATCAGCATAACAAGGCTCCCTGTTCTCCAGGGCCTGTCTTGCCTTTCTGGATTTTACACATTTTTTGGATGTCCCTTTTACCGGTGGTAAGTGATACGTCTTTATAGTGCTGTTTTGCATTGCCTGCTTGCTTGCTTGGCCAAAAACGGCGTATGTGTTTTCTCCTGGATAAAACGCATACGCCCTTTTTGGCCAAGTGCATCATTGTCGAAGTTGGGCCCCTCTTCCTGTGCTTTAAAGGCGATTCCAACGTACCTCTTGAAATCTGTTTCCTGCTATTCTGCCTCGCTTTCAGGTCCGCCTCGTTGCCTTCCCTCAACAGATTTTTGGACGATAGTTGTCCTTTATTACTCGGCCAGTTTGTGAATTGCTGTGCCCCTGAGCTCCATTTTTCAACTCGTTTTTGGTGAGCTGACCGCATGTCCAAAATTTTGATTCAGGACCTATACTGGTTCCCGGTGGGTGGCTGAGACTTTGGTTAATTCTTCTTCCTGCCGGGAAATTACAGTGATATGTGCCCGTCCAAATGCCTAACAGCTTCTCTCTCATTGGTTCTCCCACTTCCCTTTCATCCTCTGCCAAATTGGCAACCTGTGCGAACCAGGAGGTTAAAGGGGCTGTCTCTCCAAGTGGGGAGGTTGATAGTAAAGCAGATGGAAAGTCAAACCGGAGCTCCAGGAGAGGGACTATTCGTTGAGTTTTAAAAACCTTTCTTATTCACAGTGTGTCCGTTCTCTAGGTTTGCCGTACATGTTATAACTGTAGTAATATTCCCTTCAACCTGGAGAGTTGGGACCCATGGAATGGGTGCCATGCATTATTGCTTTAAAGGGTCTGCATTTGCTCACCCAATCTCACCAATCCTCTCAGTCCGAAGTGTCCAGCCTTATGCCACATCCAGCTGTCGTTGTAGATAGGGTCTTTCCAGGTTTCATCAGAGACCCTGAAGGAATTGTAAAGAATTTCCTAATTTTATTGTTTTGTTTTTGAAATTCCTTTTTATACTGGGTTTGAGCTGATTCTCACTGCCATGTTTATGCCAGTCTAGACAAACTTGATTCCCTTACGGAGACATATCAATACATAGGTTTTAAGATTCTTACTAGTCAGATATATTCCTCTGCGGGAAATATGGGGTTTTGAGGCCCTTTCACTGAGGAAGGTGTAGGTCTTGTCTATTCCATAGTTGGTTTTTGGAACGGTACCTGTGCTTATATCAAACTCTGGTTTTATGCATCACCCCACCTCTCCTTCCCCCTTAAGCAGGCATAAGAGTGTTTTCTAAATATGAGACACTGTTCTCTTTCCGAACTCAGTTCACGTGTAGCCATGTTTACAGGATCTTCATAAGTGATATCTTATGATAAGTTTCTTTTTCTCTGTGACTTATTTCACTTAGAATCTTCGTACCTGAATCCACCCATTTTGCTGCTACTGGTCTTATGACATTGATTTCATGGCTGAGGGATATTCCATCGTACGTAAGTACCACAATTTTTTGAACCATTTTTATACTTCCTGGGATATTTAAGGTGTACCCAAGTTGAGGTCCTTGTAAGCAGTGCAGCCCTAAATTTTGGGGTGGCTCTGTCTTATTGATTTTCAGTTTTCCCAAGGTATATTCCCTAGACTGGAGGTGTCCTTGGCTCTGTAGCTCTGTTGTTTACTTGTTTTAGGGAACACAATGCACTCCTCCAGAGAGGCAGTTGGCAATTTACATCCCGCCCATCAGCATAACAAGGCTCCCTGTTCTCCAGGGCCTGTCTTGCCTTTCTGGTTTTTACACATTTTGTGGATGTCCCTATTGACCAGTGGGAAGTGATACTTCTTTGTAGTGCAGATTTGCATTTCCCGCTTGCTTGCTTGGCCAAAAAGGGCGTATGCGTTTTCTCCTGAATATATTCAGGAGAAAATGCATACGCCCTTTTTGGCCAAGTGCATCATTGTCGAAGTTGTGCCCCTCTTCCTGTGCTTTAAAGGTGATTCCAACGTACCTCTTGAAATCTGTTTCCTGCTATTCTGCCTCGCTTTCAGGTCCGCCTCGTTGCCTTCCCTCAACAGATTTTTGGACGATAGTTGTCCTTTATTACTCGGCCAGTGTGTGAATTGCTGTGCCCCTGAGCTCCATTTTTCAACTCGTTTTTTGTGAGCTGGCCGCAAGTCCAAAATTTTGGTTCAGGACCTATGCTGGTTCCCAGTGGGTGGCTGAGACTTTGGTTAATTCTTCTTCCTGCCGGGAAATTACAGTGATATGTGCCCGTCCAAATGCCTAACAGCTACTCTCTCATTGGTTCTCCCTCTTCCCTTTCATCCTCTGCCAAATTGGCAACCTGTGCGAACCGGGAGGTTAAAGGGGCTGTCTCTCCAAGTTGGGAGGTTGATGGTAAAGCAGATGGAAAGTCAAACCGGAGCACCAGGAGAGGGACTATTCGTTGAGTTTTACAAACCTTTCGATTTCACAGTGTGTCCGTTCTCTAGGTTTCCCATACATGTTATAGCTGTAGTAATATTCCCTTCAACCTGGAGAGTTGGGACCCATGGAATGGGTGCCATGTATTATTGCTTTAAAGGGTCTGCATTTGCTCAACCAATCTCACCAAACCTCTCAGTCACAAGTGTCCAGCCTTATGCCACATCCAGCTGTCATTGTAGATAGGGTCATTCCAGGTTTCATCAGAGACCCTGAAGGAATTGTAAAGAATTTCCCAGTTTTTTTGTTTTGTTTTTGAAATTCCTTTTTATAGTGGGTTTCAGCTGATTCTCGCTGCCATGTTTATGCCAGTCTAGACACACTTGATTCCCTTACGGAGACATATCAATACATAGGTTTTAAGATTCTTTCTAGTCAGATATATTCCTCTGCGGGAAATATGGGGTTTTGAGTCCCTTTCACTGAGGAAGGTGTAGGTCTTGTCTATTCCATAGTTGGTTTTTGGAACGGTACCTGTGCTTATATCAAACTCTGGTTTTATGCATCACCCCACCTCTCCTTCCCCCTTAAGCAGGCATAAGAGTGTTTTCTAAATGTGAGACACTGTTCTCTTTCTTAACTCAGTTCAAGTGTAGCCATGTTTACAGGATCTTCATAAGTGATATCTTATGATAAGTTTCTTTTTCTCTGTGACTTATTTCACTTAGAATAATCGTACCTGAATCCACCCATTTTGCTGCTACTGGTCTTATGACATTGATTTCATGGCTGAGGGATATTCCATCGTACGTAAGTACCACAATTTTTTGAACCATTTTTATATTTCCTGGGATATTTAAGGTGTACCCAAGTTGAGGTCCTTGTAAGCAGTGCAGCCCTAAATTTTGGGGTGGCTCTGTCTTATTGATTTTCAGTTTTCCCAAGGTATATTCCCTAGACTGGAGGTGCCCTTGGCTCTGTAGCTCTGTTGTTTACTTGTTTTAGGGAACCCAATGCACTCCTCCAGAGAGGCAGTTGGCAATTTACATCCCGCCCATCAGCATAACAAGGCTCCCTGTTCTCCAGGGCCTGTCTTGCCTTTCTGGTTTTTACACATTTTGTGGATGTCCCTTTTGAACGGTGGGAAGTGATACTTCTTTGTAGTGCAGATTTGCATTGCCCGCTTGCTTGATTGGCCAAAAAGGGCGTATGCGTTTTCTCCTGAATATATTCAGGAGAAAACGCATACGCCCTTTTTGGCCAAGTGCATCATTGTCGAAGTTGTGCCCCTCTTCCTGTGCTTTAAAGGTGATTCCAACGTACCTCTTGAAATCTGTTTCCTGCTATTCTGCCTCGCTTTCAAGTCCGCCTCGTTGCCTTCCCTCAACAGATTTTTGGACGATAGTTGTCCTTTATTACTCGGCCAGTTTGTGAATTGCTGTGCCTCTGAGCTCCATTTTTCAACCTGTTTTCGGTGAGCGGACCGCAAGTCCAAAATTTTGGTTCGGGACCTATACTGGTTCCCGGTGGGTGGCTGAGACTTTGGTTAATTCTTCTTCCTGCCGGTAAATTACAGTGATATGTGCCCGTCCAAATGCCTAACTGCTAGTCTCTCATTGGTTCTCCCTCTTCCCTTTCATCCTCTGCCAAATTGGCAACCTGTGCGAACCAGGAGGTTAAAGGGGCTGTCTCTCCAAGTTGGGAGGTAGATAGTAAAGCAGATGGAAAGTCAAACCAGAGCACCAGGAGAGGGACTATTCGTTGAGTTTTAGAAACCTTTCGTATTCACAGTGTGTCTGTTCTCTAGGTTTCCCGTACATGTTATAGCTGTAGTAATATTCCCTTCAACCTGGAGAGTTGGGAAACATGGAATGGGTGCCAGGCATTTTTCTTTAAAGGGTCTGCATTTGCTCACCCAATCTCACCAATCGTCTCAGTCCCAAGTGTTCCTCGTTATGCCACATCCAGCTGTCATTGTAGATAGGGTCATTCCAGGTTTCATCAGAGACCCTGAAGGAATTGTAAAGAATTTCCCAGTTTTTTGTTTTGTTCTTGAAATTCCTTTTTATAGTAGGTTTGAGCTGATTCTCGCTGCCATGTTTATGCCAGTCTAGACACACTTGATTCCCTTACGGAGACATATCAACACATAGGTTTTAAGAATCTTACTAGTCAGATATATTCCTCTGCGGGAAATATGGGGTTTTGAGTCCCTTTCACTGAGGAAGGTGTAGGTCTTGTCTATTCCATAGTTGGTTTTTGAAACAGTACCTGTGCTTATATTAATCTCTTGTTTTATGCAGCACCCCACCTCTCCTTCCCCCTTAAGCAGGCATAAGAGTGTTTTCTAAATGTGAGACACTGTTCTCTTCCTAACTCATTTCAAGTGTAGCCATGTTTACAGGATCTTCATAAGTGATATCTTATGATAAGTTTCTTTTTCTGTGTGACTTATTTCAGTTAGGATCATCGTACCTGAATCCACCCATTTTGCTGCTACTGGTCTTATGACATTGATTTCATGGCTGAGGGATATTCCATCGTACGTAAGTACCACAATTTTCTGAACCATTTTTATATTTCCTGGGATATTTAAGGTGTACCGAAGTTGAGGTCCTTGTAAGCAGTGCAGCCCTAAATTTTGGGGTGGCTCTGTCTTATTGATTTTCAGTTTTCCCAAGGTATATTCCCTAGACTGGAAGTGCCCTTGGCTCTGTAGCTCTGTTGTTTACTTGTTTTAGGGAACACAATGCACTCCTCCAGAGAGGCAGTTGGCAATTTACATCCCTTATCAGCATAACAAGGCTCCCTGTTCTCCAGGGCCTGTCTTGCCTTTCTGGTTTTTACACATTTTGTGGAAGTCCCTTTTGATCGGTGGGAAGTGATACTTCTTTGTAGTGCAGATTTGCATTGCCCGCTTGCTTGCTTGGCCAAAAAGTGCGTATGCGTTTTCTCCTGAATATATTCAGGAGAAAACGCATACGCCCTTTTTGGCCAAGTGCATCATTGTCGAAGTTGTGCCCCTCTTCCTGTGCTTTAAAGGCCATTGAACGTACCTCTTGAAATCTGTTTCCTGCTATTCCACCTCGCTTTCAAGTCCGCCTCGTTGCCTTCCCTCAAGAGATTTTTGTACGATAGTTTTCCTTTATTACTCGGCCAGTTTGTGAATTGCTGTGCCCCTGAGCTCCATTTTTCAACTCGTTTTTGGTGAGCTGACCGCAAGTCCAAAATTTTGGTTCAGGACCTATACTGTTCCCTGTGGGTGGCTGAGACATTTGTTAATTCTTCTTCCTGCCGGGAAATTACATTGATATGTGCCCGTCCAAATGCCTAACAGCTTTTCTCTCATTGGTTGTCCCTCTTCCCTTTCAACCTCTGCCAAATTGGCAACCTGTGCGAACCAGGAGGTTAAAGGGGCTGTCTCTCCAAGTTGGGAGGTTGATAGTAAAGCAGATGGAAAGTCAAACCAGAGCACCAGGAGAGGGACTATACGTTGAGTTTTAGAAACCATTCGATTTCACAGTGTGTCCGTTCTCTAGGTTTCCCATACATGTTACAGCTGTAGTAATATTCCCTTCAACCTGGAGAGTTGGGACCCATGGAATGGGTGCCATGCATTATTGCTTTAAAGGGTCTGCATTTGCTCAACCAATCTCACCAAACCTCTCAGTCACAAGTGTCCAGCCTTATGCCACATCCAGCTGTCATTGTAGATAGGGTCATTCCAGGTTTCATCAGAGACCCTGAAGGAATTGTAAAGAATTTCCCAGTTTTATTGTTTTGTTTTTGAAATTCCTTTTTATAGTGGGTTTGAGCTGATTCTTGCTGCCATGTTTATGCCAGTCTAGACACACTTGATTCCCTTACGGAGACATATCAATACATAAGTTTTAAGATTCTTACTAGTCAGATATATTCCTCTGCGGGAAATATGGGGTTTTGCGTCCCTTTCACTGAGGAAGGTGTAGGTCTTGTCTATTCCATAGTTGGTTTTTGGAACGGTACCTGTGCTTATATCAAACTCTGGTTTTATGCATCACCCCACCTCTCCTTCCCCCTTAAGCAGGCATAAGTGTGTTTTCTAAATGTGAGACACTGTTTTCTTTCCTAACTCAGTTCAAGTGTAGCCATGCTTACAGGATCTTCATAAGTGATATCTTATGATAAGTTTCTTTTTCTGTGTGACTTATTTCACTTAGAATCATCGTACCTGAATCCACCCATTTTGCTGCTACTGGTCTTATGACATTGATTTCATGGCTGAGGGATATTCCATCATACGTAAGTATGACAATTTTTTGAACCATTTTTATATTTCCTGAGATATTTAAGGTGTACCCAAGTTGAGGTCCTTGTAAGAAGTGCAGCCCTAAATTTTGGGGTGGCTCTGTCTCATTGATTTTCATTTTTCCCAAGGTATATTCCCTAGACTGGAAGTACCCTTGGCTCTGTAGCTCTGTTCTTTACTTGTTTTAGGGAACACAATGCACTCCTCCAGAGAGGCAGTTGGCAGTTTACATCCTGCCCATCAGCATAACAAGGCTCCCTGTTCTCCAGGGCCTGTCTTGCCTTTCGGGTTTTTACACATTTTGCGGATATCCCTTTTGACCAGTGGGAAGTGATACTTCTTTGTAGTGCAGATTTGCATTGCCCGCTTGCTTGCTTGGCCAAAAAGGGCGTATTCGTTTTCTCCTGAATATATTCAGGAGAAAACGCATACGCCCATTTTGGCCAAGTGCATCATTGTCGAAGTTGGGCCCCTCTTCCTGTGCTTTAAAGGCGATTCCAACGTACCTCTTGAAATCTGTTTCCTGCTATTCTGCCTCGCTTTCAGGTCCGCCTCGTTGCCTTCCCTCAACAGATTTTTGGACGATAGTTGTCCTTTATTACTCGGCCAGTTTGGGAATTGCTGTGCCCCTGAGCTCCATTATTCAACTCGTGTTTGGTGAGCTGACCGCAAGTCCAAAATTTTGGTTCAGGACCTATACTGGTTCCCGGTGGGTGGCTGAGACATTGGTTAATTCTTCTTCCTGCCGGGAAATTACAGTGATATGTGCCCGTCCAAATGCCTAACAGCTTCTCTCTCATTGGTTCTCCCACTTCCCTTTCATCCTCTGCCAAATTGGCAACCTGTGCGAACCAGGAGGTTAAAGGGGCTGTCTCTCCAAGTTGGGAGGTTGATAGTAAAGCAGATGGAAAGTCAAACCGGAGCACCAGGAGAGGGACTATTCGTTGAGTTTTAAAAACCTTTCTTATTCACAGTGTGTCCGTTCTCTAGGTTTGCCGTACATGTTATAACTGTAGTAATATTCCCTTCAACCTGGAGAGTTGGGACCCATGGAATGGGTGCCATGCATTATTGCTTTAAAGGGTCTGCATTTGCTCACCCAATCTCACCAATCCTCTCAGTCCCAAGTGTCCAGCCTTATGCCACATCCAGCTGTCGTTGTAGATAGGGTCTTTCCAGGTTTCATCAGAGACCCTGAAGGAATTGTAAAGAATTTCCTAGTTTTATTGTTTTGTTTTTGAAATTCCTTTTTATACTGGGTTTGAGCTGATTCTCACTGCCATGTTTATGCCAGTCTAGACAAACTTGATTCCCTTACGGAGACATATCAATAGAGAGGTTTTAAGATTCTTACTAGTCAGATATATTCCTCTGCGGGAAATATGGGGTTTTGAGGCCCTTTCACTGAGGAAGGTGTAGGTCTTTTCTATTCCATAGTTGGTTTTTAGATCGGTACCTGTGCTTATATCAAACTCTGGTTTTATGCATCACCCCACCTCTCCTTCCCCCTTAAGCAGGCATAAGAGTGTTTTCTAAATGTGAGACACTGTTCTCTTTCCTAACTCAGTTCAAGTGTAGCCATGTTTACAGGATCTTCATAAGTGATATCTTATGATAAGTTTCTTTTTCTGTGTAACTTATTTCACTTAGAATCATCGTACCTGAATCCACCCATTTTGCTGCTACTGGTCTTATGACATTGATTTCATGGCTGAGGGATATTCCATCGTACGTAAGTACCACAATTTTTTGAACCATTTTTATATTTCCTGGGATATTTAAGGTGTACACAAGTTGAGGTCCTTGTAAGCAGTGCAGCCCTAAATTTTGGGGTGGCTCTGTCTTATTGATTTTCAGTTTTCCCAAGGAATATTCCCTAGACTGGAAGTGCCCTTGGCTCTGTAGCTCTGTTGTTTACTTGTTTTAGGGAACACAATGCACTCCTCCAGAGAGGCAGTTGGCAATTTACATCCCGCCCATCAGCATAACAAGGCTCCCTGTTCTCCAGGGCGTGTCTTGCCTTTCTGGATTTTACACATTTTTTGGATGTCCCTTTTACCGGTGGTAAGTGATACGTCTTTGTAGTGCTGATTTGCATTGCCTGCTTGCTTGCTTGGCCAAAAACGGCGTATGTGTTTTCTCCTGGAGAAAACGCATACGCCCTTTTTGGCCAAGTGCATCATTGTCGAAGTTGGGCCCCTCTTCCTGTGCTTTAAAGGCGATTCCAACGTACCTCTTGAAATCTGTTTCCTGCTATTCTGCCTCGCTTTCAGGTCCGCCTCGTTGCCTTCCCTCAACAGATTTTTGGACGATAGTTGTCCTTTATTACTCGGCCAGTTTGTGAATTGCTGTGCCCCTGAGCTCCATTATTAAACTCGTGTTTGGTGAGCTGACCGCAAGTCCAAAATTTTAGTTCAGGACCTATACTGGTTCCCGGTGGGTGGCTGAGACTTTGCTTAATTCTTCTTCCTGCCGGGAAATTCCAGTGATATGTGCCCGTCCACATGCCTAACAGCTACTCTCTCATTGGTTCTCCCTCTTCCCTTTCATCCTCTGCCAAATTGGCAACCTGTGCGAACCAGGAGGTTAAAGGGGCTGTCTCTCCAAGTTGGGAGGTTGATAGTAAAGCAGATGGAAAGTCAAACCGGAGCACCAGGAGAGGGACTATTCGTTGAGTTTTAGAAACCTTTCGTATTCACAGTGTGTCCGTTCTCTAGGTTTCCCGTACATGTTATAACTGTAGTAATATTCCCTTCAACCTGGAGAGTTGGGACCCATGGAATGGGTGCCATGCATTATTGCTTTAAAGGGTCTGCATTTGCTCACCCAATCTCACAAATCCTCTCAGTCCCAAGTGTCCAGCCTTATGCCACATCCAGCTGTCGTTGTAGATAGGGTCATTCCAGGTTTCATCAGAGACCCTGAAGGAATTGTAAAGAATTTCCCAGTTTTTTTGTTTTGTTTTTGAAATTCCTTTTTATAGTGGGTTTGAGCTGATTCTCGCTGCCATGTTTATGCCAGTCTAGACACACTTGATTCCCTTATGGAGACATATCAATACATAGGTTTTAAGATTCTTACTAGTCAGATATATTCCTCTGCGGGAAATATGGGGTTTTGAGTCCCTTTCACTGAGGAAGGTGTAGGTCATGTCTATTCCATAGTTGGTTTTTGGAACGGTACCTGTGCTTATATCAAACTCTGGTTTTATGCATCACCCCACCTCTCCTTCCCCCTTAAGCAGGCATAAGAGTGTTTTCTAAATGTGAGACACTGCTCTCTTTCCTAACTCAGTTCAAGTGTAGCCATGTTTACAGGATCTTCATAAGTGATATCTTATGATAAGTTTCTTTTTCTCTGTGACTTATTTCACTTAGAATCATCGTACCTGAATCCACCCATTTTGCTGCTACTGGTCTTATGACATTGATTTCATGGCTGAGGGATATTCCATCGTACGTAAGTACCACAATTTTTTGAACCATTTTTATATTTCCTGGGATATTTAAGGTGTACCCAAGTTGAGGTCCTTGTAAGCAGTGCAGCCCTAAATTTTGGGGTGACTCTGTCTTATTGATTTTCATTCTTCCCAAGGTATATTCCCTAGACTGGAAGTGCCCTTGGCTCTGTAGCTCTGTTGTTTACTTGTTTTAGGGAACACAATACACTCCTCCAGAGAGGCAGTTGGCAATTTACATCCCGCCCATCAGCATAACAAGGCTCCCTGTTCTCCAGGGCCTGTCTTGCCTTTCTGGTTTTTACACATTTTGTGGATGTCCCTTTTGACCGGTGGGAAGTGATACTTCTTTGTAGTGCAGATTTGCATTGCCCGCTTGCTTGCTTGGCCAAAAAGGGCGTATGCGTTTTCTCCTGAATATATTCAGGAGAAAACGCATACGCCCTTTTTTGCCAAGTGCATCATTGTCGAAGTTGTGCCCCTCTTCCTGTGCTTTAAAGGCGATTCCAACGTACCTCTTGAAATCTGTTTCCTGCTATTCTGCCTCGCATTCAAGTCCGCCTCGTTGCCTTCCCTCAACAGATTTTTGGACGATAGTTGTCCTTTATTACTCGGCCAGTTTGTGAATTGCTGTGCCCCTGAGCTCCATTTTTCAACTCTTTTTTGGTGAGCTGACCGCAAGTCCAAAATATTGGTTCAGGACCTATACTGGTTCCCGGTGGGTGGCTGAGATTTTGCTTAATTCTTATTCCTGCCGGGAAATTACAGTGATATGTGCCCGTCCAAATGCCTAACAGCTACTCTCTCATTGGTTCTCCCTCTTCCCTTTCATCCTCTGCCAAATTGGCAACCTGTGCGAACCAGGAGGTTAAAGGGGCTGTCTCTCCAAGTTGGGAGGTTGATAGTAAAGCAGATGGAAAGTCAAACCGGAGCACCAGGAGAGGGACTATTCGTTGAGTTTTAGAAACCTTTCGTATTCACAGTGTGTCCGTTCTCTAGGTTTGCCGTACATGTTATAACTGTAGTAATATTCCCTTCAACCTGGAGAGTTGGGACCCATGGAATGGGTGCCATGCATTATTGCTTTAAAGGGTCTGCATTTGCTCACCCAATCTCACCCATTCTCTCAGTCACAAGTGTCCAGCCTTATGCCACATCCAGCTGTCGTTGTAGATAGGGTAATTCCAGGTTTCATCAGAGACCCTGAAGGAATTGTAAAGAATTTCCCAGTTTTTTTGTTTTGTTTTTGAAATTCCTTTTTATAGTGGGTTTGAGCTGATTCTCGCTGCCATGTTTATGCCAGTCTAGACACACTGATTCCCTTACGGAGACATATCAATACATAGGTTTTAAGATTCTGACTAGTCAGATATATTCCTCTGTGGGAAATATGGGGTTTTGAGTCCCTTTCACTGAGGAAGGGGTAGGTCTTGTCTATTCAATAGTTGGTTTTTGGAACGGTACCTGTGCTTATATCAAGCTCTGGTTTTATGCATCACCCCACCTCTCCTTCCCCCTTAAGCAGGCATAAGAGTGTTTTCTAAATGTTAGACACTGTTCTCTTTCCTAACTCAGTTCAAGTGTAGCCATGTTTACAGGATCTTCATAAGTAATATCTTATGATAAGTTTCTTTTTCTGTGTGACTTATTTCACTTAGAATCATCGTACCTGAATCCACCCATTTTGCTGCTACTTGTCTTATGACATTGACTTCATGGCTGAGGGATATTCCATCGTACGTAAGTACCACAATTTTTTGAACCATTTTTATATTTCCTGGGATATTTAAGGTGTACCCAAGTTGAGGTCCTTGTAAGCAGTGCTGCCCTAAATTTTGGGGTGGCTCTGTCTTATTGATTTTCAGTTTTCCCAAGGTATATTCCCTAGACTGGAAGTGCCCTTGGCTCTGTAGCTCTGTTGTTTACTTGTTTTAGGGAACACAATGCACTCCTCCAGAGAGGCAGTTGGCAATTTACATCCCGCCCATCAGCATAACAAGGCTCCTTGTTCTCCAGGGCCTGTCTTGCCTTTCTGGTTTTTACACAATTTGTGGATGTCCCTTTTGACCAGTGGGAAGTGATGCTTCTTTGTAGTGCAGATTTGCATTGCCCGCTTGCTTGCTTCTCCAAAAAGGGCGTATGCGTTTTCTCCTGAATATATTCAGGAGAAAACGCATACGCCCTTTTTGGCCAAGTGCATCATTGTCGAAGTTGTGCCCCTCTTCCTGTGCTTTAAAGGTGATTCCAACGTACCTCTTGAAATCTGTTTCCTGCTATTCTGCCTCGCTTTCAAGTCCGCCTCGTTGCCTTCCCTCAACAGATTTTTGGACGATAGTTGTCCTTTATTACTCGGCCAGTTTGGGAATTGCTGTGCCCCTGAGCTCCATTTTTCAACTCGTGTTTTGTGAGCAGACCGCAAGTCCAAAATTTTGGATCAGGACCTAAACTGATTCCCGGTGGGGTGCTGAGACTTTGGTTAATTCTTCTTCCTGCCAGGAAATTACAGTGATATGTGCCCGTCCAAATGCCTAACAGCTACTCTCTCCTTGGTTCTCCCTCTTCCCTTTCATCCTCTGCCAAATTGGCAACCTGTGCGAACCAGGTGGTTAAAAGGGCTGTCTCTCGAAGTTGGGAGGTCGATAGTAAAGCAGATGGAAAGTCAAACCGGAGCACCAGGAGAGGGACTATTCGTTGAGTTTTAGAAACCTTTCGTATTCACAGTGTGTCCGTTCTCTAGGTTTCCCGTACATGTTATAGCTGTAGTAATATTCCCTTCAACCTGGAGAGTTGGGACCCATGGAATGGGTGCCAGGCATTTGTGCTTTAAAGGGTCTGCATTTGCTCACCCAATCTCACCAATCGTCTCAGTCCCAAGTGTCCCTCGTTATGCCACATCCAGCTGTCATTGTAGATAGGGTCATTCCAGGTTTCATCAGAGACCCTGAAGGAATTGTAAAGAATTTCCCAGTTTTTTGTTTTGTTTTTGAAACTCCTTTTTATAGTGCGTTTGAGCTGATTCTCGCTGCCATGTTTATGTCAGTCTAGACACACTTGATTCCCTTACGGAGACATATCAATACATAGGTTTTAAGATTCTTACTAGTCAGATATATTCCTCTGAGGGAAATATGGGGTTTTGAGTCCCTTTCACTGAGGAAGGTGTAGGTCTTGTGTATTCCATAGTTGGTTTTTGGAACGGTACTTGTGCTTATATCAAACTCTGGTTTTATGCATCTCCCCACCTCTCCTTCCCCCTTAAGCAGGCATAAGAGTGTTTTCTAAATGTGAGACACTGCTCTCTTTCCTAACTCAGTTCAAGTGTAGCCATGGTTACAGGATCTTCATAAGTGATATCTTATGATAAGTTTCTTTTTCTGTGTGACTTATTTCACTTAGAATCATCGTACCTGAATCCACCCATTTTGCTGCTACTGGTCTTATGACATTGATTTCATGGCTGAGAGATATTCCATCGTACGTAAGTACCACAATTTTTTGAACCATTTTTATATTTCCTGGGATATTTAAGGTGTACCCAAGTTGAGGTCCTTGTAAGCAGTGCAGCCCTAAATTTTGGGGTGGCTCTGTCTTATTGATTTTCAGTTTTCCCAAGGTATATTCCCTAGTCTGGAAGTGCCCTTGGCTCTGTAGCTCTGTTGTTTACTTGTTTTAGGGAACACAATGCACTCCTCCAGAGAGGCACTTGGCAATTTACATCCCTTATCAGCATAACAAGGCTCCCTGTTCTCCAGGGCCTGTCTTGCCTTTCTGGTTTTTACACATTTTTGTGGATGTCCCTTTTGACCGGTGGGAAGTGATACTTCTTTGTAGTGCAGATTTGCATTGCCCGCTTGCTTGCTTGGCCAAAATGGGCATATGCGATTTCTCCTGAATATATTCAGGAGAAAACGCATACGCCCTTTTTGGCCAAGTGCATCATTGTCGAAGTTGTGCCCCTCTTCCTGTGCTTTAAAGGCGATTCCAACGTACCTCTTGAAATCTGTTTCCTGCTATTCTGCCTCACTTTCAAGACCGCCTCGTTGCCTTCCCTCAACAGATTTTTGGACGATAGTTGTCCTTTATTACTCGGCCAGTTTGTGAATTGCTGTGCCCCTGAGCTCCATTTTTCAACTCGTTTTTGGTGAGCTGACCGCATGTCCAAAATTTTGATTCAGGACCTATACTGGTTCCCGGTGGGTGGCTGAGACTTTGGTTAATTCTTCTTCCTGCCGGGAAATTACAGTGATATGTGCCGGTCCAAATGCCTAACAGCTACTCTCTCATTGGTTCTCCCTCTTCCCTTTCATCCTCTGCCAAATTGGAAACCTGTGCGAACCAGGAGGTTAAAGGGGCTGTCTCTCCAAGTTGGGAGGTTGATAGTAAAGCAGATGGAAAGTCCAACCGGAGCACCAGGAGAGGGACTATTCGTTGAGTTTTAGAAACCTTTCGTATTCACAGTGTGTCCATTCTCTAGGTTTCCCATACATGTTATAGCTGTAGTAATATTCCCTTCAACCTGGAGATTTGGGACCCATGGAATGTGTGCCAGGCATTTGTGCTTTAAAGGGTCTGCATTTGCTCACCCAATCTCACCAATCGTCTTAGTCCCAAGTGTCCCTCCTTATGCCACATCCATCTGTCGTTGTAGATAGGGTCATTCCAGGTTTCATCAGAGACCCTGAAGGAATTGTAAAGAATTTCCCAGTTTTTTCGTTTTGTTTTTGAAATTCCTTTTTAGAGTGGGTTTGAGCTGATTCTCGCTGCCATGCTTATGCCAGTCTAGACACACTTGATTCCCTTATGGACACATATAAATACATAGGTTTTAAGATTCTTACTAGTGAGATATATTCCTCTGCGGGAAATATGGGGTTTTGAGTCCCTTTCACTGAGGAAGGTGTAGGTCTTGTCTATTCTATAGTTGGTTTTTGGAACGGTACCTGTGCTTATATCAAACTCTGGTTTTATGCATCACCCCACCTCTCCTTCCCCCTTAAGCAGGTATAAGAGTGTTTTCTAAATGTGAGACACTGTTCTCTTTCCTAACTCAGTTCAAGTGTAGCCATGTTTACAGAATCTTCATAAGTGATATCTTATGATAAGTTTCTTTTTCTGTGTGACTTATTTCACTTAGAATCATCGTACCTGAATCCACCCATTTTGCTGCTACTGGTCTTATGACATTGACTTCATGGCTGAGGGATATTCCATCGTACGTAAGTACCACAATTTTTTGAACCATTTTTATATTTCCTGGGATATTTAAGGTGTACCCAAGTTGAGGTCCTTGTAAGCAGTGTTGCCCTAAATTTTGGGGTGGCTCTGTCTTATTGATTTTCAGTTTTCCCAAGGTATATTCCCTAGACTGGAAGTGCCCTTGGCTCTGTAGCTCTGTTGTTTACTTGTTTTAGGGAACACAATGCACTCCTCCAGAGAGGCAGTTGGCAATTTACATCCCGCCCATCAGCATAACAAGGCTCCTTGTTCTCCAGGGCCTGTGTTGCCTTTCTGGTTTTTACACAATTTGTGGATGTCCCTTTTGACCAGTGGGAAGTGATGCTTCATTGTAGTGCAGATTTGCATTGCCCGCTTGCTTGCTTCTCCAAAAAGGGCGTATGCGTTTTCTCCTGAATATATTCAGGAGAAAACGCATACGCCCTTTTTGGCCAAGTGCATCATTGTCGAAGTTGTGCCCCTCTTCCTGTGCTTTAAAGGTGATTCCAACGTACCTCTTGAAATCTGTTTCCTGCTATTCTGCCTCGCTTTCAAGTCCGCCTCGTTGCCTTCCCTCAACAGATTTTTGGACGATAGTTGTCCTTTATTACTCGGCCAGTTTGGGAATTGCTGTGCCCCTGAGCTCCATTTTTCAACTCGTGTTTTGTGAGCAGACCGCAAGTCCAAAATTTTGGATCAGGACCTAAACTGATTCCCGGTGGGGTGCTGAGAGTTTGGTTAATTCTTCTTCCTGCCAGGAAATTACAGTGATATGTGCCCGTCCAAATGCCTAACAGCTACTCTCTCATTGGTTCTCCCTCTTCCCTTTCATCCTCTGCCAAATTGGCAACCTGTGCGAACCAGGTGGTTAAAAGGGCTGTCTCTCGAAGTTGGGAGGTCGATAGTAAAGCAGATGGAAAGTCAAACCGGAGCACCAGGAGAGGGACTATTCGTTGAGTTTTAGAAACCTTTCGTATTCACAGTGTGTCCGTTCTCTAGGTTTCCCGTACATGTTATAGCTGTAGTAATATTCCCTTCAACCTGGAGAGTTGGGACCCATGGAATGGGTGCCAGGCATTTGTGCTTTAAAGGGTCTGCATTTGCTCACCCAATCTCACCAATCGTCTCAGTCCCAAGTGTCCCTCGTTATGCCACATCCAGCTGTCATTGTAGATAGGGTCATTCCAGGTTTCATCAGAGACCCTGAAGGAATTGTAAAGAATTTCCCAGTTTTTTGTTTTGTTTTTGAAACTCCTTTTTATAGTGGGTTTGAGCTGATTCTCGCTGCCATGTTTATGTCAGTCTAGACACACTTGATTCCCTTACGGAGACATATCAATACATAGGTTTTAAGATTCTTACTAGTCAGATATATTCCTCTGAGGGAAATATGGGGTTTTGAGTCCCTTTCACTGAGGAAGGTGTAGGTCTTGTGTATTCCATAGTTGGTTTTTGGAACGGTACTTGTGCTTATATCAAACTCTGGTTTTATGCATCTCCCCACCTCTCCTTCCCCCTTAAGCAGGCATAAGAGTGTTTTCTAAATGTGAGACACTGCTCTCTTTCCTAACTCAGTTCAAGTGTAGCCATGTTTACAGGATCTTCATAAGTGATATCTTATGATAAGTTTCTTTTTCTGTGTGACTTATTTCACTTAGAATCATCGTACCTGAATCCACCCATTTTGCTGCTACTGGTCTTATGACATTGATTTCATGGCTGAGGGATATTCCATCGTACATAAGTACCACAATTTTTTGAACCATTTTTATATTTCCTGGGATATTTAAGGTGTACCCAAGTTGAGGTCCTTGTAAGCAGTGCAGCCCTAAATTTTGGGGTGGCTCTGTCTTATTGATTTTCAGTTTTCCCAAGGTATATTCCCTAGACTGGAAGTGCCCTTGGCTCTGTAGCTCTGTTGTTTACTTGTTTTAGGGAACACAATGCACTCCTCCAGAGAGGCACTTGGCAATTTACATCCCTTATCAGCATAACAAGGCTCCCTGTTCTCCAGGGCCTGTCTTGCCTTTCTGGTTTTTACACATTTTTGTGGATGTCCCTTTTGACCGGTGGGAAGTGATACTTCTTTGTAGTCCAGATTTGCATTGCCCGCTTGCTTGCTTGGCCAAAATGGGCGTATGCGATTTCTCCTGAATATATTCAGGAGAAAACGCATACGCCCTTTTTGGCCAAGTGCATCATTGTCGAAGTTGTGCCCCTCTTCCTGTGCTTTAAAGGCGATTCCAACGTACCTCTTGAAATCTGTTTACTGCTATTCTGCCTCACTTTCAAGTCCGCCTCGTTGCCTTCCCTCAACAGATTTTTGGACGATAGTTGTCCTTTATTACTCGGCCAGTTTGTGAATTGCTGTGCCCCTGAGCTCCATTTTTCAACTCGTTTTTGGTGAGCTGACCGCATGTCCAAAATTTTGATTCAGGACCTATACTGGTTCCCGGTGGGTGGCTGAGACTTTGGTTAATTCTTCTTCCTGCCGGGAAATTACAGTGATATGTGCCGGTCCAAATGCCTAACAGCTACTCTCTCATTGGTTCTCCCTCTTCCCTTTCATCCTCTGCCAAATTGGAAACCTGTGCGAACCAGGAGGTTAAAGGGGCTGTCTCTCCAAGTTGGGAGATTGATAGTAAAGCAGATGGAAAGTCCAACCGGAGCACCAGGAGAGGGACTATTCGTTGAGTTTTAGAAACCTTTCGTATTCACAGTGTGTCCGTTCTCTAGGTTTCCCATACATGTTATAGCTGTAGTAATATTCCCTTCAACCTGGAGATTTGGAACCCATGGAATGTGTGCCAGGCATTTGTGCTTTAAAGGGTCTGCATTTGCTCACCCAATCTCACCAATCGTCTTAGTCCCAAGTGTCCCTCCTTATGCCACATCCATCTGTCGTTGTAGATAGGGTCATTCCAGGTTTCATCAGAGACCCTGAAGGAATTGTAAAGAATTTCCCAGTTTTTTCGTTTTGTTTTTGAAATTCCTTTTTAGAGTGGGTTTGAGCTGATTCTCGCTGCCATGCTTATGCCAGTCTAGACACACTTGATTCCCTTATGGACACATATAAATACATAGGTTTTAAGATTCTTACTAGTGAGATATATTCCTCTGCGGGAAATATGGGGTTTTGAGTCCCTTTCGCTGAGGAAGGTGTAGGTCTTGTCTATTCTATAGTTGGTTTTTGGAACGGTACCTGTGCTTATATCAAACTCTGGTTTTATGCATCACCCCACCTCTCCTTCCCCCTTAAGCAGGTATAAGAGTGTTTTCTAAATGTGAGACACTGTTCTCTTTCCTAACTCAGTTCAAGTGTAGCCATGTTTACAGAATCTTCATAAGTGATATCTTATGATAAGTTTCTTTTTCTGTGTGACTTATTTCACTTAGAATCATCGTACCTGAATCCACCCATTTTGCTGCTACTGGTCTTATGACACTGATTTCATGGCTGAGGGATATTCCATCGTACGTAAGTACCACAATTTTTGGAACCATTTTTATATTTCCTGGGATATTTAAGGTGTACCCAAGTTGAGGTCCTTGTAAGCAGTGCAGCACTAAATTTTTGGGTGGCTCTGTCTTATTGATTTTCAGTTTCCCAAGGTATATTCCCTAGACTGGAAGTGCCCTTGGCTCTGTAGCTCTGTTGTTTACTTGTTTTTGGGAACACAATGCACTCCTCCAGAGAGGCAGTTGGCAATTTACATCCCGCCCATCAGCATAACAAGGCTCCCTGTTCTCCAGGGCCTGTCGTGCCTTTCTGGTTTTTACACATTTTTGTGGATGTCCCTTTTGACCGGTGGGAAGTGATACTTCTTTGTAGTGCAGATTTGCATTGCCCGCTTTCTTGCTTGGCCAAAAAGGGCGTATGCGTTTTCTCCTGAATATATTCAGGAGAAAACGCATACGCCCTTTTTCCAAGTGCATCATTGTCGAAGTTGTGCCCCTCTTCCTGTGCTTTAAAGGCGATTCCAACGTACCTCTTGAAATCTGTTTCCTGCTATTCTGCCTCGCTTTCAAGTCCGCCTCGTTGCCTTCCCTCAACAGATTTTTGGACGATAGTTGTCCTTTATTACTCGGCCAGTTTGTGAATGGCTGTGCCCCTGAGCTCCATTTTTCAACTCGTTTTTTGGTGAGCTGACTGCAAGTCCAAAATTTTGCTTCAAGACCTATACTGGTTCCCGGTGGGTGGGTGAGACTTTGGTTAATTCTTCTTCCTGCCGGGAAATTACAGTGATATGTGCCCGTCCAAATGCCTAACAGCTACTCTCTCATTGGTTCTCCCTCTTCCCTTTCATCCTCTGCCAAATTGGCAACCTGTGCGAACCAGGAGGTTAAAGGCGCTGTCTCTCCAAGTTGGGAGGTTGATAGTAAAGCAGATGGAAAGTCAAACCGGAACACCAGGAGAGGGACTATTCGTTGAGTTTTAGAAACCTTTCGTATTCACAGTGTGTCCGTTCTCTAGGTTTCCCGTACATGTTATAGCTGTAGTAATATTCCCTTCAACCTGGAGAGTTGGGGCCCATGGAATGGGTGCCAGGCATTTGTGCTTTAAAGGGTCTGCATTTGATCAACCAATCTCACCAATCCTCTCAGTCCCAAGTGTCCAGCCTTATGCCACATCCAGCTGTCGTTGTAGATTGGGTCATTCCAGGTTTCATCAGAGACCCTGAAGGAATTGTAAAGAATTTCCCAGTTTTTTCGTTTTGTTTTTGAAATTCTTTTTAGAGTGGGTTTGAGCTGATTCTCACTGTCATGTTTATGCCAGTCTAGACACACTTGATTCCCTTATGGAGACATATCAATACATAGGTTTTAAGATTCTTACTAGTCAGATATATTCCTCTGCGGGAAATATGGGGTTTTGAGTCCCTTTCACTGAGGAAGGTGTAGGCCTTGTGTATTCCATAGTTCGTTTTTGGAACTGTACCTGTGCTTATATCAAACTCTGGTTTTATGCATCACCCCACCTCTCCTTCCCCCTTAAGCAGGCATAAGAGTGTTTTCTAAATGTGAGACACTGCTCTCTTTCCTAACTCAGTTCAAGTGTAGCCATGTTTACAGGATCTTCATAAGTGATATCTTATGATAAGTTTCTTTTTCTGTGTGACTTATTTCACTTAGAATCATCGTACCTGAATCCACCCATTTTGCTGCTACTGGTCTTATGACATTGATTTCATGGCTGAGGGATACTCCATCGTACGTAAGTACCACAATTTTTTGAACCATTTTTATATTTCCTGGGATATTTAAGGTGTACCCAAGTTGAGGTCCTTGTAAGCAGTGCAGCCCTAAATTTTGGGATGGCTCTGTCTTATTGATTTTCAGTTTTCCCAAGGTATATTCCACAGACGGAAGTGCCCTTGGCTCTGTAGCTCTGTTGTTTACTTGTTTTAGGGAACACAATGCACTCCTCCAGAGAGGCAGTTGGAAATTTACATCCCGCCCATCAGCATAACAAGGCTCCCAGTTCTCCAGGGCCTGTCTTGCCTTTCTGGTTTTTACACATTTTCTGGATGTCCCTTTTGATCGGTGGGAAGTGATACTTCTTTGTAGTGCAGATTTGCATTGCCCGCTTGCATGCTTGGCCAAAAAGGGCGTATGCGTTTTCTCCTGAATATATTCAGGAGAAAACGCATATGCCCTTTTTGGCCAAGTGCATCATTGTCGAAGTTCTGCCCCTCTTCCTGTGCTTTAAAGGCGATTCCAACGTACCTCTTGAAATCTGTTTCCTGCTATTCTGCCTCGCTTTCAAGTCCGCCTCGTTGCCTTCCCTCAACAGAATTTTGGAAGATAGCTGTCCTTTATTACTCGGCCAGATTGTGATTTGCTGTGCCCCTGAGCTCCATTTTTCAACTCGTTTTTGGTGAGCTGACCGCAAGTCCAAAATTTTGGTTCAGGACCTATACTGGTTCCCGGTGGGTGGCTGAGACTTTGGTTAATTCTTCTTCCTGCCGGGAAATTACAGTGATAAGTGCCCGTCCAAATGCCTGACAGCTACTCTCTCATTGGTTCTCCATTTTCCCTTTCATCCTCTGCCAAATTGGCAACCTGTGCGAACCAGGAGGTTAAAGGGGCTGTCTCTCCAAGTTAGGAGGTTGATAGTAAAGTAGATGGAAAGTCAAACCGGAGCACCAGGAGAGGGACTATTCGTTGAGTTTTAGAAACCTTTCGTATTCACAGTGTGTCCGTTCTCTAGGGTTCCCGTACATGTTATAGCTGTAGTAATATTCCCTTCATCCTGGAGAGTTGGGACCCATGGAATGGTGCCAGGCATTTGTGCTTTAAAGGGTCTGCATTTGCTCACCCAATCTCACCAATCCTCTCAGTCCCAAGTGTCCAGCCTTATGCCACATCCAGCTGTCGTTGTACATAGGGTCATTCCAGGTTTCATCAGAGACCCTGAAGGAATTGTAAAGAATTTCCCAGTTTTTTGTTTTGTTTTTGAAATTCCTTTTTATAGTGGGTTTGAGCTGATTCTCGCTGCCATGTATATGACAGTCTAGACACACTTGATTCCTTTACGGAGACATATCAATACATAGGTTTTAAGTTTCTTACTAGTCAGATATATTCCTCTGCGGGAAATATGGGGTTTTGAGTCCCTTTCACTGAGGAAGGTGTAGGTCTTGTCTATTCTATAGTTTGTTTTTGGAACGGTACCTGTGCTTATATCAAACTCTGGTTTTATGCATCACCCCACCTTTCATTCCCCCTTAAGCAGGCATAAGAGTGTTTTCCAAAGGTGACACTCTGTTCTCTTTCCTAACTGAGTTCAAGTGTAGCCATGTTTACAGGATCTTCTTAAGTGATATTTTAATATAAGTTTCTTTTTCTGTGTGACTTATTTCACTTAGAAGCATCATACCTCAATCCACTCATTTTGCTGCTACTGGTCTTATGCCATTGATTGCATGGCTGAGGGATATTCCATCGTACGGAAGTACCGCAATTTTTTGAACCATTTTTATATTTCCTGGGATATTTAAGGTGTACCCAAGTTGAGGTTTTTGTAAGCAGTG
Organism: Hyperoodon ampullatus; assembly: GCF_949752795.1. Taxonomy (NCBI): domain Eukaryota; kingdom Metazoa; phylum Chordata; class Mammalia; order Artiodactyla; family Ziphiidae; genus Hyperoodon; species Hyperoodon ampullatus. Next base: position 225,981 of record NW_027640625.1, on the reverse strand, counting down.
CAGCCCTAAATTTTGGGGTGGATCTGTCTTATTGATTTTCAGATTTCCCAAGGTATATTCCCTAGACTGGAAGTGCCCTTGGCTCTGTAGCGCTGTTGTTTACTTGTTTTAGGGAACACAATGCACTCCTCCAGAGAGGCAGGTGGCAATTTACATCCCGCCAATCAGCATAACAAGACTCCCTGTTCTCCAGGGCCTGTCTTGCCTTTCTGGTTTTTACACATCTTGTAGATGTCCCTTTTGACCGGTGGGAAGTGATACTTCTTTGTAGTGCAGATTTGCATTGCCCGCTTGCTTGATTGGCCAAAAAGGGCGTATGCATTTTCTCCTGAATATATTCAGGAGAAAACGCATACGCCCTTTTTGGCCAAGTGCATCATTGTCGAAGTTGTGCCCCTCTTCCTGTGCTTTAAAGGTGATTCCAACGTACCTCTTGAAATCTGTTTCCTGCTATTCTGCCTCGCTTTCAAGTCCGCCTCGTTGCCTTCCCTCAACAGATTTTTGGACGATAGTTGTCCTTTATTACTCGGCCAGTTTGTGAATTGCTGTGCCCCTGAGCTCCATTTTTCAACTCGTTTTTGGAGAGCTGACCGCAAGTCCAAAATTTTGGTTCAGGACCTATACTGGTTCCCAGTGGGTGGCTGAGACTTTATTTAATTCTTCTTACTGCCGGGAAATTACAGTGATATGTGCCCGTCCAAATGCCTAACAGCTACTCTCTCATTGGTTCTCCCTCTTCCCTTTCATCCTCTGCCAAATTGGCAACCTGTGCGAACCACGAGGTTAAAGAGGCTGTCTCTCCAAGTTGGGAGGTTGATAGTAAAGCAGATGGAAAGTCAAACCGGAGCACCAGGAGAGGGACTATTCGTTGAGTTTTAGAAACCTTTCGTGTTCGCAGTGTGTCCGTTCTCTAGGATTCCAGTACATGTTATAGCTGTAGTAATATTCCCTTCAACCTGGAGAGTTGGGACCCATGTAATGGGTGCCAGGCATTTGTGCTTTAAAGGGTCTGCATTTGCTCACCCAATCTCACCAATCGTCTCAGTCCCAAGTGTCCCTCCTTATGCCACATCCAGCTGTCGTTGTAGATAGGGTCATTCCAGGTTTTATCAGAGACCCTGAAGGAATTGTAAAGAATTTCCCAGTTTTTTTGTTTTGTTTTTGAAATTCCTTTTTATAGTGGGTTTGAGCTGATTCTCGCTGCCATGTTTATGTCAGTCTAGACACACTTGATTCCCTTACGGAGACATATCAATACATAAGTTTTAAGATTCTTACTAGTCAGATATATTCCTCTGCGGGAAATATGGGGTTTTGAGTCCCTTTCACTGAGGAAGGTGTAGGTCTTGTCTATTCCATAGTTGGTTTTTGGAACGGTACCTGTGCTTATATCAAACTCTGGTTTTATGCATCACCCCACCTCTCCTTCCCCCTTAAGCAGGCATAAGAGTGTTTTCTAAATGTGAGACACTGTTCTCTTTCCTAACTCAGTTCAAGTGTAGCCATGTTTATAGGATCTTCTTAAGTGATATCTTATGATAAGTTTCTTTTTCTGTGTGACTTATTTCGCTTAGAATCATCGTACCTGAATACACCCATTTTGCTGCTACTGGTCTTATGACATTGATTTCATGGCTGAGGGATATTCCATCGTACGTAAGTACCACAATTTTTTGAACCATTTTTATATTTCCTGGGATACTTAAGGTGTATCCAAGTTGAGGTCCTTGTAAGCAGTGCAGCCCTAAATTTTGGGGTGGCTCTGTCTTATTGATTTTCCGTTTTCCCAAGGTATATTCCCTAGATTGGAAGTGCCCTTTGCTCTGTAGCTCTGTTCTTTACTTGTTTTAGGAAACACAATGCACTCCTCCAGAGAGGCAGTTGGCAATTTACATCCCGCCCATCAGCATAACAAGGCTCCCTGTTCTCCAGGGCCTGTCTTGCCTTTCTGGTTTTTACACATTTTGTGGATGTCCCTTTTGACCGGTGGGAAGTGATACTTCTTTGTAGTGCAGATTTGCATTGCCCGCTTGCTTGCTTGGCCAAAAAGGGCGTATGCGTTTTCTCCTGAATATATTCAGGAGAAAACGCATACGCCCTTTTTGGCCAAGTGCATCATTGTCGAAGTTGTGCCCCTCTTCCTGTGCTTTAAAGGCGATTCCAACGTACCTCTTGAAATCTGTTTCCTGCTATTCTGCCTCTCTTTCAAGTCCGCCTCGTTGCGATCCCTCAACAGATTTTTGGACGATACTTGTCCTTTATTACTCGGCCAGTTTGTGAATTGCTGTGCCCCTGAGCTCCATTTTTCTACTCGTTTTTTGTGAGCTGACCGCAAGTCCAAAATTTAGGTTCAGGACCTATACTGGTTCCCGGTGGGTGGCTGAGACTTTCGTTAATTCTTATTCCTGCTGGGAAATTACAGTGATATGTGCCCGTCCAAATGCCTAACAGCTACTCTCTCATTTGTTCTCCCTCTTCCGTTTCATCCTCTGCCAAATTGGCAACCTGTGTGAACCAGGAGGTTAAAGGGGCTGTCTCTCCAAGTTGGGAGGTTGATAGTAAAGCAGATGGAAAGTCAAACTGGCGGACCAGGAGAGGGACTATTCGTTGAGTTTTAGAAACCTTTCGTATTCACAGTGTGTCCGTTCTCTAGGTTTCCCGTACATGTTATAACTGTAGTAATATTCCCTTCAACCTGGAGAGTTGGGACCCATGGAATGGGTGCCATGCATTATTGCTTTAAAGGGTCTGCATTTGCTCACCCAGTCTCACCAATCGTCTCAGTCCCAAGTGTCCCTCCTTATGCCACATCCAGCTGTCGTTGTAGATAGGGTCATTCCAGGTTTCATCAGAGACCCTGAAGGAATTGTAAAAATTTCCCAGTTTTTTTGTTTTGTTTTTTAAATTCCTTTTTATAGTGAGTTTGAGCTGATTCTCGCTGCCATGTTTATGCCAGTCTAGACACACTTGATTCCCTTACGGAGACATATCAATACATAGGTTTTAAGATTCTTACTAGTCAGATATTTTCCTCTCCGGGAAATATGGGGTTTTGAGTCCCTTTCACTGAGGAAGGTGTAGGTCTTGTGTATTCCATAGTTGGTTTTTGGAACGGTACCTGTGCTTATATCAAACTCTGATTTTATGCATCACCCCACCTCTTCTTCCCCCTTAAGCAGGCATAAGAGTGTTTTCTAAATGTGAGACACTGTTCTCTTTCCTAAATCAGTTCAAGTGTAGCCATGTTTACAGGATCTTCATAAGTGATATCTTATGATAAGTTTCTTTTTCTCTGTGACTTATTTCACTTAGAATCATCGTACCTGAATCCACCCATTTTGCTGCTACTGGTCTTATGACATTGATTTCATGGCTGAGGGATATTCCATCGTACGTAAGTACCACAATTTTTTGAACCATTTTTATATTTCCTGGGATATTTAAGGTGTACCCAAGTTGAGGTCCTTGTAAGCAGTGCAGCCCTAAATTTTGGGGTGGCTCTGTCTTATTGATTTTCAGTTTTCCCCAGGTATATTCCCTAGACTGGAAGTGCCCTTGGCTCTGTAGCTCTGTTCTTTACTTGTTTTAGGGAACACAATGCACTCCTCCAGAGAGGCAGTTGGCAATTTACATCCCGCCCATCAGCATAACAAGGCTCCCTGTTCTCCAGGGCCTGTCTTGCCTTTCTGGTTTTTACACATTTTGTGGATGTCCCTTTTGACCGGTGGGAAGTGATACTTCTTTGTAGTGCAGATTTCCATTGCCCGCTTGTTTGCTTGGCCAAAGAGGGCGTATGCATTTTCTCCTGAATATATTCAGGAGAAAACGCATACGCCCTTTTTGGCCAAGTGCATCATTGTCGACGTTGTGCCCTTCTTCCTGTGCTTTAAAGGCGATTCCAAAGTACCTCTTGAAATCTGTTTCCTGCTATTCTGCCTCGCTTTCAAGTCCGCCTCGTTGCCTTCCCTCAACAGATTTTGGACGATACTTGTCCTTTATTACTCGGCCAGGTTGTGAATTGCTGTGCCCCTGAGCTCCATTTTTCAACTCGTGTTTGGAGAGCTGACCGCAAGTCCAAAATTTTGGTTCAGGACCTATACTGGTTCCCAGTGGGTGGCTGAGACTTTATTTAATTCTTCTTACTGCCGGGAAATTACAGTGATATGTGCCCGTCCAAATGCCTAACAGCTACTCTCTCATTGGTTCTCCCTCTTCCCTTTCATCCTCTGCCAAATTGGCAACCTGTGCGAACCACGAGGTTAAAGAGGCTGTCTCTCCAAGTTGGGAGGTTGATAGTAAAGCAGATGGAAAGTCAAACCGGAGCACCAGGAGAGGGACTATTCGTTGAGTTTTAGAAACCTTTCGTATTCGCAGTGTGTCCGTTCTCTAGGATTCCAGTACATGTTATAGCTGTAGTAATATTCCCTTCAACCTGGAGAGTTGGGACCCATGGAATGGGTGCCAGGCATTTGTGCTTTAAAGGGTCTGCATTTGCTCACCCAATCTCACCAATCGTCTCAGTCCCAAGTGTCCCTCCTTATGCCACATCCAGCTGTCGTTGTAGATAGGGTCATTCCAGGTTTTATCAGAGACCCTGAAGGAATTGTAAAGAATTTCCCAGTTTTTTTGTTTTGTTTTTGAAATTCCTTTTTATAGTGGGTTTGAGCTGATTCTCACTGCCATGTTTATGTCAGTCTAGACACACTTGATTCCCTTACGGAGACATATCAATACATAAGTTTTAAGATTCTTACTAGTCAGATATATTCCTCTGCGGGAAATATGGGGTTTTGAGTCCCTTTCACTGAGGAAGGTGTAGGTCTTGTCTATTCCATAGTTGGTTTTTGGAACGGTACCTGTGCTTATATCAAACTCTGGTTTTATGCATCACCCCACCTCTCCTTCCCCCTTAAGCAGGCATAAGAGTGTTTTCTAAATGTGAGACACTGTTCTCTTTCCTAACTCAGTTCAAGTGTAGCCATGTTTATAGGATCTTCTTAAGTGATATCTTATGATAAGTTTCTTTTTCTGTGTGACTTATTTCGCTTAGAATCATCGTACCTGAATACACCCATTTTGCTGCTACTGGTCTTATGACATTGATTTCATGGCTGAGGGATATTCCATCGTACGTAAGTACCACAATTTTTTGAACCATTTTTATATTTCCTGGGATACTTAAGGTGTATCCAAGTTGAGGTCCTTGTAAGCAGTGCAGCCCTAAATTTTGGGGTGGCTCTGTCTTATTGATTTTCCGTTTTCCCAAGGTATATTCCCTAGATTGGAAGTGCCCTTTGCTCTGTAGCTCTGTTCTTTACTTGTTTTAGGAAACACAATGCACTCCTCCAGAGAGGCAGTTGGCAATTTACATCCCGCCCATCAGCATAACAAGGCTCCCTGTTCTCCAGGGCCTGTCTTGCCTTTCTGGTTTTTACACATTTTGTGGATGTCCCTTTTGACCGGTGGGAAGTGATACTTCTTTGTAGTGCAGATTTGCATTGCCCGCTTGCTTGCTTGGCCAAAAAGGGCGTATGCGTTTTCTCCTGAATATATTCAGGAGAAAACGCATACGCCCTTTTTGGCCAAGTGCATCATTGTCGAAGTTGTGCCCCTCTTCCTGTGCTTTAAAGGCGATTCCAACGTACCTCTTGAAATCTGTTTCCTGCTATTCTGCCTCTCTTTCAAGTCCGCCTCGTTGCGTTCCCTCAACAGATTTTTGGACGATACTTGTCCTTTATTACTCGGCCAGTTTGTGAATTGCTGTGCCCCTGAGCTCCATTTTTCTACTCGTTTTTTGTGAGCTGACCGCAAGTCCAAAATTTAGGTTCAGGACCTATACTGGTTCCCGGTGGGTGGCTGAGACTTTCGTTAATTCTTATTCCTGCTGGGAAATTACAGTGATATGTGCCCGTCCAAATGCCTAACAGCTACTCTCTCATTTGTTCTCCCTCTTCCGTTTCATCCTCTGCCAAATTGGCAACCTGTGTGAACCAGGAGGTTAAAGGGGCTGTCTCTCCAAGTTGGGAGGTTGATAGTAAAGCAGATGGAAAGTCAAACTGGAGGACCAGGAGAGGGACTATTCGTTGAGTTTTAGAAACCTTTCGTATTCACAGTGTGTCCGTTCTCTAGGTTTCCCGTACATGTTATAACTGTAGTAATATTCCCTTCAACCTGGAGAGTTGGGACCCATGGAATGGGTGCCATGCATTATTGCTTTAAAGGGTCTGCATTTGCTCACCCAGTCTCACCAATCGTCTCAGTCCCAAGTGTCCCTCCTTATGCCACATCCAGCTGTCGTTGTAGATAGGGTCATTCCAGGTTTCATCAGAGACCCTGAAGGAATTGTAAAAATTTCCCAGTTTTTTTGCTTTGTTTTTTAAATTCCTTTTTATAGTGAGTTTGAGCTGATTCTCGCTGCCATGTTTATGCCAGTCTAGACACACTTGATTCCCTTACGGAGACATATCAATACATAGGTTTTAAGATTCTTACTAGTCAGATATTTTCCTCTCCGGGAAATATGGGGTTTTGAGTCCCTTTCACTGAGGAAGGTGTAGGTCTTGTGTATTCCATAGTTGGTTTTTGGAACGGTACCTGTGCTTATATCAAACTCTGATTTTATGCATCACCCCACCTCTTCTTCCCCCTTAAGCAGGCATAAGAGTGTTTTCTAAATGTGAGACACTGTTCTCTTTCCTAAATCAGTTCAAGTGTAGCCATGTTTACAGGATCTTCATAAGTGATATCTTATGATAAGTTTCTTTTTCTCTGTGACTTATTTCACTTAGAATCATCGTACCTGAATCCACCCATTTTGCTGCTACTGGTCTTATGACATTGATTTCATGGCTGAGGGATATTCCATCGTACGTAAGTACCACAATTTTTTGAACCATTTTTATATTTCCTGGGATATTTAAGGTGTACCCAAGTTGAGGTCCTTGTAAGCAGTGCAGCCCTAAATTTTGGGGTGGCTCTGTCTTATTGATTTTCAGTTTTCCCCAGGTATATTCCCTAGACTGGAAGTGCCCTTGGCTCTGTAGCTCTGTTCTTTACTTGTTTTAGGGAACACAATGCACTCCTCCAGAGAGGCAGTTGGCAATTTACATCCCGCCCATCAGCATAACAAGGCTCCCTGTTCTCCAGGGCCTGTCTTGCCTTTCTGGTTTTTACACATTTTGTGGATGTCCCTTTTGACCGGTGGGAAGTGATACTTCTTTGTAGTGCAGATTTGCATTGCCCGCTTGCTTGCTTGGCCAAAAAGGGCGTATGCGTTTTCTCCTGAATATATTCAGGAGAAAACGCATACGCCCTTTTTGGCCAAGTGCATCATTGTCGAAGTTGTGCCCCTCTTCCTGTGCTTTAAAGGCGATTCCAACGTACCTCTTGAAATCTGTTTCCTGCTATTCTGCCTCGCTTTCAAGTCCGCCTCGTTGCCTTCCCTCAACAGATTTTTGGACGATAGTTGTACTTTATTACTCGGACAGTTTGTGAATTGCTGTGCCCCTGAGCTCCATTTTTAAACTCGTTTTTGGTGAGCTGACCGCAAGTCCAAAATTTTGGTTCAGGATCTAGACTGATTCCCGGTGGGTGGCTGAGACTTTGGTTAATTCTTCTTCCTGCCTGGAAATTACAGTGATATGTGCCCGTCCAAATGCCTAACAGCTACTCTCTCATTGGTTCTCCCTCTTCCCTTTCATCCTCTGCCAAATTGGCAACCTGTGCGAACCAGGAGGTTAAAGGGGCTGTCTCTCCAAGTTGGGAGGTTGCTAATAAAGCAGATGGAAAGTCAAACCAGAGCACCAGGAGAGGGACTATTCGTTGAGTTTTAGAAACCTTTCGTATTCACAGTGTGTCCATTCTCTAGGATTCCCGTACATGTTATATCTGTAGTAATATTCCCTTCAACCTGGAGAGTTGGGACCCATGGAATGTGTGCCATGCATTATTGCTTTAAAGGGTCTTCATTTGGTCACCCAATCTCACCAATCCTCTCATTCCCAAGTGTCCAGCCTTATGCCACATCCAGCTGTCATTGTAGATAGGGTTATTTCAGGTTTCATTAGAGACCCTGAAGGAATTGTAAAGAATTTCCCAGTTTTTTTGTTTTATTTTTGAAATTCCTTTTTATAGTGGGTTTGAGCTTATTCTCGCTGCCATATTTATCCCAGTCTAGACACACTTGATTCCCTTACGGAGACATATCAATACATAGGTTTTAAGATTCTTACTAGTCAGATATATTCCTCTGCGGGAAATATGGGGTTTTGAGTCCCTTTCACTGAGGAAGGTGTAGGTCTTGTCTATACCATAGTTGGTTTTTGGAACGGTACCTGTGCTTATATCAAACTCTGGTTTTATGCATCACCCCACCTCTCCTTACACCTTAAGCAGGCATAAGAGTGTTTTCTAAATGTGAGACACTGTTCTCTTTCCTAACTCAGTTCAAGTGTAGCCATGTTTACAGGATCTTCAAAAGTGATATCTTATGATAAGTTTCTTTTTCTGTGTGACTTATTTCACTTAGAATCATCGTACCTGAATCCACCCATTTTGCTGCTACTGGTCTTATGACATTGATTTCATGGCTGAGGGATATTCGGTCGTACGTAAATACCAAAATTTTTTGAACCATTTTTATATTTCCTGGGATATTTAAGGTGTACCCAGGTTGAGGTTCTTGTAAGCAGTGCAGCCCTAAATTTTGGGTTGGCTCTGTCTTATTGATTGTCAGTTTTCCCAAGGTATATTCCCTAGACTGGAAGTGCCCTTGGCTCTGTAGCTCTGTTCTTTACTTGTTTTAGGGAACAGAATGCACTCCTCCAGAGAGGCAGTTGGCAATTTACATCCCGCCCATCAGCATAACAAGGCTCCCTGTTCTCCAGGGCCTGTCTTTCCTTTCTGTTTTTACACATTTTGTGGATGTCCCTTTTGACCGGTGGGAAGTGATACTTCTTTGTAGTGCAGATTTGCATTGCCCGCTTTCTTGCTTGGCCAAAAAGGGCGTATGCGTTTTCTCCTGAATATATTCAGGAGAAAACTCATACGCCCTTTTTGGCCAAGTGCATCATTGTCGAAGTTGTGCACCTCATCCTGTGCTTTAAAGGTGATTCCAACGTACCTCTTGAAATCTGTTTCCTGCTATTCTGCCTCGCTTTCAAGTCCGCCTCGTTGCCTTCCCTTAACAGATTTTTGGACGATAGTTGTCCTTTATTACTCTGCCAGTTTGTGAATTGCTATTTCCTTGAGCTCCGTTTTTCAACTCGTTTTTTGTGAGCTGACCGCAAGTCCAAAATTTTGGTTCAGGACCTATCCTGGTTCCTGGTGGGGGGCTGAGAGTTTGGTTAATTCTTCTTCCTGCTGGGAAGTTAGAGTGATATGTGCCCATCCAAATGCCTAACAGCTACTCTCTCATTGGTTCTCCCTCTTCCCTTTCATCCTCTGCCAAATTGGAAAACTATGCGTACCAGGAAGTTAAAGGGGCTGTCTCTCCAAGTTGGGAGATTGATAGTAAAGCAGATGGAAAGTCAAACCGGAGCACCAGGAGAGGGACTATTCGTTGAGTTTTAGAAACCTTTCGTATTCACAGTGTGTCCGTTTTATAGGATTCCCGTACATGTTATAACTGTAGTAACATTCCCTTCAACCTGGAGAGTTGGGACCCATGGAATGCGTGCCAGGCATTTGTGCTTTAAAGGGTCTGCATTTGCTCACCCAATCTCACCAATCGTCTCAGTCCCAAGTGTCCCTCCTTATGCCACATCCAGCTGTCATTGTAGATAGGGTCATTCCAGGTTTCATCAGAGACCCTGAAGGAATTGTAAAGAATTTCCCAGTTTTTCTGTTCTGTTTTTGAAATTCCTTTTTATAGTGGGTTTGAGCTGATTCTCGCTGCCATGTTTCTGCCAGTCTAGAAACACTTGATTCCCTTACGGCGACATATGAATACATAGGTTTTAAGATTCTTACTAGTCAGATATATTCCTCTGCGGGAAATATGGGGTTTTGAGTCCCTTTCACTGAGGAAGGTGTTGGTCTTGTCTATTCCATAGTTGGTTTTTGGAACGGTACCTGTGCTTATCTCAAACTCTAGTTTTATGCATCACCCCACCTCTCCTTACCCCTTAAGCAGGCATAAGAGTGTTTTCTAAATGTGAGACACTGTTCTCTTTCCTAACTCAGTTCAAGTGTAGCCATGTTTACAGGATTTTCATAAGTGATATCATATGATAAGTTTCTTTTTCTGTGTGACTTATTTCACTTAGAATCATCGTACCTGAATCCTCCCGTTTTGCTGCTACTGGTCTTATGACATTGATTTCATGGCTGAGGGATAATCCATCGTACGTAAATACCACAATTTTTTGAACCATTTTTATATTTCCTGGGATATTTAAGGTGTACCCAAGTTGAGGTCCTTGTAAGCAGTGCAGCCCTAAATTTTGGGGTGGCTCTGTCTTATTGATTTTCAGTTTTCCCAAGGTATATTCCCTAGACTGGAAGTGCCCTTGGCTCTGTAGCTCTGTTGTTTACTTGTTATAGGGAACACAATGCACTCCTCCAGAGAGTCAGTTGGCAATTTACATCCCGCCCATCAGCATAACAAGGCTCCCTGTTCTCCAGGGCCTGTCTTGCTTTTCTGGTTTTTACACATTTTGTGGATGTCCCTTTTGAACGGTGGGAAGTGATACTTCTTTGTAGTGCAGATTTGCATTGCCCGCTTGCTTGCTTGGCCAAAAAGGGCGTATGCGTTTTCTCCTGAATATATTCAGGAGAAAACGCATACGCCCTTTTTGGCCAAGTGCATCATTGTCGAAGTTGTGCCCCTCTTCCTGTGCTTTAAATGCGATTCCAACGTACATCTTGAAACCTGTTTCCTGCTATTCTGCCTCGCTTTCAAGTCCGCCTCGTTGCCTTCCCTTAACAGATTTTTGGACGATAGTTGTCCTTTATTACTCTGCCAGTTTGTGAATTGCTGTGCCCTTGAGCTCCATTTTCCAACTCGTTTTTTGTGAGCTGATCGCAAGTCCAAAATTTTGGTTCAGGACCTATGCTGGTTCCCGGTGGGGTGCTGAGACTTTGGTTAATTCTTCTTCCTGCTGGGAAGTTAGAGTGATATGTGCCCGTCCAAGTGCCTAACAGCTACTCTCTCATTGGTTCTCCCTCTTACCTTTCATCCTCTGCCAATTTGGAAACCTGTGCGAACCAGGAGGTTAAAGGGGCTGTCTCTCCAAGTTGGGAGATTGATAGTAAAGCAGATGGAAAGTCAAACCGGAGCCCCTGGAGAGGGACTATTCGTTGAGTTTTAGAAACCTTTCGTATTCACAGTGGGTCCGTTCTCTAGGTTTCCCATACATGGTATAGCTGTAGTAATATTCCCTTCAACCTGGAGTGTTCGGACCCATGGAATGGGTGCCAGGCATTTGTGCTTTAAAGGGTCTGCATTTGCTCACCCAATCTCACCAATCGTCTCAGTCACAAGTGTCCAGCCTTATGCCACATCCAGCTGTCGTTGTAGATAGGGTCATTCCAGGTTTCATCAGAGACCCTGAAGGAATTGTAAAGAATTTCCCAGTTTTTTTGTTTTGTTTTTGAAATTACTTTTTATAGTGGGTTTGAGCTGATTTTCGCTGCCACGTTTATGCCAGTCTAGACACACTTGATTCTCTTACGGAGACATATGAATACATAGGTTTTAAGATTCTTACTAGTCAGATATATTCCTCTGCGGGAAATATGGGGTTTTGAGTCCCTTTCACTGAGGAAGGTGTAGGTCTTGTCTATTCCATAGTTGGTTTTTGGAACGGTACCTGTGCTTATATCAAACTCTGGTTTTATGCATCACCGCACCTCTCCTTCCCCCCTTAAGCAGGCATAAGAGTGTTTTCTAAATGTGAGACACTGTTCTCTTTCCTAACTCAGTTCAACTGTAGCCATGTTTACAGGATCTTCATAAGTGATATCTTATGATAAGTTTCTTTTTCTGTGTGACTTATTTCACTTAGAATCATCGTACCTGAATCCACCCATTTTGCTGCTACTGGTCTTATGACATTGATTTCATGGTTGAGGGATATGCCATCGTACGTAAGTACCACAATTTTTTGAACCATTTTTATATTTCCTGGGATATTTAAGGTGTACCCAAGTTGAGGTCCTTGTAAGCAGTGCAGCCCTAAATTTTGGGGTGACTCTGTCTTATTGATTTTCAGTTTTCCCAAGGTATATTCCCTAGACTGGAAGTGCCCTTGGCTCTGTAGCTCTGTTGTTTACTTGTTTTAGGGAACACAATGCACTCCTCCAGAGAGGCAGTAGGCAATTTACATCCCGCCCATCAGCATAACAAGGCTCCCTGTTCTCCAGGGCCTGTCTTGCCTTTCTGGTTTTTACACATTTTGTGGATGTCCCTTTTGACCGGTGGGAAGTGATACTTCTTTGTAGTGCAGATTTGCATTGCCCGCTTGCTTGCTTGGCCAAAAAGGGCGTATGCGTTTTCTCCTGAATATATTCAGGAGAAAACGCATACGCCCTTTTTGGCCAAGTGCATCATTGTCGAAGTTGTGCCCCTCTTCCTGTGCTTTAAAGGCGATTCCAACGTACCTCTTGATCTGTTTCCTGCTATTCTGCCTCTCTTTCAAGTCCGCCTCGTTGCCTTCCCTTAACATATTTTTGGATGATAGTTGTCCTTTATTACTCTGCCAGTTTGTGAATTGCTGTGCCCCTGAGCTCCATTTTTTAACTCGTTTTTGGTGAGCTGACCGCAAGTCCAAAATTTTGGTTCAGGACCTATGCTGGTTCTCGGTGGTGGGCTGAGACTTTGGTTAATTCTTCTTCATGTTGGGAAGTTAGAATGATATGTGCCCGTCCAAATGCCTAACAGCTACTCTCTCATTGGTTCTCCCTCTTCCCTTGCATCCTCTGCCAAATTGGAAACCTGTGCGAACCAGGAGGTTAAAGGGGCTGTCTCTCCAAGTTGGGAGATTGATAGTAAAGCAGATGGAAAGTCGAACCGGAGCACCAGGAGAGGGACTATTCGTTGAGTTTTAGAAACCTTTCGTATTCACAGTGTGTCCGTTCTATATGATTCCCGTACATGTTATAACTGTAGTAACATTCCCTTCAACCTGGAGAGTTGGGACCCATGGAATGCGTGCCAGGCATTTGTGTTTAAAGGGTCTGCATTTGCTCACCGAATCTCACCAATCGTCTCAGTCCCAAGTGTCCCTCCTTATGCCACATCCAGCTGTCATTGTAGATAGGGTCATTCCAGGTTTCATCAGAGACCCTGAAGGAATTGTAAAGAATTTCCCAGTTTTTCTGTTTTGTTTTTGAAATTCCTTTTTATAGTGGGTTTGAGCTGATTCTCGCTGCCATGTTTCTGCCAGTCTAGAAACACATGATTCCCTTACGGCAACATATGAATACATAGGTTTTAAGATTCTTATTAGTCAGATATATTCCTCTGCGGGAAATATGGGGTTTTGAGTCCCTTTCACTGAGGAAGGTGTAGGTCTTGTCTATTCCATAGTTGGTTTTTGGAACGGTACCTGTGCTTATATCAAACTCTGGTTTTATGCATCACCCCACCTCTCCTTACACCTTAAGCAGGCATAAGAGTGTTTTCTAAATGTGAGACACTGTTCTCTTTCCTAACTCAGTTCAAGTGTAGCCATGTTTACAGGATCTTCATAAGTGATATCTTATGATAAGTTTCTTTTTCTCTGTGACTTATTTCACTTAGAATCATCGTACCTGAATCCACCCATTTTGCTGCTACTGGTCTTATGACATTGATTTCATGGCTGAGGGATAATCCATCGTACGTAAATACCACAATTTTTTGATCCATTTTTATATTTCCTGGGATATTTAAGGTGTACCCAAGTTGAGGTCCTTGTAAGCAGTGCAGCCCTGAATTTTGGGTTGGCTCTGTCTTATTGATTTTCAGTTTTCCCAAGGTATATTCCCTAGACTGGAAGTGCCCTTGGCTCTGTAGCTCTGTTGTTTACTTGTTATAGGGAACACAATGCACTCCTCCAGAGAGTCAGTTGGCAATTTACATCCCGCCCATCAGCATAACAAGGCTCCCTGTTCTCCAGGGCCTTTCTTGCTTTTCTGGTTTTTACACATTTTGTGGATGTCCCTTTTGACCGGTGGGAAGTGATACTTCTTTGTAGTGCAGATTTGCATTGCCCGCTTGCTTGCTTGGCCAAAAAGGGCGTATGCGTTTTCTCCTGAATATATTCAGGAGAAAACGCATACGCCCTTTTTGGCCAAGTGCATCATTGTCGAAGTTGTGCCCCTCTTCCTGTGCTTTAAAGGCGATTCCAACGTACCTCTTGAAATCTGTTTCCTGCTATTCTGCCTCGCTTTCAAGTCCGCCTCGTTGCCTTCCCTTAACAGATTTTTGGACGATAGTTGTCCTTTATTACTCGGCCAGTTTGTGAATTGCTGTGCCCCTGAGCTCCATTTTTTAACTCGATTTTGTGAGCTGATCGCAAGTCCAAAATTTTGGTTCAGGACCTATGCTGGTTCCCGGTGGGGTGCTGAGACTTTGGTTAATTCTTCTTCCTGCTTGGAAGTTAGAGTGATATGTGCCCGTCCAAATGCCTAACAGCTACTCTCTCATTTGTTCTCCCTCTTACCTTTCATCCTCTGCCAAATTGGAAACCTGTGCGAACCAGGAGGTTAAAGGGGCTGTCTCTCAAAGTTGGGAGATTGATAGTAAAGCAGATGGAAAGTCAAACCGGAGCACCAGGAGAGGGACTATTCGTTGAGTTTTAGAAACCTTTCGTATTAACTGTGGGTCCGTTCTCTAGGTTTCCCATACATGGTATAGCTGTAGTAATATACCCTTCAACCTGGAGTGTTCGGACCCATGGAATGGGTGCCAGGCATTTGTGCTTTAAAGGGTCTGCATTTGCTCACCCAATCTCACCAATCGTCTCAGTCCCAAGTGTCCAGCCTTATGCCACATCCAGCTGTCGTTGTAGATAGGGTCATTCCAGGTTTCATCAGAGACACTGAAGGAATTGTAAAGAATTTCCCAGTTTTTTTGTTTTGTTTTTGAAATTCCTTTTTATAGTGGGTTTCAGCTGATTCACGCTGCCATGTTTATGCCAGTCTAGACACACTTGATTCCCTTACGGAGACATATCAATACATAGGTTTTAAGATTCTTACTAGTCAGATATATTCCTCAGCGTGAAATATGGGGTTTTGAGTCCCTTTCACTGAGGAAGGTGTAGGTCTTGTCTATTCCATAGTTGGTTTTTGGAACGGTACCTGTGCTTATATCAAACTCTGGTTTTATGCATCACCCCACCACTCCTTCCCCCTTAAGCAGGCATAAGAGTGTTTTCTAAATGTGAGACACTGTTCTCTTTCCTAACTCAGTTCAAGTGTAGCCATGTTTACAGGATCTTCATAAGTGATATCTTATGATAAGTTTCTTTTTCTCTGTGACTTATTTCACTTAGAATCATCGTACCTGAATCCACCCATTTTGCTGCTACTGGTCTTATGACATTGATTTCATGGCTGAGGGATATTCCATCGTACGTAAGTACCACAATTTTTTGAACCATTTTTATATTTCCTGGGATATTTAAGGTGTACCCAAGTTGAGGTCCTTGTAAGCAGTGCAGCCATAAATTTTGGGGTGGCTCTGTCTTATTGATTTTCAGTTTTCCCAAGGTATATTCCCTAGACTGGAAGTGCCCTTGGCTCTGTAGCTCTGTTGTTTACTTGTTTTAGGGAACACAATGCACTCCTCCAGAGAGGCAGTTGGCAATTTACATCCCGCCCATCAGCATAACAAGGCTCCCTGTTCTCCAGGGCCTGTCTTGCCTTTCTGGTTTTTACACATTTTGTGGATGTCCCTTTTGACCGGTGGGAAGTGATACTTCTTTGTAGTGCAGATTTGCATTGCCCGCTTGCTTGCTTGGCCAAAAAGGGCGTATGCGTTTTCTCCTGAATATATTCAGGAGAAAACACATACGCCCTTTTTGGCCAAGTGCATCATTGTCGAAGTTGTGCCCCTCTTCCTGTGCTTTAAAGGCGATTCCAACGTACCTCTTGAAATCTGTTTCCTGCTATTCTGCCTCGCTTTCAAGTCCCCCTCGCTGCCTTCCCTCAACAGATTTTTGGACGATAGTTGTCCTTTATTACTCGGCCAGTTTGTGAATTGCTGTGCCCCTGAGCTCCATTTTTCAACTCGTTTTTTGTGAGCTGACCGCAAGTCCAGAATTTTGGTTCAGGACCTATGCTGGTTCCCGGTGGTGGGCTGAGACTTTGGTTAATTCTTCTTCCTGCCGGGAAGTTAGAGTGATATGTGTCCGTTCAAATGCCTAACAGCTACTGTCTCATTGGTTCTCCCTCTTCCCTTTCATCCTCTGCCAAATTGGAAACCTGTGCGAACCAGGAGGTTAAAGGGGCTGTCTCTCCAAGTTGGGAGATTGATAGTAAAGCAGATGGATAGTCAAACCGGAGCACCAGGAGAGGGACTATTCGTTGACTTTTAGAAACCTTTCGTATTCACAGTGTGTCCGTTCTCTAGGTTTCCCGTACATGTTATAACTGTAGTAATATTCCCTTCAACCTGGAGAGTGGGGACCCATGGAATAGGTGCCATGCATTATTGCTTTAAAGGGTCTGCATTTGTTCACCCAATCTCACCAATCGTCTCAGTCCCAAGTGTCCAGCCTTATGCCACATCCAGCTGTCGTTGTAGATAGGGTCATTCCAGGTTTCATCAGAGACCCTGAAGGAATTGTAAAGAATTTCCCAGTTTTTTTTGTTTTGTTTTTGAAATTCATTTTTATAGTGGGTTTGAGCTGATTCTCGCTGCCATGTTTATGCCAGTCTAGACACACTTAATTCCCTTATGGAGATATATCAATACATAGGTTTTAAGATTCTTACTAGTCTGATATATTCCTCTGCAGGAAATATGGGGTTTTGAGTCCCTTTCACTGAGGAAGGTGTAGGTCTTGTCTATTCCATAGTTGGTTTTTGGAACGGTACCTGTGCTTATATCAAACTCTGGTTTTATGCATCACCCCACCTCTCCTTCCCCCTTAAGCAGGCATAAGAGTGTTTTCTAAATGTGAGACACTGTTCTCTTTCCTAACTCAGTTCAAGTGTAGCCATGTTTATAGGATCTTCATAAGTGATATCTTATGATAAGTTTCTTTTTCTGTGTGACTTATTTCACTTAGAATTATCGTACCTGAATCCACCCATTTTGTTGCTACTGGTCTTATGACATTGATTTCATGGCTGAGGGTTATTCCATCGTACGTAAGTACCACAATTTTTTGAACCATTTTTATATTTCCTGGGATACTTAAGGTGTATCCAAGTTGAGGTCCTTGTATGCCGTGCAGCACTAAATTTTGGGGTGGCTCTGTCTTATTGATTTTCAGTTTTCCCAAGGTATATTCCCTAGACTGGAAGTGCCCTTGGCTCTGTAGCTCTGTTGTTTACTTGTTTTAGGGAACACAATGCACTCCTCCAGAGAGGCAGTTGGCAATTTACATCCCGCCCATCAGCATAACAAGGCTCCCTGTTCTCCAGGGCCTGTCTTGCCTTTCTGGTTTTTACACATTTTGTGGATGTCCCTTTTGACCGGTGGGAAGTGATACTTCTTTGTAGTGCAGATTTGCATTGCCCGCTTGCTTGCTTGGCCAAAAAGGGCGTATGCGTTTTCTCCTGAATATATTCAGGAGAAAACGCATACGCCCTTTTTGGCCAAGTGCATCATTGTCGAAGTTGTGCCCCTCTTCCTGTGCTTTAAAGGCGATTCCAACGTACCTCTTGAAATCTGTTTCCTGCTATTCTGCCTCGCTTTCAAGTCCGCCTCGCTGCCTTCCCTCAACAGATTTTTGGACGATAGTTGTCCTTTATTACTCGGCCAGTTTGTGAATTGCTGTGACACTGAGCTCCATTTTTCAACTCGTTTTTTGTGAGCTGACCGCAAGTCCAGAATTTTGGTTCAGGACCTATGCTGTTTCCCGGTGGTGGGCTGAGACTTTGGTTAATTCTTCTTCCTGCCGGGAAGTTAGAGTGATATGTGCCCGTTCAAATGCCTAACAGCTACTCTCTCATTGGTTCTCCCTCTTCCCTTTCATCCTCTGCCAAATTGGAAACCTGTGCGAACCAGGAGGTTAAAGGGGCTGTCTCTCCAAGTTGGGAGATTGATAGTAAAGCAGATGGAAAGTCAAACCGGAGCACCAGGAGAGGGACTATTCGTTGAGTTTTAGAAACCTTTCGTATTCACTGTGTGTCCGTTCTCTAGGTTTCCCGTACATGTTATAACTGTAGTAATATTCCCTTCAACATGGAGAGTGGGGACCCATGGAATAGGTGCCATGCATTATTGCTTTAAAGGGTCTGCATTTGTTCACCCAATCTCACCAATCGTCTCAGTCCCAAGTGTCCAGCCTTATGCCACATCCAGCTGTCGTTGTAGATAGGGTCATTCCAGGTTTCATCAGAGACCCTGAAGGAATTGTAAAGAATTTCCCAGTTTTTTTTGTTTTGTTTTTGAAATTCCTTTTTATAGTGGGTTTGAGCTGATTCTCGCTGCCATGTTTATGCCAGTCTAGACACACTTATTTCCCTTATGGAGATATATCAATACATAGGTTTTAAGATTCTTACTAGTCTGATATATTCCTCTGCGGGAAATATGGGGTTTTGAGTCCCTTTCACTGAGGAAGGTGTAGGTCTTGTCTATTCCATAGTTGGTTTTTGGAACGGTACCTGTGCTTATATCAAACTCTGGTTTTATGCATCACCCCACCTCTCCTTCTCCCTTAAGCAGGCATAAGAGTGTTTTCTAAATGTGAGACACTGTTCTCTTTCCTAACTCAGTTCAAGTGTAGCCATGTTTATAGGATCTTCATAAGTGATATCTTATGATAAGTTTCTTTTTCTGTGTGACTTATTTCACTTAGAATCATCGTACCTGAATCCACCCATTTTGCTGCTACTGGTCTTATGACATTGATTTCATGGCTGAGGGATATTCCATCGTACGAAAGTACCACAATTTTTTGAACCATTTTTATATTTCCTGGGATACTTAAGGTGTATCCAAGTTGAGGTCCTTGTATGCCGTGCAGCCCTAAATTTTGGGGTGGCTCTGTCTTATTGATTTTCAGTTTTCCCAAGGTATATTCCCTAGACTGGAAGTGCCCTTGGCTCTGTAGCTCTGTTGTTTTCTTGTTTTAGGGAACACAATGCACTCCTCCAGAGAGGCAGTTGGCAATTTACATCCCGCCCATCAGCATAACAAGGCTCCCTGTTCTCCAGGGCCTGTCTTGCCTTTCTGGTTTTTACACATTTTGTGGATGTCCCTTTTGACTGGTGGGAAGTGATACTTCTTTGTAGTGCAGATTTGCATTGCCCGCTTGCTTGCTTGGCCAAAAAGGGCGTATGCGTTTTCTCCTGAATATATTCAGGAGAAAACGCATACGCCCTTTTTGGCCAAGTGCATCATTGTCGAAGTTGTGCCCCTCTTCCTGTGCTTTAAAGGCGATTCCAACGTACCTCTTGAAATCTGTTTCCTGCTATTCTGCCTCGCTTTCAAGTCCGCCTCGCTGCCTTCCCTCAACAGATTTTTGGACGATAGTTGTCCTTTATTACTCGGCCAGTTTGTGAATTGCTGTGACACTGAGCTCCATTTTTCAACTCGTTTTTTGTGAGCTGACCGCAAGTCCAGAATTTTGGTTCAGGACCTATGCTGGTTCCCGGTGGTTGGCTGAGACTTTGGTTAATTCTTCTTCCTGCCGGGAATTTAGAGTGATATGTGCCCGTTCAAATGCCTAACAGCTACTCTCTCATTGGTTCTCCCTCTTCCCTTTCATCCTCTGCCAAATTGGAAACCTGTGCGAACCAGGAGGTTAAAGGGGCTGTCTCTCCAAGTTGGGAGATTGATAGTAAAGCAGATGGAAAGTCAAACCGGAGCACCAGGAGAGGGACTATTCGTTGAGTTTTAGAAACCTTTCATATTCACAGTGTGTCCATTCTCTAGGTTTCCCGTACATGTAATAACTGTAGTAATATTCCCTTCAACCTGGAGAGTTGGGACCCATGGAATAGGTGCCATGCATTATTGCTTTAAAGGGTCTGCATTTGTTCACCCAATCTCACCAATCGTCTCAGTCCCAAGTGTCCAGCCTTATGCCACATCCAGCTGTCGTTGTAGATAGGGTCATTCCAGGTTTCATCAGAGACCCTGAAGGAATTGTAAAGAATTTCCCAGTTTTTTTTGTTTTGTTTTTGAAATTCCTTTTTATAGTGGGTTTGAGCTGATTCTCGCTGCCATGTTTATGCCAGTCTAGACACACTTAATTCCCTTATGGAGATATATCAATACATAGGTTTTAAGATTCTTACTAGTCAGATATATTCCTCTGCGGGAAATATGGGGTTTTGAGTCCCTTTCACTGAGGAAGGTGTAGGTCTTGTCTATTCCATAGTTGGTTTTTGGAACGGTACCTGTGCTTATATCAAACTCTGGTTTTATGCATCACCCCACCTCTCCTTCCCCCTTAAGCAGGCATAAGAGTGTTTTCTAAATGTGAGACACTGTTCTCTTTCCTAACTCAGTTCAAGTGTAGCCATGTTTATAGGATCTTCGTAAGTGATATCTTATGATAAGTTTCTTTTTCTGTGTGACTTATTTCACTTAGAATCATCGTACCTGAATCCACCCATTTTGCTGCTACTGGTCTTATGACATTGATTTCATGGCTGAGGGATATTCCATCGTACGTAAGTACCACAATTTTTTGAACCATTTTTATATTTCCTGGGATACTTAAGGTGTATCCAAGTTGAGGTCCTTGTAAGCAGTGCAGCCCTAAATTTTGGGGTGGCTCTGTCTTATTGATTTTCAGTTTTCCCAAGGTATATTCCCTAGACTGGAAGTGCCCTTGGCTCTGTAGCTCTGTTGTTTACTTGTTTTAGGGAACACAATGCACTCCTCCAGAGAGGCAGTTGGCAATTTACATCCCGCCCATCAGCATAACAAGGCTCCCTGTTCTCCAGGGCCTGTCTTGCCTTTCTGGTTTTTACACATTTTGTGGATGTCCCTTTTGACCGGTGGGAAGTGATACTTCTTTGTAGTGCAGATTTGCATTGCCCGCTTGCTTGCTTGGCCAAAAAGGGCGTATGCGTTTTCTCCTGAATATATTCAGGAGAAAACGCATACGCCCTTTTTGGCCAAGTGCATCATTGTCGAAGTTGTGCCCCTCTTCCTGTGCTTTAAAGGCGATTCCAACGTACCTCTTGAAATCTGTTTCCTGCTATTCTGCCTCGCTTTCAAGTCCGCCTCGCTGCCTTCCCTCAACAGATTTTTGGACGATAGTTGTCCTTTATTACTCGGCCAGTTTGTGAATTGCTGTGCCCCTGAGCTCCATTTTTCAACTCGTTTTTTGTGAGCTGACCGCAAGTCCAGAATTTTGGTTCAGGACCTATGCTGGTTCCCGGTGGTGGGCTGAGACTTTGGTTAATTCTTCTTCCTGCCGGGAAGTTAGAGTGATATGTGCCCGTTCAAATGCCTAACAGCTACTCTCTCATTGGTTCTCCCTCTTCCCTTTCATCCTCTGCCAAATTGGAAACCTGTGCGAACCAGGAGGTTAAAGGGGCTGTCTCTCCAAGTTGGGAGATTGATAGTAAAGCAGATGGAAAGTCAAACCGGAGCACCAGGAGAGGGACTATTCGTTGAGTTTTAGAAACCTTTCGTATTCACTGTGTGTCCGTTCTCTAGGTTTCCCGTACATGTTATAACTGTAGTAATATTCCCTTCAACATGGAGAGTGGGGACCCATGGAATAGGTGCCATGCATTATTGCTTTAAAGGGTCTGCATTTGTTCACCCAATCTCACCAATCGTCTCAGTCCCAAGTGTCCAGCCTTATGCCACATCCAGCTGTCGTTGTAGATAGGGTCATTCCAGGTTTCATCAGAGACCCTGAAGGAATTGTAAAGAATTTCCCAGTTTTTTTTGTTTTGTTTTTGAAATTCCTTTTTATAGTGGGTTTGAGCTGATTCTCGCTGCCATGTTTATGCCAGTCTAGACACACTTATTTCCCTTATGGAGATATATCAATACATAGGTTTTAAGATTCTTACTAGTCTGATATATTCCTCTGCGGGAAATATGGGGTTTTGAGTCCCTTTCACTGAGGAAGGTGTAGGTCTTGTCTATTCCATAGTTGGTTTTTGGAACGGTACCTGTGCTTATATCAAACTCTGGTTTTATGCATCACCCCACCTCTCCTTCTCCCTTAAGCAGGCATAAGAGTGTTTTCTAAATGTGAGACACTGTTCTCTTTCCTAACTCAGTTCAAGTGTAGCCATGTTTATAGGATCTTCATAAGTGATATCTTATGATAAGTTTCTTTTTCTGTGTGACTTATTTCACTTAGAATCATCGTACCTGAATCCACCCATTTTGCTGCTACTGGTCTTATGACATTGATTTCATGGCTGAGGGATATTCCATCGTACGAAAGTACCACAATTTTTTGAACCATTTTTATATTTCCTGGGATACTTAAGGTGTATCCAAGTTGAGGTCCTTGTATGCCGTGCAGCCCTAAATTTTGGGGTGGCTCTGTCTTATTGATTTTCAGTTTTCCCAAGGTATATTCCCTAGACTGGAAGTGCCCTTGGCTCTGTAGCTCTGTTGTTTTCTTGTTTTAGGGAACACAATGCACTCCTCCAGAGAGGCAGTTGGCAATTTACATCCCGCCCATCAGCATAACAAGGCTCCCTGTTCTCCAGGGCCTGTCTTGCCTTTCTGGTTTTTACACATTTTGTGGATGTCCCTTTTGACTGGTGGGAAGTGATACTTCTTTGTAGTGCAGATTTGCATTGCCCGCTTGCTTGCTTGGCCAAAAAGGGCGTATGCGTTTTCTCCTGAATATATTCAGGAGAAAACGCATACGCCCTTTTTGGCCAAGTGCATCATTGTCGAAGTTGTGCCCCTCTTCCTGTGCTTTAAAGGCGATTCCAACGTACCTCTTGAAATCTGTTTCCTGCTATTCTGCCTCGCTTTCAAGTCCGCCTCGCTGCCTTCCCTCAACAGATTTTTGGACGATAGTTGTCCTTTATTACTCGGCCAGTTTGTGAATTGCTGTGACACTGAGCTCCATTTTTCAACTCGTTTTTTGTGAGCTGACCGCAAGTCCAGAATTTTGGTTCAGGACCTATGCTGGTTCCCGGTGGTTGGCTGAGACTTTGGTTAATTCTTCTTCCTGCCGGGAATTTAGAGTGATATGTGCCCGTTCAAATGCCTAACAGCTACTCTCTCATTGGTTCTCCCTCTTCCCTTTCATCCTCTGCCAAATTGGAAACCTGTGCGAACCAGGAGGTTAAAGGGGCTGTCTCTCCAAGTTGGGAGATTGATAGTAAAGCAGATGGAAAGTCAAACCGGAGCACCAGGAGAGGGACTATTCGTTGAGTTTTAGAAACCTTTCATATTCACAGTGTGTCCATTCTCTAGGTTTCCCGTACATGTAATAACTGTAGTAATATTCCCTTCAACCTGGAGAGTTGGGACCCATGGAATAGGTGCCATGCATTATTGCTTTAAAGGGTCTGCATTTGTTCACCCAATCTCACCAATCGTCTCAGTCCCAAGTGTCCAGCCTTATGCCACATCCAGCTGTCGTTGTAGATAGGGTCATTCCAGGTTTCATCAGAGACCCTGAAGGAATTGTAAAGAATTTCCCAGTTTTTTTTGTTTTGTTTTTGAAATTCCTTTTTATAGTGGGTTTGAGCTGATTCTCGCTGCCATGTTTATGCCAGTCTAGACACACTTAATTCCCTTATGGAGATATATCAATACATAGGTTTTAAGATTCTTACTAGTCAGATATATTCCTCTGCGGGAAATATGGGGTTTTGAGTCCCTTTCACTGAGGAAGGTGTAGGTCTTGTCTATTCCATAGTTGGTTTTTGGAACGGTACCTGTGCTTATATCAAACTCTGGTTTTATGCATCACCCCACCTCTCCTTCCCCCTTAAGCAGGCATAAGAGTGTTTTCTAAATGTGAGACACTGTTCTCTTTCCTAACTCAGTTCAAGTGTAGCCATGTTTATAGGATCTTCGTAAGTGATATCTTATGATAAGTTTCTTTTTCTGTGTGACTTATTTCACTTAGAATCATCGTACCTGAATCCACCCATTTTGCTGCTACTGGTCTTATGACATTGATTTCATGGCTGAGGGATATTCCATCGTACGTAAGTACCACAATTTTTTGAACCATTTTTATATTTCCTGGGATACTTAAGGTGTATCCAAGTTGAGGTCCTTGTAAGCAGTGCAGCCCTAAATTTTGGGGTGGCTCTGTCTTATTGATTTTCAGTTTTCCCAAGGTATATTCCCTAGACTGGAAGTGCCCTTGGCTCTGTAGCTCTGTTGTTTACTTGTTTTAGGGAACACAATGCACTCCTCCAGAGAGGCAGTTGGCAATTTACATCCCGCCCATCAGCATAACAAGGCTCCCTGTTCTCCAGGGCCTGTCTTGCCTTTCTGGTTTTTACACATTTTGTGGATGTCCCTTTTGACCGGTGGGAAGTGATACTTCTTTGTAGTGCAGATTTGCATTGCCCGCTTGCTTGCTTGGCCAAAAAGGGCGTATGCGTTTTCTCCTGAATATATTCAGGAGAAAACGCATACGCCCTTTTTGGCCAAGTGCATCATTGTCGAAGTTGTGCCCCTCTTCCTGTGCTTTAAAGGCGATTCCAACGTACCTCTTGAAATCTGTTTCCTGCTATTCTGCCTCGCTTTCAAGTCCGCCTCGCTGCCTTCCCTCAACAGATTTTTGGACGATAGTTGTCCTTTATTACTCGGCCAGTTTGTGAATTGCTGTGCCCCTGAGCTCCATTTTTCAACTCGTTTTTTGTGAGCTGACCGCAAGTCCAGAATTTTGGTTCAGGACCTATGCTGGTTCCCGGTGGTGGGCTGAGACTTTGGTTAATTCTTCTTCCTGCCGGGAAGTTAGAGTGATATGTGTCCGTTCAAATGCCTAACAGCTACTCTCTCATTGGTTCTCCCTCTTCCCTTTCATCCTCTGCCAAATTGGAAACCTGTGCGAACCAGGAGGTTAAAGGGGCTGTCTCTCCAAGTTGGGAGATTGATAGTAAAGCAGATGGAAAGTCAAACCGGAGCACCAGGAGAGGGACTATTCGTTGAGTTTTAGAAACCTTTCGTATTCACAGTGTGTCCGTTCTCTAGGTTTCCCGTACATGTTATAACTGTAGTAATATTCCCTTCAACCTGGAGAGTTGGGACCCATGGAATAGGTGCCATGTATTATTGCTTTAAAGGGTCTGCATTTGTTCACCCAATCTCACCAATCGTCTCAGTCCCAAGTGTCCAGCCTTATGCCACATCCAGCTGTCATTGTAGATAGGGTCATTCCAGGTTTCATCAGAGACCCTGAAGGAATTGTAAAGAATTTACCAGTTTTTTTTGTTTTGTTTTTGAAATTCCTTTTTATAGTGGGTTTGAGCTGATTCTCGCTGCCATGTTTATGCCAGTCTAGACACACTTAATTCCCTTATGGAGATATATCAATACATAAGTTTTAAGATTCTTACTAGTCTGATATATTCCTCTGCGGGAAATATGGGGTTTTGAGTCCCTTTCACTGAGGAAGGTGTAGGTCTTGTCTATTCCATAGTTGGTTTTTGGAACGGTACCTGTGCTTATATCAAACTCTGGTTTTATGCATCACCCCACCTCTCCTTCCCCCTTAAGCAGGCATAAGAGTGTTTTCTAAATGTGAGACACTCTTCTCTTTCCTAACTCAGTTCAAGGGAATCCATGTTTATAGGATCTTCATAAGTGATATCTTATGATAAGTTTCTTTTTCTGTGTGACTTATTTCACTTAGAATCATCGTACCTGAATCCACCCATTTTGCTGCTACTGGTCTTATGACATTGATTTCATGGCTGAGGGATATTCCATCGTACATAAGTACCACAATTTTTTGAACCATTTTTATATTACCTGGGATACTTAAGGTGTATCCAAGTTGAGGTCCTTGTATGCCATGCAGCACTAAATTTTGGGGTGGCTCTGTCTTATTGATTTTCAGTTTTCCCAAGGTATATTCCCTAGACTGGAAGTGCCCTTGGCTCTGTAGCTCTGTTGTTTACTTGTTTTAGGGAACACAATGCACTCCTCCAGAGAGGCAGTTGGCAATTTACATCCCGCCCATCAGCATAACAAGGCTCCCTGTTCTCCAGGGCCTGTCTTGCCTTTCTGGTTTTTACACATTTTGTGGATGTCCCTTTTGACCGGTGGGAAGTGATACTTATTTGTAGTGCAGATTTGCATTGCCCGCTTGCTTGCTTGGCCAAAATGGGCGTATGCGTTTTCTCCTGAATATATTCAGGAGAAAACGCATACGCCCTTTTTGGCCAAGTGCATCATTGTCGAGGTTGTGCCCCTCTTCCTGTGCTTTAAAGGCGATTCCAACGTACCTCTTGAAATCTGTTTCCTGCTATTCTGCCTCGCTTTCAAGTCCGCCTCGCTGCCTTCCCTCAACAGATTTTTGGACGATAGTTGTCCTTTATTACTCGGCCAGTTTGTGAATTGCTGTGACACTGAGCTCCATTTTTCAACTCGTTTTTTGTGAGCTGACCGCAAGTCCAGAATTTTGGTTCAGGACCTATGCTGGTTCCCGGTGGTGGGCTGAGACTTTGGTTAATTCTTCTTCCTGCCGGGAAGTTAGAGTGATATGTGCCCGTTCAAATGCCTAACAGCTACTCTCTCATTGGTTCTCCCTCTTCCCTTTCATCCTCTGCCAAATTGGAAACCTGTGCGAACCAGGAGGTTAAAGGGGCTGTCTCTCCAAGTTGGGAGATTGATAGTAAAGCAGATGGAAAGTCAAACCGGAGCACCAGGAGAGGGACTATTCGTTGAGTTTTAGAAACCTTTCGTATTCACAGTGTGTCCGTTCTCTAGCTTTCCCGTACATGTTATAACTGTAGTAATATTCCCTTCAACCTGGAGAGTGGGGACCCATGGAATAGGTGCCATGCATTATTGCTTTAAAGGGTCTGCATTTGTTCACCCAATCTCACCAATCGTCTCAGTCCCAAGTGTCCAGCCTTATGCCACATCCAGCTGTCGTTGTAGATAGGGTCATTCCAGGTTTCATCAGAGACCCTGAAGGAATTGTAAAGAATTTCCCAGTTTTTTTTGTTTTGTTTTTGAAATTCCTTTTTATAGTGGGTTTGAGCTGATTCTCGCTGCCATGTTTATGCCAGTCTAGACACACTTAATTCCCTTATGGAGATATATCAATACATAGGTTTTAAGATTCTTACTAGTCTGATATATTCCTCTGCGGGAAATATGGGGTTTTGAGTCCCTTTCACTGAGGAAGGTGTAGGTCTTGTCTATTCCATAGTTGGTTTTTGGAACGGTACCTGTGCTTATATCAAACTCTGGTTTTATGCATCACCCCACCTCTCCTTCCCCCTTAAGCAGGCATAAGAGTGTTTTCTAAATGTGAGACACTGTTCTCTTTCCTAACTCAGTTCAAGGGTAGCCATGTTTATAGGATCTTCATAAGTGATATCTTATGATAAGTTTCTTTTTCTGTGTGACTTATTTCACTTAGAATCATCGTACCTGAATCCACCCATTTTGCTGCTACTGGTCTTATGACATTGATTTCATGGCTGAGGGATATTCCATCGTACGTAAGTACCACAATTTTTTGAACCATTTTTATATTTCCTGGGATACTTAAGGTGTATCCAAGTTGAGGTCCTTGTAAGCAGTGCAGCCCTAAATTTTGGGGTGGCTCTGTCTTATTGATTTTCAGTTTTCCCAAGGTATATTCCCTAGACTGGAAGTGCCCTTGGCTCTGTAGCTCTGTTGTTTACTTGTTTTAGGGAACACAATGCACTCCTCCAGAGAGGCAGTTGGCAATTTACATCCCGCCCATCAGCATAACAAGGCTCCCTGTTCTCCAGGGCCTGTCTTGCCTTTCTGGTTTTTACATATTTTGTGGATGTCCCTTTTGACCGGTGGGAAGTGATACTTCTTTGTAGTGCAGATTTGCATTGCCCGCTTGCTTGCTTGGCCAAAAAGGGCGTATGCGTTTTCTCCTGAATATATTCAGGAGAAAACGCATACGCCCTTTTTGGCCAAGTGCATCATTGTCGAAGTTGTGCCCCTCTTCCTGTGCTTTAAAGGCGATTCCAACGTACCTCTTGAAATCTGTTTCCTGCTATTCTGCCTCGCTTTCAAGTCCGCCTCGCTGCCTTCCCTCAACAGATTTTTGGACGATAGTTGTCCTTTATTACTCGGCCAGTTTGCGAATTGCTGTGCCCCTGAGCTCCATTTTTCAACTCGTTTTTTGTGAGCTGACCGCAAGTCCAGAATTTTGGTTCAGGACCTATGCTGGTTCCCGGTGGTGGGCTGAGACTTTGGTTAATTCTTCTTCCTGCCGGGAAGTTAGAGTGATATGTGTCCGTTCAAATGCCTAACAGCTACTCTCTCATTGGTTCTCCCTCTTCCCTTTCATCCTCTGCCAAATTGGAAACCTGTGCGAACCAGGAGGTTAAAGGGGCTGTCTCTCCAAGTTGGGAGATTGATAGTAAAGCAGATGGAAAGTCAAACCGGAGCACCAGGAGAGGGACTATTCGTTGAGTTTTAGAAACCTTTCGTATTCACAGTGTGTCCATTCTCTAGGTTTCCCGTACATGTTATAACTGTAGTAATATTCCCTTCAACCTGGAGAGTTGGGACCCATGGAATAGGTGCCATGCATTATTGCTTTAAAGGGTCTGCATTTGTTCACCCAATCTCACCAATCGTCTCAGTCCCAAGTGTCCAGCCTTATGCCACATCCAGCTGTCGTTGTAGATAGGGTCATTCCAGGTTTCATCAGAGACCCTGAAGGAATTGTAAAGAATTTCCCAGTTTTTTTTGTTTTGTTTTTGAAATTCCTTTTTATAGTGGGTTTGAGCTGATTCTCGCTGCCATGTTTATGCCAGTCTAGACACACTTAATTCCCTTATGGAGATATATCAATACATAGGTTTTAAGATTCTTACTAGTCAGATATATTCCTCTGCGGGAAATATGGGGTTTTGAGTCCCTTTCACTGAGGAAGGTGTAGGTCTTGTCTATTCCATAGTTGGTTTTTGGAACGGTACCTGTGCTTATATCAAACTCTGGTTTTATGCATCACCCCACCTCTCCTTCTCCCTTAAGCAGGCATAAGAGTGTTTTCTAAATGTGAGACACTGTTCTCTTTCCTAACTCAGTTCAAGTGTAGCCATGTTTATAGGATCTTCATAAGTGATATCTTATGATAAGTTTCTTTTTCTGTGTGACTTATTTCACTTAGAATCATCGTACCTGAATCCACCCATTTTGCTGCTACTGGTCTTATGACATTGATTTCATGGCTGAGGGATATTCCATCGTACGTAAGTACCACAATTTTTTGAACCATTTTTATATTTCCTGGGATACTTAAGGTGTATCCAAGTTGAGGTCCTTGTATGCCGTGCAGCCCTAAATTTTGGGGTGGCTCTGTCTTATTGATTTTCAGTTTTCCCAAGGTATATTCCCTAGACTGGAAGTGCCCTTGGCTCTGTAGCTCTGTTGTTTACTTGTTTTAGGGAACACAATGCACTCCTCCAGAGAGGCAGTTGGCAATTTACATCCCGCCCATCAGCATAACAAGGCTCCCTGTTCTCCAGGGCCTGTCTTGCCTTTCTGGTTTTTACACATTTTGTGGATGTCCCTTTTGACTGGTGGGATGTGATACTTCTTTGTAGTGCAGATTTGCATTGCCCGCTTGCTTGCTTGGCCAAAAAGGGCGTATGCGTTTTCTCCTGAATATATTCAGGAGAAAACGCATACGCCCTTTTTGGCCAAGTGCATCATTGTCGAAGTTGTGCCCCTCTTCCTGTGCTTTAAAGGTGATTCCAACGTACGTCTTGAAATCTGTTTCCTGCTATTCTGCCTCGCTTTCAAGTCCGTCTCGCTGCCTTCCCTCAACAGATTTTTGGACGATAGTTGTCCTTTATTACTCGGCCAGTTTGTGAATTGCTGTGACACTGAGCTCCATTTTTCAACTCGTTTTTTGTGAGCTGACCACAAGTCCAGAATTTTGGTTCAGGACCTATGCTGGTTCCCGGTGGTTGGCTGAGACTTTGGTTAATTCTTCTTCCTGCCGGGAATTTAGAGTGATATGTGCCCGTTCAAATGCCTAACAGCTACTCTCTCATTGGTTCTCCCTCTTCCCTTTCATCCTCTGCCAAATTGGAAACCTGTGCGAACCAGGAGGTTAAAGGGGCTGTCTCTCCAAGTTGGGAGATTGATAGTAAAGCAGATGGAAAGTCAAACCGGAGCACCAGGAGAGGGACTATTCGTTGAGTTTTAGAAACCTTTCATATTCACAGTGTGTCCATTCTCTAGGTTTCCCGTACATGTAATAACTGTAGTAATATTCCCTTCAACCTGGAGAGTTGGGACCCATGGAATAGGTGCCATGCATTATTGCTTTAAAGGGTCTGCATTTGTTCACACAATCTCACCAATCGTCTCAGTCCCAAGTGTCCAGCCTTATGCCACATCCAGCTGTCGTTGTAGATAGGGTCATTCCAGCTTTCATCAGAGACCCTGAAGGAATTGTAAAGAATTTCCCAGTTTTTTTTGTTTTGTTTTTGAAATTCCTTTTTATAGTGGGTTTGAGCTGATTCTCGCTGCCATGTTTATGCCAGTCTAGACACACTTAATTCCCTTATGGAGATATATCAATACATAGGTTTTAAGATTCTTACTAGTCAGATATATTCCTCTGCGGGAAATATGGGGTTTTGAGTCCCTTTCACTGAGGAAGGTGTAGGTCTTGTCTATTCCATAGTTGGTTTTTGGAACGGTACCTGTGCTTATATCAAACTCTGGTTTTATGCATCACCCCACCTCTCCTTCCCCCTTAAGCAGGCATAAGAGTGTTTTCTAAATGTGAGACACTGTTCTCTTTCCTAACTCAGTTCAAGTGTAGCCATGTTTATAGGATCTTCATAAGTGATATCTTATGATAAGTTTCTTTTTCTGTGTGACTTATTTCACTTAGAATCATCGTACCTGAATCCACCCATTTTGCTGCTACTGGTCTTATGACATTGATTTCATGGCTGAGGGATATTCCATCGTACGTAAGTACCACAATTTTTTGAACCATTTTTATATTTCCTGGGATACTTAAGGTGTATCCAAGTTGAGGTCCTTGTAAGCAGTGCTGCCCTAAATTTTGGGGTGGCTCTGTCTTATTGATTTTCAGTTTTCCCAAGGTATATTCCCTAGACTGGAAGTGCCCTTGGCTCTGTAGCTCTGTTGTTTACTTGTTTTAGGGAACACAATGCACTCCTCCAGAGAGGCAGTTGGCAATTTACATCCCGCCCATCAGCATAACAAGGCTCCCTGTTCTCCAGGGCCTGTCTTGACTTTCTGGTTTTTACACATTTTGTGGATGTCCCTTTTGACCGGTGGGAAGTGATACTTCTTTGTAGTGCAGATTTGCATTGCCCGCTTGCTTGCTTGGCCAAAAAGGGCGTATGCGTTTTCTCCTGAATATATTCAGGAGAAAACGCATACGCCCTTTTTGGCCAAGTGCATCATTGTCGAAGTTGTGCCCCTCTTCCTGTGCTTTAAAGGCGATTCCAACGTACCTCTTGAAATCTGTTTCCTGCTATTCTGCCTCGCTTTCAAGTCCGTCTCGCTGCCTTCCCTCAACAGATTTTTGGACGATAGTTGTCCTTTATTACTCGGCCAGTTTGTGAATTGCTGTGACACTGAGCTCCATTTTTCAACTCGTTTTTTGTGAGCTGACCACAAGTCCAGAATTTTGGTTCAGGACCTATGCTGGTTCCCGGTGGTTGGCTGAGACTTTGGTTAATTCTTCTTCCTGCCGGGAATTTAGAGTGATATGTGCCCGTTCAAATGCCTAACAGCTACTCTCTCATTGGTTCTCCCTCTTCCCTTTCATCCTCTGCCAAATTGGAAACCTGTGCGAACCAGGAGGTTAAAGGGGCTGTCTCTCCAAGTTGGGAGATTGATAGTAAAGCAGATGGAAAGTCAAACCGGAGCACCAGGAGAGGGACTATTCGTTGAGTTTTAGAAACCTTTCATATTCACAGTGTGTCCATTCTCTAGGTTTCCCGTACATGTAATAACTGTAGTAATATTCCCTTCAACCTGGAGAGTTGGGACCCATGGAATAGGTGCCATGCATTATTGCTTTAAAGGGTCTGCATTTGTTCACCCAATCTCACCAATCGTCTCAGTCCCAAGTGTCCAGCCTTATGCCACATCCAGCTGTCGTTGTAGATAGGGTCATTCCAGCTTTCATCAGAGACCCTGAAGGAATTGTAAAGAATTTCCCAGTTTTTTTTGTTTTGTTTTTGAAATTCCTTTTTATAGTGGGTTTGAGCTGATTCTCGCTGCCATGTTTATGCCAG
Organism: Hyperoodon ampullatus; assembly: GCF_949752795.1. Lineage (NCBI taxonomy): Eukaryota > Metazoa > Chordata > Mammalia > Artiodactyla > Ziphiidae > Hyperoodon > Hyperoodon ampullatus. The sequence goes on along the minus strand of NW_027640625.1, from coordinate 193,458 downwards.
TCTAGACACACTTAATTCCCTTATGGAGATATATCAATACATAGGTTTTAAGATTCTTACTAGTCAGATATATTCCTCTGCGGGAAATATGGGGTTTTGAGTCCCTTTCACTGAGGAAGGTGTAGGTCTTGTCTATTCCATAGTTGGTTTTTGGAACGGTACCTGTGCTTATATCAAACTCTGGTTTTATGCATCACCCCACCTCTCCTTCCCCCTTAAGCAGGCATAAGAGTGTTTTCTAAATGTGAGACACTGTTCTCTTTCCTAACTCAGTTCAAGTGTAGCCATGTTTATAGGATCTTCATAAGTGATATCTTATGATAAGTTTCTTTTTCTGTGTGACTTATTTCACTTAGAATCATCGTACCTGAATCCACCCATTTTGCTGCTACTGGTCTTATGACATTGATTTCATGGCTGAGGGATATTCCATCGTACGTAAGTACCACAATTTTTTGAACCATTTTTATATTTCCTGGGATACTTAAGGTGTATCCAAGTTGAGGTCCTTGTAAGCAGTGCTGCCCTAAATTTTGGGGTGGCTCTGTCTTATTGATTTTCAGTTTTCCCAAGGTATATTCCCTAGACTGGAAGTGCCCTTGGCTCTGTAGCTCTGTTGTTTACTTGTTTTAGGGAACACAATGCACTCCTCCAGAGAGGCAGTTGGCAATTTACATCCCGCCCATCAGCATAACAAGGCTCCCTGTTCTCCAGGGCCTGTCTTGACTTTCTGGTTTTTACACATTTTGTGGATGTCCCTTTTGACCGGTGGGAAGTGATACTTCTTTGTAGTGCAGATTTGCATTGCCCGCTTGCTTGCTTGGCCAAAAAGGGCGTATGCGTTTTCTCCTGAATATATTCAGGAGAAAACGCATACGCCCTTTTTGGCCAAGTGCATCATTGTCGAAGTTGTGCCCCTCTTCCTGTGCTTTAAAGGCGATTCCAACGTACCTCTTGAAATCTGTTTCCTGCTATTCTGCCTCGCTTTCAAGTCCGCCTCGCTGCCTTCCCTCAACAGATTTTTGGACGATAGTTGTCCTTTATTACTCGGCCAGTTTGTGAATTGCTGTGCCCCTGAGCTCCATTTTTCAACTCGTTTTTTGTGAGCTGACCGCAAGTCCAGAATTTTGGTTCAGGACCTATGCTGGTTCCCGGTGGTGGGCTGAGACTTTGGTTAATTCTTCTTCCTGCCGGGAAGTTAGAGTGATATGTGCCCGTTCAAATGCCTAACAGCTACTCTCTCATTGGTTCTCCCTCTTCCCTTTCATCCTCTGCCAAATTGGAAACCTGTGCGAACCAGGAGGTTAAAGGGGCTGTCTCTCCAAGTTGGGAGATTGATAGTAAAGCAGATGGAAAGTCAAACCGGAGCACCAGGAGAGGGACTATTCGTTGAGTTTTAGAAACCTTTCGTATTCACAGTGTGTCCGTTCTCTAGGTTTCCCGTACATGTTATAACTGTAGTAATATTCCCTTCAACCTGGAGAGTTGGGACCCATGGACTAGGTGCCATGCATTATTGCTTTAAAGGGTCTGCATTTGTTCACCCAATCTCACCAATCGTCTCAGTCCCAAGTGTCCAGCCTTATGCCACATCCAGCTGTCGTTGTAGATAGGGTCATTCCAGGTTTCATCAGAGACCCTGAAGGAATTGTAAAGAATTTCCCAGTTTTTTTTGTTTTGTTTTTGAAATTCCTTTTTATAGTGGGTTTGAGCTGATTCTCGCTGCCATGTTTATGCCAGTCTAGACACACTTAATTCCCTTATGGAGATATATCAATACATAGGTTTTAAGATTCTTACTAGTCTGATATATTCCTCTGCGGGAAATATGGGGTTTTGAGTCCCTTTCACTGAGGAAGGTGTAGGTCTTGTCTATTCCATAGTTGGTTTTTGGAACGGTACCTGTGCTTATATCAAACTCTGGTTTTATGCATCACCCCACCTCTCCTTCCCCCTTAAGCAGGCATAAGAGTGTTTTCTAAATGTGAGACACTGTTCTCTTTCCTAACTCAGTTCAAGGGTAGCCATGTTTATAGGATCTTCATAAGTGATATCTTATGATAAGTTTCTTTTTCTGTGTGACTTATTTCACTTAGAATCATCGTACCTGAATCCACCCATTTTGCTGCTACTGGTCTTATGACATTGATTTCATGGCTGAGGGATATTCCATCGTACATAAGTACCACAATTTTTTGAACCATTTTTATATTTCCTGGGATACTTAAGGTGTATCCAAGTTGAGGTCCTTGTATGCCATGCAGCACTAAATTTTGGGGTGGCTCTGTCTTATTGATTTTCAGTTTTCCCAAGGTATATTCCCTAGACTGGAAGTGCCCTTGGCTCTGTAGCTCTGTTGTTTACTTGTTTTAGGGAACACAATGCACTCCTCCAGAGAGGCAGTTGGCAATTTACATCCCGCCCATCAGCATAACAAGGCTCCCTGTTCTCCAGGGCCTGTCTTGCCTTTCTGGTTTTTACACATTTTGTGGATGTCCCTTTTGACTGGTGGGAAGTGATACTTCTTTGTAGTGCAGATTTGCATTGCCCGCTTGCTTGCTTGGCCAAAAAGGGCGTATGCGTTTTCTCCTGAATATATTCAGGAGAAAACGCATACGCCCTTTTTGGCCAAGTGCATCATTGTCGAAGTTGTGCCCCTCTTCCTGTGCTTTAAAGGCGATTCCAACGTACCTCTTGAAATCTGTTTCCTGCTATTCTGCCTCGCTTTCAAGTCCGTCTCGCTGCCTTCCCTCAACAGATTTTTGGACGATAGTTGTCCTTTATTACTCGGCCAGTTTGTGAATTGCTGTGACACTGAGCTCCATTTTTCAACTCGTTTTTTGTGAGCTGACCGCAAGTCCAGAATTTTGGTTCAGGACCTATGCTGGTTCCCGGTGGTTGGCTGAGACTTTGGTTAATTCTTCTTCCTGCCGGGAATTTAGAGTGATATGTGCCCGTTCAAATGCCTAACAGCTACTCTCTCATTGGTTCTCCCTCTTCCCTTTCATCCTCTGCCAAATTGGAAACCTGTGCGAACCAGGAGGTTAAAGGGGCTGTCTCTCCAAGTTGGGAGATTGATAGTAAAGCAGATGGAAAGTCAAACCGGAGCACCAGGAGAGGGACTATTCGTTGAGTTTTAGAAACCTTTCATATTCACAGTGTGTCCATTCTCTAGGTTTCCCGTACATGTAATAACTGTAGTAATATTCCCTTCAACCTGGAGAGTTGGGACCCATGGAATAGGTGCCATGCATTATTGCTTTAAAGGGTCTGCATTTGTTCACCCAATCTCACCAATCGTCTCAGTCCCAAGTGTCCAGCCTTATGCCACATCCAGCTGTCGTTGTAGATAGGGTCATTCCAGGTTTCATCAGAGACCCTGAAGGAATTGTAAAGAATTTCCCAGTTTTTTTTGTTTTGTTTTTGAAATTCCTTTTTATAGTGGGTTTGAGCTGATTCTCGCTGCCATGTTTATGCCAGTCTAGACACACTTAATTCCCTTATGGAGATATATCAATACATAGGTTTTAAGATTCTTACTAGTCAGATATATTCCTCTGCGGGAAATATGGGGTTTTGAGTCCCTTTCACTGAGGAAGGTGTAGGTCTTGTCTATTCCATAGTTGGTTTTTGGAACGGTACCTGTGCTTATATCAAACTCTGGTTTTATGCATCACCCCACCTCTCCTTCCCCCTTAAGCAGGCATAAGAGTGTTTTCTAAATGTGAGACACTGTTCTCTTTCCTAACTCAGTTCAAGGGTAGCCATGTTTATAGGATCTTCATAAGTGATATCTTATGATAAGTTTCTTTTTCTCTGTGACTTATTTCACTTAGAATCATCGTACCTGAATCCACCCATTTTGCTGCTACTGGTCTTATGACATTGATTTCATGGCTGAGGGATATTCCATCGTACGTAAGTACCACAATTTTTTGAACCATTTTTATATTTCCTGGGATACTTAAGGTGTATCCAAGTTGAGGTCCTTGTAAGCAGTGCAGCCCTAAATTTTGGGGTGGCTCTGTCTTATTGATTTTCAGTTTTCCCAAGGTATATTCCCTAGACTGGAAGTGCCCTTGGCTCTGTAGCTCTGTTGTTTACTTGTTTTAGGGAACACAATGCACTCCTCCAGAGAGGCAGTTGGCAATTTACATCCCGCCCATCAGCATAACAAGGCTCCCTGTTCTCCAGGGCCTGTCTTGCCTTTCTGGTTTTTACACATTTTGTGGATGTCCCTTTTGACCGGTGGGAAGTGATACTTCTTTGTAGTGCAGATTTGCATTGCCCGCTTGCTTGCTTGGCCAAAAAGGGCGTATGCGTTTTCTCCTGAATATATTCAGGAGAAAACGCATACGCCCTTTTTGGCCAAGTGCATCATTGTCGAAGTTGTGCCCCTCTTCCTGTGCTTTAAAGGCGATTCCAACGTACCTCTTGAAATCTGTTTCCTGCTATTCTGCCTCGCTTTCAAGTCCGCCTCGCTGCCTTCCCTCAACAGATTTTTGGACGATAGTTGTCCTTTATTACTCGGCCAGTTTGTGAATTGCTGTGCCCCTGAGCTCCATTTTTCAACTCGTTTTTTGTGAGCTGACCGAAAGTCCAGAATTTTGGTTCAGGACCTATGCTGGTTCCCGGTGGTGGGCTGAGACTTTGGTTAATTCTTCTTCCTGCCGGGAAGTTAGAGTGATATGTGTCCGTTCAAATGCCTAACAGCTACTCTCTCATTGGTTCTCCCTCTTCCCTTTCATCCTCTGCCAAATTGGAAACCTGTGCGAACCAGGAGGTTAAAGGGGCTGTCTCTCCAAGTTGGGAGATTGATAGTAAAGCAGATGGAAAGTCAAACCGGAGCACCAGGAGAGGGACTATTCGTTGAGTTTTAGAAACCTTTCGTATTCACAGTGTGTCCGTTCTCTAGGTTTCCCGTACATGTTATAACTGTAGTAATATTCCCTTCAACCTGGAGAGTTGGGACCCATGGAATAGGTGCCATTCATTATTGCTTTAAAGGGTCTGCATTTGTTCACCCAATCTCACCAATCGTCTCAGTCCCAAGTGTCCAGCCTTATGCCACATCCAGCTGTCGTTGTAGATAGGGTCATTCCAGGTTTCATCAGAGACCCTGAAGGAATTGTAAAGAATTTCCCAGTTTTTTTTGTTTTGTTTTTGAAATTCCTTTTTATAGTGGGTTTGAGCTGATTCTCGCTGCCATGTTTATGCCAGTCTAGACACACTTAATTCCCTTATGGAGATATATCAATACATAAGTTTTAAGATTCTTACTAGTCTGATATATTCCTCTGCGGGAAATATGGGGTTTTGAGTCCCTTTCACTGAGGAAGGTGTAGGTCTTGTCTATTCCATAGTTGGTTTTTGGAACGGTACCTGTGCTTATATCAAACTCTGGTTTTATGCATCACCCCACCTCTCCTTCCCCCTTAAGCAGGCATAAGAGTGTTTTCTAAATGTGAGACACTGTTCTCTTTCCTAACTCAGTTCAAGGGTAGCCATGTTTATAGGATCTTCATAAGTGATATCTTATGATAAGTTTCTTTTTCTGTGTGACTTATTTCACTTAGAATCATCGTACCTGAATCCACCCATTTTGCTGCTACTGGTCTTATGACATTGATTTCATGGCTGAGGGATATTCCATCGTACATAAGTACCACAATTTTTTGAACCATTTTTATATTTCCTGGGATACTTAAGGTGTATCCAAGTTGAGGTCCTTGTATGCCATGCAGCACTAAATTTTGGGGTGGCTCTGTCTTATTGATTTTCAGTTTTCCCAAGGTATATTCCCTAGACTGGAAGTGCCCTTGGCTCTGTAGCTCTGTTGTTTACTTGTTTTAGGGAACACAATGCACTCCTCCAGAGAGGCAGTTGGCAATTTACATCCCGCCCATCAGCATAACAAGGCTCCCTGTTCTCCAGGGCCTGTCTTGCCTTTCTGGTTTTTACACATTTTGTGGATGTCCCTTTTGACCGGTGGGAAGTGATACTTCTTTGTAGTGCAGATTTGCATTGCCCGCTTGCTTGCTTGGCCAAAATGGGCGTATGCGTTTTCTCCTGAATATATTCAGGAGAAAACGCATACGCCCTTTTTGGCCAAGTGCATCATTGTCGAAGTTGTGCCCCTCTTCCTGTGCTTTAAAGGCGATTCCAACGTACCTCTTGAAATCTGTTTCCTGCTATTCTGCCTCGCTTTCAAGTCCGCCTCGCTGCCTTCCCTCAACAGATTTTTGGACGATAGTTGTCCTTTATTACTCGGCCAGTTTGTGAATTGCTGTGACACTGAGCTCCATTTTTCAACTCGTTTTTTGTGAGCTGACCGCAAGTCCAGAATTTTGGTTCAGGACCTATGCTGGTTCCCGGTGGTGGGCTGAGACTTTGGTTAATTCTTCTTCCTGCCGGGAAGTTAGAGTGATATGTGCCCGTTCAAATGCCTAACAGCTACTCTCTCATTGGTTCTCCCTCTTCCCTTTCATCCTCTGCCAAATTGGAAACCTGTGCGAACCAGGAGGTTAAAGGGGCTGTCTCTCCAAGTTGGGAGATTGATAGTAAAGCAGATGGAAAGTCAAACCGGAGCACCAGGAGAGGGACTATTCGTTGAGTTTTAGAAACCTTTCGTATTCACAGTGTGTCCGTTCTCTAGCTTTCCCGTACATGTTATAACTGTAGTAATATTCCCTTCAACCTGGAGAGTGGGGACCCATGGAATAGGTGCCATGCATTATTGCTTTAAAGGGTCTGCATTTGTTCACCCAATCTCACCAATCGTCTCAGTCCCAAGTGTCCAGCCTTATGCCACATCCAGCTGTCATTGTAGATAGGGTCATTCCAGGTTTCATCAGAGACCCTGAAGGAATTGTAAAGAATTTCCCAGTTTTTTTTGTTTTGTTTTTGAAATTCCTTTTTATAGTGGGTTTGAGCTGATTCTCGCTGCCATGTTTATGCCAGTCTAGACACACTTAATTCCCTTATGGAGATATATCAATACATAGGTTTTAAGATTCTTACTAGTCTGATATATTCCTCTGCGGGAAATATGGGGTTTTGAGTCCCTTTCACTGAGGAAGGTGTAGGTCTTGTCTATTCCATAGTTGGTTTTTGGAACGGTACCTGTGCTTATATCAAACTCTGGTTTTATGCATCACCCCACCTCTCCTTCTCCCTTAAGCAGGCATAAGAGTGTTTTCTAAATGTGAGACACTGTTCTCTTTCCTAACTCAGTTCAAGTGTAGCCATGTTTATAGCATCTTCATAAGTGATATCTTATGATAAGTTTCTTTTTCCGTGTGACTTATTTCACTTAGAATCATCGTACCTGAATCCACCCATTTTGCTGCTACTGGTCTTATGACATTGATTTCATGGCTGAGGGATATTCCATCGTACGTAAGTACCACAATTTTTTGAACCATTTTTATATTTCCTGGGATACTTAAGGTTTATCCAAGTTGAGGTCCTTGTATGCCGTGCAGCCCTAAATTTTGGGGTGGCTCTGTCTTATTGATTTTCAGTTTTCCCAAGGTATATTCCCTAGACTGGAAGTGCCCTTGGCTCTGTAGCTCTGTTGTTTACTTGTTTTAGGGAACACAATGCACTCCTCCAGAGAGGCAGTTGGCAATTTACATCCCGCCCATCAGCATAACAAGGCTCCCTGTTCTCCAGGGCCTGTCTTGCCTTTCTGGTTTTTACACATTTTGTGGATGTCCCTTTTGACTGGTGGGAAGTGATACTTCTTTGTAGTGCAGATTTGCATTGCCCGCTTGCTTGCTTGGCCAAAAAGGGCGTATGCGTTTTCTCCTGAATATATTCAGGAGAAAACGCATACGCCCTTTTTGGCCAAGTGCATCATTGTCGAAGTTGTGCCCCTCTTCCTGTGCTTTAAATGCGATTCCAACGTACCTCTTGAAATCTGTTTCCTGCTATTCTGCCTCGCTTTCAAGTCCGTCTCGCTGCCTTCCCTCAACAGATTTTTGGACGATAGTTGTCCTTTATTACTCGGCCAGTTTGTGAATTGCTGTGACACTGAGCTCCATTTTTCAACTCGTTTTTTGTGAGCTGACCACAAGTCCAGAATTTTGGTTCAGGACCTATGCTGGTTCCCGGTGGTTGGCTGAGACTTTGGTTAATTCTTCTTCCTGCCGGGAATTTAGAGTGATATGTGCCCGTTCAAATGCCTAACAGCTACTCTCTCATTGGTTCTCCCTCTTCCCTTTCATCCTCTGCCAAATTGGAAACCTGTGCGAACCAGGAGGTTAAAGGGGCTGTCTCTCCAAGTTGGGAGATTGATAGTAAAGCAGATGGAAAGTCAAACCGGAGCACCAGGAGAGGGACTATTCGTTGAGTTTTAGAAACCTTTCATATTCACAGTGTGTCCATTCTCTAGGTTTCCCGTACATGTAATAACTGTAGTAATATTCCCTTCAACCTGGAGAGTTGGGACCCATGGAATAGGTGCCATGCATTATTGCTTTAAAGGGTCTGCATTTGTTCACCCAATCTCACCAATCGTCTCAGTCCCAAGTGTCCAGCCTTATGCCACATCCAGCTGTCGTTGTAGATAGGGTCATTCCAGGTTTCATCAGAGACCCTGAAGGAATTGTAAAGAATTTCCCAGTTTTTTTTGTTTTGTTTTTGAAATTCCTTTTTATAGTGGGTTTGAGCTGATTCTCGCTGCCATGTTTATGCCAGTCTAGACACACTTAATTCCCTTATGGAGATATATCAATACATAGGTTTTAAGATTCTTACTAGTCAGATATATTCCTCTGCGGGAAATATGGGGTTTTGAGTCCCTTTCACTGAGGAAGGTGTAGGTCTTGTCTATTCCATAGTTGGTTTTTGGAACGGTACCTGTGCTTATATCAAACTCTGGTTTTATGCATCACCCCACCTCTCCTTCCCCCTTAAGCAGGCATAAGAGTGTTTTCTAAATGTGAGACACTGTTCTCTTTCCTAACTCAGTTCAAGTGTAGCCATGTTTATAGGATCTTCATAAGTGATATCTTATGATAAGTTTCTTTTTCTGTGTGACTTATTTCACTTAGAATCATCGTACCTGAATCCACCCATTTTGCTGCTACTGGTCTTATGACATTGATTTCATGGCTGAGGGATATTCCATCGTACGTAAGTACCACAATTTTTTGAACCATTTTTATATTTCCTGGGATACTTAAGGTGTATCCAAGTTGAGGTCCTTGTAAGCAGTGCAGCCCTAAATTTTGGGGTGGCTCTGTCTTATTGATTGTCAGTTTTCCCAAGGTATATTCCCTAGACTGGAAGTGCCCTTGGCTCTGTAGCTCTGTTGTTTACTTGTTTTAGGGAACACAATGCACTCCTCCAGAGAGGCAGTTGGCAATTTACATCCCGCCCATCAGCATAACAAGGCTCCCTGTTCTCCAGGGCCTGTCTTGCCTTTCTGGTTTTTACACATTTTGTGGATGTCCCTTTTGACCGGTGGGAAGTGATACTTCTTTGTAGTGCAGATTTGCATTGCCCGCTTGCTTGCTTGGCCAAAAAGGGCGTATGCGTTTTCTCCTGAATATATTCAGGAGAAAACGCATACGCCCTTTTTGGCCAAGTGCATCATTGTCGAAGTTGTGCCCCTCTTCCTGTGCTTTAAAGGCGATTCCAACGTACCTCTTGAAATCTGTTTCCTGCTATTCTGCCTCGCTTTCAAGTCCGCCTCGCTGCCTTCCCTCAACAGATTTTTGGACGATAGTTGTCCTTTATTACTCGGCCAGTTTGTGAATTGCTGTGCCCCTGAGCTCCATTTTTCAACTCGTTTTTTGTGAGCTGACCGCAAGTCCAGAATTTTGGTTCAGGACCTATGCTGGTTCCCGGTGGTGGGCTGAGACTTTGGTTAATTCTTCTTCCTGCCGGGAAGTTAGAGTGATATGTGTCCGTTCAAATGCCTAACAGCTACTCTCTCATTGGTTCTCCCTCTTCCCTTTCATCCTCTGCCAAATTGGAAACCTGTGCGAACCAGGAGGTTAAAGGGGCTGTCTCTCCAAGTTGGGAGATTGATAGTAAAGCAGATGGAAAGTCAAACCGGAGCACCAGGAGAGGGACTATTCGTTGAGTTTTAGAAACCTTTCGTATTCACAGTGTGTCCGTTCTCTAGGTTTCCCGTACATGTTATAACTGTAGTAATATTCCCTTCAACCTGGAGAGTTGGGACCCATGGTATAGGTGCCATGCATTATTGCTTTAAAGGGTCTGCATTTGTTCACCCAATCTCACCAATCGTCTCAGTCCCAAGTGTCCAGCCTTATGCCACATCCAGCTGTAATTGTAGATAGGGTCATTCCAGGTTTCATCAGAGACCCTGAAGGAATTGTAAAAAATTTCCCAGTTTTTTTTTGTTTTGTTTTTGAAATTCCTTTTTATACTGGGTTTGAGCTGATTCTCGCTGCCATGTTTATGCCAGTCTAGACACACTTAATTCCCTTATGGAGATATATCAATACATAGGTTTTAAGATTCTTACTAGTCTGATATATTCCTCTGCGGGAAATATGGGGTTTTGAGTCCCTTTCACTGAGGAAGGTGTAGGTCTTGTCTATTCCATAGTTGGTTTTTGGAACGGTACCTGTGCTTATATCAAACTCTGGTTTTATGCATCACCCCACCTCTCCTTCCCCCTTAAGCAGGCATAAGAGTGTTTTCTAAATGTGAGACACTGTTCTCTTTCCTAACTCAGTTCAAGTGTAGCCATGTTTATAGGATCTTCATAAGTGATATCTTATGATAAGTTTCTTTTTCTGTGTGACTTATTTCACTTAGAATCATCGTACCTGAATCCACCCATTTTGCTGCTACTGGTCTTATGACATTGATTTCATGGCTGAGGGATATTCCATCGTACGTAAGTACCACAATTTTTTGAACCATTTTTATATTTCCTGGGATACTTAAGGTGTATCCAAGTTGAGGTCCTTGTATGCCGTGCAGCCCTAAATTTTGGGGTGGCTCTGTCTTATTGATTTTCAGTTTTCCCAAGGTATATTCCCTAGACTGGAAGTGCCCTTGGCTCTGTAGCTCTGTTGTTTACTTGTTTTAGGGAACACAATGCACTCCTCCAGAGAGGCAGTTGGCAATTTACATCCCGCCCATCAGCATAACAAGGCTCCCTGTTCTCCAGGGCCTGTCTTGCCTTTCTGGTTTTTACACATTTTGTGGATGTCCCTTTTGACTGGTGGGAAGTGATACTTCTTTGTAGTGCAGATTTGCATTGCCCGCTTGCTTGCTTGGCCAAAAAGGGCGTATGCGTTTTCTCCTGAATATATTCAGGAGAAAACGCATACGCCCTTTTTGGCCAAGTGCATCATTGTCGAAGTTGTGCCCCTCTTCCTGTGCTTTAAAGGCGATTCCAACGTACCTCTTGAAATCTGTTTCCTGCTATTCTGCCTCGCTTTCAAGTCCGCCTCGCTGCCTTCCCTCAACAGATTTTTGGACGATAGTTGTCCTTTATTACTCGGCCAGTTTGTGAATTGCTGTGACACTGAGCTCCATTTTTCAACTCGTTTTTTGTGAGCTGACCGCAAGTCCAGAATTTTGGTTCAGGACCTATGCTGGTTCCCGGTGGTTGGCTGAGACTTTGGTTAATTCTTCTTCCTGCCGGGAATTTAGAGTGATATGTGCCCGTTCAAATGCCTAACAGCTACTCTCTCATTGGTTCTCCCTCTTCCCTTTCATCCTCTGCCAAATTGGAAACCTGTGCGAACCAGGAGGTTAAAGGGGCTGTCTCTCCAAGTTGGGAGATTGATAGTAAAGCAGATGGAAAGTCAAACCAGAGCACCAGGAGAGGGACTATTCGTTGAGTTTTAGAAACCTTTCATATTCACAGTGTGTCCATTCTCTAGGTTTCCCGTACATGTAATAACTGTAGTAATATTCCCTTCAACCTGGAGAGTTGGGACCCATGGAATAGGTGCCATGCATCATTGCTTTAAAGGGTCTGCATTTGTTCACCCAATCTCACCAATCGTCTCAGTCCCAAGTGTCCAGCCTTATGCCACATCCAGCTGTCGTTGTAGATAGGGTCATTCCAGGTTTCATCAGAGACCCTGAAGGAATTGTAAAGAATTTCCCAGTTTTTTTTGTTTTGTTTTTGAAATTCCTTTTTATAGTGGGTTTGAGCTGATTCTCGCTGCCATGTTTATGCCAGTCTAGACACACTTAATTCCCTTATGGAGATATATCAATACATAGGTTTTAAGATTCTTACTAGTCAGATATATTCCTCTGCGGGAAATATGGGGTTTTGAGTCCCTTTCACTGAGGAAGGTGTAGGTCTTGTCTATTCCATAGTTGGTTTTTGGAACGGTACCTGTGCTTATATCAAACTCTGGTTTTATGCATCACCCCACCTCTCCTTCCCCCTTAAGCAGGCATAAGAGTGTTTTCTAAATGTGAGACACTGTTCTCTTTCCTAACTCAGTTCAAGTGTAGCCATGTTTATAGGATCTTCATAAGTGATATCTTATGATAAGTTTCTTTTTCTCTGTGACTTATTTCACTTAGAATCATCGTACCTGAATCCACCCATTTTGCTGCTACTGGTCTTATGACATTGATTTCATGGCTGAGGGATATTCCATCGTACGTAAGTACCACAATTTTTTGAACCATTTTTTATTTCCTGGGATACTTAAGGTGTATCCAAGTTGAGGTCCTTGTAAGCAGTGCAGCCCTAAATTTTGGGGTGGCTCTGTCTTATTGATTTTCAGTTTTCCCAAGGTATATTCCCTAGACTGGAAGTGCCCTTGGCTCTGTAGCTCTGTTGTTTACTTGTTTTAGGGAACACAATGCACTCCTCCAGAGAGGCAGTTGGCAATTTACATCCCGCCCATCAGCATAACAAGGCTCCCTGTTCTCCAGGGCCTGTCTTGCCTTTCTGGTTTTTACACATTTTGTGGATGTCCCTTTTGACCGGTGGGAAGTGATACTTCTTTGTAGTGCAGATTTGCATTGCCCGCTTGCTTGCTTGGCCAAAAAGGGCGTATGCGTTTTCTCCTGAATATATTCAGGAGAAAACGCATACGCCCTTTTTGGCCAAGTGCATCATTGTCGAAGTTGTGCCCCTCTTCCTGTGCTTTAAAGGCGATTCCAACGTACCTCTTGAAATCTGTTTCCTGCTATTCTGCCTCGCTTTCAAGTCCGCCTCGCTGCCTTCCCTCAACAGATTTTTGGACGATAGTTGTCCTTTATTACTCGGCCAGTTTGTGAATTGCTGTGCCCCTGAGCTCCATTTTTCAACTCGTTTTTTGTGAGCTGACCGCAAGTCCAGAATTTTGGTTCAGGACCTATGCTGGTTCCCGGTGGTGGGCTGAGACTTTGGTTAATTCTTCTTCCTGCCGGGAAGTTAGAGTGATATGTGTCCGTTCAAATGCCTAACAGCTACTCTCTCATTGGTTCTCCCTCTTCCCTTTCATCCTCTGCCAAATTGGAAACCTGTGCGAACCAGGAGGTTAAAGGGGCTGTCTCTCCAAGTTGGGAGATTGATAGTAAAGCAGATGGAAAGTCAAACCGGAGCACCAGGAGAGGGACTATTCGTTGAGTTTTAGAAACCTTTCGTATTCACAGTGTGTCCGTTCTCTAGGTTTCCCGTACATGTTATAACTGTAGTAATATTCCCTTCAACCTGGAGAGTTGGGACCCATGGAATAGGTGCCATGCATTATTGCTTTAAAGGGTCTGCATTTGTTCACCCAATCTCACCAATCGTCTCAGTCCCAAGTGTCCAGCCTTATGCCACATCCAGCTGTCGTTGTAGATAGGGTCATTCCAGGTTTCATCAGAGACCCTGAAGGAATTGTAAAGAATTTCCCAGTTTTTTTTGTTTTGTTTTTGAAATTCCTTTTTATAGTGGGTTTGAGCTGATTCTCGCTGCCATGTTTATGCCAGTCTAGACACACTTAATTCCCTTATGGAGATATATCAATACATAGGTTTTAAGATTCTTACTAGTCTGATATATTCCTCTGCGGGAAATATGGGGTTTTGAGTCCCTTTCACTGAGGAAGGTGTAGGTCTTGTCTATTCCATAGTTGGTTTTTGGAACGGTACCTGTGCTTATATCAAACTCTGGTTTTATGCATCACCCCACCTCTCCTTCCCCCTTAAGCAGGCATAAGAGTGTTTTCTAAATGTGAGACACTGTTCTCTTTCCTAACTCAGTTCAAGTGTAGCCATGTTTATAGGATCTTCATAAGTGATATCTTATGATAAGTTTCTTTTTCTGTGTGACTTATTTCACTTAGAATCATCGTACCTGAATCCACCCATTTTGCTGCTACTGGTCTTATGACATTGATTTCATGGCTGAGGGATATTCCATCGTACGTAAGTACCACAATTTTTTGAACCATTTTTATATTTCCTGGGATACTTAAGGTGTATCCAAGTTGAGGTCCTTGTATGCCGTGCAGCACTAAATTTTGGGGTGGCTCTGTCTTATTGATTTTCAGTTTTCCCAAGGTATATTCCCTAGACTGGAAGTGCCCTTGGCTCTGTAGCTCTGTTGTTTACTTGTTTTAGGGAACACAATGCACTCCTCCAGAGAGGCAGTTGGCAATTTACATCCCGCCCATCAGCATAACAAGGCTCCCTGTTCTCCAGGGCCTGTCTTGCCTTTCTGGTTTTTACACATTTTGTGGATGTCCCTTTTGACCGGTGGGAAGTGATACTTCTTTGTAGTGCAGATTTGCATTGCCCGCTTGCTTGCTTGGCCAAAAAGGGCGTATGCGTTTTCTCCTGAATATATTCAGAAGAAAACGCATACGCCCTTTTTGGCCAAGTGCATCATTGTCGAAGTTGTGCCCCTCTTCCTGTGCTTTAAAGGCGATTCCAACGTACCTCTTGAAATCTGTTTCCTGCTATTCTGCCTCGCTTTCAAGTCCGCCTCGCTGCCTTCCCTCAACAGATTTTTGGACGATAGTTGTCCTTTATTACTCGGCCAGTTTGTGAATTGCTGTGCCCCTGAGCTCCATTTTTCAACTCGTTTTTTGTGAGCTGACCGCAAGTCCAGAATTTTGGTTCAGGACCTATGCTGGTTCCCGGTGGTGGGCTGAGACTTTGGTTAATTCTTCTTCCTGCCGGGATGTTAGAGTGATATGTGCCCGTTCAAATGCCTAACAGCTACTCTCTCATTGGTTCTCCCTCTTCCCTTTCATCCTCTGCCAAATTGGAAACCTGTGCGAACCAGGAGGTTAAAGGGCCTGTCTCTCCAAGTTGGGAGATTGATAGTAAAGCAGATGGAAAGTCAAACCGGAGCACCAGGAGAGGGACTATTCGTTGAGTTTTAGAAACCTTTCGTATTCACAGTGGGTCCCTTCTCTAGGTTTCCCGTAGATGTTATAGCTGTAGTAATATTCCCTGCAACCTGGAGAGTTCGGACCCATGGAATGGGTGCCAGGCATTTGTGCTTTAAAGGGTCTGCATTTGCTCACCCAATCTCACCAATCCTCTCAGTCCCAAGTGTCCAGCCTTATGCCACATCCAGCTGTAATTGTAGATAGGGTCATTCCAGGTTTCATCAGAGACCCTGAAGGAATTGTAAAGAATTTCCCAGTTTTTCTGTTCTGTTTTTGAAATTCCTTTTTATAGTGGGTTTGAGCTGATTCTCGCTGCCATGTTTCTGCCAGTCTAGAAACACTTGATTCCCTTACGGCGACATATGAATACATAGGTTTTAAGATTCTTACTAGTCAGATATATTCCTCTGCGGGAAATATGGGGTTTTGAGTCCCTTTCACTGAGGAAGGTGTAGGTCTTGTCTATTCCATAGTTGGTTTTTGGAACGGTACCTGTGCTTATCTCAAACTCTGGTTTTATGCATCACCCCACCTCTCCTTACCCCTTAAGCAGGCATAAGAGTGTTTTCTAAATGTGAGACACTGTTCTCTTTCCTAACTCAGTTCAAGTGTAGCCATGTTTACAGGATCTTCATAAGTGATATCTTATGATAAGTTTCTTTTTCTGTGTGACTTATTTCACTTAGAATCATCGTACCTAAATCCACCCATTTTGCTGCTACTGGTCTTATGACATTGATTTCATGGCTGAGGGATAATCCATCGTACGTAAATACCACAATTTTTTGAACCATTTTTATATTTCCTGGGATATTTAAGGTGTACCCAAGTTGAGGTCCTTGTAAGCAGTGCAGCCCTAAATTTTGGGGTGGCTCTGTCTTATTGATTTTCAGTTTTCCCAAGGTATATTCCCTAGACTGGAAGTGCCCTTGGCTCTGTAGCTCTGTTGTTTACTTGTTATAGGGAACACAATGCACTCCTCCAGAGAGTCAGTTGGCAATTTACATCCCGCCCATCAGCATAACAAGGCTCCCTGTTCTCCAGGGCCTGTCTTGCTTTTCTGGTTTTTACACATTTTGTGGATGTCCCTTTTGACCGGTGGGAAGTGATACTTCTTTGTAGTGCAGATTTGCATTGCCCGCTTGCTTGCTTGGCCAAAAAGGGCGTATGCGTTTTCTCCTGAATATATTCAGGAGAAAACGCATACGCCCTTTTTGGCCAAGTGCATCATTGTCGAAGTTGTGCCCCTCTTCCTGTGCTTTAAAGGTGATTCCAACGTACCTCTTAATCTGTTTCCTGCTATTCTGCCTCGCTTTCAAGTCCGCCTCGTTGCCTTCCCTTAACATATTTTTGGATGATAGTTGTCCTTTATTACTCTGCCAGTTTGTGAATTGCTGTGCCCCTGAGCTCCATTTCTTAACTCGTTTTTTGTGAGCTGACCGCAAGTCCAAAATTTTGGTTCAGGACCTATGCTGGTTCTCGGTGGGGGGCTGAGACTTTGGTTAATTCTTCTTCATGCTGCGAAGTTAGAGTGATATGTGCCCGTCCAAATGCCTAACAGCTACTCTCTCATTGGTTCTCCCTCTTCCCTTTCATCCTCTGCCAAATTGGAAACCTGTGCGAACCAGGAGGTTAAAGGGGCTGTCTCTCCAAGTTGGGAGATTGATAGTAAAGCAGATGGAAAGTCAAACCGGAGCACCAGGAGAGGGACTATTCGTTGAGTTTTAGAAACCTTTCGTATTCACAGTGGGTCCGTTCTCTAGGTTTCCCATACATGGTATAGCTGTAGTAATATTCCCTTCAACCTGGAGTGTTCGGACCCATGGAATGGGTGCCAGGCATCTGTGCTTTAAAGGGTCTGCATTTGCTCACCCAATCTCACCAATCGTCTCAATCCCAAGTGTCCAGCCTTATGCCACATCCAGCTGTCGTTGTAGATAGGGTCATTCCAGGTTTCATCAGAGACCCTGAAGGAATTGTAAAGAATTTCCAAGTTTTTTTGTTTTGTTTTTGAAATTCCTTTTTATAGTGGGTTTGAGCTGATTCTCGCTGCCATGTTTATGCCAGTCTAGACACACTTGATTCCCTTACGGAGACATATCAATACATAGGTTTTAAGATTCTTAATAGTCAGATATATTCCTCTCCTGGAAATATGGGGTTTTGAGTCCCTTTCACTGAGGAAGGTGTAGGTCTTGTCTATTCCATAGTTGGTTTTTGGAACGGTACCTGTGCTTATATCAAACTCTGGTTTTATGCATCACCCCACCTCTCCTTCCCCCTTAAGCAGGCATAAGAGTGTTTTCTAAATGTGAGACACTGTTCTCTTTCCTAACTCAGTTCAAGTGTAGCCATGTTTACAGGATCTTCATAAGTGATATCTTATGATAAGTTTCTTTTTCTGTGTGACTTATTTCACTTAGAATCATCGTACCTGAATCCACCCATTTTGCTGCTACTGGTCTTATGACATTGATTTCATGGCTGAGGGATATTCCATCGTACGTAAGTACCACAATTTTTTGAACCATTTTATATTTCCTGGGATATTTAAGGTGTACCCAAGTTGAGGTCCTTGTAAGAACTGCAGCCCTAAATTTTGGGGTGGCTCTGTCTTATTGATTTTCAGTTTTCCCAAGGTATATTCTCTAGACTGGAAGTGCCCTTGGCTCTGTAGCTCTGTTGTTTACTTGTTTTAGGGAACACAATGCACTCCTCCAGAGAGGCAGTTGGCAATTTACATCCCGCCCATCAGCATAACAAGGCTCCTTGTTCTCCAGGGCCTGTCTTGCCTTTCTGGTTTTTACACATTTTGTGGATGTCCCTTTTGACCGGTGGGAAGTGATACTTCTTTGTACTGCAGATTTGCATTGCCCGCTTGCTTGCTTGGCCAAAAAGGGCGTATGCGTTTTCCCCTGAATATATTCAGGAGAAAACGCATACGCCCTTTTTGGCCAAGTGCATCATTGTCGAAGTTGTGCCCCTCTTCCTGTGCTTTAAAGGCGATTCCAACGTACCTCTTGATCTGTTTCCTGCTATTCTGCCTCGCTTTCAAGTCCGCCTCGTTGCCTTCCCTTAACATATTTTTGGATGATAGTTGTCCTCTATTACTCTGCCAGTTTGTGAATTGCTGTGCCCCAGAGCTCCATTTCTTAACTCGTTTTTTGTGAGCTGACCGCAAGTCCAAAATTTTGGTTCAGGACCTATCCTGGTTCTCGGTGGGGGGCTGAGACTTTGGTTAATTCTTCTTCATGCTGGGAAGTTAGAGTGATGTGTGCCCGTCCAAATGCCTAACAGCTACTCTCTCATTGGTTCTCCCTCTTCCCTTTCATCCTCTGCCAAATTGGAAACCTGTGCGAACCAGGAGGTTAAAGGGGCTGTCTCTCCAAGTTGGGAGATTGATAGTAAAGCAGATGGAAAGTCAAACCGGAGCACCAGGAGAGGGACTATTCGTTGAGTTTTAGAAACCTTTCGTATTCACAGTGGGTCTGTTCTCTAGGTTTCCCATACATGGTATAGCTGTAGTAATATTCCCTTCAACCTGGAGTGTTCGGACCCATGGAATGGGTGCCAGGCATTTGTGCTTTAAAGGGTCTGCATTTGCTCACCCAATCTCACCAATCGTCTCAGTCCCAAGTGTCCAGCCTTATGCCACATCCAGCTGTCGTTGTAGATAGGGTCATTCCAGGTTTCATCAAAGACCCTGAAGGAATTGTAAAGAATTTCCCAGTTTTTTTGTTTTGTTTTTGAAATTCCTTTTTATAGTGCGTTTGAGCTGATTCTCGCTGCCATGTTTATGCCAGTCTAGACACACTTGATTCCCTTACGGAGACATATCAATACATAGGTTTTAAGATTCTTACTAGTCAGATATATTCCTCTGCGGGAAATATGGGGTTTTGAGTCCCTTTCACTGAGGAAGGTGTAGGTCTTGTCTATTCCATAGTTGGTTTTTGGAATGGTACCTGTGCTTATATCAAACTCTGGTTTTATGCATCACCCCACCTCTCCTTCCCCCTTAAGCAGGCATAAGAGTGTTTTCTAAATGTGAGACACTGTTCTCTTTCCTAACTCAGTTCAAGTGTAGCCATGTTTACAGGATCTTCATAAGTGATATCTTATGATAAGTTTCTTTTTCTCTGTGACTTATTTCACTTAGAATCATCGTACCTGAATCCACCCATTTTGCAGCTACTGGTCTTATGACATTGATTTCATGGCTGACGGATATTCCATCGTACGTAAGTACCACAATTTTTTGAACCATTTTTATATTTCATGGGATATTTAAGGTGTACCCAAGTTGAGGTCCTTGTAAGCAGTGCAGCCCTAAATTTTGGGGTGGCTCTGTCTTATTGATTTTCAGTTTTCCCAAGGTATATTCCCTAGACTGGAAGTGCCCTTGGCTCTGTAGCTCTGTTGTTTACTTGTTTTAGGGAACACAATGCACTCCTCCAGAGAGGCAGTTGGCAATTTACATCCCGGCCATCAGCATAACAAGGTTCCCTGTTCTCCAGGGCCTGTCTTGACTTTCTTGTTTTTACACATTTTGTGGATGTCCCTTTTGACCGGTGGGAAGTGATACTTCTTTGTACTGCAGATTTGCATTGCCCGCTTGCTTGCTTGGCCAAAAAGGGCGTATGCGTTTTCTCCTGAATATATTCAGGAGAAAACGCATACGCCCTTTTTGGCCAAGTGCATCATTGTCGAAGTTGTGCCCCTCTTCCTGTGCTTTAAAGGTGATTCCAACGTACCTCTTGATCTGTTTCCTGCTATTCTGCCTCGCTTTCAAGTCCGCCTCGTTGCCTTCCCTTAACATATTTTTGGATGATAGTTGTCCTTTATTACTCTGCCAGTTTGTGAATTGCTGTGCCCCTGAGCTCCATTTCTTAACTCGTTTTTTGTGAGCTGACCGCAAGTCCAAAATTTTGGTTCAGGACCTATGCTGGTTCTCGGTGGGGGGCTGAGACTTTGGTTAATTCTTCTTCATGCTGCGAAGTTAGAGTGATATGTGCCCGTCCAAATGCCTAACAGCTACTCTCTCATTGGTTCTTCCTCTTCCCTTTCATCCTCTGCCAAATTGGAAAGCTGTGCGATCCAGGAGTTTAAGGGGGCTGTCTCTCCAAGTTGGGAGATTGATAGTAAAGCAGATGGAAAGTCAAACCGGAGCACCAGGAGAGGGACTATTCGTTGAGTTTTAGAAACCTTTCGTATTCACAGTGGGTCCGTTCTCTAGGTTTCCCATACATGTTATAGCTGTAGTAATATTCCCTTCAACCTGGAGAGTTCGGACCCATGGAATGGGAGCCAGGCATTTGTGCTTTAAAGGGTCTGCATTTGCTCACCCAATCTCACCAATCCTCTCAGTCCCAAGTGTCCAGCCTTATGCCACATCCAGCTGTCATTGTAGATAGGGTCATTCCAGGTTTCATCAGAGACCCTGAAGGAATTGTAAAGAAATTCCCATTTTTTTTTGTTTTGTTTTTGAAATTCCTTTTTATAGTGGGTTTGAGCTGATTCTCGCTGCCATGTTTATGCCAGTCTAGACACACTTGATTCCCTTACAGAGATATGTCAATACATAGGTTTTAAAATTCTTACTAGTCAGATATATTCCTCTCCAGGAAATATGGGGTTTTGAGACCCTTTCACTGAAGAAGGTGTAGGTCTTGTCTATTCCATAGTTGGTTTTTGGAACGGTACCTGTGCTTATATCAAACTCTGGTTTTATGCATCACCCCACCTCTCCTTCCCCCTTAAGCAGGCATAAGAGTGTTTTCTAAATGTGAGACACTGTTCTCTTTCCTAACTCAGTTCAAGTGTAGCCATGTTTACAGGATCTTCATAAGTGATATCTTATGATAAGTTTCTTTTTCTGTGTGACTTATTTCACTTAGAATCATCGTACCTGAATCCACCCATTTTGCTGCTACTGGTCTTATGACATTGATTTCATGGCTGAGGGATATGCCATCGTACGTAAGTACCACAATTTTTTGAACCATTTTTATATTTCCTGGGATATTTAAGGTGTACCCAAGTTGAGGTCCTTGTAAGCAGTGCAGCCCTAAATTTTGGGGTGGCTCTGTCTTATTGATTTTCAGTTTTCCCAAGGTATATTCCCTAGACTGGAAGTGCCCTTGGCTCTGTAGCTCTGTTGTTTACTTGTTATAGGGAACACAATGCACTCCTCCAGAGAGGCAGTTGGCAATTTACATCCCGCCCATCAGCATAACAAGGCTCCCTGTTCTCCAGGGCCTGTCTTGCTTTTCTGGTTTTTACACATTTTGTGGATGTGCCTTTTGACCGGTGGGAAGTGATACTTCTTTGTAGTGCAGATTTGCATTGCCCGCTTGCTTGCTTGGCCAAAAATGTCGTATGCGTTTTCGACTGAATATATTCAGGAGAAAACGCATACGCCCTTTTTGGCCAAGTGCATCATTGTCGAAGTTGTGGCCCTCTTCCTGTGCTTTAAAGGCAATTCCAACGTGCCTCTTGAAATCTGTTTCCTGCTATTCTGCCTCGCTTTCAAGTCCGCCTCGTTGCCTTCCGTCAACAGATTTTTGGACGATAGTTGTCCGTTATTAATTGGCCAGTTTGTGAATTGCTGTGCCCCTGAGCTCCATTTTTCAACTCGTTTTTGGTGAGCTGACCGCAAGTCCAAAATTTTGGTTCAGGACCTATGCTGGTTCCCGGTGGGGGGCTGAGACTTTGGTTAATTCTTCTTCCTGCCGGGAAGTTAGAGTGATATGTGCCCGTCCAAATGCCTAACAGCTACTCTCTCATTGGTTCTTCCTCTTCCCTTTCATCCTCTGCCAAATTGGAAACCTGTGTGAACCAGGAGGTTAAAGGGGCTGTCTCTCCAAGTTGGGAGTTTGATAGTAAAGCAGATGGAAAGTCAAACCGGAGCACCAGGAGAGGGACTATTCGTTGAGTTTTAGAAACCTTTCGTATTCACAGTGGTTCCGTTCTCTAGGTTTCCCATACATGTTATAGCTGTAGTAATATTCCCTTCAACCTGGAGAGTTGGGGCCCATGGAATGGGTGCCAGGCATTTGTGCTTTAAAGGGTCTGCATTTGCTCACCCAATCTCACCAATCCTCTCAGTCCCAAGTGTCCAGCCTTATGCCACATCCAGCTGTCATTGTAGATAGGGTCATTCCAGGTTTCATCAGAGTCCCTGAAGGAATTGTAAAGATTTTCCCATTTTTTTTTTGTTTTGTTTTTGAAATTCCTTTTTATAGTGGGTTTGAGCTGATTCACGCTGCCATGTTTATGCCAGTCTAGACACACTTGATTCCCTTACAGAGATATATCAATACATAGGTTTTAAAATTCTTACTAGTCAGATATATTCCTCTCCAGGAAATATGGGGTTTTGAGTCCTTTTCACTGAAGAAGGTGTAGGTCTTGTCTATTCCATAGTTGGTTTTTGGAACGGTACCTGTGCTTATATCAAACTCTGGTTTTATGCATCACCCCACCTCTCCTTCCCCCTTAAGCAGGCATAAGAGTGTTTTCTAAATGTGAGACACTGTTCTCTTTCCTAACTCAGTTCAAGTGTAGCCATGTTTACAGGATCTTCATAAGTGATATCTTATGATAAGTTTCTTTTTCTCTGTGACTTACTTCACTTAGAATCATCGTACCTGAATCCAACCATTTTGCTGCTACTGGTCTTATGACATTGATTTCATGGCTGAGGGATATTCCATCGTACGTAAGTACCACAATTTTTTGAACCATTTTTATATTTCCTGGGATATTTAAGGTGTACCCAAGTTGCGGTCCTTGTAAGCAGTTCAGCCCTAAATTTTGGGGTGGCTCTGTCTTATTGATTTTCAGTTTTCCCAAGGTATATTCCCTAGACTGGAAGTGCCCTTGGCTCTGTAGCTCTGTTCTTTACTTGTTTTAGGGAACACAATGCACTCCTCCAGAGAGGCAGTTGTCAATTTACATCCCGCCCATCAGCATAACAAGGCTCCCTGTTCTCCTGGGCCCCTGTTGCCTTTCTGGTTTTTACACATTTTGTGGATGTCCCTTTGACCGGTGGGAAGTGATACTTCTTTGTAGTGCAGATTTGCATTGCCCGCTTGCTTGCTTGGCCAAAAAGGGCGTATGCGTTTTCTCCTGAATATATTCAGGAGAAAACGCATACGCCCTTTTTGGCCAAGTGCATCATTGTCGAAGTTGTGCCCCTCTTCCTGTGCTTTAAAGGCGATTCCAACGTACCTCTTGAAATCTGTTTCCTGCTATTCTGCCTTGCTTTCAAGTCCGCCTCTTTGCCTTCCCTCAACAGATTTTTGGACGATAGTTGTCCTTTATTAATTGGAGAGTTTGTGAATTGCTGTGCCTCTGAGCTCCATTTTTCAACTCGTTTTTTTTTTAGCTGACCGCAAGTCCAGAATTATGGTTCAGGACCTATGCTGGTTCCCGGTGGGGGGCTGAGTCTTTGGTTAATTCTTCTTCCTGCTGGGAAGTTAGAGTGATATGTGCCCGTCCAAATGCCTAACAGCTACTCTCTCATTGGTTCTCCCTCTTCCCTTTCATCCTCTGCCAAATTGGAAACCTGTGCGAACAAGGAGGTTAAAGGGGCTGTCTCTCCAAGTTGGGAGATTGATAGTAAAGCAGATGGAAAGCCAAACCGGAGCACCAGGAGAGGGACTATTCCTTGAGTTTTAGAAACCTTTCGTATTCACAGTGTGTCCGTTCTCTAGGTTTCCCGTACATGTTATAGCTGTAGTAATATTCCCTTCAACCTGGAGAGTTGGGACCCATGGAATGGGTGCCAGGCATTTGTGCTTTAAAGGGACTGCATTTGCTCAACCAATCTCACCAATCCTCTCAGTCCCACGTGTCCAGCCTTATGCCACATCCAGCTGTCGTTGTAGATAGGGTCATTCCAGGTTTCATCAGAGACCCTGAAGGAATTGTAAAGAATTTCCCAGTTTTTTTGTTTTGTTTTTGAAATTCCTTTTTATAGTGGGTTTGAGCTGATTCTCGCTGCCATGTTTATGCCAGTCTAGACACACTTGATTCCCTTACGGAGACATATCAATGCATAGGTTTTAAGATTCTTACTAGTCAGATATATTCCACTGTGGGAAATATGGTGTTTTGAGTCCCTTTCACTGAGGAAGCTGTAGGTCTTGTCTATTCCATATTTGGTTTTTAGAACGGTACCTCTGCTTATAACAAACTCTGGTTTTATGCATCACCCCACCTCTCCTTCCCCCTTAAGCAGGCGTAAGAGTGTTTTCTAAATGTGAGACTCTGTTCTCTTTCCTAACTCAGTTCAAGTGTAGCCATGTTTACAGGATCTTCATAAGTGATATCTTATGATAAGTTTCTTTTTCTCTGTGACTTATTTCACTTAGAATCATCGTACCTGAATCCACCCATTTTGCTGCTACTGGTCTTATGACATTGATTTCATTGCTGAGGGATATTCCATCGTACGTAATTACCACAATTTTTTGAACCAATTTTATATTTCCTGGGATACTTAAGGTGTATCCAAGTTGAGGTCCTTGTAAGCAGTGCAGCCCTAGATTTTGGGGTGGCTCTGTCTTATTGATTTTCAGTTTTCCCAAGGTATATTCCCTAGACTGGAAGTGCCCTTGGCTCTGTAGCTCTGTTGTTTACTTGTTTTAGGGAACACAATGCACTCCTCCAGAGAGGCAGTTGGCAATTTACATCCCGCCCATCAGCATAACAAGGCTCCCTGTTCTCCAGGGCCTGTCTTGCCTTTCTGGTTTTTACACATTTTGTGGATGTCCCTTTTGACCGGTGGGAAGTGATACTTCTTTGTAGTGCAGATTTGCATTGCCCGCTTGCTTGCTTGGCCAAAAAGGGCGTATGCGTTTTCTCCTGAATATATTCAGGAGAAAACGCATACGCCCTTTTTGGCCAAGTGCATCATTTTCGAATTTGTGCCCCACTTCCTGTGCTTTAAGGCGATTCCAACGTACCTCTTGAAATCTGTTTCCTGCTATTCTTCCTCGCTTTCAAGTCTGCCTCATTGCCTTCCCTCAACAGATTTTTGGATGATAGTTGTCCTTTATTACTTGGCCAGTTTGTGAATTGCTGTGCACCTGAGCTCCATTTTTCAACTCGTTTTTGGTGAGCTGACCGCAAGTCCAAAATTTTGGTTCAGGACCTATGCTGGTTCCCGGTGGGGGGCTGAGACTTTGGTTAATTCTTCTTCCTGCCGGGAAATTAGCGTGATATGTGCCCGTCCTAATGCCTAACAGCTACTCTCTCATTGTTTCTCCCTCTTCCCTTTCATCCTCTGCCAAATTGGAAACCTGTGCGAACCAGGAGGTTAAAGGGGCTGTCTCTCCAAGTTGGGAGATTGATAGTAAAGCAGATGGAAAGTCAAACCGGAGCACCAGGAGAGGGACTATTCGTTGAGTTTTAGAAACCTTTCGTATTCACAGTGTGTCCGTTTTCTAGGTTTCCCGTACATGTTATAACTGTAGTAATATTCCCTTCAACCTGGAGAGTTGGGACCCATGGAATGGGTGCCATGCATTATTGCTTTAAAGGGTCTGAATTTGCTCACCCAAAATCACCAATCCTCTCAGTCCCACGTGTCCAGACTTATTCCACATCCAGCTGTCGTTGTAGATAGGGTCATTCCAGGTTTCATCAGAGACCCTGACGGAATTATAAAGAATTTCCCAGTTTTTTTGTTTTGTTTTTGAAATTCCTTTTTATAGTGGGTTTGAGATGATTCTCGCTGCCAAGTTTATGCCAGTCTAGACACACTTGATTCCCTTACGGAGACATATCAATCCATAGGTTTTAAGATTCTTACAAGTCAGATATATTCCTCTGCGGGAAATATGGGGTTTTGAGTCCCTTTCACTGAGGAAGGTGTAGGTCTTGTCTATTCCATAGTTGGTTTTTGGAACGGTACCTGTACTTATATCAAACTCTGGTTTTATGCATCACCCCACCTCTCCTTCCCCCTTAAGCAGGCATAAGAGTGTTTTCTAAATGTGAGACTCTGTTCTCATTCCTAACTCAGTTCAAGTGTAGCCATGTTTACAGGATCTTCATAAGTGATATCTTAGGATAATTTTTTTGTGTGTGACTTATTTCACTTAGAATCATCGTACCTGAATCCACCCATTTTGCTGCTACTGGTTTATGACATTGATTTCATGGCTGAGGGATATTCCATCGTACGTAAGTACCACAATTTTTGAACCATTTTTATATTTCCTTGGATATTTAAGGTGTACCCAATTTGAGGTCCTTGTAAGCAGTGCAGCCCTGAATTTTGGAGTGGCTCTGTCTTATTGATTTTCAGTTTTCCCAAGGTATATTCCCTAGACTGGAAGTGCCCTTGGCTCTGTAGCTGTGTTGTTTACTTGTTTTAGGGAACACAATGCACTCCTCCAGAGAGGCAGTTGGCAATTTACATCCCGCCCTTCAGCATAACAAGGCTCCCTGTTCTCCAGGGCCTGTCTTGCCTTTCTGGTTTTTAAACATTTTGTGGATGTCCCTTTTGACCGGTGGGAAGTGATACTACTTTGTACTGCCGATTTGCATTGCCCGCTTGCTTGATTGGCCAAAAAGGGCGTATGCGTTTTCTCCTGAATATATTCAGGAGAAGACGCATACGCCCTTTTTGGCCAAGTGCATCATTGTCGAAGTTGTGCCCCTCTTCCTGTGCTTTAAAGGCGATTCCAACGTACCTCTTGAAATCTGTTACCTGCTATTCTGCCTCGCTTTCAAGTCCGCCTCGTTGCCTTCCCTTAACAGATTTTCGGACGATAGTTGTCCTTTATTACTCGGCCAGTTTGTGAATTGCTGTGCCCCTGAGCTCCATTTTTCAACTCGTTTTTTGTGAGCTGACCGCAAGTCCAAAATTTTGGTTCAAGACCTATGCTGGTTCCCGGTGTGGGGCTGAGACTTTGGTTAATTCTTCTTCCTGCCGGGAAGTTAGAGTGATATGTGCCCGTCCAAATGCCTAACAGCTACTCTCTCATTGGTTCTCCCTCTTCCCTTTCATCCTCTGCCAAATTGGAAACCTGTGCGAACCAGGAGGTTAAAGGGGCTGTCACTCCAAGTTGGGAGGTTGATAGTAAAGCAGATGGAAAGTCAAACCGGAGATCCAGGAGAGGGACTATTCGTTGAGTTTTAGAAATATTTCTTATTCACAGTGGGTCCGTTCTCTAGGTTTCCCGTACATGTTATAGCTGTAGTAATATTTCCTACAACCTGGAGAGTTGGGAACCATGGAATGGGTGCCAGGCATTTGTGCTTTAAAGCGTCTGCATTTGCTCACCAAATCTCACCAATCGTCTCAGTCCCAAGTGTCCCTCCTTATGCCACATCCAGCTGTCATTGTAGATAGGGTCATTCCAGGATTCATCAGAGACCCTGAAGGAATTGTAAAGAATTTCCCAGTTTTTTTGTTTTGTTTTTGAAATTCCTTTTTATAGTGGGTTTGAGCTGATTCTCGCTGCCATGTTTATGCCAGTCTAGACACACTTGATTCCCTTACGGAGACATATCAATACATAGGTTTTAAGATTCTTACTAGTCAGATATATTCCTCTGCGGGAAATATGGGGTTTTGAGTCCCTTTCACTGAGGAAGGTGTAGGTCTTATCTATTCCATAGTTGGTTTTTGGAACGGTACCTGTGCTTATATCAAACTCTGGTTTTATGCATCACCCCACCTATCCTTCCCCCTTAAGCAGGCATAAGAGTGTTTTCTAAATGTGAGACACTGTTCTCTTTCCTAACTCAGTTCAAGTGTAGCCATGTTTACAGGATCTTCATAAGTGATATCTTATGATAAGTTTCTTTTTCTGTGTGACTTATTTCACTTAGAATCATCGTACCTGAATCCACCCATTTTGCTGCTACTGGTCTTATGACATTGATTTCATGGCTGAGGGATATTCCATCGTACGTAACTACCACAATTTTTTGAACCATTTTTATATTTACTGGGATATTTAAGGTGTACCCAAGTTGAGGTCCTTGTAGGCAGTGCAGCCCTAAATTTTGGGGTGCTCCGTCTTTTTGATTTTCGGTTTTCCCAAGGTATATTCCCTAGACTGGAAGTGCCCTTGGCTCTGTAGCTGTGTTGTTTACTTGTTTTAGGGAACACAATGCACTCCTCCAGAGAGGCAGTTGGCAATGTACATCCCACCCATCAGCATAACAAGGCTCCCTGTTCTCCAGGGCCTGTCTTACCTTTCTGGTTTTTACACATTTTGTGGGTGTCCCTTTTGACCGGTGGGAAGTGATACTTCATTGTAGTGCAGATTTGCATTGCCCGCTTGCTTGCTTGGCCACAAAGGGCGTATGCGTTTTCTCCTGAATATATTCAGGAGAAAACGCATACGCCCTTTTTGGCCAAGTGCATCATTGTCGAAGTTGTGCCCCTCTTCCTGTGCTTTAAAGGCGATTCCAACGTACCTCTTGAAATCTGTTTCCTGCTATTCTGCCTCGCTTTCAAGTCCGCCTCGTTGCCTTCCCTTAACAGATTTTCGGACGATAGTTGTCCTTTATTACTCGGCCAGTTTGTGAATTGCTGTGCCCCTGAGCTCCATTTTTCAACTCGTTTTTTGTGAGCTGACCGCTAGTCCAAAATTTTGGTTCAGGGCCTATACTGGTTCCCTGTGAGTGGCTGAGACTTTGGTTATTTCTTCTTCCTGCCAGGAAGTTAGAGTGATATGTGCCCATCCAAATGCCTAACAGCTACTCTCTCATTTTTTCTCTCTCTTCCCTTTCATCCTCTGCCAAATTGGAAACCTGTGCGAACCAGGAGGTTAAAGGGCCTGTCTCTCCAAGTTGGGAGGTTGATAGTAAAGCAGATGGAAAGTCAAACCGGAGCACCAGGAGAGGGACTGTTCGTTGACTTTTAGAAACCTTTCGTATTCACTGTGTGTCCGTTCTCTAGGTTTCCCATACATGTTATAGCTGTAGTAATATTCCCTTCAACCTGGAGAGTTGGGACCCATGGAATGGGTGCCAGGCATTTGTGCTTTAAAGGGTCAGCATTTGCTCACCCAATCTCACCAATCATCTCAGTCCCAAGGGTCCCTCCTTATGCCACATTCAGCTGTCATTGTAGATAGGGTCATTCCAGGTTTCATCAGAGACCCTGAAGGAATTGTAAAGAATTTCCCAGTTTTTTTGTTTTGTTTTTGAAATTCTTTTTTAGAGTGGGTTTGAGCTGATTCTCGCTGCCATGTTTATGCCAGTCTAGACACGCTTGATTCCCTTACGGAGACATATCAATACATAGGTTTTAAGATTCTTACTAGTCAGATATATTCCTCTGCGGGAAATATGGGGTTTTGAGTCCCTTTCACTGAGGAAGGTGTAGGTCTTGTCTATTCCATAGTTGGTTTATGGAACGGTACCTGTGCTTATATCAAACTCTGGTTTTATGCATCACCCCACCTCTCCTTCCCCCTTAAGCAGGCATAAGAGTGTTTTATAAATGTGAGACAGTGTTCTCTTTCCTAACTCAGTTCAAGTGTAGCCATGTTTACAGGATCTTCATAAGTGATATCTTATGATAAGTTTCTTTTTCTGTGTGACTTATTTCCCTTAGAATCATCGTACCTGAAACCACCCATTTAGCTGCTACTGGTCTTATGACATTGATTTCATGACTGAGGGATATTGCATCATACGTAAGTACCACAATTTTTTGAACCATTTTTATATTTACTGGGATATTTAAGGTGTACCCAAGTTGAGGTCCTTGTAAGTAGTGCAGCCTTAAATTTTGGGGTGGCTGTGTCTTATTGAATTTCAATTTTCCCAAGGTATATTCCCTAGACTGGAATTGCCCTTGGCTCTGTAGCTCTGTTGTTTACTTGTTTTAGGGAACACAGAGCACTCCTCCAGAGAGGCAGTTGGCAATTTACATCCCGCCTATCAGCATAACAAGGCTCCCTGTTCTCCAGGGCCTGTCTTGCCTTTCTGGTTTTTACACATTTTGTGGATGTCCCTTTTGACCGGTGGGAAGTGATACTTCTTTGTAGTGCAGATTTTTAATACCCGCTTGCTTGCTTGGCCAAAAAGGGCGTATGCGTTTTCGACTGAATATATTCAGGAGAAAACGCATACGCCCTTTTTGGCCAAGTGCATCATTGTCGAAGTTGTGCCCCTCTTCCTGTGCTTTAAAGGCGATTCCAACGTACCTCTTGAAATCTGTTTCCTGCTATTCTGCCTCGCTTTCAAGTCCGCCTAGTTGCCTTCCCTCAACAGATATTTGGACGATAGTTGTCCTTTATTACTTGGCCAGTTTGTGAATTGCTCTGCCCCTGAGCTCCATTATTCAACTCCTTTTTGGTGAGCTGACCGCAAGTCCAAAATTTTGGTTCAGGACCTATGCTGGTTCCCGGTGGGGGGCTGAGACTTGGTTAATTCTTCTTCCTGCCGGGAAGTTAGAGTGATCTGTGCCCGTCCAAATGCCTAACAGCTACTCTCTCATTGGTTCTCCCTCTTCCCTTTCATCCTTTGCCAAATTGGAAACCTGTGCGAACCAGGATGTTAAAGGGGCTGTCTCTCCAAGTTGGGAGATTGATCGTAAAGCAGACGGAAAGTCAAACCGGAGCACCAGGGGAGGGTCTATTCGTTGAGTTTTAGAAACCTTTCGTATTCATTGTGTGTCCGTTCTCTAGGTTTCCCGTACATGTTATAACTGTAGTAATATTCCTTTCAACCTGGAGAGTTGGGACCCATGGAATGGGTGCCATGAATTATTGCTATAAATGGTCTGCATTTGCTCACCCAATCTCACCAATCCTCTCAGTCCCATGTGTCCAGCCTTATGCCACATCCAGCTGTCGTTTTAGATAGGGTCATTCCAGGTTTCATCGGAGACCCTGAAGGAATTGTAAAGAATTTTCCAGTTTTTTTGTTTTGTTTTTGAAATTCCTTTTTATAGTGGGTTTGAGCTGATTCTCACTGCCATGTTTATGCCAGTCTAGACACACTTGATTCCCTTACAGAGACATATCAATACATAGGTTTTAAGATTCTTACTAGTCAGATATATTCCTCTGCGGGATATATGGGGTTTTGAGTCCCTTTCACTGAGGAAGGTGTAGGTCTTGTCTATTCCATAGTTGGTTTTTGGAACGGTACCTGTGCTTATATCAAACTCTGGTTTTATGCATCACCCCGCCTTTCCTTCCCCCTTAAGCAGGCATAAGTGTGTTTTCTAAATGTGAGACACTGTTCTCTTTCCTAACTCAGTTCAAGTGTAGCCATGTTTATACGATCTTCATAAGTGATATCTTATGATAAGTTTCTTTTTCTGTGTGACTTATTTCACTTAGAATCATCGTACCTGAATCCACCCATTTTGCTGCTACTGGTCTTATGACATTGATTTCATGGCTGAGGGATATTCCATCGTACGTAAGTACCACAATTTTTTGAACCATTTTTATATTTCCTGGGATATTTAAGGTGTACCCAAGTTGAGATCTTTGTAAGCAGTGCAGCCCTAAATTTTGGGGTGGCTCTGTCTTATTGATTTTCAGTTTTCCCAAGGTATATTCCCTAGACTGGAAGTGCCCTTGGTTCTGTAGCTCTGTTGTTTACTTGTTTTAGGGAACACAATGCACTCCTCCAGAGAGGCAGTTGGCAATTTACATCCCGCCCATCAGCATAACAAGGCTCCCTGTTCTCCAGGGCCTGTCTTGCCTTTCTGGTTTTTACACATTTTGTGGATGTCCCTTTTGACCGGTGGGAAGTGATACTTCTTTGTAGTGCAGATTTGCATTGCCCTTTTGCTTGCTTGGCCAAAAAGGACATATGCGTTTTCTCCTGAGTATATTCAGGAGAAAACGCATATGCCATTTTTGGCCAAGTGCATCATTGTCGAAGTTGTGCCCCTCTTCCTGTGCTTTAAAGGCGATTCCAAGGTACCTCTTGAAATCTGTTTCCTGCTATTCTGCCTCGCTTTCAAGTCCGCCTCGTTGCCTTCCCTCAACAGATTTTTGGACGATACTTGTCCTTTACTACTCAGCCAGTTTGTGAATTGTTGTGCCCCTGAGCTCCATTTTTCAACTCGTTTTTGATGAGCTGACCGCAAGTCCAAAATTTTGGTTCAGGACCTATACTGGTTCCCAGTGGGTGGCTGAGACTTTATTTAATTCTTCTTCCTACCGGGAAATGACAGTGATATGTGCCCGTCCAAATGCCTAACAGCTACTCTCTAATTGGTTCTCCCTCTTCCCTTTAATCCTCTGCCAAATTGGAAACCTGTGCGAACCAGGAGGTTAAAGGGGCTGTCTCTCCAAGTTGGGAGTTTGATAGTAAAGCAGATGGAAAGTCAAACCGGAGCACCATGGGAGGGTCTATTCGTTGAGGTTTAGAAACCTTTCATATTCACAGTGTGTCCGTTCTCTAGGTTTCCCGTACATGTTATAACTGTAGTAATATTCCCTTCAACCTGGAGAGTTGGGAACCATGGAATGGGTGCCATGAATTATTGCTTTAAAGGGTCTGCATTTGCTCACACAATCTCACCAATCCTCTCAGTCCCAAGTGTCCCTCCTTATGCCACATCCAGCTGTCGTTGTACATAGGGTCATTCCAGGTTTCATCAGAGACCCTGAAGGAATTGTAAAGAATTTCCCAGTTTTTTTGTTTTGTTTTTGAAATTCCTTTTTATAGTGGGTTTGAGCTGATTCTCGCTGCCATGTTTATGCCAGTCTAGACACACTTGATTCCCTTACAGAGACATATCAATACATAGGTTTTAAGATTCTTACTAGTCAGATATATTCCTCTGCGGGAAATATGGGGTGTTGAGTCCCTTTCACTGAGGAAGGTGTAGGTCTTGTCTATTCCATAGTTGGTTTTTGGAACGGTACCTGTGCTTATATCAAACTCTGCTTTTATGCATCACCCCACCTCTCCTTCCCCCTTAAGCAGGCATAAGAGTGTTTTCTATATGTGAGACACTGTTCTCTTTCCTAACTCAGTTCAAGTGTAGCCATGTTTATAGGTTCTTCATAAGTGATATCTTATGATAAGTTTCTTTTTCTGTGTGACTTATTTCACTTAGAATCATCGTACCTGAATCCACCCATTTTGCTGCTACTGGTCTTATGACATTGATTTCATGGCTGAGGGATATTCCATCGTACGTAAGTACCACAATTTTTTGAACCATTTTTTTATTTCCTGGGATACTTAAGGTGCATCCAAGTTGAGGTCCTTGTAAGCAGTGCAGCCATAAATTTTGGGGTGGCTCTGTCTCATTGATTTTCAGTTTTCCCAAGGTATATTCCCTAGACTGGAAGTGCCCTTGGCTCTGTAGCTCTGTTGTTTACTTGTTTTAGGGAGCACAATGCACTCCTCCAGAGAGGCAGTTGGCAATTTACATCCCGCCCATCAGCATAACAAGGCTCCCTGTTCTCCAGGGCCTGTCTTGCCTTTCTGGTTTTTACACATTTTGTGGATGTCCCTTTTGCCCGGTGGGAAGTGATACTTCTTTGTAGTGCAGATTTGCATTGCCCGTTTGCGTGCATGGACAAAAAGGGCGTATGCGTTTTCTCCTGAATATATTCAGGAGAAAACGCATACGCCCTTTTTGGCCAAGTGCATCATTGTCGAAGTTGTGCCCCTCTTCCTGTGCTTTAAAGGCGATTCCAACGTACCTCTTGAAATCTGTTTCCTGCTATTCTGCCTCGCTTTCAAGTCCGCCTCGTTGCCTTCCCTCAACAGATTTTTGGACGATAGTTGTCCTTTATTACTCGGCCACTTTGTGAATTGCTGTGCCCCTGAGCTCCATTTTTCAATTCGTTTTTGGTGAGCTGACCGCAAGTCCAAAATTTTGTTTCAGGACCTATACTGGTTCCCAGTGGGTGGCTGAGACTTTGGTTAATTCTTCTTCCTGCCGGGAAATTACAGTGATATGTGCCCGTCCAAATGCCTAATAGCTACTCTCTCATTGGTTCTCCCTCTTACCTTTCATCCTCTGCCAAATTGGCCACCTGTGCGAACCAGGAGGTTAAAGGGGCTGTCTCTCCAAGTTGGGAGGTTGATAGTAAAGCAGATGGAAAGTCAAACCAGAGCACCAGGAGAGGGGCTATTCGTTGAGTTTTAAAAGCCTTTCGTATTCACTGTGTGTCCGTTCCCTAGGTTTCCCGTACATGTTATAACTGTAGTAATATTCCCTTCAACCTGGAGAGTTGGGACCCATGGAATAGGTGCCATGCATTATTGCTTTAAAGGGTCTGCATTTGTTCACCCAATCTCACCAATCGTCTCAGTCCCAAGTGTCCAGCCTTATGCCACATCTAGCTGTCGTTGTAGATAGGGTCATTCCAGGTTTCATCAGAGACCCTGAAGGAATTGTAAAGAATTTCCCAGTTTTTTTTGTTTTGTTTTTGAAATTCCTTTTTATAGTGGGTTTGAGCTGATTCTCGCTGCCATGTTTATGCCAGTCTAGACACACTTAATTCCCTTATGGAGATATATCAATACATAGGTTTTAAGATTCTTAGTAGTCTGATATATTCCTCTGCGGGAAATATGGGGTTTTGAGTCCCTTTCACTGAGGAAGGTGTAGGTCTTGTCTATTCCATAGTTGGTTTTTGGAACGGTACCTGTGCTTATATCAAACTCTGGTTTTATGCATCACCCCACCTATCCTTCCCCCTTAAGCAGGCATAAGAGTTTTTTCTAAATGTGAGACACTGTTCTCTTTCCTAACTCAGTTCAAGTGTAGCCATGTTTATAGGATCTTCATAAGTGATATCTTATGATAAGTTTCTTTTTCTGTGTGACTTATTTCACTTAGAATCATCGTACCTGAATCCACCCATTTTGCTGCTACTGGTCTTATGACATTGATTTCATGGCTGAGGGATATTCCATCGTACGTAAGTACCACAATTTTTTGAACCATTTTTATATTTCCTGGGATACTTAAGGTGTATCCAAGTTGAGGTCCTTGTAAGCAGTGCAGCCCTAAATTTTGGGGTGGCTCTGTCTTATTGATTTTCAGTTTTCCCAAGGTATATTCCCTAGACTGGAAGTGCCCTTGGCTCTGTAGCTCTGTTGTTTACTTGTTTTAGGGAACACAATGCACTCCTCCAGAGAGGCAGTTGGCAATTTACATCCCGCCCATCAGCATAACAAGGCTCCCTGTTCTCCAGGGCCTGTCTTGCCTTTCTGGTTTTTACACATTTTGTGGATGTCCCTTTTGACCGGTGGGAAGTGATACTTCTTTGTAGTGCAGATTTGCATTGCCCGCTTGCTTGCTTGGCCAAAAAGGGCGTATGCGTTTTCTCCTGAATATATTCAGGAGAAAACGCATACGCCCTTTTTGGCCAAGTGCATCATTGTCGAAGTTGTGCCCCTCTTCCTGTGCTTTAAAGGCGATTCCAACGTACCTCTTGAAATCTGTTTCCTGCTATTCTGCCTCGCTTTCAAGTCCGCCTCGCTGCCTTCCCTCAACAGATTTTTGGACGATAGTTGTCCTTTATTACTCGGCCAGTTTGTGAATTGCTGTGACACTGAGCTCCATTTTTCAACTCGTTTTTTGTGAGCTGACCGCAAGTCCAGAATTTTGGTTCAGGACCTATGCTGGTTCCCGGTGGTGGGCTGAGACTTTGGTTAATTCTTCTTCCTGCCAGGAAGTTAGAGTGATATGTGCCCGTTCAAATGCCTAACAGCTACTCTCTCATTGGTTCTCCCTCTTCCCTTTCATCCTCTGCCAAATTGGAAACCTGTGCGAACCAGGAGGTTAAAGGGGCTGTCTCTCCAAGTTGGGAGATTGATAGTAAAGCAGATGGAAAGTCAAACCGGAGCACCAGGAGAGGGACTATTCGTTGACTTTTAGAAACCTTTCGTATTCACAGTGTGTCCGTTCTCTAGGTTTCCCGTACATGTTATAACTGTAGTAATATTCCCTTCAACCTGGAGAGTTGGGACCCATGGAATAGGTGCCATGCATTATTGCTTTAAAGGGTCTGCATTTGTTCACCCAATCTCACCAATCGTCTCAGTCCCAAGTGTCCAGCCTTATGCCACATCCAGCTGTCGTTGTAGATAGGGTCATTCCAGGTTTCATCAGAGACCCTGAAGGAATTGTAAAGAATTTCCCAGTTTTTTTTGTTTTGTTTTTGAAATTCCTTTTTATAGTGGGTTTGAGCTGATTCTCGCTGCCATGTTTATGCCAGTCTAGACACACTTAATTCCCTTATGGAGATATATCAATACATAGGTTTTAAGATTCTTACTAGTCTGATATATTCCTCTGCGGGAAATATGGGGTTTTGAGTCCCTTTCACTGAGGAAGGTGTAGGTCTTGTCTATTCCATAGTTGGTTTTGGGAACGGTACCTGTGCTTATATCAAACTCTGGTTTTATGCATCACCCCACCTCTCCTTCCCCCTTAAGCAGGCATAAGAGTGTTTTCTAAATGTGAGACACTGTTCTCTTTCCTAACTCAGTTCAAGTGTAGCCATGTTTATAGGATCTTCATAAGTGATATCTTATGATAAGTTTCTTTTTCTGTGTGACTTATTTCACTTAGAATCATCGTACCTGAATCCACCCATTTTGCTGCTACTGGTCTTATGACATTGATTTCATGGCTGAGGGATATTCCATCGTACGAAAGTACCACAATTTTTTGAACCATTTTTATATTTCCTGGGATACTTAAGGTGTATCCAAGTTGAGGTCCTTGTAAGCAGTGCAGCCCTAAATTTTGGGGTGGCTCTGTCTTATTGATTTTCAGTTTTCCCAAGGTATATTCCCTAGACTGGAAGTGCCCTTGGCTCTGTAGCTCTGTTGTTTACTTGTTTTAGGGAACACAATGCACTCCTCCAGAGAGGCAGTTGGCAATTTACATCCCGCCCATCAGCATAACAAGGCTCCCTGTTCTCCAGGGCCTGTCTTGCCTTTCTGGTTTTTACACATTTTGTGGATGTCCCTTTTGACCGGTGGGAAGTGATACTTCTTTGTAGTGCAGATTTGCATTGCCCGCTTGCTTGCTTGGCCAAAAAGGGCGTATGCGTTTTCTCCTGAATATATTCAGGAGAAAACGCATACGCCCTTTTTGGCCAAGTGCATCATTGTCGAAGTTGTGCCCCTCTTCCTGTGCTTTAAAGGCGATTCCAACGTACCTCTTGAAATCTGTTTCCTGCTATTCTGCCTCGCTTTCAAGTCCGCCTCGCTGCCTTCCCTCAACAGATTTTTGGACGATAGTTGTCCTTTATTACTCGGCCAGTTTGTGAATTGCTGTGCCCCTGAGCTCCATTTTTCAACTCGTTTTTTGTGAGCTGACCGCAAGTCCAGAGTTTTGGTTCAGGACCTATGCTGGTTCCCGTTGGTGGGCTGAGACTTTGGTTAATTCTTCTTCCTGCCGGGAAGTTAGAGTGATATGTGCCCGTTCAAATGCCTAACAGCTACTCTCTAATTGGTTCTCCCTCTTCCCTTTCATCCTCTGCCAAATTGGAAACCTGTGCGAACCAGGAGGTTAAAGGGGCTGTCTCTCCAAGTTGGGAGATTGATAGTAAAGCAGATTGAAAGTCAAACCGGAACACCAGGAGAGGGACTATTCGTTGAGTTTTAGAAACCTTTCGTATTCACAGTGTGTCCGTTCTCTAGGTTTCCCGTACATGTTATAACTGTAGTAATATTCCCTTCAACCTGGAGAGTTGGGACCCATGGAATAGGTGCCATGCATTATTGCTTTAAAGGTTCTGCATTTGTTCACCCAATCTCACCAATCGTCTCAGTCCCAAGTGTCCAGCCTTATGCCACATCCAGCTGTCGTTGTAGATAGGGTCATTCCAGGTTTCATCAGAGACCCTGAAGGAATTGTAAAGAATTTCCCAGTTTTTTTTGTTTTGTTTTTGAAATTCCTTTTTATAGTGGGTTTGAGCTGATTCTTGCTGCCATGTTTATGCCAGTCTAGACACACTTAATTCCCTTATGCAGATATATCAATACATAGGTTTTAAGATTCTTACTAGTCTGATATATTCCTCTGCGGGAAATATGGGGTTTTGAGTCCCTTTCACTGAGGAAGGTGTAGGTCTTGTCTATTCCATAGTTGGTTTTTGGAACGGTACCTGTGCTTATATCAAACTCTGGTTTTATGCATCACCCCACCTCTCCTTCTCCCTTAAGCAGGCATAAGAGTGTTTTCTAAATGTGAGACACTGTTCTCTTTCCTAACTCAGTTCAAGTGTAGCCATGTTTATAGGATCTTCATAAGTGATATCTTATGATAAGTTTCTTTTTCTGTGTGACTTATTTCACTTAGAATCATCGTACCTGAATCCACCCATTTTGCTGCTACTGGTCTTATGACATTGATTTCATGGCTGAGGGATATTCCATCGTACGTAAGTACCACAATTTTTTGAACCATTTTTATATTTCCTGGGATACTTAAGGTGTATCCAAGTTGAGGTCCTTGTAAGCAGTGCAGCCCTAAATTTTGGGGTGGCTCTGTCTTATTGATTTTCAGTTTTCCCAAGGTATATTCCCTAGACTGGAAGTGCCCTTGGCTCTGTAGCTCTGTTGTTTACTTGTTTTAGGGAACACAATGCACTCCTCCAGAGAGGCAGTTGGCAATTTACATCCCGCCCATCAGCATAACAAGGCTCCCTGTTCTCCAGGGCCTGTCTTGCCTTTCTGGTTTTTACACATTTTGTGGATGTCCCTTTTGACCGGTGGGAAGTGATACTTCTTTGTAGTGCAGATTTGCATTGCCCGCTTGCTTGCTTGGCCAAAAAGGGCGTATGCGTTTTCTCCTGAATATATTCAGGAGAAAACGCATACGCCCTTTTTGGCCAAGTGCATCATTGTCGAAGTTGTGCCCCTCTTCCTGTGCTTTAAAGGCGATTCCAACGTACCTCTTGAAATCTGTTTCCTGCTATTCTGCCTCGCTTTCAAGTCCGCCTCGCTGCCTTCCCTCAACAGATTTTTGGACGATAGTTGTCCTTTATTACTCGGCCAGTTTGTGAATTGCTGTGACACTGAGCTCCATTTTTCAACTCGTTTTTTTGTGAGCTGACCGCAAGTCCAGAATTTTGGTTCAGGACCTATGCTGGTTCCCGGTGGTGGGCTGAGACTTTGGTTAATTCTTCTTCCTGCCGGGAAGTTAGAGTGATATGTGCCCGTTCAAATGACTAACAGCTACTCTCTCATTGGTTCTCCCTCTTCCCTTTCATCCTCTGCCAAATTGGAAACCTGTGCGAACCAGGAGGTTAAAGGGGCTGTCTCTCCAAGTTGGGAGATTGATAGTAAAGCAGATGGAAAGTCAAACCGGAGCACCAGGAGAGGGACTATTCGTTGACTCTTAGAAACCTTTCGTATTCACCGTGTGTCCGTTCTCTAGGTTTCCCGTACATGTTATAACTGTAGTAATATTCCCTTCAACCTGGAGAGTTGGGACCCATGGAATAGGTGCCATGCATTATTGCTTTAAAGGGTCTGCATTTGTTCACCCAATCTCACCAATCGTCTCAGTCCCAAGTGTCCAGCCTTATGCCACATCCAGCTGTCATTGTAGATAGGGTCATTCCAGGTTTCATCAGAGACCCTGAAGGAATTGTAAAGAATTTCCCAGTTTTTTGTTTTGTTTTGTTTTTGAAATTCCTTTTTATAGTGGGTTTGAGCTGATTCTCGCTGCCATGTTTATGCCAGTCTAGACACACTTAATTCCCTTATGGAGATATATCAATACATAGGTTTTAAGATTCTTACTAGTCTGATATATTCCTCTGCGGGAAATATGGGGTTTTGAGTCCCTTTCACTGAGGAAGGTGTAGGTCTTGTCTATTCCATAGTTGGTTTTTGGAACGGTACCTGTGCTTATATCAAACTCTGGTTTTATGCATCACCCCACCTCTCCTTCCCCCTTAAGCAGGCATAAGAGTGTTTTCTAAATGTGAGACACTGTTCTCTTTCCTAACTCAGTTCAAGGGTAGCCATGTTTATAGGATCTTCATAAGTGATATCTTATGATAAGTTTCTTTTTCTGTGTGACTTATTTCACTTAGAATCATCGAACCTGAATCCACCCATCTTGCTGCTACTGGACTTATGACATTGATTTCATGGCTGAGGGATATTCCATCGTACGTAAGTACCACAATTTTTTGAACCATTTTTATATTTCCTGGGATACTTAAGGTGTATCCAAGTTGAGGTCCTTGTATGCCGTGCAGCACTAAATTTTGGGGTGGCTCTGTCTTATTGATTTTCAGTTTTCCCAAGGTATATTCCCTAGACTGGAAGTGCCCTTGGCTCTGTAGCTCTGTTCTTTACTTGTTTTAGGGAACACAATGCACTCCTCCAGAGAGGCAGTTGGCAATTTACATCCCGCCCATCAGCATAACAAGGCTCCCTGTTCTCCAGGGCCTGTCTTGCCTTTCTGGTTTTTACACATTTTGTGGATGTCCCTTTTGACCGGTGGGAAGTGATACTTCTTTGTAGTGCAGATTTGCATTGCCCGCTTGCTTGCTTGGCCAAAAAGGGCGTATGCGTTTTCTCCTGAATATATTCAGGAGAAAACGCATACGCCCTTTTTGGCCAAGTGCATCATTGTCGAAGTTGTGCCCCTCTTCCTGTGCTTTAAAGGCGATTCCAACGTACCTCTTGAAATCTGTTTCCTGCTATTATGCCTCGCTTTCAAGTCCGTCTCGCTGCCTTCCCTCAACAGATTTTTGGACGATAGTTGTCCTTTATTACTCGGCCAGTTTGTGAATTGCTGTGACACTGAGCTCCATTTTTCAACTCGTTTTTTGTGAGCTGACCGCAAGTCCAGAATTTTGGTTCAGGACCTATGCTGGTTCCCGGTGGTGGGCTGAGACTTTGGTTAATTCTTCTTCCTGCCGGGAAGTTAGAGTGATATGTGCCCGTTCAAATGCCTAACAGCTACTCTCTCATTGGTTCTCCCTCTTCCCTTTCATCCTCTGCCAAATTGGAAACCTGTGCGAACCAGGAGGTTAAAGGGGCTGTCTCTCCAAGTTGGGAGATTGATAGTAAAGCAGATGGAAAGTCAAACCGGAGCACCAGGAGAGGGACTATTCGTTGAGTTTTAGAAACCTTTCGTATTCACAGTGTGTCCGTTCTCTAGGTTTCCCGTACATGTTATAACTGTAGTAATATTCCCTTCAACCTGGAGAGTTGGGACCCATGGAATAGGTGCCATGCATTATTGCTTTAAAGGGTCTGCATTTGTTCACCCAATCTCACCAATCGTCTCAGTCCCAAGTGTCCAGCCTTATGCCACATCCAGCTGTCGTTGTAGATAGGGTCATTCCAGGTTTCATCAGAGACCCTGAAGGAATTGTAAAGAATTTCCCAGTTTTTTTTGTTTTGTTTTTGAAATTCCTTTTTATAGTGGGTTTGAGCTGATTCTCGCTGCCATGTTTATGCCAGTCTAGACACACTTAATTCCCTTATGCAGATATATCAATACATAGGTTTTAAGATTCTTACTAGTCTGATATATTCCTCTGCGGGAAATATGGGGTTTTGAGTCCCTTTCACTGAGGAAGGTGTAGGTCTTGTCTATTCCATAGTTCGTTTTTGGAACGGTACCTGTGCTTATATCAAACTCTGGTTTTATGCATCACCCCACCTCTCCTTCTCCCTTAAGCAGGCATAAGAGTGTTTTCTAAATGTGAGACAC
The DNA here is from genome assembly GCF_949752795.1 of Hyperoodon ampullatus. Classification (NCBI taxonomy): domain Eukaryota; kingdom Metazoa; phylum Chordata; class Mammalia; order Artiodactyla; family Ziphiidae; genus Hyperoodon; species Hyperoodon ampullatus. Next base: position 151,464 of record NW_027640625.1, on the reverse strand, counting down.
TGTTCTCTTTCCTAACTCAGTTCAAGTGTAGCCATGTTTATAGGATCTTCATAAGTGATATCTTATGATAAGTTTCTTTTTCTGTGTGACTTATTTCACTTAGAATCATCGTACCTGAATCCACCCATTTTGCTGCTACTGGTCTTATGACATTGATTTCATGGCTGAGGGATATTCCATCGTACGTAAGTACCACAATTTTTTGAACCATTTTTATATTTCCTGGGATACTTAAGGTGTATCCAAGTTGAGGTCCTTGTAAGCAGTGCAGCCCTAAATTTTGGGGTGGCTCTGTCTTATTGATTTTCAGTTTTCCCAAGGTATATTCCCTAGACTGGAAGTGCCCTTGGCTCTGTAGCTCTGTTCTTTACTTGTTTTAGGGAACACAATGCACTCCTCCAGAGAGGCAGTTGGCAATTTACATCCCGCCCATCAGCATAACAAGGCTCCCTGTTCTCCAGGGCCTGTCTTGCCTTTCTGGTTTTTACACATTTTGTGGATGTCCCTTTTGACCGGTGGGAAGTGATACTTCTTTGTAGTGCAGATTTGCATTGCCCGCTTGCTTGCTTGGCCAAAAAGGGCGTATGCGTTTTCTCCTGAATATATTCAGGAGAAAACGCATACGCCCTTTTTGGCCAAGTGCATCATTGTCGAAGTTGTGCCCCTCTTCCTGTGCTTTAAAGGCGATTCCAACGTACCTCTTGAAATCTGTTTCCTGCTATTCTGCCTCGCTTTCAAGTCCGCCTCGCTGCCTTCCCTCAACAGATTTTTGGACGATAGTTGTCCTTTATTACTCGGCCAGTTTGTGAATTGCTGTGACACTGAGCTCCATTTTTCAACTCGTTTTTGTGAGCTGACCGCAAGTCCAGAATTTTGGTTCAGGACCTATGCTGGTTCCCGGTGGTGGGCTGAGACTTTGGTTAATTCTTCTTCTTGCCGGGAAGTTAGAGTGATATGTGCCCGTTCAAATGCCTAACAGCTACTCTCTCATTGGTTCTCCCTCTTCCCTTTCATCCTCTGCCAAATTGGAAACCTGTGCGAACCAGGAGGTTAAAGGGGCTGTCTCTCCAAGTTGGGAGGTTGATAGTAAAGCAGATGGAAAGTCAAACCGGAGCACCAGGAGAGGGACTATTCGTTGAGTTTTAGAAACCTTTCATATTCACAGTGTGTCAATTCTCTAGGTTTCCCGTACATGTTATAACTGTAGTAATATTCCCTTCAACCTGGAGAGTTGGGACCCATGGAATAGGTGCCATGCATTATTGCTTTAAAGGGTCTGCATTTGTTCACCCAATCTCACCAATCGTCTCAGTCCCAAGTGTCCAGCCTTATGCCACATCCAGCTGTCGTTGTAGATAGGGTCATTCCAGGTTTCATCAGAGACCCTGAAGGAATTGTAAAGAATTTCCCAGTTTTTTTTGTTTTGTTTTTGAAATTCCTTTTTATAGTGGGTTTGAGCTGATTCTCGCTGCCATGTTTATGCCAGTCTAGACACACTTAATTCCCTTATGGAGATATATCAATACATAGGTTTTAAGATTCTTACTAGTCTGATATATTCCTCTGCGGGAAATATGGGGTTTTGAGTCCCTTTCACTGAGGAAGGTGTAGGTCTTGTCTATTCCATAGTTGGTTTTTGGAACGGTACCTGTGCTTATATCAAACTCTGGTTTTATGCATCACCCCACCTCTCCTTCCCCCTTAAGCAGGCATAAGAGTGTTTTCTAAATGTGAGACACTGTTCTCTTTCCTAACTCAGTTCAAGTGTAGCCATGTTTATAGGATCTTCATAAGTGATATCTTATGATAAGTTTCTTTTTCTGTGTGACTTATTTCACTTAGAATCATCGTACCTGAATCCACCCATTTTGCTGCTACTGGTCTTATGACATTGATTTCATGGCTGAGGGATATTCCATCGTACGTAAGTACCACAATTTTTTGAACCATTTTTATATTTCCTGGGATACTTAAGGTGTATCCAAGTTGAGGTCCTTGTAAGCAGTGCAGCCCTAAATTTTGGGGTGGCTCTGTCTTATTGATTTTCAGATTTCCCAAGGTATATTCCCTAGACTGGAAGTGCCCTTGGCTCTGTAGCTCTGTTGTTTACTTGTTTTAGGGAACACAATGCACTCCTCCAGAGAGGCAGTTGGCAATTTACATCCCACCCATCAGCATAACAAGGCTCCCTGTTCTCCAGGGCCTGTCTTGCCTTTCTGGTTTTTACACATTTTGTGGATGTCCCTTTTGACCGGTGGGAAGTGATACTTCTTTGTAGTGCAGATTTGCATTGCCCGCTTGCTTGCTTGGCCAAAAAGGGCGTATGCGTTTTCTCCTGAATATATTCAGGAGAAAACGCATACGCCCTTTTTGGCCAAGTGCATCATTGTCGAAGTTGTGCCCCTCTTCCTGTGCTTTAAAGGCGATTCCAACGTACCTCTTGAAATCTGTTTCCTGCTATTCTGCCTCGCTTTCAAGTCCGCCTCGCTGCCTTCCCTCAACAGATTTTTGGACGATAGTTGTCCTTTATTACTCGGCCAGTTTGTGAATTGCTGTGACACTGAGCTCCATTTTTCAACTCGTTTTTTGTGAGCTGACCGCAAGTCCAGAATTTTGGTTCAGGACCTATGCTGGTTCCCGGTGGTGGGCTGAGACTTTGGTTAATTCTTCTTCCTGCCGGGAAGTTAGAGTGATATGTGCCCGTTCAAATGCCTAACAGCTACTCTCTCATTGGTTCTCCCTCTTCCCTTTCATCCTCTGCCAAATTGGAAACCTGTGCGAACCAGGAGGTTAAAGGGGCTGTCTCTCCAAGTTGGGAGATTGATAGTAAAGCAGATGGAAAGTCAAACCGGAGCACCAGGAGAGGGACTATTCGTTGACTTTTAGAAACCTTTCGTATTCACAGTGTGTCCGTTCTCTAGGTTTCCCGTACATGTTATAACTGTAGTAATATTCCCTTCAACCTGGAGAGTTGGGACCCATGGAATAGGTGCCATGCATTATTGCTTTAAAGGGTCTGCATTTGTTCACCCAATCTCACCAATCGTCTCAGTCCCAAGTGTCCAGCCTTATGCCACATCCAGCTGTCGTTGTAGATAGGGTCATTCCAGGTTTCATCAGAGACCCTGAAGGAATTGTAAAGAATTTCCCAGTTTTTTTTGTTTTGTTTTTGAAATTCCTTTTTATAGTGGGTTTGAGCTGATTCTCGCTGCCATGTTTATGCCAGTCTAGACACACTTAATTCCCTTATGCAGATATATCAATACATAGGTTTTAAGATTCTTACTAGTCTGATATATTCCTCTGCGGGAAATATGGGGTTTTGAGTCCCTTTCACTGAGGAAGGTGTAGGTCTTGTCTATTCCATAGTTGGTTTTTGGAACGGTACCTGTGCTTATATCAAACTCTGGTTTTATGCATCACCCCACCTCTCCTTCTCCCTTAAGCAGGCATAAGAGTGTTTTCTAAATGTGAGACACTGTTCTCTTTCCTAACTCAGTTCAAGTGTAGCCATGTTTATAGGATCTTCATAAGTGATATCTTATGATAAGTTTCTTTTTCTGTGTGACTTATTTCACTTAGAATCATCGTACCTGAATCCACCCATTTTGCTGCTACTGGTCTTATGACATTGATTTCATGGCTGAGGGATATTCCATCGTACATAAGTACCACAATTTTTTGAACCATTTTTATATTTCCTGGGATACTTAAGGTGTATCCAAGTTGAGGTCCTTGTAAGCAGTGCAGCCCTAAATTTTGGGGTGGCTCTGTCTTATTGATTTTCAGTTTTCCCAAGGTATATTCCCTAGACTGGAAGTGCCCTTGGCTCTGTAGCTCTGTTGTTTACTTGTTTTAGGGAACACAATGCACTCCTCCAGAGAGGCAGTTGGCAATTTACATCCCGCCCATCAGCATAACAAGGCTCCCTGTTCTCCAGGGCCTGTCTTGCCTTTCTGGTTTTTACACATTTTGTGGATGTCCCTTTTGACCGGTGGGAAGTGATACTTCTTTGTAGTGCAGATTTGCATTGCCCGCTTGCTTGCTTGGCCAAAAAGGGCGTATGCGTTTTCTCCTGAATATATTCAGGAGAAAACGCATACGCCCTTTTTGGCCAAGTGCATCATTGTCGAAGTTGTGCCCCTCTTCCTGTGCTTTAAAGGCGATTCCAACGTACCTCTTGAAATCTGTTTCCTGCTATTATGCCTCGCTTTCAAGTCCGCCTCGCTGCCTTCCCTCAACAGATTTTTGGACGATAGTTGTCCTTTATTACTCGGCCAGTTTGTGAATTGCTGTGACACTGAGCTCCATTTTTCAACTCGTTTTTTGTGAGCTGACCGCAAGTCCAGAATTTTGGTTCAGGACCTATGCTGGTTCCCGGTGGTGGGCTGAGACTTTGGTTAATTCTTCTTCCTGCCGGGAAGTTAGAGTGATATGTGCCCGTTCAAATGCCTAACAGCTACTCTCTCATTGGTTCTCCCTCTTCCCTTTCATCCTCTGCCAAATTGGAAACCTGTGCGAACCAGGAGGTTAAAGGGGCTGTCTCTCCAAGTTGGGAGATTGATAGTAAAGCAGATGGAAAGTCAAACCGGAGCACCAGGAGAGGGACTATTCGTTGAGTTTTAGAAACCTTTCGTATTCACAGTGTGTCCGTTCTCTAGGTTTCCCGTACATGTTATAACTGTAGTAATATTCCCTTCAACCTGGAGAGTTGGGACCCATGGACTAGGTGCCATGCATTATTGCTTTAAAGGGTCTGCATTTGTTCACCCAATCTCACCAATCGTCTCAGTCCCAAGTGTCCAGCCTTATGCCACATCCAGCTGTCGTTGTAGATAGGGTCATTCCAGGTTTCATCAGAGACCCTGAAGGAATTGTAAAGAATTTCCCAGTTTTTTTTGTTTTGTTTTTGAAATTCCTTTTTATAGTGGGTTTGAGCTGATTCTCGCTGCCATGTTTATGCCAGTCTAGACACACTTAATTCCCTTATGCAGATATATCAATACATAGGTTTTAAGATTCTTACTAGTCTGATATATTCCTCTGCGGGAAATATGGGGTTTTGAGTCCCTTTCACTGAGGAAGGTGTAGGTCTTGTCTATTCCATAGTTGGTTTTTGGAACGGTACCTGTGCTTATATCAAACTCTGGTTTTATGCATCACCCCACCTCTCCTTCTCCCTTAAGCAGGCATAAGAGTGTTTTCTAAATGTGAGACACTGTTCTCTTTCCTAACTCAGTTCAAGTGTAGCCATGTTTATAGGATCTTCATAAGTGATATCTTATGATAAGTTTCTTTTTCTGTGTGACTTATTTCACTTAGAATCATCGTACCTGAATCCACCCATTTTGCTGCTACTGGTCTTATGACATTGATTTCATGGCTGAGGGATATTCCATCGTACGTAAGTACCACAATTTTTTGAACCATTTTTATATTTCCTGGGATACTTAAGGTGTATCCAAGTTGAGGTCCTTGTAAGCAGTGCAGCCCTAAATTTTGGGGTGGCTCTGTCTTATTGATTTTCAGTTTTCCCAAGGTATATTCCCTAGACTGGAAGTGCCCTTGGCTCTGTAGCTCTGTTGTTTACTTGTTTTAGGGAACACAATGCACTCCTCCAGAGAGGCAGTTGGCAATTTACATCCCGCCCATCAGCATAACAAGGCTCCCTGTTCTCCAGGGCCTGTCTTGCCTTTCTGGTTTTTACACATTTTGTGGATGTCCCTTATGACCGGTGGGAAGTGATACTTCTTTGTAGTGCAGATTTGCATTGCCCGCTTGCTTGCTTGGCCAAAAAGGGCGTATGCGTTTTCTCCTGAATATATTCAGGAGAAAACGCATACGCCCTTTTTGGCCAAGTGCATCATTGTCGAAGTTGTGCCCCTCTTCCTGTGCTTTAAAGGCGATTCCAACGTACCTCTTGAAATCTGTTTCCTGCTATTCTGCCTCGCTTTCAAGTCCGCCTCGCTGCCTTCCGTCAACAGATTTTTGGACGATAGTTGTCCTTTATTACTCGGCCAGTTTGTGAATTGCTGTGACACTGAGCTCCATTTTTCAACTCGTTTTTTGTGAGCTGACCGCAAGTCCAGAATTTTGATTCAGGACCTATGCTGGTTCCCGGTGGTGGGCTGAGACTTTGGTTAATTCTTCTTCCTCCCGGGAAGTTAGAGTGATATGTGCCCGTTCAAATGCCTAACAGCTACTCTCTCATTGGTTCTCCCTCTTCCCTTTCATCCTCTGCCAAATTGGAAACCTGTGCGAACCAGGAGGTTAAAGGGGCTGTCTCTCCAAGTTGGGAGATTGATAGTAAAGCAGATGGAAAGTCAAACCGGAGCACCAGGAGAGGGACTATTCGTTGAGTTTTAGAAACCTTTCGTATTCACAGTGTGTCCGTTCTCTAGGTTTCCCGTACATGTTATAACTGTAGTAATATTCCCTTCAACCTGGAGAGTTGGGACCCATGGAATAGGTGCCGTGCATTATTGCTTTAAAGGGTCTGCATTTGTTCACCCAATCTCACCAATCGTCTCAGTCCCAAGTGTCCAGCCTTATGCCACATCCAGCTGTCGTTGTAGATAGGGTCATTCCAGGTTTCATCAGAGACCCTGAAGGAATTGTAAAGAATTTCCCAGTTTTTTTTGTTTTGTTTTTGAAATTCCTTTTTATAGTGGGTTTGAGCTGATTCTCGCTGCCATGTTTATGCCAGTCTAGACACACTTAATTCCCTTATGGAGATATATCAATACATAGGTTTTAAGATTCTTACTAGTCTGATATATTCCTCTGCGGGAAATATGGGGTTTTGAGTCCCTTTCACTGAGGAAGGTGTAGGTCTTGTCTATTCCATAGTTGGTTTGTGGAACGGTACCTGTGCTTATATCAAACTCTGGTTTTATGCATCACCCCACCTCTCCTTCCCCCTTAAGCAGGCATAAGAGTGTTTTCTAAATGTGAGACACTGTTCTCTTTCCTAACTCAGTTCAAGTGTAGCCATGTTTATAGGATCTTCATAAGTGATATCTTATGATAAGTTTCTTTTTCTGTGTGACTTATTTCACTTAGAATCATCGTACCTGAATCCACCCATTTTGCTGCTACTGGTCTTATGACATTGATTTCATGGCTGAGGGATATTCCATCGTACGTAAGTACCACAATTTTTTGAACCATTTTTATATTTCCTGGGATACTTAAGGTGTATCCAAGTTGAGGTCCTTGTAAGCAGTGCAGCCCTAAATTTTGGGGTGGCTCTGTCTTATTGATTTTCAGTTTTCCCAAGGTATATTCCCTAGACTGGAAGTGCCCTTGGCTCTGTAGCTCTGTTCTTTACTTGTTTTAGGGAACACAATGCACTCCTCCAGAGAGGCAGTTGGCAATTTACATCCCGCCCATCAGCATAACAAGGCTCCCTGTTCTCCAGGGCCTGTCTTGCTTTTCTGGTTTTTACACATTTTGTGGATGTCCCTTTTGACCGGTGGGAAGTGATACTTCTTTGTAGTGCAGATTTGCATTGCCCGCTTGCTTGCTTGGCCAAAAAGGGCGTATGCGTTTTCTCCTGAATATATTCAGGAGAAAACGCATACGCCCTTTTTGGCCAAGTGCATCATTGTCGAAGTTGTGCCCCTCTTCCTGTGCTTTAAAGGCGATTCCAACGTACCTCTTGAAATCTGTTTCCTGCTATTCTGCCTCGCTTTCAAGTCCGCCTCGCTGCCTTCCCTCAACAGATTTTTGGACGATAGTTGTCCTTTATTACTCGGCCAGTTTGTGAATTGCTGTGACACTGAGCTCCATTTTTCAACTCGTTTTTTGTGAGCTGACCGCAAGTCCAGAATTTTGGTTCAGGACCTATGCTGGTTCCCGGTGGTGGGCTGAGACATTGGTTAATTCTTCTTCCTGCCGGGAAGTTAGAGTGATATGTGCCCGTTCAAATGCCTAACAGCTACTCTCTCATTGGTTCTCCCTCTTCCCTTTCATCCTCTGCCAAATTGGGAACCTGTGCGAACCAGGAGGTTAAAGGGGCTGTCTCTCCAAGTTGGGAGATTGATAGTAAAGCAGATGGAAAGTCAAACCGGAGCACCAAGAGAGGGACTATTCGTTGACATTTAGAAACCTTTCGTATTCACAGTGTGTCCGTTCTCTAGGTTTCCCGTACATGTTATAACTGTAGTAATATTCCCTTCAACCTGGAGAGTTGGGACCCATGGAATAGGTGCCATGCATTATTGCTTTAAAGGGTCTGCATTTGTTCACCCAATCTCACCAATCGTCTCAGTCCCAAGTGTCCAGCCTTATGCCACATCCAGCTGTCGTTGTAGATAGGGTCATTCCAGGTTTCATCAGAGACCCTGAAGGAATTGTAAAGAATTTCCCAGTTTTTTTTGTTTTGTTTTTGAAATTCCTTTTTATAGTGGGTTTGAGCTGATTCTCGCTGCCATGTTTATGCCAGTCTAGACACACTTAATTCCCTTATGCAGATATATCAATACATAGGTTTTAAGATTCTTACTAGTCTGATATATACCTCTGCGGGAAATATGGGGTTTTGAGTCCCTTTCACTGAGGAAGGTGTAGGTCTTGTCTATTCCATAGTTGGTTTTTGGAACGGTACCTGTGCTTATATCAAACTCTGGTTTTATGCATCACCCCACCTCTCCTTCTCCCTTAAGCAGGCATAAGAGTGTTTTCTAAATGTGAGACACTGTTCTCTTTCCTAACTCAGTTCAAGTGTAGCCATGTTTATAGGATCTTCATAAGTGATATCTTATGATAAGTTTCTTTTTCTGTGTGACTTATTTCACTTAGAATCATCGTACCTGAATCCACCCATTTTGCTGCTACTGGTCTTATGACATTGATTTCATGGCTGAGGGATATTCCATCGTACGTAAGTACCACAATTTTTTGAACCATTTTTATATTTCCTGGGATACTTAAGGTGTATCCAAGTTGAGGTCCTTGTAAGCAGTGCAGCCCTAAATTTTGGGGTGGCTCTGTCTTATTGATTTTCAGTTTTCCCAAGGAATATTCCCTAGACTGGAAGTGCCCTTGGCTCTGTAGCTCTGTTGTTTACTTGTTTTAGGGAACACAATGCACTCCTCCAGAGAGGCAGTTGGCAATTTACATCCCGCCCATCAGCATAACAAGGCTCCCTGTTCTCCAGGGCCTGTCTTGCCTTTCTGGTTTTTACACATTTTGTGGATGTCCCTTTTGACCGGTGGGAAGTGATACTTCTTTGTAGTGCAGATTTGCATTGCCCGCTTGCTTGCTTGGCCAAAAAGGGCGTATGCGTTTTCTCCTGAATATATTCAGGAGAAAACGCATACACCCTTTTTGGCCAAGTGCATCATTGTCGAAGTTGTGCCCCTCTTCCCGTGCTTTAAAGGCGATTCCAACGTACCTCTTGAAATCTGTTTCCTGCTATTCTGCCTCACTTTCAAGTCCGCCTCGCTGCCTTCCCTCAACAGATTTTTGGACGATAGTTGTCCTTTATTACTCGGCCAGTTTGTGAATTGCTGTGACACTGAGCTCCATTTTTCAACTCGTTTTTTGTGAGCTGACCGCAAGTCCAGAATTTTGGTTCAGGACCTATGCTGGTTCCCGGTGGTGGGCTGAGACTTTGGTTAATTCTTCTTCCTGCCGGGAAGTTAGAGTGATATGTGCCCGTTCAAATGCCTAACAGCTACTCTCTCATTGGTTCTCCCTCTTCCCTTTCATCCTCTGCCAAATTGGAAACCTGTGCGAACCAGGAGGTTAAAGGGGCTGTCTCTCCAAGTTGGGAGATTGATAGTAAAGCAGATGGAAAGTCAAACCAGAGCACCAGGAGAGGGACTATTCGTTGACTTTTAGAAACCTTTCGTATTCACAGTGTGTCCGTTCTCTAGGTTTCCCGTACATGTTATAACTGTAGTAATATTCCCTTCAACCTGGAGAGTTGGGACCCATGGAATAGGTGCCATGCATTATTGCTTTAAAGGGTCTGCATTTGTTCACCCAATCTCACCAATCGTCTCAGTCCCAAGTGTCCAGCCTTATGCCACATCCAGCTGTCGTTGTAGATAGGGTCATTCCAGGTTTCATCAGAGACCCTGAAGGAATTGTAAAGAATTTCCCAGTTTTTTTTTGTTTTGTTTTTGAAATTCCTTTTTATAGTGGGTTTGAGCTGATTCTCGCTGCCATGTTTATGCCAGTCTAGACACACTTAATTCCCTTATGGAGATATATCAATACATAGGTTTTAAGATTCTTACTAGTCTGATATATTCCTCTGCGGGAAATATGGGGTTTTGAGTCCCTTTCACTGAGGAAGGTGTAGGTCTTGTCTATTCCATAGTTGGTTTTTGGAACGGTACCTGTGCTTATATCAAACTCTGGTTTTATGCATCACCCCACCTCTCCTTCTCCCTTAAGCAGGCATAAGAGTGTTTTCTAAATGTGAGACACTGTTCTCTTTCCTAACTCAGTTCAAGTGTAGCCATGTTTATAGGATCTTCATAAGTGATATCTTATGATAAGTTTCTTTTTCTGTGTGACTTATTTCACTTAGAATCATCGTACCTGAATCCACCCATTTTGCTGCTACTGGTCTTATGACATTGATTTCATGGCTGAGGGATATTCCATCGTACGTAAGTACCACAATTTTTTGAACCATTTTTATATTTCCTGGGATACTTAAGGTGTATCCAAGTTGAGGTCCTTGTAAGCAGTGCAGCCCTAAATTTTGGGGTGGCTCTGTCTTATTGATTTTCAGTTTTCCCAAGGTATATTCCCTAGACTGGAAGTGCCCTTGGCTCTGTAGCTCTGTTGTTTACTTGTTTTAGGGAACACAATGCACTCCTCCAGAGAGGCAGTTGGCAATTTACATCCCGCCCATCAGCATAACAAGGCTCCCTGCTCTCCAGGGCCTATCTTGCCTTTCTGGTTTTTACACATTTTGTGGATGTCCCTTTTGACCGGTGGGAAGTGATACTTCTTTGTAGTGCAGATTTGCATTGCCCGCTTGCTTGCTTGGCCAAAAAGGGCGTATGCGTTTTCTCCTGAATATATTCAGGAGAAAACGCATACGCCCTTTTTGGCCAAGTGCATCATTGTCGAAGTTGTGCCCCTCTTCCTGTGCTTTAAAGGCGATTCCAACGTACCTCTTGAAATCTGTTTCCTGCTATTCTGCCTCGCTTTCAAGTCCGCCTCGCTGCCTTCCCTCAACAGATTTTTGGACGATAGTTGTCCTTTATTACTCGGCCAGTTTGTGAATTGCTGTGACACTGAGCTCCATTTTTCAACTCGTTTTTTGTGAGCTGACCGCAAGTCCAGAATTTTGGTTCAGGACCTATGCTGGTTCCCGGTGGTGGGCTGAGACTTTGGTTAATTCTTCTTCCTGCCGGGAAGTTAGAGTGATATGTGCCCGTTCAAATGCCTAACAGCTACTCTCTCATTGGTTCTCCCTCTTCCCTTTCATCCTCTGCCAAATTGGAAACCTGTGCGAACCAGGAGGTTAAAGGGGCTGTCTCTCCAAGTTGGGAGATTGATAGTAAAGCAGATGGAAAGTCAAACCGGAGCACCAGGAGAGGGACTATTCGTTGACTTTTAGAAACCTTTCGTATTCACCGTGTGTCCGTTCTCTAGGTTTCCCGTACATGTTATAACTATAGTAATATTCCCTTCAACCTGGAGAGTTGGGACCCATGGAATAGGTGCCATGCATTATTGCTTTAAAGGGTCTGCATTTGTTCACCCAATCTCACCAATCGTCTCAGTCCCAAGTGTCCAGCCTTATGCCACATCCAGCTGTCGTTGTAGATAGGGTCATTCCAGGTTTCATCAGAGACCCTGAAGGAATTGTAAAGAATTTCCCAGTTTTTTTTTTTGTTTTGTTTTTGAAATTCCTTTTTATAGTGGGTTTGAGCTGATTCTCGCTGCCATGTTTATGCCAGTCTAGACACACTTAATTCCCTTATGGAGATATATCAATACATAGGTTTTAAGATTCTTACTAGTCTGATATATTCCTCTGCGGGAAATATGGGGTTTTGAGTCCCTTTCACTGAGGAAGGTGTAGGTCTTGTCTATTCCATAGTTGGTTTTTGGAACGGTACCTGTGCTTATATCAAACTCTGGTTTTATGCATCACCCCACCTCTCCTTCCCCCTTAAGCAGGCATAAGAGTGTTTTCTAAATGTGAGACACTGTTCTCTTTCCTAACTCAGTTCAAGGGTAGCCATATTTATAGGATCTTCATAAGTGATATCTTATGATAAGTTTCTTTTTCTGTGTCACTTATTTCACTTAGAATCATCGTACCTGAATCCACCCATTTTGCTGCTACTGGTCTTATGACATTGATTTCATGGCTGAGGGATATTCCATCGTACGTAAGTACCACAATTTTTTGAACCATTTTTATATTTCCTGGGATACTTAAGGTGTATCCAAGTTGAGGTCCTGGTATGCAGTGCAGCACTAAATTTTGGGGTGGCTCTGTCTTATTGATTTTCAGTTTTCCCAAGGTATATTCCCTAGACTGGAAGTGCCCTTGGCTCTGTAGCTCTGTTGTTTACTTGTTTTAGGGAACACAATGCACTCCTCCAGAGAGGCAGTTGGCAATTTACATCCTGCCCATCAGCATAACAAGGCTCCCTGTTCTCCAGGGCCTGTCTTGCCTTTCTGGTTTTTACACATTTTGTGGATGTCCCTTTTGACCGGTGGGAAGTGATACTTCTTTGTACTGCAGATTTGCATTGCCCGCTTGCTTGCTTGGCCAAAAAGGGCGTATGCGTTTTCTCCTGAATATATTCAGGAGAAAACGCATACGCCCTTTTTGGCCAAGTGCATCATTGTCGAAGTTGTGCCCCTCTTCCTGTGCTTTAAAGGCGATTCCAACGTACCTCTTGAAATCTGTTTCCTGCTATTCTGCCTCGCTTTCAAGTCCGCCTCGCTGCCTTCCCTCAACAGATTTTTGGACGATAGTTGTCCTTTATTACTCGGCCAGTTTGTGAATTGCTGTGACACTGAGCTCCATTTTTCAACTCGTTTTTTGTGAGCTGACCGCAAGTCCAGAATTTTGGTTCAGGACCTATGCTGGTTCCCGGTGGTGGGCTGAGACTTTGGTTAATTCTTCTTCCTGCCAGGAAGTTAGAGTGATATGTGCCCGTTCAAATGCCTAACAGCTACTCTCTCATTGGTTCTCCCTCTTCCCTTTCATCCTCTGCCAAATTGGAAACCTGTGCGAACCAGGAGGTTAAAGGGGCTGTCTCTCCAAGTTGGGAGATTGATAGTAAAGCAGATGGAAAGTCAAACCGGAGCACCAGGAGAGGGACTATTCGTTGACTTTTAGAAACCTTTCGTATTCACCGTGTGTCCGTTCTCTAGGTTTCCCGTACATGTTATAACTATAGTAATATTCCCTTCAACCTGGAGAGTTGGGACCCATGGAATAGGTGCCATGCATTATTGCTTTAAAGGGTCTGCATTTGTTCACCCAATCTCACCAATCGTCTCAGTCCCAAGTGTCCAGCCTTATGCCACATCCAGCTGTCGTTGTAGATAGGGTCATTCCAGGTTTCATCAGAGACCCTGAAGGAATTGTAAAGAATTTCCCAGTTTTTTTTTTGTTTTGTTTTTGAAATTCCTTTTTATAGTGGGTTTGAGCTGATTCTCGCTGCCATGTTTATGCCAGTCTAGACACACTTAATTCCCTTATGGAGATATATCAATACATAGGTTTTAAGATTCTTACTAGTCTGATATATTCCTCTGCGGGAAATATGGGGTTTTGAGTCCCTTTCACTGAGGAAGGTGTAGGTCTTGTCTATTCCATAGTTGGTTTTTGGAACGGTACCTGTGCTTATATCAAACTCTGGTTTTATGCATCACCCCACCTCTCCTTCCCCCTTAAGCAGGCATAAGAGTGTTTTCTAAATGTGAGACACTGTTCTCTTTCCTAACTCAGTTCAAGGGTAGCCATATTTATAGGATCTTCATAAGTGATATCTTATGATAAGTTTCTTTTTCTGTGTGACTTATTTCACTTAGAATCATCGTACCTGAATCCACCCATTTTGCTGCTACTGGTCTTATGACATTGATTTCATGGCTGAGGGATATTCCATCGTACGTAAGTACCACAATTTTTTGAACCATTTTTATATTTCCTGGGATACTTAAGGTGTATCCAAGTTGAGGTCCTGGTATGCAGTGCAGCACTAAATTTTGGGGTGGCTCTGTCTTATTGATTTTCAGTTTTCCCAAGGTATATTCCCTAGACTGGAAGTGCCCTTGGCTCTGTAGCTCTGTTGTTTACTTGTTTTAGGGAACACAATGCACTCCTCCAGAGAGGCAGTTGGCAATTTACATCCTGCCCATCAGCATAACAAGGCTCCCTGTTCTCCAGGGCCTGTCTTGCCTTTCTGGTTTTTACACATTTTGTGGATGTCCCTTTTGACCGGTGGGAAGTGATACTTCTTTGTAGTGCAGATTTGCATTGCCCGCTTGCTTGCTTGGCCAAAAAGGGCGTATGCGTTTTCTCCTGAATATATTCAGGAGAAAACGCATACGCCCTTTTTGGCCAAGTGCATCATTGTCGAAGTTGTGCCCCTCTTCCTGTGCTTTAAAGGCGATTCCAACGTACCTCTTGAAATCTGTTTCCTGCTATTCTGCCTCGCTTTCAAGTCCGCCTCGCTGCCTTCCCTCAACAGATTTTTGGACGATAGTTGTCCTTTATTACTCGGCCAGTTTGTGAATTGCTGTGACACTGAGCTCCATTTTTCAACTCGTTTTTTGTGAGCTGACCGCAAGTCCAGAATTTTGGTTCAGGACCTATGCTGGTTCCCGGTGGTGGGCTGAGACCTTGGTTAATTCTTCTTCCTGCCGGGAAGTTAGAGTGATATGTGCCCGTTCAAATGCCTAACAGCTACTCTCTCATTGGTTCTCCCTCTTCCCTTTCATCCTCTGCCAAATTGGAAACCTGTGCGAACCAGGAGGTTAAAGGGGCTGTCTCTCCAAGTTGGGAGATTGATAGTAAAGCAGATGGAAAGTCAAACCGGAGCACCAGGAGAGGGACTATTCGTTGAGTTTTAGAAACCTTTCGTATTCACAGTGTGTCCGTTCTCTAGGTTTCCCGGACATGTTATAACTGTAGTAATATTCCCTTCAACCTGGAGAGTTGGGACCCATGGAATAGGTGCCATGCATTATTGCTTTAAAGGGTCTGCATTTGTTCACCCAATCTCACCAATCGTCTCAGTCCCAAGTGTCCAGACTTATGCCACATCCAGCTGTCGTTGTAGATAGGGTCATTCCAGGTTTCATCAGAGACCCTGAAGGAATTGTAAAGAATTTCCCAGTTTTTTTTGTTTTGTTTTTGAAATTCCTTTTTATAGTGGGTTTGAGCTGATTCTCGCTGCCATGTTTATGCCAGTCTAGACACACTTAATTCCCTTATGGAGATATATCAATACATAGGTTTTAAGATTCTTACTAGTCTGATATATTCCTCTGCGCGAAATATGGGGTTTTGAGTCCCTTTCACTGAGGAAGGTGTAGGTCTTGTCTATTCCATAGTTGGTTTTTGGAACGGTACCTGCGCTTATATCAAACTCTGGTTTTATGCATCACCCCACCTCTCCTTCCCCCTTAAGCAGGCATAAGAGTGTTTTCTAAATGTGAGACACTGTTCTCTTTCCTAACTCAGTTCAAGTGTAGCCATGTTTATAGGATCTTCATAAGTGATATCTTATGATAAGTTTCTTTTTCTCTGTGACTTATTTCACTTAGAATCATCGTACCTGAATCCACCCATTTTGCTGCTACTGGTCTTATGACATTGATTTCATGGCTGAGGGATATTCCATCGTACGTAATTACCACAATTTTTTGAACCATTTTTATATTTCCTGGGATACTTAAGGTGTATCCAAGTTGAGGTCCTTGTAAGCAGTGCAGCCCTAAATTTTGGGGTGGCTCTGTCTTATTGATTTTCAGTTTTCCCAAGGTATATTCCCTAGACTGGAAGTGCCCTTGGCTCTGTAGCTCTGTTGTTTATTTGTTTTAGGGAACACAATGCACTCCTCCAGAGAGGCAGTTGGCAATTTACATCCCGCCCATCAGCATAACAAGGCTCCCTGTTCTCCAGGGCCTGTCTTGCCTTTCTGGTTTTTACACATTTTGTGGATGTCCCTTTTGACCGGTGGGAAGTGATACTTCTTTGTAGTGCAGATTTGCATTGCCCGCTTGCTTGCTTGGCCAAAAAGGGCGTATGCGTTTTCTCCTGAATATATTCAGGAGAAAACACATACGCCCTTTTTGGCCAAGTGCATCATTGTCGAAGTTGTGCCCCTCTTCCTGTGCTTTAAAGGCGATTCCAACGTACCTCTTGAAATCTGTTTCCTGCTATTCTGCCTCGCTTTCAAGTCCGCCTCGCTGCCTTCCCTCAACAGATTTTTGGACGATAGTTGTCCTTTATTACTCGGCCAGTTTGTGAATTGCTGCGACACTGAGCTCAATTTTTCAACTCGTTTCTTGTGAGCTGACCGCAAGTCCAGAATTTTGGTTCAGGACCTATGCTGGTTCCCGGTGGTGGGCTGAGACTTTGGTTAATTCTTCTTCCTGCCGGGAAGTTAGAGTAATATGTGTCCGTTCAAATGCCTAACAGCTACTGTCTCATTGGTTCTCCCTCTTCCCTTTCCTCCTCTGCCAAATTGGAAACCTGTGCGAACCAGGAGGTTAAAGGGGCTGTCTCTCCAAGTTGGGAGATTGATAGTAAAGCAGATGGAAAGTCAAACCGGAGCACCAGGAGAGGGACTATTCGTTGAGTTTTAGAAACCTTTCGTATTCACAGTGTGTCCGTTCTCTAGGTTTCCCGTACATGTTATAACTGTAGTAATATTCCCTTCAACCTGGAGAGTTGGGACCCATGGAATAGGTGCCATGCATTATTGCTTTAAAGGGTCTGCATTTGTTCACCCAATCTCACCAATCGTCTCAGTCCCAAGTGTCCAGCCTTATGCCACATCCAGCTGTCGTTGTAGATAGGGTCATTCCAGGTTTCATCAGAGACCCTGAAGGAATTGTAAAGAATTTCCCAGTTTTTTTGTTTTGTTTTTGAAATTCCTTTTTATAGTGGGTTTGAGCTGATTCTCGCTGCCATGTTTGTGCCAGTCTAGACACACTTAATTCCCTTATGGAGATATATCAATACATAGGTTTTAAGATTCTTACTAGTCTGATATATTCCTCTGCGGGAAATATGGGGTTTTGAGTCCCTTTCACTGAGGAAGGTGTAGGTCTTGTCTATTCCATAGTTGGTTTTTGGAACGGTACCTGTGCTTATATCAAACTCTGGTTTTATGCATCACCCCACCTCTCCTTCCCCCTTAAGCAGGCATAAGAGTGTTTTCTAAATGTGAGACACTGTTCTCTTTCTTAACTCAGTTCAAGTGTAGCCATGTTTATAGGATCTTCATAAGTGATATCTTATGATAAGTTTCTTTTTCTGTGTGACTTATTTCACTTAGAATCATCGTACCTGAATCCACCCATTTTGCTGCTACTGGTCTTATGACATTGATTTCATGGCTGAGGGATATTCCATCGTACGTAATTACCACAATTTTTTGAACCAATTTTATATTTCCTGGGATACTTAAGGTGTATCCAAGTTGAGGTCCTTGTAAGCAGTGCAGCCCTAAATTTTGGGGTGGCTCTGTCTTATTGATTTTCAGTTTTCCCAAGGTATATTCCCTAGACTGGAAGTGCCCTTGGCTCTGTAGCTCTGTTGTTTACTTGTTTTAGGGAACACAATGCACTCCTCCAGAGAGGCAGTTGGCAATTTACATCCCGCCCATCAGCATAACAAGGCTCCCTGTTCTCCAGGGCCTGTCTTGCCTTTCTGGTTTTTACACATTTTGTGGATGTCCCTTTTGACCGGTGGGAAGTGATACTTCTTTGTAGTGCAGATTTGCATTGCCCGCTTGCTTGCTTGGCCAAAAAGGGCGTATGCGTTTTCTCCTGAATATATTCAGGAGAAGACGCATATGCCCTTTTTGGCCAAGTGCATCATTGTCAAAGTTGTGCCCCTCTTCCTGTGCTTTAAAGGCAATTCCAACGTACCTCTTGAAATCTGTTTCCTGCTATTCTGCCTCGCTTTCAAGTCCGCCTCGTTGCCTCCCTCAACAGATTTTTGGACGATAGTTGTCCTTTATTACTCGGCCAGTTTGTGAATTGCTGTGACACTGAGCTCCATTTTTCAACTCGTTTTTTGTGAGCTGACCGCAAGTCCAGAATTTTGGTTCAGGACCTATGCTGGTTCCCGGTGGTGGCCTGAGACTTTGGTTAATTCTTCTTCCTGCCGGGAAGTTAGAGTGATATGTGCCCGTTCAAATGCCTAACAGCTACTCTCTCATTGGTTCTCCCTCTTCCCTTTCATCCTCTGCCAAATTGGAAACCTGTGCGAACCAGGAGGTTAAAGGGGCTGTCTCTCCAAGTTGGGAGATTGATAGTAAAGCAGATGGAAAGTCAAACCGGAGCACCAGGAGAGGGACTATTCGTTGAGTTTTAGAAACCTTTCATATTCACAGTGTGTCCGTTCTCTAGGTTTCCCGTACATGTTATAACTGTAGTAATATTCCCTTCAACCTGGAGAGTTGGGACCCATGGAATAGGTGCCATGCATTATTGCTTTAAAGGGTCTGCATTTGTTCACCCAATCTCACCAATCGTCTCAGTCCCAAGTGTCCAGCCTTATGCCACATCCAGCTGTCGTTGTAGATAGGGTCATTCCAGGTTTCATCAGAGACCCTGAAGGAATTGTAAAGAATTTCCCAGTTTTTTTGCTTTGTTTTTGAAATTCCTTTTTATAGTGGGTTTGAGCTGATTCTCGCTGCCATGTTTATGCCAGTCTAGACACACTTAATTCCCTTATGGAGATATATCAATACATAGGTTTTAAGATTCTTACTAGTCTGATATATTCCTCTGTGGGAAATATGGGGTTTTGAGTCCCTTTCACTGAGGAAGGTGTAGGTCTTGTCTATTCCATAGTTGGTTTTTGGAACGGTACCTGAGCTTATATCAAACTCTGGTTTTATGCATCACCACACCTCTCCTTCCCCCTTCAGCAGGCATAAGAGTGTTTTCTAAATGTGAGACACTGTTCTCTTTCCTAACTCAGTTCAAGTGTAGCCATGTTTATAGGATCTTCATAAGTGATATCTTATGATAAGTTTCTTTTTCTGTGTGACTTATTTCACTTAGAATCATCGTACCTGAATCCACCCATTTTGCTGCTACTGGTCTTATGACATTGATTTCATGGCTGAGGGATATTCCATCGTACGTAAGTACCACAATTTTTTGAACCATTTTTATATTCCCTGGGATACTTAAGGTGTATCCAAGTTGAGGTCCTTGTAAGCAGTGCAGCCCTAAATTTTGGGGTGGCTCTGTCTTATTGATTTTCAGTTTTCCCAAGGTATATTCCCTAGACTGGAAGTGCCCTTGGCTCTGTAGCTCTGTTGTTTACTTGTTTTAGGGAACACAATGCACTCCTCCAGAGAGGCAGTTGGCAATTTACATCCCGCCCATCAGCATAACAAGGCTCCCTGTTCTCCAGGGCCTGTCTTGCCTTTCTGGTTTTTACACATTTTGTGGATGTCCCTTTTGACCGGTGGGAAGTGATACTTCTTTGTAGTGCAGATTTGCATTGCCCGCTTGCTTGCTTGGCCAAAAAGGGCGTATGCGTTTTCGACTGAATATATTCAGGAGAAAACGCATACGCCCTTTTTGGCCAAGTGCATCATTGTCGAAGTTGTGCCCCTCTTCCTGTGCTTTAAAGGCGATTCCAACGTACCTCTTGAAATCTGTTTCCTGCTATTCTGCCTCGCTTTCAAGTCCGCCTCGCTGCCTTCCCTCAACAGATTTTTGGACGATAGTTGTCCTTTATTACTCGGCCAGTTTGTTAATTGCTGTGACACTGAGCTCCATTTTTCAACTCGTTTTTTGTGAGCTGACCGCAAGTCCAGAATTTTGGTTCAGGACCTATGCTGGTTCCCGGTGGTGGGCTGAGACTTTGGTTAATTCTTCTTCCTGCCGGGAAGTTAGAGTGATATGTGTCCGTTCAAATGCCTAACAGCTACTCTCTCATTGGTTCTCCCTCTTCCCTTTCATCCTCTGCCAAATTGGAAACCTGTGCGAACCAGGAGGTTAAAGAGGCTGTCTCTCCAAGTTGGGAGATTGATAGTAAAGCAGATGGAAAGTCAAACCAGAGCACCAGGAGAGGGACTATTCGTTGAGTTTTAGAAACCTTTCGTATTCACAGTGTGTCCGTTCTCTAGGTTTCCCGTATATGTTATAACTGTAGTAATATTCCCTTCAACCTGGAGAGTTGGGACCCATGGAATAGGTGCCATGCATTATTGCTTTAAAGGGTCTGCATTTGTTCACCCAATCTCACCAATCGTCTCAGTCCCAAGTGTCCAGCCTTATGCCACATCCAGCTGTCGTTGTAGATAGGGTCATTCCAGGTTTCATCAGAGACCCTGAAGGAATTGTAAAGAATTTCCCAGTTTTTTTGTTTTGTTTTTGAAATTCCTTTTTATAGTGGGTTTGAGCTGATTCTCGCTGCCATGTTTATGCCAGTCTAGACACACTTAATTCCCTTATGGAGATATATCAATACATAGGTTTTAAGATTCTTACTAGTCTGATATATTCCTCTGCGGGAAATATGGGGTTTTGAGTCCCTTTCACTGAGGAAGGTGTAGGTCTTGTCTATTCCATAGATGGTTTTTGGAACGGTACCTGAGCTTATATCAAACTCTGGTTTTATGCATCACCCCACCTCTCTTTCCCCCTTAAGCAGGCATAAGAGTGTTTTCTAAATGTGAGACACTGTTCTCTTTCCTAACTCAGTTCAAGTGTAGCCATGTTTATAGGATCTTCATAAGTGATATCTTATGATAAGTTTCTTTTTCTGTGTGACTTATTTCACTTAGAATCATCGTACCTGAATCCACCCATTTTGCTGCTACTGGTCTTATGACATTGATTTCATGGCTGAGGGATATTCCATCGTACGTAAGTACCACAATTTTTTGAACCATTTTTATATTTCCTGGGATACTTAAGGTGTATCCAAGTTGAGGTCCTGGTATGCAGTGCAGCACTAAATTTTGGGGTGGCTCTGTCTTATTGATTTTCAGTTTTCCCAAGGTATATTCCCTAGACTGGAAGTGCCCTTGGCTCTGTAGCTCTGTTGTTTACTTGTTTTAGGGAACACAATGCACTCCTCCAGAGAGGCAGTTGGCAATTTACATCCTGCCCATCAGCATAACAAGGCTCCCTGTTCTCCAGGGCCTGTCTTGCCTTTCTGGTTTTTACACATTTTGTGGATGTCCCTTTTGACCGGTGGGAAGTGATACTTCTTTGTAGTGCAGATTTGCATTGCCCGCTTGCTTGCTTGGCCAAAAAGGGCGTATGCGTTTTCTCCTGAATATATTCAGGAGAAAACGCATACGCCCTTTTTGGCCAAGTGCATCATTGTCGAAGTTGTGCCCCTCTTCCTGTGCTTTAAAGGCGATTCCAACGTACCTCTTGAAATCTGTTTCCTGCTATTCTGCCTCGCTTTCAAGTCCGCCTCGCTGCCTTCCCTCAACAGATTTTTGGACGATAGTTGTCCTTTATTACTCGGCCAGTTTGTGAATTGCTGTGACACTGAGCTCCATTTTTCAACTCGTTTTTTGTGAGCTGACCGCAAGTCCAGAATTTTGGTTCAGGACCTATGCTGGTTCCCGGTGGTGGGCTGAGACCTTGGTTAATTCTTCTTCCTGCCGGGAAGTTAGAGTGATATGTGCCCGTTCAAATGCCTAACAGCTACTCTCTCATTGGTTCTCCCTCTTCCCTTTCATCCTCTGCCAAATTGGAAACCTGTGCGAACCAGGAGGTTAAAGGGGCTGTCTCTCCAAGTTGGGAGATTGATAGTAAAGCAGATGGAAAGTCAAACCGGAGCACCAGGAGAGGGACTATTCGTTGAGTTTTAGAAACCTTTCGTATTCACAGTGTGTCCGTTCTCTAGGTTTCCCGGACATGTTATAACTGTAGTAATATTCCCTTCAACCTGGAGAGTTGGGACCCATGGAATAGGTGCCATGCATTATTGCTTTAAAGGGTCTGCATTTGTTCACCCAATCTCACCAATCGTCTCAGTCCCAAGTGTCCAGACTTATGCCACATCCAGCTGTCGTTGTAGATAGGGTCATTCCAGGTTTCATCAGAGACCCTGAAGGAATTGTAAAGAATTTCCCAGTTTTTTTTGTTTTGTTTTTGAAATTCCTTTTTATAGTGGGTTTGAGCTGATTCTCGCTGCCATGTTTATGCCAGTCTAGACACACTTAATTCCCTTATGGAGATATATCAATACATAGGTTTTAAGATTCTTACTAGTCTGATATATTCCTCTGCGCGAAATATGGGGTTTTGAGTCCCTTTCACTGAGGAAGGTGTAGGTCTTGTCTATTCCATAGTTGGTTTTTGGAACGGTACCTGCGCTTATATCAAACTCTGGTTTTATGCATCACCCCACCTCTCCTTCCCCCTTAAGCAGGCATAAGAGTGTTTTCTAAATGTGAGACACTGTTCTCTTTCCTAACTCAGTTCAAGTGTAGCCATGTTTATAGGATCTTCATAAGTGATATCTTATGATAAGTTTCTTTTTCTCTGTGACTTATTTCACTTAGAATCATCGTACCTGAATCCACCCATTTTGCTGCTACTGGTCTTATGACATTGATTTCATGGCTGAGGGATATTCCATCGTACGTAATTACCACAATTTTTTGAACCATTTTTATATTTCCTGGGATACTTAAGGTGTATCCAAGTTGAGGTCCTTGTAAGCAGTGCAGCCCTAAATTTTGGGGTGGCTCTGTCTTATTGATTTTCAGTTTTCCCAAGGTATATTCCCTAGACTGGAAGTGCCCTTGGCTCTGTAGCTCTGTTGTTTATTTGTTTTAGGGAACACAATGCACTCCTCCAGAGAGGCAGTTGGCAATTTACATCCCGCCCATCAGCATAACAAGGCTCCCTGTTCTCCAGGGCCTGTCTTGCCTTTCTGGTTTTTACACATTTTGTGGATGTCCCTTTTGACCGGTGGGAAGTGATACTTCTTTGTAGTGCAGATTTGCATTGCCCGCTTGCTTGCTTGGCCAAAAAGGGCGTATGCGTTTTCTCCTGAATATATTCAGGAGAAAACACATACGCCCTTTTTGGCCAAGTGCATCATTGTCGAAGTTGTGCCCCTCTTCCTGTGCTTTAAAGGCGATTCCAACGTACCTCTTGAAATCTGTTTCCTGCTATTCTGCCTCGCTTTCAAGTCCGCCTCGCTGCCTTCCCTCAACAGATTTTTGGACGATAGTTGTCCTTTATTACTCGGCCAGTTTGTGAATTGCTGCGACACTGAGCTCAATTTTTCAACTCGTTTCTTGTGAGCTGACCGCAAGTCCAGAATTTTGGTTCAGGACCTATGCTGGTTCCCGGTGGTGGGCTGAGACTTTGGTTAATTCTTCTTCCTGCCGGGAAGTTAGAGTAATATGTGTCCGTTCAAATGCCTAACAGCTACTGTCTCATTGGTTCTCCCTCTTCCCTTTCCTCCTCTGCCAAATTGGAAACCTGTGCGAACCAGGAGGTTAAAGGGGCTGTCTCTCCAAGTTGGGAGATTGATAGTAAAGCAGATGGAAAGTCAAACCGGAGCACCAGGAGAGGGACTATTCGTTGAGTTTTAGAAACCTTTCGTATTCACAGTGTGTCCGTTCTCTAGGTTTCCCGTACATGTTATAACTGTAGTAATATTCCCTTCAACCTGGAGAGTTGGGACCCATGGAATAGGTGCCATGCATTATTGCTTTAAAGGGTCTGCATTTGTTCACCCAATCTCACCAATCGTCTCAGTCCCAAGTGTCCAGCCTTATGCCACATCCAGCTGTCGTTGTAGATAGGGTCATTCCAGGTTTCATCAGAGACCCTGAAGGAATTGTAAAGAATTTCCCAGTTTTTTTGTTTTGTTTTTGAAATTCCTTTTTATAGTGGGTTTGAGCTGATTCTCGCTGCCATGTTTGTGCCAGTCTAGACACACTTAATTCCCTTATGGAGATATATCAATACATAGGTTTTAAGATTCTTACTAGTCTGATATATTCCTCTGCGGGAAATATGGGGTTTTGAGTCCCTTTCACTGAGGAAGGTGTAGGTCTTGTCTATTCCATAGTTGGTTTTTGGAACGGTACCTGTGCTTATATCAAACTCTGGTTTTATGCATCACCCCACCTCTCCTTCCCCCTTAAGCAGGCATAAGAGTGTTTTCTAAATGTGAGACACTGTTCTCTTTCTTAACTCAGTTCAAGTGTAGCCATGTTTATAGGATCTTCATAAGTGATATCTTATGATAAGTTTCTTTTTCTGTGTGACTTATTTCACTTAGAATCATCGTACCTGAATCCACCCATTTTGCTGCTACTGGTCTCATGACATTGATTTCATGGCTGAGGGATATTCCATCGTACGTAATTACCACAATTTTTTGAACCAATTTTATATTTCCTGGGATACTTAAGGTGTATCCAAGTTGAGGTCCTTGTAAGCAGTGCAGCCCTAAATTTTGGGGTGGCTCTGTCTTATTGATTTTCAGTTTTCCCAAGGTATATTCCCTAGACTGGAAGTGCCCTTGGCTCTGTAGCTCTGTTGTTTACTTGTTTTAGGGAACACAATGCACTCCTCCAGAGAGGCAGTTGGCAATTTACATCCCGCCCATCAGCATAACAAGGCTCCCTGTTCTCCAGGGCCTGTCTTGCCTTTCTGGTTTTTACACATTTTGTGGATGTCCCTTTTGACCGGTGGGAAGTGATACTTCTTTGTAGTGCAGATTTGCATTGCCCGCTTGCTTGCTTGGCCAAAAAGGGCGTATGCGTTTTCTCCTGAATATATTCAGGAGAAGACGCATATGCCCTTTTTGGCCAAGTGCATCATTGTCAAAGTTGTGCCCCTCTTCCTGTGCTTTAAAGGCAATTCCAACGTACCTCTTGAAATCTGTTTCCTGCTATTCTGCCTCGCTTTCAAGTCCGCCTCGTTGCCTTCCCTCAACAGATTTTTGGACGATAGTTGTCCTTTATTACTCGGCCAGTTTGTGAATTGCTGTGACACTGAGCTCCATTTTTCAACTCGTTTTTTGTGAGCTGACCGCAAGTCCAGAATTTTGGTTCAGGACCTATGCTGGTTCCCGGTGGTGGGCTGAGACTTTGGTTAATTCTTCTTCCTGCCGGGAAGTTAGAGTGATATGTGCCCGTTCAAATGCCTAACAGCTACTCTCTCATTGGTTCTCCCTCTTCCCTTTCATCCTCTGCCAAATTGGAAACCTGTGCGAACCAGGAGGTTAAAGGGGCTGTCTCTCCAAGTTGGGAGATTGATAGTAAAGCAGATGGAAAGTCAAACCGGAGCACCAGGAGAGGGACTATTCGTTGAGTTTTAGAAACCTTTCATATTCACAGTGTGTCCGTTCTCTAGGTTTCCCGTACATGTTATAACTGTAGTAATATTCCCTTCAACCTGGAGAGTTGGGACCCATGGAATAGGTGCCATGCATTATTGCTTTAAAGGGTCTGCATTTGTTCACCCAATCTCACCAATCGTCTCAGTCCCAAGTGTCCAGCCTTATGCCACATCCAG
The DNA here is from genome assembly GCF_949752795.1 of Hyperoodon ampullatus. Classification (NCBI taxonomy): domain Eukaryota; kingdom Metazoa; phylum Chordata; class Mammalia; order Artiodactyla; family Ziphiidae; genus Hyperoodon; species Hyperoodon ampullatus. The sequence goes on along the minus strand of NW_027640625.1, from coordinate 125,760 downwards.
CTGTCGTTGTAGATAGGGTCATTCCAGGTTTCATCAGAGACCCTGAAGGAATTGTAAAGAATTTCCCAGTTTTTTTGCTTTGTTTTTGAAATTCCTTTTTATAGTGGGTTTGAGCTGATTCTCGCTGCCATGTTTATGCCAGTCTAGACACACTTAATTCCCTTATGGAGATATATCAATACATAGGTTTTAAGATTCTTCCTAGTCTGATATATTCCTCTGTGGGAAATATGGGGTTTTGAGTCCCTTTCACTGAGGAAGGTGTAGGTCTTGTCTATTCCATAGTTGGTTTTTGGAACGGTACCTGAGCTTATATCAAACTCTGGTTTTATGCATCACCACACCTCTCCTTCCCCCTTCAGCAGGCATAAGAGTGTTTTCTAAATGTGAGACACTGTTCTCTTTCCTAACTCAGTTCAAGTGTAGCCATGTTTATAGGATCTTCATAAGTGATATCTTATGATAAGTTTCTTTTTCTGTGTGACTTATTTCACTTAGAATCATCGTACCTGAATCCACCCATTTTGCTGCTACTGGTCTTATGACATTGATTTCATGGCTGAGGGATATTCCATCGTACGTAAGTACCACAATTTTTTGAACCATTTTTATATTCCCTGGGATACTTAAGGTGTATCCAAGTTGAGGTCCTTGTAAGCAGTGCAGCCCTAAATTTTGGGGTGGCTCTGTCTTATTGATTTTCAGTTTTCCCAAGGTATATTCCCTAGACTGGAAGTGCCCTTGGCTCTGTAGCTCTGTTGTTTACTTGTTTTAGGGAACACAATGCACTCCTCCAGAGAGGCAGTTGGCAATTTACATCCCGCCCATCAGCATAACAAGGCTCCCTGTTCTCCAGGGCCTGTCTTGCCTTTCTGGTTTTTACACATTTTGTGGATGTCCCTTTTGACCGGTGGGAAGTGATACTTCTTTGTAGTGCAGATTTGCATTGCCCGCTTGCTTGCTTGGCCAAAAAGGGCGTATGCGTTTTCGACTGAATATATTCAGGAGAAAACGCATACGCCCTTTTTGGCCAAGTGCATCATTGTCGAAGTTGTGCCCCTCTTCCTGTGCTTTAAAGGCGATTCCAACGTACCTCTTGAAATCTGTTTCCTGCTATTCTGCCTCGCTTTCAAGTCCGCCTCGCTGCCTTCCCTCAACAGATTTTTGGACGATAGTTGTCCTTTATTACTCGGCCAGTTTGTTAATTGCTGTGACACTGAGCTCCATTTTTCAACTCGTTTTTTGTGAGCTGACCGCAAGTCCAAAATTTTGGTTCAGGACCTATGCTGGTTCCCGGTGGTGGGCTGAGACTTTGGTTAATTCTTCTTCCTGCCGGGAAGTTAGAGTGATATGTGTCCGTTCAAATGCCTAACAGCTACTCTCTCATTGGTTCTCCCTCTTCCCTTTCATCCTCTGCCAAATTGGAAACCTGTGCGAACCAGGAGGTTAAAGAGGCTGTCTCTCCAAGTTGGGAGATTGATAGTAAAGCAGATGGAAAGTCAAACCAGAGCACCAGGAGAGGGACTATTCGTTGAGTTTTAGAAACCTTTCGTATTCACAGTGTGTCCGTTCTCTAGGTTTCCCGTACATGTTATAACTGTAGTAATATTCCCTTCAACCTGGAGAGTTGGGACCCATGGAATAGGTGCCATGCATTATTGCTTTAAAGGGTCTGCATTTGTTCACCCAATCTCACCAATCGTCTCAGTCCCAAGTGTCCAGCCTTATGCCACATCCAGCTGTCGTTGTAGATAGGGTCATTCCAGGTTTCATCAGAGACCCTGAAGGAATTGTAAAGAATTTCCCAGTTTTTTTGTTTTGTTTTTGAAATTCCTTTTTATAGTGGGTTTGAGCTGATTCTCGCTGCCATGTTTATGCCAGTCTAGACACACTTAATTCCCTTATGGAGATATATCAATACATAGGTTTTAAGATTCTTACTAGTCTGATATATTCCTCTGCGGGAAATATGGGGTTTTGAGTCCCTTTCACTGAGGAAGGTGTAGGTCTTGTCTATTCCATAGATGGTTTTTGGAACGGTACCTGAGCTTATATCAAACTCTGGTTTTATGCATCACCCCACCTCTCTTTCCCCCTTAAGCAGGCATAAGAGTGTTTTCTAAATGTGAGACACTGTTCTCTTTCCTAACTCAGTTCAAGTGTAGCCATGTTTATAGGATCTTCATAAGTGATATCTTATGATAAGTTTCTTTTTCTGTGTGACTTATTTCACTTAGAATCATCGTACCTGAATCCACCCATTTTGCTGCTACTGGTCTTATGACATTGATTTCATGGCTGAGGGATATTCCATCGTACGTAAGTACCACAATTTTTTGAACCATTTTTATATTTCCTGGGATACTTAAGGTGTATCCAAGTTGAGGTCCTTGTAAGCCGTGCAGCCCTAAATTTTGGGGTGGCTCTGTCTTATTGATTTTCAGTTTTCCCAAGGTATATTCCCTAGACTGGAAGTGCCCTTGGCTCTGTAGCTCTGTTGTTTACTTGTTTTAGGGAACACAATGCACTCCTCCAGAGAGGCAGTTGGCAATTTACATCCCGCCCATCAGCATAACAAGGCTCCCTGTTCTCCAGGGCCTGTCTTGCCTTTCTGGTTTTTACACATTTTGTGGATGTGCCTTTTGACCGGTGGGAAGTGATACTTCTTTGTAGTGCAGATTTGCATTGCCCGCTTGCTTTCTTGGCCAAAAAGGGCGTATGCGTTTTCGACTGAATATATTCAGGAGAAAACGCATACGCCCTTTTTGGCCAAGTGCATCATTGTCGAAGTTGTGCCCCTCTTCCTGTGCTTTAAAGGCGATTCCAACGTACCTCTTGAAATCTGTTTCCTGCTATTCTGCCTCGCTTTCAAGTCCGCCTCGTTGCCTTCCCTCAACAGATTTTTGGGCGATAGTTGTCCTTTCTTACTCCGCCAGTTTGTGAATTGCTGTTCCCCTGAGCTCGATTTCTCAACTCGTTTTTTGTGAGCTGACCGCAAGTCCAAAGTTTTGGTTCAGGACCTATGCTGGTTCCCGGTGGGGGGCTGAGACTTTGGTTAATTCTTCTTCCGGCCGGAAGTTAGAGTGATATGTGCCCGTCCAAATGCCTAACAGCTACTCTCTCATTGGTTCTCCCTCTTGCCTTTCATCCTCTGCCAAATTGGCAACCTGTGCGAACCAGGAGGTTAAAGGGGCTGTCTCTCCAAGTTGGGAGGTTGATAGTAAAGCAGATGGAAAGTCAAACCGGAGCACAAGGAGAGGGACTATTCGTTGAGTTTTAGAAACCTTTCGTATTCACAGTGTGTCCGTTCTCTAGGTTTCCCGTACATCTTATAGCTGTAGTAATATTCCCTTCAACCTGGAGAGTTGGGACCCATGGAATGGGTGCCAGGCATTTGTGCTTTAAAGGGTCTGCATTTGCTCACCCAATCTCACCAATCCTCTCAGTCCCAAGTGTCCAGCCTTATGCCACATACAGCTGTCGTTGTAGATAGGGTCATTCCATGTTTCATCAGAGACCCTGAAGGAATTGTAAAGAATTTCCCTGTTTTTTTGTTTTGTTTTTGAAATTCCTTTTTATAATTGTTTTGAGCTGATTGTCGCTGCCATGTTTATGCCAGTCTAGACACACTTGCTTCCCTTATGGAGACATATCAATACATAGGTTTTAAGATTCTTACTAGTCAGATATATTCCTCTGTGGGAAATATGGGTTTTGAGTCCCTTTCACTGAGGAAGGTGTAGGTCTTGTCTATTCCATAGTTGGTTTTTGGAACGGTACCTGTGCTTATATCAAACTCTGATTTTATGCATCACCCCACCTCTCTTTCCCCCTTAAGCAGGCATAAGAGTGTTTTCTAAATGTGAGACACTGTTCTCTTTCCTAACTCAGTTCAAGTGTAGCCATGTTTATAGGATCTTCATAAGTGATATCTTATGATAAGTTTCTTTTTCTGTGTGACTTATTTCACTTAGAATCATCGTACCTGAATCCACCCATTTTGCTGCTACTGGTCTTATGACATTGATTTCATGGCTGAGGGATATTCCATCGTACGTAATTACCACAATTTTTTGAACCAATTTTATATTTCCTGGGATACTTAAGGTGTATCCAAGTTGAGGTCCTTGTAAGCAGTGCAGCCCTAAATTTTGGGGTGGCTCTGTCTTATTGATTTTCAGTTTTCCCAAGGTATATTCCCTAGACTGGAAGTGCCCTTGGCTCTGTAGCTCTGTTGTTTACTTGTTTTAGGGAACACAATGCACTCCTCCAGAGAGGCAGTTGGCAATTTACATCCCGCCCATCAGCATAACAAGGCTCCCTGTTCTCCAGGGCCTGTCTTGCCTTTCTGGTTTTTACACATTTTGTGGATGTCCCTTTTGACCGGTGGGAAGTGATACTTCTTTGTAGTGCAGATTTGCATTGCCCGCTTGCTTGCTTGGCCAAAAAGGGCGTATGCGTTTTCTCCTGAATATATTCAGGAGAAGACGCATATGCCCTTTTTGGCCAAGTGCATCATTGTCAAAGTTGTGCCCCTCTTCCTGTGCTTTAAAGGCAATTCCAACGTACCTCTTGAAATCTGTTTCCTGCTATTCTGCCTCGCTTTCAAGTCCGCCTCGTTGCCTTCCCTCAACAGATTTTTGGACGATAGTTGTCCTTTATTACTCGGCCAGTTTGTGAATTGCTGTGACACTGAGCTCCATTTTTCAACTCGTTTTTTGTGAGCTGACCGCAAGTCCAGAATTTTGGTTCAGGACCTATGCTGGTTCCCGGTGGTGGGCTGAGACTTTGGTTAATTCTTCTTCCTGCCGGGAAGTTAGAGTGATATGTGCCCGTTCAAATGCCTAACAGCTACTCTCTCATTGGTTCTCCCTCTTCCCTTTCATCCTCTGCCAAATTGGAAACCTGTGCGAACCAGGAGGTTAAAGGGGCTGTCTCTCCAAGTTGGGAGATTGATAGTAAAGCAGATGGAAAGTCAAACCGGAGCACCAGGAGAGGGACTATTCGTTGAGTTTTAGAAACCTTTCATATTCACAGTGTGTCCGTTCTCTAGGTTTCCCGTACATGTTATAACTGTAGTAATATTCCCTTCAACCTGGAGAGTTGGGACCCATGGAATAGGTGCCATGCATTATTGCTTTAAAGGGTCTGCATTTGTTCACCCAATCTCACCAATCGTCTCAGTCCCAAGTGTCCAGCCTTATGCCACATCCAGCTGTCGTTGTAGATAGGGTCATTCCAGGTTTCATCAGAGACCCTGAAGGAATTGTAAAGAATTTCCCAGTTTTTTTGCTTTGTTTTTGAAATTCCTTTTTATAGTGGGTTTGAGCTGATTCTCGCTGCCATGTTTATGCCAGTCTAGACACACTTAATTCCCTTATGGAGATATATCAATACATAGGTTTTAAGATTCTTCCTAGTCTGATATATTCCTCTGTGGGAAATATGGGGTTTTGAGTCCCTTTCACTGAGGAAGGTGTAGGTCTTGTCTATTCCATAGTTGGTTTTTGGAACGGTACCTGAGCTTATATCAAACTCTGGTTTTATGCATCACCACACCTCTCCTTCCCCCTTCAGCAGGCATAAGAGTGTTTTCTAAATGTGAGACACTGTTCTCTTTCCTAACTCAGTTCAAGTGTAGCCATGTTTATAGGATCTTCATAAGTGATATCTTATGATAAGTTTCTTTTTCTGTGTGACTTATTTCACTTAGAATCATCGTACCTGAATCCACCCATTTTGCTGCTACTGGTCTTATGACATTGATTTCATGGCTGAGGGATATTCCATCGTACGTAAGTACCACAATTTTTTGAACCATTTTTATATTCCCTGGGATACTTAAGGTGTATCCAAGTTGAGGTCCTTGTAAGCAGTGCAGCCCTAAATTTTGGGGTGGCTCTGTCTTATTGATTTTCAGTTTTCCCAAGGTATATTCCCTAGACTGGAAGTGCCCTTGGCTCTGTAGCTCTGTTGTTTACTTGTTTTAGGGAACACAATGCACTCCTCCAGAGAGGCAGTTGGCAATTTACATCCCGCCCATCAGCATAACAAGGCTCCCTGTTCTCCAGGGCCTGTCTTGCCTTTCTGGTTTTTACACATTTTGTGGATGTCCCTTTTGACCGGTGGGAAGTGATACTTCTTTGTAGTGCAGATTTGCATTGCCCGCTTGCTTGCTTGGCCAAAAAGGGCGTATGCGTTTTCGACTGAATATATTCAGGAGAAAACGCATACGCCCTTTTTGGCCAAGTGCATCATTGTCGAAGTTGTGCCCCTCTTCCTGTGCTTTAAAGGCGATTCCAACGTACCTCTTGAAATCTGTTTCCTGCTATTCTGCCTCGCTTTCAAGTCCGCCTCGCTGCCTTCCCTCAACAGATTTTTGGACGATAGTTGTCCTTTATTACTCGGCCAGTTTGTTAATTGCTGTGACACTGAGCTCCATTTTTCAACTCGTTTTTTGTGAGCTGACCGCAAGTCCAAAATTTTGGTTCAGGACCTATGCTGGTTCCCGGTGGTGGGCTGAGACTTTGGTTAATTCTTCTTCCTGCCGGGAAGTTAGAGTGATATGTGTCCGTTCAAATGCCTAACAGCTACTCTCTCATTGGTTCTCCCTCTTCCCTTTCATCCTCTGCCAAATTGGAAACCTGTGCGAACCAGGAGGTTAAAGAGGCTGTCTCTCCAAGTTGGGAGATTGATAGTAAAGCAGATGGAAAGTCAAACCAGAGCACCAGGAGAGGGACTATTCGTTGAGTTTTAGAAACCTTTCGTATTCACAGTGTGTCCGTTCTCTAGGTTTCCCGTACATGTTATAACTGTAGTAATATTCCCTTCAACCTGGAGAGTTGGGACCCATGGAATAGGTGCCATGCATTATTGCTTTAAAGGGTCTGCATTTGTTCACCCAATCTCACCAATCGTCTCAGTCCCAAGTGTCCAGCCTTATGCCACATCCAGCTGTCGTTGTAGATAGGGTCATTCCAGGTTTCATCAGAGACCCTGAAGGAATTGTAAAGAATTTCCCAGTTTTTTTGCTTTGTTTTTGAAATTCCTTTTTATAGTGGGTTTGAGCTGATTCTCGCTGCCATGTTTATGCCAGTCTAGACACACTTAATTCCCTTATGGAGATATATCAATACATAGGTTTTAAGATTCTTCCTAGTCTGATATATTCCTCTGTGGGAAATATGGGGTTTTGAGTCCCTTTCACTGAGGAAGGTGTAGGTCTTGTCTATTCCATAGTTGGTTTTTGGAACGGTACCTGAGCTTATATCAAACTCTGGTTTTATGCATCACCACACCTCTCCTTCCCCCTTCAGCAGGCATAAGAGTGTTTTCTAAATGTGAGACACTGTTCTCTTTCCTAACTCAGTTCAAGTGTAGCCATGTTTATAGGATCTTCATAAGTGATATCTTATGATAAGTTTCTTTTTCTGTGTGACTTATTTCACTTAGAATCATCGTACCTGAATCCACCCATTTTGCTGCTACTGGTCTTATGACATTGATTTCATGGCTGAGGGATATTCCATCGTACGTAAGTACCACAATTTTTTGAACCATTTTTATATTCCCTGGGATACTTAAGGTGTATCCAAGTTGAGGTCCTTGTAAGCAGTGCAGCCCTAAATTTTGGGGTGGCTCTGTCTTATTGATTTTCAGTTTTCCCAAGGTATATTCCCTAGACTGGAAGTGCCCTTGGCTCTGTAGCTCTGTTGTTTACTTGTTTTAGGGAACACAATGCACTCCTCCAGAGAGGCAGTTGGCAATTTACATCCCGCCCATCAGCATAACAAGGCTCCCTGTTCTCCAGGGCCTGTCTTGCCTTTCTGGTTTTTACACATTTTGTGGATGTCCCTTTTTACCGGTGGGAAGTGATACTTCTTTGTAGTGCAGATTTGCATTGCCCGCTTGCTTGCTTGGCCAAAAAGGGCGTATGCGTTTTCGACTGAATATATTCAGGAGAAAACGCATACGCCCTTTTTGGCCAAGTGCATCATTGTCGAAGTTGTGCCCCTCTTCCTGTGCTTTAAAGGCGATTCCAACGTACCTCTTGAAATCTGTTTCCTGCTATTCTGCCTCGCTTTCAAGTCCGCCTCGCTGCCTTCCCTCAACAGATTTTTGGACGATAGTTGTCCTTTATTACTCGGCCAGTTTGTTAATTGCTGTGACACTGAGCTCCATTTTTCAACTCGTTTTTTGTGAGCTGACCGCAAGTCCAAAATTTTGGTTCAGGACCTATGCTGGTTCCCGGTGGTGGGCTGAGACTTTGGTTAATTCTTCTTCCTGCCGGGAAGTTAGAGTGATATGTGTCCGTTCAAATGCCTAACAGCTACTCTCTCATTGGTTCTCCCTCTTCCCTTTCATCCTCTGCCAAATTGGAAACCTGTGCGAACCAGGAGGTTAAAGAGGCTGTCTCTCCAAGTTGGGAGATTGATAGTAAAGCAGATGGAAAGTCAAACCAGAGCACCAGGAGAGGGACTATTCGTTGAGTTTTAGAAACCTTTCGTATTCACAGTGTGTCCGTTCTCTAGGTTTCCCGTACATGTTATAACTGTAGTAATATTCCCTTCAACCTGGAGAGTTGGGACCCATGGAATAGGTGCCATGCATTATTGCTTTAAAGGGTCTGCATTTGTTCACCCAATCTCACCAATCGTCTCAGTCCCAAGTGTCCAGCCTTATGCCACATCCAGCTGTCGTTGTAGATAGGGTCATTCCAGGTTTCATCAGAGACCCTGAAGGAATTGTAAAGAATTTCCCAGTTTTTTTGTTTTGTTTTTGAAATTCCTTTTTATAGTGGGTTTGAGCTGATTCTCGCTGCCATGTTTATGCCAGTCTAGACACACTTAATTCCCTTATGGAGATATATCAATACATAGGTTTTAAGATTCTTACTAGTCTGATATATTCCTCTGCGGGAAATATGGGGTTTTGAGTCCCTTTCACTGAGGAAGGTGTAGGTCTTGTCTATTCCATAGATGGTTTTTGGAACGGTACCTGAGCTTATATCAAACTCTGGTTTTATGCATCACCCCACCTCTCTTTCCCCCTTAAGCAGGCATAAGAGTGTTTTCTAAATGTGAGACACTGTTCTCTTTCCTAACTCAGTTCAAGTGTAGCCATGTTTATAGGATCTTCATAAGTGATATCTTATGATAAGTTTCTTTTTCTGTGTGACTTATTTCACTTAGAATCATCGTACCTGAATCCACCCATTTTGCTGCTACTGGTCTTATGACATTGATTTCATGGCTGAGGGATATTCCATCGTACGTAAGTACCACAATTTTTTGAACCATTTTTATATTTCCTGGGATACTTAAGGTGTATCCAAGTTGAGGTCCTTGTTAGCCGTGCAGCCCTAAATTTTGGGGTGGCTCTGTCTTATTGATTTTCAGTTTTCCCAAGGTATATTCCCTAGACTGGAAGTGCCCTTGGCTCTGTAGCTCTGTTGTTTACTTGTTTTAGGGAACACAATGCACTCCTCCAGAGAGGCAGTTGGCAATTTACATCCCGCCCATCAGCATAACAAGGCTCCCTGTTCTCCAGGGCCTGTCTTGCCTTTCTGGTTTTTACACATTTTGTGGATGTGCCTTTTGACCGGTGGGAAGTGATACTTCTTTGTAGTGCAGATTTGCATTGCCCGCTTGCTTTCTTGGCCAAAAAGGGCGTATGCGTTTTCGACTGAATATATTCAGGAGAAAACGCATACGCCCTTTTTGGCCAAGTGCATCATTGTCGAAGTTGTGCCCCTCTTCCTGTGCTTTAAAGGCGATTCCAACGTACCTCTTGAAATCTGTTTCCTGCTATTCTGCCTCGCTTTCAAGTCCGCCTCGTTGCCTTCCCTCAACAGATTTTTGGGCGATAGTTGTCCTTTCTTACTCCGCCAGTTTGTGAATTGCTGTTCCCCTGAGCTCGATTTCTCAACTCGTTTTTTGTGAGCTGACCGCAAGTCCAAAGTTTTGGTTCAGGACCTATGCTGGTTCCCGGTGGGGGGCTGAGACTTTGGTTAATTCTTCTTCCGGCCGGAAGTTAGAGTGATATGTGCCCGTCCAAATGCCTAACAGCTACTCTCTCATTGGTTCTCCCTCTTGCCTTTCATCCTCTGCCAAATTGGCAACCTGTGCGAACCAGGAGGTTAAAGGGGCTGTCTCTCCAAGTTGGGAGGTTGATAGTAAAGCAGATGGAAAGTCAAACCGGAGCACAAGGAGAGGGACTATTCGTTGAGTTTTAGAAACCTTTCGTATTCACAGTGTGTCCGTTCTCTAGGTTTCCCGTACATCTTATAGCTGTAGTAATATTCCCTTCAACCTGGAGAGTTGGGACCCATGGAATGGGTGCCAGGCATTTGTGCTTTAAAGGGTCTGCATTTGCTCACCCAATCTCACCAATCCTCTCAGTCCCAAGTGTCCAGCCTTATGCCACATACAGCTGTCGTTGTAGATAGGGTCATTCCAGGTTTCATCAGAGACCCTGAAGGAATTGTAAAGAATTTCCCTGTTTTTTTGTTTTGTTTTTGAAATTCCTTTTTATAATTGTTTTGAGCTGATTGTCGCTGCCATGTTTATGCCAGTCTAGACACACTTGCTTCCCTTATGGAGACATATCAATACATAGGTTTTAAGATTCTTACTAGTCAGATATATTCCTCTGTGGGAAATATGGGTTTTGAGTCCCTTTCACTGAGGAAGGTGTAGGTCTTGTCTATTCCATAGTTGGTTTTTGGAACGGTACCTGTGCTTATATCAAACTCTGATTTTATGCATCACCCCACCTCTCCTTCCCCCTTAAGCAGGCATAAGAGTGTTTTCTAAATGTGAGACACTGTTCTCTTTCCTAACTCAGTTCAAGTGTAGCCATGTTTACAGGATCGTCATAAGTGATATCCTATGATAAGTTTCTTTTTCTGTGTGACTTATTTCACTAAGAATCATCGTACCTGAATCCACCCATTTTGCTGCTACTAGTCTTATGAGATTGATATCATGGCTGAGGGATATTCCATCGTACGTAAATACCACAATTTTTTGAACCATTTTTATATTTCCTGGGATATTTAAGGTGTACACAAGTTGAGGTCCTTGTAAGCCTTGCAGCCCTAAATTTTGGGGTGGCTCTGTCTTATTGATTTTCAGTTTTCCCAAGGTATATTCCCTAGACTGGAAGTGCCCTTGGCTCCGTAGCTCTGTTGTTTACTTGTTTTAGGGAACACAATGCACTCCTCCAGAGAGGCAGTTGGCAATTTACATCCCGCCCATCAGCATAACAAGGCTCCCTGTTCTCCAGGGTCTGTCTTGCCTTTCTGGTTTTTACACATTTTGTGGATTTCCCTTTTGACCGGTGGGAAGTGATACTTCTTTGTAGTGCAGATTTGCATTGCCCGCTTGCTTGCTTGGCCAAAAAGGACTTATGAGTTTTCTCCTGAATATATTCAGGAGAAACCGCATACGCCCTTTATGGCCAAGTGCATCATTGTCGAAGTTGTGCCCCTCTTCCTGTGCTTTAAAGGCGATTCCAACGTACCTCTTGAAATCTGTTTCCTGCTATTCTGCCTCGCTTTCAAGTCCGCCTCGTTGCCTTCCCTCAACAGATTTTTGGACGATAGTTGTCCTTTATTACTCGGCCAGTTTGTGAATTGTTGTGCCCCTGAGCCCCATTTTTCAACTCGTTTTTTGTGAGCTGACCGCATGTCCAAAATTTTGGTTCAGGACCTATGCTGGTTCCCGTTGGGTGGATGAGACTTTGGTTTATTCTTTTTCCTGCCGGGAACTTACAGTGATATGTGCCCGTCCAAATGCCTAACAGCTACTCTCTCATTGGTTCTCCCTCTTCCCTTTCATCGTCTGCCAAATTGGAAACCTGCGGGAACCAGGAGGTTAAAGGGGCTGTCTCTCCTAGTTTGGAGATTGATAGTAAAGCAGATGGAAAGTGAAACCGGATCACCAGGAGAGGGACTATTCGTTTAGTTTTAGAAACCATTCGTATTCACAATGTGTCCATTCTCTATGTTTCCTGTACATGTTATAGCTGTAGTAATATTCCCTTCAACCTGGAGAGTTGGGACCCATGGAATGGGTGCCAGGCATTTGTGATTTAAAGGGTCTGCATTTGCTCACCCAATCTCACCAATCCTCTCAGTCCCAAGTGTCCAGCCTTATGCCACATCCAGCTGTCGTTGTAGATAGGGTCATTCCAGGTTTCATCAGAGACCCTGAAGGAATTGTAAAGAATTTCTCTGTTTTTTTGTTTTGTTTTTGAAATTCCTTTTTATTATGTGTTTGAGCTGATTCTCGCTGCCATGTTTATGCCAGTCTAGGCACACTTGATTCCCTTATGGAGACATATCAATACATAGGTTTTAAGATTCTTACTAGTCAGATATATTCCTCTGCGGGAAATATGGGGTTTTGAGTCCCTTTCACTGAGGAAGGTGTAGGTCTTGTCTATTCCATAGTTGGTTTTTGGAACGGTACCTGTGCTTATATCAAACTCTGGTTTTATGCATCACCCCACTTCTCCTTCCCCCTTAAGCAGGCATAAGAGTATTTTCTAAATGTGAGACACAGTTCTCTTTCCTAACTCAGTTCAAGTGTAGCCATGTTTACAGGATCTTTATAAGTGATATCTTATGATAAGTTTCTTTTTCTCTGTGACTTATTTCACTTAGAATCATCGTACCTGAATCCACCCATTTTGCTGCTACTGGTCTTATGACATTGATTTCATGACTGAGGGATATTCCATCGTATGTAAGTACCACAATTTTTTGAACCATTTTTATATTTCCTGGGATATTTAAGGTGTACCCAAGTTGAGGTCCTTGTAAGCAGGGCAGCCCTAAATTTTGGGGTGGCTCTGTCTTATTGATTTTCAGTTTTCCCAAGGTATATTCCCTAGACTGGAAGTGCCCTTGGCTCTGTAGCTCTGTTCTTTACTTGTTTTAGGGAACACAATGCACTCCTCCAGAGAGGCAGTTGGCAATTTACATCCCGCCCATCAGCATAACAAGGCTCCCTGTTCTCTAGGGCCTGTCTTGCCTTTCTGGTTTTTACACATTTTGTGGATGTCCCTTTAGACCGGTGGGAAGTGATACTACTTTGTACTGCAGATTTGCATTGCCCGCTTCCTTGCTTGGCCAACAAGGGCGTATGCGTTTTCTCCTGAATATATTCAGGAGAAAACGCATACGCCCTTTTTGGCCACGTGCATCATTGTCAAAATTGTGCCCCTCTTCCTGTGCTTAAAGGCGATTCCAACGTACCTCTTGAAATCTGTTTCCTGCTATTCTGCCTCAATTTCAAGTCCGCCTCGTTGCCTTCCCTCAACAGATTTTTGGACGATAGTTGTCCTTTATTCCTCGGCCAGTTTTTGAATTGTTGTGCCCCTGAGCCCCATTTTTCAACTCGTTATTTGTGAGCTGACCGCATGTCCAAAATTTTGGTTCAGGACCTATGCAGGTTCCCGGTGGGTGGCTGAGACTTTGGTTAATTCTTCTACCTGCCTTGAAATTAGAGTGATATGTGCCCGTCCAAATGCCTAACAGCTACTCTCTCATTGGTTCTCCCTCTTCCCTTTCATCCTCTGCCAAATTGGCAACCTGTGCGAACCAGGAGGTTAAAGGGTCTGTCTCTCCAAGTTGGGAGGTTGATAGTAAAGCAGATGGAAAGTCAAACACGAGCAACAGGAGAGGGACTATTCGATGAGGTTTAGAAACCTTTCGTATTCACAGTGTGTCCGTTCAATAGGTTTCCTGTACATGTTATAGCTGTAGTAATATTCGCTTCAACCTGGAGAGTTGGGACCCATGGAATGGGTGCCATGCATTATTGCTTTAAAGGGTCTGCATTTGCTCACCCAATCTCACCAATCCTCTCAGTCCCAAGTGTCCAGGCTTATGCCACATCTAGCTGTCGTTGTAGATAGGGTCATTCCAGGTTTCATCAGAGACCCTGAAGGAATTGTAAAGAATTTCACAGTTTTTTTGTTTTGTTTTTGAAATTCCTTTTTATCGTGGGTTTGAGCTGATTCTCGCTGCCATATTTATGCCAGTCTAGACACACTTGATTCCATTATGGAGACATATCAATACATAGGTTTTAAGATTCTTACTAGTCAGATATATTCCTCTGCGGGAAATATGGTGTTTTGAGTCCCTTTCACTGAGGAAGGTGTAGATCTTGTCTATTCCATAGTTGGTTTTTGGAACGGTACCTGTGCTTATATCAAACTCTGGTTTTATGCATCACCCCACCTCTCCTTCCCCCTTAAGCAGGCATAAGAGTGTTTTCTAAATGTGAGACACTGTTCTCTTTCCTAACTCAGTTCAAGTGTAGCCATGTTTACAGGATCTTCATAAGTGATATCTTATGATAAGTTTCTGTTTCTCTGTGACTTATTTCACTTAGAATCATCGTACCTGAATCCACCCATTTTGCTGCTACTGGTCTTATGACATTGATTTCATGGCTGAGGGATATTCCATCGTATGTAAGTACCACAATTTTTTGAACCATTTTTATATTTCCTGGGATATTTAAGGTGTACCCTAGTTGAGGTCCTTGTAAACAGTGCAGCCCTAGATTTTGGGGTGGCTCTGTCTTATTGATTTTCAGTTTTCCCAGGGTATATTCCCTAGACTGGAAGTGCCCTTGGCTCTGTAGCTCTGTTCTTTACTTGTTTTAGGGAGCACAATGCACTCCTCCAGAGAGGCAGTTGGCAATTTACATCCCGCCCATCAGAATAAAAAGGCTCCCGGTTCTGCAGGGCCTGTCTTGCCTTTATGGTTTTTACACATTTTGTGGATGTCCCTTTTGGCCGGTGGGAAGTGATACTTCTTTGTATTGCAGATTTGCATTGCCCGCTTGCTTGCTTGGCCAAAAAGGGCGTATGCGTTTTCTCCTGAATATATTCAGGAGAAAACACATACGCCCTTTTTGGCCAAGTGCATCATTGTCGAAGTTGTGCCCCTCTTCCTGTGCTTTAAAGGCGATTCCAACGTACCTCTTGAAATCTGTTTCCTGCCATTCTGCCTCGCTTTCAATCCGCCTCGTTGCCTTCCCTCAACAGATTTTTGGACGATAGCTCTCTTTATTATTCAGCCAGTTTGTGAATTGCTGTGCCCCTGAGCTCCATTTTTCAACTCGTTTTTTGTGAGCTGACCGCATGTCCAAAATTTTGGTTCAGGACCTTTGCTGGTTCCCGGTGGGTGGCTGAGTCTTTGGTTAATTCTTCTTCCTGCCAGGAAATTACAGTGATATGTGCCCATACAAATGCCTAACAGCTACTCTCTCATTGGTTCTCCCTCTTCCCTTTCATCCTCTGCCAAATTGGCAACCTGTGCGAACCAGGAGGTTAAAGGGGCTGTCTCTCCAAGTTGGGAGATTGATAGTAAAGCAGATGGAAAGTCAAACCGGAGCATCAGGAGAGGGACTATTCATTGACTTTTAGAAACCTTTCGTATTCACAGTGTGTCCGTTCTCTAGGTTTCCTGTACATGTTACAGCTGTAGTAATATTCCCTTTAACCTGGAGAGTTGGGACCCATGGAATGGGTGCCAGGCATTTGTGATTTAGAGGGTCTGCATTTGCTCACCCAATCTCACCAATCCTCTCAGTCCCAAGTGTCCAGCCTTATGCCACATCCAGCTGTCGTTGTACATATGGTCATTCCAGGTTTCATCAGAGACCCTGAAGGAATTGTAAAGAATTTCCCAGTTTTTTTGTTTTGTTTTTGAAATTCCTTTTTATAGTGGGTTTGAGCTGATTCTCCCTGCCATGTTTATGCCAGTCTAGACACACTTGATTCCCTTACGGAGACATGTCAATACATAGGTTTTAAGATTCTTACTAGTGAGATATATTCCTCTGCGGGAAATATGGGGTTTTGATTCCCTTTCACTGAGGAAGGTGTAGGTCTTGTCTATTCCATAGTTGTTTTTTGGAACGGTACCTGTGCTTATATCAAACTCTGGTTTATGCATCACCCCACCTCTCCTTCCCCCTTAAGCAGGCATAAGAGTGTTTTCTAAATGTGAGACACTGTTCTCTTTCCTAACTCAGTTCAAGTGTAGCCATGTTTACAGGATCTTCATAAGTGATATCTTATGATAAGTTTCTTTTTCTCTGTGACTTATTTCACTTAGAATCATCGTACCTGAATCCACCCATTTTGCTGCTACTTGTCTTATGACACTGATTTCATGGCTGAGGGATATTCCATCGTATGTAAGTACCACAATTTTTTGAACAATTTTTATATTTCGTGGGATATTTAAGGTGTACCCAAGTTGAGGTCCTTGTAAGCAGTGCAACCCTAAATTTTGGGGTGGCTCTGTCTTATTGATTTTCAGTTTTCCCAAGGTATATTCCCTAGACTGGAAGTGCCCTTGGCTCTGTAGCTCTGTTGTTTACTTGTTTTAGGGAACACAGTGCACTCCTCCAGAGAGGCAGTTGTCAAGTTACATCCCGCCCTTCAGCATAACAAGGCTCCCTGTTCTCCAGGGCCTGTCTTGCCTTTCTGGTTTTTACACATTTTGTGGATGTCCCTTTTGACCGGTGGGAAGTGATACTTCTTTGTAGTGCAGATTTGCATTGCCCGCTTGCTTGCTTGGGCAAAAAGGGTGTATGCGTTTTCTCCTGAATATATTCAGGAGAAAACGCATATGCCCTTTTTGGCCAAGTGCATCATTGTCGAAGTTGTGCCCCTCTTCCTGTGCTTTAAAGGCGATTCCAACGTACCTCTTGAAATCTGTTTCCTGCTATTCTGCCTCGCTTTCAAGTCCGCCTCGTTGCCTTCCCTCAACAGATTTTTGGACGATAGTTGTCCTTTATTACTTGGCCAGTTTGTGAATTGTTGTGCCCCTGAGCTCCATTTTTCAACTCGTTTTTTGTGAGCTGACCGCATGTCCAAAATTTTGGTTCAGGACCTATGCTGGTTCCCGGTGGGTGGCTGAGACTTTGGTTAATTCTTCTTCCTGCCGGGAAATTAAAGTGATATGTGCCCGTCCAAATGCCTAACAGCTACTCTCTCATTTGTTCTGCCTCTTCCCTTTCATCCTCTGCCAAATTGGCAACCTGTGCGAACCAGGAGGTTAAAGGGGCTGTCTCTCCAAGTTGGGAGATTGATAGTAAAGCAGATGGAAAGTCAAACCAGAGCACCAGGAGAGGGACTATTCATTGAGTTTTAGAAACCTTTCGTATTCACAGTGTGTCTGTTCTCTAGGTTTCCTGTACATGTTATAGCTGTAGTAATATTCCCTTAAACCTGGAGAGTTGGGACCTATGGAATGGGTGCCAGGCATTTGTGCTTTAAAGGGTCTGCATTTACTCACCCAATCTCACCAATCCTCTCATTCCCAAGTGTCCCTCCTTATGCCACATCCAGCTGTCGTTGTAGATATGGTCATTCCAGGTTTCATCAGAGACCCTGAAGGAATTGTAAAGAATTTCCCAGTTTTTTTGTTTTGTTTTTGCAATTCCTTTTTATAGTGGGTTTGAGCTGATTCTCGCTGCCATGTTTATGCCAGTCTAGACACACTTGTTTCCCTTAAGGAGACATATCAATACATAGGTTTTAAGATTCTTACTAGTCTGATATATTCCTCTGTGGGAAATATGGGATTTTGAGTCCCTTTCACTAAGCAAGGTGTAGGTCTTGTCTATTCCATAGTTGGTTTTTTTGAACGGTACCTGTGCTTATATCAAACTCTGGTTTTATGCATCACCCCACGTCTCCTTCCCTCTTAAGGAGGCATAAGAGTGTTTTCTAAATGTGAGACACAGTTCTCGTTCCTAACTCAGTTCAAGTGTAGCCATGTTTACAGGATCTTCATAAGTGATATCTTATGATAAGTTTGTTTTTCTGTGTGACTTATTTCACTTAGAATCATCGTACCTGAATCTACCCATTTTGCTGCTACTGGTCTTATGACATTGATTTCATGGCTGAGGGATATTCCATCGTACGTAAGTACCACAATTTTTTGAACCATTTTTATATTTCCTGGGATATTTAAGGTGTACCCAAGTTGAGGTCCTTGTAAGCAGTGCAGCCCTAAATTTTGGGGTGGCTCTGTCTTATTGATTTTCAGTTTTCCCAAGGTATATTCCCTAGACTGGAAGTGCCCTTGGCTCTGTAGCTCTGTTGTTTACTTGTTTTAGGGAACACAATGCACTCCTCCAGAGAGGCAGTTGGCAATTTACATCCCGCCCATCAGCATAACAAGGCTCCCTGTTCTCCAGGGCCTGTCTTGCCTTTCTGGTTTTTACACATTTTGTGGATGTCCCTTTTGACCGGTGGGAAGTGATACTTCTTTGTAGTGCAGATTTGCATTGCCCGCTTGCTTGCTTGGCCAAAAAGGGCGTATGCGTTTTCTCCTGAATATACTCAGGACAAAACGCATACCCCCTTTTTGGCCAAGTGCATCATTGTCGATGTTGTGCCCCTTTTCCTGTGCTTTAAAGGTGATTCCAACGTACCTCTTGAAATCTGTTTCCTGCTATTCTGCCTCGCTTTCAAGTCCGCCTCGCTGCCTTCCCTCAACAGATTTTTGGACGATATTTGTCCTTTATTCCTCGTCCAGTTTGTGAATTGCTGTGCCCCTGAGCTCCATTTTTAAACTCGTTTTTTGTGAGCTGACCGCAAGTCCAGAATTTTGGTTCAGGACCTATGCTGGTTCCCGGTGGGGGACAGAGACTTTGGTTAATTCTTCTTCCTGCCGGGAAGTTAGAGTGATATGTGCCCGTCCAATTGCCTAACAGGTACTCTCTCATTGCTTCTCCGTCTTCCCTTTCATCCTCTGCCAAATTGGAAACCTGTGCGAACCAGGAGGTTAAAGGGCCTGTCTCTCCAAGTTGCGAGATTGATAGTAAAGCAGATGGAAAGTCAAACCAGAGCACCAGGAGAGGGACTATTCGTTCAGTTTTAGAAACCTTTCGTATTCACAGTTTGTCCGTTCTCTAGGTTTCCCGTACATGTTATAACTGTAGTAATATTCCCTTCAACCTGGAGAGTTGGGACCCATGGAATTGGTGCCATGCATTATTGCATTAAAGGGTCTGCATTTGCTCACCCAATCTCACCAATCCTTTCAGTCCCAAGTGTCCAGCCTTATGCCACATCCAGCTGTCGTTGTAGATAGGGTCCTTCCAGGTTTCATCAGAGACCCTGAAGGAATTGTAAAGAATTTCCCAGTTTTTTTGTTTTGTTTTTGCAATTCCTTTTTATAGTGGGTTTGAGCTGATTCTCGCTGCCATGTTTATGTCAGTCTAGACACACTTGATTCCCTTACGGAGACATATCAATACGTAGGTTTTAAGATTCTTACAAGTCAGATATATTCCTCTGCGGGAAATATGGGGTTTTGAGTCCCTTTTACTGAGGAAGGTGTAGGTCTTGTCTATTCCATAGTTGGTTTTTGGAACAGTACCTGTGCTTATATCAAACTCTGGTTTTATGCATCACCCCACCTCTCCTTCCCCCTTAAGCAGGCATAAGAGTGTTTTCTTAATATGAGACAATGTCTTATTTCCTAACTCAGTTCAAGTGTAGCCATGTTTACAGGATCTTCATAAGTGATATCTTATGATAAGTTTCTTTTTCTGTGTGACTTATTTCACTTAGAATCATCGTACCTGAATCCACCCATTTTGCTGCTACTGGTCTTATGACATTGATTTCATGGCTGAGGGATATTCCATCATATGTAAGTACCACAATTTTTTGAACCATTTTTATATTTCCTGGAATATTTAAGGTGTACCCAAGTTGAGGTCCTTGTAAGCAGTGCAGCCCTAAATTTTGGGGTGGCTCTGTCTTATTGATTTTCAGTTTTCCCAAGGTATATTCCCTAGACTGGAAGTGCCCTTGGCTCTGTAGCTCTGTTCTTTACTGGTTTTAGGGAACACAATGTACTCCTCCATAGAGGCAGTTGGCAATTTACATCCCGCCCATCAGCATAACAAGGCTCCCTGTTCTCCAGGGCCTGTCTTGCCTTTCTGGTTTTTACACATTTTGTGGATGTCCCTTTTGACCGGTGGGAAGTGATACTTCTTTGTAGTGCAGATTTGCATTGCCCGCTTGCTTGCTTGGCCAAAAAGCGCGTATGTGTTTTCTCCTGAATATATTCAGTAGAAAACGCATATGCCCTTTTCGGCCAAGTTCATCATTGTCGACGTTGTGCCCCTCTTTCTGTGCTTTAAAGGCGATTCCAACGTACCTCTTGAAATCTGCTTCATGCTATTCTGCCTCGCTTTCAAGTCCGCATCGTTGCATTCCCTCAACAGATTTTTGGACGATAGTTGTCCTTTATTACTCGGCCAGTTTGTGCATTGCTGTGCCCCTGAGCTCCATTATTCAACTCGTTTTTGTGAGCTGACCGCATGTCCAAAATTTTGTTTCACGACCTATGCTGGTTCCCGGTGGGTGGCTGAGACTTTGGTTAATTCTTCTTCCTGCCGGGAAATTAGAGTGATATGTGCCCGTCCAAATGCCTAACAGCTACTCTCTCATTGGTTCTCCCTCTTCCCTTTCATCCTCTGCCAAATTGGCGACCTGTGCGAACCAGGAGGTTAAAGGGGCTGTCTCTCCAAGTTGGGAGGTTGATAGTAAAGAAGATGGCAAGTCAAACCTAAGCACCAGGAGAGGGACTATTCGTTGAGTTTTAGAAACCTTTCGTATTCACAGTGTGTCTGTTCTCTAGGTTTCCTGTACATGATATAGCTGTAGTAATATTCCCTTCAAACTGGAGATTTGGGACCCATGGAATGTGTGCCAGGCATTTGTGATTCAAAGGGTCTGAATTTTCTCACCCAATCTCACCAATCGTCTCAGACCCAAGTGTCCAGCCTTATGCCACATACAGCTGTCGTTGTAGATAGGGTCATTCCAGGTTTCATCAGAGACCCTGAAGGAATTGTAAAGAATTTCCCAGTTTTTTTGTTTTGTTTTTGAAATTCCTTTTTATAGTGGGTTTGAGCTGATTCTCGCTGCCATGTTTATGCCAGTCTAGACACACTTGATTCCCTTACGGAGACATATCAATACATAGGTTTTAAGATTCTTACTAGTCAGATATATTCCTCTGCGGGAAATATGGGGTGTTGAGTGCCTTTCACTGAGGAAGGTGTAGGTCTTGTCTATTCCATAGTTGGTTTTTGGAACGGTACCTGTGCTTATATCAAACTCTGGTTTTATGCATCACCCCACCTCTCCTTCCCCCTTAAGCAGGCATAAGAGTGTTTTCTAAATGCGAGACAGTGTTCTCTTTCCTAACTCAGTTCAAGTGTAGCCATGTTTACAGGATCTTCATAAGTGATATCTTATGATAAGTTTCTTTTTCTCTGTGACTTATTTCACTTAGAATCATCGTACCTGAATCCACCCATTTTGCTGCTATTGGTCTTATGACATTGATTTCATGGCTGAGGGATATTCCATCGTACGTAAGTACCACTTTTTTTTGAACCATTTTTATATTTCCTGGGATATTTAAGGTGGACCCAAGTTGAGGTACTTGTAAGCAGTGCAGCCCTAAATTTTGGGGTGGCTCTGTCTTATTGATCTTCAGTTTTCCCAAGGTATATTCCCTAGACTGGAAGTGCCCTTGGCTCTGTAGCTCTGTTGTTTCTTTGTTTTAGGGAACACAATGCACACCTCCAGAGACGCAGTTGGCAATTTACATCCCGCCTATCAGCATAACAAGGCTCCCTGTTCTCCAGGGCCTGTCTTGCCTTTCTGGTTTTTACACATTTTGTGGATGTCCCTTTTGACCAGTGGGAAGTGAAACTACTTTGTAGTGCAGATTTGCATTGCCCGCTTGCTTGCTTGGCCAAAATGGTGTATGCGTTTTCTCCTGAATATATTCAGGAGAAAACACATACGCCCTTTTTGGCCAAGTGCATCATTGTCGAAGTTGTGCCCCTCTTCCTGTGCTTTAAAGGAGATTCCAACGTACCTCTTGAAATCTGTTTCCTGCTATTCTGCCTCGCTTTCAATCCGCCTCGCTGCCTTCACTCCACAGATTTTTGGACGATAGTTGTCCTTTATTACTCTGAAAGTTTGTGAATTGCTGTGCCCCTGAGCTCCATTTTTCAACTCGTTTTTTGTGAGCTGACCGCATGTCCAAAACTTTGGTTCAGGACCTATGCTGGTTTCAGTGGGTGGCTGAGACTTTGGTTAATTCTCCTTCCTTCCAGGAAATTAGAGTGATATGTGCCCGTACAAATGCCTAACAACTACTCTCTCATTGGTTCTCCCTGTTCCCTTTCATCCTCTGCCAAATTGGCAACCTGTGCGAACCAGGAGGTTAAAGGGGCTGTCTCTCCAAGTTGGGAGGTTGATAGTAAAGCAGATGGAAAGTCAAACAGGAGCACCAAGAGAGGGACTATTCGTTGAGTTTTAGAAACCTTTCGTATTCACAGTGTGTCCGTTCTGTAGGTTTTCCGTACATGTTATAGCTGTAGTAATATTCCCTTCAACCTGGAGAGTTGGGACCCTTATAATGGGTGCCAGGCATTTGTGCTTTAAAGGGTCTGCATTTGCTCACCCAATCTCACCAATCGTCTCAGTCCCAAGTGTCCAGCCTTATGCCACATCCAGCTGTCGTTGTAGATAGGGTCATTCCAGGTTTCATCAGAGACCCTGAAGGAATTGTAAAGAATTTCCCAGGTGTTTTGTTTTGTTTTTGAAATTCCTTTTTATAGTGGGTTTGAGCTGATTTTCGTTGCCATGTTTATGCTAGTCTAGACACACTTGATTCCCTTACAGAGACATATCAATACATAGGTTTTAAGATTCTTACTAGTCAGATATATTCCTCTGTGTGAAATATGGGGTTTTCAGTCCCTTTCACTGAGGAAGGTGTAGGTCTTGTCTATTCCATAGTTGGTTTTTGGAACGGTACCTGTGCTTATATCAAACTCTGGTTTTATGCATCACCCCACCTCTCCTTCCCCCTTAAGCAGGCATAAGAGTGTTTTCTAAGTGAGAGACACTGTTCTCTTTCCTAACTCAGTTCAAGTGTAGCCATGTTTACAGGATCTTCATAAGTGATATCTTATGATATGTTTCTTTTTCTCTGTGACTTATTTCACTTAGAATCATCGTGCCTGAAGCCACCCATTTTGCTGCTACTGGTCACATGACATTGATTTCGTGGCTGAGGTTTATCCCATCAGACGTAAGAACCACAATTTTTTGAACCATTTTTATATTTCCTGGGATATTTAAGGTGTACCCAAGTTGAGGTCCTTGTAAGCAGTGCAGCCCTAAATTTTGGTGTGGCTCTGTCTTATTGATTTTCAGTTTTCCAAAGGTATATTCCCTAGACTGGAAGTGCCCTTGGCTCTGTAGCTCAGTTCTTTACTTGTTTTAGGGAACACAATGCCCTCCTCCAGAGAGGCAGTTGGCAATTTACATCCCGCCCATCAGCATAACAAGGCTCCCTGTTCTCCAGGGCCTGTCTTGCCTTTCTGGTTTTTACACATTTTGTGGATGTCCCTTTTGACCGGTGGGAAGTGATACTTCTTTGTAGTGCAGATTTGCATTGCCCGCTTGCTTGCTTGGCCAAAAAGGGCGTATGCGTTTTCTCCTGAATATATTCAGGAGAAAACGCATACGCCCTTTTTGGCCAAGTGCATCATTGTCGAAGTTGTGCCCCTCTTCCTGTGCTTTAAAGGAGTTTCCAACCTACCTCTTGAAATCTGTTTCCTGCTATTCTGCCTCGCTTTCAATTCCGCCTCGTTGCCTTCCCTCAACAGGTTTTTGGATGATAGTTGTCCTTTATTACTCGGCAAGTTTGTGAATTGCTGTGCCCCTGAGCTCCATTTTTCAACTCGTTTTTGGTGAGATGACCGCAAGTCCAAAATTTTGGTTCAGGACCTATACTGGTTCCCGATGGTTGGCTGAGACTTTGGTTAATTCTTCTTCCTGCCGGGAAATTACACTGATATGTGCCCGTCCAAATGCCTAACAGCTACTCTCTCATTGGTTCTCCCTCTTCCCTTTCATCCTCTGCCAAATTGGATACCTGTGCGAACCAGGAGGTTAAAGGGGCTGTCTCTATAAGTTGGGAGTTTGATAGTAAAGCAGATGGAAAGTCAAACCGGAGCACCAGGAGAGGGACTATTCGTTGAGTTTTAGAAACCTTTCGTATTCACAGTGTGTCCGTTCTCTAGGTTTCCGGTACATGTTATAACTGTAGTAATATTCCCTTCAACCTGGAGAGTTGGGACCCATGGAATGGGTGCCATGCATTATTGCTTTAAAGGGTCTGCATTTGCTCACCAAATCTTACCAATCGTCTCAGTCCCAAGTGTCCAGCCTTATGCCACATCCAGCTGTCGTTGTAGATAGGGTCATTCCAGGGTTCACCAGGGACCCTGAAGGAATTGTAAAGAATTTCCCAGTTTTTTTGTTTTGTTTTTGAAATTCCTTTTTATAGTGGGTTTGAGCTGATTCTCGCTGCCATGTTTATGCTAGTCAAGACACACTTGATTCCCTTACGGAGACATATCAATACATAGGTTTTAAGATTCTTACTAGTCAGATATATTTCTCTGCGGGAAATATGGGGTTTTGAGTCCCTTTCACTGAGGAAGGTGCAGGTCTTGTCTATTCCATAGTTGGTTTTTGGAACGGTACCTGTGCTTATATCAAACTCTGGGTTTATGCATCACCCTACCTCTCCTTCCCCCTTAAGCAGACATAAGAGTGTTTTCTAAATGTGAGACACTGTTCTCTTTCCTAACTCAGTTCAAGTGTAGCCATGTTTACAGGATCTTCATAAGTGATATCTTATGATAAGTTTCTTTTTCTCTGTGACTTATTTTACTTAGAATCATCGTACCTGAATCTACCCATTTTGCTGCTACTGGTCTTATGACATTGATTTCATGGCTGAGGGATATTCCATCGTACGTAAGTACCACAATTTTTTGAACCATTTTTATATTTCCTGGGATACTTAAGGTGTACCCAAGTTGAGGTCCTTGTAAGCAGTGCAGCCCTAAATTTTGGGGTGGCTCTGTCTTAATGATTTTCAGTTTTCCCAAGGTATATTCCCTAGACTGGAAGTGCCCTTGGCTCTGTAGCTCTGTTCTTTACTTCTTTTAGGGAACACAATGCCCTCCTCCAGAGAGGCAGTTGGCAATTTACATCCCGCCCATCAGCATAACAAGGCTCCCTGTTCTCCAGGGCCTGTCTTGCCTTTCTGGTTTTTACACATTTTGTGGATGTCCCTTTTGACCGGTGGGAAGTGATACTTCTTTGTAGTGCAGATTTGCATTTCCCGCTTGCTTGCTTGGTCAAAAAGGGCGTATGCGTTTTCTCCTGAATATATTCAGGAGAAAACGCATACGCCCTTTTTGGCCAAGTGCATCATTGTCGAAGTTGTGCCCCTCTTCCTGTGCTTTAAATGCGATTCCAACGTACCTCTTGAAATCTGTTTCCTGCTATTCTGCCTCGCTTTCAAGTCCGCCTCGTTGCCTTCCCTCAACAGGTTTTTGGATGATAGTTGTCCTTTATTACTCGGCCAGTTTGTGAATTGCTGTGCCCCTGAGCTCCATTTTTCAACTCGTTTTTGGTGAGCTGACCGCAAGTCCAAAATTTTGGTTCAGGACTTATACTGGTTCCCGGTGGGTGGCTGAGACTTTGGTTAATTCTTCTTCCTGCCGGGAAGTTAGAGTGATATGTGCCCGACCAAATACCTAACAGCTACTCTCTCATTGGTTCTCCCTCTTCCCTTTCATCCTCTGCCAAATTGGAAACCTGTGTGAACCAGGAGGTTGAAGGGGCTGTCTCTCCAAGTTGGGAGATTGATAGTAAAGCAGATGGAAATTCAAACCGGAGCACCAGGAGAGGGACTATTCGTTGAGTTTTAGAAACCTTTCATATTCACAGTGTGTCCGTTCTCTAGGTTTCTCGTACATGTTATAACTGTAGTAATATTCCCTTCCACCTGGAGAGTTGGGACCCATGGAATAGGTGCCATGCATTATTGCTTTAAAGGGTCTGCATTTGCTCACCCAATCTCACCAATCCTCTCAGTCCCAAGTGTCCAGCCTTATGCCACATCCAGCTGTCATTGTAGATAGGGTCATTCCAGGTTTCATCAGAGACCCTGAAGGAATTGCAAAGAATTTCCCAGTTTTTTGTTTTGTTTTTGAAATTCCTTTTTATAGTGGGTTTGAGCTGATTCTCGCTGCCATGTTTATGCCAGTCTAGACACACTTGAATCCCTTACGGAGACATATCAATACATAGGTTTTAAGATTCTTACTAGTCAGATATATTCCTCTGCGGGAAATATGGGGTTTTGAGTCCCTTTCACTGAGGAAGCTGTAGGTCTTGTCTATTCCATAGTTGGTTTTTGGAACGATACCTGTGCTTATATCAAACTCTGGTTTTATGCATCACCCCACCTCTCCTTCCCCCTTAAGCAGGCATAAGAGTGTTTTCTAAATGTGAGTCATTCTTCTCTTTCCTAACTCAGTTCAAGTGTAGCCATGTTTACAGGATCTTCATAAGTGATATCTTATGATGTTTCTTTTTCTGTGCGACTTATTTCACTTAGAATCATCGTACCTGAACCCACCCATTTTGCGGCTACTGGTCTTATGACATTGATTTCATGGCTGAGGGATATTCCATCGTACGTAAGTACCACAAATTTTTGAACCATTTTTATATTTCCTGGGATATTTAAGGTGTACCCAAGTTGAGGTCCTTGTAAGCAGTGCAGCCCTAAATTTTGGGGTGGCTCTGTCTTATTGATTTTCAGTTTTCCCAAGGTATATTCCCTAGACTGGAAGTGCCCTTGGCTCTGTAGCTCAGTTCTTTACTTGTTTTAGGGAACACAGTGCACTCCTCCAGAGAGCTAGTTGGCAATTTACATCCCGCCCATCAGCCTAACAAGGCTCCCTGTTCTCCAGGGCCTGTCTTGCCTTTCTGGTTTTTACACATTTTGTGGATGTCCCTTTTGACCGGTGGGAAGTGATACTTCTTTGTAGTGCAGATTTGCATTGCCCGCTTGCTTGCTTGGCCAAAAAGGGCGTATGCGTTTTCTCCTGAATATATTCAGGAGAAAACACATACGCCCTTTTTGGCAAAGTGCATCATTGTCGAAGTTGTGCCCCTCTTCCTGTGCTTTAAAGGCGATTCCAACGTACCTCTTGAAATCTGTTTCCTGCTATTTGGCCTCGCTTTCAAGTCCGCCTCATTGCCTTCCCTCAACAGATTTTTGCACGAGGGTTGTCCTTCTTTACTCGGCCAGTTTGTGAATTGCTGTGCCCCTGAGCTCCATTTTTCAACTCGTTTTTGGTGAGCTGACTGCAAGTCCAAAATTTTGGTTCAGGACCTATACTGGTTCCCGGTGGGTGGCTGAGACTTTGGTTAATTCTTCTTCCTGCCGGGATATTAGAGTGATATGTGCCCGTCCAAATGCCTAACAGCTACTCTCTCATTGGTTCTCCCTCTTCCCTTTCATCCTTTGCCAAATTGGCAACGTTTGGGTACCAGGAGGTTAAAGGGGCTGTCTCTCCAAGTTGGGATGTTGATAGTAAAGCAGATGGAAAGTCAAACCGGAGAACCAGGAGAAGGACTATTCGTTGAGTTTTAGAAACCTTTCGTATTCACAGTGTGTCCGTTCTCTAGGTTTTCCGTACATGTTATAACTGTAGTAATATTCCATTCAACCTGGAGAGTTGGAACCCATGGAATGGGTGCCAGGCATTTGTGCTTAAAAGGGACTGCATTTGCTCACCCAATCTCACCAATCGTCTCAGTCCCAAGTGTCCAGCCTTATGCCACATCCAGCTGTCGTTGTAGATAGGGTCATTCCAGGTTTCATCAGAGACCCTGAAGGAATTGTAAAGAATTTCCCAGTTTTTTTTTGTTTTGTTTTTGAAATTCCTTTTTATAGTGTGTTTGAGCTGATTCTCGATGCCATGTTTATGCCAGTCTAGACACACTTGATTCCCTTACGGAGACATATCAATACATAGGTTTTAAGATTCTTACTAGTCAGATATATTCCTCTGCGGGAAATATGGGGTTTTGAGTCCCTTCCACTGAGGAAGGTGTAGGTCTTGTCTATTCCATAGTTGGTTTTTGAAACGGTACCTGTGCTTATATCAAACTCTGGTTTTATGCATCACACCACCTCTCCTTCCCCCTTAAGCAGGCATAAGAGTGTTTTCTAAATGTGAGACACTGTTCTCTTTCCTTTCTCAGTTAAAGTGTAGCCATGTTTACAGGATCTTCATAAATGATATCTTATGATAAGTTTATTTTTCTGTGTGACTTATTTCACTTAGAATCATCGTACCTGAATCCACCCATTTTGCTGCTACTGGTCTTATGACATTGATTCCTTGGCTGAGGAATATTCCATCGTACTAAAGTACCACAATTTTTTGAACCACTTTTATATTTCCTGGGATATTTAAGGTGTGCCCAAGTTGAGGTCCTTGTAAGCAGTGCAGCCCTAAGTTTTGGGGTGGCTCTGTCTTATTGATTTTCAGTTTTCCCAAGGTATATTCCTTAGACTGGAAGTGCCCTTGGCTCTGTAGCTCTGTTGTTTACTTGTTTTAGGGAACACAATGCACTCCTCCAGAGAGGCAGTTGTCAATTTACATCCCGCCCATCAGCATAAAAAGGCTCCCTGTTCTCCAGGGCCTGTCTTGCCTTTCTGGTTTTTACACATTTTTTGGATGTCCCTTTTGACCGGTGGGAAGTGATACTTCTTTGTAGTGCAGATTTGTATTGCCCGCTTGCTTGCTTTGCCAAAAAGGGCGTATGCGTTTTCTCCTGAATATATTGAGGAGAAAATGCATACGTCCTTTTTGGACAAGTGCATCATTGTCGAAGTTTTGCCCCTCTTCCTGTACTTTAAAGGCGATTCCAACGTACCTCTTGAAATCTGTTTCCTGCTATTCTTCCTCGCTTTCAAGTCCACCTCGCTCCCTTCCCTCAACAGATTTTTGGACGATATTTGTCCTTTATTTCTCGGCCAGTTTGTGAATTGCTGGGCCCCTGAGCTCCATTTTTCAACTCGTTTTTTGTGAGCTGACCGCAAGTCCAAAATTTTGGTTCAGGACCTATACTGGTTCCCGGTGGGTGGTTGAGACTTTGGTTAATTCTTCTTCCTGCCGGGAAGTTAGAGTGATATGTGCCCGACCAAATACCTAACAGCTACTCTCTCATTGGTTCTCCCTCTTCCCTTTCATCCTCTGCCAAATTGGCAACCTGTGCGAACCAGGAGGTTAAAGGGGCTGTCTCTCCAAATTGGGAGGTTGATAGTAAAGCAGATGGAAAGTCAAACCGGAGCACCAGGAGAGGGACTATTCGTTGAGTTTTAGAAACCTTTAGTATTCACAGTGTGTCCGTTCTCTAGGTTTCCGGTACATGTTATAGCTGTAGTAATATTCGCTTCCAACTGGAGAGTTGAGACCCATGGAATGGGTGCCAGGCATGTGTGCTTTAAAGGGTCTGCATTTGCTCACCCAATCTCACCAATCCTCTCAGTCCCAAGTGTCCAGCCTTATGCCACATCCAGCTGTCGTTGTAGATAGTGTCATTCCAGGTTTCATCTGAGACCCTGAAGGAACTGTAAAGAATTTCCCAGTTTTTTTGTTTTGTTTTTGAAATTCCTTTTTATAGTGGGTTTGAGCTGATTCTCGCTGCCATGTTTATGCCAGACTAGACACACTTTATTCCCTTATGGAGACATATCAATACATAGGTTTTAAGATTCTTACTAGTCAGATATATTCCTCTGCGGGAAATATGGGGTTTTGAGTCCCTTTCACTGAGGAAGGTGTAGGTGTTGTCTATTCCATAGTTGGTTTTTGGAACGGTACCTGTGCTTATATCAAACTCTGGGTTTATGCATCACCCCACCTCTCCTTCCCCCTTAAGCAGGCAAAACAGTGTTTTCTAAATGTGAGACTCTGTTCTCTTTCCTAACTCAGTTCAAGTGTAGCCATGTTTACAGGATCTTCATAAGTGATATCTTATGATAAGTTTCTTTTTCTGTGTGACTTATTTCACTTAGAATCATCGTACCTGAATCCACCCATTTTGCTGCTACTGGTCTTATGACATTGATTTCATGGCTGAGGGATATTCCATCGTACGTAAGTACCACAATATTTTGAACCATTTTTATATTTCCTGGGATATTTAAGGTGTACCCAAGTTGAGGACCTTGTAAGCAGTGCAGCCCTAAATTTTTGGGTGGCTCTGTCTTATTGATTTTCAGTTTTCCCAAGGTATATTACGTAGACTGGAAGTGCCCTTGGCTCTGTAGCTCTGTTCTTTACTTGTTTTAGGGAACACAATGCACTCCTCCAGAGAGGCCGTTGGCAATTGACATTCCGCCCATCAGCATAACAAGGCTGCCTGTTCTCCAGGGCCTGTCTTGCCTTTCTGGTTTTTACACATTTTGTGGATGTCCCTTTTGACCGGTGGGAAGTGATACTTCTTTGTAGTGCAGATTTGCATTGCCCGCTTGCTTGCTTGGCCAAAAAGGGCGTATGCGTTTTCTCCTGAATATATTCAGGAGAAAACGCATACACCCTTTTTGGCCAAGTGCATCATTGTCGAAGTTGTGCCCCTCTTCCTGTGCTTTAAAGGCGATTCCAACGTACCTCTTGAAATCTGTTTCCTGCTATTCTGCCTCGCTTTCAAGTCCGCCTCGTTGCCTTCCCTCAACAGATTTTTGGACGATAGTTGTCCTTTATTACTCGGCCAGTTTGTGAATTGCTGTGCCCCTGAGCTCCATTTTTTAACTTGTTTTTTGTGAGCTGACCGCAAGACCAAAATTTTGGTTCAGGACCTATACAGGTTCCCGGTGGGTGGCTGAGACTTTGGTTAATTCTTCTTCCTGCCTGGAAATTACAGTGATATATGCCCGTCCAAATGCCTAACAGCTACTCTCTCATTGGTTCTCCCTCTTCCCTTTCATCCTCTGCCAAATTGGCAACCTGTGTGAACCAGGAGGTTAAAGGGGCTGTCTCTCCAAGTTGAGAGGTTGATAGTAAAGCATATAGAAAGTCAAACCGGAGCACCAGGAGAGGGACTATTCGTTGAGTTTTAGAAATCTTTCGTATTCACAGTGTGTCCGTTCTCTAGGTTTCCCGTACATGTTATAGCTGTAGTAATATTCCCTTTAACCTGGAGAGTTGTGAACCTTGGAATGGGTGCCAGGCATTTGTGCTTTAAAGGGTCTGCACTTGCTCACCCCATCTCACCAATCCTCTCAGTCCCAAGTGTCCAGCCTTATGCCACATCCAGCTGTCATTGTAGATAGGGTCTTCCAGGTTTCATCAGAGACCCTGAATGAATTGTAAAAAATTTCCCAGTTTTTTTGTTTTGTTTTTGATATTCCTTTTTATAGTGGGTTTGAGCTGATTCTCACTGCCATGTTTATGCCAGTCTAGACACACTTGATTCCCTTATGGATACATATCAATACATAGGTTTTTAGATTCTTACTAGTCAGATATATTCCTCTGCGGGTAATATGGGGTTTTGAGTCCCTTTCACTGAGGAAGGTGTAGGTCTTGTCTATTCCATAGTTGGTTTTTTTGAACGGTACCTGTGCTTATATCAAACTCTGGTTTTATGCATCACCCCACATCTCCTTCCCCCTTAAGCAGGCATAAGAGTGTTTTCTAAATGTGAGACACTGTTCTCTTTCCTAACTCAGTTCAAGTGTAGCCATGTTTACAGGATCTTCATAAGTGATATCTTATGATAAGTTTCTTTTTCTGTGTGACTTATTTCACTTAGAATCATCGTACCTGAATCCACCCATTTTGCTGCTACTGGTCTTATGACATTGATTTCATGGCTGAGGGATATTCCATCGTACGTAAGTACCACAATTTTTTGAACCATTTTTATATTTCCTGGGATATTTAAGGTGTACCCAAGTTGAGGTCCTTGTAAGCAGTGCAGCCCTAAATTTTGGGGTGGCTCTGTCTTATTGATTTTCAGTTTTCCCAAGGTATATTCCCTAGACTGGAAGTGCCCTTGGCTCTGTAGCTCTGTTGTTTACTTGTTTTAGGGAACACAATGCACTCCTCCAGAGAGGCAGTTGGCAATTTACATCCCGCCCATCAGCATAACAAGCCTCCCTGTTCTCCAGGGCCTGTCTTGCCTTTCTGGTTTCTACACATTTTGTGGATGTCCCTTTTGACTGGTGGGAAGTGATACTTCTTTGTAGTGCAGATTTGCATTGCCCGTTTGCTTGCTTGGCCAAAATATGTGTATGCGTTTTCTCCTGAATATATTCAGGAGAAAACGCATACGCACTTTTTGGCCAAGTGCATCATTGTCGAAGTTGTGCCCCTCTTCCTGTGCTTTAAAGGCGATTCCAACGTACCTCTTGAAATCTGTTTCCTGCTATTCTGCCTCGCTTTCAATTCCGCCTCGTTGCCTTCCCTCAACAGATTTTTGGACGATAGTTGTCCTTTATTACTCGGTCAGTTTGTGAATTGCTGTGCCCCTGAGCTCCATTTTTCAACTCGTTTTTGGTGAGCTGAATGCAAGTCCAAAATTTTGGTTCACTACCTATGCTGGTTCCCGGTGGGCGGCTGAGAATTTGGTTAATTCTTCTTCCTGCCGGGAA
Source organism: Hyperoodon ampullatus (assembly GCF_949752795.1). Taxonomy (NCBI): domain Eukaryota; kingdom Metazoa; phylum Chordata; class Mammalia; order Artiodactyla; family Ziphiidae; genus Hyperoodon; species Hyperoodon ampullatus. The sequence continues at coordinate 93,131 of NW_027640625.1, read as the reverse complement.
GTTAGAGTGATATGTGCCCGTCCAAATGCCTAACAGCTACTCTCTCATTGGTTCTCCCTCTTCCCTTTCATCCTCTGCCAAATTGGCAACCTGTGCGAACCAGGAGGTTAAAGGGGCTGTCTCTCCAAGTTGGGAGGTTGATAGTAAAGCAGATGGAAAGTCAAACCAGAGCACCAGGAGAGGGACTATTCGTTGAGTTTTAGAAACCTTTCGTATTCACAGTGTGTCCGTTCTCTAGGGTCCCTGTACATGTTATAGCTGTAGTAATATTCCCTTCAACCTGGAGAGTTGGGACCCATGGAATGGGTGCCAAGCATTTGTGCTTTAAAGGGTCTGCATTTGCTCACCCAATCTCAACAATCGTCTCAGTCTCAAGTGTCCCTCCTTATGCCACATCCAGCTGTCATTGTAGATATGGTCATTCCAGGTTTCTTCAGAGACCATGAATGAATTGTAAAGAGTTTCCCAGTTTTTTTGGTTTGTTTTTGAAATTCCTTTTTATAGTGGGTTTGAGCTGATACTCGCTGCCATGTTTATGCCAGACTAGACACACTTGATTCCCTTACGGAGACATATCAATACATAGGTTTTAAGATTTTTACTAGTCAGATATATTCCTCTGCGGGAAATATGGTGTTTTGAGTCTCTTTCACTGAGGAAGGTGTAGGTCTTGTCTATTCCATAGTTGGTTTTTGGAAAGGTACCTGTGCTTATATCAAACTCTGCTTTTATTCATCACTCAACCTCTCCTTCCCCCTTAAGCAGGCATAAGAGTGTTTTCTAAATGTGAGACACTGTTCTCTTTCCTAACTCAGTTCAAGTTTAGCCATATTTACAGGATCTTCATAAGTGATATCTTATGATAAGTTTCTTCTTCTGTGTGACGTATATCACTTAGAATCATCGTACCTGAATCCACCCATTTTGCTGCTACTGGTCTCATGACATTGATTTCAAGACTGAGGGATATTCCATCGTACGTAAGTACCACAATTTTTTGAACCATTTTTATATTTCCTGGGATATTTAAGGTGTACCCAAGTTGAGGTCCTTGTAAGCAGTGCAGCCCTAAATTTTGGGGTTGCTCTGTCTTATTGCTTTTCAGTTTTCCCTAGGTATATTCCCTAGACTGGAAGTGCCCTTTGCTCTGTAGCTCTGTTGTTTACTTGTTTTAGGGAAGCCAGTGTACTCCTCCAGAGTGTCAGTTGGCAATTTACATCCCGCCCATCAGCATAACAAGGCTCCCTGTTCTCCAGGGCCTGTCTTGCCTTTCTGGTTTTTACACATTTTGTGGATGTCCCTTTTGACCGGTGGGAAGTGATACTTCTTTGTAGTGGAGATTTGCATTGCCCGCTTGCTTGCTTGGCCAAAAAGGGCGTATGCGTTTTCTCCTGAATATATTCAGGAGAAAACGCATACGCCCTTTTTGGCCAAGTGCATCATTGTCGAAGTTGTGCCCCTCTTCCTGTGCTTTAAAGGTGATTCCAACGTACCTCTTGAAATCTGTTTCCTGCTATTCTGCCTCGCTTTCAAGTCCGCCTCGTTGCCTTCCCTCAACAGATTTTTGGACGATAGTTGTGCTTTATTACTTGGCCAGTTTGTGAATTGCTGTGCCCATGAGCTCCATTTTTAACTCGTTTTTTGTGAGCTGACCGCAAGTCCAAAATTTTGGTTCAGGACCTATGCTGGTTCCCGGTGGGGGGCTGAGACTTTGGTTAATTCTTCTTCCTGCCGGGAAGTTAGAGTGATTTGTGCCCGTCCAAATGCCTAACAGCTACTCTTTCATTGGTTCACCCTCTTCCCTTTCATCCTCTGCCAAATTGGCAACCTGTGCGAACCAGGAGGTTAAAGGGGTTGTCTCTCCAATTTGGGAGGTTGATAGTAAAGCAGATGGAAATTCAAACCGGAGCACCAGGAGAGGGACTATTCTTTGAGTTTTAGAAACCTTTCGTATTCACAGTGTGTCCGTTCTCTAGGTTTCCCGTACATGTTATAGCTGTAGTAATATTCCTTTCAACCTGGAGAGTTCGGACCCATGGAATGTGTGCCAGGAATTTTTGCTTTAAAGGGTCTGCATTTGCTCACCAAATCTCACCAATCTTCTCAGTCTTAAGTGTCCCTCCTTATGCCACATCCAGCTGTCATTGTAGATAGGGTCATTCCAGGGTTCATCAGAGACCCTGAAGGAATTGTAAAGAATTTCCCAGTTTTTTTTGTTTTGTTTTTGAAATTTCTTTTTATAGTGGGTTTGAGCTGATTTTCTCTGCCATGTTTATGCCAGTCTAGACACACTTGATTCCCTTACGGAGACATATCAATACATAGGTTTTAAAATACTTACTAGTCAGATGTATTCCTCTGCGGGAAATATGGGGTTTTGAGTCCCTTTCACTGAGGAAGGTGTAGGTCTTGTCTATTCCATAGTTGGTTTTTGGAACGGTACCTGTGCTTATATCAAACTCTGGTTTTATGCATCACCCCACCTCTCCTTCCCCCTTAATCTGGCATAAGAGTGTTTTCTAAATGTCAGACTCTGTTCTCTTTCCTAACTCAGTTCAAGTGTAGCCATGTTTACAGGATCTTCATAAGTGATATCTTATGATAAGTTTATTTTTCTGTGTGACTTATTTCACTTAGAATCATCGTACCTGAATCCACCCATTTTGCTGCTACTGGTTTGTGACATTGATTTCATGGCTGAGTGATATTCCATCGTACGTTAGTACCACAATTTTTGAACCATTTTTACATTTCCTGGGATATTTAAGGTGTACCCAAGTTGAGGTCCTTGTAAGCAGTGCAGCCCTAAATTTTGGGGTGGCTCTGTCTTATTGATTTTCAGAATTCCCAAGGTATATTCCCTACACTGGAAGTGCCCTTGTCTCTGTATCTCTGTTCTTACTTGTTTTAGGAAACACAATATACTCCTCCAGAGAGGCAGTTGGCAATTTACATCCCGCCCATCAGCATAAAAAGGCTCCCTGTTCTCCAGGGCCTGTCTTGCCTTTCTGGATTTTACACATTTTGTGGATGTCCCTTTTGACCGGTGGGAAGTGATACTTCTTTGTAGTGCAGATTTGCATTGCCCGCTTGCTTGCTTGGCCAAAAAGGGCGTATGCGTTTTCTCCTGAATATATTCAGGAGAAAACGCATACGCCCTTTTTGGCCAAGTGCATCATTGTCGTAGTTGTGCCCCTCTTCCTGTGCTTTAAAGGCGATTCCAACGTACTTCTTGAAATCTGTTTCCTGCTATTCTGTCTCGCTTTCAAGTCTGCCTCGTTGCCTTCCCTCAACAGATTTTTGGACGATAGTTGTCCTTTATTACTCGGCCAGTTTGTGAATTGCTATGTCCCTTAGCTCCATTTTGCAAGTCGTTCTTTGTGAGCTGACCGCAAGTCCAAAATTTTGGTTCAGGACCTATGCTGGTTCCCGGTGGGGGGCTGAGACTTTGGTTAATTCTTCTTCCTGCCGGGAAGTTAGAGTGATATGTGCCCGTCCTAATGCCTAACAGCTACTCTCTCATTGGTTCTCCCTTTTCCCTTTCATCCTCTGCCAAATTGGCAACCTGTGCGAACCAGGAGGTTAAAGGGGCTGTCTCTCCAAGTTGGGAGGTTGATAGTAAAGCAGATGGAAAGTCAAACCAGAGCACCAGGAGAGGGATTATTCGTTGAGTTTTAGAAACCTTTCGTATTCACAGTGTGTCCGTTCTCTAGGTTTCCTGTACGTGTTATAGCTGTAGTAATATTCCCTTCAACCTGGAGAGTTGGGACGCATGGAATGGGTTCCAGGCATTTGGGCTTTAAAGGGTCTGCATTTGCTCACCCAATCTCACCAATCCTCTCAGTCCCAAGTGTCCAGCCTTATGCCACATCCAGCTGTCGTTGTAGATAGGGTCATTCCAGGTTTCATCAGAGAACCTGAAGTAATTGTAAAGAATTTTCCAGTTTTTTTGTTTTGTTTGTGAAATTCCTTTTTATAGTGGGTTTGAGCTTATTCTCACTGCCATGTTTATGTCAGTCTAGACACACTTGATTCCCTTACGGAGACATATCAATACATAGGTTTTAAGATTCTTACTAGTCAGATATATTCCTCTGCGGGAAATATGGGGTTTTGAGTCCCTTTCACTGAGGAAGGTGTAGGTCTTGTCTATTCCATAGTTGGTTTTTGGAACGGTACCTGTGCTTATATCAAACTCTGGTTTTATGCATCACCCCACCTCTCCTTCCCCTTTAAGCAGGCATCAGAGAGTTTTCTAAATGTGAGACACTGTTCTCTTTCCTAAATCAGTTCAAGTGTAGCCATGTTTACAGGATCTTCATAAGTGATATCTTATGATAAGTTTCTTTTTCTCTGTGACTTATTTCACTTAGAATCATCGTACCTGAATCCACCCATTTTGCTGCTACTGGTCTTATGACATTGATTTCATAGCTGAGGGATATTCCATCGTACGTAAGTACCACAATTTTTTGAACCATTTTTATATTTCCTGGGATATTTAAGGTGTACCCAAGTTGAGGTCCTTGTAAGCAGTGCAGCCCTAAATTTTGGGGTGGCTCTGCCTTATTGATTTTCAGTTTTCCCAAGGTATATTCCCTAGACTGAAAGTGCCCTTGGCTCTGTATCTCTGTTCTTTACATGTTTTAGGGAACACAGTGCACTCCTCCAGAGAGGCAGTTGGCAATTTACATCCCGCCCATCAGCATAACAAGGCTCCCTGTTCTCCAGGGCCTGTCTTGCCTTTCTGGTTTTTACACATTTTGTGGATGTCCCTTTTGACCGGTGGGAAGTGATACTTCTTTGTAGTGCAGATTTGCATTGCCCGCTTGCTTGCTTGGCCAAAAAGGCCGTATGCGTTTTCTCCTGAATATATTCAGGAGAAAACACATACGCCCTTTTTGGCAAGTGCATCATTGTCGAAGTTGTGCCCCTCTTCCTGTGCTTTAAAGGCGATTCCAACGTACCTCTTGAAATCTGTTTCCTGCTATTCTGCCTCGCTTTCAAGTCCGCCTCGTTGCCTTCCCTCAACATATTTTTGCACGAGAGTTGTCCTTCATTACTCGGCCAGTTTGTGAATTGCTGTGCCCCTGAGCTCTATTTTTTAACTTGTTTTTTGTGAGCTGATCGCAAGACCAAAATTTTGGTTCAGGACCTATACTGGTTCCCGGTGGGTGGCTGAGACTTTGGTTAATTCTTCTTCCTCTCGGGAAATTACAGTGATATATGCCTGTCCAAATGCCTAACAGCTACTCTCTCATTGGTTCTCCCTCTTCCCTTTCATCCTCTGCCAAATTGGCAACCTGTGTGAACCAGGAGGTTAAAGGGGCTGTCTCTCCAAGTTGAGAGGTTGATAGTAAAGCATATAGAAAGTCAAACCGGAGCACCAGGAGAGGGACTATTCGTTGAGTTTTAGAAACCTTTCGTATTCACAGTGGGTCCGACCTCTAGGTTTCCCGTACATGTTATAGCTGTAGTAATATTCCCTTTAACCTGGAGAGTTGGGACCCATGGAATGGGTGCCAGGCATTTGTGCTTTAAAGGGTCTGCATTTGTTCACCCCATCTCACCAATCCTCTCAGTCCCAAGTGTCCAGCCTTATGCCACATCCAGCTGTCATTGTAGATAGGGTCTTCCAGGTTTCATCAGAGACCCTGAATGAATTGTAAAAAATTTCCCAGTTTTTTTGTTTTGTTTTTGATATTCCTTTTTATAGTGGGTTTGAGCTGATTCTCACTGCCATGTTTATGCCAGTCTAGACACACTTGATTCCCTTACGGTGACATATCAATACATAGGTTTTTAGATTCTTACTAGTCAGATATATTCCTCTGCGGGTAATATGGGGTTTTGAGTCCCTTTCACTGAGGAAGGTGTAGGTCTTGTCTATTCCACAGTTGGTTTTTGGAACGGTACATGTGCTTATATCAAACTCTGGTTTTATGCATCACCCCACATCTCCTTCCCCCTTAAGCAGGCATAAGAGTGTTTTCTAAATGTGAGACACTGTTCTCTTTCCTAACTCAGTTCAAGTGTAGCCATGTTTACAGGATCTTCATAAGTGATATCTTATGATAAGTTTCTTTTTCTGTGTGAGTTATTTCACTTAGAATCATCGTACCTGAATCCACCCATTTTGCTGCTACTGCTCTTATGAGATTGATTTCATGGCTGAGGGATATTCCATCGTACGTAAGTACCACCATTTTTTGAACCATTTTTATATTTCCTGGGATATTTAAGGTGTACCCAAGTTGAGGTCCTTGTAAGCAGTGCAGCCCTGAATTTTGGGGTGGCTCAGTCTTATTGATTTTCAGTTCTCCCAAGGTATATTACCTAGACTGGAAGTGCCCTTGGCTCTGTAGCTCTGTTGTTTACTTGTTTTAGGGAACACAATGCACTTCTCCAGAGAGGCAGTTGGCAATTGACATTCCGCCCATCAGCATAACAAGGCTCCCTGTTCTCCAGTGCCTGTCTTGCCTTTCTGGTTTTTTCACATTTTGTGGATGTCCCTTTTGACCGGTGGGAAGTGATACTTCTTTGTAGTGCAGATTTGCATTGCCCGCTTGCTTGCTTGGCCAAAAAGGCCGTATGCGTTTTCTCCTGAATATATTCAGGAGAAAACGCATACGCCCTTTTTGGCCAAGTGCATCATTGTCGAAGTTGTGCCCCTCTTCCTGTGCTTTAAAGCCGATTCCAACGTACCTCTTGAAATCTGTTCCCTGCTATTCTGCCTCGCTTTCAAGTCCACCTCGTTGCCTTACCTCAACAGATTTTTGGACGATAGTTGTCCTTTATTACTCGGCCAGTTTGTGAATTGCTGTGCCCCTGAGATCCATTTTTCAACTCGTTTTTTGTGAGCTGACCGCAAGTCCCAAATTTTAGTTCAGGACCTATACTGGTTCCCGGTGGGTGGCTGAGACTTTGGTTAATTCTTCTTCCTGCCGGGAAATTACAGTGATATGTGGCCGTACAAATGCCTAACAGCTACTCTCTCATTGGATCTCCCTCTTCCCTTTCATCCTCTGCCAAATTGGCAACCTGTGCGAACCAGGAGGTTAAAGGGGCTGCCTCTCCAAGTTGGGAGGTTGATAGTAAAGCAGATGGAAAGTCAAACCGGAGCACCAGGAGAGGGACTATTCGTTGAGTTTTAGAAACCTTTTGTATTCACAGTGTGTCCGTTCTCTAGGTTTCCCGTACATGTTATATCTGTAGTTATATTCCCTTTAACCTGGAGAGTTGGGACCCATGGAATGGGTGCCAGGCATTTGTGCTTTAAAGGGTCTGCATTTGCTCACACCATCTCACCAATCCTCTCAGTCCCAAGTGTCCAGCCTTATGCCACATCCAGCTGTAGTTGTAGATAGGGTCTTCCAGGTTTCATCAGAGACCCTGAATGAATTGTAAAAAATTTCCCAGTTTTTTTTGTTTTGTGTTTGAAATTCCTTTTTATAGTGGGATTGAGCTGATTCTCACTGCCATGTTTATGCCAGTCTAGACACACTTGATTCCCTTACGGAGACATATCAATACATAGGTTTTTAGATTCTTACTAGTCAGATATATTCCTCTGCGGGAAATATGGGGTTTTGAGTCCCTTTCACTGAGGAAGGTGTAGGTCTTGACTATTCCATAGTTGGTTTTTGGAACGGTACCTGTGCTTATATCAAACTCTGGTTTTATGCATCACCCCACATCTCCTTCCACCTTAAGCAGGCATAAGAGTGTTTTCTAAATGTGAGACACTGTTCTCTTTCCTAACTCAGTTCAAGTGTAGCCATGTTTACAGGATCTTCATAAGTGATATCTTATGATAAGTTTCTTTTTCTGTGTGACTTATTTCACTTAGAATCATCGTACCTGAATCCACCCATTTTGCTGCTACTGGTCTTATGACATTGATTTCATGGCTGAGGGATATTCCATCGTACGTAAGTACCACAATTTTTTGAACCATTTTTATATTTCCTGGGATATTTAAGGTGTACCCAAGTTGAGCTCCTTGTAAGCAGTGCAGCCCTAAATTTTGGGGTGGCTCTGTCTTATTGATTTTCAGTTTTCCCAAGGTATATTCCCTAGACTGGAAGTGCCTTGGCTCTGTAGCTCTGTTGTTTACTTGTTTTAGGGAACACAATGCACTCCTCCAGAGAGGCAGTTGGCAATTTACATCCCGCCCATCAGCATAACAAGGCTCCCTGTTCTCCAGGGCCTGTCTTGCCTTTCTGGTTTTTATACATTTTGTGGATGTCCCTTTTGACTGGTGGGAAGTGATACTTCTTTGTAGTGCAGATTTGCATTGCCCGCTTGCTTGCTTGGCCAAAATGTGTGTATGCGTTTTCTCCTGAATATATTCTGGAGAAAACGCATACGCCCTTTTTGGCCAAGTGCATCATTGTCGAAGTTGTGCCCCTCTTCCTGTGCTTTAAATGTGATTCCAACGTACCTCTTGAAAGCTGTTTCCTGCTATTCTGCCTCGCTTTCAAGTCCGCCTCGTTGCCTTCCCTCAACAGATTTTTGGACGATAGTTTTCCTTTATTACTCGGCCAGTTTGTGAATTGCTGTGCCCCTGAGCTCCATTTTTCAACTCGTTTTTTGTGAGCTGACCACATGTCCAAAATTTTGGTTCAGGACCTATACTGGTTCCGGGTGGATGGCTGAGACTTTGGTTAATTCTTCTTCCTGCCGGGAAATTAGAGTGATATGTGCCCGTCCAAATGCCTAACAGCTACTCTCTCATTGGTTCTCTCTCTTCCCTTTCATCCTCTGCCAAATTGGCAACCTGTGTGAACCAGGAGGTTAAAGGGGCTGTCTCTCCAATTTGGGAGGTTGATAGTAAAGCAGATGGAAAGTCAAACCGGAGCACCAGGAGAGGGACTATTCGTTGAGTTTTAGAAACCTTTCGTATTCACAGTGTGTCCGTTCTCTAGGTTTCCCGTACATGTTATAGCTGTAGTAATATTCCATTCAACTTGGAGAGTTTGGACCCATTGAATGGGTGCCATGCATTATTGCTTTAAAGGGTCTGCATTTGCTCACTCAATATCACCATACCTCTCAGTCCCAAGTGTCCAGCCTTATGCCACATCCAGCTGTCATTGTAGATAGGGTCATTCCAGGTTTCATCAGAGACCCTGAAGGAATTGTAAAGAATTTCCCAGTTTTTTTGTTTTGTTTTTGAAATTCCTTTTTATAGTGGGTTTGAGCTGATTCTCGCTGCCATGTTTATGCCAGTCTAGACACACTTGATTCCCTTATGGAGACATATCAATATATAGGTTTTAAGATTCTTAGTAGTCAGATATATTCCTCTGCGGGAAATATGGTGTTTTGAGTCCCTTTCACTGAGGAAGGTGTAGGTCTTGTCTATTCCATAGTTGGTTTTTGGAACGGCACCTGTGCTTATATCAAACTCTGGTTTTATGCATCACCCCACCTCTCCTTCCCCCTTAAGCAGGCATAAGAGTGTTTTCTAAATGTGAGACACTGTTCTCTTTCCTAAATCAGTTCAAGTGTAGCCATGTTTACAGGATCTTCATAAGTGATATCTTATGATAAGTTTCTTTTTCTCTGTGACTTATTTCACTTAGAATCATCGTACCTGAATCCACCCATTTTGCTGCTCCTGGTCTTATGACATTGATTTCATGGCTGAGGGATAATCCATCGTATGTAGGTACCACAATTTTTTGAACCATTTTTATATTTCCTGGGATATTTAAGGTGTACCCAAGTTGAGGTCCTTGTAAGCAGTGCAGCCCTAAATATTGGGGTGGTTCTGTCTTATTGATTTTCAGTTTTCCCAAGGTATATTCCCTAGACTGGAAGTGCCCTTGGCTCTGTAGCTCTGTTGTTTACTTGTTTTAGGGAACACAATGCACTCCTCCAGAGAGGCAGTCGGCAATTTACTTCCCGCCCATCAGCATAACAAGGCTCCCTGTTCTCCAGGGCCTGTCTTGCCTTTCTGGTTTTTACACATTTTGTGGATGTCCCTTTTGACCGGTGGGAAGTGATACTTCTTTGTAGTGCAGATTTGCATTGCCCGCTTGCTTTCTTGGCCAAAAAGGGCGTATGCGTTTTCTCCTGAATATATTTAGGAGAAAACGAATATGCCATTTTTGGCCAAGTGCATCATTGTCGAAGTTGTGCCCCTCTTCCTGTGCTTTAAAGGTGATTCCAACGTACCACTTGAAATCTGTTTCCTGCTATTCTGCCTCACTTTCAAGTCCGCCACGTTTCCTTCCATTAACAGATTTTTGGACGATAGTTGTCCTTTATTACTCGGCCAGTTTGTGAATTGCTGTGCCCCTGAGCTCCGTTTTTCAACTCGTTTTTGGTGAGATGACCGCAAGTACAAAATTTTGGTTCAGGACCTATGCTGGTTCCCGGTGGGGGGCTGAGACTTTGGTTAATTCTTCTTCCTGCTGGGAAGTTAGAGTGATATGTGCCCGTAAAAATGCCTAACAGCTACTGTCTCATTGGTTCTCCCTCTTCCCTTTCATCCTCTGCCAAATTGGAAACGTGTGCGAACCAGGAGGTTAAAGGGGCTGTCTCTCCAAGTTGGGAGATTGATAGTAAAGCAGATGGAAAGTCAAACCGGAGCACCAGGAGAGGGACTATTCATTGAGTTTTAGAAACCTTTCGTATTCACAGTGGGTCCGTTCTCTAGGTTTCCCGTACATGTTATAACTCTAGTAATATTCCCTTCAACCTGGAGAGTTGGGACCCATGGAATAGGTGTCATGCATTATTGCTTTAAAGGGTCTGCATTTGCTCACCCAAACTCACCAACCCTCTCAGTCCCAAGTGTCCAGCCTTATGCCACATCCAGCTGTCGTTGTAGATAGGGTCATTCCAGGTTTCATCAGAGACCCTGAAGGAATTGTAAAGAATTTCCCAGTTTTTTTGTTTTGTTTTTGAAATTCCTTTTTATAGTTGGTTTGAGCTGATTCTCGCTGCCATGTTTATGTCAGTCTAGACACACTTGATTCCCTTACGGAGACAAATCAATACATAGGTTTTAAGATTCTTACTAGTCAGATATATTCCTCTGCGGGAAATATGGGGTTTTGAGTCCCTTTCCCTGAAGAAGGTGTAGGTCTTGTCTATTCCATAGTTGGTTTTTGGAACGGTACCTGTGCTTATATCAAACTCTGGTTTTATGCATCACCCCACCTCTCCTTCCACCTTAAGCAGGCATAAGAGTGTTTTCTAAATGTGAGACACTGTTCTCTTTCCTAACTCAGTTCAAGTGTAGCCATGTTTACAGGATCTTCATAAGTGATATCTTATGATAAGTTTCTTTTTCTCTGTGACTTATTTCACTTACAATCATCGTACCTGAATCCACCCATTTTGCTGCTACTGGTTTGTGACATTGATTTCATGGCTGAGGGATATTCCATCGTACGTTAGTACCACAATTTTTGAACCATTTTTATATTTCCTGGGATATTTAAGGTGTACCCAAGTTGAGGTCCTTGTAAGCAGTGCAGCCCTAAATTTTGGGGTGGCTCTGTCTTATTGATTTTCAGAATTCCCAAGGTATATTCCCTACACTGGAAGTGCCCTTGTCTCTGTATCTCTGTTCTTACTTGTTTTAGGAAACACAATATACTCCTCCAGAGAAGCAGTTGGCAATTTACATCCCACCCATCAACATAAAAAGGCTCCCTGTTCTCCAGGGCCTGTCTGGCCTTTCTGGTTTTTACACATTTTGTGGATGTCCCTTTTGACCGGTGGGAAGTGATACTTCTTTGTAGTGCAGATTTGCATTGCCCGCTTGCTTGCTTGGCCAAAAAGGGCGTATGCGTTTTCTCCTGAATATATTCAGGAGAAAACGCATACGCCCTTTTTGGCCAAGTGCATCATTGTCGTAGTTGTGCCCCTCTTCCTGTGCTTTAAAGGCAATTCCAACGTACTTCTTGAAATCTGTTTCCTGCTATTCTGTCTCGCTTTCAAGTCTGCCTCGTTGCCTTCCCTCAACAGATTTTTGGACGATAGTTGTCCTTTATTACTCGGCCAGTTTTTGAATTGCTATGTCCCTTAGCTCCATTTTGCAAGTCGTTCTTTGTGAGCTGACCGCAAGTCCAAAATTTTGGTTCAGGACCTATGCTGGTTCCCGGTGGGGGGCTGAGACTTTGGTTAATTCTTCTTCCTGCCGGGAAGTTAGAGTGATATGTGCCCGTCCTAATGCCTAACAGCTACTCTCTCATTGGTTCTCCCTTTTCCCTTTCATCCTCTGCCAAATTGGCAACCTGTGCGAACCAGGAGGTTAAAGGGGCTGTCTCTCCAAGTTGGGAGGTTGATAGTAAAGCAGATGGAAAGTCAAACCAGAGCACCAGGAGAGGGACTATTCGTTGAGTTTTAGAAACCTTTCGTATTCACAGTGTGTCCGTTCTCTAGGTTTCCTGTACATGTTATAGCTATAGTAATATTCCCTTCAACCTGGAGAGTTGGGACGCATGGAATGGGTTCCAGGCATTTGGGCTTTAAAGGGTCTGCATTTGCTCACCCAATCTCACCAATCCTCTCAGTCCCAAGTGTCCAGCCTTATGCCACATCCAGCTGTCGTTGTAGATAGGGTCATTCCAGGTTTCATCAGAGGCCCTGAAGGAATTGTAAAGAATTTCCCAGTTTTTTTGTTTTGTTTTTGAAATTCCTTTTTATAGTGGGTTTGAGCTGATTCTCGCTGCCATGTTTATGCCAGTCTAGACACACTTGATTCCCTTACGGAGACATATCAATACATAGGTTTTAAGATTCTTACTAGTCAGATATATTCCTCTGCGGGAAATATGGTGTTTTGAGTCCCTTTCACTGAGGAAGGTGTAGGTCTTGTCTATTCCATATTTGGTTTTTGCAACGGTTCCCTGTGCTTATATCAAACTCTGGTTTTATGCATCACCCCACCTCTCCTTCACCCTTAAGCAGGCATAAGAGTGTTTTCTAAATGTGAGACACTGTTCTCTTTCCTAACTCAGTTCAAGTGTAGCCATGTTTACAGGATCTTCATAAGTGATATCTTATGATAAGTTTATTTTTCTGTGTGACTTATTTCACTTAGAATCATCGTACCTGAATCCAACCATTTTGCTGCTACTGGTCTTATGACATTGATTTCATGGCTGAGGGATATTCCATCATACGTAAGTACCACAATTTTTTGAACCATTTTTATATTTCCTGGGATATTTAAGGTGTACCCAAGTTGAGGTCCTTGTAAGCAGTGCAGCCCTAAATTTTGGGGTGGCTCTGTCTTATTGATATTCAGTTTTCCCAAGGTATATTCCCTAGCCTGGAAGTGCCCTTGGCTCTGTAGCTCTGTTGTTTACTTGTTTTAGGGAACACAATGCACGTCTCCAGAGAGGCAGTTGGTAATTTACATCCCGCCCATCTGCATAACAAGGCTCCCTGTACTCCAGGGCCTGTCTTGCCTTTCTGGTTTTTACACATTTTGTGGATGTCCCTTTTGACCGTTGGGAAGTGATACTTCTTTGTAGTGCAGATTTGCATTGCCCGCTTGCTTGCTTGGCCAAAAAGGACGTATGCGTTTTCTCCTGAATATATTCAGGAGAAAACGCTTACGCCCTTTTTGGCCAAGTGCATCATTGTCGAAGTTGTGCCCCTCTTCCTGTGCTTTAAAGGCGATTCCAACGTATCTCTTGAAATCTGTTTCCTGCTATTCTGCCTCTCTTTCAAGTCTTCCTCGTTGCCTTCCCTCAACAGATTTTGGGACGAAGGTTGTCCTTTTTTACTCGGCCGGTTTCTGAATTGCTGTGCCCCTGAGCTCCATTTTTCAACTCGTTTTTTGTGAGCTGACCGCATGTCCAAAATTTTGGTTCAGGACCTATGCTGGTTCCCGGTGGGTGGCTGAGACTTTGGTTAATTCTTCTTCCTGCTGGGAAATTAGAGTGATATGTGCCCGTCCAAATGCCTAACAGCTACTCTCTCATTGGTTCTCCCTCTTCCCTTTCATCCTCTGCCAAATTGGCAACCTGTGCGAACTAGGAGGTTAAACGGGCTGTCTCTCCAATTTGGGAGGATGATAGTAAAGCAGATGGAAAGTCAAACCGGAGCACCAGGAGAGGGACTATTCGTTGAGTTTTAGAAACCTTTCGTATTCAGTGTGTCCGTTCTCTAGGTTTCCCGTACATGGTATAGCTGTAGTAATATTCCCTTCAACCTGGAGAGTTCGGACCCATGGAATGGGTGCCAGGCATTTGTGCTTTAAAGGGTCTGCATTTGCTCACCCAATCTCACCAATCTTCTCAGTCCCAAGTGTCCCTCCTTATGCCACATCCAGCTGTCATTGTAGATAGGGTCATTCCAGGCTTCATCAGAGACCCTGACGGAATTGTAAAGAATTTCCCAGTTTTTTTATTTTGTTTTTGAAATTCCTTTTTATAGTGGGTTTGAGCTGATTCTCGCTACCATGTTTATGCCAGTCTAGACATACTTGATTCCCTTACGGAGACATATCAATACATAGGTTTTAAAATACTTACTAGTCAGATGTATTCCTCTGCGGGAAATATGGGGTTTTGAGTCCCTTTCACTGAGGAAGGTGTAGGTCTTGTCTATTCCATAGTTGGTTTTTGGAACGGTACCTGTGCTTATATCAAACTCTGGTTTTATGCATCACCCCACCTCTCCTTCCCCCTTAAGCAGGCATAAGAGTGTTTTCTAAATGTCAAACTCTGTTCTCTTTCCTAACTCAGTTCAAGTGTAGCCATGTTTACAGGATCTTCATAAGTGATATCTTATGATAAGTTTCTTTTTCTCTGTGACTTATTTCACTTAGAATCATCGTACCTGAATCCACCCATTTTGCTGCTACTGGTTTGTGACATTGATTTCATGGCTGAGTGATATTCCATCGTACGTTAGTACCACAATTTTTGAACCATTTTTATATTTCCTGGGATATTTAAGGTGTACCCAAGTTGAGGTCCTTGTAAGCAGTGCAGCCCTAAATTTTGGGGTGGCTCTGTCTTATTGATTTTCAGAATTCCCAAGGTATATTCCCTAGACTGGAAGTGCCCTTGTCTCTGTATCTCTGTTCTTACTTGTTTTAGGGAACACAATATACTCCTCCAGATAGGCAGTTGGCAATTTACATCCCGCCCATCAGCATAACAAGTCTCCCTGTTCTCCAGGGCCTGTCTTGCCTTTCTGGTTTTTACACATTTTGTGGATGTCCCTTTTGACCGGTGGGAAGTGATACTTCTTTGTAGTGCAGATTTGCATTGCCCGCTTGCTTGCTTGGCCAAAAAGGGCGTATGCGTTTCCTCCTGAATATATTCAGGAGAAAACGCATACGCCCTTTTTGGCCAAGTGCATCATTGTCGTAGTTGTGCCCCTCTTCCTGTGCTTTAAAGGCGATTCCACCGTACCTCTTGAAATCTGTTTCCTGCTATTCTGCCTCGTTTTCAAGTCTGCCTCGTTGCCTTCCCTCAACAGATTTTTGGACGATAGTTGTCCTTTATTACTCGGCCAGTTTGTGAATTGCTATGTCCCTTAGCTCCATTTTGCAAGTCGTTCTTTGTGAGCTGACCGCAAGTCCAAAATTTTGGTTCAGGACCTATGCTGGTTCCCGGTGGGGGGCTGAGACTTTGGTTAATTCTTCTCCCTGCCTGGAAGTTAGAGTGATATGTGCCCGTCCTAATGCCTAACAGCTACTCTCTGATTGGTTCTCCCTTTTCCCTTTCATCCTCTGCCAAATTGGCAACCTGTGCGAACCAGGAGGTTAAAGGGGCTGTCTCTCCAAGTAGGGAGGTTGATAGTAAAGCAGATGGAAAGTCAAACCAGAGCACCAGGAGAGGGACTATTCGTTGAGTTTTAGAAACCTTTCGTATTCACAGTGTGTCCGTTCTCTAGGTTTCCCGTACATGTTATAACTGTAGTAATATTCCCTTCAACCTGGAGAGTTGGGACCCATGGAATGGGTGCATGCATTATTGCTTTGAAGGGTCTGAATTTCCTCACCCAATCTCACCAATCCGCTCAGTCCCAATTGTCCAGCCTTATGCCACATCCTGCTGTCGTTGTAGATAGATTCATTCCAGGTTTCATCAGAGACCCTGATGGAATTATAAAGATATTCCCAGTTTTTTTGTTTTGTTTTTGAAATTCCTTTTTATAGTGGGTTAGAGCTGATTCTCGCTGCCATGTTTATGCCAGTCTAGACACAATTGATTCCCTTACGGAGACATATCAATCCATAGGTTTTAAGATTCTTACTAGTCAGATATATTCCTCTGCGGGAAATATGGGGTTTTGAGTCCCTTTCACTGAGGAAGGTGTAGGTCTTGTCTATTCCATAGTTGGTTTTTGGAATGGTACCTGTGCTTATATCAAACTCTGGTTTTATGCATCACCCCACCTCTCCTTCCCCCTTAAGCAGGAATAAGAGTGTTTTCTAAATGTGAGACACTGTTCTCTTTCCTAACTCAGTTCAAGTGTAGCCATATTTACAGGATCTTCATAAGTGATATCTTATGATAAGTTTCTTTTTCTCTGTGACTTATTTCACTTACAATCATCGTACCTGATTCCACCCATTTTGCTGCTACTGGTCTTATGACATTGATTTCATGGCTGAGGGATATTCCATCGTACGTAAGTACCACAATTTTTTGAACCATTTTTATATTTCCTGGGATATTTAAGGTGTACCCAAGTTGAGGTCCTTGTAAGCAGTGCAGCCCTAAATTTTGGGGTGGCTCTGTCTTATTGATTTTCAGTTTTCCCAAGGTATATTCCCTAGACTGGAAGTGCCCTTGGCTCTGTAGCTCTGTTGTTTACTTGTTTTAGGGAACACAATGCACTCCTCCAGAGAGGCAGTTGGCAATTTACATCCCGCCCATCAGCATAAAAGGCTCCCAGTTCTCCAGGGCCTGTCTTGCCTTTCTGGTTTTTACACATTTTGTGGATGTCCCTTTTGACCGCTGGGAAGTGATACTTCTTTGTAGTGCAGATTTGCATTGCCCGCTTGCTTGCTTGGCCAAAAAGGGCATATGCGTTTTCTCCTGAATATATTCAGGAGAGAACACATACGCCCTTTTTGGTCAAGTGCATCATTGTCGAAGTTGTGCCCCTCTTCCTGTGCTTTAAAGGCGATTCCAACGTACCTCTTGAAATCTGTTTCCTGCTATTCTGCCTCGCTTTCAAATCTGCCTCGTTGCCTTCCCTCAACAGATTTTTGGACGATAGTTGTCCTTTATTACTCGGCCGGTTTGTGAATTGCTGTGCCCCTGAGCTCCATTTTTCAACTCGTTTTTTGTGAGCTGACCGCATGTCCAAAATTTTGGTTCAGGACCTATGCTGGTTCCCGGTGGGTGGCTGAGACTTTGGTTAATTCTTCTTCCTGCTGGGAAATTAGAGTGATATGTGCCCTTCCTAATGCCTAACAGCTACTCTCTCATTGGTTCTCCCTCTTCCCTTTCATCCTCTGCCAAATTGGCAACCTGTGCGAACTAGGAGGTTAAACGGGCTGTCTCTCCAATTTGGGAGGTTGATAGTAAAGCAGATGGAAAGTCAAACCGGAGCACCAGGAGAGGGACTATTCGTTGAGTTTTAGAAACCTTTCGTATTCACAGTGTGTCCGTTCTCTAGGTTTCCCGTACATGTTATATCTGTAGTAATATTCCCTTCAACCTGGAGAGTTCGGACCCATGGAATGGTTGCCAGGCATTTGTGCTTTAAAGGGTCTGCATTTGCTCACCCAATCTCACCAATTGTCTCAGTCCCAAGTGTCCCTCCTTATGCCACATCCAGCTGTCATTGTAGATAGGGTCATTCCAGGGTTCATCAGAGACCCTGACGGAATTGTAAAGAATTTCCCAGTTTTTTTGTTTTGTTTTTGAAATTCCTTTTTATAGTGGGTTTGAGCTGATTCTCGCTACCATGTTTATGCCAGTCTAGACATACTTGATTCCCTTACGGAGACATATCAATACATAGGTTTTAAAATACTTACTAGTCAGATGTATTCCTCTGTGGGAAATATGGGGTTTTGAGTCCCTTTCACTGAGGAAGGTGTAGGTCTTGTCTATTCCATAGTTGGTTTTTGGAACGGTACCTGTGCTTATATCAAACTCTGGTTTTATGCATCACCCCACCTCTCCTTCCCCCTTAAGCAGGCATAAGAGTGTTTTCTAAATGTCAGACTCTGTTCTCTTTCCTAACTCAGTTCAAGTGTAGCCATGTTTACAGGATCTTCATAAGTGATATCTTATGATAAGTTTCTTTTTCTCTGTGACTTATTTCACTTAGAATCATCGTACCTGAATCCACCCATTTTGCTGCTACTGGTTTGTGACATTGATTTCATGGCTGAGTGATATTCCATCGTACGTTAGTACCACAATTTTTGAACCATTTTTATATTTCCTGGGATATTTAAGGTGTACCCAAGTTGAGGTCCTTGTAAGCAGTGCAGCCCTAAATTTTGGGGTGGCTCTGTCTTATTGATTTTCAGAATTCCCAAGGTATATTCCCTAGACTGGAAGTGCCCTTGTCTCTGTATCTCTGTTCTTACTTGTTTTAGGGAACACAATATACTCCTCCAGAGAGGCAGTTGGCAATTTACATCCCGCCCATCAGCATAAAAAGGCTCCCTGTTCTCCAGGGCCTGTCTTGCCTTTCTGGTTTTTACACATTTTGTGGATGTCCCTTTTGACCGGTGGGAAGTGATACTTCTTTGTAGTGCAGATTTGCATTGCCCGCTTGCTTGCTTGGCCAAAAAGGGCGTATGCGTTTTCTCCTGAATATATTCAGGAGAAAACGCATACGCCCTTTTTGGCCAAGTGCATCATTGTCGTAGTTGTGCCCCTCTTCCTGTGCTTTAAAGGCGATTCCACCGTACCTCTTGAAATCTGTTTCCTGCTATTCTGCCTCGCTTTCAAGTCTGCCTCGTTGCCTTCCCTCAACAGATTTTTGGACGATAGTTGTCCTTTATTACTCGGCCAGTTTGTGAATTGCTATGTCCCTTAGCTCCATTTTGCAAGTCGTTCTTTGTGAGCTGACCGCAAGTCCAAAATTTTGGTTCAGGACCTATGCTGGTTCCCGGTGGGGGGCTGAGACTTTGGTTAATTCTTCTCCCTGCCTGGAAGTTAGAGTGATATGTGCCCGTCCTAATGCCTAACAGCTACTCTCTGATTGGTTCTCCCTTTTCCCTTTCATCCTCTGCCAAATTGGCAACCTGTGCGAACCAGCAGGTTAAAGGGGCTGTCTCTCCAAGTAGGGAGGTTGATAGTAAAGCAGATGGAAAGTCAAACCAGAGCACCAGGAGAGGGACTATTCGTTGAGTTTTAGAAACCTTTCGTATTCACAGTGTGTCCGTTCTCTAGGTTTCCCGTACATGTTATAACTGTAGTAATATTCCCTTCAACCTGGAGAGTTGGGACCCATGGAATGGGTGCATGCATTATTGCTTTGAAGGGTCTGAATTTCCTCACCCAATCTCACCAATCCGCTCAGTCCCAATTGTCCAGCCTTATGCCACATCCTGCTGTCGTTGTAGATAGATTCATTCCAGGTTTCCTCAGAGACCCTGATGGAATTATAAAGATATTCCCAGTTTTTTTGTTTTGTTTTTGAAATTCCTTTTTATAGTGGGTTTGAGCTGATTCTCGCTGCCATGTTTATGCCAGTCTAGACACACTTGATTCCCTTACGGAGACATATCAATCCATAGGTTTTAAGATTCTTACTAGTCAGATATATTCCTCTGCGGGAAATATGGGGTTTTGAGTCCCTTTCACTTAAGAAGGTGTAGGTCTTGTCTATTCCATAGTTGGTTTTTGGAATGGTACCTGTGCTTATATCAAACTCTGGTTTTATGCATCACCCCACCTCTCCTTCCCCCTTAAGCAGGAATAAGAGTGTTTTCTAAATGTGAGACACTGTTCTCTTTCCTAACTCAGTTCAAGTGTAGCCATATTTACAGGATCTTCATAAGTGATATCTTATGATAAGTTTCTTTTTCTCTGTGACTTATTTCACTTACAATCATCGTACCTGATTCCACCCATTTTGCTGCTACTGGTCTTATGACATTGATTTCATGGCTGAGGGATATTCCATCGTACGTAAGTACCACAATTTTTTGAACCATTTTTATATTTCCTGGGATATTTAAGGTGTACCCAAGTTGAGGTCCTTGTAAGCAGTGCAGCCCTAAATTTTGGGGTGGCTCTGTCTTATTGATTTTCAGTTTTCCCAAGGTATATTCCCTAGACTGGAAGTGCCCTTGGCTCTGTAGCTCTGTTGTTTACTTGTTTTAGGGAACACAATGCACTCCTCCAGAGAGGCAGTTGGCAATTTACATCCCGCCCATCAGCATAAAAGGCTCCCAGTTCTCCAGGGCCTGTCTTGCCTTTCTGGTTTTTACACATTTTGTGGATGTCCCTTTTGACCGCTGGGAAGTGATACTTCTTTGTAGTGCAGATTTGCATTGCCCGCTTGCTTGCTTGGCCAAAAAGGGCATATGCGTTTTCTCCTGAATATATTCAGGAGAGAACACATACGCCCTTTTTGGTCAAGTGCATCATTGTCGAAGTTGTGCCCCTCTTCCTGTGCTTTAAAGGCGATTCCAACGTACCTCTTGAAATCTGTTTCCTGCTATTCTGCCTCGCTTTCAAATCTGCCTCGTTGCCTTCCCTCAACAGATTTTTGGACGATAGTTGTCCTTTATTACTCGGCCGGTTTGTGAATTGCTGTGCCCCTGAGCTCCATTTTTCAACTCGTTTTTTGTGAGCTGACCGCATGTCCAAAATTTTGGTTCAGGACCTATGCTGGTTCCCGGTGGGTGGCTGAGACTTTGGTTAATTCTTCTTCCTGCTGGGAAATTAGAGTGATATGTGCCCGTCCAAATGCCTAACAGCTACTCTCTCATTGGTTCTCCCTCTTCCCTTTCATCCTCTGCCAAATTGGCAACCTGTGCGAACTAGGAGGTTAAACGGGCTGTCTCTCCAATTTGGGAGGATGATAGTAAAGCAGATGGAAAGTCAAACCGGAGCACCAGGAGAGGGACTATTCGTTGAGTTTTAGAAACCTTTCGTATTCACAGTGTGTCCGTTCTCTAGGTTTCCCGTACATGTTATAGCTGTAGTAATATTCCCTTCAACCTGGAGAGTTCGGACCCATGGAATGGTTGCCAGGCATTTGTGCTTTAAAGGGTCTGCATTTGCTCACCCAATCTCACCAATTGTCTCAGTCCCAAGTGTCCCTCCTTATGCCACATCCAGCTGTCATTGTAGATAGGGTCATTCCAGGGTTCATCAGAGACCCTGACGGAATTGTAAAGAATTTCCCAGTTTTTTTGTTTTGTTTTTGAAATTCCTTTTTATAGTGGGTTTGAGCTGATTCTCGCTACCATGTTTATGCCAGTCTAGACACACTTGATTCCCTTACGGAGACATATCAATACATAGGTTTTAAAATACTTACTAGTCAGATGTATTCCTCTGCGGGAAATATGGGGTTTTGAGTCCCTTTCACTGAGGAAGGTGTAGGTCTTGTCTATTCCATAGTTGGTTTTTGGAACGGTACCTGTGCTTATATCAAACTCTGGTTTTATGCATCACCCCACCTCTCCTTCCCCCTTAAGCAGGCATAAGAGTGTTTTCTAAATGTCAGACTCTGTTCTCTTTCCTAACTCAGTTCAAGTGTAGCCATATTTAGAGGATCTTCATAAGTGATATCTTATGATAAGTTTCTTTTTCTCTGTGACTTATTTCACTTAGAATCATCGTACCTGAATCCACCCATTTTGCTGCTACTGGTTTGTGACATTGATTTCATGGCTGAGTGATATTCCATCGTACGTTAGTACCACAATTTTTGAACCATTTTTATATTTCCTGGGATATTTAAGGTGTACCCAAGTTGAGGTCCTTGTAAGCAGTGCAGCCCTAAATTTTGGGGTGGCTCTGTCTTATTGATTTTCAGAATTCCCAAGGTATATTCCCTAGACTGGAAGTGCCCTTGTCTCTGTATCTCTGTTCTTACTTGTTTTAGGGAACACAATATACTCCTCCAGAGAGGCAGTTGGCAATTTACATCCCGCCCATCAGCATAAAAAGGCTCCCTGTTCTCCAGGGCCTGTCTTGCCTTTCTGGTTTTTACACATTTTGAGGATGTCCCTTTTGACCGGTGGGAAGTGATACTTCTTTGTAGTGCAGATTTGCATTGCCCGCTTCCTTGCTTGGCCAAAAAGGGCGTATGCATTTTCTCCTGAATATATTCAGGAGAAAACGCATACGCCCTTTTTGGCCAAGTGCATCATTGTCGTAGTTGTGCCCCTCTTCCTGTGCTTTAAAGGCGATTCCACCGTACCTCTTGAAATCTGTTTCCTGCTATTCTGCCTCGCTTTCAAGTCTGCCTCGTTGCCTTCCCTCAACAGATTTTTGGACGATAGTTGTCCTTTATTACTCGGCCAGTTTGTGAATTGCTATGTCCCTTAGCTCCATTTTGCAAGTCGTTCTTTGTGAGCTGACCGCAAGTCCAAAATTTTGGTTCAGGACCTATGCTGGTTCCCGGTGGGGGGCTGAGACTTTGGTTAATTCTTCTCCCTGCCGGGAAGTTAGAGTGATATGTGCCCGTCCTAATGCCTAACAGCTACTCTCTGATTGGTTCTCCCTTTTCCCTTTCATCCTCTGCCAAATTGGCAACCTGTGCGAACCAGTAGGTTAAAGGGGCTGTCTCTCCAAGTTGGGAGGTTGATAGTAAAGCAGATGGAAAGTCAAACCAGAGCACCAGGAGAGGGACTATTCGTTGAGTTTTAGAAACCTTTCGTATTCACAGTGTGTCCGTTCTCTAGGTTTCCCGTACATGTTATAACTGTAGTAATATTCCCTTCAACCTGGAGAGTTGGGACCCATGGAATGGGTGCATGCATTATTGCTTTGAAGGGTCTGAATTTGCTCACCCAATCTCACCAATCCACTCAGTCCCAATTGTCCAGCCTTATGCCACATCCTGCTGTCGTTGTAGATAGACTCATTCCAGGTTTCATCAGAGACCCTGATGGAATTATAAAGATATTCCCAGTTTTTTTGTTTTGTTTTTGAAATTCCTTTTTATAGTGGGTTTGAGCTGATTCTCGCTGCCATGTTTATGCCAGTCTAGACACACTTGATTCCCTTACGGAGACATATCAATCCATAGGTTTTAAGATTCTTACTAGTCAGATATATTCCTCTGCGGGAAATATGGGGTTTTGAGTCCCTTTCACTGAGGAAGGTGTAGGTCTTGTCTATTCCATAGTTGGTTTTTGGAATGGTACCTGTGCTTATATCAAACTCTGGTTTTATGCATCACCCCACCTCCCTTCCCCCTTAAGCAGGCATAAGAGTCTTTTCTAAATGTGAGACACTGTTCTCTTTCCTAACTCAGTTCAAGTGTAGCCATATTTACAGGATCTTCATAAGTGATATCTTATGATAAGTTTCTTTTTCTCTGTGACTTATTTCACTTACAATCATCGTACCTGATTCCACCCATTTTGCTGCTACTGTTCTTATGACATTGATTTCATGGCTGAGGGATATTCCATCGTACGTAAGTACCACAATTTTTTGAACCATTTTTATATTTCCTGGTATATTTAAGGTGTACCCAAGTTGAGGTCCTTGTAAACAGTGCAGCCCTAAATTTTGGGGTGGCTCTGTCTTATTGGTTTTCAGTTTTCCCAAGGTATATTCCCTAGACTGGAAGTGCCCTTGGCTCTGTAGCTCTGTTGTTTACTTGTTTTAGGGAACACAATGTACTCCTCCAGAGAGGCAGTTGTCAATTTACATCCCGCCAATCAGCATAAAAAGGCTCCCAGTTCTCCAGGGCCTGTCTTGCCTTTCTGGTTTTTACACATTTTGCGGATGTCCCTTTTGACCGCTGGGAAGTGATACTTCTTTGTACTGCAGATTTGCATTGCCCGCTTGCTTGCTGGGCCAAAATGTCGTATGCGTTTTCTCCTGAATATATTCAGGAGAGAACACATACGCCCTTTTTGGTCAAGTGCATCATTGTCGAAGTTGTGCCCCTCTTCCTGTGCTTTAAAGGCGATTCCAACGTACCTCTTGAAATCTGTTTCCTGCTATTCTGCCTCGCTTTCAAGTCTGCCTCGTTGCCTTCCCTCAACAGATTTTTGGACGATAGTTGTCCTTTATTACTCGGCCGGTTTGTGAATTGCTGTGCCCCTGAGCTCCATTTTTCAACTCGTTTTTGGTGAGCTGACCGCAAGTCCAAAATTTTGGTTCAGGACCTATACTGGTTCCCGGTGGGTGGCTGAGACTTTGGTTAATTCTTCTTCCTGCCGGGAAATTACAGTGATATGTGCCCGTCCAAAAGCCTAACAGCTACTCTCTCATTGGTTCTCCCTCTTCCCTTACATCCTCTGCCAAATTGGCAACCTGTGCGAACCAGGAGGTTAAAGGGGCTGTCTCTCCAAGTTGGGAGGTTGTTAGTAAAGCTGATGGCAAGTCAAACCGGAGCACCAGGAGAGGGACTGTTCGTTGAGTTTTAGAAACCTTTCGTATTCACAGTGTGTCTGTTCTCTAGGTTTACCGTACATGTTATAGCTGTAGTAATATTCCCTTCAACCTGGAGAGTGGGGACCCATGGAATGTTTGCCAGGCATTTGTTCTTTAAAGGGTCTGCATTTGCTCACCCAATCTCACCAATCGTCTCAGTCCCAAGTGAACCTCCTTATGCCACATCCAGCTGTCGTTGTAGATAGGGTCATTCCAGGTTTCATCAGAGACCCTGAAGGAATTGTAAAGAATTTCCCTGTTGTTTTGTTTTGTTTTTGAAATTCCTTTTTGTAGTGGGTTTGAGCTGATTCTCGCTGCCATGTTTATGCCAGTCTAGACACACTTGATTCCCTTAGAGAGACATATCAATACATAGGTTTTAAGATTCTTACTAGTCAGATATATTGCTCTGCGAGAAATATGGGGTTTTGAGTCCCTTTCACTGAGGAAGGTGTAGGTCTTGTCTATTCCATAGTTGGTTTTTGGAACGGTACCAGTGCTTATATCAAACTCTGGTTTTATGCATCACCCCACCTCTCCTTCCCCCTTAAGCAGGCATAAGAGTGTTTTCTAAATGTCAGACTCTGTTCTCTTTCCTAACTCAGTTCAAGTGTAGCCATGTTTACAGGATTTTCATAAGTGATATCTTATGATAAGTTTCTTTTTCTGTGTTACTTATTTCACTTAGAATCATTGTACCTGAATCCACCCATTTTGCTGCTACTGGTCTTGTGACATTGATTTCATGGCTGAGAGATATTCCATCGTACGTAAGTACCACAATTTTTTGAACCATTTTTATATTTCCTGGGATATTTAAGGTGTACCCAAGTTGAGGTCCTTGTAAACAGTGCAGCCCTAAATTTTGGGGTGGCTCTGTCTTATTGATTTTCAGTTTTCCCAAGGTATATTCCCTAGACTGGAAGTGCCCTTGGCTCTGTAGCTCTATTCTTTACTTGTTTTAGGGAACACAATGCACTCCTCCAGAGAGGCAGTTGACAATTTACATCCCGCCCATCAGCATAACAAGGCTCCCTGTTCTCCAGGACCTGTCTTGCCTTTCTCGTTTTTACACATTTTGTGGATGTCCCTTTTGACCGCTGGGAAGTGATACTTCTTTGTAGTGCAGATTTGCATTGCCCGCTTGCTTGCTTGGCCAAAAAGGGCGTATGCGTTTTCTCCTGAATATATTCAGGAGAAAACGCATACGCCCTTTTTGGCCAAGTGCATCATTGTCGAAGTTGTGCCCCTCTTCCTGTGCTTTAAAGGCGATTCCAACGTACCTCTTGAAATCTGTTTCCTGCTATTCTGCCTCGCTTTCAAGTCCGCCTCGTTGCCTTCCCTCAACAGATTTTTGCACGAGAGTTGTCCTTCATTACTCGGCCAGTTTGTGAATTGCTGTGCCCCTGAGCTCCATTTTTTAACTTGTTTTTTGTGAGCTGACCGCAAGACCAAAATTTTGGTTCAGGACCTATACTGGTTCCCGGTGGGTGGCTGAGACTTTGGTTAATTCTTCTTCCTCTCGGGAAATTACAGTGATATATGCCCGTCCAAATGCCTAACAGCTACTCTCTCATTGGTTCTCCCTCTTCCCTTTCATCCTCTGCCAAATTGGCAACCTGTGTGAACCAGCAGGTTAAAGGGGCTGTCTCTCCAAGTTGAGAGGTTGATAGTAAAGCATATGGAAATTCAAACCGGAGCACCAGGATAGGGACTATTCGTTGAGTTTTAGAAACCTTTCGTATTCACAGTGTGTCCATTCTCTAGGTTTCCCGTACATGTTATAGCTGTAGTAATATTCCCTTTAACCTGGAGAGTTGGGACCCATGGAATGGGTGCCAGGCATTTGTGCTTTAAAGGGTCTGCATTTGCTCACCCCATCTCACCAATCCTCTCAGTCCCAAGTGTCCAGCCTTATGCCACATCCAGCTGTCATTGTAGATAGGGTCTTCCAGGTTTCATCAGAGACCCTGAAGGAATTGTTAAAAATTTCCCAGTTTTTTTGTTTTGTGTTTGAAATTCCTTTTTATAGTGGGATTGAGCTGATTCTCACTGCCATGTTTATGCCAGTCTAGACACACTTGATTCCCTTACGGAGACATATCAATACATAGGTTTTTAGATTCTTACTAGTCAGATATATTCCTCTGCGGGAAATATGGGGTTTTGAGTCCCTTTCACTGAGGAAGGTGTAGGTCTTGACTATTCCATAGTTGGTTTTTGGAACGGTACCTGTGCTTATATCAAACTCTGGTTTTATGCATCACCCCACATCTCCTTCCCCCTTAAGCAGGCATAAGAGTGTTTTCTAAATGTGAGACACTGTTCTCTTTCCTAACTCAGTTCAAGTGTAGCCATGTTTACAGGATCTTCATAAGTGATATCTTATGATAAGTTTCTTTTTCTGTGTGACTTATTTCACTTAGAATCATCGTACCTGAATCCACCCATTTTGCTGCTACTGGTCTTATGACATTGATTTCATGGCTGAGGGATATTCCATCGTACGTAAGTAGCACAATTTTTTGAACCATTTTTATATTTCCTGGGATATTTAAGGTGTACCCAAGTTGAGGTCCTGGTAAGCAGTGCAGCCCTAAATTTTGGGGTGGCTCTGTCTTATTGATTTTCAGTTTTCCCAAGGTATATTCCCTAGACTGGAAGTGCCTTGGCTCTGTAGCTCTGTTGTTTACTTGTTTTAGGAAACACAATGCACTCCTCCAGAGAGGCAGTTGGCAATTTACATCCCGCCCATCAGCATAACAAGGCTCCCTGTTCTCCAGGGCCTGTCTTGCCTTTCTGGTTTTTACACATTTTGTGGATGTCCCTTTTTACTGGTGGGAAGTGATACTTCTTTGTAGTGCAGATTTGCATTGCCCGCTTGCTTGCTTGGCCAAAATGTGTGTATGCGTTTTCTCCTGAATATATTCTGGAGAAAACGCATACGCACTTTTTGGCCAAGTGCATCATTGTCGAAGTTGTGCCCCTCTTCCTGTTCTTTAAAGGTGATTCCAACGTACCTCTTGAAAGCTGTTTCCTGCTATTCTGCCTCGCTTTCAAGTCCGCCTCGTTGCCTTCCCTCAACAGATTTTTGGACGATAGTTTTCCTTTATTACTCGGCCAGTTTGTGAATTGCTGTGCCCCTGAGCTCCTTTTTTCAACTCGTTTTTTGTGAGCTGACGACAAGTCCAAAATTTTGGTTCAGGACCTATACTGGTTCCGGGTGGATGGCTGAGACTTTGGTTAATTCTTCTTCCTGCCGGGAAATTAGAGTGATATGTGCCCATCCAAATGTCTAACAGCTACTCTCTCATTGGTTCTCTCTCTTCCCTTTCATACACTGCCAAATTGGCAACCTGTGCGAACCAGGAGGTTAAAGGGGCTGTCTCTCCAATTTGGGAGGTTGATAGTAAAGCAGATGGAAAGTCAAACCGGAGCACCAGGAGAGGGACTATTCGTTGTGTTTTAGAAACCTTTCGTATTCACAGTGTGTCCGTTCTCTAGGTTTCCCGTACATGTTATAGCTGTAGTAATATTCCCTTCAACCTGGAGAGTTGGGACCCATTGAATGGGTGCCATGCATTATTGCTTTAAAGTGTCTGCATTTGCTCACTCAATATCACCAAACCTCTCAGTCCCAAGTGTCCAGCCTTATGCCACATCCAGCTGTCATTGTAGAGAGGGTCATTCCAGGTTTCATCAGAGACCCTGAAGGAATTGTAAAGAATTTCCCAGTTTTTTTGTTTTGTTTTTGAAATTCCTTTTTATAGTGGGTTTGAGCTGATTCTCCATGCCATGTTTATGCCAGTCTAGACACACTTGATTCCCTTATGGAGACATATCAATATAGAGGTTTTAAGATTCTTAGTAGTCAGATATATTCCTCTGCGGGAAATATGGGGTTTTGAGTCCCTTTCACTGAGGAAGGTGTAGGTCTTGTCTATTCCATAGTTGGTTCTTGGAACGGCACCTGTGCTTATATCAAACTCTGGTTTTATGCATCACCCCACCTCTCCTTCCCCCTTAAGCAGGCATAAGAGTGTTTTCTAAATGTGAGACACTGTTCTCTTTCCTAAATCAGTTCAAGTGTAGCCATGTTTACAGGATCTTCATAAGTGATATCTTATGATAAGTTTCTTTTTCTCTGTGACTTATTTCACTTAGAATCATCGTACCTGAATCCACCCATTTTGCTGCTCCTGGTCTTATGCCATTGATTTCATGGCTGAGGGATAATCCATCGTATGTAGGTACCACAATTTTTTGAACCATTTTTATATTTCCTGGGATATTTAAGGTGTACCCAAGTTGAGGTCTTTGTAAGCAGTGCAGCCCTGAATTTTGGGGTGGCTCTGTCTTATTGATTTTCCGTTTTCCCAAAGAATATTCCCTAGACTGGAAGTGCCCTTGGCTCTGTAGCTCTGTTGTTTACTTGTTTTAGGGAACACAATGCACTCCTCCAGAGAGGCAGTCGGCTATTTACTTCCCGCCCATCAGCATAACAAGGCTCCCTGTTCTCCAGGGCCTGTCTTGCCTTTCTGGTTTTTACACATTTTGTGGATGTCCCTTTTGACCGGTGGGAAGTGATACTTCTTTGTAGTGCAGATTTGCATTGCCCGCTTGCTTGCTTGGCCAAAAAGGGCGTATGCGTTTTCTCCTGAATATATTTAGGAGAAAACGAATACGCCATTTTTGGCCAAGTGCATCATTGTCGAAGTTGTGCCCCTCTTCCTGTGCTTTAAACGTGATTCCAACGTACCTCTTGAAATCTGTTTCCTGCTATTCTGCCTCACTTTCAAGTCCGCCACGTTTCCTTCCATTAACAGATTTTTGGACGATAGTTGTCCTTTATTACTCGGCCAGTTTGTGAATTGCTGTGCCCCTGAGCTCCGTTTTTCAACTCGTTTTTGGTGAGATGACCGCAAGTCCAAAATTTTGGTTCAGGACCTATGCTGGTTCCCGGTCGGGGGCTGAGACTTTGGTTAATTCTTCTTCCTGCTGGGAAGTTAGAGTGATATGTGCCCGTAAAAAGGCCTAACAGCTACTGTCTCATTGGTTCTCCCTCTTCCCTTTCATCCTCTTCCAAATTGGAAACGTGTGCGAACCAGGAGGTTAAAGGGGCTGTCTCTCCAAGTTGGGAGATTGATAGTAAAGCAGATGGAAAGTCAAACCGGAGCACCAGGAGAGGGACTATTCATTGAGTTTTAGAAACCTTTCGTATTCACAGTGGGTCCGTTCTCTAGGTTTCCCGTACGTGTTATAACTGTAGTAATATTCCCTTCAACCTGGAGAGTTGGGACCCATGGAATAGGTGTCATGCATTATTGCTTTAAAGGGTCTGCATTTGCTCACCCAAACTCACCATTCCTCTCAGTCCCAAGTGTCCAGCAGTATGCCACATCCAGCTGTCGTTGTAGATAGGGTCATTCCAGGTTTCATCAGAGACCCTGAAGGAATTGTAAAGAATTTCCCAGTTTTTTTGTTTTGTTTTTGAAATTCCTTTTTATAGTTGCTTTGAGCTGATTCTCGCTGCCATGTTTATGTCAGTCTAGACACACTTGATTCCCTTACGGAGACAAATCAATACATAGGTTTTAAGATTCTTACTAGTCAGATATATACCTCTGCGGGAAATATGGGGTTTTGAGTCCCTTTCACTGAAGAAGGTGTATGTCTTGTCTATTCCATAGTTGGTTTTTGGAACGGTACTTGTGCTTATATCAAACTCTGGTTTTATGCATCACCCCACCTCTCCTTCCCCCTTAAGCAGGCATAAGAGTGTTTTCTAAATGTGAGACACTCTTCTCTTTCCTAACTCAGTTCAAGTGTAGCCATGTTTACAGGATCTTCATAAGTGATATCTTATGATAAGTTTCTTTTTCTGTGTGACTTATTTCACTTAGAATCATCGTACCTGAATCCACCCATTTTGCTGCTACTGGTCTTATGACATTGATTTCATGGCTGAGGGATATTCCATCATACGTAAGTACCACAATTTTTTGAACCATTTTTATATTTCATGGGATATTTAAGGTGTACCCAAGTTGAGGTCCTTGTAAGCAGTGCAGCCCTAAATTTTGGGGTGGCTCTGTCTTATTGATTTTCAGTTTTTCCAAGGTATACTCCCTAGACTGGAAGTCCCCTTGGCTCTGTAGCTCTGTTGTTTACTTGTTTTAGGGAACACAATATAATCCTCCAGAGAAGCAGTTGGCAATTTACATCCCGCCCATCAGCATAACAAGGCTCCCTGTTCTCCAGGGCCTGTCTTGCCTTTCTGATTTTTACACATTTTGTGGATGTCCCTTTTGACCGGTGGGAGTTGATACTTCTTTGTAGTGCAGATTTGCATTGCCCGCTTGCTTGCTTGGCTGAAAAGGGCGTATGCGTTTTCTTCTGAAAACGCATACGCCCTTTTTGGCCAAGTGCATCATTGTCGAAGTTGTGCCCCTCTTCCTGTGTTTTAAAGGCGATTCCAACGTACCTCTTGAAATCTGTTTCCTGCTATTCTGCCTCGCTTTGAAGTCCGCCTCGTTGCCTTCCCTCAAC
The DNA here is from genome assembly GCF_949752795.1 of Hyperoodon ampullatus. Classification (NCBI taxonomy): domain Eukaryota; kingdom Metazoa; phylum Chordata; class Mammalia; order Artiodactyla; family Ziphiidae; genus Hyperoodon; species Hyperoodon ampullatus. Next base: position 62,052 of record NW_027640625.1, on the reverse strand, counting down.
AGATTTTTGGACGATAGTTGTCCTTTATTACTCGGCCAGTTTGTGAATTGCTGTGCCCCTGAGCTCCATTTTTCAACTCGTTTTTGGTGAGCTGACCGCAAGTCCAAAATTTTGGTTCAGGACCTATGCTGTTTCCGGGTGGGTGGCTGAGACTTTGGTTAATTCTTCTTCCTGCCGGGAAGTTAGAGTGATATGTGCCCGTCCAAATGCCTAACAGCTACTCTCTCAGTGGTTCTCCCTCTTCCCTTTCATCCTCTGCCAAATTGGCAACCTGTGCGATCCAGGAGGTTAACGGGGCTGACTCTCCAAGTTGGGAGATTGATAGTAAAGCAGATGGAAAGTCAAACCAGAGCACCAGGAGAGGGACTATTCATTGAGTTTTAGAAACCTTTCATATTCACAGTGTGTCCGTTCTCTAGGTTTCCCGTACATGTTATAACTGTAGTAATATTCCCTTTAACCTGGAGAGTTGGGACCCATGGAATAGGTGACATGCATTATTGCTTTAAATGGTCTGCATTTGCTCACCCAATCTCACCAATCCTCTCAGTCCCAAATGTCCAGCCTTATGTCACATCCAGCTGTCGTTTTAGACAGGGTCATTCCAGGTTTCATCAGGGACCCTTAAGGAATTTTAAAGAATTTCCCAGTTTTTTTGTTTTGTTTTTGAAATTCCTTTGTATAGTGGGTTTGAGCTGATTGTCACTGCCATGTTTATGCCAGTCTAGACACACTTGATTCCGTTACGGAGACATATCAATACATAGGTTTTAAGATTCTTACTAGTCAGATATATTCCTCTGCGGGAAATATGGGGTTTTGAGTCCCTTTCACAGGGAAGGTGTAGGTCTTGTCTATTCCATAGTTGGTTTTTGGAACGGTACCTGTGCTTATATCAAACTCTGGTTTTAAGAATCACCCCACCTCTCCTTCCCCCTTAAGCAGGCATAAGAGTGTTTTCTAAATGTGAGACACTGTTCTCTTTCCTAACTCAGTTCAAGTGTAGCCATGTTTACAGGATCTTCATAAGTGATATCTTATGATAAGTTTCTTTTTCTGTGTGACTTGTTTCACTTAGAATCATCGTACCTGAAGCCACCCATTTTGCTGCTACTGGTCTTATGACATTGATTTCATGGCTGAGGGATATTCCATCGTACATAAGTACCACAATTTTTTGAACCATTTTTATATTTCCTGGGATATTTAAGGTGTACCCAAGTTGAGGTCCTTGTAAGCAGTGCAGCCCTAAATTTTGGGGTGGCTCTGTCTTATTGATTTTCAGTTTTTCCAAGGTATACTCCCTAGACTGGAAGTCCCCTTGGCTCTGTAGCTCTGTTGTTTACTTGTTTTAGGGAACACAATATAATCCTCCAGAGAAGCAGTTGGCAATTTACATCCCGCCCATCAGCATAACAAGGCTCCCTGTTCTCCAGGGCCTGTCCTGCCTTTTCTGGTTTTCACACATTTTGTGGATGTCCCTTTTGACCGGTGGGAAGTGATACTTCTTTGTAGTGCAGATTTGCATTGCCCGCTTGCTTGCTTGGCCAAAAAGGGCGTATGCGTTTTCTCCTGAATATATTCAGGAGACAACGCATACGCACTTTTTGGCCAAGTGCATCATTGTCGAAGTTGTGTCCCTCTTCCTGTGCTTTAAAGGCAATTCCAACGTACCTCTTGAAATCTGTTTCCTGCTATTCTGCCTCGCTTTCAAGTCCGCCTCGTTGCCTTCCCTCAACAGATTTTTGCACGAGAGTTGTCCTTTATTACTCGGCCAGTTTGTGAATTGCTGTGCCCCTGAGCTCCATTTTTCAACTCGTTTTTGGTGAGCTGACCGCAAGTCCAAAATTTTGTTTCAGGACCTATGCTGGTTCCCGGTGGGGGGCTGAGAATTTGGTTAATTCTTCTTCCTGCCGGGAAGTTAGAGTGATATGTGCACGTCCAAATGCCTAACAGCTACTCTCTCATTGGTTCTCCCTCTTCCCTTTTATCCTCTGCCAAATTGGCAACCTGTGTGAACCAGGAGGTTAAAGGGGCTCTCTCTCCAAGTTGGGAGGTTGATAGTAAAGCAGATGAAAAGTCAAACCGGAGCACCAGGAGAGGGACTATTCATTGAGTTTTAGAAACCATTCGTATTCACAGTGTGTCCGTTCTCTAGGTTCCCTGTACATGTTATAACTGTAGTAATATTCCCTTCAATCTGGAGAGTTGGGACCCATGGAATGGGTGCAAGGCATTTGTGCTTTAAAGGGTCTGTATTTGCTCATCCAATCTCACCAATCGTCTCAGTCCCAAGTGTCCCTCCTTATGCCACATCCAGCTGTAATTGTAGATATGTTCATTCCAGGATTCTTCAGAGATCCTGAAGGAATTGTAAAGAATTTCCCAGTTTTTTTGGTTTGTTTTTGAAATTCCATTTTATAGTGGGTTTGAGCTGATTCTCGCTGCCATGTTTATGCCAGTGTAGACACAGTTGATTCCCTTACGGAGACATATCAATACATAGGTTTTAAGATTCTTACTAGTCAGATATATTCCTCTGCGGGAAATATGGGGTTTTGAGTCCCTTTCACTGAGGAAGGTGTAGGTCTTGTCTATTCCATAGTTGGTATTTGGAACGGTACCTGTGCTTATATCAAACTCTGGTTTTATGCATCACCCCACCTCTCCTTCCCCCTTAAGCAGGCATAAGAGTGTTTTCTAAATGTGAGACACTGTTCTCTTTCCTAACTCAGTTCAAGTGTAGCCATGTTTACAGGATCTTCATAAGTGATATCTTATGATAAGTTTCTTTTTCTGTGTGACTTATTTCACTTAGAATCATCGTACCTGAATCCACCCATTTTGCTGCTACTGGTCTTACGACATTGATTTCATGGCTGAGGGATATTCCATCGTACGTAAGTACCTCAATTTTTTGAACCATTTTTATATTTCCTGGGATATTTAAGGTGTACCCAAGTTGAGGTCCTTGTAAGCAGTGCAGCCCTAAATTTTGAGGTGGCTCTGTCTTATTGATTTTCAGTTTCCCAAGGTATATTCCCTAGACTGAAAGTGCCTTTGGCTCTGTACCTCTGTTGTTTACTTGTTTTAGGAAACACAATGTACTCCTCCAGAGAGGCAGTTGGCAATTTACATCCCGCCCATCAGCATAACAAGGCTCCCTGTTCTCCAGGGCGTGTCTGCCTTTCTGGTTTTTACACATTTTGTGGATGTCCCTCTTGACCGGTGGAAAGTGATACTTCTTTGTAGTGCAGATTTGCATTGCCCGCTTGCTTGCTTGGCCAAAAAGGGCGTATGCGTTTTCTCCTGAATATATTCAGGAGAAAACACATACGCCCTTTTTGGCCAAGTGCATCATTGTCGAAGTTGTGCCTCTCTTCCTGTGCTTTAAAGGCGATTCCAACGTACCTCTTGAAATCTGTTTCTTGCTATTCTGCCTCGCTTTCAAGTCCGCCTCGTTGCCTTCCCTCAACAGATTTTTGGACGATAGTTGTCCTTTATTACTCGGCCAGTTTGTGAATTGCTGTGCCCCTGAGCTCCATTTTTCAACTCGTTTTTGGTGAGCTGACCGCAAGTCCAAAATTTTGGTTCACTACCTATGCTGGTTCCCGGTGGGGGACTGAGAATTTGATTAATTCTTCTTCCTGCCGGGAAGTTAGAGTGATATGTGCCCGTCCAAATGCCTAACAGCTACTCTCTCAATGGTTCTCCCTCTTCCCTTTCATCCTCTGCCAAATTGGCAACCTGTGCGAACCAGGAGGTTAAAGGGGCTGTCTCTCCAAGTTGGGAGGTTGATAGTAAAGCAGATGGAAAGTCAAACCAGAGCACCAGGAGAGGGACTATTCGTTGAGTTATAGAAACCTTTCGTATTCACAGTGTGTCCGTTCTCTAGGTTCCCTGTACAAGTTATAGCTGTAGTAATATTCCCTTCAACCTGGAGAGTTGGGACCCATGGAATGGGTGCCAAGCATTTGTGCTTTAAAGGGTCTGCATTTGCTCACCCAATCTCAACAATCGTCTCAGTCTCAAGTGTCCCTCCTTATGCCACATCCAGCTGTCATTGTAGATATGGTCATTCCAGGTTTCTTCAGAGACCATGAATGAATTGTAAAGAATTTCCCAGTTTTTTTGTTTTGTTTTTGAAATTCCTTTTTATACCGGGTTTGAGCTGATTCTCGCTGCCATGTTTATGCCAGTCTAGACAAACTTGATTCCCTTACGGAGACATATCAATACATAGGTTTTAAGATTCTTACTAGTCAGATATATTCCTCTGCGGGAAATATGGGGTTTTGAGTCAGTTTCACTGAGGAAGGTGTAGGTCTTGTCTATTCCATAGTTGGTTTTTGGAACGGTACCTGTGCTTATATCAAACTCTGGTTTTATGCATCACCCCACCTCTCCTTCCCCATTAAGCAGGCATAAGAGTGTTTTCTAAATGTGAGACACTGTTCTCTTTCCTAACTCAGTTCAAGTGTAGCCATATTTACAGGATCTTCATAAGTGATATCTTATGATAAGTTTCTTTTTCTCTGTGACTTATTTCACTTAGAATCATCGTACCTGAATCCACCCATTTTGCTGCTACTGGTCTTACGACATTGATTTCATGGCTGAGGGATATTCCATCGTACGTAAGTACCACAATTTTTTGAACCATTTTTATATTTCCTGGGATAATTAAGGTGTACCCAAGTTGAGGTCCTTGTAAGCAGTGCAGCCCTAAATTTTGGGGTGGCTCTGTCTTATTGATTTTCAGTTTTCCCAAGGTATATTCCCTAGACTGAAAGTGCCCTTGGCTCTGTAGCTCTGTTGTTTACTTGTTTTAGGGAACACAATGTACTCCTCCAGAGAGGCAGTTGGCAATTTACATCCCGCCCATCAGCATAACAAGGCTCCCTGTTCTCCAGGGCGTGTCTGCCTTTCTGGTTTTTACACATTTTGTGGATGTCCCTCTTGACCGGTGGAAAGTGATACTTCTTTGTAGTGCAGATTTGCATTGCCCGCTTGCTTGCTTGGCCAAAAAGGGCGTATGCGTTTTCTCCTGAATATATTCAGGAGAAAACACATACGCCCTTTTTGGCCAAGTGCATCATTGTCGAAGTTGTGCCTCTCTTCCTGTGCTTTAAAGGCGATTCCAACGTACCTCTTGAAATCTGTTTCTTGCTATTCTGCCTCGCTTTCAAGTCCGCCTCGTTGCCTTCCCTCAACAGATTTTTGGACGATAGTTGTCCTTTATTACTCGGCCAGTTTGTGAATTGCTGTGCCCCTGAGCTCCATTTTTCAACTCGTTTTTGGTGAGCTGACCGCAAGTCCAAAATTTTGGTTCACTACCTATGCTGGTTCCCGGTGGGGGACTGAGAATTTGATTAATTCTTCTTCCTGCCGGGAAGTTAGAGTGATATGTGCCCGTCCAAATGCCTAACAGCTACTCTCTCAATGGTTCTCCCTCTTCCCTTTCATCCTCTGCCAAATTGGCAACCTGTGCGAACCAGGAGGTTAAAGGGGCTGTCTCTCCAAGTTGGGAGGTTGATAGTAAAGCAGATGGAAAGTCAAACCAGAGCACCAGGAGAGGGACTATTCGTTGAGTTATAGAAACCTTTCGTATTCACAGTGTGTCCGTTCTCTAGGTTCCCTGTACAAGTTATAGCTGTAGTAATATTCCCTTCAACCTGGAGAGTTGGGACCCATGGAATGGGTGCCAAGCATTTGTGCTTTAAAGGGTCTGCATTTGCTCACCCAATCTCAACAATCGTCTCAGTCTCAAGTGTCCCTCCTTATGCCACATCCAGCTGTCATTGTAGATATGGTCATTCCAGGTTTCTTCAGAGACCATGAATGAATTGTAAAGAATTTCCCAGTTTTTTTGTTTTGTTTTTGAAATTCCTTTTTATACCGGGTTTGAGCTGATTCTCGCTGCCATGTTTATGCCAGTCTAGACAAACTTGATTCCCTTACGGAGACATATCAATACATAGGTTTTAAGATTCTTACTAGTCAGATATATTCCTCTGCGGGAAATATGGGGTTTTGAGTCAGTTTCACTGAGGAAGGTGTAGGTCTTGTCTATTCCATAGTTGGTTTTTGGAACGGTACCTGTGCTTATATCAAACTCTGGTTTTATGCATCACCCCACCTCTCCTTCCCCATTAAGCAGGCATAAGAGTGTTTTCTAAATGTGAGACACTGTTCTCTTTCCTAACTCAGTTCAAGTGTAGCCATATTTACAGGATCTTCATAAGTGATATCTTATGATAAGTTTCTTTTTCTCTGTGACTTATTTCACTTAGAATCATCGTACCTGAATCCACCCATTTTGCTGCTACTGGTCTTACGACATTGATTTCATGGCTGAGGGATATTCCATCGTACGTAAGTACCACAATTTTTTGAACCATTTTTATATTTCCTGGGATAATTAAGGTGTACCCAAGTTGAGGTCCTTGTAAGCAGTGCAGCCCTAAATTTTGGGGTGGCTCTGTCTTATTGATTTTCAGTTTTCCCAAGGTATATTCCCTAGACTGAAAGTGCCCTTGGCTCTGTAGCTCTGTTGTTTACTTGTTTTAGGGAACACAATGTACTCCTCCAGAGAGGCAGTTGGCAATTTACATCCCGCCCATCAGCATAACAAGGCTCCCTGTTCTCCAGGGCGTGTCTGCATTTCTGGTTTTTACACATTTTGTGGATGTCCCTTTTGACTGGTAGGAAGTGATACTTCTTTGTAGTGCAGATTTGCATTGCCCTCTTGCTTGCTTGGCCAAAAAGGGCGTATGCGTTTTCTCCTGTATATATTCAGGAGAAAACGCATACGCCCTTTTTGGCCAAGTGCATCATTGTCGAAGTTGTGCCCCTCTTCCTGTGCTTTAAAGGCGATTCCAACGTACCTCTTGAAATCTGTTTCCTGCTATTCTGCCTCGCTTTCAAGTCCGCCTCGTTGCCTTCCCTCAACAGATTTTTGGACGATAGTTGTCCTTTATTACTCGGCCAGTTTGTGAATTGCTGTGCCCCTGAGCTCCATTTTTCAACTGGTTTTTGGTGAGCTGACCGCAAGTCCAAAATTTTGGTTCAGGAACTAAACTGGTTCCCGGTGGGTGGCTGAGACTTTGGTTAATTCTTCTTCCTGCCGGGAAATTACAGTGATATGTGCCCATCCAAATGTCTACCAGCTAGTCTCTCCTTTGTTCTCCCTCTTCCCTTTCATCCTCTGCCAAATTGGCAACCTGTGCGAACCAGGAGGTTAAACGGGTTGTCTCTCCAAGTTGGGAGGTTGATAGTAAAGCAGATGGGAAGTCAAACCGGAGCACCAGGAGAGGGACTATTCGTTGGGTTTTAGAAACCTTTCGTATTTGCAGTGTGTCCCTTCTCTATTTTTCCCGTACATGTTATAGCTGTAGTAATATTCCCTTCAACCTGGAGAGTTGGGACCCATGGAATGGGTGCCAGGCATTTGTGCTTTAGAGGGTCTGCATTTTCTCACACAATCTCACCATTCCTCTCAGTCCCAAGTGTCCAGCCTTATGCCACATCCAGCTGTCGTTGTAGATATGGTCATTCCAGGTTTCATCAGAGACCCTGAAGGAATTGTAAAGAATTTCCCAGTTGTTTTGTTTTGTTTTTGAAATTCCTTTTTATAGTGGGTTTGAGCTGATTCTCGCTGCCATGTTTATGCCAGTCTAGACACACTTGATTCCCTTAAGGAGACATATCAATACATAGGTTTTAAGATTCTTACTACTCAGATATATTCCTCTGCGGTAAATATGGGGTTTTGAGTCCCTTTCACTGAGGAAGTTGTAGGTCTTGTCTTTTCCATAGTTGGTTTTTGGAACGGTACCTGTGCTTATATCAAACTCTGGTTTTATGCATCACCCCACCTCTCCTTCCCCCTTAAGCAGGCATAAGAGTGTTTTCTAAATGTGAGACACTGCTCTCTTTCCTAACTCAGTTCAAGTGTAGCCATGTTTACAGGATCATCATAAGTGATATCTTATGATAAGTTTCTTTTTCTGTGTGACTTATTTCACTTAGAATCATCGTACCTGAATCCACCCATTTTTCTGCCTGTGGTCTTATGACATTGATTTCATGGCTGAGGGATATTCCATCGTACATAAGTACCACAATTTTTTGAACCATTTTTATATTTCCTGGGATATTTAAGTTGTACCCAAGTTAAGGTCCTTGTAAGCAGTGCAGACCTAAGTTTTGGGGTGGCTCTGTCTTATTGATTTTCAGTTTTCCCAAGGTATATTCCCTAGACTCGAAGTGCCCTCGGCTGTGTAGTTGTGTTTTTTACTTGTTTTAGGGAACACAATGCACTACTCCAGAGAGGCAGTTGGCAATTTATATCCCGCCCATCAGCATAACAAGGCTCCCAGTTCTCCAGGGCCTGACTTGCCATTCTGGTTTTTACATATTTTGTGGATGTCCCTTTTGACCGGTGGGAAGTGATACTTCTTTGTAGTGAAGATTTGCATTGCCCGCGTGCTTGCTTGGCCAAAAAGGGCGTATGAGTTTTCTCCTGAATATATTCAGGATAAAACGCATACGCCCTTTTTGGCCAAGTGCATCATTGTCGAAGTTGTACCCCTCTTCCTGTGTTTTAAAGGCAATTCCAACGTACCTCTTGAAATCTGTTTCCTGCTATTCTGCCTCGCTTTCAAGTCCGACTCGTTGACTTCCCTCAACAGATTTTTGAACGATAGTTGTCCTTTATTACTCTGCCAGTTTGTGAATTGCTGTGCCCCTGAGCTCCATTTTTCAACTCGTTTTTGGTGAGCTGACCGCAAATCCAAAATTTTGGTTTAGGACCTATACTGGTTCCCAGTGGGTGGCTGAGACTTTGGTTAATTCTTCTTCCTGCCGGGAAATTACAGTGATATGTGCCCGTCCAAATGCCTAGCAGCTACTCTCTCATTGGTTCTCCCTCTTCCCTTTCATCCTCTGCCTAATTGGAAACCTGTGCGAACGAGGAGGTTAAAGGGGCTGTCTCTCCAAGTTGGCAGGTTGATAGTAAAGCAGATGGGAAGTCAAACCGGAGCACCAGGAGAGGGACTATTCGTTGAGTTTTAGAAACCTTTCGTATTCACAGTGTGTCCGTTCTCTAGGATTCCCGTACATGTTATAGCTGTAGTAATATTCCCTTCAACCTGGAGAGTTGGGACCCATGGAATGGGTGCCATGCATTATTGCTTTAATGGGTCTGCATTTTCTCACCCAATCTCACCAATCCTCTCAGTCCCAAGTGTCCAGCCTTATGCCACATCCAGCTGTCGTTGTAGATAGGGTCATTCCAGGTTTCATCAGAGACCCTGAAGGAATTGTAAAGAATTTCCCAGTTTTTTTGTTTTGTTTTTGAAATTCCTTTTTATAGTGGGTTTGAGCTGATTCTCGCTGCCATGTTTATGCCAGTCTAGACACACTTGATTCCCTTACGGAGACATATCAATACATAGGCTTTAAGATTCTTACTAGTCAGAAATATTCCTCTGGGGGAAATATGGGGTTTTGAGTCCCTTTCACTGAGGAAGGTGTAGGCCTTGTCTATTCCATAGTTGGTTTTTGGAACGGTACCTGTGCTTATATCAAACTCTGGTTTTATGCATCACCCCACCTCTCCTTCCCCCTTAAGCAGGCATAAGAGTGTTTTCTAAATGTGAGACACTGTTCTCTTTCCTAACTCAGTTCAAGTGTAGCCATGTTTACAGGATCTTCATAAGTGATATCTTATGATAAGTTTCTTTTTCTGTGTGACTTATTTCACTTAGAATCATCGTACCTGAATCCACCCATTTTGCTGCTACTGGTCTTATGACATTGATTTCATGGCTGAGGGATATTCCATCGTACGTAAGTACCACAATTTTTTGAACCATTTTTATATTTCCTGGGATATTTAAGGTGTAACCAAGTTGAGGTCCTTGTAAGCAGTGCAGCCCTAATTTTCGGGGTGGCTCTGTCTTATTCATTTTCAGTTTTCCCAAGGTATACTCCCTAGATTGGAAGTGCCCTTGGCTCTGTATCTCTGTTGTTTACTTGTTTTAGGGAACACAGTGCACTCCTACAGAGAGGCAGTTGGCAATTTACATCCCGCCCATCAGCATAACAAGGCTCCCTGTTCTCCAGGGCCTGTCTTGCCTTTCTGGTTTTTACACATTTTGTGGATGTCCCTTTTTACCGGTGGGAAGCGATACTTCTTTGTAGTGAAGATTTGCATTGCCCGCGTGCTTGCTTGGCCAAAAAGGGCGTATGAGTTTTCTCCTGAATATATTCAGGAGAAAACGCATACGCCCTTTTTGGCCAAGTGCATCATTGTCGAAGTTGTGCCCCTCTTCCTGTGCTTTAAAGGCGATTCCAACGTACCTCTTGAAATCTGTTTCCTCCTATTCTGCCTCGCTTTCAAGTCCGCCTCGTTGCCTTCCCTCAACAGATTTTTGGACGATAGTTGTCCTTTATTACTCGGCCAGTTTTTGATTTGCTGTGGCCCTGAGCTCCATTTTTCAACTCGTTTTTGGTGAGCTGAACGCAAGTCAAAATTTTGGTTCAGGACCTATACTGGTTCCCGGTGGGGGGCTGAGACTTTGGTTAATTCTTCTTCCTGCCGGGAAATTACAGTGATATGTGCCCGTCCAAATGCCTAACAGCTACTCTCTCATTGGTTCTCCCTCTTCCCTTTCAACCTCTGCCAAATTGGCAACCTGTGCGAACCAGGAGGTTAAAGGGGCTGTCTCTTCAAGTTGGGAGGTTGATAGTAAAGCAGATGGAAAGTCAAACAGGAGCACCAGGAGAGGGACTATTCGTTGAGTTTTAGAAACCTTTCGTATTCACAGTGTGTCCTTTCTATAGGTTTCCCGTACATGTTATAGCTGTAGTAATATTCCCTTCAACCTGGAGAGTTGGGACCCATGGAATGGGTGCCATGCATTTTTGCTTTAAAGGGTCTGCATTTGCTCACCCAATCTCACCAATCCTCTCAGTCCCAAGTGTCCAGCCTTATGCCACATCCAGCTGTCGTTGTAGATAGGGTCATTCCAGGTTTCATCAGAGACCCTGAAGGAATTGTAAAGAATTTACCAGTTTTTTTGTTTTGTTTTTGAAATACATTTTTACAGTGGGTTTGAGCTGATTCTCGCTGCCATGTTTATGCCAGTCTAGACCCACTTGATTCCCTTATGGAGACATATCAATACATAGGTTTTAAGATTCTTACTAGTCAGATATATTCCACTGTGGGAAATATGGGGTTTTGAGTCCCTTTCACTGAGGAAGGTGTAGGTCTTGTCTATTCCATAGTTGGTTATTGGAACGGTACCTGTGCTTATATCAAACTCTGGTTTTATGCATCACCCCACCTCTCCTTCCCCCTTCAGCAGGCATAAGAGTGTTTTCTAAATGTGAGACACTGTTCTCTTTCCTAACTCAGTTCAAGTGTAGCCATGTTTACAGGATCTTCATAAGTGATATCTTATGATAAGTTTCTTTTTCTGTGTGACTTATTTCACTCAGAATCATCGTACCTGAATCCACCCATTTTGCTGCTACTGGTCTTATGACATTGATTTCATGGCTGATGGATATTTCATCGTACGTAATTACGACAATTTTTTGACCCATTTTTATATTTCCTGGGATATTTAAGTTGTACCCAAGTTGAGGTCCTTGTAAGCAGTGCAGCCCTAAATTTTGGGGTGGCTCTGTCTTATTCATTTTCAGTTTTCCCATGGTATATTCCCTAGACTGGAAGTGCCCTTGGCTCTGTAGCTCTGTTGTTTACTTGTTTTACGGAACACAATGCACTCCTCCAGAGAGGCAGTTGGCAATTTACATCCCGCCCATCAGCATAACAAGGCTCCCTGTTCTCCAGGGCCTGTCTTGCCTTTCTGGTTTTTACACATTTTGTGGATGTCCCTTTTGACCGGTGGGAAGTGATACTTCTTTGTAGTGCAGATTTGCATTGCCCGCTTGCTTGCTTGGCCAAAAAGGGCGTATGCGTTTTCTCCTGAATATATTCAGGAGAAAACTCATACGCCCTTTTTGGCAAAGTGCATCATTGTCGAAGTTGTGCCACTCTTCCTGTGCTTTAAAGGCGATTCCAACGTACCTCTTGAAATCTGTTTCCTGCTATTCTGCCACGCTTTCAAGTCCGCCTCGTTGCCTTCCCTCAACAGATTTTTGGACGATAGTTGTCCTTTATTACTCGGCCAGTTTGTGTATTGCTGTGACCCTGAGCTCCATTTTTCAACTCGTTTTTGGTGAGCTGACCGCAAGTCAAAATTTTTGTTCAGGACCTATACTGGTTCCCGGTGGGTGGCTGAGACTTTGGTTAATTCTTCTTCCTGCTGGGAAATTACAGTGATATGTGCCCGTCCAAATGCCTAACAGCTACTCTCTCATTGGTTCTCCCTCTTCCCTTTCATCCTCTGCGAAATTGGAAACCTGTGCGAACCAGGAGGTTAAAGGGGCTGTATCTTCAAGTTCGGAGGTTGATAGTAAAGCAGATGGAAAGTCAAACCGGAGCACCAGGAGAGGGACTATTCGTTGAGTTTTAGAAACCTTTCCTATTCACTGTGTGTCCGTTCTCTAGATTTCCCGTACATGTTATATCTGTAGTAATATTCCCTTCAACCTGGAGAGTTGGGACCCATGGAATGGGTGCCATGCATTATTGCTTTAAAGGGTCTGCATTTGCTCACCCAATCTCACCAATCCTCTCAGTCCCAAGTGTCCAGCCTTATGCCTCATCCAGGTGTCGTTGTACATAAGGTCATTGCAGGTTTCATCAGAGACCCTGAAGGAATTGTAAAGAATTTCCCAGTTTTTTTGTTTTGTTTTTGAAATTCCTTTTTATAGTGGGTTTGAGCTGATTCTCGCTGCCATGTTTATGCCAGTCTAGACACACTTGATTCCCTTACGGAGACATATCAATACATAGGTTTTAAGATTCTTACTAGTCAGATATATTCTTCTGCGGGAAATATGGGGTTTTGAGTCCCTTTCTCTGAGGAAGGTGTAGGTCTTGTCTATTCCATAGTTGGTTTTTGGAACGGTACCTGTGCTTATATCAAACTCTGGTTTTATGCATCACCCCACCTCTCCTTCCCCCTTAAGCAGGCATAAGAGTGTTTTCTAAATGTGTGACACTGTTCTCTTTCCTAACTCAGTTCAAGTGTAGCCATGTTTACAGGATCTTCATAAGTGATATCTTATGATAAGTTTCTTTTTCTGTGTGACTTGTTTCACTTAGAATCATCGTACCTGAAGCCACCCATTTTGCTGCTACTGGTCTTATGACATTGATTTCATGGCTGAGGGATATTCCATCGTACGTAAGTACCACAATTTTTTGAACCATTTTTATATTTCCTGGGATATTTAAGGTGTACCCAGGTTGAGGTCCTTGTAAGCAGTGCAGCCCTAAATTTTGGGGTGGCTCTGTCTTATTGATTTTCAGTTTTCCCAAGGTATATTCCCTAGACTGGAAGTGCCCTTGGCTCTGTAGCTCTGTTCTTTACTTGTTTTAGGGAACACAATGCACTCCTCCAGAGAGGCAGTTGGCAATTTACATCCCGCCCATCAGCATAACAAAGCTCCCTGTTCTCCAGGGCCTGCCTTGCCTTTCTAGTTTTTACACATTTTGTGGATGCCCGTTTTGACCGGTGGGAAGTGATACTTCTTTGTAGTCCAGATTTGCATTGCCCGTTTGCTTCCTTGGCCAAAAAGGGCGTATGCGTTTTCTCCTGAATATATTCAGTAGAAAACACATACGCCCTTTTTGGCCAAGTGCATCATTGTCGAAGTTGTGCCCCTCTTCCTGTGCTTTAAAGGCGATTCCAACGTACCTCTTGAAATCTGTTTCCTGCTATTCTGCCACGCTTTCAAGTCCGCCTCGTTGCCTTCCCTCAACAGATTTTTGGACGATAGTTGTCCTTTATTACTCGGCCAGTTTGTGTATTGCTGTGACCCTGAGCTCCATTTTTCAACGCGTTTTTGGTGAGCTGACCGCAAGTCCAAAATTTTGGTTCAGGACCTATACTGGTTCCCGGTGGGTGGCTGAGACTTTGGTTAATTCTTCTTCCTGCCGGGAAATTACAGTGATATGTGCCCGTCCAAATGCCTAACAGCTACTCTCTCATTGGTTCTCCCTCTTCCCTTTCATCCTCTGCCAAATTGGAAACCTGTGCGAACCAGGAGGTTAAAGGGGCTGTCTCTCCAAGTTGGGAGGTTGATAGTAAAGCAGATGGAAAGTCAAACCGGAGCACCAGGAGAGGGACTATTCGTTGAGTTTTAGAAACCTTTCGTATTCACAGTGTGTCCGGTCTCTAGGTTTCCCATACATGTTATAACTGTAGTAATATTCCCTTCAACCTGGAGAGTAGGGACCCATGGAATGGGTGCCATGCATTATTGCCTTAAAGGGTCTGCATTTGCTCACCCAATCTCACCAATCCTCTCAGTCCCAAGTGTGCAGCCTTATGCCACATCCAGCTGTCGTTGTAGATATGGTCATTCCAGGTTTCATCAGAGACCCTGAAGGAATTGTAAAGAATTTCAAAGTTTTTTTGTTTTGTTTTTGAAATTCCTTTTTATAGTGGGTTTGAGCTGATTCTCGATGCTGTGTTTATGCCGGTCTAGACTCACTTGATTCCCTTACGGAGACACATCAATACATAGGTTTTAAGATTCTTACTAGTCAGATATATTCCTCTGCGGGAAATATGGGGTTTTGAGTCCCTTTCACTGAGGAAGGTGTAGGTCTTTTCTATTCCATAGTTGGTTTTTGGAACGGTACCTGTGCTTATATCAAACTCTGGTTTTATGCATCACCCCACCTCTCCTTCCCCCTTAAGCAGGCATAAGAGTGTTTTCTAAATGTGAGACACAGTTCTCTTTCCTAACTCAGTTGAAGTGTAGCCATGTTTACAGGATCTTCATAAGTGATATCTTATGATAAGTTTCTTTTTCTGTGTGACTTATTTCACTTAGAATCATCGTACCTGAATCCAACCATTTTGCTGCTACTGGTCTTATGACATTGATTTCCTGGCTGAGGGATATTCCATCGTACGTAAGTACCACAATTTTCTGAACCATTTTTATATTTCCTGGGATATTTAAGGTGTACCCAAGTTGAGGTCCTTGTAAGCAGTGCAGCCCTAAATTTTGGGGTGGCTCTGTCTTATTGATTTTCAGTTTTCCCAAGGTATATTCCCTAGACTGGAAGTGCCCTTGGCTCTGTAGCTCTGTTCTTTACTTGTTTTAGGGAACACAATGCACTCCTCCAGAGAGGCAGTTGGCAATTTACATCCCGCCCATCAGCATAACAAGGCTCCCTGTTCTCCAGGGCCTGTCTTGCCTTTCTGGTTTTTACACATTTTGTGGATGTCGCTATTGACTGTTGGGAAGTGATACTTCTTTGTAGTCCAGATTTGCATTGCCCGTTTGCTTGCTTGGCCAAAAAGGGCGTATGCGTTTTCTCCTGAATGTATTCAGGAGAAAACGCATACGCCCTTTTTGGCCAAGTGCATCATTGTCGAAGTTGTGCCCCTCTTCCTGTGCTTTAAAGGCGATTCCAACGTACCTCTTGAAATCTGTTTCCTGCTCTTCTGCCTCGCTTTCAAGTCCTCCTCGTTGCCTTCCCTCAACAGATTTTTGGACGATAGTTGTCCTTTATTACTCGGCGAGTATGTGAATTGCTGTGCCCCTGAGCTCCATTTTTCAACGCGTTTTTGGTGAGCTGACCGCAAGTCCAAAATTTTGGTTCAGGACCTATACTGGTTCCCGGTGGGTGGCTGAGACTTTGGTTAATTCTTCTTCCTGCCGGGAAATTACAGTGATATATGCCCGTCCAAATGCCTAACAGCTACTCTCTCATTGGTTCTCCCTCTTCCCTTTCATCCTCTGCCAAATTGGAAACCTGTGCGAACCAGGAGGTTAAAGGGGCTGTCTCTCCAAGTTGGGAGGTTGATAGTAAAGCAGATGGAAAGTCAAACCGGAGCACCAGGAGAGGGACTATTCGTTGAGTTTTAGAAACCTTTCGTATTCACAGTGTGTCCGTTCTCTAGGTTTCCCGTACATGGTATAACTGTAGTAATATTCCCTTCAACCTGGAGAGTTGGGACCCATGGAATGGGTGCCATGCATTATTGCTTTAAAGGGTCTGCATTTGCTCACCCAATCTCACCAATCCTCTCAGTCCCAAGTGTGCAGCCTTATGCCACATCCAGCTCTCGTTGTAGATAGGGTCATTCCAGGTTTCATCAGAGACCCTGAAGGAATTGTAAAGAATTTCCCAGTTTTTTTGTTTTGTTTTTGAAATTCTTTTTATAGTTGGTTTGAGCTGATTCTCGATGCCATGTTTATGCCAGTCTAGACACACTTGATTCCCTTATGGAGACATATCAATACATAGGTTTTAAGATTCTTACTAGTCAGATATATTCCTCTGCGGGAAATATGGGGTTTTGAGTCCCTTTCACTGAGGAAGGTGTAGGTCTTTTCTATTCCATAGTTAGTTTTCGGAACGGTACCTGTGCTTATATCAAACTCTGGTTTTATGCATCACCCCACCTCTCCTTCCCCCTTAAGCAGGCATAAGAGTGTTTTCTAAATGTGAGACACTGTTCTCTTTCCTAACTCAGTTCAAGTGTAGCCATGTTTACAGGATCTTCATAAGTGATATCTTATGATAAGTTTCTTTTTCTGTGTGACTTATTTCACTTAGAATCATCGTACGTGAATCCACCCATTTTGCTGCTACTGGTCTTATGACATTGATTTCATGGCTGAAGGATATTCCATCGTACGTAAGTACCACAATTTTCTGAACCATTTTTATATTTCCTGGGATATTTAAGGTGTACCCAAGTTGAGGTCCTTGTAAGCAGTGCAGCCCTAAATTTTGGGGTGCCTCTGTCTTATTGATATTCAGTTTTCCCAAGGAATATTCCCTAGACTGGAAGTGCCCTTGGCTCTGTAGCTCTGTTCTTTACTTCTTTTAGGGAACACAATGCATTCCTCCAGAGAGACAGTTGGCAATTTACATCCCGCCCATCAGCATAACAAGGCTCCCTGTTCTCCAGGGCCTGTCTTGTCTTTCTGGTTTTTACACATTTTGTGGATGTCCCTTTTGACCGGTGGGAAGTGATACTTCTTTGTAGAGCAGATTTGCATTGCCCGCTTGCTTGCTTTGCCAAAAAGGGCGTACGCGTTTTCTCCTGAATATATTCAGGAGAAAACGCATACGCCCTTTTTGGCCAAGTGCATCATTGTCGAAGTTGTGCCCCTCTTCCTGTGCTTTAAAGGCGATTCCAACGTACCTCTTGAAATCTGTTTCCTGCTATGCTGCCTCGCTTTCAAGTCCGCCTCGTTGCCTTCCCTCAACATATTTTTGGACGATAGTTGTCCTTTATTACTCGGCCAGTTTGTGAATTGCTGTGCCCCTGAGCTCCATTTTTCAACTCGTTTTTGGTGAGCTGACCGCAAGTCCAAAATTTTGGTTCAGGACCTATACTGGTTCCCGGTGGGTGGCTGAGACTTTGGTTAATTCTTCTTCCTGCCGGGAAATTACAGTGATATGTGCCCGTCCAAATGCCTACCAGCTACTCTCTCATTGGTTCTCCCTCTTCTCTTTCATCCTCTGCCAAATTGGAAACCTGTGCGAACCAGGAGGTTAAAGGGGCTGTCTCTCCAAGTTCGGAGATTGATAGTAAAGCAGATGGAAAGTCAAACCGGAGCACCAGGAGAGGGAATATTCGTTGAGTTTTAGAAACCTTTCGTATTCACAGTGTGTCCGTTCTCTAGGTTTCCCGTACATGTTATAACTGTAGTAATATTCACTTCAACCTGGAGAGTTGGGACCCATGGAATGGGTGCCATGCATTATTGCTTTAAAGGGTCTGCATTTGCTCACCCAATCTCACCAATCCTCTCAGTCCCAAGTGTGCAGCCTTATGCCACATCCAGCTGTCGTTGTAGATAGGGTCATTCCAGGTTTCATCAGAGACCCTGAAGGAATTGTAAAGAATTTCCCAGTTTTTTTTGTTTTGTTTTTGAAATTCCTTTTTATAGTGGGTTTGAGCTGATTCTCGATGCCATGTTTATGCCAGTCTAGACACACTTGATTCCCTTATAGAGACATATCAATACATAGGTTTTAAGATTCTTACTAGTCAGATATATTCCTCTGCGGGAAATATGGGGTTTTGAGTCCCTTTCACTGAGGAAGGTGTAGGTCTTTTCTATTCCATAGTTGGTTTTTGGAACGGTACCTGTGCTTATATCAAACTCTGGTTTTATGCATCACCCCACCTCTCCTTACCCCTTAAGCAGGCATAAGAGTGTTTTCTAAATGTGAGACACTGTTCTCTTTCCTAACTCAGTTCAAGTGTAGCCATGTTTACAGGATCTTCATAAGTGATATCTTATGATAAGTTTCTTTTTCTATGTGACTTATTTCACTTAGAATCATCGTACCTGAATCCAACCATTTTGCTGCTACTGGTCTTATGACATTGATTTCATGGCTGAGGGATATTCCATCGTACGTAAGTACCACAATTTTCTGAACCATTTTTATATTTCCTGGGATATTTAAGGTGTACCCAAGTTGAGGTCCTTGTAAGCAGTGCAGCCCTAAATTTTGGGGTGGCTCTGTCTTATTGATATTCAGTTTTCCCAAGGAATATTCCCTAGACTGGAAGTGCCCTTGGCTCTGTAGCTCTGTTGTTTACTTGTTTTAGGGAACACAAAGCACTCCTCCAGAGAGGCAGTTGGCAATTTACATCCCGCCCATCAGCATAACAAGGCTCCCTGTTCTCCAGGGCCTGTCTTGCCTTTCTGGTTTTTACACATTTTGTGGATGTCCCTTTTGACTGGTGGGAAGTGATACTTCTTTGTAGTGCAGATTTGCATTGCCTGCTTGCTTGCTTGGCCAAAAAGGGCGTATGCGTTTTCTCCTGAATATATTCAGGAGAAAACGCATACGCCCTATTTGGCCAAGTGCATCATTGTCGAAGTTGTGCCCCTCTTCCTGTGCTTTAAAGGCGATTCCAACGTACCTCTTGAAATCTGTTTCCTGCTATTCTGCCTCGCTTTCAAGTCCGCCTCGTTGCCTTCCCTCAACAGATTTTTGGACGATAGGTGTCCTTTATTACTCGGCCAGTTTGTGAATTGCTGTGCCCCTGAGCTCCATTTTTCAACTCGTTTTTGGTGAGCTGACCGCAAGTCCAAAATTTTGGTTCAGGACCTATACTGGTTCCCGGTGGGTGGCTGAGACTTTGGTTAATTGTTCTTCCTGCCGGGAAATTACAGTGTTATGTGCCCGTCCAAATGCCTAACAGCTACTCTCTCATTGGTTCTCCCTCTTCCCTTTCATCCTCTGCCAAATTGGCAACCTGTGCGAACCAGGAGGTTAAAGGGGCTGTCTCTCCAAGTTGGGAGGTTGATAGTAAAGCAGATGGAAAGTCAAACCGGAGCACCAGGAGAGGGACTATTCGTTGAGTTTTAGAAACCTTTCATATTCACAGTGTGTCCGTTCTCTAGGTTTCCCGTACATGTTATAACTGTAGTAATATTCCCTTCAACCTGGAGAGTTGGGACCCATGGAATGGGTACCATGCATTATTGCTTTAAAGGGTCTGCATTTGCTCACCCAATCTCACCAATCCTCTCAGTCCCAAGTGTGACGCCTTATGCCACATCCAGCTGTCGTTGTAGATAGGGTCATTCCAGGTTTCATCAGAGACCCTGAAGGAATTGTAAAGAATTTCCCAGTTTTTTTGTTTTGTTTTTGAAATTCCTTTTTATAGTGGGTTTGAGCTGATTCTCGATGCCATGTTTATGCCAGTCTAGACACACTTGATTCCCTTATGGAGACATATCAATACATAGGTTTTAAGATTCTTACTAGTCAGATATATTCCTCTGCGGGAAATATGGGGTTTTGAGTCCCTTTCACTGAGGAAGGTGTAGGTCTTTGCTATTCCATAGTTGGTTTTTGGAACGGTACCTGTGCTTATATCAAACTCTGGTTTTATGCATAACCCCACCTCCCCTTCCCCCTTAAGCGGGCATAAGAGTGTTTTCTAAATGTGAGACACAGTTCTCTTTCCTAACTCAGTTCAAGTGTAGCCATGTTTACAGGATCTTCATAAGTGATATCTTATGATAAGTTTATTTTTCTGTGTGACTTATTTCACTTAGAATCATCGTACCTGAATCCAACCATTTTGCTGCTACTGGTCTTATGACATTGATTTCATGGCTGAGGGATATTCCATCGTACGTAAGTACCACAATTTTTTGAACCATTTTTATATTTCCTGGGATATTTAAGGTGTACCCAAGTTGAGGTCCTTGTAAGCAGTGCAGCCCTAAATTTTGGGGTGGTTCTGTCTTATTGATTTTCAGTTTTCCCAGGGAATATTCCCTAGACTGGAAGTGCCCTTGGCTCTGTAGCTCTGTTCTTTACTTGTTTTAGGGAACACAATGCACTCCTCCAGAGAGACAGTTGGCAATTTGCATCCCACCCATCAGCATAATAAGGCTCCCTGTTCTCCAGGGCCTGTCTTGTCTTTCTGGTTTTTACACATTTTGTGGATGTCCCTTTTGACTGGTGGGAAGTGATACTTCTTTGTAGTGCAGATTTGCATTGCCCGCTTGCTTGCTTGGCCAAAAAGGGCGTATGCGTTTTCTCCTGAACATATTCAGGAGAAAACGCATACGCCCTTTTTGGCCAAGTGCATCATTGTCGAAGTTGTGCCCCTCTTCCTGTGCTTTAAAGGCGATTACAACGTACCTCTGGAAATCTGTTTCCTGCTATTCTGCCTCGCTTTCAAGTCCGCCTCGTTGCCTTCCCTCAACAGATTTTTGGACGATAGTTGTCCTTTATTACTGGGCCAGTTTGTGAAATGCTGTGCCCCTGAGCTCCATTTTTCAACTCGTTTTTGGTGAGCTGACCGCAAGTCCATAATTTTGGTTCAGGACTTATACTGGTTCCCGGTGGGTGGCTGAGTCTTTGGTTAATTCTTCTTCCTGCTGGGAAATTACAGTGATATGTGCCCGTCCAAATGCCTAACAGCTACTCTCTCATTGGTTCTCCCTCTTCCCTTTCATCCTCTGCCAAATTGGCAACGTGTGCGAACCAGGAAGTTAAAGGGGCTGTCTCTCCAAGTTGGGAGGTTGATAGTAAAGTACATGGAAAGTCAAACCGGAGCACCAGGAGAGGGACTATTCGTTGAGTTTTAGAAACCTTTTGTATTCACAGTGTGTCCGTTCTCTAGGTATCCCGTACATGTTATAACTGTAGTAATATTCCCTTCAACCTGGAGATTTGGGACCCATGGAATGGGTTCCAGGCATTTGTTCTTTAAAGGGTCTGCATTTGATCAACCAATCTCACCAATCCTCTCAGTCCCAAGTGTGCAGCCTTATGCCACATCCAGCTGTCGTTGTAGATAGGGTCATTCCAGGTTTCATCAGAGACCCTGAAGGAATTGTAAAGAATTTCCCAGAGTTTTTGTTTTGTTTTTGAAATTCCTTTTTAGAGTGGGTTTGAGCTGATTCTCGCTGCCGTGTTTATGCCAGTCTAGACACACTTGATTCCCTTATGGAGACATATCAATACATAGGTTTTAAGATTCTTACTAGTCAGATATATTCCTCTGCGGGAAATATGGGGTTTTGAGACCCTTTCACTGAGGAAGGTGTAGGTCTTGTCTATTCCATAGTTGGTTTTTGGAACGGGACCTGTGCTTATATCAAACTCTGGTTTTATGCATCACCCCACCTCTCCTTCCCCCTTAAGCAGGCATAAGAGTGTTTTCTAAATGTGAGACACTGTTCTCTTTCCTAACTCAGTTCAAGTGTAGCCATGTTTACAGAATCTTCATAAGTGATATCTTATGATAAGTTTATTTTTCTGTGTGACTTATTTCACTTAGAATCATCGTACCTGAATCCACCAATTTTGCTGCTACTGGTCTTATGACATTGATTTCATGGCTGAGGGATATTCCATCGTACGTAAGTACCACAATTTTTTGAACCATTTTTATATTTCCTGGGATATTTAAGGTGTACCCAAGTTGAGGTCCTTGTAAGCAGTGCAGCCCTAAATTTTGGGGTGGCTCTGTCTTATTGATTTTCAGTTTTCCCAAGGTATATTCCCTAGACTGGAAGTGCCCTTGGCTCTGTAGCTCTGTTCTTTACTTGTTTTAGGGAATACAATGTACTCCTCTGGAGAGGCAGTGGGCAATTTACATCACACCCATCATCATAACAAGGCTCCCTGTTCTCCAGGGCCTGTCTTGCCTTTCTGGTTTTTCCACATTTTTGTGGATGTCCCTTTTGACCGGTTTGAAGTGATAGTTCTTTGTAGTGCAGATTTGCATTGTCCGCTTGCTTGCTTGGCCAAAAAGGGCCTATGTGTTTTCTCCTGAATATATTCAGGAGAAAACGCATACACCCTTTTTAGCCTAGTGCATCATTGTTGAAGTTGTGCCCCTCTTCCTGTGCTTTAAAAGCGATTCCAGCGTACCTCTTGAAATCTGTTTCCTGCTATTCTGCCTCGCTTTCAAGTCCGCCTCGTTGCCTTCCCTCAACAGATTTTTGGACGATAGTTGTCCATTATTACTCGGCCAGTTTGTGAAATGATGTGTCCCTGAGCTCCATTTTTCAACTCGTTTTTGGTGAGCTGACCGCAAGTCCAAAATTTTGGTTCAGGACCTATACTGGTTCCCGGTGGGGGGCTGAGACTTTGGTTAATTCTTCTTCCTGCTGGGAAATTACAGGGATATGTGCCCGTCCAAATGCCTAACAGCTACTCTCTCATTGGTTCTCCCTCTTCCCTTTCATCCTCTGCAAATTGGCAACCTGTGCGAACCAGGAGGTTAAAGGGGCAGTCTCTCCGAGTTGGGAGGTTCATAGTAAAGCAGATGGAAAGTCAAACCAGAGCACCAGGAGAGGGTCTATTCGTTGAGTTTTAGAAAACTTTCGTATTCACAGTGTGTCGGTTCTCTTGGTTTTCCGTACATGTTATTACTGTAGTAATATTCCCTTCAACCTGGAGAGTTGGGACCCATGGAATGGGTGCCAGGCATTTGTGCTTTAAAGGGTCTGCACTTGCTCATCCAATATCACCAATCCTCTCAGTCCCAAGTGTCCAGACTTATGCCACATCCAGCTGTCGTTGTAGATAGTGTCATTTCAGGTTTCATCAGAGACCCTGAAGGAATTGTAAAGAATTTCCCAGTTTTTTCGTTTTGTTTTTGAAATTCCTTTTTAGAGTGGGTTTGAGCTGATTCTCGCTGCCATGTTTATGCCAGTCTAGACACACTTGATTCCCTTATGGAGACATATCAATACATAGGTTTTAAGATTCTTACTAGTCAAATATATTCCTCTGCGGGAAATATGGTGTTTTGAGTCCCTTTCACTGAGGAAGGTGTAGGTCTTGTCTATTCCATAGTTGGTTTTTGGAACGGTACCTGTGCTTATATCAAACTCTGGTTTTATGCATCACCCCACCTCTCTTTCCCCCTTAAGCAGGCATAAGAGTGTTTTCTAAATGTGAGACACAGTTCTCTTTCCTAACTCAGTTCAAGTGTAGCCATGTTTACAGGATCTTCATAAGTGATATCTTATGATAAGTTTCTTTTTCTGTGTGACTTATTTCACTTAGAATCATCGTACCTGAATCCAACCATTTTGCTGCTACTGGTCTTATGACATTGATTTCATGGCTGAGGGATATTCCATCGTACGTAAGTACCACAATTTTTTGAACCATTTTTATATTTCCTGGGATATTTAAGGTGTACCCAAGTTGAGGTCCTTGTAAGCAGTGCAGCCCTAAATTTTGGGGTGGCTCTGTCTTATTGATATTCAGTTTTCCCAAGGAATATTCCCTAGACTGGAAGTGCCCTAGGCTCTGTAGCTCTGTTCTTTACTTGTTTTAGGGAACACAATGCACTCCTCCAGAGAGACAGTTGGCAATTTACATCCCGCC
Organism: Hyperoodon ampullatus; assembly: GCF_949752795.1. Classification (NCBI taxonomy): domain Eukaryota; kingdom Metazoa; phylum Chordata; class Mammalia; order Artiodactyla; family Ziphiidae; genus Hyperoodon; species Hyperoodon ampullatus. The sequence continues at coordinate 38,045 of NW_027640625.1, read as the reverse complement.
CATCAGCATAACAAGGCTCCCTGTTCTCCAGGGCCTGTCTTGTCTTTCTGGTTTTTACACATTTTGTGGATGTCCGTTTTGACCGGTGGGAAGTGATACTTCTTTGTAGTGCAGATTTGCATTGCCCGCTTGCTTGCTTGGCCAAAAAGGGCGTATGCGTTTTCTCCTGAATATATTCAGGAGAAAACGCATACGCCCTTTTTGGCCAAGTGCATCATTGTCGAAGTTGTGCCCCTCTTCCTGTGCTTTAAAGTCGATTCCTACGTACCTCTTGAAATCTGTTTCCTGCTATGCTGCCTCGCTTTCAAGTCCGCCTCGTTGCCTTCGCTCAAGATTTTTGTACGATGGTTGTCCTTTATTACTCGGCCAGTTTGTGAATTGCTGTGCCCCTGAGCTCCATTTTTCAACTCGTTTTTGGTGAGCTGACCGCAAGTCAAAAATTTTGGTTCAGGACCTATGCTGGTTCCCAGTTGGGGGCTGAGACTTTGGTTAATTCTTCTTCCTGCCGGAAATTAAAATGATATGTGCCCGTTCAAATGCCTAACAGCTACTCTCTCATTGGTTCTCCCTCTTCCCTTTCATACTCTGCCAAATTGGCAACCTGTGCGAACCAGGAGGTTAAAGGGGCTGTCTCTCCAAGTTGGGAGGTTGATAGTAAAGCAGATGGAAAGTCAAACCGGAGCACCAGGAGAGGGACTATTCGTTGAGTTTTAGAAACCTTTCGTATTCACAGTGTGTCCGTTCTCTAGGTTTCCCGTACATGTTATAGCTGTAGTAATATTCCCTTCAACCTGGAGAGTTTGGACCCTAGGAATGGGTGCCAGGCATTTGTGCTTTAAAGGGTCTGCATTTGCTCACCCAATCTCACCAATCTTCTCAGTCCCAAGTGTCCCTCCTTATGCCACATCCAGCTGTCATTGTAGATAGGGTCATTCCAGGTTTTATCAGAGACCCTGAAGGAATTGTAAAGAATTTCCCAGTTTTTTTGTTTTGTTTTTGAAATTCCTTTTTATAGTGGGTTTGAGCTGATTCTCGCTGTCATGTTTATGCCAGTATAGACACACTTGATTCCCTTACGGAGACATATCAATACATAGGTTTTAATATTCTTACTAGTCAGATATATTCCTCTGCGGGAAATATGGGGTTTTGAGTCCCTTTCACTGAGGAAGGTGTAGGTCTTGTCTATTCCATAGTTGGTTTTTGGAACGGTACCTGTGCTTATATCAAACTCTGGTTTTATGCATCACACCACCGCTCCTTCCCCCTTAAGCAGGCATAAGGGTGTTTTCTAAATTTGAGACACTGTTCTCTTTCCTAACTCAGTTCAAGTGTAGCCATGTTTACAGGATCTTCATAAGTGATATCTTATGATATGTTTCTTTTTCTGTGTGACTTATTTCACTTAGAATCATCATACCTGAATCCACACATTTGCTGCTACTGGTCTTATGACATTGATTTCATGTCCTAGGGATATTCCATCGTACGTAAGTACCACAATTTTTGGAACCATTTTTATATTTCCTGGGATATTTAAGGTGTACCCAGTTTGAGGTGCCTGTAAGCAGTGCAGCCCTAAATTTTGGGGTGGCTCTGTCTTATTGATTTTCAGTTTTCCCAAGGTATATTCCCTAGACTGGAAGTGCCCTTGGCTCTGTAGCTCTGTTATTTACTTGTTTTAGGGAACACAATGCACTCCTCCAGAGAGGCAGTTGGCAATTTACATCCCCCCATCAGCATAACAAGGCTCCCTGTTCTCCAGGGCCTGTCTTGCCTTTCTGGTTTTTACACATTTTGTGGATGTCCCTTTTGACCGGTGGGAAGCGATACTTCTTTGTAGTGCAGATTTGCATTGCCCGCTTGCTTGCTTGGCCAAAAAGGGCGTATGCGTTTTCTCCTGAATATATTCAGGAGAAAACGCATACGCCTTTTTTGGCCAAGTGCATCATTGTCGAAGTTGTGCCCCTCTTCCTGTGCTTTAAAGGCGATTCCAACGTACCTCTTGAAATCTGTTTCCTGCTATTCTGCCTTGCTTTCAAGTCCGCCTCGTTGCCCTCCCTCAACAGATTTTTGGACGATAGTTGTCCTTTATTACTCGGCCAGTTTGTGAATTGCTGTGCCCCTGAGCTCCATTTTTCAACTCGTTTTTGGTGAGCTGACCGCAAGTCCAAAATTTTGGTTCAGGACCTATACTGGTTCCCGGTGGGTGGCTGAGATTTTGGTTAATTCTTCTTCCTGCCGGGAAATAACAGTGTTATGTGCCCGTCCAAATGCCTAACAGCTACTCTCTCATTGGTTCTCCCTCTTCCCTTTCATCCTCTGCCAAATTGGCAACCTGTGCGAACCAGGAGGTTAAAGGGGCTGTCTCTCCAAGTTGGGAGGTTGATAGTAAAGCAGATGGAAAGTCAAACCGGAGCACCAGGAGAGGGACTATTCGTTGAGTTTTAGAAACCTTTTGTATTCACAGTGTGTTCGTTCTCTAGGTTTCCCGTACATGTTATAACTGTAGTAATATTCACTTCAAACTGGAGAGTTGGGACCCATGGAATGGGTGCCATGCATTATTGCTTTAAAGGGTCTGCATTTGCTCACCCAATCTCACCAATCCTCTCAGTCCCAAGTGTGCAGCCTTATGCCACATCCAGCTGTCGTTGTAGATAGGGTCATTCCAGGTTTCATCAGAGACCCTGAAGGAATTGTAAAGAATTTCCCAGTTTTTTTGTTTTGTTTTTGAAATTCCTTTTTAGAGTGGGTTTGAGCTGATTCTCGCTGCCATGTTTATGCCAGTCTAGACACACTTGATTCCCTTACGGAGACATATCAATACATAGGTTTTAACATTCTTACTAGTCAGATATATTCCTCTGCGGGAAATATGGGGTTTTGAGACCCTTTCACTGAGGAAGGTGTAGGTCTTGTCTATTCCATAGTTGGTTTTTGGAACGGTACCTGTGCTTATATCAAACTCTGGTTTTATGCATCACCCCACCTCTCCTTCCCCCTTAAGCAGGCATAAGAGTGTTTTCTAAATGTGAGACACTGTTCTCTTTCCTAACTCAGTTCAAGTGTAGCCATGTTTACAGGATCTTCATAAGTGATATCTTATGATAAGTTTCTTTTTCTGTGTGACTTATTTCACTTAGAATCATCGTACCTGAATCCAAACATTTTGCTGCTACTGGTCTTATGACATTGATTTCATGGCTGAGGGATATTCCATCGTACGTAAGTACCACAATTTTCTGAACCATTTTTATATTTCCTGGGATATTTAAGGTGTACCCAAGTTGAGGTCCTTGTAAGCAGTGCAGCCCTAAATTTTGGGGTGGCTCTGTCTTATTTATATTCAGTTTTCCCAAGGAATATTCCCTAGAATGGAAGTGCCCTTGGCTCTGTAGCTCTGTTCTTTACTTGTTTTAGGGAACACAATGCACTCCTCCAGAGAGACAGTTGGCAATTTACATCCCGCCCATCAGCATAACAAGGCTCCCTGTTCTCCAGGGCCTGTCTGGCCTTTCTGGTTTTTACACATTTTGTGGATGTCGCTTTTGACCGTTAGGAAGTGATACTTCTTTGTAGTGCAGATTTGCATTGCCCGCTTGCTTGCTTGGACAAAAAGGGCGTATGCGTTTTCTCCTGAATATATTCAGGAGAAAACGCATACGCCCTTTTTGGCCAAGTGCATCATTGTCGAAGTTGTGCCCCTCTTCCTGTGCTTTAAAGGCGATTCCAACGTACCTCTGGAAATCTGTTTCCTGCTATTCTGCCTCGCTTTCAAGTCCGCCTCGTTGCCTTCCCTCAACAGATTTTTGGACGATAGTTGTCCTTTATTACTGGGCCAGTTTGTGAAATGCTGTGCCCCTGAGCTCCATTTTTCAACTCGTTTTTGGTGAGCTGACCGCAAGTCCATAATTTTGGTTCAGGACTTATACTGGTTCCCGGTGGGTGGCTGAGTCTTTGGTTAATTCTTCTTCCTGCTGGGAAATTACAGTGATATGTGCCCGTCCAAATGCCTAACAGCTACTCTCTCATTGGTTCTCCCTCTTCCCTTTCATCCTCTGCCAAATTGGAAACCTGTGCGAACCAGGAAGTTAAAGGGGCTGTCTCTCTAAGTTGGGAGGTTGATAGTAAAGTACATGGAAAGTCAAACCGGAGCACCAGGAGAGGGACTATTCGTTGAGTTTTAGAAACCTTTCGTATTCACAGTGTGTCCGTTCTCTAGGTATCCCGTACATGTTATAACTGTAGTAATATTCCCTTCAACCTGGAGATTTGGGACCCATGGAATGGGTTCCAGGCATTTGTTCTTTAAAGGGTCTGCATTTGATCAACCAATCTCACCAATCCTCTCAGTCCCAAGTGTGCAGCCTTATGCCACATCCAGCTGTCGTTGTAGATAGGGTCATTCCAGGTTTCATCAGAGACCCTGAAGGAATTGTAAAGAATTTCCCAGTTTTTTTGTTTTGTTTTTGAAATTCCTTTTTAGAGTGGGTTTGAGCTGATTCTCGCTGCCGTGTTTATGCCAGTCTAGACACACTTGATTCCCTTATGGAGACATATCAATACATAGGTTTTAAGATTCTTACTAGTCAGATATATTCCTCTGCGGGAAATATGGGGTTTTGAGACCCTTTCACTGAGGAAGGTGTAGGTCTTGTCTATTCCATAGTTGGTTTTTGGAACGGGACCTGTGCTTATATCAAACTCTGGTTTTATGCATCACCCCACCTCTCCTTCCCCCTTAAGCAGGCATAAGAGTGTTTTCTAAATGTGAGACACTGTTCTCTTTCCTAACTCAGTTCAAGTGTAGCCATGTTTACAGAATCTTCATAAGTGATATCTTATGATAAGTTTATTTTTCTGTGTGACTTATTTCACTTAGAATCATCGTACCTGAATCCACCAATTTTGCTGCTACTGGTCTTCTGACATTGATTTCATGGCTGAGGGATATTCCATCGTACGTAAGTACCACAATTTTTTGAACCATTTTTATATTTCCTGGGATATTTAAGGTGTACCCAAGTTGAGGTCCTTGTAAGCAGTGCAGCCCTAAATTTTGGGGTGGCTCTGTCTTATTGATTTTCAGTTTTCCCAAGGTATATTCCCTAGACTGGAAGTGCCCTTGGCTCTGTAGCTCTGTTCTTTACTTGTTTTAGGGAATACAATGTACTCCTCTGGAGAGGCAGTGGGCAATTTACATCACACCCATCAGCATAACAAGGCTCCCTGTTCTCCAGGGCCTGTCTTGCCTTTCTGGTTTTTCCACATTTTTGTGGATGTCCCTTTTGACCGGTGGGAAGTGATACTTCTTTGTAGTGCAGATTTGCATTGTCCGCTTGCTTGCTTGGCCAAAAAGGGCCTATGTGTTTTCTCCTGAATATATTCAGGAGAAAACGCATACACCCTTTTTAGCCTAGTGCATCATTGTTGAAGTTGTGCCCCTCTTCCTGTGCTTTAAAGGCGATTCCAGCGTACCTCTTGAAATCTGTTTCCTGCTATTCTGCCTCGCTTTCAAGTCCGCCTCGTTGCCTTCCCTCAACAGATTTTTGGACGATAGTTGTCCATTATTACTCGGCCAGTTTGTGAAATGATGTGTCCCTGAGCTCCATTTTTCAACTCGTTTTTGGTGAGCTGACCGCAAGTCCAAAATTTTGGTTCAGGACCTATACTGGTTCCCGGTGGGGGGCTGAGACTTTGGTTAATTCTTCTTCCTGCTGGGAAATTACTGGGATATGTGCCCGTCCAAATGCCTAACAGCTACTCTCTCATTGGTTCTCCCTCTTCCCTTTCATCCTCTGCAAATTGGCAACCTGTGCGAACCAGGAGGTTAAAGGGGCAGTCTCTCCGAGTTGGGAGGTTCATAGTAAAGCAGATGGAAAGTCAAACCAGAGCACCAGGAGAGGGTCTATTCGTTGAGTTTTAGAAAACTTTCGTATTCACAGTGTGTCGGTTCTCTTGGTTTTCCGTACATGTTATAACTGTAGTAATATTCCCTTCAACCTGGAGAGTTGGGACCCATGGAATGGGTGCCAGGCATTTGTGCTTTAAAGGGTCTGCACTTGCTCATCCAATATCACCAATCCTCTCAGTCCCAAGTGTCCAGCCTTATGCCACATCCAGCTGTCGTTGTAGATAGTGTCATTTCAGGTTTCATCAGAGACCCTGAAGGAATTGTAAAGAATTTCCCAGTTTTTTCGTTTTGTTTTTGAAATTCCTTTTTAGAGTGGGTTTGAGCTGATTCTCGCTGCCATGTTTATGCCAGTCTAGACACACTTGATTCCCTTACGGAGACATATCAATACATAGGTTTTAAGATTCTTACTAGTCAAATATATTCCTCTGCGGGAAATATGGTGTTTTGAGTCCCTTTCACTGAGGAAGGTGTAGGTCTTGTCTATTCCATAGTTGGTTTTTGGAACGGTACCTGTGCTTATATCAAACTCTGGTTTTATGCATCACCCCACCTCTCCTTCCCCCTTAAGCAGGCATAAGAGTGTTTTCTAAATGTGAGACACAGTTCTCTTTCCTAACTCAGTTCAAGTGTAGCCATGTTTACAGGATCTTCATAAGTGATATCTTATGATAAGTTTCTTTTTCTGTGTGACTTATTTCACTTAGAATCATCGTACCTGAATCCAACCATTTTGCTGCTACTGGTCTTATGACATTGATTTCATGGCTGAGGGATATTCCATCGTACGTAAGTACCACAATTTTCTGAACCATTTTTATATTTCCTGGGATATTTAAGGTGTACCCAAGTTGAGGTCCTTGTAAGCAGTGCAGCCCTAAATTTTGGGGTGGCTCTGTCTTATTGATATTCAGTTTTCCCAAGGAATATTCCCTAGACTGGAAGTGCCCTAGGCTCTGTAGCTCTGTTCTTTACTTGTTTTAGGGAACACAATGCACTCCTCCAGAGAGACAGTTGGCAATTTACATCCCGCCCATCAGCATAACAAGGCTCCCTGTTCTCCAGGGCCTGTCTTGTCTTTCTGGTTTTTACACATTTTGTGGATGTCCGTTTTGACCGGTGGGAAGTGATACTTCTTTGTAGTGCAGATTTGCATTGCCCGCTTGCTTGCTTGGCCATAAAGGGCGTATGCGTTTTCTCCTGAATATATTCAGGAGAAAACGCATACGCCCTTTTTGGCCAAGTGCATCATTGTCGAAGTTGTGCCCCTCTTCCTGTGCTTTAAAGTCGATTCCTACGTACCTCTTGAAATCTGTTTCCTGCTATGCTGCCTCGCTTTCAAGTCCGCCTCGTTGCCTTCGCTCAACAGATTTTTGTACGATGGTTGTCCTTTATTACTCGGCCAGTTTGTGAATTGCTGTGCCCCTGAGCTCCATTTTTCAACTCGTTTTTGGTGAGCTGACCGCAAGTCCAAAATTTTGGTTCAGGACCTATGCTGGTTCCCAGTTGGGGGCTGAGACTTTGGTTAATTCTTCTTCCTGCCGGAAATTAAAATGATATGTGCCCGTTCAAATGCCTAACAGCTACTCTCTCATTGGTTCTCCCTCTTCCCTTTCATACTCTGCCAAATTGGCAACCTATGCGAACCAGGAGGTTAAAGGGGCTGTCTCTCCAAGTTTGGAGGTTGATAGTAAAGCAGATGGAAAGTCAAACCGGAGCACCAGGAGAGGGACTATTCGTTGAGTTTTAGAAACATTTCGTATTCACAGTGTGTCCGTTCTCTAGGTTTCCCGTACATGTTATAGCTGTAGTAATATTCCCTTCAACCTGGAGAGTTTGGACCCTAGGAATGGGTGCCAGGCATTTGTGCTTTAAAGGGTCTGCATTTGCTCACCCAATCTCACCAATCTTCTCAGTCCCAAGTGTCCCTCCTTATGCCACACCCAGCTGTCATTGTAGATAGGGTCATTCCAGGTTTTATCAGAGACCCTGAAGGAATTGTAAAGAATTTCCCAGTTTTTTTGTTTTGTTTTTGAAATTCCTTTTTATAGTGGGTTTGAGCTGATTCTCGCTGTCATGTTTATGCCAGTCTAGACACACTTGATTCCCTTACGGAGACATATCAATACATAGGTTTTAAGATTCTTACTAGTCAGATATATTCCTCTGCGGGAAATATGGGGTTTTGAGTCCCTTTCACTGAGGAAGGTGTAGGTCTTGTCTATTCCATAGTTGGTTTTTGGAACGGTACCTGTGCTTATATCAAACTCTGGTTTTATGCATCACACCACCGCTCCTTCCCCCTTAAGCAGGCATAAGGGTGTTTTCTAAATTTGAGACACTGTTCTCTTTCCTAACTCAGTTCAAGTGTAGCCATGTTTACAGGATCTTCATAAGTGATATCTTATGATATGTTTCTTTTTCTGTGTGACTTATTTCACTTAGAATCATCATACCGGAATCCACCCATTTGCTGCTACTGGTCTTATGACATTGATTTCATGTCCTAGGGATATTCCATCGTACGTAAGTACCACAATTTTTGGAACCATTTTTATATTTCCTGGGATATTTAAGGTGTACCCAGTTTGAGGTGCCTGTAAGCAGTGCAGCCCGAAATTTTGGGGTGGCTCTGTCTTATTGATTTTCAGTTTTCCCAAGGTATATTCCCTAGACTGGAAGTGCCCTTGGCTCTGTAGCTCTGTTCTTTACTTGTTTTAGGGAACACAATGCACTCCTCCAGAGAGGCAGTTGGCAATTTACATCCCCCCATCAGCATAACAAGGCTCCCTGTTCTCCAGGGCCTGTCTTGCCTTTCTGGTTTTTACACATTTTGTGGATGTCCCTTTTGACCGGTGGGAAGCGATACTTCTTTGTAGTGCAGATTTGCATTGCCCGCTTGCTTGCTTGGCCAAAAAGGGCGTATGCGTTTTCTCCTGAATATATTCAGGAGAAAACGCATACGCCTTTTTTGGCCAAGTGCATCATTGTCGAAGTTGTGCCCCTCTTCCTGTGCTTTAAAGGCGATTCCAACGTACCTCTTGAAATCTGTTTCCTGCTATTCTGCCTTGCTTTCAAGTCCGCATCGTTGCCCTCCCTCAACAGATTTTTGGACGATAGTTGTCCTTTATTACTCGGCCAGTTTGTGAATTGCTGTGCCCCTGAGCTCCATTTTTCAACTCGTTTTTGGTGAGCTGACCGCAAGTCCAAAATTTTGGTTCAGGACCTATACTGGTTCCCGGTGGGTGGCTGAGATTTTGGTTAATTCTTCTTCCTGCCGGGAAATAACAGTGTTATGTGCCCGTCCAAATGCCTAACAGCTACTCTCTCATTGGTTCTCCCTCTTCCCTTTCATCCTCTGCCAAATTGGAAACCTGTGCGAACCAGGAGGTTAAAGGGGCTGTCTCTCCAAGTTGGGAGGTTGATAGTAAAGCAGATGGAAAGTCAAACCGGAGCACCAGGAGAGGGACTATTCGTTGAGTTTTAGAAACCTTTCGTATTCACAGTGTGTCCGTTCTCTAGGTTTCCCGTACATGTTATAACTGTAGTAATATTCACTTCAAACTGGAGAGTTGGGACCCATGGAATGGGTGCCATGCATTATTGCTTTAAAGGGTCTGCATTTGCTCACCCAATCTCACCAATCCTCTCAGTCCCAAGTGTCCAGCCTTATGCCACATCCAGCTGTCATAGTAGATAGGGTCATTCCAGGTTTCATCAGAGACCCTGAAGGAATTGTAAAGAATTTCCCAGTTTTTTTGTTTTGTTTTTGGAATTCCTTTTTAGAGTGCGTTTGAGCTGATTCTCGCTGCCATGTTTATGCCAGTCTAGACACACTTGATTCCCTACGGAGACATATCAATCCATAGGTTTTAAGATTGTTACTAGTCAGATATATTCCTCTGCGGGAAATATGGGGTTTTGAGTCCCCTTCACTGAGGAAGGTGTAGGTCTTGTCTATTCCATAGTTGGTTTTTGGAACGGTACCTGTGCTTATATCAAACACTGGTTTTATGCATCACCCCACCTCTCCTTCCCCCTTCAGCAGGCGTAAGAGTGTTTTCTAAATGTGAGACACTGTTCTCTTTCCTAACTCAGTTCAAGTGTAGCCATGTTTACAGGATCTTCATAAGTGATATCTTATGATAAGTTTCTTTTTCTGTGTGACTTATTTCACTTAGAATCATCGTACCTGAATCCAAACATTTTGCTGCTACTGGTCTTATGACATTGATTTCATGGCTGAGGGATATTCCATCGTACGTAAGTACCACAATTTTCTGAACCATTTTTATATTTCCTGGGATATTTAAGGTGTACCCAAGTTGAGGTCCTTGTAAGCAGTGCAGCCCTAAATTTTGGGGTGGCTCTGTCTTATTGATATTCAGTTTTCCCAAGGAATATTCCCTAGACTGGAAGTGCCCTTGGCTCTGTAGCTCTGTTGTTTACTTGTTTTAGGGAACACAAAGCACTCCTCCAGAGAGGCAGTTGGCAATTTACATCCCGCCCATCAGCATAACAAGGCTCCCTGTTCTCCAGGGCCTGTCTTGCCTTTCTGGTTTTTACACATTTTGTGGATGTCCCTTTTGACCGGTGGGAAGCGATACTTCTTTGTAGTGCAGATTTCCATTGCCCGCTTGCTTGCTTGGCCAAAAAGGGCATATGCGTTTTCTCCTGAATATATTCAGGAGAAAACGCATACGCCCTTTTTGGCCAAGTGCATCATTGTCGAAGTTGTGCCCCTCTTCCTGTGCTTTAAAGGCGATTCCAACGTACCTCTTGAAATCTGTTTCCTGCTATTCTGCCTCGCTTTCAAGTCCGCCTCGTTGCCTTCCCTCAACAGATTTTTGGACGATAGTTGTCCTTTATTACTCGGCCAGTTTGTGAATTTCTGTGCCCCTGAGCTCCATTTTTCAACTCGTTTTTGGTGAGCTGACCGCAAGTCCAAAATTTTGGTTCAGGACCTATACTGGTTCCCGGTGGGTGGCTGAGAATTTGGTTATTTCTTCTTCCTGCCGGGAAATTACAGTGTTATGTGCCCGTCCAAATGCCTAACAGCTACTCTCTCATTGGTTCTCCCTCTTCCCTTTCATCCTCTGCCAAATTGGCAACCTGTGCGAACCAGGAGGTTAAAGGGGCTGTCTCTCCAAGTTGGGAGGTTGATAGTAAAGCAGATGGAAAGTCAAACCGGACCACCAGGAGAGGGACTATTCGTTGAGTTTTAGAAACCTTTCGTATTCACAGTGTGTCCGTTCTCTATGTTTCCCGTACATGTTATAACTGTAGTAATATTCCCTTCAACCTGGAGAGTTGGGACCCATGGAATGGGTACCATGCATTATTGCTTTAAAGGGTCTGCATTTGCTCACCCAATCTCACCAATCCTCTCAGTCCCAAGTGTGCCGCCTTATGCCACATCCAGCTGTCGTTGTAGATAGGGTCATTCCAGGTTTCATCAGAGACCCTGAAGGAATTGTAAAGAATTTCCCAGTTTTTATGTTTTGTTTTTGAAATTCCTTTTTATAGTGGGTTTGAGCTGATTCTCGATGCCATGTTTATGCCAGTCTAGACACACTTGATTCCCTTATGGAGACATATCAATACATAGGTTTTAAGATTCTTACTAGTCAGATATATTCCTCTGCGGGAAATATGGGGTTTTGAGTCCCTTTCACTGAGGAAGGTGTAGGTCTTTTCTATTCCATAGTTGGTTTTTGGAACTGTACCTGTGCTTATATCAAACTCTGGTTTTATGCATAACCCCACCTCTCCTTCCCCCTTAAGCAGGCATAAGAGTGTTTTCTAAATGTGAGACACAGTTCTCTTTCCTAACTCAGTTCAAGTGTAGCCATGTTTACAGGATCTTCATAAGTGATATCTTATGATAAGTTTCTTTTTCTGTGTGACTTATTTCACTTAGAATCATCGTACCTGAATCCAACCATTATGCTGCTCCTGGTCTTATGACATTGATTTCATGGCTGACAGATATTCCATCGTACGTAAGTACCAAAATTTTTTGAACCATTTTTATATTTCCTGGGATATTTAATGTGTACCCAAGTTGAGGTCCTTGTAAGCAGTGCAGCCCTAAATTTTGGGGTGGCTCTGTCTTATTGATTTTCAGTTTTCCCAAGGAATATTCCCTAGACTGGAAGTGCCCTTGGCTCTGTAGCTCTGTTCTTTACTTGTTTTAGGGAACACAATGCACTCCTCCAGAGAGGCAGTTGGCAATTTGCATCCCGCCCATCAGCATAGCAAGGCTCCCTGTTCTCCAGGGCCTGTCTTGTCTTTCTGGTTTTTACACATTTTGTGGATGTCCCTTTTGACCGGTGGGAAGTGATACTTCTTTGTAGTGCAGATTTGCATTGCCCGCTTGCTTGCTTGGCCAAAAAGGGCGTATGCGTTTTCTCCTGAATATATTCAGGAGAAAACGCATACGCCCTTTTTGGCCAAGTGCATCATTGTCGAAGTTGTGCCCCTCTTCCTGTGCTTTAAAGGCGATTCCAACGTACCTCTTGAAATCTGTTTCCTGCTATTCTGCCTCGCTTTCAAGTCCGCCTCGTTGCCTTCCCTCAACAGATTTTTGGACGATAGTTGTCCTTTATTACTCGGCCAGTTTGTGAAATGCTGTGCCCCTGAGCTCCATTTTTCAACTCGTTTTTGGTGAGCTGACCGCAAGTCCAAAATTTTGGTTCAGGACCTATACTGGTTCCCGGTGGGTGGCTGAGACTTTGGTTAATTCTTCTTCCTGCCGGGAAATTACAGTGATATGTGCCCGTCCAAATGCCTAACAGCTACTCTCTCATTGGTTCTCCCTCTTCCCTTTCATCCTCTGCCAAATTGGCAACCTGGGCGATCCAGGAGGTTAAAGGGGCTGTCTCTCCAAGTTGGGAGGTTGGTAGTGAAGCAGATGGAAAGTAAAACTGGAGCACCAGGAGAGGGATTATTCGTTGAGTTTTAGAAACATTTCGTATTCACAGTGTGTCCGTTCTCTAGGTTTCCCGTACATGTTATAGCTTTAGTAATATTCCCTTCAACCTGGAGAGTTGGGACCCATGGAATGGGTGCCAGGCATTTGTGCTTTAAAGGGTCTGCATTTGCTAACCCAATCTCACCAATCCTCTCAGTCCGAAGTGTCTAGCCTTAAGCCACATCCAGCTGTCGTTGTAGATAGGGTCATTCCAGGTTTCATCAGAGACCCTGAAGGAATTGTAAAGAATTTCCCAGTTTTTTTGTTTTGTTTTTGAAATTCTTTTTTATAGTGGGTTTGAGCTGATTCTCGCTGCCATGTTTATGCCAGTCTAGACACACTTGATTCCCTTACGGAGACATATCAATACATAGGTTTTAAGATTCTTACTAGTCAGATATATTCCTCTGCGGGAAATATGGGGTTTTGAGTCCTTTTCACTGAGGAAGGTGTAGGTCTTGTCTATTCCATAGTTGGTTTTTGGAACGGTACCTGTGCTTATATCAAACTCTGGTTTTATGCATCACCCCACCTCTCCTTCCCCCTTAAGCAGGCATATGAGTGTTTTCTAAATATGAGACATTGTTCTCCTTCTTAACTCAGTTCAAGCGTAGCCATGTTTACAGGATCTTCATAAGTGATATCTTATGATAATTTTCTTTTTCTCTGTGACTTATTTCACTTAGAATTATCGTACCGGAATCCACCCATTTTGCTGCTACTGGTCTTATGACATTGATTTCATGGCTGAGGGATATTCCATCATACGTAAGTACCACAATTTTTTGAACCATTTTTATATTTCCTGGGATATTTAAGGTGTACCCAAGTTGAGGTCCTTGTAAGCAGTGCAGCCCTAAATTTTGGGGTGGCTCTGTCTTATTGATTTTCAGTTTTCCCAAGGTATATTCCCTAGACTGGTAGTGCCCTTGGCTCTGTAGCTCTGTTGTTTACTTGTTTTAGGGAACACAATGCACTCCTCCAGAGAGGCAGTTGGCAGTTTACATCCCGCCCATTGGCATAACAAGGCTCCCTGTTCTCCAGGGCCTGTCTTGCCTTTCTGGTTTTTACACATTTGGTGGAAGTCCCTTTTGACCGGTGGGAAGTGATACTTCTTTGTAGTGCATATTTGCATTGCCCGCTTGCTTGCTTGGCCAAAACGGCCGTATGCGTTTTCTACTGAATATATTCAGGAGAAAACGCATACGCCCTTTTTGACCAAGTGCATCATTGATGAAGTTGTGCCCCTCTTCCTGTGCTTTAAAGGCGATTCCAACGTACCTCTTGAAATCTGTTTCCTGCTATTCTGCCTCGCTTTCAAGTCCGCCTCGTTGCCTTCCCTTAACAGATTTTTGGACGATAGTTGTCCTTTATTACTGTGCCAGTTTGTGAATTGCTGTGCCCCTGAGCTCAATTTTTCAATTCGTTTTTTGTGAGCTGAACGCAACTCCAAAATTTTGGTTCAGGATTTATGCTGGTTCCCGGTAGGGGGTTGAGACTTTGGTTAATTCCTCTTCCTGTTTGGAAGTTAGAGTGATATATGCCCGTCCAAATGCCTAACAGCTACTCTCTCATTGGTTCTCCCTCTTCCCTTTCATCCTCTGCCAAATTGGCAACCTGTGCGAACCAGGAGGTTAAAGGGGCAGTCTCTCCAATTTGGGAGGTTGATAGTAAAGCAGATGGAAAGTCAAACCGGAGCACCAGGAGAGGGACTATTCGTTGAGTTTTAGAATCCTTTCGTATTCACAGTGGGTCCATTCTCTAGGTTTCCCGTACATATTATAGCTGTAGTAATATTCCCTTCAACGTGGAGAGTTGGAACCCATGGAATGGGTGCCATGCATTATTGCTTTAAAGGGTCTGCATTTGCTCACCCAATCTCACCAATCCTCTCAGTCCCAAGTGTCCAGCCTTATGCCACATCCAGCTGTCATTGTAGATAGGGTCATTCCAGGTTTCATCAGAGACCCTGAAGGAATTGTAAAGAATTTCCCAGTTGTTTTGTTTTGTTTTTGAAATTCCTTTTTATAGTGGGTTTGAGCTGATTCTCGCTGCCATGTTTATGCCAGTGTAGACACACTTGATTCCCTTACGGAGACATATCAATACATAGGTTTTAAGATTCTTACTAGTCAGATATATTCCTCTGCGGGAAATATTGTGTTTTGAGTCCCTTTCACTGAGGAAGGTGTAGGTCTTGTCTATTCCATAGTTGGTTTTTGGAACGGTACCTGTGCTTATATCAAACTCTGGTTTTATGCATCACCCCACCTCTCCTTCCCCCTTAAGCAGGCATAAGAGTGTTTTCTAAATGTGAGACACTGTTCTCTTTCCTAACTCAGTTCAAGTGTAGCCATGTTTACAGGATCTTCATAAGTGATATCTTATGATAAGTTTCTTTTTCTCTGTGACTTATTTCACTTAGAATCATCGTACTTCAATCCACCCATTTTGCTGCTACTGGTCTTATGACATTGATTTCATGGCTGAGGGATATTCCATCATACGTAAGTACCACAATTTTTTGAACCATTTTTATATTTCCTGGGATATTTAAGGTGTACCCAAGTTGAGGTCCTTGTAAGCAGTGCAGCCCTAAATTTTGGGGTGGCTCTGTCTTATTGATTTTCAGTTTTCCCAAGGTATATTCCCTAGACTGGAAGTGCCCTTGGCTCTGTAGCTCTGTTGTTTACTTGTTTTAGGGAACACAATGCACTCCTCCAGAGAGGCAGTTGGCAATTTATATCCCGCCCATCAGCATCACAAGGCTCCCTGTTCTCCAGGGCCTGTCTTGCCTTTCTGGTTTTTACACATTTTGTGGATGTCCCTTTTGACCGGTGGGAAGTGATACTTCTTTGTAGTGCAGATTTGCATTGCCCGCTTGCTTGCTTGGCCAAAAAGGGCGTATGCGTTTTCTGCTGAATATATTCAGGAGAAAACGCATAAGCCCTTTTTGGCCAAGTGCATCGTTGTCGAAGTTGTGCCCATCTTCCTGTGCTTTAAAGGCAATTCCAACGTACCTCTTGTAATCTGTTTCCTGCTATTCTACCTCGCTTTCAACTCCACCTCGTTGCCTTCCCTCAACAAATTTTTGGACGATAGTTGTCCTTTATTACTCGGCCAGTTTGTGAATTGCTGTGCCCCTGAGCTCCATTTTTCAACTCGTTTTTGGTGAGCTGACCGCAAGTCCAAAATTTTGGTTCAGGACCTATACTGGTTCCTGGTGGGTGGCTGAGATTTTGGTTAATTCTTCTTCCTTCCGGGAAATTACAGTGATATGTGCCCGTCCAAATGCCTAACAGCTACTCTCTCATTGGTTCTCCCTCTTCCCTTTCATCCTCTGCCAAATTGTCAAACTTTGGGAACCAGGAGGTTAAAGGGGCTGTCACTCCAAGTTGGGATGTTGATAGTAAAGCAGATGGAAAGTCAAACCGTAGCACCAGTAGATGGATTATTCGTTGAGTTTTAGAAACCTTTCGTATTCACAGTGTGTCCGTTCTCTAGGTTACCCGTACATGTTATAGCTGTAGTAATATTCCCTTGAAGCTGGAGAGTTGGGACCCATGGAATGGCTGGCAGGCATTATTGCTTTAAAGGGTCTGCATTTGCCCACCCAATCTCACCAATCCTCTCAGTCCCAAGTGTCCATCCTTATGCCACATCCAGCTGTCATTGTAGATAGGGTCATTCCAGGTTTCATCAGAGACCCAGAAGGAATTGTAAAGAATTTCCCAATTTTTTTGTTTTATTTTTGAAATTCCTTTTTATAGTGGGTTTGAGCTGATTCTCGCTGCCATGTTTATGCCAGTCTAGACACACTTGATTCCCTTACGGAGACATATCAATACATAGGTGTTAAGATTCTTACTAGTCAGATATATTCCTCTGCGGGAAATATGGGGTATTGAGTCCCTTTCACTGAGGAAGGTGTAGGTCTTGTCTATTCCATAGTTGGTTTTTGGAACGGTACCTGTGCTTATATCAAACTCTGGTTTTATGCATCACCCCACCTCTCCTTCCCCCTTAAGCAGGTATAAGAATTTTCTAAAAGTGAGACACTGTTCTCTTTCCTAACTCAGTTAAAGTGTATCCATGTTTACAGGATCTTCATAAGTGATATCTTATGATAAGTTTCTATTTCTGTGTGACTTATTTCACTTAGAATCATCGTACATGAATCCACCCATTTTGCTGCTACTGGTCTTATGACATTGATTTCATGGCTGAGGGATATTCCATCGTACGTAAGTACCAAAATTTTTTGAACCATTTTTATATTTCCTGGGATATTTAAGGTGTACCCAAGTTGAGGTCCTTGTAAGCAGTGCAGCCCTAAATTTTGGGGTGGCTCTGTCTTATTGATTTTCAGTTTTCCCAAGGTATATTCCCTCGACTGGAAGTGCCCTTGGCTCTGTAGCTCTGTTCTTTACTTGTTTTAGGGAACACAATGTACTCTTCCAGAGAGGCAGTCTGCAATTTACATCCCGCCCATCAGCATAACAAGGCACCCTGTTCTCCAGGTCCTGTCTTGCCTTTCTTGTTTTTACACATTTTGTGGATGTCCCTTTTGACCGGTGGGAAGTGATACTTTTTTGTACTGCAGATTTGCATTGCCGCTTGCTTGCTTGGCCAAAATGCACGTATGCGTTTTCTCCTGAATATATTCAGGAGAAAACGCATACGCCCTTTTTGACCAAGTGCATCATTGTCGAAGTTGTGCCCCTCTTCCTGTGCTTTAAAGGCGATTCCAACGTACATCTGGAAATTTGTTTCCTGCTATTCTGCCTCGCTTTCAAGTCCGCCTCGTTGCCTTCCCTCAACAGATTTTTGGACGATAGTTGTCCTTTATTACTCGGCCAGTTTGTGAATTGCTGTGCCCCTGAGCTCCATTTTCCAACTCATTTTTTTGTGAGCTGACCGCAAGTCCAAAATTTTGGTTCAGGACCTATGCTGGTTCCCAGTGGGGGGCTGAGACTTTGGTTAATTCTTCTTCCTGCCGGGAAGTTAGAGTGATATGTGCCCGTCCAAATGCCTAACAGCTACTCTCTCATTGGTTCTCCCTCTTCCCTCTCATCCTCTGCCAAATTGGAAACCTGTGCGAACCAGGAGGTTAAAGGGGCGGTCTCTCCAAGCTGGGAGGTTGATAGTAAAGCAGATGGAAAGTCAAACCGGAGCACCAGGATAGGGGCTATTCGTTGAGTTTTAGAAACCTTTCGTATTCACAGTGTGTCCGTTGCCTAGGTTTCCCGTACATGTTATATCTGTAGTAATATTCCCTTCAACCTGGAGAGTTGGGACCCATGGAATGGGTGCCATGCATTATTACTTTAAAGGGTCTGCATTTGCTCACCCAATCTCACCAATCCTCTCAGTCCCAAGTGTCCCTCCTTATGCCACATCCAGCTGTCGTTGAAGATAAGGTCATTCCAGGTTTCATCAGGGACGCGAAAGGAATTATAAAGGATTTCCAAGTTTTTTTGTTTTCTTTTTGAAATTCCTTTTTATAGTGGGTTTGAGCTGATTCTCGCTGCCATGTTTGTGCCAGTCTAGACACACTTGATTCACTTACGGAGACATATCAATACATAGGTTTTAAGATTCTTACTAGTCAGATATATTCCTCTGCGGGAAATATGGGGTTTTGAGTCCCTTTCACTGAGGAAGGTGTAGGTCTTGTCTATTCCATAGTTGGTTTTTGCAACGGTACCTGTGCTTATATCAAACTCTGGTTTTATGCATCACCCCACCTCTCCTTCCCCCTTAAGCAGGCATAAGAGTGTTTTCTAAATGTGAGACACTGTTCTCTTTCCTAACTCAGTTCAAGTGTAGCCATGTTGATAGGATCTTCATAAGTGATATCTTATGATAAGTTTCTTTTTCTCTGTGACTTATTTCACTTAGAATCATCGTACCTGAATCCACCCATTTTGCTGCTACTGGTCTTATGACATTGATTTCATGGCTGAGGGATATTCCATCGTACGTAAATACCACAATTTTTTTGAACCATTTTTATATTTCCTTGGATACTTAAGGTGTATCCAAGTTGAGGTCCTTGTAAGCAGTGCAGCCCTAAATTTTGGGGTGGCTCTGTCTTATTGATTTTCAGTTTTCCCCAGGTATATTCCCTAGACTGGAAGTGCCCTTGGATCTGTAGCTCTGTTGTTTACTTGCTTTAGGGAACACAGTGCACTCCTCCAGAGTGGCAGTTGGCAATTTACATCCCTCCCTTCAGCATAACAAGGCTCCCTGTTCTCCAGGGCCTGTCTTGCCTTTCTGGTTTTTACACATTTTGTGGATGTCCCTTTTGTCCGGTGGGAAGTGATACTTCTTTGTAGTGCAGATTTGCATTGCCCGCTTGCTTGCTTGGCCAAAAAGGACGTATGCGTTTTCTCCTGAATATATTCAGGAGAAAACGCATACGCCCTTTTTGGCCAAGTGCATCATTGTCGAAGTTGTGCCCCTCTTCCTGTGCTTTAAAGGTGATTCCAACGTACCTCTTGAAATCTGATTCCTGCTATTCTGCCTCGCTTTCAAGTCCGCCTCGTTGCCTTCCCTCAACAGATTTTTGGATGATAGTTGTCCTTTATTACTCGGCCAGTTTGTGAATTGCTGTGCCCCTGAGCTCCATTTTTCAACTCGTTTTTGGTGAGCTGACCGCAAGTCCAAAATTTTGGTTCAGGACCTATACTGGTTCCCGGTGGGTGGCTGAGACTTTGGTTAATTCTTCTTCCTGCCGGGAAATTACAGAGATATGTGTCCGTCCAAAAGCCTAATACCTACTCTCTCATTGGTTCTCCATCTTGCTTTTCATCCTCTGCCAAATTGGCAACCTGTGCGAACCAGGAGGTTAAAGGGGCTGTCTCTCCAAGTTGGGAGGTTGATAGTAAAGCAGATGGAAAGTCAAACCAGAGCACCAGGAGAGGGGCTATTCATTGAGTTTTAGAAACCTTTCGTATTCACAGTGTGTCCGTTCCCTTGGTTTCCCGTACATGTTATATCTGTCGTAATATTCCCTTCAACCTGGAGATTTGGGACCCATGGAATGGGAGCCAGGCATTTGTGCTTTTAAAGGTCTGCATTTGCTCACCCAATCTCACCAATCGTCTCAGTCCCAAGTGTCCCTCCTTATGCCACATCCAGCTGTCGTTTTAGATAGGGTCATTCCAGGTTTCATCAGAGACCCTGAAGGAATTGTAAAGAATTTCCCAGTTTTTATGTTTTGTTTTTGAAATTCCTTTTTATACTGGGCTTGAGCTGATTCTCGCTTCCATGTTTATGCCTGTCTAGACACACTTGATTCCCTTACGGAGACATATCAATACATAGGTTTTAAGATTCTTACTAGTCAGATATATTCCTCTGCGGGAAATATGGGGTTTTGAGTCCCTTTCACTGAGGAAGGTGTAGGTCTTGTCTATTCCATAGTTGGTTTTTGGAACGGTACCTGTGCTTATATCAAACTCTGGTTTTATGCATCACCCCACCTCTCCTTCCCCCTTAAGCAGGCATAAGAGTGTTTTCTAAATGTGAGACACTGTTCTCTTTCCTAACTCAGTTCAAGTGTAGCCATGTTTACAGGATCTTCATAAGTGATATCTTATGATAAGTTGCTTTTTCTGTGTGACTAATTTCACTTAGAATCATCGTACCTGAATCCACCCATTTTGCTGCTACTGGTCTTATGACATTGATTTCATGGCTGAGGGATATTCCATCGTACGTAACTACCACAATTTTTTGAACCATTTTTATATTTCCTGGGATATTTAAGGTGTACCCAAGTTGAGGTCCTTGTAAGCAGTGCAGCCCTAAATTTTGGGGTGGCTCTGTCTTATTGATTTTCAGTTTTCCCAAGGTATATTCCCTAGACTGGAAGTGCCCTGGGCTCTGTAGCTCTGTTCTTTACTTGTTTTAGGGAACACAATGTACTCCTCCAGAGAGGCAGTTGTCAATTTACATCCCACCCATCAGCATAACAAGGCTCCTTATTCTCCAGGGCCTTTCTTCCCTTTCTGGTTTTTACACATTTTGTGGATGTCCCTTTTGACCGGTGGGAAGTGATACTTCTTTTTAGTGCAGATTTGCATTGCCCGCTTGCTTGCTTGGCCAAAAAGGGCGTATGCGTTTTCTCCTGAATATATTCAGGAGAAAACGCATACGCCCTTTTTGGCCAAGTGCATCATTGTCGAAGTTGTGCCCCTCTTCCTGTGCTTTAAAGGTGATTCCAACGTACCTCTTGAAATCTGTTTCCTGCTATTCTGCCTCGCTTTCAAGTCTTCCTCGTTGCCTTCCCTCAACAGATTTTTGGACGATAGTTGTCCTTTATTACTCGGCCAGTTTGTGAATTGCTGTGCCCCTGAGCTCCATTTTTCAACTTGTTTTTGGTAAGCTGACCGCAAGTCCAAAATTTTGGTTCAGGAACTATGCTGGTTCCTGGTGGGTGGCTGAGACTTTGGTTAATTCTTCTTCCTGCCGGGAAATTACAGTGATATGTGCCCGTCCAAATGCCTAACAGCTACTCTCTCATTGGTTCTCCCTATTCCCATTCATCCTCTGCCAAATTGGCAACCTGTGCGAACCAGGAGGTTAAAGGGGCTGTCTCTCCAAGTTGGCAGGTTGATAGTAACGCAGATGCAAAGTCAAACCGGAGCACCAGGAGAGGGACTATTCGTTGAGTTTTAGAAACCTTTCGTATTCACAGTGTGTCCGTTCTCTAGGTTTCCCGTACATGTTATAGCTGTAGTAATATTCCCTACAACCTGGAGAGTTGGGGCCCATGGAATGGGTGCCAGGCAATTGTGATTTAAAGGGTCTGCATTTGCTCTCCAAATCTCAGCAATCCTCTCAGTCCCAAGTGTCCTTCCTTATGCCACATCCAGCTGTCGTTGTAGATAGGGTCATTCCAGGTTTCATCAGGGACCCTGAAGGAATTGTAAAGAATTTCCAAGTTTTTTTGTTTTGTTTTTGAAATTCCTTTTTATAGTGGGTTTGAGCTGATTATCTCAGCCATGTTTATGCCAGTCTAGACACACTTGATTCCCTTATGGAGACATATCAATACATAGGTTTTAAGATTCTTACTAGTCAGATATATTCCTCTGCGGGAAATATGGGGTTTTGAGTCCCTTTCACTGAGGAAGGTGTAGGTCTTGTCTATTCCATAGTTGGTTTTTGGAACGGTACCTGTGCTTATATCAAACTCTGGTTTTATGCATCACCCCACCTCTCCTTCCCCCTTAAGCAGGCATAAGAGTGTTTTCTAAATGTGAGACACTGTTCTCTTTCCTAACTCAGTTCAAGTGTAGCCATGTTTACAGGATCTTCATAAGTGATATCTTATGATAAGTTTCTTTTTCTGTGTGACTTATTTCACTTAGAATCATCGTACGTGAATCCACCCATTTTGCTGCTACCGGTTTTATGACATTGATTTCATGGCTGAGGGATATTCCAATGTACGTAAGTACCACAATTTTTTGAACCATTTTTATATTTCCTGGGATATTTAAGGTGTACCCAAGTTGAGGTCCTTGTAAGCAGTGCAGCCCTAAATTTTGGGGTGGCTCTGTCTTATTGATTTTCAGTTTTCCCAAGGTATATTCCCTAGACTGGAAGTGCCCATGGCTCTGTAGATCTGTTGTTTACTTGTTTTAGGGAACACAATGCACTCCTCCAGAGAGGCAGTTGGCAATGTACATCCCGCCCATCAGCATAACAAGGCTCCCTGTTCTCCAGGGCCTGTCTGCCCTTTCTGGTTTTACACAGTTGTGGATGTCCCTTTGGACCGGTGGGAAGTGATACGTCTTTGTAATGCAGATTAGCATTGCCCGCTTGCTTGCTTGGCCAAATAGGGTGTATGCGTTTTCTCCTGAATATATTCAGGAGAAAACGCATACGCCCTTTTTGGCCAAGTGCATCATTGTCGAAGTTGTGCCCCTCTTCCTGTGCTTTAAGGGCGATCCCAACGTACCTCTTGAAATCTGTTTCCTGCTATTCTGCCTCGCTTTCAAGTCCGCCTCGTTGCCTTCCCTCAACAGATTTTTGGACGATAGTTGTCCTTTATCACTCGGCCAGTTTGTGAATTGCTGTGCCCCTGAGCTCCATTTTTCAACTCGTTTTCTGTGAGCTGACCGCATGTCCAAAATTTTGTTTCAGGACCTATGCTGGTTCCCTGTGGGGGGCTGAGACTTTGGTTAATTCTTCTTTCTGCTGGGAAGTTAGAGTGATATGTGCCCGTCCAAATGCCTAACAGCTACTCTCTCATTGGTTCTCCCTCTTCCCTTTCATCCTCTGCCAAATTGATAACATGTGCGAAACAGGAGGTTAAAGGGGCTGTCTCTCCAAGTTGGGAGGTTGATAGTAAAGCAGATGGAAAGTCAAACCGGAGCACCAGGAGAGGGACTATTCGTTGAGTTTTAGAAAGCATTCATATTCACAGTGTGTCCGTTCCCTAGGTTTCCCGTATATGTTATAGCTGTAGTAATGTTCCCTTCAAGCTGGAGAGTTAGGACCCTTGGAATGGGTGCCATGCATTATTGCTTTAAAGGTTCTGCATTTGCTCACCCAATCTCACCAATCCTCTTAGTCCCAAGTGTCCAGCCTTATGCCACATCCAGCTGTCGTTGTACATAGGGTCATTCCAGGTTTCATCAGAGACCCTGAAGGAATTGTAAAGAATTTCCCAGTTTTTTTGTTTTGTTTTTGAAATTCCTTTTTATCGTGGGTTTGAGCTGATTATCGCTGCCATGTTTATGCCAGTCTAGACACACTTGATTCCCTTATGGAGACATATCAATACATAGGTTTTAAGATTCTTACTAGTCAGACATATTCCTCTGCGGGAAATATGGGGTTTTGAGTCCCTTTTACTGAGGAAGATGTAGGTCTTGTCTATTCCATAGTTGGTTTTTGGAACGGTACCTGTGCTTATATCAAACTCTGGTTTTATGCATCACCCCACCTCTCCTTCCCCCTTCAGCAGGCATAAGAGTGTTTTCTAAATGTGAGACACTGTTCTCTTTCCTAACTCAGTTCAAGTGTAGCCATGTTTACAGGATCTTCATAAGTGATATCTTATGATAAGTTTCTTTTTCTGTGTGACTTATTTCACTTAGAATCATCGTACCTGAATCCCACCATTTTGCTGCTAGTGGTCTTATGAAATTGATTTCATGGCTGAGGGATATTCCATCGTACGTAATTACCACAATTTTTTGAACCATATTTATATTTCCTGGGATATTTAAGGTGTACCCAAGTTGAGGTTCTTGTAAGCAGTGCAGCCCTAAATTTTGGGGTGGCTCTGTCTTATTGATTTTCAGTTTTCCCAAGGTATATTCCCTAGACTGGAAGTGCCCTTGGCTCTGTAGCTCTGTTGTTTGCTTGTTTTAGGGAACACAATGCACTCCTCCATAGAGGCAGTTGGCAATTTAAATCCCGTCCATCTGCATAACAAGGCTCCCTGTTCTCCAGGGCCTGTCTTGCCTTTCTGGTTTTTACACATTTTGTGGATGTCCCTTTTGACCGGTGGGAAGTGATACTTCTTTGTAGTGCAGATTTGCATTGCCCGCTTGCTTGCTTGGCCAAAAAGGGCGTATGCGTTTTCTCCTGAATATATTCAAGAGAAAACACATACGCCCTTTTTGGCCAAGTGCATCATTGTTGAAGTTGTGCCCCTCTTCCTGTGCTTTAAAGGCGATTGCAACGTACCTCTTGAAATCTGTTTCCTGCTATTCTGCCTCGCTTTCAAGTCCGCCTCGTTGCCTTCCCTCAACAGATTTTTGGACGATAGTTGTGCTTTATTACTCGGCCAGTTTGTGAATTGCTGTGCCCCTGAGCTCCATTTTTCAACTCGTTTTTGGTGAGCTGACCGCAAGTCCAAAATTTTGGTTCAGGACCTATGCTGGTCCCAGTGGGGGGCTGAGACTTTGGTTAATTATTCTTCCTGCCAGGAAATTAGAGTGATATGTGCCCGTCCAAATGCCTAACAGCTACTCTCTCATTGGTTCTCCCTCTTCCCTTTCATCCTCTGCCAAATTGGCCACCTGTTCGAACCAGGAGGTTAAAGGGGCTGTCTCTCCAAGTTGGGAGGTGATAGTAAAGCAGATGGCAAGTCAAAACGGAGCACCAGGAGAGGGACTATTCGTTGAGTTTTAGAAACCTTTCATATTCACAGTGTGTCTGTTCTCTAGGTTTCCTGTACATGTTATAGCTGTAGTAATATTCCCTTCAACCTGGAGAGTTGTGACCCATGGAATGTGTGCCAGGCATTTGTGATTTAAAGGGTCTGCATTTTCTCAACCAATCTCACAAATCCTCTTAGACCCAAGTGTCCAACCTTATGCCACATCCAGCTGTCGTTGTAGATAGGGTCATTCCAGGTTTCATCAGAGACCCTGAAGGAATTGTAAAGAATTTCCCAGTTTTTTTGTTTTGTTTTTGAAATTCCTTTTTATAGTGGGTTTGAGCAGATTCTCGCTGACATGTTTATGCCAGTCTAGACACACTTGATTCCCTTACGGAGACATATCAATCCATAGGTTTTAAGATTCTTACTAGTCAGATATATTCCTCTACGGGAACTATGGGGTTTTGAGTCCCTTTCACTGAGGAAGGTGTAGGTCTTGTCTATTCCATAGTTGGTTTTTGGAACGGTACCTGTGCTTATATCAAACTCTGGTTTTATGCATCACCCCACCTCTCCTTCACCCTTAAGCAGGCATAAGAGTGTTTTCTAAATGTGAGACACTGTTCTCTTTCCTAACTCAGTTCAAGTGTAACCATGTTTACAGGATCTTCATAAGTGATATCTTATGATAAGTTTCTTTTTCTGTGTGACTTATTTCACTTAGAATCATCGTACCTGAATCCACCCATTTTGCTGCTACTGGTCTTATGACATTGATTTCACTGCTGAGGGATATTCCATCGTATGTAAGTACCACAATTTTTTGAACCATTTTTATATTTCCTGGGATATTTAAGGTGTACCCAAGTTGAGGTCCTTGTAAGCAGTGCAGCCCTAAATATTGGGGTGGCTCTGTCTTATTGATTTTCAGTTTTCCCAAGGTATATTCCCTAGACCTGAAGTGCCCTTGGCTCTGTAGCTCTGTTCTTTACTTGTTTTAGGGAACACAGTGCACTCCTCCAGTGAGGCAGTTGGCAATTTACATCCCACCCATCAGCATAACAAGGCTCCCTGTTCTCCAGGGCCTGTCTTGCCTTTCTGGTTTTTACACATTTTGTGGATGTCCCTTTTGACCGGTGGGAAGTGATACTTCTTTGTAGTGCAGATTTGCATTGCCCGCTTGCTTGCTTGGCCAAAAAGAGCGTATGCGTTTTCTCCTGAATATATTCAGGAGAAAACGCAAACGCCCTTTTTGGCCAAGTGCATCATTGTCGAAGTTGTGCCCCTCTTCCTGTGCTTTAAAGGCGATTCCAATGTACCTCTTGAAATCTGTTTCCTGCTATTCTGCCTCGTTTTCAAGTCCGCCACGTTGCCTTCCATCAACAGATTTTTGGACGATAGTTGTCCTTTATTACTCGGCCAGTTTGGGAATTGCTGTGCCCTTGCGCTCCATTTTTCAACTCGTTTTTTTGTGAGCTGACCAGGAGTGCAAAATTTTGGTTCAGGACCTATGCTGGTTCACGGTGGGGGTCTGAGACTTTGGTTAATTCTTCTTCCTGCTGGGAAATTACAGTGATATGTGCCCGTCCAAATGCCTAACAGCTACTCTCTCATTGGTTCTCCCTCTTCCCTTTCATCCTCTGCCAAATTAGCCACCTGTGCGAAACAGGAGGTTAAAGGGGCTGTCTCTCCAAGTAGGGAGGTTGATAGTAAAGCAGATTGAAAGTCAAACCGGAGCACCAGGAGAGGGACTATTCGTTGAGGTTTAGAAACCTTTCGTATTCTCAGTGTGTCTGTTCTCTAGGGTTCCTGTACATGTTATAGCTGTAGTAATATTCCCTTCAACCTGGAGAGTTGTGACCCATGGAATGGGTGCCAGGCATTTGTGCTTTAAAGGGTCTGCATTTGCTCACCCAATCTCACAAATCCTCTCAGACCCAAGTGTCCAGCCTTATGCCACATCCAGCTGTCGTTGTAGATAGGGTCATTCCAGGTTTCATCAGAGACCCTGAAGGAATTGTAAAGAATTTCCCAGTTTTTTTGTTTTGTTTTTGAAATTCCTTTTTATAATGGGTTTGAGCTGATTCTCGCTGCCATGTTTATGCCAGTCTAGACACACTTGATTCCCTTACGTAGACATATCAATATATAGGTTTTAAGATTCTTACTAGTCAGATATATTCCTCTGCGGGAAATATGGGATTTTGAGTCCCTTTCACTGAGGAAGGTGTAGGTCTTGTCTATTCCATAGTTGGTTTTTGGAACGGTACCTGTGCTTATATCAAACTCTGGTTTTATGCATCACCCCACCTCTCCTTCCCCCTTAAGCAGGCATAAGAGTGTTTTCTAAATGTGAGACACTGTTCTCTTTCCTAACTCAGTTCAAGTGTAGCCATGTGTACAGGATCATCATAAGTGATATCTTATGATAAGTTTCTTTTTCTCTGTGACTTATTTCACTTAGAATCATGGTACCTGAATCCACCCATTTTGCTGCTACTGGTCTTATGACATTGATTTCATGGCTGAGGGATATTCCATCGTACGTAAGTACCACAATTTTTTGAACCATTTTTATATTTCCTGGGATATTTAAGGTGTACCCAAGTTGAGGTCCTTGTAAGCAGTGCAGACCTATATTTTGGGGTGGCTCTGTCTTATTGATTTTCAGTTTTCCCAAGGTATATTCCCTAGACTGGAAGTGCCCTTGGCTCTGTAGCTCTGTTCTTTACCTGTTTTAGGGAACACAATGCACTCCTCCAGAGAGGCAGTTGGCAAGTTACATCCGCCCCATCAGCATAACAAGGCTCCCTGTTCTCCAGGGCCTATCTTGCCTTTCTGGTGTTTACACATTTTGTGGATGTCCCTTTTGACCGTTGGGAAGTGATACTTCTTTGTAGTGCAGATTTGCATTGCCCGCTTGCTTGCTTGGCCAAAAAGGGCGTATGCGTTTTCTCCTGAATATATTCAGGAGAAAACGCATACGCCCTTTTTGGCCAAGTGCATCATTGTCAAAGTTGTGCCCCTCTTCCTGTGCTTTAAAGGCGATTCCTACGTACCTCTTGAAATCTGTTTCCTGCTATTCTGCCTCGCTTTCAATTCCGCCTCGTTGCCTTCCCTCAACAGATTTTTGGACGATAGTTGTCCTTTATTACTCGGCCAGTTTGTGAATTGCTGTGCCCCTGAGCTCCATTTTTCAACTCGTTTTTGGTGAGCTGACCGCAAGTCCAAAATTTTGGTTCAGGACCTATACTGGTTCCCGGTGGGTGGCTGAGAATTTGGTTAATTCTTCTTCCTGCCGGGAAATTACAGTGATATGTGCCCGTCCTAATGCCTAACAGCTACTCTCTCATTGGTTCTCCATCTTCCACTTCATCCTCTGCCAAATTGACAACCTGTGCGTACCAGGAGCTTAAAGGGTCTGTCTCTCCAATTTGGGAGGTTGATAGTAAAGCAGATGGAAAGCCAAACCGGAGCACCAGGAGAGGGACTATTCGTTGAGTTTTAGAAACGTTTCGTATTCACAGTGTGTCCGTTCTCTAGGTTTCCCGTACATGTTACAGCTGTAGTAATATTCCCTTCAACCTGGAGAGTTGGGACCCATGGAATGGGTGCCAGGCATTTGTGCTTTAAAGGGTCTGCATTTGCTCACCCAATCTCACCAATCCTCTCAGTCCCAATTGTCCAGCCTTACGCCACATCCAGCTGTCGTTGTAGATAGTGTCATTCTTGGTTTCATCAGAGACCCTGAAGGAATTGTGAAGAATTTCCCAGTTTTTTTGTTTTGTTTTTGAAATTCCTTTTTATAGTGGGTTTGAGCTGATTCTCGCTGCCATGTTTATGCCAGTCTAGACACACTTGATTCCCTTACGGAGACATATCAATACATAGGTTTTAAGATTCTTACTAGTCAGATATATTCCTCTGCGGGAAATATGGGGTTTTGAGTCCCTTTCACTGAGGAAGGTGTAGGTCTTGTCTATTCCATAGTTGGTTTTTGGAACGGTACCTGTGCTTATATCAAACACTGGTTTTATGCATCACCCCACCTCTCTTTCCCCCTTAAGCAGGCATAAGAGTGTTTTCTCAATGTGAGACACTGTTCTCTTTCCTAACTCAGTTCAAGTGTAGCCATGTTTACAGGATCTTCATAAGTGATATCTTATGATAAGTTTCTTTTTCTGTGTGACTTATTTCACTTAGAATCATCGTACGTGAATCCACCCATTTTGCTGCTACCGGTTTTATGACATTGATTTCATGGCTGAGGGATATTCCAATGTACGTAAGTACCACAATTTTTTGAACCATTTTTATATTTCCTGGGATATTTAAGGTGTACCCAAGTTGAGGTCCTTGTAAGCAGTGCAGCCCTAAATTTTGGGGTGGCTCTGTCTTATTGATTTTCAGTTTTCCCAAGGTATATTCCCTAGACTGGAAGTGCCCATGGCTCTGTAGATCTGTTGTTTACTTGTTTTAGGGAACACAATGCACTCCTCCAGAGAGGCAGTTGGCAATGTACATCCCGCCCATCAGCATAACAAGGCTCCCTGTTCTCCAGGGCCTGTCTGCCCTTTCTGGTTTTTACACAGTTGTGGATGTCCCTTTGGACCGGTGGGAAGTGATACGTCTTTGTAATGCAGATTAGCATTGCCCGCTTGCTTGCTTGGCCAAAAAGTGCGTATGCGTTTTCTTCTGAATATATTCAAGAGAAAACACATACGCACTTTTTGGCCAAGTGCATCATTGTTGAAGTTGTGCCCCTCTTCCTGTGCTTTAAAGGCGATTCCAACGTACCTCTTGAAATCTGTTTCCTGCTATTCTGCCTCGCTTTCAAGTCCGCCTCGTTGCCTTCCCTCACCAGATTTTTGGACGATAGTTGTCCTTTATTACTCGGCCAGTTTGTGAATTGCTGTGCCCCTGAGCTCCATTTTTCAACTCGTTTTTGGTGAGCTGACCGCAAGTCCAAAATTTTGGTTCAGGACCTATGCTGGTCCCAGTGGGGGGCTGAGACTTTGGTTAATTCTTCTTCCTGCCAGGAAATTAGAGTGATGTGTGTCCGTCCAAATGCCTAACAGCTACTCTCTCATTGGTTCTCCCTCTTCCCTTTCATCCTCTGCCAAATTGGCCACCTGTTCGAACCAGGAAGTTAAAGGGGCTGTCTCTCCAAGTTGGGAGGTGATAGTAAAGCAGATGGCAAGTCAAACCGGAGCACCAGGAGAGGGACTATTCGTTGAGTTTTAGAAACCTTTCATATTCACAGTGTGTCTGTTCTCTAGGTTTCCTGTACATTTTATAGCTGTAGTAATATTCCCTTCAACCTGGAGAGTTGTGACCCATGGAATGTGTGCCAGGCATTTGTGATTTAAAGGGTCTGCATTTTCTCAACCAATCTCACAAATCCTCTTAGACCCAAGTGTCCAGCCTTATGCCACATCCAGCTGTCGTTGTACATAGGGTCATTCCAGGTTTCATCAGAGACCCTGAAGGAATTGTAAAGAATTTCCCAGTTTTTTTGTTTTGTTTTTGAAATTCCTTTTTATAGTGGGTTTGAGCTGATTCTCGCTGCCATGTTTATGCCAGTCTAGACACACTTGATTCCCCTACGGAGACATATCAATACATAGGTTTTAAGATTCTTACTAGTCAGATATATTCCTCTGCGGGAACTATGGGGTTTTGAGTCCCTTTCACTGAGGATGGTGTAGGTCTTGTCTATTCCATAGTTGGTTTTTGGAACGGTACCTGTGCTTATATCAAACTCTGGTTTTATGCATCACCCCACCTCTCCTTCACCCTTAAGCAGGCATAAGAGTGTTTCCTAAATGTGAGACTCTGTTCACTTTCCTAACTCAGTTCAAGTGTAACCATGTTTACAGGATCTTCATAAGTGATATCTTATGATAAGTTTCTTTTTCTGTGTGACTTATTTCACTTAGAATCATCGTACCTGAATCCACCCATTTTGCTGCTACTGGTCTTATGACATTGATTTCACCGCTGAGGGATATTCCATCGTATGTAAGTACCACAATTTTTTGAACCATTTTTATATTTCCTGGGATATTTAAGGTGTACCCAAGTTGAGGTCCTTGTAAGCAGTGCAGCCCTAAATTTTGGGGTGGCTCTGTCTTATTGATTTTCAGTTTTCCCAAGGTATATTCCCTAGACTGGAAGTGCCCTTGGCTCTGTAGCTCTGTTGTTTACTTGTTTTAGGGAACACAATGCACTCCTCCAGTGAGGCAGTTGGCAATTTACATCCCGCCCATCAGCATAACAAGGCTCCCTGTTCTCCAGGGCCTGTCTTGCCTTTCTGGTTTTTACACATTTTGTGGATGTCCCTTTTGACCGGTGGGAAGTGATACTTCTTTGTAGTGCAGATTTGCATTGCCCGCTTGCTTGCTTGGCCAAAAAGGGCGTATGCGTTTTCTCCTGAATATGTTCAGGAGAAAACGCAAACGCCCTTTTTGGCCAAGTGCATCATTGTCGAAGTTGTGCCCCTCTTCCTGTGCTTTAAAGGCGATTCCAATGTACCTCTTGAAATCTGTTTCCTGCTATTCTGCCTCGTTTTCAAGTCCGCCACGTTGCCTTCCATCAACAGATTTTTGGACGATAGTTGTCCTTTATTACTCGGCCAGTTTGGGAATTGCTGTGCCCCTGAGCTCCATTTTTCAACTCGTTTTTTGTGAGCTGACCGCAAGTCCAAAATTTTGGTTCAGGACCTATACTGGTTCCCGGTGGGGGGCTGAGGCTTTGGTTAATTCTTCTTCCTGGCGGGAAATTACAGTGATATGTGCCGTCCAAATGCCTAACAGCTACTCTCTCATTGGTTCTCCCTCTTCCCTTTCATCCTCTGCCAAATTGGCCACCTGTGCGAACCAGGAGGTTAAAGGGGCTGTCTCTCAAAATAGGGAGGTTGATAGTAAAGCAGATGGCAAGTCAAACCGGAGCACCAGGAGAGGGACTATTCGTTGAGTTTTAGAAACCTTTCATATTCACAGTGTCTCTGTTCTCTAGGATTCCTGTACATGTTATAGCTGTAGTAATATTCCCTTCAACCTGGAGAGTTGTGACCCATGGAATGTGTGCCAGGCATTTGTGATTTAAAGGGTCTGCATTTTCTCACCCAATCTCACCAATCCTCTCAGACCCAAGTGTCCAGCCTTATGCCACATCCAGCTGTCGTTGTACATAGGGTCATTCCAGGTTTCATCAGAGACCCTGAAGGAATTGTAAAGAATTTCCCAGTTTTTTTGTTTTGCTTTTGAAATTCCTTTTTATAGTGGGTTTGAGCTGATTCTCGCTGCCATGTTTATGCCAGTCTAGACACACTTGATTCCCTTATGGAGACATATCAATACATAGGTTTTAAGATTCTTACTAGTCAGATATATTCCTCTGTGGGAAATATGGGGTTTTGAGTCCCTTTCACTGAGGAAGGTGTAGCTCTTGTCTATTCCATAGTTGGTTTTTCGAGCAGTACCTGTGCTTATATCAAACTCTGGTTTTATGCATCACCCCACCTCTACTTCCCCCTTAAGCAGGCATAAGAGTGTTTTCTAAATGTGAGACACTGTTCACTTTCCTAACTCAGTTCAAGTGTAGCCATGTTTACAGGATCTTCATAAGTGATATCTTATGATAAGTTTCTTTTTCTGTGTGACTTATTTCACTTAGAATCATCGTACCTGAATCCACCCATTTTGCTGCTACTGGTCTTATGTCATTGATTTCATGGCTGAGGGATATTCCATCGTATGTAAGTACCACAATTTTTTGAAACATTTTTATATTTCCTGGGTTATTTAAGGTGTACCCAAGTTGAGGTCCTTGTAAGCAGTGCAGCCCTAAATTTTGGGGTGGCTCTGTCTTATTGATTTTCAGTTTTCCCAAGGTATATTCCCTAGACTGGAAGTGCCCTTGGCTCTGTAGCTCTGTTGTTTACTTGTTTTAGGGAACACAATGCACTCCTCCAGAGAGGCAGTTGGCAGTTTACATCCCGCCCATCAGCATAACAAGGCTTCCTGTTCTCCAGGGCCTGTCTTGCCTTTCTGGTTTTTACACATTTTGTGGATGTCCCTTTTGACCGGTGGGAAGTGATACTTCTTTGTAGTGCAGATTTGCATTGCCCACTTGCTTGCTTGGCCAAAAAGGGCGTATGCGTTTTCTCCTGAATATATTCAGGAGAAAACGCATACGCCCTTTTTGGCCAAGTGCATCATTGTCGAAGTTGTGCCCCTCTTCCTGTGCTTTAAAGGCGATTCCAACGTACCTCTTGAAATCTGTTTGCTGCTATTCTGCCCCGCTTTCAAGTCCGCCTCGTTGCCTTCCCTTAACAGATTTTTGGACGATAGTTTTCCTTTATTACTCTGCAAGTTTGTGAATTGCTGTGCCCCTGAGCTCCATTTTTCAACTCGTTTTTGGTGAGCTGACCCCAAGTCCAAAATTTTCGTTCAGGACCTATGCTGGTTCCCGGAGGGGGGTTGAGACTTTGGTTAATTCTTCTTCTTGCCGGGAAATTAGAGTGATATGTGCCCGTCCAAATGCCTAACAGCTACTCTCTCATTGGTTCTCCATCTTCCACTTCATCCTCTGCCAAATTGACAACCTGTGCGAACCAGGAGCTTAAAGGGTCTGTCTCTCCAATTTGGGAGGTTGATAGTAAAGCAGATGGAAAGCCAAACCGGAGCACCAGGAGAGGGACTATTCGTTGAGTTTTAGAAACGTTTCGTATTCACAGTGTGTCCGTTCTCTAGGTTTCCCGTACATGTTACAGCTGTAGTAATATTCCCTTCAACCTGGAGAGTTGGGACCCATGGAATGGGTGCCAGGCATTTGTGCTTTAAAGGGTCTGCATTTGCTCACCCAATCTCACCAATCCTCTCAGTCCCAATTGTCCAGCCTTACGCCACATCCAGCTGTCGTTGTAGATAGTGTCATTCCAGGTTTCATCAGAGACCCTGAAGGAATTGTAAAGAATTTCCCAGTTTTTTTGTTTTGTTTTTGAAATTCCTTTTTATAGTGGGTTTGAGGTGATTCTCGCTGCCATGTTTATGACAGTCTAGACACACTTGATTCCCTTACGGAGACATATCAATACATAGGTTTTAAGATTCTTACTAGTCAGATATATTCCTCTGCGGGAAATATGGGGTTTTGAGTCCCTTTCACTGAGGAAGGTGTAGGTCTTGTCTATTCCATAGTTGGTTTTTGGAACGGTACCTGTGCTTATATCAAACACTGGTTTTATGCATCACCCCACCTCTCTTTCCCCCTTAAGCAGGCATAAGAGTGTTTTCTCAATGTGAGACACTGTTCTCTTTCCTAACTCAGTTCAAGTGTAGCCATGTTTACAGGATCTTCATAAGTGATATCTTATGATAAGTTTCTTTTTCTCTGTGACTTATTTCACTTAGAATCATCGTACGTGAATCCACCCATTTTGCTGCTACCGGTTTTATGACATTGATTTCATGGCTGAGGGATATTCCAATGTACGTAAGTACCACAATTTTTTGAACCATTTTTATATTTCCTGGGATATTTAAGGTGTACCCAAGTTGAGGTCCTTGTAAGCAGTGCAGCCCTAAATTTTGGGGTGGCTCTGTCTTATTGATTTTCAGTTTTCCCAAGGTATATTCCCTAGACTGGAAGTGCCCATGGCTCTGTAGATCTGTTGTTTACTTGTTTTAGGGAACACAATGCACTCCTCCAGAGAGGCAGTTGGCAATGTACATCCCGCCCATCAGCATAACAAGGCTCCCTGTTCTCCAGGGCCTGTCTGCCCTTTCTGGTTTTTACACAGTTGTGGATGTCCCTTTGGACCGGTGGGAAGTGATACGTCTTTGTAATGCAGATTAGCATTGCCCGCTTGCTTGCTTGGCCAAAAAGTGCGTATGCGTTTTCTTCTGAATATATTCAAGAGAAAACACATACGCACTTTTTGGCCAAGTGCATCATTGTTGAAGTTGTGCCCCTCTTCCTGTGCTTTAAAGGCGATTCCAACGTACCTCTTGAAATCTGTTTCCTGCTATTCTGCCTCGCTTTCAAGTCCGCCTCGTTGCCTTCCCTCACCAGATTTTTGGACGATAGTTGTCCTTTATTACTCGGCCAGTTTGTGAATTGCTGTGCCCCTGAGCTCCATTTTTCAACTCGTTTTTGGTGAGCTGACCGCAAGTCCAAAATTTTGGTTCAGGACCTATGCTGGTCCCAGTGGGGGGCTGAGACTTTGGTTAATTCTTCTTCCTGCCAGGAAATTAGAGTGATGTGTGTCCGTCCAAATGCCTAACAGCTACTCTCTCATTGGTTCTCCCTATTCCCTTTCATCCTCTGCCAAATTGGCCACCTGTTCGAACCAGGAAGTTAAAGGGGCTGTCTCTCCAAGTTGGGAGGTGATAGTAAAGCAGATGGCAAGTCAAACCGGAGCACCAGGAGAGGGACTATTCGTTGAGTTTTAGAAACCTTTCATATTCACAGTGTGTCTGTTCTCTAGGTTTCCTGTACATTTTATAGCTGTAGTAATATTCCCTTCAACCTGGAGAGTTGTGACCCATGGAATGTGTGCCAGGCATTTGTGATTTAAAGGGTCTGCATTTTCTCAACCAATCTCACAAATCCTCTTAGACCCAAGTGTCCAGCCTTATGCCACATCCAGCTGTCGTTGTACATAGGGTCATTCCAGGTTTCATCAGAGACCCTGAAGGAATTGTAAAGAATTTCCCAGTTTTTTTGTTTTGTTTTTGAAATTCCTTTTTATAGTGGGTTTGAGCTGATTCTCGCTGCCATGTTTATGCCAGTCTAGACACACTTGATTCCCCTACGGAGACATATCAATACATAGGTTTTAACATTCTTACTAGTCAGATATATTCCTCTGCGGGAAATATGGGGTTTTGAGTCCCTTTCACTGAGGAAGGTGTAGGTCTTGTCTATTCCATAGATGGTTTTTGGAACGGTACCTGTGCTTATATCAAACTCTGGTTTTATGCATCACCCCACCTCTCCTTCACCCTTAAGCAGGCATAAGAGTGTTTCCTAAATGTGAGACTCTGTTCACTTTCCTAACTCAGTTCAAGTGTAACCATGTTTACAGGATCTTCATAAGTGATATCTTATGATAAGTTTCTTTTTCTGTGTGACTTATTTCACTTAGAATCATCGTACCTGAATCCACCCATTTTGCTGCTACTGGTCTTATGACATTGATTTCACCGCTGAGGGATATTCCATCGTATGTAACTACCACAATTTTTTGAACCATTTTTATATTTCCTGGGATATTTAAGGTGTACCCAAGTTGAGGTCCTTGTAAGCAGTGCAGCCCTAAATTTTGGGGTGGCTCTGTCTTATTGATTTTCAGTTTTCCCAAGGTATATTCCCTAGACTGGAAGTGCCCTTGGCTCTGTAGCTCTGTTGTTTACTTGTTTTAGGGAACACAATGCACTCCTCCAGTGAGGCAGTTGGCAATTTACATCCCGCCCATCAGCATAACAAGGCTCCCTGTTCTCCAGGGCCTGTCTTGCCTTTCTGGTTTTTACACATTTTGTGGATGTCCCTTTTGACCGGTGGGAAGTGATACTTCTTTGTAGTGCAGATTTGCATTGCCCGCTTGCTTGCTTGGCCAAAAAGGGTGTATGCGTTTTCTCCTGAATATGTTCAGGAGAAAACGCAAACGCCCTTTTTGGCCAAGTGCATCATTGTCGAAGTTGTGCCCCTCTTCCTGTGCTTTAAAGGCGATTCCAATGTACCTCTTGAAATCTGTTTCCTGCTATTCTGCCTCGTTTTCAAGTCCGCCACGTTGCCTTCCATCAACAGATTTTTGGACGATAGTTGTCCTTTATTACTCGGCCAGTTTGGGAATTGCTGTGCCCCTGAGCTCCATTTTTCAACTCGTTTTTTGTGAGCTGACTGCAAGTCCAAAATTTTGGTTCAGGACCTATACTGCTTCCCGGTGGGGGGCTGAGGCTTTGGTTAATTCTTCTTCCTGGCGGGAAATTACAGTGATATGTGCCCGTCCAAATGCCTAACAGCTACTCTCTCATTGGTTCTCCCTCTTCCCTTTCATCCTCTGCCAAATTGGCCACCTGTGCGAACCAGGAGGTTAAAGGGGCTGTCTCTCAAAATAGGGAGGTTGATAGTAAAGCAGATGGCAAGTCAAACCGGAGCACCAGGAGAGGGACTATTCGTTGAGTTTTAGAAACCTTTCATATTCACAGTGTCTCTGTTCTCTAGGTTTCCTGTACATGTTATAGCTGTAGTAATATTCCCTTCAACCTGGAGAGTTGTGACCCATGGAATGTGTGCCAGGCATTTGTGATTTAAAGGGTCTGCATTTTCTCACCCAATCTCACCAATCCTCTCAGACCCAAGTGTCCAGCCTTATGCCACATCCAGCTGTCGTTGTACATAGGGTCATTCCAGGTTTCATCAGAGACCCTGAAGGAATTGTAAAGAATTTCCCAGTTTTTTTGTTTTGCTTTTGAAATTCCTTTTTATAGTGGGTTTGAGCTGATTCTCGCTGCCATGTTTATGCCAGTCTAGACACACTTGATTCCCTTACGGAGACATATCAATACATAGGTTTTAAGATTCTTACTAGTCAGATACTTTCCTCTGCGGGAACTATGGGGTTTTGAGTCCCTTTCACTGAGGACGGTGTAGGTCTTGTCTATTCCATAGTTGGTTTTTGGAAGGGTACCTGTGCTTATATCAAACTCCGGTTTTATGCATCACCCCACCTCTCTTTCCCCCTTAAGCAGGCATAAGAGTGTTTTCTAAATGTGACACACTGTTCTCTTTCCTAACTCAGTTCAAGTGTAGCCATGTTTACAGGATCTTCATAAGTGATATCTTATGATAAGTTTCTTTTTCTGTGTGACTTATTTCACTTAGAATCATCGTACCTGAATCCACCCATTTTGCTGCTACTGGTCTTATGACATTGATTTCATGGCTGAGGGATATTCCATCGTCCGTAAGTACCACAATTTTTTGAACCATTTTTATATTTCCTGGGATATTTAAGG